>NC_089874.1:81017500-83417500 GCF_040182565.1 Anser cygnoides
ATGATATACAATCACAGTCTCACTGGAACAAGTGATCACATAGCTTCCATATAATAACAACCATGTACATAAGATACCCTTGTCATTTGGACAGGAAAATGATAAGTTTTATGCAACAGCTCTAAAACCAATTTAAAAAAAAAAAATAAAAAGAGAGAGAGAGTAGAAAATAATATATTTTTGTGAAAGTATAGTTCTGTGAAAGAACGTGTCTCCTGGAAAACTATTGGTAGAAATGGATGGTTTTTATTTTAATAATCTATCTCTACTGTCTATCTGTACTGTTAGATGAGAATCTAACCTACTGGATATCAAGTAGCTGGAAGTACTGATAACTTGTTACTGAGCATTTGTGCAAAGCGTTGCAAAACACAGTTTTCTTGTTTACTGTTGGTATTCATTAACTGAGTATGTGCATTGTCTATTAATAATTTTAATTATGATTATTGATCTGATGTGGAAGAAATGTACAAACACAGCAGAAATTTCATAAAACTTTGGGGAGGGGGGGTGAAGACTTCAGAAATTTTACAAAAGATGACATAGTAATCCTCAATGTGCAAGTGATGGCACAAAGATGGGATGGAATAAATATCTCTCCCAACTAGTCAGCAGGAAGAACAAAAAATGTTGGGCTTTAATTACAGCCAGTGTATTGTAGTTGTGGATTCCTGACAGAAGAACCTTGGAGTACTGAGGTATATCAAGGCTGGGAAATCTCTGTTGGTAGGCACTTTTAAGAATAGACAAAAAAATAGCAGGAATTGTGGATATGTAGGGACAAATATCTGAAATAGGTGACTACACCAATTTCCATCCAAACCTGTATTCTACACAGATCTTGAGCCAAGGTTAAAGCTTTGCCTTCATGCAGCTTTTCTAGCACACAGTGTGGAACAATTGCAGGGAGCTACTCTGTGTGATAGAAATGATTTTACCAAGAACATTTTTCTCTGGCTCTCTGTCTTCTGGCCCTGACTTCTGCTTTTTCTTGCACTAGAGAATAGATGGGGAGCAATGAGTACTCATGGAAGTAGTTTCTGTCAGCAAGAACATCCTTCTTTTTCCTGTTAACTTGTATCAAACTTTTATTTATTTTTAATGTCAAAGACCTAAACAGTCTAGAGAAACATGGGTCCAAAAGTCATCTAATTTTGAAGTGTAGCTTCTTGTCCAAATGTTTTTACTTTGCTGGCATACACCTGCCAGACACTACCTGCAGCAGAATTGGAATCGTAGGATTAATGGATACAGCTCCAAGTTCCTTCTGGGGGACTGGGGTGCAGGGCTCTGGTCATTTGTGATTTATTTATTCTTGGTACTCTGACAGTATAGCAAGAGCTAAGGATGTACTAAAACTCCAAGACTTTTGAAAACCTTTTTTTTTTTAAAAAAAAAAAAAAAAAAGTAGACCTTATCCATTCCCCCCCACACAACATAGCTAAAGAATCAATGCATGTAGAATTAAAGATGACAGAACCATAAAAAATCCACTGATTAAAAAAAAAAAAAAAAGAGTAACCTCTAAATATTGTGGTAGTTTTTCATGAAAGAGAGAGAGAGAGAGAAAGAGAGAGAGAGAAAAAGAAAGAGAGAGGGAGAATCTGTTTGGGTGTTTTTTTTTCCATATGGAGAAATGTGGTGATTAAAGATTTAACTTAATCCTTTCAGATGACAATTCACTTTTCATTTCCCATTATAAATCATTGGATTCTGTTTTTCTGTATGTGATTGTAGAAGGTTTTAATATTCACAGCTATTACAGTTCTTGAGCATTAAGTTTTTCTGTCCTTTGGGGAATGTTTTTTCACAATATACTTTTTATTGAAGAACACTTTTTTTTTCCATATTAGAAAGAAAAGAAGTAGTGAATAGCTTATATTCTCAGTCTCTAGTACATATAAATCAATGAGTTTGTTAGGTTTCTTTCCATGCTTTTCAGAAAAGATCTTTCCCCCAAATACTTGCTGTTTTCTCAGAACATGATAGAATCATTCTGTATATATCTATATATCTTTAACCGTACATTTCTAAAAGGAAAATGACCTGCAGTTGCATGCAGGTATCACTAATACATATCCATGAACCCAGAAAGAGTGGCCTGTGTACCCTCTAAGACTTGGCTGACAACACCAAGCCAACTGTTTCTCTCCTCCCCACCTACCCTTTAAAAAAAAAAAAAAAAGTAAAGGAAAGAGTAGAGGCCAGTATAGCTCTGTAGGACTGAGCAGTGTAGCAGTGAGGAGGAACTATTAGTAATGAAGAGATGTGAAGAAGCAGTGGCAGGTATTGGGAGGAAAAAAGAAAGTGAATAAAATAGTGGGAAACTTTTTTTTGCTAAGGTTAGGAATCTTAGCACTGATATTTCCTCTGTCCTTTCTCCAAGATAAAGTTAGGTGTAGGTAAAGTATTTCTATGAAGTATTTTTGTGTTTGTGTGTTTGAAATATGTATGTACATATACACATTAACATACATATACATATACAGATTTACAATGCAATGCAAGAAAGTGTCTTTCCTAGTAGCCAGTAAACTCATGGGAGCAGGAGCATAACGTATGTGAGGAGCTCACTGTCATAAGTACTGTGAGCTAGAAGATACATTTCTAGTGCTTTAAGATGAAAACATATCAACCAAACATTGGAAAATGCTCTTGACATTGAATTTGGAAGTGTTAGTATGTAGACAGAATGGGTCATATCTGTCAGACTTTTCAGCTTTGCTGTATCTGTCCTTGCCATAGCTTTCTGCTATTGATCTAGAAATTCCACCTTCAGGGGACTTAAGATCCATCTCAACATTTTGTCTTTTTTTTAAACATCTTTATCATAAATACCATCATACTCATGGATCAAACACAATCTCACATTCAACAGTTCAAAGTTAAGATATTTACCATAAAAGGTGTCCTAAAAAACTAATAGCAGTGAAATAAATCATTCACACTACAGCTTACACTTACAAAATGAGGGTATATTTTCAGAGTAGTAGTCAACTATTAAAATGGACTTTCTCAGAGAAAGGAGATTTCCTTGGACCATAGGCTACTGCTAACATAAGTGGCACAGATTCTTAACTGGTGTATAAGACATTCATTAAAATCCGTGAAGCTATGATGATTTTCTTCTGTTGAGTATGTAATCTCTCCTTATTACCATGGGGAGATTTAAAGCAAGATGCTCATGGAACGAAAACTTGGACAACTAGCAAAGAAGCATTGCTGTTGTCTGAGCCATTGGGAGCTGCATTATGCTTCTCTGGATGTGTATTTTCTGCTTATATTTGCTGAATAGAGCTTATCCCCAGTTTTCTAGCTGACTCAAGGGTCCTTTGAAAAAATCAGGCAATTACAGTTCATTGTAAGCAAAATATGTTTCTATCTGAATTTCAAAATGGCAGAGGAACAATATGTCCACATTTCAAGCAATCTGACTTTTGGATAATCAAAGCTAAAATAATTGAGATTAGCATGTATCTCCTAGTTGTGTTTGGTCTGTTTGCTTTTTTGTTTGCTTTTTTAAAGTGTTACACTGCATTATTTCTCTCATCTTTTGGACTTTTGATCAAAAAGACAGCAGTGATGATTTGCCAGTTCTCTGTTCCCTTGTGCCAGGACAACAGAGTATTATATCCTCTTCACTACGTTTCCTTCATTGGCAATCTGCTTTAAACAGTCAGAAAAATCACAGACCAATCTGGTATGACTTGGAGGTAAAAGAGAGTGAAGGATAGAATTTGATGATTTAATTTTTCTACTGGCATTTTTTATTTCAGTGATGTAGCATCTCTCTTTGTTGTTTCATATTATACTTTGGTAATAGTTTTTCCAAGGCAGCTGTTTTCTTGAACTGTTATTACTAAAACAGTTAAATAAAAACATTAGAAATTAATAATTTTTAAACATTTGTATAGCCGTAATTTTAATGTAATTTTCTGCTAAATTTAAATGTTGCAATGGCTTTTAATTTGCTTAATTTGATCAAATTTCATTTTAAAACCTGAGTGTTTGTGCACTCAGAATTGTACTTTTAATTATGCCTCTCTCTCCCTCTGCTAGGAAGTTGCAATATACATGTGGTTGAAAGCTAGTCACATTTGTTTAGGATTACAAACAGGTGAAGTTTTCTTGTGATAAAAACAAGCAATTTTCACTAGTTCTGAGAAATGCTAAACCTACTGCTGTATATACATTTATGTACATTTAGGGAAAGATTTTACCTAGATAAAGTTTTTGCTTTTGAGTTTTATCCTTTTTATCCTCACCCTTCCACACGGAAAATGGTTACTACATGGTAACTATTTTCAGAACAGGTATGAGGAAATTAGGCAAATTGGCCAGAAGCCAAATGTTTGTCAGAGATGCACCAAATCACAGGCAACAACCATGACTTTTGGACGGTGACTACAATCTAGCCAATTATGACTACCTGCCAGTATCTCCCGAAATTAAACTCTTTGAATACATAAGGAGGTACACTCCAAAAACAACAGAGATTGAGCACAAACTGCAGCCTTTTATTCCAGATGGGGTGCACCATCTCCTCTCCAATGTCACCTTCTGCTATAAATTCCCAGAAAAATTACCTCAAAACCCTCCTGACTTTGCTGAGGGCAGTATCATCCTGGCTCCTGTATGCAGGGACTGGCTTTTATCATGTTGTTCATGGTCTCTGCCAGGTCCGGCTTCCAGAGTTGCCTCCTTTCTTGTCACCTTGGCCCCTCCATGGGGAATAATTTAAAAATGTTTTTTGTAAAATGAACTGAGGTTGATCTTCATTTGGTCTTCTGAAGTGATGCTTTACAGAGTGATCCCAGATAACAAATGGTAGAATTAAATACTGTAAACACACCAAAATGTAGAAGAAAGATGTCAAGAAAGATTTGATCAGTCCACTCTGCGCTCCCAGCTTAAGAGTCCTTTTTTGTTGATGTTTAAATACTTTAATCTCCCTTATTTTTCTCACAGAATGTAAAGACTTCTGACACATTTCTGAGAGTTTTTAAAAGTCCAAAGAATGGTTCTATGTCTAGACACCATTAGCAGTTACTGAAGTACCTAGCTGCCTTTGATTAGACTAGTGACATGCATGGGCAGCCAAGAACTGGGATGGGAAGTAGACAGGATTGAAAAAGTCAAGGACTTGTCATCTGTAATACATTTAAAGGTGCCTCCCACCCTACCTCTATTCAGGAAAACTACACAATTATTTCTGAAAAAAAAAAAAATTGTTTTCAATAATAGAATTAATGAAAAAAATCCTTTGCAAAATTGATATTTTTCTTTCTTAAACCTACCATTTCACTTACTGCACGCTTCTACTGGAGCCAGCACATGTAAAACTTTATCTTTTATTTCAATTAATAAACCTATCATAAGGACATAAAAGATTGCTGGTCAGGAAAAGGCCACATGCCTCAGTAAGACTGTGTCCTTTAGATTTATTTTAACCTCACCTCTCTGCTTTGTAACTATATCATTTAACCCCTTTGTCTATAAAAATGTCTTTGCTGGCTCTTAAACACATTTATTCTGTTTGCCATCTTATTTCATATGTTGCCAAGTAACTAAGACCACTGAAGCTAAGTAGGTCACCTCAAAAGTTCCCTTTTCCAAAGAGAATAAATTTAACCTTTTTTTTTTTTTTTTTCCTCCTCCTTATAAGAACAAATTCTCTGAAAACCCAAACCCTTCGTTGGCAGCTTTCTCTTACATATTCTCTGGAGCAGTGATATGTTTGGGATCGAAATAAAACCAGATTTGCCAAAAGACATTAACTAACTTTCCTTTCCTTTCTTTCCTTTGCATGGAATATGTCTGCCAGTTTGTCTTTTTTTTCTTTTTTTTTTTTCTTTTCCCTGATCTATCTGGTTATCTCATATGCTGTTTTGATTTGTGATCTTTTGCAGAATCCTTTTCTTTTTCAGCTCTGATGGCTTTAGGGCTTTTTTTTCTGATAAACTTTAAATCATGGTCAGTGAAGTACACGACGATCCATCAATAATATGTATGGTCTCTGTTCAGGGTCATTGTTAATTTCAGAGCAAAAGGGTAGGATTTTTTATTTTATATGTAATTATTGAAGTTGAGGGGAGAAAAAAAAAAAGTATACATGGCACAATCTATTACTCTTGCTTTAGCCTTAGCCTAAGGCATGAGCTTTTGATAATTCCATAAAGTTTGGTTAAAGGAGGGAGAAGAAAATGCATGACAGTAAATGCTTTTTATAATTTGTCCCTTGCAAAGGCTCCTGGGATAATTAGTATCAGTCGCTTCAGTGTGGGATGTCTTTTATACTGAGGAAAGGAGATCGCTTAGGTTTACACAAATAATACGCAGTAAGTTCAATTAATTGTCCTGGAGGTGGTTATTTGGCCCTTAGGAAAGCGGTCAAAGATGTCAAAAGGGGAAGTGGCAGGCAAGAGGAAGACATCATTCTAGCAGCATCAGTCCAGCCACAACTGCCCACTCATCTGGGGTGCTGGTGAGCAGGCACTGGGTAGCAGGTGCAGAAACCTCCGCGTGGCCACAGCATTCCCATCCTGCTCCATATGCTCAGTATGTCTGCTCCACGTGTACTGGAGGTGGCACCACAGGAACAGAGAGGTGCCGTATCCTGCCCCCTCCACTGATGCCGAAAGATGCCAAGGGGCCATTCCCGTCATCATGGCTGGGTGGCATGGCTATGACAGCAATGTGTATCAGCAACATTGTGTCATCTCCCGCTCATCCTGTCCAAATGTCCTGGACTCCAATCTGGATGACACAATCATTCCACGTTGAGGAAGGAAAAATAAGAATAAAATGTTTCCTCACTTGGTACTTAATACACAAGATGGCTTACTTGCCTGAAACAGACATCCAAAACTACCTGCATCCCTTAAATAATTAAGGGTCTGTGACACCTTTGCAGTCTTCCTGGTGAGAGTGGGGTAGAAATGCAGTGAACGTAAGAAGGATCCTGTTTACTACCTCTATCTATTTGTTTTCATATTTGTGGGAGCTTTTTTATGCTGTAGTACAATTAAAGCTATCATTTATCATGTAAGTCATAAGTGTGGCTTAGTGAATAAATAAGTGTTAAAACTCAAACTACTTTTTTTCGACATGAATACAAAGAGGATGTCAAACATGATGCTTATCAAATGAAAATGTGATTTAAACACTATTTTGCTGAGGTTATGGTTTTTACATTACTTTGAGAAAGTCACATTTATGGTAAGGAAAAAAAAAAGAAAAAGAAAAAAGAAAATGTCTCTAGATCTTTCTGGCTTTTATAAATAAGTAAACAGGAGAATCCTATGCGGGTGATGTGTGCTAACAGGAAAGACAGATGCTTAAAAGTGTCGAGCTCAAAAGATCTAATCCAAAGTCCAATAAACTGAAAGAAATGTCCTTTTTTTACCCACTAAATGTCATATATCTGATTTTCTTTTTGCTGCTTTCCTTGTCTCTCAAAATGACCAGAAAACATAGAATATTATCAGCTAAATCAGGAAAACAGTAAATTGCATGTCCTTATGTCTTTTTTTTTTTTTTTTTTCCCTGTTCCTTCCATTGTTCTTAATCTCTGCTTGCCAAAGAGTAAGTGAGTTGGTGACTTGCAGGAAAAACAAAATCACTGAGGACTTAGGGACATGCAGAGTACCTGAAAATATATCTAGCTCTTTTTATTATTATTATTATTATTATTTAACTGACTAGATTTCGAGCTGACAGCATCTCTTTAAATATATTTAGTTGTCTGGACGTTTGAAGCCTAAGGTCTCAGTTGCACAAGACTTTACAATGTGACACTGTAACATGTCTCTTTGGCATGCTAATTGTTTCCTTCCAGCTGTTACAAGAGCAGCTGTAGTACATTGTACACACAAAGCAGCAGCAAGGGTGCAGACCTTCTCATTATCTTCTGCTGATGTTTCTACTACCTCCAGGCCTAAGGTCCATTTCTGAGGCCCCAGTGGATCCTGCTAACAACAGATGCAGAAAGGAGAGAAATTCAGGTAAGCATAAAAGTTAACCTTCACAAGCTTTTCTGTGACACTTGCCAAACAGTTTGACAGTATGACAACTTTTCTTTGATACAAAAAGGAAAGAGGAAATTAATTATTTAGATATCTGATGTGCCAGCATGGCTATGGCTATGCATACAGCAACAGCTACAGGCTACCCTTGAGAGCAGACTCCATGTCAGCAGTCCAAGCTAGAGTGACCCACACGTTGCCATGCCACAGTGCTGTATTTCACTGATAAAACCTGTTGCATCCACACTGCACACCTGTTAAGACCATGCTACGGAGAGCCAAGATTCTTTCCCTGCTGTGGGCCAAAGCAGTCCTTTCTCACATTCACGCCCCAACCCACTAACCCTCTGACCTCCCCTAGCAGCCTGCATCAGTAGCATGGCTCAACAGTTCAGCGTGACCACTGATACCTCATTCTGCTAGCTTACATTTTTTGACTCATGGGAAGAAGAAAGACACAAGAAAACCTCATGAAGCTGGCCCAAGGATGTGACAGATTCCCCACTGTTGGAACCACAGGCATCAGTAAGTTCACCATGAGGATCATGGCACCATGACTGACACAACCAAGCTAATTCTCCTGATCATTATCACACTGACAGCATGATACAGTTGTTAATATTTGGTATGACTGAAAGCAGCCTCTCCCCTAAAGTACAAGAGATTCCTGCCCCTTAAGGGCAAGAATCCAGAGCTCTTAACTGTAGGATCTTGTGGGCCTTTAGAAGAAAGATAAAAGAGCTGTGGGCAAATAGTTTCAATAAATAAATAAATAAATAAAAATTAACATACATAATGATTTATGGCCAGCTGATGCTGTCTCCAGAGTGTATCAGTAACATGTATCTAACAGAACATCCATCCTGGTACAAGAAAAAAATGGGTGCATCAGCTGGCCATATTATCCTGTTATCAGTCAGTGACCTGATCTCTTCACAAGGGTATTTATACTGTTGTTGTTATCGTGGATCATCATTGTCTAGAAGGCAACAGCTGATGTGTCTGAAAACATCTCAGTCATACTGTGCTGGGGACACAATATTCTGGTAGAGCAGCTGATTTTTCTGTGCTGTAGACAAGGGATATCTGAATTTTCCAGGGGATAGTTGTCTGGGAAGGCATCTCACTGCATTTAGTGCTAGTCAGCAATGGTATAAGAGCCATTTAGCATGGCTCAAACATCCACACAGGTGCACCAGACTTTTCAGTATACCAAATCCTAGAGTACTGTATTCAGAAGCTATAATCCTTGCTGAATTTTCAAACAGTTTGTAAGTGTTCATATAAAACATTGGTCTTAGGTTTCTGTCTTTGCAGACAAAGTGAGTAATACATTTTAGAAAGTTTTTCTCATTACCTTAAAGAGCCACCAGAGGCACTGCACAAACAGGTCTTCAGCAAGCAGTAAAACCTGAGAAAAAGGAACTGCTCAAGAATAGCATGTTTTTTGATAACCTTTTCTCTTAGTCTTGTTCAAACTCACTCTTGCTTTTCAGCAGCAGTGGAAACTTAATAAACAGGTTAGTCTATAACCTGGCTTGAATATACTTGTGAAAGTATAGGCTCTTTTAAGTAAAAGATATTTTATCAAGCATTTTTTGATAAAGGCAATGAGAAAACGATTCCCTCAATACACATTGTAACTTGAGTTCCTTCATGTTTCCAGCTTATGTTACTTTTGTCCCAAATTATCACAAAAGCAGACCATATAACAGTATTAATGGGCATGCAGTGATACAATGGAATACGGACATGGTGATATTTCACTGATGTTGAATTAAATTCTTAAATTAATAGCCATGACTAACAAATGCTTTTTGTCGACATAGAATCTTTCATTCCCAAATTTGAAAGCCTTCAGCAAAGTGGAAGCTGATGTTATCCTTTTTCTAAATAGTAAGAAAATGATACACATGGAGGTTAAGTGACTTATCTGATATATTTAGAAGGAACATTTGTGATAGAACCCTGCGGAATAATTGCTGGAGCTGACTTATTGAGGCTAAACATTTGTCTATGTCTTAAGAGAAGGTTCAGCACCAAGGAAACTTCCAGGGTGAGATGCAGCAGATATGCAAGTAATCTCTTCCATGATGGTCCGCTTGGCAACATAGCCTGCAACCTTAGGTATCGGTAACACCAGGGGAGCTTGGTGTGCTGACTCTGAGAGATATAGCACAGAGGGTGGAGTGGAGTGAAGACACTGCAGCCAGGCTCTGTGCTATCACCAAAGGGATGGGGAACCTGATGGTACTATGGAACTGAAAGATTGCATGGCCAGCCCTCAGTCTAACAGATAACCAAATCTGAGTGAACTTTGCTCGTTATAATCTCATTATAATGAAAAAACAGACCTCCATCCAAAGGCTACCCACCTCCAAGGTGTCACCACCCCTCACTGAGCATGCACTCTGAATTTCTCTGAGTCTATACCCTTAAACAAAAGAGATAAAAGTTTATACCAATCACAACAAAGACACGTATGACTAGAGTTGTTCAAGCTCCACCTAAAAGTAAGATAATTGTATAAAAATGGCTCAAGAGAGGAGAAATGTAGGGGAAGGTACCATCATGAACAAGTTGAAAGGACATCACTGACTTCTGGGATCATTCAATGGGCTGAAGCTGTCTTTCCCCCCCCCCCCCCCCCCCCCCATCCACCAGGGTTGTCTGTTGGGTGATATTTGAACTCTGAGTTATACTGAGTGCTCCTGTGGGAAACCCAACATTCTCTATAGTGTTGTTTTATAAGTTAGCACACATGCAGTTGGTTGTGTTTGTCATATTCTTGGTATTTGTATGTACTTTGCAGACAGTGTATTTATCACAAGCAATCCAAAAGAGCTTGTATTCCTGTTGCTTCAAAAAACTACACCAGTCATTTACTAGACTGAAAGTGTGTTGCACTATTTGTGAATCCATGATCGTGATTAATGTGACTGGACTTATAGTGCTGATTGTGCTGTTTGTGCATCTGTGATCATGATAACTTAATATAATTTAATATACTGAATGCAACCAGACTTATAGTACCAAATTAGGCATCACTCAGAATCTAAGCCTAGCCACCCCCAGCCCTTTTGATATCTGAGGACAAGCTGGAACACAAGGGGGTTTAGGTCCTGCCAAACTTCCTTACCCTTTAATGCAACAAACCCACACCTTCAAGCAGCACTGCTTAATTGTGTTTTGAGCGACTATACAAATTGAAGTTATGGAAAGGTTTTACTTAGGGATTAACTGCTAGTCCCAAGTGAATTTACAATGTTTCAGCACTTTATATGGATCAAACCTACAGCTGCACTAATGTACCACTATCAATAATTTCACTTGCAAGCAAGATCAGCTGTATCTCTTTCAACATGTCCATGCAGCTCAAATCAGACTGAGCACAAGTTTTATTATAACATCCTGAGCAAAATAAGTTTAAGGGATGTAATGTTAAATAATTGATGTTTAAATGAAATCTCCACAATTCTTATGCCACCTCATTGTTTGTTGTAAGTAATCTGTGTGTGGTATGGCAACAAAACCACCCTGTTTTGTACTGATATGCTCCATTCACTTCTACAAGATAGAATCAGAGCTACTGAGCTGTAACTATAATCTCTGTATCAATAGCTAGAATGAATCCTTTTTTATTTCAGCAGTTTGAGAGATCCAACAAGGTTGTCACATGAGGTTCTGCTCTATACAATGCCCTGTAGCTTAAAGGAGCCACAATATACATCATTATGACATGTATAAGTAGTACTGTTGCCTGAAAAATATTGATTTGCTTTGATAACTGACATACTTTATAAGTAGCATAAGTAGTTCTTTCAATGGTGAGGGTAACTACTTACAAAGCAGTTTAAATTTTTGCAAATTTATCTGTTGGAAGATTTTTTGATACTAGATTCTTGGAATATACTGAAATGGATATTTTCAGTTTGTGGATCATTTGCAGGGTGAGTTGTTCCCTTTGTTGTGTATGAGAAGTGATGGAGGTGCAAGATATTGCCTCTGATTCCTGATGGGAATTCCTGTACAGCTTGCAGAATAGCTTTAAATCACATGAGTAGTGTCCATTCTTCACAGGACAGTTTTCACCAATATCCTGTCAAAACTTCTCAAAAACCATTGAAAATATGTATCCTATTATTTACAAATATATTTTTTTAAAATCTCAGATTTCATGGTGATTATAAATTGTAGCAAACACTTGTGAAGCCATGGCTACAATTTGTGTTCATTTTCCTTTTTGACCAGTTGACATGCTCTATTTTTTGCGCATGACTTCATATTTATTACACAGCGTACTCTGTCTTTATTTAGTAAATGTTCTGTTGGCTGATAAGTAAGCACACAAACAGACAGAACCAATATCGTATTCCTGTCTGCAGAGTAGTCTTCAGGAGTTCACTCTTGGATATTCTTTGACTGCTTTCACAAAGGTGAAGGCTGAATGACAGAGGTGACTTATCTTGACAAGAGATGCTGCTGCTTTGCAGAGGACCATAAGGAGGAAAAACAACATAAGAGAATCAGAACAAAGATTTGATTTAGTTTTTATTGTACATACAGTGAATCTGAAATGACATTTTCCTTTGAAGGCTGCTTCTACACTGCCGCCAACACAGAACTGACAACGAGGTGTAACTTATCCACAAGAGAAATGCCAGGCTCAGCATTTCAAACTGAAATTTAGTGTGTTAAGTGTAAGTAACAATAACTGTGCTAGCCACTTATCTGTTTTGCCATTCAGTGCAGTGCACAAGATCTACCCAGATTTATATATTTTATACTTAGTATCTAGACTCTACATATTATGTCTTGTCTCCTTGCCCTTTGTGCTTGCCTTTTTTTTTTTTTTTTTTTTTTTTTTATGATCACAGGTAGTTTTGGACAGATATTTTTTCTGTTTTTCACGTGAGACCGCACTAAGCAGTGGAGCGGGGACAATAATCACCCCTGCATTGGCTAGTTCTTTGGTCTATTGATGATCACACAGAAGTTGATAAGTCCATTTAGGAGAGTATCTATAAGAAACTTATGAGAAAAAAAAAATCTCTATATAAATTACACACATAATGGTCATTGATTCCTATTGTTTTAATTTCCTGGCAGATTCTGTACACATTGATTTATATTTTGTGATCCTACCTATCTTATATAAAGGTTTTGAATGAGCCCCTTTTTTCAAGAGTCAAAGCAAGGTCCTGCAGATTAGTATTAAGAAAGAAAAAAATATTTCTTTGACAGTGGAGACTTTCTTTTCATTGGCTGAAAAAAAGGGAAAAATATTTCTGCTAATAAAAAGAAAGTTTAAGCTAAATTACATTATAATTTAAAATTTAAGAGTAATTTATAGCTACTGGCTAAAACTACATAATATAATGAATTAATTTTGAGCCCAGGAACTTTACCGACTTGGTAAAATATCAATATGAAATTTAAAAAAATAATATCAAGATATTGCTGCCAGGGTAGAGAGCCTGTAAAAGAAAGTCACGCAGATGCTCACGTACCCAAAAGTCAGGTCACTGAAGTACATCAGAACAACCAGCAGGTGGATCAGGCTGCTAGGATTGAAGTGGCACAGATGGATCTGGACTGGCAACATAAGAGTGAGTTATTTATAGTTTGGTGGGCCCTTGATACCTCAGGCCATCAAGGCAGATATGCAACATACAGGTGGGCTCGTGATCGAGGGGGTGGACCTGACCATGGACACTATTGCACAGACTATTCATGATTGTGAAATGTGCTGCCATCAAGCAAACCAAGTGGTTAAAGCCTCTCTGATGTGGAGGACAATGGCTGAAATATCAATATAGGGAGGCTTGGCAGGTTGATTATATCACAATCCCACAAAGCTGCCACAGCAAGCACCTTGTGCTTACATGGTGGAAGCAACCACCAGATGGCTGGAAACATATCTTGTGCCCCACGCCAGCTCCAAAAACACTATCCTGGGCCTTGAAAATGAAGTCTTATGGTGACATGGCACCCCAGCAAGAGACAATGAGGCAATGGGGCTCATTTCCAAAACAACCTCATAGACAGCTGGGCCAAAGATCACAGTATACCATATCCGCTGTCATGTACCAACCTCTGGGAAAAACAAATGATACAATGGACTGTTAAAGACTACACTGAGAGTAACGGGTGCAGAGACATTCGAACCTTGAGATACATATTTAGCAAAAGCCACCAGCCTTAGAGGATCTGCCAAGCGAGCTGGCCCTGCCTAGTCAAAACTGTTACATACTGCAGAAGGGTCTAAAGTCCCTGTAGTGCACACATGGGGAAGACAGGCTGGGATATTCCTGCCTCAGGCAAAGGCAAACCCATCCATGGGACTGCTTTTGGTCAAGGACATGGGTGCATTTTGTAGACAATGCAGAAGTATGGGGAAATCTGATGTGTACCTCAAGGGGATTTGATGCAGGGTGAGAATAACCAATGATTTGAACTGTGTGATGTTAATTTCTATCTAATATTGTATGTCATCACTCCTGTGGTTACTATACACCATATCAATGGTATTACAGTAAGAATCACACAGCTTAATGATGAATGAGTTTTTATGGAACCAAACAAAATGCAGCAGTGATGGAACCAGGGCTGGCCTCAGCACACAACAATTCAAAACCACACACCATCTCTCCTGTCCTGAAGGACTGTTATGAGAGATGGAGCCCAAAGTCATGGACTAAACAAACTCAACAGACATTTTAGAGGGATGGCCAATAGACTAAAGGAATGATATCTGTTTATATATATCAAAGGGCAGGAAAGGTGGTGATTAATTGTGATGTATTGGAAAGTGTGGGACCTGAGCATGACATAAATGGTATGGAATAAGGGGTGGATATTGTCCTGGTTTCAGCTGGGATAGAGTTAATTTTCTTCCTAGTACCTGGTATGGTGCTGTGCTTTGGATTTAGGATGAGAATAATGTTTTTAACACACAGATGTTTTAGTTGTTGCATGGAAGTGCTTACACAGAGACAAGGACTTTTCAGCTTCTTGCAATGCCCTGCCAGTGAGTAGCCTGGGTGTGCGCAAGAAGCTGGGAGGGGACTGAACCAGGACAGGTGACCCAAACTGGCCAAAGAGATGTCCTAGACTACCTGGCGTCAAGCTCAGCAATAAAACTGGGAGGGTTGGCTGGGGAGGGGAGGCCGCTGCCTGGGGATATGATGGGCATCGTTTGGTGGATGGTGAGCAGTTGCATTGTGCATCACTTGTTTTGTATATTCTCTTATCATTATTATTACTATTATTATTTTCCCTTCCTTTTCTGTCCTATTAAACTGTCTTCATCTGTACCCATGAGTTTTTTACTTTTTTTTTTTTTGGTTTGTTTTCTGATTCTCTCCTGCACGCCACTGCATGGCGAGGGAGTGAGCAAATAGCTGTGTGGTGCTTAGCTGTCTGCTGAGTTAAACCACAATTTCACTTATTTTTTAGAAACTTTCTTCCAGAGTGCAAAAGGTAAACACAGGTCCACCTAAGACCTAAAAGGCAAATAGTTTTAATTATGCATATGATGCAGAAGAATCAATTAAGCAACAGAGAAATTGCACTATGACTAAGGTCAAATAGGCAGGACAGTGGCAGGATAAGGAATAGAACTCTTTTTCCTTCTGCAGCTGCCACACATACATGAGATGGAGATTAAAAAGTAATTAGGAGAAATATATTGAATTTGTATTGCTAATGGACTACAGAATTTTGGCTTTCTCTTCTGTGTTCAAGAAGAGCACAGAGGACTGATACATATTCGCTGGTAGGTGCAGGAGGTAGCTCAGCTGTGATGCATCGATCTGTGTACCACAGGTTGCAATTGTTTGTTATTACAAATTTTAATCTGAAAGTATGGCTCATCATACTTTGGCATACTGAGACACACATTTGATATTTGTCAGAAGCAACTGTGCTCTGGTGTACACAACACGTATGCAAATAAGAAACAATTTTATGTGTGGAAAAACATTACACAACTCTATAACTGGCCTGTTATTTGCCTTGCCTTATTCTTGACTAAAATTTTATATCCTACACAAATAAAATCTGACATATAACATCACACTTTTTACAATTGTGAGGCGGCAGCAGGACCTGAGTTTAAGCTTTCTCACTTGGTGGAACAAATTTTCATAAAGTGTCCATTCTATTCTTGTATGTACAAAATAATGCAACACTACTTTTACCTGTGGCTGCCTTGTGTTCTCATAATAATGTTATTTTTTTAAATAACTTAGTATACGTAAGTATAATTTAGTAGCATACCATAGACATATGTTTGACTATATATGACTTCAAAGAGGCTTATGACAAATTCTAACAGCTGTTATTTGCCACACATGCTTTAGTTTTCAGGCAGACATTCTGCCCAGGAATGGCAAGGAGCACTGTGTACTGCCATGTTTCCCAATCTTTTCCTCTTTAAAATGTTGTCATAAGGGATTCCAGACTACATTATGACTATTCATACTGTGGATATCATCCTCCTGTTTTAAGTCTTTCGGAAAAGTCAGCTGCCATCAACTAAGAGTATGGAAGGGAGCAAGGCAAATGGAAAAAAAAATGAAAAGTTCCTTTCCATTCTTACTGGTATCCAACTAAGGAAACCTGGAAAACAGTTTTAAACAGACAAACAAATAAATGTTGTATGTATTTTCACCCTCTGTTATTGTTCCTCTCTGCATCCCCCCCCCCCCACCTTTTTTTTTTCCCAATCAAATGAATACAGAGAAGGTAAAGTGTAAATCCAAAATTTAACAATACAAATTAAACGGATTTTTTTTATTTGCAATGGAAAAGTATTCTCTTACATTCCAAAAATAGTATTTCAGAATGAAATGTTCATTTCAAATGGTCTGAATAGAGAAGTGTAAAATTTCATAAACAAGTTTTCTACATGGAAAACTTCACTGCATATTATAAATTTGCATTTACACCAGTAGGCTGGATGTGGCTGAGTGTCTGGACCTGCTAGAGAGTCCATTAGGTGGGAACTGCTGCTTGTTGTGTATCTGAAACTTGATAGTTCATCTGAATACTTGCAGGACAGTGGAAAACCCCTCCCTTCCCACTTGCAATTGTTCTGTGAATACAGCCGTGCAGTTTCAACTGCAATACAGTTATGGTAATAGAATTATAGAATCCCTACTTGGACGGGACTACAAGGATCGTTGTGTCCAACTGCTGGCTCCACACAGGACCACCCAAAAATCAGAGCATGAGAGCATTGTCCAAATGATTCTTGAACTCCAACAGGTTCCATGCCATGACCACTGCCCTGGGGAGCCTGTTCCAGTGCCCAACCACCCTCTGGGTGAATAATCTTTTTCTAGAACCCAGCCTGACTCTCTCCACTGTCACAACTCCATACCCTCCATTCCCTCAGGTCCTGTTGCTGTCACCTGAGATCAGTACCTGCCCCTCTGCTCCACTTGTGAGGAATAATACTAATATCAGTGATAACCAGAGATAATACTATCATGCCATTTCCTGCCCAAGAAACTATCCTAAAGACTGTTTCTTAAGAATCAAGTTTGCCTGCCATCATGTAACACATTTTGTTGGAAGTTCCAAACATATACTTTTCATATAATACTAAACTTTCCTTGAACTGTCTAAATGGGATTAACATTAGCAAAAGATATCAGAAACCAGCATTTTCATTCAAAAAGAATTCCACTATTTCAAAAGCTGTTTCCATTATGATCTCAAAGCAAAATCTTAAACTTTTAATATTTGCTTTAGAATCATAACAAATGTGCTAACCATGATTGCATTGGAGGAAAATGTGTTTAACAAATAAATGAATCTACTTCCTTGCAGTAAAATACCATTTCTCAGAGAAATTACAAAATGAAAAAATAGCAAACTTATAATTTAACTAGTAACAGTTCGTGTTTTCATTATATGAAAGGTCCAGCCTTGGAGGAGATGCAATATTCTGCATGAAAAACAGCAATATTATCCAATAAGACACGTGTGACATCACCTTGGCCTAGACCGAGCAGATAATCAACAATTATAGGATGCTGTAATTTTCTGAAGGTTTTTAATTAAAATGTATTAATCTTGTTATTTAGAGGATTCTGGTGTCAAAGACCTCAGGAAGAGAAAGATTGTAATAGACTTATAAAATTTGCTGTTAGAAGGGGAGATAATCCTGAATAGATAAAAATTTTAATGTTAAAATATTAACATAATTGAATATGATTATTGTAATATTTGAAAAGTGAAGGACTGGTTTAGGGATTACAACATTAATGATAATATTTTAGAACCACTTCTTTTGCTAACATTTGATGGAATAAAATTATCTGTTGCTTGCCATATCATGGCTCTCTGAAGTGCCTTGAAACGTGGCACATTTCTTCTTGGAGAAAGGTTAAACTAAGCTCAAAGTTTGATCAGTGTTCGGTACAGGAACTAATTTTCTTGTCTTTCTATTTCTTGATTGTAATGCTTTGTAGCAACCAAATGTCAATAATAGATTCCTTCCTTAGAATATAAAAGGTCCACATTTTATAAAGTAAATTTTCATTTCACATACATAACACAATGTACAGACTGGTTTGGGTCAATTTGTACTGTATTTGCAATAGGAAGTAATGGGCAGATGGTCATTATTCTTAATCTAATGGTTTGTTAGGTTTGAGAAGAATATGTAAGTAAAGTCAATAGCTAAAAGAGGCATAAAATGTAAACAAAAATATTAGGAAAAATAATGTTAACTAGAAGATACTGTGGGATTTGTGAACATGTAGTGTCTGATCTTGGAAACAGTGTCTCATTTTAATCAAAATCTACTTGTCTTTAGAGATGGGCATCTACAGAGAGAGTTTAAAATTATCATTTATGATTAACAAAATAGTTCTTAGTACTGTTTCAAAAATGAATGGTGTTGGCAGAAAAAAAAATAATAATAAATAAATAAATAAAAATCCATGAATCAAGGAAATAGACGCATGCAGTGAAAACTCTGAGGGGGTTAGTTATTCAACAGAATTTGGCTGCCCTAGAGGAGACTGGTGTGGATCAAAAAGCTATTTAAGTCAACCAGAATATTTCCAGTGACTCAGTGGGAATTAAGCCAGGCTGTGGGATTCCAAACAAGTAGATATGTGTGTTTTGATGTTTGTTGCAGACTCCTACTGGTATCTCCAGAAATCTCTAGCATTGAAGTAAAACAGAAAATCAGTCATGTTTAAAACAAAATTTGCACTGTAGTTTGCAAAGGCCTGATTAATTGGGTTTTGGTGTTGGACATAGGAAAGAATTTGTGTCTTCTCAGAAAAGAATTAGATTGCAATCTTTCTAATATCCCTGCACTGCTATACACAAAATGTCATATTTAAGCAGGGGGACTGTGATTGTGGTTTGATTCATTTATTTATTTTCAAAATGGAAAGTATTAAATTTTAGCACCACTGGAGTGCCCAAATGTGGTGATTATGGTTAGGTTCGTTTCCGTCACCTGTAGCGAGCCATGCCGTGAGTCCTGTGCCATTGGTACAGTCACCATGACCACAACTGGCACGATGCTCACGGGCTGCAGTGCAGAGGATGTGAGGGTGCAGGGTCATGGGGAGAATGTCCTCAGTGCAGTTTGGGCTGCTCCTAAACTATGCCAAAAGTAAAAGCTTCTGTGCAAGTAAGTAGAAGTAAGTAGAGTAAGAAGGAAGGGAAATAATATTGACACAGAGGGTTACCTGAGACCTTTGCAGAGAGAGCAATTTCAATCATGAATCTAGCAGTGTGGGACCCCTAAGGGCCGGAACAACTCCTGCAGGAAGACAGACATGAGGTGTCACTATGAGAAAGAGCAGTTTAATCTGATTCCTGTCACATTACTGTCACTGTAAAGAAAATAACCACCCTTATAAGAGAGAATGGTTACATAGTTATGGTGGTGCTGACTGGGAGCAGCCAGGAGGAATACCACGAACAGCCTGAGCAGTGCCTGTTCAATCCATGGTGTGTCCTCAGCTCTGCTGCGTTACGAATTGCTCCCAGAGATTCCTGGCATTCAGTGCTTGGCTGAGAACTACCACTGCCAAGAACTCACTGACAGATTTTTGTAAAACGTGTAATCCACACTATATAGTTCGTACAGAATCCCTCAAAGCAATGCACACAATGACTCTGTGTTACATCAACCTTGTATCTGTATATTCTGTATGAACTTAATCTTTTTTGTATATCTTCAGGTTAATTCTTTGCTGTACTCTGCATCTGTGTGAGCAATTATTTTTCCTCTGGCTGCATAATTGCTCAGTTCTTTCTCTCACATTATCCAGCACTGTGAATTTAATTACTCCTGGTCTTGAAGTAATTTCTGATTTATCCTGTTAGCTGTGCTCCCGGGTGGTCCCTCATGAGCTTAGAAGTGCAAGGGTTCAACTGTCTCAATAGTGTCGATCTAATGTAAAGCCGTATCAAGCAATTCAGTAGCACTGGCTGTGTTTGACTATAGAACACAGCTGCATATTTTAAGGATAATTTTGATTCAAGACTTTTTGTTGTGGTGAGAGGGAGTTGGTTTTCTTTCCTCTATTTGATTGAGTTCAGCTTTTTTTTTTCTTTTTCTTTTCCTTTTTTTTTTTTTTTTTAAGAGCGAAATAAAACATGCAAATCAATTTGCTATTCAGTATTCATTCCAGTAAAAAATGAGGCAGTGAACTGGAATGAATAAGAAAGGGGTGAGCATGTCTTGTGTGTGTTGAGAGGCTAGAGGTTCATTCCCTCAAGACGATATGAATTCTCTTGCTTTTCAGTGAGTCAACATAGCAATTGTGCACTGCCCTCAGGGTCTGCAGTGGTCTGCTTGGTGGGGCAGAAATAATTTTTTTTTCATTCATGTTATTCTTAGGAGCCCTCTTTGTTATCCTCTCAAAGGGAGTCACCTCTGGGCTAAAGTTTTGGTCACTAGGGATAACTGCATCCAGGATGAGTACAGTTTTGCCAAATACAAGAAATAACAAGTTTGTCTAAAAATAATAGGATACCTGAAAAGGATTGAGACTTGTTTGACATTCTTCTCTCTCTTTCTTTGGACCAGTTGTAGAGTGTTAAGATTGCTTCACAACCACAAAACCTAGGAGTGTGAAGGAACAAATCTTTTTCTATAGAAGCATGACTCCAGGAGGTGGGCCTGCGAAATATACAGTCAGTGGCCAGTGGAACAAGTATAAAAAAAAACTCACAAAGAAATCATAAAACTGCTAGTCCTCACCCCTGTGGAATGGTCACTGGAGATATCATAAGCACAGGCTTGCAAGCCTGATGTGGCTTTGCCTGGGATTTCAGATTCCAGCCCAGACTGGCATCTTTCTGCCCCGTTGTGGTTGCCTAAGCAGCCTGCAAGTCGTTGTTTCATGAAGCATGAAACTCCATTTGTAAGCCTTAAAGTCCAAAGGGAAAAAGTAAGAGATAAAATGCTGTGTGTATTCTAGTGGAAAAAAACACCTATGCAGCAATTTTTTTAATGAAATTATTTTGATTAGCCCAGGACTATGCAGTGCATGCCATGCACTTTTCTGTGAAGCCAGCCTAACAGCTTTAAAAAGGTTTGAAAGTTATCCTCAGCTGGGCATGACAAAAGGTTTTTGTGTTTGTTGGTGGTAGTTTTAATAATTGCACAGAAGGAAGACTATAGTTAATTTAGGTTTGGTGCTAAAATACTTCATTTTTCTCTTAAAAATAAACACTTTTTTTCTTTCTCGAGTTTCCCTCTATTAACTTTTTGAAATCCCATGTAGCTGAAAGGAACCTCCTTTGTCATGGCTCTCTGGAGAACATTAGAGAGTGACAGCAAGAAAATGAAAAATGAGGGCATAAGCATTTTCCATTTCACCTATAACCAGGAGTTTCCAAGTTCTAGTTATCTCTGAGGGTCGCTTCCAATCTTAATAATGTCCAACGTTAGCCATTTTAATAGTTACATCCCTGAAGTCATTTAAGTCATTTGCCCATGTAATTCCTATTTTTTGCTAAGAATTGCAAGAGAAAGGGGCAGGGGGGGAGGAGGAGCACAGCACATGGCACAGGTTGGCAGGAGGTCTGTCACAGAGATAATGTTACCCTGCCTCTCAAATGTGGGCTTTGACTGCTACGCAGGAACCTGAAGGGCTGCACGGGTCATTGCTACTCTGTTTTTCAAGGTCCAAGTACAGTTTTCAATCAGATGAAGGAAATCAGCTAGACACTTTCAGGTCTGGACCTCTCATGATTCAGCTGTTTTCATCTTCATGCTTTGCTATAGCAGAGGTCTTAATTTAGGGACTAGCTTCATAAAACTCACAGCTTAGTTCCACCATTTGCCCAGCCTACATCTGGTATATCCAGTGTGTTCAGAAAGTTGGCAACAAGCTCAAAACTGCAGCCAAAGTTTTGCCTGTTGCAAAAAACATCAAGAGATTGGTGAGAAGATTTAAGGGTTTGTAGAAAGCAAAGTCCATCTCCACATGTCTATAGGGCACATCCCATTCCCTTTTCTGTGCATAATCCCTGATTGTACTAAATAATTTTTCACGTCCTCTGAAAAGCATTGTAAAGGAAGGTTTCTGATACACGTGCCCTTTATATTCATATTTCAAGGTTATATGTTAACCTCATATGCAAAGTTTAATTTACCACTTTGAAAACCACTTAATTATTTACACTTCTTTTCCTGCTTGCCCATATTTTATTTTATTTTTTTTAGATAAGTAATCAGCCATGTTAAGGGGATTTCTTTCTTCTATGTTTTAGTCTTTCAAAAATAAAACTTTGGATATTTAATAAGAATGAACATTATGTAGCAACAGCAACAAAATAACAAAACAAACAGAAGTGGAAACGCGAAGTCACAAGGTCCTTTCGCATAATGTTAAGGGGTAAACAGGTCTTCTTCCAGACATGAAGCCTTAGTGAATATCCAGTTCAGCTGTAAAGATGCTTGGGTAATGGAAATACACTTGCTTGTGCTCGTCTTTATTTTTTTTTCATCCACAAAGATGACGCTTTGAAAAGGATCTATTTGAATGCTTTGAAAAGGATCTATTTGACACAAATCTTGCTTTTCTCTTACTTCGGTTTTCAAATAAGCAGCCAATGGCTATGGGGCAAAGAAACAAATTATTAACATATGTGAACAAATGAAGTCTATAGAATGTAAATACGCGGTCATTCACTATTGATGGTTTCTGAATATGTCACATGTTGATAATAATTTTAGAGCTCTTTTGACATAATTATCTTGGATAACATTAGGCATTATCTCATCCTCTGTATAATATTTCTCATGTTATTATTATTCATGACTTTCAAACATTGATTTAAAAATAATATTAAAAAAAAAAAAAAAGAAAAGGAATAGCTACCACATAACTTCACTTGTGAGAGAAAAAAAAAGAAGAAAAAAAAATTTGTATGGTTATTACTAAACTTATTCAGTTAATTAGAAGATGTTAGAATTTGTGTTGCTTGCCTCTTGAAATACATGTGAAATAGTTACCACCTGGATGGTGTAAATATTTACTTTTTTTTGTTGTTGTTTTTTTGTTTTTGTTAAAGTTAAGAACTGATTTTTTTTTTTTTTTGTGGGTTCCGAGTAAAAATGTAGGATATTTGTGTAAGTATCAGGAACATACGCAGACAAGAATATGAACAGAAAAAAAAAAAAAAAAATTCTATTGTTAGGAAGCAAGGCTCAGGTTCAAAGATGTGTTTTTTGATTTTGTCACTGTAGTTGATGTTGTTGCTTGTTTGTTTTTAATGATTCAGTACAAGCCATATTATCAATTTCACCCACAGCTTCTTTCAGCATCTTTTAACTTGAAAAAGTCAAATTTTTAGTTCCACAAAATGAACAAATGAACTGGAAAATAATTTGAACCTTTTCTTTTTTTTTTTCCCCCCTTTAAATCCTTTCTTGAAAGGTGTTTTGTTTGCCAAATTTCCTTTATAAATATATATACATATAATTTTCAAAAACAGAGCTTAACATGTAGAGAAGACAGAAAGAAATCAAACTGCATATTTCAGAATAAAATCTATATAGTATATATAAACAAATTGTGGTAAAAACAAAGAGTGAAAGCATGCTTTTATAATCTTATGGTGGATATGAATAAACACAACACCTCAAGGTTATGCATACACTGAAATTTTTTGTTCCGGAATGCCTCATAGAGACAAATTTTTGGATTGTACAAACAGTTATAGATCTGTTGGTTTAGATATTTTCCACTGGTTTGTTTTACCCTTATGGGAAGACAAAAGTCATGCAGTTGTAAGTACATTCTGAGTGGAGAGAGGAACAAGACAGTGGAACACTGGATTCACTTTCTTTGATAGAGAACCAACTCATATTAGAATTTTTTTCTGCCATGCCTATCTGAAATACCTTATTTTTGTTCATTCTTACTTTGGTCAAAACTTCAGCAACATAAAAGCTGACACCTGTATTTTTAAGGAATACTTATGTTCTTTCTGTGCATAAATGAACAAAATTAATTCAGGCTTTTATTTAATAATATTACATTTTCATAAACTATAGCATATTAGAGTGAACAGCTAACTAGTAATAGAAAATAAGATAGGGTTTAAGGACTAATTTTTAATTTTAACAACATCTCCCTTTCTAGCCCAATTTATATTTTATTATCTTATAATTTTAAACAGCAAAATGATGTATGTTGTTGTTTCTGTTGTTCTTTGCTTGTTTATTTTTTTGTACATGTAATTATTAAAAAAACATGGCATCATATAGAAAGCTTATACAACCATTTCAAACAGAATAGCAATAAAAGCCTCAGAAAAACACAGAAAATGTAGAATGACACTAAGGTACAATTTCATACCTTAAGCCACTCTGGCATAATGAAACAAGTTTGAGACAAATGTTCAGCTTTTGCTCTGAATAAAAAACACACTGATGTTCAAATTACTTTTAGAGAAATATAAGATTAGTATACTAAGTTCTGTACATTTTTAAGATAAATCAAAACCCCCAACAACAGTGCGCCGTAACCAAATCTTTGGAGCTTTATAATAAATCTGTGTGGCTTATTTATCAAAACTTTTTAAATCAGAAAAGGAAAATAAATAACTTATCCTGCCATCTAGGCTTGATGTCCACATTTATAAACAATTGTAGTTTAATAATGTACTTTTCTTACAATTTCATTTTAATTTCTCTGTGACAAAAAGAGTAAACCACACCAGTGTTCTTTGCTCTCTAAAGATTTTTATTTTTATTTTTTTGTCAAAAAAGCCATTTACCAAAATAATTAGATTTCAAACTAACCTATATATTAGAGTAAAATATTTCTCTAATACATAACTTCCATGAAACCTTTTTCTTTTTAAAAAAATAAAATAAACAGTAAAAAGGTAGAAAACTGTAAGAAGGAAGATTTGGGATATATCCAGAATATATCTGCACGTAGGTCCAGTCAGATACATGCATGTCAATATAAAATTGTAAGACATACATATTCAAAAGTATATTATTGTTTCCATTTGTGTAAACGGGCATAGTAAGATCTTTAAGGAAAAAAAAAAAAAATAAACAAACAAGAAAACAGTACTTTTTTATGATGCCCGAAGGGGGAAAAAAATAAAAATTATCTTGTACCTGACCTATAGATTGTTCCCATACTGGATTCAGTGTAAAATACAATGTCTGTTTTATGAAATATACTATATACTCTCTCTATATATAAAAGGTATTTCAGGTAAGATCTTAATATCTTACAATCCATTTTGATTTTAGATTAATATATATATTTATATATAACTGTGTAGTAATATGAGGGAACAACTGTTAGAAACATCTGAAATTCTTAATGCCTTTCAATGCATTTATTTTAAAATTTCTAACAGTGCATTCAGAAGACCAGTAGAGGAGGTTCTTTCTAAAGTAACATGTGCTCTTTACAGTTATATCTGTCTATGAAGATATCAAATATATTTTGGATATTTTGTCAGTTTCTAGAAGCCTTTTTTGTAGGTTTCAAATTTTCACTTTTGTGTGGCAACTTGTGACCAGAGTGCATCCTTCTCACTTGTTGGCTTCCAGAAAAGTGTGGTGAAAATCAGGCCTGTCTTAGTTGAATTTTGCCTCAGAATTCAAAGTCAAATTTCACTAAGATTATAGTCTTGCTTCTATGAGATCATGACAAAACTATGAATGTTACAGGTTTTGTTATATGTTCAACTACAGACACAATTCAATACCTCAACTGATGCCAATAAAAGCCATTGTCAATTCAACCTAATTGATTTTGTGTCCATTTCCATTCTTAATAGGCTTTATATACTCAATATGGGAAGAAACAGGAAGAAAAAAAAATCCTAAATCTTCTAGTGTCAATTTATCCTTAACATAAATATAACTTTATCTCTATAAAAATATCAAATACTTTGCTGAAATACTTTCTGTGAAAAATGAAGATGATAATTTCGTGGTTTTTTTTTTTTTTTTTTTTTTTTGTCAAGCAATGCTTATTATTTGGTACTAATAGAAATTGTGTGCACACAAAAAATAGCAAAAAAAAAAATCCCTA
The DNA here is from genome assembly GCF_040182565.1 of Anser cygnoides. NCBI lineage: Eukaryota > Metazoa > Chordata > Aves > Anseriformes > Anatidae > Anser > Anser cygnoides. The sequence continues at coordinate 81,044,085 of NC_089874.1, forward strand.
GGCAAAGTAATGATGGCAGAGCTTAACTACTAAAAGCACTTTTAAATGAAGACTGGAGGGAAATTAATGCTGCATACCATGGTTATTAAAAGAATGTGGAGAAAAATATCTGCATTTCCCAAATGTTTAGTAAGGTGATAAAGTAACAACAATAAATTGAAACATTGTTTTTCCTTTCAAATGGAGCAGTATTCAAGTAGCAATAGAATCTTCTTGAAGTCAAAGTATATTTTAAATAATTAACAGTAAACTTTAAGTATCAGCATAAGTCTGCCCAGTAGCAGAACAAAGTCAGATTCAAATGGCACACAGCTCTTCCTTCTGTAGTCTATTCTTCAGGAACATTTTTTTTTTCCTTTATGAAACAGGTGCTTTGATGATCAAGACTTCAGTAGTTTTGTGGGAAAACTCATGTCCTGCCACCCTTGCTTTTTCCTTTAATTTTCAAGAATAAAGGAAGAAGAAAATTCGGAAAGAGATAGAATCGTAAACCCTTTGCTTTTCTTATGACACTAATTTGCTGATTATTAGCATTAAGGGCATTTGAGGTCATTAGCATTGAGGGCATTTTCAAGGCCAGATCTGGAGGAGCATATTCAATTTTTTTCTTAAACTTGTTGTTTGTCATAAAAAAACGTGGGATAATAAAGCAGATGATTTACAGTACAATAAGTATGATTTCTAATTTATTTGTTGGCAGAGATGTGTAAATCACATTGTCATGTAAAGATATTTGTAAATATATACGTGACAGGCAAATCCTGATAAATCAAAAATAAAGGTATGTCCACTGCAGAGTGATAAAAATAAAAATTTGCCCAATACCAACATAGGGGACCAAATTTTTCAACAGCTTTAGTTGTGGTCTTAATAATCATTGCTTTAAGTCACAGGAGGAGTACTTACTGCTTCTCAGTGAGAAAAACAAGTCCTGCCCAATGTGCAGTAACAAGCATATAACATGGGGCAGCCCTTGGAGTTTCTCTGGGAGAGAACAAGTGAATGCAATTTCTCTTCTCACAAAATTACTGTTGTCTTGGAAGAAACAAAATTAAATACTTTACAAGTTTTTTTTTTTTTTTTGCCCACTGTGCCTTGCAGCATTGCAGTTTTTTGCTCAGACCTAAAAATCCCCTAAACCTTGAAAAGTATTAATTTTCTAGATTTTAGGAAGGGATTAATACCTGTAAACAGCCAGTTCCAGTCAAAAATATTACACAGCTAAGCATTACCTTGTTCTGTAGGTCATTACAGCTTCCTTTGTGGTGGGTGGTTAGTAGTTTAGTAGCACTTTTCATCCTCAAATGATTGAAAACATACAGACAATAATTAATCTTCCCTGCACTGATATGAGGTAAGTAAACACTGTTAATCCTACCTGATGAATGGGAAAACAGCACAGCTGGGTGAATACTTGGTCAAACTGAAGTTGGTGAGTCATAATTTCACCTACAGACTTTAAGAGGTTTGTTTACATGTGATGTTTGCACTACTTTAACTATGTCATCTTGAACTTTGCAAAGTTAAAAAAGGTACAAGTTCTAGAGTGGCTGTAGGTGAACTGGCATAAAAACATTTCTACTGGTATAGCTTATTCACATTTAATTATTGTGGTAGAACTGTTATGGTAATATAGCAGCATCCACTCTGCTACCTGTACTGATAGCACTTCTTGGTTTAAAAATAAAACCAACCAACAACAACAACAAAAAAATGTACTCAAATAATTTTGTAAGTGTGAAAACAAATATAGACCTAGCACTTAAAAAAAAAAAAAAAAAAGAAAAAGAAAAAAAAAAAAAAACAATGAAAAAGCCATCTTTCTCACTTTCCCATCTTTCCTACTATTTTGCTTGCAATCTAACACCATTTTATTGTAATCCCAAGTGTGCTGTGCCTCACTGTATCTGCACTTCTATATATTTGGAATAAGCAGGTGAGAACACAACCAGCTGAGCTGGTTTCATGTGACTGCTTTGCTCTTCATTGTTATATTTGGGATAGCAATCTGGACTAGTAGGGTAGAGAATGCATTTGGGGATTCTGCCTCTCCAGACTTAAGTAATCAGAAAATAGCAGCCATTAACTACCTCCAAGTTGTAAGTCACAGTTCTACCTCCAAATTCAGTATTTTGGGGAATTATAGGTAACTGTACACTGTTTATGTAAGTAGTACAGCTGAGTTAGGAGAAAGACTAGAGAGGATTTTTACTGTGTGCTATTGTTCAAGCTGCAAGGACTGGGCAGTCTTGACAATAAGATTTAGAGCTCTCCTGCTTGCTTATATTAGATTTCTAATTCAGATCAGAAAGGTGAGCAGTAGCATCCTTTAGTTGTTGTACAAGTGAGAAACAAAGTTGTGTTTTTGCAATAGAAGGTGTTTTTGCAGTGGAAAATCCACTAACATTGCATATTCAAAAGAGATTGTGCAGGCATTACAGTAGCAGAGCAGTGGGGAGTATGTTAAGCAGAAAAGGGGAAGGTACCACTGTCCCAAAATAAAGAGGATAGCTAAGAAAAACAGGATGAGCTGTATGAAATCAGTAAAAACAAAAATTATGGGCCCTCTAGTCATGAGAGAAGAAGGAAAAAAAAAAAAAAAAAAAAGGAAAAGGAGAAATTAACAGTTGGTCAAATAAAATTGTACATATATGGTATAGAAGGGCATTCAGTAGGTTTTGAACCTGTAGTACTCAGCCAATGAGGAAACGGGAGAAATCAGGTGTTGGGTAATAGGGAATATAAGGTTATGATAAACTTTTACTGTGCGCTCCTGCTTACAGAATGCCCGCCATTGCAATTGCGAATAAAATAGCTTCACAGAAGACCCTGTCTGAAAAAAAAAATATTGAGATATTTCTCACATACAGACTCTAGCGTCCTTGTTTTGTGGATATCTTCCTTTGTGGATAGCTTCCTACTGGCATGTGCCTCCACATTACTGTTGGGGACCCGATCAATAAAGAGAGAGTAGAGGCATCTGAGCTACATCTAGACCTTACCCTAACAAGGATTCAAGGCATGAACACAGGTTCTACCACTTGAGCATAAACCTAGTGGCCCAGGATCCAGCAAAATGTTCAAACCCTGCATTTCAGTAGTCACAGTTTTACACAGCTCTGTAGCTAACACAGTTTCAAATGCCTCATTGCTGGAGGTGAATTCCTTCTTAATGAGACCGTTTACCTAGTGAAAATTACACCTGCTGAGTTCCACTGCTTCCCATCTTGTCATATGTCAGTGCTATTGCCTTTTATTAATAGAACAGGAAGAAAAAGTAAAATTTAGTTTCAATTTTCTAATGCAAACAATATCCTGTTAAAAAGATTGTCAGAATGTTCCTGGGCATATATTTTTAACTCTGAGTAGATACTAACCGAAGAACCATGTCAAGTTTCCTCAGCCTCATTTGAAAATTTAATTCTGTTTGGATTTGGATCTTGCCAAAGTTCTTTTCCACTGCAGTAATAATAGAGGATATCACAAATTAGTACTACTTTTTTTTTATTCTTAAGCATTTTCATTAATCATTCGGTTCTCTAGTTGCATGAATATTTAGCAGCCTAAAACATTTTTTAAGACACTGACACGTCTGAAAACCATTATAAACTTTAACTGTAATGATGTGCAAGAGGAAGATTGTTCATGACAAGAAGATGAAGAACATTCATGACAGGTTCTCCTTGAAGAACAGCCACCACTGATAGAACAAATTTCTCTGCCCTTTTCTGGTATTTGACTTACATGTTGCTTTCACTTTTTTTTTTTTTTTTTTTTTTTTCATAGCTGTGTGTCAACCAGTTGGCTGCCTCCCAGCTTCCGTTAACAGCTTCCTGTATATCAGTAAGTCAGTTCCTCAGCAAAATTTTCTGGATGATTGAACCCCCATCAAAGAGGAGGAAAAAAGGATATATAGGTTGCAAGAAGCCCAGGTCCCCCTTTAGATAAGTAAAGAAGCCATGTGTTTTGTTTATCAGGACAGTAAGCTGTAATAACAGATGCTTCTTAACCACCTTGCTTACCAAAGGATCAGCTACTGCCTAGAGCAAGGCTTCAAAGAGATGAACAGAGCATGAGGAACTCCAAGCTGTAGTAGGGCAAGATTGTTTTAATTTCGTCAGTAGGGGACTGGGAAAAGAAAGAAGGTCTTTAACTTTAAATTTTTGCTAAAATAGGTCATCAGTTATTCACATCTGCATGAAGCTAGCGGGCAGATACAAAAGCTAAGATTAGTCTGTTATATGCAGCAGTACCTACCATTTCTGCTTTCAAATCCTGATGAGAGGTAAATTAATCCTGTTAACTATTTTGTATCATAACCTGGTATATAGTTAGAAAATCTACAGGGAAGGAATTCATTATAACTTTTTAAAATTTTGAAAAACAATAATAAAATTATAAGAGATTAAAAAACCAATTCAAATACCTTGTACTGCAAACGTACCAATAAATAAATAAACATTCTTCCATGAAGAAGAGCTTGCACTGAAATGGATTAGGTCCTTCCTGACTTTTATAAAACTGTCCAGACCCAAATGAAATAAAATCACTTAACGCTGAAAAAAGAACCAACTGTCAAGCCCAGACCTCAGGACCTACTCTGTTCCCAGGAAGCTTGTTCAGATCTATACTTTGCACAGAATTGTTGCCTCAGTGAAAGACCATTACAGTCCTCTTTCTTTTTCAGTTGTGTTTTCCTTCTCTAAGTGTATTGTTTCCAGTTATTTGTGTATGTGTACTGAGGCTGCCAAGTTTGCTTAAACTCATGCTTAGGCAACTATTAAAATAAATATATGATGTCCTCCATCCCACTAAATAGCAGCAGTTGAAAGAAACAAATATGTATAATTCTGGATTCATAGCATATGAGCCTGCGCATACACATTATACAAAACTTTTAGTTTTGTGATAGTTTGTTCATCCTCTTCTGAGTTTTGCATAGAATATTAAAGTGTAGTTAAACTGCAAGGCAGTTATGCACAACCAGAGTTCAAAACTGTATGTGCTGTTTACATAGTAGACTATCAACACACAATTATTTTGATTTTTTTTTAGTCAGAAAAAACAGATCACTTTCAAAGGTCAGTACTAGAGAATGGTCTTTTAAAAAGGGAATCCCAATTTTTCACAAGCATCAATACTCTTCTTATTCCTCTGGCAGACAGTGAAATTTTAAGCATTTTTTAAGCATTTAAGCATTCCACACTTCTGAAAATCAAAAATATTTTAATTATAAGAAGTAAAGGATATAATGCTTTGATTTTTGATTTGTTGCAATAGATGGTTACATGTTGCAATAGATGGTTACAGGCTCTTCAAGAAGGACAGGCAGGGTAGGTGAGGTGGCGGGGTGGCAATGTATGTGAAGCATGGGCTGGACTGTCTGGAACTTCAAGTTGGGGATGGCAAAGTTCAGAGCCTCTGGGTAAGGATTAAGGGACGAACAAATAAAGGGGATGTCATTGTGGGAGTCTATTACAGACCACCTGGCCAGGATGACAACACTGATGAATTATTCTCTGCAGAACTAAGAGATGCCTCAAGATCAAGTCCCCTTGTCCTTATGGGGGATTTCATCTTGCCAGACGTCAACTGGGATCACCACACGGCTGACACAAGCAAGTCCAGGAGGTTCATAACGCACCTGGATGATAACTTCTTGGTGCAGGTGCTAAGAGAGACAACTAGGAAAGTTGCCCTCCTAGATCTGTTGCTGGAGAACAGAGAGGGTCTTGTGGGAGATGTGGCAATTGGAGGCTGTCTCGGTCATAGTGACCATGAAGTGGTTGAGTTTAGAATTTATGGTGACAGAAGGAAAAGTGTCACCAAAACTTCAGCCCTGGATATGCAGAAAGCAGACTTCAGGCTGCTCAGGGAACTAGTCAGCAAGGTCCCCTGGGAAACTGCTTTTGAAGGCATTGGCGTCAATCAGTGCTGGTCAGTCTTTAAGCACTGCCTCCTAAAAGCACAGGATCAGGCGATTCCAAAATATTGGAAGTCAGGCAAGTGGGGCAGAAGGCCGGCCTGGCTGACCAGGGATCTTCTGCTGGAGCTTAGGCAGAAAGTGTACGGCTGCTGGAAGGAGGGTCAGGCGACGAGGAAGGAATACGGGGATGCTGTTCGTGTATGTAGGGAGAAAATTCGTGTGGCCAAAGCCCAACTAGAGTTGAAGCTGGCCAGGTCTGTGGGAGACAACAAAAAAGGTTTTTTTAGATATGTTAACAGAAAAAGGAGAACCAAAGAAAACATAGGTCCGCTACTACATGGGGAAGGTCTCCTCACAGACAATGACATAGGCAAAGCAGAGATGTTTAATGCCTTCTTCGCCTCTGTCTTCAACACTGATGATGGGCTTCGGGACCCTGGGTGCCCTGAGCGGGAGGACCATGACTGTGGGAATGATAAACTCCCAACCGACCTTGAACTTGTGCAGGATTTGCTGCTCCACCTGGATCCATACAAGTCCACGGGTCCGGATGGAATTCATCCCAGGGTGCTTAAAGAGCTGGCTGATGTCATCGCGGGACCTCTCTCAATTATTTTTCAACGATCTTGGGAATCTGGAGAGGTCCCATTGGACTGGAAGCTGGCAAATGTGCCAATTTTCAAGAAGGGTAAGAAAGAAGACCCTAGCAATTACAGGCCTGTCAGTCTCACGTCAGTGCCTGGTAAAATTATGGAGAGGATGATCCTTGAAGTTATTGAAGCGCACCTGGGGGACAATGCAGTCATTGGTCCCAGCCAACTTGGTTTCATGAGGGGTACATCCTGCCTAACAAATTTGATTTCTTTTTTATAAGATCACCCATCTAATCGATCAAGGGAAACCAGCTGATGTGATCTTTTTGGACTTCAGCAAAGCTTTTGACATGGTTTCCCATAGGATCCTACTGGACAAAATGTCCAGCATACAGCTAAACAAAAACATCATGCGATGGGTGAGCAATTGGCTGACAGGCAGGGCTCAAAGGGTTGTGGTAAATGGGGCCACATCTGGCTGGCAGATGGTCACTAGTGGGGTCCCTCAAGGCTCCATTTTAGGGCCAGTCCTCTTCAATGTTTTTATAAATGATTTGGATGTAGGACTAAAAATGTTTTGAGCAAATTTGCTGACAACACCAAACTTGGAGGAGTTGTGGACTCTGATGAGGGTGGAAAGGCCTTGCAGAGAGATCTGGACAGATCGGAGAGCTGGGCGATCACCAACCACATGAAGTTTAACAAAAGCAAGTGCCGGGTCCTGCACCTGGGACAGGGCAGCCCTGGCTATACGTACAGACTGGGCAATGAGACACTGGAGAGCAGCCCCACAAAGAGGGATCTGGGGGTTGTGGTTGACAGCAAGTTGAATATGAGCCAGCAGTGTGCCCTGGCAGCCAGGAGGGCCAACCGTATCATGGGGTGCATCAAGCACAGCATCGCTAGTCGGTCGAGGGAAGTGATTGTCCCGCTCTACTCTGCGCTGGTGCGGCCTCACCTCGAGTACTGTGTGCAGTTCTGGGCACCACAGCACAAAAAGGACACTAAACTGTTGGAGAGTGTCCAGAGGAGGGCGACGAATATGGTGAAGGGCCTAGAGGGGAAGACATATGAGGAGCGGCTGAGGTCACTGGGCCTGTTCAGCCTGGAGAAGAGGAGGCTGAAGGGGGACCTCATTGCCCTCTACGACTTCTTTGTGAGGGGGAGTGGAAAGGCAGGTGACCTATTGTCCATTATCACCCGTGATGGGACCCGTGGGAATGGTGTTAAGCTGAGGCAGGGGAAGTTTAGGCTAGACATCAGGAAGAGGTTCTTCACCGAGAGGGTGGTTGCACACTGGAACAGGCTCCCCAGTGAAGTAGTCACTGCATCAAGCCTGTCTGAATTTAAGAAGAGATTGGACTGTGCACTTAGTCACATGGTCTAAACTTTTGGGCAGACCTGTGCGGTGCCAGGAGTTGGACTTGATGATCCTTATGGGTCCCTTCCAAGTCAGGATATTCTATGATTCTATGATTCTGAGGATTTATATAGCAATAAAACACCCATTTGGAAAAAAAAAAAATTAACTTTAACATAGCTAAATTTGTTTAGCTTATCTAATGTCAAGTTTTTGATTCCCAAAACCAAAACCAGAAATAGACAAAGATATTTGTTGGATTTTGGTTTTGCTTCTCAGGAAACATAAAACCACTCACAAGATAAATAGAATAAATTCCCAAGAATCTGCATACCTTTGTGAAATAGGTACTATTAAAGAGGTAGCAATGCAGATCAGAAATTAAGGGATTTTTGGAGGAAAAAAAAACTAATACTAAAGTAAAAAGTGCAAGTAGCAATTGCACTGATTGTTAAATATTTGACAAATACGCATGCAGAAAGAAGTGTATCTACCTGATATCCTAATGCAGTAAAAGAAACCAAAATCTTTTTAAAGATTTAGCAATTAGCTCATACTGTTCTTATACCTGCATATCCATTGTGCAATTAAGGTATAAAATAGAGAATATTATATAAAATAAAGAACATATATTGCAATCAATTTTATTTCTCAAAAATAGTAAGAATCAGTAGCTGAAAAAAAATGGAATTAAAAGCCTATATATCAGTCATACATGGTGAAAATTATTTATTTATTTATTTATTCATTTGATCATTCAAGGTTTTCTTCAATGAACAGAACATGATAAAATTTCCTGGAGAATGTCAGTGGAAAGTGGTGGAATCTTTATGCTATCTCGGCTTTTCTCTGTCCCTGGAAATTTCCTAAGCCAAGTTCCCTGTAACACCAGATAATTCATGATCAAACAGGGTAATAGATAGACAGGAGAATGAGAGGTGAGCAATTGTTTGTTCTTAGTGTTTACTTTTTTTTTTTTTTTTCTTCTCCAATTTTTATTTTTCATCTTTGGGAATATTTTTATTTACTTGCTGTTTTGAAATTAAAGTAGCTTCAGATCATTCTACGTTCCTGGTACATAAGAGAGAGAGAGAGGGAGAGAGAGTGCAGCCAGCAGATATCAGACACCAGGTGAGGTCTAGAGAGGGACTCTCTCTACACTCTGTATCTGGAGAGCTACTGGATGCTCCCAGATTTCCATCTTGTAGAAAAAGGTAGTGGCCGATCTTGTTACCTATCTTCCCCTTAGTCCTAACACATGGAATACTTCATGTGACAAATTTTTCTGAGATTTCTCTGGAGTAGTGTTTTATCTCAATCTTTGTTGCTCTGTCTCCCTGAGAATCTGTGGTAGAGAGCTTTATATGTTGTATCCCTTTAAATGAAATATAAATATCCTTATCTGATTAAAATGTTCTGCTTTGTTTTACCTGGTGGTTTTGACAATGACATCTGTCCAAAGTCTGCCAGTATGATAGATGTCAAGCATAAATCATGTTATCTTGCATTACCATTTATCTTAGAGCGATACCTTGCCATATATTCTCTTATAAGATGGGAATTAGACCCCTGGGGATAAACATAGAATGTGGTTCCTATTTACATCACTCACTGGAGAATTTCACTGATACATCAACCCCAGATCTGGCTTGAAACTTTGCCAGCACAAAATAATGATTGAATTAATTCTTACTATTAAAGATCTATTTGTTTGTGTGCTGTGGGGAAGAAAAAAAAAAAAAAAAAAAAAAAAAAGAGGCTGGTAAACTTTTTCTTTGAGATGATTTATCCACTAGAATTCACCTTTACGGTACTTTCTTCTGATCTGCATACAAGGGCAGAGGACTATGAACCATTATACTTCGAGTGAAAGGATCCCTTATGTAAAAGAGGTTACAACATTAAGTAACAGTACGTGGAATCAGATATGTATTTTCCCAATTAATCTGTTCTAAAAAAAATGATCAGATATTATAGTTGTTAGTTGTGCTGCTGTTGATAGGTTTCAGTATGGCTTCTTTATCCTCCACACAGTTTCTGCACTACACCATTTAGAATTTTCTTTGTTCTTATTACATATTTGTTGTGCTTTCTCTCTCTATGCAGATGGATAATGATAGAAGTGCACACAGTGAAAGACAATAAAGGAGAATATATTACTCTGAGTAAGATAAAGTTTCATAGGATGAGTAGAAATAGTAATTCTCATCTGTGGCAAAAGTATATTTCCACCCTCCCCGTGAAGACAAGATTACAGACAAAGCCTGACCCTAAAGTCCCAGTTTTGTTCTGAGATCATGAGAATACATCAGAATCTCAGCCTACATTTCAAGGGAAGGTGATTGTCTTTGTGGAGAAAAGCTTAACAATGTGAACTTGTAGTGTCTGTTCAGACAGACAGTGTAAAACATACACCTGAATATGCACAAACCCCCAAACTATCATAATTACCATAGACTCCAGGAAGGATACATGGCAACACTAATGCTTAGACCTCTAGTCACTATAAATACCAAATAGAGGCACATATTTAAATGTTTTTTGAAAATAAAAGAAATAGAAATGTTTTCCTGTGTTTTAACATTACGATTCTTATTTTCCTTTTAAATAAGGTAGTTCTTAGCATACTACTACTGTGAAAATTCAGTCCCCATCCTTTTAAGTATTAAATGATGAATAGTTGAACAGTAAGTCTGATTTTTACTCACATCTAAAGTCACCACTGTACTTGCAGGGAACTGTTCTCTGCTTGTTCATCACTCACCCACACACCCCTTCCCATTCTCTAACTCCGCCCCCCCCCCCCCCCCCCCCCCCCCCCCCCAAAGTGGTGGGATTCAATTCAGTCTGCTGTGGTCTTTGCTAGTGACATCACCTCCAGCATTAGACCCAGGGCTCCGATACTTGATTAGATTGCATCGTTCTGGTGCCACTCCGCTCCTGGGAGACATTTGAATTGTACTGATGCTTGAGAGAACAGAGGTCTCTCTAGGGAACTTACTGGTTTTGTTATGTGCAAAAGACTGAGGTAAGGAAAGAAAGACTGTGAAGAAAAAACATCTATCAGTCTTTCCATTCTGTAGCATCAGAGAGATCATGTAGATAGAAAATTGTGAGGAAATAGAGGGACAATCGCCTATAAAATGTGGTAATGAGCCAACAGCTCATTCCAAATTTACACACAGACCCAAGACAAACATTATCAGGAGGGATGGGGATGCAATTTTACAGCACTTGAGGAATGAACACAGGGCAGCTAAAAATAGTCCTGGAACAGTACAGTGATTTAATTTTGATTAAGGTAAGTTTCATCAGAAACTTCCTCATGTCTTGACCTTTAGGCCAGGAGACAAGGAAGAACTGTGGTTATTGTCTTGCTGGAATTCTGAACTGGTTCCCCTGTGAAGTTGAAACAGTACACTGAATTTTAGCACAACTAGAAATTTTGAGGTACAACCACTGTGGAAGGGTTAGAAGTCTGCTTTTTCTGTTATGTATCAGCAGATGGTAAAATAAATAAAACAAAACAAAACTACACAAAACAAAATTAAATTAAATTAAATTACATTAAATTAATGTTTGCAGCCTTAACATGTTTAAATGAAGCCAAAATAATATTGTGTTTGGCCTCAGTTTAAATGATATCTGAATAGTTAAAAACTTCAGCTTCTCTGAAAGTCTGAACTCAGGTATGTTGGATTTACAATATATATATTTACAGAAATGGACATACCCTTGGAATATGTGTTTCTATACTTTTTGGAAAATATAGTTCATGGTTCATTCAAAAATAAAGTGAAACATACATTAAAAAAAAAAAAAGTAGTAATATGTAAAAATGTTTTACTCTTTTTGGATTCTTTCGTGTATTCTAGTAGCTTTAAGAAATCCTATACCTTAATTAAATCTGCACTACTACAGAAACTTCCCAGTACAAAAAAGACAGGGATCTCCTGGAAACAGTCCAGCGGGCAGCCACAAAGATGATACGGGGCCTGGAACATCTTTCCTATGAGAAAAGGCTGAGAAACCTGGGTCTGTTCAGCCTGGAGAATAGAAGACTGAGAGGGGATCTCATCAATGTGTATAAATACCTGAGGTGTGGGAGACAGAGGGATTTGGCCAACCTCTTTTCAGTGGTTTGTGGGGACAGGACAAGGGGCAATGGCCACAAGATGGAGCACAGAAAGTTCCACACCAACATGCGAAAGAACTTCTTTACAGTGAGGGTGATGGAGCACTGGCACAGGCTGCCCAAGGAGCTTGGGGAGTCTCCTTCTCCGGAGATATTCAAGGCCTGCTGGACGCCTACCTGGGCAACCTGCTCTAGGGAACCTGCTTTGGTAGGGGGGTGGACCCAATGATCTCTTGAGGTCCCTTCCAACCCCTATAATTCTGTGATTCTGTGATTCTGTGAAATTTTCTTCTGTAGTGTCCAGAATGTATTCTGATTTTGCACTATGAACATATTACACTCTAAGCCATGATAGCATCGTGATTTCAAAAAACTATGACTCCAGACAGAAGTCTTGGCCCCTAACTTTAGCCCTTCCAAAATTAGAAGGCTAGACCATTTAAGTTTTCTAATCTGCTTCTGGGCTGAAGATAGGTTCCTTGAGACTTCGCTAGTAAGGGAATCCTGGTAATTCAGCCAAGAAATCTAACTTCTATGCAGCTATATTTGCTGAAATGAAACTGCATCTTTTTGTTTCCATGAAGTCACTAATTTAAAAGAAAGATGAGACCAAAGCCTTTGTATCTTTTTATGGGGAGTACTCTTTGATTTCAGTAGCTATTCCAGTAATTAAAGAAATGAAATTACACCGAAGAATGACGCAATGATATAAGAAAGAACTGTCTACCATAAAGCTTAAAATAAGAGGCCAAATTGCTCTTTTTTCACAATACAGCTATACTATCATGGAAGTAGGTGATAAAGAAAGAACTGTAATTTACCATTTTAAAGAATGACAGGAGAAATAAAATCCATGTATTTCTAATATTTTAAAGTTAGTTTAAAATTCAACAATAAATTCTTTGTGATCAAGGAACAAAACCAACAAAGTCTATTTAAATATATATGTATATATATAATCAGATTTATATTAACTAATTTCCATAAAGTAGACTTTTAAGGAAGATCACTCATATTTTACAATTACTATATTCAGTGAAATTTCTGACAATCAAAACTACCTTGCACTAGACTACACCTATAAATCCAAACAAAACAAAAGAACAAGCAACTCATGTTCTCTCTCAATTAAAAAAAAAAAAAAAAAGTATTATAAACTGGAAATTATATTGTATTAGTATGCTTAAGTTTTATGTGGTGGTAGCAATGTTGAAGATCTGATCATATTATAGGTAAAATATTCCAAATCTTTTCAAACATTAAACTTCAAAACAGAGCTCTTAACAATTACCTGAAATTACTGCTGAGTTATGTTTCTCTACAGAAATGTCTAATTCCTAATACAAGGCAAGGAATGTCACATCTCAAAATGCATGTAATTTTTATCTATGTCATAAATTATTTTTTAAACTTATACCTTTTTAAAAATTAGAAAGAAAAAGACCCTTTACAAATAACATTTAAGTTTTCATGCAATTGTTACCTTAATTTAACTGTTCAGCCTGCTGGAAGTTCCAAACCTAATGTGTGTGCCAGGTGCTTGTTCTGAATAAAACACATTAAACAACCCACTGAATTGGGGAAGGAAGGCTGCTTTAGTTTTGTTCCCTATAACTTCATCCCCTTTAAAAAATAAATCTATTTTAATTTTAGGGTTGCCTGAGATCAAGTTTAATGTTGTACTCTAATGTAAAAATCAATTATATTAAAATGCTGTGGGTGAGTCTGCAGAAATGGGTGAAAAAGCCTGCTGTTTTGCAAGCGAGTCTGGCTTATCTGAGTTAGAAACATAATTTTATTGTTTCGGCAAAGATACAATCAGAGAATAGAATGGTCATGCTTCAGTAAAGGCTGAGAACTCATCAAGTCAAGCATCTTCTCAGGTTCACAGTTCCTCTCCTGTGGCCTAAGGAATACAGTAGTGTTATTCCTTCCCATTCCTTGTATTTAGGTGTTTTACAACTTCAGATTACACTTTTTTTTTCCCTTCTGCAACCAATTGTAAGGCAGTAAAAGGTTAGCTTTGCCATCTGTTACATCTCAGTCATACAAGGTACTGACATTGGGATTCTGCTCTTGAGCTCATGTTGTTAAACACAGAGCCATTGGATAATAAATTTATCACTATTTATGATCAAACTAATGATGAGACCCTTTTATTCTCCATCTAGGTACCTAGGTCCTATCAAGTAGGATCTAGGACACTTACATCCTTTCACTGGCTCATCCCAAAGACAGTAGAAAGCTGGGTTTTCTGCATATCTGGCCATAAACACCTGAGGACCTCCCACTCTAGAGCTGGATGTGACTGATCATTATTTTCTGTCTGATGCAAAGTCCAGGTAAGAGATTTGCTTGTGTCTAGTTGTAATGTACTAACCCTCTTGATACAACTAGGACTCTTGGACTGACCGAGGAGTATTATCATTACTGCTATTATTACTATTTTTTTATTATTATTATTTCTCAGTATTATTTTACTTTCACATTGACACTATCTGAGAGGTGTGAGGTGAATAGCTGGAAATGATTAGATTTAGCACTGATAAAGCAGTTTGCAAGTTATGGTTAATCTGAATGAAAGGCTTTAACTGTGAACTGTACGGTGAATTGTATCTAACCATAAGAAGTTGACTGCATTGAAGATCTGAGATTCATTCATCCAAGTACAGTATTATGTAGAGATCTACATTGGAATCACCCTAGGCTCCTTTTCTTTTGTCAGTTTAGAGATATAAATGCTTCCAGGAAATAATTTCATGCTATAGTAGATGCTTAGTTGCAGATAAATCATGCTATTTCTCTTCATTGACATAAAAATGGCTTTATTTCAGTAAATATAATAAAACATGTTGCATGAAAACATGCATTATTTTTCAGATATTTGAGGATATGTTATTGCTAACATTCTAAAATAAGTTAGAATTCCATATCCACTCTGTAGAAATTACTTGACCTATGTAACTCCAGTTGTGGAACCTGAGAGAGATACTGACGGAGAGACTTACCTGTCTGGCAGCCAGACGTGGACTCAGGAAAAACAGAGACAGTTACTTTCCTGTTAGGACAGCAATTAATGGTGCCAGATGAAATACTTTGTTCAGATGACTTGAACAAAGTTGATAGGGAGGCTTGAAATTGAAAAGGTGTCAGATTTCTCTACTGTTTGGTTCTTTGAAAAACACAAATAGCAACAGCTATTCTGGTAATTATATCCTTATGCAATGGGAGGCACCAGGAGACACTATATCCTGAAAGGAAGAGGAAGACTGTTTCATAAACTATAGAAGACCTAAGACTGAATCTGTTTAGACATTTTTAGATTAAAAAAGCTAGTTGACAGAATACAGCAGAAAAGAACATAGACACTCCCATGAAGAAAGTATGTCATTTATATAGTTTTATGCATTTCCGTCTTCCTAATAGGGATCCATGGCTAGCACACAAAAGAGGAAACCTGTCTCACTGACATAGGTGTCTGATAAAAATAACTCCCCAGCTCCTTCACTAACTCATACCTGCAATAGCTCTAAATTAAGTCACTACTAATTACTGTAGTTGAAGTTCTAAATTTTCTTTCCAGACTATTTACTACAGATATCAGTACTTATTACAAATGTTAATGGCGCTTTTCTCACCTTTTATAATCTTCAACATAAAGTCAATACATTTTCTCTCAGATATGAAAAACAACAATAACAAAAACAAAAAATTAATGATTTTTAATGATTCTTTTTCTTAGAATCTATATTTATACTGAAGGAGGGGAATATAATATAATATCCTCATATCGCATGCCACTTTTGTCATAAAGATTTCCTGGAAAAGTATAATTCATTAATACTCTAAGAGTTTTCTTGAAGGTGCTCTTTATGTGGCAGTTTTTCTACATGTGATAGAAATACTTTAACAGGCATTTTTTTAAATTGTATGCCTATATAATTTTTCTTCAGTAACAGGTTTAATTTATTGTTTCTCTCTATAGATTTAGGTGGATTTTGCTCTATTCTATCTCTTAAAATCTGTAGATCAGATATTTTTTTCTTCAGTGTTGTTGACTGGTCTTTTTTCTCCCACAGCAAAAAGGTGGCAGGGTATTTTTAAGTTTTTCCACAACTCTCCCCCTTCCTTAGCATTTAATCTGATCTTATTCCCTTCCATCAGACACAGCAGAGCATGCCACTTCCACATGAAGTGCCAATAAGCAATGAATGAATTCTCTCTGAAAATCCCCAGTAAGTCAAGATCAGCTTCCCATTCTGTTCTGAAATCCAGACACATGGATGTCCATGATGCATTTCAATGTGTGCCTCCAGCTCCTTGTGAAAACACAAAAATAACTCACCTATGTAATAAAATGATCTGAAGCATTGCCATTACTTTTAGAAATCTACATTATTTATGTTTCTCTATTGAAAAAAAATGCCAGGGAAGAGATGAAGACTTTGAAGAAATATTTTATGATTTTTTCTTGCAACACCAGCATCCCAGTGAAAGGAGCAATTTTTGGAGACAGTCTATGAAGTGACAAGAATATTGTCATTGACCAGGATCATACTGTCCAAACACTTATTGGAAAGACCTTCCCAGTTTCAAAGAGCTTAAAGTATAGCAAGAAGTAACAACTGCAGACAGTCAACTGGAAACACGCAAGAAAATGAGAGACAGTGATCATGGTACAGCAGAAGTTTTACATTTCCATGCTAAAAAAGATATCTCTAAAATGAAATGTCTCTAAGAGGGATTTAAACTACAATAAAGCCAGATGTTTACAGACTATTCTACTAAAAAAAAAAAAAAGAGGTAATATAACATTAAACTTAAAAATGAGAAGACAAACTTTTCCTTTTAAACACGACTGTACAGAGATATTTCAGGAGGCCTGGGAATGAAGACAGGTAGTACACATTTGATATAATGAACAACGCAAACCCAGCAGATAAATGGTAAAAAGAGAAGTCAAGACAGACTTACTTAAGCAGCATTCCAAAAAAGGATATTTGAAAATCATTCCATTCTTAATCCAGGGAACGGTACTGCAAGGAAATAACAAGCTGTCATTTTATCAATGGCTGAAGCTGAAAAGCAGTATACAGAAAATCTGCAAGTATTAACAGAACCTTGATTTGTGGATGATGAGATTTGCCAAAATCAAAGATGATGCCAAAGTAGGCATTGAAGCATGAAGTGAGGTGAGGGATAGCAAATGGGTTTGAGGAAAAGGAAAAAAGTTGAAGTGCTAGATGTTTATGTTGGAGAGATGCACTGAGAATTTAAGATTTACATTTGAAATATGGAATTAAAGCAGTACACTGCCTGCAAATAATTCAATAGTTCATTTAAATCTGTATCTTTCAGTGAAGTTAACCTGAAAAGACATAGAGAATGAAGAGCTGTGACTGAACTCTAGAAAACACATACAAACTTGAAGAAATAAAAATCCTTTAGAGGACATACTAAATAGCAAGTGACTAAAAACTAGGAGGAGAAGCAGGAAAGGTATCAGAATTGGAAGTTAGCATAGCACAGAGGAGAATGTCTTGTGGAGAATATGGTTAACTGCCAAAGGTGGTTGATAGCAAGAATGAATAGGGTGGATAGAGTACAGTTCTTGAGATCTGGCTTGGAAAAGAACATTTGAAAGTCCGGTGGTTTTTTTTTTTTTTTTTTGGTTGCTCCAAATTCAGCCAAGAGAAGGATATGAATGCTGGCCTGAATGAGTCCAGGAAGAAAATGAAGCAGTTTTTGTCTAGCAGCTAACCAGACAAATATAATGATCAGCACACTCAGAGAGGTTACTACATATGAGGATGAGATGGGAGTAGTTTTAGAGACCCAAACAATTTCAGGTATGTTGGGTTTTGTTTTATTTTATTTTCTTCTTTCGCCTGTGTGTTTAAGGTGGGCTTAATAAAATTAAAATAAAAAATAAAAACAAAAACAAACAAACAAACAAAAACACCATTAATAATAATAATAATGCTCTTCATTATTATTCATGCCCCTGAGAAAGGGATGAGTAAAGGTGTGGAGGGAGGTGTGAATGCTTTAAGGTCAGGAGGACACATGGAGGAGAGCTGGCACGATGTCCCTGCTCTTGTGCTGCTTTCCAGAGCAGCAACTGGCAGATTCTGGATGGCCCAGGGGCATGAGGAGCATCGGGGGACTTGTGCTACAGCTGCTCTAAGTAGCTCTCTCTCTCTCACACCACTGCCAAATGTGTTCACAGCCGAGAGCACAGAGGAGGTGATACCCTCTCCTTGCTGCCAGGTGGTGAGAGGTGCGAATTGTCAAACTGTTGAACTTTATGGAGGGTGGTCTAGACACTGACAGAGATCTCCACACCAGAGCTCTCTAAAAAATATGCAGAGGTTGTGTATTATGAGAGAAAAGCCAAAGGGAAGAGCAGACAGTCAAGGATTTGGAGGAGGAGATTACAGCCAAATGAAGAGTAATAGATGCCTGCTTATTGCGATGTATTTCCAGCGTGCTGCTCAGAGCTCCTGGGATTTCAGCTCTGTCATTCGCGGAGCCCTTTGCCATCTGCACAACAAATGGTGTGAAAAGGTGTTTAATTCAAAGTGGCAATCATATAGAACAGTGAGTAAACGATGGACCCAGCAAGAGAGAATGGCTGGGTAAAATCATATATTTTTACACTTTCCAAAAGTTTTAAGACAGTTGATTAATGTTAAATCCTCCTTGAAATTTCACTTGGTACTGAGCTCTATAAATCATTCATAATCACTCTGAAAAAAAGCTTCATTGTCTGATACTACTAGTGTTGATTTTGTTCCTTTGATTTTGTTCCTTTATCACCCCCAAAATAAGAAAATAAATGAAATTGCATCTCTTCTCATTCACATGTAACTCTGTAAACATGTGGTTTCTTTCTGATATTTATTTTGCCACTTACTGCTGAAAGTTAAAGAGAAGAAACATTATATTCTGTCCAGAGGATATAATAAATTAGAGCATGCATTTGTCTATATTTCACATGTAATCATAGACATCACTGAATATATTTCACTGTATTTGCCGTAGATTCCTAAATGGTATCATTCAAGATTAAACCTGACTTTAAATAAATACAAAGATACATAGATACATACATACATAAAAAATAGGCCTGCTGTTTAAGCAATAGAACTGAAAATATTCTCCAGCCCCTTGTGTAAAATTAAACTATATAAAATTGCATATTTATAGCCTGATGTGTAACGTGCTTTATCTACTGTAATGAAAATTTTAATGCTGCATTAATATGTCCATTTTTCTTCATATTTTTCAAATTCGTTTTCATTATGCTTCGTCTGCATTACATCTTCACCTTTTCAGCATCATGCCACTATTTTAAACCAATTATTCTTAGAACTAACGAAACTTATTGTTTAGAAGTTCATTATTTACACACCTAGCATTTTATTTAATATCCTCATTTTTAGGAGCACTAAGAAGCTCAATTGTCTTAACAAGAATTCCAGTGTAGCTATATGTTATATGTTATGACTGAAAATAATTTTAAAAACAATAACAGAAAAGTAACTCCTGAAGAAATTCTGACATATAAAAATGCCCACTTACTATGAATTGGGAAAAAAGTACACTTCCAAAACTCTCCAGAATCCAGTTAGCAGAGTTGATTTGAAACCTCGTAATTATTGTCATCACCCCTCCATCCAATAAGTAAATAAATAAATGAAATGGAGTTGCTGTGAACAGAAGCAAAGTGGAACATTTGGGTGGGGTTGTTTTCTTGTTTTTTAATGTTAGCTGATGAGTATGTTATGGAAAGTGGAACACTGAAAAATTTTTAAAAACAACTTTTTGGAAAAATGAAAATAAACACAAGCCCACTCCTTTGATAGAAAGCTACATATCTTATTATCTTTAAACAATAGCACTTTATTAGATGACTCAAGATGCTTTTAGGAACTTGCATGCAGACTCCCAAGTTTTAAAATCTGAATTTCCTGGTCATCACTGCCATTGATCATCTTCATGTATGACACAAGTACCTGATATTCTGTTAGCTGTGATTATGCAGGACATACCGCATACTGAACATGATGCAGCAGCGTTAACTTATTTTTCATCTTCTGAGCAAAGTTATGAAAGGATAAATTTTGTCAGTAAGTAAAAAATTCATACAGTCTTTAATGTAATTTTTACCTTTTTCATATGGAGCCACAGACCAGCCATAAAAGTCGTATCTGGACAAGCAGAATATCACAGTGCAAAATTTTCATTGGGACCACTAGCTGACGACTTCCTCAAGATATCTCACTTCATACTCATTGTTTTCACCTAAACATGGCAACAACAGAAAACTCATACTTTTGGTTCTCACATTGAATGAATACTTATGACTCTTCTGAAATATATCTCAAAATGCAGCAGGACTGATACTGATCTTCCAAACATCACTATGTAAACATTTCTGTTCTATACCATGTGCTATGTTTTTCCAGCTGACTTGGGCAACTTGCATCTACAGCACAATGACTTTTACAGGAAGTGGCCTCTATCAGGGACAAGGGTGAGCTTACAAATCACATACACATATTTCCCTTCCATTTCTGTGGGTTAACAACAACAACAAATCCTATACCTTTTTAGTTCAAGAAACACTCATCACCTCGACGAAGCATTTGGTCCCTGGCAATAAACAGCTTTAAATTTGGGATCTCTATGCATTAAAAAGGCTTGAGGCACGCTTCAGCACCGTCTGCAACAACCTATATTTTGCCCAATGTATTTATTTGGTCTTGCAGGGACGTTTGAATGTATGAGACCATTTGCTGCTTCTTGCTGAGATTGCCTTGTAAATCATACACTTTGTTTTGAGAGGTTTTATAGGCCATTTGTAGGGGGGAAGTGAGGAGTCAATAAACAGTGGAGCTACATATCTGATGTATGGAAGGGCAAACTGCCTGAAAGCACATGAATATACTACTGGTAGGTTTTGAAAATAAACTAGATTATAAAAACTAACGGTATTGCCAAATAACAAAATAGCAATTAATTTAGCCAATTGTTTGCATTTTTATTTCTGCTAACAGTCAGCTCAATTGAAAAGATGAACTGAACTGTAGAAAAATTCTGGATCACAACCTCAGTCCAGCCATCTAGGTATACAAATCCAAATTAGAAGTGAGGCTTCAGCTGCCCTAAACTCTGCTGCGTTGATTTCTTTACCCTGGAATCTGACTCTGGGCCTGAATTACTTCAACGAAGTGTACTTGTACTTTTCAACACTAATTAAACTGTAAATAGTGCAAGTGAGATGCTTTCTTTCTTCTTTGGGCTCCATTTTAAGAATGGCTACAAATAACATTTTTGGTTTTGTTTTTGGTGGAGGAAGTATGGGGTTTCAAATATTCTGCAGATCACATCAATCTTTAAAGAAAGGGTTGCTAAGGACTTCCTCGGTATTCTTCAAACCATTTTGCCCAGTGGAACAGCTATTTTCAGCTATGAACTGGAGCTGTTATGCTTTCTACATGATTGGAGATATTTATATTTTCCAAACAAAAATAGAAAGGATTTTTAATGTGTTTCTATTTCTTTACAAGAAATGTTATAAATCCACATTATATAATAAAAAGAAGTTTCATTTTTTGAAAATGTTTTTAGTTTATACTTTGTAAAAATTTTACTGGGATGTATAAGATCTGATTTATCCTTTACACCTACAAATGTCAAGCAGAATAGGTCTGTGTCTTGAAAAAGCATATCTGATATTTGTCTGAAACATGTAGCCTGTCCTTTGAAGATATGGGCCTTTGTAGAACAAAATGAAATAACCGCTTTGGAATATATTCAGGAAAGAAGGGTTTTGTGATAGTCTAAGGACATGACTTCAGCGGAAGGCATAAAACTATCCTCATCAGGCAATAGAATGTTAATCTAGCATAAGAGAACAGCATGTTGACTTCTCATAAATCTGCTGACTTTGCTGTTTTCTATCTTCAGATCTATTTTTCCTTGGTCTATGTCAGATGACTGCCTTACAGTAGTAGTGTTAGAATGAGATGATGAATAATCACCCATATTGTGGCACGGTAGGATATGTTAATCTCAGAATACAAGGAGGAAGAGGTGAATGACTTAGAGAGAATGGTCCAAGTCACAAGATGTAGCAAAGGGTTCATATGCTCCTCTTGAATAGGACATAGCTGGATAACTGCATCCAAGAATATGTGGAAATATTTTCTACATTCAAACATTTATTCTCAGTCATGTAGGTGTTCTATGTAGAACACCTGCAAATCAGTGCATCTTGAGGTTCACTAGCGATCATACAATGTAGCGACAGATGCAGATAGGATTTTTTTTTATCCATTGTTAGATCAGTTTGTAGTCTAGTCCTTTTAGTTCTTTAATGGGGATTTTGGTTTGCTATTTGGTTTGCTATTTTGACAGTTTTTTGTTGTTGTTGTTGTTGTTTTTTTCTTGGCTATTTTACCACCACCAGCTGGGTTAGTCCTGGATTTACTTTTTTCCCTCTTGTTTACTTTGTCTAACATGTGCTTGATCAACTTTCAAAAGGGGTCTAACACCTGCTCTGTGCCTTCAGGATCTCAGAAAACATAATGATTTCAACTAGGCTTTTGAAAATAATCAACCTCCACAGAGGGGCTCAGAGTTTAAGCAGGAATAGATATATGTTCTCAGCTATTTTTACAGATCTTTGACACCAGCTATGCAAATATCTTGGTCTGATCATGAAAGTAGAACAATGGATCTATACTTCTGCATGATCAGAGCCTAAGTTATATTACAGCTTAATATAGCTTTTTCAAGAAGTCCATAATTATTTGCCTCACCTTTATCTTTGGTTGCTTTTGTGGTATGTGACTTGTCATCTAAGCCATGTGGCATTGCTGTTGTTGACTGACTGGATGACAAACTTAGTATACAAGGGGAACGTCAAAGAGATATCTAGATACAAATACTTTTACCCTGCAACCTCATAAACAGCAGACCCTGTCAACCTTCTTGAGAGTTTTACTTCTACTTCAACAATGTTAAAAAAATAAAACTAACCAGAACAGTTCATAGAAATATCTAGGAGAGAAAAAAAGTTCAAAAGATTCAAATTAATATCATTTATTGTTATATGAGCAAACAAATGCTTGTTTTTAATAACAAAGATTTGTTTTAACACAAAAAGGAAGTCCTACAAAAAATCCTTCCTTCCTTCCTTCCTTCCTGCCTTCCGTCCTTCCCTCCTTCCTTCCCTCTATCCTTCCCTCCTTCCCTTCCTTCCTTCCAAGAAGTTTCTTTTATGAAAGGTACTTTTCTGGCCTTCACTCTTGATTCCATTTCTATGACCCGTCTATCTGTCATACAATGTCCTCACATAAATAAAAAGCTAAAAATGTAATAGCAAATTTCCATATTGTTACTATCTTTTTTGTCCCTATCATGTTATGGACTTCACTTTCATTTTTAACACTTTTATATTTATGGTTGACATGTTCACTTTCATGCTTAATCCTACTGTTCTCTTCTATTCTGCAAGATGTCACAATTTTACACATATCTATTCTGACCCTATTTCTAATAACATGATAGTTGTTTAAGACGAGCCTCGTGGGATATATGTGTAGGCTCCTCTGTTCTCTTAACCAAAACCTGTCTGAATTTTCTGTATTCATCTGAAATGGGACTTAAGGGATAAAAGATTTACATTTTGAAGTGTTGATGTTTAGGACTACTAAAGCAGGCAATGAACCTGTAGTACATTTTCAGATAGTACTAAAAGTAGAATAATTAACCCTTCTATTCAAAAGAGGAAATGTTGTTAAGCATAGCAACAGGGAATAAATAAAGTTTTCCAGTCAAGAAATGAAAGTACTGTTGTGGAAAAGGAAGTGAGAGTCTCTTTGCTCTATTCTTGCCCCAAGAAAACACAATGTGCAGGTGTATATTTAGAACCAAACACGGATGTCATATGGTGGGTCCCTCAGGCTGCCTGAGAACCTGCAAACTGTTAAAGAAGAGGTAACATCTGCTTCCAGTAAAACTGCAATGAAGATCGAAGTGTATTAAACCCAAATTTGCTGCCCAGATCTCAAAGGAACAAGTCTAGAAAAAAGGCATCCTGTGCCTGAGGAAATGGCTTAACATCAGCAACTGAGATAGCTCCAGTAATGTATCAAGGACAAAATACAAGACAGTCAAGAGACACAGAAGTTGTAATTGCACAAACTTCTTGCACTTGATGCAGTAGGCCATTCTGAGAATTGTTATACGAGAGAGACAGCTGCCCGGATGGTGGGTAAATCAACAAAAAATGTCAACATACAGTAGCTAGAATATTGTAATAAACACTGAAAATGACCTAGCATAATGCTAATATCAGTCCACTGTTCAAGCTAACTACCTATATTTAATTTTATGTTATATGTATGTAAACATAGTATAAGCAAAACATTAAATGTAGGTAGGTAGTTTGAGTAGAAAAGAAAGAGAGGCTGTTTAAAGGCATGAAGATTTTCTCTGACTGGGCTAAGAGTGACATTCTGGCACTCTTTATACCAGTGGCAAGAAAACACAGCAGAAACTATTTCAGTGCTTTTTGCTGGAGAAATCCAGCTCAGGATAACAACAACCCACTCACCAGTCATGCTATTTTACATGTTTTGCTTTTAAGCTGAAGACAAAGTTATAAGAAGCTACTGAAAAATCAAAGGTTTTATTTTTAAAGGAATTGTAGTGTTTATTGGTTTAGGAACTTTGGTTCTAGGGGGAGATTATTTACATATATGCTTCTTAAACAGCATATAATGAAAACAGCACTATATATGGCTTAGTTTACTGTAAGACATGACATCAAGTTTTGTTGGAAATACAAATTAGGAAATTAATAGCATTCAGCAATCTTAAAGCCTAGCTATGCCTACGGATATATATACATGTATATATGTGTATATATATATATATTATTTTTTTTTCCTCTTCTCCATTGCCTTTAAATCAGGCTACTTGTACCAGGATTTGCTAGACAGACTTGACTGCCAGGAAGATGGCAGATCGATGGAAATGGACCAAGACAGCAAGGACAGATACTTAAGATCGACCCACAAGTTTTGCTGACTAGTTTTGTCAACATGTAGTTCTGAAAAAGCCATACCAGAGCCAAAATCATTCTGATGTGGGGAAATGCCTTACATGGATGCCGCTTTCCTGGCAAAAGAGGGTTTGCCAGCTTAGAGCATATTCTGCAGGGAAGCAGCAAAACTACTGAGAGAAATTCCTGCTGGTATACATGCTGTCAGTGCTCTGAGGCACTGCTGGCATAGATAAACCAATGTAACTCTAGAGAAAAAGGTGTCAGCTTCTCACTTTAGTTTGCATTTATAGCTCTAGGTTAGAGAGAGACTGAAAAGGCCACTAACACTTGTATGTAAACAGTACTGTTCTGTGTAATTTCTGCCTCTAAAATTATGAGAAATACTTACTGGGTGGTCTCCATTTGGTGGAGTTTGTACATGCATCTTCATTTAAGACTTTCCACCCTTCAATTTTGTATGCCTAGTTGGTAAAACACAGACCAGTGAAAATGCAAAGAATATGTATTTTATATAAAATTTGCATTTAGGAAATTGAAACTTGTGAGATTGAGAATTGTCACCTACTTATTTTAGCAACATTCTGACCTTGAGTAAGAGGAGATCAAATGGCCATTACTGGCCATGTAACGTAAAAGTTGCTCTAGCATGTATCTTTCAAAACAACCAGCTTTTTCTTCTGTTCTGCAATCTTCCTCATGCAGCAGAAAGGAGAAATAAAAGGGTTTTACTGTAACATGGCTTTACTTGGTGTTAGTAACAGAGTCAGTAGGTAGCTAGCCCTAATATTATCCTGGAAGTGAAAATATATATTGAAGAATTTGTAAAAGGAGTAAAAAAATACTGTAAGAATGAAATTATATTGGAACTTCAAAATGAATAGAAAGCTTTTAAAGACTGAGAAAACAATATTACATTGAATTTTCTTTATTTCCAGAGATCAAGAGCAAAACTCTGAAAATAGTGTTGGAAAACTGTTTTTGTTTGTTTGTTTGTTGTTATTGTTGTTGTTTTTAATTTTTGGCCTAAAACAAGAAATATTGAAATTTGAACATTATAAAGTCTGGATTGAAAAATGTATTACTAGTACTACAGATTAAAGAAGTTCTGATAAACTTCAGAAAAGCAAGAAAGTTTTTAGATTCTGCTTCAGACTACGAGTGCAAAAATGATTGATAGTAAAAGGCAGTGTTACTTTGAATTTTGTCAGTCATTATGTACTGATAGCTTCAGGGAGTCTGAGGTCCAGCATTAAATGACTTCTATCTTCAACTACAGAGGTCATTAGAGCTGTGTTGGAATTTTTTTCCTGTTTTGGGGTACATTTTCAAGGTTAGAAAGATTTTCCAGTTCTTCAGGAAAGTATTCATTTTGCAGAGTTTAGAGGTTTATTTAATTTACTAAGAAGTGAAAATACAATTCTGATAAAGACAGTCTTGATTTAGGAAGTGTGAGACTCATACGTCATTATTTTCTTATAAATACTGTGGCCACAAGATGATTTATTATTAATGGCTGTGCTTGTTCAGTTCTGCTGCTGCTGCCTCTGTGACATAATCAAGTATTCATCATTGCTAGAATTGGGGGGGGTTGTTTTGTTTTATTTTTTTGTTTTGTTTTGTTTCATCCTAGTTTTTTTTGCAGTCACTGCAATATAGTCAGATAAACTGATTCTTTAACATTCAATAAAGAGTGAGCAACAAACAGATTTCAAAGCTGAGTAGTTATGTCCTAGTCCAAAAGAACATATATGACATCCCTGACATATCCCCATGGAGAGTCTGGCGTATGAAGGAATGGATGTCTTCTCATGAGACAAAAATATATATATATATATATATATTTTGAAAAACAAAACAACAAAAAAAAGAACTCCAACTAGAGCTTTACTTGGACCTTTTCAGTTCTACTGATTTAATTGTCTCTGGTGCATCTCCAACATCACACTGAAACTTGCTAACACTTTTCATTCTCTGGATCAGAAATGAATTACATTTCTTTTTAATTTTCACAGAAGTCCAAGAGGAAACATTAATACCAGAATTGACCTTGTCATTTCAGTTTACTTACTTTTTATTGAAGGAAAGAATAAAATAAAAGCTCTTTTCATGCACACTCCTGCTATAGAATGTCCTCCTGAAAAGGGTAAGTTGTACATTTAGACCACTTGTGATTTTACAAGATCAAGGCTAAGTTGATTTTTTGAGTAGTTCTGATTACACTATATTGTGCTAAACTGTTTTGTCTAATTGTGTAATCAAATACAATATAAACCGTCTGTTGTTAGCAGCTTGCAAGTACCAAACAAAAAACAAGAACAGTAACTAATAAAATATGCAAGTACAAATCCAGGAACAGTACTTGGAAAATACAAAAACATTAAGTGTTATTTCAGCCCAAATCTTATCAAATACACATTAAAATTCAGTACTTTACAGATG
Organism: Anser cygnoides; assembly: GCF_040182565.1. Classification (NCBI taxonomy): domain Eukaryota; kingdom Metazoa; phylum Chordata; class Aves; order Anseriformes; family Anatidae; genus Anser; species Anser cygnoides. The sequence continues at coordinate 81,071,619 of NC_089874.1, forward strand.
AAACAGCACAGTACTTTAGTACAAAAAGTTCATCTCCAAAGTAGACACTCTCACAGATTTTCTGTCCTGTAAGAACAATACAGTCTGACCTGATATTGTTCAGCCTCAAGAGCTATATATCTCCTAATTTCTGCACCATATCAAATAATCTGTGGAATTAGTAGATATGATTTTCTTTAGAGTCCAGGTGTCATTTGCTACTTATTAATTGTTATTTATCACTGTATTACTGTAGTGTTCAAATGGGTTTCAGTCAACTATGATCCAGAACCCATCCAGGACAACTGTCCTTAGCAAGAAGATGACCTTCAAAAGCAAGATTTTCCTGTTTCATATGAAACTTTCCTACTCCTGGCAATAAGTTCTACCTATACGGGATGAAACCTAAATCCCTTTGAAATTGCTGTGTGTACTGCCATTGGCCTGATAACCCAGTGATATATTCCTGAAGAAGACCATAGGTATATAAGAGGACACAGTCTTTCTCTTGCATCACTGATGTAGTTCTGCTGCCTTCAAGATCATTACTAAGCTGAGCTTTGTAAAGCAGAGGGGTATCATTAAGGAGAAGTAATCTTAACGCTCACCTGGCTAAAGACTGGCCATTTTATCTAAAGATATGCACTCCAGATGTTTCAAAGAATACAATGGATTTTTGTTATGGATGTAAATAATTGAAGAAAGTGCTCCATTATGATGACCTTGAAAATCTTACTTGCTCTTCCAAGAGAGTTAACTATGTATATCATTGTCAAAGATCTATGATGTCACTGTTACAATGAAATCCCAACTGGGATGTATCACAGTATCACAGATTTCTAGGTTGGAAAAGACCTCAAGATCATCGAGTCCAACATCCGACCAAACACTAAGTACTCCACTAAACCATATTGCTAAGCTCTACATCTAAACGTCTTTTAAAGACCTCCAGGGATGGTGACTCCACCACCTCCCTGGGCAGCCCGTTCCAATGCTTAATAACCCTTTCGGTAAAGAAGTACTTCCTAACATCCAACCTAAAACTCCCCTGTCGCAACTTTAGCCCATTCCCCCTCATCCTGTCACCAGGCACGTGGGAGAACAGACCAACCCCCACCTCTTTACAGCCTCCTTTAAGGTAACTGTAGAGAGCGATAAGGTCGCCCCTGAGCCTCCTCTTCTCCAGGCTGAACAACCCCAGCTCCCTCAGCCGCTCCTCGTAAGACTTGTTCTCCAGACCCCTCACCAGCTTGGTCGCCCTTCTCTGGACTCGCTCGAGCACGTCCATGTCCTTCCTGTAGCGAGGGGCCCAAAACTGAACACAGTACTCGAGGTGCGGCCTCACCAGAGCCGAGTACAGGGGCACAATCACTTCCCTAGACCTGCTGGCCACACTGCTTCTTATGCAGGCCAGGATGCTGTTGGCCTTCTTGGCCACCTGGGCACACTGCTGGCTCATATTCAGCCGACTATCAACCAAATGTAATTCAGCAGATAAGGAAGTGAAGTCTTAATCTCTAAGTACATGTTTAAGCACATTCCTATCAATCAAAGAGTTAAAAGTGTTTTTATGTCCTGTATCATGCAGTTCTGAGTGGTAAAAATTTCTGCTTTTCAAAACATTTTCAACCTTATGAAGAAAGACAAGTAATAGTTCCTTTTGGAGCACTTAAATGTTCCATAATATCTGGATATTTAATAATTAATTTGTAATGTTTTTCAAATGGTGCTCTCCAAAGTTATCTTCTGTGCCAGCAGTGTGAACGTGAATGACTGTCCATCTCAACAGACTTTTTGTAGCTTCCTTCACCACTCCACAGGTACACATGCCACACAGGTACCTTATCCTACAGGATACATTTGCTTAGATTCAAATTGCCTAATTGACCGTCACTTAAACAGACATAGTTAACAGGTGCTTCTGGCATTCTCTGCACCTGATATCTCTAAAGTTACCTGTCCCTTCTAGTTTTCCTTATGCATCAACAATTTGGGCAGACTTCCAGCATGGCACAGAAGTATGCTGGCCTTCTTTTCACCTCCTAAAATCCTATTGCTTGGTGCTCAATGTGCTCACTCTATCCTGCTCTACGGAAGCATATGCTTCACTCAGGAGAATGTAAAAGTCAGTAGGGTGAAGGACTGATGTTCAGTCCTACAGGACAGTGATAATGCAAGTTACTTAATGTTGGGGAGATGGGAAGAAGATATTGTAGCTTTGTTATAGCAAAGTAGTCTTTGAATTTTAATTTCATTATTACTCTAAAATACATTCAGCTGAATCGGAATGAGAAATTTGAGATGAGGGAAGTCCTTTTAACATTTCTTTCCACTTACATATATACAGAATGGCAGTCAAATTTCTTAGGAGTTAATTGAATGGGAGAGGTGCAGAAGACTTCAGTAAGGATGTGTATTTAGTTCAGTTTTATGATAGCCTAAAAATAAGACAATCAGACACCTTATTGCTTACTCCAAATTACATTTAATTTACTTCATACAATGAAAAAGTCAACTAGACCCTACTGAGTAAGGTCAGTTAACCTTAGCTGGCTGTCAGCTGCCCACCCAGCCACTCTTTTACTCCCCCTCCTTCCTCAACAGGGCAGGGGAAGAAAGTAAGACAGAAAATATTATGGGACAAGATAAAGACAGGGACATAACCTAGCAATTGCTGTCATAGACAAAAAGGACTCAACTTGGGAAAAGCTAACTTAATTTATTGCCAATTAAAAACAGAAGTGGACAGTGGGAAACAAGGACAAATATTACAACATCTTCCACCCACCTGTCCTTCTTCTCAGGCACACTCTCACTCCTCCATCCACAACCCCTCCACCTCCTGCCCCCAGGCGGCACAGGGGCTGGGGTCAGTCCCTAAGAGCCCCTCTCTGCCGCTCCTTCCTTCTCACACTGTGTCCTGCTCCAGTCCATAGACTCCTTGTTTTCCTCAAGGTGCCCAAACATGGCTGCTGGGCCCAGCCACGCCCTGTGGTGGGACCACTGTAGCCAGCTGGAAGTGACATGGGGAACCCAGGCCTCTCCACACAGGTCACTCCTGCAACTCCCAACACCTTGCTATGTAAACTCAATACCATGGATTTGAATGCTTTTGATTGTCTTTTCTCTTGGTGACTTAGTAAAATATTGTTCCAGCATTAAAATTCACAATCTGAAGTTTTATTGATGCATTCTTCTGTTTAATACAGATGTTTCATGTAGCCAGGCTTTTAAAAATTGAAACAACTTCTCTACATTTAGTAACTTAGCAAATAAGGTAGGGAAAAGTGACCTGAAGTGAAGTAAGATAAAGTAAACTAAGATAAAGTAAAGTAAAGAAGGGAGGGGAGGGGAGGCGCGAAAGGAAAAGGGAAAGGGAAGGAAAAGAGGAAATGAAAGGGAAAACAACTGTTTTCTTTGCTGTTTCTGATAAGTGAGCATTATCCATCAGAGTCCTCTTTAATTGATTCATATCTATAAAATAGTAAGTCTTTCTTTGTTCCTTAGGCTTTAACCCTTGCTTTGCACTGATGATCTTGCATAGGGAGATGAGACCTATCTCATAATATGTTTATAATCCAAGCTTCAGTAGCATACTGATTCATTAAAATAAACTGGAGCTGGAAGTGAAATACTGGCTTTGCTGATGGCTTTTCTGAGGACTAAACTATCACTGTCAATCTTTGTCAGTAATTTGAAGATACTTCCTAGTCAGGGGGAAGAGTCAAGGATCTATATGTGTGGGGCTGTTTCAGAGCAGAAACAGCACTCATAAGCCTTTTTTTTTTTTTTTTTTTTCCTTCTAGCAGGCAGACGCCAAACTGAGTGAAGGGGAGCTGAGATCTGTTTTTGGTTCATCTGACTTGCTGTTCGAAGAAGATTCTGTACTTCTATTTTACTGTCTCTCCATTGCCATATCAAAGGGGCAAAGTGCATCCTCAACATGTTTGCAGATGACACAGAACTGAAAGAAGTGGCTGATATGCCAAAGGGTTGTCCTGCCTCTTGTCACATCCAGAGGGACCTCAGCAGGATCAAGAAATGGGCTGAAGTGACTCAAAAAGTTCAACAAGGAAAACTACAAAGTCCTGCACCTGGGGAGGAACAACACCAGTGACCAATATATACTGGGAGCTACATAGCTAGAAAGCAGCTGTGCAGAAAGGGACCTGGGATTTTGGTGGAAACCAAGTTGAATATGATCCCACAGCATGCCCCTGCTGCATAGATGGCCAATGATATAATGGGTTGCATTAGACAAAGTATTGCCAGCAGGTCAAGGGATGTGATCCTTCCTCTCTTCTCAGCTCTAGTGAGACCACACCTGGAGTACTGGGTCCAGTTCTGGGTTTCTCAAAACAAAGGAGACATGGAACTACTGGAAAAAGTCCAGCAAAGGGGCATGAAAATGTTGAAGGGACCAGAGCATCTCTCCTATCAGGAAATCATTGAATCAGAGAATATCCCAAGCTGGAAGAGACCCACAAGGATCATTGAGTCCAACACATGGAAACCTTTTTCTCAGTAAAGACTGAGGGAGCTGGGACTGTTCAGCCTGGAGAAGGGAATGTTCAGGGGGAGGGACATATCTAAATATCTAAACCTGAAGGGAAAGTGCAAACAAGGTGCAGTCAGGCACAGTGACAGAACAAGAAAAAATGAGCACAAATTGGAAAAAAGAAGGTGCCATCTGAACATCAGGAAACACTTTTTCACTGTGAGGGTGACCAAGCACTGGCACAGGTATCCCAGAGAGGTTGTGGAATCTCCCACCTTGAAGATATTCAAAAGCCTTCTGGACATGGTCCTGGGCAACCTGCTGTAAGTTTCCCTGCTTAAACAGGGGGATTGGACCAGATGGCCTTCAGAGGTCCCTTCCGATCTCAACCATTCTGTGATTCTGTGACACTATGATGTCCGTTTGGATGGTGACTTTTTCTTTTTCTGAATTTGAACAATGTCTCACAGACAGTTCTGACTGATTTCTAGCTGCTACTATAATAATAAATACAGAGAATAAACAAAATGAATATACAAACATATACAAATATCTAGATTAGTATTAGATTTTAGATACTGACAGTATCTACAGGGTGCAGTTTCATTAAATAAATCTAAATGTCAGTGCAGATTTTGTTCTAGCATCTTTGCACATCTTGACTCTGATGTGTCAGATCACTTGCACAGTCAGCACAAAACTAACCCGAGAAAGAAACAGAATAGTTTCTTTCAAGCTCAGTAAGTTGAACTGATTCATCAGGAGGCCAAACAAAAGCCAGAGCTGCTAAGAGGAAGAGGCAGTGGGGAACTGTCATAGTCCAATTTAAATCAGCTTATGCTAGCCCAGAATTTTTTCTGATTTACCAAGAAAAGTAAACAGTTTAAGACTGGAAAATGCATGTCAACCGCGTTAATATATCTTATATATTAGGCTCACCAAAATTATCTCAGGCTGAACTACATGACAAACAAGGAGAGACTGAGAAAGCTGGGTTTGTCCAGTCTGAGGCTAATGGAGATCTTACTGCTGCCCCAAACTACATAATAGTACAATGTAGAGATCAGGCCAGACTTCTCAGAAGTGGACAGCGAAGGCATGCAAGGCAATGGACATGAGTTGAAATGTGAAAAATGCTAGTTTGATATAAGGAAAATATATCTTACATCCTGAGGGTGACAAATCACTGGAAGATGTTCAGAGAAACTCCGAGATCTCAGTTATTACATGTATCCAAAAATCTCTAATGGACATGGCTGTGACCTGCCTGCCCTATACAGACCTGATTTGAGTAGGGATTTAGACTAGATGACTTCAGGAATTCTCCTCCAATATAAATTTTTCAGTGATTCTAGAAATATAATTTCTTACACATAATACATAATTATTAAGACCGGTGATAAACTACTACACTGTGTTTTCAGATCCTAGATCCTGTGTCCTTTCTGGATGCTCAGAGACTTGGAGAACTGGATTCCCAATAAATAAGAGTACCACAATTCATATAGTAAAAATCAGTGCAGAAATGCAAGGCTGTTGGTATTATTGGTCATATCTTCACGGTGTGATTATTTGTGTAGCACTACCCAGGTTCTCCAAATCCTGCCCTAAATGTGTATGTTTAAATAGTGGAATGTATTCTGTAACTAGTTTCATTTCAGGTTGTTTGAAATCCTGCTAAGCAATTGAACTGAACACTTGAACGTGTTACATACACTTTTCCTCTTTAAAATCAGGTGAAAGAAGAATTTTTCTCTTTGTCTTTTCTCTTTGTCTTTCCATAAATAAGGAATCCTGTTCTTTAGGTCCACTGAATGTTTATCAAGTATGCATGTATCGTTAATTTATAGCAAGCACTGCTGTAGTTTTGGAGAGATCTGTTATTCTGAAATATTGACTGCAAAAATAGGAGTAAATATTTTCATATTAAGTTACCAAAGAATTGTAATTGATCACTTTTCTATATAACTTTAAGAGATAGTACAAACCTCCTGGTAATCTAGTGACTTTATGTGACTGAGAATTTATTATTTTACACATTCCATAAAACAAGATTTTATGTAAAATAATATCTATCAAAAGCATAAAATGTAATTATTTTTTTCTTTAGATTACAATGTATCAGTGAAAGATCTGTACAGTTCCCACAAAAGCAATGTGGTTTATAAAGATTTAATGCTGAAAGGAACCTGCCCTTCATGGAACAGAGTTGTGTAGTATAGAGCACATAAAAATGAAAAATCTCATTTTTGTTATGGAAACGTGAATCTACAGAGAATTATTAAAAATGGAGCCACAGCATAATGACATAAAAACTTGCATGCTGACTTTTCTGAGACAAGATGTATGTTACAATTGTGCTACATTAATAAAAGATTAGCTAAATATGCCAATTATCTCTTCATTGTAAAATTTCCCCCTCATTCACTATCTCTAGGAAGCTGAGAACTATTTTACCAATTTGTTCCATTTTAATCATCTTTACACAAGATGAAAATTTACACAAAGAACCCCCTCAGTCTGATTAAAAATAGCACCTTTCTCCTTTTCATTTCCACCGTATTACTTTTGCTTCATATCTTATCAGAATAATTATTAAAAGTTCTGACCAAATTCTGTCATAAGCAGTTCCATTGTTTTCACTGGAACTGCTTGTAAGTGGCTCGATCCAATGTCTACTGGAAGAAAAAGGGATTTTTTCTATTGATTTTTAATAGGAGCTAGAACACTTCCATAGTTCTACATTTGTATTCATATGCATAAAATACTCAGTGAAAACAGAGTGATTTATTTTATTGTATTTTTTTTTATCAAGACAGTGCATTCCAAATGGAGGTGGCCAATACTTTTTGTTTCTTTGTTTGTTTGTTTTTATGCATTTGCTCATATGCAGCTAACAATGATAAAGACACCAGGAAGAGTTCATATATCTAGTTTGATCTGATTTAGTTGCTATAAGCTACAGATTTTTGTGAGGGAGAACAGCAACAATCCCAGTCTGATGAGAATTGTCTTGATTTGAGGACACATTTCTCGATCAGTTCCCAGAATAAGAATGTCAAATGCTTCTACAGAAGCTTAAAAACTGCCAATATCAGAACTCCTTGGAAGGTATTAAGTGAAAAGATAGAGAAACCTAAAGTGATTCTATTAAACATAATAATACATTTATGTGTGCTTTTTTATTACAAATGTGCTCCTGTCTCATTAAATTAGCAGAGGTTATCCCTATTGTAACTATCTCCATCTGCTATGTAAAAATACATTTGACACTTCTCAATGTGACAGTTTAAATTTCTATTGTTTATTGCTAAACCTTCATTGCCATTTTAAAGCTAGGGGATAACATTAGAATTGTTAAAATCTTCAAAAATGTCATAACTTTATTTTCAATATCACTGGGTGACTAGACTTTCAATGTATTGAGGGAAGCCATTTCCTATTAATTTCTGCTTATCCACATTACATAAATTGAATATACAGAATTGTACGTAAGGGATTTGAATACCCTGTTTCAATTAATTTCTCTGATAATTGGGAATCAAAATCCTTTTTATGATCTTGATAAACCTACAGGCATATTTTAAGGGCTCCTGTAAATATTTAGGAGGAATTCTACTTTAAGCATTTGAGTTGACTTTAAGTAACTACTTTTGCTCTTTAAGATAAATATATATATACCTTTTTCATCATTTGCAGCCAGTTTGGGGTTTAATTCAGAATCTCCGATTGAAGTAGAAATTTTCAAAAGCTTCACTGAAAGTCAGTGGTCAACCGGAAAATTGGGAATTTAGTGTCTTGATGGACAATGTCTTCATACTTTCTATTTCTTGTCCTGAACTGCTCTACATTTCAAGGAAACAGGTGACAGTGAAAGAGTGGCATCCCAGTACCATTCATCTTTTCTTCTTTTCCTCCAACCCCAGCCTAACAAACCATATTGCTTGTATTCCCGAAGTTAAATTACATATAACATTAACAACAGAGGAAAGCAACTATGAAAACTGATATTTGAATTTAAGGTCAGAAGAAAGGTCAGAAAAAAGACAACAAATTGTTGCAGTAGAAAGATGTAGTGAGGTTGTTCCAAATGGTAGTTTCTATAGCACAAAGGATCTAATAACAATGTGACTGCAGGCAGGACCTGAGACAAAATGACAGAAAGAGCAGTTAACGTAGTGAGGAAACATTCTCTCTGTAAACTATCCTGCATGCTTTTCCTGATTTCAGAATACATAAACATATAGTTATTTATTTATTTATATGTGTATTTAGATTTGCATGCTAATCTTAACAAGCTTTGGAAAATATTATTGTATTCAACTGTTAACTTAGAAAGAAAGAGGTTTCAGTTCCCAACAAGAAATGATAAAATTATCTTCCCATATTCATTTAAAAGTTTATTTCTGTTTCAGAAATAATGCTGGGGAAAAAAAAAAAAAAAGATAATAATAATAAAAAATTTCACCACTTTACTTTCAGGATTTCATATGTTAGAGCTTTAGCTCGTATTTATTTCCTTATATAAACCAATCCTCTGGGATGCTGTGTATGAAAAACTCTGAAATAGGACTTGACCTTTGCATTAAACAGAAAAAAAAAATTTAAAACACATTGTGATGTAATGCCAGGTTACTAGTATGTTTAGATATTTTAAACAGCATTCTATATGCTTGACTAGGATTCTCATATTAAACTGGTTCCCTGACTTGGCTATTTCCAAAAATTTCATGAAGTAGAGTTTCTTTTTCCATATAAGTTCATTTCCATCATGTTTACTGTCCAAACAAACCCATGTATGTGCACTAAATACACACATATGTCTGTCTGTAATGGGAGGAGTTTCTTCATATCTGACAAACAGATGGAAGTCTTCAGCAGGACTAAGGTAGGATTATAGTTTCATTTTAATGTTTATACTCACAGATAAAAGCTATCACCCATGCAGCAGGGGAGATAAGATGGCAGACAGCACTAAGCTGCCTTCACTAAGCAGTGCTGATGGCTGCCTTTTTGGCAGCCTGGGGCAGTATGCATGATTAAAGAGAGAAACGTAAGCTAAACCAGACACTTTAAAAACAAATACACTCTGAAATAATGTTAACTCCACTTAGCACCTAGGATTTCACTGTATATATCTTAATAGTCTTAAGCAGCTCTCTTTGTAAGTAATTCATCCAGGAGTTAATGTGTCAAGTTTAATATGCATCAAGAAATGCTCATTTGTAACTAAAAGCTCCGTAATGCAGAGGAGCTTTTCATCTTGGACATGTAATCACCAGCCTTCAAGCAGAACACACCAGAATATATATCCTGTGCTCGAGCTCTGACTGCCACAAGAAAAGGCTGGCATGAATTTTCTTTATGTTATTCCCCTTTCTCAGCCTCCTCAATTCCGAAGAAATCTAGATATGTTGCACAGATGCTGAAAACGTAGAGTAAATCAAAAACTGTTCTCACTAGAAATTGTATATGTAAAATTTAAAGTGTATCTTAGCTAGCTTAAGATACAGAAGACTGCTGGAGAGATAGGAATGCTTTTACTTTTTGTCTGTCTTTGCCTGTAGTAAGCCTGATCCACGCTGATCTTAATAGGACTGTTCACCTGTTTAAGATCACTGAAAGTTCTCAAACTGATTAGGGGTAATTGGGCATGCTTGGCTTTCAACTGAATGCATTGGTATTAGCTGAGTGTGTAACCTTTTTGATGTAAAAAGGAAATATAGAAGGTATGTCCGAGTCAGAGCTGATGTTTTAAATGTAATATTTTAAGAAAGATTACATAGACTGAACACATTAATGAATTATTTACAATTCAAGCACAGACATACTGTTAAAAGAAGCATGGCTAAGTATGGACTGTTTAAATATGAAAGTACTAAGTCTAGTCTTTGTATCTAGATTTCAGAGTAGGATGGTCAATATCAGTATTTAATTTAAATAAATAATTAGAAAAAGATCTAATATTATAATATCGAATAATCATCACCTTAGCAACATCTAGAAAAAAAATAAAATTCTAGTGTGAGTAAACTCCAAAACTCAGTTTGCAGATGAAAATACAGTGAAGTAATGAGCTGTTCAAGCCGCCTAGCAGAAGTAACTGGGATTAGACCCTGTATCAGCTTAATTACAGTCCACTGGACCATTCTCCTTGCAATGCCTAGATATATGGCTTGGACTGGCATACACTTCGTTGGGTTAGAAACTATCTGGGTAGCCAGGCCCAAAGAGTTATGGTGAATAGAGTTAAATCCAGTTGGAGGCCGGTCACTAGTGGAGTCCCCCAGGGCTCAGTACTAGGGCCAGTTCCCTTTAATATCTTTATCGATGATCTGGATGAGGGGATCGAGTGCACCCTCAGTAAGTTTGCAGATGACACCAAGTTAGGTGCGTGTGTCGGTCTGCTCGAGGGTAGGAAGGCTCTGCAGGACAGGCTGGACCGATGGGCTGAGGCCAACTGTATGAAGTTCAACAAGTCCAAGTGCCGGGTCCTGCACCTGGGGCACAACAACCCCAAGCAGCGCTACAGGCTGGGAGATGAGTGGTTAGAAAGCTGCCTGGCAGAGAAGGACCTGGGAGTATTGGTTGATAGTCAGCTGAATATGAGCCAGCAGTGTGCTCAGGTGGCCGAGAAGGCCAACAGCATCCTGGCTTGCATAAGAAGCAGTGTGGCCAGCAGGTCTAGGGAAGTGATTGTGCCCTGTACTCGGCTCTGGTGAGGCCGCACCTTGAATACTGTGTTCAGTTTTGGGCCCCTCACTACAAGAAGGACATTGAGGTGCTCGAGTGAGTCCAGAGAAGGGCAACGAAGCTGGTGAGGGGTCTGGAGAACAAGTCTTATGAGGAGTAGCTGAGGGAGCTGGGATTGTTCAGTCTGGAGAAGAGGAGGCTCAGGGGCGACCTTATCGCTCTCTATAGGTACCTTAAAGGAGGCTGTAGCGAGGTGGGGATCGGTCTGTTCTCCCACGTGCCTGGTGACAAGATGAGGGGGAATGGGTTAAAGTTGCACCAGGGGAGGTTTAGGTTGGATATTAGGAAGAACTTCTTTACTGAAAGGGTTGTTAGGCATTGGAATGGGCTTCCCAGGGAAGTGGTTGAGTCACCATCCCTGGAGGTCTTTAAGAGACATTTAGATGTAGAGCTTAGTGATATGGTTTAGTGGAGGACTTGTTAGTGTTAGGTCAGAGGTTGGACTCGGTGATCTTGGAGGTCTCTTCCAACCTAGATGATTCTGTGATTCTGTGATATATTATCCTACAATTTTCTACATGGAGTCGAATAGATAATGTAGTCTATGGTTTATAAAGCTGCAGGACATTTGAGGGATATTTTAGTAGGCAAGCTGTCAGTAACCAACTGGGTAAAGAAGGCTGAAGAACAAAATTAATGAAGTCCTAGAAGTGAGAATATTCAGGTCTTCTTTGTTTATCTTGAAACTACTTTGGGAATTGAATGTGTGCTCAAATATGAGATAGACTTGACATTTTGTGCAAAAGAAGATAAATTCTGAATTTTATCTTTTTAACTACATTGAGAAGTAATGACAGTATCTCTGGTAGCTGATCTTCTCAAGATCATCTGTTCTGTCTTTTCTTTCTTCTAGACGAATCCATGATTTTTTAGGTCCATGATATATGTGTATATGTATATGTATATGCATATGTATATGTATATGTATATTTTAAGCTGGTTACCTAAATTAAAATGTTGTCATGAAAAAACTACATGAACTTTTTGTATCTGATGTTTACAGTCATAAAACCCAGTTTCTCTGGGTTTCTCTCTTTGCATAAAATTTTGTAACTTTACTTTTTTTTTTCACTTTTTTTTCCAGAAAATGTAGATTCATCTAAGATTCAGTTTTCAGTGAAATATACTGATACAAATAACTCATCAATAGATCAAAGTATGGATATTTGGTGGAGAAAATGCAATAGCAGTTTGGATCAATTAGGAGCATTTTGGATCTTCAGAAATACGGGCTTAAAACCTTATTCTGATTTATTCACATGAAGTGTAATAGCCACAGTAACAGAGCAGATGATCCTCCAATGCCCAGTTTTAGACAGCACTTAAAGCACTGTCCTTGCTTGGTGGAAAGGGGATAAACAGGTTTTGTAGACATGTTTAACATCTTTGCTGTAGACAGTTATACAGTGTTTTCTGTTATATTTTAGTGGGTTTAGTTGTAGATTTATTAGTTTTTGTTCTTCTAGGAAAGTTGTAGCTGACAGGGAAACAGATTTTTGCTCAGCTGTAATTCTGTAGAATTATTGAAATAAGAAATACAAACTTTCTTTTGATATTTGAGAAAGTCTGTGGGATTTCACTGTTTATTGATATTACAACAATGCCCAACTAAATGCACATAGCAATAAAGAGTTTCTATTCCAGGGAATGCAAAATCTAAAGGAACAGTGGTATTCAGTTAACATCAAGTATTATAATCAATCCATGTTTTATCTTTGAGGAAAAATGTAGTGAAGAGTTTAAAAGCCCTTTCTAACATTAAAAATGAAATCTGTAACACAGCTAGGGACCATGTTTAATTTTCTAGATTCATACTACACTACCACTTTTCTGTTTGAATTTGCTCAAGACTTCTGTGTCTGTTACAGAATTCTGCCAGAAAGCTGAAAAAAAAAAAAAAGGAAAAAAAAAAAGAAAAGAAAAAGAAACAATCTGACAAAAAGCCTGACTCTATCATTATGGCTAGAATCAGTCCCTGCCATTATTAATCGAATGCTCCTATTGCCTGTGGTAAGGCTAGAATTTCATGCAAAGTTTTAAATACTCCATTTCCATAGAAAGCTTGGAAAATTGTAAGATTCATCAAGTATGCAATCAATTCTAAATATGAAGAATAGAACATTAAAACTAAGGGGTTACAATCTTCTGACATATTCGAGTACTATTTTCTTTCACCTTTAAGAATCTCTTTCAAAATTCCTGGTAATCGGCAATACCTATCAAATTTATTTTCAGAGACAAGAGTACACTGAAATAGTATACTGAAAACAGTATACTCAAAACAGATCATATTTGTGAAAAATATTATTCCATCTTTACTCTTAGATGTGATGCTTTCTGAGGAAGAGCTGTGTGCTTCATATTCATAATGACTATCTCTGTGGAGCTCTTTGCTAATTTAATACCTAGCCATTGACTTGAGCCCAAAAAACAAATGATTTTTAGAAAAGTAGTTTTTGGTGAAAGAAAATTCTAAAACTGCAAACATTGCTGTGTTTTCACAGAAAAAAAGAAAAAAAAAGATGAAAGTAAACATATATGAAAATAAGATAGCTTCATCTCTTTCAAAATAACAATTTATTGACCATATTTATTAGGAGTGCTTAGGAAAATTGTCTTTATCTTCCTAAGAGTATAATCAACATGTAAATTCAATAAAATGGCTTGTTTAACTAAAAACTTTAAAAAAGTGAAGGGGAAAGACATATCAGCAAAGATGGTTATGTTCATTCTGTTTTGACAGAAGGATGCTTTTTCTTCGTAGAGGCCTTACATAAAACTTCGCAATGTATTATTAGCCTCTGCAACTCTCTGTTGTATATCCTTTCTTGCCTTCTCTTATATTACAGAGATAAATATTTTGTTCAAGAGAACTGCTGAGATTTTATAATGCCAACTAAAGCAAAGCAGAAATTGAGAAAAGAAAAGGCAGGACACCATACAGCAAGTAGTCACTTGAGGCCAATAAATTATGACTACAACTATAGTCAGTATCATTTAAGTAGTCTTTAGTTTCTGATGATAAAGCACAAGCTTATCACAGTGCTGACAACTGCCAGCCCCTATGGCCCCAGTTTACAGCTTGTCCATTTGTTACCCAGCCAGCCACAGTGAATTTAATATAATCCAATAAACAATCATGATAGTCAGAAGCAGAAATGGACTCAAACTTAACCCAGCAGAAAAGATTACCATCCAGACAGGGCAAAGTAATGAGAAAAGCTGATGTGAAGTCTCCTGGTCATGCATCATGTAGCTATTAAACATGTCAATAGTTGACCGCAGCAGAGAGAACTAATATGATCAGGGGTGAAGACTAACCGAGAGGGCAACATGTGTGTAGTGAACATCCCTAAGACACAGCTCTCAATGATGCTCCTTTTGGTAGCTGAGCTTGTAAAGATGGTAGCAACACCAATTCAAATGTATAATTAAGCTTTGTGATAGTTTCATTCCAAGAAATTATATTACTTGCATTTTTTTGCTATGATGACATATTTTTTTCAGTTAGGGACATGTTTGAATAATATATTCTAGATCATATAATATAATAATAATAATAATATTATAATAATAATAATAATAATATATAATATAATCATATAATACAATCCATCCTAAAACCGAATCATACAATTCTGTATGATTTCCTGCATAATTCAGATCATAAAATGTCACACACTATTTCCTGCATTGAACTCATTGCTTCTGTTTGAATTACTGCATGTCTTTTAGAAGGTTATCCAGCTAAGCTGTCTTCAAATTATATCAGATTTTTGTTGGAAGCACATTCAGAAGGTACATTAGGTCCATATTTGTGTGTATGCAGTTGGTTACTTTATTTTTTTTCCCATAATCATAACCCAATGGCATTAAATATGAAAGGTTAGCACAATATGAGTGGGAGGTTCAAGTGTGTTATGAAGAATTTTCTCAGGTCCATGATAGACATTCTGGTAAGATGAAAGACCTTCAAATATCTGGTGTGAAAATGATGTGAATTACTGTAATATGAGATGGATGACCCAAATTCAAGTATCTATGTCCCTTCCTAGCAGAGCGCTCAATCCTTTTTCAGCCGATGTGTGTTGCAGGGGTGAGGGAGAAGCAAAGAGGAAAGTTTGCTTATCCATGTTTCTCTCAAATTTCAGGAAGGTTTAAAAAACCACCCAAATGCTAACAATACTAAGTCCTTTCTTTCTAGCCAACTATCACTATATTATAATAAAATGTATTAATAGTATGGATTAGTAGGTAAATATATGCATGTGTATATATTTATGTATGTATAAATAACTCCACCTGCAAAGTTTCTAAAATAATTACTGTGCCATGGCCTGCTGTTTGAGACATAAATTGTCAATCAAGCAACACCTCATTAAGAACTTTCTTCCTACAGTTTCTGTAAAGGGTCATCAAGATATTGCCTCTGAGGTTGCTCTGTGGCTCATTCTTTGTAGTAAATATACCCAGTGATTTCTATCTGCTGCGTTAAGCCCACTGTATCAGCACATTGTCTGGAGAGGCTGATAGACCACGTGTAGGTTTTTATTTTTTAAGACCTATTTACAGCTAAAAGGTTTCAGATTTTCTACTTTATTTCCAGTAGTTACACTGAGATTCCTTCATAAAGAATTGAGGGTTTCATTGTGTTTAACACTTCAGAAGCATGTAAGAAGACATGATATAAACTACATACACAAAAAACAACTAAAACTCCAGAAAGGATGTCTGATCTAATTATAGGTATTATTTAATGCAAGAGCTCAAAAGCCTGATCACACTAGGGCTTCTGGTTCTCTGCAGCGTAAGAGTCGCCATGTTGCATCAGACCGGCAATGTACCCAGAGCGGCAATCTTGACTTCACCTTTGGCTGGTATTGTCTCCTTCACTATTGTACCTACTGTTGTGGTAGATAATAAATCTACTAAATGGGGGAGAAAAACCATAGAAACAAAATAAAAGCAAACAAATATAAAATCTCTGTTTCTTCCTAGCCTTTAAAATGAAACTCAAAAATTACTCAGTATAGGTCCATTTTTCAAACTGTTTGAGATCAGTAGGCTGGAGGACTGGGTAGCCTAGTTTTGCTGTTTTACTTTGTCGTGTTTTACAGAATTTGGTTCAAGTCATATCAAATTTTCATTTAAAAAGAAGACAGCGTCATGAAGAAAAACAACAGCATCTAAATTGCAATACAACAGGAGTATACCATAATTTTGTGATGCGGTATCATTGTTTGAAGTCATTCAGAGCTGTCTATTTTAACTCAAATATTAGTGACATAGTTTTGTTGGCTAATTTGTAACAGTTTGACACACTGAATAAATGAAATAATTGTTTTAGTCATGTTTCTTTGAAGAAGACAAAAATATACAAATATTTTTTTTAAAGTGTTCAGGGCAAGTGATCTTAGACTTTCAGCACTGTTCCAAAACTATTTATTTATTTATTTATTTTAATATTAAAACAGGGAATAAGAAAGGAATTTATCAGACATTCTCTATTTTTTCCTCAATTATCTTCCTATCAATTTCTCTGCAATTACTGATCTGTCTAAGCATTATTTCTATATCTGTCCAATTTGTGTGACAAAGTGCTATAGTATGCTTCTTTCACTTTGACTCTTTTTCTGCCCCCTGAATTGTTTAAACTGCTGAGAAGTGTTTCTTGGCAGCAGTTGCTGACAGCAGTTAAAATTTTATAACCTTTACTTATAATTACAAATTGTGCCATGAAGGGAGCAATTGAGAAAAGTGTTTTTAAATTCACCCTGTAAACTACGAAGTGTTAGTATCCCTCAGGAAGGAAATAGTGGGATTCCTTGTTTATTATAATTACAAGCCATTAAAACTTTTTTATTTTTCAAAACCATTTGTATATTGCTGTTTTGAGGCATAAGAGAACACTTCCTAAAACATTTCTATTTATTAATTTTGCTAGCTAATTTCATTATTTATTTATTAATTTATTTTTATTTACTTATTTTAACAATAAAGCAAAGCATTTTGATCTACATCTAATGTTTGATAAATTGAGATATTTATTTTTTTTAATCCAGTTTGATCATAGCAATGGTATTATGAACTGAAAAATTACACTACCTATATATTTTTTAAAAAATCCTCTTGTATGTAGGAATATTTTGACAATAACTTTTGTGTTACATTAGAGAGTGAGTCATGACAATAAATTTTCAGTCAATTTAATTTAATTTGTATGTTCTTTTATTAGAAAGATAGGCAAGACACTAATACACATTGATACTTATAAAACTGTGATTTGGGGGAAGGGGGGAGGGGAAGGAGGGAGATTGTACTTCCACACAATTTTCAGCCTTTCATTAAATGACTGTAAGACCTAATGATATTGTCAGCTTTCAAAAATTTGGAACTACAATAAAATCTATAGTAATTTTATAGGACAGTTCTGCAGTACCCAAGAAAGATTTGTTCTAGGAGTTTGTGCTGTGCTTTATCCCCAGTAAAACTTAGCTTGTTGTTTATTACTATATATTTTAAATACAAACAAAAATAGATAAAAAAAGTCTTCTTAACAATGTGAAACTCAAAGGAAATAAGAAAATTTAATACTGTTATATAGTTTCACACTGTAGATTTTATTCTTGATTTGGTACTGTAAAAATAAGTTAAAAACTTGTAATTGCATTCAGGGAGATAAATTGTGCTTGTGGAAGAATGTGGGCAGTATATATGAGGAGGAATATTTCTGGCACACCAGCTGTGCCTTCTATCATTGAACGTGCTGGACTGTGACCCCAAATCTGCTGTATGATGAACTGCTTTCACAGTTTTGAAAGATTCTCAAAGGAACTATTCAAAGAACTCAGATTTCTGTTCTGTTATTAAACTGAAATAAATTAAATGATATTTACATTTCAACTCATCTCATACATATAATTTATTTTTTAGTAAATCAAAACATGATTCAGGGATGTCATTGTATTGTTTAATTTTGCTTTCAACCATACACAACATTTTTTTTTTCCTATCTGTATGTATGGTATGCTTCATCGTGGCTCTCCTATCACCTAAATAAGTTCTCTAACCTTAGAGTTACAATAGCAAAAATCAGTTGATCTTGCTCAGTTTTCTACATTCAATCTCAACTCATTACGAGTCTCACTTAAAAAAAAAAAAAAAAATCAGAATCAATTTCTTTTGACACTGGTGTTTTTATCCGCACTTCTTCAGTTAAAATTATTTTATTACTTTTTCTTCATTTGCAGATAACACTCATTTCCCTGAGACTAGGTCTCTCAATGTATACAAATACCCCACCCTCCTAAATCTCCAAGGTATGATTATATTAATGTATTTTTCTTAAATACAGTTGTCTTTGAGTGTACAAAGCATCCTGTTTGTGTTTTTTCATGTCATTTTTGTATTAAACATGTAAGGTGTTATGAAATAAAATTTATAATTTACTGTCAAATATGGCAAAACTCAACATTTGAAATAGAATTAAGCTTCCAGAATCTACTGGCATGGTGAACAACTCCATCTCACTGGAATTTTCTGCATACAATGATAACAAATAAGATTATTTTTCAAAAACCAGTTATTTATAATTTTACTTCAGATGTCTGAGTTCCATGTAGAAGTTTAGCAGAGATGGTCATGTCTATAACCTCTAAGTATACCTATGGATTGTTAGAAGTTACAATTGTTATTCAGCCAACACGATATTTTACTCCTTGAAACAATATTTGGAACATCACACAGACATTACAGGGAGGTTGTGGGTATGTTAAGATTTTCTGTTTGGACAAATAAATCTCATAGAATTCAGTACAAAATTATAATGTCTCCATTTCTATTTCCTTCTTTTCTATTTCCTTCTAGTTTCTTAAATAAATATAGAACAGGAAATAAATAATCGAAGATCCCAAATAAAACACAGTAAGTGACATATATTTTTACTAAAGTTTAAACAAATATATATTTTTAACCATCATGGGTAACTCTTCCATTTGCAATACACACATAAAATATTTTTTATGTCTCCTATTATTGTCCTGGATTATGACAAGCCACTGTCATGTGCAATGTGGTGATCTTTGCATACTAGTAATGTGGTAGCCATACTTCACCTTTATATCACTATTCACAGGTCTAGTTTTCAGTCCCAGAAACAACAGGTTAGTATGTTGCCCAATGACTTTTCATTTTTAGCCTGAAATGCAAAACCGTTGTCACTTCCAATAATTCACTGCACATTAATTATACCAAAGGTAATTCTTTTTATTGAGTTATTTTGATTTGGCCTACATCCCACCTGAATTAGTTTGAAAGACAGGTGAATCTTCAGGCAGTGAAAAGGAATCCACTTGGACTTAATCCAATACTTTTTTAAAGTTCACGGTAGCTTTTCTATTCACTGATGATTAAATACTTATTACTGGTGGTTTGTTTTCTTCCTAAAAATCAAAAACATGTGTGAACACTTGGCTTCATTGAATCTCATCTTTTTTTTTTTTTTTTTTTTTTTTTAATTTCAGTCAGTCTAGTATCTCACCCATTACATCTGCTACAAAATCAAATCCTACCAGCTTCTTATGACTTGAAGTCAACACAATTTAAGATAAGAGCAAAGGTATTCAGGATTTTATATGTTAAAATATTACCACATTTCTGTCTTCATCCAAATGCAATGAGACATTTCAGACAAAAGTTTATGGGTAATCACAGGACAGTAGGTACGCACCCACATAAATGAAGGATAATTGGCTGACTACAGATTTTAGTCAACAGCAAAATATTTGATAAGGTGACCTTTTAAATTAACCCACTTTAAAGATGTAATCATTCTAAATAGACAGATACAAAGAAGCTTATTAGCAACAGGCAAGATGAAAATACGACCCATCAATCACATTTGATGATTACTGGAAAAAAAAAAAAAAAAAGTCAATTTCCAAATAGTCCAGATAACCACTAAGGCCTTTTACTTTAGCAGGAACAATTGCTTAATCAACAACACTCAGCTTCAAGAGTTAAATTTTGTTCTTTTGGAATGTGGCTATCTTGCTCTTTCAACAAAAAAATCAGCACCGGGATGATAATAGAGAAAGTTTTCTAATGTTCCTTTAACTTTTTTTTTTATATATATAAAAAAAAAATCTAAAAATATTGTTTCATAGTTTATGTTTGCATGCTAGAAGAGCAATACAATGCAGCCAAAATGACTGCACAGTAATAGCTCAAATCTTAAAGGAAAATAGACTTTGCTAATTACCTAGTCAATCAGTCACTCACTTTAAACATATGCCATTCACTTTAACAATCAGCCACTTAAAATAGCTCTCAAGTAAAAGCAAAACACTTAGAATTTTTGCACAAGAGAAAAAGGTCACAATGAAGAAATGAAGAGGCAACTATACAGTGTATCTTGCCTTTTTTTTTTTTTTTTTTCCCAGTACCTTTATATGTGACATGGATCCATCTGCTGCAAATGAGCACTATTCGTTTAATTTTCAAATACATATCTTCTTCACTCACTTGCTTGGTGTTAGCATGTAACACTGTATAAAATATTGTGGAGATCTACTGGCAAGATACAAGTAGAGATAATGAAATGTAGTTCCTTAATTTCTCTTATGCCTTTCTACAAGTTAAAGGATACAAGACAATCAAATCCTAAAAAAATTTAGTAGCATTTAACTTTATCAGATGGAATTCAACTTGAATGCATTTTTTTTATTATTATTTTTCTCCTTCTCAGAAGGCTTCTTGACTTCATTTTGACTGAAGCACAGAGAATGACATTAAAGTATGGAATTACTTGC
This sequence comes from Anser cygnoides, assembly GCF_040182565.1. Lineage (NCBI taxonomy): Eukaryota > Metazoa > Chordata > Aves > Anseriformes > Anatidae > Anser > Anser cygnoides. The sequence continues at coordinate 81,092,658 of NC_089874.1, forward strand.
AGGTGATTAGCTCAGGAAAAGACATTGCTTCCACTGCACTGGCTCTTTGGATATCTTTGGTGTACTACCCTTTCAAACACTGGATTTTCAAAATTTTTTTTCTGGAATAGGAATTAATTTCACTTTACCCTAGCAACAAAATATATAGCTCACTCTCATATTTTGTATGAAGATTTCAGTGCATATGGAGACTTGCACATCTGCCAGCTTCCAAACTAAAGCTCAGACTATCCACTCTTGTACAGGAATCAAGGTTCATATTTTTGTATTTTGTAAACTTGAGATTTAAAAATCAGAGACAGAAGCTGATGGTGTTAAAACAACAAAGGCACTGCTTGGTCTTCCATCCAAAGGAAAAATAAAAAATAACATAACATAACATAACATAACATAACATAACATAACATAACATAAATAAAAAAAGAAGAAAAAATAATTTGTTAGGCTTTGCATGAAACATTGCTTTATACTCATTGACTGGCCTCTAAATATGAAAGATCTTGTTGGTGTCCCCAATTAAATATAGGAGATCAAAGAAGCATTGATGTATAACCTGCTGTCTGTCTAACAGTATTTCAAAAGGCAGATCAACTGAAAAGTATATAAAAACGTGCAATGAGTTTCTAGACTGTAGGAATGTAACTCTTTTTTTTTTTCTTTCAAGAGAGGCAAGTGTGGAATTACAGGTGCTCTTTCTTGACTGTTTAGTGTTATCAGACAATTATGTAGGCATCAGATGGAACATTAAATGACATGAGGCCGAAACACCAGGAATGCAATTGTTCAGAAAGAATTTGTGACAGAAATATCAAATGATCATTTGTCTCCACTAGCATCCACAACAATATGCCTGGTACAGTATTTGCTTTATGTGTCCGTATTCATGACAAATTTTACTTAAAGCAGTGAAAAATTGCAATTAATTTTCAGTGGATATTTTAGATTAAAAGTTAATAAGTCATTCTGAGGTACTTTGGTTTTCATTTTCTTTCCTCCTGTCTTTTGCCTTTAACCCGACATTGTCCAATTTTTCTACTGCAAGAGATAGAGACACTGGAGAAAAAGAAGTATGGGCATGAATGGGCATTAAACAACACCCCACACAAATAAAAGTTGCCTAGAATAATATTTTTTCCTAAATTGTGTTTTGTTTTAAAACTTTCCATTGCAAAAAATTTTGTTGCTTTTTTTTTTAACTTTTTTTTTTTTCCTTTGACTGTCTACACATAACAGATTATCTGCAGATATAATAATTTTGTTGATTTGTTCCTTGCCTGATTCTTTCACAAGTTACTGGTAGGAGTTAAGTCCTAGTGCCAGTTTTCATTCCCAGTCAGCTTCTGGAGATATGTATATAAAATTGGTACTCAAAACATGTGTACTACATGCCTAGAAATCAATTTCTGCTTTTTGGAGAAAGTCTGTATACTAACTTTTAGGCCTTCAGTTCTGTGTAACTTTGTAGCTTCAATGCTGCAATTCTCTTCTAGACTGTTGCTAAAACAAATGCAATACATAGCACTAGTGGAAAATCTGTAACTTTGCTTATAGGATGAACTTATTACTCAGATTTTGTGTTCTTTGCACTCATCAAATGGATGATGTGTGAGTTTGAAAGGCTCTTTAATGCCAGAGCTACTCTACTATCCCCCTTGTATAATGCTTTGAGATTTCCATCTGAAAATTGCTATAAAAGTTCTAAATGGTATTGCTGTGATTATTTATTATATATTAAACTAGAGCATACTGCACATACCCTTTCCAAGGATAAAAATATAGTAAAAAAAATGTAAAGGGTAATGTATAGATATCTCATCTTTAAAAATGTATGTATTTGGAAAATTTGCTCTGTGCCCTACTATCAATTTTCATTATTAAAGACAAGGGAGAGACAAATTCATTTCACTGTTGTATATATTGAATCAGGGATGCTTCTAGATTTCATGCTTACCCAGCTGTAATTGTCTGCTTTTTTTTTTTTTTTTTTTTTTGTGCTACCTTTGTGCCAGTCACTAATGGTGCACATCACTGGGCTGTGAGAAACTTAATAGCTTCATATACCTTATTATACTGAGTTATCTCTATAAACATCTGAAAATCTAAAATTTCAGATAATTGCTTCTCATTAGCAATGGCCTATAAACAGTTTATTCGTTCACCAATACTGAATCTTTATAAATAATGGTTCATCTGTTTACAGGACCAAAGGAAATAACCTACATACTAATAAACACACCCTGGACTATGAAAAGGAAGATGCGTGCTAGGAAAAAAAAATAAAATCAAAAATGAAGAGCTATACTGAAATATCTTGCTTGCAAGCAGAACTTCTAAAGAACTCATTAAGAGCTTTAGTTTAAACACTGATGGTACAGTCAAGGCTGTAGATATACAGCAATAGAATTCAGGTAGAGTTGCTGTTTGCTGTTTTCACCTCATTTAAAAAAAAAAAAAATCATTTTTTTAGTTTGGCCACATTTACTTCTAGCTTTAAATGCAACAACATATCTTTCAAGGATAAGTGTGGAATATGTTAATGCCTTGTACAAAATGAGTCTATGCCATCAATATGGCTTCTGACCATTTATATAATATTAATTGTAATATAAATTGTTGCAGTGCTAGCAAATTGCTAGATAGTTGCAATTATGTACAACTCAAGGGTAGAAGTTTTCTAAAACAATATTTGATCTTAGGTTCCACAAATTAACTATAATAACAGGACATGGTATATATAGGAGTCATATTCAAAGAAAGTCCAGTATTTTCTAGAAAAAAAATGTGTCGTTAGTTGTTTCTCATGAGGGAAGCGCAAGCCGCATACATGGCAAAAAAAAAAAAAATGCTTTCAAGGGCTTAAAATTCAGACAGATGCCATATGAAAATGGATCAAAAAGTAACAAACAGCAAGAACCATATCTGAAAGCAGCATTCCTTCAGTTAGTCTGCTAAATTTAAATGGAGACACCTAAGTTATATAACTCAAAACTCAGGAGCCTCAGGAGTCCTCCCTGAAGGCAAAAAGAATAGACACTTTTAGTTCACAGGTTTTAGCTTTGCTTTCTTTGATGAATAGCAAACAATCTTACAGGATCCTTGCTGATTGCAGGCAGAATTACTCAAGTGCAATATTTAAATGCCTTATATAATAGAATTGTGAAATTGTTCCACACATGAACTGTTTAAGACATCTGTAATAAGTGCCTGAAATTATTTCTTCTAGTACAATGCAGTTTTAACTACTTTTTTAAATTTAGAAAAATATATGCAATTAAAGTGCAATTACAGAAAAATGGAAGTGCCAGTGCAATTAAAATACATAAAATGTATAAATCTGTACACAACTCCTTCTAATTTATTTGTCTATTTCTATATGCTGAAGTCTTTCATCTACATAAATTTTTCTCGCCTATATTTTAGGAAGCTTAGCTGGGGTAAAACATCCCTTTACAACAGAATCATTTAGTATTTTTCCAAAAACAGTTAAATTAACACATATCTTAAAATTGAATATGTAACATCAAGAAAAGCTATATAATTAGATCAGTCCTGCTACATAATGTTCAATTAAACCAAAAACAAATTCACTCAGCATTCCGTTCAGTAGAAAGAAAAGGGACTCAAAATTCTGTCTCCTTATGACTGGAAACGGTTGAAATATTTACTTAAGAAAGAGGACAAACAGGACTGAACAAGGTAAAGGTGGACAAATTAGTGTAGTGTACAGAAAAAATTAAAGTCCCTTCACCTTCACTGTTAATGCAAGACAGTCAGGGAAACTGAAATGCACAAACTTTATTACTGCTAAAAGGAACTACAGTCCTACACGAGTAGCTTTGGGAACTCATTGCCTCAAGGTATCACTGAGGCCAGGGGCTTATCAGGATTGAAAACAGGATTTAACATTTACACGGATAACAAGAATACACAAATGTATAATACTAAGGATTAAGTGTTTGACCCTGCACCAATTGAATCAAATGGATTTCCTGAGACTTCAACAGTATGAGATCCAGGCTAGCTAGGAGAGAATTTCGGGAAGGATAAAAAACCTGAGTTCAGAGTATAAGTATGACTTCAACAATCAGAGATTAGGAAAAGACATTTCTGGTAAGGAATCCCAAAACTTCTTGACTGAGGTTTCTCCTCCCTCTCGTGTCAATTTTGGGAAGACATGATCTTGGTCTCTTTCTTTAGGGGTAAGCCTGAAAGCTCTATGAAAAGCCTCATTGATAAAACGTAGCAGTTACAGCTGTAATGGAGACAGATCAGTTAATATTTGGTACAGTTAGTTGGTAGTGTCTGCTAACAAAAATTAAAATATGTGATTCTTCTTCTTGTATTTAAGAGAGTGTTGTATGATTTACAATCCAACAGAGAGTAATTAATTTCTGCAAGGAACTCTTCTGTGTCTTTCAGGCAATGTGCTATATACCATGTGTTTCTGCAGTTGCTATATTAATTATTCGCATTTTTATTGAATAATAAAATTAATAGTGCATGTTCAGATGGAACCTGCACAGATGACCAGAGCATATTTTAAAGCTGCTGTCAGAAGTCTCACCTGCCCTTTTATTGGAGAGTCAACTAATATTGGTATGCCAATAATTAGATATGCCTGTATGGGTTAAACTTCAAAAAAACTTTGATTTGTTTCTGGTCTTGTTTCCACTGTGAAATATTGCTTTAGTGATACTACCAAGATTTTAGTGATACTACCAAGATCTAACCTACAAAAAATTAATCTTAAAATCACCTTCTGAAATAACAAATAAATATATGTATATATAGAGAGAGAACTTTCCTTTTCCTGATTATGTCTTCTTGGAAGTCTGGAGGTATGATGTTATAACACACATATGTACAAAATGTTCATTAACAAAAATTTTCACAGCAGAAATTAGCTCTTCTGTGTTTATCGCTAAATAAATTTGAAAGTAACTCTCAGACAGTTGCCACTGCTAGGCAGTCAAAACTACAGTGCTAAGTACTGAGTGAAAGAATGTGCTTTTCTATATGGAAGGAAAAAAAATAGGACTTATGATCTTAACTGAAATATTTATTTATCAAGAACATAAACGAATATATGTATATTTTCAAACATTAAATCCTAATGAATACATCCTATACATGTAACTGCATTTCACATGTTTACTTGAAGTCAGCTACTGATAAACACAAAGAAACAAGGCTGAATTACTCAGTATAAAAATTTAGTCTAAAATGATGACGGTCTCTAAACACTGAAAGTAAATTACATAAGGGAAAAAAAAAAGTTTTGAATGAAAAAGAATTTAGTCTTTAAACTTGTTTAATACAGCAGAAATGAGAAACTTGCTTAGGAATGTTGATAGCTGAATCATCTAGTGAATTTTAAAAAGCTCTGAAGTGGGAAAAAATATATGTATATTTATATTAGATGGCACACTCAGAAGGTTATATGTCATATCTAAAGATAAAATATCACTTACTGGACAACAACTTGTTTGCTAGCAAGGCAGGGGACTATTGTTCTTTGAAATAATCACAAATAATTATATCTAAAAGCATAAACAGTTCTTCAGATGCTTCACAGAGAGAGTGTGACAATTTACCATTCAAGCTAGGAGAGTAATTGCTAGTACTATTTTGAACTTTGTGACAGGAAACAAAGACTACAAATGGTTGTTTTTTCTGGATAACCATGTGAATATTGAAATATTGAATTCCTTGAAATTTCTTGTACTCAAATAGGTTCACTTGAAAACATGGTGAGAAAATTATAATATTTTTCTGTTATACATGGGTAGACACAGTCAGGTAGACATTATCTGGAATGCATTTCAGACATTAAAGGTGATGCGGGCAATTTCCTTATTTCACACCAGAAGTTGAAATATGTCGCTCATATTCCATTGAGCAATCCAGATGTCATTAAAATACATGTAATACCACACGAATGAATGAATGTGATATGTGTGTTCAGAAGGGAATCACTAACTCATCCTAAGAAAGTTATTCAGTTAAATAAACAGCACTTTCACCTTCCCAGTTTTTTGTTTGGTGGTCTTTTGTTTGTTTGTTTGTTTGTTTGTTGGTGGCTTTTTTTGTTTATTTGTTTGTTTTTAGTGAAATGAGGGTCAAGTGGAATGGTGGAGTGTAGAAGCAAACGAAACAGCAACTTCAATTTCCCTAGTGTTTTCTGTTTTGTCTGAATTGCTTATATGAGGTGATCACCAACATTTTTGCTTGGGGGAGCATCTTCCAAGCAATGAAAATCATATGAATGCTATGCTATGAAAATACTCTTTTACTCCAAGGCATTTGATTTATATCAGATAAATGAACAGTATAGTTTGGTATTATAGTGAATGCTCATCAATCAGTATCTTTCATGTTAGCTAAGAGAGGCTGTATGAGTTTGGTGTATTTGAGGAGGGAAAGGAGTAATATTTGAACTGATGTTTTTCAAAGTCTGAGTCCTGGTGATTGCTTATACTGGTAAACTGTCAAATCTGCTTTACTGTAAGTATTTCAGTGTTTATCAAATGAAATATGTGGAATATGGATACTCCTTGACACTACTGTGCATTTCAAACCATTACACCTTCCAGTCTTTCTTCAAGGTCTTTACTCATGTCATTTATTTATCCGTTTATTTATTTATTTTTCCTGCACGGCCTTTCTTATCTAGTTCCCAGCTCTTCTTTCAACTACTCTGGTGAGGATTTTTGATACTGCCTGAATTCTTGGCAGTCCTGAAATCTGTGTAATTGAAAGTAGGTGAGGCTTTAGGCTGCCCTAGATTGTACAGGAGGGCATTTACAAGTCTTCGATATCACAGGGTTAGAGAAACAGACATATGACTTAAAGATTCCATTCTCTTTCACTGTTTTTTGTCTGTGCTGAACATAAATTGAATGCAGCTGATGCTTAGGCTGACTGAATATAAATTGAAAATGTGCAGTGAAATTTATATTCACAACATGACAATGCAGAAGATCTCACAAGACTGTGGGCATCCAGTTCCCTAGATCTATTACCATATCCAATAGAGTAGTTTATAGACCAGAAGTCAATATTGATTTTCTTCCAAATTCCACTGCCTGTGTCAAAAGTTCATGTGTATATTTACAGACAAAATGATGAAATGAAGATTAAGGCCCCTGGAATTCAAACCTTTTTACTTATTCTTTCTAGATAGAATTGATTTTTTATTTTTTAAAACTAGCCATTCCACCAAAAAAAAAAAAAAGAGCCTTTCATCTGCTTCATCAGCAGGGAGAGCCTTTTCAGGGTTATGTTGTTTACAGCAGTATGCCAAAGGAAAAGAAACCTAAAAAGCAGGCCAGAACCTTTGAAGGACTCTGTCATTTTCTCATAAATCCTGCCCCGAGTGCAAGTGCAAAGTAGCATCACAGAAACAGCAGAGCTTTACATTCTCCATGTAGGCTAAGGATTTTGACCTAAGGCACTTCCCTGAGATCTGATCCAGGTGCATACTCCTTCCTAGAAGAATAATTTAACTGTATGCTCTTGTGAATTTTGGTCTGTCCAGTATGTCAAATGTAACATTAAAGTAGTGATCTACTCTCCGCAGCTGGAAAACATAGGGTCTCATTCTAATTTATACTGACAGACATTTTATTGTTGTCATGTTGAATGTATGAAAATGAGATTCTTTTATACATATATTTATAGATACATATGTGTGGATATATGCATGCACAAGAATACACTCATGAATAGTTTAATTGCAAATATTTATTTAATTTAATTTTAATTTTATGTTGTTACATACCATTAAAAATTCTATTTAAAAAAGTTCAATTTATATCTATTTAAAGTGAAGATGCCTTTAAGTTTTATTTTTTTTCCCTTAAAAATATATCTGTAATTGTCAGGAAGTTTTAGTCTTGATCAAAATATCTGACAGTATTGCCAGCTAAACTTGTTCTTTATATAAAATGCTGGACTTACATCTACACTGAAGATAGGTGTCATATATTGTTTATTTGAGGTCTTGTAGATGAGGCATTTTGAAAACAGAAAATATGCAGGCTCAACAAACCAGCCATGTTTTTCCACTGAGATCTTAGTCAGTGCAAGCAGGTAGACAACATCAGAAATAGAACACAAATATTTATTTGCTTCTAACTCAGGCCTCAAGTTCTCAGTTCAGAAGTTAGTCAAAAAGAATTTTCCAAGTTTCTCTGAGAAACTTTTTAATAGCCCCCTTCCAGAGCACTTCTTTCACTCTGTTATTGTCACAACTGTTTCTTCCTTTGTTAAGTGTATAAGGTAAATTTCTGAATCCTATCACAGTGCTACACTGAATTCACAGCTACATAAAATGTTATATAATATTTAAAGTTTGTTTATTTAAATATTTTATGTAGGTTAGAAAGCATTTTTCTCTTGCTGTAACTGAAAGCAAAGAACATATTAGATGAGAGTAGAGCTTTCATATATATTCATATATTCAGTACTTTGGTTCATGAAGGTTTTATTTTTAATTGATTTTTAATTTGAAAACTTTTAAGTATTTTGAATGTTAGCAAGTATGGCCAGCTTTATAGAGGGCAAAACATAATACTTTTGCCCTTATCATGAAATAAGCAAATATTTTATGTTTTGATTTCTGTTATCCTTATGTATTATATTTTCTACTTGCATTAATTCAATGGGTAAGGCATTTGATGCTGCTTTTAACTGTGGTGCTGAAAGGGTGTACCTCTATCATCTCTGTCTTCTTAACTAGTACAAGATACAGGACTTGATCCAACATTCATTACATTGTCTCCCTAATTTCACTGGATTTTGGAAAATGCCTTAAGTGAACTATACATTTCTGATTCACTCAGGAAATTAGCCCCAAACCCCATCACAAGACATGACCTCATCTTTATAATGAAGATTGGACAATTTGTTTCAGTAATGGGTATAATGGCACAAAGCCAAAAATGTAAAAAATCTTGTCTGTTATTTTTGTTAACCCAGGAATAATGTAAGCTTTGTACAATGTACAAAGCATCACTAAGGAGCTCTTCCTAAGCTGCTAAAGATGAACTCTGCTCACTGCAATAGGCAGACATGTCTCACTGAGATCAATGAGTATAGTTCATGCGTCTGAATTTAAAATTTCTTCTAGACAATATTGTTTTATTTATTTATTTATTTTCTCCAGTGAACAGTCTCTCAGATTATTTTCCTTTCATCTGATTGAATTAAATTACTTTTTTCTTAGAACTTCAATATCATTACTTCATTTTCTCAACTGAAGTTTTAGATAGTGAGACCTTTCATACTGTAAGCATTTTGGGGCAAGCATTTTCTTTTACTGTTCATTCAGTGCTCAGGGGTGTATTCTTTCTTAGATCCACAGTATGAATATTCTAAATGTCTAAATGTCTATTCTCAACAGTCCAAATGGGAAGACTATTTTCAATAAAAAATGTCTTGAAGTAAGACCTGCAACCCCAGTTGCATTTGGAAGATTTCACTATACTCTAATATCCAGCATAAAGTCACAGACCCTTCCCATTTATAGATACTGACCATGAAATAAATATGGAAGGGAAAATTTAAGTCTTCATTTTTATATACCTTCAGATTTAAACTTAATGCCCTCCTAGACAATGTGCCTTAGTCAAAAAGACGTTATATGGCTTGTCTCTTTATAAGCAATGGAATTTATATATTCATCATAGTACACCAGTCATTGCTTTTTGAGATATTTACAGGCCTATAAATCTGAGCTGTCACTCAAGTCTACCAAGTAAATTGTATCCAATAATTTATCTAACTAATTGTTGTGGTTTAACCCGGCCGGCAGCTAAACACCACACAGCCGTTCGCTCACCCTCCCCCCTCCCTCTCGGGGGTGGGGGAGAGAAACGGGAAAGTGAAGCCTGTGAGTTGAGATAAAGACAGTTTATTAAGACAGGAAAATAAAAATAAAAATAACAATAATAATAATAATAATAGTATTAATAATAATAATGTGTATGAAACAAGTGATGCACAATGCAATTGCTCACCACCCATTGACCGATGCCCAGCCTATCCCCGAGCAGCCGCCCCCCCCACCCCAGCCAGCCACCCCTATATATTGTTTAGCATGACGTCAGATGGTATGGAATACCCCTTTGGCCAGTTTGGGTCAGCTGTCCTGGGTCTGTCCCCTCCCAGCTCCTGCTGCACCCCTAGCCTGCTCGCTGGCAGGACAGAGCGAGAAGCCGAAAAGTCCTTGGCTTGGTGTAAGCACTGCTCTGCTACAAGTAAAACATCAGCATGTTATCAGCGCTCTTCTCATCCTAATCCAAAACACAGCACCCTACCAGCTACTATGAGGAAAAATTAACTCTGTCCTAACTGGAACCAGGACACTAATGTTGGCAGATTTTTTGAATAAACTGGTCATGCATATATAAATATATGGATAAACACATATAAATGTATATAATGTTTATCAAACTCCTGCTGTTGTTCATAGTCACTACCCACAGGTACTAGACCCTACTGCCATACAGAGTTGCAGGCTCATTTTAATGACATTTTGTCTGTGGATACTGTTAAGAGAAGGAATCTGCTAGTGATTCAATATGATCTCCATGTAAGGAATTGAATTTTTTAAAACAGTTTTATTTTGGGAAATAGCATGTTCAGGCAAGATGATGACGGCTGAATTACATCATAATGTAAATTTCTCTACAGCTTTGACAGTTAAAGCAAAATGATGAATTCCATACGAATTGGTCCCTGTAGCTATAATGAGCCATAGATATAAGTAGATTATTCTATTCGAAACAATACTTCTGTCTCAAATATGAACAATTGCAGTTAATTTAATGTTTTCACACAGGAAAAAAAAAACAAAACTAATTTTATCTGTAGTCTCAGGTTTTGTAATGACCCTTAAACCTAGGACGGATAGCTAAATTTTACATCAGAAACCAGCAGCACAAATTCATTTTTATTGTTTTAATCAGTTCACATCAGAAACAATGGATCATGAAAATAGAGAGCGAGAATGAGTGAGAATTTTTAATGCATACTTTTTTTTGTTATCACTGTATGACACTTTGACCTAACATTCACATAAACATTTTTTAAAATAGATAGAAACACTTTTTTGTTTGTTTGTTTTGTTTTTGAGAGAAAAAAAATAGACATTAAGGATAAGGGTGATGTTTTATAAAAGTAATTGACAGTTATCTTAATGAGAAAGAAACTATTTTGCAAGTTCCTTATTTTTGCAATGTTATGAAAATGACATATAAATTTTAATGTTTCATCCACAGTTGAATGTGCACATATACATTCTTATGTACATAATTATCAAAATCAAGAAGCATTAAAAGCAAAATAAAAGTTTTAGGAGCAGAAAAAATGCAATGAAAAAGAAAGAACAGGAGTGTTCAAAATACTTCATAGTCTAGGGACAATAAACAAAATCTAATCCTCATGACTTGATATTACAGTCTATAAAACTGAAAGGTAGCACCTTTCAAATGAATAATAGAAATAAATTTATATGCAGTTCTTCATTAGCCTGAGACAATATTTTCCACAGGTTATTTTTCATGTCAGGGCTCTATAGGATTCAAAAGAGCATAATGTATTCATGGTCAACAAGATTATCTCTGTTTACAATAGAAAAGTCACAATGTAAATGTAAATTAAGGATATAAACACTAGGCCACACTATACCAGACAATAGAAGTTTAGGATAACCTCGCTGTCTTAGTCCATAATCATACATTCTTGTTTCATCACTATACGGGATCGGTTATTGTCAGATGGAAAGGTAGCTGGACTTGATAGTTTCTCTAAGAATTTCCACATAAACCACTCTTCCTGAATGAAAATGGTCTTAGTTGCATTTGTCCTGCTAGAGCTATGAAAATATCTGATCACAGATGCTTCATGTGTGAAATTAGTACTTCATGTCTAACAGTCCACAAAAATGCCACTCAGTCGGTCCTTCTATATGAATACTTCTTTTTTTACTTTTGTTGGATGATTCACTAAAAGACCATTGAGAACTTTCTATGATAAGCCTTTTATTTTCCTTGAAATTAAATCTTATTGATATTAAAGAGGAATCACCAGGCTTAGAACATGGGAAAGAGAGGAAAAAATAAATTATTCCTTCTTCAGGGAACTGGGAGATGCTGTGTGTCCCCTCTTATCAATAACATTGACATCAAGTCTTTTTTTTTTTTTTTTTTCTCATTCCTTTAGTCAATGTGAGATCAGGTCAGGCTAGGATGAAACTTCCAAAATGCTCAGCCAATTAGGCTAATTCTGATGACGTGAACACATGGCAACAATTGGTATAAAATACCGTGCAAGTCAGCATGCCAAAAAGTAATTGGTGGCAGTATTCCAGAAAGAATTAAATTCACTGAATGGATGTTAATAAGATTTTTACTCAGGAGTATTTCTTCTGTCTCATTTTCTGTGTTAGCAACTCTAACAGAACTCTCCCTCATGAATTAGTGAAATGGGCTAGCTAAAACAATATAAATAGAACATATAAAGATTTCTATTAAATGATACCAAGCCTAAGGACTTTCCCTAATGTCCTCATCCATTATCCCAAAGCACTTCAGATATCCAAAGAATGCAGAGGTTGTGAAGAATAATATAAGAAACACACGTGTAAGTGTTTATGCATGTATGTGCATGCATGCATGAAAGAAAGCAGCTGCTTTTCTCTCTGGTAGCACGATCAGAGAAGGAATTCATATGTTGAGGAAGCAATCATGCACAAAAGAGAAGTAGAGAATTTCCAAAATTACCAAGGAGCCTATTTTCCAACTGAAGGTTGGGCAAAGAAGCTAGTCAAATTATAGGGAGTTGTGCGTGGTTTGCATGAAGAGTGTGGGATTTAGGAATTTCAGAAGTGTCTGAAAATGACACCCTCAGTCCCTGGCAGTTCAGAATTCTCCTTTTCACACCAAAGATTGCTTGTTGGCATTTGCAGTTATCCCCACATCCTCATCCCAACATCACAGTCACCTAACAACAGTCCTGAACTTTCTTTTCTTCAAGCAAACAAAACAGAAAGGAACCTGCATATTTAAATAACTGCATGTGTGAAAACATTATACTCTCCTCACTCCATTAGAGCCATGGAACACCTAGAGGTAGAGTAAACTGCTATATATAGTAGGAAAAATAGTACTACAGCTTTGGTTCACGTTGCTCTGACAAAAGCTTTTACACTAACTACTCCTCCTCAGCAGGTACCATTTCTGTAAAGTGTTAGTCTGTTCCCAGTGAAACTGTGTCAAAGGATATCTGGAAAGAACATGTCAGCAGGTACTTAGAAGTAATCCTCACATCTTTCATCCAGTAATTCATTTTGCAGTACCCTTTCCTGTCAAACTTGAAATGAAGAAATTGCCCCCTCTGAGTTGATGAGATTGATTTCTTTTACCGGCAGTGTTGTAACTAGTTTACGTAAAATGAAATGTGTGTCACAAAAAATAAACCACACAGTTACACTGAATAAAGGAGCAAAGTGTTTCTTTATATTGATGGCAAGATTTATTATTATTATTATTATTTATTTTTTGAGTAGGGTCTGAAATTTCACATGAATATTATTCTAATATGTTGTTTAACATATTCTCGGCCCTTTGGCTGGCAATGTAAATACTACATGGCATCATTAGCTAAATGTTTTAAATTATTAGGGCTTATGCTAAGATAATCTAAACCAATTATAAAATATTGCTATTCTATGAGTCATTCAGGAATAGATGATATTTATTTTCATCCAGAAAATGCATGTTTGTATTGTAAGAAAAGCTATCCAGACCTAGAAAACTTGCATTGTATGAGCTAAGACTCAAATATTTCCACATACTTATCACCACTTATTTTAATAACTTTACCCCTCAAAAAAAAAAGATCCAGCCTTGGCACTAATATTAAGAAATATACCAAGCATAAACATGGTTTATTTTATTATTATTATTTGATTCTCTCTATTTGAAGTAGTGGTCTATTTTTATGGGGAGGATTTTTGATGTTCAGTTACTAGGGATGTCAGTAGGTTCTCTTATGTAGAGATCTTTGGAAAGAAGATAAAGGTCTTTTTGGATTGCTGGGAGAAATGGAAAAAAAATAAATGTTTTTGCAATTTTACATGTGCATGTGCATATTTGTGAAAGCACTATTTTACTACAACTATTGTATAGATTCAAGAGTGCAGTAAAATAAAAATAATCGTGCTAAATAATGTTTTCTTTCTAGCATTTTCTTCAGCCTGACTTTCAACTAAAGTAACTTTCCTTATGTCTTTGTGGAAATAAATATGTGGAACATGTAGAGTGTTTCCAATTTATTTGAAACAATTGAGCATCTTACTTTTTTTGCTACATAATCAGTCTTTGGCTTCTCTCTTCAACTGGTCCTACTACAGACATTCCATTTTGTATGACCATGGAATGTAATGGCTCTATTATTCTGTGGTTAAAAATAGGATGTGAATGAAACACTGTAAGTATACGTGGCCTTCTGCTCTGTGTACACTGGATATTTAAGTGATGATAATCACATGGACCATACTGTAATTCTGATAACTTGAACATGGATCTCACAAATGGCAATCATGATTACAACTCTACTGATGCTCAGGCTTGTCTCTGAGGTTTCGACTGAAATATTTTCCTGAATATGTTGAAAAAGAAGGCAAAGTTAAAATAAAACACTTCCTTTTGAAATGTTTATCAAAACTGCATGTTGCTGAGAAAAGCCATAATTATAGTATGACATTTTTTAATAGAAGAAATTATTTTTAACTTGTTCTGACAAGGTCTATGCAGCATTCCTCCTGTGTTAATTGTCTTTTAAAAAAATGTTGAAGTGTTCGTAGTACGCTTCACATTCTAAAAGCAAATATAAGTGGGCTCCTAACAAATGAAAAGAACAAAAGTCGCAGGACCTCCACACATATGGAACCTCTCCATGGATTTGGGTTTCCTAAGTTTTGGGCACATGAAGGCTGAGTTCAATACATTATTAACAAAAAGAGAAAACAATTATATCTGTTATATCTGGTTCCTGTTTAGCATGTGGATCAGTACATATTTGTTGTTTTGCCTTTTTTTTTTTTTTTTCTGTTACAGCCCTGTCATCTACTAGTAAGAATCAAGCATATTTTTCTTGCAGACTGTATTAAAGAAACATCTAAGTCTTGAAGAAATGCGGTGACCTTTTCTATAGTCTAACTAACAGCAACTGGTCTGTGACACTGTGGGTTGGCCTCAGTTTCTGCTTCTGCCAGTGGTTTCCTTGGAGACCTTCTACAAGTCGCTTCCTTGCCCTTTTTCACCAGTAGCATTAATTTGATGTATCTCATCTTTCATTTCCTTTGCATACTGTGTGAAAAACAAATGTTTCAGAAGTACTGAACAAACTTTCACCATATCTGCCTAAACCTGCCTATTGGGCTAAACCTTGCTGGATAATTCAGCTTCATAGACAGTTTTGGTTTTCTTGAAGCCCTCCATTTTGACTGACATTTAGTAATGAATAAATGATTATTTGAAACATATCATTCAACTCCATTCTGCCATTACTGGTTTGCTTTTGTGCAAGAATTTAAAATTCAGTAACAAAAAAGAAGACTTCTTTCCCTGGGTGTTATCTGACACAAATTGAGAAATACTACAAGTCTTGTGGGAAAACTTCTTTTGTGAGATTTCCAGCAAACATTCCAAGAAGCAAACAGCCTGGGTATTGCTGAATATTAGCTGTAGTTTTTGTTTATTTGTTTGTTTTGTTTTGTTTTCTTCTGTTTTTGTAGAGAAGTGTCAGGAAAATGTCCTGAAGAAAGAATGCTTGATGGCTGAAGCTGTTGATATTGGCTGTCACAGTTATATTTGCAAAGTATTTTGCTTTATAAATTCTTTATATACAATCTTTCATACTTCAAAATGTAGATTTTCTTTGTTTGATACCCTCACTTTAGTCCAGCACCAGCTGAGAAGCTATGCAATTGGTCTGAAGACAACCCAGAATCCCTCTTTGCCTTTTTTTAAGGATGATGATAGTGAAGGTTGGTAACATTGAGATGTGACCTCATTCTTTTTCTTTACATTTATGAATTTTTCTTCTCAGTCATGCTTTATACCCAGTTAGTCTGATTCTCTCTTTGCTTACTCTGTCTTGAAAATATCATTTGAGCTTAATCAATGGAAATAAAATCCAAAATGTGAACTAATCTCTATTTTCAAAATACATATCTTCCACTTTAAAGAAACACATTCTGAAAATAAGTTATGTGGTTCAAATACCCTCCAAGAAAAAATGAAAATATCACACATTATACTTTTAATTACTCATTTTTAGTCTTTGGTGAGGCAAAATGCAAGCAGAAGACAGTCATTCCTATTTAAAAACCTCACCCTAACATTAAAAGAATATAGAACTACTGTCAAATCCTGGACACTCTACAAAAAGCAAATAATTATGCTACTTCTTAATGCAATATATTTCATTCTGGAGGAAATTTTTCTGTCAAAATTATAAGGACCAGCAGATGGTGCTATTGCAGATGGCTGTCTTGTTCTTTTCTGACCACAACTACCATAAATTGTTGAATAAATATATATATTGTCTGCCATGGTATGGTACTTCTTAGAAGCTGTGGATGTTATTTCTGTAAAAGTCTGTATCTCTGATAGCTTTATTTTCTTAATGATATTATACGGAATTTAGCCATACAAGCGACCAGAAGTCACATGGTATGAGGAAATTGCAGTGTTTGCCTTGCTGGAATGGAGGAAAAGTACTCAAGTAAGAATTAATGATGTGCTACTGCAGAGACAATATTTTCTGGTTCCATAATGTTTGAATAGAACAACTTGTAATTACTGTAATTTGAAGTATTCAGTTAGACTCTCACAAGGTAAAAAACAACAACAAAAAAAGGTAAAACGACATTGTGGTTTCAAGCACATAATGTAAATCTTCTCTAGGTAAACAAAACAGAAGGGAAGTGTCTCAAGACAGAGGCATTAGCACTTTAAAGCCATTATTATTAAAGCCAAAAGTTTAGACCAAAAGTTTAGACCAAGTTCAAGGTCAGTTGGGAGTTTGTCCTTCCCACCGTCATGGTCCTCCAGCTCAGGGTACCCTGGGTCCCGAAGCCCATCATCAGTGTTGAAGACAGAGGCAAAGACGGCGTTAAAACGTCTCTGTTTTGCGTATGTCATTGTCATATATGGGACGGGAAGTAACGGGAGGGGAGGGGAGGGGAGGGGAGGGGAGGGGAGGGGAGGGGAGGGGAGGGGAGGGGAGGGGAGGGGAGGGGAGGGGAGGGGAGGGGAGGGGAGGGGAGGGGAGGGAGGGGAGGGGGAAGGGAAGGGAGGGGAAGGGGAGGGGAGGGGAGGGGAAGGGAAGGGAAGGGAAGGGAAGGGAAGGGAAGGGAAGGGAAGGAAGGGAAGGGAAGGGAAGGGAAGGGAAGGGAAGGGAAGGAAGGAAGGAAGGGAAGGGAAGGGAAGGGAAGAAGGGAAGGGAAGGGAAGGGAAGGAAGGGAAGGGGAAGGGAAGGGAAGGGAAGGGAAGGAAGGGAAGGGAAGGGAAGGGAAGGGAAGGGAAGGGAAGGAAGGAAGGGAAGGGAAGGGAAGGGAAGGGAAGGGAAGGGAAGGAAGGGAAGGGAAGGGAAGGAAAGGGAAGGGAAGGAAGGAAGGGAAGGAAGGGAAAAGGAAAGGGAAGGAAAGGGAAGGGAAGGGAAGGAAAGGGAAGGGAAGGAAAGGAAAGGAAGGAAAGGAAAGGAAAGGAAAAGGAAAGGAAAGGAAAGGAAAGGAAAGGAAAGGAAAGGAAAGGAAAGGAAAGGAAAGGAAAGGAAAGGAAAGGAAAGAAAGGAAAGGAAAGGAAAGGAAAGGAAAGGAAAGGAAAGGAAAGGAAAGGAAAGGAAAGGAAAAGGAAAGGAAAGGAAAGGAAAGGAAAGGAAAGGAAAGGAAAGGAAAGGAAAGGAAAGGAAAGGAAAGGAAAGGAAAGGAAAGGAAAGGAAAGGAAAGGAAAGGAAAGGAAAGGAAAGGAAAGGAAAGGAAAGGAAAGGAAAGGAAAAGGAAAGGAACGGAAAGGAAAGGAAAGGAAAGGAAAGGAAAGGAAAGGAAAGGAAAGGAAAGGAAAAGGAAAGGAAAGGAAAGGAAAGGAAAGGAAAGGGAAAGGAAAGGAAAAGGAAAGGAAAGGAAAGGAAAGGAAAGGAAAGGAAAGGAAAGGAAAGGAAAGGAAAGGAAAGGAGAGGAAGCACTGGGCTTCCTTTGTTAGAGAAAAAATACATAACCCCAGATTATCTGTCTATAAATATGGTGAGCCAAGATAAGTTATTGTAGCAAAGCAAAATAATATATTCATTTTCAATAATTCCAATGAAGCTTTAGAGTCCCGGTCAGCCAATTTGCTAAATAAATGAAGTACTAATATAGTTCAATTGAGAATAATAGTCTGAAGCTTACATTTAACAAAATATTCTTTTTGATTATCCAATTACTTTAAAAAAAAACCAACAACAACAACAAAAAAAACCTATCTGGTTTATCTTAACCTTTGCTCTTTCCCCTTAGTTTACCTGAGAACATTCTTATTTAACGTTTTTTTTAAACAAAGTGTTCACATTTCTACCAAAGTTAAATGAACGCATCAATTCACTTTACACAAACCACTGAACAACTACTAAATTATGACAGATTGAGGCCTGCACAGACATCTGAGTTTTTCAATCCAGTGGAAAGGTGCTTAAAGTCCCCAGTATTTTATAGTTCCCATAAAGGTACCAGTCTCTTTGTGAATGATGTGAAACCTGAAAAGTGCTGCCATTTTCTGACTGAAAAAAGACAGTTCTCCATCTCTGGTTTCTTTCTGCCTCTTCTCACTGTTCCTTCAGTGGTTGCTGCACACATTCAGAGCAGCCTTGGCTGGAGGTATGCAGCAAGAAATGAGTGGTGCAGTTGGCAGTACACCCCTGCTTTCAAGCTTTGATTGCACACTAGGGACTATGAAGCACAGGCTTTTAGTTAGCAGCCTCTGAAGCTTCCTTTTTACTACTTAGTTGATTGTGCCAAAAAGGGATGGTGAGAAGAGGAAGACATGAAATGGCCATGCAACTTGTGAAAAACAAATCAGTGTCATGTATAAAAGTTTAATTTTTAAATTAAATTTTCTGAAAGCTATAATCTCTCTAGAAAAAATACTAAGAAAGTAGATCAATTAGCACTCAGAGATTAAGCGTATCAAAACTGCAGCATGTAATAGTCAGGAGTAAGGATCCTTCAATGCAATTAAGTAAGCAAGCTGTCTAACTGCTCATTTTCAAAGGACGTTGTCCCTTCCTGGCAGCCACTGTAAAACTCAAGTTTTCTTTTTTTTTTTTTTTTTTCCTATTGCTAAATTCATCCAGGGTGTTTTAGAGCCATAAAGACAGTGGTATCTAACATAGATCTGCAGTATGTCATGATAACACTCTAAAGAATAGACATAGGGACAAGAATGAAAAATTTTCCCAGACTCTGGTTCTCTGGACTCTACTGAACCACCTCTACCTGAGAAGAGGCTTTGTGGAGAAGTGTTTTGTATCTTCTAACACAGCACTATGGATCACATGGTACATGTGATGTAAAACATTGTCAGAAAGAATCCTACCAACATTCTTTTGACTCAAAAAAAAAAAAAAAATTTACATTTGCAGCCATCTCGAAGTATGACATGTAGGCTGTGTCCACAGTCTAAGCCTAGAGCTACAACAGAAATCTTTCCACCTTACACTTTTGCCTTATATGTTTCTACATGCTGCATGGTGCAAATCTGGCTATTATGCTGATATCCTTGCTTGCTTGCTTCCAGAAAAAAAGTTTTCTGGACCCCAATATTTTGGGTGGGTTTATGTCCATAGTCCCTAACATTTTTTCCCAGCATATCTTTAATGTGTCTCCTGTGCAGCTGTTAGGTGTGGTTTAGATGTTGGTTTTCCTGTATTCATAGAAATTAAATGGCAGTCATCGCACTAGCAGCTGAGAATGAGATGGAGAGGGTGCAAGCATGTTTTTTTGTTGGTGGTGGTGTTTTCTTGTTATTTTCATTTGTGGCTGGGAGAGTCAGCACAAAAGCAAAGAGGAATCAGCTGCATGTCAAGAATGATATACGTAAGCCAAGAAATGGGCACACAGCAGTGGGTGGGATGTAAAAAAGTGGGATAAGATAATGTCAAGATAATTATGTCAAGATAAAGTGGAAGACTTCCAATTAAGGAAAAAAAAAATGCATTTCCCAGATGCAGAACTGGCTGTAGTGCACTAGTACAACCCATTGAAATGAGATATGATTTGATAAAGGAAAACCAAGTCATGGTTACACAGCATGGAAGCACAAAACCTTAGACTGTAATCAGGTATCGGTCAAAACATCTCAGCTTAGACTCACAGAATCATCATATAATCCAGGTTTAAAAAAGACCTTCAAGATCATCAGGTCTAACCATCAACTTGACCTACCGAGTCCCATCACTAAACCATGTCCCTTAGTGCCATTTCTATACACCGTTTAAAAACCTCCAGGAACAGAGACTCTACCGCTTCCTTGGGCAGCTCATTCCAATGCTTGAGCACACACTCCATGAAGAAATTCCTCCTGATATTCTATCTAAAAGTCCCCTTGCGGTACTTGAGACTGTTTCCTTGTGTCCTAACACTTGGCACCCAAGAGACTGACACCCTCCTCCTTGCAACCTTCTTTCAGGTAGTTGTAGAGAGCAAAGAGGTCTTTCCTCAGCCTCCTCTTCTCCAGACTAAACAACCCCAATTCCCTCAGTTTCTCCTCATAACTCTTGTTCTCTAGTCCCTTCACCAGCTTCATTGCATTTCTCTGCACACACTTGAGAAAATTCTTGCAGTGAGGGGCCCAAACCTGAACACAATATTCAAGGTGCAACCCCACCAGCGGTGTGTTTAAGGGGACAGTCAATTCCCTAGTCCTGCTGGCTACAAGGGAACAATAATTTCCCAGTCCTGCTGGCATGCTGTTTCTGATGCAGGCCAGAATGCCAATGGCCTTCTTGGCCACCTGGGCACACTGCTGCCTCATGTTCAGCCAGCTGTCAAATAGCAACTTCAAGGTCCTTTTCTGCCAGGCAACCTTCCAACCACCCTTCCCCAAACCTGGGGAAGCATGGGGTTGTTATAAGCCAAGTGCAGCACCCAGCATTTAGCCTTATTGAATGCCATGCAATTTGGTGTGGCCCATCAATCCCTCAAGGAGATCAACAGTACCACTTAACCTGGTATCATCTGCAAACTCACTGAGGGTGCACTCAATCCCCTTATCCAGGTCTTTGATAAAAACACTAAACAAAATTGGCCTCAATACTGAGCTTTGGCAAATACCACTGGTGATTGGTCACCTCTTCACCACAATTCTTTGAGCCTTGCCATCCATCCAGTTCTTCACCCAGTGAACTCCACACCTGTCAAAGCCATAAGCAGACTTTTTTTTTTTTTTTCCAGGAGAAGCTTGGAAAATCCTGAGTGGAAGCAGTCAAAAGCTAACAAAGGAAGCATATCTTTATGTGTGCAGGACTGAATCTTAGGGATGAGCTAGGCACAGCAGCCTGCCTGAATGGGGTGCTTATTATATTTCCATCCCTTTCTCAGTTGTGTCTGAACATATAACTACAGAAAGCAACTGTTCCATATTTCTGCAGGCACTGGTGGGCAACCAGGAATCCACACTGATAGTATCACTGGCTGATTTGGAAAGATGAATGGTGCTCCATCTTCAAGACTTTTCCAAGAGAAAAAATATTTTCTCTGATTCATACATTCACACTAAATGTGCAAAAATACCAGCAATAATTTCTGAACAAAGAAGTCCATAGTACATTTCCTTAGAGCATGGTGATGGGGACAACAGCAAGAAAAAATCAGTTACTGTCTGGGCAAATTCAGCAAGATCTTTCTTTGCAAAAGACCTCATGGGAGTCCAGATTTCATGAAAGCCAATACTCTTGGCATTTCAGCATACTTCTGTGTCTTTAGAGGAGTGTCTTGTCAGGGAAGTGACAATTGGACACAGACAGAATGATCTTCAAGAAGAGCATTTATTAGAGTCAGCTGTCAAGCTGTTTAAATAAGATATGCTTTAAAAAAAATCACTAAGTGTTGTGCTGTAAAAAAAAAATCTTTTTATTGTTTTTGTAAACGAAATGATAAATATCATCCATATATGCAGTACTGTTGACAGTTCTTTGAGAAGAAAACATGGACAACATTTTAACATGTATCATTACACAGTGAAGACATTTTGTATCTTTAATATTTGTATTGAAATAATAATAAAAAAAAGAACAAAACAATCATTCAATGAAAAACAGATAAAGACCCATGTACACTATTAGTTTGATGAGAAAAAATATTAGGAAAATGTTTTATTATTATCAAACTAAAATACCTATGAAAAGCAACAAAGGGATTTATGATTGTGCTAAAAAAAGCTTTGCTGATTAGTTTAAAATTATTTAAAACATTGTAAATACAAAACAAGTATTTTACTGGAATTAAACAAACAAAAAAAAAAAAACCAGCATGAGGAGAGTACTGTTTATGGGAGGAGAGCTGTTTATGGAAGCTTTCGTATTCAAACCTTTCCCATACTTCATTTAATTCTCCACTTGTCCAGCAAGCAATTGTTAAAGACATGGGTTATACTGCTTCCAGCTGTAGAAAGTGTGTATGGCAGCACAAAGAGTAAATATTCCCACTTGTGCATTGGAAGTGATAAAGAGAGTTTCGGGCCACTTCATTCAATTGTCTACACTGTTTTGGTGCAGGTGTATGGTGTCTTAGGGCACTGTCTCCTTTCAGTCCTCTGTTCTCCTGTTACCTCTCCAGTGCTAGATCCCCCCAGTTCCTCATCATTCACTCACCACTTTCTTTGTGTGTTTCCTGAGCTGAGTCACTGTTTCAATGCCTGTGAAAGGTTCCTGACAAAACACTGATCAAGAAAAGTAACATGATTCTTTAAGGGGACAAAATAATAACAAAAGACGTCTCTATTTCTATTTCTTCCACCTATTTTCCGTGCTGTACTTGGTTTCCCATAAAGATTTTTTTACCGATATGTATAAGATAAAGGTGTTTGCTTATTTGGTTGGTTGTTGGTTGGTTGGTTTTGTTTTTTTTTTTTCTTCTAGTTTGGAACGCTGTAAAGCTGCAGGGATATAGGCTGCATGGCAATCTTTGTTCCTAGCCACAAGGAAAGATGCTGACAAGAGGAGTCCAAAGCTATGAGTATTTTTCTAGGGAACAATTTAAGGAATTTATTACAGATGATGCAGTTAAGGCTGCAATTTTTACTCCTGAGAGCGTTAAAGAGTTTTTCTGGCCCGTTTGTTGCCTAATTGCACACAGAAATGATTTCCATGGATTTCACCGCATGTTTGCATTGGAAAGTATCTTGGGCAAAAGAACCTCATGCATTTTTTTCTAAAAGTCCCAAGACTATCTTCTATACCATCCAGGACACTTGTCTATGGACCAAGCAGCTCTCTGACACAGGACTTGGGGATCTTTCTGATGCTTTGCAACACAAGCCAAAAAAATCTAACTCCCTTTCCCTGGTCTGACCTCTTTGGCAAACTATGTTGCCTTTAACTTCTCAGCATGTTATTGAATAGTTCATCCGGGATCAGAATACTGTATTTTAATATAGTATACCTGTATATTTCTGTATATTAGAAGCAGTGCAGAATTGCTCCATCAGAGCATAGATTTCCAATTAGGTGAACATGAATTTGCTCTTGTGCTTTAGTTTGTAGTGGTCAGACACAATTTTGTTGGCAGCGATACATCTAGCCTATCACTCTTTATAGAACCAACATTCAGCCATTGACTCCAGGAGCTGTCTGAAGCTGTATGCATGAAATACTTCTAAATAATAAATACAATAATAAATAGTAAATATGAATAGTGTAAATATAAGAGATTTGAAAAAAGAAAATGATTCTTACAAGAGTCCTTACCTTTTCCCTCTGCCCTTAAAAAAATGATGGACTACTGGTCTCAGACTGAAGAAAAAGAATTTGACGTGAAAATGAATGCCTTGCTTCATCTCCCAAGACTTTTTTTTCTCCATATTCTTTATTATCACTTAGTTAATGTTCCCTTATCTTTCTCTTCTCCTTCATATACACACACATGTATGTTTATATGCATATAGATATTTGTCTGTGTTCAAGACTATGATATGGATCAGAAGTCAATGTGACTCCAAGCTTCTGCAGCATGCAAGTCTGTTGAAATGCTAAGTCCCTGAAGCAGCTCCAAATTTTCTTTTTCCCACTCTTACCTTATGAAAGATTTGGAATATTTCATTACCTTTGCCATTTATTAATCTTTTATCTTCTTCTTTTATCTTCTTTTTATCTTCTCAACCTCACCTTAATTCTGATTTATGTCATTTTTGCAGTGACTGCTGTGTCTCCAGTTGTGATATGATTAATCATACAAGCCAATAAAGTCTTTCTTGGGTTTGGCAGAAATAGAAGAACTAATTTTTTTTCTTTTTCTTAGACAATGGTACATGCAGTTATCTAGGACAAGATACTGTGCAAATAAAGAAGGTATTGTTTCTATAATGTTAAAGGTGAAGGAAATAGAAGAACTGAGAATGAAACTTAGGGTCAGTGTGACCTTTGGACAGTCTGTGTAGGCTCTGAATAGTCATTGAGAAGCAATTATGTGAACAGCAGAAACCTACACAGACACAAGTGTTGCAATGACACTTGCTTTGTCCTTGTTGGATATCATCTGAGGGCTGAGGGCATAACAGAGGTGGTTTTATTTCATGACTGAATGACCTGGATGCACCTATCTGGATGGCATTATATGAAGCCACTACAGCAACAAAAGTCAAATATCTTTCAAAAATCTTGAGACATAAAGTGGGGCTTCAACAAACATTGTCAAAATTCCCATTACATGTGCCCTTAAAACTGTAGTTCATGACTGTTCACAGAGCAGCATCCTAGTCTGAGGGTCCCACTCCCCTTGAAGTCATTCTCCAGTCTTCCACTGGAGCTGAATTGGGTCCTACAGGTCAGAGGCCTTTGTAGGTGTTGAAAATCAGAGGCATCCCTTCAGTAGTTTCACACTATGTATTGTTTCCTTTTTTCTTAGTGGTCCTGGACTATTCCTGAATAGCATTCACTGACAGCACCAGAAAGAGAAAAAAAAAAAAAAAAAAGTGGAACTACAGCAGTCCTCAAATCCTCGTTTATTGAATGTCAAACTGAGAGCCGTTATTGACCCAGGGGGATTAAGACTTATTCAGGGTGCCAAGTAATTATAGAATTGACATTAGATCATCATTTATGCTCACAGTATAGTCAGGAATGACAATGTCAGCTAAAACAAGTACAAATAAGAAAGACCCCACAGTTTATAATATTCCTGAGAAGCGCTGCACAGGGTTTAAGTAAATGAGGATCATCTGGTGTAGTAGCTGCTCGTTTCCATTGGAAAAAAACACCTGCTGTTCTCAGTGGCAGTTAACTCTAATACAACAATCCCTGAGCCAAAGCAATAAACTAACAGCAAATGTTGCTTTCTGTTTTGTGTCTCTTCAGTTAGGTAAAGGATAGAGCAAATTACAGAAGAGATCTCTAAAGCAGAAAGCTTTGGTACTCAGCAAATGTACTTCTTTATCAGGGAATTGTGTAATAGGGTTTTGCAGAACCTACAGCACTTGCTTCAATTGGTACAAGTTATTCATTCACAGGTCAGGTATCAGTCCCTTTTGCATGTTTTCCACCCAGTGCTTTCCAGATTAAATTCCAGCATATACAAATTCATCTGCTACATAGATGAAAACTCCTCAAACTGGAAATACTTACTGGGCTCTCTAAGTATCAGTGTGATGTCATTGCATTATGGAGCTCCGCAAACAAAACTTTATACCCAACCCAGAAACATTCACTACAAAATATCTTTCTAAAAAATGTTAATGTCAGGACAAACAATGGGGCTTTTGGTATAACACACCAGCTTTCCAAACAGGAGGGCTGAAGGAAATCCTGGTAGGTCACTAGGAGACAATCATAAATGTAGTTTCCCAATAGATAAGACTTCTCTAGACAAGGCTATTTTATAGAAATACTACTAAAAACTCATACTGATGGAATGGATCCTAGCAGCTGAAAGATCTATGAACATAAGAGACAGGAGCATGGGAACATGCAAATAAACTCACTGCAGCTCAGTTTAAAGAAAAGATCTTAAAGAAAATAAAATTAAAAAAAAAAAACTAACTAAACAACTAAATTATCAGAAGGTAGCAAAGAGAGAGTGTAGCAAAGAGAGAGATTTTCACATGGAGTAAATTTTTCAGTTTTTTTTTTTATTTCTCTATATCCAAATTAAAAATGTCTCAAGCAGTTCAGCTTTGGAAAAGCGGATAGCTAGCTAAATAACACCTCCCTACCTTTTTAAAATTAGCTTTGTTTATGCTAACCTTTCTGAAGCAAAGACCTTTTTATATAGCTGCCCTGGAAAACAGAAAACCTGCCTTTCTTCTTTTTTCTTTATGGCAATGAGACTTTTCTGTTGTTTAGGCTGTGGAAGAAGGACACTTAACAGCAAACGAGACAAGAAAAAAAAAAAAAAGACATAAGAGTAAGGAGTGATCTGGTCATTGAGTACTTTTTTATATGTGCATTTATTATGTTAATATCAGTTAACCATCTCTGAAGGTACAGAAGTAGATAAACACCTACCTGAAATTTTCAAACTGCAGATTTCTTATTTACATTCTCATTTCTGTCTACTATGTGAACACACAAATATCTGTGTACGTTCACACTCACATAATAGCTAAACTGTTCCACACTATATATTTTACAGGCTGTATTCAAACCATATATTTCAGGATCTGTGCTAGGGATTTCCTTTTGTGACCAAGCTGTCATTCTTAAAATTAA
Source organism: Anser cygnoides (assembly GCF_040182565.1). Lineage (NCBI taxonomy): Eukaryota > Metazoa > Chordata > Aves > Anseriformes > Anatidae > Anser > Anser cygnoides. Next base: position 81,119,625 of record NC_089874.1, read on the forward strand.
AGTAAAAATGCTGCATAATAGTCTACTAGAACTTAACCTGAAATAGAAGACATGAATTTACTAGCCAAGAGGTATTGCATTTACTGGAAATAGAACTTTCCATTTTTTTTCTCTTAGTTCTATTTATAGATAAAAAGTAAAGAACAACAACTGTACTAAAGTGATGATATAAATGTGAATTTTTATCTGGCTGCTCTTTGCAGATGGATCTGCTCTTTCTGATAAGCTGCCACCTTAATCTTCAGGTTTTGAAGAAGAGTATGATATTTAAAAATAACAAAGCATTAATTCTTGTTGAGTTACGTATGTTCTTGGAGCTAGAATTGCTAGCAATTTTAATGTTGACCGTATCGGCACTTGTTAGGCCATACCTGTAGTCCTGTATCTAGTTTTGTTTCCCCCAGCTCAAAAGAGACACTGAAAAAAAAAATGGAGAGAGTCCAGCAGAGTTCCAGCCAGGTCCTTAGAAGATTGGAAAATGGACATAAGAAGAAAAGTTGAAGGATTTGGTTTCTTGAAGGGAAAGTTCAGGGGTGAGCTAATCACAGTTTTCCAATACCTCAAAAATAGAGAAGATGAAGATACTGCCTTCATGAGGATGCATGGCAACAGGAGAAGAGGAAATGGGCACAAGTTGCTTCAAGGGAAAATCAGTTCGTATATAAGAAAAGAAATCCTTCACCATAAGATGAACTGAGGATTTGGATAGGTGGCACAGAGGAAGCTTCCTGTTACAAATATTCAAGACTCAGTTTGATAACACCTTGAATGAGGCCCTCTTTTCAACAGAAGGTTGTTGCAGATGATTTCCAGAGATCATTTCCAACCTAGATTTTTCCATGAACCCCTGTTCATGTGATTCTTTCTTTATAAATCAGCATGCAAGTGATTAGAACATGCTCTTCTAAAGCCAATAAAGCCTGCAAGCCAAAAGTTACAGTATTTTAACTCGCCTGAGCATGTATCATTGGTCTGTAACAGGAGGCATATACTCAGTGGTATAACAAGCACAGTTGCTGTTACCTGCAAAGTATTTGTCCAGCAGCCAAGGAAAGGGAAACAGCAGAGGAAGCACTAATGAAAACTGCTCATGAAATAACCAAGTATCTGCACTACAGTGATGTAAGGAAAGAAACATGGGAAGGTGTAGTTTCCTCGTGTTTTCATAAAGTCAGTGTTTCCCTCAACCTGCTTATATCTCAAAGTAAAATAAAATAAAATTATATGTTTAGACATTTAAAAAGAAGTGAAGGATGATGGAAAAGGCAGAGCAAAGAACTGGGATTACAATGTGTGTGTGGAGCTGAAATCTTACTTCTGTTTTCAAGTTGCTCATCACAAACTCATGTGACTTCTTAAATGCAAACATATTACAGGGTAGCAACAGCTATTAATGTCCAAAATAACACTAGGTCCTTGCCTAGTAAGTATTTGTGCACCAAAAGAGGTCATTTTCCCACCATATTCAGCATTGCTGTAGCATCACTTTGAGTGTTGTGTGCAGTTCCACAGCACAAAAAGGATCTAAAAGTCCTTAAAAGCATCCAGTGGAGGAAAAGCAAAGCCAGGAAAAGGTCTTGAGGGCATGTCCTATGAGGAGAGGCTGAGGACACTCGGGTTGTCTAATCTGGAGAAGAGGAGAAAGCAAGGCAGCCTCATGGCTTCAACTCTCTGAGGAGAGGAAGCTCAGAGGGAGGTGCTGATCTCTGCTCCTGGTCACCGATGGCAGGACACACAGGAACAGCACAACACTGTGCCAGGGGAGGGTCAGACTGGACACAAGGAAAAACGTTTTTACTGTGAGGGTGGACAAACACTGGAACAGGCTTCCTGGCAAGACGGTTGATGCCTAACGCCTCTCAGTATTCAAGAGGCATCTGGACAATTCCCTCAATAGTATGCTTTAACTTTTGGTCAGCCCTGAAGTGGTCAGGCTGTTGAACTTGAAGATCCAGTCTAACTGAGATATTCTATTTCATTCTGGGCAACCCAATCTAGTGGGTGGCATCCCTCTCCATGCCAGAGGGGTTAGAAGTAGAAATTCTTTAAGGTCCCTTCCGACACAATCCATTCTATGATTCATTTCAATTTGATTTTATTCAATTCGATTCTATAAATTTACATCTAGCCATAGTGTATTTAGCTGATTGTCTGTGTTTCAGCACAATAACTATTTTGTTGTTGTTGTTGTTGATATACTTTATTTTTTCATTTGTAAAATGTTTAAGACTGTGGAATATATTTCATGAATACAGAATACTGTGCATTAATTTTGCCCAAATATACTGTTTTGTTTAAAAGGCAAACATCAGGACTCTTCTCGTACTTTAATCCAATATTGTTTCTATGGTTTTAAGCATTGATCATTACAATGAACTAAAGGAAGGAAAAAGATATTAAAATGAGGCAATCTGGGAAACGTGACAGCTGCTTACTATTAAAGCTTGGGTTCAACCCATCTTTAATGGTCACTTGATTTGTGCAGTTGAACACCGGAACTAATGACTGTTACACAAAATTTACCACAACACCATTACAACAAATTTAGTGCTGTACAGACTTTGAAAGGACTGGAACAACTCAAGTATTTAAGAATCAAGGCATTTATACTCTGAGATACTTATTAAAACTCTCATATAATCTCAACACTTTGTCTAACTCCTAGGCAAAGAAACAAAACATTTCTGCTACAGCTTAACTGCAGAACACAGATTTAGAAGCAAAACATCTACAATATGGCATACTTCTGACACCTGATAGTTGATCTACTTCACACAGTGCTACAGAGAGAGTGATCTGTGTGCAAAGCTACTCAAAAAAATATGTTTAATGAATTTAGGACATTACATCCCCATTTGCAACAGTAATTTAAGCACATAAGAAGAGTTGAGAACTGTACCTCTTGTGGGAATTACTTAATAACAAATACCTAAAGTCTCGTTTATTTATTTATTTATTTTAACCAGTAGTACAGACTAGTAAGAAAGTCCATTATTTTCAGCAAAGTTAAGGAAAAAATAAAATGATTCTCTATCAAGCTTGTTTATTTTTTTATTTATTTATTTATCAGTAAGAAGAAAAGCAATAGAATCATAGTGTATAGGCCAACATTGTTTTCTGCTTGGAACAAGAGGAATAGGGTTATGTTCTGGAGCAGACTGGTCTCTAAAATATTAATGTATGCCTATTTTCTGACAAGTACAGCCAACACGAGCAAATCACCAATTTTGCTAAAAACAGAGATAATCTTTGCAAACAGACTTCACATCTGGACATCAATAGTTTAGTATGGAAGTGATTTCATATAAATAGTTCTATAGCAGCATACAGATGAACCTTTCAGGATTTTTCTCTAAACTTAAAATTTCTATTAATCTTAAATCAAATAGACATTAATAGTTAAGTAACTATATGGAAATTAGTTAGCGAATTATTTATGTTTCTTATTTCTACTTCCTAGCTAAATTCCATGGTCTGGTTAATAAGTCCAAATAAAGTATGTGTATCTGTAATTGAACTTAACAGAAAGAAAAGTTTGCAACCTATGATCTGAAGGGTTCATGGATCTCTATGAAGCCCAAGAAGGGCAAATAAGAAAACAATTACAGACATATAAATTTCATGAATTTATGCTAGATGTCCTACATTTCTAAAGTCTACCTTTCTGCTGAAAAGTTAGTATGGATCTGCAATAAAACTGAATACTATTGGTTTGGGTTCACCTTCAGAGTGTCTGATCATAGCTTCTTTCTCCATTAGCCTGTAGGACAGCCTTATCACACACTTTATGAGTGCACGTGATAAATTTGACATTCTGTGCCATAATTCCATTTAAGAGGAGCAAGTGCCAGCAGAATGGTTGCACAGGGAATAACAGTTTCATGACTACTCATGTTCTTGAAGTTATAGATGGGTCTATTTAAATATTCTTTTCCGTCATATGTACTGTACCTGCCAGGTTTTTCCTGGATTGGGACAGATATAAAATTATTCCCAAGATTTTACCTGGATTAGCACAGGTATAAAATTATTCCCAAGAGCTGGCATAGAGATCAAACCTACTGGTGCACTTTGACAGGTAGATCAAATATTCAGTGTCAAAGGCAAGCTGCTTTGTAGAAATCCTGCTTTCTGATATATTCTTTTTGTCTATATTGTAGTAGAAAGATCTTTCTTCTTTACCCCATCCACCCTGGAGTACAGCCAAAGTTTTGGAATGATCTTGCATGTTTTGTTTAGGGCTGAAGAGCTGCTTATTTTCTTTGCTGTTTGAGGGATGCATATGATCTTATTGTAGGTTAAAAATGTGGCTTGTAGGTTCTCTTTTGTATTACTTCATGGCAGAGAGTGTAGTTACTAATTTAATTAAAACTCACTCATATATGCTGTCATAACCATACAGAGTTATCCAAAGCTCTCAAAGCTCCAAGGACTACACAGAGTTTTTACAGTCAAGTATACTGCATGGCCAAGATTAATTGCAAATTAAATCTCTCTTTTTTTTATTTTTTTAGTTTCTTCTCTTCTTTTTTTTTTTTTTTTAATTATGTCTCTTCACACTCTACCTTTAACAACTCAAGAATGGAAAAAGAAACAAAATTTGTTTGTTTCAAGGAATGTTTATTTTTATATTCTGTATTACCTTGTCTTCTGCAATGTAAAAACACAAAACACAGACAAGCAACAAATGGAGGAAGTCACTTTAATATGCAGTGTGAGTCATTGCTCTGCAAATAACATTTTATTTATTTCATAAAGCTTATCCGAAGAACTAATCAGATTTTATATTCACCTGTAACATCAAAAAAGGTGAATAGTGATATATCACAGACACTAAATGGCTCACTGCTATCCTAAAATATTTGTAGTTGCCCTGGTAAGCCGATGAGGTGTCTGATTAGACTTTGGACATCTTCTTTGAAGTGTTTTTGCTTTGGTTTGGGGGTTTTTGTGTTTTTTTTGTTTTGTTTTGTTTTCTTCAGAAGCCTTGGCCTTAAAAATACTGGTATTGTTGGGTCTGTTAGATTGATGGAAATGTTCCCAAAGATAAACATAAAAATATGAAATACTACCAAATGAGGGATTCTTTGCAGGAGTATATTACATAATCCAAACTAAATAAATTAAAAAATAAAAATCACTCCACTGCAGTTGCATATATTTTACTATGGCCACCACTCAGGAGCTGGCTGGAAACAACACACAGGACTTGAGAGGTGTAAGACAGCCTTATTTATTTTGTTCTTGTCTACCTATATAATCAAGAAAATCATGGGTTCAGCTATCCTACAAGATTTCTTGTGTATTACAGAGGACTAGGTCCTAAAGTCTGGAATTCTTTTGCCTACTTTCTTGTTTGGTTTTGTTTTGTTTTATAAACCTGACTGCTTCCAAAAATATTTTTAGTGATTTTTCTAAAGCAAGGACTAAAAGAAACCTTAAGAAATATTTCATAAGAAATACAGATAAATAAATGATGGCAATTTTCTTCTTATATTCAAAAAACAGATGAACTCAACATGCTTTGATATTGCCAGTTTGATTTTTTTTTCTCTTATGCAAAATAATTTCCTTCTTTCTGGCCATATTCCTAATTGTTTTTTTTTATGATCTATCACAGGCACCAAAAAAAAAAAAAAAGTGCTTTGACATATCTGTATTCCCTCTTAATTATCTGCTTTCACTGTCTGCAGATAACTAATTCTGTTTTTCCTGGGCTTTTGTAAAAGGCCCTTTAGAAATGGCATTTTGGTGCTAATGAGTCAACAAAGAGAAAAATGTCTGGGACTCTTGAAATACTGTGTTCAAACAAACTAATAGCACTGAAAAAATACCTTATCAGATAATTGTTAAATGCACATTAGGGGACTGCCAAAATGATGGTTTTGACTTTTCCTTTAAAAAAGTTTGTCTAGAGGAAGGAAAGGGAAAATCAAGGAAAAAATCAAATCAGCTGGTTCTGATTCTGTACACAAGGCAGGAAGAGAATCTCCTTTATTTCGCATTACACAGACTGTTAAAGATGAGAAAATTTTAATTTATAGTGCTGTTCTGTACGTACAAAGCAATAACATGCAAGAGAAAGCATCTTTATAAGGTAGCCTTCTGGAGCACAGTGCAGGAGTGCTAATCCAATTGTTTTTAAAAAAGAAAACGAAGTCCATCTTTCTTGTCCTCAGTTCTGCGCTCTTTCTTCATCTCTCTGTCTCTCAAAACAAACAAACAAACAAAACATACAAACAAACAATAACAAAAAAGTGTAACTTAAAAGTAGTTCTATTTTTTTTTGTTTCTTTGTTTGCTTATTTGTTTTAAATTGCCTTACCTACTAAATACTTAGGGTTTATGTCTTCTGATTTTTCTTCACAATAGGAGCTCTGGTACCTTACTGATATTTTCTTCTTTTAAAATAGATGATCACTTAACTCCAGGAATTGCAATTTAGGACAACCCTGGGCACTGTCCCTGTCTCAGCAGGGGACCTGGGCAAAAATTCCCCCCACGGAGGGAGCCAAGGGACATCCTTCTCCTCACCCCACTTGTCAGTAGGCAGCCAGCTCTGCTTTTCACTCATTGGTAGAGAATGAGGCCTCAGATGCATGTTCCAGACTGCTTCTCAGGGACCCCAGGTTCTGCAGTAAAAACATTAGGTGGGATATAAGGCTCTGGGAACAGAAAGAGCTTCAGCATCTTCCCTTCACTGATGTGCACCTCACTGCTTCCCTCTGCACAGGGGGGAGTTGATTAGCAAATGCCTTCTTCTTTGTGTGTCTTTTAACCAGATTTTCTTCTTTGTCCCCTTGTTATGGCATGATCATATCACTATGGTGTGATATATTATTATGATATACTGTGTATCTACTTATCTGACTTCCTTAGCAGAGAAATGAATGCTGGATATGATCTCTTTCCTTTTTTTTTTTTTTGGTTTGTTCTTTTCTTTGTTTATTTGTTTTGTTTTTGTTTCTGTTTTGTTTAAAATTTGTCTCAAAACCCAAAGGGCTAATAATAATACCAACAACAGCAACACCTTGTTTCCAAAGAACTTTCACAAAAAATACTGCGTATAGACAGCTCTATAAAAACATATTTGCTTTTGGGCTTGACAGCAGTAACTCAGCAGTAAATAAATGAGTCTTATAGAAGAACAAATTTGGTCAGAAAAAAAAAAAACGGGATAAACTGCAGCTTCTACAGAGATAGATATGACATTTGCTTGTCCTAGTAGAAAGGTTTCACCTTAAAAACATTCTGGAAATTCAGTATAGTTCAGAAAAATGAAAAGAGCAGGTGGAATTTACAGAGATTTGGATATGGAGTGTTAGGAAGTCTGGCCATCCCAACAAGGCATGCATTTAGGTCACTAAACAATACCCTGAGGACTAAGATTGCTCTTGTTTGACCTTTAAAAGATTGCCTTCAATTTCAATTTCCACTGAAGTCAGTGGGTTTTCAGAGAACTTAGCAGTTCATGAGAAATGCTTAGTTAACTCTGCGAGGGTCTGGGCCTTTAACAAACCAAAAGTAGAACAAATAAGAGAGCAGTGTACCTGATTCAGTCAGGGATCTGACTTGGTGTCAGATCTTGTGGTAGATTTCATTGCTTCCTTGCTGAGTTCTTCTCCGGAAGCTCTTGAGTGATGCAGACAGTACTGAGGAATTTCTGAGGTAAAGTGAGTGAAATAATCCTCATGGGAAGTAGTGGTGAGTAGCTGGCTCAATAACCCCACCTGAAGTATGTCATGTCTTAACAAAATAGAGCTGGAAAGGTTGTCTGGATAACCAAGGGCAATCCTCTGCAATCATAGCCAACCATTTCATGTAATTCCTTTCACAGCCTAAGTAAAAGCTATCTTAAAATGAATTGAGTTTTCTTTCTCAGCTTTTGTGTGTGTGTGTTGTTTTGTTTTTGTTTGTTATATATTGTTTTTTCTTGTTTTGTTGTTATTGTTCTGTATTCCCAGAAACCTGCTACATTCAACTGAAATCCTCTTCCCATTTTCCAGCCTAAACTGTCAGTTCATACCTTTTGCGTTTCTGATTATATTGTCATTCACTCCAACTAGCCCTTCTCTCACCTTGTGAACACTAATTAAGAAAAAGAGTCATGAAAAAAGCTGCCAGGAAAGGTCTACTTCTGAGAAACTTTCCCTGATTTTATACTGTTTGCTATTGCCTCAATTGCCTTAGCTATGTTTTCCTTCAAAGTTTGTGTTCATGTCTTGCTTATTGAATCTAAGCTAAAAATGCTGTAATCCATTTTTCTCCTACGCTAGATGGGAGGAAAATAAGCTAATAAATAAATCCCTTAGTTCTTCATATGTGATCGCATACGTCAGGTTTTCCTTAATTCAGAAGACATTGACTAAGTTATTCCTTGAGTATTCCAAAAGTACTCAAAATCAAAATGTTCTTTGACTTCTGCTTTGACATTAGATGGCAAATTTTATATCCAAATTGTTTTAACCCCAAATGCCCCTTTTGAAATAAACCTGAAATAAAGCAGCAAGGACCTACTATGATCTTTTAAATTCAGGTGCTTATAAAATATATAATACGTATGCATGCATGTACACTGTATAAAATGTATGAAAGCTTGTATCTTCATTGTATCTTCATATAGTATGTTATCTGCTGTCTCTTTTTTTTTTCCTGCTTTTTTGTTTCCCCCAAAAAGCCTCTGTAACAGTTAAAAGAATAGCTAATGACCTCTGTTAATACAATATGAAGTGGTATTTTTGGCAAAAGGAGGTATACGCTTGTGAGAATAGACTCCGGCTCTCAAGAGGTTTTCCTTTTACATGGCTAAACATACAGAGCAAAAAGAGAAGGTTCTGTCCCCTCATACCCTTTTTCATTTCCCTTTAGGGAAAAATGAAGTTTCAAATCACCAAATCAGCAGCCTGCTTGGACTTTTTTTTTAACATGGCTTTTAAGGGGGCAGGAAACTAAGGAATTCAAACTCATTCGGTTGGAAAAGCTGATTAATACTTTCACTGATTTAGAAGTGAAGAATAATCCACTCAAAAGAAACGGGGTGAATTTGGAGATTCTTAAAACCAAAAAAAGAACCAGAGGAGATCTGAATTCTCAACAGCTACAGTAATCCCAGGCTATTAACAATGGGTGAAAATGATTTTTTTCTGGAATGTAAATTAGCTTAATGTGTTGCCAAATATAGATATAAATTTGAATAAGCAACTGTGATATAATTACTACACTCATTTTTCTTATGTAGTGGGGGACAGAAAGACTCTTGTGTCAAAGGAGACCATCTCCACGGCACAGATATTGCCAAGAATAATTTTTCCTCAGTTTTGGTAGAATAAAAGTATTCATTTATTTGAGAGCAACTTCCAGGCACCTTTAATATCCGCTATATTCCCCATTCATACTGACCTCCTTCCCCTACCCCTTCCTCCCCCTTTTGCTTTCCTTGCTATTTTCCTCTTTATATAGCTGAAAAAACTTTTAACTTGTTAAACAGCCTTTGCAAGATCTAACACCTTCCTGATGGAATTTTCTTTATCAATCCCTCTTTTTACAGTCCTTATAGATACTCTATTTATTCCTACTGTCTTCCTTTTTCTAGTTAGGCCTAAAATTATCTTTTTTTGTGTTTATCTGCATTTTTGGAGTAAAATTACCAAGTCTTTGGAAGATTATATCAACCATTTCCAAAAATAACATTTATATCACTGCCCCCTGTTGTTAGTAACAGACAATTTTATGAAGAAATCTTTGGTTCTCATTTCCAAGCTATAAGCTTCATTCTTCAGTCCCTGTAAGGAAGCCTAGAGCTTCCACTGGAGACACAATTGCTAGAGTATTTATTTCAAATACTTTTAGCCATATCCAAGAGTGTTTCTAAAGGTCTCTAGAAGTCGAGTGAATCTCTGTGGTTCTTGAAATCATGTTCTTTGCATTTATGTTAATGTATTAACAATCTTTATGTGTTTATATTCACACAACTATGAGATCATATAAAGAAATGAAAGATGACAGAACTGCAGTTACTGATGTCTTAAGATACTTAGATAAAGAAATGGTCAGAAACCTTTGATCAATACATATAAGTACAAGGGGGTCTGTGCTACATGTCACAGTGAAATAATAATAGCCCTAATAATAATCTAATGCGTTTCTCTGGTTATCTATAAAGAACTATGATTCAATCTTTATAATGTTAACAACATTAGCAAACTGTTACATTTCTTTGCAAAATATCTGAGTAATTTCACCATCATCTATCAAATGGGAAAATTGGAAATAAACTTGAAACTTCATTATGTGTAAAGGATAAAAACAATGTTTTATTCTTATTATTTATTTTTTAATCTGATAAGTCTATATTTCAAAAAGACCAGTAAGCAAGGAATTCTTGCAGCACAGTATATCAACCCAGCAAATACTTTTTCTGAATGAAGGTAAAGTTCAAATACCTGAAGCTGACCATTTGGTACAGCCTTTGTCTTTAAATTCTCTTTAAAACATGCACACACTTACCTCTTTAAGAAATCAGTATTCTTAATTTCCTTGAAGAACATTGAGTCAGAGACTTAATGAGACCAGAGACTCTGGTGAATGGCAGCAACAGCATCTACCCAACAGAAGTGTACTCTGCCTCTCACAGACATGCAAAAAAATACAAATATTAAAATTATTAAGCTTTAAACACATACTAATAGCAAAATTTCTCATAAATACTAGTTTCTCACATAAACAGATGTACTCCACATCTGAGATTCAATGTCTCTTGAATCTCATTTCCTACATTTTGCCATCCAATATCACAAGTACTCATTCTGGTATACTGAATGCCTTTTCCTAATATTTGCAGTGCTGCTGACTGAGCTTTTTCAGAAGAATATGCTGACTTTCAACTTTTCAATTTTCTCAGTTTGTAACATATTTTCTCATTTAAGCTATATTTTTTACAATGGCAATACCCAAAGTGTACATATTTATATTGTGTGTATATATATATATATATATATATTTTGCTTTTACCTATATTTTCCACCTAAATGATCGCTTACTTACACAGGCCAGGTAAACAGACAAACAATAACTGTCTACTTCATCTGTGGCAACATAGTTCTTTCTGTTGAGGTACTACTAGCTCTCTTTTGTGTTTATAACTTGGCCATGAATGTTTAACAGCTGCTGGGTAGCTCCCTCAGGAATTTGGCCCTTGAGGAGGAGTGAAGGGCGGTATGTGTGTGTGTGTGTGCATGTGCACAGGATGGACACAAATAAAAAAAAAGACAGCATAACCAGCATCAGAAATATTTGTCTCTATTTTTTTCAGTTTTTTCAATTATGCAATCCTTACACCTATCCACTTCTGTCATTGCAAAGACATTTAAATCTTCAGAGGTAAACAATTTTCTCATTTCTGGTTCTTCTTTTGTAGAAACTATTTTATCAGTATTGTTTTTCTAATAATTACTATATATTTAGTATGTTGCTTTCTAAATTGAAAGATTTTTTTCTTTTTAATTTTGTAAGCCAGCATTAGATGTTGATGGGTTTAGTCAGAATAGTCTTTCCACTCAGTCATATTATGCTGGGAAAAAGGTATTACTGGGCACTGTTTTGTGCGTCTGAATCTGGCCTTTAGAAGTGTGCAGATTTTTCTATTACACCATACCAAAAAAAGCCAACTGGACAGGAAATATTACTGCAGAAGATTATGAACTGGAGCCAATACAGAGTTGTTAATCCTTGGGGAAGCCCCTGAATAACAAATAGATATGTAATTCTCTCTGACACTCACACAAACTAAGTAGTCACTTACTTTGAGCTTACATTGTTGAAACCTACTGCTGTACCTTCAATAGCTGAGCTACATAATACACTGAGTAAAATAAATAAATGAATAAATGAACAAATAAAAGTATTTGGACAGTTAGGTTGGCTGCCAATAAACCTGCTATCCTTGGCTAATGAATCCAGACCATTTAATACTTCCAAACTGAAACAGAAATTAAAGCAAAATGGAACCGAAGTCCAAGTAAGCTTGGGAGCAGTATTCTCATCAATTTTCTGTTTAGGAAGTCACCACTGTGTGTTAAACATTTTGTATAATCATGTTCACATACTGATGTGCCTGTGTTATAAGAGTTTTCTGCTGTTCAGCTGTGTGTCAGCACCAGAAGATGAAAACATTCAGCTTTTGCCTTGACCAAAGTGTTACCCTATTAGAAGCAGTTACTTTGTCACTGTGTTTTAAAAGGATTATATTTGTTTCCCATGAAACATTTGGACCAGAGGCCTCTTATTAATTGTTGTCCAAGTTAGATCTATATTTTCAATTCTAACCAATATTTATTTATTTATTTTGTGGTTTAGGTTGCATTACATTCTGCTTCAGTCACATGTACACTTTATGGGCTGAGGTCTGTGGGCTAAAATGACCTCTTCAATCAAAACTGGAATAATTTCTTAATTGTAGGAATGCATGCACACATTAGCATGTATATTTTCTAAGCATGCATGTGTATGACAGTGCAGTATGGATACACTTTGACTTTCCTTTATATTAGAGAAAATAGTACGTTAGTTTTGGTTAAGTATTTCTTCACAGACACCATCTTTCAACCTGAAGGAGAGAAATATGCATTAAGTTTCATATTGAAATAGAAGCACTTCAAACATGGAATATTTTTTGACTGTTAGACAAAATCTGTTATATCTCAATTTTTGCTTGTATGCTCCAGAAGAAAGCAAACTTTTGTTGGCTTGACCATGGCTCCAAGGATCCTACCCAGCTCCTCTCTGACTACTCCTCCCCTACAGGACAGGAGTTAAAATTAAGGTGAAAAAGCTCATGGGTTGAGACAGTGATAGGGAGATCACTCAACAGTTACTGTCACAGGCAAAACTGACTCAACTTGAGGAAATTTAATTTATTTTATTGCCAACTAAAACCAGAGTGTGAGAGTGAAAAACAAGGACAAGTATTAGAATACCTTCCCTCCAACACCCTCCACCCTCCCAGGCCCAGCCTCACCCTTCCCTCATCCCCGAGCGAGCAGCACAGGGGCTGGGTTCAGTCCCTGAGAGCCCCTCTCTGCCGCCCCTTCCTCCTCACACCGTGCCCTGCTCCAGCGTGGGGCCTGCCCAGGGGCTGGGGGAGGGAAATCCCTGCTCCAGGGGGATCGCTGCAGCGGCAGCTGGAGCCCCTCCTGCCTTCCTCCTCCTCCTCTCCCCCGGGTGCCGGCAGGGCTGTTTCTCCCCCTTTCTTCCTTTCTTTCTGCCGGCTGCCGGGCAGCGCTGTGCCCTCCTTTCTTCCCCAGACTGTCCCTGAGGCGAGGCGCCGCCATCTTGGCTGCTGGGCCCAGCCGTGCCCTGCGGTGGGGCCGGCACGGGGCAGAGCTGGCATTGCCACATGCAGCAACATGGGCATGCCCTGCAGTCTAAATTAAAAGATAATCATAATAATAATAAAAATAAAGGAATGAAAATAAATTTAAAAAGAACTGGGAGAAAAAAAAAAAGGAAAAATGGCTCAGGTATAGAGAAAGATTCAAAAGAGAGTGTTTTCATTTAAAATGAGCTGAGGCCATTAAGTAATGGACTTGTTTTCCTAGTTGTTTGTACCATTTAAAAAATCACTTGGATAGCCACCAAAGTTATTTCTCTAATAGCTTGTTACAAATTAGTAAATGCAATTCTCAGAGATATTTCCCTAGAATCTTCTATTAACTGACAGGATAGCAAATTTGTCCAATAAATTTCTTCATATTTCTTCTCCCCAGCATAAGGTACTGTATACTGAACTCTTATTTCAGTATCAATATTATAATGGTTTTGAACTCTTTTTATTATAATTTCTCAGTTACAAGCTTGGCTTAGAGTAGCTAAAAGACAATGTTGGATACGCTGACCAAAAACATATTAAAAAAAAAATAATAGTGGAGTCATCTTAGTCATTTGTTACCTCAAAATGTTATGCTGATCTCTCAGTGTTAGGCGATGATACAAAATATTTTGTGACTTCCTCACAGCCCTGATCATTCGTTCAGTCTGTGTAGAATGATTGGAGCCATTTCTAAATATCGCCTGCCATTAAACTCATACTGGGTAAGAGCTGAACTGAGATGCACAACGAATATATTTGTGTTCCATATGTATGATATCTAGACAGAATATATATTATTCAGTTTATCTCAAAACCTTTGTTATTTAATTACAAAAGTCTAGGAAAGACTCCAGTTGTCTAAGTTATCTCTAGTATCTCTGTTCAACAGGACATACAAAAACATATGCTTCCACCCAGTATTAGACTTCACAAACCTGAGCAACGAGAAGAAATTAGGGAAAATTCTTTGTTTCTTCACTTTTTTTTTTTTTTTTTTGAGTACCTTGACCTATCAGACACATTCTGTGAATGTACATTGCTTTGCAGGGAAAAGAAAAAATTAGTGTGTGCATCTGAAGGGAATTTAAGCATGGATTTACTGCTAGTAGCCTAACTGCCCAACCCCATCAAAACCAAGCTGCTCATGAGAAAGCTGGAAAACTGACCTTTAAGCACTGCCAAGGCTGGACTTCGGCTGCAGAGGAGATTTGAGAACTGCACTTCTAAATATCTTAGATGTCAAAATCCTATCCAACTGTCCTTCAGTATCTTTGCTTTCATAACAGACAGGGAGAAAAGTCCAGGCACTGGTCCAGGAGGTTGTGTCCTCCCAACACCATTTCAGCATTTTCTCCAATTAATGTAAAATGTATTCATCGTCTTTGAAAGAGACCGAAACCTCAATTTTTTTTCTCTTTCTTAAGCACCCGTTCCTTAGCAGTGGGCTATGAAGCAGTAAGCCATTTTGCATAAGGAGAATATACCTAGCCTGGCAACTGGTCTCACCTGGGAGCCATTATGCAAAAGTATGGAGTAGAAAAAATGCTTCTTCAAGCCAAATGTGGACAACAAAGCACAGACTGTATGGAGTGAGCCATGAGACTTAAGTGGATCTTGGTTATTTACCTTCTGATCAGTTAGATGCTTAGCAGCTCATTTCTGGGATGAGTCTATTTTTGATTAACTGGAGAGCACTGCAGTCAAAAACAGAGATTATGACTAGAACTACAACTACAGCTACAGCTACAACTGCAGCTACAGACAGTTGAGAACCCTGGAGCAGTGTGAATAAGCAATCCATATATAATCCACAGCACACAGGAAAACACTGTAGTCTAACTAGTGTCATAAAAATAGGTAGTTGTACTGGGTCTGATCAGAATGGAGTTAACATGTAGTGTTCTGCTCTGTACTTGTAGTTAGAACAGCATTGGTATCACACCAGTGTTTTGTCTGTTGCTGAGCAGTGCTGGCACAGCATCGAGACTCCCTCCAACTCCCCCCAGAGCCAGCAGGCTGGGGTGGGCAGGAGGTGGGGAGGGGACATCACCAGGGCAGCTGACCTAAACCAACCAAAAGGATATTCCATACCGTGTGGTGTCACACTCAGCAGTAAAAGGTGCAAAAGGGAAAGGAGAAGGGGGCTCTTGTTATAAAGATGTCTGTCCTCCCAAACAAATGCTACATGTATTGAGACCCTGCTTCCCAGAACGTGGCTGAACATCGCTTGTTGATTGGAAGTAGAGAATACTTTTTTCTCTCTCTGTGCTTCTGCACAGCCTTTGCTTGCTTTTTTCCCTCTTCCTTTTCACTTTAATTAAATTAGCCTTATCTCAACCTGTTAGCTTTATTTATTTATTTATTTATTTTTCCCTTTCCAGCATACTTTCTTCTCCCCATCTTCCTCTGAGGAGGGGGAGTGAGAGAGAGAGGTTGTGGTGGACTTCAGCTGCCCAGCACAGTAGTAAAGAGAGAAACACAAGATCATTCAGTCTAAACTCAAATACCTAACACATCTGTAAACCTCACTCCTGCCAGAAAGGATATGACATGCTTATTCTTTTTAGGGATAAGACTACTTCCTTCTGATAGAAAGCTGCGAGTCATTTACTATTAAAAGAAAAGCAATATACAAAGATGGTAAAGGAGAAGGAAAAGATCTGTGCTTTCACTGTGTTAAACTAGTTTACACAGTAGACATCATTAAAAGCTCTTTTATAGCCCTTTGATTCCCTCTGTTGATGTGAACCTGAAGCTGAACTATCTTTATTCACTCTGATGAGGACTTGGTGCTTTTGTTTTATTTTGTGTTGCTTGACTGAAATAATTAGATTCCAGATCCCACTGGTATTATCACATTTTACCTCCTTACTTTAGAGGTACAATATTGGGAAATTACCAGACCACAAGAAAAGTTGAGACTTACAAGAAGTTCTGTTTGCAATTATATTAACTTCAGTGCTGCACTGGAAATTAATAAACTTTGCTTGATGCAGAGCTGCATGCATGTCGGATACATTCCAACACTGTAATATGTTCACTGCGAGAAACTCAATCACTGAAACACTTTACTGTTTTTTAGTAATTCTTTCAAGTTTTTTGTTTGTTTGTTTGTTTTTCATAGTTAGATCACCTTTTAAAATACACACAGAGAAGGCATATAATACTGTGCACAGTTAATCTAAAGTGGTGTCTAGCAATCAGCAGCAACTGAATTGCTCTAGAATGGAGAAGACATGGAACATTTTTATCTCTACTAAAATTGAATTCACCTGGCTATACTTCACAGTTAGCAATACCACATGCTCTAGTGAATAACTGTGTTTGTCTCTTTCCACAAAGATGTGCGTACATGCAGGCACAGATTAGTTTATGATTATTTCTCTTTTTCAGGCATCCTCCAAAATGATCCCCGATTCTCAATAGCTTTTGAAGTTGACTTCAGTTCAGATAAGTGTTCTATTTGTCACCTGAATACACAAACACAGTCTGAGCTTTCCGCAGCTCTGGGACCTGCAAAAGAAGGCTGCAACTTTCACAAGATTTTTTGCAAGATGTTCAGTACTTCCTGCTACAGCACCTGATTCCCCTCCTGAGAACTGTACATGACAGAGAACTGACCCTCTGCGCACAGTTCTTTCTTCTGCAAGGAAGGAAACAGTAGGATCAGCCTAAGGGATGCAGTATTCTTAAATGGAAAGCGACTCGTGAAGAAAAACAATCCAACAACTGTAGAGATCATGGCAGTTCCTGTAACTTTCCTCTCCCCACAACGTGCAATCTCACATTTCATTGTGACTATACAGAACTCCTAATATTTTTGAAAGCCTTACCTTTGCTATTAGAAATCACTCTTCACACATTTCTAAGAGCAGGGAAATGGAGCGCATGAATTTGAGGGTGTATTGTTATGAGAGAAAATCTTTGTACTATTCTTTTGAGTATCTATTTGATCTACACACTGCAAAGTTTTCCTGCGTGATGAGTCAAGTGTGAGGAGTTAGCCTAGATTCTTCTCTCTTGACATAGGCAGCTAACCTTGACCCAGACCTTTACATTCATCGCTCCTACCTTGAGAGGATTAACTGATGTGCTTGCATAAGGGACTTGGCCCTCTTAGTCTCCCTCTCTAGTCAAAAAGGACTGTAAGCCAAATTTTCTGGAGCTGCACAGAGAGTCTTCCACTCTTACTGAGTTGAAAAGAGGGAGTTTAGAATAGCTACACTCTAATTTGTGTGCCTCAGGTAAATGATTCAAGTAAGGACAAGTAGCACAGTACTTTTTTTTTTTTTTCCCCAGTGTAAATGGTGGAAAAGACAAGTAGCTAAATGTGCTGTGAATATTACTATAGCCAGCTGACACCATGAAGGCAGAAGTTTGCCATACATCTGTGTCTTGATTTGGGCATTCCCCATCCCTCTGATTTCCATAGAACAGTCAGTTTTACAGTAGTTTGTAAAACTACAACATTCACACATAACATCATTCACACATGCTTGTTTATGTTAAGTGTAAGGGATTTTTTTATTATTAATATTTTCTTAAAATACTCCATAAAAGTTTTTAAACGTGAATGAATTTGAGTCAATAGAGTTACGTTTACATGGAAACTGGAGAAATCATAGTAAATAGGGTCCCAAGAGGTCATCTAATCATATAGCTGCCCAAAGCCAAGATCATCTATGCCTAAACTGTTCTTGAAAGATTTTTGTTTCACCTGTTCTTGATAACTTCAAGTGACAGAAGTTTGCACATTCTCCCTTGGCAGTGTATATTAGTGCTCTGCTATGCCCATAGTTGGAAAGATTTCATCCAATTGCCAGCAGAAGTCTTTCTTGCTGTCATTTAAGCCCATTGCTTCCTGTCCTATTCACAATGAATAAGTACAGCAGTTTGCTTAAATAAAATATTTTGGGTTTTGTTTTAGAAAATTATGGTTTTACTCTGAGTACTCCTCAGATTTATAAACAACATACCTGTTTATCTATCCAGTTATGATGCCATCTGCTTCTCCCAAACATCTTACTCAGAAACCCTGTTCAGGTTGGTTTGATAGAATTTCTTCTTGTCAAATCTGTGCTGGGTATTACTTACAATCTTGTTATTCTTTAGAGTCTTTAAAATCAATGTATTTTTGTTGCTGGTGATAGTTGTTTTTATGTATCTCTAATATTATTTTTTAATATCTATATGTATATATCTTTTTAGGAACTCAAATTAATCTGACTTGTAATTCCCTGCTTCATGCTTTTTCCTGCCCCTCCTTTTAAAGACTAATACTCTGCCTTTTGAGAGTCTCCTGGAAATATACTTGTTCTCCACAAGTTTGCAGAATCACAGAATGGTTCAGGTTGAAAAGGACCTCTGGAGGTCATCTTGCCAAAGGTCATCCAACTGATCAGTTAATGCATTTTAGTGAAATTTAGAGTTAAATTCACTCATAAATCAGATCTTCCATCATTCTCACTTTCATCTGTCAATAATGTTATCTCCCCCCAACTAGCAAATAATCTATTCCTTCTAATGAGCTATTAGCTATCTTACCTGTGAATGCACATTTTTCTCATAGCACTTAGGAATGTATGTGATGATTGTTTAGACATATGACTCTAATAAGTGTATACCAAAACTCTGAGCTGCCTCTCATGCCTTGCTGATTGCCAAATGTTCCAAATGTCCCCTAGCCAACAGCCAAAATCTCCAGATTTCTCCTGACAGTTTGTACAGTACAGAAAATATTAGCCATGGAAAACACCACATGACATCAAAAGTTAGTTAGCAATACAAAAATGAACCAAATTAAAATACACATTCAAGAAGGGGTACTTACACTGTGTGCACATGTCTACACTTATATGAGTAGCCACCTTTATTTTCTGATGTGCCTGAAGCTGTGAAAGGCTCTTTGCAAAGTAATCAATTGGTATTTTAATCAACTCCTCTAGTCAAGAAGGGATAATGACTGAGAGCCTGCCAGCCCACGGGAATCCATCTGATTTGAGGACTAGAGTTGTCTTCCTTTTCTGAGATGAATAATGGACTCAACTCGTGGCTGACAAAAAAAAAAAAAAAAAAAAAAAAAAAAAGATGAAATAGCAAGCTCTGTCAGCAAGCTCTGTTTTCTTTGGACCAGAAATATTAAGTACTTCTTTTGTAACAGAACCTTCTCTCTCTTTCACAAAATGCTGTCTGGACTCAGTTGGACTGGTGAAAACAGACATGCTGTTACTGAAAACCATTTTTTAATATTAGTTTTACTGTTTCTTCTGACACCACTAGAAAATTACATGAAGTATTCCAGTTATTTATTCTAGCTGATTCTCAAAAGAGGTTTAGGTCATGTTTGCTTTGACTGAAGAGAAAAAGGTTCACTCCTTTATGTTTCATCCATGCTGCTTTGTTTGCACTAAGCCTCCCATAAAGGAGAAGCCATTAATTTCTTTAAAAAAATTAAGTAGGTTTGTAGAGCCTGATTTACAATGAAAAAATTCAAACAAAAATTCAGAGGGATGGGATCCTATTTCACAGGGGCTTCTCATTAGAGAAATATTCCCAGATATTAATTTTATGGCTTATCAAGAAAACATTTCTTTGAAATCTGACAGTGTTTATGAAAAGCAAAATTACTTTCCCACTGAGTGGGTCATATCTTAAATATTTAACTTCTGTCTACTTCACATTAATTCTGGGTAAACATAGTGTGTGGTACAAGTCTTGATTTTATTTTAGTTTTTCTGTCTTCAAAGAGTCCAAAGAATCCACTGAAGATTTATTCTCTGGGAGGAACAATCTGTTTTTCATCATCTAGTTGCTCAGGTCCCATAAAATAAGTTCAATGCTTGACAGAACTTCAGCTCCTAATCTTTGTTGGCAAGGTAGCATCCAAATAACATGAAACTATGGCTCTTTGGTATTCAGCAATGAAAACTTAAGTGGTCTATATTAATTATAAATAAACTGGCATGCCAAGACTTCAATGATACTGAAAATTTGCTGCAGCAGGAAAGGTTTTTAAGAGATAGAGGGACATTCAAAATTCACTGCCAGAGTTCAGTGCTCCAGAATAAATTGGGGTGAGGCTGTGGACATACTTGAAAGCAGGCAAGATTTGTGGGATTATTTTTTCCAAACCCAATTAAGCAGAGCAAGTTTGAAATTTGCTGACAAGTGTTGAAGGTTGATAGTCTCCATTTCTGGTGCACTTTAAAAAGCGGGCCATGTAAAAAATTTAAATAACAGCTTATTCAGTCGTACCTGTCCCCAGTCAGTCAATCAAATTACAGTTGGTGGCCAAGCAGTGAAGCAAGAATCATATATTGTGAGGTATCAGCTAAATCAAGATGGAATTGATATCTAAAGGACATGGTGAAACAGGGAACTTAGACCTGTGGAATAAAAGCACATAAGAGAGGAAGTAGATGTAGACGTAGACACCAGGGAAATGGAAAGGTGGTAGGAAGGGAAAGAACCAGTCATGAAATGAAAGGGAGTCCTGAAAGAGCAAGAAATAGAAAATATAGAAAAATGGTTTCTGATGCAGATAAAATATAGAGGGAGCAATAGAGAATGTTCTGGTACAAGCAGGGAAAAAAGGACAGAGCAGATCCACTCAGGCTATGCTCATCCTGGTAAATACGGAGGGACTACAGCCGCCTAGAACACAGTCTATGAAGATAATTGACTACTAAATTCTTACAAGGTAACTGTTAATAATGTTTTGTCCTCAAGGTATATACAGGCATAAGATGTAATCAAATACTGTATAAATAAATACTTGTTCATTCATTGAGTGCATTATCCATCATGAAAGTGTAATATTTTCAAAGTTCAGGGGAAATGTAATTTCAAATGTATGCAGTGCTAGTTTTAAACTAAAAGCAGGATTCTGATTCAGTTTCTGAGATATCAGGTCCAAAGCACTGCCACAAAAAGGTCCTGGAGACTAAACAAACAAACAAACAAAAAGATCATTTAAACAACTGAGAGTAGGAAACTAGAGTAGTGCATTGATGATGGCTTGTGGGGTATGTCTGTTCCTGCACACATTCATGTAGTAGTTTATACACAAGCAGTCAAATTAAAATCAAGATGAATACATGAAGAGCAACACTTGTTTTCTGATGTGAACCCAGGGGGATGCTGCTGTCACTGATACATAAAATTAGTCTTAATTAATTAGCATTGCTTCCTATTTTAAATGAATAACCAGATGAGGCTTAACATCAATAGCTTTGACTGTACATTTACACACCTATTATATTTACCTAGAACAGGTGCAATTCAATGGCTCCCTAACTGGCTTGAACCTTGATTTTGTTTGGAGCTATACTGAAGCCAATACCTGTGACAAAGCATTTCCAATTTCTTTGGAAGATGGAGGGATAAAGAAAGATAAAGTGATCGCATAATTGCATATTTGAGGCATAAGTTAAAATAAAGCCCAGTATCCTGTTTTCACATTTGCAAATTAACGCTGTCCGTGCCCTCTTGCACAGATCTTAGGCATATTCTTTATTCTTGCAAATGTTCAGTGTAAAATTCTGTCTTCTTGCACTGGTGATTCTTTAAACATTTTCTCCTTTCTTTGAGAGATGCTTCCTGGATGTGCAGTCAAGAAAAGAAATTGCAGCAGCAAAAAATGTTTTTGCACACATCATTGCTATTCAATCATTTTAGCCCCTGACCTCACCCTAGTCAATTAAAAAATCCTTGGAGACATAAGATAGCATCTGTCTTGTGGGGTACTGGGTGCTTTCTGCTTCATTTGCTGTTCATTGTGTTTTACGAGGAAAGCATGCTGCACTGATTAAGAAGAGTATGGAAACTGTGCCCGTGTGTGTCCGTATGTGTGTGTACACACACACATGCATGTACCTTCATGTGCACTCAGTCACACACATGCATATATACATGTACACTGTAGCTGAATACAGTATATATCTCTCGGACTGTGGTTTGATAACAGGCCCAAAGTTTGACAAATATTTTATGTATTTTATTTCTAGGATAAAGGCACAATAAACTCTGCATTTATATGCCTATGTGTAGATACATATTTGCAGATGTAAATATATATTTAATGTGTAACTATATAACCTGAATGTGTAAATGCATATTTTCATATGTATGTGTGTGTCTAAATGCATGAGTATGCGCTCTATATACACAGCCAAGGCATGTGCAGTCCAGCAGATCCTTTATGCTTTTAAACAATACGACTAAGCATAGAAATAATTTAGATGTAAATTTTATTTGGGGAGGGAGTATGGATTTTTTTTTCTTTATAGCAGAATATGAGGCCTGTTAGCGCAGTTATACTGTGAATAGGGGATTGTGCAGCTGAATGTAATTCCAGGCCGCATGGCAGGCAACATACATCACTCACAGGAAAATATTAACATAGGAAGGGCTACAGACTTTTACCTAGCAATTTTCTGTTTGTGGGCTTCCTGGCACTGAACTCCCTTTCCATGTCTTAATCCAGGTCTCATACAATGGATAAAACTTCAGAGCAAAGGGTTTCTCTCCTCTGAACAGCAGTCTCATTTTCTTCAGCATTCTCATATAGGGTAAAGGATAATCACAGAGTTCATCATGCAGAGTATCAGAAGACTGAAAACAGAAACCCCATTTTCATGTAAGATTTTCTTCCTCAAGCTGTGTGGCAGCAACTTGGCCTACAGTTACATCAGGAGGCAAGGAGGGAATGCATGTTTGCTTGCAGCATGCTGGCCTTTTGCTGGATAGGTGAGCTGCCAGATTGTTCACACAGAGTAAAAGTGCAAATGAGTGCAGTATTATAACCCTATACCACTAATGAGAACCCAAAGGCTACCTCACCTGGAAGGCCACAATTATTGCTGTTGGATCAGGCCCCAAAAATGCTGCTGACACAATATACTTTAAATTACGTCTTTATGTTCCAGGAAAAGGCCCCCCTGCAGAATACATTGAACTGACCTTCAGGTCATATACCCATGTCCTTTCTGACTTTACCAGTCATGTAATTGACCCCCAGAAGCCTTTATAATCTTATTGTTAATCTGTCATTTTACCCTTTTCTCCTTCTGAGGGCTTATGGGATAGTAGAGAGGACTCTGAGAAAGGTGAAGGTGAGGATGATGTTAAATAACTGAATTTTAAGAAATTAACTTTGAAGGAAAAAAAAATCCAGTGAGAACAGAAAGCTCACCTTTTTGGCTTTCTCCTCTACTGAAGGAGAGCCATAGGACTCTCAGCCTTGGAGAAAATGATCCTTAACTGTTACGAATCAGCCTATCTCTGCTGAGCGCAGTGCTTCTTCATTAGTTGAATCAGGTGTCTGTCAGTTTTTACTAAGCCCTAGAGTAGGCAAAACACTTCCTTGTCCTTTCCTCCATTTTCCTCATTGCTGTCAGGAGACACTTCCTTTATGCTTCTTTTTGCCTTATACCTCACTGTCCTGTCAAATTAGCATGAGTAATGCAATGCTTTAGTAATTGATATCAATTTTGTTTATTATGCCCAATGTTTAAGTGCTTATCTGTGTTCTTTTCAGGCACATCCCGTTTTTCTGTCCCAAGAGGTGGAACAGGAAAAAATAACATTTTTGTTCTTTTTGTTCATGAAAAAAAATTGAAATGTACTTGGTTGTTAAAGGAAGCATACCTTCACATCAATGTAGTGCTTTGCTTCCTCTAGCCTCCTATTACTTTCAGAATTATGAATTAATTGAGACTCTCATACTAATTCTGAGAATGAGAAATTGTGCTAATATCCACTTAGAGGTGATAAGCCAAGCAGAGAAAGGAAAGGTAATCCAAGACCTTAGCAGTGTTCACTGATAAGAGAACGGTGAGTACAGAATTCACAGCAGTCAGCTACATGAATCTGCTATAGGAGAAACTCTGTTTGAATTGACAAGCTGTATTATTCAAGAAAAATAATCACAGAATCACAGAACTGTAGGTTTTGGAAGAGACCTCGCGATCCTGAGCTTGGAAGAAGTACTGTTTAAAAGTTGCCCAGCTCTCACAAGCACCCTTAACTTCTAGCAACCTAGCCCATGGGATACCCCCAAGTAGGTCCTGGAGGACTTCAAACTTGGCTCTCGGAAACTCCAGGGTAGCAATCCTACTTTTTGCCATATTTCTTCCAACAAGTTCCATCTTGAACTCCACTGTCTCATGACCACTGCATCCAAAGCTGCCCCCAATCTTCTTATCCCTAACAACACCCCATGCTTTCCCTCAATTCCCAGCCCTAACTAAGGTCTGCTCTCAAGGCTCCCACATCCAACCCTAAGAGCAGAATCTGTGGTGTGCAGACACAGTTTGGGAGAGTGTAAGGCAGCTGGGCATGCA
Source organism: Anser cygnoides (assembly GCF_040182565.1). Taxonomy (NCBI): domain Eukaryota; kingdom Metazoa; phylum Chordata; class Aves; order Anseriformes; family Anatidae; genus Anser; species Anser cygnoides. The sequence continues at coordinate 81,144,333 of NC_089874.1, forward strand.
CAAGCCCAAGGAATGAAAGGGGGACACCTTCAAGGGTGCTGAGGGAGGCAGTGGAATTCACTCGGAGGGCTCTGGTCTGTCTTCTTGGAAAGCTCATGATGATCAAAGAAGGTTCCTGAGCAGGTTGGTGGGGCTTTGGGCAACATGGTATAGAGGGAGCTGTCCCTGTCCATGGCATAGGGATGGGAAGAGGATGGTCCTTAAGGTCTCTTCCAATGCCAACCATTTGGTGATTCCATGATTGAAACACCCAGCCTTGTGCACTCAAGGTCAGCTGCCTCCCAAGGCAGAGACTCCACAGCCTTTCTGGACACTGGTTCTGCCTGAGCACCCTTGTGTGGACAATCTTTTCCTTTTTGATAGTTGGGCTGTCTCCACCTGCAAGTGTGGGCCTGGTGCCGCCCACCTTTCTGCCACAGAGCCCCTTGGAGAAGGCACATGCATCATCTTCTCTACACGTTCCCAGCAGGCAGCTGGAGGCAGCTGTCAGCTCCACTCCTGAGCCTTCTCTCCTTCATGCTGACCACGGGAGATCCCTCAGCCTGCCCTGTATGCTGTGTGCCCCAGCCCCTCACTCCCTCCAGTGCCATCAGCTGGGCCCACTCCACACCCATCAGGATCTTTCCTGTACTGGGGAGAACAGAACGGGATGCTGGAGCCCAGGGGCAGTTGAAAAAATGACACCAAAGAAGAGAGGAAAGTGCTTTCATGGGTCATTCTTTATTCTTATTGTGGGTGTTGTTGCAACATCTTTCTTTCTTTCTTACTTACTTTTATTAGGATCATTCTACCAGTTTGTTGCCCAGTCTTAGCAAGAACTGGTAACCAAGCATCTTGAATGGACTTTACGCTGCACTCCTGCACTTCTTCCTGGCAGAGCTGAAGACTTGTGCTTCTTCAGAGGAACAGCTGTCTGCGTCACCATTTTGAGGGATCTGCTGCTCTTCTCTGTGCACTGCCATGCAGGGTGCGGCTTTGTCTTCAAGCACCTCTTGGGCAGCCTTCTCATCTTCAGACCTAGACACCGTGTGCCCAGCGTGGCCTTCGGAGGGCTTCTCCTGTCGCCCTGGTGCAGCAGCCCAAAGGAAGCCAAGTGCACTCTTGTCCACTGCTTGGGACTCCATGCAGAAGAGATGACACCTCCACATGAGAGGAGGGGATGGGGGATGGGGAGTGGGGGAAGAGGCCATTGTGCAGGCAGTCCTGCCAGATGGTAAACTGATGGCCTCTCCCCCCTAGTTGTGGAGGCGGAGGCAGGGCCAGGAGTAAGGAGCAGACCGGACGGTTCTGCAATGACGGTGGTGGTGTCTTGCAGGTGGGAGAGGCACGATGACACTGTGCCACATCAGAGGACTTGGAGGTGGATTGACCTCCATCAGCTCTTCCTCCGCAGGTGGATCCACCACCATGGGCTCCACACCGTCCACCGTGGCTGCTCTGCCTCTGCTCTCTCTCCTCTGCCTCCACTTCTTCTTGGGTTCAGTCACCCAGCTCGCATTGCCCCCATAAAAGGCGTGGGCAGCTGTCGCTCTTAAGGACAACCATGGCTGCTATTCACTAGAGGGCCTGGGAGATCAGCGAGTGGTGGGCCAGGCACAGGGGCTTTTATAGGCCCCAGGACACAGCGGGGGGCAAATGTCACAGTGACATCAGGAAGCCTCTGTGATGCCCCTGTGATGGCGCACCACGCACCAGGCCCAATGTGGCCGTGTTGGGAGGGGGCTTGTGCAGCCTGAAAGAGGCCCTCGTGTGGAAGGAGGAGGAGGGTCAGGGGGGCTGAGGGCCCCTTTCCTGGTAGTGGCTTTCCCATCTTGTCACTGGGCACCACCAAAGAGTCCAGAGGATAAGAGGAGTCTTATCAATACAGAGGGAGAAGATCCCCTCTCAGCCTTCTCTTCTCCAGGCTAAACAAGCTCAGCTCCCTCAGCCTTGCCTCCTAACAGAGATGCTCAGCTCTCCCAATCATCTTTGTAGCCCTCTGCTGGACTCTGCAGGAGCTCCAGGTCTCTCTTGTACTGGGGAGCCCAGCACCAGACACGGCCCTCCACATGTGGCCTCAGCAGGGCTGAGTAGAGGGGCAGGATCACCTCACCTGACGTGCTGGCAACACCCGTCCCAGCACACCCCAGGATCCCACTGGTCTTCTTGGCCACAGGGGCCCTTTGCTGGCTCACACTTAACCTGTTGTCTGCCAGGACTCCCCAGTCCTTCTCCACAGGGCTGCTTTCCAGCAGGCCAGCGCCCAACCTGCCCTGGTGCGTGGCGTGATTCCTCCGTAGGCACAGGACACCGCAGGTGCCTCTGCTGAGCTTCATGAGGTTCCTCTCTGCCCAACTCTACAGCCTGTCCAGGTCTCTCTGAATGGCAGCACAGCCTTGCGATGTATCGGCCACTCCTCCCACTTCTGTGTCACCAGCAGACACATGGTTGTTCCTTTCCAGGTACAGGACTCTACACTTGATCTTGTTAAACTTCATTTGATTTCTTCCCGCCCAACTCTTGTTCTAATATCTGAATATTAGGAACACTGGATCCAAATAGCAGGTTCACTTTGAAGTATTTTCTTAACTTTCATACAGATAACTTTACCCTAGTTCTAAATTTAAAAAGACTGATTTTTAGCCCATATTTTGAATAGCATGTCTGATGACTTTGGTGGTTGTTTCTTCACAAGTGAATCCCAAATGTGACCAAATTAATATTTAGGATGTGTACTTTCTACTCATGTACCACTGAAATCATAGAACAAGTGTGTGGGACAGTGAATGCAAATGAAGCTCACAGGTCTATGCAGGAAGTGAATATGAAGCTAGAGGCAAAGGTTTCTTGGTCTTGACAGTGAATCTTCATCTAGATCATCTCTATGAGATGACTTGTCTTCAGTTCTGGGCCCTGAATCTATCAGGTTTTTTGACATTAGGTGTGGGTCTGAAAGAGTCCCTTTGGCCAGACATTTAGTTAAAGGTTAACATTGCAGGGATGAAACAATTTTGACTGTGACTACACATAGAAGTTTCATCTGGGAGAAATGTAGTTAAGCTGGAGCTCTGTGTGACCCAGACAGAAGAATGGGATGGGTAAAAGTGACTCGTGGTCTATCTACTACACACTGTGCTATTCTGGGTTCACACTGAATGCCCACAGTGCCATGCAGCTAATACCAGACTGGTGTTTTTAAGTGCAGGATCACGTGGGTGGTGCTTGGGCTGGAACCAGAACACTTGGGAAAAAGAAAACAACCAAAAAAAACAAGCGCCATGTTAGTGTACTTTGAATAACATAATGTGGTTGTGGGGTCACTGCTTGACTATTTCCAATGCCCCTTCCTCTCTTGTCCAATTAGCACATAGCAGGAGCCTGTCCTGAGCAACATGAGTAGTATGGAGTAGCATCCTAGCTAATTATCGTGGATGCTAAATTGATGTTCCTAAGCTATTTCCAATTCCCCACCCAACTTTTCAAGCCAGTTTGTGGAATTCAGACCCGTAATACTTCATATAGCTTAAGTAGTTCTTGTAATACCAACATACATGGCAAGATAGAATTTTCTTGCTCTTTTATTTCAGATGTCAGCATACAGTCCTTCTGGGGTCTTTTTTTGGAAAGCTGTACTTGGAAATGCTGCAGGAAATCAATGGAACTGCCTGTTTGTCTGTCTCTATGGACAGTGCCTTACACAGTGAGTGCTACCGAAATATAAATAATAAATAAAGTTTTTTCCTCATGGACTCAGATGTATGATCTACTAATGTAAAAGTGGTTTTAAGGATGACTTCCTTGTGTATGTTGTTTAAAAATTAAGGTAGGTAGGTGGCATATTTAAAGAGAGATCGAAAAGAAAAGTTGCAAATCAAATTTAATCTTAGCCAAAATTTTAAAATATTTTCATCTTGGGGTTGGGTTTAGCTTTGTCATCAAAGTAGTCTTTAAAATACTCAAATAAAGGAAGAATTTCTTTAGAGGGTAGATAAAGATTAGCGTAAGTAGAGATGGGTGGCCATCAATGTATGTGTGTGTGTACATACATATATATACAAACTAGTTTGTAGACTTGGTCTCTGTAACTTCCATTAAGGGTAGTCTGGGCAGTCTGTTCAATAGAACAAAAATGGTATAACAATCAAACTAGTCTTATAGCTCTCACATCACTTCTCTGACACCTGCTAACTTAAAGCCCTGATGGAAGTGAAACCTTCACAGACTTGCTGTGCGAGTGAAAAGAAGTTGACTTGCTCAGTTCTAATTGTTGTTGTTGTTTTGTAACAGGCTTTGCTTGAGCTTCTTGACTAAGTATGGGGAGATCAAAGGGATGATTCATTTGGGCTTTAAAAGAATCTCTTTAAAAAAGATAATAATTAAAAGCACATAGCACCATAGCACCAAAAAAAAAAAAAAAAAAAGGCATTCTAAAATTACAGAAACAGAAGCACATTAAAAAAGTAAATGACTGCAAAAGAGCTTTCCATTATAAAAATATCATTTACAGAATTGCCTCTTGTCCTTTCACTGGGCATCACTGAAAAGAGCCTGGCTCCATCCTCTTTGCAGCCTCTATTCAGGTGTTTATACACATTGATGAGATCCCCCCAAGTCTTCCCTTGTCCAGGCTGAACAGTCCCAGCTTTCTCACATCTCCTCATAGGAGAGGTGCTCCACTCCTTTCATCATCTACGTGGCTCCTCACTGGACTCTCTCCAATATGTCTATGTTGTTCTTGTACTGGGGAGCCCAGAACTAGACACATTTTTGCAGCTCTAACAGGCTTTTAGTATTTTTATCTCTTTTTCCCAATACCAGTTGATATGGTTTATCAAAGACAAAAGCAAACTGCTCTTCATTTCAGCAGGAGTGAAATCCAACCCCTAAATTGTAGCCTGGTTTGCAGTGAAATCTTTGGCAGTGGAAACTGCGTACAGCTCCCAGAACATAATCTATAAAGAGTAGGCTAACTTGCAAATGTATTTATTGGGTCCTTTTGAATTCTTGCATGCTGTTAGTGTTCTTTAAAATGCCAGGTAATGTTGTGGAAACTAATATCACTGTTTCACTGAAGCTCTAAGCAATGTTTTATTCTTCATCTTTTAGGTTTAATGAGAGCATGCTGCTTGCTGCTAATAGAGCAGAGTAAACAATCTATGTACATTGTATTCAATTACTTTAGCTCTTTTTCTTCTTATGGTAATTACCTACTAGCGGACAATGATTGCTACCATTTGTTTTTTCCTCCCAACGGTTTGCTGGATATTCTGCACAGCAACTTGTAGCCTATGTTATTGCAAACTGACTGCTTGCAGTATTCCTTCAGGGATCAATGTTTGGTTGCCTAAAGCCAAGTACTTGTTTCTTTTCCATGATTGGATGATCTGCTTTGTCACAAAACACATTTTGTTTCATAAATTCATAGTTTCATCCTTCATCCAGATCAGCAATTTGGAGCTACACCATGCTGATGGGAACCTACATGTTAGATGCAATATCTGTTCTGAAAAAATAAATTCTGATAAATAGAGTCATTCAAAAGCTACCATACAATTCTATATAAAGCATTTATTTAATTTCACTGTTGGTATTTTGCTGTTATCAGTTACAAGTGTTTCTTTCATTCAGCTTCCTGTCAAAGCAATTTCAATTGTCAACAGATACTGCAAATTAACTCATAATAAATCCTTTAGAGTTGGGCATTGTTTTGCTACTGGATTGTATTTTATTTTTTTTCTTGTCTCTGGGTTCATTTTATACTTTTTCACACGGAAAGCACAATGGACAAGTGAACACAGTTTGCATCAAAGCACACATTTTTGAAAGACTTTACAGGGTTGCCATAATAGCAAACATTCTCAACTTTGTACCTTTCTAAAATAACTTAGTTTTTAAAGATTTAAAAGCAAAAATATTCCAGAACTGTTAGCTCAATTTAAAATAGCTTTTAGATTGAGTCACATTACAAAGAAATGAAATAAACTGAAATAAACTGAAAACAAACTGGAAGATTTGAATCCTCAAGAGAACCTCTTACACAATCTGATTTGATCCGTGTATCAGTTGCCACAGCCAGGATCTCTTCTCTACCATCAGCAGCTTTGGAACAGGCTGCTATTAATATTTTCTGATAACACAGCATATAACACCATATAGATGCTTGGTCTAGTCTAATACCAGTGATTAAGCCATGGACTTGAATCTTTCACTCACCGCTCATTTTTGCTGGTCAAGTCTGGTTATTGGCTGAAGGGACTTATATCAGTTCACCTCAGTTACTTGTGTTTCTGATTTTTTTGTTAGCCTGGTACCTAGTATTGAGGCTCCTATACTGTTTCACAATAGATTTAACAGGTCTGTCCTCTCAGTAATGGACTGTGCTAACTGTCAAAGAGTAGGGCATGAGAGGAGTTTCTGAGGAGTGATTTGTGAGACTGTGATTTGTCCCTGTGCTGTATACTGTGTAGCTGGTGTAACACAAGCAATTCTAAAAAGCTATAACAGGTTAAAAATGCACAAGCAAACTATGATGAGGGGACAGCATGGTAACTCAAGATTGTTTTACAAAAGTCTGTAGACTAAATAAGACATTGTAAAATGATGTTTCCACACATATTATTTAAGTAAATGCCAGTAAGTTATGTAAAGTTCTTACAACCTTTTTCATTTAGTACTCACTAGGACATTTCTTCTTCAGATCCATTTAATTATTTAAGTCCAGCTCTGTTTTCTGTTTCCAGCTCTGCTCCTCTCCTGTGGTGTAACAGCATGTAGGGCATTTACCTTCAGACTTTAGTTTCTTCTGCTGTGAAACAGTGGCAATGATTGCCTTTATTATTTTTTTAGGTGTTCGTAAACTCATGAATGAAAGAAGCTATTCATACACCACAGACTTGTGTCTACTTCTATTTAATGTCCACCAGCATATTTTTCCTGTAGGATTCCTCTGAAAGACTAGACAGCTTGTCCAAATTCATCTAACTAGCTTAAGGCTATTAGGCCTGGTCTTATATCAATTTTAACTGTGATGTCTTGAGGTAGAAGAAAGACATGGCTGTGAAGTTGTATGACACAGGAATTTGGATGTCCAAATTATCCCTAACAATAAGAGCTGATTCACAGAACCTGGGATCACCTAAATAAAACCAGAAAAATAACATTGAATGTGAAGTTCATTTTAAGCAGTACTTTGTGTTTTTAATTGCTGAGTTGAGTCATTGTGTCCCCCCTGTCCCCTCCCCATAAGCTGGCATCTTGGTCATACACCAGCACCAATCCAATCAGAATGTCCTTAAGCTGCTGGATACTATGAAAGAGAAAAAGAGGTTGATGTCGAGTGCTGCAGTGCTGTCGTTGACAGAAACAGATCTGAACAGCAGCAGCCTTTATAAGGCAACTTTTAAGTTTTAGTCCCACTAGATTTTAGATGGAATCTTATCATGGCTCAGATTTCATTGTCTATTGCTAGAGATTTCAATAGCCAGATGGTCAGGGAAAATATAAAGTTGCATGCACACTTTTTAAAGGTTACTGATATGTGGAAAAAGATACCGTTACTCACACATTATCTTTGAAGTGAAGATAATGCTCAATGACACAAGACCAAAACATGTCTTATTATGCATTATGCTTTACTGTTACTCTCATTATTGCTGTGCTAATTCTTCCCAAGAAGGTTTTGATTTTCTTTCCAGATGCTGCAAATTGAACTGGATTGCTGCAGTCAAGAACTAATTTTTCAAGATTGTTATTCTGTTTTTAACTCCATGAAACCCCAGCTTGCCAGAAATACTGAGAGACAGTCATCTGAAACATGATTCAGATGACAAATCAACTGAACTTGGGTTGTCAGGTTGTAAATTACAAATGAAAGAAGTCATCACCTCTCTAGACATATATATATATAAATATATATTAAAAAAAAAGCCCGTTAAACAATTCTGCATATTTCAATGACTAAAAAGAAACACTTAAATTATCAAAGTAATACTATATGGGAGAGTTGTGTATAGCTATCTGCTACTTTTGGTCTTCTAAGACAATTAAAATCAGATTGACTGTCCCTGTAGATTATGCCAGTGTATTCTCTATTCTAAGCAAGGACAGAGAAGATCCTCAAAAGCTGACTGTCTGTAATGACTCTACTCTCAAGAAGTTAGCAGAACTTTTCCTAATGACTTTCAGAGTTCTTTGTTGTTTAATTACCTTCACTAGATTTAATTGAACCAAATTTATCAAAACTGTTTCTCCATGGAAACTTGGATTTTATTATACATGTAGATAGGTATGGTAGGTATGTTGGAAAACAACCTAATTTCTCCAGGAAAAAGAAAAGAGTTGAACATGTGACAAAAGTTTGTTTTATATTTTAACAGAACTATAAAAAGATTTTGCTATGAAATGCTGAAATTCCTCATGCAAGCTATACTTCAGGTTTATTGCTGATCTCAAGAGGTAGAATACTCAGCTAGATTAGACCATTCATGATGCCCTTTTGATAATTGCAAAATATGCCCTTCCTCTCCAAGGAAGAAGAGAAGAAATAGAATCATAAAATTGTAAGTGATGTGCAACTGAGCAACTTTCTACAAAGTAAGGACTCTGCTGATTTCTTTATACTTTGCAAAGAAATGCAAAACACAACTCCTGTGAAGTTCTACAGCTCTTCATAATTTAAAATACAGCAGTTTTGACACAGGGTAACTGATATGCAGAAAGTTCAAGGTTATGGAAGGGCTGCCTTTGAAAAGCTATAACTATCTTTTACAAAAAAAAAAAAATTAGAAAAAGATGTATCAACTAGGTATTGTCAATGGATATAGAACAAACATGAGAGAAACACAATTCTGTGCCTTTTCACCTGGGGGAGTTGCATTATTTCATTTTAACTCAAGACTGACAGCTGACTATAACCTAAAGTCCATTCAAGCCAAAGGAAGATCTATACTGATCCCAATCCTGTGCCAACTGAAGTCAGTAGTAATATTCCCAGTGGTACAGACTTGTCAAATCATTTAGCTGCAAAACAGATGTGGTGCAGGAAAATAAAAAAAATAATAATAAAAATTAAAAAAAAAAAAGTGAAAGGTGTTTTCAAAACTGGATGGGGCAGCATTGCGCTGTCGGTTATAAAGATACGAAACAGAAAGATACTAGCCATTAATTCCTCTGTACCAGGTGAATGTAAGCATAGTGAGGTAGAAAGCACAGTCAACAGTAAATTATTTTCCTATGAACAAAACAAGTAAGTTTTTTAAATAGGAATTTTATTGACCTAAATATTGATCCTTAATACAGCAAAACAACTTACTGCTTTCTTGACTACCCCCAAGCAAACTGTAGTTAAAATGATAAAGCATCAAAAATTGTTCTTAAACTATAAAGTCTTAATTTATAGTGGTAACAGGATAGCACTGACACTATGCAAGTGTGGCTAAAATCCTCACAAGGCAAAGCTGTAGTACGCTGTGGATGTATACTGAGTCTTCACTGTTTATATGTTCAACCAATTCCCTCATGAGATACATTTTCTTCACATTATTATTATTCTACATATTCTGTTGCTGTTGCTTCCCTTAGCAGCGTGGCTTGTGTTACAGCCACACTGGGAAATCTGTCTGGGGTGAAAACTAAAACTTCACTTGAACCAACCATATGGGGTCTCATTCAGTAATGCATTATAATGCTTACTGAGCATCCTTCCATTTCTTTTCTGGGCAGACCTCTAAGGAAAATTTCAGACAGCCTTCCCAACCTTTCATTCAGAATGGCTTTCTCTATTCTATGCAGAGTTTAATGGGAAAAAGGCCTACCTATTGCTGCATCTCTACACGTCTTCTAGCAAGGTGCAAGACTGGCTTCCCATTGTGTTTAAAGCTATGTTACTGAATGCTAAAAAAGAACTTGTTTTCTTTGTTTTCTGCTTATCAGGGCTAGAACTGATATTGTATTACTTAGCTGTCTACAGACTGATTGTATGGTCTAAGGGATGGTCATGCCTAGCAGGGAGGTGTCAGGGCAGTCCCAAGACAAACGGCAGGAACACAAGATGTGACGGCTCTAACAGGCAGTAGCTCTAAGAGGCTGAGCTCTGTCTACTTGCCAGTTTTATTAGCTCTCCTGACAACAGCAACAACGGCTACCAAAGTCATAATATTCACAGAACATCATTTCTGAAAAGATACAAGGATAACCTCCCTCACCCAGGGTGTGCCCTCACATCCTCCAGTGGACCCAACTTTGCAGGATAATGGGCATGAAACCCCCAAACCTTGGGCAGCACGTACACCTCCAAGAGAGGCACAGTCCTTCAGGGTGTATTTTGCCCAATCAAGCAAATACTACAGGATATCCTACGGTATCCGGGAATTCAAAATAATCCAGACACAATATTCTCTCTGGCTGTGGACCACAAGTAGAAGCAGAGGTTGAGGCTGCCACTGGAAGGGATCTAGCTGAGCAGGTTTTAATAGGGAGATGTGAGCAGCAGTGTATGTCTGGAGAGCAGGAGGAAGCTGCAAACAAAACACAACCAGAGCTAACCGGGTCACAATTTTATATGGGGCCATGTAATGATGGTCCAATTTAGAAGAAGGATGTGCCAAACACACACATTAAACAATAACCAAACGCAGTCCCCAGCTGCAAAATCCTATGCCGGCTGCCAATATCTATCTGCATAGCCTTTGAAATCCTCCTTTGCTTTTTCCAGCTGCTCTGGAAGACACAAACGTATGCACTGCAACCGCTCAAGGGAGTCCTCAGGGGAAAAAACCTGGATAGCTGCCAGAGTAGCTGGGTGGTCACAAGGATGAAAACCATACTGTGCATGAAGAGGGATCTGCTGCAAGGAAAAGCAGACAATGCTGTTATAGTTTAATTCTGTCAATAGTAACAGAGAGATCCTGTCATGCTGATAGTAATTAATAAAACAGCAGAGATACTGCTCCAGTATCTGGTTCACCCACTCCATCTGGCCATTGAACTGCAGGTGATACTGGGTGGAAAGAGGGAGTTGTGCCCACAGCAGGCCCATAACCAATCCTAGAACTGGCCAGTGAACTGGGCCACTCGATCCATCACCATACGATCCAGCAGACTATGGCAGTGAAACACATATTGCAAAGAGAAAGGCACAGTCTGAGGGGATGTGGCCAGCCTCCTTAGTGGAAGAAAAATAGCTGCCCTCATAAATGAGTCCAATACCACAAGCATTGCTGTGTGTCCCTTGGACATAAGCAAGTCCACACCAAAAATTGAAATAATTTGCCATAACCTCAAGATTTGGTAAGGGCTGTAACAGTCCCTGCAGCCTCTCTTGACTCTTGTCAAGTCTCTTGACCCAGGTGATGATATGGCAAGCAGTGAACACAGTTCACAACATCAGCATGAACTGTAGGCTACCAGTATCTCTTCATGACTTCATGCAGGCTTCTGAAGACTGCTATGCCCTGCTATCAGTGCATCATGAACACACTGAAGGACCTGGATGCACAGCGTGCTGATGGATATGTACAGCTGCTCATCACAATGCAAGCAACTGTCCTTACCCTGCACGTTCTGAGAATTGTTCCCCTGCCCAAAACTGCAGTCAGAGGTTCATCAACCAGTACCCAGCACATAGAAAGCCCACAGAGGCATTGGTGGGTGTAGCCACAACAAAATTCTGTGGAGATAAAAAATTGCAGGGGGGTAAATCTGCCTCATTAGTTCCTGCCAAGGCTGCCTGATGCAACAGAATATTTGCCCTACCATTCTGTTTGCCCAGCCTGTAGTTAAGAGCAAAAAGGTGAGAAAAAAAAATGCCTAGAGAGACAAGAGAGGGGACAGACACTTCAGGTTCCTAAAATATTACATATTTTGATGGTCAGTCAGAACAAAAGTGATCTTGGCTGGATTCATCAGAAAGTCCCTCAACTCAGCGAACCCCTCCTGGATGGCCAACAGCTCTCAATCCAGGCACAAGGATGATGCAGAGCCTTGCCCTTTCTTCACTCACCATGACCACAGAGATGCTTTATTAAGGTTGGCGTCACCTCAGTGTTTCACGCATTAACAGCCCAGCTCCTGTGAACACTGTGACTTAGCTGTTGCTTTCCTTCCACACTTCACAGCAGAGTTTTAACAACACTGTCTACAGATGCACCCACAGGGCCTTGGGGACAAAACATCCTCGCACAGTATTCCCACTGGGAACAATCTCTTCAAGTAAATTGTCAGGGCGAGTCCAAGATACGAGACAAGAACATAGAAGACTCAACAGGCAATAGCTCAAAGAGGCTGAGCTCTGCCTAGTTGCCAGTTTTATTAGCTCTCCTGACAACAGCCACAACAATAAATACTGAAGACAATATTTGCAGAACATCATCTCCTTTGAAGAGATACAAGCGTAACCCTGACAGCAGGTCATCTAAGATACAATTCAGAGATGTAGGTGTTGAACTGCCATCCGACAGGTATTACATCCTCTATGTCTAAACACGATATTTGGACTTGATGACCTTAAGGGTCTTTTCCAACCTAAATGATTCTATGATTCAACAAGCCTGTATCCATATAAACACAGCCAACAGGCAAAAGGAAAAAATTCTATCAGTAATATTGACTTTTGTAAGAATTATAAATTTGAAAGGGACAGGAATATTTATAGTCAATAGAACTGACATCTCCCTTAACACAAATCCTAGTACTTCATCCTTGTTAATTTATTTAGTTGCCTTTAGTTACATGGCTCAATGCAGACTTAAGCCATAAGGCTGCAATGAACACTAAGGAAACATATTTAGGTAGAATACTTATTAACTGAACAAGACAAACAATAGCAAACTCAATCTAATAGCTTGATCATAGGCATTTATATATTTTAATCTCTTTGTGGGCTTTGACAAATTGCTTAGGTCTCTGGCTTGTATTATTCTTTGGAGATCTTTCTGTGGACTTACCTTTTTGAGTGTTTCAGTGATTAATTAGTATTTGTCTTGTTCTGATATTAGGTAGTACTTCAGATAGCTAGTTTATGATAGTTATACATTTTTGTTTATTTGCTATTAAATAGTAACAGGAAAATATGGTGTTTGTGTGCACTCAGTATTCTGACTGAGTTACTAAATAGTTTCTTGGAATTATTTTTCTATCAGAGTACTCAGTACTTGAAATATGTGTGCCTGTTACTGAATGCACTTCTAGGTAAGATCTTCAGGTAGTATAAACTGTATTGCTCCACTACAGCCTATGAAATTGCAATGCTTTACATGAACTGAGAGATTGATCACCATAAAATATACAATAAATTTAAATTCTCTAACGGAATTGGCTTCACCCTTAAATTCCAGTTTCTGCAGTGAAAGTATTTCCTATTAAGAATTCAGGCTTAGCTCACAGCATACATTTTATACTGTTCACTTAAATTTGCAGTTCCAATTAATATGTCTTCTGGGAAGCTCATTTGATGGCAAATCTGTGCCCAGTTTTCACCTATATACATAAACCAATGCTAAAAAAAAAAAAGACACAGATAAAAGGCATTTTGTATCTTTGCATAGTCTATCAAGTCTCATGGTAACCTTGAAGTGTGCAATGGAATAGAAAATACACAAATATCTTCCCAAATTAAAGAGAGATAATTTAATCCCATTTTTAACACAACTGACCTTTGGGGTTTAAAAGGAAGAAACTCTACTTTCTTCTTTTTCTCTTTTTCTTTCCCTTCAAAAGAGTGAGATGATCTGAAATCTATAGAAGTAAAAGACTCCCATTGATTACAGTATGATTTGGGTTATTCCTTAAAGCCTTAAGCACTTACCTTTGAAAACAGGAAAGAGTACACATACTTATGTAAGCTTTCTATGCATGTTTTGGTAAGACTAGAAAGGATCCTGTCATTACACCCAACATAAGCTGAGAAAAAAAAAGACCAAGATATTTCTGCAAACTAAGTCAGTCAGCGTATTGGGATTGGTAGCACAGGGTATGGTAAAAGCTCTTTCACTGCGCAGTCCAGACAAGTACTTAATCCTGGAAATAATATGCTTTGTATAGGGGAAGGTGGAACCAAAAGGAAGCTTTTCACCATACACCCTACCTGAGCTGATATCTTCTGCTTATTCCATTTCCTGCTCTATGTGTTAGTGCCATTATAGATTGTAATCACTGTGTTCGCTATGAAGAAATGACTTTCGTTGACTGCTAATGCATTAAGATCCTTATGTGAGGATCTTCTACTCACTGTCATTTTTCAACTTGCTCCAGTTCATCTGAAAGAGAAGGACAGGAATGTCCTTTAGTTAGTCCTTTAACCTGTATGTTTTTCTTCCTTATATCCTTGTTTTACTTGAAATCTGAAAAGCTACTACTACTGAATTTAAGGCTTGAGTAACATCCCTTTATCTACCATGAAAAGGAGATATGATCCTAAGCCATTTAAATATGTAACAGTCAGTAGACTGGAAATGCTTTGATGCTGGAAGGAACAAAGGGGACACATTCCCTCTATCTAAAGGCTTCATTCGCGTCTAAGTGTGATCACAAAATGATTCAGTCTCCCACTGACATCAATAGGCTTGGCAAATCTGTCAATTCTGATTCATAAGCTGATGTTCTTGTCTTTCCTGCCACCCCAGACCATGCTAAGGGCCTTCCTTCAGCTAGAAGAGCTGTATGTCATTTTTTGCATTTTGGAGCTTTTTAGTATGGAATGGTATATATCCCAAATCTGAACATGAATCCTTTCATAGTAGTTAGAAGTTTGGCTGAACAGCTTTAGGAAGGTAAAAGAAGTGCTGAAGGCAGTAGAGGAGAGCAAATGGTAGGTCAGAGTTATAATAGACTGAACTCGAAGATTTTTTTCTCAGGTTACTAAGGCCCCATCCTATACCCATTTGTGAATAAACAGTCCCTAATTCACACATATTTTGGAGCAGTTGCCTCCAAAAATCCAAGTATTGCTTTTATTTCTTTTCAAGTGTTTCTTGTTTAAAGCAGTGAAAAGTGTTGCATATGATGGGCATGAAGTCAATGATTCGATCTGCTTAGATCTGTGGCAAAGGAGATGAACATTTTCTTGGACGTATTTCTTGCCTCCAAAAGGATTTAAAAGGTGAATTCTTCAAGAGAGTCTAAGAATATTTGGCACTCATCTCCTTTTAAATTGATATTGGATAGCTAAAGCTTGTAAGCATCTCTGAAAATTTTCACTCTTAATTTTTAATAGTTATACATCAATATATCTTATACACACACACACACACACACAGTCTTATTAATCAATAAGAGGAAGTATGGGCTTGCTTTATTCTTTACTGAGTTCAATCCCAAATCTCCCTAGAGAGCTTAAAGAAATAACATAATGTATAAAAATCAATACGAAAAAATTAAGTGCAACATTAAAATTTCACATACAGGAGAGTTGAAGCCTAAAATTGGAACTCTTAAAATATTCATAACGATTATATAATAAATGGGAGAACTGCTAGTAATTTGGTACCTTCCAGGATAATCTCCAGCCACACCGGTGCACAGTGAAAACTAAGACTGTTTGACACTCTGCAGGAGAACTGATTCTCTTGAGATATGGAGTACAGAGAACCTAAATAGAATTGAAAAGAAATAAATCTGAGATTGCCTAATTCCCAAATATTTAAATATTAAACAAAAAAAAATGATTCCCTGACACCTGCATAAGAAATTAAATGGATATTCATTTTCTTTGTCCTTCATCCATTCAAAGCCAGTACAAACCTCCCTTACCTATGGTATGGGTCAGTTTTTGTAACTTGTACAGAATTCAGTAGAAAACAGAGAATAAAACTCAGACTAGTGGAGATGTCTGCTCCATTCACCCATTGAATAAACACTGCAAAACACTACTTAAAGTTTACATTGTGAATGAACTTCACATTTGCCACAGTTCCTTTGTATGCCTAATATATGTGATGTTATTCAGCTGGACAGAGATTTACATTAAGCTCAGACAGGCTTTTGCGTTCCAAAATTAGCTTTTTTCTTCAGTCTTTTCCTTTTCATACACCCATTTTTAATTTTTTATGATTTTTTTTTGTCTGCTCTGTGTTTATCTATGTTTTCTTTTTCTTTCTTTCTACCTTTATCTCTGCAAACTCTTGACTTTGAAACATCTTAATCTCTGGCTTTTCTTTATACAAACCCATTGAACATTACCTAAACTGGCAATGTTGTTTTTAAAGGAGAATAAACTAAAGTCTAAATAAATCAAATGCCACACAGTACAGAAATGTTAAATAAACCTAGGATTTACAAATTCTTTTCTTCATTCTATACACATAGTGCAATGGAAAGAGCTTACATTGCTGCACATAGCAGATATATTCTTTACTATCCTAAATGCTGAAATTACATGGAATTATGCATTTTAACCAAAAGCTGAAGAGGTAAACTTATGAAATGAAATCCAAGTATCAGGGTTTTTTTAGGTGCATCCCTCTTAACGTTGAACCTAGCAGGAGCTATAAAAAGGATCTTCCCAGACTAATATTATCTTCCTTCATGGGAAATCAGAATTTTCCTCCCTTTTTCTAGAGATTTAAATGTTTTAAGTTTTGCTACTTTATTTAGCCACATCATGAAAATTTGCTCTTATTACATTTCTTCATGTTGCCCAACTAGTCACAGCTACATACCATGCTGTGATTTCTTTTTTCTTAATGTTGAAAATCTTCCCATACACACAGTTGGAATTGCTCTATAAAATGCTGAAACAATGCAAACAAACAGCTTGGTGTGTTCTTTCTTGCTCAGCTTACTAGTAATCTACAATTTGAGTATCAACATTGTTAAATTGGCCCTAATTCTGTATAATTACTGGAGACATTTAGGCTTGAAACTAGCAAAACTGGAGAGCGTGCTTAGGAAGTTAGGCTAGAGTCACTACAAAGTATCTTGTGTTGCTTTGTGAGGATTTCTTCAGCTTGTTGTTGGGTTGCATGCCTTTCAATTTCACTGGAAGAATTCCTAAAGCTTTATTTTTGCTAAGACTATAAAATATATGTTTGGGTTTGTTTGTTCATATTTTGATAGCAGTATTTTTTCTCCTGCTTTTCTGTTAATAATACTAGGAATTTGTGTTTGTTATCTCCTTCATCATAGGTAATCAGAACACTTCATTGCTCTCCAGCATAGTTTATGACAGTGAAGCTAATGGTATGAATTTAATGGACTGGACAACTTTTGTGAATTGGTAGCATTTGGTAGAATTTATATATTCTTTAGCCTGCCATTGCAAAATACCGTGTAAAATAAAAAGCAGTAAAGAACACTGACATCTCTGGGCGGGTATATCTGTACAAAACACACACTTTCTCTCTCCCCTACCACCCCCTCCCAAACCCTTCTAAAAATGGATTTTTTTAACCTAATCAACCAATATTTACTCTCAGTGAGCTCCCAAGATACTGTACTCCTTAGATAGTTTTCATATTGGTATAAAAAGTATACATCTAGAACAGAATTTTATGCAAGTAGCAAATGTTAATGACGGAGCATTTGGGCCACTCCTGCTACAATAAGTACAGTTTCAAGGTGTGATAGAAGGTAGAGAAGGTTGCTGCCATGTGAGAAAGCCCTTAGTGTGTTTTGACCTAAAACTTTTCTGGCCATTTACATCTGTGCAAATCATGCTGCTTTTCTGACATTACTACAGTTTGACTGATGTCAGGAAATAAAAGTTTAAAGTAAAATTAGTGCTCACCTAACTTGGCTCCTGTAGACAGCTGCAGCTTCTGAGTGGGCTAAGTTAAAGTTTCACTGTTAACAGATATCTATAACAACTGAATATTTCTCTTGAATGTTCTTCAGAATAAATGGGAGGGTAGCTGGTTTCAGTATAGCTGATCTCACCTGAAGAAACCGAGGAGAGAATGATGTAGGGTATAAAAAAATAAAAAATTAAAATAAATAAATAAATAAATAAATTTTAAGTGACCACCCTCAACAGAGGCTGTATAATGCCTCTGGCGGAGTTCCCTGTTTTTCTAGAAACTAGAGAGTGAAATCCTGGTTGCTCAACTTTCTAAGCAAAAGTCTTATAAACTTCTTTTGAACAAAAGTGGGTTTTTTTGATTTGTTTTATTATTATTATTTTATTATTATTATTATTATTATTATTATTATTATTTCTTTCCATTCTCATCAAGTTAAAGGTTTAAGGAAAAACAAACAGCATTGCTCTTATTTATCCAGATACCGGTCAGGAATATTCCCCCTAAAGTGCTGTGCCAATAGAAGTACTGCGAGAGAAGAACCAACTCCCATTTCTGGTTTCCTATTTACCCAACAAACCCTCTTGGTGCTACATCCTTGTATATATTGTAGATCTGGCCATTTGTCCCTTCCATAGGACACTTGCCTTGCTGGTGGCTAAGGACATTACAAAGAACAAGGCATTTCAAGCTGTGCTATTTCTATTCCCTCTGGAAGCCATTCTTCTGCAGCTTTTTATACCTCATATGATGTTCTAGCTAAGTTCACACGTACCACAATACTCAGAACATTATCCTTAAATAGATATGAGATACATTTCTGCAGAGTACCACATGAAGGTGTAGCACATGAAGGTATCCATATTGTAAACAAAATATAACCAAATTCTTCCTCTGCAAGAAATAAATAAACTCTGCAAACTTATAAAAAATAGCAATAATAGTAATGATGAGTAGTCATATTTGCGGGCTATTAACTTCAAGATTGCTTTACTATACAGGCAAACATTTTAGCGATTTTAATAACAGGATTCATTCTTGAGTAGGTCAAAATTAGTGCCTCTGTTAATAGGCTTTGGAGAAGATGCTTTGAAGATCTTTTTGCAAAGGTGGTGAATAAGAACATTATTTTTACTATAATGTTTCAGGCCTCTGCACCTGGACTTGAGAATTAGCACCAAATAGAAAAGCATCAGTAAGACAGAGTCCCATTCTACAATGGGAAAATAGTGCTTTAAATCTTGATGGACCAAAATTACAAAGCTAGATCTTTATCATAAAAAAGTAATCATTTCTTTATGGTTATACTTAGAATTTATGTGTCAATGAATTATTTGTATAAATACTAATAAGAAAGTTTGTAAGTTGTCCAGCTCATCCCACCAGAGAAATTGAAAAATATGTCATTCATCTGACTGGTCATAACTAACCTACATCTAAATGATGAATACTGAAGACAGAACATTAACATCCACATTCACCAAAAGACCAATGGAAACAAACAAAAAAATACAGGGAAAGATATTTCAAGCTAATTCTGATAGTAAATACAAGGTGAGCAAAAACAGCAGATACTGTTATTGGCTAAAGTATTTACCCATTCTATTCAGAGTACTTTTAGTGTCAACTTTTGAACAGAAATACAGAAAGACCTGCTTGACCATAAGAATTCTAGGACATGTTTAGAGAAAGATTAAACCAAGATTTGGTTTCATGCAGAAATTAATAATTTTCTAAAGAAACTACGCAAAATTCCAAAATCATGACCTGTTATCTTATACTACAGGTAAGACTGAGTATAAGATGAAATGAAAGAGGAAAGGGACAAAATGAGATGCACAAAGGTCTAGAAAATTTAAGTATTGGTTATCAAAACATAGATATGTATTTAAAGTGGCTAAGTTAAGTGGCATATATATATTTAAAGTGTCACTGCTATGACACACTTGAAAATTTCTCAGCATATGTGTATAGTTTATCTTCTTAGCATTACAGTACCACTTGCACCAACTTATACATTCATTCTGATAGCTCTGAGCCATAGGGCATAATTCTTTGTAGAACATCCCCTAATTATTTATTGTCATAGCCTGTAATCCTTTCCATATTGCTAAGTATCAGAAATTTCTGAAACAATTGATAAAATGAAATTTTATTTACATCTGAATCTTGTCCTATCCCTGTAATACCTCCAATTAGATACCTAGTCCACCGCCACAATCTGTGGATGACAGGACCTTGGAAGATACGCCACAGTGACAACAAAAGTGGTTCACTTCACAGACTTGATTTCCTGTATACTAAAGATAGGTTAGCCACAGTTTATACAGAAAATTTTAACAATGAATCAGTGTACAAAGAGATATATTTTGAGTATCCCTCTCTCTTTTTTTCTTTTGAACCCTTAATAAGTAGTTATCCCAAGCATTAAAATAATGCATTGATGAACCTGTCCACCTGAAAGGAAAAAAAAAATCATCAAGACAGGCCCTCCTAATTAGTTGCTTAAATAGCTGCTGCCTATTCATGGATTAATCTCTATCAGTGCCAGTAGAAACCAGAAATATTTTAATTTATTTGAAGCCATTGAACCAAAGAGATATTAGCTGTGGGGCTGTTCTTGCAAATTGCTGAGCACCTCTGGGAGACATTCTGCATGTCAAACCCTCATCATACCACTGGGAGCTGAGAATGCTGAAAAGAGTATGAAAATAACGCAAAATAGTTTCTGCAAATATTTGCCCACATTTTAAATAAAATCACTTTTGCTTTGTTTGCACCTTATTTTATATTCAAGCTTGATTAACATTGGCAGTGTATTGGCAAAAGTGAATTACAGCATTTATGCTTGCACTACGCTAGCATGATCATTCAGTCAGTGAGGAAAAAGAAAAAATGCCATGATGAACTTACCTAGATAAATCAGTTGGCACAGATGATTTCCTAACAGTACCACTTCTAAGAGTATAAACTCCACGCTGGATCCTTGCTGGAGACAAATCTGAGGAATATTATTTTTGCCCTGTGTGAAGTGTTACTTAATGGAATTCACAGAACAGATGATCATAGAAGTGTGGTAACACAAAGGCAATAATTAGCCCTCATTTACTTATCAATATGATTCAATAGGCAAAGTATTCTTTGCCTAGAAACCTAGAAAGTCAGATGTTTTGATTAATAAAACGTAACAGTTTTGTGTCTTGCTTCAATTTCCCAGTCTAAAAAATGAATGTATTTCCTGTTCTTTCAATAAAGTTCTCTGCAATCTATGAGCATCTGCCCATATCCATGAAAGAATACAATATTTTGATTCTAGATTTCAGTCTCCTATAGCTTCCTCCTGCTTGGTCAGGTTCACACCAGTCTTTCATAATATGCCTAAGGATTATATGCCACGGGAAATAAAAAGAAGAAACAATATTTAAAAAAAAACCTCAAATAATTCATGGAAAAAAAATGTTAAAATATATGAATTTTGCATTTTAATTTAGTAAATAAGACATCAAATAAATAAATAAATAACCTGTCCTATTTTAAATTTTCTGATGCATTTATAAATATCTGTTTTTTAATCCAGCAGAGAAAAGTTATGAAAATCACAACTTTGCATTCTTTCTACAACCACAAATCACAAATCCAAGCTGTTAACACAACTGGCATTTTTTTTCCCAGTTTTACATCATTATAACTTCGTTTACTGTGGTATTGTTGCTCTTGATGTACCTTGGCATAAGTTAATTGCAAATAAGAAACTGTTTTTCTTTACTTTTTCCTGTTTTTATTTACTTTTTCCTCCTTTTTTTTTTTTTAACTTGCCAATTAGTAAGTAAGAGCAGATCTATAAAACTGATATTAAAAACTTTACCTGATTGAGATGAGGGACTTGCATTGTGGTGACTACGTGAGTACCATGCCTTTCTGTTCCTCAGCTTCTTTTCCTTTTACTTCATCAGACTGTCTGTGGCATGGGATAGCGTGCCTTTTCATGAGGCCTGGTAGGGAAGAAGGACTCCCAACCTGGTCAAAAACAGTAAACACCATTTCATCCAAACATAGCACATGGGAGTGATTCTTAACTACTAAGAGTGACTACTGCATTGATTAAAACCACCATTGCAAAAGTACATCCCAACAAATCAGCTTAAGTGCAGGAATTCTGCATATGCTCTTCCTTTCATGCTGGCGTACTCTTCTCAGAGAAGTCAGGGCCCAAAATGTGCTCCTGCCCCAGCCTACCACATCCTCTTGCCACTTGCCAGCATTTCCACATCTCCACCACAATCTTCCCAGGTCCAAGTCCTCCCTCAGTCAGCAGCCAAAACGTCCTTGGATGCCATACATCCCAGTCAGTGTTAAAAATCCAGCCTTCCTCTAATGGAAACTTTCTTATGAAGCAAGTACAGAGTTAGTGATCCATCTCTCTCTCCTGAAAAGTGGGAGGATAGTTGAGAAGCTAAGAATTTCTGTGACAGATCTTGGGCAACATTTTCCAATCACATTTGTTTAAGATTCAGGGTCCTTGCCTCCATGTCACCATACATCTGTACTTGCACTGTTTGCCAAAGTTTAATGAGGAATTATTAATAACTATATGGAAGCTTTTGTTTCCAGGTTACCAAATCAAAAATGGCCTAGGTATGTAGAGGACAAATAAGATGTAAGTTTACTCCAGCTTTAGGGCCTCCATAGAGTCTTCAGTTGATGTCCCTGTTACAGTTTTGAATGAGGAAGCAAAGATTGAAATGGTAGACTGCCACTTATTCTAAGCCTTTAGGGTGACCTCCTGCAGTGGTCAAATTTAAGGAAATTCTACTTAAGAAAATAGTTTTAAAAATCAGCAGCCTAAATTGTTTTTTAAGATGAGTCCATGTGTGCAAAAAATATTGTCTCATTTCTTGTACTAGACCAAGATTCAGTGATCTGTCAGTTTACAGAGAGAATCACCCAGTTCTTGCTAGTTTTTGCAGAATATATGACTAATGTATGCCTCCCGACTTTCTATCAACGTCTGTTATTTTCATTGTGTTAATACTGAAGAGTCCAATGAAAGATCTAGAGACTACTTTGCTGGATCCTGTAGAAATTACAGAATGTAAGAGACAGGCCTAGTAGATAAGAGTTGAATGAGTATCTGCTTTTGCACTTTCACATTTCCTTTAATGTAAACTGGGGTGGCAAGAGTGAAATTAATAAAGCTGTTCTCTTTCAGTCTGAAAATACGAAAGTGCAGACTTGAAAAGGTGAAGAAAGACAGGCTGAACATGTCTTTTTCCCTCAGCATACCAATCCCCTCCCATGTATTAGCCTTGGTATATTGCTTGTGATCTGCAACCTTCCATCTTCTCACAAACATTTATTGGGCAGGATTTAATAGTGATTATCCAGGTTAGCACCTGGAAATATAGCCTGAAGGTAAAAATTAAGAAGAACTGCCTGAAGTTCACTATGAAACTCTGTGGAGAGCACAATGCACAGGAGGGAAAACCTACCGAACAATTTTAAGTGTTATTTTTCAAGTTCATTAATAAATGCAGAGAATTTTAAAAAGGGAATTATGCTTCCTGAAGTCCTGAGGGATTTTACTGCCAAATGTCTGAAAATTATCATTTTTATAGATAACCCAATTAAAGAGAAATAAGGCTTTTGCATCATACTGAGAGTACTAAACAGGGATTTTAAAAGGATCTGTTTCTACTTAATAATTTAATAAGATTTCATGTTTTGTATTGTTACAATGGATAGTTGAAGAGCAAAACCTTTTCTATAATTTCAACTAGAAGTGAGTTATTTATTGCTTTGGGACATACGAGGAAGGGATTCTTTACTACTTTAAGCAGTTTTCCAATAGCAGCTATTTTGCTTTGGAGAGGAGAAGGCTCTGAAATGATGATTCATCATCCTGCATAAAGGTGGTAAGGAGGGATCCCATATTCAGTCCTTCAGTTATTGACCCAATCCCACTGTCTCTGAATAGTGCAGAAGCTCTTATTTATTTCAGTGAAATTTAGATCTCACTATTAACTGCTCCTCTCTTGCTCAGGATGGAAGTGCGATATGAGAGAAGTGTCACCTGACATGTTAGTCAATGGAAAGGGAGAATCCTGAGTAACTTTATTAGTTCAAAATAAATGGTATTAGGACCTTTAGGAAGTTTCATACTGGGAGTACTCATCTGACCTCCATTCCCCTAACTATGCTCAGACTGTGAACCTAGAATGCTTTGCAGCACAAAAGCACATAATTCAGCTCTACAGGAGAGTACCAGTAAAACACACTGCTATGGACAGAAGGGGAGAGAAGAAAAGGCACACAGACAGAGACACTGCTGTATATCTTTTGGTATGCCTGGGGACGTATATCAGCTTCTGCAGACATACTCAGGTACCCAGGAGAAGTTTTATCTGAGAATTCCTAGGTTAGCTTTTCAAGATGCACAAGATAATAGAGCTTTCCATGAATAACAGTTTGTTATTACAGCTGGTCGAAGTACTTTTGTTTGAACTTTTTTTTTTTAATCTTCTTAATAGAAATGAGTTTTTGAATAAAAAGAATGTTTCAATTAATATTTTTGTTAGGTCCTCAAAAAAAAAAAAAAAAAGCCTAAGGTTTTTTACCAATGAGAACAGGTTTGGAGTTTCATAATTTCACTCAGTTGCAGCTTTTGGTTAAATAAATAACCCCATAAACAGTTTTAAAAAAGTCCTACAGAAAACCAATCTGTACTTTTCAGTAAGTGGGGCAGGGAATTTGTGAGCAGGTAAACTACAGACACACTAAACTCTTCAAAACAGATTAAAGTTACATGCATGTTGTCCTACTGCCACAGCATGGTACCAGCTCAAGGCTTCACAGGAACATAAGACAATTTATTTGGTCCTCACCTTGAAATGAAAGAGCAGGATGTGGAGAAAGGAGGCTGGAAGAAAAAATGAAATGTGTCTCTGTTCCTTCTCTGCACCACGTTTCCTGCCCTTTCAACTGATCTGACTATGCTGCTCTGCCACAAGCATGCCAGCACTACTTCTTATACAGACAAGAGAAAAAGGCAGGCCTGGATGAGAAACATGGGAAAAACCTCAGGGGAAAGGGCAGGAAGAAAAAGAAGAGTGAGGCTAATGAGCCCATGCAACCTTCTAGGAATCCTTAACCCCCAGAAATAGTTCTGGTACTTGCCTTTTTTGAATGTGGAAGCAGAAAGTTCTCCATTTTCCATTCTTCAAGCAAGAGGGAGTGACAAGCCATTTGGATAGGATACTCTGCTCAAACAGTTACGCTTTTCTCCTAGACACAAGTAAAATATGCAGCTGCAATCACCTAGCCGTTCTGGGAAGTCTTTGAGCATAAATTGATGCTTAGTTTGCCTAGGCAAAAAGGCTGGCCCCCAGTAAGGAGGGCAAAGTGGGGCAGACAACACATTAAGGACATAACAAACTACATA
Organism: Anser cygnoides; assembly: GCF_040182565.1. Classification (NCBI taxonomy): domain Eukaryota; kingdom Metazoa; phylum Chordata; class Aves; order Anseriformes; family Anatidae; genus Anser; species Anser cygnoides. The sequence goes on from NC_089874.1 coordinate 81,169,479, forward strand.
GTTTCATACATTTTTCTCCCAGCCTTGAGAATAGGAGAAGACATCTTGTTTGGGGATCTGACCTACAGACTTTAGTAAAATGATCATATATTCCTTATCAGTTAGTACATTTCAGTGCAACACCTTTTTTTTTTTTTTTTTTCTTCCTGTTTCACATACATTGGAATAAACAAAGACTGTAAAACACACTTCCAGGAAAGGAACACAATAAATCATATTTCTACTATATACTACACCTTGATATAAAGAATAATAGTGAAAAATCCTGACATAGCCATATATTATTTATGTGGTGCCTTCTGAGAATTCTGCACATTTTTTTTTTTTCACAATGTGCAGTGCTACTGCTCACAGATGTGGAAGAGCTGATACTTTCTATCATTGTTATAAGTGTGTGTGTGTGAGACAGAGAGAGTGGGTGTCCTCTTGCACACACATTCCTCAGGCTCTCTATTTGGATTCAGTTTGATGCTCCTTGTTTCTTCCCGTGGCAGATCCGCCGTGTCCATGTGCAGGGAAGCAATCATAATAATGACTGACATGTCATATGCTTGAACTGCTCCTGACGAGAGGCTGGGTTGAAGGAAGAGAATGTGAAGCTGTTAACCTATAAGAGCAGAAACCGTATATAGAAAGATGTAAGCTGGGTCGAGATGGCAATAAAATTAAGAGAAGACATGGAAAAAATACATGCTGGTATATAAGCATTAAACCTGAAGTCAATAGCATGTCATGAGATATTACCATTGCTTTAATGAACCCCAAAGTGAGCTTGATTTTTTGTTAGCAAAGGATCCAGCCTCAGAAATTTGTCGACTCTCAGCAACAGCACTTTCCTACTCCCTTCAAGAAAGATGAAATGCAGCTCAGTGCAGTGTGGCCCTCTCGTGTAATTCCCCTGAATGAGAACGGCAAACCTAGGAGTGCCATGTGAGGTTGGCTTTGACATACCTTTTTTTTTATTATTATTTTTATTGATGTGAGTTTCTGACTCCAAACATGAAGTCATGAAACTGAAGGCAAATTTGTAGCTCTCACAGTCTTGGCACCAGGATACAGGGGTGGGAGGTGTCCCTTTTCTGCAACATCTAATACTCCAATACCCTTATGTCTTTCCAGTATTATCACTCACAGAGTGAATGTAAATACTGATGGTACACGGCATTACACTGAAGCTCTTCTTTTTTTTTTTAAAAAAAAAAAAAACTATTATGTTTGTTTTTATACGCTGTTTCTTTTTTGTTGTTGTTTTTGGTTTTAGGGATGGTTTCATTCAGAATAATGGAGCACTGGATATTAAATGTGTGTGCCTGTAGTCCAATGAACTCAGTATGCTGCTCATCTTGTTACTATACTTAATCTAAATAACCTTTTTTATGCTCTGCTGGAATGGCATTTTCAAAAGGCTATATAGTAGTAAATGAGTGTATATGTCAGTAAGGATTTGCTAGACAAATCAAATCTTCCTGACAAGTACATTTATTCATTACTATTTACTACGCACTCCAGTTTGAAGGACAATTTTTGTGATCGGATCATTAACATTTACTGTCATTTTGGCAACATTTTCCAACTTTTCTCTTTGCCTCCCTTCTTGTCTGGTGTGTGCATAGCAGTCTGCCTAACAGAAGTTAGCTTTACAAGGATTATATCACCAATATGTTAAACAGATCTTTTTTTCCCCCCTGTCAAACTGGCTTATAGCACAGAAGGCTCTTAAGTATTAAAGCAAATGTTAAATACAAGGTTCCTAAGTGTAACATTAAGAATCCACCACAGCTACAGCCTTGATAAACAGCAGGGAATATTTTCTTACGAGATCACTACTTCTTGACAAGCACACTTGCATATTAATGTTTCCAAGCCAGATCTTCAGTAGATATAAATCAATACATTGATCCCAAACTGAAGGCCTGTCTCTGACACTGAAAAATACCATGCAATTAAATTAAGCTTCAATGTATTTTGGTCCTTTTTTAATTAATTTTATTGTGACTTCATTGAAATAAAATTAATTTCATTTAAGAGTTACTTAGCAAAAAGTCTAGGAGGAAAATAGGGAGAATTTTGCTCTTTGGAAGGACTTGTACACTTATCAAGTGTAACATAGCGAAAATGTTCATAAAACTGCTGTTGTGGGCAAATGCTGGAGACTGTGGGAAGCAGAGTCCAGGAGTAAAAGTACTGTGCTGAGGCAGATAGGACATCATAAGAGAAGAAGTGAGATCAAAGCTATTAAGAAGGGAGATTTATTCAACAAGTCACAGCACAATAAAATAAAAGAATATTAATCCAGAAAAATACCCTGTCTATAGCTGCAGGTTTGTTTGTTTGTTTGTTTTCCAGGAGCTCACAAATATGCAAGTACTCAAAGAAACCTCCCACAGTCAAAACTGTATCAGAAGCTTTTTTCCCTTTGGAGAATGGTATCTGTCATGCTACTGAAATTTCAAGGTATCTGCTTAAAGCCCATGCTACTGGCTCAGACTGAAAAAGGGAAGGAGTAAAGGGTACCTGAAGTGCTTGCGAAGTCAGTGGTGGGTCACCAGGATTTAGCTGAGGATTAAATTGCTCAAAGACAGACTGTGGTATCTTCAAAATAGACCTAATTGATTAAAAGAAAAACGCTAGAAACCCTGCTAGTGCAGCAGAGCTCCAAAGAGCAGACCAGATCTACTGCTGCTTCATGTCTCATAAGGGCTACTTGGAAAATACTGAAGCTTTGAGCACTATGACAAAAACTGGGGGGGGGAGGTGATTTTAAGGATTTATAGATTTTCATCTGAATTTCCTCCTTCTGATTGCCTACTAGACAATACTGATTAAGTTTCAGAGTATATGAAACAATAACAACAATAAAAAAGGAAATTCTCCAAGTAATTGGAAATAATTACAATAATTTAGCAAATTATAGTTGACACAAGAGTTTTTTTTAAAAAAAATCTTAGTTTTTGGTTTGTTACTCACATTTCTCTAGAGTTAAGCAGAAAGTCCAAGAGATGACATTTCATGTCAGTTTTCTCTAAGCAATCCAACGTTCCCTAAGCAGCACTGAGATCTGGCTACTCAATTGGCGTGCTATAAATAAATAAGGAACCTGGATGCATAGACAACATAACCCAGCTCTGCTCCCCAGGGCACCCACGGGGAGCCCTTGGGAAACTGGGAGTCCTGGCAGCACGGCTTGAGCCAGAGTCAACAGAAATGACTTTCAAGACAAACACAAAAATCTCCTTGGTAAATTAGTTAACACTGAGGTTTCCTGAGAAATGTTTTAGTAGTGACAAACTGCCATGTCCCACTAGAAAAGGAGAAACTTCACCTGAGGTATTTCTCACTGTCCACAGAGCAGTTCAGATCTCCAATTTCTAGCCAAGCTCGAAAGCAGGGCTGTTTGGAAGACCATCCTGCATTCTATAGGTCTGGTGTAGAGTGGGACAAAGCAGAGACACGAGGAACTCTGGGTTATCAGATTCTCAGTCTCTTTACTTACAACTGCATTTTTAATGTGAAAGCTTTTGCTCTATTATGCTGAAGCATCCCCCAAAAGCCATAAGCTTTTTTTTTTTTTTTTTTAATACTTTGCATGTCTGTCACCTTCCCCACTCCCTCAGATTAACGCAATACTGGACTCTACCACCAGGCGTGCAGGTACTGTTGCTGTAAGTACATTAGTCAGGGATTCATAAAGGAGGAAATATGATAACTGAGCAGGCCAGAGACAGCAAATGCAGGATGCTAACTTAATTTAAACAGTGTAAAACAACTCAAATTAAGTTTACAGGGCTACATAGGTTTAAACCAAAGATAAACAAGAATAACCCTGTAGACTGTGAAATACTGCCCACGGTAATATAATATAACAAAAATTAACATAATAGTCTGGGTGAAATTTAAGTGTCTGTAAACTGGCAAAGCTCTGCTTAAAATTGCTTTAACCCAATGAGGGAATGGTCTCCATTTTGAATTATTCATCCTGCACTGTCTTTCTATCCTTCTAGTCTCTGTTTGAGAACACACCCTGCAAAGACGCATGTGAGTAACTGCTGCTGGATAAAGCTTTCAGAAGAGACAGTGTTTCACCCTTTGCCCATAAGCACAGGAACACAGCATCAGACCTGTGTCGAGAGCACTCACCCTATCAACTTGCTTGCCCTTGATTTCTCATTGTTAGAGTTTCAGTAATCCTACGTAGGCTGACTGCTGACTTTTTTCCTTTTTTTTTTTTTTTTTCCCTGGGATAAAAGTTATTTTCCTTTTAACTGCAAAGGGACTTACTGTGGAACTGTTCAAAAACAAACAAGCATAACATATAGACAGCAATATAGCACCTATATAGTACTGCATCTATATTGCATCCAAGACAGCGTCAAGATATTCCATATGAAGCCCTTAATAATCTTCAGCTGCCCAGATTTATGCAGACACAGCCAGAAAAGCATGTTTGTATTGGTCTGATCTTTGTGTCTAGGTCTACCCATAATGTCAATAGACTTAGGAACCATGCCACACTCCAGATTTCTCTTGTGGTTTCTTGTTTTTTACTCTACAGCATCACCAAAATATTAACATCAAGCCAAATGTAAGCTAAAAATACAGCAGTGCTTTTAAGACTTACTTTGCTAACCTTATCTTGGAAGTATGCAGGATGTGGGCTATATCACTGCTATTTAAAAGGCAAAAATGATACAGGGCCTTTCTGACTTCAGAAGGGTACAGTTTGTTCCACTGAAGGAGAAGTGAAGAAGAGGGAAAAAAAATAAAAATAATAAAAAAAAAGGATACAACATCTATGGGGGAAACTATCTACAAGCAAACTATCTTTGACTTCTCAAGGATTTTAAAATTTCACAGTTCTGTTTCGTGCTTCATGGGTTGTGCATCACGTAGTCCCACAGATCTTCAAAATTAAAGAGGCTCAGGAGCTGTTGTACTTACTTGGTTCCAGGCAGTTGCTGTTTACGATCAGGGCAGGCAGCTCCATCTGCTGCCTTCAAACAGGGCCTAGAAACTTCACACACTGAGTTTGGAGCTGTCTCTGATTCCCAGTCTATCATTTGACAGCAGGTTCCCTGTTCTTTCGAAACCTGGCAGAAGAAAAAAAAAAAAAAAAAAAAAAAAAAAAGATGCAAAAATGCAAAATGCATTTATGCATTTCAGGTTAAAAGGTGGGATTGTATTGTGTGACTGAGCTGCTGCCTGTGGTGAGCTGGAGAACTTTTCATAAAAGTAAACCTTCTCCCTGCAAGCATTCCTTGGTCAAAAATGGCAAGTAGAAATACTGGAGTCTGCAGTTTGGAAAATTAAGTTGCACAGCTTGGCAATTAGTATTTCATAAGATAATTAGGTTTTAAATAATAGGGTGGAAGAGGATCAGGAGAAGGGACAAATAAAAGTTATCTTCCAAACAAACTGCCAGAGGCAGCAAATCAATCCAAAGTGCAATTATCCAGCAAAGACAAATCTACCCAAGAGATAATGGGAACGCCAGGCCTTTCTTTCCCCACTGTTTCTCTCACAGTTTCATTCTCTGTGAGTCTCTTACAGTTTTGTTTTACTTTCTGTTTTAGAAAATACATGACAGCGGAACATCCAGCTGCTTATGGAAAATTCAATAGCTTTTGTGATTTAAATCAATACGATGTAACAGGTGGTTGTTTTGCTATTCACATTTGAAAAATCATTGCAATTATAATTCCGCCATAATAAACTGTTCTTTACATTCACAGCTACTGAAAATTCTTGCTCAGTTGCCAATTTTCCTCACATCCCTGGTAGTACCAGGTCTCTGATAATCCTCTCCCACTCATACTAAAGTTTCTTGGCCTAACTTAAGACAGCCATTGCATCAGCTTTCTGGGAACTGTCATCACTGATTCTTGACGTCTTTGTTTGTGAATGTTTCAACTGGTTACAAAACCACAGTTTCATGGTTTACCTGGCTCACACAGTGCACTGACAAGTCAAGATTTAGCTTTCTGGTCATGTTTAAAGCTAGGGATAACCAGAAGCAAAAGGAATGACAAGAATTTTTCTAAGGAATTCACCAGTTTTCTCAAGTTAAAAAATATCTTGTTATTATTTTGGTTTACATTTTATTTCCTGTTTTATTGCCCAGCTGGAATTAACACTCAGGCCTTCCCATGACTTACAAATTAAGGATCTATAAGTTAAAAAATTACTTGGGGTGGCTGTAAACTGTGGTCCTATAATTAAGAACGTTATATAATTTAGGTTGAGACAAATACCATGCAAACCTACCACATGCAACAAAATGTGCTTGGATGTTTTGGGCCCCTCGCTACAAGAAGGACATCGAGGTACTTGAGCAAGTCCAGAGAAGGGCAACGAAGCTGGTGAGGGGTCTGGAGAACAAGTCTTACGAGGAGCGGCTGAGGGAGCTGGGGTTGTTCAGCCTGGAGAAGAGGAGGCTCAGGGGCGACCTCATCACTCTCTACAGGTACCTTAAAGGAGGCTGTAGCGAGGTGGGGGTTGGTCTGTTCTCCTACGTGCCTGGTGACAGGACGAGGGGGAATGGGCTGAAGTTGCGCCAGGGGAGGTTTGCGTTGGATGTTAGGAAGAACTTCTTTACTGAAAGGGTTGTTAGGCATTGGAATGGGCTGCCCAGGGAGGTGGTTGAGTCGCCATCCCTGGAGGTCTTTAAAAGACGTTTAGATGTAGAGCTTAGTGATATGGTTTAGTGGAGGACTTGTTAGTGTTAGGTCAGAGGTTGGACTCGGTGATCTTGGAGGTCTCTTCCAACCTAGATGATTCTGTGATTCTGTGATGTATCCTTCTGCTGTGCTGTGTGCCTCCATTATATCATTTCAGACTAATATAAAAACAGGAATTGGTCTGATTGAAACACAAAAACCATATAAGAACATGTGATTTTTTTTTTGTCTTTCTACCTTTCACATGTGGATTTCTAAATCATTTTGACTCATCCTGCATGTCAGAAATGTACGTCTGAACATTTTGAGGGGGTTTGGGGGAACTTTTTAAAAACAAATTACTGTAATTTATTTGTGACATGCTTTGGCAACCTCCAGCCCCAGTGTAGCCGATTCCCACTGTGTCTTTGAAAACAAAAAAAGGATGAAAATAATGAAGAATAAAAACAAGCTATTGTTGAAGCCCCAGTATAGAATTTTCCAAAAGACAATCAGAGGCTTATTGTGCACACACAGTACAGTACTATTGCTACATGACATACTATTTTTTTCCTAGTACAGACTCTCAATAACAAGATGAAAGCTTCAACCTTCCTTATCTGTGAAGGGTGCAGTTGCGTGTAGATTGAGCATCCCCACGAGTACACACGACCTCAAATCACTGCAACAACCTGAAAAAATTAAGATACCCTGTTGGTATCAATAGGGTTGATACAAGCTCCAAGACTGGGGTAGGGTGATTGGCATCTTGTGAATTTTCTTTTTTTTTCCCTACTTAATTCATCTGCTTTATTTTGTATACTTTGTATGCAGCTTAGTTGAATAATTTTGTACTCTTCTATTTTTGAGTTCCAGAGTTTTATGAACACAAATTTCCCTCTTTAATTCAGTGTGGTACCAGATTCTACCAGTCAATACTAGGTGTCAGTATAACTAAAGGCAATTTGACCTAAAATGTAACATTGTAGTTTAGGACCAAGGTCTCTCTTAAACACAGCTACTTATTAAAAGAAAATATTGTTAGACTAAGCCAAACTGGTTTACAAATACCTTTGAATTCCTTCTTTTCAAAGAGCCGTGCAGTTTATAAACATATACAGGGGTTAATTTTTAAACCTAGAGGTTAGAATAATTTTATGTACACAGAGGACTTACTTTCCTTCATAAACTAAACAAAGTGTTTCTTTATTTTATTTAACCTTCTACAATTTTTTCTGCTTTCTTTCAGTGAAGTGATTATTCATTTTGACCATGTTTATGCCACCATCAGGTACTATTTTTATCTCTGTAAGGCTTATTTTCAGCTTAACCTACGGGTATGGTGTTTGGTTATAAATCCTTCTATCCGGAGAGTCCAACAGTGTCTGAGTCCTAAATACTTATACTTATTTAAGCTTTCCTGTCCTCCCAGACTATATATATAAAAATAAATAAATGAATAAATAATAACATATTTTTTTAAAAAGGATAATATATACTTCAGATGTAGGGCTGTTGTTAGGATTCATTAGTAATTATTTAAAGACAGGTACACCAATGATTTAGCACTAACCTATAACAATGTGTAACTTCAGAGTTTAGGTTTCACTGTGCATTTCCTATCAATGGGATAGCTAACAATGAACGGGTATCTCAGGCAAGATGTTCTCCAGCAAATGTGTGACCTTCTGGAAGTACATGACACCGCGTAATTACCTACAATTTCTTCACCTCCACAGCAAGACCTCTGCCATTGCTGCTGGAAGTAATCATACAGTGTATGCCTTAACATACAATCACACACCGAACATTAACTGGTTCATATGTCATTAGGCACAAACAATGTTTAAAAGAATACCCCAGTAGATATATGCACATAGGTCCTAATTAAAGACTTCACGGAGCACTAGACTGGGACGGACAGGCTTGTAAGTAGTGACCATGTAGTGTTTGGACAAGAAAATTTGTCAATTTGTCAAGAAAATGAGGTCAAAAGTGTAATGGACATCAATCTGCACATCAGTGAGACTATTATAACCTGCAGCTGAAGTTCACTTATCCAAACAGTTGTGGTTAATAAATTTACAAATGAAGTAGATTAATTATTTCCAGTTGCTGTAACTGACCTTCCTGAGAACTAGCAGTTAATGAACGAAATGGATTAGCGAACAAGGTGCAGAGTGAAGACCTCCCAGACAGGTGAAGCAGCACACAGTTCTAACATTTTTAAGAACCACTGGAAGAAATGACAGCATTTCCATGAGCACTGCAGAATCTCATTCCACCTGGGCCTTGCCTTCCCTTGCCTTCCCTTGCCTTCCCTTTCCCTTTCCCTTTCCCTTTCCCTTTCCCTTTCCCTTTCCCTTTCCCTTTCCCTTTCCCTTTCCCTTTCCCTTTCCCTTTCCCTTTCCCTTCCCTTCTCTTCTCTTCCTCTCTCTCATATTTTTTTAAACAACCAAAATCCCACAGTCAACTGAAAATCCTGTATTCAAAGAATGGCAGAAGAACTTGGTAAGGTGTCGATTATAAAAGCTTTCACGGAGTCAGATATTCATCCCCACTCTTCTCCTTATCCCCACACACCTCTGTAAGGGCATGTGTATTCTCTTTCTTATCCAGGTCCTTTATGAAGGGTTTTGCAGTTACGTTTATTTCATCTTTGCACACTTTTAAAATTAACTATTCCTTTTCCCATTAATATATCTGTTTCTTATTCTTCTCTTATGTCATTTGTGTGGTTTTTTTAGACCAAATATATTTTTCTTCTGACACTGGTTTAAGATTTTAGTTGTCTCAAACTTTTGTACAATGTCCTAGTAGTGTTTAAATTACTATAAATTGCTTGTCCATCCTAAGTCTGTAATATGTCCCAAGCTGCTAGAAAAAAAATCATAAAATCAAATTCTACCAAGCTTCACAAGTGGGAAACAAAGTATGAACTCTACTGATCATGTCTATATGCATGAGTATTCATACAGCGGTTATTAAATTCCTGAAATCTTGTCCTAAAATAGATTGTGATCAGAATACGGTCTCCAGCTTGGTTTGTTGAAACAATTTTTTCCCTTTGCTTCATTTAAGATCCAGGTTTGGAACTTGGCGGAAATATTCCTTGGCAGGCCATTATTGATAATGCTGCCTTGAATGACATCTGGGATGAAACAACTCAGATTTGATTACCATATAGCATACTATTCTCAGAAGTGTGAGGGAATAGTGTACACTCTTGGACATGATAGGAATCCCAGCCACAGCTGAATCTCAAGTATCAACAAAAAATTATGCAGAATCAACTAAGCTGCTTATTTAAATGAAGTATCTTTAATCTAAAGATGTTCTTCCTGTGCTTAAAGGAAGAAATGTTCTGGTATTTGTATGTCATGGACTGCTTAAAAATAGAGATGTGTAGGCTGTCAAATATTCTCGTGACAAAGATCTGATCAAGTAATTATCTGCAACAGATTTTGGGTCCAGTTTCTGCTTCCCAGACCCTTTTAGAAATCACTGGAGGTTGATTTTGGCAGGTTGTCAGCAGGAAAACAAGAGAATGAGTTGGGAAACATTAATAAAAGTTGAAAACAATAGCTCCCGAAGAATTTGAATTGTCATTCACATGCATGCAAAGAGGATGCCAGATGAGAAAATAAGAAAATAGGCTGATGGGAGATAACAGAAGACCAGAAAGAGGCACAAGAAAGTTATATTCAAGAACCTGGTATGAAATTTAAACTGATGTCTTTTTTTTTTCTAAGCTCTTACCAGGTGGCATCTCTCACAAACCCAGAGAGGGAGTTCTTACACCCTGTATCCACACACACATACCTGCTGTGTTTAAACACACACAGTAGAATAGATCCCCATTTTTGTCTGCTTTAACTGGGAAAATCATTAGGTCCCAACCGAGAGAGGAGGGAGCCTGTAACAGTCACTCAGAAAAGAGAAAGTCGAAACAGTGAGGAATGCAGCTACAGCCATTACAACCAACTAACTTCTGCTTGTCTAGAAAGGGAGGAAATCCTGGTATCTCATTGTCACAAACACTGCACCTTCCATTTCATCTGCTGCGTTACCACATGCAGAGGAAACATGCTCACAACCATGTGCAAATATGAGATTCTTAAAAGAGAAAACACATGCTTTGAAGAAGCTGTTTTCACTCTGCAAATTTTGAAGAGTTCTGACTTCCTTCACTGAAAAGTCAACAATAACAAAAAAATAACATCTTGCTTTTGCAGTTTTTCTCTTTCCTTATTTTTTCCTATTTACAACTAGCAAGGAAATAAGTAAACAAACAGATAAATAAAATAAAATAAAAGTTTTTTTTTTAAAAAAAAAAAGAACCTGAATATCAGCAAAATGATTAAAAACAAACAAACAAACAAACAAAAAAAAATTAGTTTTTCTTCTTCTAAACAGCTTTTCTCTCAGTAAATGTTGCTCATCTTTACACATATCAACATCACTGCATAGCAGAAAAATACAGTAGAAATGAATATAAAATCATGGTCTCCCTGGTCGGGCAAAATTCTGAAAACTGTTCATAAATTATCACCAAATTCATATCTATAACTTTTTTACAGCTATAATAGTTTACATTTCAGTACAATATCTAAGCAAGCTAAATAAAATACATTTTATTTAAGTCTCAAGAAAAAATAAAAAACAACCAACCAACAACAACAAAAAAAAAACATGCTCTAGCTACCAGAGCAGAGGATTTTCAGCCTAAAGTCACTTTGTGTCAGAGTAGCAAAAAATGCTCAGAAAGTTATCAAAGAGTCTGGAACTAAGGATTTCATGTAGAAGTACTAACAAAAATACCATTAGTCTACATAAAAATAGGTCTCCTATGCCTGAGGTGAATGGTTTAGTCAGAGAGCCTTTCTCCCACCAGAGCACCTCTCCTCGTTGGCTCCTCTGCCACTTGGAGGAGGAATTGATTGCCAATGCACACGAAGCTCCTGGACTGCTTATGTTCTGCTGTACTGTCCCTCCAGCAGATATTGGGGTAGTTGAAGCTCCTCATAGAACCAGAGCTTGTGAATGTGAGGCTGCTCCTTTTTCGTTTATATTTCTAAATGTCATGCTTCAATGTTTATACTTGTGTTGATATTAACCAATTAATAACAGTTCAAAGTTACATGCTTCTGAGATAAACAGGCCACAAAATTTGAAAATAAAAAATTAAAACATTAAATATTAAATTCTTAGCATGCTGAATTTCAGGCTCTGAGTTTGTGGGCCAAGGAAACCATCCTTGAAAGGTTGCCTGCTTAACATTAGATGTACAGTTCTTATTTCTGCTGCTGAAATTGTAGAGCTGCCTTATTATTAAAAAATGCAGGCATACAGCAGTGTTTGCTCAAACTTTTGTTCAGGAAAGCACATCCTCTGTACTTTCCCAAGACTTTGTACTACACTCTGAATGCATCTAAATGGAGGTCTTGATGATACTGCTATGTTTTGTGACCTAATTATCTCCAGGGGAAATAAATAAATAAAGCAAAGCACAAAGAACTGTTTTTCAAAACCAGACCTTAGAATCACCTTCTCTATTTTTTCCCTAAATAAGCATGCCACAAAAACATCACAGTATGCTAGATCAAATTTAATATTTTCTATGATCCTTCCCCTCATGTTTTCAGAGCAATTTTTCTGACTGATGGAAAATATGTAGTAATCAAGTTATCTTCATATATCTTTTTTCTTTTTTTTTTTTTCTTTACTGACTTTCAAAATAAAGGAGGAAAGATGAGGAAGCTCTTAACTTTTTAAAAATCTTTCTTGTAAATTTCCATTACCAATTGTAGAAATTATGAAGTAGCAAAAGAACGATGATATGAACAATAGCTGTAGCCTGCCTGAAATCATGAAGAAACGTTTTGCCAAATTCCTGATGAGCAAAAGGATGTCTCCAGATGAGTCTTCTGCAGGACTTGATTCATTGTTGTACAGGTAGCTCCAAGATTATTCTATCTTCATGCCAGAAAATTTTGTTGTAATTACAAGGTTATTGTCTAGGTGTAATACAGATACTAGCAAGATGTAAACATCTTGGTTTCTTCTCTGAACTGTGGAATTTTCATCCATCATTTATTCTAAAATGGTACATACAACTACATTTCTGAGACTCTCTCTCTCTTGTCTGTAATAATCAAGTAGCTGAGTTCCGCTTGTCTAAGTTGGAAAGGACAGATTTCACAGTCAGCTTCTCATAGAATCATAGAATGGCTTTGGCTGGAAGGCACCTTAAACATCATCTATTTCCACCCCCCTGCCACGAACAGGAGACCTATCTTTAATGTCAGGCAGAGAGAAAAAGTTAACAAAACTTAGTATCTAGCACTAGACTCAATTCTACAGAATGTAAAGCAGTAATACTAAAAATCACTTTAAAAGGCAGGTAATCAGAAAGTTATCACACAAGCAGGTGAGCAGGTGCTTAAACAAGACACTAGGTAAAAGTCTGTAATCATACCAGCAACATCTGAACAAGCTCTAAGTTTCTCTTAACTCTTATCAAGAAAAAATTGTATATACTACACTGACTTAAATGGAATTAGTTCCAGGCAGTGGAATGTATCCAATGACATTAGTATATTAACAATACTTCAAAAGAACATTTTTAAGACCATTTTTCTAAGAATTGTAAAAAATTTTGTTTACTCCTTTTATTAACAATAATCTTTTGAAGTCTTGTCCTCTGCTTATATTAAACAACATTCATTTTTAAATAAGAAATACAGGGTATTTAATTTGAAAAGTTTATAACAAAGACTAACTAATCTTGGAATACTGAGCATAAAAGGATCAGATTTTTGATTATGTAAACCCTGCTATTGTTTCTTCAAGTGCAGAGAGAGCCAAAAAATAAGTAACTACAAAAGAAAGAGTTGTAAGGATAAAGTTTAGTTTTCTTCTCAGGGTGCCTGAATAGAATATGATGCTAGTTAAAAAATAAAAAATAAAAAATCAACATTGCCAGGTTGGCTCCGCTTAAGGAAAAAGCAAAATATCCAGTACTATGAGTGAAGATGGGTGTCCCGTTTCTGCAGCCACCAAAGTCCCCTGCTGTTACTCACCAGCAGGGACACACTTGCTACCTGGTGTAACAGTCTGTGTAGCCTACATACGCAAGACACTCCATTAATTTCTATTAATTAACCAGGGCAAACAAATTGGTGGATTGATCAGCTTGGGACTCTCGGCATTTATGTAGATATGGTGGTACATTCACTGTATCACTCTGATCTGGGAACACTTGAATAGGAATAAAAATGGCACCTCTATACATGAACATAATTCTTGCATAGTGGAGAGGATGTGCTGAATTCCTAGAAAATACATTGACAGAAAAACAGGAGCTTCTTATTTTTATATCTAGCACGGCATGTTGGGTACAATGACTGAAAAATAAATTGTACAATAAATTGATGCACACATTAGACAAAGGTTATTTTATGAAAATACAAAAATCTATAGAAAATGAGAACTTCAGAAAGCTGAGAAAAACAGCGAATTGTAGAGGGAGATCTCCAGACTGCATTCACTATAGGTAAAGACATATTTTTTCACTTGACAGTGAAATTAATTAAGGCACATATTTCTTCCCTATATCATCAGATTTACAGGCATGTCCAGGCAGCATGGATCATGTAGTCTGTGAATAGCCTTCACAGCTGGATTTTGGTAACAAAACATTCAGGTGAATAACGTGACTCATAAAATATGTGAGTAATATATACCATGTATCAGTTCTGGGTAGGAGAGAAACCATTTTCAATTATTGATAGACATGTTCTCATTCATTTTCATATATTTTCCTGTGTATGTAATCATACAAACCAGCATGCTTGTCATATAATATTTAAATTAAAAAATATAGCGGAAAAGGATATCTGCTAATATGATTTGTAATAAAATTTGTTAGAAAGCAGCTATTGTAGAGAGTAAAGGAACATTAAAATTTTAATCTTGTTGTTAATAACATCAAATTTAATTAAGTTATAGCCTGGGAATAACCAGGATGGCCATCTTAGATCACAGAACCAACTGAAGTTCATAAAACTCTAAAATCAGTGTACTTGGGAAAAGTTTTCTTCATGGCTTCTCTTTCAACTGCTTCCTTTTTTTTTTTTTTCCTTAATAACAGCCATTTTGATGGCTGAAACTCTCCCTTTGAATATTTCTTCCCTTCCATTCTCTTCCCTTTCCCTTCCTCCCCCTCCTTTACAGTGATATCAAATACCTCATTCAGTTTTGATAAGGAAAAAATGGTATTCAGAAAAGGTAGAAAGGAATCAAAATTTTTTTTTTTAAAAAAAGGCAAAATTAAGAAATATTTCATATTGTCTTGTTTAATTTAATAAATATAATTACATAACTTTTTTTTAATCTTTTTTAAAGTTATTTTAAAATGTTGCCACCAGTTCCCATATTAAATCTGTGCCTAAATACGGCAATTCATGTAGCATCACACTTACGCTATGCCCACAGACTCTATTTCGTTTTGCCACCATGTCAGCAACTGTAAATTGCAACAAGTAACAGTGTAGACAACTGAAGCATTTGGGGATTGATTAGAACTACTCATGCAAGGTCTAGATAACTCATGGTTCAAAACATCATTTCCCCTTAATTTCTGAACACTTGGTTGCTTTTCCTGCACTCTGTCCTCACTGTGCTGATGTTGGCAGTAATGGCTAAAAATATAATAATAATAATAATAAGGAAATTATAAATAATGCCGGAGAAGCCCCTTCTTTAAATACAAGTTTTGAGGAATCCTAGTAGGATTGCATAGCCATTTTTCTTCTCTGATTTGCTGTGTTCGTGTAGTTCCTATGTTTACACTGCCAGCTAGAGCAATCAAGTGCCAAAAGGAAGGATTCTGTAAATCTTTTAACACAGATAAAAAGCAGCATGTTATTTATAGAGATGAAGAAAACCTGCTCTGCCCTTTTCCATATTGAATTGTGAGATACACCAACACAACAAGCTCTGCTCTTGTGTAGTACCTTTCTCACAGTATTTCACCACATGTATTTTTACTTTTGGGATGGGTTCCTCGCTGGTTCTTGCTGACCCCTGCCATTCCCTGGATCCATCTAGAGCTCAAGCACAGCAAATCATGTACCACTTGCCAGGGCAAAATGGATCTGAAAAAGACAAACCCACCTAAGGATAGCTGTGAGGGTGACCAGCCAGGAGGTAGTTTTTTTGTAATGCTGGCACCAGTCTTCTCTTTCCCAATTGCAGCGTATCTTTAAAGTCATATTTGGAAATCAATACAAAATTCCAGTGGGAGAAACATCACTCTCCCTGTGCTCATCACCCAGATTTTGAAACCTCTGATATTGTTTATTGCATAACAGCAACCATAAAAAGGTTATCGTACTTGCCAAACAATTATTTTGTATTTATAAATAGTGCCTTTTATCAGCATTCAGAAGAGGACACTAATTTGCATATTTCCCCATGTTTTATGGGAATGTTAGTTTAACTGCTTTAAAGGCACATTCATCAAGTCATTCCTTTAGCTCTGGTATGGCTCACAGCTGCATGATATAATAACTAGTCAACCTGGGGTAAAGGGTTACCATAACTTAGGATCACATTTTGGGCAATCAGCTCATCCATCCCTTCCAGCATTTATGCGTATACTTAAACCTGTCACATGGGGAGAACATTGCCACATTTCAGCAAAAGTTTATTAACTACTATTCTTCAGTTTAAATTAAAATACGGACTCACTCAAGGTTCTTTCCTCACACTTTGGAAGATGTAACTTCCTACAGTCAGGCTTGTTTATGGGCCTTACCATGCCAACTTCTAATAACACTGCTTATGTTTGCTATGTTCGCAGCCACTTTTAATGTTCTATTTTAAATACTAAATGCAGGTGTTTAGTTCATTTGAAAATTAAACACAAGGGATATAGGGTAATGACAAATGAAATTGTATAAAATTGAAGAGATATCTAGTCAGCACAAAAGGAATTAAGGTTTAACCCTGCATTATTTAATTAACAGTCCACAGGAGGGGTTAATAGATGTTAATAATATTATGAGCTATTAAGATGAAGCAATCTGTCCTGTTATCCAGAAGGAGGACTGGAAGACAGAAAGCTCAATATTATCCTCCTGGCCTTGACAGAGGACCCGAGTGCATTTTTAAGCAGAGCCTTTTCATCCCATCTTCTGAACTGCCCAGTCACTCAGATAACTGTGTTTTGGGGTTGGGGTCCAACCAAATTTTTCACTGGCTTTCTCTGAGGCCCTGAACATCCACCACAACAGATGTTCCAGCAGACTCAGCTACCCTGAGCTCACAGAAGTTGTACTGAGAAACAGCTTCTGTCTTGCACACAGTGTCACTGCAAGACGATGCAGCCAACAGGATCATCTCCTCTTCGCCACAGGGAATGAGGGTATCCAGGGCTCCTGCTGAAAACAGGTCACCTACACCAGCTGTGCACACCACCGGTGAAAAGTCACTGAGCAAGTTGGAAAGAGCATGTTTAGCTGTGTTTCCTTTGGATTATTAATGTAGCTGTGCTAAGATATTAATAACATTTCATCACTGGTGGTCCCAAACTGCTGTGCTAGAAAGGTCAACTACATAAAGAATTAATAGCAAAGAGCAACAAAACCTACACTCAACTCAATGAACCAATCAGAAATCGCAATGCTCCAAGCAAATAAATATCAACTAATTTTAAATGACAGGCATAAACATATTAATTGGGTTGTATTTGTTTTTAATATTTTTCTTTAATTGCAGAACTGCATTGTTAGATTTTTTTTTCTGCTCATATTTTCCTTGATATTTGAAGAAACTGCAAAGGACATTATGGTTCAGAATGATTTTCTAAATGATTTGGATGTCCTCTTCCTGTTCATTTCAACAAATAGTGTCATCAAAATCACCCTGATATCTCTGATAAACTCAGGTTTTGAAACGTTGTTTTCATAATACCTCAAGAACAGAGTGCATCTACACTGATGTTTTAGTTCAGATCAGGAGTGCACTTTTGAAGCAAATGGCTCCGTCATTGCCATATACCACATTTTGTTTCACACCGTGTAGTGGTCCAAGAGTAAATGAATAAGTTTGGATGAAACTGATCTAGAAGATAATCACCAGGAGCGTAACTAACCTGGTCCACATTCTAGTCGTCATTTAGTCAACAGGGCCAGACTAGGTCTAGTCTGCAATAACCTTCCGTCCCCCAAAACATGTGTAACATGGACCTTGAAATCTCACCATTAGTAAGTCCATTTCAGAAACCCAATCTTATTGTGCATCAGTACATGCTAACACAGACAGACCATGACAAATCAGCCTGTTCCCTTGGTCCATAATTTATGAACTGTGTTATTCATAAAGATGCAGTTCAAGACCGCTAGAACAGGAAAGCATTTGTTGATGCTGTACAAAGGAGGGGAAAAAAAAAAAAGAGAGAGAGAGCAAAGGGAGAAAAATGATCTTTAGAACAACTTCAGGAGCTAAGTAGCAGCTAATAAAATTTTGTCTTCCTCAAATTTCATTAACACAAAATGGCAAGTTCCCCCACATAGTAACCAAGTACGTTATATTTGCAAAAACAGCTGCTGCACAAACTTAAGTCCATTGTTTAAGCTGTCCACACATCTGAAAACCCTCTCACTAACATACTACTGTCAAAGAAAGTTGCCTGGCTAGCACTGATTTCAAGCAGACCCTCTACAACAAAGCCACATTACCAGTTCCTAAACCCACATAACCCACATAACTCTGTGGAGGTCTTTTTTTTTTTTTTTTTTTTGTCTTCTGTGTGCAGTGCACAAATGCATTCAAATACAGAACAGCACAAAGGAGGTCCAATCCTTTCAGATAGTTTTTGAGTTCAGTGTATTTTTAAAAGTGCAATGTCTTGTCAGGTTATTCTGCATTAGCTTTATTATTAGACAAGATTTAAATGGCATGTTTACTTAAAATACAGATTTGCAGTAATAGAACAAAGCTACAAACAGTTTAAATGAAAAATAAATTATTAAGGCTGCTGCTAACAATTCATCTTTGCAAGCTTTTGAGGTTCACTAATTAGCCTCGAAAATCTGTCCCTGAGCTGGCACACTCAGGAGAAGTCTCAGAGCTCTATTTTAGCTTTCTGCTATTGTTGACTGCAAATATTAGAGACATGGAATAGACACATAGCCCAGGACGGGTGGGGTCTCCTTGCATCTCAGTTTCTCTTTGGCTGCATTTTCTCTGCTATGACTGGGCAATGGAAGACCTCATGGTAATGGAGGGGATTAAGACATCTCCTTCCTCTGTCAGTCTCAGAATATCTTGATTAACATTTCAATCACATCTCTTAATTAGCACATTCCCAGCATAAGCTTCAGCTGCTTTCCTCTTTCAGAAGGTTCTAAAGATACATAGATAAAATTGCACATTTCATACAGCATATTATAGGGAATATTAAGTACAGTGTTCTTCACACTGAACTCATTGCTGTTTGCTCTCCATGAACACTATATAAAGAAGACAATATTACTGTAAAAGGTGACTTTTGGAATGGAGTGCTTACACTAAGTAACATCCTCTTCCCTGAAAATATACCTTTTACTTAAGGATATAATCATAGGGAATATATATACTCATGAACTAAATGGTGCACTTAGAAATTTCATTGTTTGTAGTCTAACTATCTTGAGTAGTCACTGGCACAGTTTTTGCCTAGCAAATGAGTCTTTTCCCAAACATTTCTTGGGTACAAACTGGGAATCAGCACAAAGCCAGAATTGTTCTCCACTTGTGTCCCCAGTTGGTAGTTTAGTTTTTAGCAGCCTGCCTGGAAGACGAGAGTATTCAGCAATATGAAGGGCTCCAGGCTGTGCCAGCTAAATCCCGAACAAGAAAGCGAGACCTGGCACTGTTCAGTTTACTAGCACAGATGTAGCCACAACATCCCAGCATTTCTTTAGCCCAAATGAGGCCAGCAGATGACTCAGGAATTTATCTGAACATCATCCTTCGAATGACGAAGAAGCTTTCAACCCAGGAGGCTATTTCTTTGGTTTACACTGTGAACTCTGACACTGATTTGTTATCTTAGTTTCCTTTGTGAGAAGAGGCTGTTGAAAGAGATGCTCACACTAGGTACACTTCTATCATCTCTTGGAACTAACCTCAGATGCACTTGGAGCAGCAGGTGAACTTGAAGCATCTAATACTGGATGAAGATTGCCTTTTTTTTTTGGGGGGGGGGGGGGAGGGGAAGAAAGCTTTTCAACACCATAGCACCTTGCAGTAACAAACAGCTTCTCAAGCAACAAAACCCTGGAGATAATATTCTGGGAAGACCTAAAAGTTGTCTTCAGGCAGTTTACAGGATGTTTGCTACAGAAAGACACTTAATTCTGGGATATTGATCTGGAAGTTATAGAAGACAATTTCTAATCACAAAATGAACAACTTAAAAAAACAGCACCACAAAAAGAGTAAATAAAGAAGGAAAATGACACTGGAAGGTAATCTGAAAGATTGATTTTGTTCTTATATCTTTAAATATTTCTGCAAAGAGTTGATTGTATAATTATTATATATAATTATATTATACATTAAAATTAATATATTTCCATATACAGTTATATTTATGTAATTACATATTTATAATGTTAATATCAGGAGGATTTGTGATGTGCAGCTAAATCCCTGTGAAAAACTCTAAAAATACTGGACTAGCCTCTTTACCTTTCTTATTGCCAAATGACTGGACATTAAATAGGAGGCAAACTTCCCTTCTCAACCTGCCTCTCTCAAAAATTAGATGAAAAAAAAATATCTTAAAATGCTAAGAAATTAATGTATTTTATTTTAGTGCATGTAACCTTTCCTCTTACTTTAGTTTCCTGGTTCTGCATTTGTGATTTAAATGCATTCCAGTAGAAAATGTGTGATTATCACAACAGATCTGTGTGGAAAGGAGGCTTAGAACCAAAATTATGACCATTCCTTGCTAGGACATGTCGAATGCTGGAGGTAGAGGCCCAGCTACATGCAGATACGGGCTTGGCAGAGCAGACATGAGAAGAGCATAGCTGTTGCAAAATGCGAGTAGGAACAGCGAAAAAACAAGCTATATAAAGTGGTGAAAAAGCAGTAAATGTACCATAAAAGAAGCAGAAGCAGAATCCTGTCCATGAACAGATGCTGAAACAGAAATGAACTTTGCTGCAAAGGCAAACAATGACAAAAGTGCAGTCCTGTGGACATAAGGGTAGAAATCCAAATGAAATCAGCATCTCATTCTGATCCACCCACTGTGCCTCCAAAGCACCCATCAAGGGGCAGTGCCCATCTGACTTTGTTTATAGCTTATCACAATGGGGTTGAAATCCAAACGCTGAAGCTTCATAATACGTTTGGACTTCAATATCCACAATCTCAGCTGCTGCATTTTGGTGTGTATTGCTTCCCCCGGTGACTATGTACATTCATATATATACACATACCTACTTGTTCACCAAAGAAATCAAAAGGACTAGATTCCATCCATCTCAAGAAATGCCTGCCATTCTCTAGCCTTTCAAAATGCATAATGCTGTATTTTCATAAGATACAAGATAGAACTCTAGTCCTGTTAAAATAATTAACAGAACTCCTATCGGCTTCAGAGGTATTATAGTCTGTCTTCATGTATCTCTCAGGCTCTCTGAAAATCTCTCAAAACAACCACCTTTTGCTTAGGGTTTTTTTTACCTCCTGCTTATTTGTTTGTTTTTGCCTTGTAATTAAAGCTGATCAACTAGTTTTCAGATAGAATAGTTTTCCATTCAAAAATGCTGGTTCAATCGCATCTTTTTTTTCCTGTAAAACATAGATAAAAAATTATTCAAGATTTTTGAAATACTTCATTTTGATAAGGTCAAAGTACCTTGTTTCAGTGACTGTTTTGATTTATGATTTTATGAACATTTATCACATCCAACAAAAATCTTATTAATCTTTAGCCAATAATAGAAAAGTCAGAGCAAGCCATAAAGAAATGCTTTACTCTTAATAAAATTAAGCAATTCATGGGACTCCTTACATATTTCTGAGGGAAATCATTTGGAAATGTCATCTTGTAAGAAACTGCATATTTTTGCCCCAATTTGAGAAGAAAGCCATTTCTGAACTAGAAAGAAAATTAGGAATTCCAGGTAGCTCAGCCCCTCACTTCAAACTCCCATGACTTCAGGAGAACCAAGAATTCATTTCACATTATTTGGAGTTCAATGCACTGTCTGTGGTTTATACAGGATGTTCTTTTCTAGTCAGGATCCATAATGAAGAGTTGCTTTCCTTGTTAGCAGTTAGAGCAATTTTTTCCCTTACAGCCGTATACAAGTCCAGTACTGACCTTCAGATTTGCCAAAGCAAAACACCTGTCTGAAGAGAAGCTACCAATGTATTCTGAAGAAAATTCAGAAAGGCAGTGGTGGAGGTAAAGACAGAGAATTAAAAAAAAAAAAAAAAAAAAAGGTCATCTTTGCCCTCTAAACATTTCCAGAGCCCTGCAACTGGAGTACACAAGAAGAGCATGTCCCTCCAGACTTGTGGAGCTACTTTCACTGTCTAATCCTGTCTCGTCCTGTGTCTAATCCTAAACTGTCTAATCTTCACATCTGTGGCTGAAACAGGGTGACTGAACTGCAAAACTCAGACTTTTGTAGTCCAACTTGGAGACTCCTAATACCGTGTCCTGAGTACAAATTATCCCACTTGCAGGAGAATTAGTTTCCATGGGTAAATACATATTTCCTTCACCTGTGGGTGCTTTCTTTCCCAGAAGAAGGAAATTCTTCATTATTGCACTAAAATTTGTTAACGTATTTGCTGTTTAGTGTCTTTTTTTAACATCAGGGAAACCCTCCCAGCGTGTGCAAGCATACCTACTCTTGGATTTTAGCAAAGGATATGGAATGGTGCTCTGCTACTTACCTTTCTGGTTATCCTCTTTCTCTATGCTGTCTGTATACAAATTTGAGTTTAGTTCAAGAAAACACAATGCTTTTTTTAGCGGAGATGGGACATTTATGTCAGTTGAAAATACGGCCCATGTGTTTGGACAGTAAAATGACAGCTTATTCTGCTTTAAAATTGTATTATACGCACTGTGCGTCATGATGTTTCACTGGATAGGCAAATGCAAGCACGTGAACCTCTCCATTCAGCCTGATGTCATGCTAATTATGAGGATGTATAGCACTATAAGCACAAAGTCTATTAACCAACCATAAGGGAGATAGATTTTCATTGACTGTAAAGATCTACGGTCTAGTATGGGTGATATTCTATGTTAACACCTCATTTTCTCATGAATGAAGTAACCTTGACTTAGAGAAAGACTTTGGGAAGCCTACACCTGAAGGCTGCCCCACAGCAGTGTTGCTTGAAGTTGACTGTACACCATCAGACAAATACACTTCAAACACAACCAATGTCAGCTTCCAGTGACTGCATCTCCCAAATTCAGCTTCTGCCTGGTTGTGCCACTCCTACATTGTAGGTGTGCATTTGCCTCTTCAGACACATTCAAGCTCATTGGTCCCTTAAAAATATTTTTCTACCTTCCCGTTAGCGAAAAAAAATATTTTAAAAAAATAACCATAATAACAGGTGAAATCAAAAGTATCAGGTGCACTCTGGTTGTGTTGCTGTCATTATCAGAGATTGAACTGTAGATAATTTTACATATGTGAGAGATTAGGTGCATGTCCTAAGAGAAAATGAAGGCTTCACGAGTCTACACTGGAACTACGTGCTCCTGCATGCATTATGTATTGAGCTTTGTGGAAGAGTATACTAAATCAAAACTCTAGAACTGTTTCAGTTTCCTGTTGTAGACAAAAGAAAAAAAGAAACATTTTCTTTCTGCTGGACCAGTTTCACAGATTTTGAACTTTTGGCTTTTTCCTAGCTGTTCTTCGTTAAGCAGGAGAGCTTCTGTGATTTGGAAAGACAGTGCTAAAAGGGAGACTGTAGTCATGTTTGTGTGCATGAGTGGTATTTCATTAACATATATGCAAAAGTATTAGAATATAATAAGTAGGACCTTTTTTTCTTTTTTTTTCCTGTGGCATACTTAGTGGCATTAATGCATTTTTCCCTATATTGCTTTCTCTTTACATTAGCTGTCAGTGAACTATCTAGGAATTAAGTTTTGCTGACATGAATATTCATTCCTTCTGTTACCTCTAGTGGCTTTGGATCAAGCCCAGAGCATAGTTTCAAGTGTATGTGCATGAATATTTACAGGTGCCAATTTTTATATCCACATTTGCAAATACTGCACTAGAAGTGGTTTCTTCCATTTCTAGTCATAAACTTGACAGTGCCATATCTCTCTTTTGACCTATCACAACAGCTCCAATCTGAAATGATGATTATTCATGGAAGACTGTGCATGATCAAAACAGAGTTAAAAAGATTTGCCAAAACAAAATACAGTGAATAATTGTGAATAATCAATTCCAGGAAATTACAGTCTGAGAGCAGGCTTTCCACAGGCTTAAAAGGAACATCAAGTAAATTCTTTGTCAGCTCTTCTCAGTATCCACTGTGTCAAATTTCTTACTGCAAAACAGTTCACAAAATCCAGCATAATCTTTAAAGTGCATCAAACTTCTGACTTTACATTTGTAAAAGGAATAAGCAGCATAAAACTCAGATATGGCATTACCCCCATTGCTCTCTCTCTGCTGCCCATCATTCACAATGGGTATGCAGCTTTTCTGAGGGCAGCATGTACATATGACAGCCTGAGATAATGCCACCAAGGCTGGAGCTGAGCGCAGTTAGTTTCATGACTGATAAAGCAGACTACAAAAAATAAGTATACAGACAGCCACAGGGGCACTAAAAATAGCAAGGGACTGGAGGAGAAGTAACTTTTTGTCTTGTCTCTCAATGCCCACCAGCAAATGTGTTGACTTTGAAGAAATTTAGTACCCATGAGATTGCTAGTGTTAAAAGTTTGATCTGTCTCCTGCGTATGGTAATGTCACTGCAACAGTCCCAGGGAAGAAGATCCGCTGAGTTTCTCAGATAGAGGAATACACAATTGCAATGTTATAATAAACCTTTATAAATTAAGCATTTAATTACAAATAGGGAAAAAGAAAAAAGAAAATTATGAAATTAAACTTGGCGTATGTTTTTCTTTGGTAGTTTTCTGTGTTATTTGTTTTTGTTTTGCTTTTTAAACTATACTCTCCACAGTGTGGTGTTCTGTTATGAAGAGAGAAGGTAAGAACTGGCTTTCTGTTGCTGGACAGTTTCCAAACCTGCAGAACTCTCCTTTTCAAAGAGGATTTTCCCTCTTCTGTAAGCAACTGTCACACTTAGAGCTCGGAGAAAGTGGGCAGAGGCCTGACTCTTCCACGGCTTAAACTGGTTTTGTAAGCCCATGGATGTTAGTAGATTTTTTCCATCTGAGCACAATCCTGATTTCAAAGTCCATCTGTCATTTACAGCAAGGACAGTGGCTTCTGGATTCATGCATCTGAGTCTCTGCTATGGCACTGAGAAGCTTCATGCCTTCAGGCAAGTCACTTAAACTCTCGGTGTTTCAATTTCTCCTTCTACAAAATAAGTATAAATAATGTTGCTCTCACTGGGGTGTTTTGAGGTCAAATTCTGATCTTGTTTCAGCAAAGCTAGGAACAGCACTACTGCAGCTGATGGAATTAGGCTAGAGTAAAATCACCGCAAGTGCCTGTCACTGTAAAGTGCTTTACAAACTACATATTATGCAAAGTGATGAACTGCAACTAACTCAGAGAAAAAGGAGGCAGAGCAGCTGGTGCAAGGGGCTAAGCACCGTGGTGCGGAGGGCTGAAAAAATCCAAGGATCACAGGAGGAATGCTTAATTCGATTAAAATGGTAATAGCATCTTTCTAACTGCTGTGCAGGGAGACAGGCAGAGTCTTGGTGTTGAGATCTTATCGGAGATCTTTGCACATCAAACAGCAAGGAATTTGGCTCAGAAGGAGGTTTTTTCCCTTTGGAACTGCTGTTCTGCCACATCTAAGGCTAACACCTGCATTTTGCTTAAAAAAAAATGAGGTTTTAGATGTTGCTGGCACTATGAACCTCTAGGAATGCTGCAAAATGTGGCATTTCTGGTCACCCCCAGCCCGCTTTACATGGGCCACACACACCCCTCCATCTCTCCTGCCGTGCTGCACCAGTTTCCTTGGCCATTCCCTGTGTCCAGCTGCCCACCCAGAGCCCACCCGCTCTCCACTTCCCCTTCTTCCATTCCCTTTTACGGCTGCTCACCTCGTCTCTGGTCTCTCACTTCCTTCCCATTGCACATTCACACATCAAAACATTCACAGTTTTTACAGCCACGAGCCAGGAATAAAGGGCATGACAATTTGGTCCACTATATTCTTTACCAGCACAATTTCTGGTGCTTTCACTCAGCCTGCCTCAGGCATTACTCCCTGAGATATTAGTTGTGATTAAATAAAAGAGCAAAGTAATACTGAAACATTTGGGGAGAAGAAAAAATATAAACCACATATCAAGCACTTCTGGCAGCACACAAAGCAAATTGCAGGTAAATCTGAGTTTGAAAATCAACTGCTTAAAGAAACAACCATAATTAAAAACAAACAAACCACCTTGTGTTGTAATTGCAGCTGTTGTCAATTAATCCAAAGGAGGATTATTTTCTCTTATTTTATGTGCACAAACATCCATAAACATGCACACACCTCTCTTAAAGCAGCTTCCTTGCTTTAACCTTCATTTGCTCTTCACAGCTGGAATAAATGGTTAATCTCTCCAGAGATCATGCATGCTATTTGTTATTGATTTTATAGCTCAATAACATACTAGGGGTGTGAACAGGTTGGGATCAGATTAGGAAACAACCACTTAGAAGCAGAGACCAGCTGTGCACTTGTGATAAATTACATTTTTTCCCAATGAATTTTATACCTAGTTATAGTCGGTTTACAGGATTTAGCACCATATGGACTGCCTACTAGTGAGGTAACAACCCAAAACACATAAACCTTCCACAGCAAAAGAAGCAACCTGTAGCTGGAGACTTTTCTTTTAGAATAGTGTATCATAATCATGGATTTGGAAAACATGAAAAGTTTGGCACATACCTCTGTGACTTGGATTTATCACAGACACTGAGGCTGTATAAAACAGAAATACAGCAAATGGCAAAAGTGATTACATCAATATGCAGAGAACTTGGTACAAAGGAATTCTAAATACAGGGCTCTTTTTACAAATGGCTTTCTTGGTTTTAGAGCTGTTAAAAAGAAATCTCTGTAAGATCCATACAGGGGAAAAAAAAACCTTGAACTGTGCACTGCATTCCATACATTAGTGTTACAGTGCTGTTCTTACCATTGAAACTTTTGTAAGCATCACTTGAGTGTAATTAAAGTTATTGGAATTTATTTTAGGATACAAGATAAAATTTTCTTAGAGAAAAATGTGATTGTAAAAAATGAAATTAATGGCAATCACCTTGTTTAGCAGAGTAAGGGACCCAGAAACACTACAAATAAAGTACCATTTTCCCAGGGCTTTCCACTTGCTCTATTTACCAGTATCGACTATTATATTATCTACTTTCACACAAGACACTCTGTCCAAAAACACATAAACCACACATATATATGCATCCTCCTCTGCCTTTCCACTAGCATTGCTGCCCCCTGTTATGTGATACAATCACTAAATCTAGAAAAGTAAGATTTGATAGTTCATCCTGTGTGTTATCCCTCTGCCACATGAGAGGTGCTGCAATGATGGGATTATTTTCTCTGGAAATTGCCTAGGCTACTTATATGCTTATAGTTTAGTCTAAGCTGAAGTATCCTGCTGAACTGGCAGCACTCTATAGAAACCTTATTTTTCTTCTCTTTTTCCTTGGATTCAATTAGAAATTTCCTGATCATAAAACTGATGAGGTACGAGACAAAACTCATAGACTAATGAAAGGGTACGTTGTCATGGGTGTAATTCTAACATTGAAAGGTAAATGTGAGGACTGGATTGTGCCGTAGGTTCATTTTAAATGAAAGGAAAATGTAGGAAAAAAAATTACTTTATGCAAACACAATGTAAGAAAACTGAATCTTACATTTAAATAGTCATAAAGATCACAAATCTGAACATGCTAATCAGATGAAACTGCCATTTATTTGCTAAGTACCCTTAGCTAAATACACATTTCAGGGTTGGGAAGAATTTCACTAGCTTTTGGATTTAATATCAGATGTTAACAAAACTCTACAAAAAAGAAGATGCCATACAATACCTAATGTTCGAGTCAACAGATACTCCTAGAGCTGGATGAATAATTAAAAAAAAAATGAAAAACTTATTCAAAATATGAAATTCATCAACTAAATTACTTGACTAATACATCTATGAATTATGAACTGACTATGCCTGGTGAATAATACATTAATAATTAATATGAAAAATATAATTAAATTCTTCAAATTAATTACTCGTAGAATATGAGAAACCATAATTATTCTCTATACTGTACTCAAAGAATAGAATGCCTGAGTAGTCTGTATGCTATTCAAGTCTTATAATTTTTCAATGCAATGTATAGGATATATCTTTATAATTATGGAGTATTGGAGTGATATCTCAAATATCGCCTCTGGCTACGAACGAAAAAACATGTCATAATTGAACAAAATAACATATGTTTTAATAGAAATATGCTAATGCTGGGATGGGTAACACCTCTTAGCTGGCAAAGACTGTCTCTGTCTCTTTGAACAAATTGAGCAAGGAATGCCCACCGGAGGGAATTCTTGACAAGCAATCAAGTACTGGGGCTGTGTAAATTGCAGTTTGCTAATTCTGACCATAGGCTACTTTTAAACATCAGTGCCCGCATCAGTAAAGGAGCGGGGCTCACGTACGAGCAGTGGTTCAGCTCTCAGCCTGTGCCCAGACACAGGCGGGGCTCCATCCTCCTGCCACAGAGAGCTCAGGATTTAGGACCTCACCTAGCCTTGGTGCTTAGATGTGCACAGAAGGTCGCAGGCAGGTTGAAGAGCCGGTATGTCTCTACCTGCACTCACAGTCTGCCGCTGCCATGAAGACACTGAGGATGATGAGTACCACTTTCCCTTCTGGGATGGGAGCCAGCTGGGAGGGAGTGGATGTTATCTATAGGATATGGAGCCCCTTTGCACTGACCACAGTTTATGAGGAGCAGCAGGCAAATCAGCTTTGCAAGCTAAGGATGGCAAAAAATTACCAGGCTCTACTCAGGACCTTGCCTTGCCTGTAGTTACACTTGCCACAATTTTATGTAAGCCCCGGTAGTTATTTCCTGATGGGCTCTGGAATTCACCATAAAAACACACCTGAATTCTCCATTCCCATGCACTGTAAGCATGTGCTCCACTATGCAGTGACACTCAGAGCGATGTCGGCTACGGGCAGAGGTCAGTAGTTGTGTGGGGCACATCTAAGGACTTCTGTTGAAGATAGCACTTTTAATGTGTCTAAAACATTGTATGTGTTAACTGTTGTTTCAACCCTAGATAGACAGGGAGTGATTTATCACAGAACCACAGAATCATCGAGGCTGGAAAAGACCTTCAAGACCATCAACCCAACCTACTGAGTCCCATCACTAAAACACATTCCTTAGTGCTGCATCCACACAGCTCTTAAGTACCTCATAGAGTCAGAATCATAGAATATCCTGAGTTGGAAGGGACCCATAAGGATCATCAAGTCCAACTCCTGGCACCGCACAGGTCTACCCAAAATTTTAGACCATGTGACTACGTGCAGTCCAAACGCTTCTTGAATTCAGACAGGCTTGGTGCAGTGACTACTTCACCGGGGAGCCTGTTCCAGTGTGCGACCACCCTCTTGGTGAAGAACCTCTTCCTGATGTCTAGCCTAAACCTCCCCTGCCTCAGCTTGACACCATTCCTGCGGGTCCTATCACTGGTGATTAAGGAGAATAGGTCACCTGCCTCTCCACTCCCCATCGCAAGGAAGTTGTAGACTGCGATGAGGTCCCCCTTCAGCCTCCTCTTCTCCAGGCTGAACAGGCCCAGTGACCTCAGCCGCTCCTCATATGTCTTCCCCTCTAGGCCCTTCACCATCTTTATCGCCCTCCTCTGGACACTCTCCAACAGTTTAATGTCCTTTTTGTACTGTGGTGCCCAGAACTGCACACAGTACTCGAGGTGAGACTGCACCAGCCACCAGTAGAGTGGGACAATCACTTCCCTCGACCGACTAGCGATGCTGTGCTTGACGCGCACCAGGATACGGTTGGCCCTCCTGGCTGCCAGGGCACACTGCTGGCTCATATTCAACTTGCTGTCAACCACAACCCCCAGATCCTCCAGCAGTGGGGACTCCAGCACTTCCCCGAGCAGCCCCTTCCAGTGCCTGACCACCCTTTCTGGGAAGAAATTCTTCCTCCTATCCAATCTAAACCTCCTCTGGTGCAACTTGATAATTCATTAAATAAAAACAAAGTTAGGAATACTCATTACACCATTACAAATTAAAAATGACAATTAACCACAAACTTAGGCACATAACCCATCTTGCCATATACTATTGCTATCTTGTAAGCTAAAAAAGGCCATAAAATTACTTAGGGGAATGAGGAAATCCTACACAACTTTACCTCTATACTTTTTCCTTTTTTGTTTATTTTGTTTTGACCAGAACTTTTTATTACTTTCAAATATAACATATTTTGAAAGATTCTGGAAAAAAAAAGAAATAAAAATAAGGATCCATTTTACAGCCTAACACACCTACACCACCCATTCACCCCTACAAACTGAATATTTAGGTTGAAAAATACATTTCTTTAAAGGGCATCTTGCCAATCATTGGTCTGATCTGTCTCGTTAATAAGCAAACACAAACTGTCCTGAAAGTAACTGTCCCTGACTATAAAGATAGACTCTAAATTATTTATCCCTTGTTAGTGGATCCATTACACTGTAATTCCCAATCACTGTCTCCTTAGTCTCTCATACCTGTCCCAGAACTCTCTTTATCACCTAAATTTTCCTTATTAGCCCCAGTTTTAGCAATAACTCCCAGCTTTCCCCAGCCTATACTACAGGTCAATTGTTTCAGTTCATGAGATTTCAATTATGTGGAATAACTAATAAGATATCCATTTAAACTGATTAAACACAGCCATTTTTATTGCTCTGCACTCCTATCCATTTCCAGGAAAGAAACGTGCTGGGTAGCGATAATGCATGTTTCTGGGAGCACAGCTGTGCTTCTTCTTCAGTAACCTTCAGAACATTGCTACAGCGTAGGAGTCTTTAGAAATGAAAAAGTCCCTCTCCAAAAGGAAAATTACTTCTTCAAAAGCAACCGGTAATGTTTAAATAGGACTTTCTGTAACTAGCTTGCTACTTGCTTCCCATTTCCTGGCCTGAGACACAGTTGTATACATAGGCTTGAAATTGGCAATTACATCCAAATTCTGCTAGGCACTGAGCATCTTCTCCAGAAAGCTGGGTCTCCTGAAGCACTGATGACATCAGTGGCAGTGAACTCAGCTCCTCAGAGGGCTGAAGCACAGCTTTCACTGTGGATTTCAAGTCCTGTTTATTCCTATGGATTCTCATGCCCTGTAAGTCCTTGAAGGTGACACATGAGAAAACATGATGACAACAGGGCATGACAAATCTCAGAGAAGATTTGAATGTAAAAACTCTCCCATGAAATGTAGATATTATTGGAATAACCTGAACAAATCAAGAAATTGGCTGGCAAGGGCATGGCATCATTATCACAGTGCTATATCTTCAAGGAGAAATTGAGAAAGGCCTTTTATAAGATTTATTACATTTCTCAAATGAAATAAAATATTAGACCTCTAAATTTTTTTATTTAAATTCTATCAGTAACTCCCTACATTCCTCCTTCATTCCACCCAATGAATTAACCATTATCATATTTTTGTCTGAGATAGAAATGAATGATATGCTTTCGATTAAAAAAAAAAAAGAATAAAAGAAAAAGAAACCTCCTGAATAACATTGAACTATGAATTGCCTTGGAACTCTCATTAACTAACTCCCTAAGTTTTAATCACAGAACACAACCTCTGCTGTCTCCAGACTACAGAGTGAGATTCCTAGCACTTACTCAAAGACAAAACAAAGAAAAACAAACAAAAAAATAACAACAAAAACAAAAGAAACAAGAACAACAACAACAAAACGGGCATACTATTATTATCATAACTTAAGAAACAGGTGCGGTGTAAGCACAGTCATCCAAATTAGAAGTTCCAAATTTCAGAACTTAGCTCTATCACTGAATACCTCTGTTGACATTCACACTTTACATTTTTTTTCACCATTAAGGGGTTTCTACTAGCCACTTACTGTGCTGGAGTATAATAATTGCAAATAGTCCTAAAACTTTGTATTTGTAGGAGCAAACACGGTAATATAATGCAAGTCAATTTGAAGAGAAAAAAGCATCAGTTAATAGAGCACCTTTTTTAACAGGTTTTTGCCCAGGACTCCTCTTTCTGGTATAACAGACAGTAGTGTTGGCAAGGTTCCCAACTATAAAGTTGGGAAGAAACTTTATAGTTTTCCTATAAAGTCAAAGCAACATTTGAGAAAATCCTTTACTACTGCTTCTTCACACTTGCTTCATTCAAAAATATTGAACACCACATAGACAATGTGAAGGTTCAGTTTGGGTGGAAATCTGTGTTTGTGCAAAATTCCATCACCATTACTGATATTTGCACTGATGGTGATGAGGAACCCAATGGCAATCCAGAGAGGACAATGTTTTGAAAAACAAGAAGGCAGCAAAGAACTTGGAAAGTTAGAAAATAAGGCAATATGTGAGAAAAACAAAAACAAAAATCTCTCTCTGCATGACTCATAAAATGCTCTACAGAACAGAACTTTCCTATGGATCTTTGAAAATTAGTATTTCTCCATTTTTCTCAGGATGTTTCTGATTCAGTCTAATTGTTCGATCAGAAATATGTAAATGGTACCATTTGTAGTCATGTTCACGGTCAACACTATACAGACTAACTTTTGGAGCTTTGAGAGAGAGAGATACCCCCACATTGCTCACAGGATGAAACGGAGTTTGGAATTCAATGGTTGCAGATGTGAAGGCAACAAAATCATAGGCACCATAGCCACTGAACCCCTTATAGCTCTGGTTTTATGGGGTGCTTTTGGACCTTAGGATAAGCTTGGCTATGAGGAGATTCCCCTTTTATGCTGATAAAAAGGTGAGAATGCTTTCTTGCTAATAACATGGACAACCCTGGGGATTCTGGTGCTGAAAATCCTCCCCGTTGACTCTACTGTAGTGGGGGGTGAGGAAGCTAACTGATTAGTCAAGCCACTCCAAAGAGGCAGCAGGAGGGAAAGATGAAAAAAACAGAGAGCTCTGGAGCTCAGAAAGAGGAGCAGAGGCTAACGTGCTGTAAGAGCAGATGTTCAAGGACATACATGTTTTTCTTTGCTCCTCAGACTTGTCTACGTCCATTCCTAAAGTATGACACTCCTAAAATATTTCCCTGAATAAACAAAGAGGAAGCAAATCTATTGAAGAAGTAAATGCAAAAGCAAGTGTGATGGGGAAAACTTTCTTAGGAATCACAGATCCTTTTAAACAGTTATCTGAGGCCCCCTTTCTGCCTCCAGTTCTCACAGGAGTTACAGCTAGGGTTTTCACATTTCATTGGTCTTAAAACAAGCAGCTATGAGCACACCATTAATGAACTCGTAACGTTTTCACCCCTAGCTATGGATAAATGCTTCAAGGGCTGCTTCCCCTGGCAAAAAAATGACAGCTCACTTTTAAGACAGAAGCTGAGATGAGCACCAACAATTAAGTAGTCATGGGTAAGAACCATTAAATGCTGGCTCTGTCCCAGAGTAGCTTAACTTTATTTCTGTACTTAGCTCATTTTTAGCAATCCCTCTACATCTGACTATTAAAATGAATGAAAATACTGCATGCTCACAAGCCCATTACCTAACTTTTTCTGCATTAATTTTCAACAGGTTAAGGCAGGTACAAAAAGCAGCCAGGGATCTCCATAGGATTCCAGCAATGGAAGTACACTGTGCTGTAATTAATCACATCAAACCAATGCACAAAGCTGAGCATATGCGGGCCCTGCTATTGCTACAACATGGACTTGTATGCACTGTGCTTCTAAATAGCCATGGCTGCCCTAAATGTAACAGCATAAATCTAGCAAGAAAATTGGGGGAAAAAAATAAAAAATAAAACCTTTAAAAAAAAGCTGTATTTTTATTTAAACATTTATTAGTTTGACATTACTGAGACGTCCTATTGAATATATTGATTCAAAGTGTTTTTTTATATATTAAAAAGTCAATGAAAGTAGCATGAGATGGTTCAGCTGTTGCCACATGAGATTGCTATTGAAAGACCTGGAAAACAGAGTTGCAGCGTGAACAGTCATGTCAGATAAATACAGTGTGGCATCACTTCCAGATGCCGTTATTTGGCATTTACCCTTCACCTTGCTACCTCTACTCCTCATCCTCCAAGGGCCCTTCACAGATATTGACAAAATTGAGATCATAGTCCTGGTTCCTACATGCACATAGGGAACTGGAAAAGGATATCGTGCAGTGGAAGCCATTCCTACCTGTGGGAGTGACAGCTTCAGGTAGCAGGGCAATGTTTCCACGCTGTGCAATCAGCAGAGAGAGAAAGACCAACTCCACCCTGGAAGGAGTCAGAGCAACACAGTGGCACTTCTGGCCCCTAGCCCGTCTCCAGAGGAGTCCATTTGTCTCTATTAGCAACACAGGGAGACCAGGGAAACAACCCTCTTAACCGATACAGCTCCATTACCTAGTTAGAGGCAAGTGATGTGAATACACCCTCCCTCTCCTCCTGCCGATCCCTTCATGTTTTTCAGTATCAGCACATTACAACACCAAGGTATGTTACAGGGCTCAGGAATGGCTACACAAACATGTAGCCAGCAAAGATGCTCAGCACTCAGATCCACATTTTTATGATTGAAGCCATCTATATAGGATTTAATTCTCAAGTTTCAGGGCATAACTCAGCACTGTATAGGCTGCTGCAGGGAAAGTTAACATCCCAGCCAGACCCTATACAATCGTGGCCACCAGGAAGGAACAATCCCTAGGCCAATGTATGGCATAATTGTTCTGCAAGGTTACTTTTGCTCTCCTCTAAAGCTGTCAGTATTAGCATGTGCAAGAGACAGGCACAGGACAAGGACATCTGAACTGTTTCAGTATGGCGATCTGTATTTTGCTGATCAATGGGTGACTCCCCCCTTATTAGGATATGATAAACATGCATACAACAATAACAAATATTTTTCTGTGCATGTAGCAGTAACCAAAATGTACTCAAACAACAGCATCACTTATCCTTAACCTAGCCAGGTATCAGATGTACATGTGCATCTTTGCCAACATGTGCTCCCTAGCAAATATCACAGTCAGGCCCCAGTGCTGCAAGCACTTACCTGTAGGCTGAATTTTACTTGTGATTAACGTCAGTGGCCAAAAAGAGGTTACTTGCTATGTAAGAATAAGAGGCCTAAAGTCCACGGAGGCAGCTGGACATTACCACAAGCAAGCAGTATCTTATATATAATAGCTATATCACACTTTGTCCCAGTATGTATGGGGAGTGAAGAATTTGTTTTGTGCTTTACTCACTCTGGTATTACAGTCCTGCTATACAATAATAAAAGAGAAGTAATCAGGGAAGTCACAGAGGGGGCTCTGATGACTAACTCCAGTGTGTCCCTAAGGGTATACATTTGTCATGGGACTCATACACAGCTAGATGGATTGGAAAGTAGCTCATGTTCTTCTGTTTCTTTAAAGTGCACTTGTCATAGAAAAGAAATAAGAGATTTTCAGTTTATGACAGTAGAGGCAGGACTTTCAGGAGTCCAATTATTTACTTACTTTTTGTCTCTCTGTTAAAGAAATATAAGATGCTATAGAAAAGACAAAACAAAATATTTTCTTCAACATCCTGGCAACAGGTCTTTGCTGCTGCTGTTTGGTTTTCATCAAAACATCTCAAATACCTTGCACCCTGAGAGATCATAAAATCATTAAGGTTGGAAAAGACCTCCAAGATCATCTGGTCCAATCATCCCCCTACCACCAATGTCGCCCACTAAACATGTCCCTAAGCACCACGTCCAACCTTTCCTTAAATACCCCCAGAGACAGTGACTCCACTACCTTCTTGGGCAACCCATCCCGATGCCTGACTGTTCTTTCTGAGAAGAAGTGTCTCCTAATTTGCAACCAAAACCTCCCCTGGTGCAACTTGAGGCCATTCCCCCAGTCCTATTGCTAGCTATCTACACGAAGAGGCTGATAATGGCACATATTACTACAAAGAGATGTGTAAAAAACATCAAAACTTTTTAAAAGTAAAATAAGCTTACCCCATTACATTTTCAATTTTTTCTACTTTACTCTGTAGGGTTTGTGAAGTGTTAAAACATTTCTAGATTAAAACAAGCCTTTTGCATCAAACATTCTCAATTATCCAAACAAAATGCATTTCATCTACTGATTTTTATTTAAGAACATTAGCAAATAAAGTTTTGATTATACAGAAGTATTTTGAATAACCAAGACAGAGACTTTTCTCTCCCAGTGCAAAATATTTTTTCTAGATGGGCCTAGGAAGTGACTGGAAAAGAGGACAAACACAGGTAGAAAGTTGGCTAAGTCACAGGGCTTAAAGGGTGGTATAAAGCAGTACAAAGACCAACTGGCAGTTAGTTGCTAGTGGTGTCCTTCCAGGATTAATACAAGGGCCAGTATTGTTCAGTGTCTTTATTAATGACATTGGATAAGAGGACAGAGCGCACTCTCAGCAAGTTTCTGGACAACACCAAATTCATCAGTTGCTGAAGGACAGGGCTGATATTCAGAGGGACCTAAATAGGCTGGAAAAATGGGCTGATAGGAACCTTGTGAAGATGAAAAAAAGTGAATGCCAAATCCTGCTGCTGGGGAGAAATAAACCCATGCACCAGTACAGGCAAGGAGCCAAACATCTGGAAAGCAGCTTTGCAAAAAACGTCATGAGGGTACTGGACTGCTATGTCCAGTTTTAAGTTCCAAAATACAAGACACATATTCCAAAATACATTGACACATAGGAACAAGTCCAGTGGAAGCCCACCAAACTGGTTGGAGGCTGGAGCCCATAGTGGGCAAAGAGAGACTAGGAAAGCTGGATTTCTCCAGTATGAAGAAGGGAAAGCTGGGGGAAAAAAAAAAAAAAAACCTTATTGCTATCTTAACTATGTAATGGGTGTGGATACAGAAGATTAAGTCAGGCCCTCCTCAGAGGTGCATAGAGGAAAGATGAAAGGCAGCACACATAGGAGGCAATATGGAAAATTAAAGTTTGGTAACAGGAAAGAAACACACACACACACTGACACACTGAGAGGGTGGCCAAACACTGGAACAGGTTGCACAGAGAGGCCACAGAATTTCGATTTTTGGAAAGATTCAAAACCCAAATTGGCATGGCCTGCCATCAGACCTGAACTGACTGGAGCTGCCTGCCTTGAGCATGGGGTTAGGATACTTGACCTCTAGTCTCAGCTAAATTATTGTTTGATTCTGTGGGGAAATCCCCTCCTAATATTCTCTTCAATATAAAGAATATTACAAAATCAAACCACATCTGGACCTAAACATCCACATAACAATAAATGAAGATAAAGGAAACAGTAGACATATTCATGTATGAAATATGCCATGTAGGCATATTTCTTATTTTTGTACTTGTTGGAAAAATGGATATGAGTTGTACAACAGTGTGAGAATCACAGAATGTTAGCGATTGGAAGGCACAGCAGGGATCCCACAATCAGAAGGGAAGATGAGCCCGCACGCAGGCCCCGAAGTGCCAAATAGGAGAGGAGAACATTTGTAACAGGTGGTGGCAGTGGTGGTTGCTTTCTTGCTTATTGCCCCATCTTGGGAAGACCTCATGAAGCATCTCAAAGGGACTCCAACACTGAAGTCCAACACTCCTTCCTGGCACACCTGAAGCCTTTTCCTTCTCCAGAGGAACTGCTGCCCCTCTCACTTCTTTGCTCAGTCTGCTGCTATGCTTTGGGCACTGCCATGGAGGCTCTGGCTGCATCTTCAATTTAGCCTTCTCGTCCCCAGACTGAGACACCTCCCAGCATCCCCCCTCCCCAGGCCCACGGTGACCCTCTGAGGGACACCTCCTGTGGCACCAGTAGAGCAGACAGGCCCCCTCCTCCTCTCTCCCTTGGGGCATCCATGAAGAAGAGATGCCACTTCTTCAAGAAGGACAGGGGTTGGGAAAGAAGGGCTCATACAACCCTCAACAATCCACAAAAGAATTATTTATTTCTGCAGTGTCTTGCAGTCGAGCCCACAAGACGTCCAGAGCGGTGGTTCTGCCCAAGGGAATTGTTGGCGCGGAGGCTACGCTGCGCGTAGGGAGCTGGCCGGGCACTCCTGCGATGAGCTTGCCGTTCTTGCATGGTGGACATCAAAGGCATGCCAGGACTCCATGCCTGCCCTGTCAGCGGTGGATCCACCTCCATGCGTTCTTCCTGCTCTGGTGGAGGATCCACCTCCATGGGCTCCTCCCTGTTGTTTGCCAGATGGACATGCCTGCGCCCCTGGTCATTCGCAGGACGATTGCCGTGCCGTGGTCCCACACTGTTCTTTGGCCAATGGACACGTCGTGGCCTCGTGCTGCTCGCTGTTGTCTTCGCAGCCGTGATCTGCATGCCACTGGTAACATGAAGGCTGGCCATCGCTCTCGTGACAAAGCTGGTCTTTGTCCTCCTTTTCTGCTTTGTCTTCACACGGCATGGCCTCGTCGTCTTCTTGGATGTTGACAACCGAGCCAGTCTCTTCACCTCCCTCCAAGATGGGCAGCCACCCGTCTCCCTGCTCTGCTTCCTCTTGCTTCCACGCATGCTTCGCGTTAAAAAGCCTCGAAGCCTGGCAAGTGGTGGGCCGGCTGCTGGGCTCCTGTATTTATAGGGCCCAGAAGGAAAGGCGGGGTGGTGGTGGCTGCTGTGACATAAGCAGGCCGCTATGATGGCCATTGTGATGGTGGCCCACACCTGTAGCCAAACATGGCCATGTTGCCATGGCAAGGAGCTTCAGCCTTACGGCCTCCCCCCTCAAGGCCCCAAGGACCTCTGGGGCCCTCCAGCAGACTCCCTCTGTTGCACTGGCCCAGAGGAGGGGAAAGTTGCAAGAGAAGTTTAAAGGCAAAGAATTGTGCCCTGCTGAGAGGCACGTTGGTAGTATGCTAATCAGGAACTCCAAAAGCAGACACTGCTTCCGAAGACGTCGTGGTGGAACCGGGAAGGCAGCTCAACCCCACAGAGCTGTTCACTCACTGCACTGCCCTCCACCCCCCACACTGGGATAGGGGAGAGAATTGGGAAAAAAATAAGGTAAAAACTCATGGGTTGAGATAAAGACACTTTGATAGGACAGAAAGGGAAGGGAGAAGAAGAGGAAGAACAAACAAGGGAAAATACAAAGCAAATGATGCCCGAGGCAATGGTTCACCTCCTGCTGACCGACACCCAGCCAGACCCCAAGCAGTGGCCCCACCTCCCTGGCCAACTCCCCCCATATTTACTGTTCAGCACGATGCCATATGCTCTGGAATATCACAGAATCACAGAGTGTTAGGGGTTGGGAGGGACCTTGAAAGATCCTCTAGTCCAATCCCCCTGCCGGAGCAGGAACACCTAAATCATGTCACACAGGAACGCGTCCAGGCGGGTTTGGAATGCCTCCAGAGAAGGAGACTCCTCAACCCCCCTGGGCAGCCTGTTCCAGTGCTCTGTCACCCTCACCATAAGAAAGTTTTGTCTCATATTTAAGCGGAACCTCCTATGTTCCAGCTTGCACCCATTGCCCCTTGTCCCATCACTGGATGTCACCAAAAAGAGCCTGGCTCCATCCTCCTGACACTCACCCTTTACATATTTATAAACATTCCTAAGGTCACCCCTCTGTCTCCTCTCCTGCAAGCTAAAGAGACCCAGCACCCTCAGCCTTTCTTCGTAAGGGAGATGCTCCACTCCCTTAATCATCCTCGTGGCTCTGTGCTGGACTCTCTCAAGCAGTTCCCTGTCCTTCTTGAACTGAGGGGCCCAGAACGGGATGCAATATTCTAGAAGTGGTCTCACCAGGGCAGAGTAGAGGGGGAGGAGAACCCCTCTCGACCTACTAAGCACACCCCTTCTGATACACCCCACGATGCCATCGGCCTTCTTGGCCACAAGGGCACAGTGCTGGCTCATGGACATCCGGCTGTCCACCAGGACCCCCAGGCCCCTCTGCCCTTCATCCATGAGCTTCAGTGGAACTATTTAGATTTTCACCAACTGAGGCATGGGTACAGATTGTTTTGTCAAATAAAAGTAATCACTCCACCTACGTTCACTCCTTTGAGTTAGATAACTGTGAGCTCCAGATGAAGGAATCCGTCTCTTCTCTTTATATGGAGTAGAGATTCCAACCTGTTAGATGTCTGAAGTTAGACAATGTGAATCCTCATCCTGTCATTGTAGTTGAGTATTGGCAGCAATAATCATTAATGAGCAGGACTTCCTGAGACCAAATGGGCCAGAGCCCTCCTGACCGTACTCAAATCAGATAGTAACACAAAAAAAAAAAAAAAAAAAAACTTAGTCACACTAATCAGAGAGTCCCAGGTCCTAGCCCCTTCTCCACATCCATGAACTGCCATAAAACATACACAGCTCTAACTGGGAAGGTGAAAAACTCTGCCATATCTCTGTCCATGTTAAAAATAAGAGCAATGCATAGAAATGTGCTACTGACGGGGAAAAGAAGATCAATCATATCTGACTGACACAAAGCTGCAAACACAATATTTTGAACATGAATATGGGAGACAGAGGGTAAGACATTGTTTTCCTGGGATCAGCTCCCCAGAAGTAAGAAACAATTAGAGAAAGACTGCAGCTTTGCATTTCCACTCTCTCTCTTCCTTCTCTCCCCCTTAAACTTCCAGTCCTACCAGCAGATAACAATCATATTATTTACCTTTGTTTCCTGGGGCACAAGATTTTCACTGACATGCAAATGAAGAGACTTTCTTTGGAGAAATCATCCTGAAGGTGGTATTTAGAAAGTCAAAATTTTTGTTGTTGTTGTTGTTTTAAGTAAATATATAAATCTTCTAAAATATATATGTTTTCCCTTACAGGACAGTTTCCAAAATGCTGCTGTATGACCAATAGTTATGCAGCAGCTGTTCTAAAATAGGATATGGCAACCTCTTTAAGCCTGAAGAAACTCATGACAGTTTGTGTCAGCTAAGCCCTATTGGGTTTCTGTATGTAAGCAGTTGGATACAGGAAACTGCTGTCTGCTAAATGGTCCATTCAGCTTCTGTGTAGGTCTATACGAACTCACCCCCATCGCAGCCTTAGAAATTGTAGCAATATATATTTCCTGATTCAAACAGGAAGGTGTAGGGGTGGTATGATCCTTTAACAACCAGGAGGAAACAATGAGAGTGCAGAGAGTATAGATCAGAATGTAATTCTAGTCCTGTCTCTAAGAACCAACATTGAAAGGCAAATGTGATAGGAAAATCAGAAGGACAAAGTTTTGAGAGACACAGGCTTCGATTCTGGTTTCTTCTCACATAGTGACTCAGGTCATAGTATAAGATAAAGGAAGTTACTCAGAAAGAAACCAAATTTCACATTTCACTTTTCAAAGTTAAACTGAAAAATAAGGGATGATTAAAAAAATTAGTACAATCCTTCAGAAAAGACAAAACTAATAAAGTGGGGAATTGCGACTCCTAAAAAAAAATTATAAGAATATGAATCACGTAAAGAGTATAGGCATAATTATGCTAATGGAAACAGTCATGTTATTCTGGGAATGATTATGCTGAGCCTCTGAGCATGCCCTCTATAAATTAGTGGTTTCCTTAAACCTGAACAGGCTGAAACAAAAATAAGTCTTGTGGTGAGAAAAATAGGGAAGTACGGGGAAGGGAAAGGCAAGGTCATATCCCTCTACCCAGTCTCATATGACCACAAACATTTCAAAGCTATGGTATATATCCCATGCTAGGTGCCACTCCTGTTTTCACCTAAGTGGAGTATGGGAATGATGTCAAGCCTCCAGTCTAAAGGTCATTACTTAGTTC
This sequence comes from Anser cygnoides, assembly GCF_040182565.1. NCBI lineage: Eukaryota > Metazoa > Chordata > Aves > Anseriformes > Anatidae > Anser > Anser cygnoides. The sequence continues at coordinate 81,211,428 of NC_089874.1, forward strand.
TTGCTTGAGAAAAACACATAGTTTAAAAACAAAATAAAACAAAACAAAAAAAACTATCTCTAATTGGATTCAGGAGAAGCCCTAAGGAATAGATCGTGCCTCTAGACAAGATGAAAGTGATGCTACTATCCAACAAATATAGCTGCAAAGGAATTGCTTCTCCCCTAGAACAGGAAGGCCACAATCTGCTCCAGCTTTACCATGTGGGACGCACATCACCTCCTCTGCGTCAGCTCAGTTGTTAACACTTGGTTACTTCCTACTCACTGCAGACCCTTCCCGCTCACAGATGGCTGGGAAGTGCCTGCTTTTTTCTACTAAGAGAACCTAAGATCTAAGGAGGGCATACCATGGCACAGGAAACTTCCCATCCCATTTATCTCCAGCACAACAGTTTTACAGACATCCTGACCTTGATCTACACTAAGGTCTTAAGCTTGTTCCAAGAAAATCCAAATTTTTCACCTTTTTACTTTTATTTTTAATTTTTATTCTAGAAAACTGTTGCCTCTCTAACTTTGATCTGTATTCTAAAGACATGTAAAAACCCTAAAGATGGTGATTATTTTCTCCTTAAGGATAAAAGAATCAAAGAAATCTCAGATGAAATTTGAATTAAAACAGCAGGTAGGCTCAGCACTTCAAACTGCAACACGGACTTCTTAGCTGGAGTCATGTCAAAAGCAGAGCTGTGTTTGTAGAGTTATGTTACAAGTGAAGACAGAATCACCAAGCAGTCTGTGCCACAAAACATCCTGCACTTCTGGCAGTAGCTGCTTTGAGGACGAGGAGAGCCACGTTGACACTCAGAGCAAAACAGATCTTCAGTGATGCCACTAAAGCATTGCTTTTGCATAAGGTAGCAGACCTGCTGGAAGAACACCCAAAACAGTTTGTCCAGCACCTTCTGGGCACATAACACAATGTCTGTTGGTACTGCATTAGAATGCACCTGGAACTTGTGCTGAGGATGAACAGAAAAAGCCTCTTTCATTTCTCCCTTAATTGTTCTGGGGTGCTGCCTGAGTCCATATTACTTTCTTTTGCCTGACTATAATAACTGCGTTTTGCATGATCTGTGGAGCCCAGGGAACATGAGGCTCCTTCCTCCTTGCCTCCCTCTTAGCACCTTCTACCTGACAACAGCTCATAAAATCTGAATCCTTTGCACAGGACTTCTAACTGAAGGGCAATAGCAGTTATGGGCAGATTCATTCCTCTTGCTTACTCTAAGTAGCATAGTATTTCATTGAGTATCACTAAAATAGTCCAGTAAGACAAATTTCTCAAATAATGTGATATTGAATCATAAAGGTGGTGTGTTTTTTTTTTTTTTTGTTTTGTTTTTCCCCTAGAAGTATACCAAAGTTCTCTTACAATTCCTTAACAACTTACAAGAGTCACAGGAGATCTTCCTACAGCACTGGATGTCCCTAATATTTTGAAACAATATATTTCAAAGTATTTAAAAATAATAATAATAATTATTATTATAAAATAAACAAATAAACAAATGGGATGAACTTCTTAGAAAGTCAACCAAATTAATTCTCAGTATGCAATTTCTTATGGGAAGAAAATATAAAAAAGGATAGGTATCTCATACCAATTAAAACCACTTTTCTCTATTGCAGTCAAATGTACTTTTTGATACAGACCTTTTCTTTTCTTTTCAGGTCTGGCACAACATTATCTGTAGTGTCTTTATCAAAGTAAAAATACTTTACCTCTACTTTCTTCATGCTCAAAAACAGCTACACTCAAAGAAAGTTAAATAATTCACAGAACAGCAACATTTAGGCAAAGACAAGAAAAGAACTTTTCCACTACAACAGGGTAAGTTCCTAAAAGTTAAGAGTGGCAGAACTGAATGTACACCGGCAATTTCTGTTGCTCCTGCTCTCCTGCCAAAGACAGAACTGGATGAAAATATCTAGACCTTGAGAGCTTTTCAGTTCAGGAGGCAGCAATTCCAAATTCAAATTCAGACCTTCGTCAAAAAGACATGACTAGAACAGATGTCCCACATCAGGCTGATAAACCTGAAATACGAGTTGTAGGCAGGACTGCTAATTCGTAATCTGTACCTGACTAATGAATGTCTGGACTCACCTATTCTCTGTATCAGTATGGAATACCAAGAACAAAATATCCACCTGTAAAACATAAATTCATGATTCCCAAAATCAGATCGGTGAGACTGGGTGATGTCTGGAACATTCCTGCATGTTAACAAGGTGATGCTTTGACCTGTTTGCTATTAAATAGCTGAAAAACTGTGCAAAGGCACATACATACGTTCATGGCACCTCTTTTCCAAGTTGTTAGTATTATCTCTTAATGCATGGAAGAAGCATAAGATGCATGTGACTGTAAATTGGAAGGAGAGAGGTGTCAGTGTAATAACTGTAGTCATACAGATGCAACTGTGCCATGGAAAAGTTTGAGCATCCAGAAGCATGAAAAACACATCTAGCCCCAGTACCCTTACAGTCCCATCTGAAGTGTGAGAGGTGGTGGACAGCCCTTTCCATTCACAACATAAGAGACAGGTAAGACGTAGGTTTGTATAAGCATCATCTCATTAGTTGCTAAACCCCTTGGCCACTTATAAAATATTATCAAGTCACCAGCAAGCTGTAGCATTTTCTGCTTCTGCTTCTCTATGTCTATTGAACGTAGTACAGTTTCTTGTATTAAACACGATTTTCAGATTCACTTTTCATCTGTCACCTTCCCTTCCTCCCCTCCCCCATTTCATTGTTTTATAGAAATCATTTTTATTCTCTTAGATGTATAGCATTATTGAATGAGCCTTTAGTGAAATTGTTTTTGGTTTTGCTCTCTTTTATCTTTTTAATGGTATTTCCCACCAAATTGACTCACAGATGCTAATACTTTGACAACTAAAGAAGCGGGTATGTCGGAGTTGTCATCACGTAGTCAGGTTTTTCCAGAGGCAAAAAGGAGTGCCTCCCCACCAATTTATTTAACTTTTTGCCTTCCTACCTGCATTTCAAAAGCTATCTTTAAGACTTTTTTATGGATGTGCAGCTCTTAAACATTTGAGAAGCTTCACAAGGATTTAGCCATGCAATTCATATACTCTTTAATAGAAATTATGTGGTTAATTCCCCATGCAATCCTTTGACTTTTTTTTTTTCCTCTTAAACTACAACTGTGCAATTTGTATTTGCTGAAATGTGGCCAAAGTTCTCTGTTAAACGTCATTTGGGGAATTATGAAACCTCTTTGCACAGTAACTCACTTTTACAGAACTGAGCCCACATCGCTCTTATCTTTCCATGTTAGGCTTGATATGCTGTGTCAAGCATTTCAACCTCTAGCTTCCATCAAAAGATAAATGACAGCTGTCCCTGAATTAATGGAACATGAGAGCAGATCACTGCTCTGCACCCTCAACCCTATGAAATGTTTAAGTATGCACTCACCTGACCTGACCTTGCTATTTCCACTTTTCCAATTTGTTTTCTGGTGATTGAAAAAGGTGAGGGAAGAGTTCAGTGCCCATACAGGATTTTCCTATCAAATGAAACTGTGCTGCCCATCAGAAAAATGTCCCTGTCCCTCCAGAAACAACAAGATATTTTAAGAAAAATGGGGACTATATAGATAAACAAAAATGTAAAAAATAAAAAAGAGAGAGAAGTAAGAATCTCTGAACTTCATAGGATTAACTTTGTTTCTTATTCTTTGCCTGCTATATCCAATAATATTTTTGTTAAATACATTCCTCTTGGATACTGTGGCCTCAGTTTTGTTAATCTGGCTAAACCAGGAGGACCTTCACTACATATAGTACAATAACCCAGCCCAACCCCTCAAAGAAAATAATTAATAATAATAATAATAATAGAAAATCTGGTCCTGAAGAGCTTCTGAAATTGTAGACTGTGAAGCTCAGCCTACTAGCAAGACCTGGAGTAGACTAAACCAGGACTTGTATTTAAAAACAAATGTATGATTTTATCCAAACATCCCATTGTGAAAATAATTACTGTGGAGGTCTTAATTACAATAAATTGGATACCTGTAAGGAAAGAAAACATGGGGTCTCTAAACACTGTAGACCAGACTACAGAGTATCCTTTCCAGTACACTGGAAGCTTCAGAGTCCACATACCACAATCCCCAAAGTTCCCATGTGATACCAGTTTGCACTGATTGTGATGAACAGCTGAGTGCAGCACGATTTGTCAACAGTAAGAAGGACGAGAAAGTGAGTATTTCAACACATTCATAAATACAGTTTAAGAAGGAACCTCCATCTCCAAAGCAGAATGAGGGCGATGGGCTAACCTGAGACTCACATTTTTAAAAGGTCAGTCATCCAATTGCTCAGACAAAAAATGTCACAGTACTTAAGTTCCTAATTTTAACACACAGCTGCTATAATGGCTTTCCAAAGTGGGTATTTATACATTTGACTGACTGGATTTCACATTCTGTTACATCAGTCACATCCCAGTCAACACAACAGAGATAAAGCAAAATAGATGTGGGGTAAAAGGCAGGAGAATCAGACTTATAAACTGATTTTTTGGGAGTAAGGTACCTGTCTTACAGAATCACAGAATCGTCTAGGTTGGAAGAGACCTCCAAGATCACCGACTCCAACCTCTGACCTAACATTAACAAGTCCTACACTAAACCATATCGCTAAGCTCTACATCTGAACGTCTTTTAAAGACCTCCAGGGATGGTGACTCAACCACTTCCCTGGGCAGCCCATTCCAATGCCTAACAACCCTTTCGGTAAAGAAGTTCTTCCTAATATCCAACCTAAACCTCCCCTGGCGCAACTTTAGCCCATTCCCCCTCGTCCTGTTACAAGACACGTGGGAGGATAGACCAACCCCCACCTCGCTACAGCCTCCTTTAAGGTACCTATAGAGAGCAATGAGGTTGCCCCTGAGCCTCCTCTTCTTCAGACTGAACAACCCCAGCTCCCTCAGCCGCTCCTCATAAGACTTGTTCTCCAGACCCCTCACCAGCTTCGTTGCCCTTCTCTGGACTCACTCAAGCACCTCCATGTCCTTCTTGTAGTGAGGGGCCCAAAACTGAACACAGTACTCGAGGTGTGGCCTCACCAGAGCCGACTGCAGGGGGACAATCACTTCCCTAGCCCTGCTGGCCACACTGTTTCTGATCCAAGCCAGGATGCTGTTGGCCTTCTTGGCCACCTGAGCACACTGCTGGCTCATATTCAGCTGACTATCAACCAATACTCCCAGGTCCTTCTCTGCCAGGCAGCTTTCCAACCACTCATCTCCCAGCCTGTAGCGCTGCTTGGGGTTGTTGTGCCCCAGGTGCAGGACCCGGCACTTGGACTTGTTGAACTTCATGCAGTTGGCCTCAGCCCATCGGTCCAGCCTATCCAGATCCTCCTGCAGAGCCTAGATCCTCCTACAGAGCCTATGGAGAACAATCTCCAGGGTTATGATATTTATTGATGTTAAAACAGGTATGAATTTTTGTATGTACATTTCTGTGCATGAGCACACAGTATTCTAGACATCTTTTTCATTTTCTAGACATCTTTTTCATTTTGAATTTCATTCTACAGCAATATAAGGGAAAAAAAAAACCAAACAAATATATAAACAGTGATACAGGCAGAGTAGCAGTATGTGGATGAGGCCAAAATTAGAGCAATCAGGATTTCAGACTTCAGTGATCTAAACTTGACATTTTCATAAGCTTCTCTTATGGTCTGTAAACAAAATATGAACAGAATCAATGTCTGTTGTTTTTATAGCCAGTCTCAGAGGCTGAATACAGAAGAATGACATTTGGCCTCATCAGAATGAAAAAGTGGCTCTGTATGTGCCTCTGGTGCCTGTGCTCACTTGTATGCATCTCCTGAGCATTGCCAGTGTACTTCTGAATTGCAGGCAATGCAGAGAGCAGGGAGGTTTAATTTCTGTACACAGGCTAAGGCTTTTTACCTTTCTGTTTGACCATCTGAATGCAAAACAATACATAGTATTTTTATGTGCTGAAGTATGTCATGGCTGCCACGTGCAAGTATTCTTCTGTGAGTGAAGCATACTAGCCACAGCAGAAATACAGTACTGAAAATGCTTAAATGGAGACTTTAGACCTATACATGTTCAGCTTTTGGAAGAACGATCTTTATTCAAATTGTTCGTATGACTTTAGCATTATGGCAACTAGTTCACATGATTTACAGAAACAGTAACTTCAGCAACAGTGCAAACTGCTGCAGCTGCATTGGTTCTAATGAAGCTAAACTTCAAGACCAGGTTCACACACCAGATTCAGACATGACATAGAAGTCTGTAAAGACACTTATATTTAGGATAGTGGTATGAGTATTAGGTGCTGTGCTACCTAAATCACACCAACAGAGGAAAAAATAAACAGTACAGTAATTAATAGCAGAAAGGCACAGAGACAAATTATAAACTGTTTTGCTCCTCAGGTGCATTGACTGCAGCTAAGAATTTGTAGCCTGTTTCTATTTATTTATAGCCTGAAGGACACAGAAGTTCATAAATAATACGCACACAATCCCCTGAAATGACATTGCTGGGGAATGGTGCCTTAAGTATAAGCTTTGTTTTTTAATAATAATGAAAATACGAGTGTCCTCAGCAAACAGAAAGATCCTTGTGAAAGGATCCTTGTTCCTGTGAAACACCACAGGAAAGAGTCCAAGGCCCAGGCTAAGGCCTAAGGCCCTAAGAGAAGAACACGGTTGGAAAGAAGTAACCCAACAGACTACAACCAGCACTGTCTTTTTCAGGTATCAGGGGGCGAAGAGGACTTATATCCAGCCGAGAATTTGTGCGTGTGACTGGACAAAACAGTTTTACACAACTTCACGTTGGACCATTTTTTTAAATTTTTGCAGGAATTAGTCACTAGAGTTTGACTCATTACCAGTGTATCATAAAAATGCCTGCAGTAATAGTTTATGTGGACTCTTCTCTTGATAGGTACAAATGTTAAGAACATCATGTAAACTTGATTCTTCTTTTGAGTTGAAATTGAAAAACAATCTCAGACATCGAGCTGACATTTGCTGGGCGAGGCTGTAGGCCCAGACCCTTCACAGACCTTCGCTACCACCGGCTTCCCATGAGGCCTCTGCTAGAGGGAACAGCGTGAATCAGAGGTTTGGTTTTGGGGTAGAGGACAGACAGCAGATTCATGTGTGTGCTTAGGCTCCCGCTCCAGGAGGCACTGATGCATGTTATGTACAGTTCATGATAGACTTTCATTGGTGGTGGAGGTCTTTTGATCTGCATTTGTGATGCATGTGGCTCAGGCTGTTCACCATGGGCTAGATATGTTATGACAAGTCTTTCTCAAGCAAGGAATAGATTCTACTGTTATAGAAGAAAGGGCAAAGTAAGTTTCTGTTAACAGGAAAAAGCCTAGAAAACACTAGCACTAAGTACTTAAAATCATAAAGGGGGGGGGGGGGGCGGGGGATTACATTTTATTCTCACAATTTTCAAGCTATGAGATCTTAAATTTAACTGCAATAAGGTGAAGCATTTAAAGAATGCTAGTGAAAAGAAAATAGTGTATCTGTTTAGATAAATTGTCCATGATTCAGCTTTCCCCTTATTTGGGGGTCTGAGTAAGAATGTCTTGTATAACATTTCTTCCCTCAAGGTAAAACATCATAAAACAGCAGCATTTCCACCAAGGAACACCAATCTGTCGTGAGCCAGCAAGATGCCTTTAGAAGGAATACAGAGTGAAGTTTTGTGAAATGCTATCCTTATTGACTTGTTGCCTATTCTGCAATATTAAATAAAACCTTATTTCCATTTTGCTTTTTTCATCACATTTGAGTGACTGATTTTTTTTATTTTTATTTTTATTTTTTGACAACCTTGCTCTGCTTCCTGTGATACTCTCACACTTGGTTTGGCAATGCCAATCAGCTACATTATGTGATCTTTTGACACTGTTACAGACTTCACAGCCTACCAGTAAGTCTCCTCTCCACAACCCAAAAGAGCATACCTGCTGGTTCAGGAGGCTCTGGTTTGGGTCAAGGGGTCAGGATGTGCCTGTGGGGAAGGGGCAGAAGAAAAAGCCAATGAGTAAGAGGTGACTCCAGTTTTTCCCAGCCACCTTCAGCTAGCTGGCACTGCAGGGGCTGTCTGGAAATGTCTCTGCACACCCTGATGCACCACTGCACTTTTGCATGCTTCTGCACAAAGACACTGGCAGATGAAAAAGCAAGAGGGAGTGCTTCTTGCACCCGTTAAGGAATTAACAGGACAAAATCTAGCTCTGTATAATTAGACACTGATACTCATTCACACTACAGCAATCACTATTATTAGCAAGAATAAGCAGCATAGAGATAGATCCGCAAGCAATCCTTTTTGTCCAAAGGTTCTCGGTCGTAGCAGCCAGCTGCCTCTGTGCACACCTGTACTTCGGCTGGTGGGTCAGCGTTGCTGATGAGCCTTCGGGTGTATGAAAGGATCAGACAAGCAGTTTGCTCACCAACGGGGGTAACGTTTACTCTCTTCATGGTATTGCTGCTGTTTTGTAAGGCATAGCAGCAACTAAGGAAACCTTCTGCCAGTGCCAACTTAAGTAAACGGAACATTTGGGGAGTAGGAAGGGAAATTTCAGAAAGAGCCAGAAGTTCTTCCTCAAGGAGACATGGTACACATCCCTAAGCTCAATACATCCCTCTAGAAGGTGTGACTGGGAAAGAGAGTGCAGAAGTGCTCTGCAGAGTTACGCTAAAAAAATACCACTTGTGGAAGGCCACAAGCAGCACAATAGGTAAGACAGAATCCATCCAGTGGAAGTGGAAACGGATATAATGAATTACCATTTATACAGACATTGAGGATAGATTGCCAGTTTTGATACCGACATACCAGTTGCAGGCTAGATTTCATTTCAGCAGTGTATCACTGCTATCCAAACGGTCACTGTAGGCATGAAATTACCTGAAAGACTCATCTACAAAGCGATTCCAATGCAGAGAGCTGCCTAAGAGACTTATTATACTGTAATAATATAAATATGTAAACATTACACACTAGGAGTCTTATTGATCCTTGCTACCAAACATGACATCATTATTAATAAAAGTGTAATGGGAGAGTTATAAATATGCAAAATAATAGCATATTAACCTAAATAGCACCAACAAATTGTACAGCTTAGCATAAAATTGAAAACCACTAACCAAACACTGTGTGGTTTGCTCATACTAGGAGCAGTAAGGAATCATGCATAATGCAACAGTGCAACTGCTAACAACAGCCTTATGAAGATAATTTAAGCTAGAGCTGGACAAGCTCCAGGAAATCTGCCTAGAGAGTAAATGCAGAGCTTTTCTTCTCTTTTTAAGTGAAAGAGCTCTGAGTTATTTAGCTCGCTGTCCCAGGTGAGTCTTATTAGAAGGAAAATGATCATTTTAAAAGTTAAGAAAGAGATAAACAGCTCATAAATAATACAAATATATCTATATATGTATATGAAAAAATCTAGATCAGTCCAGACACCTTGGAACAAAGAAAAGAAAAGAAGAAAAATGAGGAAAAAGAATAGAGACAGTCTGTTGCCAAATGTTATTCATTAAATAAAAACCATTACACTGCAGAAAAGAGCCCAGAGAATGTCAGACAACATAGCAAAGGGAGTTTAGACAGTAAGTCATTCAAAGCTGCTATTATATTTTATGTCCTGCTAAATACTGAGTATTTACGACCTATATAAATAATATTATTAGTATAAAAGCATTGCTTATAATAATTTGGAAGAGACATCACTAATGAGAGCAGAGAGCATGCCATGGTTCAATCAGAAATAATAGGCTTAATGCAGAAATTACTAGTAGAGGTTCTTTGCCCTGTGTTATGCAAGAGATCAGGCTATCACCCCTGAATGGTCTCTTCTGTCCTTAGAATCTGCAAAACTCAGGTATTTCAGCTGCCAAAGTTTTTTCCTCACTTTAGATGTTTTCTTTCCTTTTTACAATGGGATGAGTGATTCTTAAAAATGAAAATAATAAACATTTTTTAAAATAGCATAAATTCTGACAAGGACTGAGTGAGTCAAGGTCAATATGGAGAATCTGAGTCCCTGGCTTGGGACAATGCCCACAGCACGGCTGCGTTGTCGCATACCTGGGACATCCAACCAGGTGCAGGAACAACCTGCCATCACTGGCAGAACTGACGGTATTTCTCCATTTTATTTGTCCACTTTAAGGCCCCAGGCAGCATATTTTAACTTTTTTTTTTTCTTTTCTGTTTCCGAAGCACACTTGCTGAAATTTCTATCGAATAAGAAATATGAGAAGAAGATTGGGCCTAGTTGTGTGCAAACAACAGAAACACAAATGACCAACCTAAATATCTTGCAAATCACAGTTCCTGTATTTTGGCCACCTTTAATCCTAATCAGATTCTCAAGTAATTCTTAAAGTTTCTATTACTTGCTAACTCCAAATTACCTAACAACACTTGAAAGGTTCATAAACCTTTCACTGAAACAGGGCTGAATTTGAAGTTTGTAATGTTCCAAACCAGCTAAGATTTGGATGACTTCATAATAAAATAACAGTGATTAAAAGTTAATTACCACTTTTCTTCTTCAAACTAGTGTTAAAACTTTAATTAGTGATGTTTAAGTTTTGCTCCTCTGATGTTTGGTGAACCACCTGAAAAGCAAATACATGTTAATTCATGATCATTCTCTTAATGCCTTGAATTCCTACTGTTCAATATTATTTTAGCTACATGTAATGTTTGTGACTTTCACAATTTTGAGTCTTGCAGTATTTGGGGTTTATGCTACATCCCTAGTAGCTAAATCTGTAGATACCCCAGATTTTTTCAAGTACGTTTCTAACCTTAACTATTCCAGCGGAGAGGAGAAAATAAGAAGCAAAAAAACCCTTGTAGTTTCCCAGCATCGAGTTCACAGTACCTGAATGTTTGGGATTGTTCAGAACATTCAAACAATACACATATATACTGTTTTTTGGTAGCTCCCAATGTAAAGCACTCCAGAAATCTGATTTTAAATACACATACATTGGAGCTACCTCACCTTGCCAGAGCATACAGGCTGCTAGCACTGGAAGGGTAAGCTAAAGAGGAGACACAGAAATGTGAAATAATTGAACCTAAGAACCTAACCAGATCAATGAGGCATAAAGCTCAGTTCTGCTCATTCTGAAACTAAAGTCCTGTTTTGTTTTTGTTTTGTTTTGTTTCGTTTTTCTTTCTGATTTGTTTGTTTGTTTTTTGGACAAACCACTACTTTTAGGTTAGTATATTAATTTCATACTGGCACAATAAGAACAAAAATGCTGCCACTACACATTATTTGAGCCTAGAGAGACCTTTTAGTTAAAAGTTAGTGATCAATTCTGTCGCTTTGGCTTCTTCCCAACTGGTGATTCAGAAATGAAACTTCTTTCAGAGAGAAGTTCACAGGCACCAAGCAATATCCTCAGTTGCAAGAATGTTTGGTGGTTTTGGCTGTTTAATTATTTGCATTCCTCCCAACATTCTTAGTGGAGGTGGAGAAGAAGAAAGGAAAAGGAACTTATTACACATCGTTAGTGTTCCTGTTTAGCTTTACACAAATTACCATGGGTGTCTTCAGTTGGTGTGCAGCTTTTGTTCATAATATCCCTTACTCGATCTTTTCTTAAAGTTCACATCATGCATCATTTGTGTTTCTAGGAAACTGGCACTGATTTTGAAAGACTGGAACTGTCTTACAGAAGGGACTAGATAAGTGCATAAAAATATAAATAAATAAAAATAGGAGGAGTGAAGAAAGAAAAGTTCATATTTATCCTCCTTAGAGGAGGAACCAAGTGATATTCAGTGACAGGTAAAGGAATATGCCATGAATATATAACACATATGTACATAAATAACCTCTGGAACTTATTGCTAAAGGAGATCGCTAGATATCAAGAATAAATTGGGATTCAAAGAGGGATTATACTTTCTCACAGATACTGGCAATATTTGCTGTTCCACCAAGGTGAAAAAGCTATACTGCTCTCCAATATCTGTCTGGTGCATCTGCGAGCCCAGTGAGCCCCCCTTTCTGTCCATGGCCCATTCACATGCCTGTTTTGCAGATGACTGCATTGCCTTTAAACAACTTACTGAAAATACCAACTGGCATCAAATCTGCTGTCTGTACCTTGGTTCCTGGATCATGCCACACTGAAGAAGACCCTCAGCACCCCTGCCCCTGATAAAGCATGTCAGCTCAGGCTGTCACCGGTCAGTCTCAGCCACTAGGCATCCTTAGGTTTGCCTCCAGGAAGCCACCACAGCAAGCACACACAGAGGAGTTTGGAGGGAATGTGATCAAATACATATAAGGGCAAAAAGCAGTAAGGAATCAAGCAGGAACTTCTGCAGAAACACGTACTTTTGCTTTGCTGACTTTTTGCGCTTTCACAGTAGTACGAGGCATAGGACACTGCACAAATAAATAACCAGACAAGGTGGTGTCCATCTGACCTGGGATTGCCATCCTGTTTCCAAATGTGAATGTGACATTTGACAGAAAAACACATTATACTTTCTCTATTAAATAATTCCAGCTCGTAGGCTGTAATGTCCTCCAGAGTGCCAAGCAAGACCACGCTACAAGAGCACAGCATGCTTTTCTCCGTGGGCTGACAGTATACCGGGAAGATCACACTATCAAGATGTAAGGGTGCAGTTTTTGCACATAGGGACCAAGATGACTTCACTTTTTGTCCACCAGCTTTCCCACATAATGTATCACAGCCTGTTTGTCATGCTTACCACATCTCAGGCAGGGACTGTATGCTACCTACAACATTTTAAACAGTAACTTTGGTAGAATTGCTCATTTCCTTTAATTCACAAGCAATTGCCATCAAGCAAGTCAGCACTGTGAGATGGTGAGATTTTTGTCTTGCAAACAATAGAGATGTAACTCATCATGCTATTGCAATTTCTATTTAAGGAAATCTAATTTGAAAAAGATTGACATCGTGTGCTTGCTAACACAGCTAATGGCCCCATACAGGTAAACAAACATATATATATATACACACATATAAAAATTCATCTATGTATATATAATCTCATAACTGTGATTCCCTTCCGTGCTTTTAACAAATGCATGTCTTTGAAAGGGCAGAGCAGCTTTTGTTAAAACAAGGATTTCAAGATTAGACAGTGCAGTATTGTGCTGCTTTGAAGCCCCCCAACAAGGGAAGAAAACATACATTCATATATTATTCGGTGTCACAGAGTTTATCTTCTCGGATTTCAGAGCATAAAAGGAACAGTTTGCAATAGGCACAGTCCTCCTTCAGCATCTGACCAAACATGAATGCTGCAGATATTTAGGACTAAATCTTACAATAGATTTCAGCAGGAGTTTCAGTCATAACTCTTAGACACATAAAATCCTGCATTTTAAACACACTCTTAATTCTCATTTTCATATTTGTTTTCTGCTCTAACAAAGACTTTTGTGCATAACATGAAAAAAAAGTTTTTGTTTTGTTTTGTTTTGTTTTCCCCCTTAGTTTAACTACCTGGATTTCAGCAGAATCTGTGATGTCTTGGTCCAACCTTACACACTGCTTACACACACAACTTAACACACATAACTTGTCACATAACCTTACACACATAACTGTGCAAATGCAACAAGAGCCAGATGTGGCTCTCCTGCGAGGCTTATTCGTGAACAGTGGAGAGAGTGGATAATGAAACATCTGAGCAAAGAACATACTCCAACTGAGAGAAATTTATTTTCTGTATATTTGCTTGGCTAAATTGTTATTAAGAAAATCTATAAGTACTATGCATTTCGCTTGGAATGATCATTTTATTTTGTTTTTTAAACACATGAGATTCATCATGAATGATGTTATGGAAAGTATAAACCACAACCTGTAGTGAAGCATTTATTTTCTTTCTGCATTCAAAATTTTAAAACAACACTTCCAAAGAAGAAGAGTAAAAATAGCAACATTTTACATGGCAACCATGCATGCTAAATACAGTGCAAAACCTTTCAAGCCTCTTGCAAAAACAATATTGCTGTAAACAAACAGTCATTGGTGCCGTAACTATGGTTTTGCACACGAAAAGGTACTCTAACCAGATGGGACTTCTTTTCAGTATAAAGTGAGTATCAACCTTTGTTTACAGTCTTGGAACCTGGTGAGGATCAAGAGAGGTGATCCCTACTGCAGCAGGATCTGATGATCAGGGGCTGATATCAAGAAGGGAAGGGACTACACCTCTTCTGTTAATGGTATCTGGAAAGTGGTAAAAGGGATCCAAAAAACAAACAAACGAACAAACAAACAAAAAAAAAAAAAACCAGAAGAACACACACCTTCCTCCACCTCTGCCACTGCATCATGTGAGGGAAGAGCAAGAGGTCTCTCCTGTGGCTTTCCCACTACCACAGATGGGTCCTTTAAGACTGACAATTAAAGCCCAATCGAGAGTGTACTAGCATTGCTGCTAACTGATGTCCAGAGAGACAATCTGCCAACTGTGAACTTGCCTTTGCACTCTTGCTCCGTTCCTCTCCTCTGCCTCTCAGCAATGCAATTTACCCCCAAACGCTGCAGTAAATCAGGACATAAGCAGACCCTCCGTGGTCCCACTGTGACCGACAGGCTTGTTCTTCAGTCTGTGTACTATGGAGCAACGAAAGCTGACACAGGGGAAAGTCTACGTATGCTCACACAGAATCCGATCAGTTTTACTGCTGGTACTCACTACTCTTTACCTTTAATATTCTGTCTTTCGCAGCTTGCTGAAGAGCCTATTTGGAAAACAAGCTAGCTCCTCACCCATTCCCATATTACTTCCCCCTCTTGCCCTGCGCCTTCTTGGGCTTCCGCACTTCCACTTCTAACTCTCACAGCAGCTCCAGTGCTGCTCTCAGTACAAGCCTCCACCGAAATTCGTCATTGATTGGTTCAAAGAATCCATCTCAGAGAGACTGCAGTACATGTTCCTCATGCATTGGTACAGAGCATTAAGGACAAAGGCATATTGTACAGTAACGTGATTGTTTTTATTCCCCCATTTATATCTGAACAAAAGCTTTTAGATCATTTAGATCATTTAGCTTTTAGATCATTTCTCTTCTGCCTTTTGCAAGCTGGCTTTGCAATATTTCTAGAGGACTCTTGAACACCTTACAGACACCTGAGCTCTTGAGATCTGAGCGTTTTAGTGCTGCAGCAACATTTGGCACACAGTTTATTGCATTCTTACGAAGTCAGAGGCATACAGCCCTGAGCTCCACTTCCCCACAGTCTGAACCAGCTAGACTCAAGGTATCGCCCATGTGCAAGTCCCATTGCTGCCTGATGATGAGGCCAGCAAATGCATCAGGCAGAGCAGGAGCAGTGCTGCTCCACAGGGGAGGATGAGCTGGCAGCAAAGGGAGATCACAGCGCAGGCAGTGCTTTCACCACCCCAGCACCTGGCAATGGAGACAGCAATGGGTGGTCCTGGACTGGGCTGAACTGGGGCTCCAGGGCCACAAGTAGGGCATGAGAGGAGCCGGGGGAGTGGGACAGGGCCAGCGAGGGCTGGTGGTTCCCTCAGGACCATAACAAAGCTCTGGTTCTCTGTGGGGCAGCCTTAGAGAGCTCTCTGAGGGTCACGGCAAATTGGCCACAGCATCTCCAGACCAGAACAGCTGGAAGGATTTGTACCTGCCAGCAGCCACCCTCCTACACAGCACATCCTTCCCCGTGCAGGACAAGGAACACGCGCAAGCACTGCTGGCCCTGCCCATAGGTCAGAACACATCTCTGCACTGCCCCGTGCTCAGGTCAGGGGTGAAACATGGTTTTAGAGAGCTATTATGCCTAATCTGCTAGCCCCTTTCCTACCTGTGAGATGAGGTTTTCTTTTCCCAGCTGATTTCTGCTTTGGTTTATGCCAGTTCAGCCGTGCCGGCCGTATGAAGTGGCCGTGATTGATTCAAATTTTGCATCTGCTCCTCTCTCCTCTTCGCCTACTTTCTGAGTCATGAAGACAGCCACATGAACTTACTTACCTACATGTCTAGACTGAAATTAGGCATAAGTATGTGCTTCATTCCCCTTATTGTCTCTGCCTGCCAGCAAGGCTTTACTTACAGGTAATTGAACCATATCCACAAACTCTATGATGCCACTGGCAAACCAGGAGGGGGCAAACTCACTCTCTCACGCCCTCATGCTCCAGGAAGTCAGCAAGGCATCCACAGCCACATGTATGCAGATCCCAGGCCCTAGACTCCTAGAAAGAGATTTGTGTCCCTTTATTCAGCAACCTCAGTGGCTAGCAGGCTGTTGTGCCATCAATACAGGTCACACTTTAGATAAATTAGCCATCTACATGGCCACAGAAACCCACTGCACTGCAAATGCATGCTCAGTACATCATCATTCCCGTAATAACACATTAGCATTCCCCTTTGAGCAGTAGTCTGTGCTATCCCCATTTTTCATATCACATATTCTCTTTTGTAACACCTGAAAGCATTTCTTTACTGCCGGGAAAAAATAAAAGACATCAGTATTACAATGCATACTTATTTTCAGGCACCTGCACAATCTGATGTTTTGACATTAAAAGTCTCTGGCAATCAGTTAGTCATTTCACAAAGACTGAATCAGCACTGTCAAAGATTCATTGTTTTAAGTCCTTCCTATCAGACATCCATTCACTTTGCCAAGCAGTGTCTTTTAATAATTCTGCTCAGACTCTCAGCACTGCTGCTGTCACTGCTGTTCTTGCACTGTAAGTACAATCAATAGCTGGATGGACAAAAATTAAATCATTTAATGGATTCTGGTTGAGTTGATTTAGGTCACAGGGTTGCCCAATGCTTCTGGCAGCCAATGTTATTTCATATTCCTGTATTGTCATAACAGTGCACGTTTCCACTTGGTTGCTATCCTGTGGCATGTCAGAGCAGAAGATGTGGGCTGGCTAGATTATTGTGTGGAGTCATGAGAGAAGCCTCTGATACACCTGGTCAAAAACACACAGTTTTTTTTTTGTTGTTCCTTTTGTTTTGTTTTGTTTTTGCTTTTGTTTTTTTTTTGTTTTTGTTTTTTCCTTCTTGGTTACTGCAACTAGCAGTCTGAAATGTTTATCTAACCATGCTCCTTCTTTCTTTCTCAGGAGAGGATCACGCCTGTTCTACAAGCTTGCACATCCTCACTTTCTCAATATGAGCCCTGATATACAATATAATCCTACGATAGAGTACATGGGCCTTAATTTCTATGCCTTAGCTCATATGGAAAAGACACCATTTGCCAGCAACTGGCTCTACTATGGTGAAAGGAAAGGCTGCAACAAATTTTCTCTTGATATTAGTAAAAATGGAATCGTAACCCTGGAGTCATAAGCAGAATTGTTAAGCAGTCATCAGCAGGGTGTTGAAATAGAGATGCCTGGATCTTATTGCTGGAATTTCATTGCTGGAAGTCAGAACAGGACCATTTCCAGCCATGTGTAAATTCACAGGAGCATCCCTGTGACTGCTCTAAATTAATCAATAGATAAAATTAACCTTTTTCCAGCTGTTGGCTTAGCAGAATACAATTTAAAGGCACTTTTGATTATCCTCTATCTTATTATATTGCCCCCTGGTGAAACCAAGGAACTATATACCCCTCTACTGTCTTGTGAAGAAAAACAATCAAACACACACACACACACACAAAAAAAAAAAAAACACACACTGAGGTATGAAGAATCTGACTGGCAGTAGGTTTTATGGATTTTATCAAGATAAGAAATATATGTCCATTAATATATTAATATGCTGAGAGCTCTTGATCTGAATAGAATGTGGGGAAAATTCCATGTGGCTACAGAGGGCAAGTACATGGCCAGAACATCCAAAAGCTGCTTTTCAACACATTTCCTAGGCATGAGTCTGGTAGAACAAATAACAGCTGCTCTACATTGCTACAAAGTCTGTGGGAAGCTAAGGTGGAAACACCTGAGAAAGTTTTTGTGGTGGATAAAAGTATTTAAACACATAGTCTAAGCCAGTGAGTGATGAATCCAGCTGAGAGTGTGCTAAATATTACGGTCTACTGCAGAAATATGTAATTGTTAACAGGCTTATTACACTATGTATAATCAGGGATTTTTTTTACAATGTTTTATTTACTTGGTAGCATGTAATGGTTTGCAGTTAATAGGCATTTTAATCTGTTTTTAATTGGCATGTTATACTTCTGAATCAGGAATAAAAGGAATTAATAAATGTTACAAAAATTGGATTGAATATAAGATAAATTAGAATAGAGCCATTATAGTCCTTTGAGTAAGTATTTAGAAATTAAATTATAAATATATTTGAAATGTTAATCATTTACCCAACAGGCTATAACAGCTTGCAGTGCACCATTACAATTTGTCTTGTAAATCCACATTCAGACATGGAATATAAGTGTGGGGGAAAAAAAAAAAAAGAGCACTCTTTGTGGGTAGTCATAGCTATTGCAGAACAGCATTGACTCTACTTGATCATTTCAGAATGTACTCTATCCCTAAACAGAGGAAAACACCAAGAAAATCTGAAATTGGCCAATTCAATTTCCTTTTAAAAACATGTTCCTTGCATAACTTATGAAGACAAGTTAAAAATGCCAGATTAGATCACGGTCAATGGAAGAGGCCAAAAGTACTCAATGATGTAATGCTCTATATATCTTACATGCATCTCTCTTATTACCAGTCCCACTGAGTGCATTTGTTGAATCTGCCTATCCTCACGGAGCATTTATGAGCCACAGAAGCGTCACCCCCCACAATGTACACGCAGGAAATAATGATTTACAGGATGAGTTCCATTAGTAATTAAATCATTGGATGCCTACGTTTGAAACGGTTTCCCTCAAAGTGCTCGCTCAGTTTTCACCTTACCACAAAAGTCCTCATGTTATTGTTATCCTTGTTCCTGGAGGAGGCACCCTGTGCAGGCGGTGAGGTCTGCTCTTGGCGTGGACAGCCCCTGTAGCAGTGGCCCCTGGAGCAGCTCAGTTGTGGCATGGGCCCAAAAGCAATGGACCACCCATTTGTTGTGGTCTGCCCTACACAGACAAGGCAGAAATAATTCTCTACTGGCTCCGTGATGCTGGGCCTTTATCACCTGAGGCAGGGAGTAAGTTAATGCTTTAATGCCTTGATTCTGATGCAACAAAAAGGGCAGCGGATATGAAACCATTAACAGTGCACAACAGGGGAAAAGGATTTTGTCCTTGAGTGTTATCAGCTCCAGTAGTTTTATTGAGAGACTCTTGATATTTGATGCTACAGACTGCTGACCACATGATGAAGTCTTCTTATGTAACATCCAGGGTGATGTGCTTACAGAGATAATCACACAAACACAAATCCCAAAGGTTTTTTTTTGAACAAGACACAGAACTTCATACACCTGGCTTTTAAATCAAACACATGATTTGTTTAGAAACTAATTACTTGCATTACTATTTCATGGCATCCTTTCTGTTGACAGATTTTGTGTATACCATTAGGCCTTTGATAACAACTAGCAAATACTATTCTACCATCAGAACAAGTCACAGTTCCTCTACTGACTGCTCTCTACCAAAATGAGGAACACCTCTCACTGCTTTGATACCAATAAGACAGTAAATGGCAATTACTTCATCTCTTGGCGTTGTATGAAGAAGATATTCCTCCTGTTCGGGCCAAGAATTTGGATAGGCTCAGAAGCTGAGATACAGAAAGGGTCAGATGCATGAAATGACACCTGCTACCAAGCATCACTTTAGGCTTTCACTGACAAAACAGAAACCCTGAGTATGCTTCTTCATTTTCCAGCTATCCCTAGAACTAGTCACAGTTCAAAACTATCTAATTTATTATTGATACAGACCCATAGGTGTCTGCAGCAAGACGCACCTTGAATCTGTTGAGAGCATCCCAGCACTCAGTCTGTGCTACTCACATTTGCAGCGAGATTTGCCTGTCTCACATGCCAAGCTTAATTTTGGATCTGGATGACTACTGCACCAAGGCTCTCAAGGACCATGGCTGCAGACTATGGCGTGCACTCCTCATTCCTTCTCTCTGACCACTCTGCAGCAGGTGTCCAGCAGGTGGACAGAGCTGATGTCCACCTCTAGGTGAGGAGATGGACCACCCATCTCTTGCACAGTGCCCTGGCTACTAGGGCACAGACCATTCAACATATACGAAAATATACAAGAGAGACTCTCCCCTCGCATGCAATAACTATATTTAACAGGAAGGAAGGGGGAAAGCAAGAGAAGCTGTGACATCCAGGCCTTGCTGCACTGAATGCTTAACATAAAAATCTCCAGAGCAGAAACTGGAAACAATCTTCCCTCTCATGCTGAGTGCCCCCACCACTAGGGCTGGTACTGTCCAGATCAACAGGCAGGCTCATCGCTCCATACTACGCTGAAGTGTGTCAATAGGACAGAATGAGAGTTTTGCTTCTGCAGTATCACGCTGCTACTAGCAGGATTATTCTGATGGGTTGAACTCCCCTCAGGCAGTGGGAGAAGCTAAACATTGGTCTTTGGCACTTAAAGACAGTACGCTACTTGACATGCTGTGATCTTAAAAGGACACGCTGCTCCTGTTCTTTTAACCATGGTTTATATGCAGCCTGTTTTTGAGAACATCTGTGCAATCAAAACCCTGTGCTTGAGAAATGACAAGACACTGACCAGGTAACCAGGCCTGAGAAAAAGTGCCAGGCCACTCACTGAGGTCAAGACAAATCACTTATGCACAGGCTGCAGAGCAAACGTGAGTTTTACTGGCAGAAATCTTGGTTTCTATGTTCTTTAGATACCTCCAAAGGCTGGAGCAGCTGCAATTGTTTATGAGAATCCAAATTTTGGATCTGGGAGCCTGACACTGGCATTTTTGGAAGCAAAGATCCTTTACAAGTCACCCATAAGTGACAGTGGTTTCCACTAAAAAGCACTAAACCACCAGCCTCCCTCTGAGAATCATGCCCTAAGGCAATAAACAGTCTTTAAATTCCTTTCTACCCCTGAGCCTCCCAGGGGTACAATGCAATTATTTACAAAGTCAATTTGCCTGTGACAGGGAGGATTTCTTGCTATATATATATCCTTTTTCACTCCCAGCTCCACTCTGCTGCCTTTCTTCAGGACTTGTGCCTTTCTTCACTCTGCTGCCTAACAATATATATCAGGCATATTTAAGTTTACCATTTCCCATGGGGAACTCTTGCAATTAACTTGCTGTCCTGGTGTGTGGATGAGTAAATTGGGAATGCGCGAACAGTTGATTTGTATTTATGGTGAGCAACTCCTGTGAAGCTTAAAAAAAAAAAAAAAAATAATAAAAAAAAAGATATTACAAGCAAGGAAAAAAAAAAAAAGAAAATAAAGCCCATTTTAATAAGAAAGATATATTTTTAAATGTCAAATTATGTGTTAGGCCAGTCTTCAGGTTGCGTTCACTTGTGTAACTCAACTCAAGTTTTTACCAGATTGTGTCTTCAGAGGAATTGCTTCAGTTTTCCCTACCTGTAGATTCAAGGTTATGTTTACACTACACACATTTTAAAGAGCCATATCCAGGAATCTAGCTTCATAATATTCTGCTTAGGTGTTTTAGGGTTGAGGTTTTTTTTCCTGTCATGAAAGAGAAAAGGTAACGACGTCAAGGTTTCTATTTTTGTAATTGTTATGATAATATTCCCAATATATGTGATCTTGGTTTTGCAGAGGTTGAGCATTTCCCTTCTGCTTTTTGCTTTATTTTACAGATTCCAGTTGATGGAAACTTTCATGTCCAGTTTTACTGTCAGTTCAGCAGCTCCAAAACTCAAGATGCAACGTTTCTGTTTCCTTAGAAGGTTGCATGCTGTGCTCCTAATAGAAATACCTCTCTCTCGCTCACCCTGACAGGAATATTTAAATGCATCCATCACTGACAAAGCTCAAATCAAATCAGATATTAATCAAAGGCTTCATTTTTTCTCTTTCTTTTAATTTGAAAGAGCTGCAACAATAGAATAAATTCAGCAAGAGAAAAGTCAGTTCTGTTGAAGAAAATGCACATGAAAACTACTGGAGATGTTTTTGCCAAAGGCAGTGCCCACATCACTCTCTTCTACCCTATTATTTCTCCTACCTTCCTCCATTGCGTGGAATTAATCTGAGGCTCAGAAGGGCTGGCCCAGGGGCCATGTAATTTCCTGGCTTTTATGGGAGAACTCCTGAGAGAGCACCAGTGGCTCAACACCTAAACTTGACCCAGAAAAAGACTGCAAAAGCCATGCTCATAGAAAAGAGATCCAGTTTTGTAAAGAGCCAGAACCTCAAAAAGCTTCTGCAGGTCACTGGAGCAATTATGAACATTAGCCTCTCTAGCAGGTGAAGCTAAAAGGAAATGCTATGTCTCATCCCTAAAATGTAAAGTAGTTCTCTCTCATTCCCCTGTACCCGCACTGAGCCCCAGCTGTTGGACTGACATGACAGAAGTAGCTCTGCCTGACAAGGAAGGGACTCTGAAAGGCTCTGTGATAACTCTCTCATCCTCACAGGGCGAAATAAAGGAGAGTGATAGAATGAATGCCTACATATACATAGATATACACTCACTCCCAATTTTTGTTGGTTGGAAGAAATTCTTCCTAAAAGAGCATTTTACTTTATCCCATAACGTGGACAAGAAGACAACTCTACTCATGGGAAGGATGCAGCTTTTGATACCCATTATTTTTTCATCTAATCAGGGACAGAAAAGAACATGGCAGTGCCAGTGGCAGAAGACAAAAATGCCCCCCCCCCCCCCCCCAAACATGGGCACTGATGAGTTGGTGAATGCTCCAGCCCTGCATAAGAGACCCCACTGAGACAATTTTGCTTGGAAGACCATCTGAGAGTGAAGAAAGGCACCCACACGTGTTTTTCTCTCCCTCATTTCTTCTGGGGTGCTATGGAATTGCATTTCACACTTTCGCTTTGCATAAGCTGTTCAGCATCCCTGACTACTTCTACCAATAGTTCAGTTTACTTCTGTGTAAAGTGATATACATTATATTTTATTGTTCATACAGGATTCAAGACTAGAGGCTTTATATTAGACTATGTAGGCAACCTTCTGCTCATATTGATCAACATATTTCCTTTGAAATCAAAGAGCTATGTCATTTACTGGTTGAATATCCAGCCATAATTGAAGTTTGTATGTAAAACATAGTGCTCATATGCAGTGGAGCATTTTTAAGTATAAACATGATCTGAGGGAAAAAGATGGATAAGTTATAAGTTTTAAAATGCTTATAACTAAAGGTCTACAGCTTTCTTGTACCTACCTTCTCTTTCGTTTCACTACACATAGCGAGATAAATAAGTACTGCATCTGGGACAAGGCTTTCTGGCCAGGTGAGTGACAGAAGTCCAAAGCTCTGTCTAGAATTGTTTCCTGGCAAATCTTAGAAAAGATTTCAGGCAGGTTTTGGTGTTCAGATTACAAGAGGAAACTGTAAAGATGGACACTTCTTATTTTTTGAAGCAAAATTTTAAAGTGAAAGCAACATAATTTAGTGGATCTTGTTTATTCAAGTCAGAGATTCAAGTTTCAGCTACAAAAATATTTCCCATGCAGAAACAATGCAGAAGAAAAGAAATACGGGAAAGGAAGTATACAGTCTAGATTCACAGTCAGGGTATTTAAAATAACGCATATCGTCATAGAACCTGACTCAGAAAAGTCCTCACTGTTCTTCCCAAGGATCACTTGCCCTTCAGCTCCTAGTCAGAAAACAACAGTTACCCTCCAGATATTCCTCTCATGGGAAAGCATATTTTTAGTTGGGTTTTAGCAGAACCAGCATGGTCAACCATCTCTTTGCCCTTACAATCAAGAAAGATGCAAGCATCTAGTTCACAGTCTCCACATTTCTATGGCAAAAGGAGGAGAAACATCTTTCATGGAAAAGTCCTTGTGCATTTAACTGCTTTCCTGGGAAAAATGCACCATGAAAGCTACGGTAGTTAATTCCCACCTCCAGCTTTGCAAGGACACCTAGACAGAAGTACAGGGTGGTGGAACAGGTAAATGGGGTGCTGGGTGAGGCAAAGGCTTCCAAAACATGCTGGGTGAGGCAAAGGCTAGGGAAAAGTTGTGGCAGCAGCAGTCATCAGCTGGTGATGAGCTTGGAAAGATGTGGAAAATTGCACTCTTTTTTTTTTTTTTTTTTTAAGTGAGGCTCAGTTCCAAAGAAGTTGCTGAATGCTGTCTCAAAGATAAGACAAATGATCTATTGCACATACACAACACCAGACACTGCCTCTCACTAACCCATGTCTGTGCGAGGCACGGGTTGGTACCTCCACACTGGCTGCACGAGTTCATACTTACTAGGCTTATTAGGGCTGTCCTGTTCTTCCTGAGGCTGTCTGAACCAGGGGGGCTTGGTATGTTGGCCCATGGGGTCTTGAGGAAGAGAAGCTGTTGTCCCAGTGACATTCACTCCGTACTGTGCCAAGGTTTGCCCCTTCAGCTCCTCCTGCCAAGCTGTACTCACTGGCGTCTGTTGTGGGACACCAATGTGGTTGTTTTGTCATGACCATAATGCAAGAACCCCTATCAGTACCTCTAACCAGTCCTTTTTTTTGCACTGGTCCTATTCCAGTTTCCAAAGTACTTTCTCAGCCTCAGCAATCTGGTTCAAGACAGCCACGCTTCACTGAAAAACACTGTAAACAAATATTCGTGTTGATGTAGGATGACATCCTCAAGATGATATATAAGGGATATAACCAATATCCAAGCATAATTTTTGTATTTTCTTAGTGCAAAACAGCTACCCCCTTTCCTCAGTCCCTTCCTTCTCATTCATCCTTTTCCACATCAAATGCACAAATTTATCATTGACTGTTCTTCAGGGAATTAAGGCTTCCAGCAAAGCACTGCAGTGACAGGCACAGTGTGCTGAGACATTCTAAGATTTCCCAAAATGGCAGTGATGAGGACATTTTTAAAGGAGGGATGTGACCTGTGAGAGGAAACATGCCAGACTGCAATTTGCTACAGCACTGAAGGGCCACTAAAAGCGCAACTCTCACCTTTCTTCTCATTATTTTTAGATTCAAATAACCCAAGACGAAGACTGCATGATTAACGCTGAAGCCTTTTAGTGACAGTACACTGCTGACAAATTTGTATGATGTCCTAAGGGTGTCTCTCTTTTAATT
Organism: Anser cygnoides; assembly: GCF_040182565.1. Lineage (NCBI taxonomy): Eukaryota > Metazoa > Chordata > Aves > Anseriformes > Anatidae > Anser > Anser cygnoides. The sequence continues at coordinate 81,236,704 of NC_089874.1, forward strand.
AAACAGGGCAGGATCAAAAAAAAAAAAAAAAAAAAAAAAAAGGCCAAGAAACCCCACCTGCATAGACTATGAAGAAAGACACCTATCATACTATCACAAGACAAGGTTCCCTTGGAACATGGTATAAATGTGTTTCCAATTACAGAGCCAACAAATTAACAGAAATTATGCAATTACATTTAATTTTATTTTGGTTTTCCTGTCCTCTCAGGAAAATTAAAAACAATTCAGAGAGCTCCTGTGAAACAATACATGACAGATTTATATGCTCTGTATAGGGCCAGACTCTTCAAATCTACAGAGTAAACACCTCTTTACAGAGGATTTGATAAATTAAGTGTACACACTTTGTAAATCCAATTAGACTTTCACCATCTAGCACAGTTTTCCCTTTTTCCTTTTTTTTTTTTCTCTTTTTTTTTTTTTTTTTTTTAATAAGAAGATCTAGAAAAAACTTCCTAGTGGAATGCATTGGTCATTAGAAAAGACTCTTAAATGAGTTTTGTGTGAGTGAAAGTCAAGTGACTTTGCTGTTACTAAAGCTGGAATGTGAGTGAGAGATCTATAGAAATACATGTTTCGGGATGATCAGTCGATTAAGCAATCTCGTTGTTCAAACACTGCTAAGTGCCTTGCAGTTATGAGATTTTAAACATCAATACTATTTTAAAAAGTCAGTATATTACTTTCTCCTCTGGAAGTTTATTGCAGTCTATCTACAGTGGAATTAGAGGACTCCTGCTGAGCAGTAAATGCATTGTGACTGAGTGTCATGAAAGAGATCAAGAAGCTCAATCCAGCTAGTGAGCCTAGTCATCATGAATGCTTCCTGTGCCTGATAGGAAACCTCTGAACTCTTTGCTGGTGTGTCCAGATGAGGACAGATATGGATACCTAGAGCCACAATTACAGGGAGACAGAGCACTGTTTGACCTGGAAAGGGGTTTTAGAGAGACTCAAATTTCTCAAATTAGGAAGGTTTCTGGGAAAATTATCTGGTCCAATCTCTGAGTTATCACACAGTACTAAAAGGGTTCTACACATTTAATTTATTGCTGGTTCACTTAAAATTAATAAAATATTTCCCTAGCACTTTAGTCAGCTTGCCAGAGGGTGTCATTGAATCAACAGACTTGGCTGAATTTTTAATAATTTCATGACCTCTGAAGCATCAAGGTACTGCAGGAGGTAAGCTGAGCCCTCAAAGGCCCTTTTAGCTAGGCATTAGGAGAAAGACTGGGACTGATTCTTTTCTCTGATACATTGATGTAAATAAAGAATAACACACTGAATTGCAAAGAAAAAAGAAATCTAAATCAGTCCCACTGCTCTTTAAAACCGCATTGACAATTGTTAAATATATGGCAACATTTTCCTTTATGTTCCCTTTTTTGTTGCCAGTCCTTATATTTACGGCATCATTTTTTCAGCTTTGTTGTCAGTCTCTACAATTTACAGGAACGCCTTGCAAAGCATGAATACAGGCAGTAGGTAAAGGAAATGGGCAGAGGAGGAAGGAAAATCACAGATGAAGGGGAAGCAGAGCTCTGCCATTGCCAACTGGGGGTGGGGAGGAATGTCTGAGATGCAATTAGTAAATACTGTGATTCCTTTTGTGCCTTTTGTGTTTTTAGGCAATTATCTTTTGCTAATGAGAGCTGTGCAGAGAATTCAAATGCAGTTTGGGGTGAATTTCAAGATTTGAAAAATGAGATTCACCCTGACATGAAACAAAGCCCCAAACACTGCAGAATTCTCTCTCGAAGAAAATTCTGACAGGAATTTGTTTTCTTCCCCATTCTGTGTTCTAGTTTAGTAATAGAAGTCTTTTCAAAGACACAAATTAAAATGTTGTACTTGACAGAAAACACCACAGTACTATCAAGATACTCACTCCCCCCTCATTATTTTTTCTCTAATCTTCAGGAAAATAAACTTAATTTGATGCATTACTTTAGTTTGCGTGAAAAGGTATTTTTCCAAGGGAAAATGGTCTGTCAACCTTTCTTTAACCTAATTTATTGCTATTGCAAATGAAAGTGGAACACCTAAAATGTGCACTGTCATGAAATCAGGCTGATACATTGTTTGTTCCTAAGTGCAATACTCAAGGGTGCGTTGTCGTACAGAACTACTCTGGAGGACAGAAGGAAGCCTGCCAGAGAAAAAGAGCAAGTAAAATTAGCTGACCTAATACATTTCAGCCCTTTTGAGATAGCAGACAATATGGTAGCCAGTATTTATTTTCAGCGGACTAACATAACATGCTAATGAATTGAGGCTGCTCATTGACTGATGGCTGCACCGCCCCTGCCCAGTGGTATCTGTGGGGTGATTGATGGCCACAGAGCAGATCTGAATCACTCCGCAAAGCCTGTGATTGATGTGAATCCCAAGCACTGCGCCCTCCCAGGGGACATCAGAGCACACATGGGTGGAAAAGATGGGGATACTCAGTTTTGGGGAGGGGGGGAGGACTGGTCTTTTAAGGCTCTGCTGATGCCGCAGTCTTTTAGTGCACATTCCAGTACGTACAGGCAGTGCCAATGGCTTCAGGTACAAAACTGCAGCACGCTGCAGGATCAGAGTCTTAGGGCTGTCTTCCCACATAAATTCTGAGCTTCGCACATGAGAAGCACCAAGCTTTCTACTATATGTGAGAATAGCCTAATACAATTTCAGGAACAATTCTACAAAGATGAAAGTGCTTGACTGTATTTCTGGGGTCTAAGTATTAGCTCACCTTTCACATTAAAAACCAAGGATGGGGAGGAGGTGTATGGTCCCTGTTTTAACGAAAAACTCATTTACATTACAGTGGCGTATTTTCTAAGCACAGGAAGACACAGTCTTTGCTCTAGAGTGTCAAGTCTAAAGAGACAAAGATAAATTACAGTTTGGAACCAAGGAAGAATAAACAAATAATCTAAGTGGTAATAGCCAGTAGTTCCTGTTAATTACAGGCTTTCACTCCCCTCCCCCCCATCCCTTCCTTTTTCTTAATTTGTTAATTCAGTTAATGCGCTAAATTCATTCCCTTCAACAACTGCTCTAAGTTACATTGCACTGCATTTATGTCTCTCTTCCCCCAGTGTTCAACCCCCTCTCTCTGTACAATTCATTCATGAGATGAATTCCCAGGACAGGTAGAGGTTTAGCCTGATAGACTTACCTGACCCTCCCAAGGCAGAAGGCACCTTTTATCTATCATGTAAATCCCTGGCAGGCCTCAAAACCATTGCTTAGCTCCCACATAATCTCATAAACCTTTGCATTGCTGCCAGTCTGCATTGCCAAATCCGCCTAACCACTGACACCACCCACCAGATCCTAAACTGCTCAGGGTCCTGGCTCAGGCCAAAGCTTCACAACGAGATTCTCACAGTGACAGGAACACCCTAAAACTTGTCATCTGTCAGTACAGGCAGCAGACTTGAGGTAGGCCAGCAACAGGGAGCAGAGCTTCACTGAACCTGCATACAGGCAGCTGGGAATACAGGAAGAATAGGTAGGGATGGAGTTAGCCCTAAATGAGAGGTCCTAAATGAGGATTCAGACCCCAGGGTGGGGCAGAACTGGAGCCAAGACCTTCCACATCCCACAGAAGAGCTCAAAACAAGATATTATCTTATAGGGTAGTTCCCTCAGCTGCTCGGTTACTTTGCACAAGTAATGATAAAAGAGCGACTTGAGGCTACCATGAACCTGCTGACTACCCTAATCACTGGGTGATGGAATTGGTCTCTCTCTTGTTTAATGAATAATTAATAATAGCCCTGCCTTTCCTCACAGAGATGTCACGAGGAAAAAATATTTTAGATTGTTAGGTGCTCTGATACCAGGCAATGGAAATCATCTAAGTATAATCAGCTATCCAACCAGCCTAGGGCATCAGAGACCAGAGAACAGGCAGCTTTAGATGGGACTAAAGGTTAATAAGGATTATATTTTCATTTGGATAGAGAAACAAGATAAGTCAAGTCTGAAGAAGAGAAGAAAAAAAAAAAGGAGTGAGAGAAGAAACAAAGGACTAAAATATTAAAATAGAGCAGAATGGAAGTTTCAGTAAGTGATCTGACAGGAACAAAAACTCTGGTGAACAAACAACCCCTTTTTTTTTTATGTTTTCAAGCTCCACACCATTAGCTGAACTCTTCATTGCTAACTTGTTCAGCTGAAAAGAGCCCTGTTACACTTTGAGAAAATGTAAGGATTTTAAGAAAATGTCTAACTCTTCAGTTCAGCTCAGCAGGCTGAAAGTTCAGAGGGTAGGAAACCATTTACCATGTGAATAAAGTGAAAAATGCCTTTGAAAATTACATTTTTAATTACATTTGACATTTCTGAGCCTCCTGCTGATGGTATCTCTCCAAAAGAAAAAATAAAAAAAAAAAAAAAAAAGACATAATTTGAGACAGAAAACACTAAGAGAGATTGTAAAACAGTTCAAAAGTTACTATGATAGAGGCATTGACTTCACATCGCTACTCATCATAGTGTTGTCTAAACACCTCTCACGCATTAACTTCATCTCATATAAAGTCTATGAATTAGCAAAGCAGAAGTATTCCTGATTCACTGAGAGAATTCAGGAGCAATTTCTAACTCTTCAGCTCAGCTCAACAATTTAATTACTGCTCTATTCCACCACTTCTGACCCAAACCTCTGTCCTTTTGTGGCTCCTCCAGGGTCAGGGATGAGCTCCTCAGTGCTGAATACCTTCAGTGTACGGGAAAGCTGCCCTCATGGAGCCCCAGCTGTAGGGCAGATACTGGAGATGCAGAGGAAGAGAAAACAAGGGAATATGGGAGAAGTTCTCTGAAGCCCAGTTGTTTGAGGCTGACAGAGGGCTGAAAGTCAGCTGCTGCAATTTGAGCATAAATTAGAGAATTGCAAAGATATACAAGCAAGATAATACACAACCTTGAAATGAGAGAAGGCCCACAGACCACATAAAACACCTTTTCCCTTTCTCTCTTGTTTTTCAGCTCTTGTAGGAAACCAAGAACAGACTCCAGGAAGCCTGCCATTCCTGGACAAGCTACAGAAAATCCCATGCTCTAACACTCAAAACTTCTGCATTTCATCCCTTTGGCAAAAGGATTAAATGTTTCTATGGAAAAGGAACATTTTACCATCTGCCAAGACTTCCCTTCCTGCAGGAAGACAAGCCCAAAGCATTATGTAGTCTTAATAAATAAATAAAATTTGTCTACGTGTTCTTGTTCCAAGGGCATAATGTTCACTCAACGACCATCCCACATATTGCTGTGACAATAAGACTGGCCCTATTGGCTACACACATGCTAGCAAATTAAATCCCACTAAGCATTACTCCCAGTCACTGAAATATGCATTGCTAAACTGCTAGAGCAGTGCCTGGTACACATCTGGTCTCGTGCTTTCCTAAACAACTCTCAGTTATAGCTCAGGAGTTAAGGAGGCGTAAGGAGCCTTTGTAAGATGCAGTTTACATGTAGTTACCTGATTTTGGTGGCTAGCAGTGTTTCCTCTGCATTGTAAGATGCAGTTTACATGTAGCTACCTGATTATGGTGGCTAGCAGAGTATCCTCATGTGGAAGAAAATCTTCCCGTAGCAGTTTGAGCTCATTATTACAGAACGTTGCCAGAAGCACTAAATTTAGTAGGGAAGATGTAGCTATGCAGAATACATCATTTACTTCTTGCATGGACACACATCCAAAGCAAAACAGGTTCTTGTGGATGTTATCATACCTTCCTCCAGCCTGTTCAATCCAAAGTAAGCTTTCTACTTAGCTATAAAAATGTCCTTCTAGTACTTTAATACTAAACATTAGCAGAAGCCAACCTATTAACACCTACAGCACAGGATCTCGATCCTCATCATATTCAGTACTAACAAAAACCCACTCTTTTGACCCAGTTACAAATCAGTAGGAGTGATTAAACAACATAAACATGAATGACAAAGAGCCCTATGAATTGGCTCTGTTCCCAGATATCTGTACTAATGTGATCATAACCTCATCACCATCTATTTCCTCCAAATATAGATAATTAATTTATTTTCAAGGAGATATAACTGACTGGGAACTGAGAATATGATGTATCTTATCTACTAAGAAATCTGTCTGGTACAGTCCTATGTCTCCATCAAAGAGCAGCACCAGTTAAATGAGCGAGTACCTCCGGGTAAGCAAACATCACAAACTGTGCCTCCACGTTCAAGTTCATACACGATCTTTAATAGCCAGCTATTGGTATCAAACACGAAAATCAGATTTTACAGCTTTTCCAGAGATTTACTTAACATTTGTTACATCAGTTCAAAGTATTAGCTGTAGCCTTGTAAATGACCAGTCTCAAAACCACGAGTGCTAACAAATCATTTTTATGCTGGTCAGATGAAAAGAAAAGCTAACAGAGAAATTCAAATTTCAAATCAGCATATTCTTAAATGACCTATAGCTCAAACAGTCTGACAGCATGCCTTTAAACGTTGCAGAAATATTTTCTTTCTTTCACAGGAAATGTGGCAATTTTCTGGCCAAGTTAAGGTGCCAATTCAGGAAAGCATCACTATTCAGAAAGGATGTAAGCATATGCTTAACTTGAAGCATGCACTTGAGGCTCTTCGACTTAATGATAGGATCTAAGCACATATTTACATTTAAGCACATGTCTGAGTGCTTTCCTCCATAGAGACAGATTTAAGCTCGTGCTTCACTGCTTTCACTGTCTAATTTTCCAAGACAAAGCTATAGGTAGAGATAAAATAGCGTGTTAGAATGGAAGCTGCTTGCCAGGCTAAATGCATATAGACAGTCAACCTCTGCAAAATTATATGCAAACATAAAGGTGCACAGCTCATTAGTTGGGTACTGAGGAGGAGAGGGACAATGAGCCTCTGAACTGTGGTCCCAGCTCACAGAAATTACAAGAGTTGGGCCTTCAGCTCACTGAAGAGGTGATGGAACACCTAATACTGGACGTACAGCCACCTTGACTGAATGTGAGGTTAAAGCATGAAAGGAAATAATAGCTGGTGTTTCTTTGGATTTGATTCAAGCCCAGGGCAAGATGGGCATTAAATGGGGGCAAATGGCCTCAGGCTATCGGTGGCTGCTGTTCTGTCTGCCTTTGAAAAAGGTGGAGAATTGTAGCAGCGAGACAAGCAGGAGATAGTGATGACTGAAAAGAGCTCAGAACTGCAGCGGTCTGTTTCATCAGGACTTTGAAATACCTCCAATAAAATGGAGTAACAAATTCCTATGGGAAGACTTACAACACATCTGAGTTTTGGTGAAAGAAAGGGTTAACAGCTATCAGACATTCTTGTATTTTTGAGATTGTGTTTTCTATTTTTTTCCCCAAAACACGCAGAAATGTCAAAAGACCTTGAATATAAAGTTTTCCTTTGTTCACAAAATTGTAAATGTGTTTTATCAATTTTGTGGAATATCTCCTGCACTTTACTTTTAACAACAATAACTGATGGAAGCTGTTGACTGACTGTACTGCTGAATCAGTGTGACATGGATAACACAGTCCTCTTACTGATGTCTCTCCAAAAATGGAGGGACACCACCTCTCCAACAGACAGACACAGTCAGTGAGTCATGTACATAAACCACTAACATATAGTCCTATAACCTACTCTTTCAAGCTACAGGGAAAATAATAAAAACAACAAAAACAACAAATTACTTAAGAAAAAAAAAAGCAAACTCACTGCATTGACACAACATTTTTTTTTTTTTTATTTTCCAACTGAATTGTGTGAAAAAAGAACACAAGAAATATCTTTAGGGAGCTAAAGTGGATAAGAAAGCAAACTGCTGAGAAAGGCCAGGAAAGTATGTGCTCTAAACCATCATAGCAATTCAGCACAACTGCTAGTGGTATTTTTAAGATGGGCTGCAAAGATGCCTTAGACAAGATTTGAAGTGGCTTTCATCACAGAATCTGAAGGGAAGCAATAGCAAACATTACTTGCTCCTTACAACTGTGCCTCATCACTTACTTGAAGGGTGGAAGTGAAATTACTGTTGCTCACGTACATTGCTCATGTAAAAGACAACCACAGTACAGAGCAGTTGTTCTTGATATACCTGTTCTGAATCCAGGAGCCAAACACTGCATTATTTGGAGTGAATTGACTTATTATTGTTAATACCTAATCTTCATTAGTTATCATTTGTTATTATTATTATTATTTTCAATATTTTCATAGTATTTATTCTGTAAGGGACACTGAAGCAATTAATTGTTATATAGTAGAGATATAGGTAGAGACAGATACAGATATAAACTCTTAAGATATCTTAAAGACATGTTTTCATACCTAGCACAGTTTTCTAAATGTGATTTTATATGTATTCACACTAGAAAGATGTCTCCCCAGAGACCACAGTACAAAAATCCTAGGGCTAGATTCATTAGGGAAGGCTGTATTGGAAAGAGTTTGATGATAATATAAGAAAAAATATAGAACAGTATTAAAAAAATAAAATATAAAATAAAAAAGCATGCATGCTGAGTAACCTCAACTGAACAATTAAACGCATATTAAAAGTTTGTCTTGTAATGTTATTATATAGTCTGTAGCACATCCAGCTAGTACTAGAGAACATTTGCTTCTGAAAATAGATATTTTTGCTACCATGAATCACAGCTGAGCTGCAGGCCAATATCAGTATTTTAGATGAAACAAAAAATTGCATCATAAATACACAAAATGCCATGAAACGAAAGTATGTACTAAAGCTAAAATATATAAATCCCATTAAAAATATATATTACATTCCTTTTAAAAACTGTCGTCTTTCATATCCATCAACAAATCAGACTAAGATGCAATATGTAGCAATAACTGGCTAGTCTTGACTTAGTGCACCACTCAGCCACTGCACAGCTAGATAAAAATAACTTAAGCAGATTATTTTGAAGGATAAACAGATCATTAAAATGAGCTGGTGATGACTGTTCATCTTAAAACCACATCTTCATACTTAATTCAGTGTTCTAAGTTAATTTGAGTTAACAGGGTAGCATATGAAAGACAATCGATGCAATAGCCCTGCGTGCGATGAAATAGCCTTGCGCCTACAGTTACCGAAGGAGGATGCACTAGAATCGGTTTCTCAGTGACAACATACAGCATCAGAACAAAAATACAGACATGCAGTGATATAAACTGAATTATTCAAGACATTTGAATACTGGACTTGACAGAGCCCCATTTACCTTTATAGGAATGTGCCAACACACTTATATCCTACATTGTTAGTGCTGAAGTTGTGAGAGTAAAAAGATGATGTGTAAACTGGGTGTTAGACAAGACTCTTGGCTAAAATAGCCAACAGAGAAACATCAGGAACAAGATTTGACCTTTAGAGGCACCCTTTTCCAAGGCTGGGTGCCTTATTTTGCGCAACCAGCAGGCATCTTCCATGCTGGATTCACAGTTCTGAATCAACTCTGATACCAAAAGCTTCCCAAACAGCACCATGCAGCTTTGCTCAGGCTCATCTCTTTGGAGTACAAGCAGTGTGCACACATTTTCAGTTTCCTTGGGTGTGATCCAAGAGTTGGGGATGACAACACACACGCGATGCTTTGACTTAAAAAGGAATGATCCCTATTCCACCCTGCTCTGACATTACCTCCTGATGTATAGTTACTTCCCAAGCATGTCACTTGAGAGTCTTGCTGCTTTTTGGACTACCATAATGTTGGCAGCCACTGCTGGCTAGAGTCTGGAGGGATCACCCCTTAAGAGTGGAGCACGTTCACACAACTTCAGCAGTAGAGAAAGAGAAAGGCTCTTCCACAGAGTTATTTCAGGCAGAAAGTTTCTTTCACACCTAACTAGAGGGATTAACAAGACTAACCATCTAAGTTAAGCACCTAAAACCTAGAAAATATACCCCTCCCCATTTTGTACATCATCAAGATTTTATTATGATCCTATTTCATAGGCAGTCAGTGACTAAACGTATATGAAACAGCATATATGCTGTCCTTGGGTGTTCGCCTCTTAAAGCAGGAGGTACAGCTTTCTTTGTTTAATCTCTCCATTTATACTGTCTCCATAACAAAGAGAAACAGTACACCAGGTCTATGCTGCACTTCAATGAGTGGTGGTCACACCAGCTCTGAACTAGAAGAGGTAGAGGTGAATGAGCATGGCACTGCACTGAAGGAAACGCATCCTGCCAGAAGGAAGGTGCATCACCCAGGAGGACAGGCTGCTACTACACTGGCATCAGATGCTGCTACCAGAACCACATTAGTATCCCCATGACACATGAACATCCTTGTTCCTGTATCAGCATTGGCTTTGAAATCTATATCATACTCCAGCACACAAGTAATACAAGATCCTCGTCTCCTAACGCCTAACTTAACAGTCTGCTGCATGTGGTCATACAGGGACATTACCCAGGCATCTGCCATGTACGAACTTTCAGGATTATCTTCCACTACAAAAAGATTAGCCTCAGAAACTCCACAAACCACAAACAGGAGAAAAGCATTCTGTATAGGTGAAGTTAATTTTTTTCTACCAGACACCTCTTATGTGATCTTAGAGACTATTTTAATACATCACTGCAAAACAAGTCATAGAATTTTCATTTTTTACTGCTCCAGTACATGGGTTTTGCATCAGCTTTTGGCACTGCAAATGGGTTTGGATGACAAAGCAATGTCTGCAGTGAAACGTTTTCCTTCCAGTATGTCATTTTTTTGTGTGAATAAAACCTTCACTATCAGATGCTGGAGTGCTCAGTGCTTAAGGTAGTATTGCTGCGAGCAAGAGTGAATGGAAGCATATGGAGATCAATTGAGTTATTCATAAGGTGCCACCACAACAAACTAAGCAGGCCACCTGCTGTTTCACTGCCTCAAGAGGCTTTTCTCTACAACTCATTTTAAAATAATTTGGTGGCAAAGCTGGCACTAGAGTCAGATTATAAACTAGGAATTCAGAAAAATCCTCACCAGGGCTGTGGAGGGAAGGGTGTCTGTATACATATATGCCCCTGTGTCTTTTGTACATACACGTTGCCTATACAATTCAGCAGTGGCGCATTACCACTGTACAGAAATAGAGCATGCAAAAATCAAACAATTTGGCACTTAGAGTTCCTACAGCAACATATCTCAGTCACTTTGCAAATCCTGCACATTTTACAGTATGCATTTGACAGTAAAGCTAACAGTTAACAAGGGACAGGATGTATATGACAAGGAAAACAGTGACAGAACACGTTATGTGACATAGGATGGTTTTCCCTTAGCTTCTCTACCCAACCTCCATGTATTATCATCTTCTGCCTTTTCTGAGCTAGTTTTATCCTGCCCTTGCTTTTGACCTAAGAAGTGTTTGTGTGATGTAAGACCTTCCCCATCTCCTGAATCTTGGTGCAGGGAAGAGAATCTGATCAAAACTTTCAGTTTTCCACAACCCCCTTCCACACCAAGCTGGTTTCCTCTAAGCTCTCAAACCCCCATGTCTGAACACCTTCCAGGGCTTCAGATTCGTCACCTTGAAAGGACACATACAGAAGGAAAATCCTGCTCTGTCACATGTCAGCCTCTCCAAATGTAGCCGAGGCTTTCAGAAGAACTGAAGCCACAATTCACCTTCAAACACGGTTTGCTAAGATCCCTACATACGTCCCTAGTGTCAGGCTTCTGCCTGAGTGCCTCGCTTAATGGACCCCCTAGCCCTTAATTGTGAACCTAAGATGAGCATAAAAGACATCTCAGCAGCTCTGGGGAGGTTTGCCCTACTTTTAGCCACCCCAACAAAGTCAGCCTCTTCTCGGCTCCTCAGCTGCCCCCTGTCCCCATCCGCCCTGCCCATCTCGCTCCACACACGCTGAACATCCACCCGCATCTCCCACCCCTTGGATGCTTGCCTCAGTCTTTCACTTCCCACTTCTTCCTGCAAGATCCTGCTCTTCATTCTTATTTATTCTCTCCAGCTCCCTTGCTGTTATGCACTTGTGGAAAAAAAAAAAAAAATGTGGATTAAGCACAGGAGAAAGTGGGCATCTCTGCTTTGAAGGCTTTCGCCTGCCCCAGTGTGGTCCTGCCCCACTCAGCATGGGCAGCCTAGGGAGAAACAGGCTTGGGGGGGATACAGAAATTTTAGCAAATTTGTAGTGGACACACAAACTGCAGGCTTTAAATGAGTTCAGAAAGGGCAATGGTGTGGCTGAACTTGCAGCGAGCAGACTCTAATAGCAATTTGCCTGTTAATTGTGAGCAGTCTGTAGGAAAACACTGCTGTGTTTGTAGCCGTAAGAAAGGCCGCCCCAGCCGCACACAAACCCCCAAACTCTCTTATATTTGTGCTGGAGTGTGTTGCATTGTTCAGTATGGTTATCACTGTCCAAGAAAATGTTTTATTTTCCACTGTGTGTTGTATTTTTCAGATCTTTAGCTGGACTATTACAGTCTCATGCTGGGTTGTCAAAACAACTCAATCTATGCTGACTCGCTACAGAGAAACATATAGTTTCCATCCAGGGCCTCCAGAGTAACAGTTCAAATAGGAAGCATCAGGGACTGTGATCTGAATATCAGAGGCTCACCAGGATTAGAAGCCTTAAAAAAAGATTTCTATGGGTAATAAATTATTCATAGCTTCAAAGTATCTTAGATAATTAAAATTACCTGCTTTCAGCAGATATGCCATCTACTACAATGCCTCCCTCCCCCTCCCCCAGTAGATCAGATCGACTCTATCTCTTTCAGATTGCTGTATCCACTCCGTGTTTATACATCTGAGAGATGCACTACACATACCCTGTGCTGTTTCACTCACTTGTGTGCATCTGCGCGTGCAGGCACAAACAACTCGTACAAGCAAAGTCCTCTGTTGTGTTGGGAGGCTGACACCAAAGGTGCTACAATACTGGGTTTACAAAGGCTGGGTTTAACCTAATATGACACAGAAACAGCATATCTCACGGAAAAATGCCCATAGCAGCCAGGGTCTGGGGAATAAATAACAAATGCTAGGGTGGGGAGAAATAGGCAAGTCAAATCCTCTATTCTGTGAAGAAGCTGACACCAAGTATGCTAGGATACCTACTAACAGTAATGTGAAGCTAGATTTCTTCACTGACGTGATGTCAACTTCCAGTGAGATTTGGCTTGCTGTTCCCAGAAGTCTGTTGGAAATAGGGACTGTGTTTTTTTCTCTTTCTCTGTTCTCTTTGCAAACAGCACATGGAAAACACATCGTTTGCAAACAACCATGTATCATGGGTGACAATACTGTATCACATTGCTTCTCAGCAATTTGAGATGTCATTTACTAACCCAAGAAAATGGAGGGAGGTAAAGTATTTCATCAAATCAAGGTCCTGAACTTTTGACTTAAGGAGAATATTAAAAATTAGAAAGTCTTTTGAATCTCTGAAAGAAGCAAAACAATTTCAGTTTGGAAGACTGAAAATTTCCTACAGATAACAGTCAAATATTTTAAAGTCATTCTGTACTATGCAACCTCCAAAACTCATATTGCTTCCATTCTGAAGCATCTATAAAAAGAGAGGCACTACAATAAAATTAAATCACTGCGTGCTTGTGCAGAGCCGAGTGAAAGTATTGGTTGAAATGTGTAGGTTACGAGGTGTTTGAAGACAGAAAGAAATCACAGTTAATTTAAATTACATACTTAAATCAACTGAAATTACCTGCTTACACTATATACACTGTTCCCCTCACTATCTCAAGAAGAAGCTTATTGAGAAGGTGGGGTTTTGGTTTTTGGTTTTTGTTGTGGTTTTTTTTTTTTTTTGGATAAACCTCTTCCATTCGTGACTTGTAACGGTTATGCTGGCTTCTGATACAATATATTCTGATATAATACAATACAATGATGTCCTAGCTATAGAAAATAGTATATTATCCCCTTTTGCAGAGATCTTCTATCAATTCAAAGATTGCATAGAAACAAAACAAAAAAGACAAAATGGAACACCATTCTCAAAAAAAAAAAAAAATGGGATGCATTCAGTGTCTATAAACTTTATCTTTCCTAATTCTCTGCCCTTTTTTTTCATAGGGGCAATAGCCTTAACTTATAGAAAGAGGAGTAGGCTGTGCTTCTTTTTTTCTATTTGTTTTTATTTCTTTGATGTGAAAGTGAATGGATAAAAGACTATCAATAAAGAAGAGCAAAGAGCATTGAAAGCTACTTTCCAACTTAATAGAAGGAAATAAAAAATAAAAAATAAATAAAAACACAAGAAAAATAGAGAGAAATAATTATTGTATTAACAAAAATAACTTACATCAAAGAACTGGTAGTGGGAAAGCAGGGATGTTGGATTGAACCTAACTAGCCACAGGAACAGCATATCACACAGATCAGTGCCCACAGTGGCCCGGGTCTAAGGAATAAATAATTAAAAAAAAAAAAAAAAAGGATTCTATGGGGTACTGCCTACCCCTTAGTGTCAAGGCTATGTGTTATCCTTTATAACCAGAAATCATCTTTACTTAATAGAATAAAAAAAGAAAGCCCTCATGCAAGTACATTAATACACCTGAAATGCATTGTCCTTGTGTGAGTTTTAACACTGTTAAGACGGTTCTCTAAGTTCTTAATGCAGTAAATTGAAAACAGTGGTAAGAGCAGCCTTTGAAAGAAATGAAAGGCTTCACTGAAAGGAACCATGAGAATGGTACAAGATGACAACTGTGCTGTTCTGCTAATCTGAACTGTTTGTATGACAACAGTGAGTGTCAGAAATATTACAAAATGATTTAATTCAGACTATCTGTAAGTCAAGGTCATGCTTGATCTCTATTCCCAGAGGTGCTTACAGACAACTTTCAATGGATTCAAATTATGGTCCAGATCATTAACTTAGCTGACTGACTCTTTCTTGCTATTAATACAGAACTCATCTTGGAGATTTTCCGCACGGCTGTATGGATAACCTGAATTTATGTAGACCTCAGCAGTTCAAACCCTGAATATGTTGCAAGCGATGCAACTATCAGTGCCTGGAGTTTATTGGCATGGAAAAGTTTTCATCTTTCATTGGATTATTCTGAAACACTGTCCACTACATAACACACTGTACATGTGGCTTCTCTAAATTAAAATCCATTATTTGCATGTAGAGAGACTGAGGGACAGGTAACACTTCACAGTTCTTGGAGGGAAAATTCTCTCCCTGGATGCATACAGCCTGCCTCACCCCTGCCTTCTGCTCTAAGTATGAAAAATGATATAAAATAGGCTAAAATACACCTCAAGGAGTTCTTCACTCCACCCTCCCACTCCAAGACAAGATCGGTAATAAACTATGTTATTCACACCAAACATTTCTCTAATCTGTTCTTAAAGACCATCAGTGAAGGAGATTCCACACTTTTTCCACAAAATGTATTCCAGTGCTGAACTACCCTGGCCCTTCACAAGCTTTAATTGATACCTTAATTCCCTTGCTGAAAATTAACCCCTTATTTCTGAGTTTACTAGAATAACAGAGTATCCTGAGTTGGAAGGGACCCACAAGCCTCAGAGTCCAACTGCTGGCTCTACACAGGACCACCCAAAAATCAGACCACGTGTCTGAGAGCGTTGTCCAAATGCTTCTTGAAATCTGTCAGGCTCGGTACTGTGGCACTGCCCTGGGGATGGGGAGCCTGTCCCAGTGCCCGACCACCCTCTGGGTGCAGAACCTTTCCCTAACCCCCAGCCTGACCCTCCCCTGTCCCAGCCCCATGCCGTTCCCTCGGGTCCTGTCGCTGTCCCCAGAGAGCAGAGCTCAGCGCCTGCCCCTCCGCTCCCCTCGTGAGGGAGCTGCAGGCCGCCATGAGGCCTCCCCTCAGCCTGCTCTGCTCGGGCCTGAACAAGCCGAGGGGCTTCATCTGCTCCTCATACATCCTCCCCTCTAGACCCTTCACCATCCTCATAGCCTTCCTTTGGATACCCTCTAATAGTTTATGTCCTAAGTACCAGATACAGAGAAAGGTTTATTCCATTTCTGGTTATAACTTTTTTTTTGTGTGTGTCCTAAATTGGGGCCTCCATCCCAACCCTTCCTGATCTGACAGAACAACTCCCACATATTCTGTCTCTGATCACCCAGCACATTCTTCAGAACAATTCTCTCCCTTACTGCATTCCTCTGGAGTCTCTCTCACCAGACCACTTCTTCTGGCAAGCATAGTATCTACAACTGGATAGTATCTGCAATTGGACACCATAGTTCAATCTGAGGCACTCTCTCTGATGTAGCAATATTCTAACATTGCATATGTGGCTACATAAAATGTGATGCAGTAGATAAACAAGTCCCAATTTGCTTGAATGTTTGTTTTGACCTCAACAAGGTCTGAACCTGATTTAAATTCCCTTTGTCCCCCTCAAACTTGCCAAGCTTTATTTAACTTTCCACTCTTTAACTGTAGAGAGGGGCTAACAAATTGTGCAATGATGTAATATGATGTTATGTCCCTGTGACAGATCTAAGCAACAGGAAATGTTAAAAATACCTCTTCTGATTTCCTTTCTAAACTCAGCCAAACTTCTAAGTAATGTGAAGGGAAAACAGCCCAGGTTAAGAAAGAGATTCAGTATCATAACATGGTTCATTAGGACAAGGCCAGAGAGAAAAAACGAGGTAATGCAGAATGACAGGAAGAGCACTTTTCCAGGTGTTACATTCGTGTGTGTACCAATGGAGTTGCTCTCCTCAAAGAGCTTTTTGATGCAGTTGTGTGTATTCTGTAGAGCTCTGGTAACTTTGGTGTAACCTGACTGATCAAACATGCAGACAATAATGGCAAATGCTCAGAGCAAGCCACGGACAATGGAGGCACGCAGGAGTCTCTCTGAGCGGGGAGGAGAGGAGCGGTAGGAAGCCTGACATTCAGCAGATAAAATGGGTCATTTCCCAGCGATCAAAGAAGGCCACAGGCAAAAAGACTGGAAAAGACAGAAAGGCAGGAAAGTCCAAAAAGCACTTTCCAAAATTCCCTTGACAGCTCAGTGCTGGCACTAAGGAAAGACTGCTGCTCTTCCCAAGACAAGGCTCTAACCCTGTAACAATCTCTGTTCAGTACCCAAAAAGCCCTGTGGACACCCCCCACCACAACCACCTGCAGGTGCGTAAGTGCCATTGAAAAATGGGTACATCAGAGGCTCAGTTAAAAAGAGGATGAAATGAGATTTCCTACAGTGCCATAAAGATTTAGCAAAGATAAGAGTTAGTAGGAGTCAATAACATTACTAAGAGTCAGCTTTTAGCTTGCTCAATTCCTTGTGCCATTTGACTGAGTTCAATGGAGTCAGGCATAGCTCAGGTCAGAGAAGAATTTGGCCCCAGTGCCTCCCTTGAACTTTTTGTTCTGGCTCCTACCTGGCTGTGTCTGTGGAGCTGGAAGAGAAATGGCTATTCCCACACAAATGAAAAAAAAAAAAAATAAAAAATAAAGGAAATAAAATCCAAGTACAAAAGGGAGATAAATCAAACTCTACACATTAGAGATAATCCCATTTGTTAGACTTGGTTGTTAAAAAAAAAAAAAAAAAATAAAAAATAAATAAAAAAGAGGGAAAAAATCACTCATTTCTATTTTCTGAGGAAGTCTGCTTGGCCAGTGGCTGAATCTGTAGGTAGTACACTCTACTTTACAAAATACTATTCTTCTTTTGTTCCTATCTTTTGAAAAAGTTAATGAAGATCATCCAGTTCTGGTGACAATTGTGGTAAACAAGGAATTACCTTCCAGAGACCTTGTATGTGAGGCAACAAGCTTTAATATTACTGCAAAATGGGGAGTGTCTGTGGAAATTTTGGCTCAGAAAAACCTTCCATTCTCATTGTGTCACCCACCCTTTGAAACCTGCAACCCAAAAAGTTGATTAGACTGGATGAGCTAAGCAGGCAAAAATGAAGATACGTTTATCAGGACATTTGCACAATGCAGTGAATTGAACAACTGATAGGCACAGTGTCTTGGAAACTACTTTCCCAGGCACAGTGTCTTGGAAACTACTTTCCCTTGCAGGAATATTTAAAACTACTGTTTTCCTCTACTAAGCAGTGTTATCACAAAAACATGTCTAACCAAGGAGTTTTATAAATTAGAAGCTGGGTGTGGAAAAGTCTGTGAGCATCCACAGCTGATGTTCTCAGCTTGAGTAAATCTTCAGTTCTCATCTTCTCTCAAACCCAAGCTACGAGTAGCTGAGCTGTTCCACATGCCTGTGATTTAAAGCACAGTTGCCTGAAGGTTAGAAGGAAAAAATTCTCTTCATCACATAAGGCTGATTTCATTGGTAAAAAGACCACATTTGACCATACTAAGAGGGTTCATATGAAGCAACTCTGATAGCTGCAATTCCCAGGCACTAATTTTGGCAAGGAGAAAAATCCTGCCCAAAATGACTGCATGTGCAAAACTTTAAGTAGAATATCACAAGCTGGGATGAAGCTCTTTTGAAAATGTGGCAACCTGTTTTATTCATCTCTATTTCTCAGAAGGGGAATATGTTGCTAATTAAGCACTGGCCTGCACAGCATTCTACTGAGTAGCAAACTCGGTTTTCTGACAGCTGTTACTGTATTTTTATGAGACCTTGATCCTTTAGAAGATACTGTGCTGTCTCAGACAGTTATATTAAAACCTTTTTCTCTGAGAACAAAATCTGAATGCATTGGGCATTCAGGTTCTTCTCCTCTAATAGGCTTCCGAAAGCACCATGTCTTGCAAAAATCATTCCCAACAATTACCTTTTCTCTAAGAGGCATATGGACCCACTGAGCAAAGATCTGCTCTGCCCTTTTTTGATGGGCTGGGTTTGTGAAGTGCTTTTGTGTTGCGTTTAAGGGAAGATTTCAAGAACAAACAGGAACAATAAACAAGTGGAAGGTAAAAACAGAGAGGAGGATACAACCCAGAGAGTGGAGATTTTGGCAAGTATAGTAGCACAAATACTTGGTTGTTGAAAAAGTGGGCAGCAATACAGATTTTAAGAATATTTTTCTAGAGGAGAGAAAGAAAAGAGAAAATGTTTGTACCCAAAATTGAGGTGAACAGACATGCTTTGCTATGACAGCTACATGCAGAAAAATAAGGCATGTAGGAATAAGAATCCTTATTTTGGGACTCAAGATGAGATTTATTTCTTTTTTAAGCTAAGATAGAACAAAGCTGTCAGACTTCACCTCCTTAAATCATTTTTCTTTTACTTGTAAGACTGTAACGCTATCACAGCTCCACTGTAACATGGAAGTACCAGATATAAGTAGGAAAACCCGAAGCAGTATCTGTTCTAGTGCAAGTTCACAGAAAACCCAGGTAGGTTTCATATTCAGCATCTGAACCTATCCACGCTTATCCTGTATACAGGTTTTACAGCCCCTGACTATGTAAAAAAATTTTTGATGTCAAGGGTCAATAAAAAGTCCCGTGCATCTCTTTTGCTCAGATTCAAAGGTCTAATACTGAATGTTAGGCACAGGCATTATGATTTTACTGATTTCATTCATTATGGAATGAACTGTACTTCGTTTCTTAATTTCAGGTTTATAGAGTGTGCACCATATATTCCACAATGAATTTTACCTAGAATCATACAACACTCCCTCTCACAAAATTCAGCTAAAATTACTACTGTGCTTCTTTGGTGTTTAAAGTTGTTCATCCTTCAGCCTCATGCTTTATAAAACCAAGACCTACAATAATCATTGTTTAATTATTAATAATAGCAAGCTAATGATAAAGGCATTTAACTTATAACACACAATATTTAAACAATTTCTGGAATGTGCTTATGTTCCCTTTTTCATTTTTTGCATTTCTTTTGGCCAATATTCCTGTACATTCATAGTTCTCTGGAGTTATGCTGGCTTAGGAAAATTCAGTACATTTATTTGGAAAGTTTCTTTCATCGTAACTAACAAGAGCTAAGTAATTAAAATCAAAATATGCCTTTTAATATTCAGGGAACAGGAAGAATTAAAATAATAATTAAAGAAGAAAGAAAAAAATTACCGTTGAAAATATATTTGGGCATGGAATATTAAAATAAAAGACAATAAAATATCGCCACCACAATACAGCATAATGAGTAGAAAATGCAAGGCATTAAAAAAAAAAAAAAAAAGACTCTAAACTATATTATCTGCAACATGGCTTGTTTTTCAATGGAGCTCCAGGTTTTGTAAATGACTGAAGAGGAGCCCTTGACCATGTAGTATGTTCACCTGGAGTTCTGCTGCTGTCATACTGCCACTGACAACAACTGTAAAAATAACTTGTGCCTGATATTGCTGGTGAAGATGGTGTGCCATGCAAACACTAAGCACTAGAATTAATAAAGCTGATGTCAAGATGAGTGTTTCCAATTATCAGGATTTCCTTGAATCAAATACAGAGTTTCGGTACTGAGGTACACACCATCAGTTTTCTTAATCATATCTGCCAACTCTGCTTCCCAGATCCCTGCATGTTCTTGGCTGAGTGTAAAATGAGGGATAGAATATGCCTTAGAAATCGGTACAACAGCTGCTATCACAATACTAGTCAGTTACCTGGACGTCCTTTCCACCTCTCTGTAAGCATGATTACGTGTGACTAGCCCTCTCGAAAGCCCATGCTTGCAACCCTCTGGACGAATCACATGAACTACCGACACTGCCCCAGTCTGGAGTGCCCCAGGAAGGCAGCTGAGCGAAACTGTGGAAGTATTTGGATAGATCTGCTAAAGACTCTGTGTGCTGTCTTGGATGCGTTTTATCCTTTCAATGACAAGGATAATCATACTGCTTAGGTATCTAACCCAGGGTAACTGGGGCCCCTGTTTCAGAGGCTACGGGATCCCCAGGTGTCTATTTCAGTACTTACAGAGAGAATCTAGCTCCTAATTTCAGGCAGTTTGGATCTTAGTGGTGCACCTGCAAAAGCATCAAGGAGATAAAATGAATTCCCTCTTTAATGTCACCCTACCTCTGTCCCTCACCTGCAGAACAGGAATCAGCTTGTTTTCCTACCTGACCAGGGTATGCAAAAATGGACGCACATCACATTGAAACATCATCAGATATTACTTTTCTGGGGAGCAGATAAGGACCTTACACAGTTAGTATTTTTAAATAAAAGTGTATCATTCGAAAGCTTAATTATTTTGGTAGTGAAAAATGCTCATTATGAAAGTCTAATTAAAAGAAAACAATTTTCATTTTAATTATCTTTCATAACTGCAACACATATTTATGAGAGTCTGCAGTAGCAATGGGTTATGCACTTTTAAGCAATTAAATTTCCTACTTGTCTGATTTTGTTAGAGTAATAAATTATACTAGGAATTTAATAAAGTGGACAGTTAAAGGAATTTAATCTATTCTCTCTAGAACAAACAAGATTAACAAGATAAGGTTCAGATTTTAGAAAAATATTTAAGAGATAAGCTAAATTAGAAAGTGAAAAAAGCTCTTGTAGATCCCAAGCAGTCGTATAACTGAAGGAAATAATTAAAAAAAAAAAAAGTAAAGAAAAAAAAAGAAAAAACAAAGGTTAACAGGCAATATAGGAGTAATTTCTTTTCTCATAAAATAATTAACCTTTGGAAAAGGCTTCCTGTCAACAGAGGCTTTTATTGTGTCTTTTAAGGAACCAGGCACATTCCTGAAAAATGAACAATAGGGAAACTTATATAAGCCATAGGAAATAAAGCGTCTTACACGTAAGAAGTTCCTTGGAAAGTGGTTCTTTTCAGCACAGAAGCCAAACCATCCTCTCCATCTCTTCAACAGGGAAAACAGACTAAACAGGTACTTTATAAGTGGGAAGAAAGATGAAGCAATTTATTTTAAGTCTCTACTCCCTCTTACATCATGTAGTGGTTGGTTTAATGTCAGGACTATGATTTTCCACAAGGTGGACTTGCTGATTAAGTATATGCAGGTCCTCACACCAATCTGGAGTGGATGAAATGTCATTCTTACCACAAATAGCTCCCCCCATATGAGTAACCTTATCAAAGGATTATTTTGCGAGGAAGGCTTGTATATTCTCGGTATTGTAACTCTTGTTTTGAATTAAATAGTAAGAGAAACTCAGGCTTTCAAAGCAGTCAGAGATCAATAGCTCATTCTTACTGAAAATCAGTAGGATTGAGGTGCCTAATTCCCTTGGACTTCTCTGACTATTCCAGAAGAAGTTTCATGTGGTGAATAATCAGAAGATTTACTACTACTACTACTACTACTACTAATAATAATAATAAAATCCTAATAAATCTGGGACAAAAAGTTTTACATTCCATAAAGGACATTTATTTTATGTGAAGAAAGACTCATGCAGAAAAGCCATATTGGAATAGCAGTAAAACACCACTCATTGGTAAAGCATTTCATTTCTGGACAGATGGGAGAACTGAGCACACTCACCATCTATCTAGAAATCAAATATCATACACAGCCACTTGCTCTTTATTACTTAGTTCTATGCCGTGTATAGGTTACAGTGATTTCTCCAGGGTGAAATTGTCCTTCCCCATCTCACCATATTCTGATAATGACTGGAATGAGTTTGATATATTGAAACGCTCTTGCTTTGATTGTGTTTTTCATTCATTACTAAAGCTGGGAATATTGCAGCTGCAAATAGTGTACAATATTTTATTAGAAAAATAAGTGATTCCAGGTCTCAAACAAAAGACTGGCATCTGACATTGTACTAAACTGATACAGTACCCTATGCTAAAATAATCTACGGTTCTACAGACCTGGTGCTGGAAAAAATATAAAGCCATTACATTCACATTTGATAATTATATCTGGAAGATGCCCCAGGACAGAACAAGGCAGTGAACTATTCATCTCACTTATAAAAGCCACTGTGTTAAAGTGGAAGCTAACATACTCAAGAAAGTCTGATAAAATGACAGAACACAAACTGCAAGATTTGAACAAAATGGCTGTAACCCAGCAAGGAAGAAGCCATTTTCTATGAAACAGGAAAGATTCATGATGCATCTCTCCACATCAGCTTCCCCCCTACAGCTCTGCTTCAACAGAAAAAACACAGGAAAGCGTTTCTACCAAGGCCTTTCGCGTGGTTTTATGTAAGGAACAATTTGAGATATATTGATAGTTTTCCCTTTCTAAAGGTTTTCTGTTTACTGCAAAGATGGGATTGCTGCAAAACATGGAGAGATTGTGGAGTGATAGCACATCATGGCTATACAATACCCAGCTCACGATGAAGCCATTGCAAATCGGGTATGCTGATCTCTATGGAGCTCCATCGCTTTATTTCACTTGAGGATCTTTAAATAGCCACCAGATACGAAAAGGAATATTCATAACTCATATGTCTGTATTTTGAGGCACAAAGGGCTGGGAAAGATATATTAAGGAACAGAAAGAGCACCCTTAATTAAGGCTACAACATGGATTTCCATTATAAGATAAAATTTGGCACCAACCCCCAGTTCTAAATTCCAGCTTCACAAATCATATTGGCCATAAGATTTGTAGTCTAGGTCTCAAGCTGAGGTAGGGTTTTTCTACCAAATTTGCAGTAAATCAGACAAGGAGTTCATGAATTATGAGCCTATGAAATAGAGATGTTCACCATAGTTCAAAAAGTCTCAACTTTTTTGTCACTTCATAGCCCCAAAAAGTAAATAATAATAACTGCAACCTGAAAAAAAAAGAAAAAAAAAAAGGCAGATAAGACTTCATTTACCAGACTCTTGTAGTGGAAGGCTGTGGCACAGCACAAAAATTGCTTGATAGCAATCATATCAGAAACATTATTAACATTTATATAGGCATGCTGATATAAGGTATTCATTCCATGGACGAGACATTTGTACCAGATATTTGTTCCTTGAATCTAGTTTCATTCAGTCAAGCATGAGTACTCATCAATTTTATGTGTCCACAAAATGTGGCCACACACGCACACACACACACATACTTCCTAAGGCCCTTCTGTAACTGGAGAACCGTGCTTCTGCAGGGGGGAATGGAGGTGAGGGAAAAGCGAGTATCTAACCACCACCCCAAATACTAAGTCTCAAAATGTGAGTCAACATACTTTTCCTCAGAACAACCCAAGTGAATCTATCAACACAGGCTCCTAATTTATTGCATTTAATGCTTAATACATTAAAAATAAGTCATTCAGAGCATAAATATAGCAGTGGGGCCATTGTTTTCTTCATTTATAATCTCACAGAGCTTAATCCTGCAGAATTTTCCCATGAGGTTCTGTGAGGCAATGATCAGACAAAAGAATGTGCAAGGGAATGCCTGCACTATGATTTTAGTTGAATTAACAAGTGTTTTGCAGCTGAT
Source organism: Anser cygnoides (assembly GCF_040182565.1). Lineage (NCBI taxonomy): Eukaryota > Metazoa > Chordata > Aves > Anseriformes > Anatidae > Anser > Anser cygnoides. Next base: position 81,261,041 of record NC_089874.1, read on the forward strand.
TAAGTTTACTGACTTTTATGATACAAAAACAGCGTGTTAATAAGAAGTGTCATGAGGACTGGCATAAAAAGTACCCAATGCCACACCAGCTTTGTTCATTACACTGCTCTCCAGAGATAGAGCCAGCATTAGCCAGGGCTATACAGACAGAACAACAGTGCAAGATCTTCGTTACAAATCACCTTGATTCTCCTAATGGCTCTACCTCCAGTTTTTGGTGGGACAAGGACTGTTGAAATAAACAGACGAAGCCAGGCATGACAATGACTGCTGTACCTTGCTTCTGATCCAGCCCGAGCAGGAGGAAGGGGCCAGTGTGGCAGAGCTCCCTGCCCAGCTGAGAAGCCTTCCCGCTTTCCTATTTCTATTCAGCAGCAGTCCTCGCATGAGGGCTGAGTGGGCTCCTGGCCAGCCACAACATAGGTGCCCAGCAATGAGCTTTTGTGCGTTCTCTCAGCCAGGGACTATTCCTGTGCCAAACAGGAGACGGACCAACCACTGTGTCAGGAACAACAAATACCCTGTTCCTCATCCAGCCTCTCTTCTCTGCCCAAATGAATACGAAATGTTCAAACCAGAAGCCTTTGCATTTTCACACGTGCACTAGACTAGAGAAGTGCATCTTTTCCAGAGCTGGTTGAAAGAGTAGGACAAAATGGTCTTTGACAAAGGCAGTCTTTTTTTTCCAAAAGAGAAACACTTTGCAATGAAGAAAATATTAATTTGAATTTTTCCAGTTTTTAGCGAGCTCTGTCTGATCTTTCGCTTTTCTCTTTTTCATTTTTACCCAGTGATGTGATATAAAATGCTCTAAGCTTTACACTTAGAGCTTTCCTCCGTATCTCCCTCCATTTTGGAAGCACATGTGTAGTGGTAGTTCTTGATGCTATGGAAACATCAAAGATGCCTTTCTAGACTTTATTCACAAGTAGGCTATCTGCTGCATTATGAAGTCTCCAACTTCAGGAAAGAAAATTCAGATTGCTGTAAGCTGATTCAACAGGAAAATGAAGGGCACACTAAGGAACGAACTACTGCTTTGACATCACAGTCATATATGAAAAGCAGGTAAATTTCAGCCTAATTTATTTTTCCTTCAGAGACACGTAGGTGGCCGAAACCAGTTTTTCTAAAGATGACTGAGAAATTTACTTGAAAACGTATAACCAACAAAACAGTCCTCTATTAACAAAAAAACAGGGAAACAACAAAAGAGTTTTTACAATTTCTTCAGTATTTGAACATAACCCCTAACTGTGACTTTTGCTCCCAATGCTGTTCTGCAGCATTTCCTAGTACAACCAGCCTGGAGCTTGAAAAAGAACAAGTACAATAGCATTAAGCCTCAACATGGTGTGCATTAATGACTGACTGGTGCATACCTTGGATTTGTTGCATTAGGTAAGAGGATGAAAGTAAAGCGACTTCCTTTTTGGCCACCTAAGAAGGATACAGCCAGCTTAATAACATGCACCCTCTTTGTTATCAGGAGGCTAATTACTGGTATAGGGGGATATTCTTATTAAAAGTTATTTCCAAGCATATTTTGGAAAATAGCATTATATGGTTGTGGGGTTTTTTGTTAGTTTGATTGTTTTGTTTTTACTCTCCATAGTGCTTTTCTGGTCTGAAAAGTAGGTCTTAGCAAAAAGATGTCAAGAAAATAAGAAGGGACAGATCATACATACCTCCTTCTGCATAGTTCCAAATAATCATTTGCTAATTTGCTTACTTAAAATTTCCTGAAATCCTTACTTTCTTTTTTATTGTTGCCATGGAGCTAGTAGCCCTTTTAGCCACAGTTAATAGCCTCAAAAATAAGTTCTAATTTATTTTCCTTTGTAAATACAAAAGTAAACTTTTATCACTGAGCTGCTTCTAGTGTTAAACAAACAAACAAACAAAAAGCTAGAAGTAGCTGAAAACTCAGACCCTACTGCTGAAAAAGCACCAGAGCACTCTAAATGGCTTTCTAGACCTGTCATTTTCCCTGTCTTTCTTACACAGAGCTCTGCCTCCTCTTGAGCACCTATCTAGTCCTCTACCACATTAACGTTCTCATCCTGTTGATACTTTTTTGGGTCTTGAGCTGCATAAGCAAATGCTGGGAAACAAGGGTAGGCAGGAGAAGCAGCAGCCCTGCAGGTAGCCTGGTGGATCCTTTTAGATGAAATGCCTCTGGCTGCAGAAGTCATGAGTCACTAGCACATATCGCTTTCTACATCCTCCGCAAAAACACCTGGCAATGGGCATGGGAATTTCTCAGACCATTAGTGAGCAGCAAGGTCTCAGGCTACAGTACTGGGGGTGGAAATGAGGTTCACCTGCCCCCAAAGAAGGTCCAGCTAATCAATCCCACTGCAGCTTTGAAAACTCAGTATTCTTCCCTAGAGAATAACGATGAATATTTCTAACAGCTATTTAAAGAGTATATGCCAGTCAAAGCTTACTAGTACTGCAGATGGGAGGGGGGGGGGGAAGAGCTTTGAAGATTTTAGAATTTTAGATGGTAACAACACCAACCTGCAAGCTGCATGCAAATGCTTACCTCCTACTGACTTGCACAGGTGCCTAAAGTTAAGTTTAGGTGTAAGATTTTGCCAGATTAAGATCTCAGTTTAGACAGACCACACTCCAGCTAGTTTTCCCAACCTTTTACAGGAGCATTAACCACGTCCCTCAGCTCCTGAGACAGATTACCACACCTATAATTCTTTTTCATTAGCTCCAACTGATCTGTCACAGATCCAATGACAGCCTTGTCAGGAGATTTCTGACAGCTCCAACATCTAGATTATTTCTGTATCAAACAGGAGAAAAAATATAATTGCTGTTACTTTAACAGGTAGCAGCACATCCTTCTTTACCAGCTGTGGAGGAAGGTTAAAAAACAAGAGTGCATTGGCAACAAACAAACAAATAAACCCAAGCAAACAGAAAGAATAAGAGGCTATTGACATATATATATATTTTTTTTCTTATCTCTTGTATCTCCACACATACACACATGGGAAAACTGTGCATTTTCTTGCCAAAATATTAATCTGAATTTCATATTTTGAAGTTCAAGCTGTACTCACTTTAAGAAAAAAAGTGTAAGGAGGGGCAGCAAGTTCCCCAGCACCACCAAAAAAAAAAAGCAAGGTACAAAAATAAGATTTTATGACTTTACATGGGAACAATCCCATACATACTTACTGTATGACATGATGCATGTGGATGGGAAGGAAAGAAATGATTATTTCTCCCCTTGGGGGTCTTTATTTTTCTTATATAAAAATAAACGCATACATTTTTAAAGATGCAATAGAGATAAATAAACCAGAAACTTCAGAATGAGAAGAAAGCAAGGTTAACCATCCTTTCATATTTCTACTAGCCTTTCTACCTGTAGGAGGATATCAACCTTGGCAGGGTTGGGTTTGCATTTCTTCAAACAATGTCTGCCTTTGGTCTGAATAAGTTAAGTTAGTAACAGAGCTAGACCTCGGTCCCACAACTAAAGCTGTTGCTTCAAAGGGTGTTGTGCTGCAAATTCACATACATGTCCCCTTTCCCCCAGAAAACAAGCAAACAAACAAAAAAACCCAAGTCATTTGATAAATCTTTACATATGGTTCTCTAATAAGAGGATGCATGCACTTGAGGAGGAATTTAAATGTATTTAACATGAAGCATGAAGAAGGAAAAGGGGAAAAATAAGTTTCTCACTTCAAAAAACCTGCAATAAGATCATGTTCGTTGCTGTGGTGCACACTTTATCAGTTACACTTCTGAAGATTTTGAAAAATGTGACTGGGAGTTTTTAACAGTACAGTGTTCACAGTTAATCATCGACAACTTAAAAAGACATTGACATCTGTTGTCTAGGGAGAGGAGGAAAAATGTGGGGGGGAGAGGGTAGGGGGGTTGAAAATTAAATCAGTTTGAATCCTCCTTAGTGTTACAGAGTCAATAGCAGGAAATTTGCTCTCAGAAAAATGTGGGGTTGTGACCTTATGTGTTTCGAGACATCCTAATTTAGCTTGATTCTTCATGCTCTCTGCTCCTCCTACTTGTACCCCAGAGGCAGGTTTTCTCCTACTGAGAAAGACATTAAGGGGGGAAAGTGCTGAAAGAGGGAGGCAGAAAAAGGAAATACGACAGGAATAAACTGGAACTGAAGTCCTAAAAATCTAAGAGATTATTAAAATTCAATCACTCTGCAACTAAACTTATTTTTATGCAGACACCAACGACTCCTTTGAACTTATGTTGAAAGGTAACATGAAAACTTTTTATTAGAGTTTGAGACCATTTCCTGAGGACACCAAAGAGCTGGTTTTGACATATACAAGTAGTGCTCATACACTATATAATGAGTATACATCTACTAAGATACTTTTCTTCATCTCAGTATAGCCCACACAAGTGAATCAACTTCCCAATTAAGTGGTAAACTGTGCAAGCTATGAGACAGCTGATGAATGGTTGCTCCCTAGCAATTAGTGGTGGAAAAAAAAAAAAAAAAAAGCCAATATAGAAGATACTAACAAAATTAATCAGTCATTACTACTTGGCTCCAAACCCATTAGCTGTTGTTGCATTGCTTACCCAAGTAGTGCATCTAAGGCTACAAATAGAGGCACCTGACTCTCCAAGCAGGCCATAGCACTGCCTGGCTGAGTGGCAGCAGCCCGCAGGTGTAAGCCTGAACAACCTCTTGCAAGCAGCAGAGCGAGGAGGGGTAGGAGGCTGGTGCAGCCTTGCCTCTGCTTTCCTTCCCTATTCATTAACTGCTCAGAGCAGCTGGCAGGTCACGTCTACATGGTCCAGGGGCAACCCACAGGGAAAAGAAACCCCTCGGCATTTCAAGTGCAACCTCAAGGGTTGGCATTTCAAGTGCTGGTGGTGTTTCAACCTCAAGGCTAGGCTGGAGATGCACATCAGCAAACAAGTGTTTCCAAGCTCCCTCTGCTCTTACCGCAGGTGGGCTCCACCAGGTTCAGCCCATGTCCCTGCCTCTGTCCCCCCAGCTCCTCCCCAGGGCAGGAGCTGGGTGGACACAACAGCTCACGTCCCTCCTGAACCTGTGATATGGCCCAGGCCAAGGGCAGGCTCCTGCTGGCCCAGGTGACCTTCAAGGGCAGCAGGCCTCATGTCCAGCATGCTCCATCTGCTACCAGATTCAGACTGCCCACGCAGCTTGGACCACCTCAGCAGTGCTCGTGTACACTGGCACGCCATCAGAGCAGATAAAAGGGGCTGCAGTAACCCAACTGAATCCGAGTTTCTAAGGTCTGATCCTAATGCATTTAGGGTTTTACCTGAAACTCCATACATTTAGCAATTGTCTTGCTATAGATGTCAAGGATTTTTGCTTCAGGTTCATAAACAGCACCATTGATTGCACTGAAGTTACTTGGCCAATGACAATATTCACCTCAGAAAATGTTCGAGAAGTGGGCGCTTAAACTTGTGACCAAACACTGATATCACTGTCTGTGAGGTTCATCTTCCCAAGATGGTTGTATTGAGTTTAATAAATTATAAAGTAGGTTGTCCTTGATTGACAGCTTTACTATCTAGCTGGAGGAAAAATCAAAAGAGGAGAGTTTAGATCAAAGATTAAATTGTTTCTTTCAGAGATTCCTACATTTTCATGTCAGAGGGGAGGAAAAAAGAAAAACGAAACAAAACAAAAAAACCTACACATTCATCTAGCCTGACCTCCACATATCATGGGCCAAAAAATTTTGTATTCCACCAAGAACATCTGGCTAAGCCAAAACATATTTTTAGAAGGACATCCCATCTCAATTAATATGATTTTAATATATAAAGAATCTGTTGCATACTTAGGTAAATTGTTTCAAAGTTAATTAGCTTCACTATTAAAAACATGCTCTTGAATTCAAGCCTGGATTTAACAAGGCTAGCCTACTGTCATTAAAATCTGGACTGCTGTATTCAAGAGCTCTTGATGCATCTTTAAGAGCAAAGAAACACAACAGAAAAAGAAATCTCCCTTTTCCCACAGAAATACTGAAATCATACCACACATAGAACTTTCTACAAAATGTCCTTATTTGGTGACTCTGTTCAGTTTTGGGGGAAAAAAAAAAAAAATTGATCAGCATACTAAAAAATTTTGGGAATATGCATTGTGTCAAGTAGAAGTTAGCTTTGCTTTGTCTCTAAAAAGAACCTGTGTCAATTTTTTTTTTTTATTTACATTTGGCAGATCTGATGCAAAGAAGTGATCTGAATATTTTTAAAAAATATGAAAATTTTGGAATAAAATTTCTAGTTTCCTCTCAGTGAAAACAGTTTTCCAAACTTAAAAATAATTTCAGTCAGCCTAAAACAATATTTGTGAGTGAATAAATCATTTGAAAGCTCCACCTAGCTGTAATGGTACCTAATAATAGTAGCCACATAATTAGCACTTAGTATGTACGTTTGTGTTTTCACACAAAGAGTTTACAACCAATGCTTATCTTACATCTTGAGCAGCCACTGATATTTTCATAAATATTCATCATCCTTGCTCATAAATATTTCATTAATATTAATTGTTTGTTTGTTTTAAACATAGCCTTTCCTTTAGTTGTCGTGACTATAGTGGAAGGTATTAGCACAGGAAAGAGATGAAGACGAAAAGGTTTCAAAGATGGAGAAGAAGAAATGAGAGACTAAGGCAGCACATTACTTCCTGGGTTTTGACTGAACAAACAACTGTCTCCTTGTGCTAGCAGCTTTTGGAAGGACGTACATTTGTGGTATTGTGTTCTCCCCTTTGCAACACAATAGGGAGGTTACGGGTTTCTTGTGGTAGCTAGAAAAATGAGCTCAGATGTCTCAGGCACATAGATGTTATTGGATTTAATTGCTCTAAGGATAGCTGGGAACAAGAGTAGTGTCCTCCCGCCATGCAAAAGAGAGCAGGACACAGAAGAGCATAACTAAATTAAAGGATCAGAAAATAAGGCTTGCTGCCACTAGAGTTAGTGGATCAATTAATTTCATAATGCTGCAGTTTATCTGCACAGATAGATGTTATCCTCAGCTGGGTGTGATGAGGATTGGAAGAAAAGAAAGCAGGTCAGTGAAGAGGGTGAGAAGGCAGTTAATCCATGGAGCTGGGCTTGGATCTGTCCAGCTGAACCTCCAGCATCACTGATTTCCATAAATATACTTGTTTTCCTTTCCACATAGGTTCAAATGCCACCCGTCCAGGAAAAGATGTGCACAAAACTTGCTGAACACACTTTTGCAGAGTAGGATGGTGCTTTTTTAACATAAGCTACTACGTGAGGGGATCTGATTGCTTTCTATTTGCATTTGTTTCACTCATAGCAGGAATTTACGGAGATTCAGGTACAAGCTAGACAACTGGAAGCAAGTCTCAGTTATCCATACTGCAGGGTCCCAGACAATCAGACTGCCCATCTCTGGGCCTAGTACCTAGGAGTACTAGCAGAAACAGAGAGCCTTATGAGCAAGAAGGCATTGAGAGCTTGCCTGGATGTAGCTGGATGCTACAGCACTGAGCTGCTCCACCTCAGAGCAGAGGAGATGGAATCCACAGAAACCATCCAACCCTGCTCACAGCCAGCTGTGGCTGGCACAAAAGCTGGGCTCAAAAAGCCAGAGAAAGCTTTGGTCTGGCTGCTCCACTATCTTCATCTCACGTTCCCCCATGCTCTGAGATCTGAGAAAACTCATTGCTCAGAACTGCACAGTAAATGGGCATCAGCACAGCTCTGCAAGAGTCAGCTCGGTCTGAAAAGGCTTATTAGCCACAGGCTGGCTTCATGCAAAGCCATTCAAATGTCCCCACGCTGTGTTCCTATTGCTCATGTTCCATGTTTCTTTCTAATGCGTGAGATTCCCCAGACCTCCATTACCTACAATAATAGGGTTGTCAAGATCACTGACAGCTACATTAGCATAAAAGCAATACAGAATGCAACTCCTCCATGTTTCTGGACCCGAGCCAGCAATTAACCACTAGGAATTAAAACAAAACATCCTCTTGTTGCACAATGATTGTGTAACTGTCTACTGTGAGGCTTCCTACACCTTCCTTTGTATACCAGGTACCACACACTCTGCTGAAATGGATAGATAACATTTCATATGGAGGTTGTAATAGAAACGATATGTTAGAAATGATTCAGTGTCTTTCCACAGAGAATTTTTAAGTTTTGGGGTGGTTTTTGTTTTCTTTTGTTTCTGTTTTTTAAATAACCCAGAAAGCAAATCAGTATGCCTGTTGCGTGTGTCTTCCACACTCATGCACACTGCGTATCTACACAGATTATGTAAGATTTGGAAATTACTGCCTGTAAACTAAACGTGACTTTCCAATTCAATTCTCTTGCCCATAACAAGCTCAGTTCTAGGGGACAGAGCTACACAGGAACCTCCAGCAAGGCAACTCAGGTCATATATCTTCTCTACCCTCAGCTACTCAGCTGAAATTGGAATCCTGATGGCAGTTTGTGTCTCTCAAAATTAACATCTGCACTGAAAAGGCTGAGATAAAATGATACCTGTAAGGAGAGAATGAATAATTTTGTTTAGTTTTGAAACAGACACTTGAGAAAGTAGTTGCCATGAGAACTCTTGTGTTTCATACAAAGAAAACTATATTAGGATTGCAAAGTCAAACACTCAAGAGTTAGAAAATGCCAGAATTAAGCTCACCTTTTCAACCTTCATGTTCTTTCCTGCAAATGTCTTTAATTACATGACAACAGTGTTTTTCCAAGCAAACCCCTCCCTCATTCAGCATGTAGGGTGCTTACTAAATATGCAGCTATTTAATCTGTTTTTATCCCAACCATTCACGCTCCCAATACACTTTAAAAATACAAGATTGTATGCCCAATATTCTAGTTCCAGCTAGAGGTTTCATCAATATCTGCACCGTAATATTTGAACAAACTGAAAGTATTCATGATTTTTGTTTCCACAGCATTCAATTTTAAAGGTGGCAAGTTGAAGTTTGATGATATTCAGGTGGAATTTGTTAATAATATCCTAATGTTACAGACCACCTGAACATTTACATCAGATGGAGAGAAAAAACTATCATTGCAGTTGTCAATTATTTAAAGGTTTGTGCCCTAGAAGGTTATATATACAACATTTATAACATTTAAAAAGAATCGGTATATTTGCTTGTAAGACTGCTGCAGACTAACAAACAATTTCTCATTGGCTGCCCGATTGATTGTCTTCATGGGGAGCTAATGTAAAGTAAATGTTAGTTTATCCTTACATTCAGTCCCCTAATGTCTTCTGAATTATCAGTGGAGATATGGCAGAATGATATAAATGATCTGCATAACAATAAAAAAGCAAATATTTTGTTCAAATCTAACAGATGAAACATGACTCATATCGCCTGGAGTGGCATGAGTGGAAAATGCGATTAAAAACATAAAAGTGAAAGGGAAAGAGAACAGCAAAAGTAGTTTCTAGTTTACAGCTACTAAAGTGCATAAAAATTACTAGAGATATTGCAGTTCAGGCAGCCTGGTTTGTGCCTCTGAGATTCCAAAGCCTTCAAACAACAATAAGCTCAATATTGGATGTTAGGACTTGCATAGTACTGCTACCTCCAACTGCACAAGCAAGAGAACATTTTCATAATACCTGAGAGAGCTGGTATTTAAATACTTAGTAGTTGAACACTTCAACAAATAAATACAAAACTCATACGTTTATGTACTTCTTTTCCCACTTTTACAAATAGAGAAATAAGCTAAGGCCAAAAAAATCTGATCTCATCTGTTTTTCAGATACCAGTGAGTTCAGCCTAGCATGGATCAATGGCTTTGGTTTCTTCCATTACAAAAGTGGAATATATGTAGATACAGGCTTGAATTTCCAAATGCACAGAAAAAAAAATGCAATGGGTCAATTTAGGTACTTGTCTAGTTGCAAATACCATCAAGGCTATCTGAATCTTTTCTGTCAATATTGGCATTTTACATTAGAATATACTACATATAACTCTGCTCTTTCCTTTTCTTTCAGCCACTGAATCCCCCCAAATCTCTTATTTGCCAGTTCTGCTCAGAGAGAACACAATCCTCTTGCTATCTCGTGCTGGGGAAAAGTCGATAACAGCTCATTAACATCTGTCTTAGTTTAAAGGAGAATCCAGGCTGCAGGAATGCAGTCAAGTAAACTACCACTGCCATGACCCCCAGATGACCACGGAGCCAGAAAGAAGTGCAGTACGGGGCAGTGAATACAAAGCAAGATATTTTGCTTAGATATCTTAATAGGAGGCCAGAGTTCCTCACAGACAGACAGTTTGAAAATTGCCTTCTGCATTACAAATATTACTTTTTCCTAAAAAGGAAAATACATCAATTTTATGTAGCTGGAGAAGCAGTTAAGTAAACTCAGTAATCACAAAATACTAGTTTTAGTTACCTTTCTACTCCCTCTCCCCTCTTCACTGCTAACACTTTCTGGGACAATCCATAACACGTGCTTGATAAACGATCATTAACTGCAATGAAGCAATTCTAATCCTGCAAAAATTAGTCAGGTTGTTATTGCTACTGATCTGATGATTCTGCTAATACTAGTGTAACACTCTGTAGTTTGGTCTGAAAAATATTATTGATTGAATGTGTATTTTGCCATTTGAGTACAAAATCCCACCACAGTCAATATTCCAGTCTCAGTGAGGTAAGTCCTTAGACTCATTGTCTTGTCAAGGGGGTGAAATATCAGTTATATGTAATCTTTTGTGCTTTGCACCACTTAAACAAGAGTGTTGAACTGCAATCGAAGAAATGCTAGTATTTCCCTAAAGTAGGGTTAATGTTAATATATGTTTTCCCTGGACAGTGTATCTTAGACCTCTGGAAAGCATTGTTAAAGATGCAATCATGAAGTTCTTATTTTAAAAAATAAATAAATAAATACATTGCTTTTATTTCAAATATTTTAAGATCTGCTTATGGGCAAATAAAACAGGACATTTACAACATAAATAAATACATATAACAACAACCTTGAGTGTACTGATAGATTCTTGTGCTACACCATGATGTGATCCATGACTGAGTCGCAGCAACCTAAGATACTACTGCTTGTCAGCTGAGCAGTGGTAACTCTCCATGGGTTTTTGGTCTGTTCATACTGTGAGATGATTGTTCACGCAGTTACAAAAGCTCAACTGTGGATTCCTTGTATACCTGCTATAACCCCTTAGTAAAAGCCATTTGTCTTGGTCTATGTACATTGTCCACAAAGTGAAACTGTTTTGGTTAAAGGCAGATGATTGTTTTAAACCAAGTATTTTTGCTCATTTATAACCTCAAGGTTCTCTACATTTATAGTCATCTAGAGATGCCTTATTGCTACAGTGAGTTGTTTTATTTCATAAACAGGATCTTCTCTGCTTTTATAAGAAAACGACTTCAATGGTACTAAAATAAGCCAGGCCATTCCCTGATAAATATTTTACTATATATGAGTTGCCAAATTTTGCTTATTAAAAAAAAAAAAAGAAAGCATTCTTCAGAGGGTCCCCCCTTACCTTCTCATTGAATGGCATAAGCAATATGAGAGCGGAGAGGTTGTAAAATGCCCCCCACACCTTCTGTTTCACAGGCAAGCAGAATAAATCAGAAACTATTATTTGGTTACTAGAATTTTTCATCCTCCATTGAACAACTTACATGACCTTTAGTATAGGTTTTAAAGCTCAGTTGCCCATTCATTAGGTTGACAAACTTGTCAAAACCCTGCAGGACTATGTCAATTATGTCAAAAATGCTTACAGGTGCCACAATACGTGTCAGCACTCAACTGACTCCTGTCAGCCATTGCTGAAATGACAAGAAACCCTTCTGGGGACAAAAGGCAGCAGAGGGAAATGAAGGAATCCCACTCATTTTGTTGATGCTGGCCACTCTTACACTTGCAAAGGCTATAGCAATTCTTTCTTTTACTGGAAGCTGCAGCATCATTCTTTATTGAAACGAGTAATTAGCGAATTTCCTCTTTCACATCCCTGCTTTTGATCATATTATACTCCAGACATACCAGCCAGATATTGGTATTACGGTTCTAGCTTCAGTCCCAACTTTGGGAAATACAACCAAATTAAACTTTAGCTCTGGGTAGAAGGTGTCAAAAAAATAGTTAACATTATGTGACTTTTTAAATGTTGGACACAGTAGCTTTCGATCAACACCTTAAAAAATCTACCCTTATGGTTAACATAAATTTGATTAAAAGTACCAGTATATTTTTCTGGACAACTCTTTTCCCATTTTGCAGCCAGTAATGATCTGCAGTGAAGTTTCTGAATAACAGCTAATACACTGCATGCTACTACATAGATGAGAGTCTACATATGGTAAGCAGTTTCCCTGTGCTCCAATTCATGAGATGACTAGAACTATTACCCTCCATTTAAAATGTCCATAAAGAATGTGGAGAAATAAACAACAGTTAGAGGAGAAAGAGCAGATGTAAACACAGCAGTTTTTTATTGGACAGTAGGTAGCAGTTGTCATTCTCCTTGCATATTTTGACTGCACTGAACTACTACCTAACTAAACAGTTCTGTCTTCTTTCTCCATAAAACCTTTCCAATAAATGAGAGAGAGCTTTACAGGCCAGTCCAGTGGCAGCAGAGGGTTTATAATGTCACTGGCTAGTAGCAGGGCAGAAGAAAGCTGCTAGATAAGTGTCCCAGAAATTTTAGATTCAATACAAAACAGAAGCTGCACTGTATTAACTCCTTTTTTTTTCTTTTTCTCCCGTAACCTTTGCTCCAAAAACTGTCTTGTACTTCTTCTCATGCAGCTCATTAGAACACCTAGTGGGGATGAGAGCTCCACTGGGCTTGATATACAACTGTAAGAAGAAAGTACATCCAGAGACTTAAGACTTAGAAAGCAATTATATGGAGGGGACAGCTAGAGATAGAGAACACAACAGGGCACAAATGATTTGCCAAAATTTTCTTGGTACACTGTTCCTTTCCATCTCTTACAAAAACAAATAATAATAATAATAATAATGAATAGTCAGCATATGGTTGCCATTTTTCACCCATAAGTCTCAAGGAGCCTCACAGACATCATCTCCATTACCGTTTTTTGTATGCTGGGGAAAGAAAGTAAGTGGATTGCCTGAGAACTCACAGCGACATGTGAGCATGTACAGGAATACTGTGCATACAGAACTATTCCATCCAAGTATCCTTCATACAGTTTTTCCTTTATTTTCTTTTTTTCCTTTTCCCCATAAGTGAGAAACTATCACTTTTACTTCCTCTTGGCTCTGTTGTCCTCTTTACTCTGAGAAGCAGACCACAGGATGGCAGATCCTATTCCCTGTTCTACTGGAGAAAGTGCTCTGAAACAAAAGCGAGCACAGAGAAGATACGCTTTCCACATAGCAGTGCTATAGACATATAGGGGCCTATATTTCTCTCCTTTTCAGAAATGGGAGTAAGTAACAAGTAACAGCTTGCTTACACCCAAAATTTCCTTATGAGAGCGAAATACCGCTGTCACATCAACCGCATAGATCAGACTAGTAATTTGACATGGAAAGGAAATTGTTCCTGGAAAGACTAAACAGTTTCCCACAGGCAACTTGTTTAATCGGCATACCTAAAGAGAGCTGCAAGTGCTCTGAAAAATACTTTTCTTCCCTTTCACCTTAGTATAAGACTTCAAATAGGAAAATGAAGGCCAAAGGGGCTCATAAAGAGATGGCTTAAAGCTTCAGTGCATTGAGGTTCAATGGCTTGGCTCCGATCATTTGCAAAAGCAAGCTTAGGAAGGGGTCTTGCTCTAGACTCTTCCCAACCTTGGAAATATTTGTAGCAGAGTTTTTATTCAGTTACATCTCTGGTCTGAAAGATGGATGAGGAAGCAGGAATCTTGAATATACTTTGTACCCTGAGGGTTTGCTTCTCTGGTTGTGCAAAGGCATAGGAGGGTGGGGAACAAGCCATTATTTTCAAGCATCAAAGCTGGGCATTACAAGAAATGCTAGCATCTGCAACCAGGTTGCATGCACAACAAACGACAAATGTTGACAGTTCAATGAATGGCATTAGGAACAAAGAGCTAAGCGATGCACCCAGCAGCTGAAGGGTAGTCATGACAGTCATAAAAAATGAAAAATGACTATCTTAATACATTGTGTCCTCACAGTCATGTACTTGCCTTTGTCTCTGTTTAGACTCAAAAAATCTACTGAAACGAACAACTAGGAGTGCAAGCCACACAGAATCGAGGAGTGGTATCCTGATAGGTTCAGTCATAGCTGAGCGGTGATGCATGCTCAAATGCATGATTAAAAACCTGACTGAGACTGTTCTACTGGAAAGCATTCCAGCTCATTTTCACACTGCTATTTCTGCACTAGGGAGGAACAAAGAAGACTGCTAGGATTTCCTCCACTGTGATCATCCACCCTGTGTGCCTGACTGCGGTTTCCCTGCAGCACCCTCAGGATGGGCTGCCAAGGCAGAGGCTCTGTGCCACCATGTGTGCATGATGCACAAGGCCGTGCAACAAAATTCACCACTGAATGTCAGAACATGTACTGGAGTCTGTCTGGAGCAAAATCATGGTGTACTGAGGGGTACACTAAAGAGAAAGGGAGGCACTCCTGGCAGCATTTCCAAAAGCAGTAAGTGACTTAAAAACCTCTGACCCGCTTTCAGAAGTGAATTGGACTGCTACAGTCCTGAACCAAACTCAGCATATCCTTAGCATGGTACCCTTCCCTTTCTGCTTAAACTTTGTCTTGCTTTTCACCATAGCATATTATGGTCAATAGTGAATCAACAGGGCTTCCAGTATGTGGGCTAACCCATTCAAATCTAGCTTGAACATTTTTTATTGACGCTATCTGCACTGTTCCAAGACCTTGTCCACACAATCAGCCAGACTCAATGAACACTGCTGCCCAGTGGTTTCCCATTTATAAGCCAGATCCCTTCCAACACAGTTCTTGGGAGGAATTAAACACTGAAGAATGAGAGCAACAGAAATTGGCAGAGTGATCAAAGAATAACTGTTAAGATTATTCTCAAAATTAAATGTATAATGTTAGTTTGTATCTAATGCTGCAGCAGTGATTATTAATCACAAATGCATGGTAGATCACTCCACTCCTACAGCAGCCCCACAATGTCCAATAACTCCATGGTTATAGGAAGTGCTCTGAGTAAAGAAGCAACAAATTCCCAAATTCCCCACTGATCCTTCCTCATAAGAATAGAAATTTCAGCTGAGTGTTCTGAATTCTCAGATGTGCTGGTGTGGGTCTTTCTCAATTCTTCTACTGATAGCTTTCTACTGTGCTGATGACTGGAGCACTTGCATCTGATCCATATACTTTTGGAATATCTTTGGGATCCATTTTTGTGACAGATATAAAGGAACGTATAGTTTATGTAGCCACGGAAATGCAGGAAAGGAACAATCACATTTATGTTCCAGATTATTAAATCTTCTGACCACCCAGAAGTACATCACTATGTAACGGTGAAATCTTATTGACGGAAAATTTTAGATAATTTAGGAGGAAAAATTTTAACGTCTCCAAGTGTGTCAGGAAATGAACTAGAATTCTAACAATCTACATCTTTGAATTTAGGCAGTGGAAAGTATATTTTGGTGGGACTGTTGTGCCAAAGCCCTTTTATATGTCTAACCTTACTTCTTCTATAGTGCTATCAATTTACCTAGACCTACCCCTGAGTAAAAGTACTACTCTGGGTAAGATTATTATAATTTGACCTTTAAAGACAATTTCAGAACATCCTAGTTAATTTAATTTTATAAGTGACATTAACACCTATCACATACTACAGATGCTCTTAGAAAATATTAAAATGAACAGTGGATGCATAAAAAGAGGCAACAGAGCACCTAATGCACCTTAAAATGTAACTACCTCACGAAAATGTCTTCAGTCATATTAACATCCATAAAAAAAAAAATAGGTCTGTAAAGTCCTTTTCTCCTAATGCACATCCTTCCCAATCAACTGTGAGGAAAGGCTTGGGAGCAGGTTGTCTGAAGGTTCAGCAACTTGGCAGTAATGACATACCAGAGAGATAAACGCATTCCAGAAAACACTGCCTTGCTGTATTGTATGTCTGTACTGATTGTACATCTACGCAAAGGGTCCTTAGAAGACCCATTTTCATGTAAGTCTTAATAAAGCCCAACCAAACACAAATTATCAATCCTTTTACAGAAGAGACTAAAATGAGAAGCCTGAACAAATTTCATCTCCAACATGAGGTCCAGAAAACAAGCCCATCGGAATCTCATATAACAAAGGCAAGGAGCCAGGGTCTCAGGTAACCCAAGTCTTAATCAAAGTTTTCATAAGGTAATACCAAAACTCTGAATTTCTGAAACTCACAAGCAGCCTTTGCAATGCAGCGGTGCCAGTCTTAGGTAGATCTTCTGAAAGGTAATATTTTCATTTGCAGTTTCCAAGCAGATCTGAGTTCTAATACAGGTTATGTTTATCTCCTGCATTCTGCTTATCAGGTTTCAGAATTTCTTAATTAAAATTTGTAGATATATGGTGTCAAACTTTTGCCTCTTCAGTTATCAATTTTCCATGACTTACCATATTTTAAGATGTTGGTGTGCATAGGCTGTACACATTTATTTGAAGCTACAAGCATTCTTATTTTTTTTACAATAGAGATCAAATTATGAAGAATGAATGTTTTCAGAAAAAAAAAATAATCTAAATATAAGGCTTGTGAGGCTAAATCTAAAGAAAATTAAAATATTTATTCACCTGAGCTCATCAAAAGCATTTTTGAGACCATACTTAGAATACTCTACTATAAATGATACACAGTTTTAGAAAACGGTTATCTTAGTTCTATTCTTCTACAGTACAGCTAGTACAACATTTTTTTTTTCACTAGCATTAAGTATTGTTGTACTAGCAATGAATTATTTTCCAATATTAATGATCAAATGATTCATCTGATGCCTCACCACTTTTTCAGATAATTTCTGTAAGACAGATGAGAATACAACTCAGACTAGCTTCATGTTAATTCAGAATTTGGGTCCTCTTCAAAAGGTTGTCTAAGTACATGCAAATATATTCTCTCAGTAGGCCATTGGACAGATGTGAGATCATGTTGATGTTTCCTTACATAACTGCAGATGAGCTTTCACTTCTTTTCTTTCTTTCACCTCCTACTCATCATCAGCTTTGAAGGATATTTAATTAAAAGTTCAGCCTGAATGTGTGGATGTGCAGCCCCACTATGATCAAACAGGCTGTATGTGGTTGGAAAGTGACTGATTTGGCCCGTGGCTATCCTGGCTTATCACATCCTTTCATAACAACTCTTACCACCATTAAGATAATGTTCCAATTGGTATTATCTTGTTTGCATTGTGAGTTTCTGACTTCTCTTGCTCTGCAACCAAGGCCATATATCTTATTATTTTATTTCTTGGTAGACTTCACCATATTCAGAAGAGCTTGACACTCCGGCAGGCGTTTTTTCTCCCCTTCTAAACAATCATCAGACTTGCAGATCGACATGCATTTCCTGTGATTTGCTTTCCTTTGTCTACACAATTGTTGCAAGACAGTAGGCATCTTTTCAATGGAGTAGGCATCTTTTTATGGAGTTATTCTCATCAGATTTGCATCAGGCATCATCTACTACCCCTTTGATTATCTTTATATAAACTAGTAGTAACCTGATTTATGATTGAAGAAATATACTTCTTCTTTGTCTGGAAGACTATCCATATGTATTTTAAGAGACATGAGGTAAACGCTACCTTATGTGCCCTGTCTCTTGATTCCACCCTGTCAGGGACTGGTTATTTCATCCTTACAAAAGAAAACTCTGTGGGAGTTTGCCCCACTTAAGCACAGCAGGAAAAGACCTATAAAGACATAACTGAATGAAAGAATATTTGTCCTTTGCACTAACAATCCTACTGTGTGACAAAGGCAGGTAGATTCTTCTGCCTCAGGGATTAGAAGGCGGCATAGGGAAAGATGACCATTTGCTTCTTTTCCCCATAGTTATCCTTTCAATCCATAGGTATCCTACCTACCGAGGTTTTTACCTTCCCTAACGTTCAAAGTTCCTTCTAAGTATTTGTGCACTTCCCTTTTCACAAAATCTTCTTTATCCACATTTGGAATAGTATATGTGAAAGGAATAAGCTTGGAAATTACAAAGAAAGAGTCTAAATAACATACTCTTTTTCTTACCAGAATTAACTTCACTCGAAAAAATGTATTGTTCTTTATAGCTAAGGTAAATGTACACTTGTTATTGGGACTGTAATACATGTCTTAAAAAAAAACGGTAAGGAATATATTAAACTTTGGATACAGAAATATAGCCACATTATTAAACAATTTGCAAAAAATAGCATCATGTAACTTTAGGAAAAAGGAAAATATAAAGAGGGACAGAACTAACAAAATGCATTTGAAGGATTTGAAAAATGTGGTTAAAAGACTGAAAAAGTAGGAAAAGACTTTCCCAGGAATTTTTGAAAATGTTGTTCTTTCACAAAGTCAAGAATAAAACAAAATTCCAGAGCGAATGCTATTTCACTCAGAAGAGAAATAACCAGTTCCATTACCTACAAAGGAATAATGAAATACTTTCAAAATCTGATGACACTTGAAATGGCTCTCCTGTGAAGGCCAAATTCCCTGGCTCATGAGTGGAACTTCACTGAGGCTAACAGAACTATGCCAACTTTCAAACACAGAGAATTTAACCCCAAATATATCTGCACTAGAGTCCTATTATGAATATGAAAACAATACTTTGTCAACAAGCTTTTCTTAATTCACAAAGGTTGACATTTACACCACAGAAGAGGGCCTCTACAAGGTTATATACCTTAATTAAAGGACACAGAGAGAGGTAATCCATTGTGCCTCTGCTGCAGGTGAAACGTCCTACCAGTGCCACAATATAATTTGCATCACTATCATTACTGCTCATAACCAAGTTCTGTGATCTTGAGATATAATTAATGTAGATGGAGTTGCATATACATAAAACAAGAACAGCTTTTTTCAAGATGTCTTTGATCCTACTCATAATTAAACCCCACACACCCAAATGTAGGATAGAACAGACTTTCAAAAACATTTGCATAAAGGCCTACAACTCTGTTGTACATTTCCTCCACAGTTCCCAGAGGACTAATGGTCTCATTTTTCACATTTTGAAATCAATGATGTTTGTGACCAGGTTACACTGAAATTTTGGGCATTGCTTCACAAAACCATTTAGAATAATAAAATAGGATTATATATTCTTTTTAGGTCACCATGGTGATTTTTCACTCATTTCAGCATGTTGCACACATCTATGGTAGCTCTTAATCTATTTCCTGCTTTCATTTTTGACAGTTTTCTGTAATTGTTCCATTCTGACTCCTTTACTGTTTGCATCCACCCTTACTGATTCCTCAAATGTGACAGCAAGGACTACCAATCATGTCTGATATATACAATGTAGTGGCTAAAAAGTGTCTCAGGTCACTGCTACGGAAGCTTTTACAAGTACCTGGAGCTTATTTTGTTTTACTTGTAGAGCATATGCTTTTATTGTATTTTGATATTCCTTATGTTATGAAGCTATTTCTGTTATGCTATAGAATGGACAGATATACATATTTCGCATACAAATATGTATGCATACAACTGTGCATACATGTTTTCTTAGTAGAATCTAAGCAGGTGATGCTCCTAGGCTGACCTGGATGTTTACGAACTCACAGAGTGAAATGCATGTGACCAGATAAGCAGTCTCTTGAGAGTTACTTTGACTGTGCCGGTAGGTGAGGGCAGATGCTCTGTGAATCCACCTAAGATGGCCTCCCTGCAAATATAGCTCTGCTATTACAGCACAAAAAGATGCTCATTAACAAAAAGAATAAACACAGAATTTCTTCCTGCCAGAGTATACTAGCATTAGTAATATTCCCCCACAGGCAAAAAAAAAAAAAAAAAAAAGCAGTTTTTCATTGTTTTGCTTTTCTGTTGATGAAATGTGGTCCTTCACAGAGATCCTACTATTGTCTGCATACCACTTATATCCGGCATTGGTCCCCAAATTTGGGCTTATGTGGGTTTAAACAACTTGGCAGCCTTTTGCTAGAACTGTTTTTGGGATGAATGTCACCCTGTTGTGAAACAACATTTTTTTCCCATAGGCAGTTCTATTAACTTTTATTATAGACTTTATCAAAGATAGAACATAAAAAAAGGGCTATGCTACAGCTGTTGCATCACCCTTATTCCTGACCTGTGGTTTGTCAGGAAGATCTTTACATTATCAAGTATAACATCTTTGTGCACTGTCTCGGTGCTTCATAACTGCAAAGTGGATAGCCTCCTTGGGGCTAGACCAAACGGTCCTTGTTTGACGCTCTGAGCAAGCATAAAAGCACCAGATCCATGTCACCACTTGACAGAAGCATGGGACAAACTGCTGGGTCCCACACAAAGTATTTACCCAGCTTAGGGCAGGAAGTTTTCCTCTGCCAACAAAACCAGACTGATCACTGTTTTTGTAGAGGGGGACATGTCTTGATCATGCCACATCCTTTTATGGTTACTGGCACTGATATCTGTGGCATGAATTGCCACTGAGAGAAGAGCAGCTACACTAGAGCCAGTTGTTGCTGTTTCTTAATTAGATTCTCATTCTGCCTGTTAAATTCCAGTAATGTTTCCTGTTTGTTTTCATTAAATTAGATCTTTTCTTCTGCACAATATCCACTAAATTGCGTTGAATTGCAGTGTTGATGTACCCACACAGGAGGACCAGAGCACATTATCTGCTCTAAAGCAGTACAGTAAGATGGCAGTGAGTTTTGAAACAGACCAGCCCAAACCTTCCCACATCTCTGTACCCCTACAAAAGCCCCAGCGATGTCCCAGGTGTAACAGGTCAATACAGCTGCAGCCCTCAATACTCCCTGCCCTGCGAAAGACACTAAGGTCAATCAGTCACTTGCTCCTCTCCCACCATGTAGCCTGGCCATAAACTGCAGTTGAGGTTAATACAATTTCTTCTTTCTTCTCTTGGCAAAATAGTTTTATGCTGGCTTTGAAGCAGGTGTTGGGTTTGGGACTGCTTTTGCCATTATCAGAGAGTATTAAGAATTCCTATTACCATTATAAGAGAATATTAAGAATTCCTGTTGCACAGTAGATGTTGACTAATAAGTGGTCTGAAAACAATTAATAATTAAAAAAAAAAAAAACAGCAACAACAAATCCATATTTAAAACCTACAGCAAATTAGATTCAGAGAATAACGTGCAACTAATGTCATGTAGGTTTCTACTGTTATCATAACAGCACCCTTGTTTTATTCAAACAGTTATATCTTCTGGATACTATGATTAATGTAGGTGGTTTCAAGCTGTGTGATTTAATTTTAAACAAAACAAAACAAAACAAAAAAAGAACAAACAAATAAAAACCTACCAATAAAGGGATAGATATTAAACCTGGATGAAATAAATTGAAAGTCCTTTGATTTCTTTAGGATTTTTCATCTTTAAAAAGGATTTTTCATCTTCCTTATCCTCAAAATCAGTGGAACTATTTCCATTTTGAAAGCCTGGAAAAATTACTGGGCATTTGGCCCTATTTTTACCCTTGTTACTGTGTACTTCTATACTGATTATTGTAATTCCCTGAGTCTTACTCAATTAGAGTATTGAGAATAAAGGTATTAGAAGCAGAGGAATTAGGAGCCAAAAATCTCAAAAATACCAGCATCCAGGAGCAAGGCAATTTTATGACAGATTTATGACTAAGAAAACCCCTTGGGAGATTTTCTGTGATAAAATGACTTGAACCTACCCTCTGTCTATCTTTTAATTCTGCATAAAATTCACTGGGAGTCTTGGTTGCATATGGGTTAAAGATTGCATAAGCAGTTTGTACTCTCACTAAAAATAATGCAACAGAATTCATAGCAGCTTTAATTCAAGGTGTGCACTTACACCTTTATATATTTGTTTACATAATGACAAATGGTTTTGCCTATAGTCAATGTAGCTGAAAAAATATTAGCATTTGTTTTTAAATAATGTCTCTGTGGTCCAACTTTTTTTGTAGACCATGATACTTATTAAGGTAAGATTTCAAATACGCCTCCTAATGCATGCTTCGAAACTCAAATCTTTCTTGCAACAATTATTAGTTTTGACTGTGAAAAAATAAAATTAAGAGACAATTACAGAGACAAGAATTAAAATATTACATATATTTGTTTAGCAATAGGTATATTTGTTTTATGCATTCCCCATTTTGAAATACAGACTACTTCTTGACCATGGATTTACAATATGTTTTAATTATTGTGAAATAACCGATTGTTGTCTGCACAGTCTATTGCTATAATCAGTTTTAGTTATTTCCTGGCTCAGCTCTGTTTTCCTGTGTTTCTGTCACTCTTTCCTCCCTGGCTTTATCTTCCAAGTGGGTGACAGATGGATTTTCACCAAAGCAAGACAAGAAGCAGCCATCAGAGACAGCTTGTCATAAGCAACCAGCAAGAAGCTCTGCTGCTGTAGGACTGAGAGATGCTCAGCTGTTGTGACAGAAGAGCCTTCCTGAATCATATGAAAGAGCTCTGAGGATGAATCCTGACTCTCTACTGCCTGGCCTTGCACTGCTATTAAAAAATGTCCACTGTGAGTGCAAATGTGATAAAAAGCACAACCAGCTCTGGATTAAAGAAAGAGTTCTGTGCTCAGTTTGGCCTGATTTATTTACCTGCACACCTCAAGGCTGGGCAGAACCACAGCCACCTTAGAAATGTTGCTTAGCACCATCACAAACTACTTGGCATAGATAAGCACTGCACATCTGTAATAAAGTAACATTGAGGAAGGTGCAGTAGCCCTCGCATATGCCAAATTTCTTCTCACAGCATCTGAGATGGACAGTAGATTGGTGTTTTCCTGAGCAATTGTGCTGTCTAGGTTAAGAGAAGTGATAATAGAATGGTTTGCTTTTGCTTCATCGTTTTATGCTGGGGCAGTATTTCTTCCCCAGATGTCACAAGTTTAATTTTATTAAGAGAATAGCACCTGTTCCACTGAAATCTGCTGAGATAAAGCAATTATGTAATGCAGAACTTCTGCAAACCTTATCCAAATATAGCCGATCCATAATCTGTGCTCTACGTGTCTGAATTGGTTTTAGCACTCTGAGAGCCAGCTTATTTTATTTGGCTTCTGGTTAACACATTTAACAGGAGTAACTGAAAGTTCTAAGTGCATGCATTTCAACTTCTTTGAAGTTTCATGAACATAAAAATAGGAAGATAGCCAAAAGAGGTGCATACATCACTTTTATAGCACAACGTTGCTGTTTTCAAAGCAAATTGGGAGTCTAGTAAAATGTGGAAGCGATGACATAGAATTAGACTGCTGTAAATGCTTCACGAATGTACTGGGCCACCAGAAGTAAAGCTGCCCACTTTTTTCCTTGCTTAGCTAAACACAGGATGCTCGCGCTAAGGTTTTCACTCTGTGAAGTGGTTTCTTTCCAGGCATTTCACCTGTGACCCAATTCCAGGCAGGAAGGGAGGTCCTGAAGAGCTGAGCTGGGAGAGCGGAAGTTACCTCCTCTCCCTTCCCAAAGGGGCTGACCAAGAGTGCAAGTACTCTGCACTGAGAAAGGGTACCATAACTTGGGCTTGCATGTGCGAAAGTCTGAAGGTCCAAAGCCTGTCTCAGGCAGCAGCCTGATAAGGGCTGATGAGCAAAGTAAGTATAGCCAACTAGAAACAGATACCTGCTAAAAGACAGGTACGATTAACTGTTTGAGACAAAATAGCTGCAGAAGCAGATCTTCTGGGTAGTATTTCAAAGCGAGGCACGACTTTTCATCAGTACAGAATGCCATATAGGTGTCATATCGGAAATACTGGGAGCTCTGCAGACGCCAAAAATTTGCTGATGGCTCGAAAATCTGTATTCCTGTAAACAAACTACTCAAGTGGAAGACATGCGGTAGCTGCCATCTCCTATGAAATTAACAGTGCTTTACACTCTTGCAGCTTAGGAAAGATCCTGATAGATGTTATTACCACAGTGGTGAAATAATAACAGTGCAAAACCTAGGGAGAATTCACAATCACTCCTGATATTTCTAGATTTTTTTTTTCCTAAATTCAGCTAAATGATTCCTGAAATGCTAGTTATAGACTTCCATAGCTATCCTGAACACAGAACTATGGTACTGATGAGTGATGAGATATTTGGACTGGACTTCTCATAAATATTGCATGAAATTTTACATCTTTACATTCTACCAATAGAGGAAAGCATCTTTTAAAGGAATATATTGTTCATGCACCACAACTGCATTTAATAGTTTTCCACTGTATTGCTTTTAGGTTCATTAACATTCATACTGTTGTCTGCCACCTCATTTGTTTCAGTGTTTGCTTTGAATTCGCCTTGCTGAAATAGTTTCACACTGTGCTTGCTCTGGCTCATCTGCTCTTTCTATCTGACTAATGTTTTTACTGTATGTGTATATTTTATATATTTATGTAGATTCTGTGCTGACTTATGCACATCCATTGACACAGTAATCTTCTGGGGCAAAATCAGACAGCCCAAATTCAGAATCTTGCAAGTGGTCTTTCCTAAGAATAATGCAGTCAGGTATTATTTTGTCACAAACACTGCCTATTGATAAAAAACACAGGAGAAAAAAAAAAAAAAAAAAAAAAAACCTTCCTTCTCCAAAATAGCTTATTTGTTTAGTTCTAAACCTTCTAGACAGAGCTTGACTAAAAGCTGAAATTAAATTGATCCTCCACCTCTGTGCCTGTCAGAAGAGTCTTAAGAGACCCACTCCCTTGAGACATAAAGGTCTGGTTTGCAAGAAATTTGTCTCTGAGTTACATGAAGAACAGGACTTGGTCTCGTTTAGTGCAAATGGAATGGAGTTATCAGGCTGCATAATTTCAATCAGGAGGTGCTATTTTCCATTCTCCAACAGCACCATACCCAATAACTTATGCTGTATACACATGGAATACATGACGATTTCTCTAGCAAAGGCCTTATACTTTGCACAGTTTAGAGGAATGAGGATATTCTTACTGCCTGCAGCTATTCTCCTTTTTGCTCTTCATGGATCAAAAGTGTCTTAAGAAAGGACGTGATAATGCTCTCCTAACTTATATGAACATCCAGATCCTGCCACTCATTTACAGCTGCTCTGTGGTGATTTGCAGGAAAAAAGTGGAACAGAAAACGGTTTAGGTGATGAGCATTCTCCATGCACACAGAAATCCCTGAGTAGCACTGACACAGCATATTGGTTTCTTTATCACCCTTTGACTAGCTATTTATGCAGTCACTGACAAGAAAGGTATCAATGACAAAATAGTACAAATATCAGATTCTGTCCCTTTAGCTCAGACTCTTAAATAAAATGCAACCCAAAGAAGCAATCTGGAACTGAAATATCACGATAAGATTTTTTATAACAACCATGGAAAGCAAGCATCAAATCTCCCAGATTTTCAGCCTTGATAAAAAGGTGTATTTAAAATGAAAGAAGTAGCCAGACCATCTGCATTGCGCTACTCTGAATCAGTCCACAGTAAAAGTATTGGATGTGGTGTAAGTGTGCAGAAGGATATTTAAAATGGCTAGTAGAGTTATTATCAGTAATAAAACAATATAAAGTGTTAGTATAAACTAAAGAGAAAACTGGTTAAGAGTTTTTGTGTAAGTTAAATGTTTTCAAATAAAGTTAACTCTATTCTAGAATTCTTAGTACTCTATTCTAGAATACTTACTCAAATAATAATATCAGGGCACTTGATACTTATTTCTTAGAATAAGGGGAGGGTGGGTGAGGTACCAGAAGACTGAAAAAAGGTAAACATCATGGCTGCCTTTATAGAAAATAAAAGTGAAGATTAAGGAAATAGAATAAGGAAATTATGGATTAGTGAAATAAACTGCAGTCATCTACAAAATCCAGTAGTAAATAATTAATGTATTTGTAAATTGCTGTGGTGGGTTGGCTTTGGCCAGCCAGACACCCACCCCACCCCTCTGTTGCTGCCCCCTCCTCAGCAGGCCAGGGGGAGAAAATGAGGTAGAAAAACTTACGGGTCCAGACAGAAACAGGGCGATCACTCAACTGTCATGGGCAAAACTGACTCGACTTAAGGAAATGTGATTTAATTTATTGCCAACTAAAATAGATTTGGATGGTGAGAAACAAGGACAAATATTACAACACCTTTACTCCAACACCCTCCACCTTCCCATGCCCAGCCTCACCCCTCCATCCCCGAACCTTCCACCTCCCTCACCCCTGAGCGAGCGGCAGAGGGGCTGGAGCGTGGGGCTGGGTTCAATCCCTGAGAGCCCCTCTCTGCCGCCCCTTCCTCCTCACACCGTGCCCTGCTCCAGCGTGGGGCCTGCCCAGGCGCTGAGGGAGGGAAATCCCTGCTCCAGCGCCGCCTCCTGCCCAGAGGCTGCAGGGGGATCTCTGCTCCTGTTCCTGGAGCCCCTCCTGCCCTCCTCCTCCTCTCCCGCATGTGGGGTGCTGGCAGGGCTGTTTCTCCACTTTTCTTCCTTTCTTTCTGCTGGCTGCCAGGCAGTGCTGTGCCCTCCCTTCCCCAGGCTGTCCCCAGGGTGCCACCATCTTGGCTGCTGGGCCCAGCCATGCCCTGCAGCAGGGCCGTTGGGGCCAGCTGGGGCCAGGACTAGAGGAGGAGAAGGACCTGGGGGTGTTGGTTGCTGAGAAGTTCAACGTGAGCTGGCAATGTGTGTTTGCAGCCCAGAAAGCCAACCATATCCTGGGCTGCACCAAAAGCAGAGTAGCCTACAGGGCGAGGGCGGGGATTCTCCCCCTCTGCTCAGCTCTAGTGAGACCCCACCTGGAGCACTGCACTCAGCTCTTGGGCCCGAGCACGGAAAGGACAGGCACCTGTTGGAACAAGTCCAGAGGAGGGCCACAGGGATGATCAGAGGGCTACTGAACCTCTCCTGTGAAGACAGGCTGAGGGAGTAAGAGTTGTTCAGCCTGGAGAAGAGAAGGCTCCTGGGAGACCTTACAGCAGCCTTCCAGTACCTAAAGGGGAACTACAGGAAAGCTGGGGAGGGACTCTGTATCAGGGATTGTAGTGATAGGACAGGGTGGAAGGGTTTTAAACTAAAAAAGGGTAAATTTAGATTAGATATGAGGAAGAAATTCTTTACTATGAGGATGGTGAGACACTGGAAGAGGTTGCCCAGAGAATTTGTGGATGCCCCATCCCTGGAAGTGTTCAAGGCCAGGTTGGATGGGGCTTTGAGCAACCTGGTCTGGTTGCAGGTGTTGGCAGGGGAGTTGGAATTAGATGATCTTTAATGTCCCTTCCAACATAAACCATCTATGATTCTATGAAATTGTCAAAATGAAAGGATATATTAGGCAGGGAACAGAAGGTGTTTCCCCTTGCTGTGGTTCTTATGAAACATTCTTATTAACAACCCAGATGGGGGAATAGAGAGTATGCCTGTTTCACGTACAAATGACAATGACACAAAGCTAGCGAAAACAGTGAGAATATCAGAGAACAGGATTATAATTCTAAGTGAGTCTAACCTCTTCCAACTGGGGAAACGGTATGAAAAAGATAGAAGTAAATGCAGGAATACCCACAGAAGTGCAAAATCTAGATGAGCCAGCTGGTAAGTGCTCCTTCCAGTAACAATTCAGAAGGTACAGGGAATCAGCAAACAAGTCAACAAGCCCTTGAAAAGCAAGAACTTTTCTTGCAACATGAGTGGGGCGTTTGGAGTGTCTTCTAGTGGGTGATATTTAACTAACCCGGTAGTGCTTTCATTCAGTTCAGCAACGGGGAAGCGTCAGCCAGTAAACTATGTACAGGTGGTTACCCCATATCAAAAAGAGGCAGACCAGTCAAAATAATCCAGAAGACAGAAATAACAATGATCTAGAAAACATATTCCAGGAAAGGCTTAAAGAATTAATGCTAATGGGCTAAAGAAAACAAAGTGGGGGCTGACAGGGAATAGGAGGCAAGCAGAAGGGGAGGTTTGGAACAGACTTCAACTGTGCAAAAGCCAAAAGCAAAGAGGAAAGGCATAGATTGTTTTTCATGTCCATTTCTGGCATAAGAAGTATGGAACTTCAACAAGAAGAAAGATTTAGGTGAGCCATTAGGAGAATTGACAGGACAAAGGAAGCCCTAGAAAAGCATGCCCATGGGAGCTGGGGAACCTCCATCACTTTAAAAGCAACTTACACAAGCACCCACCATGAAAAACGCACTTAGAACTGATTTCACTTTAAGGTAAGAGGATGGACTAGATATGACCTTCTGAGTCCTACCATTTTTTTATTATTCTTTCATTTAACATCAATCTGTAGTAGCACAACTCTCTTCCTTTTTTCTTCTTCCCAGTGACAACAAAAGTTATGAGAGATTCCTTTCTACTGCTGAGCATGCAATTCCTTTTATCTTATGTTCACATCACCAACCTGTGAAATGGGGTAAAACTAAACAAGTGCTTTCTGAGGTGAGGCAGAAGTGTGCTGAATTAATGAGAGTCAGGTAGGGGTAAAGCAGAAAAGCCAGCGTAAGAACATAGAAGAGTTCCGATCCTGGCTTTCGGTCTAGTTTTAAGACCACATTTTTTCCTTCAGGTAAATTTTTCTAAGACCTTCAGTCACACATGCGGATAAAATATGAAAGTCCATATCTTCTATATCAATTCATGTAATTAAATTCTCTCAAACAGTTAAAAAGAAAAGCAAACAGATGATGTTGATAGCAGCTTTCTTAATCTAGGCCAGTTTTCCATTTAGTTGGAAGAAGGCAGCAAATCCTGACAAAATGATTCTCTGAATCCTTAGGGTAAGGAGGACTTTTCTCTGCAGAGCACAAGAAATATGAAGGGACATGAAGAATAATTAATTGGAATCTCTAATTAAACAGTAGAGCCTAAGAGATAACTTTGTGTCATCCAGAAATGGTCTCAGCAAGTGACATTGTCTCCAGTGAAAGTCCAGATGTCGATTAATTGCAATTCAGGCAACCTTGAAAATAAACAGAAAGTGACATGAAGGTGTGAAGTTTCTGCAAAATGTCCCTGTAGGATTAAAAGGATAAAATGTTTTGAATGAAGATAAGTAGGACAAAAAGTTTGCCACATCACATGTTTTCCCATTTAGGAACTGACAGGACAAACTACAAGCAGTTGCCTTGAGCACTACATTATATTCAGGGTGTGAAGTTAAGTAAGGAAAAGGAAGTGCAAAGAGAGACGTTGTTTAATGTTGGAAATTATCAGGGCTATCTGAAGTGAGTCAGTTCATCAGAAAGGAAACTAGGAACACTGGAGGATAGGGTCGAGTATTATTATATTTTATCTGTTTTTAAAAAAGAACATTAAGGTAAAAGCTTTAGAGTTTCTTTTATGTCAAGCATAATCTAAAGATGAGAGTTATCCGATACTTTCTATGAAAGCTCATTCACAGAAATAGTATGCTTGAGCAAAAGAATTGCCATGTTTAATTATATCACTGTTCCACTTAATTTGGTG
Source organism: Anser cygnoides (assembly GCF_040182565.1). Taxonomy (NCBI): domain Eukaryota; kingdom Metazoa; phylum Chordata; class Aves; order Anseriformes; family Anatidae; genus Anser; species Anser cygnoides. Next base: position 81,290,680 of record NC_089874.1, read on the forward strand.
CCTTTTCTTCAAGACTCAGTAGTACCTCAAAATGTGTCACAGCAAAGTGTGAGAACTACCATGTAAGATTACTGTGCCCTTAGGGAAGATGTCTTCCCAACCTCTGTTATTTAGTAGCTGGTTTATGTCCTGAATCATGAAGGTTTATATCCCACATAAATTTTCTATCTGGCCTAATATAACTGTTCTCCTTATTCACAGAAATGTTTATTTCTGATATTGTATCTTGTAATAATGACTTAAGTATACCAGTTAGTCATTGTATTAAAGTGAAATTAATTTTATTGGTTTAAAATTTATTTCCTTCCTGCTGCAGTGAATCTTCTTTTGTTCCTCTATGACACAGTGTGTGTTAAAATTAATGGTAATTTTAAATATCGTTATCAGTGTTCCTTCTTATTACTACTCTTTTCAATGCCACTTCCCGAGATTATTTTCTATGCCTCCAAAATGAAAACAGAACATTCTGGATTACAGTTTTTAAAAGTCATATCTATAACTTCTACCCATGGTGTAGCATATTTGATCATTTGCTTCCAAAGGAACAAAATATGTATTACCCAAGCAAATTGGGATGCCTAGTTCTCTTGTAATGAATAAATAAAAATTGCATGCATTATTTTTCAGATAACTAGAATTGGGATGCAACTTTAAAGGACAATTTGGAAATGTGGATATTTCATTCCATTAATCTGCCCTGAAAAGTCATTATTTTCACAACATGCATTTTCATTAGATCTTTCCACAGTTTGTCTACAAACTCTACTGTACTGTGCAGACTTAAGAGGATGAATGTTGAAATATGTATGCTTGATTTTCACCATTGGTAACATTCATGCCACACCAACAACGTGTAGCAAAAGTTGAACTGAAGAATATAACAATGAACAAACCCTGTGCAAAAAAGGGAACACAGAGAAAGAGAGGTTAAGTCAAGACAGGAGCTGTTTGGGATGAGTGTTATAAAACTAAACACCACCTGGAAAAATCTACCTGTCTTCAAAAATAAACTAACAACCACCACCACCAACACCAACAGCAAACTAGGAAGTTAGAAAGGTGTAGGAACTGTCAATAGAGCTACCAAGGAGAATCACAGGAGAACAACTGCAATGGACGTAAATTGTCATTGTCTAAATGAACACAGCAGGACCAAAAGCCACCAGGAAAACACATACCAAAAAAATCACAAGTTCTTATGAAACTCAAGACTCCCTAGAGGCATCTATGAGACCAGGGACTTTTTGGTTGTGTGATGTTGATTTTAATGTCTCAGTGGGAAATCACAAGAAAGATCTTCTCCATCTGGGATTTTCCCAACCACTATGCCCCATATCGCACAAATAGGAGCAGAGCTGGGCTGGCACTCAGAGTGCTGACTAGCAGCTTTGCCTTCTGCTTTTAAGAGATGCAGTAAAGCTAAAGGTCAAATACTGCATTTTGTTGGCAGCTTACTGAAAAAAAAAAAAAAAACCACATTGGATGAGCCTCATTTTGTTCTGCTCACGATACCAAATATGTAAAATACACAGTGATGGTTGACCCCTAGATTAACACATCCTTAAATGTTTTTCATTCTTATACTGCTTTCAGCAAAAAGTAGTAAAATAGCCCATGCAGAGATCAGGACAATTAGGGTTTAAATGTATAGCAAATGGTCAATTTGCCCTGACCCTTCTCTATAAAATCTGATTTAGAAAGTGTTTGGGATTGTCTAGCTCTTTGGTGTCATCTTGCTTGCATGCCGATGCTACAGTAAGTCAAACTGCTCTCTTCAGATGATACTCAGCTGTTACTAGCACTATTAATTCAGACAAAAAGGTATCACAAGGACCCAACTAGTTTGCACCATGCTCCTCTAGTGTGTTCTGGAAGAGCAAAGGAGCCTGAGACTTGACCTTAACTCTTCACATCAACTACATGATCCTGTTACAAAATTTGTCTAATGTCAATTGGCCGTAATGTCAATGGAAGTCAGGCCCAGAAATGTAAGCCCTGCATTTTGCTTAGTCCATGATTTCTAATTCGAAGATGAATCCAATGTTCTCTGTAAAAACTGAAACAAAATGCAATTATTATTTTAAACAGTGAAGCAGCTTTGCAGGCAAAGGCAATTGAATATGTGGAAATCAAGTTTACTTGATCAAATGGCAAGCAGTATAAAATCAAATTATGCATTCTACTAAAACATTCTTTTAATAACAACAGAACAAATGCAAGCCTTCCAAGCTTCCCATGGGTTTTATTAAAGTAACATATTCAGCGGCTAGCTTTCCAGCACCAGGAAGGAGCTAAACACATCTCTTCCCCTGCTTTACTTTTCAATTTTGATGGATTGCTAATTGAAGTGAGAGAGGTGTCTAGAAGTGGGTTGGAAGTATCCCGAGTTTTCTGATTTGATTATGGAGACATTCACCTCTGGCTGACCATCTTATTTCCTGTGAAGGTCAAAACAAGTGAGGCCTCAATTCACCAATTCACCACGTTTGGCATAAGACTAAGCACATGATTATGTTCTATGGCATCATTAATATGCAGTTGCTGAAATTCTTCCCTAAACTGAAGCTAGAAGATCTTCATTCTTTCACAGCTGGTATAAAATATATCATGTGTCACACTCTATTTCCTATTGCATGCAGACCTGCAAACAAAAATGACCATCAAAATGGATAAGCCGTGGCACTGCTAGCATATTGGGCAATGATTAGATTACCCAGAACGGTTTTCTAGACCTTTAACACCAACTTAGAGTTCAGCACTGACAGAAGAAGAGATGATATCAGACATTCAAAAATACATAAACAAAAAGAAGTGTGGATTGAAAATGACACCTCATTCAAACTCCAGAAAAAAATAGTCTCCACCACTTCAATTAAATTTAGGGAGAGATTATGAGCCGAGAATTGATTAGATAATCTAGTTCCTGTTGATTTGTGTCAGTTACAATTTACATTTACAGAGTACCTTCAAAACATGCAATTGTACTCTCCTCCCCACATAAACTCTTAAGAAATCACTTGTATCCGGTCTTAATGTCTTTTGTAGAATTTTATGTATAAAAAGACGATAGTAAACCATACACTTAATTATAAGTGGACTTGATATAACAGTAAAAAAATGTGTTTCTTGTTAGAATAAACCTTATACTATCTAAGAGCGTCTTGAATATCATTCTTCAGTGTAAGAGTCTTTCTCCTGTTAAAAACATATGGATTTAAAACACTTTAAATTTTTATGCATCAGGCACCAAGTTTTAAATTAAGAATAAACCAGTTACTTTGTGTAATTCAAGAAAGGCCATCTATCATGTTAAGTTTTCAAATTTTTCACAGCTCTCATTTTGCCATGCCTAAGACATATCATATGTTATCACTTCATCTATCATAGATTATTACAGATATAGTTGCACGTGACTTCTAAAAGATAAAGCCTCTGTGCTGCCAGCAGTCTTTGAAAACTACTCCAAAAGCCTGAAAAAAAAAAATCCTTTTCACTGATTTCCTTGGGCAAGGAAAAAACAAAAGCAGAGGGAAGAAAAATAGGAAGAAAGGGGGCTTCAAGCACTCTGCTTCTCCTTAATGAGATTAATCCATATGTTTGTCTCTGACTTGCTGTTTTCCATTGTTAATGGATTGTGGGGGTGGGGGTGTTGTTTGTTTGTTTGAAATCACTCTACAGAAAGCTTCTGTTTTTTTTTTTTTTTTTTCCTATTATATTGCAGAAAACATCACCTTGTTATTTAACCACTAAAGTGAAAAGAATGTCCCAAGGTTGTATGGATGGATAAACGCTGCTGAATACCAGAAGTTGTAGGTTGCTCCAGTGTCTCCTCTAGGCAGCAAGCCATTGGTGCCAGAATGTCTTTGCTGGAAATGTTCACTGAGATTCAAAGTTTTCTTGAACTCAGCCTGCACTTTTACAGTCTTCTGAGAAAAATAAATAAATAAATAAAGTCTGTCCTAGGAACTTTTAGTTTCCTCAAGTAAAGTTCAAAATTGAGATCAACTCACTAAGCCTCCTTCCTTGATCTTGATAAGGAGAAAAATTTCTGCTTTATATACTTATCTGATTCTTGCAAGCGAAAAACACACACAAAATTATACTTACACTATTCTGGGCACATATATAGGGTTTAGCAATTTTAAAAAGCTATCACCCCATCACCAAAAGAAAACAGATACTAGTCTTCTTTTCTGGATCTACATATATATATATATATATATATTGCATTTAAGACAAATGACAATTTATAGGTCATACATATTCATAATTAACTGGGAACCATTTCATGGTCAATGTTAACTTGTTTAGCAAGAGTATTGTTTCTGCATAAAGCACTCTTCTGTGCAATTGATATTACTACAGCCTCTCTGTTCCCTGAGGAAAACAGTTCAAGGAAGCAGCTTGGAGGAAATAAAAAGGCAAAAAGGTGATCATTTCTCTGGCACTGCTATGCTAAATTGGCACAACGAATGCAAAAATAAATAACTTTAGCAAAAAGTGTTCCAGACTTTCAAAGGAGTGTGTAAGTTATTGATGTGATCAGAACAATAGTTGCTAATGGATGAAGATGTTTCATAGTTCTTATGCACCTGCTTATTCTTCTGTTAATTAAAATCTGTGATTGCCAGAGTATTTTTTTGCATTGCATATATATGCAGCTTCAGAAGCAAGAGACACATTTTGCAAAGAAAAATGCAAACCCAAACCCTTGCCAGCAAATTTATAGAATCATAACATTTTAGTTACTATGTGAACAGTGTACTTACAATGATTTGAGAAGAACTGGGATTAAAGTTTCCAAGTTTTATCCAAGTGAGTAATATGCAATGGCAAACAGCCTAGGCCTAAGTTTGTGCAGTGGTTCTCAGCTGGTCAAGACTACTATACAGACCGTGAGACAGAAAAACAAACTAAAATTCATACTGGCTCAAGTTTTGGCCCACTGGGGCCTCAATCAAAAGAAACCATTAATGCCAGAGTGGACACGGAATAGAATCCTTCATGAAGTGAAAACTATTTTAGAGTTCAACCTAAAACCATTGTAAAGTCCTTGAAAGATTTTCAGTTGACTTCAGAGGATTCTAGAGACAATTTCTCATGTGCTTCTTCATGGGAATAACGACTACAGAATTTGTTTGTAAGGGGAAGTACATGAGTTGTGAGATATCTGGACTAGCTAGAGAGAAGCTGGAGGTGAAAAAAATGTGGTCAATTACATTCTTTTCCAAGATTTAGGAAGTGGACAAAAAAAAAAATACAGAGCTGATGGATAAAGGAAACTCCTCCTTAGACATTCAAGCAAAATCCAAAGCTTTTCTGACCAGATTATGTCTATTTGGTAGACACTACCTAAAGCTCTGGTACACCAAGAACAGTACAGTCAGTGGTATCTAATATCCTCAACGGTGTTTTTTGAAATTCAAATAGTAGACGATCACCACATCAAATGTACCTGCAAGAACAGATACTTACTACAACGTACTGCAGACAACAATTTTTCTGACTGTAGCATAATATATTGTAGACAGTAATTTTTCTGTAACTATAATACAATGTATTGTAGAAAATGTTTTTTTATGTGACTCTGCTGGAAGGGACCTCTTAGGTTTCTTAGCCCTCTTGGATTCATGCCTGTGTTCTTGAACGCAACTTTGTCAACTAGTCCCTTTCATAAGCTGAAGATTAAAGTGCTTTGCATACATTCATTAATTAAGCCCCACAGTTACAGCTGTCAGATAATATCACTGAATAATTTATTTGACAAATTTCACTTTTTATGATAAATTATTCAATGTTCTTAATTCTTATTATTTTCCCCACAATTTATACAGCTGGGCAAGCAATTTGTGAAGCATTGTCATTCAGCAGCCTGCTAGGTACATTCTGAAAACATTTTAAAAACAAGTACAACTAACCCTACCCCCTTATTTTTTCCCAATTTCAGTCATTGGTGGAGAATATTCCATATTTTTATAAGTGGGAAACCTGTAAGGTTTGCAGACATGGTATATGTAAAAGTCACAGGCAAGAAACAAAGTTTTGTTTCTAAAAAAAATCACAGCAAGTACAGCAGAATTCAGATATACTGAAATCTATCTCCTTAATTTCAGATGCATCTCAGTCACTTCAGCAGATGAACATCAATTAGAAAAATTACAACAAAACTACCAAACAAAGCTCTGCGGTAATATTCAGGACACAACAACTGAATCTTCAAATACAAACAAATTATTTCCTTCCTTTCTGTTTAACAAAATTCAGAAGCAATAATAAAAAAAAAATGCCAAGTATGCATCAAAGAAAAAAAGTATGCATCATGCCTTGAATCTTGATACATTTGAGTCACCAGTGGGAAAAGATAATAATAAATAAATAAATAAATAAATAAATAAGAACAGGACTTCATTGTTGCTTGCCTACCAGCAAGATATTTGGTTCTGCTGTTCAGGGAACAGTCAGGGAACCGCAGATATATTGTTTAATACTGCCCATGTAGCATTATCGTTGTTTGATTTCAAAGTAATTGCAATAGTTAATAAAAGGAAAGAAGAGAGAATAAATATGTGCTAAGACCCACCCACCTCTAGCAAATTTCAAGCATTTCAGGAACGTTATCTTGAGTTCCAGGACCTGTGGGAATCCCAGAGTTTAGAAATATTGAACCTTAATGAGCCAATGTTTTTAAAATTGAATTAATTAACGAATTAACTAAAACCCCAGACCACATTCAATTCTATCTTGGGTAGAAGACACAAGGGGAGAAAACCTGAGTACCTTTTTGTCAGAATGTCTTGACAGACATAATCAACTTCAGTCTTGCTGATCTTGCAAGGCTTTTTCAAGCTAGACTCTCTCTGTACTTGAAGGTAATCAGGAAAGGATACAAAAAGTCTTTTGTACAAGCCATATTTGTAAAGACGGCATAGCAAAAACTACATTCTGGCTTTACTGGTATGTCCAGCTAAAAAAGCAAATCACAAGAGAGACCTTTCCTCAAGCAGCCACAGTCTATCTCCTCAATCTTCCCCAGACTATGTTTGTACCTGGGATAAAGTAACCCTGGATATACATACAAGCCAGGCGATGAGAGGCTGGAGAGCAGCCCCACGAAAAGAGATCTGGGGGTTTTGGTTGACAGCAAGTTGAACATGAGGGTTTTGGTTGACAGCAAGTTGAACATGAGGGTTTTGGTTGACAGCAAGTTGAACATGAGCCAGCAGCATGCTCTGGCAGTCCAAAGGGCCAGTCGTGTCCTGGGGTGCATCAGGCCCAGCAAGGCTAGCAGGTCAAGGGAAGGGATTGTCCTGCTCTACCCTGTGCTGGTGCGGCCTCACCTCGAGTACTGTGTGCAGCACTGGGTGCCACAATATAATGAGGACATAAAACTATTAGAGAGAGTCCAAAGGAGGGCTCCAAAGATGGTGAAGGATCTGGAGGGGAAGATGTGAGGAGTGTTTGAGGTCCCTTGGTTTGCTCAGCCCAGAGCAGAGCAGGCTGAGGGGAGGCCTCATGGCGGCCTGCAGCTCCCTCACGAGGGGAGCGGAGGGGCAGGCGCTGAGCTCTGCTCTCTGGGGACAGCGACAGGACCCGAGGGAACGGCATGGGGCTGGGACAGGGAAGGGTCAGGCTGGGTGTTAGGGAAAGGTTCTGCACCCAGAGGGTGGTCGGGCACTGGGACAGGGGCCCCAGGGAAGTCACCATAGCGCCGAGCCCACCAGAGTTCAAGAAGCATTCAGACAATGCTTTCAGACAAGACACATGGCTTATTTTTTGTATGGCCCTCTGTGGAGCCAGAGGTTGGACTCGATGATCCTCATGGGTCCCTCCCAACTTGGGATATGCTATGATTCCTTACACATTGGGCAGTGTGTGTGTGTGCATGCTGCCGCTGTAATGGACTACAAAGTCATGGAAAATCTCAGCTTGCCAAGCTCCACCCAGATCTTATCCCATCTCAACCATGTGCCAGAGGTATAAAAGCTACGTAGGAACTGTTCCTCTTACCAAAATATGACCACAGTACGTGCAGCTGGAGCAAGGGAATAAGGGAAGCATTAACTAATTAAACTCACCATGACTGGATAAGAAAACAAAATGCAAAGATACAAGTGGTTCTTGTAAAGAACACTGCATGATATATGTCAGTCTGAGAAAGCAAGGTATGGATTAATTGCCAGAGATTGACTAAACATTTCAGAGATGAAGTCCAAGATTTACAGTGCATCCTTTCATTTTTTAGGAAAGCCTAGGTAAATTGGTCTAATCAGTCAAATTAAGAAGCTTTTTCCCTCTGCATGCTGAATCTTCTTCAATGCTAGTGAATTTTTCTACAGAAAAATTAATAAAAATGTCTTATCATAGATCGATAGTTGAAAGTGATGGACTTACAGTAGTGAATTTAAATGAGCCTGAGAGTCTAAGATCAAACATTTCCTTCTAGTCTGGGGAGCTGCTTGATTTTTTTTCTGTTATCTCTAGTGATTATTTTCAAGTATTACGTTTAAGTTCATTAACCTCCAAAATTATCTTTAAAGTGAAAGAGGAGGAAATGACACGTGCTGGGATATATCAGAATTTATCATGCTGTTTTCATGGTGTATTTCTGAGGTTTTCTTATGCCTTGCTTCAGAAAAAAAGGGGGGGGGGAGGGGTGAGAAGGGTTTTGAGATGAAAATAAATGGTTTTGGATTTATGTGCTTTCCTGGAGTTACCTACTTTTAATATGGAAAAGGGCATAAGGTATACTAAATTTCCATGAAAAGAAACATAAGAAAAAGAGGCAATAAAAACATTTCACAGAAGATGCACCATTCTGCCTGCCACAGTCACTTCAACGGAAAGTGATGCTCCAACCTCTGACAGCAATGCTTTTGTGAGACATGACACACAGAGGTCTGGCCCTTTCACAAGTCCCACTTGTGAAAGCAACTCAGTTAAACAGTTGCTCTCTCTCTTCTAACACATGATTTCTAATGGGAAAAAAAAAAAAAAAAACAAAGAAAAAAAAAGTGGTAAGAAAAGAAATTCTGTTTAGTAACAGCACTTAAAATTCCTTTTGGAGACCTCCCTGGCCTCTTGTGAATGCCCCCATAATATTCCCCTCCACACATCTGCCGCTGACATTTCCATTGAAAGAAAGGGAAGGTCTTGAATCCTCAAGTCTGGAAAAGAAACCATCTTCAGATAGTGTGAGAACATCTGACTACCATCATCCCTGAAAATTATTCAGAACCATATTTAGAAGATTTTGCAAATGGCTGATTTCATTTAGGTGATTTAGTTTAGTTATATATCCTCCACTAGTCTAAATCAGTATTGCTTTACTGACTCCACCAGCTCTTTGTCATTTTACATCCAGCTGAGCTCATAGCTGTTTACTTCTTGCCATCAGCAACAGCCATTTATTCCCCAAGATTAACATTAAGAAGTAAAGGGAGAGGTACCAAATCTCACTTTAGACTAGAGAAAGGGTACTGTCCATTTCACTCTTGCTCTATACTCCTGGCAACAAGCATTTCACTGCTAGTCAGCCCACTTCTAAGGTTTCCATCTACATGATTTTTTTCAGTTACCAGTCGAAGAGATTTATTTATTTTTTTAATCAGAACATAAATTAAATTGTGTGGAAGTTAACCCTTCCAGGAGTCTAGCTAACATTTTATTGAAAGTCTTTTGCAAGAAGCTGTCTATCTGAATTAATTACATGAATGAGACAGGCATATATTTTGGAACAGAGACACTCTTCAGGAAAATATCATGCTTCATACTTACATTATGAATATTCATTTAGTGTAGTCTGATAGACAACCAGATGCACATCTTGTCTTGCAGGACATTTGAAGCATTACCACATATTATATAGTGGGATAGTAACTGACAAGTCATAAAATAATGGACACTTGCTGCAAGGCTCATCTAAACCCTTGCCCGCTAACTCTGCACCAGTGCAGCTACTCCCTTGAGTTCTAAAATTCAGAGTATCTTTGACTATAAGTCTCTGCATAGCTTTCCAAAGAAATATTCTGTCCTGAACATGCAACTTGCTAGTAAATTAGCAAAGGGCTCAGGAAAGAGAACAGATCAGGTTTCACAGGCTGGTTTCTCATTTTCTAGCAAGGAGAAAGGGGAGTTTTATAGCACTAAGGAAGGGAGACTCAAATTTCTCCAAGGGATTGCATTATTTGCTTCAAAACATGGCAATTTCAGAGTCATACATTGCAGAATGGTAGTACTCTGAGAAAGGGAAAGATCAGTCACAAGAAATACAAGGATCTTTTTGCTAGCCATCAGAGAGAAGGGGAGGGAACCATAACTACTGCTCCTTCCCTATCCCAAGGGGAAAAAAAAAAAAAAGAAAAAAAAAAAAGGAAAGAAACAAAGGACTGGCAAGAGACTCAAAGAGATAAAAGGAAGAAAGAAAGAAGGAAAGTATACTGATACAGTATTGATAGACATACCAGGGGAAATGGAACTGCTTCTGAATACAAATTATACACAGGGTTAAATGACAACAATTCCATTTAGAATTAAAATAAAATTTATTGCACTTTGCGGCACTTAAATTAATTTATTCCTTTATTCATTCTGTGTTTTTTTTGTTGTTGTTCTTGTTTGTTTTGCTTTGTTTTGTTTTTTTCCTTTCCAGGCTAACAACAGAATGTAATAATCCACTCAGCGGTAACCCTACTCTACTGGATAAAAATCCTGTAAAAAGTGTTGAGCTTTACTGAAAAAAAAAATTTAAAATACATTCCCTGAATTATATTTTCACTTACTACTCTATGTTGACTCAAGAGCAAATAGGGGCACAGCAGAAACCATTTATAACAATTTTACCAATAGCAACAGAAAAAGAGCAACCATGAGAAATAACAAGAAAGCAATGAATACTCAGGTATCTATCAATGATTAAAACACCACACAAACACAGGCACAGTGCAACTAGACATTGAGAATACGGTTTGCAACAACACAAGCCTTCTTTAAAAGGAACATGCTTAATGTACTTGGGAGCTGTGGGAATGAAAAGTAGCATGGGCATCAGATTTTCTGAACTGGGCAATTTAAGTGTCAGCATTTCCATCCCCCTCTTGGATTTTTCAGATGAGTTTTTTTCTGACCTTGCTGGAATAAAAAGGAGATTCTAGTGGACGAAATATGCTGAGACACTTTCATTGTAAATGTCCCAATGCCTTGTCGATGCAGCCAGCAGAAAAATGGTGAAAGGATGTCTCAGCATCAGCATTACCAAGAGATACCTAACTGGCATTTTTACAAAAACTTGTGAGGCTTAGGGTTAGTTTCCCCACTGCTGTGTTCATATTACTTGCCTCCTATAAGCCATTTTCCAACACTTTCACTCATATGACGAGTTTTAAAAATATCTGACTAATTTCAAACTTTCTATCAGCTCCAGCTCGTTCCAGACTTGTGTCCCCAGAGACCTTAACACACATTAAACTAGAAGATGAGTTCACAGCTCACAAGGTACTGTACACCAGGCTCCCTCATGGACGTTCTTAGCATACACTGTGAGAAGGGATTTTAGTAGCCCAGCCTACTCAAGATCTGTATTTGTAATAAAACTCAGAAAACACAGTTCTCTGTTGATGTGTCAGTATTATACACAATGCCTCATGTGGTGCAAATGCTTTCAGGAAAGGCTCGCAAAGTCGTATTTACCATACCATATAAAGGTACTGTTAACAAGTACTACATTTTGTACGTGGGACAACAGAATGAAGTTGTGATATAAACGCGCACCTCTGTAACTGTTTCTCATATAGACAGCTTAACAATAAAAGCAGTCTATACACTGGACCGTATTTTATACGCTGATGTTTTACATTAAGTTTTCATTTGTGTCTCTTCAAGAACCGAAGTCTGTGAAACATTTTTTTTTTTTTTGAGAGAGAGACTTTGAGAATGTAGAGCTACTGTGCTCCCAGTGAGAGAAGAAAAAGACAGAGCTCTTTTGGAGTGGTAATATTGGAAAAAATAAACACTTTTTTTTTTTGCATAAAGTTAACACTGGAGGAAAGAACGTTCTCATAGTGGAGTCCTTATTTACAGGGGAAAGTCGTAGAAGTGCCTCTAACTGAAGTGCTGGTAGGAAAGCTTTTAGAATATATTAATAAATGAGCAATAACAAATTACAAGGACAGAACAGAATTCACCCGGGCTTTCTAAAGAACATGGTTCAGATCTGAAATTGATGAACTACTAAGAGTAGAACGTGATCAGCTTTGGTATCAGAGGAATGAACGATGCCAAACATAGTACCATCTGGTTATGTAAATCTCTGGAGGATCCAGTTTGGGCTTTTATTCAGGACAAACTGATAGATTGGAAAAAAAATAAACAAATAACACAATTGACAGACTGAAGAAAAGGTTAAAGAACTATACTATCATGAAAGATAGAGAAGGTGAGTGGAAAATAACCCTCTGCTTCATCTAATACCAAAGGTAGGGTATAAAATTACATGGCAGCAGATGCAAAATAATGAAAATGTCTTTGTTGCATACACTAGTACCTAACATTTGCTTTTAAGCTAATCTTATTAAACAAAACAATTGCAAATGAGATGTCAAAAAGTTTGTCACTGAAAATGTTCTGAAAATCAAATTTTTCTCACACCTATTACACTAAGGAAAAAAAGGCAATCCCTAGTTCCAAGTCTTAGGAAAGATGAACATGGTTTACCCAGTAAGGTGTGAGAGGTTATCCTGCCCCCTCCCACCAGCCTACCTCCTACATCCCTCCAGGACCCCAGCATCCCCCACAGCTCTAAGTCTGCCAAGTCTTGCTGTCTTTGGGTCTTGCACAATCCAAAGCCATGAGGCAGTCGGGGCAGAGAGGTGTAACACGGGCTACAAATACTTCTGTGCTTTGATCTACAAGGAGATCTAGAAGAGATCTGCTGAAGAGAAGGTGACTGAAGTGACCCCACCCAACACACACCAGCATGGCTGCAGTGATGGGCCATTTAGCTGAAGCGAGTTAAACCTGCTGGCATAATCCCATCGTGGCATTTACTGGACTTTGGATCTCTGTTAAGAGAGACTACTTATTACTGAGAGTAGCTTGTGTCATGGGTATTCTCGACCCTGTCAGTCTGATTTACTTGTGAAACCAGACAAGAATAACAAAACCATTTGTGAAAATGTTGAATGCCTGAAAAGCATATTGTCTGCAATGGCTTCCAGTCCATTTCCTGGAAGCCACTCTAATGAAGGATGTGTCTGAAAGCTGCTTGGTATTAAAGCCAAAAAAGTATAGATAAAAAAGTTTGCACAGAGCTGAAGCTAGAAGGCATCTACAGATAAAAATCCTGAACAATAATAAACACAGAACATCTATCCCATCTTATGATCTAATTCCAGGAATTAATGATAAGATCATTATTAAATGCACATCACTTTCTTCACCGTGATAGTTTCTTTGTGCACCAGAGTTCTCTCCTCCTTGTCTAGATCAGTCCAGAATGACTTCCTCATCCACGCAGGCTTGCTCCTGCAGTCAGCAGCGTGGTGAGGCAGAGCTGCTGTGCTCTGATCATGCTATTACCTGCTCACCAGAACGAGCACTGGCCTCACAGAGGTCTCTCCTGGCCCCAGGCTGTAATTTGCAGCAGCCCCTTGCCCCAGCACCTCTTTCACATCACATCACACTGCTTCTTGAAGGAAATCAATAGCTATAGCTTGAAGTAAAAAAAAAAAAAAAAAAAAAAAAAACACAACACAGGGCACTACTCTATACTAGTAAGTTGTCTGGATATCTTTGTAAAAGAGGTACTACCATTGAAATATATGTTATGTGACTCAAATTTAGGGTTTTCTGAGAAACTTGTATGAGTTACTCTGTGTCATCTAGCTGGCCTGACTGTCCTTTGAGGACCTGATGTATATTCAAACATTAATTTGTATGCTGTGTACACTGAGTGGGATATCTTTAATGGGTAAGAAGTATGACTTGGTAATACATGCAGACGTATTTGTACATCTACTTATATACATGTTTCCCAGACATGCATATGCAAAGACAATGATACGTAAAGACAAAGGGTTACTTTCAGAGAACTGAGCATTTCAAAGAACTAAAGTTCATAAATTATTGTTAATGTTTGTGTGGTATTATAGTGATTAGTAGAAAATAATTGCCGAAATCTTAAGCTAAATAATGATTCACTCTCAACATCATTAAAAAAAATGTCTTCACTTGTTACTCATCTTCATTTTGGTTACAAAAGAAAGAGTTTATTTGAATAAGGATGGAAAAAAGCTGTTACAAGTTGTTTGCACAGAAAAGGAGAGGGTACCGACAGGAGGAAGCGTATTAATTCTGTTCTGAAAGAGTTTTATTTTGAGCACAGGTTTACTGTAATTTAGAAGCATGCTGACACAGGCATGTGGAGGCTTCTTGAGTAGCACTGTTATTCCCAAATATTTCAAATTCTCAGATGCTTACAATTATACAATTAAATAACTGCTGTATGTTTTGATTTCTTATTCTTGAGGCTTCAAAGAGCATTCAATCTTATGTCCACAGCTTTTAGGACTAACAACTCCCTTTTTCTTAGTAAAAATTGAGGGTCAAAATAAGCCTGACTTTGCACTCCAGGACTTTAAGGGCAAAATATTAAGAGATGAGCAGGACAACACAATAAGACAAATGCCAGGAGGCTTCAAAATGCAGCATAGGAGTATGGTAAGTGAACCCCAGAACTCTCATTTTTCTGTTGTGCAAGTCACTCGAACTTCCCCTAATTATAGGTTCAACACACTTCATTTTGAGCAGAGGTCAGCACTGAAGTGCTGCATTTCAGAGGGAGAAAGAGAGAGGTGCCAATTTTCTACTGATGTGAAACGACATTGCTTCATCGGCCCAAACTCTTCCCCTGCAGTCCTCCAGCTTTTGCAGAGGAAACATGCTGACTCCTGCACACCCATAAGAATATATTCCCTTCATGCACACAGCCACAGCTCACAGTAAAGGAAAAGCGCCTGTGAACCTACATATGCCCTGAGGTGTCCCTATTTTTACCGGCTGCGTCGAACTCTGAAACCTGCACAGGAGGGACAGACCTCAGGATGCACTCTGGCCTCACCGAAGATTGCTTCCTTTGCAGAGGTCTCGCAGAAAGAGAGGCTTTGCAAGGCTTCCCATGCACACTGACCTCACGACACAACATGCTGTGACTGCAGCATCTCATGGTCTGGGCTATAGGGTCACACAGACCAGCAGCTCCTGGGTTCTCACATAGCCTGCTGGCTGGAGACATGCCTAAGCAACATCACCACCTCACTTCATCACTGCTGCTTAATTTGTCCAGGGCAAGTTCTGCTCTAAAGTTAGTGAGGATTTCCCCATTTCTGTGGGAGTTCAATAATATTGGAGGGAAAAAAGAAAAAAAAAACAACTTTCAGACACTAAACTCTGCTCTTTCCACCTGACAAACTGGCACGTTTGCAATATACTTTGTTTTTGTGCATGCAAATTGCTGACTTGAGAAGCGTAAGCCTTTAACCCCTATTTATACTTGTTTTGGTTCAATTTTTATCTAGTATATTCCCTATCTCCAGCAGGAATATCACTGAGTACAAAGCAAGACAGAATATGGTCCACTAATCTCTATCCATTTTTCATGGTGACAATTGCCAAAATTATTTACTGTATTATGTGGATTTTGTGATTTCACAAAGTCAAATTTGCATCGTACAATTTTGATATCGATTTTGTTGCATGGCATTTGTTACTCATGGAATATGCTTCAAGACTTGTCCATGTACTATAAATTATAATTCCTCCAACATCCTCTGATTTAACTCCCTTGAATCATGTAGTGCTAGGCATTTCCTTTGTTAACCTTAAAATATTCAAAGAACAACAACTGAGGCATATTAAATAGTTTAATGTATAACAGTAACTCAGAAGAGGTGGTTCTTTCATGAATGACAGCAGCCTCCCAACCTCTTTGTTTTTCTTATTAGAACAGAACTTCACCTTTCCCTTCCCTTGAGCGACCTCTTCGCAGTCGTGGTTCCTGACCTACTTCTTCACTCTTTCCCTAAAGAAAAATAGAATACCCTCCTGAATTTCAAAAGTGGTGAAAAAACCAATGTCGATAATGTTTAATAAATAACCTTTGTTAAAACAGTATAAATCTATGTAGAGTAAACCCCAACTGCCCTCTCACATCCCACAGCTGATTTGCATATTGGGTCATGGAACATGTTTTAGGATATTTGACTGCAGACCTCACTGAAGTATTCATAATACTGTGTATCAAGCAACATTCAGTATAGATTGCCATTAGACAAGAAAGACTTGCTTTGCATGCCCAAAACACCTTTGAATTTTTATTTACAAGAGTCAAATCTTGAATGCATTTGCTACTTGAAGCCAGCTTTTATTAACCTTACTTATATTAAACAAAATTTCCTGCATCAAAAGAGTTCTGCAGCCCTGAACACACCACATGTGTTGCCTAATTGAGGGGCCACCAGAAACTGACCTGGAACAACTAATTGTCCTGCCTGTATATAACAAAAAGAGGATCTACACAGCATGTGTTCTGACATGGTATGCACAGATGCATGTTACCGGCATGCTTTTCAGATGTCTGGGGTGCTCACTGGCGACAGATCCATTCGTGATCTCAACCAAAAAGAAAAACAGAGCTCATCACTTATGCCATGTGAGTTTCATCTCTTGACTAAGTTACATTGCCAAAGCAATTGCCCATCTTGCTATCTTTAAAGCCAAGGCATCACAGTAACATTTTCAACTGCACCAAGGTAGGAAGAGAAGATTACAAATGCTACATTTAATAAACATCTAAAATCCTTTAAAATATTCTTATAGGAACGACTGAATTTAATGGAAATTGAGCTGATCAAACACTATTTTCTTTTTTAATTTTCAGTTCCATTCTTATAACTTGTGGTCTCAACTTAATGGGACCAACAGAAAGTATGGGAAATTTCTGCTAGCACATGAAGCATCTCTAATGACAATGCTTTCCCAGATTATTGAACATTATATCTGCTTCAGTGCTAGACAGCAGGCTAACAGGCAATTTGGTAAGGGAACTTCCCATTTAAAAGGATAAATGCGAAATATTTGCACATGGTGACTTATTCTTAAAGGCATTCACCATAGATGCTCAAATCCAAGGATGTCAGAAGTAGTCCTGGTTGAAATAGAGAAAGGAAAATATTTTCACCCATGCAAATTCATTTGCAATTTTAAATAAATTTGTCACCCTATTATTTTTCTTACTTTGTTCAGCAACGAGATTCCAGAAAGTGCATTTGCTAAGCAGTAACACTTGCTGAAAAGCTGTTTTCATTTTAACTGCCCGCAAAGCTTGGTTCCCAGGTCCATCCTATTCAATAAGGATCATGCGGGAAGCTTCTCCCTCATACATCTCCCCTGGAGACAGCTGAGCCAGGAAGAGCCTCTGCAGAGGTTCCTGCTGCTCAGCTGCCTCTCTTCAGAGAGGGAAAATAAGCAAGTATTTTACAAACAGGAGTTTAAAATAGCTGTACTACCCATGAGTAGCAAAGCCACAGTCACATTATGTAAATCATTTCATACAGTAAATAGGTAAAAGCTTTAAGTCATGCCAGAGTACATTTCTGTGCAGTGAAAGACCACACATGTCACAGGCACATACTTTTAGTGGCACTTGAAAGCTGGGAAGTTTTATTGGTGTTGTGTCATATATTCCTCACAAAGAAACAGGGTTTCCTTAAGACTCTAAGCCATGTTATAAAAAGCCTCAAAAGAGATAAAAGCTTATGCACTTTGGAAAGGTCTAAATACTACCAAAAATAACTTTTCTACATTGAATAATATTCCAGGATTAAAACTTGATGTCACAGGACATAACATGTCTAGAAACAGAAGCCTCCTCCTCTTGGACAGAGGAAAAAGTAGTCTTTGCAGCTTTCTAGCAGTATGAAGTGCCTGCCTCTAATACTGATGAGTTATCAGACCTTAATCCTTTATACTAATCCGGAAAAATTGCCAGAATACCGTCACTTTCAACACAAAACCAAGTGAAACTTGGCAACTTCAGTGAATGTCACTTTGGGGAATTTAAATAAACTTAAGTCCAGAATTCAAAACAAAACTCAACGAATGTGAAGCCATGCAAATCAAACCACTCAACCAAAACTATTCCCATGAGTCCCCGAGAAACAAAGCTCTGTTAATGCGAGGGACCTTGCTCAACATCAGTGACTAGCTGCCAATCTGTGAAATCCCAGGTGGCAATGAGAGAAGCGAGTTTGCACCACATGCATCAGCTCCATTTTAGCTTCCTTCACCCTCTAAGTGTAACACTAAAAGCCCTCCAGGGACCTGAACTTGGTGTGAAGATATCTTTCATCACTACGTGGTACACTCAGCAACAGAGCGAGAGCAGTTTCTTCCCACTGATTAATGGGGTCTGTTTGGTCCATATCAGCTACATCCTCTTCAGTTATAAGTTCAGGGGGATAGGTGCAGGACCAGAGGCATCCATGCCTGCACCTTTGCTGGGGGATGGTATACCCTAACTGTCTTATGAACCATGTGCGCTCAGCCAGTCACAATATAGCCAGCAGAGCATCCCTGGCAACAGGTATCTAGCTCTTCCAAAGTTTGGTTTGTTCCTGAAATCAAGACACAGCTCTCCTATTCACCATATCAACTTAGTGAATGGCAGTATCCATAAGGCAAACCACAGAATGCAAATTTTAAAAATACACAGTATATTTGAAATGAATTGATGCATTAAAAAAATATGTATTTTCATATTTTGAAGGATGAATTTTTAATAACTTAATTACAACTTCACAAAAGAAAGAATCATTACTTGCTACACATTCCAAATCCTTCTATATCAAACATGTGTCTCTGAAATTACCCTCTACATGTATATTAATGATACCATAAGATGTTTAAAAGACATGCCCTGAATAATACATACAATTTAAATTAACTCCCATTCTTAATGTTCCCAAAGAAAAAGTGGAAGCGATCAAGCGGTAAGTCAGGTTCACTCACAATTATCATTACTATTATTAATACAAAATTCAGTGATCAGTATCTATTTACAAGCAATCTCCTGGAATTACTCAGAACCCAGACCTTGCCAGTCATGTCAACATTGTAGAATAATTCAAGGCTCAATAAGCATAAAGAAATCTGTCAGCTTGACAAAAAAATAAAAAAGTGGCTCAGACAACTTACAAAACCAACCACCATTCACTTTTCTCTTGTTGGTACAAAGATCTTTTCAAAAGAAATGAGAAGTTATCACTAACTTCAGCTCTCCGTCAGGACGGACAGGCCAGGGAACGTATCAGGCTGTCATGGTCCTGAACTGCAGTGACAGCAGCATAGCAGCTGATCAATGGGTACTTGCACTTCTCGCATTTGAGACTGTCCTCTCTGGTGTTACCCAGCTACACTGGGTCTTTTTTCAGATGTTATCAAGATTTGTGATGCTCCAATCCCACTTGGGAGAAAACACTTCATAGGAAAGAAGCAAGCCTGTTATCTGCAGTGTTGCCTGTAGCTAGCTAACTGAAGATGCAGAGGTAGCTGATATTGTGTCAATAAATATACGTAGTTAAGTGTAGTAGGCAGAGAAGCAATTAGAAATTGCAAGAAGATATATACAATCAAAATAGAGAATGCAACTTCACGTTTCTTTAAGGAACAGGGTTTGAGGAGCCAAGTTAACTTAGAGGCAGGTAATTTCTATAGAGAACTTAAGAAAATTATCATTTTCTTCAAAGTCCAAATCCACAAGATTTTTGAGGGAAAGGTCACGTGATTTCATGGCAGAAGTGACGTGCTAGCCATTAACATAATTCATTTACACAGCATGAGCCTTCCACCTCTGATTAATGGAATCAAGACCTGTGAGAAACCATACTTTGAAGATGGGTTGGTTGTCAAATTAACAAAACCAAGCTTTCAAGCTTTTTGTTTTGGCAGAGATGGTCTCTCCAGAGACAGAGCTTTCTTACCCTTAATGTCAGGATAAGAGATACTTGATGGAGAAAGGGTTCTGAAAAGAACTCTGGGGCAGTGAATTCCTTCCTCTGGTCCTGTGGAGAGCAATTTAGGTAAAACTGATAAAAACCCTCACTCTCCTGCTCATTGCAGGAAATAGAGCCAAGACAAGCTTCAGGGTTTCCCTTGCAACTAGTAAATGCCAATTGTTAACCTAATGAAATAATGGACGCTAGTGTTTTCTTATGAAGCTTACTTATGTGTCAGCAAACAGTAAATCTCAAAGTCAGCAACTAAAATATTAGACTGGAAGAACAGTCTCTGGTACCAAACTTGACAATTCGATGGGACTTATTTCATTCTTATACTTTATAAATAGCATCATTTTCATGTATTTGGGAGTTAAGTTTCATTAAGTTTCATTTCAAAGAACACTTCAATTCTGTAGATGCATTAGCAAAGCTGGTATGTTTTTTTGCATAAATATTTCACCCCTTCCCCATTAGATTTTTTGCAGATCACTTTCAAAGAGAAATATGGTTCAAATTTCAATCAAACCCTCCTTAACCCGTGCCCTGACTTATCTGTGGCCACTGATTTTTATATTTTTTTTCCACTCCCAGTCCTTTAACAAGTGACCTGGAAGTGGAGACTCAAGAGACAGGTGGTGAAACAGGTCTCCAACCTTCCCACAGCATTTGAAACAGAAGCACACAGTCACTTAATTCGCTGCTGGGAAGGGAGCACACCTAGACAAAAGGCCCCATAGTAACCTTCTTTGGACTATTAAATAAAGTAGAGAAAGGGCATGTAATTACATTTAAACCCTAGCCATAACCAAAAGCCCACTGAAACAAACATTTCTCATTTCAGGAGCAGTATGCAGAAGGGCATTTCATCTGACATTGTGCTCAAGAGCGTCTCCAGGGATTTCTCTTTGGAGGACACATTCATGCTCCTCTCCAGTAAGAACCATCTGCACTGACGACTTTCTACATCAGAGCCCTTGGAGGAAAAACACTGCAGTAGCTGCTGGCTGGAACGTTCTGGTTCTGCAGCAGCAACCAACAAGGAGCAGAAGATGGAATGATCTGCATACTGCACAGCATCCGCAGTCCAAAAGGAGAGCATGTTGCAAGTGTGAACTGAATTTCAATAAAAAACTTGGAATCCAAACTCAAAAAAGAAAGGTTAATGACGTTTGCCTCCTAAAAAGGCCAGCATGTGCGCTAGAGGGGATGTCTGTAAGGAATGACTGATTGGCAACTACTTTCTGTATTGCTTCTGTTGAATCACCAGTTTTATAACACAGAGTCCTGCATTTTGAGTGACTGCATAGAGGAGAGAAAACAACTTTAAAATCCCACCTTTCTGGGAGAGATCATCCACCAAGCATCTATCTCATGTAGACTTTAGCAGGTTTAGCCCCAACCACAGAAGTTAAACCTTGAAGATATGAGACTTTAATATCTGGAGATAACTGTTTCCCTTGGTCACACTGACTCTTGCTCAGCACTGGTTATTTTTAGGATGCAGAGCTTGCCAGCTTCAAAATAATGTCCCTAAAGGACTGCCTTAACAGCCACATTCACCCAAATAAAACATGACAACAGCTAGCATTACTATTTACCTGGCTGTGTAACTTAACCCTCCTGACTAGGTATTACTTGGCAAAGACAGAGTCTCATGGACTTCCAGGTGTGCTATAAGGTCAGTCTCTTCCCACAGTCTTTCCCCTGAAGATCACAACAGCTGTAAGCTGGGGCACTAATCCAAACTGAGAGCAAATAGCATTTGGCAATGGGTTCAACTGAATGCTTTTCACTCTGTATTTTTCAAGTGTCTGAAAAATATGGGCATTAAAAACCTGCCACTGGCAAATATCACACATCAAATTAAGATCCCAGAGATATGATCAGCAAAAGCACAGCTTGCCCAGGCTGGCAGTTATAAACTGCCAACCCTTAAGGCAAGCTGGGAGAAGAGATCACTGAGACTGGAGCCTGTGTGCCTCTCACCTGATTAAAGCAAGTTTTCACTTTTGCAGTCCCTTATCATCAGATACCACAAAAACAGGGTATATCTTACTTTGCATTGGCCCACTTAGAGAGCCAGAGTTCCACTTGCAGCTTGATTGGGTAAACTCAGCCTAATATGAAATTTAGAATTAGGCAGCAGCAGCACAATAGATTAGGGGTTTAGTTACTGGCATAAATACTAAGTGTATGAAAACTGAAGTAAAACTTACTCTTTTGTGACTATGTTCCTACTGAAATCCGTGTTAGCCAGGTACGCCCACCAATGATGCAGAACCAGCTGCGCTGCAGACTGCTGCACAGACAGCTCAGCTATTAGTCAAATCACCACTGGGGATAGTTATAATTGGGCTATGCGTGAGAATACACAAAAGTAACATGAAGGAGGCTCCTTTGAAAGCCAATGTCATGCTATCATATGAAGGACAAAAAAAGGCAGCAATCTTCCTGCTCATCCCTCTGGGAACATAATTCCTTCCTTTCAGCACACCAAAGCTTTAATATATAGGACACAGTGTGGGACAGAGGGTCAGTGGGTTACACTTATTTATACACGATCTGTATTTGGTTCAAGGACTCAGTCAGAAAATAGAAAGAAAAAAGCCTTTTCATGATGAAGCTTACAGTCAGTAGAAACTGAAGATAATATTGTACCTTTACTACATGCAGTAGATCACCAAATTCATTTTTACTAGGGTCATAATAAAGGATTTTAGCTCTGGCCTTCAGAGGTAAGGAGCTGGTGCACTAATCATATGGATTTGTCATCCCAGGTACCCGATTGCTTTTTTTTTAAGCACTCATATCTGTATTGGTCTTAAGTTCAAGACTAATTTTATCATTACTATATCCAAAAGCAGTAGACATTAAAGGAAAATATATGCACCTGTATAAGCCAAAAGAGAGGAATTTGAAAAGTGAAAAAAACCTGCCTGTTCCAGCCTGTATTTTACTCATTACCAGCATTAGTAATTTTCATGATTTTATATTAGTTTTATGTTTAAATGTATTTGTACTTCTGCTTTCTCCTCATGTATATCAATGGTTTCTAGGTGTAAGCTGTAGAAGAGCAGTTAGATCTATATGCCATACCTTACTGATTCCAGGTCAGCTTCCAGCTCCTGCGTGTTGCCAAGACATTGTACATGTTCGCTCTGAACTCCTGGGCTTGTTGTTCCAATCTGCCAGGATCGATTACAAGGTTCACTGTTACAACACTGGGTTCCTGTGGGCCGTCTTTCGAAGGCTCCTCTTTCGAAGGCCCCATGAGGAGCCTTCGAAGAAGGCCGTGTGACCCCAAAGGCTCCTCACAGGTAGAGTTTCATGGATATACCTCTTTTTACAGTGTTTGTTCCTGAATTCAAGCTCCTTTACATAAGCAGATTCATACACAAAGGAAATCCAGGCTTAGAATAGCAAATCTTTGGACTTCATCACATAACCTTTAAAAGTTATATCACTAGCCTGAGTACTAATTTTTTCTTCTTAAATGTGCCTTAGAGTGTTACAGCCTCTACTATGCTAGCTGTCATTATCATCTCTTATTAACTGCCAAAAAGTTGACAAGTGCCTTCAATCAATCCATGATGTGAATTTTCATCGAATAGTTTTGCTGATGTTTACTAGTTACATGTTCTTAAAGACAATCTCATTATCTTTTTCATAGAGATCTTTAAAACAAAGACCCAAAGTATAACACCAATTCATGTATATAGATCCATTTTTATGCAAGCCTACATCTTCCCTCATTTCCTTATCTTCCTTTTGTGTCTGTCCACTGCCTGTTGTGTTTTAGTTGCTTTGAGGCACAGACCACCTTTCTATGCAATATTTGAACAGATTCCTACACAATCTACTAGGCCATGATTGGAGCTCTTAAAAATACAGTAGTACTGCTCTATCAGCAGTAAATAAATGCAGCATTGATTCCTTTCACTAAACTGAACAATATGTTCTTAAAATTACAGGTCATCTGATCTTGGTGATTCACCACAGGTAATCTAGCCAGCAAGATTCAAACATTTTCTGATTTTTGCACTGCTGTTCTAAACATCACCTTCAGTGCCCTTCTATATACAATCTCTTCAGGAGATGTAGGCTTACTTTAGCTGTTATGCATATTTATAATGGCCATCTAATCATCACTAAACAATACACTAAGGCTGACAAACTGTTACAAGAGCAATCCCAGTAAAACTGGTGGGATGTGCACCTGATTTAGGACTTTTCCAAAGACTGGGTACTTGCCGACTGAATTCCTGCCATATATTGTAAATGTTTATTGCCTCATTACTTAGAGCTGTAAAGAAAAAGCTCAGTTCCAACATATCTAAAAATAATAAAAGTATCTTAAAAAAACATGATATTGGCTTTAAATCATGTCTTATCTTTAACATAAAGCAAAAAGCTTATAGCTTTTTTCCCCTTTTATTTAATGTTATCTTGGTATTTATTATATGTTTTATGGCTAGAAACTCACTAATTTTCAGTTTAAGGCGAGGGTCCCATGTAAATATGAGCTGTAGACTTGAGAAAAAAATGAATATCAGTATTAATACACTGTTTTTATACATTTCCTAAAGATACAAAAACAAATTCCTTTTCCCATCCTTAAAAGATCCACTATCAGTTGTGGAATTAGACTACTTGGTACAAGTTGTTCCAATTTAATTTGAAAGAAGCGAATTACAAAAAAAAGCTTTACTCACACACAAAACACACAATTCCTTATGGGTTGATTACATTTCAGTGTTTTTCAAGTGATGACTCAGATTTTCCTTTTGTTTATCCATCCACAATTCCCTCCTAGCTTTTTTTTTTTTTAAACATGCAAATGAAGGAGCATATTTTGTTAGACAAACCTTGATTTCTTCCTCTCTAACCCCCCCCCCCCCCCAATTAAAAAGCAACCGCATCCCCAAAGCACCTCTGTCTATTGAAACTGAAAGTCTTCAGGGTATTTTGGAAGCAGGAGACTGCAAAGTTTGAATGAGATACTCCACTGGCAAGCTTTCAAACTTATTTGCAGATCAGGACCTCTTTTGTAAAAGTCTCCCCAGGAGGAAGGCAGTTAGACACCTGCCAGTAGCCTGCAGTGGCACCATCCCACTGTGATGTTAATGAGATGAATGAGAGCACTATGGAGAGCTGCAATAATTACAGGGTGAAGAGCTTGTCTTTTCCTGGCCCTCCTCTCTGGGCTGCCTGTTCTGTAAAGCAGGGTCTTTTGTAATACTAATTACAAATGTTAATTAAACATTTCTTTGGAATTTTGCCCTCCATTAATAGGTCGGATAAACAGGGAATAGCAATGACAGGCACAAGTCATCATCAGCCACATGAGAAAAATACCATTTATTTGCTCCCTTTCTTTGGTCCCTCCAAAGACACAACTTCTGGTTTTGTTTTATTAAACAGACATTAAAGCCACTGAAGTATAGCTTTTCTGCACAGAAATAAAATCAAAATAATTCATACATTAACAGCATTAAACCTACTTGTAAAGACCCTTCCACTACAACTCAGTTTTTTCCATGTTGGCTTGACCCTGAGTTTTAAGCATAATCACGCATCCGTCTCTACAGCTACATGAAACCCCTTCCAAACAGAGATTTAAGGAAATTTTCATGACAGCTATTGATGACAGCACAAAAATCTAGCTTGATGGCCTAGTCTAGCACAAGCAGCACATGGCATTTCAAAATGTTGCACTAATACCATTTTTAACCTAGTCCTTAGAATTAGGGGAGTGAGCCCTGCTAAGCTCAGAGCTAAGCACAAGTGCTTGGCAGACATCGCCACAAAACGCTCTAACCCCTTGCCCAGCAGCCTGTCACAGCCAGATGCTCCCATCCATGCTCAGTAATTTAATATATCAGCAATATTATTTATTTCAATGGAATACCTTCTGCTGGGCAAGCTCATCTTACCTTTCTTTATAGTCCACATTGCTAGGGTACAGGAGGGGACCAAACTGTAAATTCCTTCAAAAACTGATTGGTCAAACTGGGGAATAAAAGCAATTTGAGGAATTTGAGGGTGCAATGAAAACAAATACTGAAGGAGGGACCAAGTTTGGAAATTCTTTAAGCCCCATTCATTTTCATTATAAAGATGCAAAAGTATTGCAGAAACAAAAATAAAATTTTGCATGTGTGGTTTTAAAAAGCATTTGATGACAGCAAACTTAACTCCCTTTGGATGAAATTAAGTCAGATGTATTTCAAGATAAAATCAGATTCTTTTCCTGCTTTGACAGGAGAAGGAGATCAGCACCAAACTGAAAAATTCATAATTTGCCCCTACAGATCCATTGATTTGACAGCAGTAAACCACATGAGAAATACTGGCAGGACAGAGCTTATAACAGGGTATGAGTCAATATCAAAGTTTTGAAGAATTATGACTCAAAGGTATCTTTAATTGTCATACTGGGAACCATGGCATTGTTGGCTGTGGCAACCAGACTACCTTTCTTACTTTTCTGTGCAATGGACTTTGAAAAGAGTCTGGTTTGTGAATCATCTGACACATCAAGACTTGAGCCATTATCATGAGGGATGAACACACTCAGGATTACACAGAAAAAACTGACCAAGTCGATGTAGAGATTCACAGAATGGACTTGAGTTTTAATTCTTTCCTCAGAGGTTTGGAAAAGGTATTATGCTCCCAGCTTTGTTTTTTTATTTCACAAAGCAAAAAACATGACAGAGCCCTGAGTACTTCCACCTTTTCCAAAATGCCCTGCAAGCCACCATGAGCCTCACTCTCAGCCACCTTCTATCACCCTCTTCTAATGCAAAAACAAGAAATGAAGCAAGCCTTTGTCTCACTAAGCCTATGCTATTAAACAGCTGCACTACGACAGCCTATTTTAAAATGCAATCTTACATGCTTTGTTGAGCCAAATAGCTGTTCTCTCCTACCTCACTAATCCAGGTGTACAGCTGCCAGCTCCAAAGGTAGAAATGCAAAAAAGCTACCCAGTCTAATATTGGAAATGTGACCACTATCATCGAGACTCTGCTCAGAGTTCTTCTACTGATGAAATTCACAAAAACCAGCCAAGTATTTTGTTTTTTACATTTCTGGTGGTTCATTTATCCTTAATCGTCATACCCATTATTTGACCTATGTTCACAATTATTCTACGACCACTGTCAGGATCCTAAAATAAGCTTGCAGTTATGAAGCAGTATGAGCTTTAAACAGAAAGTCACAAACAGGAGCATATACAACACAATGCAAGTGAGACAGTTTTGATCAACTAGTCTGATTTCTTAGCACAGGTCACAGATTTTAGTGAAGAAATTTGTACATCAGTCCATAATTTCTGAAATAGAACATATAGTTTTCAGAAGATGTTCACTCTTGATTTAGAAACTTCAAGCGATAGATAAAGCATACTTTAGTAAGTTGCTATGATCTTTTTTTTAAATCTGAGTTTGTTTTCAGCTTCTGGGCACTTTATCTATTTGTTCTTTTTCCTGCTGAGATTAAAGAGCCATGGTTTTCTTAATGTAGGTATTTTCAGATCATGACCCCTTCACCCCTCAACCTTCTCTTTGATAAGCTAAACAGATTGATTTTCTTAAAATCCCACACTGGAGGACTATGTCTGTCTTCAGAAGATATTACTTCATAGAACTTCTCAAACATTAGGATACAGCTAGTTATAAATTCACAAAAAAAACTGTCACACTTGCATCTGTTTTTAGAACATCCCATAAAAATACTAACATAGCAGGAGGTCAGACCTCCAGAGCATCCTCCCAGACTGAATTATCCTATGATGCTAAAATTTCTAAATTCTCCAAGAGACGGAACAAAGCAGAACAGCATTTTCAAAGCAAGATTAACCAGTAGGTTTCAGTAGAAGGCACTCCAATGACTTGTGCAGGGCTGTGCCATATTACAACAGTTGATGCACTGGTTTCAAAAGAAATGGAAATGATATAAAAATCAGCACGGTCCTCCAAGCATAAATCTAACTTAATAGGGAGTTGCAACAGTTAAATTTACATAAATTTGTTAACGTAAATAGCTATTCTTCTAAAGTACGTTAGAAGAACTATGTGAGACATACTTATTGCCCTATACAATACATTAATGTCCATCGTTCTGCATAAGTCAGTCAGTCTCTATAATACTACTACTGAAGCATCATTTATTTATTTATTTTAAACAGACCAGCCACTTAGCTTCATTTCCATTACATTTTGCAAAATACCATAACAATTGCATGCTGGACATAAGACACGCTCTTCCATTGCATTTTGCAAGATACCACAATAACTGTGCTAAATGGTTTACTAGGAAACTGCCATACACTTTTAACTGGACAGACTTTAACCCCATCAGGAAGTGTGCCATCACATTACAGAAAAGCAGTGTCTATGCCACTATGGCCCCTGCATTTACCAGAAACAACATCAGCTGCATTAGATTAACTCATTTGGCTTTCAAATTTGTCCCCAGAAGGCTGGGTTACATTCATATGAACATTAGCTTCTGTCATTGTCATTCGAAAGAGTCTTCATTTTTTTAAAAAACAAATTATGACATTGGATTACTGCTTTGAATGCAGGTCTTTGGATCAGGTGCTGTTTGGTAAGTCTACATCAGCAATTCTGTGTAGATCTGGGTTGTACTTTCAAAGTGAATCTCTCAATCCTCCCTATTTACCTCACATTATTTTGCACTGCAGAACAGTCTCTGAGCACATGATCTGGATCCCTGTTGGATGAAATTAAGCCAGAAGATACACTTCAGGAGTACAACTATTGCACTCCAGCAGGATCTGGCATGAAGGAACCTCCCCACAAACACTTACAGGGTGGTCACAGGGTTTTGCTTTGCAGATTCATTTCTACTGGGCCATGCCACTTGCTAACAGACATAGCCTTTCTCTAATTTAATCTCATTTTGATCACCCTCATCTGTTAAAATAAATCAAGAGGAAAAACACTGAGCTGTTTGTAACTGCTTTCTATGCATCTCATCCTGTCATGGTTATAAGGTAATTCAAATCTGTTCGGCTTAGAATATGTACATGTGCCTTTGAGTGTCAAAGCCTGAAGAAGCAGAAACCACTCTTTAAAGAAGCACACACATCACACATGCTCAGTTTCTCAGACATCAGTGTGCATACATACTGTGAATGCATGTTTTTTTCTGTCAATGATCTGTGGTTAACACTCCCTATATGCCTATTGGCATGATAAATTCTAATGATTTCACAAGATAGCTAAAAGCCCAACATAAATGCAGAAGAGCAAGGAATTTTGGAGGTAAGACTTTCATTTTACCCATCACCCTTCCTTGTATTGGAAATTTATGAAACGACTATGTAGTGGTTTCTTTAGGCACAAATGTAGAAAAAAGCATGACAGGTATATAAAGTAAAAATTGTGTGTTCTGACAGGTTCCTATATTTCCTCAGAAGTGACATTTTGTCATTTTGCAATTTCCCAAACATTTTTGTTGGAGTTTGTCCTTTATCTGAATGATAACTGTACTATTTCATACTGAGACAGGGCTGAAATAATTTGATACATTTTGAAAAAAACTCTAGTTGATGGCTTAAACTACTGAAAAACATGCTAATAAAAGAAGGATGTCAGACCATGTACCACCACTTAATACTGAGTTATGATGCCTGTGACATAAACCCCATGAAAGAGACTTTTTTTTGTCCTGGATTTTTTTATGTTTTATTTTCCTTTTTCTTTTTTTTTTTTTTTTTTAGCTGGGGAAAGAGTGACATACTTTAAGGCATGTGTCATTAAGATCTGTTTATTTTTGGGTTCACCACCACTTATATAGCTAATGCTCTAGCTATGTTTTACAGTGTGTTCAAAATATAGACTTAATTCTTGACTGGCTTACAAAGAAGATTTGCATACGGAGATATATAAACAAGTACTCACGACTTCACAAATTGATCTTAGGTCCCTTGCTTTCTATTTTGTGACCTGATACTTTCTGCAATTTTCAAAAGTGATGAGCAAAACACAAAGTAAAATCCAACAGCTCTGCAGATGTTTAGCATCTTCCAAAATCAGACCCAAATCACATGGAGTTAAGGTCTTAGTGTTTGATCATCTTTTACATAACTTTTTAGCTCATCTCTGGAGCCTGATACCACACCATACAGCTCTTGATGAAAGCAAAAAATTATCATTTTCTTTTTTCTTTCTTTCTTTTTTTTTTTTTTACTAGACCCAATGCAATTGGACAAGATTCTTCTGACCTATTATGAAGAGCTTCCAAATTGCTGGAAGGGAATTTGGCTGAAAGATTCTCACTAAGTGCTCATGAAATATTTTGAAATTTCACCTGTGAATGATTAGACAGTGGTCAGAAGAATAAAAGGAAAATCTAGATAAGAAGATGAGGTGGGATTTCAATTCCCTACAAGATACAATTTCTAAATTATACTGTATTATATTCAAGTCATTCATAGACCTTTGGTTCAAAACTAATATGCTGCTGCTGAAACATAGAACTTTCTACTTTTGCTGCAGTAGCATGGAATTCTGGAATCAGTCACTTGGAAACATCGTTACTAGAACAGTCTATAAATCTTTCGGCAAGTGTTTTTATATGAAGAAGTTGATTCACTGAAAATCTAATGTCAGAAAGTTTATTTTTGCATCTTGTTTTTACAACTGAAATTTCTGAAAAGATACAAAACTCACCTTAATGTAGAACTAAGACTGCTTGAAAAACTGGAATTCTTCCAGAACAGATTAATTTTCACACTGCAAAATAAATGAATTTATGAATAAAGATAGAAAGAAAAGACTGGTTTTATCAACTGCTTCTGTGTAGAAACTGAAAGTTTTGAACACACCAAGCTGAGTGATCATGCTTTAGTACTTCTATTATCAGAATCATTCAGAATTTCCTATGCTTGAGATTAATCCAGACCATGAAATTCCGGCCTGAGTTGGAATGACAAAGAAATGCTTCAGTTCACCTAGAAGTTCAAAGGCGGCGAAAACATAGTACTATAAGGGGAGATCTGCATCTTCAGGAGTGCTGTGCAAGACCCTTTCCAGAGCAAACCAGTTCTTCTAGTAGATTCAGTGAGAAAATTTGTCCTAGATTTATCCATTCACAGAATATTTGGGAGAGAAGATAAAAGCTTTTGTTCTCAGGGAAACATAAGAGCTGCAATTACAGCAAGCTCCTTATGAAGCATCCTGGTGGGAAGAGGGCCCTTGTGCATGGTCCTCTTCCGCAAATCCAAACAAAAACTGTGTGCAACACATTTCAGAATGAGGATGCTGAAGTCCCCTGCTACTTCAGCAGAACAAATCAGGATGCGTACTTCCGTCCTGCATATCAGGATGGAAGAGATCAATGCTGGAAATGAAGGAGGAGTAAAGCTCTCTGCAATGAGAAAAACTAGGTGAAGAAAACTCCAGCCTGCTAAAGAAAATTCAGTGTTCTGCTCTTTGTCAGAAGATAAATTTCCTCAATGTCAAATATAATTGTTTTTAGTTTTGTTGCAGTTGTTTAAGAGAAATAAATCTTTCGGCAGATAAAAATGCTGGTTTACATTTACAGAACCAACATAGTAGAATATGTTAACACTGACGTACACCCTCAAGTCACCACAGGGCAAGTGAAAGAAACAGTAAAGATAAATATCTGATATCAAAGATACTAGGTCCAATGCAAAAGAAAAAATATCATCTGAAAGGATGTTATCTAGGATAGAGCAGCAGATAGACCTGATTATTCAAAAGTGATAAACATTCCTCCTACCACAGCATGCACACCATTAACTGATACTTAAAGGGTCTATCTAGCAGTAACAGGATAGACTTCCAAATACCCTAGGACACCCCTGGTTTCCACTGGAGTTGCTTTGCTCCAGCATGTGGAATTATGCCCCTTTTAAATAAATGAGCTGTTTAAAACTTCAAACCTACCTCCAGATACCAGTGTTCTGCTATACCATTATTTCCCAATCCTTATTACTGTAACAGTTGAAACATTAAAATTAATACATTCACAATTGAGCTGATTTCTAAATTAAAATCTGATTGCAAATGACAGCAAGAGATTTCCTTTAAACATGCACATCACCAAGACAAAAGTTATTACAGGCTGCACATAATGCCAGTCACAAAGGCAGACAATAGCTAAGCAGAAATTATCCAGATAAACAGGGAACAGTAGCAACTGAAGAGAAACCAGTAACAGAGGAAGGAGCTAGAGAGGTTCATGGCATAAACAAAGTAAACAGTATTAGTATTATTCCAGTTCTCAACGATGTTTACCAGGGCTTTAAGGGTTCTGGTATGTTTCTCATGCTTATTTCACCTCTAAACATCTATAACTTGAACCGTGAGCTCCCTTACTGACTTTTGATTTTCTACAGGGACCCAACCCATCAAGCAGCAAAGGGTTTCCATCTCCCTGACACCAGCCCTTAGTGACTCCTGGAAGACAATCAGCAGACAAAGCACATGTTTATAATGCAGCCTGCAATGGACTCGAATCTCCATGTGGCAAGGCAGCGGAGTGATGTAACAGCATTTGACTTCACAGCACTCAAAGGACACACATCTCCACCCGGTGCTGCTGAAGCCAAGTCACCCAGCCCCTTCTCTTCAGCATGTGGCTCAAGAGAAACAGAGCTGCTCATAGGCAGCACTTCTTCAGCAAGCACAGAGATCTCTGCTCATCATTTCTAGTGCAGAAAAGGCCACATCATTTGGAAGAAGCAACCATCTTGACATTTTTCATTTCAGGGCTTGAGGCTGGGAAAACAAGCCAACAAACTTTTGCAGGCCTGTGCTAAGAGGCCCATCCAGGATAAGTGAGGTCAGCAGAGACTTATGGCTAACTCTATTGCTCTTCAGATTTTGAAGATGTTAATGTTGAGTTAATGAACTTCTATTTCCAGAGTGGAAATAATTTAATGTAATTGCCAGGCAGGAGAGGCTGGATTTGTAGCAGGCTTAGAAGATCTCAGTGGCCCAGTCATGGCCTTCAGGAAGAACCCAGCCACATAGTCTCTGTGAAGGTCTTCCCATGAAAAGAAACCAGATACAACCACGAATAGGGAACCAGCCAAAGTAAAGCCTTTCCCCTCACTGCTGACAGGGCCCAAGTCAAAGTGTGCTAACAGATAGGGTATGGCCCCTAAAATTCAGCTGTATACCAACCTAACTCTGAGGCTCAACTATAGAGCAGAACTGAGCCTTAAATTACTTGCTTTTTCCAGCATAAAAGCCTTTGCCTTAGTTAGCTCCAATTCTCTCTCCATACAGAGACCCCTTGCCCCCATGCATAGACCAAAGTTCAAGATGACTAAGCTCTAACTTTGCCCTTCAGGAAAAAGCCTCCAGATGACCACAAAGCCAGACTGAAATTGGGCCTGCCAGGGCCAGCACCAAATGCATCCTGAGGATAAACAGAGGCCTCTACTCTCCAGAGCTTTTCAACTGATCCATTGCTTTTCAACAGCACTGAATTCTCCCTTACTGGCTCTGCTTAGACACTCAAAAGCAGTCAGGAAGGACCTTCCATACAAGCCTACCAGGCATCCCCAGGAAGCAGGACCAGGGTAAGGGACTCCTGTGCTAACATTCCTCTAGAAGCTGGCTTCAAACACAGTGCTGGAATTATGCCCTTATGAGCATTTTGATTCTCCCTAAAGGGAGAAAAATGTTCCAAAATGTGTTGTTGTCTAGTATGTCAGCTAATTGCTCTGCAACACATATCAGAAGCAGCTGTAGTTCTTAGTAGTGTGGAAAGTTTAGGTCCTTGTCCTGCTGGTCCCATGGCAGACTGACAAAACAGAATCTGTTCTCTCCTCTCTCCCTCACTTTTTTTCTTGCTTTCTCTGAACAGCTTGACTGGCAGACTAGAGAATAATCCCATTCACAGTTAATGTGCAGTAACAGGATTGAGAAAAAACTGTCTTAAGAAGCTTTCATCTGGGTCAGGACATATCGACACTATACTTAAAGATATGCGCTCTGCACCCTAGCGTAGAGATAAACGTTTCAACTGCAGGCTTTAAAGAATACCACTTCCATGACACAGCTACTGAACTATTTAGACTATGTGAAACAATTTCCACCCACAAAGTTTGCTTTCTTCACAGGTTAAGGAGTGCCACAAACAAGTCAAAGAAAGTACTTTCCTTCCTATGCAAAATCAGTTATGCCATAAGGGTTTATTTTTCACTGGTTCTGAGGGCCCAAAGAACAAGACAAAGTCACTGCAACAAGCTGTGCATGTCAGTGTGCGAAAAAGGAGACCACCCTTCTAGTTCACAGCCTTCTCTGACAACCACTGATCCACTCACCTCTTTGGGACAAGGAAGCTTTAATATCCCTTCGAAAGGTTCAGAGATCCAGTATGGAAAAGTGTTTCATTAGGGGGGCATCAACACCATGGATTTTTATCTGTCTCCTCTTCCAGTAATGACAAGGTGGTTCTTTCTGACAAAGACATGAAGGGAATCCAACAAGTTCAAATCCCTCACTCCTCAATTTCCTGTAGAATGCTGGATATGAGGGATTTTTATTACATTTTATTACAGTTTCAAATACCACTAATGATAAAACACGGTACAAAACAGGGACTGTTATGCTGGCTGTTATAAGGCAGATAACTTTACCAGACCAGCTTATAAATGGCTTTAGCCAGCTTTTCAGCAGCTTTAATATCAATCTTGCATAGCTTGCACTATAATACATCCGTATTATGCATTTACTTTGACTGTAATCCCAAAATCTTGAGTAAATTCAGCTCTTGCTTGTGTTTGTGTATGCACAATTCATCTAGTTTGAGTGATGCTGAGCCTTCTTATATCATGCTTAAATTTAGTCCATAGGCATTTTTCAGGGAATTAAACTTTTTCCCCCATAGAGTCACACTCACAGAAAAGTTTAGGTGGGGAGAGGTCTCTGGAGTTCATCTGATCCAACCTTAGTTATTTAGAAATCAGATAATGCAAATACCTGTCAAGCAGAATCTCAAATTATTTCCAGTAACCAGGATCCTGCCTATATGCAACATAACCCAATTGGTTCTCAGGGTCAAGATTTTTTTTCCCTATGTTTGTATGAAGGTTTCCCAGCACAGTTTGCCTGTTGCCTTTGTCCTGTGACCACATACTTGTGAAAAGAGCACTATCTTCTCCATAATTACATTTTAGGAGATTACATTTTAGGAATTGGAAAACTGATTAGCAAACCCTTCTCTTCTCTAGGTTGAGAAGACCCAACTTCTTCATTAGTCCTTTATACATCAGGTTCTCTGATGCCCTAATCATCTTGGTGACCCTCCACTGAACCCTCTCATTTTCCAATATCTCTTGAACATGGCAGGGAGAATCAAAACCGAACACTATTCTAGATGTGGACTATCAAGTGCCAAATAGCATGAAATCATCACACCCCCTTGAACCTGCTATTTGTACTCTTGCTGATAGAGCCCAGGAGACTGTTTACTTTCATTGTTGCAATGCTGTGCTGCTGGCTCACATCCAGGTTGTCTACAGAAACTCCCACATCCTTCTCTTCAGGACAGTCTGTAAGAACCCAACCTGTACTGCTACTGGGGATTATTCCAGGTGCAAGACTTCACACTTAAAACAGCCTGCTAAGGTCTCTCTGTATGGTGGCTTCTCCTGCTCCTGTTCTACCTCTCCTTCTAGTCTTGTATTCTCCATTAGCTTGGTGCAGATGCATTCTAGCCTTTCATCCAGATTGTTTATAAAGATATTGAATAGTATTGAACCAAGGGTCAACCCCTGAGGAACTCAACATGTGGCCAGTTGCCAGTTTGACTTTGAGTTATTAACCACCAACAATTTTGAGTACAGCATATCAGCCAGTTCTCCATGCAACTGGTACTCAGCTCATTCATACCTTACCAGGCTGTCAACAAGGATGTGGGAAACCACACCAAATGCCTTGCTGAAATTATGGTAGACAACATCCAAAGCACTACCCTCCATCATTGACCAAGTTATTTCATCATAAAAGAAAATCAAACAGTTTACTGTTGGTAAAATTGTGTTGACTTTTCCCAGTCACCTTCTTGTCTTTCATGGTATCTCTTTCATACACGAAAGGAAAAGGATTCTACTTTTCTTTCCTCCAAGAGCTGAAGGGATGCTGACTGGTCTGTCATTTCCCAAAACATCTTTTTGCCAATTTTGTAGACAGGTGTAATAGTTACTCTTTTCCCATCATCCATTCTCATCATCTAGAGGACCTTTCCGAAAAGACAGAGAAGAGCTTTATAAAGGTGTCAGCACCCTTACCACACTAAGGTGCATTGTCACATCCTATAGACTCGTATATGCCCTATTTGTATAGAAGGTCCCTAACTTTACCTCGCTGTACTATTAGTAGTTTGCCATTTGCTTTGCTGTTTCTTCCTGGCATAGAGGCTTGGGCTAATACTGTGAAGACCAAGACAAAAAAAGTTATTGATCATGTCAGCATTTTACATTATTTGTGGCCTAAATTGCTAGCCCCATTGAGCAGCAGGTATGCATCTTCCTTGTATATCTGGTTGCTATTAGCACACCTATGGAAGCCTTCACTGTTTTGTCAAAATCTCTTGCCAATTGCAGCTCTCTTGACCCTGGCCTTGCAATTCAGATCTCTGCATGCCTAAGCAATATTTCTGTCCTCCTTTAGGAGTGTTCCCTTTTCAACCTCCTCTGTTTCCCTCCATCCAACCCCCTCCTCTTCATTTTAGTTCTCTCAATAGCTCACTGTTTAGCCATGCTGGTTTCTTCTGCCAACTCATTTTCCCTGCACTTAGGAGGATAAGCTGCTCTTGTGATTGTAGAAAACTGTCTCTGCAAGTCTCCCAACACTTTGCAGCTCCCTCAGCCTCCACAGCAGACTGCTGAGATCCCTCTTAACAGCTCCTTCAGCAAGCTTAAATCTACTCTTCTGAAGTCCTGGGTCTTCATTCTACTGCTCAATTTCCTCATGCCTCTCAGAATATTAAATTCTACAATTGTATGGTTACTGTAGCCAAGGCTGCTGCTGAAGGTCATAATAACAGTAACATGTATGTAGATAGGTATGAGACCTACCTACAGGCCATACAGGGTAATAGGATATAGACCTATAAGATAATACCTATCCTATAGGCCATAAAATGTGTAAATTCCTCGTTCAGGTAACTTTATAAAACAAGGAATAAGACAAATTTATTAGCATCATTAGGTACTGAATAATATGGGCATCATCTTTCTTCCTGTGAGCTCAATAGAAGCCTCTTACATAAAACTGTAGTTAAAGCTCAGTTTGCAGGAAAACTTGTTACAAGATCCACAAACCACCTTTCCCATACACTGTACTTTGAGCAACAAATGACTTCAAGATCAGTAGGTTTTTTTGTTTGTTTTTTAACACAAATATAAACTCATTGGAAATGGGATGAGAAAGGAGATTGAGATTTTTCAGACATTCTTGAGGAATCTTTGAGGAAAAATCCTTTTTTCACTACAGTCAGAAAAGTCAAACCTTTCTGGAGCCAGGATTTTATACCATCTTTTCCTTTTTTTCCTATTAAAATGTTGAAAGAGTTGTTTAAGTTCAGAAGGCTACATACTGTCCCATGTTCAGACTTTATTACAGCTGAGGAAACCCTTTGAATTCATTCAGATTTATAAATTCAGACAGTGGTTATGAAAAATATAGATGACAAGGTCTCCATTGAAAAATGTTTCTCACATAATATTCACCTCTGTAGTGCAGCTGTTTTCATCTAGCAATTGGTTTTCTTGCTATTATATCTCATTCAGCCAATTGAAACTATTTTTAAGAGCAAATATTTACTACTAAGGAACTACAACATCACCAGATTAGCTAAAACAAAGAGAAGACCTCATGTAACAAAATTATATCTTTAGCCAATGTCTTTCCAAATAATCTGCCTTGGCTTTAACAAACGCTGCTTTAAATCTGAAAATATAAAAGTAGACAGCAGAATACTTTACTAAGGACTTGATTTTTGTTCTGTTACAATCTGTTCCAAAAACTGGAGTTTAAAGTAATCTCAACATTGCTCAATAAGACTTAGAAATTAAATAGTTACCGTGCTTTGCAAAGTCCTTTGATTGAGTTCTGCAGGTAGAAATCGAGGGCTGCTGCCAAATAGCCTGATTTCTAAATGGAAAAAATCAGAACTGTGCCATCTCAGATTTTCTTTCCAGACTAAATGTACTTCTCTCTTCTAGAGGATGGCAACAGGATTTGTAGTCCTAGCCTTTTTTCCCTTCCACATTTTACCTTGTAATACTACACAATTATGAAGCTTTCAGAATTAAAGGCCTTCTGTAATAGTAGCTTCCCTCATCCTAGCTTCTGAACTAGCATAATAGTTAAAAACACAGTAAAGGAAATTACCTAATATATTTAGCTACTGTCATTGCTGTCTTATTAGACAATACTACCAGTTCCAACAATAGTATTTCTATTCTTTCTTGGTATTTTCTTTAAATTCTTAGATACCAGAATCAAGTGAAAACTAAGTAGAAAACAAATGTTAACAGAACATGATTTTTCTCTCTTTTTTTTTTTTTTTTTTAAAAAGCTAAGAATATTTGTAATCTCAGGATTTTATGATGCATGGATTTTAAAGTATTTTAAAGCTTAAGGCTGGCAATACAGTCACATTGATTGTCAGAGCCTGTAGCAATATTGGTGTTCTCATGCTGTTCTCAAAGTAAAATTATCAGAAAAACCTTTTCTCATTCCAAGTTTATTACAAAAATGGTGTTCCAGAAACAGCCACATGAAATGTGAGCCTAAGACCTTATCTTCAGGCTTGATATCTTCTTTCAGGGCTTACCCTTCTCAGATTCTAGCTCCATTTACCCACGGTCAACTCTGACTTTCCACAGACTGGTAATAATGCAGCCACGCCTTTAGACAACAGCACAATCCCTTTAATGTGGCAAGGTACTACATGCAGACACTAATTTAAAACTGCCTTTCCATGGCATGCACACTTTTTGGTGCGCACACTTCATTACTCCTGTTTCCTCAAGACCAAAATAAAAGATTATCCTGTCCACAATTTCTTCCTATTTCATGTAATCTGTCAGAATTAGTTGTGGATACATTATACAGAAATTAGTCCAAAACTTGCTAAAATTTGAGACTGAAAAGATACCATGCTGAGTCTGAGAAGGTTAAGTCCTGAAAGAGAGCACCCTAATAACAGCTTTAAGATGTCACCAGTACTTGTAAATTTGATCTCTTCTGGACTTACACATGAATGAAGACAGTGTTCCAGCTATGGACTTTGAATTTTGCAATGAAGTCCCTTAATATTACTAATAAAATCAAATTACACCACTAAAAATCGTCCCTTTACATACTTATTACTAAATTTACACAATGATCCCAACATAATCAAGATCATTCCTGCCCTGCCCTTTTTTTTTTTTTTTTTTTTACTATTGTTTAGATTGCTCTTAACTAGCAATATCACAATCAAATCCGTATTTTATCCTTAATATTATACAGGTGAAACAATCCAGCTTTCCAACTGCTGTAAAGACTGAAATTCATCTTCATGAACTAGACATTCCAGAAACAGAAAAAAATGCTGTTAATTGAAATATATTACAATTCAAATTCATATGGAAAAAAATGTTCTCATCATTTCATGTTTCCACACAACATCATTCATCAGATGACTGTTCCAGAGAACTCTGCCTCTTGAGATGGTGAGAAACTCCAAATAAATTCCTACACTGGTATGAAAACATTTCTGAACCATAGGTGTTGGCAAGATAATGTTTTGCACTGATTCCTTATTAAGCAGACTAGCACTAAAGCATTATCCATAAATACATGCATAATGGTAAAAGCAATCTACCTGCTGATGTGATGGGTAAGTAAATGAGGAAACAGAGTGGGAGAAGTATTTCTTTGCTTTATGATCAAAAAAGCTCTCAGCTTATTGGTCCTTGAAAGACAGATGATTGTGCATGTCGCTCTAATGCATGTTCTATTAGGGAAGCATAGTTTGAACCGCCTAAGTTTTTAGGCCTATCGGAATTTTTATTTCATCTGGGTTACTGTGAATGCTCCCACATGTTAGATAGCCACAGCCAAAAAGAGTAAGATGTCAGCAAGAGAAATGGGCAAAAGAGGATGTCTGCATTCCTCTGGTAAAACTTATTTTTCTTTTACCTTCCAATGCTGCATTCGCGTACCATGTGTTCTGTGTTACTAAGGAGCTTTAAGGCAGAGTACCTGGGACAGCTCTGAGATGAAAAGGGGCCCGAGGGAGTTTTCCATGCCTAATTTCTATCAAGTCTAATGAACAGAAATGATCTACTAGCCTTTTAGAAATGAGAAAAAGGAAATAACAAAACATTGCCAATGTCAGCTAAGCAGGGTTCATTTTCAACTAGCATGAGTATTTGTCATTTAAACAGTGTCCCAGAAGCTGCCAACCTGACAATGCTTTTCAATTATAAGAAAAGGTATGTCTGAAGTTTCTCTTTTCTTAAAGGGTGACATCTGTCTCAGTGGCAGACTCTGCTCTGTAACTTAAAGTATCTGCACCATC
Organism: Anser cygnoides; assembly: GCF_040182565.1. Classification (NCBI taxonomy): domain Eukaryota; kingdom Metazoa; phylum Chordata; class Aves; order Anseriformes; family Anatidae; genus Anser; species Anser cygnoides. Next base: position 81,331,320 of record NC_089874.1, read on the forward strand.
TCTATTACAATGCAAGATATTCACTGTGTCAGTTAGAACAAGGTAGGTCGATGCTCCCTACACCTTCTGTTAACTTGAGCAACAGTCATATTGCCAGAGATAATTAAAACCCAGTTTACACACTGGGCTTGTATAGAAATGCACACCATCTTTGTTTCTGTTTTTAACTTTGTTAAAGTCAAAGCTTTCTGTTTTGACTAACACCTAATAATATTGCTCATTATTATTAAAAAGCACCACTCTAGCACTGCATTCACTTGACATGCACAGCTTATAACAAGTGCTGTAGCCACTGTGATAAATCTTTTGGGATAGGTCATTCCCTCTCTCACAAGAGGATTGCTCTTATTGTCTCTCCATTCCATGGAGATCTGCCTTCAGAAATTCAGTGGAGGACCATGTTGAAGTTCCAGGACAGGGCTGCCATATGTAGCTTCCACCATTCCACCAGATCAATCATTTAAAAAAAAAAAAGAAAAAAGCAAAGCTGCCTTGCCTTTTACCTAGCTTGGATTCCCAACAGTATCCCCAAACCCATTTCTATCACAGCTGGGCTCCTCTGGCCCTGTAATATTCTACCTTTTGTAGGCAAGGCTTTACTGAAAATACAATATGATATTAGGCTACTTCATCTCTTCATGATTCTTTCTCCCAGGAAGGGGCACTGCATTCATCCTTCTCCATCTGTCTGGTTGCCTGCTCTCTGCAGGCCCAGAGTCTTGTGAGAATCAGCAGCAAAGGAGAGAGCTGCAGAAATAAATGAGCTGCTTTTCACAAAATAGAGGTACACATGGAGGAAGTTAATGTGGCAGGACTGGTTTTCTGCATAAATTGTGAAATAGTCCTCGCATTTGCTCACTGCTTGCATGCTGTCCTCATTAGCACACAACTGACATGAAACTCAGTACTTTCAACATTGGTCCATGAGAAGCTGAAAAAAGACTAGTGGGGGGTTTAGCCTTACTTTACTGATTCGACAATAGAAATCCTATGGGAGTAGGGTCATATGGAAACCAAATTGCAGCCAGTTTACCTGCTTATTTTGTAATTTTAGTTCATTTCTCATTAGTACTTTGTATGGAACACTAATGACCAAGAAAATACAGAATGAGCTATTTTTCACTCCCTTTCCAGGTGGGCAGGTCTCTGAATTATTTCTCTTCATTAAGTAAAAAACCTTCCATTTGGTTGGCATGACAGTGACACAGGATCTCTCAACAGCTGTTTCAAAGACAGCTGGAAGCTACAAAGCTTTTAGTATGGGAAACAAGATTCTATACCTTCACATTTTTAGGAGTTATGTGGGTAAATCCCCACTCATTGAGATAAGAATATACCTCATTCAGCATCAAATTAATAACCAGCATTTTCCTAACTCACCATAGCAACCATGAAATAATGGCAAAGGAGTGAGAACAGCCTGGTAAAGCACATCATGTGTTGGGGAGCATAGATGAAGACAGCAGCTTACATTTTACGTACCCATTGCATGCAGTGCTTTGCTAGTGGTCAGTGCAAGAATTGCAAAAGATAGAAGACCAGAAGATAGCGAGTGTAATTATGTTCTGTAAATATCTACAAGAATATACTGTATACTTTTTGTAAGTCTCATAAGCACTACAGTTCCCCTTCAGGGGAAACATTTAGCACTTCAGCATCTCAACAGAAAACAGCACTGCAGTCTGATATGAGGCCAAAAATTGTGTAGTCCCATGTTTTCTTAAGATGCAAGATAGTGAATCAAGACAAATACATCTGATTACATCCAATGCTCCAGAGACCTACATAGCAGAGCTCTTACTGAACTGTTAACCACAAGGTAAACTCAATGAAGATGACCTGAGCAAAAACTATTGCCTTAACAAATGAACAAAGCTATAGAAAAAGTGATTTCAAACTAATAGGCAAGATGGCAGTACGCAATAGAAGCTGGCTAACATCTAGCTCTATAAAACATCTCAGAGGATGGTATATTTCATTGCATTCAGCTGCATGTCCCATTTTGCATGGTGTACATCCTTCTGAGGCTTTGTGCTCTTGTAGATGTAATACTATTCACACCAGCTGAAAAAATTGAAAATAAAATCTGAGAGAAACCATGGTTGAAAGTCCATATACTTGAAAGGTATCAAGTCATCACTTCAAAGATTTAGTAGTCACGTAGTTTACCTGCTATTTCACCCCCTGACCCTGAAAAACATTTTTCCTCCATAATTTTTTTATAAAATTGTATCTCAAAATATCCTTTTACAAATATCAAAACCATTAGAAGAAGGTAATATAAAAACCCAACAATAATAAGCGTGCAGTTCATACTAGTTCACAGTAAAGTCATTGAACAGATCAACTTGGTTCCAACAGTTGAACATAATGGGGGAAATCTCATACCACTAACTTGGAAGACAGGCAGCAATAAGACGACCACCAAAATGAATCTAAAATTAGAGTGACAAAATAATATGAAAGCAGGTGCAACATTTTAGAAGTGTACTTGGAGCTTGCTCTAAGATAAGTGAAATAAGTTTGTAAACACACATGAGATACTTGGGAGTGGAAAAACTTGACTTTTTTTTCTTCGTGCCAATTGTTTTATACCTAGTGCTTACACAATTCCATGTTCAATTTGTATTGAATTCCACTGACCTCACATACAAGCAAGGCAGCATCAGTGAAAACCATTCTATTTTAATAAAAGAACTTCTTTATTGTCTGTGGTAACAGTCCACATAGGTACTCACATCTGTTTATCTGTAACTATTCTGTGACAGTAGAGCAACGTATCTTGAACAGTAAGTGGCTTTATATGCTTTGATTTTGTATGATTATATATACTAAGCTAGCACCCAACATACACACTTATTCTATTGACACAGAAATAAAAGATGTCCTTGGGTATTCTTAAATCATCAATTATGAAAGATGCGTTAAAAAAAAAAAAAGAAAAATTCCTAGTTACTCTTTCAAACAAACCAAATAAAGCAGATAAAGGACTCAGAATTTGATGAACTGATGTTTTCAATCTTTGTGTTTTCAACTCAATTATGAGCAACATGACCATAGGTTAAATTCAGGGTGTTGTTTTTTTGAATTCATCTGATTTTTTATGGCTTCTCTTTGTATTACTCAGCCTGACAGTGGGCAGATGATTAGAAATTATTCACTTCCTAAATACCTATTAAACATTCCTTGTTTTGTTTAAACTATCTCATAGAAGCAGGTTGTACATATGCCCTATTACCGATTTGACCATAACAACAGGAGGTACATTTAGCTTTTTAGAGAGGACTAAAAATCTCTACAACAGTAATACATATGAATCTTATCCTTCTTGCCACACCTGTGAAATTTCATCATCTTCAAGAAGTATCCTAAGACTTTCAGAAAAGGGGAAAAAATCCCACACACTCACAGGAGGACAGCTAATTTAATAGCTTCCTCTTCCTAGCCTGAGCCTTTCTAAGCAGTCCTTTGAACCACTACCCTTTTAGATTCAAATAGTATGACTAATAATTGCCATATATGTCTCAAAATCCGCTATGCCTGTTAAGCTATAGTTAGTTTTCCCTCCACCTCTTACTGCATCAAATAAAACCATCACCTTTTCTTAATGATCTCATTCTACAGGCAAACCTATTTGCTTTATCTCTCATTCCTTATGTAGCCTTGAACTGCGTTACAGTAGGCAACCTAGTAGTGCTGTGGGTAGCACACAGCACGGACATGTCTTTTCCTCTGTTTGTTTAAGCCTATTGAGGCTTGTATTAAAGAGCTTTTAAAGATAATTGAGGATCTCAACCTTTTTGTTTACTCAAGCCCTCAAAAACCTCATCTTCCTTTGAGTATAATCTGGTAAACCTTTGATGTTAGTTGTAAACCTGCTTGTATTTATTAACAACTCCAAATCCACATTACCTCAGAAAAGCAGCAAGCCTCTGCTCAGTCTGTTGGGGGGGGGGGGGGGGGGGGGGGGGGGGGGGGGGGCGGGTTGTAGAAGGTGAAAGGGAAAACCTTATTGAACCAATTTCCATGAGCAAATCCCTTACAATTGAAGAGTTCTTACCACAGGATATTTGGACACATTACAGCCTAAAAAGTAGGTTGTAAACATGGAGGCATTTACAGATCAAGAAATATTTAATTGCTCAGAGAAACCCAGATAAAAAGATGCAGTTCCAAGGAAGAAGGTGCTGTTTACTTTACAATCGTCTTTCTTTGAAGTTTGTGCATTTCCGGTCATTTCCTTGGTGTACCTTTGAAGTACCTTTCTTTCCCACAGCTGCTTTCACAAGTCATGGGGGCACTGTAATTCTCCCATTTAGGAGGATTTCAGGCATTCATGCTCACATCAAGCAGGACCTCATTCAATCTGCTGTCCCAGCAGTTCAGCCTCTAAAGCCTCTGATGGGACACAGGCGACCTCAGCAGGGGTTTCCCCCAGCACTCACTGCAGCCACCAGGGCTCTTGTCCAAGTGAGGGAATAAAAGGGCTTCTCTGCTGGCCAAGCCCCCAGTCATCAGCTGCTTCAAACAACCACAACTATAACAGTGGCATCAACATTACCTGCAGCATGTCCCACATTTCACACTGAGCTGGCACAGGTGAATTTCTAGAACAAAGAAATAAGAAGTGCGCTCTTTGGAGCACTTGGTGATCCACAAATCAGTTAGAATTGCTGATGGTAGACAGCCACATTTGTGCTGATGACCTGGCTATTTATAGTCAGAGGAAAAGCAGCAGCACATCTGCTTTCTGCTCATCTCATACATCCTTTAAGGCGTTATATTTAGGCAAGTATTCAGATTCCAGCCACCGATACCTCACGAACAAAACACCTGGGGGAAGTGCAAGCACAGAGCAGGAAGCTCTCAGAGTTCAACTTTCATTTTTCACACCGTGCCCTGTTGGTACTCAGAGTTCATATCACTGCCACTGAGGTGGGCCACCAAGAATAAAAGGCACCAAGTTCAGGGATCTGGCTGTCTAGTCAGAGAGAATTGTCGCTCCTTCCTTTGACATGCTCTGAATCTTTTCGCTGTGTGCAGAATAAAGTTACCTCTGAGAGGAAACCAAAGTCAATTCGTGCTTGCCCCACACAAAGTTAGCTGCCTATGCAGAGTTTCATACGTATCAATCTATCTGAAGGTCCAAATAGCAGGATCCAAAAGATCCTGGAACATAAGAACGAAGGGTCTCTGCCAAACCCTAGGGAACCAGACACGTAAATATACAATTATTTTATTTTATTGAAAGTCAGGAAAGTTGAAATGGGTGAAAAAGAAATGCTAATTGAAGTTCTCAGAAAGCGGTTCTCAAGGTCCCAAAAAAACCCCTAGTTTCTCTTCTCAGGTTCAAAGCACCCTCGCTGTGCTGGACCAACAGAGCTGCACAGTTTGAAGTTGAAATGAGGGATAGCGTGGCTGCTGCTCTTTGAAGAGCTGAATAAGAAAAAGTAGCATTTAAGAAGATTGGAAAGGACTTTTAGAATATATAGCTTTTTCCTGGGGAAAAAAAATATGTATATTTTAAAGTAGAAGTTTAATGAGAAGTGGGGAAAATATTTCATAAAACTTCATTTTGGTGATCTATTTTCTATGAATAGCACCTATTCCTCCCTCATTATTCCTCCCACCCAAGGAAGAGGTTCTGTGGCAGAACTGAAAAAGTCAAATAACTGTATTGATGGATGTGTTTTTAACCACTGGAGTTGGTTATTTAACCACTGGCAATGACAAAATATTATTGTTTTATACATACACATACATGGGATGTATGTGACTGTAGAAATATATGTACACGTACATGTTTATACAGTATATACAGATGCTATGTATCTAAGAGATTATACATATATAAAGATACCATAAGCATACATGTGTATTAAGTGGAACAAGTTTACGCTTTGGTGCTAATTCATATACTTAACCTTATGTTTAGAAATAAAACCATCAGCTTAAACCTGGACAGCAGTAAACATGCATAATTTCCTTCCATTGATCAAAGCTTTAAGGGCAATACTTTCTTCCTAGTTGACACCAACACAAGAGAAATCAAGAGCAGACCCCAGGTATTCCCCTCTCCCCCGAAAATGGGGAGCATCTCCTACAGCTACAAACATAACATGAAATTGCTTCCGAGACTTCACAAATCTGCTAGACAAAAAGAATTGTCTAGTGCTGATCACCACAGCTAGGAAGCATGAACCAAACACCTTTTTCTTTGTACCCTAGCATTCTGTGGAACATTAAGAATGTAATGGAAAATGCTCAGCATCTTGTCAAACTAGCACCTTGTTCCTCGTGTTAGTCGAAAAATAGTAATAAGATGGCAGAGTAAGCACATAATTGTTGGGTTTTCCTTTTTTTGTTTTGTTTTGTTTTGTTTTGTTTTTTTTTTTTGTTTTTCCATGATGCCATTTGTTTTTGGGGTCCCTTCCATGCATGACTCCCAAGGGTACAGCTCAGATTGTCTTGATCCAGTACCACTTCATCCTGTTTTTTAAAATAGATTCAAGACAACATAGAAAAGACCAGGCGGTACAGAGTTTAATAAAAAGTGCATAAAAGAGCAGGAGAACAGTTGTAAAGCAATGCAGGCCACTAGAAGTAAAGACACAGAATAAGGGAACACACAGGATCCTGCCTCTTTGCACATTTAATGATCAGCCACCAGAACTGAGCCAGCATGAAGGAAAAATACTTTGATGCTGATTTTGATCCAGCACTGATTACCCTCCCACAGACTATGATGAGATTGGGAAGCAGACCCAAGTTTCCCAATTTTGTCTTTTATACTCCTGGGAACATGTGATTAGCCAAATACCCCTTTAATCAAGGTCAATTTTACGGCTATACACCATACTACGAGAACACTGTTTTGAGATTTCTGCTGATAACTCTTAAGTTAGAGAAGCTCTAAGTGAAAGCCAGCTCTGAATTTCTTCCACATGCCACATTTTCCCTCTTATTGCTGTATTGGGCTGAATGTATGCACAGGATTACAGTATCACAGACTGGCTGAAGTTGGAAGGGACCACTGGAGGTCGTCACGTCCAACACCCCCTAGTCAAGCAGGGTCACCAAGTAGCCCAGGACCGCATATCTGGCAACATGCAAAGATCTTGAAGCATGGAGATTCTACCATGTCTCTGGGCAGCCTGCTCCAGTGCTTAGATTAGTAAGAGTTACACAAATGCATGACTAAATGGGAGGAAAACATAGGACAAACTAAAAATCCCATGTGTTGTCGTCGTCCTCCTCCTCCCCACCATTAGCTTGTGCTCTGTGACTCCACACCCAGAAACTGCTGCTTGTTAGGACTATTCCCAGCCCTGGATATTTTTGCACCTCAGTCCAATCTTGTATGAATCACCTGAGGTACTTCTCGGCCCCCACAGTCAAAACATATATAAGCTGACATGCTGTGAAAGCACGGTGTCATTGTTTCAGCAGATACAACTCCCACACAGAAGTTGCTGGAGTGGATGAGATCTATGGTCAGCACAAACTTCTGTCCCATCTCAGAGAGTAAACAGGACTAAGCACTTTTAAAAGAAAGGATAAAAGCCTTTCAGTGGACAATTAGGCATGACTATCCCACTGTGGGCGATCTCTCACTGATTTCAGGCAGTCAGTGACTGGCTTATGTCCTTGAAGCATATGGACTCATCTCCCTTATGAATTTTTACCCCAACTAGTAAAACCACAGGTATTTTTATTTGTCACATGCAAGGCTGAATCTTCATTTCTGTGGTACTAAATTCACCATCTCAGCTGTAAAGCCTTTCGTACTCTTTCTGGTGCAGAGATATTTTCTTTTAGAAATGAATGGCATGGTGCTCAGTGGAAGCATACGCTGCTTAAGCAGTATTGAAGCATAGTAACACTGCATTTTGTACTGACACTTAAAAGCTTTAAGCTTGCACAAAATAGTTCCCCTCTTTATTAAATGTACCATTGTTTAGCTTTCTAGTGATCTGCCCTCTTGATCTTGAGAAAGAAAAACTAAATGCAAGAAAATCCCATGCAACTTCACATAGGATCCACTTGGGAAACAGAGAGATTCATGGATAAGTTACCAGTCTCGAGTAGCAACATCCTCATAATTTAGCAGACTCTTCATTTCACGAAGTACGACCAGAGCAGTGTGCTGGAATAGGAACACTGTATTGTACTGTACAGAAGCAGGACTACATTAATCTTGCCTTGTTCAAGTTGCAATATTTTCAGTATATATAGTCACAACAATCTAAAACCAAATATATTCACTGATAATATCCCATGTAAAGGCACTAGTGTCATTTATGTGTCATAAACTCATTTCTATGTCTGGTATGTTTTTATGAACATTCAGAACTTCAAGTACCAACAAGATTAGACAATAGATGTGGTCTCCAGTGAAAGCATTTAGTTGCCTTGACATATGTAACATGATACACAAAGTCAATAAGACAAGTTCACAGTTAAAGCACTTTTCTCCTACCCTTCCCCATAAAAGCAGTGGAAATAATGGAAATTCATAGGCTCACAGAATACAGAAATAGTTTGGACTTCAAGTCATCTAGTTCATATTTCCTCCCAAGATAACATAAATTATACTTAATTTAGGTCACTTAATCTATCCCTACTGTCCCCTTATTGTTACATTTTATGCATATCATGTCTTCAGTAGCCTGACTCACTAGATATTTACAATCCATCATATATTATTATTTAAAATCATCTTAATATGGAGTGTATTTGCCCAATTTTCCTTCTAGCAGAAACTCCTTTTAGCCCCCACATAGCTGTAAATCCTGGTGTCTATCCCACCAATGTAGTCTACAGAGCTGTCAAAAATAGCTCATCACAGCTGATGCAAATTTGCACAGTAGTGTTCTGTACATTTCCCCAGCTCTGCATGTTGCTCTTTACTTATCCACTGGCATTTACAAACAGTAGGTCAGTCCAGTAGCTCTCACCAAGCAACAGAGCTGGGGTGCTGGCAAATTGGAATAAATAGTTCAAGATGCTCACAAAACATACGCAAACTTTGCGAAGACTATTTTGCATCCACTGCATTGCTTTCCAGTTTTGCAATTCCAGCCACAGAAGAGACCAGGTTAGGTCATTTCTCACCAGAGAATGATTCATTCCTCCTAGGAGCCATAAGGTCAAAAGCCATAAAACCTGTTTCATGTTTCTGTTGAGACTTCTTTTGTCCCATTCAGGTATGGGTTCTGCCTCTTCACAACTCAGATCAGTTGTATTAAATTAAACAAAGACATTCCTGAGGAACTAAAATGAAGCGTGACTAAATTCTTGTCTCCAGTACCTCTCAAGCATGGTTAAAAATTAGACTTCCTTTGGTAATTCTAGAGATGGAAAAGTCTTGTCCCAACATGGGGTGTTTGGAACTATATTGATTTTAACTGATTCCTTAATAATGCTTCTCTTTTGTACTTCCCAGCATGCAGTTGTGTTCATGGAATTTGTTGTGGGGCCTGTTTGTCCTAAGGACCAAAGTATTTTCCTTTTGTAAGTAAAAGTCCCATCGACACGGCCAAGAGCCTATCTCACAGAAAGAACGGGTATGAACTGCAGGTCACTTCACTGAGAAGAAAGTGGCAAAAGCTTTGAGTCACGAATTCAGATGATCTGCATTCAATGTCAGAATTATGCCAATGCCCCTCAGGGCTGAACCTAAATAAATATCTGGATCCTCGATGCTCCTACTGATGTTATATTACACTCAATAATAGTTCCCTTCCTCCTTAACCCCAGAAAGTCCCAGCACAATGTACATGAAATAACACTGATCAGGGACCAGGAACATCACCAGAAATTCCAGAGATTAGTGTCTGCAGATCAGACACTCAGATGGCTGGGGGAAGATGTTTTATCAGCCGCTAGAAAACATATGCAACTTTGATCCCACTGTTTCATGTTGGGCTTCTGTTTCTCTTGGCACACATTTGCAGTATCAAATGGCACAATACTGATGAATGTTCAAAGACAATATGATATCACTAACAGTGCAAACCAAACAAAACAGAAAATGTCTAGCAACAGAGTTCAGACCCAATGCCCTCATAAACCCAAAGCCTTTCGTTTCTTGGTTCAATCAAATGCTGATTGAGAAAAATACATTACCGCACGTTGAAAGCCTGCCCTGGAGTTCCTCCCATCCCTCCATCACTTTATAAAGGTTAGTGCTGAAATATAGTAAACAGGCATCAATAGAGATCATATTCATCTTTAGAAACGAGCGACTGGTGGCTTTGCAAAGCCATGTTGACATTTTGCCACCCTGCTCTGCTGCCAGTAAAATTTGGTAATTTAATGAAGCAGAGATCTGACAAATGCACAAACCTCAGCGGATTATTCAGCATCGAGGTTTGCATTGCAGTGTGTGAAAAAGGGATTAAAGAAGTACTTTTTAGTTATAGAAAACCCTGAGCACTGGATTAAAGTGCAATAGAGCTGGCAAGAAGGATACAGTATCTATAGAATTTAATGGCAACCTGGCTCTATCAGGCCCTACGGCTTCAATTTCAATACAGCATTTTCTTAATCCCTTGTTTGCCAGCAGTAATGCTTTTGGATTAGATTGGCCACCAGGCTGTGGCTATTTACATAAGAATTAGGCAAATGTCTTTAAGGAAAAAAAAATCAGATGGTTGCTGGATATTAGAAAGGTTTCTTAACTTTGAACTCTGCTGCTTCTGTGAATCTCTGCTAGGTTTAAGAGATCAGGAGAAATCCCTTTCACTTACAGCAGCCAGAAAAAAACTTCTGGCCATGATCTGCCACAGCAAGAGCTTCACATTGAAAGCTGATTGGTGTTGATTTAGCAAGTCCATCTGCAGTAAGTTAGCATGTAGTTGGTTAGAAACCAGAGCAGATTCTCAGCTGGTTTAGATTGCCAGCCCTATCCTGACTTTAGAAAACTAACACTGGTTTATATTTGCTGTGGAACAAAAATAACTGATGGGCAGAAGTAGATTCTTATAGGAAAAAGATGATCCATACCCACTAGGTATTTTCCCTCTAGTTCACTTTAGCACTTCTCCCCCATCTTACACATCTTTCCACTCTCTTAAAGCAATTTTCTCTCTTCCTTTCCAATTTTCTGGAGTGGAAGAGTAAAAAGCCTTCACTTGGTATCATGGGGCTGAGAGACAAAATAAAAAAGCAGCCCTGTCACCAGCAGCCTAGATCTGGGGAACAAGCTAGTACTGGAGCTGTAAGTGAAGGTGGCCTCCTATTACAGATAGGTAGCCCAGCGTATCCATCGCCACTAGGTGATGGAAAGCAGTGAAGTAAAAAACAGATTGGAGAGTGTGGGGAAGGGAGGATAGGAAAGAGGGGGGAAATGCCAGCCAGTCATGAAATCAGAAAACATACAGAGGAAGAGGCATCAACTAACAGTCACTAAGAAGTGATTACATCTCCCCTTCAAGGTTTTGGCTTGCAGCCCTACCTCACGACCTGGGCAACAGAAACCAGGTGTGCGCCATGTGGCCAGCCCACCCTCACCTACCAGGTAAGTTCTATCAGGTTGCTGCAGGAGCAAGCACCACCACCTGAAGAGCTCAAGGCCACAGGGTACAGATCACTACCATCAACTTGCTGCAGTAAGGAAAGCAGAGATAGACATCAAAATATAGCACCCTCTCCTGCTCCTATGCAACTTTAACTTCTACCCTTGGGAGGCAGACAGTGGCCCAGCCTGAAATGTTTGGTCTTAGCAGGAAGGAGTGGATGGGTTTGGAGGAACACCCTTCACTACTCTTTCCTGTGTTGGGAGTGCACAGGACTGGATTGATGCAGAAAGTTGTCATGGAATATGAGCATACAGAAGTGTTTTTCCACATCTGTGCACAGGAGTACAACCTCAGGGGTTTGCTCAGGTGAGCACCTGGGTACTCTCATGGGAAGTGATGCTCTCATGCTTCAGGCACCACTCCAATGAGCAGGTAAAATACATAATATAAATTTAAATAGTCTCAATAGGACAGAGTAACAGCAGCCCCTATGGAAACATAGTAAAGAGAGCACTTTACAGAGAAAGAGAAGTGAGTTATAACCCCTTTAGCAGGCAACAGAACTAAAACATCTTCCACATCTCAAGGCAGCATTCAAGAGGACAGCCTTCCTCCCTGGTCTCTACCTCACCCCACAGCCACCATTGAGGGGTATTATCTTTACATTAACCAAATTATTTGCTAAAGTCAACCAAAATATTCTTTAAAAAAAATAGATTAAGGTTCTGCCACAAATATAGGTGCTTCATAAAATGCTCCATTTTTGTTCTGCTGAAGCCTTTTGGGTAAATAGCATTTTTAAAATATAATACATTGCTCTTTGCATCTTCCCATTCATCACATTTTACTGGCCAGAAGACCTAATGCATTTATAAGAAAAGAAGCCCCTAGAACAAAGACATCAATAAGTCAAACTTTGTTTCTTACTAAACACAGGCTTGTATGTTGCTTATATTGAATAGCTGTGGTTTGTTTATTTGAAGCAGGCCAGACCATTTCATGCTTTACTGCAAATTATCTGATTATTCCAGCAACTTAACAAAAAGATTCTCTAAATAAAGCTTATTTCCATTCTTTCATTATGTAAAGAAGAATAAAGCCATTACTGAACCTATCTGTCCTAGCTCTTTTTCTAATCCACTTCATTTTACTCAGACGTCCTTTCTCTGGTCCCTTCTGCACCATGAATAGTGGAGAAGTCATTCCACTCCTCCCCACCCCTCCACCTCTCCCCCCCCCCCCCCAAAAAAAAAAAAAAGCATCTTTTAAGATTCCTGTTCCCTTGTGCCAGAGAATACAACATCTTGCCTTCAAGAGTTGTTTTAAGTAGGAACGCTTCATACGCTCCTTAAGGAGCAAGATACTTTTTCTGCTAAAAGGACATGGCTTGCTTCCCCACTAGCTGCTATTGCTAGCAGGCAGCAAAGCCAAGATATTCTTATCTTTCTGCGATTTACCTTGCTGCAACACTTCTTTATTAGGACATGGCAAAAATCAGGAAATAAACCAAACTTATTTGTGAAAAAGGTACCCATAGACTACACAGCACAATCTATAATACTATTACATATCCTTAACATAACCTGTTATAATCACCTTCGCCTATCCTGTGAAGCAAATAAGGCATTCCTAGCTCTAAAAGCAAGATCAAAAAGGGGAATGGATATACAAAAAAAAAAAAAAAAGCATGTGAAAACGATGACTTGGATAAACTAAGGAATTTAATTGTATAGTCTCTTTTCATTTCTGTGCATCACCTTATCCTGCTCCTAACTGCACTGATTATGCTGTACTTCAAAAAAGTAGCTGCTTAATACTTTATGCTAATTTTGTACTGACTTCACCCCCATCAGCCTTTAACCTGTGTAGACTTAACCAGGACACATTTAAATTACATTCTCTCTGAGGGAATCACAGTTATTTTTCAGTTGTACAGATGGAGATTTCCATAATCAGAAGAAATTCCTTGGGCACACTTCCTCAGTATTAGCCTTTAATAACCTCAGAAAAACTGTGCTTCTTCCTTAAGCATTCCCCATTCTTCTTTCCCTGACACCAGGGTGCTCCACAGATTCTCTCCACCTCATTTATCATAGTTGGCTCAGTTCCCTAGGGCTGGATGCAAGAGCGTGTGACTGTGCGAGCTCACAAACAGCTTAAGAAAGCAGTCCTGAGCTACATACCCTTTCTTAATTTGTGTATAGTTATTATTTTAATCGATATCTCAGTAATTAAAATCCTGCGTAATCAATTTTCTGGCCTTCCTACAGGACTCTCTAATTTTAAAAAGCATTTCCCAGTCCCCTAACTCTACTCAGATGTTGGCCATTCCAAGAATCACCAAGCTACTTTCACTGCTTTCAAGTTCTACAGAGGCTGTCCTTAGCCATGTCAGCTAATATATAAGATTTCTCGTTACAAATTTAATAATATCATCCACCAATATTATTAAGTCCCTTTTTGATTCTGCTTACTCTTCACTAAATGCTGTATTAAGCCCCCACTCATTTTCTTCTCTCAGATTTTCCTCTCCTGTTCCAGTAATAATATAACCATTAGCTCTGAAATGATTCAACCTACAGTCAATAATTTTAAGCTCAAGCCCTACTTCCTTGAAATCTATGGTGCAACACCAATGCAAAATAGGTGAATACGGTTTACTCAAGGACTATTCACACCTTATTAAAATGACAACCACACTAGTGAATACAGTGCCATTCATATAATACTTGAATTCCACCAACATCTGCATCTAAGCATGAGAAGTAATGTAATGTCTAAAAATTAATGAAGTCATTTAATACAGGGTCCTCTACAAGCCTTTCAACTGGAGAATATGACCAAAGATCTTGGGCAGCCCAAACAGGACAAGCAGTGTTGATGGATGGAACAAGAATTTTTTGCCTTTATTTAAAGGAAGGACTTCCGTCATTTGTAACTAATAGAGAATTTGTCCCTTCTTCTCTATTCCACTGGTCTCCCCCCCCTAAAAAGAGTAGGATGAGATCTTATGTATTAGGTAGCCCTCTGACAACAGCTTTATATATATGTATATATATATATACATAAAGAATGGCAGCTTTTTAATAATCCAAGCATTTGAACCTAGCAATGTCATAAGTGTCACAAATTTATTTTGTTTCAGCAATTGTAAAGTAGAAAACTTCTCTGTATTTAGGTTTCTCTTTTCCTACTCTTTTCTTACTCCCTATCCACCTGAGAACTGTTCAGGGCAAAGGAGTGTTGCATGGCATGCATTTGTACAGTGCTCAGTACAGTGGGTTTCTCTGGGTGCAGAAAAAATAAAATATTAATAATCTAGGCTTCTGCTTCTGAATTTATCAGAACTACTAGCTACCAATCCTATACAACACCAACAAATACAAATATATATTTACTTTTTTCCTCCTTCATTGTGTAAGCAAAAGGTCTGAACTTCCTTTTTCATTTAATTATTTATGTCAGTATGTAATGTTGCAGAAGTACTCTTCATTTTTCCCATCATGCCAACGGTTTCAGTCATGGAGTGAGTTACATTTTCAGAATGTGCTTGTTCAGAGCTTCACACTCTAGTGAAAAGTTTCTGATCCTGATCTAAGTCAATTGGCAAAACTTCCCAAGTTCAGTGATCCAGGATCAAGTCTTAATCACTCTCCCAGAACACCAGGCAGTATTGTCTCCCCCACACCACCCAGTACTCTTGCACTTGGGAGGTCAGAGTCTCTGCTGGTGAAAATCAAGCAGCACAGCTGTATTGATTCTTGTAGACCAATTCACACCACCTGAAAGCCAAGATTAAAGGTAATGTCATCCCCCTTTAATAAAAAAAGTCAACCACAAAAAGCAAAGATCATTCACTCCCTAATTAAGTGACCACATTCCTTAATCAGATTTTCCCATGAAGATGATTCAGTGCACCACTGCACACTACAGGGGAAGAACTAGCAGCTGGAATACCTGCTGCTGAGATTTTTCAAAAATTCCTCATAGTTAGGTGCTGGCATAGAGTTGCAAGAGGCTTTCTGTCATTGAATTCAAGAGGCCAACAATTTTCATCATTATTTGCATGTTGCTTGTATTATGAAATATGAAATTACCACAGAGCTTATATTTGTTTTCCTGATGAAACAGTGAAACAATTACTATAAATTTGTACTCAAAACTACCAACCACTGTATTTCTCATATCATTGGATGTTAAAGTCTCCTCATAAAATGGACCAGTTGAAAAGTACCCCTCAATCAACACACAGGTGTGAGACACTGCAGACAGCTACACGTGCCAAGTACTACACAGACAGACCTACAGACAGAACATCATGTTTCCCACTCAGTACACTCCACATACGTCCTTCACTCATTAATCAGCACCTTCTCTGCTTTCTATTTATCCTCCTTGTAGTCAAGAACAAGATGGTGCAACAGCTTCTCTCCCTCATGAAGGTTTCTACCAGCATGCATTTCCCCTTCTGTCCCTTACTCATACTGGCTCTTCTAATACACTTCCAGCCCATTTGTCAGCTTAGGCAGCAGCTCAGGTACGTCTCACTTTAGCCTGAACACATCCCAAAGTGAAACTCAGCTCATCTTGTTCCGCCATTCCCTCCCACCCACTAGAGCTTCCAGATCTCACCACAGCCACCCAAGAGCTATCAGCTACCCCCAGCAAGGATTCTCTTGCCTCTTCAGCCCCCAGAAGCACAGAGCCCTATATAGCTGTTACTGCTAGCCACTGTTACCTAGCAGTACCTGTAAATAAATACAAACCTTTATGTAATGAACCTGTTGGGCCATTCATTACCGGATCCTCTGAGGGGTAAAGCATCTAGTCAATGGAGCATCAAGAGGTTAGTTCAGCTCTCACTTGTAAAAGTTATTCCATTATCAGCCAGGGAACTGAGGCACACAGATTATAGCAAAACCAGCAAGTTTCAAGCCCCAGAAATGGGGTAAATTGTATCCTAAGGAACATTACATTTAAACAAGCCATTTGCTTTAGAGATCCCTAGTTAAATTTCCTGTGTGTTTGCAGTGCCTACCTCCTTCCATCTCTCCTCAGTTCCCAGAATAAGAGCCTACATAATCATTTCTGGAGCATCTACAGAACTGGCCTGAACTCTTGTCACACAAGGTCCCTGTTCCCACACCCCTGGTAGGACACATGGCAGTGCTGAAGCAAAAGTTTGGCTCAGCAACTATGTGCAGCCCCAGAAGGGCTCTCCTACACATTTACCCTCAGCATTTTTTGAAGTGCACATGTTAAGCTGCACCCTCATGCCCAAGTTCAACTGCAAAGTTAAAAGCAGACTGCCTAAGAGAGGCAGCTGATCATTTGCAGTCCCTATCCTTTCCAGTTTAGAAATGCAGCCTCATACCCACAGCTCACTGTGAGGTTAGGGCATCAGCCAAAAGCAAGTTACGCTTACTTTCAACGTGATGCATAAAAGAAGAACAGCAACATTTGAAATGTGGCTTGGGACACTCAAACTAGCACAAGGGGGGAGGAAAAAAAGGGTGGAAAGGCACCTCAAAACATCATCCAGTCCAGACCCCCAGAGTGATGAGATCAGGACAGTATGTTTCTTTAATCTATCAAAATTTGAAGTGAAGGGAACTATCACATATTTACACTGCATACACATTTTCCACACCCCTTTTTAAGAAGTAGTGGTATAGAAAACTCTTTTAATAAATAGCTTACTTCAGGAAAGGCTACCTTGACAGTCTCCCATAGCACTATTCAAGGTATGCTATTCTATTTTTCAAATAAAAAATCCTTTGTTTCACAGAAGAAAAAAACATGTGGCAGCAGCACATTATTTAAGGTAACAACACATTCCCAATCTTCAGCAGCTGCTGTCGTGGAGAGGTGAGGGACGAATTTGCTTGAAGAAATCCCTCAAGTAGAATTTTGCTGGGGCCAGCTCATTTCTTGTGATTAGAGGTGGCTGGTGCCATCAGTGTTACATTATTAACAGGAGCCTTGCTTTGGCATTAAAGGGAAAAGGATTTTTATGAGAATGTCATAATATTTCAGAAGAGAAAGAACAACCAAGCTTTTAATGCCCATCAAAAACCACTTGTTTGTCTGATCTCTTTCTTTTTTAGCTGGCAATAAATCTTTGCAGTCAAGTTCAGAGAGATTATATTTATATCTTGGTTCAGAAATATATTAGGAAAAGCTGAACTTTCAGGGGAATTCAAGGCAGAGAAACACCTTGGAATTATTAGGTCTGGAGGCATTAGATCTGCTCACATGGTGTTTCCCAGCATCGTAGTCTTTTGCTTCTGAAAGGCATTCTTGGGTTTCAAATCTTTCCTTTTCATGGCAAAAGGTACATCTTCAGAAAAACAAATACACCCTTACCAGTACAAGACAAGCCTCTCCCCTCCCACAAGATCATGATTTCCATTCCAGTGTTGCATTAGAAGACTTGCCTCCAAAGCAAGGGACTTAAAAACCCCAAATAACAGTTTGAAAATTGTCTAAAGATAAAATAGACTATGTCTAGTTTGTACCTACTCAGAAAAGGATTTTTATTTTATTAAAATGGAAATACAATTTGAGTATGGGGGAAATCCAGATGTTTACCACACCAATCACAAATTTTAAACTTATTGGAAGGATCCTGATTGTACTGCATTTGAGGATGTTATTAAATGTGCTCACCTGCAAGGAGAAGTACTTTGAAGTTGGGGCACACCAGAAGTGAATTACATCCTTAGATCTCTGAAAAGACAAGCACTGCCTTTCTTCACAAGTACATTCAAGGTCAAGGCAGGCTTCCCTTGACCTCTTAGTGAAACTGAGCTCCCAGTCCTTGGTCCAGCACACATCCAAAGAGCAAAATTCTTCTCTCCTTAATTAGATCTGCCCTATTTTTATTTTTATTTTTTGCAGGGCTGCCTGTTGAAAGTAGTTCAGCTCCTGATATGATGAAATTGCTGCCTGTCGCAATGATGTTGTCTCACCCAATGCCTGGATTCAGACAACTTTGTCATCAGCTCTGGTATGGAAATGGCAACTCCTATCATGGCCAGAAACCATGTTTTGATCTCATGTTTGCACAGTACCTCACACAACAGTCATGGTCTGCAGCTAGAGTCTCTAACCACATGTAATACAATAAATGCATAGCTTTGTCTAGGTTTCTTCATGTGTCACAAACTTGCTGTGTCTCATGAAACAGGAAAGAGCTTGTCTCTACAGGAGCTTGGTTTTACCAGTTTGAAAAATAAAAGACGTAGTCAGAAAAGGTGGTGTCATTTTGAGAAGAGATGTAAATATGATTTAGGGTAAAGAGCAGTTATTCTACAAGACATTGCTAGCCTGTACTCTGTCTGGCTGGGAGAGTTAGCCTTCTTCATAGCAGCCCATGTGGTGTCATGATTTGTGACCAAAACACACAACTTTTAGCCAGTGTTGAACAGTGCTCAGTGTCAAGGCCTTCTCCATTTCCCGCTCTGACCCCCAGCACTTCACAGCAGGGACAGTGCCAGGATAGCTGAGCCAGACTGACAAAATGAATATTCCTTTCCATATAGCATCGTTCTCAGCTACAAGAACAAGGGCAGGAGGCAGTTTTTCCAAGTTGCCATTGTTTAAAAACTGCTTTGGTACGGGTCTGCTGGTGGGGAGAGAGTGCCTTTGCATCACTTGTTCATTTCCTTCCTTCCCTCCTTTACTTATCCAACTGTCTTTATCTTGATCTGCAAGCTTTTACTTCCTTTTTTCTATTCAATTCTCTCTCCCATCCTGCTAGATAGGGAATAAGCGAGCAACTGGGTGGTGCCCTACTGGCCAGTTATGGTAAATCCACAAGAATTTTTTGTCAAATAGCATGGGACTCAAAATAACTATAAATTCAGTCTAGCACATTCTAATCAAATCTATAGTTGCTTTATCTCTTTAGCTGTTATTTAGCAAGTTACTTGCTGTTGCAGGTAGCAGTGTTGACTCTCTTGTTCTTAACACTTATTTGTACCCTTACCTACTCCCTTTCTTGCTGTACAAAAATTTTAAAACTTATTAACAGCTGCTTTCAGTTTCTGCAGTTTGACAAATGCTATATCAAGCGAGTAGCACAGATCATGCAACAGTCTTGACTGTGAAACACCAGCCACCAAAAATACCAGAAAATATAATGGACTGGCCAGAAAGCAGAGGTTCCCAAGCACCACCTGAAGAGGTGGCTCATGCCAAAAAAGTCCCACTGTATAAGTTACCAGAAAGTCAGAATCTGAGAATCAATATGCTCTGGTTACTAATGGGTCCTGTCATATTATGGAAAACCATCAGAGGTGCAAAGCTAATATTCAGAGTTGCCCATGACAAGTCACAGAAACTGTCAAATTAAAAGGTAAATTGAATCAGATTGAAGAATGGAAGGCCATCCAGCTGGCTCTGACTATTGATGAACACGAGCAGCCAGTACTCCGTCTCTACATTGACTCACAGATAGTTACAAATGCCATATGGAGGTGACTAAAGCTACATAAAAAGGTCAACAGGAGGCAGAGAGGTAAACCCATCTGGGCTGCAGCACTGTGGCACAAGGTAGAGCACCTTGTCATAAAGATACATCATGTAGATGCTCACACATCCAAGAGCTGTGCTAATGAAGAGCCAAAAAAGTGGGCAGGTAGACCAGCCAGTTAGAAATGACAACATTTCCACTCCTTGAAAAATAAGGGAAGCAAAGACAATGTTTTGAGAACAGATGCGAACAAGTGTTTAGTATAAAATCCTACAAGACACTGCTAGTCACATGCCAGATGTCTAGAGTAGGTATAACAAGGAAAGTCTATACATTTTTCTGATATAGAAGCAGAGTTAGAAAAATACTACCTACAGAGGCTGCCTGAATGTTTCCCTCAAACAAGGAGGGAAAAAAATATATCTGAGCCTCATACAGGAGTGCACTGAGAACTGGAGTCCTTTGGGGTTCAGGAGCTGAGCCTACATTGAAATATTAAGAGTGACTGAGGCATGGAAAGAGCCAGCCTGGGGACAATTTCTGCCTGCTCAGGACTGGGCTGTTTTGTTCCCAGCATCATCTCTGAGGGACCTTCCTAGTTCACCTAGAGGAGACTGAGGTAAACATACTTGATCTCTCCTCCTCACTTCAGAAAACCCTATGCTGAGCTTACACGTGCACATGATCAATGTGGATGTTAGATGAATGGGGACTTGAGAATTCAGACTCTCCCAATACAGTCAGCGTCAGCTGCACGTAACTGGCTGAGCTTTGTTTAGTACCGAAGCTCTCAGTTTAGGGACAAGCCTGAAAACCCAAGAAAATTGATTTGACCAGTTACATAGTAATGTCCAAATCAGGTATCATACCCCTACATAGTGTTAATTTGTTAGCTATTTATCGTACTGCTTAAACAAATGTTTTGTTTCTTTTCCTATTTGCATATGAAGTTATTAAAAAATTCCAGCACATTTTCTTGTGTTCCTCCACGTCAAAAGAGAGACGACTTGTCTCAAGAGAGATGATGTGTCTCCTCAGAGAATTTTATTCACAAACATAATCCCTTAAAGCAAGAGTTAGTGTAGTAATAGATAAGCTTCTCTGAATTGCTCCCTTAATCATTCTTTGGAATTAAATGGCAATGAAAAAAGATTGTTTTAGAGATCATCATCATCTCAAAGTAAAACTACACTAAATAATTCCTAGCATTATCAAAGAGATACTACTGTAGATCAGATGTGATCTCCTTCAGAAACACAGGAACTTGGTGGTAGAAGTGCTCTGAATACCTGAACTGCAAGGGACATATTCAGAGCTAGCCTTCAGGTACCATGCTTCATCATATTTCACAGGCAAATTAATCTGAAAATAGTCTAATAGCAAATGGCTTCAAAACCAAAATGAAGTGACTCAATACCCTACAACTTCTTCTGCAAAATTATTTAAGCTTTTACCAGCTAACTGCCTTTCAATGAGGGCATTTCTATCTCCTGATTTGTGTTTGTAATATTCTATTTAATTATTTTTTTAATATCCATTAGTGCTGCAGAGACAATCAAGCTAACACAGTGTAAATTGTCACGCATATTATAAAGTTCAATTTCATTTTGTCACTTATAGCTGCAAATAGTTTTGAATCTGGTATATTTGAAGCAACTGCTAATCTACAGAACCATTACTGCTGCTGGTGGTAATAAAGAAAGTAATCCACCAGTCTGAGCCTCAGATGCCAGGATATATTTACAAGGTTAATCAATATTTTATATTGTACATACACATTGATTTTGCTCAAGTAGTATGCAGAGTCAATACAGAAATTATGATAACACACAAATCCTCAAAATGAGGCTTTTTACAGCTACTTTTCATAGTGAAACTGCTTTAAAAATTTTCACTGTGTCACCAGAAGTTTAAACAGAAAAACGAGACAACTATTTCCTTCTTTTCCTCCCTTTACTTCTTTCCTTGCTCTTTAGCTACAGTTCTCAAAATATAACAGTTTTTGCCAGCTCTGCAAGTTCAGGTAAGTAGCACCAATATGCAGAGAAAAAGGCAGGGAACACTGCATATACAGCTATTGTTAAACAAATAATGTACATTGTTCATTTCAGCTCCATTCAAAACAGAGAACATCTCACTGGCCCTTGCAAATGAAAATGAACAGGAATGAAAGATTTTTGCCTTTATTATAGTTTGGGGGTTTCTGCCAGCATGCAGATTTCAGAAGTAAATATGTGTCGAAGATGTTACTTCGCTTTTTTTCTTTTCCACCTCAGATTGTCTACAGTTATTTTCTCCACAAAAATAGAACCCCTGTGTTTCATGCTGTAAAACTTCAAAGATAGGATGACTATTGTTAATGATATATACAAAAAGGTGTGCCACCCATTACCCAAGCTCTGCAAGGCAACTTGCCCTCTTGTAAGGGATACCCATGTGGAAGCTGGGATTGAAGTACACACCACCTGTGCTCTCCTCTAGCTAGGATTTGTCCTTAGCAAAGGCATCTGATTGTGGAGATATCTGAAGCTGATCACATTTAGTCTTCTCATATGAAGAATCTGATAAGTTCTCATTTTTATATTATCAGTATGATTCTGTTTGCAAGAAAAGAAACCAGCAAGTCTTTGTCTGAGAATTTTATTGCTGTAAAGAGGCATACTGCAGTACAAAGTTGTAACACATGCAGGCCATCTACAGCTTAGAGGAACATATCTTTGTAAATTAGACCAAAACCTGGCAAGAGAGAGTGGTTACACCTGAATGGTGAATCCAGAAGCAGTTAAACTGTCAGCCTAGACGTTGGAAAATTAGGCTCAGGCCTCTGATTCACGATGAGCTTCTGTACAGTATTCAAGCCACTTAGCCTTGCAAAAGAGACTGAAGTGGAGTATTTCCAATCCTAAACTAGCATCCTGATCAGTCCTCTCCTGCCCTTCTCTGGTACCCTCCCACATGAGTAATCCAGTGGCTAGGGTGCCCAGCCAGAAGGAGGGAGACATGCAGTCCGATTCTTACACACAAAAGCGTTTCTGTATACTCTATTAACCACACCAGACAGACATCACGACCCATGACTAGTCAATTAGCTAGTACTGTACTCCCTCTTTTCCCCTCTCTCCAACATGGGAACATTTCAGTAGGGGGAGCGGATAGTTCCTCAATACCAAACAGTTTGGATTTTCATAGCTAAGTCAGTCTCCTGGGAGATGAGGTTTGGAATCCTCTGCAACTCTCTCTTGATCTCTACAAGCACTGAACTATCAGAATAGGAAAGGGATCATTCACCACACCACCATTTCCTCTTTCATTTTTTGTCCTCTTCCAGCAGCAATATAGGGGAGAAGCAGGAGCTGCACTCCTTTGGCTGAAAGGAAGGAGAGATGGCCAGCAATGGGAGAAGCTGCAGGCAGCAAGCACCCTAACTCAGAGTCAATCAGAGATTCCAGATGCAATATTTGTCCCTTACATGTTACTGTACTGGTATCACACTAACACCATTTACAGAAGCACACTAAAGACTACAAGGTATTTAGAACTTGTAGTAACTCAAGGCATGCAAGAACTCATAAGGAACAAGAATGAAAATAGGGCAAAATCTACACCTTCAAGATTTTATCTTGCACAGAAATCATCTGTACAGACAGTCCAATCCGTGTATAGCTTGAATATGACTTTAGAGATGCTTATTCAGGAAAAGACACATAGTCAAAATAAAATCAGTACCACAAGCCAACTTACTTTGTAGAGTGACCTGTTTTTATGTGCAGATTCATTATTTGGACTTTCTCTCCTCTCTTTCCCCGCACTAAGAAAACAAAGACTACAAAGAGAACAAGCTTTGCCCTGTACTCCAGGGCTACATCTGAGCTGCGCTTGCTGTAACTCAAGAGGAGGCTTCAAAACCATCTGCATGAGTCACGAAGGAACAGGACACCCAGGCCACAGCTCTTCCCTTGTCACATACCTTGCGGTAGCCTCACAGGGCCAGAGAAGTCAGTTACACAAAAGCATACTCCACTGGAAATTTGGGCTAGAATTAAGTTGCTGTATGCCGCTGGAACATTGCAAAACTGCCTTTAGAGATTTGTGAACGTAGCTTCTTATTGTTACATCCCAGCGTTCAATAAATTCTCCTCTAGGGAACAGACGCTTTCCTCCTATGCTTTCTATTGTTTGCATTATCATTTGCTATCTATGCAGCATTATTTATTAGCAGCTCACTCTCCCTTTCTCACATTAAATTAGCAAATACATCTTGCAGAATAAGATGAAGAAAGCATGTTACTCACCCTGCACAACACAGACAGAGGACAAGCCCAAGCCAGTGTTTCTCCAGAGGACCCTTTATCTTCTCTGACCCATTAAGGAATGGAGCCCCATAAGCACTGGGCATGAAGGCCAGATGGTACCCCTTAGCCCCTACGTAAATCCACTGCCCAGGTGGTGCAGAGACCTCACGTACATGGGGTCAGCTTACATGTAGCAGTACTTGCATTTGCTACTTTTAATTCAGTTCAGTGGGAATCTATTAGCCATTAGGTTAATAAATTTTTATTAGCACAAAGTATCCTTTTCCTACTTCTCCCCCCCTCCCCCCCCTCAAAAAAGGAAAAAAAAATTGAAAAAGAAAAACAACTTGCAATAATTCATTTGCCATATCACAGCATTAATGATGTATTGGAAAGGACTGTTCTCTGTGATCCTGGGGTCAGTCTGTTTGTTTTTAAATCAGTCATTGAGTTAAGATGGCAAGGTGGCTTTAACAGGGGCTCTTCAATTTTGACACAGTTTTTATTCCTCCTTTTGTTTGACTCCTACAGCTGTTTGTTTGTTTTTTTGCTATAATAAAGTTTTCTTCACTTTTATTCTAAAATAAATTCTAGCTTTTACTTTATGACACTGAGGTGTTTTGATGAAATTCTCAGCTGGTATAAATCAACATAATTCCATAAGTCCATGGGCTTCTCTAGGTTTACCTCTACTATCTGCACACTTGTGTGTTAGGCTCCAGACAAAAATAAACCTGCATGTTAGATTCACCTTATCAGACAAGTAAATTGTCAATATCATGATTTATCCTAAATAGCAGATGTTTTTTAAAAGAAGCCTTTTTTAAAATGAGGGGGATAAAAATGACCTAATATACTACATCAAAATACTGAAGGCAATCAGTAAGGCTGTTATTATTTCCTGAGATGGATGGAAATCTGCTATTTTCTACCTTCCCTTCCAATATCCCGAAAAATAATGATGTGATTTAAGAACATCAAGCTTGCAGTTCAATTGTCGCAATTTATGTTCCTGTAAACTTGAGGTAAGCCTGAGCAGCCCAATTTTTTTACTGCTTGTTGTAAAGGATGGTGTCTCAAAGGTCATAGCAATTTCCACAATTTCACTTCCAAATTTTTTTTAAGTTTTTCACAGAGAAGTGTTGAGATTAACCTCCAACACAACCTACTTCTCTCAAAATTTGAACCATATATAAAGAATGGAAACATTGCTCAGTGAATGGATTCTTTTCTCTGTGACACAACTGAAAGACAAACCTCACATCACAAGGAGGTATAACGTACCCATAGACGTATTTCAGCTCCAAAGTGGGAATGGCAAGCAACCTCTCGCTCTAACCTTTTCTCTTTCTTCACTGGATGTAATGTTTTCAGATTCTGTTGAGGAGTGTGTCTAATTCATTTTTCCGGCTTAGTGAGACTCGCCCCGAGTCATTTCCTATTTGCTCCCTTGCTGTGAGTGGAGTCACATTCCCAGCGAGAAGTCAGCTCCGTTCCAGTGATTATATCTGCTGTGTGAGCAAGCCCGGACCCAGGCAATGGCCTGAAAGGATGCCTGCTCATGCTGAGAACATAGTTTAACAGTATGTTAATAAACACAAGGGGAATGTGTTATGCAAACAAAGGCACACGGCCCCAGGGCAGATCCCTCCACTCCCAGAGATGCAAAGAGTCATAGGTTTAGGGGGAGCAAGGCAAGAGTACTGCATTTAAGAAGCAGCCTCATTGCAAATGCATCCAGGTTTGCAGTGGGGAGAGTTAACATGAAGACACGCTGTCTATCATTTTCTTTTGCCCTTCCTTTGAAGATCATTAGAGTTAGCATTAAGAGGAGTTATACGGATTAAAGGCAGCTAGGTCTGTTCTTGCTTCTCGATGAAACAGTTACCATCACAAAGCAGCATAGCTTCGACAGGCTATTAATTAAATTCCACTGAAGTCCTTAAAAGGTAGTTCATTTTAACTTCAAAACTTCACTGTTTGCCTGTGAGAGACCTTCCATTTATAGGATAATGCTAAAATAGAGCCTTCCAGCCACTGTAACTTCAGAATCTTTTGTACAACCACATTTTAGTTGATCTTAGAGGTCTTTTCCAACCTACGTGATTCTACAGTTCTATGATTTGGTTCTAATCTGAACTCTAACAAAGGATCAGCGCCTTCTTAACTCTCTGCATCCCCACCTCAGCACCCAACACGAAGTGGAGAAGCTGGTGCAGGTTCTTCACACAGGCTGAAATCTCACTGATCTCCCTTTTCCTTTGTCTCTCCCCAGCCCCATGGCAATTTTACACTCCAGCCACACCAAGATACACATTAGAAAGCCTTGCATTTTAATATGTCACCACAATACAGAAGAACGTTAATCTTAAAGGCACTAGGGAAAAAAAAAAAAAAGAAGATGCAGAAGTGACAAGAAATATTCATTCATTCATTAATCGAGGGCTGATTCAAAATCAGAAAGGAAAAAGCATAGGAAGACTCAGTACTTACACATACTCTCCTCATTCTTGTGTTTTCATTAACATTTGTATAATTAATTAGAGTCCTCAGGGAAAAAATAACCAACATTTTATACACTCCTTTAGTTCTGAAAAGCAATCAAGATCTATAATAGCCTCTCAGTTCTGAAGTTTAATGTAAGCTTGTGTGAGTGAGGGAACCATGGTTGTTTTCTTCTAGCTTTTCAGGAAGGAAAAAAAAGAGAGAGAGAAAGAAAGAAAAAATAATGATATGAGGCTTTGGGGATTAACGTGTTTAAAAATAATAATTCTATTTCCCAGTAGCAAATAATATATTTAGGAGCCTACGATGAATAAAACAATTTGTGTTTTTCAGTCTAGAACTGTATCATTTACATGCTAGTCAAATTGTACCAAATACAACAGAAAATCCCATAACATTCTAACATAATTTATATCTCTATGAAGTAAATAGTACTTTTTTTTTTTTTTTTTTGGTTTTGCCTTCTGTTTGCTACTTCAATCAGATTCTTGGGACACAATTCTGCATGGAAGTGGCTGTAAATATGCCCATGCATTCCCAGCCCGTGGAAGCAGTTATAATGCACATTTTAAGGCAAAGATTACAACAAATGTGAGCTGCAGACAGCTCTGTGCTGCTGAAGTTGCACACCTCTCAGGGTGGGATTAATCCCATCTAAGTTTGGCTGTTCAGAGAGCTAACCGAGGGTCCTCTATAGCACACAGAGAGAGGTAAGCAGCTCCTGTGGGGGGTTCTCCTTATCTACTTTGGACATCAATGTTTGCCTATGAATGGGCTGCCCGGTGCACTTGGCTGACTGCAGAGCACACCTAAATGTGTTACTTAGGTTAGACATCTAATTTTTGGAAAACTGATGTTAGTGACCCTAACAACACGCTGCAGGCTGCTGCACCACAGTTAGAAGTCGGTGGCAGGTTGGTGTTTTTTAATTTTCTGAGAGCTCCGAGCAGTGGGGGCACCATGAGGAGCTGGAGCCTGCCTGGCCACCTCCCCAGCCCCAGCACTGACTTCAGGGGGAACCGGGCTCCTGCCTCGCCCTCCGCCCCCAGCACCTCTCATTCAGCACGATCCCTCTCACTGCTTCCTGTGCTGAGGCTACATGCTCAGCTAACCCAGGCAAAGAAAAAGAGGAGGAGAAAAAAAAATGAGGAAGGGAAAGAGAATGAAGAGGGAAGAAGGAGGAATAGGTTTCAGCTCCATGCATGAATTGGTTCACTGGGGAATTGAGGCAAGAGAAGAGCCAGCACAGGGAGGGCATGGGACCCTGTGGGAAGGAGCAAGGGAGAGAGAAGCAGGAAGGGGGAAGAAGAAGGAGGAGGAGCTCCTTGGCAGTGCTGAGCCATTCGGCTGGTTTGGCTGCATGGTCTGAGCATCCCTGTGCTCTCAGCTGCAAGCATCACTGTTGGTATCAAAGCAATCTGGTCCAAAGGTAAGCTCAATTAAGTCTAAACACAAGGCAATTTGCTCTATGCAGTATAGATAGATACCAAGAAGACAGATTTGTTCCAAACTACAAATGGAAACTGAAAAGTTTGGTTGAGGACCAATGTTTAGCATAGTGCTCTAACCCCAGGTTCTCTAGGCAGTGTGCAGTTCACAGCTCTGCCCTGGGAATGGGCTGGCAGCAGGGAGATCAAGCAAGATAAAGTTGTGTTGAGCCTCATGTAAGTGCAGAATGCACTGTATAGCTCTGAGGGTGGAAATCAGGATGTTCCATCACTTCATGATGGGAAAGAAAATAGCTGTGCAGCACAGCATCGAGCCAGCTAATTATCAAATCTCAGTTCATACAGCCTCCTTGGTCCACCAGTAGCTAGGGACTATGAAGAAGAATGCCCTTCATGAACTGTGTATACAAGAAAGCAATGTGACAGAGAGATAAATCCAGATACTTGAGCAAAGTATGTTTGCTGCCTGCAGGGCAGAGTGACAAGGAGAAAATTATAGTCTGTATTGGGTTTTGCTGGAACATAAAATGCACAGATTTTATATCCTCATGTTCCAGATTGCTCTGCTTGACTGACAAGGTGCACAGACGCATCGGTACCAATTTACACATCTTTCTGCACAGAGGGATCCAATGCTGTGTGCGGTGCATGCATGTTTCCTACCAAGGCTCTTCCCAGCCACACCTGCAGTGCCGTAGCACAGCTTGCAGTCATCGGCAGACAGGTGCTAAAAGGCTGGCCTGTGATCATTCCTTCCCCTGCACTCACACACTGACATTTGCAGCATAACCATTACCTAGCATCGTATAAACACACAGTGCAAAAGGTTAGGTATACCACGCCGCTGGTACAATTTACATTCAGCACTTGAAACCTCCTCTCCTTCCCCCAATTTGAGGTGGAAAATGAGGCATTACAGCGCTGGGTGGACAGAAGCTGAGCATCTGTTAGGAGACTTGGCGAAATCGGGGTGTCAAGCTTAGACCTTGGCAAAACTGTAGTCCCAATAGTGATAGTGATGATGAACAGAGGAATAACTGTGAAGAGATCCTCCTTTCATAATCCCGATCCCAGGAGCTCAGATTTCTCCCAGTATAAACCAGTTGGGCCACCAGGGAGGCATGGGCTCACTGGAGGCTGCATTGCACGACCTCCTTGTGACTGCTTGGTACTGCTCCTCCCTCAGCACTACTGCTCCAGACATGCTGCCTCCCACCCACAGCCCCAAACTGAGGGCACGGTGAGGGGCAGCAGCTCCACACCAGCCAAGGGAAGATTCTTCAGTGCCTGGTGCTGGGGCTCTTAGTTCCTGAAACCTCCTGCAACAGCAGCCATCAGAGGCCATAGCAGGGGCATCTCCCCAAGCCCGAGGCACAGAGCATCGTGCCTCTACAGATGCTGGGCCCACCTTCCTGCTGCCTGACTCATTTAGCCAGCCACACTGTCCAGGGCAAGCCATGTGGGAGCAAGCGTGTGGGTTATTCTTTGGCACCGCTGCCAAGTTTTGTGCAGCTCAAATGACATTTTTCAAGGGTGCTAGAGAGTGAGCAGAACAAGCGCTTTTTTGGTTTGACCTGTCTCCTTGTCTAGTAATTATATCTTAGTGATTATACATGACACATAACATCCTCCATCTGAACTGCTTCACTACCCTGTGGAAAAAAAGGAATAGCCTCTGTCCCTACATAATTAAGGGGAAAAGTAAGGCAGTGCAAGGAAAGATGTGCTGACTGTGATGTCAGGGCACAGCTTGTGAGTACACCAGGCAACGGGACCCGCAACCATTCCTGAGCCTTAACTCTTTCCTTCTCCCATCCCACCTTGCCTTTATCACTCACTTTGTACTCACTCTTTCCCCACCACTTCTCTTCTTCGGTTTCCCTGTTAAAATTTTTCAATGCTTACATTTGTTATTAATTTCTCCAGAGTTTTCTTCCTAAACCACACAGTTCTCAGCTAGTATCTTCCAGAGAGTATTGCTTTCAGCAGCCCTGTATCTCTGACTGAGTAAACACATCAGCCCTCCATTACATTTTCTCCGGGGGGCTGGGATACTCTTTTGTTGATGCTCAAGACAGAGAAACAGATGATTGATGATGTACAAGACAGCAGGGGCTGGTTACCTCTTCCCACCTGGCAGGACTTTTCTCACTTAGACCTGCTCTCACAAGTATAGACAGAACAAAGGAGTACGATGGGTAGAAAAAAAAGAGGGAGGGAAAGAAAAAAAAAAAATGAGGAATCATTGGATGTGCTTGAAAGTACCTCACTTGCCAAGAAAGACAAAAAAGCATTGGTTTCCATGCTAGCACAGGTTGGTGTGGGACATACTCCCACAGCATATGACCCAAGTCTACCAGCCAAAGCATAAGAACACCCTAGTACAGGTCCCATTAGAATAACAGTCCAAACGTGCATGAAATTGGGCTCCTGAAGCTTGAACATCACCATAGGCAGCTAAATAACTGGGCTTATTACCAGACATAGCGAAAGCTCTCAGAATTTTAGACTTCGTTTTCTTAGACTGAGAAAAATAAGGATCAGGCCATATGATCTGCAGGGCTTATAGAAGGTATAGATTAAGATGCTTGAAAAAACTTCCTTAAAATGAAAATATCTGCTTTCCTTAGTTTAATTTCAGACAGAAAAATAGGATGGAGAAATTCAATAGTTTTGAACCAGGAACGATACCCACTTTTTCAAATAATCCTTTAATTTCAAACTGAGGTTTTGTTTAAACATAGAGAAAATTATGGTTTGGAAAACCTGTCCTAAAAACACTATCTCAGGCCTTTTCCTCCTCTCAGAATTGTCCTCACGAGGAGGTTTCTGCTTGTCAAAAAGGCACAGTAGAGTTCAAGTTCTCTTGCACTCACAGCAGCTTGGCTAGTGGGTTCAGCTAACTTGCTGTTTAGTTTTTATTTGCAAAGGACAGCATCTGGTACTTAATCTCCAGAGTAGAAAGAACCATTTACACTGATCTGAGATCACTTTGTGACAGGTGCCAAAGAGTCATTTCCAGAGCCTTGTGAGCTGACCATATGCTACATCTTTCCCCAGCTGGAATAAAGGCATTCATCCATCGTATAATTCATCAGCAACATGGGATAGATAGATAAATTTTTAAAAAAATGATGAAAAAAAAATATGTATGTTTGTACATTAGTGTATCAAACTATGCAAATAACTACGTGCAATATAATTACGAAGTAAGAACTACGCTTCAGGGTTTATCTACACTCCAGAAAAAAACGCAATGATCATGTTGAATTTATAGTTTTGCAGTGTGGTGCATCAAATTAAAGATGATATAACCCAGTACTGTCTCTGTCCCATAGTGCGTGTTCACTGTGTCACTACTCATACAAGCCTGAAATGATGCGATAAGTTACTGCAAATTCAGTGGAAATAATCAATAATAACACTAGTAAATATTATTCAATAATTACGGTGCTTTTTAGACTGAAGTTAATGAAGTTTAGTTTCTAGATCCAGAAAATAAACTCCCAGAAGAAGGAGTCAGGATACCAGAGTTTTACTTGTGGGAAGGACAAAAGCCATCAGTTTTGCCAACAAATTACAAACTGAGCTGAATTACAGAAATCATATGCAGGCCTTACTCTTTCCCAAGTAGCAGATGGTCCTGGGATTTGAGTTCAGCCATCCATATTCCTTAATGGAGGGGAAAAAGATGTGTCCACATGTTGCTCTCTTGGTCATCAAAATCCCTCAGTAGAATAGGGAGAGGTATCTGGCCAGCTATTTCCAGTGAATTTTCAGAGGCACTACTTGTGACAGAAAACTTTTCTACCTTTGTTAGATCTGGAGAGAGAAGGCAGCAGAATGCAAAGGATTTAGAGCTTTTCAGGGCAAGACAGAAAAACACTTCCTCTCATGATTAATGCTACACAAATGGTAACTCATACACTCCGTAATCCCCAGCTCTAATTCCACAGACTGAGGTAAACTGAAAGCAGACTTTGATCCATGGGTGGCCAGTGGCTTTGGGAGGGAGAGGATAAGGAGCAGTTCACATTCTCCAAATAAGCCTGCAAGAGTTTATCCAGAGTCATTCCCTGCAAAAAAAAAAGGCTTTTGGGGATCTGGACTGTGTAACCAGCATAAGCCTAGTGCTGATGGGTTCAGCCATCATTAATTTCCAGCCATTTGGGAATGGGTGATTATTTGAGAGTAAGATGTGATCTCAGAGAGGCACTGTTATAATGCAGAGAGAGCTGCTATTCTTGTACTGCAGCAGAGAGCTAATACAATGGCAGAGCAGTGTGACTGTGGTGAAATTCACGGGGGAGCAAACTTCTTCCCAGGGCTCAAATTATCAGCACATTTTCATTGCTGCCTCCAGAAAGAGACATGTAATGCTGTCAGATGCTGTTGAGCTGGGAGTTTTTAAAAAGAGATGGAAGTGCATGCAGTAAAGAAACCAATATTTACACAAGGACAATCCTCTCATGAAATATAAATGCTGGAATTCTGCTGGTTACAGTCCTTATTTTGAGATTTTACATGAGGGCAGTAAACTGGAGAGGATTTAATGCTCCCTCCCCACTCACCATTTTGATTATCATATATGAATTTTAAAGAGGATGGGTAAAATCCAATCAAAGCTGCATTTATAGATGCTTGTACTTTACACTGCTGTCCTTGGTACACACATCCCTAGTCCGAGCAAAACAACTCCAACTCAGGCTACAGTTTCTGGAAAGGAATGTGATTTTAATGAAATAAAAGGCTCATCATGCCAAGCCCAGGTTGAGAATAACACCCTATCCTGTTGCCATTACAGACAGAGACAGAAATATATCAAAGTCGCCTAGGCACTTAAAAGAGAATGGGAAATAAAAGGGACGTGTCCAAGCAGTGCTGGTGGCAGGTGCTGGAAAGTGAACATCAGCAGGATCAAATACGAGAGCTTTTCTCTGTTGCTTCTTGAAAGGAAATAAAAAACCCAAGACCCACTGATTTTTATTAAATACTAAAGAAAATTAGATTAAGGTAACTGTAAAGGAAGAGCCCGGGGGTCCTACAGCATGGGCTTGCAGAGCTTGGATTACTTGCCTCCGAGGACACAGTAGAAAGAGCATTTGTCATCAAGTCTGGCATTTCCCTATGGACTTCCTGAAAGAGCTTCTGGGTGGGCCGGGAGATACGTCAAAGCAGTTCAAGGTGCAGGAGGTACCTTTTATTCCCCCCAGCCTGGCATAACCCTTTGTGATGCCCTGCTGAAGAAGAACAGGTACATATACCAACGTGGTTAAGAGTTCACATCAGATGGGTCAGATTTGACTCCAAGAAGAAAGATAATCTGCTATGGTGCTGAGTGTATAGCTCCAGTCTCCGCTCTGGAGGGAGCTGATGTAGCTTCTGTAGTTAATGAACTAAACTAGGGCTCAGGAGAACTGGCTTAATTTCTCAGTTCTGCCGCACATGTCCCATGCGACCTCAGACGAACCACTTAGGGCACACGTCCATCACACGAGAACTGGGCTAGTACCACTCGTAGCAGAAAACACTGGTGTTCGTACAGCACTGAGCCCAAGCTAATATGCCTGACCAGGACGTGCAGTAGTGTGGAAATGCATCTAACCCACTTTCAGGACCAGAGGTGATTCTTCCCTTTAAGCACTAGGGGAAATTACCAGCTTGGTCCACAGCCAGCTTGGAAATCCCTGCACTGTGCTCCAGTGATCCATAGAGATCCGTCTGCACCTCTCTTAACAGGTGATGGAAGCTGGTACCATTTATTATACTCATTAATATTGCCTACTTACACATCATCCTATGAGCCCATGTTCAGCTGCTTTCTAACTTTACCCAATTTAACTTGTTTGGCAGAAATTTTTACTTGCCAATTATCTGTGCAGTTATTTCTATCTTTTCCTGGAAAACTTCAGCCAATGCTTTTCAGTCATTTCCAAGAAAAAGGCTAATGAGAAAATACATTATCCTCTTCATGACAATTCTTTATTTGGAATGCTCTTCTGCAATTGAGCATTAGGCAAAGATTAGAAATTTGTCTGGGGAGAGAAAGGAATGAATTAGGGCTGTGCTTTTGCCCTGTATGAAAATTAGTCCAAACGTAGCCAAGTTAAAAGCCTTTGAATAATTGCTGTTTGTGCATATCTACGAGAGGCTTCTTTGATTTTAGCAGCTGAATTCCCCAAAGAGCCTGTCTTCACGGGGCTGCTGGAGATTCTCACAGCTCTTGTGTTTGAGCAAGTGATGCCTGCACTATTTAGCTGAGAACAAGGGAGCGTGTGCAAGCCAAGGGTTATAGGTATGGTTTTCCTCTGTAATCACTGTGCTAGTTCAGATATGAGTACTGAAAACAGGATTGTCTTTCCTGTACTCTTGGTGCCCCTCCTGCTGGTATCCTAACAGCACGGGGGGGGATACAGCTGTCCCCTCTGAAGATGGAGGAGAAAGAGGAGAAAGGAGACAAATCTGACATGGACTAAGTGCAGGGTGCAGTGAAGTAGAGAAGTGCAGAAAGGTACGAGGAAGAGATGAAATAGAAGCATGATGTTATGGTGAGGCATAACAGAAAGAAGACCTAAACCTAAATGATAATATTATGTTCATTTTATAAAAAAAAAAAAAAAACTGATAAAAATGCTTATTAAAAAATGCTTATTAAAAATGCTGTATATAAAAGGTTTAAATTCTGCCTTTTCCTAATGATTGAGTACAATTCTTCACAGGTTTAATAGAAAAACATTTAGTATCAGTTTGTGCATGCAGTCCTTTGGGTTCATCTAAATACAAATAAATAAAGAAATAAAGAAAAGAAAAACAAAACACACAGAAACACAGATTTCATTATCTGGCATCTTCCTAAAACACATGCAGGTCATCTGCAGAGTCCAAAGCTTTACTGCCAACACACAGATTTTGCCACTGAGCTAATGGATCTGCTGGTCGCATTAATAGATTGCTGTCCTCCCTGCAGACAGATGCTGAAGGGGGATGTAACACCCCAATTTGGCAGATGGCTCTGGAGCAGAGCAGTGACATTCAGAGATCTTGGACACAAGATATCTGCTCAGATCTGTTCATACTCAGCAAGGGAGTGTGCCGTCTCAGCTCAGACACACGTAGTAGCTGCTACTCATAAGCCTGGTTTCTTTTGTCATTAAACCAATCATCAGAAGCCTGATCTTCTCTCTTCCTTGCCCTCAGCTCCTCGTTCAGTTGCTGTACTCATTAGCTGGTCTGTACTCAACAGGGTTCTCACTCCCCTCTCAACCTCATTGCCCACCAAGTCTCTGCAGGATGTGCAGCCTCAGGTCCCCTCAGATTTCCAGACCCAGTACCTTGCTCTGCTGTACCTTACCTTCCTGTTCACAGCCTATTGACTGGCCTTGGTCACCCAGAAACATGTGCTCTTCAGGCGGACTCCCACCTCCACCCTCCTTGCTTTGATCTTGTGACCTACCTGTTTCCTTCCCTCTCCTGGTCAGATCTGTCCCACTGTCTATCTCACCTTCTTCCAGCCCCATCAGATCTGCATCCTACCCTCCCAAACCATGCAGCTCTGTCTTCCACTCCTCCATGCCCAAGGTCCTCTTCAACACCCCCAGTCCCCATGTAAAGGCTGTATCCCCTGTGAATTTCAAAGCTTAAAGTCTTCGAGTCTTTGAGACTTCAAAAACTGCTTTAACATGGTTTAAACAACATGTTTCTGGTGAGCGTCTTTCTCTAAACCAGATGAGCCATCTGAATACCACAAAAATGTGGCCTCTTGCTGAAAGACAACAAATGGAAATCATTGCAATGCTCACTGACTGCTGCTAAATGACTAGGGAAAGGGTTGGTCAACCCTAAAATCGAGTAATGCTCCCAAACACACATACAATAAAAGCTGCTGCAGATAGACTGGTAGAGTCTAAGCTAAAGTGTACCAAAGTCAATATGAAAAACTAGCACCTAGCCTTTCCGTTTGAACATACTTTGAGTGTAGGTCAAGGAGAATAGGCCACATCAAAGTGGTCTGAATTTCACCTGTACTTCTGCACTTTGTCATTCCTACAGACTGGCTTGAAGTGCAAGTGTTTATGTACAGCTAATCCACTGCAATAGTTATTTAGGTGATGTGGTTCATGTAACTTGTGACCACTCATCATTTAGCTGACCACTCATCATTTAGCACCATCCTAAAACTACAAATAGGTTTATATTCAAATATATATTTTAAAAAAAAAAAATCAATTTGAGGCCTGGATATAAACATTTGGCAGAAAAAATAATAATCTTGCAATAAAAGATCTTTTTGCAAAACAAGAAGAATCACTAAATATGTAATTTGTTTCAAATGAGTCACTCAGATCCATTATTAATTGTGTTAACTTTGGATACTTATTGTTTTTGATTGCTTTTGATACTGTTTATTTTATGATGTTTTAATTATTGTTGTTTATTTATTACAGTAATTGTATTTTAATTGTCTTGGAGAAGCACCCTGACTGTCTTGGCAGGGAGGCACTAAATAAATAAAATCATTATTATTATAAACATAACTGATGTTTTTCACTGTGTATTGTCAGCAGTGTGGAAAAAAACTATGTATATATACACATATATATATTTCTATGACTGTATGAGAAAATTAGTAATCAGAACCCCAAGGTTATATTTCCAGCTCTGCCACTGATTATATCTGTGACTTTGAAAAGTCACACAGCCTCCTCCTTATCTCCATTTATTCATCTGTGAAAGGATTATCATAACACTGTCCAATCTCCCAGGATTAGTAGGAGAATTAGCTAATGTCTTTAAAGCATTTTGATCTCCTCAAATGAAAAGTGAAAAAAAAAAAAAGCCTTAATCTTTAGATTATTAATGATATAACAGAAAAACTGGTATAATCTACTAAGCTAGAAAGAGTTACTGTAGTATTAATATTTTTTATCTATAATTGGTGCATTTATTTTGTCTATACACTTTAATATTAAATATTTCAGAGATTCATAAATATCTACCACTAATAAAGATAAATATACATTCCAGAAAAAAACCAACATACAAACAAAACCAACCAACCAACCAACCAACCAACCCCCCCCCCCCAAAAAAAAAAAACACCTTCCAAAGTTTCCACACTGAAAAAAATGGGGGAAAAGGTATATTTAGATAGATAATGCTGAATTTTCCTCTCTCAATTGTAGGTCTGAATAATTTTCTGGTAAGAATAAGAATACAAATAAAAGAGAAAAAAAGGAAAAAAACCTATTTTTCTCTAGAATGCCCAAAGACAAAAGTTGTTTCAGTGGATTCATAGCATAAGAATGCAGAAAAGGGGTAAAAATACTGCACACTATAGCTCAGATAAGAGTTCTAAGCTTTCAAATCAAAGCCACTTTGAAAGTTACAGTAAAATAAAACTTTGAAACTGCCAGGTTGGGTGAGAAAGGGAGGTTTAACATTGTTATTGAAATTTTTGTAAGGTTAAACTGTTCTAACTTCCTTTAAACCAAATAAGATTGTTCTGGGCTCTGATTCTTTATGTCAGGCTTTGACCTTGGTAACAGGCTTATTTTCTTCTTAAGCAGCTAGTTGGAAACTCCTAAAATTTATAGAAAGGAGCACTAAGAAGAACTAGTGTACACTCCTGAATCCTACCTGCTCACTGGGTATCTTGTTGTGGCTCTCATTAATAAAAGTCCCCTTTCTGCCTCTAACCTGAGGTACTACTATTCTTTTTCCATATTCCCACCCAACTTCTTACACACCTCTTCACTGCTGCAATTAACAGCCAGCTCAGCTGAAATACAGGAAAATCCCTGCCACTCCAAACAAAACAAATTCATCTTCACCATGAAAAGGTTCTCTTACCTTCACCTAGACTCATCTTTCGTCTCATTACAGAGGCCTGCACTTGAAGTCGTGATGCTCTCAGAAGTTTGTTCAGAAAACGCTGACTTGTCATTCACAGCTGCGTGGTTTCAGTTATCCTCCCCCTTTGATCTTTGCCTTGCCATGCTTCACTCGCACACATCAATACTGATGCCTGCTGACAGTCAAATTGCTGTTCATACTCCTATTAATTAAAAATTTATACAGCTGATAATTTGTTAACACTAAGAATATTGCAGCTATTATTAATGACATTTGGCTTCCCATCCTTTTTTCTCCCCTGTGCCATTTGCAATGTTATTAATAACTGTAACAGGACATCATCAAGACACTTTACCAAATGAAGTTCTGTCTTTAAGTAGGCTGTCTTTCTTCTGGAAAAAAAAATACCAAAACACTGTAAACAAGAAATTAATACTTTACACCTATCGCATCCCCAATGCAAAGCTTTAATGTTATCCGCATTTCTTACCAGGGCACTGGCGTTGGGTAGATATCACCATCACAATTGATTTTGTATTGCGAGCTCAGACACTAAGATCATGACCAAATTTTTAGAGAGGACTCGGAATACCTCAGGTGAGCCAGCTAAGTTTTACATGTCAGATGTGCCGAGCCCTAGGTATCAGCCACGGTCAGTAAAAACTGCAGTAGCTAAACACCTCTGAAAGTCAGACCCCAGATTATTTGAGCTAGGCATCCAAAAACCCAGGGACCCGAAATCAATGACAGTTTTCAGCAACTTGCCTGAGGTAATGGAGCAAAACCTTGGCAGAGCTAGGAGTATATCCCAGTCTCCTGCTGCTCAAATTGCTGCTGTAGCTACCGTGACACTTTCTCTCCTAACAAGAGCCATGCTTAATGTGTAGTGCTTCTCCCACAAATCCGGTGTCAGAGCTCTCTGCACACACAGGCAGGGGGATCTCACCTCCCCTGATCCGTGCCGCTGACTCCTCTTAATTTCCATCAACAGCTTCAATGCGGTGGTATCCAGGGGCAGCCACAGGCATGTGACACCTGTGCAGCTGCCCAGGGCCCCATGATCACCGGGTCTTCCATCAGTCGACATCCTTTCCGGATGCTACCCGTGCTCCTCTTTCTCCCCTCTCACAGAAAGATGAATTGAAAAAGCTCAGTTCTCCAAGACCCTACAGCCACAGCATCCACATCTGTTACTATCATGTGTCACGGTGCTGGCACGCTTATTTTCCTGCCCCTAGACTGTCTGTAACAAGGATTTTGATACCCGCAATATGCTGAAACCTCACGCCTCCTCAGGCCTCCCTGTCACCTAATCACCCCCCATCTTCTGGCTTACCAAAGTCTGCCCAGGCCTCTCCTCAGTTCAGGAACACCCAAAGAGCTTTCTGCAGGGTAAGCTAAAACGTAAACCTGCAGTACCTCGCTCTCCCTTCTCCATATCCTTAAACCTATGATTAATGCATTGTGTCTTATACTTTCCCTTCTTTCACAGAAGGATGAAATACTTCAGATTGCAATTACCATGGGGTAAGAGTATGCATGCAAAAATGTTACCATGGAGCTGCTGAAACACTGCAAATTCACAGCTTCGCTTCCTCTGTAGAAACTTATTTGGGTGTCCACACCCACAGCTTATTTGCACAAGTTCTCAGAGAGACCTAAGGCTGGCACAGAGAGAATCAAACCTCCCTGCTTATTATCATGAATGGGAATTGCATATGTTGGAGTCTCTGGGCCTCTTCTTGTCAGTGAATAGCTCCCATTAACATTTATGGGGGGTATGCACAGTGAGGGAAAGAAGAGAATAGGCCCCCACTGAGAAGAGAGCAGACTCCAGTAAATCTATTCTTACCACATTGTGTGCTTTAGTCTTCACTAATCTCAGCAAAGTATCCTCGTGTAAGAGTTCTGAAATGTTTTTTTCTTTTTATCTCCATGGAAATTGTGGTGGTTATTTTTTATTTTGTGTGTGTGTGTACGTGTTTTTTGATTTTTATTTATTTTATTATTTTTTTTTAATAATAAAGGTGACAAATAGTTAGCTTATGCTCCAGTAAATCTGCAGGGCCAAATTATCTCATTTAAATATCTATTCAGCTTTCAAAACAAATATCAAAGTTGAGAATTTGCAGATACATTCTTTGCTGGAATAAGTAGGAGCCTCTCTTTTGTCCCTGTGCAGGCTACTTCAGGGTCTGCTTATTCCCTCATCTATATCTGTGTTCTCTTGTAAGCATTTTTACCTGTCAAATGAAGGTCTCTCTCTTTGTCATAGGGCCAACAGGCTTTCACAACATGAGCAGTGTCCCCAAACTTCTGTAGCTCTACCAGCAGCACAGCCTCACCACAGGGAGCATAAGCATAGACCAGGCAGTGACAGGATTTTCACTGTTGCTTGCTCTGAGCAAGAATAAAATGCCAGCAGCTAGTCCCCGCTAGCCCCTCTGACTGTTGTTATCACGAAGAGAGGTGAATCAGTGCTGTGCAAATGCTGGGAAATCTAAAGAAAAATGTTAGTGCCAGCAGATGCACAGAGGCTTAACTGAAGTGCTGATAGAGAATACTTTGGACAGCAAGAACTGATAGTTGTGCTACAGAGAGAAAAAGCCTTCAGAGCTTGCCTTTTATTCTTGAAAAAGCATGCATGAAAATTTTCATTTAGCTAAGACTTAAATTAAAGTTTTGATTTTTAAAAGGTTTATGGTTCTCTCTAGTCTGCAAGCAAGTAACGCTGGTGCGACTACATCAATATCAAATGTAAAAACTAACAGTTTCTCCTCTCTACTTCACGCTCACAATGATGAAAAAAGCCTGCATGAACTAGAACAGATTGTTTCAGCCCCCTTAATTCAGAAGTCCCACATTCCTTTCATATAATACTAACCATCAAGTGGAAAAATATTTTGAGTCTCATCTGGTTTTGCTGACATTTAATTTCTTACAAACTTGGGAAATACGTAAATGAGCAAGATTATTCTTTGCTAGAAACTAGTCAACTTGCTGTGAGGTTACTCCAGAAAGTCTTGGCATCCCAGAGTAAGGAGTGATAGGACAACGGATAAGCTTTGGACCTTGGACACTGTTCTTCTACATCCTTCCCCCAGATAAGGGACATTTGGTATGGTCCTGGAGCCTACCAAAAAAAACAGAGATGTGACCTGCAAGACAAAATCAGTTTCTCATTTGCCTGGCCCTTGTAACAAACCCTCAGGAAGGTGCAGGGGAGAGATTCCCCCAAAAGAATAACATCGCGGTGCTTGTTTTGACGGAAGAATTACAACCCAAACACACACAATTCGGTTAGATGGTTTTTACAGTGAGAGGACATCCAAGCACAGAGAAATGTTTGTGATGATGCAGGTGTTGCAAGGTATCTTGGATAAAGTTAACTACATTTGTGCTACTGGGTCGTTAAATATTATTCATTCTTCAGAGATCCTTTCTGCCTACCAGTCCCTGCTGCAGAAATCAAAAAGAAAAGCTCTCACAGCACAGCACTACCCTGCTCTGTAGAACAGGTGACGATGCCTAAAGCTATGACTGAGCAAAACAGAGCTAGGCAAGTTTTGGAACCAACATTTGGTACACAGTTTCCTCATTAGCAATATTTAGTCTCCCGACAGAGCTGGTTGATAAATATTTTCACGTTTTTTAGAATGTGATGTTCATCACAAACTGCACAGCTTTAGCGATACAGATGAAAACCCCTGACTGGTAGTTCCCTGATGCGTTTTCCCCTCTAGAGAAGATGGGGTTTTGTGTCCAGCTAATGGGGATATTGCAACCAGTTAAGGACACACACTTATTAATCAAGCAACTTGCTCCAGACTTCGACAAACAATGATTTTGTGTCATCACAAGCATCCTCTGTCATCCTGGTGCTTTCCCTGTTTCTCTGTATATGAGTGCTGTCAATGGCAGCTGTAGCCTTGCAAAACAAACAGATGCCCACACTGACAGGCAACACCATTCTTCAAAGTGCCTTCTGTTCCCCTTCCAGATATGGACTTTTTTTTTCTGACACACCATAATCCTGATAGCCTTTTTTTTTATGAAGTTCACACAAGCATTGCAGGTTGCTGCATCTTCCAGTTTCTGCATACCATGTCAGTGTAACTGCAAAGAGATCCCGGACTTTTGTTTTTGGCAACCAAGACCTTAACCAGTAAGTGGCAAATAGAAGTTGCCATGTGGAAGGAACTTTAATTAGACCCAAAACAGACTGGTAACACTGACAGTGACAGATGCCCTTGAGATGGATAGGTGATCAATAGACAGATAGTCTCGTTCTTTTGTTTTAAAATCATTATTGATAGTACATCTTAAATTAATCCATCATTCTGTAAATCTTCAGCTCTTTTAAAACAAAAGCATTCTGGAAGTTTAATTTGTCTTTACTTTTTTTTTTTTTTAAAACTAATACACACCTAGCAGCAATTGAAATGCAGGGAAAATCAAGTTCAGAACAAACTAGCTGTACTCAAACAATTGTAAATAAGCATGATAACCAATTACAGAAATACCTGGAATAGCTCGTGATTCACTCTCTCACATCAATTTGGAGGTTTCCTAATCAATTTGAAATAACTAGACACTGCTATAGAAAATAAGCAAGATCACAGCATTTGCTAATGAGTCTCAAAAATGGATTTTACTGCATGAAAATGTTCACTGTCAGGAGAAAGCCTGTGTTCCCAGAATCTTTAGGGTCGTTTCCATTTGCATTTGATTGGAGAAAAGTCTTCTTTGTTCTTTTCTTCCTTCTCACATCCTCTGCAACTCTGTTTTTTTTTTTTTCTTTTTTTCCCTCTTTCCCTTCAGTGAGTTAGTAGTATTGTATCAATGTGGTACACCAACTGCTAAAGATATATCCAAATAAGAACCAATTAAAACCCTTTGTGCTGAAGCAGCTAGTATCCACTTCGACTATTACTTAATTACTCTACGTTATACTGATTTCCTTGAATATAAATTTGGGAATGTATGACTTCTAGAAAATTACATGGCAGAAAATACGGCAGCAGAGCTCTGAAGCAGACACCAGAGTAGTGTATTATACAATGAATAATAGTACTTAAACATTTGCAAAACGTAAAGCTTTTCTGAGCTCTTCTCCTCCCCTGGGACTTGAACTCTTGTTGAACAAGCTGTTCAAAGCTCACCACTCTGATAAAAACCTACCCCAACAAAAGAGTGACAGTGCCTTTTTTTTTTTTCCTCATTATAATTATTAAATCACTGTTTTGGGTTGCTAGTTGCTTGCTCTTCCTGCAACAAAAAAAATCAGGTATCCCTTTGACCTACTTGTCCCCAACCCAGCAAGGTTCAGAGCAAAAGGAGATCTGATGATAATGAAATTATCTTGAAAAAGGAATTGCAAACTACGTCCCAGACCCTGCAATCAATTATTCATGTGAGTAACTTTGAACTCAGCAGGAGTACCCACAGGCATAAACTTTCTTAAGGGGGAACAGTTGGCAGGATCAAGACCCACCTCAGGAGGAAGACACACAGCACAACATATGAACCCTCTGTGACTCTTTTTATTTTATTATTTTTTCCCCTTTTTGTCCTTGTTATTGTTCAATTTCATTTGCTAGTGCATTTCCCACTTCCAGCTGGGACTAGAAGTGAAGATGCCAAAATACGAAGACGAAAGCTGCTGTTATGCTCAGCTTGAAGAGAAAGAACTAGAAATCTCTTCAAAAAAACGGCATGGAGACTTCCAGACCAACTTTATACTCCCCAAGGGCACTACTATAGTTCAAAGAAACTCTGTAAAACTTGTAATGGAAAGCAGAGGAGGAAAGTCAAGTTACAGGTGCAATGAAACTGCCTCATCAAACCTCCTTCAACCTAATGTATATGATCTTTCTTCTTCATCAAGACATTAACAGTCCCTACCCAGATGATGACACAGAGCCCTCTACATGCAGAAAGACCCAGGTCCATGTGCCTTGTAGCCCTCAGGCCTACTGAAAAAAAGAGAAAGGACTTCTGTTATGATCCTCCTCCCAGATAAAAGGGGCTCAAACACCAACGGGCAGAGTAGATTACATTACTTGTCTCAGGGCTCAACTAACTTCAAGGGTGGATGAGATGACTGGCTGGTGATAAAGCTTAAATGCAAAAGAGCCATCATTCCGTACCTGCATCCCTTTTTCCAAAATAGACAAATGTGGACTTAAAAAGTAAATTACTGAGTCAGAGGTATTAATATCTTACCTTCAGGTTAAAGCTGATAAGACAAAGGCAAAGAAGGAAAAAAAACACTCCAAAGAAATGAAGACCTTGCAGGAGAAAGCTATAAAACAAACAATAGATAATGTAAGGATTGTTGTTGTTCCTGAAGGGTAGAAAGGGGAAGACATCTCCAGCTTGAAGCAGACCTTGAAGTATACCTTGAGATAAATAGCACTGAGAGGGAAGCAGGGAGAGAACCTGCAACCTTCTGCATATCAACTGACTTGGGATAACTGTAACTAACATACTTCGATCACAGAATCACAGAATCACAGAATCACAGAATCACAGAATCACAGAACTGTAGGGGTTGGAAGGGACCTCAAGAGATCATCGGGTCCAACCCCCCTGCTAAAGCAGGTTCCCTGGAGCAGGTTGCCCAGGTAGGCATAAGAATTGCTCAGTAGAACTGGAACACATGGTCAGCTAGAAAAGGAACACATATTACCATACAGAATTGTTTCAAGAGTGTTGAAAAGCAAATACGTACTAGTCGTAGCACTGGCCACTGCAAATCACAAACAGTGCAACACTTCCTGGAACATCTGACTACTCTGTGCAAGCTGCACAATCAACATTAACAGTTTTTAGGATCCAACTCTGACCAAAAAAAAAAA
The DNA here is from genome assembly GCF_040182565.1 of Anser cygnoides. Taxonomy (NCBI): domain Eukaryota; kingdom Metazoa; phylum Chordata; class Aves; order Anseriformes; family Anatidae; genus Anser; species Anser cygnoides. Next base: position 81,376,275 of record NC_089874.1, read on the forward strand.
AAAAAAAAAAAAAAAAAACCTGTTAAATTAATTCAATTCTTCTTGCAGCCTTTGGGTAAATGAGCAGAAGAATCCCAACTGAGATTAAGGTATAGGATATGGGTATTTTGCATGGTGTCAGCCTACAGAGAGAATACTGTCCTGTTCTGATGTCCACACTACAGGGGGGATGATAATAGATTGACAAAGGTTATGAGAAGAACCGCTTGGATGATTAAATGCACTGAAACACATGCCCTGTGGTGACATTTCTTAGCCTAATGACAAGAAGATTGAGGTGTGATTTGATCAAAGGCAGGGCAGCACTACCTAAGGACTCTTTATAAATGTCTCTTCATTATCTCAACTTAGCAAACAAAGCATAAGAAAAGCCAAAGTCTGAAAGTCGGAACTAGACAAAATTCAAGCCAGCCGTAAGGCAGACATTTTTAACAGTGAGGATAATTAACCACTGGAGTGTTAGAAGTGTTACAGGCTAGAATCTCCATCACTGGAAATGTTTCAGTGAGAATGGGATGTCTGAAGATATATATAGCAAGCTATATATTTGGCAAGCTCAGGTGATAATTTAGTCAATTAGGGAAGTCCTATGGTCTGCACGGCTAATGAGTCAGAAGAAATGGCTCACAAAAGCATTTCTTCTGGCTGTGCAATCTGCATCCTAAATGCAAGAAACAAATTCCTCCTGCAGCACTCCAAAACATAAAGCTGAATGTCATCTATAATATTGGGTTTGTCTTCCTTTCATCCATTGTTTTCCTTTGATTTGTTGAGCATGTCCCCAGAGATTGCCAGTGGTTAGGTTTTATCTGGTGCTTACTGGCACAATCCCACCATCTCTTAATCATCAGAGCTATAGAAAATATGGAGACCACTCTTTCCTACCACCGTACAGAATAGAAAAGTATTCGTAACTACATATTGTTCTCATTTTAGATCTTTCTCTGGATTGGGAAAAAAACAAACAAAAAAAACCCACTAATTATTCTGTTTTTGGAATTGTAGTACCATTAAGTATCAATAGGTGTCTTTGGGATCGTGGGAGCTATGGTCACAAATGGTTCATTGGTCAAAGAGAAATTAACAGCTCAAACAGTTATTGGACTATATGAGCCAAATAAAGCCATGGTTAGTCCTGGCAAGCAACTAAATAGACACAAAGAGACTTACAAATTCTACTAGCAGAAAGCAAACCTTTTCTTTTTTGGGACTTATTGAAGTCTCTGAGAACAGATAACTTCCAACATCCCGGTAGTTAGCTGAAATTGCAAACGATGCAACAATGAAGATGATTTCAGAATCAGACTGACTGCAGGAACAACAATTTGAAGATCTTGCATTTGGAAGGTGAGTTTCCCAGGCAGGCAGGGAAGCTGAGCACCTTCTTATGGCCTTTGTGGCTTTCAGGATTGATGAATGGGATACTACTGAACAAACTAGCTTTGCATTCCTGAAAACCGCAGTACTGTAAGGTATGGCAAATGCTTATATGACAGAATTATAGCATACTCTCCAGCAACATAAAAAACGAAATCTTCATAAAGGCTAATGAAAAATTGGCATCTCTACATGAAGCATTTAAATTTATACCAAAATCATACCAAAACACTACAAACTAAAAATTTGGATATAGATGAGGTAATAGTTTAAAAACCACGGTACAAAATAATAGATGAAGTTATATTTTGCCTTAACTAAAAACTGTAGAGAGAAAAGAGAAGCAGATAGATAAACTTCTAGTACATAGACTAAAACACAAATCTACGGTCAACTTCGGTTAATTCCTTCATGGCTTTTCATATTAAAAATGCCAGGAAAGAGCACTTGGGAACCTGGCTGAGTTTTGTAGAATTGGACCTAACGGTGAGAAAAATGGTAAGTCCCAAAGCAGCAATGTATTTCCAGTAGAGTTTTATTTAAACTCTAACTAAATAACCCACAGGCTCTTCGATAAGCTTAATGAGGCCAAAAGAGCAGTATCTCACCTCTGACCAAGGAAGAGGTAACAATATCTGTTACCCAGGCTAAGGAAAAGATCCTGCTGACTCTGCATGTTGGAAGCCCATTTCTTTGATAAATTATGGCATAATCATTCTTGCAAGAGCCTTACTCGTCAGTTGGAAGAAGTTATTACTCAAATTATTCACGTAAATCAGGCCAGATTCATTACATGTCAGCTTTGGATGGACCACCCCAGGCCACTCATTGGTACAAGTATGATTTCACAGCACCCACAAGAACCTTTGGGGGCCTTTTTGCTAGAAACTTACCTTAGATTTGGCTGGGATATTCCCATTATTTCTTAATAGTCTGCAGTTTGGTGGCCACTGTTGATTAGAGTGCATTAAGCTGCTTTACACCTGCTCCTCCCACCTGAGCACTTCCTTGCTTTGTTGTGAAGAAGTGTAAGGCAGGACTGCTCCAGCTCCGCTGCTGCTGGGTCAGCACTGGTATCACTGAAATGAGCTCCCGTGGGGCTTGGAGAGTACAATGCAGAGTTCAAGCTGACCAAGTACAACGACAGCAGCAGCAGACTGCATGTCTGGACCCATCATAGTCTCCATTCTTGGGTTCATAAAGCTCAGTGTCCAAAGTGTTGCACAGCTTGGGCTCTCGCCTGGGGATTGGATTGGGCTGGAAAAGGGACAAGCCTTTGGGGGGATTTCCAGTAGCTATTCTGACTGCCAGGTGACTTTGTACATCTAGGAATTAAAGTTTCTGGAAAATTAAAACATGTGCCTCATTTATCATACCAATCACAGATAAAGGAACTTTATCTCCGTAAAATTTAATAAAATCCTAACTAAGTGAAACTGTTGCCCAGACAGATCATGTTCAAGCAGCTCTACTACTGTGCTACATAAGCCAAGGCAGCCTTTCTCTTGTACTGTGTTTTTCTTTTCAAATCTCTTTTCCAATGTGATTTTGCTGTCTGTGTGGGTATTCATCTCTCTAAGACATTGTCCTAATCATTACTTTTGAACTCATTGGCCACATCTAGAAAAACCTGACAAAAGGATGGAAGCTCTTTGTCCTTTCGTCTTTTGGGGGGGGGAAAAAAAAAAAAAAAAAGGAAAAAAAGGACGGCAAGGAAGAGATCCTGCTGCTGAAAGGATGACTGAAAGGCTGTGGACTAAGCATTAGATACAGTCCTCCAAACTCAAATCACCCTTCCTAGGGAAGAAGGCTTGCTCCCAGTGCTCATGGACCAACTTCTTTCCAGAACAAGGAAGTGTCCACGTATTTTTATTTACAGAGATTATAACTACCAGCTAAGAAACAGCAGTTAAGATTCCCAGATCTGAGGCAGCATTGTGGTGCCCGTGCAACTAGTTCGCTAGTTACACACTGCTTTCCAAGGACCTGGTCCTCTTAAGTCCTAGGGTTAAGTCCTCCTGCTCCTAGGATTAGGTAAACTTTGCAGCTTCAGACACAGCTTCAGCACACTGTGGAGATACATAATCTAGCTTCCACCTAACCAGTATGAATAGCAGAGGTAATAAACTTGACACAGTAACATGGAGGTCAGCGTAGGCTATTCATTCACACTGAATTGACTCAAACTCAAACTAGTTCTTAGGTGATAATGTATCAGATCAATGCAACAGAACTAGTGCTAAATAAAGTCTGCATTTAAATTAACATACCTTCATTCTCTCTGTCCTCATCCATTCTCCCCAGTCTCAGTCCTCCGTGTGGAGTTGGGGGCTGTGTGAATACTGAGATGTACAGCTGTAGCACACGCACCCTCACATGGGCCAGCCTGCATACGATGAGCTGAAAAAACACAGCAGGATACACTTCAGCACAGCGCGCTTTCCAGCTGCTTTGGGCTCTCTCAGTCCAGCTCAGGGGGCAACAGTCTATATTAAACACACCTGCACACACCCGTGGCACAGTTGAACTGCCCACTGCATCCTCTCACCTCTACCACCAGCGCCCTTTCCTTCTCCCTGTCAGCTGCTTCTTATTTCTGCAGTTGAAGCCACTGGGAACAGTGAGAAACCAAGCACTGTAAACACACTTTTCACCTTCTCTCATTTCTGATGCATAATATTTTGGCACCCAGAATTTGCTTGATTCAAAGTACTTGAACACACAATGTAGGGAAAAAGCAAACAGAAATGAAATTGCTTCTTGGCTGAAAGTCCTGCAGTTTGTGAATCACTACAAGCTGACAGATACATACAGAACTACCACCGTTCGCAGAGCACCATTTATCTGGAAGCAGATATTATCTTTATAACACAGTGTTCACAAACTTGTATCACACGTATGCAATTTTCTTAGAAATTTGTTCTCCTCTGCTATTTTTATCCATACTATGGCAGTTCATGTAAAAAGTTCTTTTTAAATACCTGCAGTTTGGAAAAAAAAAATAAATAAAAATGAGGAGGGAACCTCCGTCACCAAGAGCTTTGAGGGTGCTCCACCTACACCTTTAACTTGAGGTGAATTCCCCCCAAAATCTAAATGCCCTGCAAGCTTAAAACTTTATTTTAATTAGAGAATAAACAAAGCCAAACAACTTTCAAAGATATGGGAAACCAGGTACAAATTTGAACCTGTTAAGTGCACTTATCAAAATGATTGGTGAGGTAGAAGAGAAATAAGAGGGCTGTAATCAAATCCCCATCACACTTGCTGCATCCCAAAGAGAGGTCCATGACTGCAGGCTTGCTTCCAGCCCAGCAGTACAGAGGTGCAGACCATGCCCTCTGGTCCCCAGAGAATGCCTTTTTCTCTCAGCCACCTATGAGCCCTGGCTCCACGCTTGTCCCCTACTCCTCTCCAGGGATGTCCCAGCCCCTGGTACCCACCGCAGCCTCCAGAGTCCCCTGTCCCTAAGTAGGCTCACAGGAAAGAAGCAGCCTCCTGCTATCTCTGCCAAGGGCTTCCTCTGACCCTGTAAATCTCTTCATGTAGGACCATGACCCAACATAAAGCAAACATTCTACATCCCACCTTTGGTAACCCAGGTGCTGATCCTACAGGGCAAAAAGGCTCTGGGGCACAGTTGCAGTGACGGTTAAGAAAAAGAATGAAAAATATTATAAAAGCTGTCAAATTATTTTCATTCTCTTTTCATTCCTCTGTTGCCTACTCATATGCAGCTGGCAGCTCATAATACTGGGAGTACCAGCCAACTCCCACAAATGGTAAAATTCATACACAGTTCAGTGGCAGAAGCGTTGAACACCTCTAGTGAGCTTGATGCTGCTCCCACTTCAGAACAGAGCGTGAACTTTTTCTGATGAAGCTACAGCGGACTGAGAAGATTCATAATACCTGTAAAGTGTCAGATATCATGGTGCTATCACCCATGCAAATAATTCAACAGATAGATTAATTTTCTTTTTCACAATTGAGATCCCTGCTTAGCACACACTTCCTTTTACTCCAGTCGATAACGTTCAAATCACCTCTTTTAGTAGGCTCCTATTCTTAACCTCTCCACTTAAATTTATGTTTGGAAATAATAGAGCTGTATAAAAAAAAAAGATATTTCATTGTTCAACTTACTCTTTACTATAATCCAACTGGCATCCTACAGCCTGATTCCTCAGAGACCCCGGAGCAGGGGAACAGGGGCAGCATTTCTACATGTCCCATGAACAGGCAGCAGCCAGAAGAGAATGGCAGCTGCTGGAGTACTTTGCATTGTGCTCTTTGAGCAGATGCTGCCCCGTCAAAGAGGCATTGCTAGGTCCTCTTTTCACTGTGAGGCAACCCCTCCAGCTGCACCATGAGCAGGAAGGGACCCGGGTAACCTTGTCTCCACTGCACTGCCCTGCAGAAGTATGTGGAGTTGCATCTTCTCAACAACAAGGTTTGCTGTTTTAATTGCAACTTCGCTCGCTGTTTCTATACCTCTCCTACTAGGGATGGTCTGAACTGGTCCCTACCCCGTGGAGCCAGAAAAGCCTTGACATTCATTAAAAGTTTATTGTAGAATGGAAATGCCCTGGACGTGCCTCACACTTTCTGTGGTGGAGCAGAAGAGATGACAGAGTTGTCCTGGCAGATGACAGAAGAGTCTGTTAGCTGGGGGCCTCTCAGTCTCAATGTTTTGGAAGAGGCTAATTTGCATAACTTCAGATTGTTCATGTCTTGTTACTTGGAATATATGTAGGCCTTCTAGGAGAATAACCAATTCCACTCATGCATACCAATATTAGAAAAAGATGTTGGTACAGTTAGCTTTGTTTCAATTCATAGGTGGAGATGAAAAAAGGTAAGAACAAAGACAGCTTCCCATGGGCATGTTACGGGGGCAGAGCCCTGACCTTCTTTGAAAACACGACTGGTGATAGCTGATGCAAGTTAGTCTTTCAAACTATATTGTGAATAAAAGCAGGAATATGGCAGCTATATTTACAGAGGGGGCCTGGGTTTAAAGTGTTGGGGTTTTTTAGATTTGAAGGCATCTACACAATATCAGTAGGAATTAATGCATACAAAGCAATGAGTTGGATTTGCTCTTTACTAGTAAGCCTGTTCCAGAGAAAGCACATATTTCTGAAAAGAGTTAAGGTAATACAGAAGTACAGAAAGAAAAAAAAAGATTTTTTCTCTGCTACAAAGCAGTTGTGACAACTTTTTTCTGTGTTCAGCAAGCCAATAACCCTAGTGTGTCTTGCAGCCCAAGAACACCTTCTAGTTGACCACAACAATGTGTCAGTAGCATGGGTGGCTAGCAGTGTATCTACAGCCTGCACAGTAGCAAAGGACAAATCAATGAGGAGGAAAAAAAAGGGGTATTTGTCTATTTCTGAACTTTCTAGTCAACCAAACATCCCACTAGGAAACATCACGTTTCTGTTTTTCAGCTTTTGCCTGCTCCACACCATGTCTTTGATCACACACTTTGGATAACTCAGTGTTTGAAGGTGAAGACTAGAAAGTCAATGAGTTTATTCTGATTAAAAGACAACAAGGATCTGACTTCAGAGCTTTACACGAATAAAATAAATGGAGTCACTGCACAAGACAACTGCCACCATGCTGGACTTATGATTCAGGCAGCGACTTTCCGCCTATTAAGGAGGAAATAGGATGGCAGAGGCCCTTCTATGCGTACCAGACAGGCACTTTGAGCCTTTTGTTAACATTCAGGAAAGCTTCTGCATGGTACCAGAGGAGAGAACAAATGAGGACAGCATTATTTCTGTTGCAACTACATCAGTTGCTGCTAATAGCAGTGGCAGCGGAAAAGAAGAGTGACCTTACCTCCTCTGCTTACTCAGCAGTTTAAAGGCCTAGAAAGGCTAAGATATAACATGAGAAACCACATCACTATAGCCAGATCCAAAGAAAAGAAAGTACCATATTAGTATATGTCCCATTAGGCAAACTTTTATTAAATACTACTCGTGTGTGCTGTACATGGATTGTGGTGTGCTAATATGTATCAGCTAATATGAGTACATTTATTATTCCAGTTACTGTACCGCCAGAAGATACTAATTTGAGATCTAATAAGAATGGGATAAACAATTCTTTTGTTGAAATGATGATGATCCAAACTGGTGAACGTTGATTAAAATAAGCAGAAATAATTGCTTTTAAGTTTGGAGTTTTGTTTAATTCTCTGGGACAGCGAACACCCAGCTTACAGTCTTTCTAGCCCCAAGCAGAAGACATGAGAGAGAAAATCCTCAGCAGTTGTAATGCAACATGACCTCACTGGGGCTTTCCTACAGGGATGATAACACCAGTTTTTGATCATGACATGGCACCCTGCAAATATGCTAGTTAGCTAGGATCTGCTAAAATTTTTACATGTATGAGTGTGGCTTTTTTGTTATGGTGCTCCAATATCCCATGGAGTTGTTATTGCAATACTAGTGTGAGAATTGTAAAATATTTACTGGATCCCTGTAACACAAAACCTAAGCACAAAGAGAAAAAAGAAAAAAAAAAAAAAGAAAAAAAACAGTACACCTTGAATTCTGGGATTCTTTTTAAGGGAAGAATGAACAGTTTAGCACCCAAATGCTGCTGAAAAGCAAAAGAAGTTTGGCATCCAAACCTGACTAGGCTAAATCTAAATGCTTATGTGTAGTTACAGGCTCTTTTAATTGCAGAGAAGCAGGAAGAGTCATAGATGAGCCTGAATCACAAATTAAATACCACAAGGATAATTTGCTCCACCTAGAGCTTTTGTTTTACTGTAAACATCTCCCAGCCTGCTCTGCCTATTTTAAGACAAAGACTACGCGGTGCGAAGTGCCAGTGTGACAGAGTGCTGTTCCTAAGATACTCATACCTCTGGGAGCAATGCTGCAAATATACACCATGTACATCAACTATGACAGGGAGGAGTTGCCACAGAGCTCGAAACATGGTGGGGTCAGCATGGTGACCTGCACTGCTCGCAGGACACGGGGGAAAAGCCGGCAGCATTTGCTCCACATCATGTAAGCTCGTCCGCAGGAGCTCTCAGTACCACTACAGTAACAGATAAACTGTCAGACAAGTCAGGGAAATGAATTTAGGCCAGTTCTAGTGACGTTTTTCTTTAGAAATTTGCCTACGGAGTGAAAGCAGCGACTGGCTGCTTTCTAACAGGCAGCTGATGCAACAAGTAGAGTTCAGCTGAAAGGGGCTTCTTTGGGAGGGAGACCTGATGTGCTGTCACCCTAAAAGCCGTGCTGGGAGAGCAACTTTCCCATAAAAGGGAACACCGCAGCTCGGAGATTTTGCAGGGAGATTTTGTGACGTGCCTGGCACAGCTCCTGCAACGGTCTGTTCCCAGTGGCAAAGCAGCCCTGGTGGCTACCAGCACAGTCAAAATTCGGCTGGGTGGCTCAGAAGTAGCAGAACGGCCCCGCGCTCTAGCTCATAGTTCAGTTCACGACACAGCCTGCACTTTGGAGAGATTATTTTGCACTTTAGAAGCAACTACCGAATACAGCAGCAGCATTCGCCTCCTTAATTGATGTGGAGCCTTTGTACATGTCATTTGTCATGGCAAGGTTTCGGATCCCTGAATAGAGCTCACCTCTTTTCACTGTAATATTCCTGATCTTCTCTTTTTCTATTGATTATGCCTCTATTCCTTGCAGATTTCAAAGAGTAGAAATGCATGGCCAGTTTTCCCCCTGTGAAGCACCTGAGAAAAGAAATGGAAGAATCTTGTAAATCCCAAATCAAGGCAACATAAGCTAGTAAGTGCAAAGGGAGAAAGAAAAAGAAAAAAAAAAAAAAAAAAAAAGCTGTAATGTTCTGGAGATAAAATGCAAAGGTAAGAAAAGGCTTCTGTGTGTGTTCTGTCCTCCTAACGCACATAAGAGAGTCGCTGCAGCCTTTAATTGCTGGTGGGGGTGGAGAAAATAGAAGGGTTGAAGAAGAGCACCAGGGAAAAAATAATGGAAACTTGACCAGTGACAGGAGCTGATTACTGTTGGCAGACCATAGAGGTTTCAGACTCACGCTGTGACTTAGGAAATAAGTCCTGGCCGGGATGCATTTTTCTGGAATATCCCTAAGGAATATCTATCAGTGATTCATCTAAGCAGCCACTGGATATCATTACTGCTCTACCAAAAATGAAGATAAAATAACAATCTGGAAGAAATAAAAGAAACAAGTGCCCCAGATTTTCTCTCAAACTGTAGCAAAGAGATCATAAGGGTGGGTAAGGAAAGGAGGGGGGAAGGAAGAGAGGGCTGAACTTTTCATCTGTACGTCCTCAATTTGCCTTTAAGCTGTGCACATTGAGTTTACTCTTGTCAGAAGCTACCACCACTGTACTTTGTAGCTCTTAAAGAAAGAGATAATTGCCTTTTTCTCCAGTCACATGCTCACTAATATAGAACTTTATTTTTTTTCCCCAGCCCTACACAGTAGGACCTCCATCACTCAAAATAACATAAGCTTTGCTAGAGATGTTAATGCACTATCCAAAGCAAACAGAATGCAGAGGCTCTGACAGGTTCACATTTTGAAGTCCCTTTTGAACTCAGAATTTCTCTTTTTTGTCTGATGAACAGTAGCCAATTATAAATTATAGCTCTTTCCTAATGCCCCACCCCAACAGTTCCTATGGGTGAAATTCCTACTGGGGTGTGTGCTGCATTAGGCTGTTTTTATATCTCTGAATAGTTGGGTATTTTCCCTATCATGATGTTTAGCTGATACATAGCTAGTCATATGGGAGAAAACAGATAAGAGAATTAATTCTAGAAAGAAAGAGCTTTATGAGTCTACGAGCTTTTTTTTTCCTTGTTTTTCCTTTTCTTTTTTTTTTCTTTCTTTTTTTTTTTTTCACTTTTGAGTCAAAGACATGCCTAGAAACCTATTTTAAACTGTAGCATCAGATACTCAGCTGGACTTCTAACAATGGTTCACTAATTTACATCAGATGCCCCATAGGGTCTATTTGACTTGCAAGTTTAAATAGAAGATTGTTACTGAGATCAGTGTTCTTATATATAAACATATAGCCGATCCAAGGAGAATGTAAATATCTACCACAAACCAAACCCAGCCTAGATTCTCTGAACCTTGTAGGAATTAATTGCAAGAATTACACTTTGGAGCTTTTAAAGTAAGAGATAATTGCCTCTTTTTCTGTCACGGGCTTACTAATACAGAACTTTAGTTTTTCCAAATCCTCCACAGTGGGACCTCCATAAGTCAAAGTAATGTAAACTGTGTGAGAGATGCTAATGTTAAGCACTAGAAAAATATTCAAATTGGCTATACAGTATTTCAAGTGTGAAAAAAAAGCCTGTGGGTTCAGGAAATATTTCCTCACCCAGTTCAAGGAGAACATGTAAACAGGATTTTTTTTAACCCTCCATAGTCCACAGGGGGCTTGCTGCAGTGCTAATCCCCATAGCGTCTCAACCCCTGATTCAAAGATGCAAACCAGACATCCCAGCCTTGGGGGAACTCAAGTGCCCAAAGTTCAGCCTGTTGCTAATTAACTTGCAGAGCTACAACCCCGGTCAATAAACCAACATTTCAGTCACAGATAAACTTATCATCCATTGAGTGTGGACAGCTCATGCTTGCCAGGAATCCAAGAGCAGCTGCTGCCTTCCTCTGCTTTATCATGGGTGCTTGCTAGTCCACTCATTTCCACTCAACTGCAAGATGGTCTGTTCTTACAAAAGCCCACTTGCATCGCTCTGATTCCTGCTGAATGTTTCCCACCCTGCTAGAAGGCCCACTGAACAAAAAATTAGAAAGAGGATCAGCTAGAAGATGTTTAGCTCTCTTTCAGTACAGTACCTATTAATGGGAACTAGGTATATCCCACAGCGTTGCACTTCCTAAAATAGCTACAGGCAGAGGAGACAGTGAAATGCAGAAAACAGTGTTAATTCCCCCATGAATTACTATCACAGTTTGCTGCTAATTGAGAAAGTAAATAAAAAAGGTCCTGACAATATGCTCTTTTCTAGTGGGGGCTATTCTCATTAAATGCAAAATAAAAGGTTGCCGCTTCTCCTTCTGACTGCAAATCCTTTACAGCGGAGCAAATGTTTCTCCTCATTTAAGGAAAAAAGACCTAAAATTACATTAATACGAGGCTGAGAAGCCAGCTGCATTATGCAGTTTCAGTATTTTCGTTGCACTTCATGGCAACCTGCAGCGAGATGCCACATCCATAGGGATCGTACTCTAAATGTCGCCCGTAGGTATAGTTGCGCAATTCCGTATGAAAGGAGACATAAAATATTCTGCCAAGGGTTTGGCTCCTGGTTCCTACAGGTTACCTGAAAGGAGCAGGGCTTGTGGGAAGAGAGAACACAGGATGACTGGGCAACCACATATACAACCCGAAGGATTAGGAGGAGGGGGTACAGGCAACCAGCATGGGAGCAGAAGAGATGGAAATTTTCAAAAGGCTGCAGCCTCCTAAGGAGAGTATGTGTATTTACAAACACTGCACAGGTATTCCTGGCCTTTTGGCTGCAATCACACCTTCATCTAAAATGTGGACATCTGCTTGAATTCACAATGTTCCTGCCTTCTTAAAATGCAGGCTTGGATTAGCGTCACCCTCTTATGGGAGCAAGACTTTTACACCCACAAGAGGTAGGGACTAGGTATCTATTAAAATATACTGGTCACTGGACTCCAAAAACTGGGATCACTAGGAGGTCTCTGATGACTGACCCACCTGGCGGCTTGAATCCAGGCACAAGAAGCTGAAGTGTCCATTCTTCAGACGAAGGCTCTTGGGAGGAAGCAGATGAGAGGAATTCCAAAAAAGAAGGAAGCAGAAAAAAGACCTGTTGTGGAGAATAATAAAACAGCCCACATAAATTTCATTGCTGAGATTCTTGCTAGCCCTTTGCCTTCAGCCAAACATCAGGAACACCGAGTTATAGCACTTACATAAAGTGTCATGCACAGGGCCCACGTGGTGTATAGGGTGTTTGTTTTTGCTGGGATGACAATATCACTCGGCAAGCAGGAAGGGTGGCAGCAGATTTGTTGATTAGCTCACGTAAATTCTCATACAAACCTCTAGCTCATTTTGCAAATTCTGTACATAGCTAGCTATTCTAGAGAAGTATCTTGGGGACTTTTCATCATTTTCATTACTATGCTGCTGTATAATTTCTCCTGAAAAGGAAATGTACCTCTTAATGTGCAATCTGACATTACTTTTTTTTTTCCAATGACATTGTCATTTAAGGAGTTCCGCAACCTCCGCATACACATGAATGTATGTATGTAAATATGTATAAACGCATATATATGCATGCATGTATGCACATGTATGTATATATATGCAGTTGTTCACTATTTCCTCATATTTTACACTGCAACAGATGACTCAAATATTTAAGCTAAAAATGACTTTAGCCAAAGTTAGGTTTCCAATGACACCAGTTTCTGTGACTGATCATACAGCACATCCCACAGTTGGTTTTGGTGACAGAAATCTGGTGAATTTTGACAGAGGCAGGAGCAACGTGACCCTGGGTTGAAGAGGGAAAAGTGACGTAAGCTACTTTGTTAATAAAAATATAATGTGGATTTAAAACCTTAGTGTAAGGTGTATGGTAGAGAATTCAGCTCTAGTGTAATCCCACAGATGACTGCGGTCAACCAAGGTTATAGGAATCAAAAAGTAGAGGAGTTGAGGGAAAGAAAAGCACCACTTTTTAGAAAACTACTCCAAACTGACCTAGTATTGCTTGTGTGGATGAACTAACCTCACACACAAGCAGGTATACGAATGAATAGCGTTATCTGGAGAGATGAAGATTTGGAATAAGTCATAATCCTGAGAAGGAGGAATTGATCAGCTGAGGAGGGAATGACCTGTGGTTCTCAGCAGGACTTATCTGAGAAGTGAGAAAGATACGCCTGGACTGAAACCTTTGGTAGGAGACAGATGTGGCAGGCACTGTGAATAGGAGGAGAAGACACTGGTGTGAGCTGGAGTGGAGCAGGAATCAGGTTTGGATTTCATCCCCAGATCTAAAGCAACCCGCTGCATGAAGCTTAACTCACTTCATCTCTTCATTTTCCTTTTCAGCATTTGAGCCTTTTGGCTCAATTTAGGTGACTAACCCTTTGGGCCTGGAAGTCTGTGAGTGGATGTGTGCACGTGTGTACTACTGAAAAATACACATGGATTCTGATGTATTAATTATTTGCCTCACCTTTTTAGTGCTTTTTGTCCCATTGTGCTAGGTGCTGTGCAAAGACAGTCAATTCTCCAGAGGTTATTAAAATATAAAGTATGTTCATGTCAGACTCACAAGCAAGTTATTACTGCACAGTGAGTAGCCTACATCAGCTGAAGCACAGACACTGTTCATATAAGCACACTTAGCCAGGAACAAATGGAAGATAATTCTTTTTAGCCGAGTCCGCGGTGAACAGGAATGACAAAGTTGAATTACATGGTGTTCTCTACCATCCGAAAGTACAGACAGACAGCTACTGTGGCTCTGGCAGGGAGGAGAAACTGGTTAAGCCAGGGTAACTTACACAGGAAGTTTGATCCCTAAAAGAAGAGAGAATTGATGAATATAAACAGACTGGGGACTGCCAAGAATGCAAGCTTCACACAAATAAATAATAGCATTCACAGCCCAAGTGGTGCACTTTCATAGCAAATGCAGCCCTGCAGACGAGTGCTGTGAGTTCCACAACAAATTAAAGGGAGTTTTCCGAGAAAATGAAGCATTTCTTGAAAAACGCTTCTGTACATTTTTTAAAATATTCCCAAAGCACCCAAAGCTTTAACAGAGCTGGCCAAACAGCACTGGCTTCTAATATAACTGCGGTATCCTTGCATGTGGAAAGGAGTAATGTCTACAGACTCTGCCTAGTGCCCATGACTAACACCTCCTACAACAGCAGCATCAGAGGAACACTGATAACATTTCTTATCAGTTACAGGGAAGCCATCAAGATTCAGAGTGCACCCAAATGACCTACAGTGAAACGTGGTCATGAACTGATCTCACTGTGTAGCGTTTGTTCAGCTGAAGGGACACAATCTGATTTTCCATTTGCTACTAGCCCATGCATGCAGATGTGTGTTGGCTCCTCACTTATCCCAATCATGCAAGCTTTTGGTTTTAAAGACCATACTGGTTGTGATGTATTTATTGCCATGGTGTTTCAAATGGAAGATGTTTCTGCCCTTTCAGGCCTCTTCTATGGCAAGCAGAAGTGCTAGCTGCTCGTGGGAGTGCTGATTAGAGCCATTATAACCTGTTGAGGCAATGAAACTCCCAATGCGTTAGCTGCTATTTACATGTCCTATTTGTCTATGCTCACATTTTTATGCTTCTGCCAGGAACGATCAGTCAGACATATTGGTAATGCCGAGGTGAAGGACTCCTTACCGTCATGCTTAAAAGCAGAGTTTCCTTGTGGTTTGCAACGAGTCTGGGCTGAACCCTGAAGTTGAACGGTTCAGTCTGGCTGAACATAACTAAATTGGATGTATGTGGGATGTATCTGCCATTCTTTAGCTTGTTGTTTTCACAACACAATTCTGTAATTACTGACTCCATAAGCAACATAACAACAGCTGTTCTTGTGATATTTCAATACCACTGGAATTAGGAGAGGCAAAAAATTCGGAGGTGTGTGACAGCTTTGAAAATATCTGTTTCAGTATGAGTTTCACTGAAACAGGGCTTGTTTTTATCATCCACGGGCAAGACACCAGAGGAAAAACTGGGGGAGGGTCATGATAGTCAGGATTATTCAATTTGGAAGTAATAGCCATTTCTTAAAGAAAAATGCTGCTGTTTTGAACAGTTCAGAGGTGCACAGAGCAGCAGAGAAATAGCATGTTAGAAAACTGAATTTCCAGAACACTTTTTAAAATAAACTGTCATCTTCAACTAAAACTTCAACCAGAAGTTCCATGCTGTTAAAAGGAGAAAACAAAGGAGAAACCAAAATTGTTATCATTTTCTAATTACCTTCATCTCCTGACTTTCACTACTGAAATTGCGAAAGACAGACGCTCAAGAAACCATAAAACTCGAGAACTCTAAGGATTTGGAGTTACAGGTTCCCTACTTGGGAGGCAGCTGAGAGGTTCAGAGAGCAAGCTACAAGGAACCAGGTAGATTTCATAATGTGTCAATGAAAAGAGCATAGGATGATGAAAATTTTGTTTCTTTGTTCTTTTGTACCTTGCAATGGGAAGCTCTTTCGCTGTAAAATATCTATGGCATAGGTAGAAATGGAGTACTTCCTCACATGGCTTATGAAGCCACAAATCTAGCTATCACCTACTTTTCTTCACCGCTTCTTGAAGGAGGTAAAAAATCCAACAAACTCAAATTAGAATGAGGCATTTAGATTTGCTGGAATAACCTCTTCTGTTTTGGGAGCCTGATTGGAAGAAGGATGTCCTCAAGAACAAAACTATTCAGAGAAGAAAAACATGCAACAGGGGGCTGTGTGCAGTCACTGGGATCCATCTAGCAAACCATTACCTCTCCAGTGGTCCACCAGACCATAGGTATGGGCAAAGAGGACAGGAAAGTGGTTGAAACTAGCCGGTTTCCTTTGTATTGCAAAGGATTGGGATTAGAAACACACACAGGGTCATGTTCAGTGCTGTGAGAAGCTTGTATGGCTTGAGGGATCTTGGCCTCTTACAATTGTCTGGCTGATCCTTGATCCCTGCACGTAGATCTACAGGACTGGGTTTAGAGACTTAGAAAACATGTAGCATTCAAGCTTGGGGAGGCAAAAAACGAAAACAGTTTGGATTCTAGTAGCAAGAATAAATGAAAAAAAAATACATGGTTTAAGCTATCCAGGAGCTCACTATTTTCTTGATCCTTAATATAATCTGACACTGCAATTAAAAGGCTATAAATATAAAGCAAACAAACATAAAAGACACATTTATACCCTATATTGTTCACCTGTGGAACTCATTATCACAGAAGGTCAGAAGTGTTAAACTGTGGATTTTTAAAGATTTGCATGGTGACCATGCATTGCATCTGTAATGATGTGACACCAGGTTAATAATTTATTCTATCTTAAAATTTTTGGCATCAGCCTATTGCTTACCAGGTTAAACAAAATTTTCTTTCCTGCTCTTGCAGTGAAGCAAAATTGTAATTTTTTTTTTTTGTGGGGGGGGGTTGTCTTCATCTGGAAAATAAAAATAAAAATGAAAAGAGTGAGGAGAAGTTCTGTTACATTGAGGTTTCCCCTTTACAAAGTCAGAAGATCCCTTCACATTTTTGAAAAATAAATAGGGCTGTGAAAACTCTGAAGTGTCTTGTTCATGTGAGAATTTACAAAGTGAGACCTTCAGATTGTTTCACAGATACTGCAGCTTGTAGTGAACTGTAGGTAGCTTTTCAGTGGCTTCAGAAAATTTCTTTCTAGTCCTTAAACCCCACATAAAATCTTCCATTGTTTAGAAATGGGATCTCTCCTGAATAGCTTAGAGGAAAATATCACATATTCCTAGCTCATGCTGTATTTTGGTTTTTGCACTGATGAGATTCATGGACATTTTGGTCACAGTTTGGGTATTCCACAGAGACCATAGAGGCAGATGTTGCCACTTTGGATCTTCGTTCTGGCCAGTTCAGTGCTATGTCTATCCATGGGCAGGAACAGTTGGTTCAGAAAACAGCCACAGGCAAGGAGGATGTGTGATGATATGTTTTACATGGAGTACTCATCCTGATTTCCAAATATCAGATGGGTTCAACAGCTGAAAAAAATTAGTTTAATCTACTTTCCTTTTTTTTTTTTTTTTTTTTTTTTTTAAGTATTAAGTGTAACAACTCTGACCACTGCAAGCTGGACACATAGCCAGCCAGTCCTTCTTTGAACCTTCTTAAATTCTCCACCTCATGTCAGGGCAGTAGGTTTCAACCAACGTTGATTTTGATTAATTTTCACATGCCTAGCTGAACATTTCACTCAGCTGATGTGTCAGGTACAGGAAACTTCATGGCCTAATGGCCTGATCCAGTCTGGGAATTCTAATATCATTATAGCTGTCAACAGAAGAGGGTTGTAGAGGAAGGGCATCACTTTGACAATGTCCCTCAAAAATGAAAACAAGTCTTCTTCACACAGCTACAGACTTAAAATTGTCAGCCACAAATTGATGTAATTAATGAGAAGACAAAAACCCCAAGCAGACACTTTGGAGAACACAACAGTTCCTGTGCTAACCTTTCCTTCTTGACGAAAATACAGAAGTCCATCTAGGACATAAATAGCCCTGTCCTGTCTGAGGAAATAATGCCAAGAAAAAAAAAAAAAAAAAGAAAAAAAAAAAGAAAAAAAAAAAAAAAAAGCCTAGAGCAGCCTTATTAAAGCTAACTAGAATGAGACACATCCAGAAATGAATAATGCCCAAGGAGACCTCAGGGTCAGAGTGGGCAGTGAATCAGACATTGACAATGCAATATGGCAGGGAAAAAGGAAGCCTGCAAATGTGGTCTGTCATGAGGGAGAGAGAGATGGTGTCCAGGAGGGACCCTGGGGAATACTCTGCAAATACTTCTGACCCGTCAATGCCAAAAAGACGGCTAATGAGGGGACCAGGGGAAGTTCAAAGAAGAGCGAGCAGAAAGATCCGCGCACTGCAACAAGCCAGCCGCGTGGAAAGGCGATGCGGCCGGGAAGAGCCGTGCCACCTAGGTGGCTTTGTGGGGCCATCTGCATTAGGGGGGCTCGCAAACACACGGCAGGCAGAATCCGGCCCCTTTCCAGTGCCTTGGCGATGGGAGGTATCACGCGGAGCCCTTACGAGTCCGATTTTGTGCTGAGGAAGGGCTCTGCCAGCACAGCCACTGCAGGGAACAGCTTGGGGGCAGCCTCAAGGAGCACAGGCCCTATGTGGGGGATGAGAGCCGTGCTGCGGAGCTGCTGCAGCACCGCAGGAGGGACAGCACGGGCAGCAGGAGAGTTACCTGGACTTGCGGTGCTCGCCGCGCTTAAATCACGCTAAAAGCCTTGAAACGGTCCAGGAGCGGGAGGACACAAAGGTGGCTTAGAGCCAGCGCAGAGCCATCCTTAAGACGTTCAGCCTGCACAGATTGCGGGAGGTGGGATGAAGAAGAAGGGAGGGGAAAAAAAAAATACCCGAAGGCTTACGGTGGGCTAGCAAGGGAGGCAAGGAGACGATAAAGATCAAACCTAAGGCCGGGGAGAGGCGCCGGGAGGCGAGGAGCGCAAAGCCGCACTTGGGGCGACATTTGCCGTGCGTCTTGCAGGGACTGAGCGCAGCTTCAGCCGCCCGGGGCTCCTTTTTTTTTGGGTGCAAACGGTGCCGGCAGGCAGCCGCCACCCCGCCCTGCGACCCCTCGTGTCCAGCCCCCGGCGGCCGGGGTCCCCCCGCGCCCCCTGCCCGCCGCACTTGTCCCCGGGGTTTGGGGGGGGACACAGAGCCGGCCGGCGGCTGCCTCCCGCACGGAGCTGCTCGGGGGGAGCTGGAGAAAAGGGGGGTCGGCGGGACAGGACCCCCCCTGCGCCCTCCCCCCGCCTCCACTCGCAGAGCCCGTCCCGCTCCGAGCATCCCGGCCCCGGGGCGGCGGCTCCGGCATCCGCAGCGCTGGGGGTGCGGGTGTGTGTGTGTCCGTGTGTCCGTGTGTCTGTGTGTGCGTATGCGGGTGTGCGCCTGCCGGGGAGGCAGGCAGGGAGGGAGGGAGGAGTTTGTCTTTTTTTTTTTTTTTTTTTCTTTCCCTCCCATCCCTCCCCCCCTCCCTCCTTTCTCTCTCCCTCTTTTTTTTTTTTTTTTTTTTTATTAATCAGGAGCACTGAATGGAAACCAATCAGATGGAGAGCCCCCTCGGCTCGGGCTGCCTGCATGCTGGAGTTAAAAAGTGCTGCCGGCCGAGCGGCAGCCCCAGAGAGAGGCGGGCGGGCTGAGCGCCGCCGAGCAGGGGCCGGGGAGCCGCCGCCGCTGCGTGCCGGTAAGGAGCGGGGGCTCCGCGCAACTTTCCGCCCTCTCCTGCCAGCCGCCTTCCCCCTTCTCCTGCCCTTTCCCTGCGCTTATCGGGAACGCTAATCCAAGGATTTGGGAGCGGGGGGGGGTGGGGGGGGGGAGCATTTATTCTGCAAAGTTGGCTGTAGGGTGGCGGGGGGCTCCTACCCCCCCCCCCCGCCCCCCAACCCTCCATCCCATCCCCAACCCTCCATCCCAACCCCAACCCTCCATCCCAGCCCCAACCCTCCCCTCCATCCCAGCCCCAACCCTCCCCTCCATCCCAGCCCCAACCCTCCATCCCAGACCCTCCCCTCCATCCCAACCCCGAGCCTCCATCCCAACCCCGACCCTCCATCCCAACCCCGACCCTCCATCCCAACCCCGACCCTCCATCCCAGCCCCGGGGCTCCCCCACGCTGTGCCCGGTGGGCTGGGGGCGGGCGGGGGGCACGGCGCTGTCACCGCAAGCCGGGCGAAGGGATGCGGCGTGTCCCCGCTGGGCAGCGAGGGGCTGGGGGTGCGGGAAGGTGGGGAAGGCAGGAGGAGGGTGGCGTGCCTTTGGAACAATGGTGGGAACAGTAATAACAAGAATAAGAGCACGAATAACGCCGGGAGAGGAGACGCAGTAGAAGAACTTATAAAATTAAAAGAGAAGAAAAAAAAAAAAAAACAAACTGTCCTGGCTTTTTGGCACTGCTGAGTCGCAGGGAAATGGATACAGGGCAAAACCCTCCGGATGAGAAGCGAAAGGCGAGGCAAAGTGCGGAGCTGAAAGGGGAGCCCAGCTGAAGCGAGGCGCTCCCTCGGTGCGAGGCAGGGGCCGAGGGGGCAGATCTGGGGACGCTGCCGGCACTGACAAACGTGAAAGCCTTCATCTGAGGAAGGCACGGGCTGGGGAGCGATGGAGCTGGGGGAAGAGAGCGGGTAGGCGTAGCGGCATTTTACAGGAGAGAAGTTGGATAATTACAGAAAGAAAGTGCTGAATCTGGTTGTTGTCAGTGTTTCTAAGGAGCTGGTAACACACTTCGTATGTCAGATAGATTGAACTGTTTCTGTATTCATGTGCATGTAACACCCACATGCACGCACGCCGGCACACGGTGCGGATACTCTCTACGTGTATTCTTGTGCAGAAGGTTGAGCCAAGAGATAAGCAATAGCGGTAGAGGTCAGTGGCTGTGGGAAGAAGTCCTGTCACTGCTGCAATAAAATCCATATTTTATGGAGAGTTAAATGCAGTACTTTGTAAGTGCAAGTGGATGGTCACCTAAGTAACTCCTGATGACATTCAAGGATCAAGAAGCTTAATGACCAGAATTACTCCCAGCGTGATGGCACAGCTGCTACTTTTATACAAATCCAGAGGCTGGGGCATCTTTTTCCTTCTACTTCTACACGATGTGAGGTTTCAAAGTTCGGTTAGCACTGCATGGGGAGGCTCTGTAGCAAAAATTACTTACCGAGCGTAAGGTCAGTCCTTTCTCTGATTGACCCTTCTTCTGGCACAGCTGGAGCAGAGGGGAAAGCTGTGCCCGTTTCCCCAGGAATCGGCGAGGGCAGCACACACGTCCACATGTGCACTTCACGGGCTGTGTGTGCGAACACATGCGCAAGGAGAACGGCACGATCAAGAGCAAGGTTATTTTCATTCCCTTTTGTCATAGGGCTGTATGTAATAGCACCCTGGAAATAACATAGTTCGGGGGGAATAAAATTGCTCGAACGTGAAGACCTCTTCGGTTTTAAGCAAAATAGGCATAATTCTCCCAGTCAAGATAAAGGCTTATCTCATGTATTTGCTGGGCTGCAATCTCTATTACGCAGCCAGTTCTGTGCACAAGTGCTTGCATATTACTTAAAGCATTCCATAAAATTGATTAACATCTGTTCCTGAGCAATATAATGCCATGAGTAATGGTGCATCCCTATTCATTTCTTTTTTCTTTTTTTTTTCTAATTCCTGTTTAAAGGTAATAAGTTTGCACGTCACAGGAGAGCCGGGTCGGGCTTGGAGGCTTGTGATCAAGATCAAGTAGATTCCTTTATCATGGATATATACAGTTTTAGAGGCCTGGCAGCAATGGCACAATTGGATAGCTCCTTTAAACAGCCCAAACATGCTAATAAAGACTGCAGGGCTGAATCCCTTTTTCCTCTCCTCTCTTCTCAGATGTTGTCTGACACGGCACCGGTAAATATATAATCTCATATGCTTCTGGCTTTCAGCTGCACCATAATCTTTCTGGACATATTTCTAGTGGCTTGCAGTTGACTTTTGAGGTGGAGGAGGCAGGGGGGGCAGGCAGCCAGTCCTTGCAGAGCAACATAATCAGAGGCAGAAATACATTTTTTATTTTATTTTATTTTTTTCAGGGAAAGTGGCATTGATTCAGTCCTGTTGTAGTTCTCTGCAATTATTCTCTGCAGCCACTTAAGGACCTGGCAAACTGGGGTCCCCATGGGGACTTATTAGTCCCTCTAGGTATTTTAGCTTTCACACCAGTTCACAGCTCTTACATATTGCCATGCCAGCACTCCAAAGAGCACATTTATAGACATGGTTGTCATTTTCCAACCAAGTTGTTCAGCTAGAAATATGCATCTTAACTTCTGACTCCTCTCTCCCTCCCGCCCTTGCACAGCTTTCCCCTGCAAGCAGTAACCTGCTGCTCAAGGCAGCCTTCCCTTTCATAAAGTTTGCGTTTTGCCATCTGCTGTTTCAAAAATATTTAGCTGAGAGACTTCCTTGAAAGCAAAACACATGCATTAAAAAATGCTTCCTCCCCCCGGCTCCTTTCTGCTGAAGATCTTGAACCCAATGTAAACTTGGTGGAAGTTGTGCTCGTGCCTGTGCAGCTCCCCAGCCGAGATCCGACCTGAGCTCCTCCGCTCGGCGACCCGAAGGCACGCCGGGTCCCTCGGGCAGGATCGTCCCCCCTCGGGTCTGCTCCATGATTTTTGCTTTGGCTGAAGATTTCAGCACGCCGACCTGCTTGGTGTTATAGACTCCTGCAATGCAAAAATTGGGGTTGGGAAGGAATCGCCGTTGGGTGCCCAGCGGGTGCCTGTGCCTTTTGCAGTGGTCGAGCAGATCCAGAGGGCATCGACATTTCTCTGCTGTTAAATGGTGGCATCCATCTCTTGCTTAACTTTTTAGCATGCTGTCTGCCCTTCGTTGACTACTTTTAAACTCTGCTCAGTTGCTAGTGCAATCTCATAGCAGTATGGCTCAAGATGGGCAGGAAATTGCTTATGGATCTCCTTGGAAATGGTGGCTAATTACTGAAACGAAAGGTAGCTGAAATCTATAAGAACGAGTGGGTAAAATCCGTTGGAAACAGCAGGCCCCACTGCGATGGTGCCTCATCCTGCATAATGGTTGCAATTCCTCTGGTGGCTCCGTTGCAATTATACCAGAATAAAACAGAATTGGTTTTCAGTATCTTTTGATTATCGTGCGTGTGCAGGAAATGCCACGGAGAGGCCCCGTGTTGGGAGCTGGGTGTCAGGGAGACTTCTTAATTAACCCCTTCAAGCCACCGCTAGCTGCACCAACTGTGCTGCTTTCTTCAAAGGCTTGGAGTCATTGGGGGGTTGCTTCTTTTTGCTTTGTTTCTAAATAATTACTTTGGTTCCCAGCTCTCAGAAACAAGGCAGATAACCGTAGCTGCGGTTATCCTCACCCCCACCGGGGGCCAAATTCGGCTCCTTTCCAACAGAAACCTTGGAGGCGAGCCCCCCATCAGCAGACGGCTCCGCGTGCTGCCGAACCCAATCTCTTCCATGGACTCTATGCGGGGTTCGAGTTGCAGCCTAAGTGCCCGAATGTGCTCTGGTGGAGATAAAATCTGGCAGCAGCTGGCTTGCTGGTGCTGCTTGCTTAGTCATGGCAGCCCTTTCCAAGGGGGCTGGAGAAATGAGGGGAGATGTCTTGACATCTCAGCTCCTTTCGTTCAGGATGGGGAGAGAAGAGATGCAGAGGGGACATTTAGCGTGATTAAACTCTGCTGCTTTCTGTCTATTTGCTTAACAAAAGGTACAGGGCAAATTAGTAGTCCCTGTTTGAGTTTTAAAAACACCCTCGAAGAATGCATAATAAATGCAAAACACCAGCAGCCTTATGCTAACCAGGGAAGTGACAGAAAAAGTCATCCTCTCGGGGTCGCGTTGTGAGTGACACTGCAGGAGAGCTAGGTGGAGAAAGTGCTGCATAAAAGCGTTTTTTAAGTCATTTTTTTTTTGAGTGCTCCTCCTCACATTGGTGTGGGTTCTTCTTGCTGTACATCTCACCCTAAGAGCTTCTCTCACCCTTCCCAAACAACTGCCCCATATCTGCTGGGGGTCCATCCAGCCTCAGGCTCCCCAGCTTCCCTAGGGCACTGCTGTGCGCCCCAATCCTCATTGCCCACCAGTGGCTTCCCCTCCCTAATTCAGGCAGCCTTCTCCAGCCTTGCACCCATGACCGTCCCTGGTACTTACTCCAGGTGTGGCCGGCTGCCAACATTGTCTCTCACTTTATTTATTTACCTGGCTGTGTGCTTGGCATTGAAAGGCCCAAACAAATATTGTGAATATTTGTATTTATACCTTTGTTTGTTAACAGGAGCATTCCCTGAAGAAATCAGCATAACTGTAGTTCAGGACTCTTTTTAGAGTGAGTGAATTAACGTGGCTGGTCAGTACATCCCATCCCATGGAGCTGCCCTCCCCTCTCAGTATTTCCCTCTTCCAAAGCAAACCAGAACAGTTTCCCCGAAGGTGCAGCCCCCTTACAGCAGCAAGGGGCAATGCTGGTGGGGAAGAGAGACCGTGCCTTTGTGGTGGGGAGCCCGTGGGCCCTGCCAGTGCAGAAAAGGTGCATTTGGCGTGGGGTTCTCCATGAGTTACGGTGCTGGACCCCCAAAAAGAATCTGGAATTGACACAGTGGTTGCTTTACTGTGACGGTGCCAGAGCCCTCGAAACTGTGCTGCGACGTCCACCATTGCACTGACACGGCTTCATCTCACCCCAGCCACAAGACGCAGTCCCCATGCCGTCCTCTCCACCAAGCACACACGCAAAGAGCAGACACACTTCCATCTGGTTGCGCTCAGGAACGGTGCCAACCTTGCTATGTTTTAAGTAACCTGCTCAATAATGGCATCATTCTGGCATTGCGGGCAGATATTTTATGGATTAATTAGCCTGCCTTGCCAGGATATACATATATATTTCTATATATTCAGAAAGTGCTCGGTTATAGCCAGAATGTGACTATTGGATTTGATTTGCAACATAAATACCCATTGTATCCCCACGGCTCTACCCTAATGACACATCGCAGCACACAGAAGAGAGCACTTTATGAATGGGATCGGTTCTGTCCTATCTGGGTACCTTAATTCCTCTCAGCTAAACTAATTCCATTATCTTGCTGTAATGTTTACAGCCACCTGCAAGATAATAGGTAGTGTTTCTTTCCCACTTCTGCATCTAATCACGGAACCAGAGCAGGAGCACCTAGGAGAAGGGTCAGCAGGAACTGGAAATTAGCACAGAAATTAAAAACAAGTCGTTTCCCCAGGTACTGCAAGTGCGTGCTGGTCTGGGTGTGAGACAGAGCTGCCTTCTCCCTAACTGCTGCCTCTCAGTCGTCAGTGAATAGCTCCTATAAGCACGAAGGCTGCTCAATCAACACCATCATTAGCACCCAGCTCAGCTTTGGTGGGACCAGGCTCAAAGAAATACTTGCCTCTGATGGTAACCCAGCAGTGGGTTCTCGAAGGAGGTGGGAATCCAGGTTTGTTCTGCACGTGGGACAGGCGGCTGGTGGGAGACCACACACCCCATGAGGTCCCAGCAGGGTGCGGACACCAAGCGGCACAGGGACCGACCTCTGTACTGATGCTCTCGCCCAGGGGAAAGCCCTCTCGCTTAGAAGGAAATCCACGTGTCCTCTTCCCCCCCAGTTCCACTACATTAACAAAAATAACAATTAAAAGCATGGTTGCTTTAAGTTTTGCCCTAAGCATTCAGGTGAAAACAGCTTCCTTGCTGAATTGATTCTCTTTGAGTGCCCGGTGGTTTGTAACTTTAGGGTGTCATTAGTCTGGCAATCATTATTTGACAAAAGCATCTTCACGGACAAAAAGAAAGCGAAATAGCTTATAGTATCATGTCACAAAAATAGCACTTTACCGTTGTGAGATGCTCTGTGGATGTCTGGTGGTCTTGCTCCACACAAGGGACAAGGCGTCGTCGATCTACATGGGGCCATCACTCAAAAGCTATTTGAGTGTTCCACCGTCTAAAAATGCACGTCTTCACCACGCAGCCCCCAGAGAGGCTGGCCTCTGCAGCCAGCCCTGTTTTACGGAGGGGGGAAGCGGATCACAGCGGAGGTGAGTGGCTTGCCCAAGGTCATGCCAGGAGTCCGCAGCACAGCAGGGATGCTGAACCAGGATCTACAGCGAGTGCAGCTTGCAGTCAACCCTCCCACCTCTCTGCTGCTTACTCAAGTTGTTGGAGCTGATCAAAGAATGTCTGGGGAAAAAAAAACAGATTTGGGTCTCTTTTTTCATCCAGAAGAAAGCCAATTATTTTTCTCAAGGACTCCTTGTAGCCGCTTTGACGCTCTCTTCCCAAAGGACTTTCTGGATGTCTTTTGCTTGTTTGTTCAGTCGTGTTCTGTGCCGAGGGGAAGGGGGAGGCCGGGTAGCTCCAGAGCAGTCTGGGACAAGACTGAATATTTTATCCTCAGGGGACAGTAGTCTGAGCTGTCCCTAAGCAAGGTGGAGATGACCTTCCTCTCCGCATTGGCCTGGTTGGAGCAGCCACAGAGTTTCTTTGCCATTCCCTGCCTTGTCCATTCCCACCTACTTATGCCTGTGAGACAGGAGGGGATAAAGAAGTCTCATAAAAAGCTGCTTCTTCTGCATGCTGCTGCCTGTGGCTTGGGGCAGCCAGAGGTCACGCTCCACTCTCTTCTTCACCTCTGTGCCTGTAGGAATTCATTTCAAAGCACCCCTGCTTTGTAAACATCTAAGGAGCAGTATTCCTAGCACATAGCTATGAAGGTGAGCCAAAGGAAAGTTACCTGAATAAGGACATGGCGCACACCAACACCCCTGCCATGGGTATTGATCCGGGAGTAAATAAATAGAGGGAGAGGCAGGAAGACATGCAAACAAAAAAGATGCCTTGAATTTGCAAGCTATGTGGTGGGGTCTGATCCAAAGAGCACCAGGCTCTGAGCTGCATGCAACCCACTGTGCCCTAATGCTTTTGGAGCTGGCCTTACAAACAGAGCAGCCACTGTAAGGATTCAAGAGAGCCTATTTCCTCATTTTCACACTGCGAAGAGTGCTCTGGGAGATCACAGAGCAGGAATATATGGAGTTAGAATCCCTTTCAGAGAGCAAATTCCTTTTGTGAAATTGGTGCTCAATTTAGCTGTCACTGCTGAAAGGGAAAAAGATGCAGAAGCAACTTTTAAGTCCACCAGCCACATCCCTTTAAGCAATCTGTGCTGTGCCAACCACTTTTATAAAACTCTGTATTTCATCTAAACTCCATTTAAGTCTAAATAATATGAATGTCCTGCTACTGTACTTCCCTTCTCACTGCTGATAATTGCCAAGTTATTTCTGCTATAAACAAAGCAGTGCTCTTCTCTCTCTCTGCCTTATCATACCTGGTCCCAGAGCAGAAAGCTGTTAAAGACATGTTTACTTTTAAACATACCACCACACTGCACCAAAGTCCACAAGACTGTTTGAATTCCTAAGTGCCTTCCTGGATCGAGATGTCAGGATCCTGTAAGGCAGTGTTTACAGCTCCCCGATTAATTCAGTGCTGACCAAACGGTGACCTCTGAAAATTTGTAAACTTGGTGTCCCTAAACAGCAGATGAGGAAAAGTACGGGTGGAAACCACTGCGTGAGGAATGATCATCATTTCCCACTGACCTCCCTTCAGTAAGTGATATGGCCCTGGCTCGTTCACACAGCGTGGAGCTGGGTTCCCTGCTGTGCTGCTGCTTCCACCGGTGGCTAGGGGAAGTCAGGGGGGGATGCAGAGCAGGGATGCCTGAATGTAGCAGGAGCATCTTTCCTTTGCACAAGCGTCGCGCCTCTAAAGCCAACGCTTAGCTCA
Organism: Anser cygnoides; assembly: GCF_040182565.1. Taxonomy (NCBI): domain Eukaryota; kingdom Metazoa; phylum Chordata; class Aves; order Anseriformes; family Anatidae; genus Anser; species Anser cygnoides. The sequence continues at coordinate 81,403,826 of NC_089874.1, forward strand.
AACTCCTCCTTCAGGTGCCTGTGCCTTCAGGTTGTCTGTACTTAAGAGAAAGTGCATACACATCTGAGGGGAAAATGCTGGCCCAGTGCATCTTATTTATGAATATTTACAGCCATCAGCACAATTCCACAGACCATCTAATCTCAAGCAGCTTTGAAATTCAGCGCATTTCAGAGCAGCGTTTCCCGTCAGAAACAGACCTGTGCGCTCTGATTTGTAGAAAGGATTTCTCTTCCTCTTAACAAAAAAAAAAAAAAAAAAAAAAAGCTCCCTCTTTTCTCAGCACAGAATTTATATTGTTATTAAATGAAATGTATTATCATATTTTAACATTTTAGGCTGTCTTTTACAGGATTTCTAAAACAGCTCCCCATTAATCTCCTGCAATCCATTTGACAGATATCTCAAAGCTACTTGATATCACAGCTACTTTAAGGTATGATAGAGTTTTCCTTAGCAACAGGTTGTAATTTCAACCATGCTGGTAATTGTGAGGTCAGAAGCTGGTTGTTGCAAACCTAGGAGATTAAAATATACTGCACATCCTTGTTTCCTCTTGAAATACCATCCTGGATCTTGGAGGAGCAAAAGTAAATACCGGGGTTACTCGGGGACAGCTTTTGTCCACTTGGAATGGCTCGTTTAATTAAGCATATTTTGTGTTTATTACAGAAGCATTTATGTTTGGCCAAACTGGCATTAAAAGCAGCCTTCACGTGGTTCAAGCACTTCAGATGCAGATTTAGTTTCGAGCCCTTACCCCAGCAAGTATCAGTTACCTCTCCGGGTCATCGGGGACGGAGCTGCTGGAGCAGCAGTGCTGCCTGAAGAGGGAAGGGGATTTGTAGCAGCCCTCCTGACCCTGGCAGGCATCTGAGCTGCAGGAGACAACCAGAAAACTTTCTCCTGGAGGCTGAACCTAGAAACAGTGGGCGCACAGACTGGAGGGCTACCAGAGGTCACAGCTTCAGTAAGTGGTTGGCCGGGGCCAGGTCAGTGCAATCCAAAACACCTGGGATGTTTTGTTAATTCCCAAACTTAGTGTAGTTGGCTATGGCGGTGACAGAAAGTAGTATATTATGGCTGTGGCAACAGCTTTCAGCTCTGTGAATGGTGAGGTGAGCACATGAAGGAGACACTCACCCAGCTGCTGCTTAAAGTCCCATTCTTCACTTCCTTTGAAGGGGAAATGGATTAAGGTTTGTTATTTTTTATATGTACCACTGATGGTAGTGCAAGACTCATGTTTATTCCAGCTCTGTTTATGGGACGTGCTGTATAAAGGGTGATGAGGACGTATTTCCAGGCACCACCCAACTTCCTATTTTCTCCTTCCCTTCCCTATTTCTGTTCTTCTATCGGATTGTTTCAAGCTCATCTGTTGTTTTATAACAAAATGATCCTTCGCCCAGCTCTCTGCATGTTGCCTCTGGGAAGACAAGACACATCGGGAAGCCAAAAGTTCAGTAGACATCAGTGCGTTGGAAGTAGGTCTCTGTCCTCACACATTGTGTCACGGGGCTGGGTGAGCTTGCTCTGCACCTGCTGGTGTACCAGGGGCTGTGACCGTCCGAGTGGAGCAGAGCACAAGCAGGATTCAGCTGCAAGCTGGGATGGGATGAATTATTGTAAATAACTGAGCTGAGCCATTCAAAATAAGTTGCTAATGTAAGCAAGATTAACTTGATGTGCTGCCTGAAATGAGATATTAGAGATGATAGGGAGAGAGAGAAAACTTTTCATTTAGATGGAAACAGGACTGATTAATTAAGCAGTAACGAACAAGAAAGCTTGCCTTGAATTACTATGAGGCTTGCAGTGCTAATTTAACACAAAGTACAGCTCCCAATTTGTTATTAAATTAAAATGGCTTTTAAAATTGTTTACTTTTTTTTTCCTTATCTGCTTCTGTGTGGCAAAATGATTATTCTGGCTAGTTAGAGAAACCAATCAGAGCAACAGAAAGTGTAGGTTGAAGGGGGAAATGATTGTCCTGTTGTGTAATTAAGAAATATACACTAATATCCACGACATCATGAATAAGCACTTCAAAGTAGCATGTTTGCTCTGTGTTGCATATTAAACCAAACAATTAGCATGCTAACAAGCTGCTGTGGACATACAGGGGGAAAGCATTGCACTTAAAGATGTAACTGCTTTTTGCTTTTTTTTTTTTTGAGTCTAAAGATCTGTTCACCTGACTGACAAGTATTGATAAGGAATAGACAAGAAACGTTTCTCCTTCTTCTGCCTTTCCTCTTTCTTGTGATTTTCAGGATAGTTTTAACTTGGTAGACTTTGTGGTTGCCCCGTACAAGGGAACTTTTGCTACGCCACCAAAGTGTGTGATGGAAATGTGAAACACTGTGGGTGATATAGATCCTATGAAACAACAAGGGGAAGAACCTTCTAGTGACTTTGCTTTCTCAATCTCAGACAAGTTTTACTCTGACAGCAATGACTCTATGTAATTTATCATAGGATAGCTCAACAGTAGCAATTTGTCATCCATTGTGATGTAATTTGATGGGTTCATTTCTTAAATGAATTATGGATTATGGATTACCTCCGTATATCAACAACAGAGCTGTATCTTTTATGTAAATATTCCCTCAACTTTTTCTTCCTCTTCCAATCCGTTTTCCATCATACAGAGATGGCTTCTCTTCCATCTAATCTTTCTACTAATAAGGTGTTTAATAATTTAGCAGCCTAAAAAATGAGCATATTTCAAAGGAGTTGGTATCAATAGTAGTATAAGAGCCTCGGGCTACAAAAATGTGGATGAAGCTACCAAAGTTTTAGAGTCAGGATCCCAACTGTCTTTGTGCTTCAGGCAGCTATTTTATTAAAGTTGGTATTAAACAACACCGCCTAGGGTCTGATTAACAATTTATGACTTCCTAAGAAGGATTAGCACAAGCCTATCATTTTTATATTTAAATCTTAATTTGCATCTAAGAGAAACCTTACCCAGGTTTACATTTTCATTATTTATTATTTTTATTATTACCATTGCTGGTTCGGAAACATTGCTTGTGTGAGCACTGCCAGCACCAGTTTGTTGTACTCATCTTTTCGCACCTCATCCCCTCACACACGTCAGAGGAAAAGCTGGCCTCCTGTGTCATGGGATGGGTCTCATCCTGCAAAATGATGAATTTTGCCTCTTGCTGGGCTCAGCTGCTTTTCACTGCCCCTGAAGTCCACTGGGATGGAAGGGATTGGCACATGGTAGAGTCAGGCTGAGATCTGCAAGCCTAGGAGCTGAACGTTGTCCAGCTAATGTTACTTTAGAGGGTGAAATCCAGATATACACGACTGAGGCTTGCCTGACATACCTTCTCAGAGAGAAGAATTTTCATTTTTGACATTTCTTTGATGCAACTAGTTGTATCTCTTTCTCAGTGATGTTTTTCGATGAGCCTCTCTGCCCTGCTTATTAGGTTACTGCTGGGCAGCCTCTGCTAGGAGAGAAGGCAGGGGGTGATCCTGCTGCTGTGTTCTGGGAAGCAGTGGAGCAGGAGCTGTCGATTTCTGTTGTAACAGAGGCAGCCCAGGAAGGAGGATGCTACCAGGTGGAAGGGGGAGGCGAGTACATACCAGTATCTCTGCTGGCCAAACTTCGCTCACAAAGGCAGGCCAAAGACATGCACCCTAGTGCAACACAGTGGAATTCATTCCACTGCAGGCAAGGCTATTTTTTATTTATTTATTTTAATGTTCAAATAGAAAATAACAACAACAGTCTGTTCTGTTATCTTGCTATTTTCAAATTGACCTAATGTTCCCTTTGACTTTTTCCTCTCCAGGTTCAGCTGCTTCAGGAAATTGTATGGCATATCTTCTTCTTTTTCTTTCTTTTTTCCCCTCTGTTTATTTCCATTTCTGTTACTCTTCAGCAGACTTAACACTCATTTCACCAAGGGTTAGATGTGGTGGTCATAGCCTGTAGAGCTAAGGGAAAAGATTGTCAACTAGGGGCTACGAGCTCAACTGGTTCACAGCAAGGAAGATGTGATTCTTGTCCTCTTGAGTTTCCCTAGTCAGTAAGACACTAAAAGGCTCAAAAGAAATGCTGGTATTTAAGCATCTTCATTGCTTTATTTGAACTCTCAACACCTCCATGGCTTTTCTTTTAATCGATAACTTAGTTTTTGTCTTGGACTTGAGGGCTTTAAGCTTTAAAATACTGGAGTCATAATCTGAAAACTGCTGGTTCTTCAAAGCAAAAACGAGCACTAACACATTCAGAGGAAGATCTCTCATATGCCTGGCTTTTCAGGTTGTGACAAACTAACTTTCAGTTTTAGGGCTGTATTCACATTTCAAGGTGTTAGGAGAAGTCTGAGAAGTGCAATCAGAATGTTTTCCTGTGGCGCTTGCATTCAGCGTGTGCTTGTGGGCCATTACTGTCAGTGGGATTTAAGCAAATGCTCAAAAGATTGTGCTGAATCAGGGACTACGCAGTATCTGTGAGGAGTAAGTCCCTTGGATCCGGGATTAGTGACACTCAAGGTTTCTATCCTACATTTCTGGCTGAAATTTTAACTAGTCACATTCTCAGTCAAAAGAGAACAAATGAATCTTATTCCTTTGACTTCTGGGGAGATGTAATGATTAATGTGAGCTGAAAAACTGGTCCAAGAAAGCAGAAGAAAACGCATAAATAAATTATCAACAGTGGACATGCCCAGGAACTGAGAGCAGTGAGCTCCCTTCACTCTCTCCCATGAAAAATCCTCAACCATGCAGCCCAAGAGCAGAAGCAATGTCATGGGACTTCGGTGGCCAGTGACATAGCAAACAGCATGAGCAAACAGTTCATACTTAATCTGTGAAATGAATTATTTATCCAAAGTATTCTACAACAACATATTATTATTTATTGGTCTTACATTAGTCCCCACAGTTCTTAATTGCATGAAGCACTGTGCTAACCTAATAGAGTCCCAGCTGGCAAATATGTTCGGAGAAATCAGTCTTCGTTGTAGGAGTATTTGACCAAACTGTGGCTAGCTTTGCAGCAAATCATATTACAACAGAGTGGCTAAGCGAGTACTACCCTGTTATAGATGTGTAAATTAAACATCAAAGATGGCTTATTGGTTCCCTTAAATGAATCAGACATGAAAAAAATGCAATATATTGAAAGTAATGCACAAGAACATCTTACATGAAGAAGCCTCAGTGGTCTTCTGGACAAATTCTGCCCTGTTTCACATGTCTTTCTACTGTATTAACAGATAGAACTGTGTCCAGAAAAAAAATGGCCTGTGGTATTTTATTTTGTTAATCGTCATTCCCCAGAATGTATAAAATCCTATTTCTTTCCTATTGCGTGGCTGCACAGTCTGAACTAGACAGTAAAATGTCCAACCATGGTCAGTAGGTATTTTATGGTTATACTGGGTTGCTTTCCACAGTAACAAAGTTTTGTGGGAAATGTTGACTTTGCTGTACATCAGTCTGCAGTAGAATGGCACAGTTTGCAGTCACAGACATGGTGTTTGGGTCAAAAGAACTGCTAGATGAAAAAAAAAATCAGGGAATGTTTCTTTTATACACCTCTCTGAATGTCTACCTTTAGATGCTGATTACTAATGAAGTTCTACCACACACCAGTGCACTTAAATTTTTCTCGTGTGGATGTCATTTCTAGAAGAACATGTGGTTATCAGCCTGTGGTGGAGTGTCAGCTGGCCTGAATCCAAACCATAAAGTCAAATACCTTCACACGATGAAGGTGTTTGGAGACTTGAACTGACGTCCATGTTGTGCAAGTGATTTCATCTTGACATGAATGAATGAATGAGGGAAATGCATGAAGTAGGTGACCTCTTAGCATCTCCTCCTACCTTATTTTCTGAATCTCTTCAGAATGAGTACAGAGACAGCCCTGCATCCACACCCCAGCTTTAAATGGGTTACCGATACCCAGCTCTGCACTTTACAGATTGAGTCTTTCTGCTGCTTCAAACCAGCCCTGAAATGTGTCCCTTCAGGTTAGCTTGCATAAACATAAAACCCCAAATTAGCATTGCAAGCAGTCATTGCCCTCAAAAACCAGTAGTTTGGCTGCGTTCAGTGCATATTTGCCATCTGCTAATGCATTAAAAAAAGACCAAAAAAAAAAAACCAATCTGGGCCAAGTCCTTAATTGGAGTAAATCCACGCGTATCTCAAGTAACTTTAAGGAACTGTCATCACCTTTACTATCTGATGAATTAGCCTCTGTGACCACAAGGTAGTGGATGCTTTGGAGCACTTGGGCTATGTGCTGCTTCTGCCTGACTGAATGGATGCCAAAGGCAGGGGTACATTTTCACGGAGGCAGCCTTCTCATTGCTGTCTGCAGTGCAGAACAAGGTATATACCTTCAAACTGCAAGCTTTCTGTACTCCCGAGTACTTGGCTCTGTGACACAACTCACATACCTTGCAATATAAATACTCAGCTTTGCTTTCTAAGCTCTAACCCTGACCATGCAAAGCCAGAAGCATGGATGCTGTGCTAAAAATAGGAGGCTGAACCCTAGGTCCTGCAGAAATGATCTCTTTAAAAGCCCTAAGCAAAGAAGGAAAAGGATGTGGAAGTATCTCATACCAGAAGGGACATTTTGATTGTCTGTGGGAGTTTATCTCTATCAGGAAAAACAAAACAAAGCAAAAAAAAAAAAAAACAGTTCTTTTGGGCATAGGAGTTTGCATTTTGACCTGTGTTCTGCTCAGGATGAGGAGCGTGTGATGACAGCCTGGCTCATGGTGCACCATTACCATGCAGGCCACTGGCACTTGAAAGCAAAACAGGACTGTCAAGGAAAGAAATGTAGAATGACACTTGTGGACCATATTAAATGGATTTATAAAGAATATATTTCCTTCTAACAGCCTTTAAAATGCTTTCTTTCTTTCTTTCTTTCTTTTTTTTTTTTTTTCAAAAAGAAAGAGAGAGACTCATAGCATTTGTCTTTTTCCCACAATGCTGTGGTTTGGTAGATGCCTCTGGGGGAGGGCTATGTGGGAACAGCACAGAACACTCTCCAAAAGCTTTTAACTAACGCTATTTGAAAAACATAATTCAGTGAGAGTGTTTAAAAGGCCTTGCAAGAGAAATTTTGTATCTTTACTTCACACCTCACCCTCACATGCCTGTCTCTTTCAATAAAACTATTACTCTGCCACTGGGAGCACCTGGCTTGCTGGCTGGTATCACACATCTTTCAGTATGTTGATATCCACATAGCTGGGATACCTCAGGGGATTGGCAAGCAGACGGGTTTTGAAAGCCCTCTACCTTCAAGGCCCTTGCTCAAAACCCAGCTAGAACAGATGCCAGCAGTCAAAAGCACCATCAGTACCACCTAATGGCTCTTCAGAGGACTGTGTAAGCAAAACAAGTAGTTTCATTCCCTTTCACAGAGGGAAAATAAATAGTGGGGGTTGTATTAACAGCATCATCTCTTGAGACCTTCAGTGGCACTGGCCCATGAGCCAGTGGCAGAAGTGGCACAGAGAGCAGCACTGCTAGCCAGCACCCAGGCACGGTCCCCGCAGAACAGGCGTGAGGCTCCTTGTCAAGCTGCAGAAACTTTCTTTGCTGCTGTTTATCCACTATCTGTTCTGTGGATAAATAAAGGTCTTCAGCCTCCACAGCTGTCAAGTGTCTACACTGCAAAAGGACTGCATCAGTAACAAGATTGAAAAAAAAAAAAAAAAAAAGAATAAATGCTCATCCCAGAGTAACTGATCTGCCATGGAGTCAGGCAAGGAAAGGATTCCTGAACCTCTGGACCCCTGTACAACACACTGAGTCACTCAGAGAGGCCATAGCTTTTGTTTTCTCATATCTGCAGAGAGCTACAGGCAGGGCAGCCTCTTATCTCAGGGTGGAATTAACTTTTCGCACACTCTAGTCATGCAGTGAAAGATCTGCAGTGATATACCTGATACATTCTGGCCACGTGTTTAAATTTTAAAACCTTGACTTGTAACATCTCCTGTGATGGAGGGGAAACAGAAAAGAGGGGACCACATACATCCACAGTACTGCAACTACCCACTAGAGAATAGTTTCTGAAAAGGAACCGGATAACTTAAGCTTGAAGTATCAGTGTCCTTCTTTTCATAAGTAATCCTTACTCATGCTGAGTTCAATTTTTTTTTTTACAAAGAGTATTGTATTACTAGCTTTTAAGGTCTTTGTACCCTGGAGCAGATCGTTTGCTCAATTACAGTGGAGAAGTTATTTCATGAAGCCAGTGATAACTCACTTAGATAGGAGTTTGCAAACCTGCACACTGGGGTTTGCAGAATCTGTATTTATGCTTTGTAGATGCGCACCTTAACAGAAACATAAGCTTGCAAAAGAGACCATGTGGCATACGTTCATAAATAGAATGGGTTTTATCCTCTTAGGAATAGATGTATATGAATCTAAAATGCATATAGCTGTTCATCTCACACAGACACCTTTTTCTTCCACTGAAGTCTAGGTTAGACATGAAATTCAGCCTGAAGTTTCGTTTCGTAAGACAGCCAAATCAGTATTCCTCCAAGGGAAAAACAAAACAGAAACATGAAAACTATAACACCTGAGGACATGATCTAGTTTTCAGTCATTTAGACAGTCTGGTCAAATGACAGGACCTACACTCACTCTTATTTACATTGAAATGTTGCTCTTCCCTCCCCACTGGAGATTCTGCCAGCATTTTCAATGAACTTCCACGAGTTTGAGAAGCTAAGATTTTACCCATTGATTTTAATGAAACTGTTTTCAGCTGATGTGAATGGTGGCAACAAATCAGACCTTTATATTTTAATTCTTGGTGGTGTTTGTTTCATTTCCAAATCCCCTGCGTGCACCATTTCTTATTGTCCACTCTAAGCATTCATTTTTCTTAAAGCTCTGAGTTGGTAAGATAAAGATATTATTATACACGGATTTTAATTTTCTCTAAAAAAAAAAAAAATCTAGCTCTTGGATATAAAGAAAGCTTTGAAAGCATAAACTCTACTGAGGGGTAAAGATAAAAGAATAATCATCTTAGCTATTTTCAAGTCAATCCAACTCAAGATTTATTTGGAGATGTGGGATTGGCAATACAGTTAATTTAATCGCAATAATTTATTACTTTCTTACTAACTAGTAATTTATTAAATCACCAGCAAACTTACCTCTCAGCTTTCTGGAGCAAGGCAGATTCCAGGGCTCCATCTCCCTGTTCCTATGGTCTCACTGGCTTCATCCGTGTATAATCTGGCCAAAGACATGCCGACTCCTTGGTCGCAAGCAGCTAAATAAACCAGAAATGTATTAAGTAAAGGTGAATGATAATGACTTAGCACTTACAGTGTTCCTTCGTGTCCAAGTGCTTCGCAAGCAGAAACTAATTACAATACGTTCGGTAGTAATGGTTCAGAGAGATACTAAATTGTGTTCTTACTGTAATAAATGGCTGTGCTGGGGTGGGAAATCACTAGATTACAAGACAGGAGGCAGCAGCTTTAGGATAATCCCTGTGTAACCTCATGCACCCAGGTCCCTCACTGGAGACAGCGCACATCTAGACTTCTGCACAAACACCTTGCTGTTTTTTGGGAGAGGTTTGCAGCTTGCCCATATTGTCCTTGCTTCAGCTGTACTGGTGCAAAGGGGCTGCAGGGCTGCCAGAACTTCTGCTGTTGTCTGTTCATGACCAGACACTGAAGAAGGGCTGGAAAAACACTTCTTAACTGCCACGGGTTTAAAGAAAGATGACTAACCCCTAAAGCATTTTCTGTTGAATATTGCAGAACAAGAAAGAAAAAAATCCCCTCTTTGCTGCTCTGCTGTAGCAGTCATCTTGTGTTTTCTCCTTGAAGTATGTGATGCCACAAAAAAATTAATTACTTTAGCAAAAAGAAATAGGATTGTAGGGGAAAAACAGATTTGTAATATTATCCTGATTATAGCTACAGGTAAGAGATAATCTCCTGCTTTCGCTTGTGCAGGAAAAGATACTTTGTCTTAGGAACTTACTCAAAAAAATCCATTTTTTATGAGGTGTCTAGCTATAAAGAAAAGGAAAAAGCATCATCTGTGGACTGTTGCATTTACTTATTTCTAGAAAAACTTTCAGGGGATAATTCACATTTCAACATCTTGTTCCTTATTAACTTCGGCCAATACCCCTTTCCAGTAATCCAGTCCACTGCATGGTGATGGCGAAAGCTCTCTAAGAGGCAAATTAATTGTGTAGGTTGTGCTTGTGCCTTGCTGAACTGAGCTCTCTCTGGACTCGGCGGGGCTGCCACAGAGCTGCTCCTCAGGGCTGCCAGGACGCCGACACTCAATCTCTTTAAAACAGAATCGTTCTGGATGAGAGGGGAGGTATTAACCAACAAAGTTTTAGACATTAAATGAACTTTGGAAACGAGCAGCACATTCTGTTGATTTGGCCAAGCTTCCACACAACTAAAGTTCATGGCATTTCTAAGCTTGCCCAGCACACATCATTGAAGGTAATTTTGGCTGAAGTGATCTTACGCGGCTTTTCCTTGGGAGGAATGGCATACAGACCAGCTTCCCTCTCCTCCTTCAGGCAGAGAAGTTCATAAAAAGATATGTAGCTAATAAATGGCAGTGGTGGAAACCCTAGTTACTGGCAATGTTCAGGGTTATGGAACAACCCCCACCTCAACTTTAGTTTCTCGACATTAAAAATTTATAGTGAAATACCAGCCCTGTAAAATCCATTGATTACTTGTTCTAATGCAAGAGAGAGGGCATTTCTGAACCTCTTCAATGTTTATAATACAGATTTAATGACGGTGGATGCTGCCAGTTTCATGGATGATAACAACCTGGGTTGTGCTCATTCGGCTGGTCCTTGCATAAGTGGCATTTGGTGGCAGTTTCCCCAGGCTAAGCTGCTGAACACCTTTTCCTCCTCTCAGCTTTCTAAAAATTAAGTGTAATTCAACCCTTGTGAAACTTAGCCTGCAGATTACAAGACAGCCATAATTTCAGTTGGTGCTGATTTAAAGAGGGGATTATTCTTTTTTAAGAAATAAAAAATTGTTCCTTTCTTTTCTCCTCAACCTACTCTACATTCAGTAAATCCTATAATGGGAATTCTGAAAGCAATTTTTACAGGTTTTACAACACAATTTTACAACAGACAGACATGCTCAACCCCCCCTCCTTATTTTTTTTTTTTTTTTGGCAAAACCTTCCTAAAACTGTATCTCTTTGACCTAAGATTTCATGGTTAGTAAAGCACTAAAAACATGGAAGATATAAGATTATTGGTAGAGTTCTCATAGCCCATGAGGTATTTAACTAGAAGAGATAGTTTATTTTCTAAAACGCTGTCTTAAGAAAACAATAGCAAACAGAAGGTGTTTACATTCAGAAGACTAGGGTAAAGCATTTATCAGAAGAAAAGCAACAAGACAGGGCTGAAAACAAACAAAGCAAAAAAAAACAAATCCCCAGCTATCCAAATAGGCTTTGGAAAATGGGAATGATTAAAAAAAATCTCTGATCAAAAAAACATCTGCATGCTAATCCTGGTGTTTTCAAGTGGAACAACAGAGTAAGAAAAAAAAAACACATATATTTAAGAAGAAATATGAGAAGCAAACAAAAAATAATTATGAATGGAAAAAAAACACATGAACAAGTAAGAAAAATATACAGAAAGAAACAGATTGAATCTGCGCGTTCTTTCACAATGGAGCTTTTGCTGGTGTAACTGCATATTCAGCAGTGTGAATATTATAATTAAAGAATGTCAGCTCAAGCAAAATGTTTTAAAATCTTCCTGTTAATAAACAGATAAACTGCTTAAAAATACTGATTATTTTAGGAAAAAGTGAAGTGCTGGATTTTTGTGCCTCGATTCCTTTCATCTGATACAACCCATTTAGATAGCAGATGTCTCTCCCAGGCAGTGTTTGATAGCGGTGCTGTTGATTTCGATACCAAGGTGATGAGAATATCTTCACGGGGCGGTTTGGCACCGTGGCGCAGATCCCAGCACTTGCTGGTACCTGTACCAGGGTCCAGCGCGGTGCTGGGCAGGGGTCCCACCAAAGCAGCCGAGCAGCACTAGCCCCGTGCCACCTCCAGGCTGATGAACGGTGCCTGTCAGCAGGATGAATTAGGCACGGTGCGGCGCGGTGCTGGGGCAGCAGCTGGGAGGGTTGGGGGCTCTGCACGTTGCAGCCCGCTGCACAGCCGCGTGCTGCGGACAGAGCTTGACCCCCAGCGAGGGCAAGCGGCAAGCACTAAGCGCTGCTTTATGCCAAGCTTGGACCCCAGCAGGAGCTCAGGAGACAGCTCTCGAGCGCTGTCAAACCTGAGTGCTAGTTCAAGGCAAAGCTCCTTCTTCTCTGGTGTTTGGAAAAAAAAATTCTCATTGAATTGCAACTAAACTTGCTGCTGCTTCTTATAATAGCAAGACGAAGTCATCAGTGTATTTAATAACAGTTGCAGTGGACTCCAGTTAGACCAGATGAGCCCAATCCTGCAAATACTTATGCCTGGGTGTATTTTTAGGGACACGAGTAGTCTCAAGCACTTACATGTGTAGCCACTCTGAGAATTTTGCTTATCATTCAGAAAGGCTTAAGGAAGATCCTATCATTGCATGTAATGATCTTAAGAAAGATTGTTATAACATACCTTGAAAACAACTCCTTTTTAGGTCTCTTTAAGATACTGTTCCAGCACAAATAACTCAAAGTTGGCTGAACCGTGAAAAATGGCAGCTGAAAAATAACCGCTGGTGTATATATTCGTCCTGGGCTCCCAGGAAAACATTTGTCATTTGGAAAGCCACTCTGAGCTTGTTTTTTCAGCGCCCGAAAGCATCAGAACATCTTAAGATTTTTGTCAGGCTCTGCCAGTGAGACTGTGGTGCACTTTTCCTCCCCATTACAGCCACGCTCTGCTTGGTGAGCAAGACAGTTTACCTGAGGTGTCATTACAAAGTGGGAGAAAATTGTGATCATAAATCATCAGTGTGAAAAATAAATGAAGCCTTTGGGATTGCGGGATTTTGTCCAAAGTTTTTGCCTTGCTATGAGCTATCCTGTAATCTAGTGCTAGATTTCTGTCTTTCTCAGTTGCTAAAGTGCTGCTCCACACTGCCAGGCTTCCAGAGGGTCACCATGGCAGTCAGACTGTCAACCCAACCCCGAAGAGCAAACAACAGCACAAGTAACAGTCTGGTTGTGAGTCTGTAAACATGACCTCATCCATTTCAGAGAAATTTTAACTTTCTTCCCCATTCGAGGCGCAAACTTCCAGCTCCAACTCCAACTGTTCAGATGCCAAAAACGTCAGACATTGTAAAATATAATTTTGAAAAATGTGGAGTAATAAAACACATAGCTGCAGCCTTTGTGAGATAGATGATTAGCTAATTTTGAGTCATTCAGAGACAAATCTAGATACGTTTCTCTCACTGTACACATTCAGCTGTGCTCTCTATCGCAGTCTCACAGAAAACGACCAAACTCTGGGACGCGGCAGATGAGCAGAAAGGAATTTGTTCCTCTGGGTTGCGCGGCACAGGACGTGAGGCAACATGAGGCACATCTAGACAAACAAAAGGCTTTGTGATTAACTAACGGCATTTCAGAAGAGCGGCGTTTAATAATGTCAATTCTCAATGTGATTTCATCCAGTTGCTGCCTCTCCATGCTATAGCAGTTTTATGTTTTGTTGTCACAGAGTCATTCACCTCTGCGTTCGGGGTCAATCTCTCTTCGTTGCACAGCCTGGCCATAACCGTGCAGTCGCTATTTCTTGCCGCACATTATTTTGTTTTAGGCCACTTAATTGGAAATAGTTAATTGGCCTTGGTGTCTTATGGCAGGGAAAATAACGCTCTTAAACTGTATTAAGCTCCCATAAATATTTCACTTCATGCTAATTTCCGTGCTTCCAGCTGAGCTGTTAAATGCGCTCAAAAGAAATAAAATTAAAAAAAAAGGAAAAAGTTTTTTTCTTTTTTTTTTAACTGTCACACTAAACACATGCCTAGAAAGCGGTGAGGTGCATGTAGCTTGCTGTAGCTGCCGCTTTGCGAAGCGCCTGCCAGCCACCGAGACCCCATTCCCCCTCCCGGCCGCCGGGAGCCCGCCTGAGGGGCCGTGGCCATGCAGCGCCGTGACCGTGCCAGGCCAGGCCGTGCCGTGCCGTGCCTCAGCCGGGCCTGCAGCGACCTCAAGCGGGGGCTGCCGGCAGCCGGGGCCGCCTCCGGGAGCCGCGGCCCAGCCCTGGGCTGGCGACCCCCGGCCGGGCACGGCCGTGGGCCCCCGGGCTCCCCGCCGGCTGCGGGGCTCCGTGCAGGCCGCAGGCGGGGGGCGGCCTCCCTGGCAAGCCCGGCCGTGCAGCCAGCACAAAGGCCGGCGGCAGCAACTTTCTCCAAGTTTTTCCTCATCCTTCTTTCCGTGTGGTTAACAAGGCAGTATGCTTTTATCTGCTGCTTCCCGCAGCTCCCAGTTTATAGCCCGCTGATGGCGTGTCAAACACCCAGATTCAGCATCACACGTGAAAGCACAGAGCTTAGTGACTCTCCCTCAACATCCCGTCCTTCCTTTATTTTTTACTATCCCCCAATAAAAGTCGTGAAGGAGCATGTTATCATACTCAGTACATTACACCTATGCTCAGAGTCACAGTGCAGTAATTCAGGCACCATTTTGCCCATCTTCTTATCTCTAAGGTGCTTTCTAATGGCTTGGTGAAGCACCCACACGGTTGAGTTGCGTTACTGGGGACTGCAAATGAGTTAAGGTGATGGCTTAATGAATGAAAACTCAGCTACCAAAAAGCTCAGCCTCCAGAAAGCTAGGTCACAGATATCAATCTTTAGCCTTAAATAAATCTGCTATTGTTAGTCCCTTTCCACAGTCTGACCCTATTTGCATTAGTGCAGATTGTCACTGTTCCTCCAGTATAAATCTGTCCTCAGCTTAAATTCAGCCCTGGAAGGCTTATCCCAAAATAGGTGAATTCACAGATTGAGCGAAGCTTTCCTAGCATTTATTCATTTATTTATTTAAATCACACCCTCTGCAGAGAATATAAGTCAGGGCTTGGTCTAAAATGTCCTTTATTGTCCTGGTGCATCCCTGCTGTGTTTAGCAGCTGGCACAACTTAAAATAGCCTTCAGGCTACTCTAAATATTGCCGAATTTCCTGGGAGCATAGCACTAGAAGGAATCTTTTGGGGCACTGAGTCCAGTTTTGCCATAATCACAAGTCTCCCCATAATAGACATCTAGTTTGCAGGAGTGCACAGCGCACTTCACCCTTTGCTACATCCTGTAGCCCACCTGAGACCTGAAGAACATGCAGAAGCAGCTTAAAAATGGCAAAACATCGCAGTAATGGAAAGGAAGAGATCAAGGGTATGATCTGGCAGAAACTGAGTGAGGACTAGTGGTGTATAAGAAGGACTTAAAGCCACCTTTAACCTTACCTTTACTCCCCAAGCTGCTCTAAAGCCACTGCTTGGAATGAATCACGCTCTCCTGTGCTCCCTTTGTGCAATGCCGACTTTGTAATCATTTCTAGAAGCACAAAGCATTGGCAGACAGATTCGTGGCACTCATTTTAAAGCCCGAATGCTTTGCAACTGCGTAGGAGTTTGTACCATATGGTTTCTGCTGGATCATGTAATGTCATACTGAGGAGTTGCGAGATGCGTGATAAAATAGTTTCACTTGATAGTGGCCAAAAGCAAGATATTGCTCATTGTGGTAATGTACTGCCCCAAGTCTTATGTCTTATGTCCCATTAATATATCCCCCTGTAAAATACAGGCTTTTACAACAAGTGAACACTGCTATACTATCTTTGTAATACACGAAAACAACAACTAAGGAATATATTGTCTCAGATTGGACCTTTTTTTTTTCTTACTTTCTAATTACATTTCCACACTAAACCAAAACATAACAAAACAAACAAATGAGTAAAACCAGCAGAGTTAATATCTTGATTGCTTTTTAGGGCCCACTAAAAAGGATTGTGATCCTGTCAGTCATTCTGGTTTCTTTCGATGAATAATTAAAACTCTGAACGTGAGATAGACTCGGAAATGATTTCCAGGAGCGTGAATTTTATTTGCCACTCCTCACCCCCCTGTTTTTTCCACTGTTTATTGGTTTGACAATTACAAGTTACTGCCCACCCAATAAATTGCTATGCGATACTGGACACTGTGGCAGGGCACCATGTTTCTCAAGAAAGGACTAATCTAAAAGCAATAATAATTGTTTTTCTTCAGAAGTCTAGCTGTTTTCAGTAGTCTGGAAAAGTCTATCTATGTCCTAATTTCCCAGTACAGTTCGGTGCTGCAGCTGAGCCAAAAGAGGCATATCATGTTTAAGAGCACTAATAAGAATATGTCCAAGAAAACAGTCTTATCAGGGCACACACAGTTGTTAGAACAAGTGATAGCAAGGGAAGGATCTTGAAATCTTCTCATGTATGAAACACAGCAGGCAGAAGGTCTTACGGAAAGACTCAAAATATCTGCTAACAGTATCTATGACATGCAAAAATCCTGCCCCTGCTTCCATTTCCTCCTCTCCCTCACTCACATGCAATATGTTGCAAGGGTGCAAGTGTGAAAAAGCACGCATACAGAGTTACATGTAGGCAGCGCGGAGACTCCTGTCATTTTTCCTGCTGTGTATATTTATTTTTGATGGCCAAACATCATTATTTGCTGTTATCATGGAATGAACTGGGCAGAAGGATTTGCACCTGGCACGTTACTGATTGCCCCAAAATCTTGCAAAGGTATCAGAAATTAGGATATCGCTTCAGATAGATAACCGGGACCTAATTTTAATTGTAATTTGAATTTAGTTTACCACCTTGCTTACATTACACTGAAAGCTCTTCTTATACACACTCTAATATAGCCATATTCTGGCAATCACCATTCATTCAAACAAAACCTTGTAAAAATCTACTTTACATAAGGATATGAATCATTTCTGACTTGTTGACTTCTGTAATAAAGCAACAGATCTTGCACCGCATTGTTTGTTGTGAGGGGAGGGAGTAGGCTGGTGGGATTTTGTTTGGAGTATTCTGACAAGCGTACAATGTTTCACGTGTTCTATGGGCTTGACTTGTCTTGCATATTTGTGCAACACTGTGGGATCAGCAGAAACAAACATCTTTTGTCAGGTGTCTCTGATTTATCAGCCCTCATTCACGTTTGTTGTAATTCTTGCTACCTTCTGCCCCACGTTATGGCTGCTTTGCAGTATGCCCCACAACACAAGCTTTGTGGTCCACTCCCAGAAGGAATAAATACCGAGGAGAGGAAATGTTTTTTCATGCAACATGAAACTGTTGTACTTCAGGAGCCACTGCAATACATAATCCTGCTAAACCCGATTTCAGTAACATCCAAAAGGGAACTGGAGATGTGTGTGGCCAGAAACACTTGTCTGTGAATGAGAATGGTCCAAGGTCCCCACAGCTGCTTTTGGAAAAGCCATAAATACCTCAGATCTTCCGAGTTCAGAGCAGTCTCTTAACTACACCAAACCAGGATCACCACACGGAAAGCAGATCACCCCCACACCAGCCTGTTGCTGGGATCTGTGACCACTCCTTTACTGCACCCAGTGCTGGCCACCTTCAAAGGAGTGACAACAGTCCAGATCTGCCACGTGTTTGTTCTCATAAAACAAAATGGCTTTCATCCTATGTTCCATATATTCTTCTGGCGTTTGCATCAGGAGTTCAAATTCTGACTCAGGCTGAGCTCTGCTGTAATAAAATACCTGTGGCCTGGCAGTGTTATGATGCCCAATCTTTTAATGCACCAGCTAGAAGAGACAGAAGAACACAGATGTAGCAAATGCCACTGCATAGTATGCTCTCTCCAGTTACCTGGAGGCGTTGTGCTGTACAAAAGCATAATGTCATCAAGCACTTGGGTGATTCAGCTCCTCCCCATCCTCAGTACTACCTTGTAAGAGGTATAATTGAGCTCTTTTTTCTGTTCTTTTCAGATTTTTTTTTTCTATGTGTTTTTGTAAAGTCAAACAAATAGGAAAATTAATGACAGCACATGAGTGCACCACAGAATAATGCTACTTAAGGACTGCTGTGCCCTTGGCTCCAATTAACCTTAGTGTTCGTTATAGGTTGCAGCCAGCTGCATCAATCACAGTTACTTCGGTTGGGGGGAAAAATATAAAAAATCCATCATTATTGCAGCCACACACAGATAGATACATTATTTTCCTAAAGTATCATAATCCTCCACTTACCAAAGAGGGCCTGTGATAGCTGGGAGGAGATGAAACTCGATTTTCCTTTCACATCTGCTTGATCCTTTCGTATAATCAGCACCGCATGCACCAGGCAAGGTCACAAACTATGGCAATGTTCATCACAACATGCAATCTCCCCATTCTAGTGCCATTAACTGCTCAGCAACCTCTCCTTCTCCATCCCACTGTTTTTAATCTCCTAGAGCACTTCAGAGCAGGAATGGGAGAGCTCGCCTTGCAGACCCGTTTCCAAGATCGCTGTCACAAACCACACTTTGAGAAAGAGTCAGCAGTGAACCACTATCCCATTTGTTTCAGTGCAATAAGATAAAGAACATCACAGTGAGATTTAATTTCAGGTTTGCTGGCCAGCACCTGCATCTAGGAAGTAATTCTGACACCACCACTGTTATAGGACTGCAGTATCTCCTCTGAGTAACATCCTGAAAGTTTGTAGAGACCCGTAGCTGATCTAGAGACAGTGGGACCAAAAACATGGTTCATTTTCTTCCTTTTATTTTTTAAAAGGGTAGAAAGTCAGTAGTACCCTCTGTTATGAAGGCAATTATTTGCAGAAAGATGCAGTCAACTTTACACTGATTTTCTGAAGGCCTATTTGCTTAACCTGCATAGTTTGGGCTGAAGTTTTGTTCAAAGCCCATAGCTGCTTGAACCAGAAATTAAAGCAGAACATGCATCGCCTGAGGCGAGGGTAGGAGGTTCTGGTGAACCCCACCTCGCACTATTTCACATGGCCCTAGTGTTGCTGCAGATGCTTTCTTTATAAAAGCAGACCTTTCCCAAGACACCTCCCTGCAGACCAGCTGGGTCAGGCACACATCTCTTGGCTTTGTTGACTACTAAAGGGCCTCTTTCCCTGACACTGGCCGGGCTCTTCTTCCCCACCCCACTCACAACTCTTCTTCCACATGGGTCCCTCCCCACCCCACTCACAAGGCAGCACCTTGGCACTGTGTTGCTTCAGCATCCCTGGGGAAAGGTTTGCCTCACGCGACGGTTAGGGCACCCAAATGTTAGCTTCTTACTTTGAGGCTGCCCTCAGCTCTAACGAGGCGAGGTAAAAGCAAGAAGTCTTACGACATAGACGAGGCAGGCCACAGGTGCACCAAAGCGAAAAGGTAACCGAGTCCCTGTCTTCCAAGCAGCAACATCAGCTCTAAATAGCTCACTCTGTATGCATCCAGCTGACGAGCTGACAGATACTTCACAGCCCTCTGGCTGAGGATTTGGTTCTTATGCAAACCTATGACTTCAGATTGCATTCATGCAAGAGGATCCGGGATTTTTATAGAACCAGATGCATCTTTTGGCAGGAGGTGTATATGCGTGTGTGTGTGCAGAGTGGGGGGCATATTCAAATTCAAATTCTCCTATCCCTTCTCTCTCCCTGCAAGGGAAATTGTTAACTCAGGAAGACATTTATGTTACCAGACAATTGTTTGCTTTTCCCAGTCTCACAAAGGCTTGGTACTTTGGGAAAGGCAAGGTGCAGGGGTTTCCAGCGTCGATGATAGAGAGTCGCCTCACGCCTGATCTGCCAGCACGCTGTAAGAGAAAATGTTCTTCTCCGTTTGGCAAAGGGGAAGTCTCAGTGCGAAACTTCCTACACAGAGCCTTCCATCACACTTACAGATGTGTTGCTGGAGGAAAACCGAGGCTGCCCCAAACTTGCTAAACAATCAGAGAAGTTTGTTCACCTTCTTCCCTAACCAAAATGCCTGTTTGGAAGGAGTAAGTTAAATAAACTTGCTGGAAACATAAAACCATTTATTTCAATGAGAGATAAGATGCAAAAATCCATTCCTCACCTGTCTGTAATCCCTACTGTTTTATGTGTATTGAAAAAGTACTTCCATCAGCATGATGCCAGCCCATCATTTCTTAGATAATGATCAAAATTTTCTCTGTAATGCTCTGCTGCTTAGGCCTCAATTCAGCAAAGCATTCAAGTACATCTTTATCTTTAGGTCTGGTAGCAGTCTTCAGTGAAAGTATACAGCTCGGAAGTAAAGTGCTCTGCTAAATTGGGTCCTTCACAGGACTAAAGTGAAAGCTCACATGAGAGCAAAGCAGCATTGCTTTCCTTCCAGTTACACTTGTTTTATTCACTTGCTCTTGCTGTGTACAGCTGTGGATTGCTGGCAGTGTGTTTGGATGGAATTTGAGGGATTCACAGCTTCAAAGATGAGATGTGCCAGCCTTTAAAACAAGCTTGTATAAACACAGGAAACAAAAGCATCCATGTAAACAAAGGGAGGCAATGCATATATTCACACCTGAGCAAACACACACACTTCTGCATGCAGCCCCTACCAGCAGTGCTCCAGCAGGTTAGATA
Source organism: Anser cygnoides (assembly GCF_040182565.1). NCBI lineage: Eukaryota > Metazoa > Chordata > Aves > Anseriformes > Anatidae > Anser > Anser cygnoides. The sequence goes on from NC_089874.1 coordinate 81,424,490, forward strand.
ACACTCCCTGTTTCAGCAGACGTAGCTCTCATTTCTGGTGTTGCTTTTCTCTTTGCTTCGTGATCAGAGAAGCACCGGGGCCAAGCCTGCTGCTTTTGCAGCACACTGTAAAATGTATGAAGAGGTTTCAAAACAACTGACAGTGTCTCGTCTACAGTGAACTAGCATTAGGTATATGCTCTGGGGATGTAGCAGTCTACATATCATTGGATCTCTACCTTATACTTTTCCTTGTCTTGCTGAGATTTTATGGGGAGGCAGATGTTGCTTTGTTTTTGAAAAGACAGTAAGGTTTTAAAGCATATCCTCTAATTCAAAAGGCTTGTGTAATCATAGAGATCAAGGGATTGGGAAAAGAAGAAACCCTTACATTGCAAATACTGAGCATTTCTGAACTCCCTGCCACAACAGAACCACCAGATATCCCAGTACTTCAGGGGGAGCAAGCTGCTTCCCCATAGCCTTTACTGCCTTGTCTCCTGTCCTGCCCTGCCCCTACCTATGCCAAGAAGCCGCACCATCTCCATGGGTGGCCTGAAGCGAGCCAGATTTTATCCCCGCTTCATTATGGATGGGCACATGCATGGCCCCACAGAGGTGTTCACCTTTTGAGGGCTGTCCTGGACCCCTCTCAGTACCAGGTAAATAATGACCCTGGACACACATGCGGACCTCTCGTGTGTGAGCACACTCAGCCGGATGGTACGCTAGGATGGCACACCTCTGGATTATTCAGGCTCGCTGTCAAACCTTCAGAGATGTACAGGGTTGCTTCTTCTACAGCCCCAAATCCCATTTGCTTCAATTCTATGAGAGGTAGAAATGTTCGGCACTGATCACAGTTGGCTCAGGCTTGACACAATCTTCTGAGATTTACAAAGATACAATGTTAGTTCAAGAGACTTGCAAAAGCCCCTGAGGGAGCTCATCCATGGGAGCGAGATGCCTTCTCGGGATGCACAGAAGTCAGCCTGGTGCCTAATTCCCATTAAGTTAACTCACGCAAGTATTTTTGTAAGTCCCTCTTGGCACTAATCCCTCTTGGCTTCCCTTCCCTCTTCTCCTTCCCCCTTCAATCTTTTAAATAAAGACAGCACTTAGCATAAAGAAGTGTTGCGAGGCTCCACTCAGTGCCTTTAAAGTGCTTTTCAACTCCTCTGGCAGAAGTGTCTAAGTGTGGAGTATGCAGTGAAACTGGAAAAAGTGGGGATTTTAATGGAGATGATGTGCAGGCTCCTTTCTATCAAATACATTCATCTCAAATTTCTCTGGTGTCAACGTCACACGGCTAAAAGAAGGTGCCGAATCCCCAGGGCTCTCCGTGCCTTTCGGCACCGTGATTAAATCCCCCAAGCCGATTCCCATTTCATCCATTTCTGCATGACTGAAGCAAGAGATGTGGTTTGAGGGATAAGAGAACAGGAAATATTTTAGCTAAAGCAACGTAGCTAAGTCTTAGTTATATTTTGTTATCTTCAAAGAGAAGACAGATAATATATAAATCAGCTGCATTACAAGCAAAAAAAAATGCATGGAAAGCAAGTAGGGGAGGGTGGCAGCATGCAAGTGACAAACCAGTAATTTGGTAATAGGCAGATGAAATACAACAACTGATTTGTTTATCTGACCATTCTATTAACCTCTAATGCAACATTTCATCTTTTATAATTGAGCTTTCCATTTTGCTGTTAGACCATAATAGCTAAATTGGCATCTTGCGGACCAGGCCAGAAAACAGAAGCGAGCACAGGGGCACGGACACACTTCAGTCCCTTCATCTATTCTGCACAGAAGCTGCACCGGCCCCGTTGCATGATGCAGCTGAGGTCTTGCTGCTCCATGCTCTTCTGGCTGCATGCTGTGGGTGAAGGAGAGACCGTTCCTCCACCTCCTGGCCACCATCCCAGAGCTCTTGGGATAGACTCCTCCTGAGAGCCCTCCTCACCTCCTTCAGGTCAAAATTGTAGGGGTTTGCTTGAGATCTGCAAGCTGCACTGAGTTTATTTCAGCTGAAATGTATTATGGAGTAGTACAGCTAACAGGCTCCTCTCCTGGCAGGGTGTGCAGATGAGTGTCTGGTGACAAAAAAGCTCTTAAGCCAACACAGCTGCAGCAGAAAGAACATGTGGATGAGACCTCGCTCCCCCATCTGAGCCCGCTGGGTTGTGTAAGGTAGGGCTGCAATGCAGTTTGTGCTCTACCCACTTAGGCAGGAGCGGGGAAGAGGGAAATAATCAGATGGGAGAAAGAACTTGAGCCAAAAGTTTCCTTTTGCTACTGGGCCAAAGAAAGACTGGAAAGGAGGCTTAGGTCTGGTAGACAGAGGATTCAGGTGGATGGCCTGGGTGCTAATCCGTGCTGTGAATATTATGGCACGTTACACAGCCTCAGCACAGCACATTGAAAAGGATCCAGCTCAAAGAGCCCCACCAGAGAATGGGGGCTGGAGGTGGGGAACGGGCTAGAAAGCTGTTCCAATTTGGTAGATGCATTTTGATGTCCCAGCTGGGGCTCCTGAGGGGAAATAGGAAAAGGAGGGTCTAGCTTGTGAATGGTGCCAAGCATTAGCTGCCACATTGCCTGCCTGCATCAGATTTGCATAATTTTGCCCTTTCTCAGTAGCAGAAGTGCACGCACCTGGAGGGCTTTGATGGCAGAAACACGAGTGCCTGGGGAATTTTGGCACCCCTAGGGTCAGCTGGCAGCTGAGAAAAGGTTCAAAGGCTCTAAATATTGAGCTTCAGGGCCCAAGTGCTCCTGTCCAGACTTCCTGAACTGATACTATTCACTATCTTTTTTCAGTAGTTGGACAAACATCGCTTCCATAATTTGGAAGTTGCTTTTGCAGTTTTCAACCCTCTTTGTCCCTCAAACGTCACTAATCTGTTAAAAGTCCCACATAATAACCACTCTTACTACATTCCTTTTGCCTTTTTTTTTTTTTTTAATCTTCCTGATGTACTGGTCTTTTTAAAAGAGAACAAATTCATATAGCTTGTTCCCCAAACTCTGCCAATTATATAAGTAGACATTTATCAGCCACATTTAGGAGAAAAAAGGCTTCAAATTACCTATGTTGCCAGCTTGTGCCTGAGCAGATTACATGTTCAACTGGACACCGACACGCACACCGACAATTTGGTACAACAAAATAAGTCAGTCCATGGCCACTGTTGTATGTGCAACGTGGTATGTTTCATCAAGTAGGGAAGGAAGGAGAAATCACCATTTGCTAACTGGGTATGGATCCCACCCCACTCTTCTGGAAACCCATGCAAGAATCCTCTGAACATATCAGAAAAAGTCAAAAAACAGTAAAGAATAAAGTATCATTTGCTGACCCATAAGAGGCTTTTACTAAACTACTGGCTAGTAGCAAACATGCAAGCTACAGAACTGCACTTGATGTGCATGTCTTTTTTAAAAATAAACAAACATGTTTGATTATTTGTAATCCAGTATAATCCTGTGTGTAATGTTAAATATTTTAAGAGAATTTTGCTTCCATTTGTTCTCAGCTTGCTTGGCCTGGAGCCAAAATGCTGTTATTTTTAAAGGCAACACTTTGCTATGGGTTTTGGATTTCTTTCACCCTGGTTCTTTTTATAACAATTTAAAATTGATTGTGCATAGCAAATCCACAAACAGCAAAAAAACTATAGGAGAACATCTCACTTGTGCAGGTAAACTGCTGGTCTCATGTCCCAGGGTTGTGCAGCAGGAAGGACCCTACAAAGTACTTGCTAGGAGAAGTAAAATAGACCTGTATGTGCAGAAGAACAATTAAAATGCTGCCTCCACACCTACAAAGCCAAACGACAACCAGCTCCTTTGCACCTCCGCCAGAGAAGCAACAGCAGGCAGATTTCTTAAAACACTGCAGAGCTGAGGATGCCACAGGTGAAAGAACCGGGCTGGGGGGTTAGGTCTGGAGAGAGCCCGGGTTGTGTACGGACTGGAACCAGGGCTCACGTGCTATTGGCAGTATTGCATACACTGTTCAACGGCATTTTGAAGACAAAAGACGGAGCAAATCATCTCTAAGAAGCTGTTTTCCTCAGTGAAGGTAATACAGCAATTTTTCCCTGTTAGTTTCTCGTTCTCTGGCAGAGAGCATGTCTTTGCTCCTCCTGGGGATGCAGCTAGCAGACAGAGTTTGCTGCAACTATTCTGTTCCTCCTCGTCTCAGCAGGCATCTTGCATCCCTCTCCCCTCTTCACTCCACTCCAGGCTACTATGACCCCTTCCTTCTGCTCTTCTCAGCACATTTCAGATCTTCAGTTTAAATGCCCGGAATTAACCATGCCATGATTAAAAGTCAGGGACCTGGCCCCAACATGAATGAGTTGGGTTTTCAATGCAGGAGGTATTTTGTCTCAAACAATGAAAAAACATCATAAGGACAGATTTGCTTCCATTGCATTCTAGCTTTTGGGTGGCTGGGACACAGGTTATATTTTCCAGTATTATTTGGCAAACATCAGGCTAGAAACATGCTTTCCTAAATGAAAACGAAGATTTGCACACAATAACCTATCTCCAGGAGCTGGGGCTTTAATTAAAATATCGATTATTGCAAGACTTGTAATGAAATTGCCAGTCAGCTGTGCTGAATGTCTCAGTTTCCTCCCCTACCGATACAGGTTTCTAAAAGAGGTAACATCCCTTTCTTCCTAAAACTACAGCAATGTAAAAAATAAGCAGTACGAGCAGTCCAATTCTCTTGTAAGATATTTGTATAGGCCTATAACCTCTTTCAGGGATTTCTTCTTAATTTGTATTCATTCACAACCAGCAGAGAGAATGAAAAGTGTGGCAGGGAGAAACTCATTCCAGGAGTTCTGCAGCACCCTGCAGCTTAGCAAAGGTAATTTGTGTAGTTACAGCTCTTCTTTTATTGAACACATCTGCAGCAGTCATTGGATTGGGATGTTTCCTTTATGCCTCTTTGAGAGCTAGTACATGTCCTGGGTGGAAGGTTGAATTTGAAAAATGTTCATATAGCCTGTGACCAGCTATGGGAATACAAAAGCCAGACTGCTTTGATCCTATCAGCCACAGAAATGCTACAACACACACACGTAAAAGAGAAACAACAGAGAGGACTCATGGGTAAACAGCTATTTATTTGTTATGATCTCACCCTAAAGATTTTCTCATTAAGACTTAATGTGGTTTGGTACAGAGGTGAGCTGGGGTGCGGGGTTGGAGATCAAGCCTATAAATAACCAGCAAGTAAGAAAAAAAGGTTTAAAAAAATTGTTCAGAGCTTTTTTCCTTGTCTCAAGTAAAATTTATAGATTTTACCCTATTGCCACCACACAGTGCTCTTCACTATGAGGATGAAAAGAAAGTAAGATACAATAGTTTTAGAGTGCAATTAAAAGCAAATTTGGAAAAAAAGCTAACAATGACTAAAACAAGCGTAGCTGCAGGCAGAAGGCAGAAGAGACCCAGAGGCACAAGGCTGACGTTACCCAGCCAAAAGTATAAGGAATAGGGTTATACACTCAAAGGGCTCCCCTCACAGTGACTGGAAGACATGCGATGGCAGCGTGTGCTCCCTTTTAAGCCCCAGGGGAAGTTGTGTTTGACCAAGCCACAGCTGCCTGCTGCTCCCTTCCTACCCCTCCCAGGCTGTGAAACGTTCAGCAGTCAGACAGTGACCCATTCTACTTCTGATTTTCTTCTTGCAGTTTCGCGTTTCAACATCCTTCCTGCCACAACCAGAACTGCGAGCATTACTTTCACATGTATCCAAGGAAAGAAAAAAAGATTTCAGAAGTGTAGATGCAAACCTGCAGAAGTTTTTGTCAAAGCTTCGCACAATAGACCAACTGACAATTAATCTTCCGTTCTTCCCCAGCCGCAAGCTGTGCTTACATCCCCCCATGTCAGAGAAAAGCGCATTCATCAGTTATCTGTCTGTCTCCAATCCCACTCACCAAACAGCTGTAATAAAAAAAAAATCACTTCTAAATTACTTCAGAATACAAAGGGAAATCTCTCCATTTTGTAACGACTTTGCTAATTTTAACAGGGACGAGGATTCTTTTTCCCTCGTGTTTCAAGCTAGCCTATACTTTCTAGGACATCATATTTTGTTCTCAATTTACTGCAAGTACTCATCCAGATTACTACAGGGTCCTCCAGCAAATGCAGATACAAATTGACATTAAGAAGACACACATTTCCTGTAGGAAGTCACCCTCTGTGAACCTTGCCTGCCCATAAGTATGCATAAAAGTGCACCTCCTTGAAAAAGATTGAATTCTTGTCCTGGGGGAATGGAGGAGGGAAGTTGTGCTATTAATAAATCCAAATGTTAGGCTTAACTCAATATGCAGAGTTGAGGCAGGGGTGATATATTTTACTCCCCTCTTTGAGAAAGAATGGCGAGGGAAGGACAGACATTATCATTTTTCCTTGGAGACAGCTCATTTTCCTTTATATGCTTATTCAGGATGTGTGGCTCAGGTGCTTTATCTGGGAGGCCTGGCAGGACCCTATCCCAGCCCCGTCCCCACATGTCAGCTCAATGGGTGTGTGACACCACTGAAATGCCACGCTCTGTGCTCCCTTTCTGTCTTCAGCTTTCAACAGCAGTGAGGTATATGCGGTCTGGAGGGCTGTTTTGATTTTTTTTTTTTTCCCCTCTCATGACTTAGAAAACCAAGTTGCGCATCACATTGCACACCGCAATTGGGCACAAACAAGGAGTCATCCATCACTCTCCCAGGTTCCCCGTGTTTGCTCAAGGGTCTGTTTAAGGCAGTGTTAAGGGAGCTTTAAAAGCCCCAGACACAGCCAGGAAGGACGTTCTCCCCCCGTTTTCATCATTTGCACGGGAACTGAACCTCAGCGACTCTGCTCACGTATGTGTCAGCACAGGGAGCAGCACGACCAGGATGGCTCGGACTGCAGCACCTAGATGCAGCGCCACAGACATTTTGGGAGGCGGAGACTGAGCAGCAGAGCACAGGCAGCTGCAGGGACTACAGAGCTCCCTCAGGACTGTGCGGGGCCACTTCAGGCCTCCAAAATGCCAGAAAATAAGGGTGCTTAAAGTCAGCCTCATCCACACTTCCCTCAGGCCTCTAAATTACAGGTCGCACCTCAGAGAGGCGGCACGACTTTCAGTGAGCCTCAGCTAATAACTTGACGCTGTCGGTTCCGTCACAGAGCTCGTGCCAGTGGCGTGAAACTGCTGAGAAGAGGGGGAAACTGCTTCAAGAGGAAAAAAATAAATAAATAGATGCTGTGAGCATTGATGGCAGCCTTCATGACTGCACACTGCCCAGCCTTGGGTGCAGCTCCCCACAGACAGCACGGGGAGGGACACCCGCTGCACGTGCTCGGTGGGCTGGAGCCTCATAAAATACCTGACCCTTGGGCTGTCGGCATGTCTGAGAGCCACTGACATGGGCTTAATGCAGACGTGAAGAAAAGGAGCACCTGTGCCCTGAGCCTTCCTTGCCTGGCTGCGTCCCAGGCTCGCAGCTGGATAACCAGCTGTATCCCAGCTCTGAAGCGCTGCCAAGTGAGGAACCTCTCTACTGCCACTCCTTTTCTTTCTCTGTGCTGCTACTTCTCATTAGTTTCCCTTTTTCCACACTTCTGCTGCACAAAAGTTGCCCATCTGACAAAGAGTGCTACAGTCAAAATCTCATTATGGGCACAAGGGAACACACCTCGTATGTGAAGCCAACAATTAGCATTCATTGTTAGCCTAATTAACATTTCAGCAGTAAAATCAAAATGAAACAAACAGCTATTCATCATCCAGTTACGTTGATACTAACACTTTCTGTCCATGTTATCTATTTTTTGCTAATTCCCATTAATAATACGATTCAGTTTGTTAGTCAGTGACTCCCTGGTACCTCCCCCTTTCTGTCCCATTATGCTCACCTTTCTTCTGGGCAGTCACAGCAAGTTATGACGTCCCAGGTTCCCCACTGGGAGGAGGATGCCCTCGGGGGCCAGAGTTTCTTCCTCCTCGGTCTGAGGTCTGCTTGGGGTTTTCAGACAGTCTGTTGCTAACACATTCTTAATAGGTCCATGACTTCAGCCGCGATTTCTTTAGGTTAAAACCATGCAATTTCACAGAGTTAAGGTAACACAAGAACTAAATTAGACGTTAGTCATCCGTTGGGCAATTGCTGGTTCAGCTAAAACAAGCTTCAGACCAGACAAGGCCTGAAGCAGCCTGTGTGAAGGTAGAATAAAATTTGCAGTTTGTGGCTAACAAGGGCAGCACCACATTTCCTAAGGCACAGGGCTGCAGGAGCTGTGTTCATACGGGCACTGCTGGTGCATATGTGCTCTCCTCCAAACAAGCACACGTACCAATTACCTGTGCCATAAACACTTCTGTCAGTAGAACTCTGCTTACCCCATCTTTTTCCAGTTACAGTCAAATTAACCGCCATCAAAGTGTTAGATTTTATTCCCCAGAACACCTGAGGTTTTCTTTCAAGCTGAAGTTGCTCAGCTCTGTTCACATCTGACAAAGCCATGCTTTGATTTCAAGCAACAGCGGCTTATAGTTTTAAGCCTCCATCCTATCCTGGACACTAACATGCCAGAAGCGCGTTAGTCATTCAGCACTGAAATCAAAGTTCAATTGCCACTGTTAACAGTAGCATTACTATAGCCTTTAGTAGTATAAATAGTATACAGCACACAGATACAGGCATAAATATATATTTATATACACACACACATAAGCTCAACATTTGGGATACGATACTAAATGACAATATATCACACTCTCATAGATTCATTAAGGTTGGAAAAGACCTCCAAGATCATCTGGTCCAACCATCCCCCTACCACTGATGTCACCCACTAAACCATGTCCCTAAGCACCACGTCCAACCTTTCCTTGAACAACCCCAGGGACAGTGACTCCACCACCTCCCTGGGCAACACATTCCAATGCCTGACCACTCTTTCTCTGAGAAGAAATGTCTCCTAATTTTTGACAATCATCAGGCATTTATAAACAGAAAGGAATTAAAATCTAAAATCATAAATCTCACATTGCCCATTTAATGAACTACCATATTTTTTCCATAGACAGCCTGAACCTTGGATAATCCCTGCTGCTTTATAAGTGCCCATGTTTGAAAATAAGTTCTCTTACAACCTGCAGTACAAAATAACCTGCAGTAAATCAGAAGAAAGGGGTACTGGTTAGAGATTATAGGGAGGGAGCAGAGGCAGATAACTCCGGGGTAATCTTCCCCCATATTACCTGCATGTACATAACCCTGCATTGTTGCTAAGTTCCAGGGGCTTTAAATAGCAGAGAGAACCTAATTTCTGGTTTAGAAGAGATAGACTATGGATTGCTTATATAACTGAAAAGACAACATTTCGTTACAAGACGATCAATTCTACAGATAATAAGTAGATGGTGTTAATAAACTGCTGGTGTAATTCTCATTTTGTTTTGAAACTATATTCATCCAGGAGGTGAAAAATATAAAACAGTAAACGTCTTGCAGCTTATGTAAGAAAAGATCATTAAAAACAAAATTTAAGACCTGAGTAGAAACGCATAAAATCTTACAGAGAAATGAGAAAGATAAGCATGTGCATGTTTGAGTTTATCCACGTTCAAATGACAATGATTCCCCAGATTTTTTGGTGGCCATATTATCTTCTGGTTTTGAATTAGTGCTAAAACATAATACGATAAGAGGCTTAAATTCCATTTACCTGATTGCTGTAAGTTAGGTTTCTAAATGCCTTAGAAGGTCTCATCTTTACATCTATTCAGTTTCCATTTCCAGAAATGCTAACTTTGTAGTTCTCCCAAAATGACTCTGAGGATAAATACAATAAAGATTATTAAGTGATCAAACTCCTTGGTAATTGAGACTATGCGGATACCTCAGACAGGTGAATAAACACTCATGTTTGCCTTCAGGGCAATTTGACAATTTTCAGCTTACATCAGTTTGCCCATAATTAGAGGTGAGAAGGAAACAGGAGAGCAGAAAGTGGGAGGACTTCGGGATCAAAGCTAAGTGACCTTGACAGGAAGGAGGCTTTTATCTCTCCAGAAGGAAGCTGCCTCAGTTGGCGACAGTCACAATGCATGCGATATTTAAGATTTTGGTGTGGGACATATAGTGGGTGCAAATAAGCACAATTTTTAGGAATGTCTGAGATTTAATTAAATGCATATTTTGTTGCAAGAGCATGGATTTCCCTAGGTACAATCAGTAAACGTTTGATCACTTAATTTAATATTTAGCTGTAGCATCTTCTGCTGTAGTCATTAAAGTCAGGCTAACAGAAATTTTACCAATAAAAACTAGAATAGCAGCTATTGAAAAAAAGCAATTGTATAACTAGAAATGTAAAAAAAAAAAAAAAAAAAGGCAACATCCTAGCTCTGGTGACACAAAATTCATGAAATTCTCATCATTTTCAACAAGACCAAAGCTGGTCATTTCTGTACACTGCTATCTTTAGAAGTATCAGAAAAGTTAAGTATTTTCTCAAGCCAAAACTGAAGACGTATAGAGTAGTCTTTGCAGTTATGGAAGAACAGCAGACTCACTCCTCTCTGATACAGAGCAGTGTCAGAGACTGTACTGACAGCTCAGTTGGTCAACTTCCATTTATAACTGGAATTACTTTTCCTGAACATTTACTGCTTTGGGGAATACCTTTTAGATGAAAAGGAATTTCAGAAATAAGAGGGCAGTCTCTCTTGTCCAGATTAGTATCTCATTGTTTTTTAAACAGAGACATCTGTTTACAGGCATGAAAGCACACATTATGCAGAAACAGATTCATTTAATTCTGCTCCTCCCAAACTGCTTATCCATTTCTCTCTTTGATCTTGGCTATCAATCTTGGCTACTCCACGGAATTAATTCAGAATCAAAACTCCACTGAGCAACAAGGGCCAATTTTGCAGCCTTCAGTGGATTGTACAGAGCAATGCTCCTCTGAATCCTGGACCAAGAACAACCACTTGCATCGCCCATTTTGTATATTTAGGATTAGCTCCTTCGGTTGCCTAAAACATAAGAACAGAGCTGTCTTAGATATTTCTAACCCCCTGTTTGCTGCATATGTGATCGCATAATTATTTAGCATTAACAGCATAATTAAGAGTTGCAGTATGACTCCCCACTCCCTTCCCTTGAAAACAGTAGCAAAGAGTCTAGCTGGAACAAATCTAAAAACAAAACACCATATCCAAGTCTCCATTACACAAGGGGAAGTTTTCAGTAATTCCATTACAAACCCCACTTCCAAAATATATATATGAATTCGCCTTCTATTCCAAAGAGATTCCACTTATAATTGCAAAGAACTTAACAACATTGTGAACACCCATTGTTTTAAGGCAGATCAAGAAATCTTTCCCAGACTTCTTTACTCCTAAGAAGCAACATGCTTACAGGGATCTGATCATAAATCACTGAGAGGAGCTTTCTCATGGGGTTCAATGCCCAGAGGAGCATGCCTTAATAACAGAAGCATGGGCTTAGTCACCTTCACAACATTTGATGTTAATGGTGTATGCACACTGAGCAGTGGGCACCAAAAGAGAGAAAATAAATAAATAAATTTGTGATTCAAATTTCTTCAATATTCCTAATTAAACAACTCATTAAGGTTTTTCAAAGAACTAGTGACATAAGTGGCATTATGAAATACTTCAGAAGCTATTCAGTCACAAGTAACGTTATTCTTTCATACATTTTCATATTCTAAGAAACATGAAATTACTAGCAAAAACATATTAAAAGGCCCCTTTCAAAGAAGAAAGCCACCTCTCAGATTAGCAATTTGAAAAGCAAGTATGCATGTTTCCTATTCAGGGAACTTCAAGAGTTTCAGAAACATCACTCAGCGTTCACAAAACCTCAGTTAAGTAATGAGTCACCATGGCTGGATCGCAGTGAAGTGGGGAAGTTTCTTGCCTCACCTGAAGTCACGGGCTGATTTCCCCACACAGGTTAGAGATACAGCACAGATAGTTCCAGCTTGGAGCTGTACTATGAATAAAGATCATCTTCTTTGGACAAGAATATCCTAGAGGGCAGAGTGCTAGAAAATCCCTGCCATAATAGCATGGTATTTATTCACCCTGGATGAACAGCAAGCATGCCTCATTCCCATTTAACAGTGATCATTCAGCCCTAGTAACTCTGAAGTCACTCAGAAAAGACTCAGTCCCCCTAAATGCCACAGCTTCTTTTGCCAGCTGTGAGGAGAACCCAGGACTCACCACAGGTGTTTCCACTCCTAGCCGTGTAGTCTTGCTTGAGAAGATCTCCAAGCTCCTTAATAGGATCCCAGGGAGGATCAAGAGCTGTGAGAAGGGAGGCCGGCAGATCTACATTAGCCCTCCTGCCTTCTGGTACAGCTTCTTAAGCTGTGCAGTTAATAGGGGTAACGTTAAGAGGCTTTTAAAGAAGCCATAGCCTTTTAGTGCAGCCTGTTACTGTCATGATCAAAGAAATAAGAGACTCTTTCATCAAAAAAAGAGACATGACCTACTAATCTACAGTTCTTTTAATAGCACATTTGTAATGAAATGAGTCTTAATGGGCATTCCTCTATTTTCCTGTTAATTGCTCCTGTTGGAGTGTATTTGCATAAATGGAGTTCACTTGCCCGCAATATGCTGAGCCTTACAGGGATTGCTGGTTGGTAGCAGTCCGCATCCATTTCTCCGTGGTAAATGGCTGTGGAAGTCCACAAGAAATAAGAAAGCCCTTAATGATCACATATAAAGCTAAAGTTTAGCTATTTCTACCCTTCCCAGGTCCAGTACATTATGCCCCACCTACCTATTGTTTTCTCCTAAGTTCAGAGTGGGAATTACCATATGTTACTGTCAAAAAAGCACAGACAACTAGAGAGAGCATCAAGCCTCTAGCAGAGAGAAAGAAATAAACAGCAGCTGGTGACTAGAAAACTACTTAAGAAAGATAACCGCTTTGCTCTGCCACAGATGAAATGGGGCGTGCTGGCAACGGGGGTGGTGAGGAAAGTCCCTGTAAGGGAGAACTGCAAAAGGCAAGCAGAAGAGATTAGGGTCACTAAAAAGGAATAAAATGCAGCAGTCAAAGGTGGGTTGGGGCTTTCCTAGAAATGTGAATTTACAGATGGCTGTAAATAAATAAAAAAATAAATAAATAATAATCGCTCATTAAATATGAAAAGTGTATAAACTCTAACATGCCTAAATTGGAATCAGGTGAACTCTGCTTACCTGGTTTACCTCAATTAGACCACTTTCTCTAATAATTCTGGTATCTCTGTCTGTGGGTTTCCTCTGTAGGAAACAAATTAGGACTTTAGCAATTAGTATCACACTTGACAACAATGTATACTGCCCAAAGCACAACCAAAATACTCTGTCAAAGAATTTTCTTCTATCTGTGTCTGTTATTGAACTGCCTAATTACTACTGTCAAAAATAGTCAGTCTTTGATAGGAAGATACGCTAGTGCCTGCTGAAAAAAAAGCTCCCCCCTGCTTGCTTTTATTCCTGGCTACGCATGTGGCAATATAGCCTCTGCCTTCACTGTCACACTGCAATGCTTTAAGAAGAACTGCAGTGCCACTGAAACAGCTGCAAGCCCAGCTTTTTCTCTTTTCTCAAGCCAGGTTTTGGAGAGTATCTGCGACATCTTGGCTTAGAGTAATTGCTGCTCAGCACAGAAAGGATCTGTTGCATGTGGCTCTGTCTCATTTACAGGAGCTTGAGGATGACATCAGGGGCCTCTGATGGCATGGAGGCAGGTGCCTAATAAATGGTAGGTGGATGGAAAAAGCAAAACCCGGCATCTCATCTAGTTAAGGAAAAGATAATTTTCAGGGAGAAGCTGACGAAGATTTCTTTAATATGTCTAATAATTCTGAATAGTTCCCTTAATAGAGATTTTTGGGTGGTAGCATCTCATACTATTCTAAGAATGGAGTCTTGTTTGAAATAGCTGTCTATATTCTTTAAGAAGAAAGTCTAAAAAGTCACTGATCCCTTCTAAGAGCCCGTCTATGAGACTTTCAAGTACCTGAGTCTGGAAAGAAACAGAAGAAGAGGTATTCAAACTATATAGCTTTTTCAATGAAGAGACAAAACGCTTTAACTTAGGCACTTCAAGTCACCCGAGACCCTTCCTCTCTGGGTAGGAAGACTAGGTTCCTTTTCAGACATCAAGTTTTGGTGCATAAGGTGGAGTGACTTTTTCTTTTATGGCACTCCTGCTTTAAAGAACCTGATAATTTTTATTTTTTTATTTTTTATTATTTTGTAGGTTTAATAATAGCTTATTGCATGTATGAAAACCACAGTACATTTCACAAGGGGGTGGCAAAACTGCAGATTTCCAACAAGTACTGAGATAAGGTATTCCTACAGCATTTTCATGGCTTCAAGGATATTTTTGGTACTGCTGAAAGCACTTTGGCTATCACTTCAGGCACATCTACTACTCTGCCATCAAGGTATTGATTAGGAATAAACGACCCATGTGCCAGATACGCCCAGCATCAGAAGTGCTACCAAGTTGTTTTCCTACTAAATGTAGTTGTTTTCTTAGCTGTTTTTATCTTCCCTCCATCAAGGACCAGCTTAATATTATTTAAAGTATTCTGTTGTATCACCTGCTAGTCACATACCTGTCCCCAGTTTTAGGATATAATGCAGTTTTAGCTGAATGCTTTTCTCTGCAGGGGAACAATGAAATGCCATGGATGCCTGTCCCCACATCACCTGCATGAAGCAGATGCAGCTGGAAGCCTTTGGCAAGATCAGTTCCTGCTTCCTGCTAAAGTCACGCAGAAATAGCTCACAGAAAGGGCAGGATCAACCCTTTCCATGTAGCTGCTGGCCGCAGAGGTGAACAGCCTGTGACACCCGTGTAAGGTTGCTGGAGTTGCTGCTCTTGCCTGCACACCCAGGCAACGTCAGATGCCTTTCCCAGTGCTCCTCCTGCAATGTCACCTGCCCGCACACCCTGTAGCATGCACCAGCGCGCTGCTGGTATGTGCAGCAAAGGTGGACGTGGTGATCAAAGCACAGTGACTATGTCTTGACTGGCACACCATCAGGAAGGAAAAAGAATAACAAAGTGATTAAAGTGCTGCTGTGTGACTTAGGAAAGCTGAGTCCAGGTTCCAGCCCTGCCACAGGTAGAACCATAAAATGGTTTGGGTTGGAAGGGACCTTAAAGACCACCCAGTTCCAACCCCCTGCCACGCACAGGGACACCTCCCACCAGACCAGGCTGCCCAAAGCCCCATCCAGCCTGGCCTTGAGCACCTCCAGGGATGGGGCATTCACAGCTTCTCTGGGCAGCCTGTGCCAGGGCCTCACCACCCTTACTGTAAAACAAAAATAAATATATATATATATATTCTTCCTTATATCTAAAATGTCTGATTTATATCTAAATCTTCCCTCTTTCAGTTTAAAACCATTGCTCCTTTTCCTTTCGTACACACACTGGTAAAAAGACTTTCTCCATCTTCTGTATGTTTGCATGTTGAAAGGCCACAGTAAGGTCACCCCTGAGGCTTTCTATTCTCCAGACTAAAGCCCCAGCTCTCTCAGCCTTTAGGAGAGGTGCTCCAGCCCTCTGATCATTTTTCTGTCCCTTCTCTGGACCTGCTCCAACAGGTCCACATCTTTCTGGTGTTGGGGGCCTCAGAGCTGAGCGCAGGGCTCACAAGAGCAGAGCAGAGGGAGAATCCCCTCCCTTGCCCTGCTGCCCACTCTGCTTTTGGTGCAGCCCAGGGTACAATTGACTTTCTGGGCTGTAAGCACACATTGCCAGCTCTTATCTGATTCTTCATCCACCAGCAGCCCTAAGTCTTTCTCTGCAGGGCTGCTCTGTCAATTGATCCCTAGTCTGTGCTGATATTGGCAATTACCCTGACCCAGCTGAAGGACTTTGATATTCTTGAATGACCGCAGATTAGTCACTTAATGCAGCCATACAATGGAAACAAGAATATTTCCTCTTCTGTGATATGCCTCTGTCTTGTGTGTTGACACAGTTTATGCACAGTGGATATAAGATATGATTTCAGTGTTTCTAAATACAGAGACTTAGCATCGGCATCTCCGAAACAAGACAGTACTGAGACTCTTTTCAAACAGCAGGTGAAAAAATCAAACTATCCGAAAGCAGATAAACCACATCATCAGTCCCCTCACCAGCTACTGAATAATCTTATAAAAGTCATGCAGTCGTCTACTGCCATTACCTCTGAGGCACAAAAGGGAGACAGATACCTCTCATTTTGCCTATTTTGTCAGTGTGTGCTTTTGTGAAGGCTGGTGTTTGTGTGCATTCAGGTTCACTGGGGTTAAAGCAGTTGCATTGTTCAAAAGGGCCATGCTAATAGATCCCAATGCAGGATGGAGGTAGTAGTTATCTTAACATTTCTGCTGCATTCAGTTATTTTTATAGTTCTGGACCTTTTCTCCTGCTGAGAGAACTGAAAAAAAAATGGTTTTCAAAGACACTATAATCAACCACTGCTGGCTGCAATTACATTGTGTACTTGATGTCTTCAGAAAGAACCTATGGTTAAAACTACAAATCTTTTGGTTTGAATTCTCCTGGCTCTGTTCTGTTTGGTATTTCAGAGGTGTATTTACAGAAATGATCGCTAGGGCATATGGGTTTATATAACAAAGATATCAAAAAAAAGTGAGCATCAGAAGATTAAAATTTCATCAGCTATCTTTACTCTGAAAAACTGACTTTTTTTTTTCCTGTTTATGACTGATATTTACAAAGGAATACCCCATGGAGAATGAAGGAAAAAGGGCATTTGGATTTCAGAGCAGTAAAAGCTAATTCACACTTGAGAAAATTATTAGATGGAGACTTTCAGATCTGACTGGTCATAAGAGAGACATAATTGTAAAGTAAGCTCAAACTCAACTGCTTTTTAAGTCCAAGTCAATTATGGACAAGTCTGCAATGTTACAGCTTCTGAGTACATGAAACTTAGCTATTACTGGAAATATCCAGCAAGAAATTCTTTCCTATATATGAAAACGTATCAATATGATATATTTGAATATACGAATATGGCACTGAAAATAAATGAATATGATGACTTTGAAAGCCTCTATTTTTCAAGGTTAGCTGGAATACTTTCTTTTCTTTGTGTAGCTATTGCTACTTTAACCTTTCTCCCCATGATGAGAAAGTAATTTTTTTGCAGATTTTCCTTACAGCCTTAATCCTTTTCTTGCAGTCTTGCCTGCGGGGTAGCAGAACTTGGTGTTTTTGAGGACAGCCCCAATGACAATTTGAAGTCCTGCCTCCTCTGGGTTGCTCAAATTCTTTTAGGAACTGGGATATTGCTTCTTCAGCATGGCTTTGCAGCAAGGTAAAATCCAAGCAAATAACCATTAGATCCTCACCTAGCATGCCTGGTTCCAAACCGTGGACTACCACATTCTACACACCAAATCTAGGACTCAGTATCCAGCCATTCTCCTTCCCCCAATTAATGCTTTACCCACCCTTCATTCCTCAGGCTTTGAAAACAAAATGTTGGTTCCTTCCTCTCTCTCAGGAAGGCCTGACAGGTTAAACACTTGCACCTGATCTCAAGGCCAGGGGAAGGTCGTTCCTTGCAGGAGATGGTGATTATGGAGAGCACCTCTGCCTGCCTGGTCCCAGCACAGGACTGGCAGCTGAGCCTCCTGCACTGGGAAGCTGCGAAGCTGCAACCTGTGGTCAGGCAGCCACAGCTGGCAGTTTGCTCTGTAGGACTGTTGGGGATTTATGCAGGGTCAGTCTGCCTGGTAAACTCACTTGGTGTTGGCTGGGCAAGCATCTAGAAGTTATTATATCAAAATTCTTGTACTGCTTTCCCCCATCCTTCGTCTTCTATAAAATTAAACATAAATTACAGCTTCCAGGGCAGAACCCTCCTTCTCTTCTGAAGGTAATGGTAGACACTTCAAGTGATACAGTCGTTGGTGAAGCCAGGGACTAGTTTGCGCCTTTTCACCATTGCCCATAAAACAGGCTTGATTTTGAGGCAGCAGAGGCACATGCACAGGTGCATTCACAGTGTAATACTGCTAGAATTAAACAGCGGGGTCTATTCTCTGCCTTTGTGCATTTCTTTCCCAAGAACCTAAGCAATCTTGATGAGCATAGATGCAGCTTATTTCTTCAAATAAATAAATTTAAAAAAAAAAAAAGTTAAACTAACTGTTCTTGTTAGTTGAATATTCAAGGGGTATATCTGTATCATTCCCCATACTCAGTTTCCTCAATTATTATGACACATCAGCTATTAACGTTCACCTCTTTATTCACTCTTCATGTGAGAATAACAGTAAATTACCAATTCTTGAATACAATCAATGTTAAATCAAATGTAGTAGTGGACCTTAATCCTAATATGTGAAGCTTTGTACCCAACCCTCAAACAATGAAACTATACTTAGATGACTAAGGAATAAAAGATCTATTATAATGGTACTTCTTCTTGAATAAAGGTTATGTCAGAGATTTTAGAGACACTGATGATTGTTGATATATTTAGAGACTATTTACAATCTAATCATCAGTGGCCCATAATGTTTGACATCGATATATATACAGAAACAGAACTGAATTCATGGGATCTGAAAAGAAATAATTCTCAAGTCCAGGATCTAGGACAATTTACAAGTCATATTCCTTTGGGAGTCTATTGAGGAGGGAATACGATGGGGCTGAAGAGAAAGGAATAAAAAAGCCAATGTTTTCCCTCTCCTTACTGGTGTCTCTGATGGGAAGGCTCCTTGCTAGCCTGGTTCATTTAACCACCACCTAGGAAGAGCAGCACAACCCACAGTGCTGCGAGTGGAGGTGGGACCTCTCTGGGGTTCTTCCTGCCAAGAACCTGCACCTGATGGCTGTCACTGTGCCGGAAAGCCATCTCCAGGACTGTGCTCCCTGATACATTGGCGGAACCCTGATGGACACATTTCCTCCGATTTATACTTGCAATAATGAAGTACTTTGCAGGAAGGGTGTAAATTCGCACTGAATTCTCACATCGGTGGCATGAAGACATCTACATTAACGAGATACTGGGGGAAAGGGTGAATAGAAAGGTTGACTATGAAAATCATCACCTAGGGGAAATAATTTTGAAGTAAGTTGATATTTATAGTGATTAAGCAATTGTCTGAGGTTTTGATCCTTCAAAGAGGCATGAACATAAACTTTAAATCTGCGACTTGTCACACCAAAGACAGTTCTTTGACTGCAAGTGACATTGCTTTTATGTTAACAATCATCATACCTAAACTTAGACTGGGATTTTTTTTTTTTTTTTAAGCTTGGGTATGCAGATTCCTCCTTCTCCGATAAAAAGCCCATATTTGATATATATTTGAGCTGACAGAGCTAAGCCAGTTGTCTGAGATTGTTGTACAGGAAAATCGTTTTTCACTCTTGACATTTCAGTTGATTAACACAGTGCGTTCCCCAATCAGCTGACCAGCTGATGGTTGAGGAAAGTGAGATGTCTGAAGTGCTCCTTCTGTCTTTCTGCCTGTCTTTGTATGATGTGAAGAAAACAAAGAAATTTTAACTCCCGTCCTTTGGTCTGGACCAAAGGAAATGTCCCATCAATTGTATTTGCACACCTTCAATTAGAGAAAGAAAAATGTCCCTGGTCAATGACTTGTTTTCAAACTAAAGACAGGAGTGAACACAGAGATTGCAGGTGAGCAACCATTACGTTGCAGAGACCTCTCTGGAGCACGAGGCATTGGGACTGAAGCACAAAATGTCATTTAAAAGCCACAGGAGCTCACTCTTTACTAATGGCTCAGCTCGGAGCATATTGCTCCTGTCCTTTTTATTCACCTCACTGAATTTATCATTATGACCCATAAAATAGTTATCAGCACCTATAGGGCAAAGACACCCTGGACTTCAGTGGGTACTTACCCTGACTGCACACTTAAGCCGAGGTCTGCAAAAGTGTCTCTGCTCTCTTGCCACTCACACAGAGGCTGTCAGGGCTTAGCTGCTGAGGCACTATGCAAAGACCACCCAGTCAAGAGGAACATTATGGGATCATGCCCTTATTTCAGCTTTTTGGACACATCTCTGCAGAGAAGAATAAAAGACTGTATTTGACAGCTATGATATCATTCTCGTGAGCTATATTTCAGCATGAGCCACTATAAAACCTCTCCCATGACATCAGAGCTGTGAAATATAGCTGACTTCAAGTGCAGAAAATTCCTCCATAGGAATAATTGTTTCCTGGCAATTGGCATTTGAAGGACTGATCCTTTAAAAGGATGGCACAAATCCTATGCAGGTGACTCTGCTCTAGGCAACACTGCTCAGAAAACATTACATACAGGAGGAGAGGCATAGAGCCC
Organism: Anser cygnoides; assembly: GCF_040182565.1. NCBI lineage: Eukaryota > Metazoa > Chordata > Aves > Anseriformes > Anatidae > Anser > Anser cygnoides. Next base: position 81,444,900 of record NC_089874.1, read on the forward strand.
CACTGAGGGATTTGGCCATGGAGGCAATGAGATGAGCGCCGGGGGAGCCTGTCAAGTGGTGATTTTCATTCCCTCATGCCTCAGCAATCCACGTAGCCTTCACTAATCGCAAAATAAGAGGTTTGCTCGTACGCTGTGCTCCCTACCTCAGACCCTGCCTCCCTAGAGAAGCAAGCCACGTGTGTGCAGCCAGAACTCGCATCTCCTTGTCCTTTCCCACCCACACTCCACGCGAGCCTCATGCCAGGCGTGCTGCTAGAGGGCTCTCTCTGTGCGTGCACGTATGTTTGCACGGGGGTTGTGCCTACAGAGCCACGGGTCGGCATCTGCCTCACAGCACGCAGAGCACCCAGACCTGCAGGGCAGCGCTGTTCCTGCCTACAGAAGACTCACCCGTGCTAATGAGAGCTCACTAGGAGCCTTCCCTGCTCTCCGGAGGAAACTACACCACTTCAGAACTAATTGTGCCTTTTCCACTCCTCCTCTTAATGTTAAAAAACTGACTCCTTCCCAACCAGAAGTTACCTTCTTACGCTATTTTACCTTGTGAAGCAGTAAAATGATATTGTGCGAACAGCCCTGTTCCATTACGTACTATCCATCTAAAAGCTAAGTGGTATTTCTTTATAGAAAATGATTTACTAAGAGGAACCGTAAGAGACTTGAGGTTATTTTATACAATTTATTACTAAGAACAGTGACAACCAGAAGAGTGGCTAACCCGAGGCATTGTAAATGCTTTAACTCCATCAGTGTAGCTCAGAGGCTAAATTCTGCCTGATTTACACCTTTAAAAAAAGAAAAAAGAAAAAAAAACACATAAAATATAGCTTTAAAAATTATCTTTGATGTAGAATATGATCCAAATAGTGACACATTAAATACTTAGAAAATAAAACAAATCTCTTTTGATTTGATATGAAGCCAGATTGCTGTTCAACAATTTTATTTACAAACATTGCGAGCTGCTGTGTTGAATTTTGAGCTGGTTCAGAATGATCTATATTTTTTGATCAGGATATTGAAAGAACTTTTCCGAAGAGCATCTGTGCAAAACAAAATGAAAATCAAGCAAATGAACCTTCTTTAAGAGTATGGATCTGTTTGGACTAAAAAATTGAACAAAGTGTTTATGAAAAATACTCTTATATGTTGTAGAATGTTTCCGTCAACTAATTCTGATTTCTTCAGATTATAAAATGTTCCAGAGCTGATCATTAGGCATTTGGTTATCTGATATCATTTCTTCTTTCTGAGTAAAAGCTTTCGACTGCTTTAAAACAGAACTGTCAACACCGAGCTGTAGTACTGTATGGATGGTTTTTTTCATGATGAAAATCATGTGGTCTTCTGAGATGGGGATCATTTTCATATTTATTTTGTAGCTGCACAGATATTTAATATTAATAATAGGAAACAGTAGCTAGTAAGAGCCCACAGATAGAGATGAACTAGCTGTTTTTTACAAGTAATTAATGAAAACATTTACATATATAACTATGTATTTAAAGATTCAAAACTCAGCATAAAACTCAGGCAGTAGGTAAATAAGAAAACCAAAATGTCCACTTAATCTCCTACATAGTATTAAACAGGCCTAGCGTGTGGGACATATTGACAAATACATACATATATTTCACTAACTTGTTTACCTGACTCTTCTAAAATGAAGTTAAAGGCAACATTCCTTACATTTTAGGGGAATATTCTAGAGTTATTTTCAGTCCATAACTATAGCAACCAAAATGCTTCCTGAGAAGCGTGTGCATTCTTGCTAGCCCTTCTTCAACATAGCAAAGTAATCCCATCAAGATCGCTGGTCAGAAATTAATCAGTTATATCCTGAAGTCCAGGCCATAAAAAAGGAAATGCCTTGTTTGCCTTAGTCCATGAATGGAAGTAAATGGAGGCAAAGAAAAAAAAAAAAAAAAAAAAAAAGAAAAAAACTACAACAACAATAACAACACCAAAACACATCAACACTAGCTCTTCCAACTCAACATAGGTTAACTCCAGTTACTTAAAGGACCACCTGCAATGTTCTGAATCAGGAATAGCCCTACTTTTCAATGATCACTATTACTCTTCTACTTTTTGGACTTGCTTGCTGTAATGATGAATGTTAAATACCTTTGAAAATACTTAAAATGTTATTATTTTTCTTTTCAGAGATCCTTTGAGACTGCAAAAACTATTTAAAGAAGGAAGACGGCATGAGATTGGATTCAGTGCAGTAAAGTAGGTTAGTTTGAGGACAAGAAAAAAGTTGCTGTTTAGATCTTCTCGTGTTGTCGTGATGAGAACTTACCATTGCTTCTGGCTGCTGTTTTGGGCTGGTCAGCCCCACCAAAGTTTCTTAACTTCGTTGTCCAAAAGGACTAGTGGCTTTCCAGAGAAGGGAAAGGTTTTGGTATTGTCTGGAAACAGCAGGAGAGAACTCAGTCGTTCCAAAAGGAGCTGGATGTGGAATCAGTTCTTTTTATTGGAGGAATACACAGGAACTGACTACCAATATGTTGGCAAGGTAAGATTCTTTTAGACACATCTATGTTTTGATCTTAGAAGAGTTAGAAAGTCAGCAATAGCAAGTAGGTAAGAACAAAGCCTGCTACAACTTGCACTTCTCATTCCTATCTGCCCAGCTTCAGAGGACATTAATTCAGCAGAAAGGTTAGTACACTTCAGCTTCAAACTGTAATCCACAACAGAAAGTTCCCAGTTTAACTTGCAAGTCCTATGGCCAATCATACACAATTCTTTTAGAGTTGTTTTTTGTTTGTTGTTTTTTTAAATATATTTTTTTTTTGTCTGGAAATAATGCAACTCTATTATAGGACAGTCTAGGCCAGTTATTAGCTTTAAAATTTAATATGTGTTTTCCTTCATGCTCCTTAGCTTTGTAGCGTCAAACTATATATACCTGAAGAGGGTCTAGTCCAAGATATTTGGGATTCACAGTACCCATACTTTGGTGAGGGTTTACTCTACCCAACAGAAGGCAACCATTTCATTGCTTATTCCCCACTGCACACACCAGCACTGCAGCCATTTTCTGATGAGGTTTCGTGGTGCTCTGTGACATGACCATCATACCACAAGCCATGCTATTACAAAGAGTTGAAGAACACTGTGCTTATACACTAAGCAGTAACAAGCAGCTAAAAACTGCTAAGCTCAAAGCATGCTGACAGAAAAGGGTCTACAAAAAAAAAAAAAAAAAAATTTATACCACCCGAACTCTGAGAATATCCACCTCCCTGAGCTGTAGACCCCCATGTAGGTAACAACCTTTGTGTGAACTGTAGAGCAACTGCACTCGTGGTAAATCTAGAGAGTCTACACTGCCCAAGGTGCCATAGTCTATAGGAGTCTCTTCTTGCAGAATATAGAAATTATGCTATTGATGATGACATTCAAAGTAGAAACAATACAGCTTAGTTTTCCAAACTAAAATGGGATTGTGTCTGATCTAGTTTGATCTTTCGAGCCTCTCAGCAAAGGCTACAGATCACAGTGGTTTGACATTTTATCTCCCTCTACAAGCTTCTGAGCATCCCCATGAGAGATGGTGGCTGCTTTTCTTGCCTGCCAATCAGCTGTCACTCAAAGTTGGATGTGACACTCCTTTCCTACTAAATGGCTGCAAGGCATGATTCAAATGAAGAGCTACTCAGCTGGCGTAACACTCATAGAGCTCCAACCAGGATAATCAGCATTCACGAAGAGTACCATTGAGCCCAATCTACAGGAAAAAAGCCAAAGGCAGAAAGTCCTCAGAGAGAAGTAGAAGGGAAGATAAGAGGGTAGGAAAAAAAGCCAGAACAGAGTAAGAGGGGAGGAGTAGAAAGACAGAGGTGGATGGAGAGGAAACTTTACAAAGAGGAATCAAAACAGAGCGAGGGCAAAGGGAAATCAAATGGGGATGGGAGTCAGGAAGAAAGGTTACCTAAAGAGAGCACAATAAAAACAGAAGACGAGACAGCAAACAAAAAGCAGCAACAAAACCCCAAACAGACAAGAAATATGGAGTCAAGGAAAAAAAAAAATAAAAAATTGGAAGGCAGCACTCCTTCACGCACTCTTCTGTTCCACAGATTACCTGTGGGGGTTGAGGCAGTGGGGTCTGTCTGCAGCACATCATTTCCACTGCAAATCCTGACATTAAACCTTCTCAGTCCCAAGTCCCCCACACTTTCCACTGCAGAATTCAAGCAGAATCCATTGACTTCAGAGGGACTGATACGGGAGCAAATATTCCTGCAGGATAAATTTGCTGAGACAGTTAAAAATGGCCTAGTTGGACCAGAAAATCAAGAAAGTTTGAAGTGGAGTCACTGAGAGAGAAAAAAATGTGGATGTTATTTTAAAAAGTTATTCTCCTGTCTATTGGTACTTTAATATAATACACTTACTATTACAAAGCATAGAAATGACACATAATGTATAAATGTCATTGATTCTGTGTCCCTGGGCTGTTCACAAGTGGCCTTTCACACGTCTTTCAAATGCCAGAAATGCTCACACCCTTGTAATTGAACAATTAGCCAAAAGGCATGGAAGAGCAGCCATTTATTATTAGAGAAAGTTGAGTATTGGTGTGAGGATAAATGATAGAAACAGCTGAATGTCTCCAAATCGAGGTAACCAGGCAATTTAACTGAGCAATTAAACTTGATTGGTGTGGGCAAATGAGGATAATGAACATGTTTATGAAGCATATTTTAGCTCAGAGGACAAAATGTTAACTTCAAATATGAACTGAAAATGGTCCGAATATTTGGCTATCGTCTTTTTATTCTTATATCATAAGGAAATATTAATAGGAAGGTCTTTGAAAACGGAAGCAATATATTTATGTAAAGGGGAATTATACTCGTGTCTTACTGTATAAGCAGTCATATCTAGCTGTTCTGTTTTTTGTGTTCAGTGGTTGAAGCTAGTTGGAATTAACTTCAGAATTATAAAAAAGATGTACATAAGCTACAAGAAAAAGAAATTTTTTTAGGCTGCTTTTGCTTTTTTCTTTTCTGTTCATTGTTCACATCTGTTTAATTCAAACACCTGCACCAAAATTTGAGATATAACATGTCTGCGGTAAAAAATTCCAACAACATTATTTCGATAACTGCCCAAATTACAGTTGTAAAAGCCTGTAGCTGTTTATGCTACAAACCCCACATTTATATCATAATAGTTTTGGAGAGAAGGGAAGGAATGCATTCAGGTCTGAGATAATAAAAAAGGTAATCTCTGAGGACATCAAACAGCGGTAGAGCTCAGGGCAGTACTGAATGCAGTGCTGAAGCATCATGAGTCACGGACCAGAGCACTACAGCGCTCTGCGTACTCTACATCCAACGAACCCAAATGCCTCCATCCTTTAGGAGATAATTGCCTAAGCATATACGAAACAACATAGCCATTTTCTGGTACCCATGGCTACTGTGAACTGTTACAAAGAGGTCCCCAGTTTTGTCTGACATGTATTTTACTGTCAACCCAAATACGCTGCTGTGTCACCTTGGACACAAGAAACTGCCGGTGTTATCAATACAAGTTGATCGTATGCTGTGGCACTGACACCAGGGCCACCATTTTATCATCCGGTGCTTGAATTCCTGAATTTCATTCCCGTATATCCACAAAACAAATCCTTTTAAAAGGAATAGAAATTCACACCTCCAGTCCTGGTTAGTCTCAGACACGACAATATAAGGAACTTGTACAGAAGTTCTAGACTGGAATTATTCATTGCACTGCTGAATAACTTGTGAGCCACAGCTATTCACTGAAGTGTGATTGATGGGCATGGTGACATTTTAACCTGAAGATATATTTTCTTCTGGTTCAGGAATTATGGAACTTGGCAGGGACTCAATCCCAAAATAAAATAAAAAGATTACATGAGCATCAAAGTAGAGAAGTGCCAAGTACTACAACCCAGAAAAATCTGCAACCCTTGAGTTAGGTTTCTACAAAGATCTACTTGTACCAATGGTTGTTTTGTACACTTTTAAAGGGCTGGGGTGAATGTTTCTCTAAATCACAGGTAAGCGATGAAATGGTAGCACAGCTATACGTGAAAATATATGCTATGTTCCCTAGAGGTCTTCAGATATTACTGGGCAACAGAGTGAAACAAAATCTGCCCTGTTACAATTGCAGGCTCTGGGGTATAGGTACCATTTGTATGCACCTGATGTCTTTACACAGCTATTCCACTGGCTGCATAAAATCCATGTGCTGGCATCCATCACCGAGTCGTCTCATCAGAGCACAAACCTACAAGTCATTGTTATATAAAGGGATAGGATGCCTCTTCCTTTTAGACTAAAGAAAGATCTGAACAAGTCTTAAATCTTACTAATTAACCCAGAAACTGCTTCTAGCAGCCTGCAGTAGAAAGAAGCAACTTGCTTTCCTGATAACAGCAGGCACAACTGTGGAGCGGTTCTGTCACACTCTGTCTGTCTGACAGTAAAAGGAAACTTCCAGACACACTTTTCATTTTTCCTGTGTCTTACTGATGTTCGTATAATTCAAGCAGTATGCTTGCCTGGAAGCTATCTGATGTTTCTACCTGTACCACCCATCATAAACAATCAACCTTCGCTGACAACTCCATTTTTCAAGGAAGATAAAGTCAAAGTCCTGCCACTATGTGCCCTGGCAAAGCAGAAAGGATACTGCAGCACTCTCAGCAGAACCAGAATCCTTTCATTTGGTGTCAAAAGAGCCGCTGGGAAGGATGGGCTCCCCTCTGTCAGGAATGGCGTAGGCACCATTGATCCTGCTTCTGAGGAGGAGGGATGCACTGGATATTGCAGTATAATTTCCAGTACTATTCTGCTTTCTTCTCCCTGATTTTACTTCTGGCTACAGCTGGACTGAAGGCAAGCATCATCAGAATCAAATCAAACAAAAGGCAGAGTCTCTCCAAACCACTCTGAGTTAGTGGGACTAAGTCACGTACTAAATCACAAAACAAACAGGATTTACTTCTCTGCCTTGAAACTAATGCTGTGATATATTCCTGATGTCTTCAGTTTACCGTTCCAAATGCAGTGACCATTTGTTATCTTTACAACACCTACAATTAAAACTTCTGTTTGTGACTTCTACCTGTTGAGCGAGTCTACTCAAAACAGTTTTAGATTTCTCTTGATGTTCAGGATATCATTTCTTTAGGACTAGATTCCACGCTCTGCTTCCAGGAGAAACAAGCCAGTCTCTGGATGGCCTCTTGGTGCTGAGCAATTCCTTGGTCTTGGAGGGGCTCACAGCAAAACTGTCCACCTCTAGGTTGCATCAGCTGAGTTGATGATTGCAGCACAACCCAGAGCCCACATGGGGCTCTGTGCTGGACCCCTGTCCCCGGCAAGACCTCAACGTTGTTCTTTCACAGCCAGATGTGCATGTGAAATTTGTGCATATCACGCAGGAGGAGGAGGACTAAAGCTTTGTTCCTTTCCAGATGCAGCCTCCCTCCGGCACACCATCTGTGTGAGGGCACCAGGGTCCTCGGGGAGCAGTAATGGCTGTCAGCACCACGCTCTGCAAAGCCACTTTTCTTTTAGCAGGGCACAGGGCGTTTGTGGACCGCTGATGAAACTCCTGCCCTTGCTCCTGACAAGAAAGTCACAGGGTCCTTTACAAGTACCAATATTAGTTACTTGCAATGATATGTTGAACGCTGTGGTGAAAGAAGCATTAGCACTAGTGTTTTATAAATGAGGAAACTGATGTACAGGGAGGTTAAATGACCTATGCTAAAAATCAGAACTCTCTAAACCATGATCAAAAATAATAATAATAATAAAAAAATCAAGAGTTCTTAGCCCCCACCTGCCTCCTGCTCAACAGGCTGAATATATGTCTTTCTTGTAAAAAGTGGAACAAATGCCGTGGCACATCTGCACTTCCTTTATTCCTCATCCATCATTCATATTTTATGTTCCACCACTTGACTTTCCCAACTGCCCTTCATTCCTATATTGAATTGCACACACACACACATACTTGTCATATACTCCTCTTTGAAAGATTTACTGGCGCTGATAGAAGTTCTCTATGCTGTCAGTCCCTGTGGAATAGAGATAACTCTGAAATGAGGGACAGTTGAGAGGTTAGAGGCCCAGGACGTGAATCCAGAAACAGCTTGCAGATTTTAAGCCATCGTATGGGGACTAAGAAAGGAGATAATGAGAAATGGGTGGGATGAGCAAGGATGTTATTCAGCAAATGAAAGGGAGGAAACAAAGCATGTTTAATGTTTACGGTCCTCATAATTGTGAATCTACTTGGCATCATCCTTATGCCCAAATACATTGCACGATATTAGAGCCTTACAACCATCTGTCTCAAACATACCACATTTCCTCCTTTATGGCACACGATGGTACTTACAATGTAACGGTACATAACCTCCTCCCCTTCTTCCCTTTCTACCCAGAGAAGCCAAGGCAAGCAAATTCTGGGACCCTCAAGCCAGTATTTTTCTCTGGCTTGAGAAACGAAAAGAAATGAAAAAATCTTATTCTTCATTTTTTGTGTCCTGAACTTCATAATTTTGTTTTCTGTATGCTAATGACCCAGTGCTTACATTTGGGGCCACATCTTTTCACAGATCATCCTGTCCTCCCCTTGCCAGCAATCTGCCTGTTTTCTCGAACTGTGCGCCCTTAGACTTCTAGCTATAGAAAAATAGCTCAACACATTAATCTTTCTCCCCAAGGACGGACTACAGGTGAAGTTCACGCATTTTGGGGGGTTACTTAGATCACTGGTCTTTGGAGCTGTGATTACCATTTTCCTATTTGTTTATATAGCTGAGTAAAGTCCTCACTATAAAGCTGCAATGTCACGAATATGGAATTTGCAGGGCAGCAACAGCTAAAAAAATCCCTTTTTCAGGCTCAAGACAAAGATCCATTGTTATTCCACCATTCATTATTTACAGTTGGCTCACTGAAAATATTAAGCCATAAAGCTTAGAGAAATCTCTTTATTAAATGAAACTCTTATCCTCTGTGACTCCCCTTGCTTTTGCTGCTGTTTCTCTTGCTGGTGAACAGAGGTTCACAGTGGGGCAGCAGCAGATTGAGAGCTGTGGCCAGTCAGCATAGCATTTCAAAACACAAAGTGAAAATGTGTTGTGATGTGAATAGCTACTGCTGATCCGTATGCGTTAATGCAGACCGTGGCTTGCTTTCACCATTAATGGGGTGAAACAAACCTTCGCATGCACTTGCAAATACTTCAGGGTTCAGTGAAGCTTGTACTTAGCATCAAAGTCTGAGGTGGCAGATGAAGGAAAGGTAAGAATCACACTCTGGAAGGAGGGGAGAAAGGAAAAATATCAATCCTTTCTCTTTTTTTCTTCTAATTTCACCCCCAAGAAAGCATATACCACCACCAAGAACAACAAATTTTGTAGAGAAAACACTGAGTGAGCTGAGAGCTAACCCGTACATTACAGGAGAAGGGGAAAAACGTACCAGCAAATGTTTATTCTGGATCTATCATTCCTACTGTTTTCTTTTCAGAGTTTTTTATTCTGGGGTTATATCATCCAAAGAAGACTGCAGCCCTTCTATCCCCAGCTGCCATATGCCATGTTGTACAGAGCAGGACTCTAGAAAAGCCCAGCTGGAGTGGCACCTCTGTATAGCAATACTGTCTACCTGGCACTATTTCTTACTTTGTCTCTTCGTGAAACATCAAGTGTTCTTTCACCATTAGACGTCTATTGGAACAAATAAGGTTTTACTGCCCTGCACAGCTTCATAATCATCATTCTGTCTTCTTTAGTGTGTTTGCCATCTTTGCACCTACTATATCTTCATGTTGGAAGGCTGCATCAGTCAAGTCAAGTAATGTGTGTACCTTCTGTGTTTAGAATCATGTTATCATCAATAAGAGGTTAAAATCTCCCTAAAAGACAGAACCATATCACTGTACCTTTGGCTCTATGACATGGTTCCTCCTACATAGCAGCCCTTGTAATCCAGCTGACTCGGGCACCAACAGAGGAGTTAAAGGGCATGCAAAGAGAGGTGTCAGAGCGTTCACAGCTTCTTTCCACTCCATGCTCTTTCTGTGGTTTTACACATTTCAGGTCAGTTGCTTAAAGCAGAGTTAATGCTGCTTACAACTGCTAAAATCTCTCGCAGAATGTCCTGTACACGTAGGGAATAACAACCTCTACGGGTGTTGCAGACAGAGAGTTAATGCCCCGTGCATAACAACTCTTGCATGGATATTCATAATTGTAAACTGGTGTGAGCTTGAGCCTTGTGCTACTTCCAGTAACAAAGCCCATCAGGATCTACACAATTCACCCTGACAAACCCACCTCATGCAAATACCTCTGATTTACCTACAGAAAATATTTTCTGTAAAACTACTTTTGGATGATTTAGACTGATTGGATCATATCCACTACATGTTCTTAAGATACTTTTTTATTCCACAAATACTAGGTAGCAATTTGGAGAACACAGACACAAATATTCTCACCAAAAGAATTCCAGGCTCTCCAGTCAAAATCAGCCCTCATTCCTAGACAAGCCGTGTTGGATCTGAACTGCTGAGGACTGAATATCACTCCTGACAGAATCACAGAATAATGCAGGTTGGAAGAAACCTTTAGAGGCCCTCTGGTTGAACCCCCTGCTCAAAGCAGGTCCATTTATAGCAGGTTGCTCAAGGCTTGGTCAAGTTCTGAGTATCTCCAAGGACAGTGATTCCACACCTCTTCAGTGCTTAGCCATCTCTCCTTTCATTTTTTTCTCCTAATGTTTAATCAGAGTTTCCCTCATTGTGGCTTCTGTCTACTGCCTTTCATCCTCCATCTTCTCTAGCTCTGTCTTCTCTACACTGCCCCATTATGTAGCTGTAAACAACACTAAGCCGCCTCTTCTTAAATCTAAACAAAAACATTCCTTTCTCCTCTCTTCATACATCATACACTCCAACCTCCTAACCCTCTCGGTGACCCCCCTGTAGACTCCCTGCAGTGTGTCAATGTCTTTCTTTTACAGAGGAGGGACGAAACTAGATGCAGCGCTCCACTTGCATTCTCACAAGCCCTGAATGGAGGAGAATGATCTATGCCCTCTATCAATGGGCCACACTACCTCTAAAAGAAACCAGTATACAGTTGGCTTTCTTCTCAGCAAGGACATACTGCTGATTCATTTTCAGATTTTTGAAATGAAACACCCAGATCCTTCACTGCAAAAATGTTTACTATCTAGCCTGTACTGCTGCAAGGGATTAGTCCAGCACAGACACAGGACTTTTTGCATTTGCCTGTGCTGAACTTCACAAGGTTTCCATCATTTCATTTCTCCAGGCTGCTGATGTCCTTCCAGATAGCACCTCTACCTTCCCAATACTGAGAGCTCTCCATGCAACCAACCCCAAGTTTTTTTTATGACTTGCAAAATTGCTGAGAGCACATTCCATCATTTGAGGTGTTAATAATTAAGCAGTACTGACCCCCAGTATCATCCCCTGAGGAACACCACGAGTAATCAGCCACCAGCTGGACTTCTAACCACAGATCTCAACCCTTGGTGCTTGTCTATCCAGCCAATTTTCCACACGTTTATGCAGTCTGTATCTCACCAATTTGTCCATCAAAATACTGTGACAAAGGCTTTACTGAAGTCATGCAATATCCTCTGCTCCCTGCTCGTCCACTATGCCATCCATGTCACCACGGAAGGCAAACAGGTTGGTGAAGCAATTTGCCATTGCTAAATCCACATCACTTGTTCCCAATCACCTTGGTTTTCTTCATGTGCCTAGATTTAGCCTCCAAGCAATTTGCTCCATACCCTTCCCTGGGACTGAGGTATAGATGGCCAGTCTCTAGTTCCCAGCTCTTTCTTGTCCTTCTTTAGAATGGGTGTGACTTGCCCTGTTTTCAGAAATTAGGAACCTTCCTCAATCACTATGGCTTTTCAAATATTACAGAAAGAAAAAATTCCTTCACCATCCTTAGATGCATCCTATATTATCCCATGGACCTGAGTTTGTCTGATTTGTTTAAAAGGTCTTTATTCTTTTTATATATATATACATATATAAAATTTTATTTTATTTATTTATTTTCATTTGCTGTGTAATGCATCACGTCACCAAAATTTGCTGCTAGGCTCAAGGATCTTTGAGACCTGAGGGCAAACTGCACTTTCACATCCTCAGGAAGTTCTTCTTCTGCATGCATCCAACATAGTGCATCCTCTGGTCAACTCATCAATCTCTTGTGTGAAGAAATTGTCTTATGGCACTTTGCAGAAACCTGGGTTGCTTGCACACAGCCATATTGCCTTTCCAGCAGACATCAGAATGATTAAAGTCCCTCACGAGTACCATAGCCTGCAATCATACAGCTTCCTCCATCTGTCTAAAGAAGCCTTCACATACTTGGTTTCTTTGAGCAGGCAGCCTGTAGTGGATGCCTACCATGATATCACTTGTGGTGGTCTGTCCTTTTATCTGCAAGCTCTCGAGTGATTTGTCACCTGTTCCAAAGCAAAGCTCCATCTACCTGAGCTGATCTTTTGCTAATCCACCTTCCTGGCCTTCCTAAAGGACCTACGTTTTTCTATTGCAGCATACGTGCTGCCACGTGAGCTACCCCTTGTGTCCTGGCTTGATCCTTTGAAAGAAGAATCTACTCAATGGCAGCCTTGGCTAAGGTTTCCCATAAGCAAACACTTGGTCAAGCAGCCTTCCTCAAGAGGGCCCTGTCAAGATTTATATATGTGGCCTTTTCAATTGCCTCACACAACTCCTTAATTATCTGTTTACACAACACAAACATTAGAAACAAAGTTGGGAAACACGACAGCATGGAGATATTTTTCCTTTCTTCACTTTCTGAATTACAGCACTAGATGAGCCAGGCATGCAAATAGATTAAGGACTCTACTAAACCTGTGGATATGAATTCATTTCCTTCTTGTCAGATCTTCATTTAAATGAGAATGTGGCTTCTCCTTTGTTTGAGTGTTCGTCTATATTCTCGCTTCTCTGCTCCCTACTTTCCACCCTGCCACACACACTTTCACCTAGCATATAAAATTCATACACATACCTCTGGATTTGATTGGCAGCATTAAGTACAGCTCAGAAAATCAAGGGGTCACCTTTGTCAGTAAGCAAAGGATGAGCATTTGCTTTCACGCACATCCATCAGGGAGTAGTAAGAAGCTGTTACTTACTGAAGAAGCCTGATGTTTTATTCAACTAAATCCCAATAAAAACATTTCTGGATATTAGGCCAAGCATGTTGTGTTTTTTTTCTTCCCTAGTTCATCATTAAGTGATACCTACTCGCTCCTCCCCACCCCTCCCCAAAGAATAGAGATTTTTACTGCATTAAAAATGTATTTCTTCATCTAACTTTATGAATCCATATTATTGCCACAAAGAAAGATAAAGGCTGATATAATATTAAAATTAAGGCGCTTTATTTGCCAATGATTTAGGGATATTTTTTAAAGTTTGGAAGTCTGAGAAAAACACTTTTCAGTTAAATGGGTAATTTTGACCTCTCATAAAGAGTAAGCCCTGGGTAAATTTCCTGAGATGCCGAAGGCTATCAAAGCTGGATGTATAATACAGATTGATTTCACTAACTATTCTAATCAAGTAATTTAGACATTAAGGGACATATATTGAGACAAATTATTAGTTACCAAGGTGCATGTTTGTAGAAAGTAGTCTTTTTTTGAAAAGAAAAAAAAATCCTAATTTCAGTAAATACCTGTTGTCAGCTACTATTATTTGAGTTCCCTTTCTGACTGAGTAACGCAGTACAGGATAGAAGTCCCATAAAAGTCAGCTGGAGATCTTCAAAGATACACAGATCAACCCACAAAAAGTATTCTGCCATAAAATGACTACGTACACACACAAACTATGATACCTATTTCCTGTGTAATTTTAAAAACATTACATATATATATGTATACATGTAGTAGATAGCTATATATATGTATATATATGTCTTCTGGCTCAGCGAGTACCTTTTCTTGCAAAAATGGAAATGCAACATAGTCAATATATTATTTAATAAAGTTAAAGAGTGAAGGTACATTAACTATGCTGTAGGTATCTTTTCCTGTGCACATATCTGTCTTCGAGATATACAAGGATGTCAGGATATGGGAGGTATTTTGCTCTGACTTGAAAGAAAGCTGCAAGGAAAGTACGTGCTCTTGAATTGTATTTGCAATTCTCATTGAAAAAATGGGGATTTAGGCAAGAGACTTCCATGGAGGCATCCTTTTCTTCAGGGACTCATTGCACTCCCACTGAAACTCATTACAAGTTAGGCACTTAATTTTCCTTAACTCCACAGCTCACCCAGTAGAAGAAAAAACACACATTTATTTTCACTTTAGCACAAAGTCATAAGTTTTAAGACACCTCCAGATGTTATTTGAGCTCATATAGCCAGCCTCAGTTCAGAAACTCCCCTACCTACCCCCTCCCTTAAGTAACGTGTGATGACAGTGACTTTCAGCTAGTGGAGAATAAGCACCTGAGAGCAATTACATTTTGTAGTGTTGCAGCTGGATTAGGAATAGGACATCAACCCACCCGCTAAATGCAGCAGGCTCTGGCAAAGCCACAGTATTTGCCTTGCTTTATTCCAGTTTCTTCAGTCTTTCTACAAGCTAACATAGAGCAAATTACACCTAAGACTTTCAAATCATGTTATAATCATTATGTACAGAACTGAGAATTGTTAACAACCCACATTTTACTGCAGGGAGAATGCAGAAGCATCAAAAAGTGATCTAACATCAGACAGTAAGACTGTGACAGAGACAATATGAAAACCTGCAAGTCCTGTATTTTCAACTACAAGCCTACCTTTTCCTTGCATAACTTGTGTTTTTGTCAAAGAGATGCACTTACATGCACTTCAGTCCTTGCTGTTGTTACTTTTTTATACCAAGCAAATCATCAGTTATGCCTCAAACTAACCTTTCCATTTAGTCTTTAAGACACACACTCTAATCCAATGACTGACTATGCAGTTATGGGAGGAAACCTGCAGTGATGAGCTAGTCCGTCTACTATAACAAAATGACTTGTACAGCTCTTTATGGCTTTCAAAGCTTCAAAAGACTGAATTTTCATTGCTGACCACTAGGTAATAAAATAATTTTTAATCTCTCATAATGTTCTGCTCAGATATACATGCAAGACAGTATTCTTCATACCTGAGCTAGGGTATGCAAGTCTGGGGTGGCTAAGTCCTTCATGCTTTTTCCTAAGTGAATACTGATGCTTCAGCTAAAACCAGTCCCGCTGTCTACCAGGTACTGTTTCTAATGCACACTTTAAAAAGAATGGAAAAAAAGGGCTGGTAGTTACTATGACAAAGAAATGCCAGACGCTGACATGGATGGACCAAAAAGCATAAAAACATTTTTTCAAACAGCTTTGGCCTTCCATATGGAATTGAAAACTGGTTAACAACCATATCTTTTGTAAGGGTAATTCTAGAAGTCTGTCCAGTGCTCTTTTGTTATGATCACTGCTGTTCAGCTGGAAAGGGCAACTGCATAATGAAACCCAACTGCTGTAAGTAAAACCATAGAAAACAGTTTACAACAAATATATATATACATATATATATATTTTTTTTTTTAAGTGAGAGAAAGCAATTACTCAGAGGTGTAATGGCTTTGAGTTCTTTAGTGCCTACAGAGTGAGACTGGATCTCTTTCTTATGGTTATCAGGTAATTCAAAGAAAAGCAAGAAGTTTGGTGAAAACATGAAATTCAAGGGCCCTTATGTATAGAGAAGATCAGACTTGGACACAGTCTGCCTTATTAACTAGAGACTTACTTGTCTGTCATAACTGTGAATTTGTCATTTACAGTTATAATTGTGATAAAAGATAATAGCAAGAGGAACAAATAAAACTGCTTTACCACAGAAAACCTGAGCAGCTATCAGCTCAAGAGAATATGGTGACACCTTTACGTATTTTGCAGCCTTGTTAAATAATCATTAAGATGTGATAACAAGTTGCTCCTAGAGGGAGCGACCTACAGAATAAGAGACCTTCCCAGTTTGATGTACTGTGGTGCAGGACAAAAGCTCTTGTGTCATTGTCCCTGTGCTGCACACTGAAGAGCAGCAGCAGTTGGGGAACCCAAGAGGGAAAGAGTTGATAGGCCCTAGGCAACGTTGAAAGGACTGACACTTCCCAATTGATTTTCTGCAAAGCTGATTAGCTGTGGCTGCATGTTTGCACTTCAGGTTAGAAAACCCATTTGTGATTTTGAAGGGTGTGTAATAAAAGCATGAGTCACCACAGTACGGACGTTTAATCTTAGTTTTGCATGTTTTAAATAGGACAGCAAGTTCCTGACTACTCTTTGGGCATCCTGTCCCATAAGCCAAGGATCACAACATCAGCCAAATTATCATCCAGGTCTATCTCGGGCCATGCAGCCTCACGTATAGTCCTCACAAAAGGAGAATGAAAAGAGCCTTCCAACCTGCCTGGACGGTGTGAATCTGGAGGGTCCAAAGTGAGAGCACTTTGTCTCTTGTCCCTGGTCAAATGATAAATTCTCATTCCAGTGCCCTTTATACTCTATTTCTTACTCTTTTTTCTTTGTTTTTTTTTTTTTGATCCCAGCACCCTATACTCTTATCACAGGGCCTTTTCTACGTTTTGTTTGTTTTGAAATCAGATGCCACCATCTTTTACTCTCAGTTTGCATTTCAAGCACCTGTTTGCTTCTGAATCTTGTGATGTTCTTACTGCTTCTCAGTCTATTCATTTCCTGAAGCTGTTCAGAAGCACAATACTGTTTTTAGCTTCTCTTAGCATCATTACAGAGAATGGAATGGCACTGCTGCTTTTGAGAGTGAATGAGAAATACCACTGACATTTTGATACTCTCAAGAAGCAGATAGATACCATTACCCTGGTGGTTTTTTGTTATTGTTGTTGTGTTTTTGTTTTTGTTTTCTAGGTGTCTTTTTATTCCTCCTATAGTTCTCAGTCTCAGCACAATCTTTGCAGATGATTCTATTGTTACTGAATGCTTCTACCTGACATCTAGCTTTTTTCCCCATTTTCTGTGGGTAGAATCTTTGCATTTTTTTCTCCTTTAAACTCATGGCATGTTTATCTTGTAAAATCCTCAGGGTTAGAGCAAAGGACTAGTACCTAGGTTAAAGGGGGGCCTAGGGGACATTTTTGTTTTACCTTTGCCTCTTGATAAAACTTTTCAGTTGCATTTTGGACTTTGAATCCTTTACAGAACTTTTGGTGTTTTGTTGTTGTTGTTTGTTTTTGTTTGTTTGTTTGTTTTTGCTAATCTACCTGATTCCATGCAACTAGGGCTGATACAGTTTCTTTGTGGAAAGTAGGTTGTAGGTATGAACTTTATATAAAAACAAAACTCCATAACTCGTTTTATATTATTTTATCAATAGGGTTCCACAGCTGAATATCTTAGGGTTTAAAGTATTTCTGGATTTGCTATACCACCCTTTATAGCATTAAAAAAAAAATGTAAGCACAATACAAATAGGACATCATAGTGTATTTTCAAATAACTCCAAACAAACCAACATCCCCAGAAGTCTCATATAACCTTAGTAATTCTTCAGTTCTGTTTCATTAATTTATTACAGGTTTAATATTTGCACACCCGATTTTAGTACTGTATCATATCCACTGATCAGAATATCTCACAGAAACAAAAAGATGATCTTAAAAATGGAAGGAACAGAAACAGGATAGAAATGCAATGTTCATGAAATAGGAGTTGGGAAAAAAACATCAAATACACAATGAATGGTCCTAAATTAGAAACAGTAAGAAAAGGAGAAAAACCCGAGTGTTTTAGTCAGTCCTGGGATGACAGGAAGAAGCTAGTTCAATATGGCAATGAAAATGGCAAATGTACCTACTAGTTTGTAATAAAGAAAGGAAAATATTAACATCACTGTTTAAAAACCTGCATCCGCTCATACAGAAGGAAAGACAATCAAAATGGACCAATTACAGAAAAACTAGTAGGAACATCAGTCCTTCATATCTGGCCTTTTCTTCACTGACTGTTTTTGGAATCCACTTGACTCGAAAATGAGAGACTATGACTGTAAACAGGATTCCGAGGACTGAAAAGTGCCCATTTTACAAGAGAAGAATACATATAGGCTGTTAGCCTAGCAAAGAAAAGTACTCCGAGCATAAGGGATTATTATCTTTAAATGTTGGAAGAGGAAGAATATATGAATGTGGGAGGAGGTCCTTAAAACAGAAAAACAATCTTGGCACGAGAACACAGCTAATCTGGGAAACAAGATTTTTTCTAATCATCAGAGCAGTGATTTCTTCAAATAGGTACTGTGTACCTGTCATACCTTTTTCTTCACTAGGCGTGGTGGGAAGCAAGGAAGTTAGAACTGCATTAACAAACTCAAACACTCAGGAATCAGTCACACTGAGCCATATGAGGTTCACTGTATTAACTGTAATATAGTACCTACACTTACTATAGTAAACTAATCACTACAATAGACTAATTCATGTACTCTGTAAAACTGTAAAATCTGTAACGTCAAGAAAGTGATGAACAGTGAAGATCATAGAATCATAGAAGAGCTTGGGTTGGGAGGGACCTTAAAGATTATCTAACTCCAGCCCCCTGCCATGGGCAGGGACACCTCCCACCAGACCAGGCTGCCCAAAGCCCCATCCAGCCTGGCCTTGAGCACCTCCAGGGATGGGGCATCCACAGCTTCTCTGGGCAGCCTGTGCCAGGGCCTCACCACCCTCTGAGTGAAGAATTTCCTCCTAACTTCTAATCTAAATCTCCCCTCTTCCCATTTAAAACCATTCCCCCTTGTCCTATCATTATCTGCCTGAGCAAAAGCTGCTCTTCATCATTTTTATAAGCCCCCTTTAAGTACTGAAAAGCTGCAATGAAGTCTCCCCGGAACCTTCTCTTCTCCAGGCTGAACAGCCCCAGCACTCTCAGCCTTTCTTCATAGGGGAGGTGTTCCAGATTGCTGTATTGCTTAGGAAAGCAGATCTTGGGTTAGTGAAAAGATATAAAAAAGTGGGTATCTACTTCGAGCACCTGTCATAACAGTCTGAATAAAGCCCCTGCGTGGAGGAGCTCTTTCTGGCAGCTGCACATCTGGAATGATGGTGCTGTGCTCTGGTAAGGTCAAGTCTGTTCACATTTCTCTTTTCAGCTTGTCAATACTTTTATTTCGGTTCGTTTATTTTCTTTGGAAATGACAGTGTTTGAATCTTACTTCAAACTGCTGCTCCCCCACCTCTTTTGAGGCTGTAGAGTATAAATGTTCATATAATCTTCAAATTGCTTTGTGTAAGAATGGAATCACTTCTTATAGTTCTTTAAACACCTTTTCCTCTTCTCTTCTGAATTCTTTTTTAGCATCCTCCCATTTTTACCAGAAATTTAAGTTAATTTTTTGAAATAATGATATAAGTTAAAGGTAGGTACCTACATCTTAACATAACCATCCAGATATGTGACGTAAGCAGACAAGTAGCCTCAGTGTTCTAGCCACAGTCTCTGTTCACTGTCCCCTTTACATAATGTTAAGTCCATTAACCACTTCCAGTTAAGTTTTATGGAGGAGTAAAGGTGTTGAAACCATTCATCTCCTAAACAGTTTGGAAGAACAGTAGCTGCATGAAGCAAAGAAACCTACTTTGTGCCTTGACTGTTTGGCTGTGCCATAAATATGCATATAAGCTACTGCCAAACATAAAGCATTCTGACTCTTTTCCAGCCAGGATTTAGGGGATATGAGAAGGAGCTTAGCATTTTGCTTGCAAGAGGTTTTGAGGACACGGCTGGAGCAGGATGTATGAAATACCATGCAGTGGGCTAACTGATAGGAGGAAGAGCAGAATGCTTTGCCTAAGGGGTGCATCTGAAAGAGAGGTTATGTGAACCATGAAAGGAACCAGAGCTTTGCATAATTGAAGCCATAAGAACATGGCACACACATCCCCAGGAAATCTCTCATTTCTGGTGATGCTGGATCTCCCTGTGGATCTTGTGGAGTATCTTTTTAGAAAAAAATCTTTTATGTGTTAAAATAAATTATTTCTTTAAGTATTTGCCCTGATGATACATGACTCAGTGTATGAATTTGTAGGTATATGGAACACATTCAGTGTTTGGCAGGTAGATTTTTGGGCATTAGGAAGCAAATAAGTAAGTTTCAGCAAAATATACATAAGTACTTATTACCTAATGTACAAAAAAATGCTTTTTTTCCTTTTAACACAGAGTCACCAAGTGGAGTAAAAGCTTTTGGGATGATTATTTGGTGATATTAATGGTGTTGATTATGATATTAATTTACAAGGTTGGATGATGTTACAGGGATAGAAAGCACCAGGAGGGACAAGGAGGTTATTATTCTGAAATAGAAATCGTGTGCAATATTATAGTATTACAGTATTTTGAGTGCTTTAGTTTTTCTGAATGCTGTAGCA
This sequence comes from Anser cygnoides, assembly GCF_040182565.1. Classification (NCBI taxonomy): domain Eukaryota; kingdom Metazoa; phylum Chordata; class Aves; order Anseriformes; family Anatidae; genus Anser; species Anser cygnoides. Next base: position 81,465,443 of record NC_089874.1, read on the forward strand.
TCGCACTGTGTAACCTCAAGCAATACATGTCGTTGAATTTGTTCAGTACTAGACAAGACTGCTGTTTGGATTTATTCAATTTGGAGTGAAATCATTGCTGTGAATGCTGCCAAGTGTAAACCAGTGATTCTCTTTGTTACCAAATGCCTACTTGCTACTTTAATAATTGGTCTCTATTTCATTATTGTGCTAGGGGAAAAAAATGTGACCACAGCAACTCCAGAATATCAAGTTCTTCTAATAAACACGAACAATAAGATATGAGGCAGTTAATTTCTGGATAATTGTAGGTTGATGGTTCAGTGTGTACATCCCAAGGTTAATTGGCTTGTGTCTTCGTAAAAGTCCAGGAACTGCTCTGAAATTCAGGGAGTTGGGGTTATATTCACAGCAGGAACCAGAACTTGGTCTGTAGGATGGATGGAAAACTGCCTAGCCCACTGAATTGCAAGGTATCATAACCAGTGATATGACATTAGTGGGAGCTAAACTGCAATTTACAGCTGTCTTACATAACCTAAAGCCACTTCCTGAATGAGATTAACTATGATGTTTAAATCAGTGTTATAGAGTGAGGTAGAGGAGGGATGTTATTTCACTCTGGAAAATATCCATGGCCTGCAATTTCATTTTTTTGGAATTTAATTACCACAGCTATAAAAGTACATTCTCAGTGAAACCTCATTACAAATATGTGTGCTGGAAAGCTGCCTCTCTCTAATGCATTCCATTTTAACACACGCACACAAAAAAAAGACAGAGCTTAATCTTAACCTATTACAATATATGGGACCTCACTTTCATTACAAAGTTCTGGTGCTGCTGTTTCATACAATTTTGTATCAAGGTGGATTTAGTGTGATTAGTAAAGGGCCCCAAAGGGCCCCACCAGACCAGGCCGTGGCCCCTCGGCAGCCCCAGAGCCACCAGCCCCAGAGCCACCAGCCCCTGCCCCATAGAGGCTGCAGCAGGGCCGGGCTCCAGCTCCCCACAGCCCTGCCCTGCCTGCCCATGGGCCCAGCCCAGCCATGGCCCCATGGAGGTGCCTGGTGCTTGGTCTGCCCCGGTGCCCCCCGTGCCCGGCTCTTGGTGGGGCACTGGGACGGGCCCTACCTGGCCCTCACCAGTGTTAGAACACACTAACACTGCTTCTTACCTGTGTACTGCCGACATTTTGGAGTACAGCTCTTGCACTTTCTAGTACCAAAGACAGACATTAGTAAGTCGCACAACTTAATGCCAATTTGATCTGCTGCTTTCATGCCGTTTCAGTTTATAGCCTTATTACGAAAGTACATGAAAGACTCCCTTAATTTCTCTCCACATATTTTGCTGAAGTAATTCCTATTTGTGTAGCATGTGTCTGATTCCATTTTTGAAAACCTGGTAAAATTTTCATGGAGCTTTGCTTTAAAGTTAAGCAATCCTATGTATCGGAGATGAACACAAATACTGTAAATATATTCACTCACACACACACACACACAAAATGCTCACAGTACAAATGCATTGTGCACAGCTTTCACCTACCTTTTCCTTTCTGTCACGGTGAGGAGACACTTGTCACTGCCCTTGATGCTTTTGGGGGCCTCTGCTGCTGTGACACTGCGGAGAGAGAAGCTGCTTCAGATTGTGTCTACTTTCAATAAAAAATCCTCTTTTAAAATTACTTATGTATGTGACAATGAGCATGATGTCAAATACAGGTAGCTAACGCTGCAGTCCTGCAAGCATTTTAAAAATCGATTTGTGTTTCTTGCTGGAGGAATTAGGCCCTGGCTGTTTTCAGGCAGCCATATTAGTATTTTGGGCCAGGATGTTTTTGGGGGTTGGGGGTTGGGGGGAGAAAGGAAAAAACTGGACAGTTTTTATTTGACTATAAATCATTAAAGGCAAACCAGATGGTTCACATAACAGTGGCATTAAAGTAAAATGAGTAAAAGTATGCCTAGGGAATAATAAAATCTTTAATTTGTCTTTCATCCTCAGCCTTAGCCAGTGATTGATGGGTGATTTCACAAAAGTGTCCTGACAAGATTCTGAGTGAATCAATTTACAATAATATTAATACAGCTCAACTGATGATGCATTTTCTGTTTATTGCACCAGCATAGACCTATTTCTTCACAATTTTCCTTACGTTTGGGGTATTGCTCAGTTCAGTGCCCCGCTGACATGAATGTCATTGAGTAACACTGAGTTCCTCAGGAAAAAAAAACTCTAATTTTAAGTGGAGCACTAAAAACATTTGGCTGTTTTAACATCATATTGAGGAACAGTAATATGATACAGTCCAGCTGACATGAGCACTGTGTCCCACAATGTATTATTCTATCCCATGACTATCTGCCATGGTCCATTTATCTGGCCTGTGACCAACTTTATGCAGAGGATAATGGACACTCTTTTGCAACACGGGTTAGCACCCAGAGTGAAGCTATAATGTCTTGTGTTGGCTACGATCTGCCCTGCTGAAAGCATCCGCAGTATACTTTATATGCATATCTCATCACAGCAAACTTCCTGTGAAATGAGGTGTCTGGGTAGTGAAAAATAACTTCAGCTTAAAAGGAAAGCAGGGTTGTTACCACTACTCATTTCATCTTCATAACCTAACAATTGTGTTAAGTTTTATGTACAACACCATCAACTGCATTTTTAAGTGCATCTCTCCTCTGGGCCCTTCTTTTGGCCTAAGCTTGCACCATTAGTTTCGCCTTCGAATTTTATTTCTTTTTTTTTTTTTTTTTTTTTTTTTAACGTGGTTAGAGCAGCAATCTCCCCTTTCATATAGGTCACACAGACAAAATATTGCTTCCAAGTAAACTGGCACTTAAGAAAAAATAGAACAGATTGCTTTTGCCTGGGTAAAATTTTATACCAAGTAAACAGTCAAGCACAGATAATGTAATCTCTAATAATAAATTGTTTTTCCAGATATTTACCTCACATGTGAATGCTGCAAATTTAACATCTGTAAGAAACTTTCCTACAGATCTGCAGGAATGTTATTTTCTGAAAAAGAAGGGTACAAAATCCAAACTATTTTGGCCTAGCTATTAAGCAGTCGATGCTAGTGCTGTGATATTGGCCTATCCCACCAAAAAGAAAAAACTAAACAAAACACCTGATGTTGAATGGTTAGAAAATCATCATAATTTACTGAAATCAAGCATTGTAATTATACCCTTTGAGAATCTTTATGAAGCATGTTCTTGAGGCCATGTGTGGTGACACACTGTAAGGGCACTGTTGGTTTGAAGAGCAGGCACTCAGCCAGACTGAGCTCTGTGTAACATACACTAGTCACAAGATGTGACCTCCTTCAGATTTCACTCTTACAGTAAATAAGCCATTTACTGTCTGACCCACTGAGCACTTAGTTTGTTCTGTCATGTTGTAGGAAAGTTTTAAAACTGAAGGTAACAGAGTTGAAAAGTATCTTGTCATGTGGAATATTTATTTTCAAAATTTAATGGTTTTACTGAAGGGCTAGAGTCCTAACCTTTCTTTGATGAAGATCACCTCATTCTCAACATTAATGAGTTAGTACACCGAGATGTACATTTTCTTAATACACAGAGTCACAATCCATCTTACTCAGGTGGATTAGTTGTGGGAAAAGAATGGAAATTTCATAAACTATTGACTTGAAAAAAATCACACATTTCTATTTTTAGCTCTTTAGGTGGTCTAGACTATGTAAAAAAAATATTATGGAAAACAATTCTCAGTGGTTCCAACACCTTTTCTAGCTTGACCTTTTTTGCTACCTTGTTCTTTGAAACCAGTTTTAATTAAAATGGTGATAAAAATTATTTTGGGAGTCAGCCTGTAATAAGTCTCACAACAGCACTATTCCATGATTAATATGAATTAATGATAGTCTGTTACCGAGGGCTGTTTTTCTCCCAATATGATGCAGACAAAATTAAAGAGGCATTCAAGGCAAACAAAAATTAAATTTTGGGGTGTGAAACAACCGTAAGAAATACACATTTTTAAAGACAGAATTCTTTCCATGCCTTTTCTGTTGCAGGTTGCCTTTGAGAAAATTATATTCAAATATCCTATTATAATTACTTCCCACAGTAGACTTCTAGTCTGACTTCTTAACAAGCAGGTCTAACAGATGTTCTTCAGAGACTTAGGTTCTATCTAGTAGTATAATTTCTGTAAGCCTGATAGCCAACTGACTGGAACTCAGGAGATTTGAACTCTATTCCATGTATAGTTTTTGGAAACTTGAAGTTTCTATACTTTGTTATTCAAAAAACAGAGCAAGTGTTATTGACTGCTTTTGTGAAGGGTTTTGAAATGTGATGAAAAGTGTTGCATACAAGCTGGCTATTGGTATTCCTATTATCAAGAGAAAGGGCTCTGTGCAAAATTACATTGAATGCTCATTTTCACACTGAAGGAGAAAATGAAGGAACAGTGCCTTGGCACGTCTGCTAATGATTAACCATGCTACAGTTCTGAGATTTTGTTTTATTGAACACTCTTTGTATGTGTGGTGTTAAAGAGATTTGCCTTTGAAGTTGGACTGGTTGCATGGAGCATGCTTTCTGTAGGGACCACAGGCACGTGGTGGAGTGCTATGCCACCAAGTGTGTTGTCAGTATGCTGCCAGCATAGCACTGATCTGGGCAGAAGGTTGGAGGAAGCCCAAAACATTGACCATATGGTCATACTGGAGGCTGCCCTTCCAGTGTGGTTGGGGCGTAGCCAAGCACTGGCAAAATCTACGTGAAGATCATAATATTCTATATTCTTTCAACTTACAAATCTTTTTGTTCTATGCAGCATGCTATCCACCAACGCTAAATACTTCACCACACATTCAGCTGGGTATATTTTTTGTTATTTGCATTCGGGAGGAGAAGCAATGAGCTGGTCGAGAAAGTCCATCTCTCCTGACTCATCAACATGTCTTTTCTGTGAAATCAACCATCTGCAGAATTTGATACCTGATCTTTTTTTTCCCCAAGAATTTCGTCATGAAATGATGAAACCAAACTTAGAATCCATTTTAATAAATATATATTTTTCCTGTAATGTATCAAGAAAATAAAATGCAGTTGATTAGCCTTGATTTTAAAGCCAGGGGAATAAATATGCCCTTATCAAGGGAAGAGCCATCACAGGAGGATTTAATCGGTTGTACTTTGTGTGTGCTAAGCAGCATTTCAAGGGAAATGGAAGTCTCCTGGGAAAAAAAGGTGGTAGTTTGGGCAGCTCATGATTTGTATGCTATCATCATTCTCTTTCCCCTGCCCTCACCATGTTTCAGCTTGGTCCATGTCCCTTTGGATAAAGGGAACTGATGTCTTCATTGCCAGTGCTGGAATGGTCTGGTACACACGCCTGCCTCTGCTCTTGGTTTGCTGCATTTGTTAATACATCTATTTTCCTGTTATATGTGTATTTAGTAGTCGAGGGGACATAACAGCACAGAACACAGAATTTAAACTCAAGAAGTGACTGGCATGGCCACTTTTTAATTCTTTGCTTACTACAGTTCACGAGTCTGCTGTTTTTCCAGCTGTAGGATCTGAGTATCCTATATATTCCTAGGATTCCACCTGAGCCACTGGCATTTAGATCAGATTAATGTATGCTTAGCTTGTGGAAGTGATCTGCAGCTGTGGTTCGTGGTTTTTCTTAGTTTCTTATAATACAGCAAATGGTTTCAATTCAATTCAGACATCAAGACACAACTCTATCAATTCAGTGCTCCTACTGAGGTATCATCTCATTTCCTAAAAGCAGTGTACAGCCTTTTGGCTGGGCATTAATAATAGTAAAGCCTGTATCATGATAACAAGATAAAGTACCTAGAATTGTGTTTCAATTATTTATTTTTCCTTTTTTTTTTTTTTAATTCCCATTTCACCACCAGCTGCATTCAGACCAGGATAAAGGAGATGGATCACTTAAGTACATCCTTTCTGGAGATGGAGCAGGAGACCTCTTCATTATCAATGAAAACACTGGTGACATCCAGGCCACAAAGAGACTAGACAGGGAAGAAAAGCCTGTATACATACTTCGTGCCCAGGCTATAAACAGAAGGACTGGAAGACCAGTGGAACCAGAATCTGAGTTCATCATTAAGATCCATGATATCAATGACAATGAGCCGATGTTTACAAAGGACGTTTACAATGCCAGCATCCCTGAAATGTCAGACGTTGGTAGGTGCTAACTAACAGTTAATTTCAGTGTCTGATACGGGTTCTTTATGTGGATTTTATTAAGGCCCCAAAGTTTAGAGACATCTGTTGTTTGAGTTGAGTAAAAGTACCTCAGCCGTTTTAAAAATTCTAACCCCAGGAGAATTAGCAACAACAGTTTGCCGAAAACAGAAGTGTCCACTGAGTGCAACCCACTCTCTCTGTTGTGCCCCAGAAAAAGCAAGTTAATGCAATCTTGTTTAGTTCACGGTGAAAGTAAGCTGAGCTTACCTCTGTTACATACCTTTAAAGGACTTAACATATATTGCTAACATGATTTATTTGCAGTTTAATAGTATATTAAGCCATGGTCACCCATGTGTGTCAACACAACCCCTAGAACTACTAAGCAAACCTTGTTTAGTTCAAGAAAGTAAAAAAAAAAAAAAAAAAAAAGGGGGAAATAGCAAGCACAGAAGTGAATGTACACACTTCAGGAGAGAAAACTATCAGCCAAGTCAACTCATCACTAATTCTTAGATATGTCATTAACTTCCTGTGACCCTTGTTGCTTTTTTTAGGCAACAAAAATGAGCTCCAAAGTCCATTGATGTCCATTGAAATCTTTCGATTGGTTTCAAATGTATCAAGCCGTAAGAATCAATCAACAAAAGAAAAGAAAATAATTTCCTTGAAATATGATTTTAAGATTGGATCTTTTTCACAGAAGTTGACAGGTTTTGATTTTTTCTCTGTGATTCTGAGGAAGGTCATTTTGATTTCTTTGTCAGAGAGCAAAGGATGGTTGAACTGCAAGAAGAACACTTCTAATCTGAAATAATACCTAGGGAAAGAAACGTTAATTAATCACGATGAAGAATGAGATTAAAATAAAGCTCAGGCAATATGAAAATAAAGACTTTGGGGCATACTCTCTCCTCTCATTCATGGGACTTGTCACATGGATGAAAACTTATCTGATGAAGGAGAACCTAATATTCACATTTTAATATGTGAAGTGAATACTTTATTTACAAATCTGTTTTAAATGTCAAAACCTAAGCTAATTTTTCATGTTTGTTAACACTTTGCCTAGGATTCAAAACCATTTCTTTCTCTAAAATGTATATGAAAAAACAGATTTACATTCTGATGTCAAGCACCTTCAAGTCTAAGATTGTTCAGATTGTAAATTTTAGTCTAACCTGTTATAAGCATGAGTAAATTTCTGAAAGTATATTCTTGACCGATATTCAAATTCTAAATACCTTCAGTATCTGGGGAAAGGTGGGTTTCAGGTTTGTTCATAAGAATTATGATAAGGAATCTACAAATACAGTCAATAACTGCATTTTAATAAACTGAGAAAAAGCCATCTATCATTTTGGTTTTGGACCTATGACCTTTATGAGCAGAGAAATTTCTGAAAAATAAGAATATCTCCACTTTTCGCCCTAAGTTTGACTTGAACATGAGCTATGCTTTTTCTACATCATAAACTGTCTTGGCCATGGAAAAAAAAAGTGCAGATTTTTATTTTGTTTAATTTATCATTGCAGGTACCTTTGTTGTGCAAGTCACTGCAACTGATGCCGATGATCCTACATATGGGAACAGTGCTAAAGTTGTCTACAGCATTCTCCAGGGACAACCATATTTCTCTGTTGAATCTGAGACAGGTCAGGAGAGCTTATCTGTCATTCTGTGACAATGTCTGCAATTTAAAATGACATGCTAAGCCAAGCTAGGACATATTAGACAAAAACTTCAAAGAGATTACATCTTATTCAGTGCAAAATCTGACAAATCTAATAGAGCGATACATCTGTAAACATGACACCTACATTATTTTAATCTTACCAGCAAAGTCTAATAAATACAATTAGTACTGAATGAGAACCAGTTTTCAATCATTTTTAACAAGCAGTGGGTACAGAGACTGCTGTAGATGCTTAAATTAAACCAAATAGGTTGGCTTTTAGAAGAAAACGAGAAACAGGTGGGTGTGGAAAAAAAGTGCTTAATCCTCATAGATCTTCATAATGGCTAAATTAAGACTGAAGGTTTGCTCTTTTTTTTTTTTTCTCCTTGTGCTTCTTCAAAACTTGTTTAAAGTAATTATAATTTCTGTACATCTGCAACATATCACTTTAATGCTAATTTTATGAAAGAAATCTTAATTAAGAATAATGATAGAAGAGGTAAAATTGGCTGTTGCGCTACACTAGCAGATCACAAATAGAATCCCAAACTTCTGAGTTCTGTTTTTGGAAGATATTTAAATTATACACAGTGACTGGAATTTTTTATGGGCTGAATAACAGACTGCTTTGGAACCTGTGCGTGTAAAACATACGAATTCTGGTGGACTGAATCTGCTGTACCACTAACTATCTCACTACATAGGTATTCTCTTCCCAAGACTTATAACAAACTTCTTCTACAAGAAACAAAGGATTTCAAGAAATTCTTTAAATGGAAACATCCATTTTGATAGGTTGCTGGAAGCTAGAGAAGACAGTTCTCCTCAGCAACCTTACAGGAAAGGAATGGATTATCCCAGACAATTAATCAGATTTTCACATTGTTTCTTAACTAAATCTTAGAGACTCAGGCAAAGTAAAGATTAGATGTCTCAGAGGAAAACGGAAGGTGAAAAAAGCTTCCCTTCAAGCATAAGGTATTAGATACTAAAATAAGAGGATTTTTGCACTGATGCACTCATTCTGACTTGGACAATATACTATGTATTCTTAGAGTACAAAAGGATAATTTACCTGGAAGTTCAGCATTAATAACCTTTTAGCAAGAGGGTTGTAAGGGGAATGGAGGGGAAGCAAGGTAAACCACAGGCTTGATTGTGCAGCAATGGAAATCAATTGCAAAACTCCTAGAGTCGAGTAAGTCTCTGTTGAAGCTGCTATGAATTTTCCCATGGATTTCAGTACGTGGATTTCACTCCTTTTGCCTACAAAGGAGTCATTTCTTAGCCTTGAGACATCCAGTAAGAATGCAAACATTTTGTTTCATGGTAAATCTAAATGACTGAATTTCAATAGGAGTTTTGCTCATAACTGACATTTGTGCTTTTGAAGAAGGAACAGACTGGCAAAATCATTTCAATCAATGTATAAATAGAAATATATATACTTGGGCATGCTTGGATGCTCACAATTTTCTTAATTAATTTCTCTTCTCCCATTTTAATGTTGTACTGCCTCTTTAATGATGTCTTGTTGAAGTTAGCTTTTTATTTATTTATTTTTTGCCATGTCTGTCAAAATGAAAATATTGACAGAACAGGAGAGAAAAGATGGAGCACATTATAATGAACAATGAGCCTTCTTCCAGTTCAGTGAGAGACTTTAGCATGGAACTGAAAAGGGGTAAATAGTTATGTAAAATAATACTGCTCACAAATAGGTAGAATATCTTTCTGGGGATGCCACTACTATTGTGTCTGTCATATAGGCAGCAGCCTGAGATCTGATATGACAAGTCTGTAATTTAATGTGCCATCTCATAACAGTAAATATTTGTACTGGGCAAAGTTTACTCATTACATAGAGATTGTTTTGTTCTTCAGGCTGTGGGTTTTTTTGTTTTGTTTTGTTTTGTTTTAAACAAGAATTTGCATCGAAGTGAGTACATTACTTGTGAATTTTGCCTCTTTAATTTTCATGTTTTCAGGCATTATTAAAACTGCTTTGCTAAACATGGACCGTGAAAACAGGGAGCAATATCAAGTGGTCATCCAGGCTAAGGACATGGGAGGCCAGATGGGCGGATTATCAGGAACCACCACCGTGAACATCACACTGACCGACGTAAACGACAATCCTCCTCGGTTCCCCCAGAGTATGGAACACTTACGTCCTATGTCTTTACAGTAAAATGGGCAAAAATTGATTCTTTTCACCCCAGATATTGTTTCTGCTGTTATGACTTTATTGAGTTTAAGACTTCACTTAAGAACGAAAAAGCAAACACATAAGCAAGCAGTAGCATCACGCTAAGGTTAATTGCAATAATTGGGAAACATATCTTTAATATTTTTACCCCAGTTGCAGTAGATAGTCTGAGAAGTGAATTAACATACAGAAACAACTCCTATTTCTCCTACCCATTAATAGCTTTGACTGATACAATCTGTATTTTCTGATCAATATTATTTCTATAATAGACCTTGTGGTTGACTGTCTTTTAACGTATCTGCTCTAATCTAACATATTTAACTTTTGAAGCATTTATTTAAGTACATAAAATGATCCCAGGAGCAATTCTATTTAAGTTAATATCTATACCCAGGAAACATTTGCCTCAATGGATTTTCTGACATTAACTGCAAACAGAAGCAAAGGCACAAGCAAATATACCAGATATTCCTGCCTATTTTCTTTCCCCTGCCTCAGATCATTTGGTAGATAGCTGTGTAATATTTAAATGAAACAGTAGAGTCAGGTCTCTTAGAAAACCATTTGTATTAATGATTGTCCATGGTTATAAGTAATTCAGTGATGCAGCTTTCATTCACTTCTCTTCCTTCCTTCCTTCCTTCCTTCCTTCCTTCCTTCCTTCTTTTTTTCTTCCTTCTTTTTTTGCTTTGTCTTACCAATTCTCAGTGTGTGCATGTGTGTGTATCAGTGTGTCAGTGTGTGTCAAAGTCAAGAGCAGCTGTTCGAGAAAATAATTGCAGATACTATCAGACAAATCAGCAAGCTTTGGCGGTTAAGTCACTGGGAAAGTTATTGAAAGCAACTTGTCATTTGAGTTCAAAGTCTGTTCTTAGCTGTGGGCAAAGCGTTTCCATTTAAATTAGAGCAAGTTAAGAGGAAATATAGCACTCTGCCTCCAATGAGTTAATTATACATCTCTGGACATGACTGTCTTCAATATAAAAGCCAAAGATACAGGCTCATAATGCCAACATTCCCCAGGTAGGATTTTCTCAGAGGAGAAATTCAGTGTAGCACATTAGTAATAGGCATTTGGGCTGGATTTGCATTTAGTGATACAAAGCTGCATCAGCCTCTGGCACCTCTAATATGTTTTAATTGTCTTTTGACCTCAAGACATTTTTCTTACACAGTTTTAACATGGCCAACAGAGACTGTGATAGTGTCCAGAAAAGGACATATGTAGCTAATGATACATATGTGTATCCTTCATAATAGAAAAAAGGTAGAAGCAGTTATTTTTCTCCATATGAAAGTAAGGCAAAAGCTTAAGGCTCAGTAACTCATCTGTGCATGCCCAACATGGACAGTGGGCTCAGAGATGTTGTCCAAGATAGTGTAAGTCCAACTGACAAAAGTTTCCTCTTCTGTCTGCTGTAGGCACATACCAATTTAGAGCACCTGAATCTACACCACCTGACTCGCCAATCGGCAGGATAAAAGCTAATGATGCAGATGTGGATGAAAATGCAGAGATTGAATACAGCATCACTGAAGGGGATGGATATGACATGTTCGGAATTACCACAGACAAGGACACACAGGAAGGAATTATAACCGTCAAAAAGGTACACATCTTTAACACGCTTCATCCCAGCCTCTGAAATACCAGCAAAAACTTTATCTACCACATATTTGTTTTCCATTTTTAGCACAACTTGTTTTGTTTATTAATTTGAATGCTGTCTATTAGGAACCTCTACAACATTACTTATGTAAAGTTTCTTTTATACAAGCAATTAGGATGCTTGCTGCTTTACTAGAACAATGCATATGCTTTAAGGGATCTGAAAGAATAATCATCTATGGAGTGGGATAGGACTGCAAAAAAAATCTTGATTTTGAACATGTCTACAGGAAAACTCAAGGAAGCACTATCCAGCTGTGACTTTGTCCCTAACATGCTTACAGGATTTGTTCACTTACTAGGAAGGTGCTGTGTTGACACCACAGAAATAAGCAGTATCACATTGCCTGCTTCACACTATCAGAAGGTATTAAGTTGCATAGCTAAAATGTATTAAAGTACATAGACAAACTTATTTTGACTCATGTTGTAAAGACGTAATTAATAAATCCATCAACATGCTCTTACTTCAGAAAAAAATAATAATCATCGTGCCTTGTTGGATCACAACAGACATCATCTACTAGGTTGCACATTGGCTGTCAGAAAAGGTTTCAGAAATATTGTTTACAGTGGGTTATCAGGCAAGCTTGATAAGGTTACAGATATCATCCTCCATCAGTTCAAGTTCAGTCATCACTAAATAGACATTGTGTAGATTTTCTGAACATGCACTTGCTTGTTGATATCAGTACGACACCTGTCATTACTCGTTTTTTAAGAGATGCCTTCCAGGGGCTGGTTATGATATCAGTCTAACTCTGTTTGCATTTCTGTCTGTTGGTGACAGAAGCTGTGAATTTTCTACAACTTAATGGAAAAGTGGGGTGACTAGTACCTCCCCACATTTCCCTAAGTACTATAACAAACTGTCCCTAAATGCTTCTTCTTCATACTTTTATCAGTGTGTGGCATAGTCATAGGCTATCATAAAATCATATTTTCTGTGCGTGGTCCAGGATGTCCTCTGACACCAGATGACAGTGATTCATTTCAGGGATGGAATGCCAATGTTTTAACAAGAAGCTCCTAGAAATCCCCACTCCCCCCCCAAACGGATAGTCAAGAAAACATCAAAAAAAAAAAAAAAAAAGAAAGAGCATGAAGAGTTGATGCTATTTGAGAAGGTACAATTACTTGGAGTTCAGAAGTTCTGGGCACATAATGCCCTGCAAAAGTGGTTTTTTTTTTAGAACTTATTGGTGGCAAAGAGGCTAGTCTTTGTCCTTTCTACTGGCATGTTAATTCCAGTTCAGACTCCTGTTATCTAGCACAGGCCTCTCCATGACACCCCCCATTCATTTAGCTCATAAGGCTGGTAGCCACAGCAGTCCCCACAGATCTCTCAAGCTTTTACTTTCTCTTCCCAGGCACTGGATTTCGAAAATAAAAACTTGTATATTCTGAAAGTGGAAGCTACCAATACTCATGTGGACCCTCGATTCCTCTACTTGGGGCCATTCAAGGACTCAGCTACAGTCAGAATTCAAGTGGAGGATGTAGATGAACCGCCCGTGTTCAGCAGACCAGCGTATATAATTGAAGTGAAAGAAGATGTGCCAATAAACAGTGTCATAGGAACAGTAACAGCTCAAGATCCAGATGCTGCCAAGAACCCTGTCAAGTAAGCATAGACTATTTCAGCTCATTATTAATTTGACTGCTGTTTTGATTTTGCTTTTTTTTGTCACCACACACACAAAAAATCACTTTTAAAAATGAAATTGTTCAGATATGCTTACATGTGCAGTAGCATAGATGGTAAATAATCTCTCACGCTTTAGCTTATCTTTGTATGTGTGATTGTGTTTGCGTGGCACTTGCATCTTGAATTACGTACTAGCCTCTTCAGTAAGTGATGTTTGTGTATTTGTGTAATATATGTTTTTTACCATGGAAGAGTTTACTGCAAAAGAACACTAAGATGATGTTAGTGTTCTTCTTCTGCCTCTAACATTTTCCAGTGCAGTGCAGTGCATCCTCTTGGCTGTATGACAGGGGAGCGATTCAGCATCTCTTTCTTCTCCTGTCCATCCAGACCTGTTTAACAGAGGTTGCATTTACCTTCTATACACCACAAGCAGAAGTACCTTAAAAGCAGCTTGGTGCGCACACAGACTCTGTTCTCACTTGTATCAGTGTAAGTTTAGTAAGAAAAGAATCAGGCTTATGGACCTCATAAATTACTCTTGCCATGAATCAATAAACTAGTCTTAGAGGAAGTGGAGGAAATGTTAAGGTTGGAGTAGCTAAACCAAAGCCTTCATTTTTTTGTAAATTAATACATCCATTGTTTCAGTGGGTATCTGAAAACATACTTGAGTACTTATATCGTATTGGATAGAGCATGAAAGAACTTTTAAATATCTGTGTGCTTTAATTAGATTTCATTGATACTGACAAGGTAGTAAGAGATGGAAATAAAAAATACAGCAATATTAAATCCACGTCAAATTTTAGCATGTCTCTGGGCACCTTGGAAATGCAATAGTTAGTCTTAAGATCAAAATAGAACAATGCAGGTTTAATAAAAATCCAATACGTCAATACTTTGCACTTCTGCAACAGCCATCTTTCATCAAGATATCTTACAATGCTTATGAAGCATAAACAAGTTTTAAGCTCTCAGCTCATCTTGTGAGATGGGTAAATATTGTCACCATAATTTCCTAGATGAAGAAACTAAACCTAAAACCCTTTCTTGCAGAAACTCTGTTTTCAGTTCGCATGCAATGTGCTGCACATGAGTTCTTGTTTAAGACTAAGCCTTCTAATTTTAATTAAGGTTTGCTCTAATTTACATCATGGCATGCAAGAATTATAGGAAGTTCTGGATTAGCAGAGCATAGTAGCTTGAAGGGCAACATAGTACTTTGTTGACTGTGGTGAATCCCAGGGACAAAATAGATAACTTCTATAGAATGTCTTAGTGGGTATGCTACAATGAAGATGACAAAATTGGTTGGGGTGAAACCCAGGCCCCTTCCAGTCTTCATATGAAACTGCTTTTTTGTATCTAATGGCACTGGAGAATGAGGGGAATGCTTCCCTGCTTCCTTCTGCTTCCCTGTGGTGATAACTACAACCATTTGCATTTCACACCAGCACCACCTCCTAATTGTTAAGTGATTTACAGTGGATAGGGATTATGCTGTGTATTGTTGAGTGTTGCCTACTGGCTGTTTTCCATTAATTGGATGTGTGTGCTAAAACTTACCTATCTTTCAAAGGGCAGTTATTAAATGCTGTACAGGTACTCTGCATATTAAAGCATAATTATTGAACAAAATTTAGTAGAGATGTCAAAATTGAAGCAAAGCAGCAGAAAACTTGTCTCTTTTATACGCTAATAACAAGCAACAATCAAGGTGAAAGGAGTAGAAAAAGAAAAATGAGGAAGAGGTTAGAGCAACAGAAATAAACACAGCGAGAAGAAATATGAAAATCTTAAGAGACGAATGAAATCAGCAGAGACTAGTAGCCTGTGAGATGTTATCTTGCAATATATGTAATTTTATGGTGCTAATATCTTGGGTATCTCCTAGAATTTAGGGTCAGGGGTTGAGTCTGCATCTTTTTGACAGGATTATTTTTTTCCATTATGCAATGGAGATGCTAAAACCGATTTTCACTCTGAGCTTCGGGGAAGATACAATTAGACTGTATATATATGACTTGTCACTTGCTTGTCAATTTTCCTTGACAGTAAAAAATAAAATCTTTAGACAGTTGATATTACAATGAAAACCTTTCATTTTCTCCTCTACTTGAGTGAAGATTTCTCTTTTTAAACAAAGTGAGCCCTAACTCTGTTAGATGAAAGCCCCTTTGATCTTCCATTAAAGGAAACCTTCACAATATCATTATGAAAATGCATTATGAAAAATTCACACACACATCCCTTCCTGACCAACAAATCTTCCTGACTTGTGGTTGCATTAGACAGCAAGCTGCTGAGCACCAGGAGACAATGAAGCAAGAGCAGAATATGAGGCGGGTACCTGACCTGGTTGTGAGAGTGCTTCATCATTCACAACCTGTGTTTTGGTAGAGAATCATTCCAGGTCTTATAAATAATCTTTGCTGCCACATGACATTAAGACAATACAAAAATACACCAATAGATGTTTGGCTATGTTTGAATAATCATCTGTGCATAGTGACATTAATACACTCACGAGTAACATTCCACTGTCCAGCTGTGTTGTAAAAAAAAAGTTTTGCATTCTGCTTGTGCTTGATCTAAACAGAAATGATGTTATGAACCACTGCATACTGGAAAAATAATGCTGCAGCTGGCACTGCTGTATTGTACATCAGATCTTTTTAAATTGCTAGTTGAGTTTTTTTGCTATAGTAACTCCTCAGAGGCATAATGAAGTTCATCAGTCACTGGAACTGTCTCCCTGCTGTGATTTGATTTACTAAAGTTTCCCAGATGAAAATGAACTGCAAACAAATGTAAGGCTTAATTTTGTTTGTGTATTTTACTGACAACATATTTGCACGTGTTTGAGTCTCTCTTTCACTCTCTCCTTCTTCCTGTTATGTACGAGGAGAGAATGGAATCTCTATAGATACCTTTAACTTCCTAGCTTGCCAGTTCCTAAAGGTTTGAAAGGGACAATGTCTGAAATCTGACAAATATGCACCAGTAATTTCATTAAATAAATGTAAAAATGAGTTTGATGTCTGCTTAATTCTTACTAGGTTATGATCCATAAGTCAGAATCACCACCAATTCAACATAATTAATGGTCCTTGATCAAAAGAGACTGGATTATACAAACTGGGAAACAGAAGTGACAGTCTAGCTTATTAAAATCATCCTTCTAGATCAGGGTTAATGGTATAATTAGAATATACTTTAACTGCAATGACCTTGTATGTATTTTCTCTTGAAGAAATAAAATTAACATTTCATTAAGAAGCTGTTCTCTGTTTTCTTTTTTTTTTTTTTTTTTGAGTTTAACTTTCCACTGCACAAATGACTAAATATACAAATTGTTTCATTGGGATTTACATGTGTTAATTCTTAACATTCTGAACACGTCCTCGATGTATACAGCTCTGGTAACCTTAGAAAAAGTCCAGAATATTTGCTTTTATTTTACTCAGAACCTTTACATCAGGTGCAATTGAACTGGGCAATTTTACAAAGTAATGATAGCGATTACAATATGCCAAAGCATTAAAATATGCTAAGGCTGTAAGAAATTTTAAGTCCATTCTTAATATAAAGAATAATTGAGGGCATAATTGAAGAAAGAAAACAACGAATGGACAACTCATGCCTACAGCTAGATGCTTACTTAAATATCTTGCTGAATAAGAGCCTGAAACATACTATTGCAGTTGGCTGGAACAGCTAATCTATGGAAAATCCTGATATTTTCATTTCAAATAAGAATGAAAAATCTAGATATACTGTGAAGTGGAAATACTGAAGTATTTCAGCTGAAAGGTATGGAAAAGATCTGAAGAATCTCTGAAAAAATAATTTAATTCACAAAATGCCAACATAATATCATATAAAAGCCTGAATGAATGAAAGTTAAAATGAAATGTTTACCATATCAAATACTTACTTTGTCAAAATATAAGAGAGTCAGACTGCTTGGTGTAAACTAGTTTCCATCAAACATTTCAGCTAAGTCAACAAATTCACGTGTAGTATTTAGATTTGGACACAACGACATGGTTTGCTGGAGCTGTCCCATCACTCAGCACTGCCTATTATGTACCTTCTCACATGCTCTGTTCAAGCTGATGGTAATGCTATAATGCTGCATAAAGGAACTAGGTTAGTGACACCACAGTTGACTTTGTGCAGCTAAAATTTTGATACTGTTAGTCAAATGACAGCAAGAATAAGGACTAAATCGACTAACAAGGCATGCCTGTGCAAGTCCTACCAAAAAAAAAAAAAAAAAAAAGTTTGCTGTGCGAGTACCTTTGAATCTCATTTGGTTGTTTCCATAGCAATTTAATGTGTAACAAGAAAAACAATAATGAATACCTACTATAATTCTGTTTAGGAAGGTACTTTACACTAAATTCTCGATTTAGAACAAGACCAGTCTAATTTGATGTGGATACTATATCCCTTTTTCTGTATATTTTATTTGAAAAGGGAAAACGTGCAGTTACAAAATAATTAGCAAGTTATTTTTTTTTAATACAAACCTTTCTTAAAATCACATTTCAGATGGACTCTTCTATTCTCTCCTGCCTCCATACAAGATTATTCTCAGAAGTTAAGAAACGCTGCACAGGCCCTGGGAAATCTGTGCAGAGTAAGGGACATGTCACGCAGCTGCTCCTAGGGCAGAGCAGGGAGTGGAAATTTTTCTTCAGCCTCTGCCTTCCCTGCAGTTCTGTAGTGACAATGAACTCTGCCTGTCATTCTCCTGGCCCAGTTTTCATCTGACTGCATGCCAGCTCAGCCGAGTCTTTATCCTGGACTAGACACAAGGGACAGCCGTAGCTTCCTTGCCTCCACCGACGTGGCCTGCAAGGAGACCAAGGGAGGACACTGGGCTTCATAAGGCTCTGTCCTGGACTGTATGCCAGCACACATTCAAGCTTGAAACGAAAGCAGACTAATGCAATTGTATTCTTGCTTTAGCAACATCATAATTTATGCAAGAATTTTCATGAGAGATGAAATGAAGCAAGAGCATTTGGATCACGGTAGTAGGGCACTGTCCCATGAACTGGAGAGTTCTGCTTTTAAAGTTGGATTCAGTTCAGCAGGAAAAAAAAAATACAAAGATCAGATTGAAAATTGCATCTGCATTTAAGCTCTGAGCTCCTCCAGAGCTTGTTAGCATTCATTTTCACGTTTAGATACCATCAAGCAGGGCTGAGCACGTTAGTTTTAATGAATTACTGCAAACCTTTATGTGAGAGGCCCTGTGGAATCTCTGTTCCGTGCCAGCTTGTTTTTTTGGGGGCAGTCTTTTTAAACACTGGGAAGTGAAAGGCAGGAAGGTGCCCCAGCTGTCAAATCTTAAATCAGAAATGATTTGGAACAGTTGAGATATCAAACCATAAAAAGGGGGTTTGATAATGGGAAAGCCAACTCAGCCTCAGAATAAACTTCCTATCTTTCAGGGCACAGACTTCACATTTCTCACTAAAAACAAAGCTTTGATGATTCTCTGAGGTATGTAAATTTCACGGTAATTCATTTATTCAGTGACAATGCCCCACCTTCTAAATCAAACCTCCAATGTGTCATTATCCAGTAGCTCAGAACAAGCTCTTTGTGTGAATATATAAAGACGCTGAAGGCTGCGCTGAAAACAAAAGGCAACCCCATTTACTGGGTGTTTTATGTCTAGTCTTAGAAAATGGTTAAAGAAGATAGAAATTAAAAGGAAAGCATTCTCCTAACTCCTCTCTCTGTATTTGCAGATACTCTGTAGATCGACACACTGATATGGACAGAGTATTCAACATCAATTCAGGAAACGGTTCGATATTTACTTCAAAATCCCTTGACCGGGAAACACTGCTATGGCACAACATTACAGTAATAGCAGCAGAGATCAGTAAGTCAAACCTAAATACCACTGCTGTCCCTGATGTAATGAATTTAGCTTTCTAGCTGAGTGTGTGGAAAGCACGGCTGGACAGATGTCAGGTTATATGGATAGTCCACTCAATACTAATGAAGAAGCTGAAACTCTGGAGGAGGTGGTCTGCAGCTTTATGTTTACTAGGGACACTGCGCATCAAGAGGTAACTTAGCTGAGCAGGGAGGAAGGCAACTATGCTATGTTTTCTGATCACTAATGGCCATTTTTTTAATGTCCTTTGAATTCACAACCCATATTACAAATTTGTCTGTTCCTTAGTTTAGGACTGCTCAGAAAACAGTCATCTGTGGTAATACTAATAATCATGTTTATTTTAAGAGCTGAATTGCTGGGGATCTAGATAAAGATGTGCACGCCATGTAGCCTTAACAAGCAATCTATTTTAAGACATTAACTATAAGCATATGACCTGCTCAAATATTAGGAAATACAATTCCGGTCGCTTTTGCAGAGTCCCATTACCTGTGACTGTGAAGCATGGTGGAATGGTAGAGCTAATGTTGCCACCAGTTCTGTGACTGTCCCAGAGTCTTTGTACAATGCAGAGACTAAATGACTTTCTTTTTTTAAACATGATCTGAGAGAAAAATAAGTTCTACTTTCTCATTTTGCATGTACGTGTGTGTATGGCTCGCTCAGCTGCTGAATAGTGAGAAGAGTGTAACGAAGGGGTATTTCACTCCAGTTTTCTTTGTTCTCTAGGTCTTTTTAAAGACGAAAACTGAAGTGATACAATACTAGTGAGGCAAGCAGATGGGGTTGTATGAGAGTAGTGCACTAGAGCCTATAGGAATGATGTTAAAAAACAGTTTTCTCCCTCTTTTGAAAGCTTGCACCTTTTTTATGCTAGGTATGTGGTTTCAGCATACCAAACACTCTGACTTTTGGCTGACTTAGCCAGTTGTTTGTGTTTCTGTTAAGTCTTTGAAGGAGTGATCTAGGGTCAAGAGTTGTGCACTACAGACTGAGCTCATGGGTAGAAGGGAAAAAATAAACACCTGAAAAGGAGAGAATAGCAAGAATATTTAGCAAGCTCACTTGCTTTGATCCCAGTGGAACTGAAATAACGTACACTACAGCAAACTGTATACTATCTGAAAACCAAGTTAGCATCTATATGAAATACCCATTTCTGTCCTTGCCTCCTCCCCTTAAGGGCAGACCTACTGGGCCAAATGCTCTCAACTAAACCTTTTGTGTCTGACACAGGTTTATGTCTTAATTACAATTCCTCTTTAGTCTGAAACCTTCCAGGCTGCAACAAGCTGCTTCCCAGGCTGTGCATCACTGAGCCCAGACTGAATTTGGCGTAACTGGGATAGATGCCTTCCAAAGGCAATTTTCTTGGCTGAAATGCAGCTACTGTTGAAATAAGCCTTGGTTTAATCCAGGCTACCACACTAATTTTAGTCTCAAGAGACTAGACTGGAAAACACCACTGCTTAATGCTCCTGGCTAAAACCAGTCACTTCTAGCAAAGCTAGCTACATTCCATTCTACTAACTTAGAGCTAACCATTAATTGCACTCAGTGACATACCATCACATCAAACTCCAGGTATATTTCACTGAAGTTAGCTAAAAGAAATAGCCAGTCAAGTTACAGGTAGTACGCACACTCAGAAAGATGTGTGCTCCCTTTGATATTAAAAAAAAAGTAAAAAAAAAAAAAATAATAATAAATGGTAGTCATGAAGAAAAACATCTTTCAGTGCTGACTGTTCACAATTTCATTTGACAGTAGAAAATAAATGGAAACGCAGAAGTTGTTTTGCCTTGAATTTTCTAAAATTGTCAGTAAGCGTAGCTAGCTGCATTTTTAATCTTCTCTTGTTTCACCAGTATGAGCTGCAGTTGCTCAGCAGCCCTGAGAATCATGCTCTTGGTGTTGCAAACAAATACTTGGTGAAACACTGGATCACTACGTCTTCCACACTCAGAGGAAAACTACTAATAAAGCTCAGTACCCAGGGCTCCTGAGTCTCAGATGCAGAATCACAGCCAATTCGCCAGAGACAATTCTGAGAGCACTTTAAAATAAATATTCTTTACTTAACACTTAAGATTAATTCAAACATTGGCAGGCCTTTGAGGCTGCATTCAGAAAAAAAACTTTAGCGGTGTAATTGCTGGCTAAACAGAAAACATAATACTACAGAGAAGGATAGATTTAAGCAGATGTATCTCTTTCATATGGTGGACCTTTTTGTTGGAGATGGAGCTCAGTAGTAATGAAAGGATAACGCAAACAAATTAATCTACACCAATTCATTTGCAAAAATAATTTGAAAGAAACAAAAAGAACTTTATGATGCATAAATATCTTTCAACCCATATTGCCATGAAATCAGAAAAAAGGCCCCTGTCCATACAGCATATAGTATCTATACAGCTTCTGTTTATTGTAGTATCATTTTCAATTGCAGGGATCTTAAGCACCTTGAAGAAGTAAAATGAAAATATGTAATGAACAGTTCCAAAAAAAAAAAAAAAAAGGCAGGAAAGAAAGAAATTGTAATTCTTGGGAGGAAAAGAAATGCATTTGGCTATATATTTAAATGCATTTGTTAGAAAGGTATGCTCTTATAAATAGTCTTGCAAGTAGTCCTGCAAATTCAAATGAGTACATTTGATTTCCACCTATTATAAAAATTCAACATTTATATTGATGTATTTTAGCATAAAATTCAGCCTAGTCTATATTGTACATAAACTGATATTTTATACATTGAATGAATTTAGCCCAATGGTTTATATTAGAAAGTGTTTTATGCCTAATGGAATCATATTAACTTCAATGGGCCTGTGGAGCTTTAAAGCACAGTATTTTGTCCAAATGACTGAGCTCTGTAATACAAATATACAGCGCCAATTTTGGAGAAGGCATTTTCAAATTTATAAAAGTTTGATAAATACAGTAATAGGGCTTTTATTAAAGCTTAACTCAACAAGCTACTATAATGAATGCTTGTAGAAGCATGTGGACTCATAGATCTGTACTTTATTCCACTATTTTTTCACTTGGATCATATGTTAAAATGTTTTAATAAACTATATTTACATGGGTTGGAAATGAATGTAGCAAAATGCAGTGTGAGTCCTCATGAAAGGAAGGGGTTGAGTATTTATTTTAAACAAAACTCATTTCGATTTCAGTCCCACTCATTCCCTCAGATTTCACTCTCGCACTCCCACAGCCATGTACTCCCAGGCACTAAGGCGGGTATGTTATGTCTAGGTGAGCCGGCCGGGATCATATTTGCGTGATGTGGAGGACAAAGGACATTGATGGTGTCCTGGAAAAAATCTCTTGGTTTCCTCTTGATTGGTGATGACCAATTAATTGGCTTGGGGCTTACAGCTTTTAGGAGCCACCGGTCACTACAATGTGTCCCTTTGCCTCAGAACTGTGCCTATTTCCTCTGTCACACCTCCCAGGCAAGGTTGCTGCCCATTGCCTTTCTTTCCTTATTTTGAGTATCTTTTTGACAAAAACCTCTCTCCTCTGTAGTCCAACAGGAAAAGGAATAGTCTAAACAATGTGCTGTATTTCCAAATGTTTTCATTTTTGTATATGAAGTTAACAATATTTTTATCAGTATTTTATGCTCAGATATATCCTTGTCAAATTCATTCTCTTGATCCTATCTAGTTCTTAAAGGTAAAAGTAAAGTTTACATATAGGTATCTACAGATTTTACATAGTGCTGATGTTCTTCAGCTGATACATTTTAATATCAACTCTAGAATATTAGCCAAATCAATCCACAGCAAGTTAGAAAATACCTGTGATCACTGCAGCAGTTATTATTTATATATCATAACAGTAGTGATGGTAGCTTAAGGAACTTTGTCGGGAGATTGCAGGGGAGGGAATATTGTCTGTTATTCATGGAGAGGGAAAAAAACACAAGCCCATCTTTCATGACTGTTCAGTCTTCCCATTTCAGAGATAAGAAAGGGAGTAAGTTCTTGGAAATACCACCAAACTGTATCCGTTAGGCTAATACACAGATTTAATTTAATTCCATTATTAGATTTATATGTGTGTATATATATATATATGAAACATACATTCATAGTTATACTTGGAATGTTCAAAGGAATTTGCAAACCTTATAATCCTATCCAGTCTTAACTGTATAGCTTACACAGAATCAGTGTGGTGATAATAGAGTACGATTTTGTGGAATTCACCCCATAACTCATTCCCCGGGAATCAGGAGAATATAATGAATGAGAAAAGAATTAAGGCAATGAGGCCCCAAGTCTGTCCTTTTCTTCTCCTGCACTGGGTCAGTAGCTAGGCTAAATAAAATCTCTGTTCTTTCTGGTTTTATCATTTCAGACAACCCAAAACAAAGCAGCCGTGTCCCAGTATTCATTAAGGTTTTGGATGTAAATGACAATGCTCCAGAGTTTGCCATGTTTTATGAGACCTTCGTCTGTGAAAATGCAAAGGCAGAACAGGTGTGTTGCGTGCTTGTACTAAGAAAATATTCCAAACGAATTGAGTTTTTCTACTACTCTTGCATCACCTCATCAAGAGATATACTTTGCATTGCATCAAACTGTCAGTTTTGCAAAATTAAACTAAACAGTGGCTGCACAGTATCTGATTACGCTTAGTATTCTTGCAGGTAATGTGGCACTATGTTTTACACCTGTTTTCTGTACTGTGCCTTGTTATCTCTGATTCATTTTCCCTCTGTGATTCTCTGTTATATTCAGGCACCTCCACTGTCTCCTTCAAAAACTGTTACAGGTCCCGTCTCTGAGATAATTATTTTCTGCCAGATAACTCTCACTCTACCAGTCCTATTACTAAATGGTTCAAAGTAGCAAATAATTTGAAGGAGTCAGCCACACAGTTCCTGTGACGGGGGATTTGGTTAGATGAATACGCAGCCACCTTAGACTGTCTCACCTGTCATTTCTGTTGCCTGTCACATGCAAAGATTTCCTACCCAGCTGGAGTGGCATCAACCCAAACCTGCTCTCTATGTCAATGCAATTTTCCTGCCAGCTTTCAGGTTCATTATGTTACTGGCTAACGGTATGGGATACAATAGCATGGTGATCTGAAACAGCATCAGTAGCACATGGATCACTTTTGTTAAGGTCAACATGGCAACATCAGCTGCCTTAAAGCAGCAGGAAAACAAAACTAAACAAAACAAAAAAACAACAACCAGTTATATCACTTCACAATCCTACAGTAGATAAATAAGCGTAAGGTCCACTGACTTCGAAGATAATTTTGTTCTTATTGTTTCAGCTGATACAAACATTAAGTGCTGTTGATAAAGATGACTCTTACAGTGGACACCAGTTTTCATTCTCCTTAGCTCCTGAGGCAGCCAGCAGCTCAAACTTTACACTCCAGGATAACAGAGGTGAATTTCTAGGAAGACCTTTCTTTATTATCTCACCCTTGCTTTTCAGTCTTCAGATGAGTATAAAATGTATGTTTTGTGTTTCCAGACAACACAGCAGGGATTTTCACCCGAAAAACCAGATACAACCGGCATGAAATGAGTACCTACCTCTTGCCAGTGGTAATATCA
The DNA here is from genome assembly GCF_040182565.1 of Anser cygnoides. Taxonomy (NCBI): domain Eukaryota; kingdom Metazoa; phylum Chordata; class Aves; order Anseriformes; family Anatidae; genus Anser; species Anser cygnoides. The sequence goes on from NC_089874.1 coordinate 81,490,372, forward strand.
GACAATGACTACCCTATCCAGAGCAGCACTGAAACAGTGACTATTCGAGTATGTGCTTGTGACCATCGAGGAAAAATGTTGTCCTGTAATGCAGAAGCCTTGATTCATCCTACTGGTCTTAGCACTGGGGCTCTTATTGCCATTCTTCTCTGTATCATTATATTACTTGGTAAGTGGCTCAGTGGCATTTTGTTCCTTTCACGGTTGAATTGGGTTTGAGCATTTCACAAAACAATCAAACAAACAAACAAAAAAGGAACGTTTCTTTTCTTAACACTCCCAGAACAAACAAGCTCACCTCAAAAGAAATGGTACAAGGGGAAAGAGGGTAAGCCTTCCACATCAAAACAATTGGTGTCATAGATGACAGTGACTTATTTTGCATTGCTGCAAGTGGTTATACCAAGGCTAGGGCAAGAGCAAAGCAGAGGCATCTGTGTGTTATCCTGCATTTCTATTACTGTATTTCATCCTTTAAGGGATGCCAGAAATATGGTGTACATCCTACCTAATCTTCGCTGTCTAAAAGCTCGATGTGTCCAATCAAAATAAGACAGCTGGGCTCTACCCTCTGCTCAAGGGAAAGAGATGGGCACCTCTAGAAAACCATCCATCCCATCCCCTTACTGGTATCTGAGGAGGACGAGACTAATTACCCTCTGCAGGGTGAATGTGTCTCTTACTGTTGACCACAGAAGGAGGCCAGATAGCTTAGTTTTAAACAATTAAGGTCCCCTGTCTAACCTAAGGGGAAACGAGTCACACTCAGTCTTTCTGTTCTTCTGGAAAAGGATGCTGAAATAGGGTGGCTACTAAGGCACTCTCTCACATCTCAAGGATGTGCAAATATCTGGCTACAGTGCTTACAGGTGGTCAGCTTTTTTTTTTAATTTGAAAAATAAGGCCAGTTTGCAACGTCTCTCACATTCCTCTCAGGCAACTTCCATCCCTCTTGTTCAGCAAACAGAGAAGATCTGTCCATCAGCCATTAGCCATATCTGTTAATCTGAGGAGAACTGTAAAACAGACCACAGTCAGTCCTCGGGAAGACTTTATTAGTCACAATTAGCATCTGGCCACAAAGAAGGGAGTCAGACCAATTTTGTAGCAGTAGGGACAGGCAGGGGAGAAAATGTTTCCTCAGTGATTTCACTTGTTTCTGCCATGCTTGTATCTTCCTCAGGCATGCTTCTCACCACTGCAGAATCACCCTGATCATTAGTTACTATTAACAAATGACTTCCCTCTCCAGTGATGAGATAAAGACCTTGTTGTGACACTCAGACTTTAACAACCTAGTCATGGCTTGCCCAAATAAGCACTATCACCTCTTCAGAACAGATTCCACAATAACAATTGTGCTCTTAATTTGCCATTAAATTTATTTTTCAAAACATGATATCATTGCCTCTAAGGATTGAGCTCACTTTGCATCAAGATCCTTTCCAGAAAAAGAAATCTAGTGCTGCAGATAGTCTTGCACTAGTTAATACAACTGTACTCATTAATATCAATCTGACATTAAACGATTTCCTGTTTTATGTCAATCGAAAATAATTGATTCTGTGTGCTAAGCAGCACTTTATGTCAATTACTGCTCACGCCACCATGCACCATAAGCAGATTTTCAATTAACTCAGCTATATAAATTTCTATTTTCAGGCTGGTTACAGGGTTTGCATGTGCAACCACTACTGAGAGAAAAACAATATTCTGGGCAGACCTGAACCACAATTTAAAGTTTAGCAGCAACAAAAAGTGCCTGTAAAGTGCTGGGTTTATATTCAGATTGAGTAGGCCTAGCAGCTTATCAAGAGGCTTCAGGCATTGCTAAAAACTGACATGCAAATAAAGGTGATGTACTTTAACATATAACATATTTTTTTCCCTGCAAGTTCTATTTGCCTAGCATATTCTGTATAACACCTTTTTTTGTTAATGAGATACTTTAGAAACCCTTCCACATAAAAACTATCAATCCTGTGCTTTCTCAGATAATTCTGAGAAGCCCATTCAAAACTGACTCTATTTTTCAGGTTCTCCAAAATTTTCCCCAGCTATCTCTGTTCTCTCACATAGACCCTTCCCCTGTCTCGTGTGTAGGGTCACAGCTTTATGCTCTTAAAGACAAGACTTCTCCCTTATTGCACAGCAGCTCAAAGAAGCATTGCTCAAGTTAGGGCCTTTATGTGACACCATAAATAAATCACCATCACTGGGTTGAGAGTCTGAGGCTTTCACTATCTGAACCAGTCTTCCTCATTCTTCCAGTTTCACCAAGTTACTTATTTCCTTTTGTCTCGTATTAACAGATAATTCTTTCGTACTATTCCTATGGTAAAGACATAGTAAGAATTAGATTATTTTACCTTATCATCTCAGGATCCCTCTACAGTCAATGTAGGGAAAGAGTATGAGACACTTTCACAGCATGATTGAGCACACCTGCAGAGAGCATGTAGATCTAAGCAATTCTCCAAGGAAAAGAATTAAATAAATAAATGAAAACAAACAAACAAAAAAAAAAACCTAACAAATTAAAAAAAAAAAGTGTGGGGGGGAGGCAACAGCCAGCTTTTTGTCTGTGAGGTGAAACTACATTTCTGTGGACTTAAATTTTGCTTTGGGGATATCCTTAGTCCTTGGCATTGCCCTTAACAGAGTTACAAACAAGGAAGGGACTGCAGGCAGGAAAAAAAAAAAAGTCTTTTACAGTTACTGTGCTTTGACTCATACCATTTTAGAAATACAGTTTTAGAAATACAGCTGACATGAAAGATAACTTTGATCCACCTTATCGCCTCATATCAGTGAGTTCAGGCATTTTCTGATTTGCTTTCCTTTGCTCTGAAAGAACTATAAAGAGCAAGATTTGTCTTTTTTTCTCAGAGTTTGTACAGCAGAGCTGAAAACTGGGCACTATGGACCTCAGACTACCAAAGCAACAGTGATAGTAGTAATACATCCCTGCTTCTTGCTGCTGTTCATTTGTAAATATTCAGTCGTTTACCATTTTAAGGCAGAACCCAGCTAAGAAATTTGAAATTAACTTCAAAAGGAGATAAAACATTGAACATAGCACAATTCTCCAACAGTACCATGGATCATTACTGAGTAAAAATACTTAAGTTTGGATTGGGGCCTTGGATAGAATTCCTGCCCTCTCAATAATTTAAATTTATATATTTACACAAATTAGAATGAAAGGCATAAAATAGCTGTTTGAGAAATCTCATCCCTGTCAGATTAAATAAAACCATTGCTGTATGTTGGCAGGCTTTAAGATTTAAGCTATATAATTTATAAGGCAAGCTATATTCTTTTTAATGTGGCGTCCATTGTAAAAGCATGCCAGGAAAATTAATACAACTTGGATTTTCTGCTGGCTGAGACTCCATCCCATATTCCAAACATTTCCAGAGGAGGAAAGATTTAGTGATCATGAAGAGCAGCTTTGCTAACCTTTTATCATAGCCCAGTAGATACTAGCCTTGTCCGTAGCACAGGTTTCATTTCATCCCAGAGGTCCAAGATACATAACACTGCAGGTTGGTTGTTTTGGGGAAGGTGTTTCTCCCTTCCCAGCTCTCCTGAAACTAGTTCTGTTCTCCAAGCAATGAAGTTGCTGTTTGACTCTGGTAAAAACATGCCTACTGACAAAAAGACACTCCGTTTCTTGCAAGCTTGACATCTCCTTTCATCTTGTACACACCCATGCTGCCCCATCTCTCACAGTACTCACAAACAGAACACAGTCTAAAAATTGAATGTGTACGTTTGCAGTTTTGCAAAACATCTTAGAAAAACTTAGAATGTAAGCACCGGCGCAGCATTTCACCTGGGTTTTAATGGAGTTGGGGATTAACTTTTCCCTTCCTCTCCCCCTGTTGGTTTGTTTCTAGTTACAGTGGTGCTGTTTGCAGCACTGAGACGGCAGCGGAAAAAAGAGCCTTTGATTATTTCCAAAGAAGACATCAGAGACAACATTGTCAGTTATAATGATGAAGGTGGTGGAGAGGAAGACACCCAGGCATTTGATATCGGCACGCTGAGGAATCCTGAAGCCATAGACGATAATAAATTGCGCAGAGACATCGTGCCAGAAACGCTTTTTATGCCACGGCGGACTGCGACAGCGCGAGATAACACGGATGTCAGAGATTTCATTAACCAAAGGTTAAAGGAAAACGATACAGATCCAGCGGCCCCCCCGTATGACTCGTTAGCAACCTACGCATATGAAGGTAATGGTTCTGTGGCAGAGTCCCTCAGCTCCTTGGAGTCGGTGACCACGGACGGAGATCAGGACTACGATTACCTCAGTGACTGGGGACCACGGTTTAAAAAGCTGGCAGATATGTATGGCACGATGGACAGTGACAAAGACTCTTAATATGTTGCCTTTTTTTTTCTCCCTCATTTTCAGAAACAGCATTGAGATATGTGAAGTGGCTATTTCTTTCTAATTCTCCACAGCTCTGTGAAAGGGTTCTCTATCCGACCGGTTCCAGTTGTCTAATGACTGCAGTCTGTGTGGATCAGCTGTCAGAAAACTTTTTCTAATATCATTTTATGAGCTTCCAAGAGGCAAACTTCTTATTTTTTAGTGCATCCAGTTTACTAAGCCAACCTTACAGGCACAGCAGTAGTGGAGGGGAAAAAAAAAAGATCAGATGGGGAGCAATATTTTTACTTGTTCTGCTTATATTGTAAATTGGAGTATATTACTGTTTAAGCTCACTTGCTCTTTTTACTTGTATTCAGATTATTCAGCTCAGACGACTGCTCTGTCGATTGTGTATTGCACATCCCAATGTAATGAGGTACCCTAGTTTAACCTATGTATTATAGTCAAAAGTAGTGGTGATGGAATGAAGGTTTATTATACAAGTAGAGTCAGCTGAGAAAAAAACAAATGCATTTTACTCATGAGGAGGGTAGAGAGGCCTAATGGTCATTTAAATCTAAGTGTTTTTTTCAGAACTCTCCATTGCCCCCAATGCACTGAATCATAGTAACACACATATATATAGTTCATTGACTGCTATGTATATATTCTTCTGACCTAGCATTGCTGGAGAGATGTGTGTGCATGTGTGTGCGGTCAGTAACCCCAATATCTAGTTCTTAAGTGGTTTCCCAGTTCTGACCCAGACTTGCCTTGTGATACCGAACAAGTCATCTAATCCAACTCCAGATTGAACCACGATTTAGAGGAAGGAGCAGAACGTAGCTGTGCTTTTCTTTGTACTTGTGATGGTTTCCACCTGCACAGCAGTTCAGTGGTGAAGGCCACTGTGCTGGGAGGTGGGAGTCAGGCTTTTCATATCCATCTACTTCTGCCTGTTCCCACGTGCAGGAAGGCAGCTGTAACCTCAAGGTGACTGCCACCCATTGAGTCAAAAGAAGCAAGTGCAAAGGAGGAAGGAGTGCTTTTATGTCTTAAACTCCCCTGCCAGGGTGTCTTCTGACTGATTCTCTGCCCAGTTTTGCTATCTGTAAAGTGGGGAAATAATGCCTACCTCATCAGGATGTTGCAAGAATTAGATAAGTCATTTGGAAAATGCTTTACAGATGGACAATGCTGGTATTCTGCCAGAGGAAGTAATTTCTCATGCTTTTTTGGCTCCTTCCCCCCCAGCCCCCTTTCAGATTCAAGCCTTGAATGCAAAAATAAGTGAAAATCAATTATCATTCTAATGGCCTGAAAAGTAGGGTTTATAACTTTTTTTTTTTTTTTTTCAAATAAGCAACTCATCCAAGGTTGTTAAAGACATCACCAAAAGGTGACAGTTTAATCACGTCTTTCTATTGGTGTTCTTATCTTCTTTGCCAAGCTAAGTAATTTTTGTCCAAGGATGGGGGCAGGGAAGATGCCATAGTCTCAGGCCAGAACAATTTTATCTACGTATGACTTATGCACCACTCACTCTTTCTGTTGGTTGTCAAACCTATACAGTGTCTGGTCTTCAAATCTAGCGATCTAGGAGAGGCTAGCTGGAGAAAACTCTAAGGGGCAGCCATGGGACATACCCATTTCCAGAAGCTAGGAGCACCCCTTGGTCCCAAAGTAGGGACATGGCCTATGGCACTGTGCCAATGAAAGAAAAATTTTTATTTTTATTTTAATATACCTCATAAATAACTAATCTAATGTATTTTATTTTGAAATAGTATTTAATACTAGAATTACAGGCATGGATCTATTTCCTTCCTCCTCCCCCCTCGATTTTTTTAGTGAATCAGTTTGAAAACTAAAACAATGGCTCCAATTTACTCTAAGACACAAAGAGACAAGGGAAAAAAGTTAATAAACAGAAAATTAAAAGGGATTAAAAAATAATCCCTGGAATTCATTACTCCCAGAGAGTTAAATAAAGAGAGCAGTAAGATTCCAGAGTATGAGACGCATATAAGCACGACGACATAAATTCAGGATTTGCAGTGCCCAGCAGCACTGGGAAGGCCGCCTTTGCAGTGGGGAGCACCACATGCTCGCAGGCTTAGGGCAAGGCAGCTAATGCTTTACAGGTGCCCAGCGCTGCAGCTCAGATGGGTTTTCAGAGCAGAGGAGGCCAGAATTTCAGGGAGAGCTGATCCCCAGTGCCGCTGGTGGAGGCCTCTCAGGGGTCAGGTGCCCAAGCGTAGCAGGGCTGAGCCTGCACAACAGCAGTGACACAGCCGGATCCTTCTCTTGTTCTCCTCAGGGCCTCTCTGCAATTTAAGATAATAATCTTTGAATGCCTATCCCTTTGTAGCCTCCTAGAAATCAACACATCCAGGAGGCAACCTGCCCGGCCTGGCACAGGAGCAGGCTGCCTGGTTTCTCAGTGGCTTTCAGGCCCATAGGAGGAGGAGGCGGCGCTCAGCACCTCCTGCCACAGGCTCCTGGCTTGGGGCTACACGCAGACCCTGGAGACAGTGTACCCTCCAGGGCTCATCGCCCTTTTTGCGCAGGCCTGCCTGCAGCAAATCGCCTCAGAAACTCAGGGCAGAGCTGGATGCCGAGAGCGAGCAGGCCAATCCTCCCCACACCTCAGACCAGCAAACCACGGCAGAGGTGGCTGCCAAACCTTGAAGGCCGGGGGTTGCCTGGGCATATTCAGCCCCACAAAACCTCCCTGGCTCACGAGGGAGAGGGGGCTGTGGCCACTTCACTGGAGGCAGCCCAGGAACAGGCAGCCCGCCCGCAGCCCTGACAGGAGCAGGCACCCCGCCAGGCAGCGCTCAGCAGGCAGCCCTCCTCAGCAGGACTGCTCACCTCCTTGTAACTACTTCCCTACCTTTGTATGGTGACTTTGTCAGATTTAGTGATTGTTAGTGGCAGTTCAAGCTCAAGTTTATTTTTAATTTTTCCCGTCCTCTTCTTTTTTTTTATTGAAAGCTGGTTCTATCTTGTCCACTGAGTGACACAGTAAATAACAGAGTGGCTACTTGTTCCTGTTGTGTAAATATATATAAAATTATACAATGTCACCACAAATATGGTGCCTGAATAGCAAATGGATTCTCCTAGGAAAACTCAAGGCAAACTCACATTCAAATTCTTTATTATACATCTAGGTTTTAAGGTCTATTTTTTCTTGCAAATTAGACAGACTTAGCATCCCTCTCCCAGCAAGAAGAATTCAATTCTGTCTTTTCTTCTTGCTTGGCAGTACCACAAAGTGCAATTTATAAAATCAGTACTGCATATTAAATATTGAAAGTGCCATATTGCAGTGGATACAAAACTTCACAGTAGTATTTCTTTGCACCTTGTTGCATGCCAGCGTGCTAGATGATAGAATTAGTATTTAACAATGCTTTCACACATCGCTAGAATCATCATTTATAAATAAGCAAGTGTTAGATTTGGGGCTATAAAGTGGGTTTCAAGGCTGTTTTAAGCCTGTTGTTCTTACAACCACACCTATTTGAAGAGAAGAAACGTTACTAGCAAATTTAGCTGAGCCAGGCAGAGATGAGCAACGCAGTTGGCTTTTAATTTGGAAATGCATCTGATCTAACAATAGGGGAGCTATTAAAAGATACTGAGGAATTCATAGGGAGCTGTTTACAAGGGAGACATTTCCAGCCTTGCTATTGCAGAACAATAACATCTCCACAATTGAAATAGAATAATGTTTCTAATACAGTTTATTCCATCCCAACTCCCGAATCAGCCACTTTATTCCAGAAAAGGGATTTTTATTCCAGAAGAATAGATGTTTCAGGTTAAGAATCCCTCTATCCCACAGAAGCACCAGTATGTGGAGATGCAGCAAACCAGCGCACCCGCATACGGTGCTGACACCATTGTGCCAGGATACCTCCCTGTGCAGACTGGCCCTTGGAAATAAGCGAAGGCAAAAAACTTGCAGTGAGCTCTGAACAAGGAAATTTGGGGTTTTCCAAACGGCTCAACTGGCAGTACCACAGGGCTGGAATATGTTCCCAGACCTGATGTGGATGGATACACTATCTAATCATAAAGAAGAAAAGAAATCTCCCACAAGAACAAGTTATCTATGTTTCAGCTAGTAAAAAATGTCTGGGAAAGATCCCAAGTAGAAGAGAAACACTATATGTACCAACAACAATATTTTCTAAACTTGTCCTAAGAAACAGTTATATTTTTCTGATGATTGTTTATATTGTTAGCTGTCAGGTCTTAGTTCATTCTATGGAAAGGTATTTCATAGTTGGTAAACACAAATGGGAGAAGCAACTTTCAAATGATCCAGTTTTGGAAGAAACAGGCTGCATTACAAGGCACAACATTTCCATTTCTCTGTCAAGAAATAAACTAACAAAAACTGTTAACTGAATATGTCTAGTCCTACAGAAATACAGTGGTCATAAAGAAGTAGAGCAGGGAGAAATGCCTTTGGGAATGTGTGTGCACATGTACAGTATGCATAAAAAGAAGGGAAATAATAAAGGGAACATTGGGAGCTAGGCATGTTTCAAAATCAGACTTAACTGTGTTGAGCAGGGACAACAGCACATAGTCACTTCTACACTTCCAGATTGTCTACGACAGCCAGAGGGAGATTTGCATGGATAGGAAGACAGACATCATCTTTTCCAGACCAAGTAAATTGAATCAAGGCCATTTCCATGCAAATTTCTAGCGAAGAAAGTCCTTTTCTCTTGATTATTAAATGTGCTAAATTTCTGCATCAGATATATCTTGATGGCCTCCTGCAGTGTTTTCAGTGAATTACGGACAGTGACTCTGAGCAGGTAACTCTCTGCAGACACCATCATGTTACCTCTTCCTGCCACCATCTGTTTTAAATCTCTCCATGTTTCATTTGGCTATAAGCAGTACTGAAGTGTTTTACAAGACCACTGTCCCAACTGGATGCTGCCATCCCCTGCCCATTTGTGTTTCAATTAACACTGCAGTCTGAGATCCCTTGTCAAATGAGAGCTGACAAATTAACAGTCATTATGCTATTTCTGACAAGTATGAACTATTTTGTAAGTTGTGAAAGGCAGGGTATTTTTCCAGCCCCTCTAGACCCGTGAAACAGCAGCCTTCCCCAGTAAATGTCAGAGCCACGACATTTATTATTTTCAATTTAGCCTTCAGAAAGACTTGTTTTCTTAAAGGTTGTTTATTTAAGAAGAAAAAAAAAGGAACAAAAGTATATTTAATATCTACAGCTTCATGCTCCAGAAGAAGGGGAAAAACACAGCAGCCAACTCCATGTTTTAACACCAGCCTGTCCTCTCAGCACTTTTATTTAGGCACAGCTGAGACAATCTTGATTCTGCCCATCATTTTGCAATATTATACTTTTCAGCCCATACCCGCACTCGTCACACACTAAACACTTCCCTGAACCGTACCCAAAAGCCATGTCTAGGGTTGCAGGGAGTTCAAGAGTCAGAGACCCAGGATTTTCAGGAAGAAGAATGGAAAATGAATTGCATGGGGTGGGAGTCGGGGGGAGGTAATCAGTCACATGCAAGGCAGGCCCACGGCACTTAAAAGCCGCAAAGCTGTCATATTATACATAGAGTTACTAGATTTCAAAGGAGCTTTTACAGAAGCTGCTCTTATTTTTTTTTCTGCATGTCTTCTCTCAAAAAAAAAAAAGAAAAAAAAAGGAAAAAAAGGAGCTGTAAACTCCAAATTTCTCCTTCTGCAAATTTAATTTGACAAAGAAGATGCAAGTCCTGCACACAGAGAAATCCTTTCCACTCCCATGGGCTTTTGACCTTTCCTATGAGACTGCACTATTTATGTAAATATACTTGGAGACACTTTCTATAAGCTTTTAGTTTTCTACAATCTATTACTTTAGTGTTTATTAAGGAAACAAATGTATAGTATTATTAAGCATTCAGGTGAACACAACAAAGAAACAACACTGCAAACACAAAGTTGTTCTGGATTTTGACATATAAAGACTCTTCAGAAACACTGTACTGTTTTCATTCTGTGATTACTTTCATTGCTTTGAAAATTAAACTTAAAAAAAAAGGCCTTATAATAAATGCTATGTGCATCTTAACTGTGTTACTGAGCTAAATCAATCTGGCAAACTCTTATTGCGATTTGTGATTTTTAAACCCTTAAAATAAATGCTTTTCGGTATTGATCTTTTTTAATTAAAAATACTTCCAAGCATAAATTGAAACTAGTGCCACCACCTGGGAAGACTTACTTGCTGGTATGCTCCAGCCACACAGTCTCTCGTGACGTATCCTCTTGCGTAGGGGAAGCCTGAGCACCAGATGGATCCGCTCACCACTGCTCAGCACTGAGGAACATTTGCAGGTGACAACATTTTTCACGCCCAAGAGATTTACACCTAGAATCTTCCCTCTATTACAAAGGGATCCATGCTGAAACGATCATCTCTTCTGCAGCATGGATGGGCAATTTGTTATGGTCAGATGGCAAGTGTGCACTCTCTCCCTTATATTTCTTGTTCACTGTACTGGCTTCTTTTTTGGGGGTGGGGGGCAGGGGGGATATGAAATTTAAGGATTTAATGAGAAACCAATTTGAACAACAATTTCTCACAGACAGAGTGAATTTGCCTTTTTGCAAATTGATTTTTGTAACAAGTTATTTATATGATGCTACTTAATAAATTGTTTTTTCTAACTTGTTTTTTTTTTCTTCCCCTAATTCTCTCAAGCTGTGGTTTGTATTTACAAAGCTATCGTAACACTAAGCCTTCAAAAAGATTCTGCAATCACTTTAAAGTACAGAGGTAAACTGGCTCAGTCTTTCAAACATCATTTGTAAGTTCCTGGCTTGCAACATGCTGTAAAAGCAGTAGGATCAGTAGCCTGTGGTCAGTGAGGCATCCCAAAAGAGTGATATAATTTCAGAAAACATTCATTACTCATGCTTACTATCAAGAGGATATTAGTCTATGAAAACAAGCGACATTGACTAGCTCTGGCTTCCTTAGAAGTCAGCAGGAGCTTTGCCTAAGTAAAGCATGTGGAATACTTTCTCTGAAGGATATAAAGATCATAGAATCTACAATGGCACTGTTCAGTTACTTGCCTTTCATTGCGTGAGGTACGAAAAAAAAAAAAAAAAGGACTAAGTCTTGGTTCACTTGAGAAGAGTCCAAATGTCATTTTCATTATCTTTTTACATAAGCAGAACAACCTCCAGAGAAAAAGATTCATTTTAACATTTCCTAAATAAAAGATCTGTCTACATCTCCAGAAATTTAATCATATTTTAAATTCTTCCTAAATGTAAGGACAAAGAACAGACTGGAAAAAGTTACAACAAAGCAGTACTTCACCAAAAGCATTTGAATTAACCAAAAAGAGCAACTAGTCTAACACTGAGATCTATCTGTAGCCTGTGAATGAACTGAGGAACTTCTGTAACTGGTTAAAGGAGTTAGCCTAAACATCCACCTGCAATCTTTGGTGGACCTCAAGAAGAAAACTTCTGTATGATTAGCCCCAAACAGTTTTTTGGACACTCAATAATAGACCATAGAGCTATAAATGCAGAGGTCTACATAGTAACTAGAAGCGTTCACTTATTTTTATTTCATCATCCAAACACCAAATTACAAAAACTAAGCCCTGCACCTATCTCCTTCCCCCAAGACCCTGCAGTAAGGTCACACACTTGCAGGAGCCAGCACAGAGAAGCTACCAATACCCCATGTCTCACCTCTGTTACTTTTGGTGTTAGAGCAGCCATACAAGATCTCAAAAAACATCAGCTTGAGTGCTCCATCTTCTAAATGAAGACATTAGCAGCAGCAGCAGGAGGAGGAGGAATCCTGGTTGCCCACTGCTTGAGCAGTGGTCCAGGCTCTGCAGACCTCCACATGCACAGGGGGCTGAGTGCCAGGATCAGAACAGACGGACCCTACCCCCTTTCTTTATGGGAAAGAGGAATTGGACATGTTCCTTGTTTGATTTACTGTATCAGAGAGCAGCTCAATCACAGAAAAGTCAGCTAGAGGCTGGTATTTTAGCTAGAAAGCATATCTGGTTTTCAGACAGTCAGTTTTATCTATGTAAAACGCCTCCTTCCACCCTGCAACAAGCAACACACAAACCACAAACACACTGAAAGTTCATCGTTCATTAACACTATCAAAGTCTTCACAGAGACAAGTTAGGTAGATGAGCCATTAATGGCTACAGAGTCTTAAAAAAGGAAGTTTTACCAGTCATTGCTGAATTTCAAGGACAGCTCAAACAAGAAAACAAAGAAAAGAGCAATATGTTTCACTAAGGCTTTAATCCTTTATGATCATTTACATGAGCAGCCAAGTGAAATCAGTGCTGGTCCCTCCAATTTTAATACCAGATGATGTTACATTTGACACTGTAAATGAAATCCAAGTTTGTTGGATACAGATATAGATAAGATATAGACTATGGGGCGTGGGGGAGAAAAAAAAAAGGAATAAAAGAAAGAAAAGAAAGCTATATATTCTCATCCAAAGCCTTTAAAACCTTCCCTCTTTCTTACCAGCACTAGAATATCGTCCCATTTTAAGCACAGATGGCTGTCTAGCAAACCCCCATCCTCTGTGTTCCCTTTTCTCCAGACTGACCATACCAACTAACAGATTCTCAGCCACTGTCTGCCCAGTCAGGCCCCCAAACTTCTGTCAGAAAATCTGATTCCACTTTACTTATTCCCCACAAAACATAAAGCAAATTTCAGCATCATCAGAAGTCCCCAGCCACTCCCTGTCAACCTCAGAATTGCCCTAGTACTCCTTATGCATTTTTTAAACCGTGCCAAAGCCCTGAGTGCACAGACCCCTGTACCTTTTCACTAGCTGTGGATCTACTTTTGGCCTAATAGGACCTCATCACGCATCTTACTTCATTTAAAAAAAAAAAAAAAGAGAGAAGAGATTTACTAGGATCAGGGGAACACAAACAGGAAGGTTGCGTGCAAGGGGACACACCAACCTGAATCCTCCTGCCCCAGTGGCGTGGTTCTTCCTTTACAAAAAGCCAATAATCACCCATATAGAGCTTCTCTCTACCTCCTGCTAGAACTTTGCCTTTCTTCACTCAGAACTTTGCTGGCTGTCTGCTCATGCATGCATCTTAATTAATAAACAAATGAATAAATCCCCTCCTGATTGCTTTTACATGTTTTTCTAAACATCTGCTTCTACCTACATTGTTAGACAAAGCTGTTCACTTCCATAACTCAGCTGGGGAACTTATTTCTTTCTCTCTCTCAGGACGCAATTGGGTTTTTCACGTCAATTATCTTAATTGGAAGCAAGCTTAACCCATTTCCCAATTACAGCTCCAGCTTATTAGAACAAACAAACTCTCAAACCTCCTTTAATAAAATATAATACAACCAGAAACACCCCCAAAGAACAAATGCTAACTATGGTAACAAGACACTGAGAAAGGGACTGAATAAAACAGCTCCGGTAAGGGAAAGATTGGGGTGCTTTGGAAGCTGGAGAAGCAGGGGGAGAAAGTGGGGTCTAATTGTCCAGCTCGATTTCTTATTTAGCATTCTTAAAAGTCTGCATGCTGGTGACTCGCAGGGAGTGAGCTCTTCACCCTGTCACTCATTCCATGTGCTTTTTCCCCCACATAATCAGGGGTCCCTCTTAGAAACAAAACACTGAGCTAAATGCAACTTTGCTTTGACAACGCTGGGTATTTTGATGCCCCAGGCTCTTCACAGTTTCAGTCCAGAGCCAGGTTCTCTCCGCCTCCTCCTCCTCACTCCAGTCCCAGCCTTTATCACTCATGTTTAGAAGGACATGAGCCTAATACTTATTATTGAACATGGAAAGCCTACAAAAATAAAAAGAGCCCAGTGGCAAGAGGGAGAAGCCAACTGTTACAGCTCCAGATGATGGCTGGCGTAGCCACGCTTCCTCACATGGCCTTGGGTCTCTTTCTTAACCATTTTTCATCATAGCATCAATGCATCAAAGCTGCAGCTTCCAGTACCTGACACATGCTTCCCTATAGATTTGTGAAAACTGCAGATTTTGACCTTTCTATTTGGCTTCCCACAACTGCCACCAGCTTTTTGAGAGGCACCCACCTTTTATACACTGCTGGATTCCAGTCTAAGAAGCTATGCACGGAAATTGTTCCACTTGCACAGATCACAGGATAAATGGGCAAAATATTTAGCCCACAAAGATGTAATACTCTACAGCTGCAGCATCTGCCAGGCACGGATCCAGTGACAAGCATTTCCCCCTAGCCAAGCTTACACGTCCAGACACAGCAGCTACGATGCTGTTTTGATTCTGTTGTTCTCCGGTATTGTCAACATTTCTCTAAACAATTTTTACAGTTGTTTTTGAGTAACAGAGAAAAGTCAAAACTAAACTTGGAGATTCACCGTTCTAATATCTTGGTATTTAATCAACCTGTAATATAATATTGATTACGAATGCCCTGGAGACAAGAGATTGGTACTTTTCTTTAGAGCAAATACTTCATATAGCTCTTTATTGCAGTAAGAGCCTTTCGAATGTTCTGATAACAAATATCCATCTGGCCCATGGGCTCGATCGCTTCTGCAGTCGGAATTTTATCATTGATTCTGGCAGGAGTGAGACGGGACTCCTGGAAGGCAACACGCCTTAACTGTGTGATGGCCAGAAGGAACTGCAGCAGAGGGCAAAAGGACTCAGACTGTAGATGTTGCTCCTGAGGGCCATGAAATAAAAGAACCACACGTGAAGAAAGATTTCCGGCAGAAGGAACATAACATACAAAATATTCTGTCGAGATTTCAGCATTTCATTTCATTGCTCAGGAACAGTTACCTTGCACGAGCATAAAAGTGAAATAAAAAAACAACCCTCAGTGTATGCCAGCTGTTTCCCTGCTCTCTCCCAGTCCCTCTCCACTGGAAGGTCACATCCCTGGTGCGTCTGGTGGTCCTTATCTTGTGCCAGCTCTGGCTGCTTCTCCTGCATACCCAGCCTCTAGACTAACTGTACCAAAACCGAATGGCAGACTTACATTTCATTCAGCTCTTCTTCTGGCATCTCCTTTCTTTTATCCTCTGCACAGCCTGCATACACTCATAAAAATGTATGCTATATACTAACCCTACATATTTAGAGCTGTAACGTGAATGATGGCACAGCCTTATCCTGCTCCATCTTGTCTTTTGAAACCCTGCCAGGCACGAAGCCCATGCTCTGGGTCACCCCTCTCAGTGTGAATGGACTGCTCACGCTTCACTGCTGCCCTTAGGTCTGGGCACTCGCCAGATACCAGGTGCTGAGCACAGCACCAAAAGGATGGCGCAGAAATTAGCTTTAAGAAGCCTTTTTGATGGAGAAATCAGCGGCCAGCTAAAACTCTCCTCCCATCCCTGCAGTACTACAGAAAAGGAAGAACAGAGTGGTAGACTGGAGAAATGTTGTTCCTGACACAATTATAACTTGGACTGTCATACAGGGTTACTGGGAACGGTTACATCCATAACCCTGAACCATTAATATCACAAGCACACTAGAGCTGAGCAAGGGGAACTCAGAAATCCAAAGACTGCTCGAAAATCATGAATTCATTTCTAGAACCTGATGGGGACTCAGAAACTGACTTTATATATATACTTAGTTTGATGTTTTTTCCAGCTGCCAGTTCAATGAAACTAAAGACACTGGTCCAGGTACATAAACGAAAAATATGCATTAATCTGGGCAAGATGGGTGCCTTATTTTCTTCAGCAGCAGGACAAGGATCCAAACTGTAGCCAGTGTGAGCTGTTATTTGAAAAAATAATTCTGCACTCATGAAAACCAGAACAATCCTTTTAAAGACCATGTTATCTGCATTTTCCATCATCTCTTTGAGTCATTCTTCACTCACTCTACACCAAAAAGTATGATAAAGTTGTGCGGCGCAAATAGCTGGAGCTAGGTATATCAGCTTAAGTGCTGGGTTCACAGACAAAATTATCACATGTGGGGTTAGGCATTGTCAGTTCCAGCCCTCAAGACCCTGCTGCTTTATTGGATTAGATTTCTCATCTACTTACTATAACAACTTCAAGTCATTTACAATAAAGTCAGAATAAGCATACTTGTGCAAAGAAGCTTTGGAAAGTAAACTCATCAACATGTGAACATACTCTAGGACGGGGTTCATTAACACAATTAATGCCCTATCCACAAACTCGCTGCATTTGGAAGGACTGCTACAGTGCTCGCTTCCTTGAACTGGCTCTGTACAAATGTACCAGTGTGCCCCCCTGCAATAAACGACAAAATGAGAGCCTGTTGAATTTCCTGTTGTGTTCTGGATTAATGCAATACTCTCCTTTGTTGTCAATGGTTCTGCACCTGTCAGAGGATGGTCGTCTAATCAGATGTTTGCCATGTCCTGATTTTATGAAGATAGCTTTCTTTGCTATGCAGTAATTATATTTAAATCACCCTGAGCTGCACATTTAAGTGAATAAATAACAATTTGGCATGCATTGGAGTTAGTTTGTTTAGGGGAAAAAAAAAAAAAAAAGGAAACGCAGTCCCCAGTCTTCTATTACAGTGTGTGGACAGACGGCTGCATCAGTGCAGAGCGACACAACAAGCCAAAGAATAATTTACAAGGCTATCAAAAGGGAAAAAGATAAAATGTTACTAAACATTTAGTGTTAGTGATATATTTAAAGCCCCAGAGTACAAGCTGTTCTGTCCGTGGACAGTCTAAAAAATCACACACATGAAAGTGTTCAGACAAACAGGTTCTTTCCATGCTACAGGTTGACTTGATATAATAATTCATTTTTTCAAAAGGGTATTTTTGTCTTGGAAAAAAAAAAAAAAAAAAGGTCAGGCTCCCTCTGTTTTCTCCTACTTGCTTTTATATATGCTAGAACAAATGAGTCTGCCAGGCATAAAGACACAGTTTATGACTTAGGCTTGTTGAGAGCTGTATGGAGAATTACTATGAATTTGTATTTTGTGCTTCCTTATCTCTGGCTGAGTTGAAAGACTTGATGCTTTAATTTCAGATATTTATTTTTCAAATCATTTTAGTTACCCTAGTTGAAAAAAATTCATCAGGGAAACACTATCAGGCTTTTTAACAAGAATGGCACAAATAGTATCTTTATAATGTGGTACTTATTGTACTTAACGCTTGAGCTACAAAAAAGCACAATGCTCTTCCAAATTCCCCCTTGTACAAGAAAGGTGATTTTCTTTATTTGAGTCCCTTGAAGTGAGAAAGAAAGGGAGAGGAGATAGATATAGCTCTTTGTGGTACTGTTCAGATGTGAAAGTTAATCATAAAGTGCTCTTTTTAAATGTTTCAGAATGTAAAGCAGGGATGCATTCAGACCTGCCTCAAAAATGGGCTGTTCTAGTTGAAATTTGGAGAAATGAATTCCTGGCTCTGCTTCTTTTTACTGAGAAAGAAAACACAGTGGCCTTCTGGGGCAAGATCTTTAAAGATTTTCAATGAGATTTATGGGGCAGAAAGAGCTCTCAGAGACAAATCGATATAACTAAGTACGGCGCTCTCCTACAATCACGCTGATCAGGAAAACCGGCTGCATCATCGCAGGGCTGTCATTTTCTCACTCGCTTTGTGTGAGATCGCCTGAGGTTTCTCACAACATTGAAACCAAACCCTCTGGATGACAGCAGCCAGGGACAACAGGGGGCTCAGGAGCGGCATCACCTTCAGTTTGTGGGTTGTGATACCCATTGCTTTTCCTGCCAGACTTGAGCTTCCCCTTCCCTGGCACTGTACTGCGAGCACAAGCACACTCTCAGATTGTGGCTGCCCCTCTATTAGACAGTTTTTATAAGTGGTAATAAATATGAGGCCAGAGACTGCAAGAAAAAGTATATTCTTGCACTTTCTATGCCTCCATCCTATTTCTTTATTTAGCGATATTTTTTCATCAGACTGCTTGCAAAGAACAGAAAGACAACGCCTCACCTTGGATCAATTAGCAAGGTGTTTCTGCTTGTCAGTTCTTCACTCCCTCATCATCAGATGAGCTGATCGCATCGTGTCTGTTTGGCTTGGCTCTTTTTACTTTGCATTAAATTCACCCTGTACGGCCCCTTGGTGTTGCTTCTGTCTTGTTTTGCTGCTGTTTGCAGGCTGGTGCTGCTGAGGAGCTGGGAAGAGCAGGGCTCTGCTGTTCCCAGTACTGCATGGAGAAAAGGGCAGCTCCTGCCTAGCAAACTCACCACAACCAGGTAGAAGATGTCAGAAGGAATTCAAAGTTGGAAGGTAAAATCAAAAATTTAAGTGTTAGAAACGCAGCCAGCCTAGTAGTCACTTCTGAAAATCCCACTAGACCTCTATATGCAGGTCAATGTGCTTAAATACAGCTGGAAACCTGGCCTGACCCTTGGCAGGAAAAAGGAACGGAAAAGCATCCAAAGCAGAAAATGCATCCTGAGTGCCACTCTTGTACATTAGTTGCAGAGCACACATTCTCTACCTGCTTGTTCAAATGCACACACCAGGCACAGACACGGACCACAAGTTATGCAGGCCCTGTGCAAGTCCAGGCTGCTTGCAAATAACTATGCACCAGTAATGAATCAAAGCAATGGGAATATAATGTCCTCCTTGAAAAAAATGAAGGCTTTAGTTTTGGTTTTGCTGTGGGTTTTTGAACCCTGCAGCAGCTGCCTTAGTAATACAAGATGTTTGCTGCTGATGTATATTAAAAGCACAAAACAGTGTGAGAAATCTGGTAATATTATGTAATATTTTATGACATCCCCTGCCCCCAAACCATTTTAAGGTGAGTTCTGCTCCTTACTATTAGTCGAACACGGGAAAGAAGATCACATGTAAAATTAGTTAAGGTACTGAGCTGAACTGGTGATAGAAAAGATGGGGAACATACAAATGAGGGAAAGAGAGGAAAAAATAAAGGAACTGAAGAGAGCAATGCATGGGAGAAGTGAAACCTCGGGAGGAAAATGAACATAGCCTGTAAATATCTTCAAGGTAACAATGTAAATGAAGGAAGGAAGTAACACCAAGTCTCAGAAGATAACAGATAAAGAAGTAATGGCCACAAGCAAAGGAAGGAAAAGTTTAGGCTAAACATGAGCAAAAATCCAAGAGTAATTAGGCTAGTGAAATAAATTCAGAGATAGCTGAGATGTAATTAATGCCCGGATTTAAGAACACTAGACAAAGAAGAAAAAAAAATGGAGAGAGCAGATCTGTAAAATTTAAGCTTTGAGAGGAAGCAAAAAAGAAAGTCTTCCCTGGCTCTCTATGACTTTTCTCCACAATCGTCTGATCAACTTCAGATTGGTACTGCACTCAACTTCTGTTACTTGCAACATACCTAATTTCTCATTACACCTGCTTGTTCATAAGTTTTCTTTTGTGACAGCTGACATCAGTGCTTTTTTTTTTTTTTTATCTTTTTGACTTCTCATCAGTTATACCTCAGTCACAGCATCTCCTCGGCTCAGCTGATCATTTTCTCCTCTCTCCATCAGTTCCTTCAGTCAGTATATATGGACATATAGGTGCCTCTTTTGCAGCGAGCACGAATTCAGCTGTACGTTCCTTCAGTTGCATTTGCCCCAAGCATTTCAAATTGTCATGTTGCAAAGAGAGCCCGTAGCTGTTCAGATGTAAGTGGCCACCGTTAAAAGCTGCGCAAATGGATGACCTTTGTTCAACACGGGGGTGGTTTTCAATAGGTATTTTCTTTCAAGAGACATCTGTGTTTCACTAAGCACATTATGATTTAGTATACAGAATAGGTGTTGTTTCATCAGCACTGTCTCCTTGATATTTTCACAAACTGTAAATTCATGCTTTTAAAGTCTCAGTTACTCACATGCCAAGGTTTCATTTCAAGGTTCAACTTTCAGCTGAGTATAGGCACTTATTAAAGTCAAGGGAAGATCCTATCAACTCGGATGAGTTTAGAATGAGGCCTTATACTTCTATTCAAGTTTAAGTAACCCAGAACATAAATTTGCCATTTGGATCCTTTAACACAGTCAGTACAATAACTTCCACTTCTGCCATCACCAACTGCACTGTAATTCAACAGTCTGTCTTCAGTCCTCACAGCGCTCAATGCCTTTGTATGCGAGCACTCAGAAACCTAAAACAGACTTTCACTTCTAATGTTGTATGGCCAAGAAGTGTTCTTTTCTGCTTTTGCAGATGGGCAATTGACACGCAGTTAAAAAGGACTCGGGTGCCTACATAACCTTGGTGAACTACTCCGAAAGGACTTTTGTGGTGTTCCAGTAGCCCTTCAGATTTTCCTGGAAAAAAACACTTGAACACAAGTTTCTCAGCACGGAGGGGTCCATAAGGTAGGTAAAGCTGGATGGAGCCACAGCACAGCTATGGATGCAATGGCATGTTGGTGGAGCAGCAAGGAGCTCGAGCCAGCCCAGGGACACCAATGGGAGGCACAGGGGAGAGAAAGGGAGGACAAAGTTCCTAGTCCCTTAACATTTTTCTTCTTGTTTTGCCATTCTAAACTTGCCCTTGCTGGGCTTAATTAATATCCATCCATGCCAGTGCTAGAGAAACAATGCAGACTGCAGTTTTCACCCCTCTCCCACATTTTCCATAGCCTTGGCCAGACCTTGGGATGTAACCTCTGTGAATGCTGTCTCATTAACTTCCCACTAATTAGTTGCATACCATTTATGAGGTATATTATCTGGGGATATTATATGGTTTAACACATTAAAAAATAAAGCTTCTTGACATTTGAAAATGCTCTCACTTAGGAGAAATCGTCAATCCTCCTCACACCTGCAGGTGAAGGGATGGCCAAGGGAGTCATCTGGGGATAACGGAGCATCTTCCCCACAGCAATGACTATGCAAAGTGTTAAGGTGGCTGTGCCATGATGCCTCAATTTGTGTCTTAGCTACAGCGATATGCCACGTGCTTAAAGCCCAGATTCAGCTCCTCTGACTACAGGCACTGGACTAATCACCGAGATAAATGAGCTGTCACCCTTCAGTTTGCAGACAAGTGAGGGCAGCACATCTTGTGAGTGATTCATCCTGCCTAAGCCATGAACCAGTCTCTGGAGGCGTTGCCATCCCTCTCCACTTATTCCAGCAGTAGGCCTTAGTGTCTACTACTTGGTAGGTTGTATTTCAACCTTAGAGTTTAGGGCTACAGATGAACTTGCCAGGAGTGCTCGAGTTTGGGGCTCCTGTTTTTTCTATAGATGCAGCTTGCCACAAGTTTTAACTTCAGCCACGGTCCTTAAAAGCCTGTTGTGCCAGCCTGTGCTTCCCTCCGCTGTTCTGTGCCTTCAAGTGCACACAAGCTGAAGACAAAGGTCACTAAAAACGCATCCCTGAGCAACAGAAGCCAGATTAACACATTTCCTCCACAGAACTATGATGGCTCAGATACTTAAAATACAAAGGCTGCTCTGCAGAGCCAGGTACACTCACAGGCTGCTGGTATTCACCTCCAGCAAAATAACAGCCCTCAGTCTTTTCCCCACTATCCTTTCCTCCTCGGAGAAGTGAGAGGAATCAATGAGGATTTAACTTCTGAAAGAGCCATGCCAGAAGTCAAGAGAGAAGCTTTTTTCTCTCTCTCTCTCCACAGAACATCTGATGGGATGTCTCCTCCAGACTTGCCTTCTCTACACATGCCTCCTTGTGCAGAAAAATTGCTGAACAAAAGAAGCTGAGTTCAGGTGAACATCTCGAGTTGTATTACAAGTTTTAAGACAGAAGGAGGTGATCTATTCTGAAAGTCCCTGATGATTTATTTAGTGGGCATATTCTTACATTGTTTCCCTTAACATCAGAGAGAAGGTGCCTTTGGAGAGGCATGGCTTTTATCTCACCTGCTTTAAAATCACACCACAGATCTCGAAAGAAAGGCTATACCATGTCAGAATTTAAAAGATTCACCTTATGGCTGTCACCCACAGTAGATAAAATATGTGCCACGGAGTTTTAAATGATTGCTTATGCTGCCAATCATAGTTAATACGATGGAGTCAGACTCTCGACTGAATGATGTAAGTTCTCATTGTTTCCCTGAAAGTGATGAAACTGAATCATTTTATACCAGAAAAGGATCTGGCCTGTAAGTTTCAACTTCTTCTGAATCCAAAGTAATTTCATCTACTTGAATAATTTATCATAACCTATTTTTCATTAATGTGACTGTGCTCTCGGGCTTGGTACTTAGCGTAGCTCTACTGCAAAAACAACTATGTGAAATTAGCACTTCCTTACTCAGCAGGTCCCTTTCCTGCATGAAGTCAGAAAGAGGGTTTTTTAACTTTCCATGAAAAGTACTAAAATCCCCCTCTCTCCCCTTTTTTTTTCCTCCCCTCCCCTCCACCCTTTCCACCCAGCAGAATCCACAGAGCTAAGGGGAATCAAACCGGACAGGATTTTGGACTTGTGTATTTACAGAAGTATTAACTCAACTAAAGGGCCACCTGTGAAGCCTCTGTGTCTCCAGATTATGACCACCATCACATTCCCGCTGCAGACAACGGAGGGCTGCCAGCACACATGAAGCTTGCAAAGATCTTGCAACTGACAAATGCAACTTGAAACATGAGTCCCAATTCCCAGCTGACCTACTCAGCTCAACGCAGACAATTGCATGTTTGAAATTAATCGTAGGTGTAAGCATTGCAGAATCAGGGCCACTGCAAGTCTGGGGACTAAAAACCACATAAGGCTATTTGGAGATGTCCTGCAAAACACCTCCTGTACACACTCTTCTGCACCCATCCATTTAGCTACAATAGATGGTGCAATCAGATTCTGGGTGTCCCAGATCGAGTAAGATTTGGGGACAATTTCTTATACTGTAAGAGAGAAATTGATTGCTCTTTCAGAGACAGATAAAGTAACACTGGCATAAAATCTCCTCTCTTGTGGAAGAAGATACAGTTTGAGGCAACACACCCTCCAATATAGTCAAAATATTTCTTCTGCTTTTCAAGTTAAGTCCTTTCTAAAACTCACATTAAAAAATTAAACTTAGTATCCCCCCAAGATTGTCATTAAGTGCATGCAGTAAGTAGAAATTTTCAAAAATGCTTTCAATTTCCCTTTGCCATAAAATGCATTTTCTTTCCAGGACATTCTTCAAATTTAGACAGTCTCTAACACATGACTAAATCTGAAGTCACTTTGTCTGTCA
Organism: Anser cygnoides; assembly: GCF_040182565.1. Taxonomy (NCBI): domain Eukaryota; kingdom Metazoa; phylum Chordata; class Aves; order Anseriformes; family Anatidae; genus Anser; species Anser cygnoides. The sequence goes on from NC_089874.1 coordinate 81,513,985, forward strand.
AAAGGTAAAGGGCAAATGAGTTATAAGGGCAGCTGGGTCATCAGAAGTCTTTCTCTTTGGACCTGATGCAGTAAAAAATATCCACAGTCTTCCAAACAACGAAAGTCCCAAAAGGCCACAAATCCTAGCTTTGCAACAGGCCAACCTATTCAACACAAAGGTCAGTATCGTTAAACAGAATAAACAAAACCAATCCTATAGCCAGAAATGACAGATCTGCCGAGGAGGTGAAGGAGCCATGCAGCCTCTCTCTGGGCCTCCTTCACTCTCACTCTTGCACAGACCCAGACTTCTTCATATGTGCACACACACGCACGTCCAATTAAGTCCATACATTAACTCCACACTTCTGCACATGTGTACAAGTGGGCGAGCAGTCTTGTCCCCACCTCCATCTCCCATTACTGCCACTGAGGCTGGAGGCCGCAAACCGCCCAGGCAGAGTGAGCACACGCTGCATGCAGCACGAGGCTGGGAAGAGGGGACACTGCATGACATTAACCCATGGCTCCTTCTGCCTCTCTGTGGCCATCACTGGAAGGCAAACAATCCTCCAAACTATGCCTAAATAAGTGTGCAGCTGTTTACACGCTTATTTTCTCTTGTGACCATGCTGGAAACATATTACACTTACACAGAGCCACGCTAAGCTCAAATGGGTTTTGTTGTAGCCGAGTGTCACTTGTCCCATGGCCTGTCACGAAGACTGAAGGGTGGACATCAGAGCTACGAGGCTGAGCTGCTGCAGCAGGAGATGGACATCAAAGGCAGCAAAGACAAACACAGCGGCTGCAGAGGGAGGCTTAACATGCAGCACCAACTGGCTGTGTTTTCTTTTCCATGCATCGCTTTTTTAATTATTTCCATGAGCTTTCAATTTGAAAGAGATTATGTAAAACCACATTCTAGTCTGCTGTGCATGAAATTCAAAATGTCTACATTAATGCAGAAGTAAAGCAACTCCCACCTCTAAAGCTAAATGCTGTAAATAAATAGCTACATGGTATGAAGAGAGAACGAGTCTCAGCTGGGGCTCGACAGACTCAGGTTTTGTTCTCATTTCTACCCTTGACCTGTTCTGTGACTTTGAGCAAGTTGTTGCTTTTTTCCTATTTCTTTCTGGGTCAGGGACTATCTGTCATTTTGTGTTCATATAGTGGCTGGCATGAAAAGCCCTAGCACTAGCAGAGATCTCTGGATACCACTGCAATACAAACAATATTTTAATACCTGTTAAACAAGAAGCACAGAGGAGACATTTTTGTTTCCCAGTAAAAAAGTTTCATGCTGTAATGAGTGAAAATTTCATATGTTTCATAAATAATATATACATATATATTTGTGTTAACCCCAAACACATATTCAAATACGTTCCTAATTAAACTCCAAATGCCTATTACAGAACTGTTAAGAGTATTTCCCACCTCTGTGACTTAAGATACTGAAGTTTTATTGCCTCTCTTCTACTTCTCATAAAAAGTATTGATTTGCTATATCTTATCTTTTAGATTTATACTCAGGCTTCACATAAAACTCCACTCCCAATGCATTTTTTTAAACCATCATTATCTCAAGCAGAGGGCACAATTGTATTTATGTTAGAACAAAACCCCATATATTTGCTACATATTTGAAAGTGGTTAATGTATTTTTTTCTATTCAAATCAATCTGCTTCTCAGCAGTCAATGATGAAATAGCCCTTTTTCTAGTGTCTTAGGTAACAGGTCTGTCTTTTCTTGCCTCTTTCTCCTTGCTTACATGTACAAATGTCCATTTATAAATTGCCAGCTGACAGAGATGCCGATCTAATTTCACAAATTCACACCATAAGCTGCAAAAAGTACATCTTTAAATGCCTAAGGACTTCACAATCTCTAACGGTGTCCTACAGACTCTAATAAAACTACATTAGAAAGATTCAGTTTTTTATTTGTGTGGGTATACAGTAAGGTTTTTGTTCTTGCTCTTGGTACTTTATTTCTGATACAAATGCTGAAGTATCATTTCCAAGGACAAAGAGTTCAAGGTCCTTGCAAGGAATTGATACCTTGGAATATTCTTTGGAATAGAAGACAGTACAATACAGACTGAGTTAAACTAACAAAGAAAATTAAAACACTGAAATGAAAACTAGTATTGAAAAAAGGAATGGGAAGTCTTGAAAACCAGCTGTAGGGTAAAGCCACGAGTTTTCTGTAAGTTTGAGGGCTTGTAAGCTTAGCGCTTTATGGTGTCCCACTACTTTTGGATGGCTGGTCAAGCCCTAATTCAAAAAACTGGGAGCAATAATACATAGATCATTTTAACCTGTACGTGTACATATGCTTACGGAGCCCAGATGTTGACAGCAAAATCCAACACATTCTGACCAGTGGAAAATGTATTTAAAATATATGGCTTGATTTTTGGAAGGAGACAGCAGTATTGAATACCAAAAATATTAAACATGAAAAATTAAAACATCTGTTTTCTTATTTTTTTCCTTTAGATGCCAGGATATTTACTCTTCATTTACTTTTTTTTAAAGTGATTACAAGGCTAAAAGATTCTCATGTATTTGATAACGTTCATCAGCCCAAGAACAGAAGGTAACAGCAGCAATTTTAGATGACTTGTCCAATGAGGCCGTTAAAAATTCTTATCTTAGGGAATTTTAATTGGATTTTTTTCTTTTCTTTAAAAACAAACAAACAAAAAAACACCAGTGTATAATTGGATAGTGAATAATATTTGCATTTTCAAATACTGCTGGACTGGGAGATGGTTGCTTTTTGTTTGCCAGTTCAAGTACTCCTCTGGAAACAGAGCCACAACATTTGAATTGTAATTCTAGTTGGCAGCAAAAACGTTTCTTAGCTGGTCAGCATGTCAGGACTGTTCTGACACAGTAAGTGGCTGAAGTAATGACAGGAGGAAGCCCGCAGGGAACGAAATTTTGTTAGAAATGTTGGCTCAGCTGGCTTCAGTGGGGTCACATGGGTCCCCATGACCAACATGCCCATCTTTATTTAAAGAAAGAAGCTACCTCCAATGACAAACACTCACCCATCACTGCCGCCTCACTTCTGGACCCCCGACACAGGAGCTGCCTGTGCCACTGGTAAAAGCTCACAATTTGTCAGCTCAAGAGTCTGTCTTTTGCTAATGGATTACTTTTGAAATGTCTGCTGAAAGGGGACTTTTAAACTTACTTATGTATTTATTTCTAAAAAGAGTACAAACAACACATTGCTTGGACTCTAGCTTCTCATAGCAGGGTCCCCAATTTTAGAGACCTCCTTGGTCATTGTCTCCCAAGACTCACCCCTTGAAAAAGGGATGAGGGTGACAGTGCCCAGCTTGCACAGCCAAGTTCTCTTTTTCTCCCTCAGAGGCTTTCAGGCACAGGAAGAGAAACGTAGCATGCTTTGAAACAAAGATACCTAATCCATAGACTGGAGCATCCCCTGGATGAAACAACATTGCTCTACCACAGACCTCTGCAGACCTAGACCCCAGTGACAATTTTGTCCTTGCTTTCATTTCTCAGCAATGGGATAAATAGCTCTTTATTCCCTCCACACAGGTACTGAGAAGAGCAACAAAATCACATTTTTGAGACAATCAGATAGGATTGTAATGGAAGTAACATGTATGTCATTTATACGCTTATTCATGAAAGATTTTAGAAACGTTTTCAGGAATGCTAAGGTGATTTAGATAAAGGGAATGCACCTATTTAGCAAGGTTTCAAGTGCATCTCTTTGGTGCTTTCTTCACAAGCTGGTGAAGGAAAGTGCCTCTAAGATGCACTTGCTCCCTGATGTGTGGGGAAATCTGAATGGCTATAGCACATAACCTACTTCATCTTAGGACCCTAGAAAAAAATCTGTGAAATTTGAAGGTACCTGATAAACCAGGCATAGAAACGAAACATCCAGGTGAGCTAGGGAAGGTAAGGGCTGAGCAGCCCTTGTCTTTTTTTTTTTTTTTTTTTTTTTTTTTTTTAGTTTTAAATAGGCAAGATCTTTTCTTTCACTTCTCTTTACAGGCTCAGCCTACCTGTTCTGGCCAAAACACTCGGCTGCAGCTGCGGGACCAGCCTCTCTGACCACACTGCTGTCGTGGCACCCTGTCAGATCCTCCAGCATGCTGATACCCACCACTGCACTCTGGTCAGCAATGGTCGCAGCAATGCTCCTTTCCCTCAGCTCATTACCTTCCAGGCCAGGTACAAGCAAAAAAAAAAAAAAAAACCAGACTAAAGAGCCTAAGAAAGTCTTTTCTTCTGCAAGCTTCAGAGTTCGTCTGGATTGAACAACTCACCGCAACAGCAAAGAGGTAGGCTACCACAAACAGAAGCAAATAAGGAAAATAAGACAAGTGCAAAGTCATTTACCCTTATTTCCTCCTACAGAGAACTTTTAAAAGAGGAATCCAGTGAAACACTAACTAGTTGTTGTGATGGATGATCTCACCCAGCATTTCATTGCTAGGCAGACGTAGCATGTTCATAAACATGAAAAATTTGCTATGAAACACACCATCTGTAACTCAAGCTGGGAACACAAAATACATCAGAATACAACGGAAGAAAATCATGAAATATTTTTGAAAGGCTCTTCTCACTAAACTAAAATTTCTACCTTGCCTATAATTTGAAGTGACCAACACATCCCTAGATTTGCAGTCCATTTTAGTGAGCGTTCATATATCAAAGAGAGATTATGGCTTCAAAACACAAGGAGTTAACCTATTTTTCAACCAGACCCACTTGAGATTAGTGGAAGATGGTCTAATGGGCAGCTCTGCAGAAAGATTAAATTGTATTGAGATGTGAGAGTGACAGATGAGGGAACTGATTCCCTGCCCCACCTACTGTATCGGTATGGCAATTTTTCTTTTTTAGCACAGAAAAAAAAAGATCAACAAAAGCTTATTATGCAGCTGCTTTTCAGGTTATTCACTCTGTTTCCCAAAGGTGAATGAAAGAACACAGACAGCAGAATCCAGAACGTCTGTCCCCTGACAGCAGGCTAGCCTGGGCTTACTGGGAAAGAATAATCACCAGAAACCACTGACAGGTCGTGTCACCTTTCTTTCTGACCCTATTCATGATAAGATTTCAGTCATTCCAAGAGCTAAACATTGAGGCTTGCAGGGAAGAGCAGACAGCACTGTGATCTTCAATAGCAAGCTTTTGCTACAGCCTAGACAATGCTTCAAGGAAACAAAATGCGACCCACCTTCTGGTTCAGTATTCTCCATTTACACAAAGCTATTTAAAATGCTGGATGATGAATGTATAACCTCTAAGGGAAGGAGTGAGAAAAATGCAGGGTGGGGTATACGAGTCTCAAATTTTTATCACAATATCAGCTCCACCAAACATAATTTACACTGTGGATGATCAACTTCCGAAGCTCTTACAGGCTTTATAAACTTCCAAACAAACTTTTCACACGTGAATTGTTTCATTTAAATACGCAGCCTGTAAAATCAAATAGTCTTTGAAGTAGGAAGACATGATCAGGATTTGCCTTTTGATCTTTCCAAATTGTTTTAGCAAATAACAACCATGCCTGAAGTCTCTTCTGGAAAATTTTATTAGCAACAATGTTTACACCAGTCTTAGAAACCAAGGCTCTTTTATTGTCACCGTTGAATAATCTTCCTGAAGCCTCAAAAAGCAAACTTAAGCTCCACAAATAGTGATGTATTTCAGGTAAGTTCAATTAATATCCCCATTCAAATGAGCTGTATTTTGTATTATTATTCAATCCTCTGTATATTTATGCACGTTAAAACAAGGAAAATGTGCTTTCACAGGACCTGCTGGATCCGCACAAAACTCAGTCCTGTTCTTCTTACATCTACTGACAGACAAAACAAGTCATTGGATCTTGCATTAGCACCTAAAAATATGTCCTAATATAGATAGGAGGGCAGCTCACTCGTGAAAAATGATCATCATCTACTTTTTACTGTAGGTGACCTAGAATTCCTTGACTGTAGTAACAGAATGCAGAAATTGGTTATGTTTGTTTTCAAGCAGTTTCTGTGTCAAAGACAAAAAGAGAACAGTTCCAGGTTCCACCTCCCAAACAGCATAGCTGATGAAATCAACAACCTATTTTTATGCAAATGTTTATGAATAAGCTCATTCTTCTTACACGTGAAAAGTGGTATGATGTATAGGAGGAATAAAAGTGATGTCTAAGTATGAGCCAACACTTCCGTGGGGTACAGGTACACTGGTGATAAAAGACGTGAGGAGAGGTTTTTACAAAGCAAATTCATACCCATGAATATGCAGTCAATGCACCTTCTATTTGTTAAACACACAAATATGGTCACTTTTAAGAGAAAAATAATGATGTGCGCAATTACCTGTGACCCTCTACCACTGCACCACTTCAACTTACTACTAGAAACAGAAGGGCAATGCTACAAAAGAAGTTGAAATACAAAAGACTTGGGGGGCAGCGGAGTTGTTGCTTCTTGTTTTTTAAGTCTTCTGCTGTTCAGAAATGTTTCAGCTTTTTATTTACAGAGGGATGCTGTAAGGAGCTGCAATCACTTCTCAAAAGTCAAAGAGCAGCATCCAGCAGAGAGTAGCTCCTTGCCTTTATCTTCTTGTTTTTATCCTTTCTTTATATTTTAATGGTTTATTATCACTCTCTAAATTACTGAATGTTTTCCTCTGATACTCTGAAATGGATTCAAAGCATCAATCCATTAAGAAAAGGTAATCATACAAGCTGGAAGAAGTGAGGTAGTGCTGTGGGGTCAAGTTTTAAAAAACACATTTAAGCATGCTTCACATTGCATGTATACAAAAATTATGCTTATGAAAATACACACTGATTAGCTCAGAAGTGAAACTTTGGGAAGACAGGTGTAGTCTGATCTTTTCAGCTACACTTGAGTCTACTTTGGCACCTGCAATAAAGTGCTTTTAGTGATCTCCATCACATACCTACAGAAGGGTGCTCCAGACAACTAAAGAATTAGTACTGGAAACTAGTGCTAGTAAACACTGCTCAGAGTAGCATGGCCATTGGGCAAAAGGTCTTTTTGTTTGTTTGTTTGTTTTTCTTCAGGAGCACTGCTTGAATCCTCTGGGCCAGATTAATGCATCCTTGTTCATCACTGTGCCTGGCTACCTTATCAGGTATATCTGTTATTCATACTAGTAAAGATGCATAAATGACTCACCAAACAGGAGCTGAAGCAGGCAGAAAATGCAGAGTTCAGATTCAACTTTTTTTTTTTTTTTTGATTATCAGAAAAGAAAGATGTAGAAATGACTCAACTACACAACAGGTACTAAGGGACTGATCCAGCTCACAAGTCAGCACAACAGAAATGAATGGTTTGAAGCAGGCAAATTAAAAATACAAACACACCTACAATGAAGCCAACAGTCAGCTGGACAAAGCATCAATAGATTTGGAGGATATTCCATTATTTGGGAACATTCAAAGCTTTTCTAGAAGTGTTTTAGACAGGCCAGAAACTCCATAAATGAAGAAACTGGATTACATACATTAGTTGTCCAGGAGGTCAGCAGATCTGGTTGTCCTGGACTTAAACTTGTAACCATCTATGAAGTACACTTCTGGAACGAATTCTGCCCTGCTATGAATACAACCAATTTTCAACAGACCTATCTGGAGCAGAATTTCTATGGAGCCTCTAATACACCATTTGTCTATCAGGGCTACACTGGTACCTTCTGGACAAAGAAGCCTGTTAAGGTACACACCAGTTTGATAAAGCAGTAAGATGAGAATGAAACTAGTAAGTGTACATTTTATACATTCTCTACAAAAAATACACATTGGCATTCTCTTGCTTCAAAAGTACTATGTTCTCCCCCGCCCTTGAAGTTTCACAGTGTTGACTTAAAAAACACCTTTCACACACCTGTATCACTTTCAAAGTATGGGTCCCACTGTTTAAAACAACAGTGAGTATCTCCTTTGCTTAAGTTACTGTACCAATCTACGTAAAAGGACCAGAAGTTTATGTCTGTGGTTTAGGAGAGTCAGGAAGTACATTTAGCAGCAAAACTGGAGCTAGGTACATACTCCAGTTCTCTGAATTAGTATGTCATAACATTTTCCCCCTCCACAACTGAGTTCACGTAATAACTGACACAACAGCACTGGGACATAGGAGACACTTGTTACACAGCTTTTTCTCCCAATAGACTTTTGAAATTAATACTTTATTATTTCATACAAGATAGTAAAAACAATAAAAATAATCCCACAAATTTTCATAAAAATTAAAACTTAAAAACAACTCTTATTGGAAAAAAACAAACTTGACAGATAAAACCAAACTAACGAAACACTATATACACACTTTAAAGCAGAGATTATGTTTTTCTGTTTGATATCAACAGGCACTCCTCATTCATCATCTGCAAGAAACTAGGTTAGGTCTCCATAGGCCACAGTCAGAGTTATTAGGTAAGTAAATATGCCACTGCTTCCGTGCCCTCCTTTTATTTCCTTGCTTCTTCGGTCTCATCTGGCTCTCTCTCTTGATGCTCTCTTTCCCACCTCATTTCTTTCAACTCTTGTCTGTATTTCCGTTCAATGAACCGCTTCTGATGGGCCATCTGGGGAAAGTTATCTGACACAAGGAAAAATATTTTATATTAATAAACAAACTGGCAACACAGAAAGCTTTTTTTTTTAAAAAAAAAAAAAAAGCTTTGATGAGATTAAGGGTTGGAGGGGAATAATGCTATTACCATTTTTGCTCATTCCTAATAATCCACAGAAACAAGTGCTCTCTGTCATAAGACTTTGGTCTCTTTATGATTTCCACACCTGTTTCTCCTACAACAAAATACTGCCAAATCTAATACACGCACAAAAAATAAAATATAAAATTCTGGTATAGCAACATGGCCAGGTATTACTTAGATTTTTACATTCAGTTCCCTTAGCAACAAGTGGTCAGTACTGAAAAGTGAATGAGTCTACTGTCAATGCTGTCAAGGTTTTTTTGCCTTGTTCTCACTCCAGGAAGCATAAGTCACTGGTTCCAAGCATTGTACAGGTGTTTCCATTATTATTTTAAACCATGCAGAATCCACTAGATGCCCCCACATTATGGCAGGGTTCCTAATGGAAAAGTAATAGCGTGGCAGAATAGATTGCAGTAAAATCCGTTCTTGAAAAAGTTAGCGCTTAGTTATGTGCCAGTACACAGGCTTAGCATAGTTTATGAGCATGGATGAGTGAAGACTGGATAAAATAGACTAGATGCAGCTGAGGTGATGGAGAAATAGCTAGGGGGTGGATACTTGTGATTTCAGACATTTGCTGCTTGGCTGGTACACAGGTACACTAGTGAGAAATGAGGCTGTAAAATCAGCTTACGCAATTGCTCTCTATTTAGTGCACATCTGGCAGAATACAGTATTTTCTTCATGACCAGGGCACTGACACTAATCTATTTATGCTGCAGACAACTGCCTGGACCTGCACCTCCAGCCATTCTGAAAGCAAGAGGTGGCAGAGTGCATGGGAGCCCGCAGCTGGCAGCAAATCCTGCTGGGATCCTACAGCAACAGAGCTCTGGGATCAGCATTAGCTGTTTGTCTGTATCTGAGATGAATGCAAAAGGTTTCTACATCAACCTTTAAAGCCATAAGCAAGTTTGGGATATGTCTTGGCAAAGGATTGCTCTAGTTTGCTACCACAAGAGAATTCAGCTGAGGTTCCTCAGGGAGAGGCCCCTTGGCACCAAGAGAGATGGAGGCTCTGGTTCCCCCAGAAGAGCTTTCCTGTTCTTTCCAGGTCCCAGGCAAAAAAGATTTTTTTCTGCTCGAGAACACAGTGTGGAAGCCACCTAATTTGCAGGAGTTTCTGGTAGAGCAGAATGACTTTATTGCTATGTTTTATTGGCTGGCGAAATTTGTGTCTTCTTATAATACTACAGGAATAAAGTTTCCTCATCAGTTATTCACAACTTCGGTGTAGGAATGTATTCTTATTTAAAACAAAACGATCTAAACAAAAGCAAATTGTTTTTAAATTGTTGTTGTATTTAAAACTCCAGTGCTTTGTTTAATGGAGTTTTGGGAAATTTTGTTGCTCATGTGCACCATAAAATGAAAATTGTATTTTTGGCGTTGTGCCTATAACGTGATTCTTTAAGAACTCTGCAGAACTCAGCTTGGTAGCAATCTGTTTATAGCCCATTTATGATGTGGAGAAGGAAGTTTATATAATAAACTTATCACAACTATCATATATATAAACAGGTACGTGAAAATGACTTTTACGTGAAGTTAAATACTTACGCATTCATTAAAAAAGCACCCAAACCACTCCACAAATACACATACCAGAACACGTGCCCATAAGGACTATGGAGCCTCCATCTCTAAGGAGGGTCAAAAAGTGACTGCACAAGGACCTGAGAACATTGCCTAACTGCAAAGCTGGGCCTGCTTTGAGGGGTAGCTGGAGCAGAGACCTCTAGAGATCTCTCCCTAGCTAGATTATTCTAAAGTATCCAAACAAAAACATGTCAGAAAAGAGAGGTGAGAAGTCCTTACACCGATAGGAGATGAAGTTCACAGCTCTTCGAGAGGTGGTACTCTCACAAGGAAGTACAAAGAAAATTTCATGAAGATTCTGCAATTATTCACTAGAGAAGTTGTGTCTTCTACTTGCCAAATTTACTGGTGAGGAGTCTACATCTAGCAAATGGATACGAAAAATTCTGGTATCCCTGGAATTACAGGGATTCATTGTCTTCTGAAGGTTTTAAACCCTGAGATTTCCATATGCAGGGAACAGATTAAAACCCTTGGGCAACTGAAGAACTGCAGGCCTTTCAATCAAATGTAAAATGTACTTTAATCTTTCTGCACAGAGAGCTTCTGCTGCACAAAATGCATGTCATTTATTTGCTTACAGTATTTGCACATCTGGCATTTTAACTCAACTGAAGTTTTCATATAAGATGTTTGCATACGCTCACTGCTTTCATCTCATATTCCATTGCAACATGGGACTGCTCCCATGCTGGCTTTCCTGTGTGTAATTTTGAAAGATGCAAAGATCACTGGATCCTCAGCTGATATGAACTGTGGTTAACAAGTAAGTATCAACTTACATTAGCTGGAGACCTACCTGTTAGATTTTAACCTAGCCTGCTATAAAATTTGCAATCAAAATTTATTTTCCGAATTAGCAACTGAAAATTAATTTTCCTCCTCCCCCATATTAGAGTATGAGATAAGTCTGTTTGGTCTGACATTGAACTTATCCCACTGAGATTTTTTCCATGCTTGAATATGCTATGAAACTTCACTGCACGTGGTTCCCTCTATGTCGCGTTTACTGTACCATACTAACTCCCTTTAAAAAATACCTATTGTTACCATTAACACCTCTTTTTACAGCATTGCCTTGAAAGTACTGATTAGCAAACCTGTTGCTCAGAAGCTGACAGCATTCAACACAGCATTCATCTGCTGTGTTCGGTTTTGCTTCTCCACATAACCTGCACCTCACTTTAGTAAAGTCCAAGGATGTAATCTAAAAATAATTTTCTTTGTTGCCCAAATATCTTACATTTTTCAAGTGCATCCATTGCAGCTCCCATTTCTGCTTGCTGAATACTGTGAAAGCCAAACAAAAACATGTTAAGTATAGAATCATAGTATCATTTATGTTATGGATAAGATATGTGGGTAAGTGGATATGTTATCCACTTATTATGGATAAGACCTCTAAGATCATCAAGTATATGATTTAACTTGTAAAGAATAAACTAAAGTATATAACAAAGTTACTGTTCGGTAGTAAAACTCTTTGGATAACCACTAGCCAGTAATTCCCAGAGTACGTATCAGCCTTTCCATAAATATGTGAGCAACAGTACCACAGCTCCAGTTGAATATTTTTAAACTCTGACCAATAACGCTAACAGAATATTCTACTTCATTCTTTACTGAAGCATTTCTTTTGACATGAGAGAAAATAGGAACAAAATTTGGTAGCACAAAATGGGCTTACGGTTGAAGTCTTTGCAATTCTAGAAGCCAATCAAAAAACAACTAAAAGTGGTAATATCAGAAAAAAAATTAAGAGCCTCGCACCCCTACCTTGCTAGCTTAAGTTGAACAATAGTCTTGCAATAAAGCCACAGATGAAGTTGCTATTTCCTGCAAGCTGTTCTGCAGCTTCCATTCTCAGAGCCACAAGTAGGATATTATAGCAAGCCACCTTGTTCTTAAAAGCTAAAGACCCCAAAGTATACCAACATCAAACCCTTCAGGTATTCCAAAGCAGAAACTCAGAATGACTTGAGGAAGGCTCCACAGTTTTCATCTTCTAAGGCCAACCAGACTCTTAGCTATCTTTGTGGTTGGCCATTTTGTACACCACCACAGTCAGACTTCAACAATATGTGATTAATTTTTTTTTACTATACCTTGGACCTTTACCACATCCTATTCTTTCCCCTTTGAAATAAACAGCTACTGTGTATGTCCTGGCATGAGATGGTCCCACTGTCTGTAGAGTCCTGAAATGAGAGACATGATTTATTCAGGCAGGAATTATTAAAAAGCAGAACCTGTCAGTGGCACATATATCACCAAGCTCTCAGCCTGGTAAATACACGTAGTGGAACTAGTGCATAGCAAGGAGCAAGAGTTGAAGGATGGCCGTATAAGTTACATTAACCCAGAGATTGCCAGGATGGTGCACATGCAATAAATAGGAGCAATTTACATAAAATGCATCCCACTTATATTGAGTATACTTATTCCGCCGGGTTCAATCAGAGAGCACTATATGAAAATTAAAACAACCTATAGGCAAAAATGCATACTATGCACAAAGTGCTGAAACACTGAATACACTTGGAATAAAATCACTTAAATTGCATGTGGCAGTGCAATTGCAAATAATCACACTGATATGATTGCATGCACTAAAATTTTAGTCCTTGAGAGTTGTACAGTTAGCAAGGACTTTATATTGGTCATAGTACACCTCTCCACATTGTGAATTATCACAGTAATTTTCCATCAGCTTTGAAAAGTTACAGTTTGTCACAAAAAAAAAAAAAAATCCATTTGAGCTAAAGTCTAGGACATACACCAACAATCACCTACTGTGGAAAAAGATAATTCCCTAGACATACAATGAGTGTCTCTTCTTCCTGTCCCAAATCTCTCCCTGCTGTCAGCTTGAGTGCTGTCCACTACCTTGTTTCTTTTTGGAAGGAGTACCAATTTCACATCAATGTTTAAAGTATCTAACTATAGTACTCTGTGTGCTGCGTAACTAACATGAGCGAATAGAAGCAACCCCAAATTTAAAAGCAATACTGCTGACTGCACTGAAGCAGAACCCCAAGAAAAGGTATTTAACAAGATAATAGTGAGATAACTAAACTGTACTACAGAAATCAATTTATCATCACAGTGAAACAAAACAAACATTTCTTATCTGATACTCAGTGGCTTTTTACAAGAATCTGACATCATTTCTTTTGTATCTATCTCCCTCACTCAAGATAAAGGTGAGCTCTCACAGAGACCCTAAGGAGTCAGGTTTCCAGTGTATCAGTTACAGCGTTGAAACAATCCTATTTCTGAAGAGCACTGTTTCTCACTGAATCACTACATTTCATTGAAAACTTCACTTGCATACATGCGACAAATGAAGACTCATTCTTCATGCCTTTTTTATATAATAATCCCAACAACACAAGCCTTGAACTTTCTTATCCTCTCTCTCTTCTTTTGGGGGCTAACTTTGCACTCATCCCAGCACAATTGGGTGGATATGGATGCAGTATACAATCTTAAATTTTATTATTGCCTCCAAAGCAGCTAGTATGCTATTTTACAACTGTTTACAAAAGAGAAGGAAGGTCCATCCCATCCAGCTTCAGGGAGCTAACTGAGATTTCCAAGTTGAGATTCATTGCCCTGAGCTCTTTTATCGCTATACAGGAAGACAGACACAGGGTGAATTGCACAGTGAGCATCCAACAACTGTTACCCTTCAAATGCATCCAGTTGTGGATTACCAACAACCTACGATCAGGGTATGTATGCATTTATGTTTCCACAGGGATGTAGAGAAATTTCATACTACTGAAAAACATAATGGAGGTATCTTGACTTCATATCCAAACACCCACTGTTTGATTCATTCCATATAAAATACTCATTCCTTACACTAAAGAAGGAACCAATATAGAATGATGCCAATGAAATATTTCATCAAACATACATCAAACGTAACGTTTTCCCCTCAAACTGTAAAAGATAAAAATGCTTTATAATTCTGTAATGGCTTAAAACATCTAAAACTTGTAAAACAATAGTTCAACATTTTCCATTTTCAGACAGTGACTGGAGGGCTACAGGAAAAACAAGGTGTTTTAACACATCTTCCTCCGTATAAAATGAAGATTGATAATTAGCTGGTAGCTGTAAGATGCTGGTTCTTACTTGTAAAGAGGAATGTCTGGTTCTTTTCCTTCAGTCCTGAGAGTCAAGCAGCATTGCTGAAGCTGAGATTTAGGGTCATTCCAATCTTGATTTAAAATGAACTCCTATAAGAAGTTCACAAAGAAGATTACAGTTGAGAGATTGTGACAGGAGTCCAAAACACTGCGTTAAAATTCAGTAATGGTAGGAATGTAGGAAACTGACTGGCCTTACCTTTAGCCGTGGAAAAAAGCATACGTTCATGAAAGTGTGAACATATTCCAAATCTTTATCAATGTATAGGGCAGCAATAAAGGCTAGGAGGAAGGAGAAAAAAAAAGGTTCTCTCATTTATATCCACGGAGAATGTTAATGGCTTACACTTTTAGAAACAAATATTCCTGAGTACTCTAAAGACATACTGAAGTATGTTTCACAGCAGTGATCTGAGGAGGGTATTACTGTCTTGCACACACAGGAAAAAATAAAGTTGACCAAGAGACTAAATGACTAACCCAAATCCACTCAGTCATTTAAAGACTTAGAAACAACACTCAGCTCTAAATCTCACATTTTAACCAGCAAGCCATGGCTACTTAGTAATAACTTGCTGCTGGGTACTATGAAAACATTTTATATCTAAATCACTACTGTTTGTGTGCGATTTCCATTTGCTAAGAGATCTTGGCAAAAGCCAAGAAAGTCTGAATGGCTTACAAAATACATCAAAATATACAAGATACAGATTAACTTTCTTTGCATAATATTGATCATTGTTTCCACTTCCTTTGGGGGAAAAAAAAGTAGCACATAATTTCATAAACAGACAAACAAATCATTTAATTTCTGTGTAGCTTTCCCTCTAGTGGAATGACCATTTTGAAACCTCCTAAAGTGTAGTTAAATGAACCACAAAAATACTCACCTCCTGATGGTACTACTTTCTTCCCATAGTTCTCATAGTACCAAGAACATATTACTGAAACATTGAAACTGCTGTTAAACAGCTTGACTCAATGACAAGTTTTAACTTCCAAGACATTCTTTTGACCCAGTCATTATGACCACCATGGCCATCATTTGTAAACCTACAATTTTGTACCTGCAATTACACCTTCCTCATGCTTGCATACAGACTTCAGCAATGTAGGCTAGTGTTCAAAAATTTGGTGTGCAGAGGTATAGTCATAATTTATTTGAAAAACTGAATATACATTTTTAATAATGATCTGAGCAATTTCTGATGGCTTTCATAAATAAGCCCTGAGGATAAGAAAGTTGCATAATCACTAAGCTGTTATAACCACACTAACTCACATTCCAAGAGATCAGCCAAAGTCTTAGTTCGAAGAGCTACAGGTCTTTTCGTCTTGTCATTAGTGATGGCAAACTCTTGCATTCCCAGCTCTTCTGCCACTTTGGCCTGTGTCCTGTTGTTCACCAAAGAACTTCTCAACAGCTGCAAGAGAAAGAAGTTCCACTCAATGGTAACAATTAGTGATGCCAAACTATAAAAGGTAGGACGAGCTGGGGGGAGGTTTGTTTTATTTTTTAATCCTTGCTGCCTCTCACTTCTCAGTTTGAGAATGTTTCAGCATACCTCAAATGATTTATGTACACATGCGTTTTCTACCACTGATTTTTCCCTTCTCACCAATTTATTCTATAGATATATTCCTTCTATAGATAATTCTTGCATTTACAATGTTTTTTCTTGTGAGATTCTTTGCATTCATATGCCATCTCTTCATCAGTCCTATACTTCTTCAACTAATCTATATTCTTCTAGTCTAAGTAATGCACAAAGTTGTACACATTTATTCTACATAAAGTATAAATGTATGATATTTTGAAGCCTATAGAACAGTCTCCATTGTCTACTACATTACATTAGTGTAATGTAACATTGCTCTACTGAAGGCACTATAGCTGAACTGATGCATCCCTGATGAAAATCTGGCTCTAACATTTTCAACACATGACAACGTCCAGGACACCTGGTTTCCCAGCACAGCCCCCTAAGAGCTTACCCCTGACTCTAGGCAGATTGCTAAATTAGCAATCTAATCAGAGCTCTGTCAAAGATACAATCTGTCGCAGCCTAAAGGAGTATTTTGGTATTTCAGATTTTTGTTATATTTTCTGAACCCATGGTTAAGGTGAGCTTTGTGTTTGTGGATTTTAATTTTCTTCTTTAAATGAAACAGCGTATTTTAATAAATTGGGGTATCCTGAAAAAAATGCCTTTCTTCCACTGCTTTTATATAAACCAGAGTTGAGAAGCTGCATACAATGTTTTTCCCTCTTTTGTCTTCCATATCACATTTGCACAGCTTATTAGATCCAAGTTATATGCTACCTGGCTCCAGAACGTCAACTGAGCTTATGAAAATCAAGATTTATTCACTGTACCTGATACTTCATCTCTGACAACAGATAAATAAAGAACAATATGTTCATAATTTGTTTGGCAATGATGTATGAAGCAGATACTTGCAACTTGATCTTCATAAACTAGGCAGACTGCAGAAAGGATTACTACCAGCCCTCCTAACCTGTGCTTAAACTCACCTTCTACTTGTTCCTTTCCAAAAGCCACCTTTTTTTTTTTTCCCATAAGATACTCTTCCCAACCAAATCCTAACTACAACATGCAACCTATGAGACAGAAATGCAGTATCATGTGAGGAAAACCCATTTATTGCAATGGGAGAAGTAGGATCTCTTTTGCTGTATTTGCGAAGTATTTATTTTGACAGGACCCACATCCACTATTAGCACTATCATAAGTGAGCCACATACACACTACACAGCAAATTAGAGATGGCAAGAACCACTTACCCATCCAGCACTGGGGTTCTCAACTTATTCCATATTAAAACTTGCCTCTTCTGTAAGTGGTATCTAGCAATAAGCTCAATTCCTCTTTGTGATACAGTGAGGACCTCAATTCTAATCAAAAATGAGTTTTTCTTCCACCTTCACACAGCATACTGCTACCCATGACTGTAGCATAAGGTAGCACTGGGGAAGTATCCTCCAGTAGCCAACAAAACTTCATTCTATTTTTTGATAGACCATTTGACTATCTTAAAGTATGTATACAAGATTACATTCTCCTTTCCTTGTTCTTACATATAGTTAATTTACAGACCTCTCTTCACAAGTAATCACTACACACTGGGAAGCCGCTGCATTGCCAGTCAAGTGGTATCTTCCCATCCTTTACCAACGTTGTCTTCAACAGACACCACCCATCTGATGCTCCATTATTATTTCCAAACATCTCAAGTCAAGAGGAGAAAAGAACCCAGAGTTTGCTGTTTCTCTTCAGGTCCTGCCTCAGTCTCCCTCCACCCCACAAGTCTCATTTCATTTATCCTCATATTTAAGAGACATTCAAAGACTATTTTCTTTTCCACTGCAAGCACATCCCCAGAATTCAAATTTTATTCTCAGCACTGCCTACCTCTGTGCTGTTATGTATTTTAGCATCCATTCCACTCTTTGTAGTTTCCCCTAAATCTTGGACAACGTGCAGCTTGTTCTACTTGCCAACTCACTTATCATTAAATTAAGCAACACAGTGATGTTCTGATCGTTGTTTTGAGTATTTATACCCATTAATAGCAGCACTTGATGTCCTTCCTGCCAAATATTTTTGGAAGATTTATCTTACTATAACAACACTGATGCATATGTTCTTAAAAGTCACCTACAAAGGAAAACAACGCCAGTCTTGGATTTCTGCCTTATGCTTTTGTTTCTTCTGTAAAGAATTAATACGACAAGGCCCCTTTTAATTTTTACATCAGAAGTTCAGGCTTCATCAACTGCTTCTCCTGAATGGTGCAGAAGAACTCATACAAATATAAATGACACTTAAGAAATGGTGAGAGAAAATGAAAATGACTTAATTAGAGCACATACTTTGTCTTTTTTGTAAACACCTAAGTGGTAGTTTCTTCAAAACACGCTGCCTGTCAGAGACTTATCAGCACCATCCCTTCACTGATTTGCAAAAACCACTCCCAGTAGCTAAGAAAACCAGTCTTACTTCTTAATTTGAACTAGAGAACTTGACATATATTCTTAATACATGTATCACTTTTTTGTTCTAATCAAGACTTGAAAACTAAGAAAAATTCAGCAAACCTAAGAAAAATGTCTTCCTCTCATACTGCCTAGCTGCGGTACTAAAAGAATCAGTCAATCAGGAAATGCTACATATATTACAACCCTACATCTAAAGTAATGTAAGTAACTGAAAGATCCCCAGACTAGGTTGTTCAGAGCATGGACAAGAAATGCTGAAAGGTTACCATAATCAGCAATAGATGACTAACAATATTAAAACTAAATTCAGAAGTTATTATAGGAGCTCCAAATTAAAAGCAATAAGAAAATATAGTAAATTTTAATTTTAGATTGTAAAAATTTCTTATCTTGAAAGATAACCCCGCCTGGTTTTGGGTTCAAAGGATTAGAAGTCATGAATAAAACTCACATGATGCGCCTGTTTAAATAAATGGTTTGAAACACCTGTCATGAAACATGAACTAGTCTTATCTCCCAAGTTTGTAACTGACATCCTAAAAATATTGATCCATTTCACAGGCAACAAAAATTATTGCACTGGGCTCACAAATCACCTTTTCTTATTCATTGCAGAGCTCGTGACTTAAAATTAACAAAGTCTTATTAAGAGCAGTGGTTGCTCAGGCTTCTTTTATTAATCAAATCCAGAATAATTCACTAGTGGCTCCCATAATTTCAGTCTGTATCCCACACTTGCTCTCTCAGAGCATGATTGATGGCAGTCTCACCGTTAAGTGCCCTTCATGATGATCAGGGAAATGTATGAATAAATACTCTGTGGCTACCAGCTGCATTATGGAGTCACCCAGGAATTCCATCCTCTGATTGTGGCCTCTGAAAAATGAGACATCAATGCAGCAAAATCAATAAGCACTCAGGAAGGAAAAAACAAAACCAGCATGCACACGCAAATTAAAATAAAGAGTGATCTGAAAGTAAGCCTCACTCATTTTTGAACACACTTAAGACAAATTTCCAGAGTTAACCAGGTGAGATGAAAACACAACAAACTGCTGTAATACTGACTTTGAGGAGGAAAGCAAATCAAAGTAGCTACAGATAAACATGGTTTTTAGATCACAGATCTAGGACTAATTGAAGAAGATCAATTGAAATCAGGTTTGTGATGGGATAAGGTCTCTACCTGTAACTTCTTAAAAACAAGCAAACTAATGAATCATAAAATGGTTTGGGTTGGAAGGGATCCTTAAGGATCATCCAGTTCCAACCCCCCTGCCATGGGCAGGGACACCTCCCACCACAGCAGGTTGCCCAAAGCCCCATCCAACCTGGCCCTGATCACCTCCAGGGATGGGGCATCCACAGCTTCTCTGGGCAGCCTGTGCCTGTGCCACTCTGAGTGAAGAATTCCTTCCTAATATCTAATCTAAATCTACCCTCTTTTAGTTTAAAGTCCTTTGTTCCATCACTACACTCCGTGATAGCCTTCCCTCTACGTTCTCTCTCCAGCTTTCCTGTAGGCCTCCTTTAGGTACTGGAAGGCCACTATAACGTCTCCCCAGAGCCCTCTCCAGGCTGAACAACCCCAATTCTCTGAGCCTGTTTTTCATAGGAGAGGTGCTCCAGCCCTTTCGTCATCCCCATGGCCCTCCTCTGGGCTCACTCCAACAGGTCCACATACTTCTTGTGTTAGGGGAATCCAGAGCTGAACGCAGGACTCCAGGTGGGGTCTCACAAGAGCAGAGCAGAAAAATCCCCTCCTTTGCCCTGCTGGCCACACTTCTTTTGATGTAGTCCAGAATACGGTTGGCTTTCTAGGCTTAAGTGCACACTGCTGGCTCATGTTGAGCTTCTCACCAACCAACACTCCCAGGTCCTTCTCCTCAGGGCTGTTTTCAGTCCATTCTCCACCCAGCCTGTATTTGTGCTTGGGATTGCCTCAACCCAGATGCAGGACCTTGTAACTTGGCCTTGTTGAACTCCATGAGGTTTGCACAAGCCCACCTCTCAAGCCTTCCTATGTTCCTCTGGATGGCATCCCTTCCCTCCAGCATGCTGACTGTACCACATGGCTTGGTGTCATTGGCTGAGGGTGCACTCGATCCCACTGTGCATGTTGCTAACAAAGATATTAAATGGTGCCAGTCCCAGTACCAACCCTCGAGGAATGCCACTTACTGGTCTCCACCTGGACATTGAACTGCTGACTGCAACAATGAGTGCAACCATTCAAACAATTCCTTATCCACTGAGTGGTCCATCCACCAAATCCATGTCTCTCCAATTCAGAGACAAGGACGTTGTGTGGGACTGTCAAATGCTTTGTACAAGTCCAGGTAGATGACATCAGTTGCTCTTCCCCTACCCACCAACAATGTAACCCCATCATCAAACGCCACATGTCAGGCACGATTTGCCCTTAGTGAAGCCACGCTAGCTGTCACCAATCACCTCCTTATTCTCCATCCTTAGCATAGTTTCCAGGAGGATCTGCTCCATGATCTTGCTGGGCATGGAGGTGAGACTGACTGGCCTGTAGCTTCCCAGGTCTTCCTTTTAGTTTTTTTTTCCTCCTTTTTACAAATGTGGACTTTGTTTCCCCTCTTCCAGTCAGTGGGAACTTCAGATTGCCGTGACTTCTCAAATACAACTGATAGTGGCTTAGCAGCTTCATCTGCCAGTTCCCTCAGGACCAGCGGATGAACCTCATCTGGTCCCATGGACTTGTGCACCTTCAGGTTCCTTAGATGGTCTTGAACCTGATCTTCTCCTACAGTGGGCTGTACTTGCAGTGATTTCAACAGAGAAAGATCTGTCCATTCACAAGAAATAAAATGATCAGGGTTTAAACCCATGTTAGATCGTGGACTGGATATGCACTGGCACAACACTATTTCCTTTGTTACAGTGTCTTGCAGCTCTAGTCAGAGACCCAAGCCTACTGCATGTTCAGGTGCTGTGCTACACTGTCAAGAATGCTGTCCCAAAGTCAATGATGCAGGAAGCTCAGAAGATACACCAGGATGGTTCTTTAACACATTTGTAATTCCGAAGTTATCCACTATTGACTACTGTCAGAGACAGAATACCAAAACAGGCAGGCTGACAAACACTGCTATTCTCTCTCTTCTGAAGAAGAGATAGAACACCTAGAGTTTGTTTGCAAACAAAGCAATTTGAGATACTAACAGCAGGGCCAACAGAGCTATACAAGGACTCTTGACGCATACTCACAGAGTCAGGTGGTTAAAACCTACTGTCCTCAGAGTGAATGCACGTGCTAGAAGCCGCACGTGAGTAAAGATGACTCCAATTGCCTCCTCAAACTCCGTAAGCTTTTGAAGAACTGGAGATGTCTCAATGAGTTGCCTGTCAGTATTAGACTCCTGCAGCTGTAAATAAAATGAAGAGCAAGTAATGACAAACTGGTTCTATTTCAGAACTTTTCAGAGAAAAGAAAAGCTTTTGTAAACCAAGGGCAAAGAACACAGTGAACAAGTCATTTTGTGGACAGCAGAACTGAGAAAATCCAGCTTCTTCTGGCTTTTTGTCTTGGATATTTACTATGCAAAGAAAATGTGAGGTCTGATGAATGTGTTTTTGCTTTTTGCCTTTTAAAAACACTTAAGGTATTTATAACATGTTGCTTATGTGGTCTTGTCTCATGTCAATAGCATGTGCTACTTCATAAAATTGTCAGATCCCTGATGTTAAGAAATTGCAATTGAACAACAAATTCAAAAATTAATAGAATATGGCTGTCACACCATGCATCAAGATGAGAAAACAGTAATCTATTTCTCTCACTTGAGTATCAAAAATGAAGAACACTTAGTATGAAAAAAATCATAAGAACACAATAACATCAGAAAATTAAAACGATCACTTAGGTCAGTATCTGTCCTTATCAGTTTCTTGTCTAATGTCTTTGACGTGGTGACACTAAAATGGCTTTCTGGAGTTGGAAAATGACTTAGGCATTTTCTTCAGTCACACTGGGCATTTGTCTTGTATAACAACATCTAAGAGAAGGCATCCAGGTGATGTCTAAAGGAAAAGCAATAATAATGCAAGTCTATTAAGGACTTTCCTGATAGCTATTTAATCCTCCAACTATCAGCTGCAATGGACTGCCCAAGTCCTGTTTAAGCATACTTAGTAACCCACAATGGGTTGTGCAAGTCCTCTTCCACAAGCTCAACCCATTGGCACATATAAGCTTTCAGTATCCCCAGAGATGTTCATCAACACGTTCCACAAATCTGTTGATTTTTTTTTTTTTCCTAAAGAACCAGCTTTGTTCAAACTTGGGTCTCAAGTTTCTTTTTGATTATTCCTACTGCCTATACTGGAACAAGCAATTGGTTAACTGTTTGTCTACTTATGTTTTGGACATGCCTGTTCCAGGCCTTGCCTTCCCATCATGCCCCATCCCTGGAGGTGATCAAGGCCAGGCTGGATGGGTCTTTGAGCAACCTGCTCTGGTGGGAGGTGTCCCTGCCCATGGCAGGGGGTTGGAACCAGGTGATCTTTTAAGGTTCCTTCCAACCCAAACCATTCTGTGATCACTTCTTTTCCAGCCTGAAGATCACTAACTTGCTTGCTTTTCTTCCAAGAGAAGCTTTGATCTTTCTAGGCTATCTCTGTTGCCTCTAGTTCTTTCTTCCCACCACCTCTTATATTTCTAGTGTATCATTGTCAAAATACAAGGCAGAACAGCACATAATATTCAAGGTGTACACACAAGACACATGTTTTTTTGAAGTAGCATTATAATCTTTTTTGTTTGTTCTGTCCTTTTTCTATTAATTGATAACCATCAGTTTGTCTTTTTTGAAACACGACTGAGCTTTCGCCCTATGTCTTCACAAGGCTACATATCCCAGCACTAAAATCCCCTTTTTGATGATTATGGTCAGTTTGGAGTTCAGTTGCATGTGGAGCTGGGACTGTTTTTTTGCTTCCTTATGTGAAGCCCTATTTACCTACATGGTGTTTTGTTCTTTTTCACTTCATAGCTATTCACTCTTGAATTCTCACTGTCAGACTGCAATTCTTCAGCCTCCTGTTGTCCCTGCTACCCTGAATAATTTGGTATTGTCAAACTGCCACCTCAGTGCTCCACCTCCTCCCTAAGGTGGAGATGTGAACAGCCTGTATTTCAGCAAAGACACCTAGGGAAATCCACTGATGATCTCCATTCCCTGTAAGATGTGGAGATTTCTACTCCTTCTGTTTCTTTTGTTTCAGCCATTTCTTTAAATCTTTGTAGGATTGACAATATTCACTTTGTTGTTGTTTTGTTTTTTGCTCCATTTTACTTTTTTTTTTTTTTTTAATCACATTTTCTACTGATTTGACTAAATCAAATGACAGGGTTACAGACCTTCCAGTTCTCTTTATCTCACCCAGAGCTATTATTGTTTATTTTAAATCAGAACCTAATTTGCCATATTGTTAGAGACACTTAATAAAAAATTAAACTGCCACTTGTCAGGCTAGCTGTACCCAAGGTGCAACTTGGCAGGCCTGTGACTCCCCTTCCTGGCAAGCAGAGAGCTAGGACAGCTTCTGAGACATGGAAGAAAGAACGTTTTCATCAAAGAGAAGTTAGGATAGGGGTAACAAGTGACAATCAGCATATATAGTCTCCAATATCATATATATAGATAGATAGATAGGAGATTATCTAGCAGCATATATAGTCACCAACTCTATAAGCAGAGTCCAAGCCTTCTTCATGAAAACAAAGACAGCAGATAAAAAAATAAAATCAAAAATAAAGAAATTCAGAAAAAAAAAACTTATCTTGGGAAGAAATGCCACCACTGAGAATAGCTGATGGTGAATCGTGAAAGATCTTTCCAATAACATTCTTTTCTGTTTAGTTCTGTCTTACACCCACATAGAGTTGGTTTTAAAATGCTTCAGGTGCACTGATTTGTTGCTAAAGATTTTGCCTAAATAACCATTGCAAAATCTGTAAATCTGTATGCAACATTTCAGATGGAAGCCTCAAAGTGACCTGCTGAAGGGTGTGCTCACGAAGAAGTTTCAAAGGAGTCAAACTGACTCTGCACAAAACATCAGAGATTTGGTTGGACAAAAGAAACACTCTTAGATGTTTGTATGATCTTGAAAACCGTACTGACTGCATTGCAACTTGAATACAGCTATCCTTGCAGCACTCCTGCACCCTTGGAAGAGGTGAAGATAGGAAGCTACAATGTAGTTCTCTCAGCTTCCAAACTTGTACACTAACCACTGGTGGACCTCACAAATACATAGAAGATAAATTAGTTTTCAGACACCTTCATACTTTCAGTGTTCAGCTATTAAAGCTACCACAACCACTGAAAAAAACATGCTGTCATTGAACAACAACAAAAATCAGCATCACGCTCTTAGGCCATTTAACTAATGTGACTTTCAACTATTAAAGCTCCAGCCTTAATTTCAGGTTCAGAAAACATGTACAAAGACTGTTTTTGTAACCTTTCCCCTCCCCTAGCTTCCAGAAGATAACAGGAAGATGCCAGAACTTTACCTCTCACTAGATTTATCATACGAAAAGCACAGTTATATATCAAACATGAGCCAAAGAAAGGTGAATGATTAATCCTGAGAGGCATAGATTCATTATTTATCAAAAAATCAAAGGCAAATACATACACTCCTCTGGCTACTTTTTAGAAAATTTTCTGAGATGTCACTACAGTGGAAACCTATGGAAAAGCATCCTTGAAAATAAAACAGAGCTATGAAATTTATTACAGAAAGGAATACACTTACTTGGAGTGGGTGCAGTGGATAATTAAGCCATACATCCCGCAGGTCCTGCAAACATTGAGAGATGCCTTTAATGCTCAAGGGGGTCATTTAACAAATTCCACAGTACTAAATAAAATGTCATTACTTGAAATACTGAACTATTTCAGATGCTGACTCTGCTTATTGCAAATTCAATAGTGCTGGCAAACTAATTTTTAAAATCGTGTATTTGCTGTTCAAACTGCCTGTAGTTCTCCCAATTAGCTTGTGTCAAAGAGGTGGAAAAATCCTTGAACCAAATAGAAAGTGGTTAAAGGGAAAAAGATTTTTTTAGGCCTCAGGTCTAACTTTATTTGCACTCCTCAGTAGCAAGTTTGATTTAACCAAAAGTGAGAACTAAAATGAAGAAAAACCTTGTACTCTTGCCTTTCATACAGGTTTCCTTCATTATTTGCTGCTCAGTGCCTGTAAGCATGAGTGACAATAGGCTTCAAAATACTTCTATTTCTAATAAACTTTGTCATTTCGCAGACTCAGACTTTCAAGATGGAGAAGACTAATTCATCCCATAACTACTGCTACATGTATTGTCTCAGTAGAATGTACTGGTTACTCTTCTTAGCCATTATATGGGATAAATACGAAATAACCGCGATCTAGGATAAAATA
Source organism: Anser cygnoides (assembly GCF_040182565.1). Classification (NCBI taxonomy): domain Eukaryota; kingdom Metazoa; phylum Chordata; class Aves; order Anseriformes; family Anatidae; genus Anser; species Anser cygnoides. The sequence continues at coordinate 81,539,952 of NC_089874.1, forward strand.
TCCAAGAATCGATCAGACTAATTATGCAATTAGGTAAATGTTGGATGAAATCCCGTGTAATTTGTTAAGGTATCTAAAACTTCTGGGGGATCTATGATTCAACTTATGAAACAGCAACAGTCACTTGATATGTGCATCCTTTCACCAAAGCACGCCATCTGGACCCACAGCACCTACCTCTTGTCAGAATAACACTCTGCATGGAAGCCTGCAGGTTTCCCACACCACACTCCCTTCCCTACCTCATCCAACCAACAAACAGCACACCTGAGTGAACACCATATTTTTTCTTTTTGCCTGAACCAGTGCAGCTTGCTTTCCTAAATGTGCTATGTTACATTGAGTTTCCAGGAATTAAGTACCACAGGTGTCTTCCTGTTCATTTGTGATTCTTTGGTAAAACGATGGGCAAGGAGACATGTCTTCAGTTATTTTTTAAATATAAAGCAAATCAAAAATACATACATACCTTGTCATTGAAGAGCAAACGTCCAAATAATTGTTTGGCCTCTTCTAGGCTCCCTTCTAGATAAACAGCTCCTATATGAGGAAAACAATATGTCCAAGTGCAACAACACATTAGTTCTTAGAAGTTTACTAAGTACAAGTTACTCAAAGGTCTCTGCTGCCTTTACTTCCAATATATCTATTTAAAAGCATGCTCTGTTAATAATCAGAATATCTGTTTTTGACAAATCTGAAGCAAATTAAACATAAGCATAAATCAATAGTTGTAAAACGCACAGAAAAAACTGACACTTAATTGATATACCCAATGAGCAAAGTTTAAGCAAATTAGGCTAGAAGCAATCTATTTCTAGAAGTAGTTTCCAGTTTTCCAGCAATCTATACCGTATATGTATTCAATAATGTCACTGTCTACATTTCAATAACCAGCAAATAGTTTACATTTATTCTGCACTTTCAACATTATATTCTGCATATAAATGTCAGACCTATTTCAAACCTCACTGTCTCCTCAGCGTCATAACGTTATCTCCCTTAACTGCAACTCTCTCTATTTCTAGAGATTAGTTGTACAAATATATATATTTTAACTGCATATGCAGCAGCCCTCACTAGCCCTCCACCTGTCCATTAGTAACAAACTGCAAAATTCGTGTTAGATTAAACTTTTGATATACCACATGCACTCTATCTGCACAGGCACTTTTAAAATTCAATATTGGCACTTTGTTCCTTGATTATCTTTATAGAAAAGCTTCTGAAAACCTCAAGTTAGTCCTTGTACACACATCTATATAAAAGCAAATGGAATACACAGCTACATGAAGAGCACAGAGCAAGGGAGTCAATGTTCTCACATAAAGGGAGAACACTCTGCATTGCTCTGCTTCCACCCCCATCCCCCTTTTTAATGCTCTCAGTAGGTCAACTACTTTCTTTGGACTATGGTTTCGGGGTTTATAAGAGCATATTGCCAGAGGCATGTTGACAGCAGCGAATTCTAAGCAGGTCCTAGGCAGTCTGCTTACAGTTTTGCTTATTATTTTCATCACAGGGAAAAAGCACCAGACTTCTAGAAGGGTTCTCAAATAGGAGCTCCAGAGCCCACATACATTTTTACAGTCCCTTTACAAGCTCCCAGATTTTAGCTATGGCCCTGACAAAGCCTTACTGCTCAATTAACTTCATGAACAACTTCATATTGGATTTAAACAGCAATCCTGCTCTCAGAAAATCTCAGTGCCTGCCAAATAGTCCTCATCACCATATCCCAGACAGGCTGAAGTATATGAATGAAGCCACAGATACATATCTAGTGTTCCTCTCCTTTTTTAAAATTAATTTTTTATTATTTATTTTTAAAGATCAAAACACTCAAAGAAAGCAAAATAGAGTTAGAAAGACAACTCCTGTTTCTTGATAAGATGAAACGCAATTTGGCCCAAGGCAGAACACACAAAACTTGCCATCTAAGCCAGCTGTGATCTGTTTTTTAAAAGCAGAACAAAGAGCTTTAGGATCCTGTATGGAATATAAAGACCTGGAACAGGGCTAATCCATTTCTATAGCTCATATCACATACAGCACATTTGTATGACTATGAAGACAAATCAGTGAAGTTTAAATTGTTTCATGTATTCAAACAAAGATTTAGAAAATTATGCTACTTAAAACAGTTCATATGGATGTAATTGATCAGACTTCCTCCTTTCTGCTTGCTGATTTTGGCAACTGTTGTCAGGTCTTCCTGACCTCTCCCATGTAAACTTATTCACTAGCACAGCCAGTCACTGATCAGCATGCTAGTGCCCAGCAGCAAAATTGACACAGCTTCCCTTTATCCTCAGCCAGTGGGTTTTGGGAGCTTTATGACATGAGTCATGGCATATTGCCATGCTTTTTTTAAAAAAAAAAATATTTGGAAGGAAAAATGAAAAGACCAAAAAAAGATTTACTTGGCAAATGTCACATTTAACCCACAGGAGAATGTTACCATGGCACAGAGAAAGTGGGCTGGTGCACTCTGAAAGCAAGTCACAGATGAAAATTCAGGGCTGATGTGGGACCCCCATTACTAATGGAAGCAGCGAGCCTCCACTTTTCCTGCCAGGCCATGGTGAACAAGCTGCTCCTGCCCAGAGGACTGCACGTGGCAGGCCACAGCATGCATGAGGAGTGAAATCCTCCAGCAATGGGTGGAAGTGCCATACCACAACATGAAATGGGTGCATCTTCTGCACTTGAGAAGCAGGATACAGAAGACAAGATTTTTCATTGTAATACTGCATATTCATCATGTCATACACATGGAGTATGTACAGGAGATGAAGAAAATGGAAATTTAAGAAGCTTTATCACTTACTCTTAGTAGAACTACTCAGCACAGACCTATGTGCTACGTGGACATCAAAACACGGCTATTTGTGCATACACAAATACACATGGTTTACCTATCAGGGCTTCAAAGCAGTTGGCCATGGCATGGCGGAGATCCGATTCCCTGCAAAGGTCTGGACCATGAGCATAAAGCATGAATCGATCTAGTTCCAGCTTCTGCAGAATGTGAAAAGAGTATAAAGCCATGGTTATAAAGTACAAGAATACAAGTTCTAGTCACTAGAGCTCAATTACACTACTGTGATGCAGAAACTGGATTTGAAGGAACATTAAAGCTGTTCTCCATAGTTTCAGTACAGACGTAGGCTTTAAGTTTAAAAATAGAACACTTGTTTTCTAGTGGCAAGCAGCTACAGTGTAATACCATGGGAAAGCTAGGAATTATCAAACCAAAGGTTCAAGGGAAGCCAGATCAAAACACATTACTAGTTAAATTTAGGAAAGAATTCAAGAGGAGGGCTGAGGGTGTGACAGAAAAATAGCCTGCTATCAGATGGATGTTACAGTGTGCCGTGTTTCTTGCTGGTAGTTTGCCCTCATGTGCTTTGCCTACAGAAATGCTGAAGCAGCAATCAAAGGGAGGGGAGTTAACGCTGAGGAAAAAGATTACTCCTACGAGAAGAGAACAAAGCAAGACAGTGAGTTACAGGAACTCTGACAGGCACAATCCAGTAAACATCTGACTTTTCCTTTATGAGTTTCAACAGGTGGCAATACCAAAACCCTCTGGGCACTGAAAGCAGAACTGATATTTTAATCCGCAGTGCCACCTAGCTTTCTTTTTCCTTTCAACTGTGAATCATTAACATTCATTTTTCCTAAGCCATATTTCTGCTTGCCAGTCAGAACCTTAGGTAGTGAGTCGGATGCATCATATAATGTATGATAATTCTGCTATAGAAATGCAGGCAAGAGCTACTAGGTTCTCCTTCTGTATTCATCTTTTTTGACACAAAACCATTATTGAGATTTTTAAGGAAGAGATTTGCACATCTTGCAAAATTTGTATGAGAATAGGTTCTTCCCAAATGGGCGTAAGTTGCTACTGACCACTTTCTCATTAACTTTCAACTTCATCTTCCCAGAGTATATTTAAGAAGTAAAAGTAGAGAAACTAAGGTATTTGAGATTAGAGGCTTAGACATCTCAATTTGAAATAAGGAATCTTCCATTTCCAATGGGAGAGAACCTATTCACAGCTCCAGAACAATGGAAAATACCACTTACCACTTTATTCAGTGCAGGGAGCACTCATTAGTTAACATCAAAGTGGAATATCATTTTATAACAAATTTAAACTTTAGATTTTTTCATTTGTTTGCATTAACTCTTTTCTCCAATGTCTTAGCTTCATTTTCAGAGCTTGCATTCAGTATATTTTGCATATGTTTTACATCTCAGTTCTGATCAAGACATGGCTCAGATTGCTTTTAAAATTTCTGCTACAATGTTTCTTACAAGCTACAGAAATTTATCCTTTGATCCTCAATTAAAACAGCATTCCACGTGCCCAAGAGAACTTAAGGAGTTGAGAAATTTATTGAGAAAGTAAACTGAGTGCAACACGGCACTGCATGGGGTTAATTAAGGGGTACGAAACCAGGATGGTCATATACAAGAGGAAAAAAGGGTAAGTTAGGAAATCAGGAATATATAGATATCTAATACTTACGGTTCTATCTAATAGAGTTTAAAAAAATGTTGCATTAAATTTTCAAAGATAGTCCATTTAGAACAGTAAGTATAGTGAAAAGAGCTGGAAGAATATATAAACTTACTTGATTCAGACTTTAAAAAAAATAAATTCAGTGTCAGACAGTTCAATATCGTATTTAAAAACAAAGCCCCAGTTGAAATGTTTTTCAATCAATTCATGCCTATCTAAATCATTAAAGAAAGCTTTGGAGGAAAATGATTTTGTTCATTCCCTACTTTACACTTCTCCAGAGGATTCAGCAAAAAGGCATGTTAGAAATCATGCAGTTTTTACCAAAATCTCAAGACTGTATATGCTTGTTTAAGTTATCGCATGAGTATGAACAGACAAGATTAAGAGAGACTTGAAAACCATCAGCAATACACCATGGGGTGGTGGTGGGAGATGTGTGCACACGTGCATGGCCTAATACTTTATACCAGCAAGTCTCAGGCTGGTTTTAAAAAAAAAAATATGTTAACAATCAAATCTGAATAAGGGAATACCAAATTATCTATGAACATAGACTTAATGAGCTTTGTATACCATATTCCCACCTCCAGTATCACGTAGGAATATAACAAGCTCCTGTCATTCACGGAATTAAATAAAATAAAAATCAGAGGCATCTCAATTTTTCCCACTATGTAATGCTACTTTTCTCCGAAAGACTTTTTAACATTTCGCTCTTTCACAGTTCACAGCAAGTTTGAAGGTAACTGCCTAGGTGAGGGAGTGGATGAAACAAACTCCCCTACCACCACCCCTCCACTGTCTCTACTGCCTGCTGCCATCTTCTACCTTAATGCTCCACCAGAGAGCCCCTTTAAAGTCCACCAATTTTATTCCCCACCTCCCCCCTTCTACTATCTATCTCAACATCTATGTTATTTAAAGTTAAATATAGAGGCACCTTCAACATAAGCATCCTAAAAACCTAATCTTCTGCTGGCAAAAATGACCCAACTATTCCTCTTAAAAACCTGCTCTGGGGGTAACACCAAGTCCCACTTCATCTCTAAAATTACTTGCAAATTAAAAAAAGCTCCTGTACCCTAAATTCTGTGCACAAAACATGATAAATGCTGATGTTTGAAGCAGACAGATCCCTCAAGAAGCAACTCATGTACTAATAGTCTCACATATGGGTTTCAGATACAGACACATAAAGCATAGGAGTGTACCTTAGCCAGCATGGCCAGATGCTGGTTCTGAACAATGGCGGTGCGGTATGTAGCTAGTCCTCCTTCCTCCAGAGTGGGAAACAGGTAGTACAAGTGGACACTGGAAAAACAAAATTAAATCAGATGCTGTCAGCATTTGGCTAAAGATAAACTGTGTACGCCTCTATAGAACACTGCCTTCCCATCAGATCCTAGCTGGTAACACAGGTCCCTTTCCAAAGTGGAAGATCAGCTTGAAGGTGAAGAAGCAATCAAAGATTAAAACAATTCTCAATAATATTGACTGGGTAGAATAGGAAGCAGGGGAGAATGAGTGCTGCTTCTTTACTGGGCAGCACATAATTTCTAAACCCCTACAGTGACAGGCAGTTCCCTCATCTGAAGGCGTCTACCAGCAGCAAAGGTGTTACCTGGAGGATGCTGAGCAATAAAAGCAGGGGAGAACCATCTGGCTTGAACTCCGTGCCACAGGTACACCACAGTGCTTTACGATGATGTTATTCAGCCTGGACCACCACTTGGGATTTATTTTGTTTTTTATTTTTTTTTTTACAGTACTTTAGCAAATAATTGCTCTTAAATGCCAATAAAAATAGTCTGTTTAAAAACAACATTACTGAACAGATGCTAACAGAGCCAAAGAACAGGAATCAACAGTCTGTATTTATCAAATGCGTGAAGTCATTAATACCACAAACAGAGAGAAAATGAGTTAAAGACACAGGCTTTCAACTGCCATTAATGATATTTATCACCATTAAAGCAATGTACTTCATTAAAAAACAAGAATTCAACGACAAAACCAAGACCTGAGTAAAGGATAAATGATACTGACTACCTCTATATGGCTATCTAACCCACATCAAGAGAAGTTGAAGAGGGTTTTCAGAACCCCACAACTGGATTACATTGGGAGGAGAGCACTAATTATTAAAATAACTTATTAATCCACTAACAAAGAGAAAAAATATCTGCAGGTGGATACAGGATTTAAGAACAAGAGTTGCTATACAACTTAGAGGCAATCTTATCAAGGATCATAATTCACAAAAGCAGAAGCCTGAAGTTGAGTTGGGAAAAAAGCTTCATATTTAAATAGGTGTTTACATGCTTTATTGAACAGAAACATAACACAGTTTTTTTCTTAATTGAGACAAAAGTTAGCTCAGAAAGTCAAGCAACGGCTGATGAACAATGACAATGAAAAATGCAAGACAATTTATTCAGCAAGTCTTCCATCTTATCAGCAAGTATTGTTCTATAGGAGAAAAGGCCATGGGTTTTAAGGGCAGTGGAGACCTTTACAGACTAATAGCTTTTAATACGGAGTAGCTAATGGGTAGTAGAAGCTAGCAGTGAATGGAGATAGGGGCAATTTTGTTATTTGTATCAAACTTACTGTAAAGCTTTTCTTTACACAAGACTATTCTCCTATTAACAGTGGTAAAACAAAGCAGTGAAAATGGATAACCCTTGTTTCATAGAAATTAGCTGCCAGCAGAACCCACTAAGAGAACCCAGTGAAGGTAACTTTTATAATATCTTTGTGTTGTTACTAATTTCAGAGTACTTGAAATGGACCCAAACTGGAGCTGTTCTGATGAAGCATGATTTTTTGCTTTTAGTTCTAAATAATTTAGATTTGTCCTCAACAATTTTATTTATATACAGACATTATGCAAGATATAGCCCTCATTACTGGAAATTAAGAGCTGCAACACATTCAATATTACCAATTAGTGTTTTTCACTTGCAGCTAAAGAAAAAGAACCTATGGAAACAAAATGGCATGCTAATAAAAATCTTTCTTGTAACAAATGGATAAAAGTTCAATTTGACTGTAGCTGAAATATTAATTTCTAAAAACCCCAATCAACTTTAAATCACATTCTGTAAAACTAACTCTAGTTTCTCATCTGTAGCATGAGAAGAATTTTCAAGAGGCACGTGCAGATGTGCATCTTGAAATATCAGGGGCAGGACTGCAAACACAGGTGGTGAACATACACGGCAAAGCTTCATAAGCCAAATGGTATGAGAATAACATACAACAATGAGGGCTACTAAAGAATTCCCCGTTTACCTTGTTAAGAATTCCACCACAGCATCTCCCAGAAATTCTAAACGCTCGTTGTGGTTAATCCTGAAAAAGGCAATTTAAGGTTCACTATTAAATAACACGTGCTTGTAACTTACACAGTACATTTGGAAAAAGTTTGAGTTGCTTGCTAATCAGACATGAATAGTCATTCCTGCAGCCTCCCCCACCCTCTCTGGAGTATGAGAGTACAAAAACAGATTAACTACATAAATCTTGAAACTCACAAGTGACAGTCTTTGAAATTTCTGTATGTTTCATTCTGAGCTATTGTCAGAGCACAATAAATGCAGAGGGGAAACTGTTGACTGGCACTGTGTAAAGCCCTACTGAGAATGGGTTTCTTTGTCCATCACAGAGCATCAGGTGGTTGAAACAAATGACCATCTTCTGCCTTTTCTGGGCAACTAGGGAAATGTACATAATTAACACCAACACCTGCAGGGTGTGGTGATTCTGCAAGACTTGTTGGTATGGCAGAGCTACAATGGAACAAGTACCTTCATTTTTCACAGCACCTTTAAACACCATACAGACATGCACCCTGTCCTGTTTTCTCTAATTTCATTTGAGCTCAAAACAAAGAACTGCTGAGCAAGATACATTCCAAGATACTGTAAAGTTCTACACGCTTTATATTCAGTGATTTCTTGTGATTGCTCCCAGTTTCCCTTTGTTTTGCATAAAGTTTCATTTCCCCCTGAACTCTCTGCCTGCTTATAAAACAAAGGAGTAACAGGACACAGCGATCACAAAGGAACATGAGTTTGTCTTCAAATATATACAAATTTCTGCTCTACACCTCTAAGCATGTAATTAGTACCATTTTGACTTCACATGTGAATGTAACAGAATTAAGGCCATAGCCACAGGATGGTTTTGTATCCAAAAGATCTTTCAAGTGTTTGACAGCTTTTATGATAATTTGCATTCCCTCTACAATTATGTAGTTTGTCTGACTTCTGAAATAGCAGACCTTTGTTATGGGCTGAAAGAATTCAAGTACCTATGCTGTGTAGAACAACGAAGTGATGAATACAGAAACTCCACTGTGTAGTGATATAGCAGAAAATACAGGTCTTTCAAAAGCAGGATTTTATTTCGTGGATTATTTAATGCAAATGCAATTTAGCCTTATCTCACATTGTTTTACGAAGGCTGAAATAATCTTGAGATTGACTCTCAAAGAAAAGGGCACAGTCTAGCTGAAACAGCATTCGGGGAACACTACAACAATCATTTATTCAGAATTCAACTACTTCTGCTCCCTATTTTCCTCCAGAGTGATGGCTCTCAAAAGGCCCAGTCATAATCACCAGTTAACCAATACACCCCATCCTCTAGTTCAGGTGGTAAGGAGACTTCACATGTAACTATTTCTTGCATTATCCCTATCAGCTTTGTTTATTCAGTTCGGCTACATCTGGTGTCTGTAGCTATTAAGCTCAAACATTTATTTGCACAGAATTCTTAGTGGTTATTTAAACTATTACACTACAACTGTAATGATTCAGCTTTTTGTCCTCAGCTGTTTATGCGTCTCTCTTTAAACTGGACCAGTACACCAGCAAAGCCCATATTTGAGATCATACTCGTGTTAACAAGGTGCCATGCCAGGAAAAGTACTGCTATAAGGAAAGGTGATGGAGAATCCAATTTACAGCAATGATAACAGTAACAGAACTTATTTTTCATTGTGCAGAAAGCAAAAGGTAGCACTTTAGCCCTCATTTCAAGGATAAGCAGAAATTATAGAATTAGCTTTTAAAACCTTCCTTAGGATTTCTCTGCAGGCAAACATTTACTATATCACTGATAAACAAAGTTCAGCACATCCCCTGAAGATAAGTCAATTCCACATGACTCTCTATTTCAACTATTTGCCAAAACTGCTGCTGCCAGTAAGTTGGTTGAAGTAACTCCTGCAACAGTTTCTCTCCTTGCAACTAGATCATAACTAACATGCTGTACAAATCTAAAAGCAATTATTTTTGTTACCTGGAAGGAGCTGGATCATCCTGTCCCAAACGGGACATAATATTTATCAAGGTGTTTATCCCTAGAAATATAAACAATATTACATATTATACAATAAGTACTATTAAACAATTGCTAATTCAATTTAAATACATAAAATAATTACTCAAAATGGTACTTTGTGATTGCTATACACAAAATCTTGCTGTTATTTATAGAGCTCACTTACAGCAAGTATAATCCTTACAGATGTTTTCTAAGTGACCACTGTCCCATTACAAGCAGCTTTTGTACGTTTGTGTTCAGAAAGCCAGATAGACATACTACCTCTGCATGAAAGACATTCTGAACATTACATAAAAATAAAAAATTACTTCTTTACATCTGAATATATTTAAGGGGTAAGGTGTATTTTAGAGCAGACACATTTTCATTTTAATAAGATACCTTTACAAAATATCCTCCAGTATGCTTACGATGTTGAATAGCAAATTAAGAAAAAAAATACTTTACAAAAAACAAAGAAAATACACTACCTCATTTATCTTGCTTTTTCTCATCAACTCAGTTGTTGACTAATTTCTAAAATCCAGTTGTTTAGAAAGATCTCACTGATTGTATGTATAACCATTGAAATCCTCCACTAGAGTTATCTCAGAAGAGCAATGGACAATGAAATAGTAACAGACAAAATTTTTTCTTACTGATTAAGAGGGAGGTGAGAGAAAATGGTAGCAGTGTAACTACATACCCTTTTTTCTCATATGCATATGGTGAACCTTTCTGTCTCCATACTTTGGCTGTCGAATTCCACAGTTGGATAAAGAATTTCTGGCATGGTCCGGATTCATTCCAAAGTTTAAGTGATGGCTTGGATGAGTCATGGCAAGCTGTATTATAGCACATGCAAGAAAATGAAGTCTTAGGTTTATTTTTTCAAATGCAATAAAAATACTAGATTGGTAGCTAATAATTATTATTTTTTTTTAGTTTGAAGAAAAGCTACAAAGTGATGTCGTCAATTAGTAGCTTGGTTCCAGCAATTTAAACATAGGATGTACGATTTCAGATGTCAGAAAGAAGCAACACTTATGCCCAATCATCACTTTACCTAATTAATTTTCAGCTTTTTTTTTTTTAAAGAAAAATTACCTTTGAAGGTAAAAGCATGAACTGTCAATTTGCCCTAACAGTTTTGCTTACCAGCTATGCTGACTTGTTTTAAATACAACTACATTTGCTTATTCAAAAATATACTCATTCTAACATTGCAGGACAAATGTTCATATTGAAAACAGGAACAGTAAAGAGTATCTCAACTATTCACATATTTGATTAAGGGTATTTAAAGATCAGTAAAGCTTTCCTACTTCCAAGTAAAAAAACCAAACAAGTACATTATCTCTGGCACAGTTATTCAAAGCAGGACTCTCAGGACTATAGAGGGCCACTCTTCAACTGAAAGTTAACATCAACAGCAGAATTGGTCTTCTGTTTTAAGTTTCTACCATCAAGCATCATCACAAGCTTCCTCTGCTGCTGATACCAAGATTGCAAAAATGGCAGCAGGTAAAGGTACTCTAACTTGCTTTTATGACTCTCTGCAAACTCATTGTTGGGTGTGTATATGTAAAGAAAATATATATTATGCATGCATAGATGTATACATTCATATGCCCCTTACATAAGAGATACACTAGCAAATTCAAGTTGCAGAAAGTTGTTTCTGAAACACTTGCAGGAATGTTGCTGCAGGCTATAAGCAAAGACATTCCAGTAGCCCTATGCACACTTCATTCAAACATTGGCTACAGCTTTCCAAAAACAAGACTTAGAGAAATTTCAGTTGCTGGGAATAAAATGATAGTCAATCAACAGTAAGAATTTTCTCCAAGTCCTTTTTAGTTCCTCACTAATGTTAGTAAGATTGTCATAATTGCATATTTTCAACTTCTGCTCCATCTGTACTGGATGAAACACTACCTTGCCTGAACTGTTAAGCTAGCATATTCTTTCTTACCCAGTCTGTGCTTTAAAAGCAACACAATATGACAGAACATGTGAAAATCAATGCAAAACTATACATCTGTTATTTTCTATGCACAAATGTTAAAGGTGCTATATAAATTTTTTAACAAGACTTTCCTGGAACGAGTTATTGTGTTTTAAATTAATGCTGATCCCTGTGCGTATTTAAGAGTTGTAACATTTCTTATAACTAAACATTAATTTGACTGATGTCAACATACTTCATTTTATGCGTTCTCCCCTTTTCATCTGTGATGTGTTTTTTAGTTTGTGTCTTTCGTCTCAACATTTAAGATTTGTCACTGCACTTTTATCTTTCATATTAAAACCAAGGCAGCCTGCAAACAAAATCTACAAGAAAAACCTACAAGATCCCCAACGTTTAATGCAACTTTCAGTAGGACTAGCCCTACAAAGCACCTTTTAGAAAACAGAGAAACTATGAAAAAAAATATCAGCAAGCCTTGACTTAGAATTCTTCGGGAAGTTTAAGGTCTACATCCATGTATAGAAACTGCATTTTTTGAACTTTGGGAAAATTAATCTTTTTTCAGCCCCTACCACAGTCAGTGGAGGGAGACTGGGTATTTTAGGGAGATATCTTGAACAGAAGCCCATTTTCCTTCAGCAACTTCAGAAGAAACATATGGGGAAAGGGAGCACCATGCCAAAAGTCAGTCTTCTGGATCTTCTGGAGCTGACCAGTTCCACACACACACTTACATAAATGGCTGGTCAAGCAACAAGGATGTATTTAAAACAAATACCAGCCCCCCCTCCAGTTCCTGCCTTTGTTTGTAAATGCAACATTTCATTACATACTTGTAGAAATCAAGAGCTGAACAGAAGTTTGCAAATTCCTTGCACTAGCTATAAATGTTGCCTTTTCATTTTGCATTTAAGTTACCCTTCTTTGAAATAACAGGCTATAAAAGGAAAAAGCAAGGCACCGACTCATCTGCAGTAAACCACTATCCATCACAAATAAGTAAAATAACGAGTACTGTACCATCCAGTCTTTTCAGTAAGACTATTCTTTTTCTTCTACACATTACAAGCAAATCCAGGTTTACCACTGAGCAAAGGCAGGTGGATGTCTACATGCACGACAGATGTGTTAATTTAAAAACCTGTTGGAATAACTAAAAGTTTTGAAAGATTTTCAGTGCAAATGATGAAGGTATGGCAAAGCAGCTCATTTTCATGATTATATACAGAAGACAGGATTACGGATAAACTAAAGTTTAGGAAGACAAAATGGCAAGTAATTTATTTTTGTATAACCTACCTGCAGCAAGCACCTATCTCGAAAAGTGTAGCCTATCAATTTGTCCAAATGCATCAGACACTGATGGTAGCGAATATGGTGGGTGAGAACAGGAAGCATCATTGCGTGCTAAAAAACAATAAGGAAAAACATTCATCTTTACTGCACAGAATACAGTGTTGACTAAGCTATAAATACAAACATCCCATTTGTCACAACATCCATTTTTAAGTGAGAAAAATAAGAAAATCATGGTTTCCCAATCCCCATCACCAGAACACTTAGTTAAGTTGGATTTGTCCACCTGCATAATCACAGTGAGAACATTCCCCTGCCAACATAAACAGAATAATAAATGCATAATAAGTTTTACTGAAGTATTCTGAATGAGGAAAAACATCTAGTCACCAGCAGGGTCAAATTTTCAAGAACCCGTGACTGAACACAATGCTAGATGCTTCAGTACCCTGCAGTTTCAGGTTGGTACCAGAGGAGGACCGACCACCTCCCTCGGCCCCTTATAACGTTAGAGAACATGTAAACCACTTTAACCTGCTTTTAACAAAGAAAAGTAATTTTCAAGCACAGTTATTACTACATTAATTTTTCTTCAAAGGAACTGAAGTTAAGGGCTTTTTGAAGTGGTACAACCTGGCAATTTCTGGGATTATGTGCTAAAAATATTGGAAAGGTTGCTGTTTTACCATCTAGGACAGAAACTTTTCTGTTGCAGGAAATTTAAATAAAAATTAAACTTATGTTGCAACAACAACAGTTTCCCTCTTTCAGAGTTTTAAAACTAATTCCACTTAGTGTTACTGATTGTGGATGATCTGGATTGGAATGATACCATTTACCAGTACAGTAGTATGATGATGATCAATATCAAAACCCTTGCATTGGAGTGAAAAGTGAGAGCACTACAAGAATTTATGCATGTGGCCGCTTTTGTGACACCAATGTCAAATTTCAGTTGATTCCTATGAGTTGCATTTCATGAATATATTCAAAAGAATAACATGTTTTAAGGGAATTAAAAATATGAGGACTATCCATATTAATTTTATAAAGAGGAATATATTATGATTACAGATGATTAATGTATAGTATGGAGAGATGCAAAAAAGCAAGCATACTAATCAGATGATGTATAATTTATGGAGTAAGTGATGTTACGGATTTCTGCATGCCATTAAAGAAAGAACAGCAGAAGAAAACTTGTGAAAGTTACAATATGGCAAAGGTTTCTGTTCAACTAAGAAACTGCTGGAACCGAACACGTAACAAAGGTAGCAATGGAAGCAAGTGGTTAACAGCACGAAAGAGACTCTCTGGATCTCTGAATAGCAGAAAAATGCAGAACCACAGCAAGCAAAACAAATACGTCCAAGTGAAACTTTATTTTGTTCATGTCACTCATTTAGAGTTTTCGGGTAATCTAAAAGCTGAGGGAACACATCTCTTATCTCCACGTAAACTCACATTTGTGCTTCATGGAAGGAATTAGTTACAGTAAGTAAAAACGTTGCTTCACAGGACAACTCTGCTTCCCTGCTTGTATGTTCCCCTGCCCAGGCTGCCAGACAGCAAAGCAAGTTTTGATACTGTTTACACTGAGCAACCAATGCATATGACCCAAAGTTTGAGACTGGAATATGAAGCTTCAGATTGTATCAGCTGTCCTGCAGTGAACAAGGAATTGGCATCTCCCTGGGAGGCACGTAGAAGGTCTTTAATTTGACTCTTGTAGTTATATTGACAAACTGCTGCTTTCATAGCACTAAATACTTGATTGATTCAATTAATGTGTGTCATGATGGATTATAGCTATTTGATGTTTCTGATGTTTTATTTATCTCTATAAGAAACTGAAATGTAGGCTTTAAAATTGTATTAGGCTCTAGAATGGCTAGTGATTAAAAAATTCTCTTTAAATTGTATGGCTATAGGAGTTAGCCCATAACCTTGGTACTTGAAGCTGGTTATAAACATACTAGTAACTTTTATGTATATGATTCCAGCCTTTGTTGCCTATTCTTTTCTTGCTGCAGCTGGCATTGCAAGGCAGAAGACTCTCCCAGATGTCCCCAGGGCTGTCCCCCAGCTTGGCAGGAGCCATGCTGCCAGTGCAACTCTGACCTGAAGCTACCAAGAATAGTCAGGCAAACTGATGTATTTTGAAATGCATCGCTTCTCTCCTCACCCTAAACACCTAATGCAGCTGTTGAGGGCATGCCAGCAGCAGTACAGGCAACGATGGGTGGGTACCTTCTTGGTTGGACCCAGTTTGCAGAGTAAATGCTGCCCATCTCAGTGACCAAGAAGTGCATTTCACCTACTGAACAATTTTAAGTAAGCCTGGCAGAAGACAGCCATTACACATTTTCAGAATATTTCACTTGCCTTTATTCCTCCCTCCCTCTACGAAGTTCATTCTGGAAGTCACGAAGATGAGTGTTACAACAGCTACGTTGAACTTGGAGCAACTTTAAACTGTTAGAATGACTTAAGCTTCAATCTTCTAATCTACAATCCTTTTAAAAACTAAGGAAAATCAGTATTTTTAAATCACTGCACTTTAGGTCTACCTACAGAGTTGATTTACATGTATTTAGGTTTAATCTTTTTTAGAAAAAAACATGCAGCAACAATAGTAGTCTTTCATTTTTACAGATTTACAGTCTGCCTACTCTTGACCTCTCAAAGAAAAAAAAAATCAAAGGACTTTCATTGTAGAACTGCCTGATTTAGGTGTTCTGGCTGCAGATGTGCAGTTTTATTCCCATCGCTCTTAGGTGATTTGTTATCCTTCAATTGCAAATGAGAACAAAAAATATCCAATGATACATTAAAAGTTGAATCTTAAAAGTTATTATGAATAACAAAAAACTTTCAAGTCTCCTAAATTAGAAGTTTATACTGTTTCCTTAACTTGTAACAGATACAGTTTACAACAAAAAATAGAAAGGGACTATAAATTTCCTCTGCTATGTGAGAGAATACTGTTCAACTATTCTTTGACTTCAGAAGCAACTGTAGAATCAAAATAAGTGTATTACACAGGAAAAAAAGCAATTTTAATTATTAGCATTTTTCTCCCATTCAAATACCCCCTCTGGCCTTATCAAGGTTCCAATACATCAATACATCTAACTAAACCTTTCCCAAGTCACCCCTAAGTTTTTATTTCATACTGTTAATACTGAAAATTTTTTTAGCCTGTAATTCTTAATCAACATCTCTGAAACAGCAAAAATAACCCAATTATACTACTAGTATATTTATTTGGCTGATACACTTACTTGAATTTTGCTAATACATTGTTAGACAAATGCATTTTATTATATTTAAACCTTTTGTTTGTAATCAAAGTAGGTGGCTGCCACCTGCTTTGGATTAGGATCCAGCAGAGATTTGCACCTTGAAAGTTTCATGCATTTGGAACATTAACTTATCTGAAAGATCTTCCTACTGAGGGTCACCCTTTTTTAACCCATGTTTGTTTTTTTTCTTTCAAGTAAAAAAAACACTTTGTGCTACAGTAAGAAAAAAATATCTCTAAATATACAGTTATCTTAAACTAAAAATATCTAATACCAACCCAATTGATGAAAACGCCCTTGATATTCAACACTTGACTCAACATACGGTTGATAGAAGTCAAGGCTACTGCATTTGAGACCTTCAGGTCTCAAATTTGCCATTCTTGGGTTCTGTCATCCCCACCCCTGCCCCACTTCATGCTAGTCAAGAGTAGCAAGCTACTGCAAGGAGCTGGAAAATTACACCTATAAAATAGCTTCTTGGGGAGGGTGTGTGTGTGTGTGCGTGGAGGGGGCTAGAACAGCTCCCTACAGCAACAGATCATGCAGAGGCAAAGGTATTAATTTCCAGTAGCTGGTTCTTCAGCACAGAATCATAGCAAACCCTTGCAAGAGGTAAGTGGCAGCAACCGAGAAAAACGATACATCATGCATCTCTGCAGTTTAGTCACCTGGCAGACGTCGGAGCGTATCCCTGTCTTCCAGAATCCCTGGCTACTCAATTCAACAGTCACTTCACGTCTCATTGTGTTCTTCTGCCGGATTTTCTGCAGTGCTTCCTAGACAGGAAGAAAACACAGCTCCTGTGAAAAACTTTCTACAACATAGCAGCAGCAAAGCACGCACGTGCATTCGCAATATTTAAGGTTCACTTTTGGCAAACAGTTTCTAAAACCATTCTAAATCTTGTAACTGCCAGCCACAGACCATGGTGGATATGGAGTACAATGCAAACAGAAGATTTTATCAGACCAAGAAGACAAAGGTGACTAGTTTTTGTTGTAGATGACAAAACAAACTAGTTCTACCTGTAACTTCTGAAGTCGTGCATACACAAGCAAGCTAACATCCTTATTATGACAACACCTTCTTTACCACTGTGCAAAACAACCTCTTTAAGTCTATGTCCATGAGTATTCCCAGTCTGAAGCATCCAGTAGGTATAAGGTATTCAACAGATTAAATAACAGAAAGGCTGTTACATGACCCCAGCTACATCATAACACTGTTGTCAGTACCCCCAGTCTGGGAAAGGGGTCAGCATTCACTGGTCCTGGATCCTATTATGCTGAAATCTATCAATATTATTACAATTAAATTAAAAGTGTTTAAAATGTTTAAAGAACACAGCCTGTTTGATGTTGCATAGTAGTGTTTTTGCCTGTATAAACTATGAAATGGGCACTTAGCTTCTCTGACAGAGCCATTTTAAAAAGGTATTTTCTGTAAAAATGGAATGAAAGAAAAACCGTTAAAATAAATCCCCTCCAGATCAGAATCTTCTGGTTCCAATACTACAGAGCCCCTGCAGTATGCAAGCTCCCCACACAGCATGCACTATTGTAAAGGCACCCCCCAGAGCTCTTCCCTCTTCAGTCAAGAAACCTTTTCAAAGCTGCAACTCATCCTTCCTCTCCTTCTCCCTACAGGGCACACGCTCAAAGCCATCTCTTCCCAGTTCCCAGTCTGAAGCCAGTGAGCATCTCTGGGCAGGAACAGGCTGTGCTTTCTGCTCCAGAGAGACTCACAGAATGGTTCCAAGAGGCACATCTACACGAACAGTTTAATCAAACCTGTTTCTAGACAGCACTGAGATGTCTACCGTAGGATGCTAGTTAGCCCAAGCTCCTTTCATGTGTAATGAAAGGGGATAAGCTGCTTCAGAAAATGCGTATCTCTCTCAACTGAAAGTTGAGAGTGAGCCTTAGGGTCCCAACTCATGCATCTTCTCTAAGAAGTCGAAGTTAGGTTAGAGCCCCTACGCACGACCTTGTCACAAATAACATCATGCAATCACACGTGGTGAATGACTGAGGGCAGAGAGGTGCTTACAGCACCACACCCCTTGGGCACTGTCTAAAACTTACATTTCAAGGCTGTGCCATTGGGTGCTTTCCAACACAGGCACTAGAGTGCTTGTGAGACCTCGCTGTACTTTCAGGCTGACAGGCTCAGGAGCACTCCAGCGTTACTCATAATACATTACTCAACCCTTAAAAGCATGTGTACCAGTTAGGTGCAGCCCTACAGCTCCTACTGTGTTATTGACACCTCCATTAGCAGGATGCAGAGGTTATCCTCGCGTAAAGCTTCTGCTTCAGCCCCACACCTCTCTCTGATTGCAGACAACTACTCGAGAAACTCATCATCCTAAATAGTCTAGAAACAAAGACCAGAACACCACACTGTAAATACCACCAGAGGAACATTTTTATCTTTTGAAGCTAAACAATCACCCCCCTACAACCAATCCACTACCCTTTTACACAAGCCATCCATTAGCCACTGATAAAAACATGTCCAAAACACAATGGTCCTCTCTTCCACTTGCTCTCCTCTGAGCATGGAAAGCTGTAGCAAAGAAAACCATGTCTTATAGGGTCCATTTTTTTTTTTTTCTTAAAAATTGTGGCACTGGTGAATTTTAACCCTGTTTTTTCCCACACATTTACAGGGAGGCAAGCTAAGGGCTTGTTTAACACCAGCATAAATAAAACATCAACTAAGACTCTTTGTCATGCAACAACATAATATGCTTTGCAGTAGTAACAAAACCAAATAGAGTGTCAAACAGCTACAGCTACCATAACTACGGACACAGAATTAGCAAATTAGAGGCAATTAAAATAGTGGCCTGGCTTTTTAATAAATAAAAACACACCACCATCCATCCTGTACCAAAGAATTTAATTTCTCCTCTATTAATTATTTATATAAGTTGTCCAATATAGAGTGCCCGATAGACAAGTCACCAGACAAATGCAAAGCTTCAGTATAAAATCTTAGATGATGGATACCTTAGAGCAGGCTACTTTTGTCTACATGTAGGTGACTATTTTTCTAATTTTAATTCCCAATTGGTTGAGCATTTACACTTTGGAATTGCTTATTGCTCATCACTCTGGGGGAAAAAATATTCATACACACACCTGTCATTAAATATTATTAAGAACAACCAGATTATCCCAACTGTTTAAGCTGTTCTGTCTACCACTCAAAGATCTTAAGGAATTCACTGAGATAGCCTAATAAATTAGTCTAAAACTATGCACAAGCGTGACAGTTTTTAATCTCAGAAGAGGAATATTTAAAATTATGAGATGCATAAAAGAGCATTCTGAAATGAAAAGTCCTTCTTTATGCTAATTCCTGAAGCCATTAAAGGCAAGGGCTGTAAAGAAGTTATGGTTCCACAAAGATCATTTCTGTAATTGGATAAAAAAAACTTGAAGTAGTATGAGAGTTGCATAAAAGGAAAAAATCCATTCACTAACAAGAAAAGATAAAAATAAAATCTGTATTAACAGCCTCAGAAGAAAACCTTTTGTGAAGGATTTCTATTGTTTCCATAAAAAGGGCACTTATACAGCTTCACTCCATCCTGAATTACAGTGCCCAATTATCAGATATGGGAAGGCCCAGCATACCTCTCTCTGTGATAATTTCTGTTTATCAGCCTGTTTGACTTTGGGACTGTTAGCCAGCAGGTGACGCAGCTTCACGTAACTCTTCCACAGCTTTTGGTATCTGAAGGACAAAACCAGAAAACAAGTATTTTAGTTGATACAACAGAAGCGTCTTGCAGTTTGGCCTTCTGAATTCACATAGACATGGATAATTTACAAGCATCTTTTTGCTCAAAAAATCTCAAAGCATTTTCCAAGAAAGGTGACAGCATCCCTACAGTTGCCACTGATGCAGACACAGCAGCATAGAGGAGGCATCAGGGTGCAAAGTGAGGTGAACAGCAAAGCTCAGGGGAGAACACAGGTCTCCCAGATACCCACCCATCCTCACTGAAAGGCCACCTCTGCCTGCTGAAAAGACTTCCCCATAGTGCAACATCTCAATTCAGGCAGAAGACTCCCTCTTCTCCATAAGATTTCCCTGTTGCTCACTGAGAAGTATTAACATTTTCCAAGAAGTGTCTGTCCTTACACTGGCTGAAACATTTTAACGAAGCACATGAAGAGAAGGCCTACGAGTCACAAGCAACACAAGCATTCTGTGAATAGTGAAATGAAGCTTCTGTTCATGCCCTACAGGAAGGGAAACTAAAAGCCAAGTTTTCTGTGGCTAGTGCATACGTAAGGTTCCTGGTTTTTACCCAAACATCTTGCCTACTTGCATTTTGGGATGGTCTAGTTAGACATTAATTTAGGCAACAGATTTTTTTCCTCAGTGGAAGCCCCTCTGTGATCTAGCACTGTTTTCCACAAAAGAGGATGTTTAAGCCCCAAAATGAGAACTTGAGACTATCAAGTAAAACATACGTTTTTCCTATTAATATCACTGGAAACAACTGTGTTACTGGAGTTATATTTGAGAAATAATAAATAGATGACAATATGACAGAAGTTCTGTATTAGAACCTCATGAAGAAAACACACTACAGGAAATTATTTCCTGGGCATTATATGCCCAGGAAAGACATGCACCACAGTTAAGCCTGAGTTATGATGACACCAGAGGTCTTCCAAAAAAAAATGTTTTGTTACTTTTATCAAAGAACACCATGTAAATTCTCCAAGCAGCTCTAGGAAAGAAAAAAGAGCCATGGAAATCTTAAAGAAAGTTAAAACATAAAACATTGGATTAGCAATCTCTGTGGGTTTTTATTGTTTTCAATTAAGAAATTCAGCATCAAAATAGAAGTGTTTTTTTACATTCTTATCTAATTATTTTCTTCTTATGGTTAAAAAAAAAACTAAAGGACAATGAGATAAAAAGTCGTGCCCAGAGCCAAAAAGAAAGTATGTTACTGTCTGGATAAGCACCCACTCTTCCCACCTCTTCCCTGAGTCTCTTCCCTGAGACTTATCTGCAATTAACATGCAAGTTTAAGTTCACATATCAGCTTTTTCCCCATTCTCAACTTATCAAAGTTAATAAAAAGAGGTCAATATTGTGCAGAATTTCACAAAATCTGTAACACTAAGTCACAAGCCTTTCAGACTAAAAAGGTATAATTTGCTCTAAATAAAAGAGCACTCCTATACACATCCTTGACAACCACAGTGAAAACACTAAGGTAAAAAAAATTGCTGATGATACAAAATTACTCAGAATATTAAATCTAAAATCCCCAAAGAACTGTAGAAGAATGTGTGTCATACATGCGCACTGGAATAACCTGGCCTCAAAACTGCAGGTGAAATTCAATGTCGTTAAATAGCACTGATCAGTAAGAGGAAAGAGCCGACCTTAACTATACATGCACAAGAGATGGGCTCTACTCTCTGTCATCATTCAGAAAACAAACCTGTGAATCATTGGAAGAATTCCCTGGAAGTGTCATAAGGTACAAAAACTTCTAGACTTCTAGAATAAAACCCAGCAATTACTTTTATGCCACTACACAAATCCATAATGAAACAGTATTCCCTGCTCTGCATGAAGTTCTGCTTCCCTCTTCACTCTGTTCCTATATCTGTAAGGATAGGAAAGGTACATGCAAAAGTAGTGAATGCAATATCTCCCAAGCTAAAAGAAGCAGACAGACTCAACCCTTTAAGTCATAAAAAAAAGACGAAGAAGGATATGACAGAGAAACATAAGCGTCATGAAGAAAGAAAATAGGAAATGGCTACATTATACATTACTAGATGTAAGACCTGGAGAGCATCTAATCAAGTCACGTAGATGCTTCGAAGAAAAAAGAAATTCAGTCTTTTTTTTTTAAATATAATGTACAACAGCACTCAGAAAGTGCTTACCTGGAATCTTCTTCCTGTCAGTACACTAAGAAAGTTCAAGCAGTGACTTGAGAAATTTACAAAAGGTAGGTTCACTCAGGCCTGCTAAACAAAGTGATCTAAACATGGCCTCTAGCTCACAAGTCCACATACTGCAGAGCCTGAGGAAGGATGTGTTTTCCTTCTTTCCTGTTAATACTATTCTCTGGGAAAAAAACAAAAAACAAACAACAACAACAAAAAAAAACCACAACTGACTTCTCAGAGAAATAATACAGAGCTAGACCTTTGGTCTGACTTAAAGCTGTTCTTGCATGTGCATGCATGTTTACTTCAGAAGATCCTGAGTTAATCCAAAAGAAATTACACCTCATTCTCTAATTCACAAAAGCTAGTGTCCAATACCATAAGCACTAAGCTTTGTATCGGACTTGATAAGCACATAAACAAGCCCTATTTAAGTCACAAATGACAACAGTAATGAGTTTCTGAATGGAAGATGGAAGGAAAAGCATCTTACTGAGGATCTCCAGCGTAGCTGAGTTGAGCAGGTCGTATCCCAAAGTGGACAATAATGGGGAAAGTAATTACATCAGGATTGAATTGTTCGCGGTCCAGTTGATCAATACGAACTGAGCTGGGTTTCTAGAAGAAAAACAAAATACACCTAATTGACAACAGTTCCATGGAAAATTTATTGCCTCTAGCCCACACTGTCCAGGAACCACGAAGCAGCAATATTCCAAGCTTATTAAAATACATGTAAAACTAATCATTTATATTATAATCAATATTTGGCGATGGCAATGACTGAAACAAAGTTAATTAACTTAGCTCTCCCAGCGAAAAAAGGGAAGACTATTTTCATTTTGCAAGTTAGGAAATCTACAGTTTTATTATTTCTGAGAACCTAAAGCAGGATTCTTCGGTTGAGCATCATACTGGAAATAAAATCAGGATTAGCATTCTGGCATTCAGGCTCCCCCAAGCCTGAGCACTTCTCTAAGATCAGGTTACCTCTTTGATTTAGTTCTTTTCCTTATTTCCCAGTGTAAGTGCAGAAATTATTAGATCAAATCACACAGACTAAGTGATATAAAAAATTTTTAGGCATCTTGCTACTCTTAGAAAAGGCTCCCAGGCTGATGCATATAATGAGGAATACAGTTTTGTATATTAAGGAGACTTTTGTCCTTTTTACATTTCAAAACAGAAGGGTTTTTTTAGTTAAAAAGGACAGCATAAGAGAAGGTGACTTTCACTTCACCTTTAAAAATGCAGAAAATGAGTTATTACACATTGTTGTAGATGACATGCTGCTTACAGAGCTCTTGATCACCCATCTAACATTAAAAAAAACTCAGTTGAAGTTGCAGTTTGTCTCCAAGTAAATATTTTCTCCATTATCTTCCAAGCTGCTTTGTTATGCGCCTGCTTACTCCCCACTTTGCAATCAGATGTATGAAGCCGATACTTTCTGCTTGTCTAAGGTTTCAGAAAAAGGGCATTACTTCTAGTTACCTGCACCTCAAAACTTCTAATTCAGCACTGTGAATTTCTCAAAGACAAGTTTCAAAGTTACAAAAACAGCTCCCACCATTCTCTTCACAAAACAATAAAAATTGTGTCAAGAACAAAGCTTTCACCCTTCAAACCACCTTTGAAGAACTGTTCACAGGAATCATTTTCTGCATGGATAAGCAAAGCCTATTCTAGAAATGAAGGCAAACCTCCTCAGGTGGCAAAACTTCCAATCTATTCTAAAAAAGATTACCTAAAACTTGGACTTTCAGATAGAGAAACATTTTCCAAGGGAAAAATACTTATCAGCTTCCCTTTGGGTATGATGACAGAACACAGCTACATCTTCCCACTAAAAAAAAAGTTGCTCATGCTGGCAAGTTGAAAAGAGATGAAAAAGGGTTTCCCCACAGCACTGCCAATAAAAGAGGAATAGGACAGCAAAATCTAATGAAAAACAGGAACGATTTCTAGCAGGTATAAAGTAGATCTCTAATCCAGAGCTGAAATTCCTGAGGTTTTGTGAGTTTTGCAGAAAGACAAATTGAAAAGCTTCATTTTTTTTTTTTTTAAACTTGACACAAGTTGCTTGCTGTCCCGTTCTCCCCCTGCCTCCTTAACATTAGGAATGAGGAAATGAGGAACTCCCCCCCACCCTCTTTTCTTTAAGAACGCAGCCTTGCTTCACAACAATTCCTCTGAGAATCAGGAAGGCAAAATATGGTTAACAGAACACGTAACAATAAGTATATTGAATATACCGATTAAAAATCAATATGTTAAGGCTACAGGCAATATTTTCCTATATGTTCCACATTCTAGACATGGGAAGATAATGCAGATATAGTATAAAAGTATGTTAAAAATATATGGATTTGTACTGGCAGAAAAAGCAGCAGCATTTTAAAAGAGTGAAGTATTAAAAAGGATTAAAATCTGAACATTTAAATCTCTTCCAATACAAATTTTTACTGAACTAATGAAGCACTATGAATAAATTACTTTTAAATAATGGTGAGCTATTTATTGGTAGTTGTTAAATGGGACATATGCCTATCAATTCCCCCATCACACATATATACACCTCATTTTAGAAAAGAAAATACGTAGAAAGTCTGTTCACAAGAGAAATTATTTCTGAAGTGACACTGTGGAGGAGAGCAGCAAAATAAAATTTAGTGGTTTTACTTTGTCATGTCAAATGCATAAAATTGAATTTAAAAGTTGTCTTTTACTAAAACAGTTTCACATTGTCTCTATTAGAACTGTTTCATCTTCCAACATTGTAAAATGCACTGAAAACACTTTCACAGCATTTTTCACTTTCATTGTCAATAGAATATGCCGCAATGAACAGAAAAAAATCCACAAACTAAGAAAAAAATCTTTGCAATCTTGAGAGAAAAACATGTTCCAAGGATGACATTATAACATGACAACGTTTCAAAGTGTTGCAGATTTTCTTTATGCTTACATATTTTGATGTCCACACACATCTTTAAAAACATCTTGTAGAACACAAAGTTTGTCAATAAAAATCATGGGAAATCAAAGTTAACACTACCACTCAAACTGTGTCGCCTGGTGCATGAAAGCATTTAGTTTTTTGAGTGATGCACAAAAGGAGCATATAGACATACCCTCATGCTAAAGAAAAAAGAGCAAGCTTTCAGCTAGCTGAAGTCAGCATATCATCAGCCAAACCACTGAAGATATGTCATTAAGATGCTGAAAACTTGCATACTACCAAGTACTCTGTATCACAGAAACCACAGGCAATGTTAAATTAAGCAATTAAGGCTAACAATTTATATTACAAGGTTCTACCTTCATTTTAACCACCTCCAGTAGGACTTTCCATACTGAGAGTTCATGTGTTCTGTATTTCACACTCCCACACATGGTCTTATTTTCCTCAGTATAGGAAGTTTTAGCCAGAAAAAACCACTCAACGAAATGAAGGGGAAAATAATCTGATAAATTATGATTAACTTAAGGTAATTTACTAAATGTAATGCTGCCGTACTTAAAAATAGAGGCTTGAAATATATATATCTAGAAGGGTGTCATGGCTTCAGTCTGGGAACAGGTTCTTCAGTCAGCACACGAAGTTTCCCTTTAAGCACGATTCCAATTCATTTATTTCCTCTCACATGTTGTGCAATAAAGGTGGAAAATGAAGTTAGAGAAGGGAAGGTCTTACAACATAGAAAGTTGCATGGCAGTTTAAAACGTGAGGTCTAAAACATGCCCATTACCAAGATACCATCTTTGTGATGCTGGCCAAACCATGAAAACAGAAGTCCACAGTTTTTAGCGGACATCATGTAATTCTTGTGTCCCACATTTCTTAACTACAAAATTTAGAAAAATGGACCAAATCTGCATACATATGGGATTTGAAAGAAGCTGAGAACTTATGCTTTAAATGCTAACTGTTCCAGAAATTAAGGCCATTTAGGTTTCAAGTTTGTCACTGGAAATTAATAGTTTTGTTCAATTATGTACACAAAATTTTTCGTTGTGAAAGCAGCATAAAAAATGATGGGGGGTGGAGAAAGCACAGAGGCAGAAACTTTTCTATACTCAGGGCAGAGTCTATAGAGAGTATATTAAACAGAGCCAGGGAATCAAAAGAGGAACATGAAAGAAAATAGCAAATAATTACTAATTCTCTGGTTCTGTGAAAACAGAACAAGATCATGCACCAAGACTGCTTGAGAAAATATGAAAGCAGAGGAGAAAGTTACTATTTCCTATACTTAAAACATAGCTATTCCTTTTAATGTACACATTGAAACAGTGCTTCTCTGGAAACCAGCCTTTTGGTAGCACAGCATAGGGTACAAATCTCCCCAGGGTTGGAACAAGTCAGTAAACTGTTCCTATAGCAATCTGCAACTGCCACTGGTCAACTTTGCCCTTTCCAATTCAGACTGTAGCAGACTCCCAGAAACAAGAGATGCACACGTCATTGGCTTGTTAATGAATCAGAATTATTTGTTCTACCATGCCAGGGCTGGTGACAATCATCCCTTTGCATTCTTCCGCATATTTCTGCCATTCCAGCTCTTCCCACTGAAGCATGTTGGCAATCTCTTCTTCAGGCACCAGAGCTTTATTGCATCGTAATAAGTAGAGAAGAATCTGATGCATTGATAGCACTTCTTTTCCTCCATCTTAAAAACATAAATATAATGCATTTCAGTTATTCAGTCCTAAAGCACAGGGGAAAGAAAATATGCAGCACATAAAATATTCAGATGAGAAAAATAAAATGCAAAATGTTTAAGCAACTTGACAAATAAGAAGGCAAATGTTTTAGTGATGAATAGTACACATGCATAAACACTTCTTTGCTAAACTGGAAGCAATAACGTTAACAGTAGCAAGAATAACAGTTTCATCTTACTGAATGCTGAAGTTTCTAACTTGCCTGAAAAACTTCTAAATGAGGAGGCAGAACAAATCAGCTACATTGTCCATTGATGTCTCCCTTTTCACACTTATCATCCCTTTTACAACACAAGTTAAAAAGCCTTTAGGCATTTATGCAGTTTTTTTAATGAACACTCAAAATTTTACAGGATCCTTCTGGATGAATGTAGTAAGTTATCCTTGTATATTGAATTTATCTATAGTGCTTACGTGCTGCACCCGCAGTAATGAAGGGTAAAGAGCCTCATGCTGTCTTCTGTCACTAAATGAATCGAGCACGTGTGAAAACTGCTAAATACTTCTGAGACCCCTGGAAACATGCACAGCAAAGGCTGCTTGCAAGGAATTAACACAGTATAATACACATCTGACCAGGTCCAGGCAGTCAGATATAGATGTTAACAGCAAAAGATAAGTGATAGTCCTGATAGACCACCACTCAGAAGACACTGTCTGTTCATACAGTCCAATCCAAGTTGGAAGGGACCTGCAGGGATCATTGGGTCCAACTCCTGGGTCCCCAAAGGATCACCCAAAAAAATCAGACCATGTGTCTGAGAGCATTGTCCAAATGCTTCTTGAACTCCAGCAGGTTGGGTGCTGTGACCACTGCCCTGGGGGGCCCGTTCCAGTGCCCGACCACGCTTTGGGTGAAGAACCTTTTCCCTATATCCAGCCTGAACCACCCCAATTCAAAATCAAAATTAAAACACTTTAGTTGTGTGTCTTCCTTCTTATTCATGTGAACAAACATACCGAATTTGAAAGAAGGAGATCAGAGATATTTGTACCAAAACCAGGGGTTAAATTCCAGTTATGGAGGCATCTTCAAGTTTCAGCCCCTCAGAAGTATAAACATTCATTTCCCTTCCTAAGGGAAGCAAGATCATTACAGTCCTGCCACAGAGGAGGATATTACTATACACACAATAAGGAATAGAAAAAGTAAAGCTTTCAAGTGATATGAGAATAATGCCACAGCACAAGGAATGTGATTCCAGGCACACACGAAGAGCCTTGCAGAACCGCAATGTACAGCAGCGCTGTGCAAGACGTCTTCCACAAGACGTGCAAGGGAACAAGCACTCCTCCTACTCTAGCTAGGATTGCAGCACTGTACTTTAACAGGAAAGATGAAAAGGAATAATATAACTTGACCTGTTAGCATAATTAACCTCATTCAAGCTCTAAGAATCTAAAATGGGTAAAACATACCCCAAACCTCAATGGAAACAGAAAATATTTCTGAATAGCTACAGAGACATTTTTAATGTAAAATTTTCCTTCAAATTAAAGAGGGTCTCAATTCGCAAGACTTTTGTCTTTGTTTCAGTGATTGCTGGCTATGGGCTGCATCTTGCATAACAATATGAACTAGTTGACAGTGTGTAGCCTTACACACTGAAGACTGTACAGGAAGAACAGGTTGCTATAGACAGCTGTGCCAAATAGCAGTAGTTCAGAGACCTGACTTTTCTTGGGTCAAAACATGCAGTATCTGGGAATTGAAAACAGTTTTCTATCATTTTAATCTTCAATATATTCTTCATCAAAAATCTATGACAAAATCCAATACAGCAGCTATTCTGCATGTTATACACCTCTGGCACTCAGCAAACCTGACATGATTATCTCAAAGCTCAGAGCTACCTCAAGGCCTGTCTCTAAGTATCCCACATAGAAAATCTGACATCCCAAACTTCACATTTTTAGACCATGTTAGAAAGATAAGAAAGAAAAGTAGGGGGAAATGGGAAATCACCAATTCATTTCTATCTTTAAGGAGGCAGTTGATGGATGCATGGAGAGATCTGTTGCACCAACGTATCATTATCTTTGAATAGACACAAATAATGTACCACAAACACCTGAAGGAAAATAGATTCCCATCTTCTGGAAATTAAAAATCTCAAGAACATACATAAAATGTATACTTAATGAAAAATAAATTTAGCATAAAGATTCTAGAAGGTAACTATATATGTAGAAGCATCAGGAAAAATACATTTTTAGGAGGAGTTAGAGGGCTGGGAACCTTACAAAGGAGTCACATAGGAATACATGTTAGAGAGACTTATCTCTCCCTGTCAATAAACAATCCAACAGTGCAGAAAGAGCTGACTTCAAAACTAAAACAAATCAGACTACAAAAACCCCAAAGTAACTGGAAAACACCCTTGAGCTACACAATCCAGGCAGGTCAAACTTGTTCTCATTTTGTGATGAGGTCAAGTTAATCAGCCACATGTGGCTTGATGGCTTATTTTGTAAATTGCTTCAGCAGAACCAAATCAATGTTTGCTAGCAAGCCTCAGAGCTCTGCTTCTGATTGAATAGTGTTGTGTATCCAGGAAGGAACAACAATTAGAAACATAGTAATCTAGCCATCAGTACTCTCCACAGTAGCAAGCCAAACCTCATTTAGCTGAAGCTATAATTAATATCACAACGAAGTTCCAAAGCCCAAAGCAGAGAGCACCTTCAGGCCACAGCCCTCCTGACGTAGGCTGTGCCACATCTCATCTGCCCTCTCAGTTAAGCAGATGAGCACATCCTCCTTTCCACACAACGCTCCTGGAACAGTCACTGACAGAATCTCAGCAGGACACATTTTCAGTGGAGCCATGACATTTATGTCAACTGAAAGTCTGTCCTACTATCTTCGGATGTGTTAAATGCTTGTAAAAGCTGTTCACTCAGACTAAGCACAACTCTCCACACGAGCTTGTCCTTGGCTGGCAGGCTGGGGTTGAATTGCACTGGAATGGTGTTTTTCTGTCTTTCACTGTTTGCTGCAAGGTCTCAGCTTACATTAAGATAAAAGGAAGAAGGAAACAAAGCAACCTGTGCTCAGGAGTGCCAAGCTTGCTGACCCTCAAAACTGCACATCAATAATTTCCATGTAATTGCATGACATGCACCCTGAGGAGCAGAAGGGAGATGAAATTCAGTTTCATATGTGAGAATAAATAATAGCACTACCCAAATCCCACAGCTCCATCACAGGACGAGTTAAGAAGGACCCAGCACTGCCTACCGTCACCACATGGCAGACAAAAGCTGGATGCAAGACCTGGCCTGTCTATCACAATACTGGTGCTGAGTAAACCATGCACAGCATCAGTGAGTATGAAAGACTTCACATGGAAGCACCAGATCAACTTGCAATGCATTTAAGATCTTACTACATTACCTGGAAGAAACCTCACAAATCGTGGCATGAAGTGAAATCTGGGGCAGGAAATAGCATCATCTTCAAGTGAAGGTCCTTAAAGATGAAAAAACACATAGAAAATTAATGAACAGCAACATATTTACAAAAGAAAATAAATGAAGCCTTGCCTCAGATGAAATCAATGAACAATGATTACATTTGATAGGGCTTAAGTTTGACAGAAAAGTATCAAAATGCTCAGAGGAACAGAGTAGCAACTTCTAATAAAATCATCCATGTGGACAAAATCAAACGAAATTGAAATATCTTAAAAAAAAAAAATCTAAAACACACACTACTCTATTTAAAACAGCGATACAGGGGAAAAAATCTGTTTTATATAGCTAATCCACATCAGTCTGGTAGACACAAACACTAGTTTTTGATTAGTGGTTTGTGTTTTTTTTCCTTGTTACAGCAAATATAACACAGAAATTTCCATGATACTGTTTTGTGTTTTTCCTTTCCTATTTCATTATCCAAAGCTTTACATGAAAACAAGAACAGTAAGTACCTGGCATTAAAACAAAAAATTAAAATCAAAACCAGGGATATGAGACATTACTATTTGAATACATTTAGCCAAAGAAGGCTACACAAAACATAGTTAAACAAAAGGAGCGTACAAGTTTCATGCAAGTGCAGAGTGCATCTCTGTAGACAAAGAGAAGACAAAAAAACACACCTACAGATTCTGAAATGAAGTTCCTTTGAAATTCTCTTGTTTTCTTTTAGACCAAGGGAAGGATTATTCCTGAAATTCTCCTTTGTCAGTCTTCATAGGAACACATTTTCATCTTTCCAAGTTCAAAACAATCAGCTATAATAATTTACCCTTCTATAGCTGTCTGTATGACACTGCTTTGTAAGCTGACTGCACAGAAATACTGCATGAGTAATTATTTGTTAGCTTATAAAAACAGAGGATAGTTCACCTGACACCTTACACATGACAATGCCATGCATACAACACTGTAATATGAAACAAGCAATAACAGTTACTATCCAATTAAAACAATTTTTTGGATTAAGGAAGCGATTTATTTTTCTGTGAGAATATAATGCATGACTTTTGCATTTTTGATATAACCCACAATAATGAATCTTAATAAGTTTCAACTTCTTGAAGAAGAAAGAAGTTTGTTACTCTCAGTACAGTATTTGACTATTATTGAGACCACTCCCCACTTTTTTCTTTCTTTTAAAAAGAATGTAGCAAAACAGATCTATTTACTAAAGCTGCTACTATTTTTGTATTTTTTCCAGTAAGTATAAGTTACCTTTAAGATTCCAGTCATAGAGCTCCAAAATATCTTTGAATAGATAAGAAGAGAACAGCTCAAGACCTTTCACACAAAAATTCTAGGAAAAAAAAAAAAAAAACACAAAACAAGCTTATAATTACATAGTACTGGAATATAGATAATGCCACTAACAGATAGCATCTTCATATTTGTCAACTTCTAGACATTGTCCTTTGGAAAGTATTAATGCATCTCTAATCATTTACTGTAACACAGTGGTCTCTTCAGAAAAAAACTGTCAAGAAAGCATTGTAATGAAGATTTTTTGTGCAATGTCCAAATCCACTCTATAGGCAGAAGTTACGAATCTCATAATTCACCTTGCACCAAAACCCTTTCACTTGAGTAAGCTAAGCAGATAATATTTCTGAGAAGGATCTTTCATAATTCCCTTTTTCCTACATGTTCATATTAAAAGCTTAAAA
Source organism: Anser cygnoides (assembly GCF_040182565.1). Classification (NCBI taxonomy): domain Eukaryota; kingdom Metazoa; phylum Chordata; class Aves; order Anseriformes; family Anatidae; genus Anser; species Anser cygnoides. The sequence continues at coordinate 81,572,207 of NC_089874.1, forward strand.
ATCACCATCTGTGGTATCATGTTCACTTCTTCCATAGCAACAAATCAGTACAAGGCAAATAGAGATTATGACCTTAACACCCAGCAGGAAAGGGGAAAAAAGTTCTTGCTCAACAAGTAGGAAAGCAGCTCCTCCAAAAGCAAAGAGCTTTCACTCAGAAGCGAAAGAACCATTGCTTTGAAAAGCCTTTCTAAACAAATTCGGGAGAGGATAATATAAGTTGTACATGTATAAAGATGGCTATAAATTCCAAAGCCAACAACATAATCTTTCACAAGGGTGCATTAGGTAAAGGTTGTTTAAAAGTACTGTGCTTTAGCAACAGGCAACTGACCAGGAGTCCAAAAAAATGTAAAATTCCCTAACTCACTCCGTGGCCGTTAATTGTTTTAGAAAAAGATTGAGACAACACAGCAGATTCAGTAACAAAAAGTGAAGTGCATTGATCACATTAATCTTACTGAGGAATCTCAGGGCTCTTGCATATATTTAGTTGTTGTTGAGCAAGAAAAAACAGATAACTAGAAAGAAAGATGTAATTATGACTACAATACTGATCCTATCTTTGTAGTTAACATGCAGGGGTATTTCTGTGCTGCAGTGGAATAGCAGGTGTAGGTAATTTACTTCACAAACTGGCTACACCAGTGATTAATTTGTCATAAACAGATTATGAACTGAATGCGCTTTGTTTGTATCCACAGGAAATTTGTTTTGGCAACAGCTTATATTAAGTATTGATAAGTGATCTTCAGAGCTTCACATTCAAGATTAAGTTTCAGCCCTGGCATTAGTTTTTGTGGTCCTGGAAAACCAGCACCTCCACATGCCTTTCATCAACTGTAAAAGAAGGATAATGGCTATGTCAGCTCACAGATAAGAGTATCTGACATATAACTTAAAATGAAAAGATGCTACGGGTATAAGCACTTCTTACTATTTGATTTTAATGTATGATAGCCTAGGTAGATGGATTTATGCTAGTACCTTTAAGTGCAAATTCCTTTTCAGCCATTCACTCTGAACACAGCCTGTCTCTTACCATCTCTTCACAAGATGGGATTCTGAAGAGTTTAATCCATTAAGCGTATCAACTCTTAACCCAGTCTGACTTTTTAACTAATTATCCTTCTTACCTCAGGCATCATCTCCTCAATAAAATGAATAGTATAGTCAATGTTAAATCTGATTACTTTACATAGAGGAATCTGGAAGGAAAAGAGATTCAGCATGAAAAGCTATACAGTGTCAAATGTACAGTTAATACAATTTTGAATGCAAAGGTATTACTGTCTGCTGAAAACGGCACTTACTAGAACAGCTGCTTACTGAGATCACGCAAAGACAGGAACGCAAGCGCGTGCAAGAGAAGCAACAATTCTAACCTCGACCTCCGATAACACAGGGCTGACAGGAGGGATGGTAATGCAAGATTAAATAATGCCATCTACTGGAGATGAAATTTTGTTTAGGAGAAAAAGCAAAGTTCAGTAAACCCACATCTGCTCTCCCTTGTAAAGCTGGAAGTGAATTTATTGTTGACAATACATGTCAGATCAATACACTGACCTGAAGACAAGGTGGTTTTTTGTACACTGCCAATTCTTTTAGCTATACCATCCTAAAATATGTTGTTAAGTGGTGAAAACACAATGTAGGAATTTTCAGAATAAATGTACAGGATTATACAAATCTCATCCAATAAAAATCCCTAGAAGTTAGTTCTTCAGGGGTTGCACTGAAATCAGTGGACTTAGAGACACAGTGTTCTGCTTTCATCTTTTTGCAGCCCACTGTTAAAAACTTGACTGTTTGTCTACATTTCTGCTGATGGCATGATAAATAAGAAGCTACACCAAACAACCAAATACAAAAATGGCATTTCTAGGAAATGACACAAATCTTTCAATATTAAATTTTGTGAATACAAAATAAAAAACTTTTAAAGTAAGATGTCCCATTTAAAATGTGAGAGGAAAACCTGTCACACTTAAATCGGTGGTTCTTTTAACAAAGTACACAGAGTGTTTTCTTACTTTCTAACATTCAAGCTCAACCAGAACAGGATATGCTCAGAGAGTCAATAAGCTGGGTTATTTTTCTTGGTAACAGGAAAACAAGCTTTGCAGAGGTAACGATGAGGTAACCATGAATTAAGAGTTCCACATACATAAAAAAAAAAAAAAAAAGCATAATAAAGGAGCATTTCTCTGGTACTATAAAATTGCTGTGGCAGCTGTATTAAAGAATTTATAATTTCTCTTACGACTGTACAAACCATTTTCCCCTAATATCTGACTTTCTCAATTGTTACTGAACAACTGTAATAACAGAAGTAAGACTTCCAACAGTTTGCAAGCTAAGACTTCATATTATACAAATCTGGTTCAAAGATGTTGGTGTTTGGACCTCTATTTCTGCTACCCTTTGTCACATTCCTTTTATCAAATACGTTCCAAAATGTCTGTCTCAAACAGCAGTTATGATGCCCCAAATAATCTCAGGATAGCAAGGCACTCTATTTAAAAACAGCTATGCCTGTTGGCAACAAGAACAAGCAGTGTTGCTTTGTATTCAAGTCTGTAAAAATGAAATCATTTGCTGCTAATCATTTCCCCTAGTTAGGTTGAGAAATTCCAATTTGATTCCGGCCTAAATGCACCTACTCTACAGTAATGTTCAAGGTCTGCACTAACTGCTTGTGTCAGACAAGAAGAATTTTCCTTGTTCTCCATATAAAACAAGTATTTCCGTAACACTCTGCCTTCTGGTCATACAGTAGACATTAAATGATAAAGGTGGCCTCTTTATCCTTTAAATAGGAGAAAAAACACATAACCGTTCCCTTTTTGCTCATTTGCAAAATGAAACTGTAAAGCCCTGGGATAAATCTGCCTTGAACCCCAAGGCTGAGTTAATGCTGCAGGGCAGGAGTGCTTCGCAGTGCCACCCCACCACCTGAGTGAGCACCACCCACTCACTGGCTTGTCAACTTCCCCTGCTCACCAGAACTTAAGTGTTGTCATATACATTATGTAAGCAAAACATCAGCTAAAAATGCTTTCCTCCAGTGCTTTTCCTTCAGTGTCCCTCAGTCCCAGGTGTTAGAGTCCAGTCTTGTACTGATGAGCATTTTAATACCAAGTTTTGGGACTTGTGGCGAAGCTAGTAACAGGTATAAAACACAAAGAAACAATGCCCCAGAGCACCTGAAAAGTTCTTAAAATACCAAGATATAAAAATCTAAGGTACAGATATTTTAAGTATTTGCATATTTTTGATTCTGATATTGCTAACTCAGCTTATATTGCAAAAGCAGGGTCATCTGGCAGCAATCATTTTTGTTATGTTTGCTTTCAGAAAATAAAATCTGTTATTATTATTAAAAAAAAAACACTTTTCAACTTAATAAAACCTCCTCATCCAGCTTAAATCCAATTAACAGTTTTAACAAGTCATTCCATGGTTTATTTCACTTTCAAACTGTGAAACATAAAGAACATTACTTTGATGCACATCACAGTCTCAGTCACAGTTTGAAGGCAATGCCTACCACAATTACTCAAGACAAAACCTGAGACTCATTAGCACAAATATCTTCCTCCAGTTCCAAATGCTGGCAAGATGTTTGTAGCACACGCATGTGAGAAAAGCTCTACTGTGGGGCAGAAACAGCTTGCCTTCCAAACAAATCCCACGTATGCAGTAATGAACATACTTACATTCGTTAGTGGGGCATGTGAAAACATGGAGAACCCTTCAAAGATATATTCATGGTCATCATACTCAATAACAGTAGGTCTGTCTGTCTAAAAAAGTAAACAAAACCACCATGGAGTAAACAAGAAGCAGTACTACTTCCCCCACTGAAAGCAAAATTAGAACTACTCAGAATTATTTATAAAGATACTTACTAAGAAGTTTGTGGGAGGTGACACTGTAATTCGATAGTGGTATAGTCTTCCAGCATTGTTGGTCATGGGGCGACATGGTTTAATAGGCTTAAAGAAAAAGATAAGTAGAATTATGTGTAAAGTCAAGGCAAATTTAGATTAAAAGAGAGAATAAAGCATTTCTAATAGCCATGAAATATGCACTAGGAAAAATTAAATAAAGCAGGTAGTCATAATTAGCTCTTACAGGAAGAAAGTGGGCCTTATCTGTAGCCACTTCTGGAAGTATTTCTAAAGCTATTCAAAGCAAAAAAAAAAAAAAAAAGTGAAAAATGCTGCTGTAGTTTATTAATTTTCCATTTGACTCTCTATCTTTCCTAAGCACAGCAGTTAGCTGCCTACATACCAGACTGATCTCCTTCTTTTGGGGGGGGGTATTAATAAGTTTCAGGGAACTAATTTTAAAACTTCAAAAAAAATACATTTGGACATTGCATAAGAAGATCTCAGAACGTTATCAAGAGAGACAAGTATCCACTCATCTGCTGGGGGCAAGTCTGGAGCTCCATAGAGAAGGGACCGGACCATCACTGCAGAGCAAGGCACAGGCAGCCCTGCTCTGGTAGGTCGTGATGCTCTCTGGTGAGAACAGTAGACCAGCAGGCAGCCTCTCCCTGCACTCTGATGCAAGGCCAAACTGTGGGATTTGCAGTTTGCTCCAGCTAGTTCTGAAGCAGTCCTTTTTAAAGACCTAAAAATCCTCAGCAGTCAGACAAAAACAGAGTTCCTCCTGCGTACAATATGCTGCAGTTCAGAGGCTGCCACCAACCTGTTCATGAGTCTGTCTGCAGGAAAAACCCCTGTGGTGAGTGGGGTACTACACAAAACATTACAAAAGTTGGCCTTGTGCAACAGCAAGGCAGCTGTACCACTGCACAGCTATGCGCAGTCTGCAAAATCCATCCAAGAAGTAGGGTAATTATTTTGTTCAGCTCCAAATTAAGTTTCTCATTGCTATGACAAGGCAGGTAAGAACCAGCTAGTTTAAAAGCTAAGCGTGATTATCTGCAGGACACTAAAAATTCATACATCCCAAATTTTCTGAAGCCTCAGGTTCCAAGCTGGCCTTGCTCCAGTGAGTAGCTGCCTTTGTGCAGCAGGTTTTATTCATCAGTTTTCTCCCACTAAAATTTTCTCCTCCCTTCTCTGCAAGAAAAATACTACAAACAATGTGGAAAAGAATTGATCCTGGAGTGAGTTACAGACAGCTTCAGACCAAAGCCATTTTTCTGAAACAGAATAATTTATGCTTTGCAACATTCACAAATCTTCAACCACAGAGAAATAAAAGAATGTTTCAGTAAATACGTGTAAAAAGGCATACTGAAAAATTAAATTCTTAAAGAGAAATTACAAAGGTAAATTGTAAAACTACACATTAACATTCTTAAAAGTTTAGAACAAAGTTTTTTAAAATATAAACTTTAGGTGGTCCAAGCACTACTATTTCCAGAAATACTGATCACAAAACATACTCTGTACAAATGAACATTTCTACAGAAAATAACCAAACAGTATTTTGACAACACTTTTCAAAACAAAAGCAACTACCATTATAAGAGTTCCAGGAAGCTGATGGACTGTTTCAGGTACTCATCAAGAACTTAGTAACCTGTTTGACAGTCTGCAGTGCAGACATGCTGTAGTGCTGAGACAACACCTCCTCTTGGAAAGCTTGCTGCTGCTCCAGCAGCAGATTTAGTGATTTATTTACTTTTCCTTTTAAAGCAATCCCTTCACAAAAAGGGTCCTCATAACATGCTCGTCCACTTGTAGATCTTGTAGATGGGAGACATTTGACTACTTTTTTTTTTTTTTTTTTTTAAGGCAATTGTGTTTCAGAAGCTTATAAAACTTACAACTGAACATAAACAGACAAAAGTTTTCCACAGCTCTCTAGTGGATTTCATTACTGGTACTGCATTTTAAATGTGAGGTTACATGATCAAGGGATTTAATGTCATACAGGAGTTTTTACGAAGCCTGTAAGCCATGGAAGAAAAAGCAAGATAGATCAACCCAAGTACAAGCCTACTGCAGCAAGTTTGTATTCAAAATTGCAATTCTTACAACTATTTACCTCTTCACCAGGATAAATGCCATGCCTTATCCCTGTTCTTCGGGCTTTAGCACTGCATTTGCACAGTGGTCCATCATTCATCTGTCAAAAACAAAACAGGATTCTGCTTTTATTGAAAAATCAAAAGTGATTGTATCTGGACAATTATGTTGGTTTCAATGCCAGAAGTACTGATGCTTCTAAAAACATGTCATTCTTAGATTAAGTGGATGTTCTTAAGACAGTAAAAAAGAAAACAGTATACACTGTTATAAACAGTATAGACTAGCATAAGAAAACTGCAAACTAGCATTAGAACTTCGTCACTGATTCAGAAGCACAAAACGGGTAAACGGTGTCAGCAGAACTGTACCTTCCTACTATCATATGCCTCTTTCCCACTTTATATACACACAAACAGCATGTCATCCACCTAAAACAAAATTCAGGCCCTAAACACGCACATGCAATTATTTACATGCCCAAACCTCCACATTCAAACAGTTCCACTCAGTTCATTGACTGAAACCTTGTCCCTGATTAACCCATCTGCAACGCGGCACTGCTACCACCATAGAGCACAGAGAGCAGACAATTTGAAAGTTTTACTTGATCCTTTCAAGTAATGGAAAAAAATCAAATGTATCCTGTGAACAGATCAGTAAAGAAGAAGAAAGGGGAAAAAGATACATCAGTATTGCATGTAGGTACATCAAGTAGCTATACTTAAAAGGGTCACAGCACACTATAAAGCTAGTCTCTTTTCACTTCTACAACCACATTTGATGCAGGCTATCAATTACTGCAACGTCCTAAAGCTTTCTGCTCTTAACATCATGTCCATTGCTGAAATCCAACCAGAACCAAACCAGAGACACAGTGACATGATGGGTTCTCTTCACTTTTTTTAATCCCACACTGAGAGACCCTGAGGAAAGCACAGGTTTAATGAAACTGATTCATGTCTATAGGTAGAAATATACTTCCTCACTGGTTTATACGGTCATAGAGCAGACAAGTTAAATAATGCAGTCAGTATCCAGCTGCTCAGCACTCCACCAGAAGTAAGGCCTACTTGAGGCTATTGAAATAATCACCACTTACTTAAAAAAAAAAATATCTTGTCCTTAGTTCTTAAAAACTGTTCAGCCCTAATACTGCCTCTGCTACTTTAAATGGACAGACCAAGACTGACAGAGATGTGAAGTACCTGTATGGCCCAGGACTTGAGAAGCAAGACAGATACCTATCTACCCCCCTCCTCAACAACACAACTAACAGAAGGAAATGCAGAAAGAGCCATCACAAAGTGGTCACAAAACACTGAAATACCATTATCTCACATAAACTAGGGCAATGGCTTCTAACCTCCTCTGCCCAAACAAGGAAACAAGCAGATAACACTTGCAAGAAAAAGGGTATGATGGTAGTATCAGCTATAACAATTTATTTTTTGACTACCGCAAGCACTTCTGGACATTAACTGAAGTAACAAACACCACTCAGATTAAAGGGTTGGGAAGATCCATCATAAAAGTCCGGTTACTTGTTGGATAACACTATCCAGCTGGTAACTTGTATGTGCCAGTGTGCACAGAAATCATTCCCATCTTATGTAACAATGGTTAGAAAGCATTTTGGCATACCAGATAAATACTGAGGAAAAATAGCAAACCTTCGAATAAAATTACTCGAAAGAAATACAGTACTGACAAGCTCACCATGATTTGATTTCAGCCCCTTCTAGAAAGACAAGGGGGAGCAAATCTCAAGGAAGTCTGGGAAAGAGCTTTTCAGCAGGGAATTCATAAGCCATTTATTCCTGAAACTATCCATCCAAGTTATTCCACTTTTTATTTAGCCAATATTATAGGCTAGAACATTACTTTGAAATGTGCCCAAGAGCAACACACATTTTTTTCAGTTAAATGCCTAAACAGTTTGCTAATTTTGTTTTTCATATAAAACCAGCTAGCTAGGCTCAGTCTTCTTTTTTATATAACTAGAGCATAAATATGAGTTGGCAATAGGATATTCAACAGACCTTTGAATTACCATACTGGCAATAAGCATTGCAGTATCTCTTGGCACTAGGATTTGCTGCATGCCAGCCTCGTGAATCATACAAAACACCAGTTAAATAAGTTTATTGAGGTGCCATTTGACAAGGAGTTAGAATAGACTGTAAAATATTTAAGTAAGAAAGATGAAAATGGCAAATTTGCAAACAAAAGCTAGTCTTCTGTGCAATGTATACATTCAAAACAACATTTCATGAGCTCAGCAATTACATTTAATGAGAGCTATAATCTCCATCCAATTACAAAAGAACCATTAGACAAGAAATTAGGAGCATTAACAGCATATTTAAAACATTATTTATTATGATCCAAGAGCTTTTAGGTGAATAATATGTAAAACAGATAAACATGCTGCCTTCCCTCCATCTCAAAACTCATCTGTGTACCTTTATCTCAGGGGTAATAGGACAGCATAAATACACTGTTTACAATTTAGGTTTTATTACCGCTGCCAGACATGACTCTAGCTGAATACTCCCCAGGATTCATGAGCTGGAATCACACACTTGAAATCAAAAGTGGGGTGGTTAAAAAAAAAAAAAGAGACAGAAAAGAGAAAGGAAGAAGAACTGATATTGAAAAAGATGTCACCCAGCATGTTCGACAACAATTCCGAATTTTAGGTCTACAGGGGAGAGACTTTCAGAAACGGGCCTTTTTCCTCTCACCATACCTGTCCTGGATCATTGTACCACAATTCTTCATGGAGACGATCAGGGTGTGCTTTTTTACGCTTAATTTCTGCAATGACGTCAAAAACTTCCGAATCCGAACTGCTAGAGCAGCTGCTGTCATCCTCAGAGTCACAGTCTGAATCACTGGAGCTCTCTGATTCATGCAGGGAAAATAAAGTTAGCTGAAACATTTCCACACATCCTCTTCCCCAGAATCAATACGTTCTCTAACATGTCATAGCTCAGCAGCATACTGAAAGTTATTGAAGAAGTGCATGACATTCACACTAATGAAAATGACAGCAACTACATTTTTTAATTAAAAGTGGCAGCAAATGCTATGGATATTACAGGCCTACACCAATGGAGTGCTTGCTGTTCGGCTGTCCAGCAGCACCACTGATCAGCTGTAGAACAGCAAGTTCAGTTACTTGACAATAAAATACTTCATGGAACAAGACTATAAAGTTATAACCAACACAAATATTACTCTAAAATTAAAAAAAAAAAAAAAAAAAAAGGAATACATGACCTCCTGCTGTTTAAAAAGCTAATTCTGATTGCTATGAGTAAAGTGCTTACATCTAGCTTCATTTTATCTAAAAAATGCTCCCTATCTGTAGTAGGGCATGATCTATTCAAAAGGTTCAAGAAAGCACACGTGGATAGAATTATTACAGGATGTGTACTGTTACTCTTTTTTTCAAATCAAGTATCTCTAATAAATCAGTTATCACATTAAAATCACAGATGTGAAGAAAGCTTTTTCCCATGATTGAAAAAAGCTGATGATAGCTGAGTGAATCCATCCTCAAGTTTTACAGAAACCCTGTTCCATGAGTTTTCCCCAAAGCTTTTTTTTTTGACTTTTTTTTGACTCTGTACTTACTAAAGCAATTTTTCAGATACATCAAAGGAAAGAAAAATTCTAAACAACAAAACAAAACAAAAAAAAACACACAGGTTTCATGCCTGTTAAAATGTCTCCTTTGCATTGTTGCCAAAGAGATGCTATTAAGTGTTGGACTTACCATAAAAAACCCAGGGCCTGATGTCATATATCCCTAAACTCCTGTGGTACTTAAAAGCAACTCTTCTATATGTAATGTCACTTGTTTTCACCGATATCCTCAGCTCCAATTTAAATAAATACTTTCATAGCCAAGACATATAGCATGATACAAATAAGGTTTATTATTCTTGGAAGGTGGGATGTAACGCTCCTTCCATTTTTTTCATTTTTATTTAAGTGAAAGTATATTACTGTACTGCTGGTGCTTTGAAATATCCCGGGGAAAAAAAATGTAAATGTATATTTATTAAATGTTTCCCCTTAGCTAAAAGAAAGAAAAATGAAGTGAAAGAACATAAGAACAAAAGTAATAAGCTATTTTTTTTAAGAAAGGGAAAAATCAAGATGTATTTTGATACAGTCCTTAATTCAGTACAAGATGCTTGTCCTTGGGACATATGGTTTACATAGGTCATATGTTCAGTTGCAAGTATATATGCATGTTTGAATGCACATGTATGCATATTCATAGAAAAATATGTAAACATATTTTTTGAAATTTTAAAAGTTTTCTGTAAATATTAATGAGCTGTGCAAATCTAATTTTAAATGCAAAAAGAGCGTGGGGCTTGTGAGAATAAACCAGAGTTCTGAAAGACCAGTATAAAATATTTGGATTTAATGTATTGAAGTAAGCCTTTCATAATCTAAAAATGGTCTTGGAGCACATTGCTATCTCACTAAAATACACATCTACTTTTAATGAAAGGCACAACGGAGGCCTTTGGTGAGATACAAAGACAACAAACTATTAGACCCAACAGAAATATGGTTGTAGGAGAAACTGGTACAGGCACCATGTCAGCCCAGGTACAGTGCAAATGCAGAGCCTTTGGCTCCCCCAGTAACAGCGGAGAAGGGAACACAGCTAAAGTTGCTCTTGCCCCATCATATTTTATCCTAGAGCAGAGAAGAACATCCTGTGGAGATCCAAGCAAGTGAAGCTTTAGACAGGTAGGCTGAATGTAGAAGTTTTGTCCTTCCCTCATGTGCGTGAAAATACCTTCTGAATAACTGCAGCAGACTTTGCTAGCGATTCTTGAGTAAACTTAAACACGCAAATCTGATGTTCAAAAAGGTGTTTTCTTTACACAGCTTAATAAAATAGGATTTTTTTTTCTTTCCTTTCATCTTTATGTTATTTTAAGCTAGCAGCACATAACTGACCCTGTCATTATATACGTATTTCATCTGTATTTCATCTTTAGAATTTTTGGTATTTGATTGTGAAAGTTACTAGGCTCAGATCTGAGAATCTAAGCATCTCAACAGGAGAACATGAAACATCATTTACAAAGCAAGCCCAAGAGTATCTAAATTAATGTGATATGCCTAAGGATTTCTTGAACACTACTTTCATGGTGGAAAAGATACACTACGTAATACTGAGATGCTGGAAGTATAGTAAGAACAGCTAACAGTTGTAAGTAAACTAAATCAGAAAAAACAGCTTTCAATGAATTCTGAGTGGATAAATTGCTAGCAAAAACTATGCCCTGCTGTTTCAACCAATATTTCCCCAATAGTTGATACAGCTAGCAGATATATTTCTCTGTGAAAAGATCCATATGTGAACCATGACAGTGCAGATCAACTCATTTGGCTGCTTGTTACGGCACTGAATTCATTTTCCTTCTACACTGTATTTTAGTTGTGCAATTCTGCTTATTGTGATCTTATGCAGAAATATCAGTTTTTAAAACAGTATAGCATCACTACTCTTGTTTCCTTTTTTTTTTTTTTTTTAATAAATATGAAGAGCAGGAGCTCCTTACAGCCCCTTAAGCACCATATTTTGGCCTATCTGATCGTGCTCAGGGTGCTTCCATGCCGTGGAAGAGACTTCAGCATTAGGCAGTGCTGGATTCTGTCTTCCCTTAAGCCTTCTAGGTAAAGCATCTAGCTCTACTTCAGTCAAAAGCAACAGTAAAACTCTGTGGAACTGCAATATAAAGGATGGATTTAAAAACATGTATTAGCCTACTGACATCATTAAACATGCACAAGTACTAAAAAGAAAAGGTTAACTAGAGTTTGCTCCATTTCAAAGCTTTGCCATCATCTCTGCATACCCAAATCCTCATCCAGTTTGGTCTTAGGTGGCTCCCATGGTGGTCTGGCTGCTTTGGCCTTTGCCTGTCGCTTTCCTAACTCCTCTTCAAACTTTTCATACAGATCTCGGAGCTTGCTTGTTCCTACCACAGTAGAGTCCCCCTGTTAATTAAAAGACAGGGAAAAAAGCAAAGGCAGTGTTGACATTACAGTGCACAAGACAACAAAGCGTACCAGTATTTCACAAGGAAAAGTGACATTAAAAAAAAGATCTCCATGCCATAACTCAAATGAAACATGGAAGTACAAAATAAGGCTTTAACATACGCTGTCATTGCTCCACTAGGTAAATGAGCAGAGAACTTCATCTGCTGGTGCATTATCAAACCTTTGGCCCAGCCAAGCAGAGCTATGGCTAAGCATATTTAATACAGCTCAGTACTGATTTCTAACAGCTCAGATTTAGAAAAAACAGGAGACCTTCTGTGCAAGTGTTCTGCTATTCAGAAGAATCGTATCACACCCTAGGCACACAGAACTTAACCGATGTTGCCTCCTTTGAAACACTGATTTCACTCTGTGTCATTCTATAAGAGAAAGAAGAAACCTCCTCACTCAATTACTATTTCCTTACTCCCCCAGCAACTGTTATTGTCAAATAAAAAGAACTGACTTCTCCTTCTGAATGAAATTTCTCCAGGGTTATGGGATGATAGGGTAATTTAGGCAGTTTTGTTCAAATACAGGTGTTTATGGATAAAACCTTCTCTCCTGGAGACAAAAATATCCCTCTTTCATGTATCACTAATCTGAATGAAAACAGACTGAAGAAACATGAAAATAGAGAACACCAAAAAAGCCCTTATAGGGTTCAAGACTGAGATGGCTGGGAAGAGAAGGATTCAACACTGAATGACACAAAACATGATCCTGCTGAAGTACTCTCATTAATCAGGTAATCAGACAACCAATAAAGGACTGTGTACAGTGATTTCAGAGGTCTCACAAACGTACCACTTGATCCATAGGGTCATTTGAATAATAGCTTTCAGAATGGGTACAGCGAACCCAGACTGGCTTAAGCAATTCATCATCTTCATCTTCATTCTTTTCAGATGCATTCTCCTCTGACTCTTTGTCTTTGATACTAGTGTAACTTTTTTCTTTGCTGGCACTCTGGCTTTCAGACCACCTTTCTCTGTCCTCCTCCCATCGGGGTCTCTTCCTTTCTCTGCTTGGAGAGCAGCTTAGTGGAAGAAAAACAAAAGCAATTAACTTGGTTTTTAACTTGCAACTGTAAGAAGTATTCTGTAGTTTAGATATACTATAAAAAAGTTAAATTGAAAGTGCTTTTGTATTTTAAACTTTATTCAATAATTAGAATGAAAAAACACACTAGTTTAGACTGAAATTCTTACTTGTATTCTAGATCAGTTTCTTAATTTTGTTCCAAAGTTTGAAGCCCATCAACTAAGTTACAGTGTTAAGTTTTAATATATACCCCACAAGCTATTTGTATGAGAAAAAATTGATCTTATTGGAAGGATTATACAGAAACCTGTTTGGCATACCAGATAAATACTGAAGGATTATACAGAAACCCATTGCTTGTGTTAGTCTAACTCTAGCAATTCTTTGAACAAAAGAAGCTCCAAATTTAGGATTTATTTATTTTTAAATTGTCTTTAAAGCCAATAATGTCACACTGAATTCAGCTACCCAGGATTTAGAAGGAAAGGAGCGTCAAAACAAGACAAGTTCTTAAAAATATGATCTAAATATGGAATGAACTTTATGCTATCTTGGTACTTCTCAGACTGGGAGCAGATGTACAGGGGAGTCTTTGAAATGCAGTTGAGTCTCCAGAGATTAATCCTGCTTCTAACTCTACAAGGCCTTGAGAGAGCTGTGACATTTGCACGTCTATAAAGATGGCTATAAGATTAATTTCTGAGTTTCAAACCAGGCATGTATGCACACACACATGATGCACAGAGCCTCATAAATATGAGAGAGACCAAATGTGTCCTCCTTACCTTCCTGTTCTCTTGTAATCTTTTTTGTATGATCTGTCTGGTGATGGTGATCTTCTGCTGTCACGGTGCCTATGCCTCTCCCTCTCCCGCTCCCTTGAAGAGTTCAAAAACAGAAGTTAAATAAGAAATCTGGCATTTCTTACATTCCACACCTGGAAGAGACGCAGAATCAGGCTGAGATCACATTATTCAAAATGACATGACATTCAATGAAGCCATCTATCTCAATACTATACTTAATTCATACCGTATAGAGAACTATAAATTCACCACAGGAGTTGTTGCCATTTGTGCTGTTCTTCTGTTACAAATAGTGAAGAGTAAGATTACTGCACCTTTAACCATTCTTAATGCCTCAAGGAACAGAACGAAAACCTTTTCCATGCACAGTAGCTTTGGAAGCACAGCATTAACTCAAATGTTTCAAGCAAGTACTCTTCTCCTGACAGTCACCTCAGGCACATGCGAAAAAAAGCTGATAGAAAATCTACCACACTGACACCATGAATCTTACCTACAAGACTCAACATGCAGATACACGTAAGGAACTTGACCACCCAAACATATTTCTGTGGCAAAACAGCCCCAGTTAACAGGAATTATTGTGTTACGTTAGGTAGCACAGATCACACATAGGCAGGTTATCAGACTAACAGCTGACAACTCGTTAGTCCACAATCATTTGTGTAACTGTCACATCTCCTAGTAAATCGAGTATGCTGATACACAAGTAAGCACAAATACATGCCCCGGGTGGTTTTGTGGGCGAGCAGGATGATGAACCAAGATTTAGGAGTGCATATTTAGGTTTCCATATACATACAGATGAAATAGCATGCAATTTTATAAAGCACAAAGTTCATATGAATTATCTACTGGTCTTCCCCACAAACCATTCATCATTCTCCACCTGTGCCTTGCTCAGGCATGGATTTCAGCCTTCAGAGAGCACGTTCTGTTGCCCTCTGATTTGCTTGAGAGATAGAGATGCTGTGCAAAAAAACACACCAAGGCAGGTGAGAAGATATTGAGATACACTGTCAACTAGACCTGGAAACTGTTGACCTCACCAGAAATCTTTGAGAAAGAAGCTGCTGGAAATATTTTCAAAACTTAAAACTGAACTTTTAAAAACAAATTGTGAAATTATGTGGCAAATATCTGAGTCACCTACAAAACACAGAGAATTCCACAGACTCATCGTACAGTAAAGGCTCGTGACTTAAAGCCAGCCACATTCAGTTTTAGAAAATCTTATTCTGGAAACCGAAGTGAGCTCAACCAAACCAAACTAAACTCGCTAAATGTGTTTTGTTTGTTTTTGAGTACAACTATTCTGAAATTAAATATCTGCATATCTAAATAAAAATAGTTTCATTTCCACAGGCATTAAGTGTAAATTTGTGTTTCACGTGAGACACACGGAAAAGCTCAGATCTTTAGAATTAGAAGCACGTGATCCAGGTGCCCTGATAAACTCAACTTTCAAGTATCTCTGAAAACTCTGACTTAGATCGTTACACAAAAAGAGCGAGCAAGAGAGCAAATTTAAGACTAAACAATTGATGGTGTGCTCTATGCCACCATGCAGCAAACTGTATTAGGTCAGTTCATAACTCACAAGCTGCTTATATCTATGAAGCTAGGGGACAGAAACTTCATGATAGATCCCAAAATGAGCAGCCCACACTCATCTACCTGAATCATAAGACATTAATGTAGCCTACAAAACTTGTTTGTTCCTTTGGACTTGTGCGTGATAGTTTTCACCTCGGTCCTCCCTGGACATCACTGGCTGGTTTGCTAGGATCTTCATCCTGAACTGAACCATACATGCCTACACTGGTCTCCCACAAGGAGGAGGATGGAGCAGGATGAAAAACAATGTGAAAAATGTTTTTTTAGTAAAAAAAAAAAAAAAAAAACCACTCACTGTTGCTTTCCAGGGATTAGATGTGTGCATCTATCAGACTATAGACCCCTAGCCCGCTTGCTTCCTGCCTACAAATACAGGGCTTTCTCAAAGGGCAAATTCAGGTAACATCTGGGACCCTAAGTCTCACACCTAAATCTCTATTTTTTTCAAGTACTGGGACTTACTGTTTGTAAGGCTCAACTCTGAACATGGTCTTCTGCACAAAATTGTGCCCACTCTACTCTCCTGCCAGATATGTATAAAATCTTATGGTAGACTAGCGCACCACTCAGTTTTCAAACAAGCTTCTGTGCTATCAGCCATTGCCACGGACAAGGAGAACAAGTCTGCCAGCCTGCAAAGGTGAGGCTGGAGCAGTATCTGAAAGATGGCAGAACAGCAGCTCTTTCCATCAGAGCTGAGCACTGGCTACCTCCCACATTAGGATGAAAAACAAGCCTGAGGAAAGAACATGAACTCAAACAAATACTGTAGAGCAACAAACTACCTCTCCCTCTGCAGGCAAAAGCTATTCCAAGTTACCTGCTACGCTCGTAACTCCTATGATGAGGTGATATCCTTCCTCTGTCATAATCTGTCCGGTGCCGACTGCTTTCCTGCCTCCTCCTGTCAGGGCTCCGGCCTCGATCCCGCCGATCCCCATGGTTATTGGACCGATGCCTGTCCCCGTGGATGTGACTGTGCTCACGATGCCGGTGCTCATCGTAGTGCTTGTTCCTCTCCGGAGATCGTCGATCGCTTTGCGACTTCTCTCCCTGGTATTGACTTGTGTGCCGAAAATGGGTGGTGCCACCACTGCTGTTGGTAGTGCTGCTCTGAAAAGAGCCAGAGTTGTGCTGGTAGCTGTTGAAGTTGGGTGGTGGGAATGACTGCTGCGAATACCCTGCAGAGTACACAGGCTGGTAGCTGACCTGCTGTGGTATGACCGGTGGGGGGGGAGGATGCGGTACTGCTGGAGGGGGCATCATGTAAGGAAATGTGCTTTGCCCAGTAGGAGTTGCTGGCACGGGAGCATTGCTAGGGGTTGGCACTGGTGGAGGAGCAGGAGGGAAGCACGGAGGCACCGGGAAGCTCTGCCTCATCGGATGGCTCGGAAACGGTGGCCTCATAGGACACTGGCTGATGGGATTTTGCGTGGAAGGGGGCACTGGAGGAGGATACGGCACAAAGTCTGGCCTCGGAGGCATGTAACCAGTAGCTGGAGGGTTTGAATAGGAGGTTGGAGGCGCAGTTTGCTGGTCATATTGGTATTGTACAGAGGGCTGCTGCGGGTGAAGCTGCCGCAGGTTCTGAGGGCGGTAAGTCTGTGTTGAAGTTCTTGCTCCTGGTCCCCCCTGACCACGGGGACATCCTCGTCCAGAATGGAAAGACATGGCTCACCTTTAATAAGGCAAATAAAAGTCCAGTGTCACGCAAGTTTTGTGGGAGGCCCTTAGCACATTTGCAGGAACTATTCTTGAAATACTGAAATTGGTTTCTGAAATTTCCTTTAATAGAAGTGGATGATGACCACTGTCTTTCAGTGGGGATTGTACATTCCTCAAACTGTTAGTACAGATCCTTGTGGCCCTTTGATTACTCTAAACCTTTAATCCATGACAGTAGTCTACTAGTAGTAATCCAGAACCCAAACTGGATCACACTCTGGCTTAGGGTAATGTTAATTCTAACAAATGGTTGCTATGAATGGCCACAGATGCAAATATCTCTACTAACATGCACTAGATACTTTGATACAAAGCCTTCAGGTGCACTGCATCAAAGAAACCAGTCATTTTAACAACCGAGATCCCACAGTAAGGACTCCTTTCTAGCACAGCACATTGTTCTAAACCAGGCAGAATGACTTTTCTGATACCTGGTCACAAGCTACCTGGTCCAACAAATCATGTATGTTTTAAATGAGTTATGTAGCAACTTACATTGAAAACTTATGTCCCAAATTTAGTACTGAACCAAGTTCAACAGAAGTTTCACCATATTTTAAGTTAGGCAGGTAAAATTTTGTGGGATGTGAATGTTACAGGTCACGGAAGACTTCTGAGGTAAACCATGCTGGTAGTCTAATTTCATTGAAATAAATGGTTCCCAAAACTCCTCAGCTTTGTGCATGACCTTGTTACTTTACCAGCAATTGCCAGTGCTTCGAGTAGGCTGAAGTCTTGTTCAGAACTATATGTGTATTTAATGCATTGTACACCAGGCAGCTTCTGGTGAATAAGTGGGAGCATGGAAAAGAAATAAGGGGAGAAGGACACACCTCAAGGAGGAGGAACCAAGAGGACACGAAGCACCTCTTGGTACGCACAAGTGGTGTGGTGTTCATTCCCCCCCCCCCCCCTTCAGAGCACCCTGCACAAAGGCCAGAGTAAGTCAGAGCCCTGCATTTACAGGAGGCAACCTTCGAAAGGCTCTCATGAAGAAACACGATAAAGAACTCCGTATTTTCATTATTCTGCCTTGCTATTGCAAAGCAACACATTTTTTTCTTTTGCCATTGTTAATTCCAGTCCATTAGGAACTTAAATAGTTTTGCTTAAGTTCTCGGGTCATGATCTTACATAGCCCAGCCCTGTGCCAGTACACTATTTTATGCTTTACTGGCATTTACATACATCTTTTATTTAAACAGGCTGAACTAAACTTTTGTAACCTTAAATTAAAGCAGAAGCCGCTGCAGCAGGGTGCCTTAGCTTGCAGCATGTTTCTTTTTAACAAGTCAGGGCACTCAAACAAAAGGTCTTGCTCTCAGACATGGCTATAAGACCTCACCATAAGAGAGCCACACTGGTCCTACTGCCATAGCTTAGTGGCTTCAGAATGATAAAACCCTAGGTGAAAAGACTAGAGAAAACTGTGTGAAAAGATTTTAAGCACTCATGTTATTTTAAAGCTCCCTCTGCTGCAATTTTCGGCGGTGCTGTTTTCATTGAAATGGAGGTAAACTGAAAGACACTGAGGACAATCCACCCGCGTCCCATCACTCGGGAGAACAAGTTTACCCTGCTGGTGACAGCCGTCCCTTCATTAAAACCCCTTCCCCCCGCAGCCACCACCACATCCACCCCCTCCCCAGGCTCCGTGAAGGAAGCCCCCAGCCCGGCCCCCAAGTCCCACAAGGGAGCCCGGCCGCGCTCCTTCCCCGCTCCCCTCCCGGAGCCCGCCCCGGGACGCCCTCGCCCCCCGGCAGCGAGCCGAGCCCCGAGCCCACCTGCCGCCCCTCCGCCGAGCACAGCCCGGCCCGGCCCGCAGCAACCCGGCTCCGGAAGAGGAAAGCGCTGGGCGGGCGGTGCGGCGGGGAGGGAAGGAGGCAGGCGGGAGGGAAGGAGCCGTGGAGCACCGCCCTCAGGGGCCGGCCTCGCCTCGCCGCCATGAGCGGGGCTGAGGCGGCTGGTGGCCCGGCCGGGCGGCGGCTGCGGGCGTACACGGCGCTGCCGGTGCGGGTGGTGGAGGAGCACCAGGACGTGAGTGGGGCTGGGGGACATGGGGGAGCCCCTCCGGGGCTGGGGGGCTGCGGGGTAGGCAGGGGAAGGGGATCCCCGGCAGGACGGCGCAGCCAGCTCCAGGCGCCCCCTTATCAGCGCCGTCTCCTCGCCACCCCTAAATGAAGTTCGGCACCCAGGTGGCCTCAATTTCCCTCCCCATGCAGCCATTTCGGCATCTCTGTAAACAACTCAATCTGTTTCTTGTTTCTAATTTCTATATTTAAAGGGAGAGAGCACCCTCATTAGGTGTTAGTGCAGTGCTTAGGAAACTGAACCCAGTGCGGTCTGTGGCAGGCTGACAGCAAAGTGACAAATACAGGGACATACAGCAGGCAGTGAGAAATGGTCGGCTTGGAGCCCTGGTTTTTTCTTTGTTATTTATTATTATTATTTTTATTTAAGTAGTTAAAGGAGTGAAGGAGCTGTTTGCAAACTGATAAACTTGTAGGGTTTGCTTATAATGGCATAAGCTACCATAACTTTAAACTTATGTTTTGAGTTAGCTTAGCAAGGCCTGTTCATTCTAAATACATACACTGTGTTCTCCCTATATACATGTATGTGCATGGTCTGTCATGTAAAGTGTACGTGACCTTTCGTCACAAAGCATCCAAAGCTATATATAGTCCGTTTCTGATGCCGTGCAGCAGGAAGGGGTCACCAGATGCATCGCCCTATGATTAATAGTCACAGCTGGTGCGAAGGCGGTTTTGTTCTCAGTCCAAAGCAGGAGAAAGTTAGAGGTTTTAGGCTCTTCTCTCTTCCCTCATCCCCTCCTAATCTTACAGTTTGTGCTAACACCAAGATGAAACTAATTTAAATCGCAAAAATTGTAGGTTGTAAAGGTAGGCCAGATTATTGCTTTTTCCAAAAGATGTTACAGTCATGGATCAGGGTACCCTTGTTATTTTTGACCTTGTTTTATGTACTGCATAAGTAGTGGGTACACTGAGTAATTTATATCTAGACAGGTGAAATAAAGTCCAAATTTCTGCTGTCAGTCAAATTGTCTACTTAAACCCGTGCAGTGTTCAGGATTTGTGATCTTAAATCAGTTGTATTCCTAAAAGGTAGCTCTGCTTCTGCTTTAGCACAGAGTAATTTTGTTGCCCAGTGCCTTTATAGTCTTCACCTTCACTGTGTAGTAGGGCTGTGATTTACAGCCTTTACTGGATTTGTTCTGGCAGCTGGGGCAATGTAACTGCTACTGGGAGAAGCTTTGCCTACTGCAATCCAGTGAGAAGCATTGTGAATCAGCAATCAGTGTTCTCATTTCACCACCTGACATTGTTGCACGGCAGTTATTTGTTATGCTGTGAATTGATGAGTTGAGGTGCTTTCTCGGCACATACCTTTGAGTGAAGACCTCCAGTAGGAATTGAGGCTAGGTACCTGGGAAAGGTAGCATATTGCAGCCATTAAGTTACATAGGTATTAGGAATCAAGCTCTTTCTTCATAAGTGTGTAGACCTAACTGTCAGTTAAAGTGTAAACAATGGCAGCGTTAGATTTCACTCTGTATGAGTTATCTTCTAAAATCTGAGTAATGAAATGTTTTTATCTCCACAGCACCCATGCACAGTGAGGAAGTTTTATGGTATGGAAAAGGCAGTGCAGGTGCCGTGTCCTGCAGAAAGGAGAAGATAAGTTAGAAATGGAATACAAGAAAAACCTGGTCATTCAGTTGAATGATTAGTGAGAAGAGCCACTGCAAAGAAGAATTTCCATGAATAAGGAGAGGATAGAGCTGTGATTTCCTAGTAGCTTCTCATATATAGAGCTCTCAGGCTCAGTATTTGCAGCTCATGAGCAGCCTTGTTGCTGGAATTGTTTCCCCTTTGTATTGTTTTCTGTCTTCTCCTCCTTCTTCCAATACATAACCCAAATTCTAAGGGAGTAAGAGTGAGGCAAGTGTTTTTGCTGATAAAGCTGTTGTGTTTATCATCTCAGGGGTTACAGTGGAATTATTTTTGTTCATGTTGTTTTAGGTGCTGCCTTTCATCTATCGTGCCATTGGTTCAAAGCATCTTCCTGCCAGTAACATCAGCTTTGTTCATCTTGATTCCCATCCAGACCTCCTTATCCCTGTGAATATGCCTGCAGACACTGTATTTGACAAAGAAGCGCTTTTTAGGTAAGTCCTACATACTGCATCAGAATACTTCAACTCAGCTTCTTGCTGTGTTTGTTTGTGAATATTAATACAACTGTGTGTGAAGTATGAGCAAAAGATGTGTAAATCATTCTCAAGCTGTGTTTTTTGTCTTTTCACGTTTATTCAAAACTTCATGATTTTGCATGGAAGAAGTTATGTTTGTTTTATCAATGTGGTCAAACATTTATTTTGCATGTCCAGAAGGTGTAAGACTTATGAATTGACTTTGTTTAGTAACATATCATGTTATTAAACCAGATGGCTCCCCTGGCTAACAGGACAGCATTCTGAGTGGACGCTTTTTACCTGGAGAGCTGTGGTATTAGAACAGCTTTTCTCTCTTCATACTGAAAAATTGACTAAGACTGAAATAACATCTGCACTGACAAGATACAAATGTGAAGTTGAACAAGATAATTAAGACCAGTGTTTTTCCCCAATTTCTTGTGTAGGCAACAAGCTGCACAATGGTCTGTGTTCTTGTCTTTTTCTTCCTGTTTTAAAATAAATATTGATTGTTCCAGTATTATGGTGATACACAACAGTGACAAGAGGATATAAATGGTATATTAGCAATTGTATCACTCTGCTCATAGTCTGTATTTTTTTGTTGTTGTTGTTGGATAAATAAGAAGCCTTGAGGGCTGCATCATACACCCAAACATTCTGTAGGTTCTGATTGACTCACTTTCACTACTGAGGTTATATTTGAAGTCTACTTAGAACAATTTACAGTAAAATGCTCCCTTGAGCTCTGTTGTTTAGAATAGCATTGATGATGCACCTTTCACTTTCTGTCAGATATATCAATAGAGAGAAGGACAAGTCCACATAGTTTATAATCAAAGTACCATGCTAAAAGTGAAGCTGACTGTGCTTCATAATAATTTTTTTAGTTCTACTACAGACATTTTTGATTCTTCTTATAAATCAATATTTGTTGTTTTTCTTTTCTTGTTTTAATTTCTGATGATTTGCATGGGGGCTTTCAAGATGTGGAATGTATTTATGCTGTTCTTGACCATGTTTTCGTTGCAAGAAAAGTAAGTGTTATCCTTGGTCTTTTCTTCTTCATTACAGTGAATTAAGTATTGAGAACTGGATTATGCCTGCTGTTTATGCTGGCCATATTTCTCAAGTTCTGTGGCTTCACCCACCATGGGCTCAGCAGATCTCAGAGGGAAAACACAATTTTTTAGTTGGGAAAGACATATCAACAACTACAATCAGGTAAGTTGTCTGCTATCGTATGTTGGTAATATAAAAGACACGTAGTTTTAATTGACATTTTTTATATTTCTTGGATAAAGGTAGTAATACATCTGGTTTTTGCAATGAAAAATACAATCTGTATTTGTGAGGTCTTTAGGACCTAATGTGACTATATGTTTTAATGGATACAGTTTAAGTTGTGCCTTAAAGTCTCTCTTTTTTTAATATGTAATTCAAGCTATTCCCCTTGTCCATCACATGCTCCAACCCACTGATTTCCATAGCAGTCCTTTGTTAGATCCTCTTCTGTTTCTTGACATCTCTCATGTCCTGGGGGCCCAAACCTTGGCAGAGTATGTACAATGTGACCTCACCGGTGCTGAACATAGGGAGAAGTCTCTTCTCTTGGCATTTTGGGTAGTACAGAGAAATTTTTTGATGAGTCGTATTCACTGTAGGGGTGTACAGCTTGGTCGTGCTTAATTTGCTTTCTAGTGTGACTGCCCAGTCCTCTTCTGTAGCACCTTGCTGGTCTGTGCCAACCTGCTACTGCTACATGGGGTTTTTCCGTCCCAGATGTGGAACCTTTCATTTATCTTGAAATTAATGAGATTTTTGTAGGTTGTTCCTCTAGGCTGTCTACATCCCTCAGGAGGCCAACAATGGGGAACTAAACTTCTGCTGTTCATAAAATTATCTGTCTGTGGTTGATGGATGGTGGTACCCTGTAATTGGTCACAGTCTTAATACAAGTAAACAGAAGTTGGCTTCTTTCAAGGTTTTCTCAATCTGAATTTATGTTACTTAAGGCTTAATGTGCTGAAATATGGCTTGAAAATAATATTCTATACACTTCCAATCTAGGTGGAGTTTTTATTATTTTAGTTATTTGTTGTTGTTTTTAAATAAAGTGGATTCCATGGATATGTAGCTATTAATCCTTGTTACCTGCTCTCCTTACACTTAGAATAAGGAATCATATGTCAGAGGTAGAGAAAAGTTAAATACTATTAATGCATAATATTTTACTTCTAATAAAGTAAATTATATCCATGGGTTTCACAGCAGTTCTCAAACATAACTAAAATAGTTTTCCTAAAGAAAAAAGACAATCTAAGGCAAAACAGCTAGTGCTTTGCAGCCTTATATGCCGAAACATTGACAATATCTTGTTAAATTCTTGATGTAAGATATAATTCAATGTCAAACTAATCTTAGTAGCACATGATATAGAATCTTTCTCTACCTATTAGAAACCTTGTAGGGCTATCATAAAAATTCCAGAATTTTAATGTATCAATTCAGCATTGAAGAGGTAGATAGAATTCCCATTTAAACACTTGCAGATTAAAATAAATATTTTTATACACAGTTTTATTGGCTTTGTTACCCATCAAACATCTATTCATTTTTCTCCAGATGCCTTAATTGCATGTTTTTTTTGCTAAGTTCTTTACAAAGTTCTGTATTAACTTTGAGTTGTCAATTGTAGGGTTACAGGTACAGATGATTACTTTTTAAGTGATGGTCTTTATGTCCCTGCTGATCAGCTAGAAAACCAGAAGCCTTTAAATTTACATGTCATTCTCATTAATCCTACGGAAACACCAAACAACCAGGAAGAAAATGGCGAAGTAATATCTGCTAAGAGACTGAAGCTAAATACAGATGATACAGCAAACGCTGTTGCTGCCTCTTCATCAGTGACTCCTGGTGACCTTGATCACAGCTCCTCAAGTGTGAAGGACAAGGAAGTACAAAATGCAAGTGCCCTGAACAGGGCAGAATGCTCCACTTCAAGCTCTCTCAGAAATGGTGAATGCCCAGTAAGGGAGGTTGCTAAAAATATCTGCCAAGTTCTTCAGAAAGGGGATGCATTTGTTTTAGACATTGACTTAGATTTTTTTTCAGTTAAGAATCCATTCAAAGAAATGTACACACAGGTAAGCACGACAATAGAGAGTCCTCTTACCATTCATAAAAGAGTATTAATCCTTCTAGTGCTTAGTGTCTGTGGAGAAACTGTCATCTAATTTAAATCAGCAGATCAGCTGATCATGATTAATGAATCACACTAATATTTGAAAAGAGACGGTTTAAGGGAGCGTATATTCCAAAGAAGTACAAAAACCTAATAGAGCTAGGTCCTTACATTTGAAGTAGGTGTAGAGTAAGTATTCAGGCTTAGAGTTATATGGCATGCTTCTGCTTGTTGTGTGGGCCGTAAAAGCTGCTTGGATTTCCAAAGTTCATGTCCAAAGTACCCAAAGCAGGATTAATCAGGGAGCGATGACAGACCATATTTCTCGCCCCTCCTGGTAGTGTGCTATTGTAAAGCCACAACGGTACCCAGAGACTGCCTTTCCAAGAGATATGGTGGTATTGATTATTCAGAGTGGTGACTCCTCTTGATGAGAGGCTGTGATTAATTTCCTTTGTCTGGACTGCTGAGTGTAATGATGAGCAAGCAGCTGTTGTTTCTGATGTTGTGGCTCTGAGCTTAAGACTCTGCACCATATTCAATGTATAGCTTGTGGGCACAGAACTTATCTCACTTGTATAGTGTCGTAAATATGTAGACCCTCAGCTGTGCCGAGCAGTTAGGAGCTTTTCTTTATGTGAACAGGATTTTTAGGAACTAACTCATCTGCCCTGAAAATTGTGTGCAGCATTTAGGCTTACAAATTTACTGCAATATCGTGATTGTTTCTAGTGATTAAGTCTCTTCTTAACACTACTTTAAGTTCAGTCTGTGCTGGAGAACATCTGGCATTTTTGAGTTTCAGCTAGAGTACTGCTTACTTGTTCAGTGTGTAGAAGTGAATACGGTGTCCCTGACCTCTGTTAGTTTCTGACATTCAGTATTTACAATCACAGTACCTTCAGAAAATAAGCAATCCCAATCATTCTGAATCACAGAAGTGTAAGACAAAGTGGAAGCACCACAGGGGTCTTGTCATGTAAGAATAAAATTCAATACCCTCTTAGGGCTTACAGTACATTCTTCATAAAGCCATAGAGGAGTCTTACTGGGTTTTGTTTGGGCGGGGGGGGGGGGGCGGGGCGTGGAGCAGGTTCTTGTGCTGAGATAAGTTCTCAGCTCTAGGAATCACTTTCGGAAGTGGAGTTGCGCAGAGCCCCCAGTATTACCTTTTTTGATAAGAATTTCATTTGTGGTTAATATTTCTTAACTATGTTCCCTCTTCTGTAAAATACAATAATTCTATCAGAAAATGTTGCTCAAGTTAACTATTGGAATATGAGAATCCAAGAAAAAGCTAAAAAGCAAATATGTCTCACCAATTCAGAAGAGTATTCTTCTTCCACCAAAAAACAAATGAAAAAAAAACTAAAATCCAAAACACTGCACTAAAGATGCTTTATATTTTTGTAAAATTTATGGTCTCTTAGTCTACCCTTTCTTTCTCCCTCTACTCCTGAAAAATTCCTGTGTTTGCCTTTTCAATGCCGTTGAGTAAATAATGAGATCTGTTTATTGTTTAAAGAAATTTGAATATTATCAAGGAGTAGGGCTGACAAGCCCCTGTAACAGATTATTCATGAACTACTTGTTCAATCAGCCTAAAGCCTTTACCTGTCTGTTTTTCCTTTAAAATCATACTCTCCTATTCTTATCTGCCTAAATCTGCTCTCTTAGTCTTATTCATCAACTTATTGGGACCTCAGTTCAGCAAAATAGATGTTTAGCTTCAGAGACTGTTTAATTAACAGAGTTTGTAAATATGTAATTTATACAGCTCTGTTACTGAAGTCAGGTTTAAACTTTAGCTGTTTCAAAAATGCTTGGCTGAGGCAGTGAAGTAGTGCCCTCTCAAGCCTCACAGCATCTTCCTCATCTGCATTTACAGAGATTTGTCTGCAGTACTGGAGTAGAAAAGTTACGTTCAAGTGTAGGTGGGGTTTTTATTTTTAAAGACTGAGGGCTTTGAAGTTTTTGGTTGTCATTTGAAGAGACTAATTTTTTCCCCCCTTTTTTTTTTGAAGACAGAGTATAAGCTCTTACAAGAGTTGTACAACTTCAAGAAGCCTCATAAAGATGCAACAGAGGTAAGCCATTTCCTTGTGGGGTACGTTATGTGGGAATGATTCTTTTGATTTATGCAGTAAAAATGAATTATGAGAAGGAAAGAACCTATAAAAGGTGCTTAATGAAGTGGTTTCCAATTAAGCTATGCAGCATGCTGAATACTAATCAGAAGTGTCTTAGGAATTCTTTATGTTAAATATGTAACCATGTAAATATTTAGCATGAGAGTAAACATTAAGTTCTGTAAACAAATGGTAATTGACAAGATAGAAATGAAAATATACTAAGTCATCTGCGGTCTCTCTTAAGGTTCAAATTTTTTTTCTCCCTCTAGGGTCTCTTTTTCCGTGCTCTAGTTGTTCTTCCTTGATAGTGAGAGTTGTGCTAAATGCCTAATTGGTATTTTATGTATTTATTTAGATGTGGAAGGGCAAGTATTGTACCACTGCAGTGTACTCCTCATTGAATGTGTTGGGTGTTTCTGAATCATGGAAATATACACCTGCTGCAGCTGCCAAATGTTTATTTAGCCCTGAGCCCAAACCATGTAACGAGTCATATTAATGGTCATTATACCATATAATTCTAAACAAGAGCTTAGCTTTGGTTTTATAATCATTTGAAGACTTACAGAAAGAGTCAATACATATAATAATCCGAGATTAATAAATCTTAATTTGTATGTATAAAGAAATGAAGTGGATGATTGTCAGATTGGTTTTCATATTTCTTAGTCAATCTGCACGACTGTGGTAAAAACAGGTACCTATTTAAAAGGTATGAAAATGTGGAAGGGGAAAAGGATTGTGATTAAGTTCACAATGTGATTTCAGGGCATAACTCATTTACATAAGACAACAAATTTATTGGAGGCAATTGAAGTGGTTAGCAGAAAGTGAGTAATAGGTAGGTACAGAACTTAATGTAAGACCAGATCTATGGATGTTTGTAGTGAGACAATTAACTTAAAAGGTCCAAATGCAGAAAACTAGTGCAATTGGAATTTTTCCAAGACTCAGAAAATATTCTAGATGTCTAGTCTCTGAAAATCTGTTAGTAATTCCAAAGTACATTTAGATGTGTATTTCTATCATAGTGCAAGGTAGGTTGTTTTTTTTTTTTTTTAACGTATAGATAGAGATTGGATATATCTTTAAGGTTAGTTACTAGTGCTGCACAGAAAGATGTCTTACTCATCCCTCAGAAACATAAAGGTGTACTTCATGAATGGCTGGTACCCTCAGCTATTCTTAATTTAGCCTGAAGCTGACAACACTGACCAAAAGAAGCAGCATCTGTTATATGGCAGTCATTAGCATCCTAAGAGGAACAACTATGTTCTTAATTCTTAGCCATTTTATACCAATATGCTTTTTAATTTTCCTTCACGCAGCACTGCACTGAGTCTCCTTTATAATAAATGTGCTAAACATTGCTTTTCATTTGATATGCTATATAGGGCCTCTCTCTGCGAATATTTATATGCACAATTTGTATGCATGTGCATTTGTAGCCTTGCTTACTCCAAGAAGATTGCTTCTTCATGTATTCTGAACACTTTAAGAAAGTGCATAAACTTTTCCAGGATTAGAGCCATAGCAAGCATTTTAAATTAATTACAAATCCTTTCAGGCATGCACGCAGAGCTGAAAAACCTTTAGATAACACATCTTGTATTTTTTTTCCTGAAAACTTTTTCCATTCAATTGAGTAATATTCATAATTCTTATAAAATTAAAAAAAAAAAACTCGTTACAACAATGTAAAGCTTGCACTCATCTGAGTTCCTGTGTATTAATATTAAATTAATCAAATACTGCAACATTTCAATGCTATATAAACAAATCCAACAATACTGTTTATTTGCTCTAATCTTTGTTCTTTGTGTATTCTACCAGAATATAGATGCAGCTTTTTACATGCTATAGGAAAGACAGAGCAAAGAGGTGTGTTTTTCTGAAGATACCAGTTTCTGCAGGAAATCATTCTGATCATCTTGTAAAGATGTTCTGTAGCAATGAAGTAGTTGTTTCTGTTTCCCCACATACACTAGATCAATTAAGCCATGATTTAGCTAGGAAAATCATTCTTGTCTCTTTTTTTCCTAACATGTTTTTATATGTGCATATTTAAAGGAAGGCTTGCTGGATTGTGTTGAAAACCGTGTTCATCAGCTAGAAGATCTGGAAGCAGCATTTGCAGATTTGTGTGACAACGATGATGAAGAAACCCTACAGAAGTGGGCTTCATATCCTGGGTAGGAGATCTCTAAATGGCTTAAAACCCTCCTGCCGTTGGTTAATTCCCATAGCCTTTGGAGAAGAATCTTCATGAACTGGTGACACAGTTAACAGTAAAGTGTTCTTCCTTATTCCCATCATATTGGAACTCTTCCTGGTCAGCTTACTAAGCTTAAGTAAGTTGAGATAACACAATTTCAGATAAGTAAGCCTGTTGTTGCTTCCTTTAGATCAACCTCTTTCCTGCTAAAACTACTAGAATAATCTCTTCTGAAAGACCTTTACCTTTTCCATACTAGTATGGGTAGGTTTTGATTCTTCTTGGAACTCATTACGTTAGCACCTTCCTTTCCCTTATCTAAGATTCAGATGTCTATTGAAAAAAAAAAAAAAGAATCAATTTACCAGTGTCAGTAAGGTTTCTCTCCTGCAACTGCTCTTTTCTTGGGAGCCTTTCTGGAGCACAGTAGACAAGGCTGTTGTTCCTGACCTACTGCAGAAGCAGTGCTGCAGGAGACCTCCTGATTTACCCTGGTGGATAGTCTTTAAAAGTGCCGGAAGTGCAGACGGTCATAGCTCTGGAAGTCTTCTATTAGAATAACTCTGAGGAGAAAAACCAGTATATACTATAAGGCTAGTAAGCAGAGTCAAAAGGATGTGATTTCAAATCAGTTCCCTGAAAAATATGTGATAGTTATCTGTATATTTCAGTTTTAAACAGAAGAATACTTAGCTTGTGGACCTGTATATTCACATACTGTTTTGTCTAAACTTTTCCTTAAGGCCAGAAATGATAACTGTATCATTTAGTCTGTGTAAGACGTGTCTTAGATTTGCACCTAAGAACTTAAGCCTTCAGTCTGTTTTCCTTAATTTCTATAGTGCAGTTGTTTAGGAACTGATTAGCGCAGCACTTTGCTAACAGAAAAGGCAGGAATCTGGATGGGATCTGTGCAAGGCTGCCATTTTTTTCTTTGCTTTTAGAAGAGCAAGTCAGACAAAGCAAAACTTAAGTCTGTCTTCAGTGCCACATAGTAAACTTTTTACAAGATCAGCTTTATACAGCTTCATGCAAATTTTGTTGTCTCTGGAGGGAGGTAGGTTTGGCAACTTAAAAATTTAGTGATCTGTGTGAGGCAGAACTCTCATAAAAAGCAACAAACTTATTGGGGTTATACAGAAGGGCTGCTTTGGTGCTACGGAAGTCTCTGCTTTCTGTGGAAAAATGGAAATGAGTGAAAGGCTGGGTACATGAGTGAGAATGTCCACAAAACGTCAGCAGCATCTGCTATGCTTTTAAATAAATGTTTTAATCAGAAAAGAAACTGAGCAAAAGTCCAAGTTTTCCCTTAATAGGAAGATTACTCGTTTTTGCTGTCAAATACAGCAGTTACTGCCAGACTTGTGTAACAATCACTGCAAGAATTTCTTACCAAGTTAATACAACTTTTGAGTTACAACAGCTTTTCTCCAGGGCCACCCTAAAAGAAAGGGGAAGAGGCCTTGTGAAGAGTAGGTATGAATACAGGGTTTTCCTGAGACCTGGGGAAACAGCAAAGTAGTACTGATAGTCTCCATTTTTCCTAGGTGCAAGATGACACTGAGGGGCAACGTAACTCCTACTTTTTTTCTTTTTTTCTTTTTTTTTTAAACTTAGGTTAAATGTATCAGTTTTTAAGTGTTTACATAACAAGTTCTGGTTGTATTTTTTTTTTTTTATTCCAGAATGAAGCCCCTTGTTCAACTAGTTCACAGTTTGAAAAGCAGGATGGAGAGCCCAGACTATGAAATGGTAGGTCGCTGTATAAAGGAGCAGAAAGTCGATAATTTCAAAAACATAGTTTCAATATGGAGGGGAAAAGTCATGTTTAATTTTAGACTTGCCTCCTTGATTCAGGACTTCTTGGGATTTTAATAGTTTTCTTTTTTTTTAATGTTACTGCTTAGAGCAGCTTTTTTGAAAAGCTTTTGAATTTTTATTCTGCTTGTCTATACTTATGCAACATTAATATGATCTTTAGGACACTCATGTCTCAAGCTGCCTCTTTTGAAGCAAGTTTTCGCTTCACCAGGGTCTGTTGATATAATTTGTAGAACTTAAGGTACCTGTTTGAAGATGGCAGGCCTGATCTTTTACAAGGACTGCAGCATGCTCTGAATTCATAGGAGAGGTACATTGCACTGGACTACTGTCTGAAGGTGTGTAAGTTACTTCTTGGGCTAGGGATAGCAATTTAGGGAGTTCTTACACAGACAAGCCATATCAATACTTTGTCTGTATAACAAGTGAAGATCTGTTAATTGTCTGTTAATAAATCTGTTTAATTTACATGCAGGTCCATCAGGCTGGTCTGACCTGTGATTATATGGAGCTTCCCCACCATGTTAGCACGGAAGAGGAGATTGAAGGCCTCATACAATCCACTAAAGTTCTACTGAAAAATATGCCTAAGCCCACACTTGTGACAATTGCTCGGTAAGACTGTGTAGATTCTTTAAAACATTCAGACTGCTTACAAAGCTAAATGATTCTATGAATATAACATTGGTTAATATATCTTTAAAAAAATCCATCTTCAATTGCAAAACTTCGTATAGTGAAAATTGACATTTGAAAGCATTAATCATAAGGCAGTGACAATATACTGCTTAAGGGAAGTTTCTGCGCTGATGGCCAGTTTTACCAGGCTTTAGAGTGGCCAGCACAGATTTCAACAGCAGTGAAAACACGATGACTTAATGAGCTTCAGTGCAGGCTATATAAAGCCTATGATGAGGCCTTGCATGTGTTGCAGTGGATGGCTGTCATTGAGGTTCATATTACCTTTGCTACTTCTGGTAAGCAATTTAGCGTAAAGCTAGCTTGGACAAGCTTGCATGGTCTGAAATTATGCCTTCTCTACTCTTGTGCTAGGATTCATTACACTATTGGTAAGATCTCTGTTTTCAGTGAAATTTCTCATGAAAAAAATTCTGATGAAAGTGGGAGAGGTTTTCATCTAATAGTCTGAAGGGTATTTATATTCTAGGAAGCTCTAATGAAGCTTTGCATAGGGTAAAAATTACGCATCCAGGACTGTAAGGGAATTATTTGGGAGAACAGAATGGAGTTAGGGCCAACGTACTATCCTATCCTGGGAAAACTTAATTTGAAGACCACAGTGTAACTCTTGACAAATTATTGCAATTTACTCACTTTAAGAATAGCATGTGTGCCCTAAAAGTACAGGCAGCAACACCAGGATCTGACATGAAATAGTTTGTGTCAACAACAAATAGCACAGCAAATACCTACAATAAAAGAAAGCTGTATTTTCTGTGCCAGCCACAGAGTTGTTAGGCACTGTTGCAGAGGAAATACAGAATCATTTATGTAGGTCTTGACAGATCTAAAATCCTAGAAGTGTAGCTCTGGGTTTTCTACCAGCATCTGTTTGTGGTAAATAATGTTATCCCAGGAATTACACAGATATTTTTTTTCAAATTTTCCTACCCATTTTAACTAGTAGCAATTGAATCTTTCAATCTACCTTTCCACCAGTACTTTAATTGGATCATTTGCTTGAATTCTGACTGGCAACATGTTGTGTTAGAGTTGAAAGACTTAATAGTCACGTTTCTGATCTGCTGTGGGCTTTGTGTTCAACTTCAGGCAAATTTCAGTTGTTGAAAGCAGAGAGGAAAAGCACAGTAGTATGCTTTGAAGAGATACTGGGAGGCAGAACTTATCACACTTTGAAATTAGCTTCAACACCCTGGATACAAATCATTACAAGAATACAAATTAATGATATCTATACTCCCTCATTGTTTTTTTCAAATCTTTGTTACAGATCAAGTTTGGATGACTATTGCCCTTCTGAGCAGGTTGACATCATTCAAGAGAAGGTTCTCAGTTTACTAGGTTTGGTGTATGGCACTCTGGATGTGCACTTGGATTACTCAAGCAACTCTTTGTGACGTTTCTTCATATATTGCTCTCTAATGCAGTAGATTAATTTAAATCGCATATTTGCTGTGGTTGCAGGCGAAAAAACACTCTTATTTCAGCAGATGGCACTAGAACCCAAGCTGACCAAGAGCTAATTTTAAGTTGCACTGCTTTCTGTCAGCTGCATCTGAACTGTTACCTGTCTCTGATTGTTATTTTTGCTATCTTGCTTATTTTAAAAATTGGTGCAAGAGAAACTGTTTGTCCACAGAATGTATTTTTTCACCTGATTTCTTGAAGTGTGTGTAAAAAAAAAAAAAATCTAAAAATAAATG
The DNA here is from genome assembly GCF_040182565.1 of Anser cygnoides. Classification (NCBI taxonomy): domain Eukaryota; kingdom Metazoa; phylum Chordata; class Aves; order Anseriformes; family Anatidae; genus Anser; species Anser cygnoides. The sequence continues at coordinate 81,605,476 of NC_089874.1, forward strand.
TATTTCTTTTATAAACTTAAATTTTTTGGAGTTTAGTGAGTAACAGATGTGTTCCTGAGTTGCATTCTACTCTTTTAAAAATTACCTCAGTAGTGCCAATAAGACTTCGCGTTTGCATAGTGATCTTTCCTAACTGCTGTGCTTCAGCACTCCCCTCACATTTTCAAGAGCAGTTTATGGCTTCTGCCCATCCACAGAATATTATTTGTATTTATACTCTGCATTAATGTTGTCTCTTTACCCTAGAGTATTTCAGTGGTGACTCAGATAATGACTCAGATAATGTTCCTGATATACAGACATAGAGTTTTCACAGGTTTTTTACTATTTCTGTTGTTGATGCAAATGACTGTATTGTAAATATTTAATAGAAGAAATGTTTTAAAACAATAAGTTCCATGACCACAGGACCTTTTTTCTTCTTTATGAATTCTATCACAAAGACACGTCTAATCTTGGATCCAAGCTCCTTAGTACTTCATGAATTACAGAGAGTATACATTGTGTACAGAAACCAAGTGGAGTCATTTTATGTACTGCTTGTGCAGAGAGGATTTTGTATGTGTGTAAGAGATGCTCTTTGCTGGCTTTGGGTAAGGTTGTAAAGAACTAAAAAAGCATTGAAATGCAGGTGCCAGGGGTATGTCCAGAGTACTGTGAGCCCCGGAGAGGTGCTGTAGCACAGTTCTGCCTGGCTGCCTGACAGAATTCTTCGTCAGGGTCCCCCAGCAGAGAAGCAGCAGCAGGCTGGCCTGGGCCAGGCCCTGCCCATGGGTCACTGCAAGCCTGGGGCTGCCCTGTGCCAGCTCCAACAGGGCACGGCTGGGCCCAGCAGCCCAAGATGGCAGCACCTCGCCTCGGGGACAGCCTGGGGAAGACAGGAGGGCACAGCGCTGCCCGGCAGCCAGCAGAAAGAAAGGAAGAAAGGGGGATAAACAGCCCTGCTGGCACCCAGGGGAGAGAAGGAGGAGTGCAGGAGGGGCTCCAGGAACAGGAGCAGAGATCCCCTTGCAGCCCCTGAGCAGGAGGCAGCGCTGGAGCAGGGATTTCCCTCCCTCAGCCCCTGGGCAGGCCCTGTGCTGGAGTAAGATTTAGTTTTTGTTTTGTTTCTCACCATCCTACTCTAGTTGGTAAAAATAAATAAATAAATAAAATAATAATAATAATAATAATAATAATAATAATAATAATAATAAATTTTCCCCACAGCATGTTTGCATGCGATTTTAACTGGTAAGTGATCCCCTTGTAATTATTTTGGCCTCCAATGAGCTCTTTCTGCCTCATTTTCTTCCCCCATCCTGCTGAGGAGGGGCTGAGTGGGCGCCTGGCAGCCATCCTAAGTAGCCCACCACAATGCTCAGGCTTGTTGTAGAGTGTTTACTCGACTGTCTCCGAGCTTTTGAGCAGTCCTGTATTGCAGGATTGGGTGTGACCTATGGGAGTCGATTTAAATTCTGAAATGGTTAAGACGGGTACAAGCTCTAGCCCAGGTTGTTGGTACAGTGAGTCATAACCCGGGGGAAGAATAAACTCCACAAAACCAGTGTTCACCGTGATAAACACAACCACATTACAAGTGACACTTAGAAGCCTTTTCCCTCAAATTATTAAAATGAACAAAATTAAGAACAGAAGTATTGGCAAGCCTAATTAGGTGTCTGCTGTAGGTTTTGTGCACCAATACTGCCTAGAAGTAGTGCCAATGGCATCATATCTGTCAAGAGCCAGCTACCTTTACTCCATGCAGAAAAATACTAACAAAAAAGCAAATCAGTTTTTCTTTAATTTCCAGAAATGCAAGTCGTGTAGTCTTTCCATATGCCTGTTCAGAAAGGTTGACTTCACAATACGTATTTTTTGTAGTCTGGGTGTGGCAGGGGCAACAATGAGAATTTTACAGCAGGTTAAGACAAATTATTCATGGAGTTTATACTGCATTAAGTCAAATTAAAAGTCAGCATCCTGTGCAATGTTTGTGGTGTATAATTTTATTTGGTCACTTTTTTTACTTCTCAGTGTGCTGAGAAATGTCAACTTAGTCCCAGAAATATGCTTCCGTAATGAAGTGAGGGAAGGATTAGCATGGTTTCAAGACGACATGCAGTCAATATTGACTTGATTTCCATTTTCAAATATTTCTTTACAAAAATGAATATTTGCAGTAGAATGTTTTTTGATACAGAATAGAATGGGTGGATCATGCCTACTTTTTAAATGTTACACTGACTTAGAATTCAAGTAGATGTCATTTGAAGTCACGTGGTGGCTACCTTTCTTCTCAGTAAGAAACAGTCATTTGAATTCGTATTGTTTCAGCTTAATTTTTTTTTTTTTTAGGCAACAATTAATGAGCTGTTACTACACTGATTATAGCAAAAAAGTAAACTAGTTATGCTTATTTGCAAGAACATTTATTATTATTATTATTATTATTATTATTATTATTATTATTATTATTATTATTTTAGGTGTTAAGGCAGAGTGCAGCATTTTTATCATGCAGTCTGATACCCTCCACAACACAGGTTGCTTCCCACAGTGGTTTTTCATGTAAGTAACCAGTAGTTACTGAAAGTGGTACTGAAATGCCTCTATTCCCACACTGTGCTCCTCTTCTGAAAAAGAAATGTAAACAAAATGTGAAAGCTTTTTCCCTACTCAATATTTAGCCTTGGCCTTGCTAGTTTTCTCCTTGCTTAACTTCTTACTGGTGATCTTGATGCAGTCACACTGACCCTGCCTGTAGCTGTCCTCTCTGTGAAGCAAGTGTGCCATGTAAACCTTTTTTTTTTTTTTCTGGTAGGAATCCCAATTTAGCGCGTTCATTGCCTTATGTTGTTACCTATGGTAAAATGTAGCTCCATACAGTCTTGATAGGATGCATCCACACTGGCCTATGGGCAGGGGCGTCAATTCCAATTTTAACTGGAAGATACTTTAGAGAAGTAAGAAAATAATTTGGTACAGCATTTCTGTGACAGCAAACCTGAATGGGTTATGTTTAGCCTCAAAAAGACACTGACCTGTAGTGAACAGCGTATCTCCACATAGCTGAACAAGAGAGACTTCTCCTCCACTTGGAGGGAGTCTTTTAAATGCCTGTCTTCCTGCCACACATACCTGTGCTGATGGAGCCCGAGGCTTCACTAACACAGTTAAAAGCATTTTGCCTGTTTCCCACTAGGTGGAGAGAGAAGTGCATGTTACTGTTTCCACTGTCCTAATTATCTGAAAGGCTGCAAATGTGTTTCCAGGTTCACATTGTGATTAAACTCTATTTATCCTTTGGAAATAAAAGGAGAACAGAATAACCAGCCTCTTTAATGCAGTAGAAAATTTCCAATCACAAAGAACTCTGCATCAATGTTTGCCTTTAAGATCTATCACGCAGATAGACAAGAGGTGAAATTTTCCCAAGTTAAGAAAATATAAATGATGTAAAATTAGTGCCTGAGTTAGGGGCCAAATGCAACTGAATTTTAAAGAAAACTTTTCCTGAGTTTGTTGTGGTTTAACCTGGCAGGCAGCCAAGAACCATACACCTCTGCTTCCTCCCTCCCGGTGGGACTGGGGGGTGACAAAAAGATAAACTTGTGGGTTGAGATAAAGGCAGTTTATTAGGATAAGACGGAGGGGAAAACAATAATAATAGTAACAAAAATATGCAAGTGATGCACAGCACAATTGCTCACCACCTGCTGACTGATGCCTAGCCAGGCCCTGAGCAGCGGCTGCTCCCCCGGCCAACCCTCCCATTTTTATTGTTCAGCATGACACCACAAGCTATGGGACATCCCTTTGGCCAGCCTGGGCCAGCTGTCCTGGCTGTGTCCCCTCCCAGCTCCTGGTGCACCCTGAGCCTTCTTACTGTCAGGGCAATGCGAGAAGCAGAAAAGTCCTTAGCTCTGCGCAAGCACTGCTCTGTAGCAACTAAAACATCAGTGTGTTATCAATGTTATTTTTCTCCTAAATCCAAAACACAGCAACGTATTAGCCACTATGAAGAAAATTAACTCTCTCTCAGCTGAAACCAGGACAGAGTTTTATGAATGTGAACTTGCATAGGTAAATGATACTTCAGCACTACAAGGGTGGAAGGCCTATTGCAGAATTTCAGTTAAAATTGTTAGAGGTCTGATTTCTGAGAACAACCAGTTTTCCATATACAAACAGTTTTAAGCATTAAGTTCCCAAGTGAAGTTATTCTTAAAATTGAAGTCCACTATGATAACGCTTCAGCAAATTCTCTGAAAATCTGCAGAAAACAAGGGAAATTGTTTACTTGCCAGGCTATGATGGTTTAAGATCTTTCTTTCCTCATGCATTTCCAACAACTCTCTCTCTTTCCTGTTTCTCTAACTTGCGTATTATACTTTGGATTCTGTGTCATAATTTTAATAAACCATTGGGAAATCTGTGATGGCCACTGACAGGACAGAAAAGGTTAAATGCTCCAGTTGCTGCCAAAGCAATGAACAAGTGGAAATGGGAAGGTTCCTGGCCATGTAAAGCAGTGCAGCGAGGCAGACAACCCTCACAGGATAGCTGGAGGGAAGGAGCAGAGGGGAAAGGCTGGTGCTGCTGAGCCAGTTGTCCTGCCCCTGTTTCTGACTACAAGAGGGAGATAACCCGTCAGTCCTCGTGAGCTCCTGCTTATGAGTGTGGGGGATTAATCCCACCACCTGATCTAGATTTAGATCTACGTATTACGGACTTTATCACATTGAATCAAATTAGCTTCTTGGCTCTGATGTGCAGCCCTGTTGCTTGACTGCTATCCCCCAGGGCAATTCCTGCAGAAATAATACCCTTTCTCAAGAACCTATCTCCTGATAGGAATGCTGGAAGACTGCCTAGCCCCTCCAAACACAGACTGAGGAGGTAAATCTGCATACAGATGAAGGGAATTCCTGTTTACCTGAGCTGTTTGAGGCACTTTCCTTAAACGTTGTGGAGACAGTTTTAAAGAAATCAGCCCTAATTATGTTGTAAGATTTGACAAGAGTATGGGCCCATTACTTTTTACAGCGTGTAACTTACTTTTCCCAAGGAACGATCCTTGCAGAAAAATCACATGCCTTGAAAAATTTGCTGTCAAATCAGTCTCCCTCTTCTGTGGTTTTCTGAATGAAGAAGGACAGCTTGACCTCTGTCTGGCACAAGAACATGCAATTTTTCATTGCAGTATTTCAACAATATTTTATCTATGTCTCAGAACAAACATAAAACCCGGCTTCCGTCTTCCCTCTTTTTCCCTTCCCCAAACCGTCCTTTCAAAATAAAGCATCAATCAAGACAACTTTTGGTGTGATGAGCTGAGCAGTTACCATCACCACAGGTCAGCACTCAGAGAAAACTGGGGTCTGAACCACAAAGCCAGGAAGGTTACTGCCCTTTCTTAGGGAAATATCTATTTGTCCATATTCAGCTGTTTTATAAAGATTTCACCAAAGAATAAATGTCCATTTCTGTGATGTTAAACCCTGCATATTACCACAGTATAGGCTAGGAATATATTTCATTTGCTGAGAAGAATCCTTTAGGGGAACAAGAAAAAGATCATAACTCATTAAATAAAAATGTTATCTGCTTTATTTTCTGCTAAGACAGTGTCAGGACAACTGAAAGCCTCCCTAACATACTTAACTAGGTTGAACTTATTACTGAACAAAGGCACAGCAGTAAAATCATTATTTTTATAAGGGACTTGAAATCAGAAATGAAAAAATCAGACCTGCCAAAATGGAGTAAAGATGAGGCCAAGCTTTGGAGCTGGCAGAGACACTGGGTCAGGGTTTTTTGGGGAGAAGGAAAGGGTACACTGCCTGATTTAACACAGAATGACCTGACATTACACTGCTCCATTGTTCGTGACAGTAGCCCAGTATCCCCTTTAATGGTTCCTCAGGTACGGGGCTGTCTATGGTACTAGGTGAAGGTGGTTTTATTCGTTTATAACCTTCCTCCTCCTCCACTGTGTGTTGGGGTCCTGGTGACACCACCAGCCCTCACTGCTCCTGCCTGCCAGCCTCAGGGCTCCCCCCACTCTGCCCCAGAGATGCTGCAGCAGGGCCTGAGCCCAGAACTGTGCCCGCATTAGTCTATAGATCGACCAGTTTGACCAGAGACCTGGCTTGTTTCTGTGCTTTCACCCAGCGATCACAGGACCTCCAACACGGCCTGCTGCTGTCACCACCCAGCTCTGCTGCTGTGGCTCTGCCCTGTAGGTGCAGCACAACCCAGCCCATGCTGGGGCCCTCCTGGCACTCCACTCCCAGACCAGACGGAGCCGCTGCCCTTGCTGCACCCCTACAGCCAGATGAGGCCGTCTCATGTCCTGAGCCAGCATCACCATTACCAGGTATTTTTTGCAACAGCCTCTGCTTTAGATCTCTACCTGTGCACACTTCCCATTTAATTGGCCGTATATATAAGTCTGATCATCTGATTCTTCATGCTCTGAAGGATGAGGAAGACTAAATCCTAAAAAGGCCAAAGTAATTTGAGAACTGGGAAAAGAACTGCCATGATTAGACAAAGGCTTTTTCACTGTGATGTTGCAGATGATGCACTGAGCCATCTCTGTGCCAAGGGAGCTGCATCTTTGGGAGGCACAGTATTTTCACATTGACTTTCACAGAGTCATTTTTTATACGGTCTTTTGAATACTTAACAACACTCTTAGTTCTGTCTAATTTTCATTAATTAGAACAGCTTAACAGCATATCTTATTGCAATGAGTGTTGGGGGATAGAGCTATGGGATTTCATTAGAACTTAAAACATCTACTGTGCCTTAAAATTGCACTTCATTTTCATTATTGTTCCCAAATCTATCATCACCATTTGCCTGTTCTGGCAAGTAACTAAATAAAACTAGCATTTCTCAGTGCTACTGTAGTGCATGACGTTTTGTTCCCTTGTCTGAGTTACTGGCAGGGAGAGTAGCTGTTTTTTAATAAAGATTGTTTTCTTCCCATAGGTAGCAGAGGCTTATAAAAATTGATTTTATGCCTCAGTGTGTGAAGACAGGAGAGCTGAATAGTCATACATCCTAGTTGTTAGAAAGGAAGGTAGGCAATAAACTTCTTTTACATATTCACGTGCATGCAAAGCTGGGCAATGCATCTGAAAGGGCAAAGGGGTGGGGAAAGCAGTTGTTGGACACATTTAGCAGTATCCAAAGCTCAGAAAAAACTTGCTGAATGGAAAAGACAACTGGGAAGTACCACATGCTACTGCCTCTGATATGAGTGAGATGAAAATGCTAAAAATAAAAGGTGATGGAAAAGAAGACAAAGTTTAAAATACACTTTCAACTCATTAGAAGGCTGATGTAGAGTTGATTTGCATCTTCCATGAGAGTCAGGTCCAAACAGCAGTACTACTTTGGGTGCTTCCTACAGATTTTTGTTCACCAGCAACTAAGGCATCCAGGTCTGTGGGGTGAAACACTGTTGGCCATGGTGGTCCTTGGGTGAGAGGTAACTGAGGTTCTGGTAGATACAGTATTCCAGCAAGAACATAAATTTTAACTTCAAGATACGCAGTGATGTGCTACTGCTGAATTATCACTGCCTCTTAAACACATATATATGCATCTGGAATTGCTGCTAAAGTAGACAAATTGGCTTTCTAACCATCAGGTGAAGAAAGAAGATAGCATGAAAAGAAATGTGTAGAGAACTTTGTTATACCATCTTGGACTAGCTGCTATTCCAAGTCTGTGTTGGAAGAGGAAAGAGGAAGGAATAGTCCACTACAAAGGTTCTAGAAAGGCAGGTCCTGGTGGGAGCAACCTCTGAGTAAACCCAGATGGACTTTGTTGGATTCAATTTTGCCTTGAGAGTTGTGTTTTTAATCAGTGAAGGATTCCAAAGACCATCCTCAAGCATATGATTGCACCAATATAGAAATCATCTCTTCTCAAGGAACCATCTTAATTAGACATATGAGGTGGTGGTTCCTAAATTACTTATTATTCCCACCAGGGTTGGACATGGAGAAACTGAAGGATTTGGAAGTATTACAGGATTAAAACATAAACTCAAAGTTCAGTGTTTATTAAATACAGAAGCTGTCTTCTCAAAGACAGAAGAAAGCAATATGCATTTACCTCTTAATTGCTGTTGATAGTTTTAATCTTGCTGTTAATGTGGCCGGGCCAGAAAAATGTGGCAGTGCCAGAAAAAGGAAGATGATTATCAGGTATGAGTCTTTTTGTACAAGAAGAGGTGAAGCAGAATCTTCACTCTGGTAAAGAACTGGAATTAAAGTAATGACAGGTGACATGGAGAAAGTGGAAAGGGGAGATAATTTTTTGTTTCTCTGCAACGTAAGAACTAGAGAGCATCTGATGAAGTTTTGAGATAGCAGACCTGAAAAACAGAAAAAGAATTTTTTTTTTTTTTTTCCCTAGAATACATAAATTGTGCAGCACATGGGTAGGGAATGTGTAAATACCAAAAGTTCAGATGAATTTGTCCTCCGTGCTTTCTCTCTGATAATCTTTTTAATCTATCAATCACAACTGCTGAAACACATCATAGCAATATGATCTTAGGTCCCTAAGCTGCTGGGATCTGAGAGAGTGCTGAAGCAAAGATTTTTTAGGTTTCCTTTCTTTAATAATTTCTGTAAGCATCAAATATTGTAATGAAATTGTGAAGTATTCTTTGTGAAATAGCTGAATTTGAATGACAGTCCATGACTTGCTAGTAGCACATAATAGCAAATTTAAATGTGTGCATCTTGAGAAAAGCCGTGAAGAAAAAGTCATGATGCCACAGCTAAACATGACATTACTGTTGAATTCTGCTCTAAGGAAGTACTTGCAAGAGTTACTGAAGAACCACAGGGAAAAAATATCTATTTTTTTTCCTGCATATGTAAAATTTATTTTAAAAAATGGTAATGGAGAAGGATTTGTTTGTTTGTTTGTTTGTTTGTTTTTGAGGTTTTCCTATGCTGGATAGTGTTGTTTGGGTTAAACTTTTTTCAGCTAAATTTTGAAGAAAATTAGATAATTGAATTCTATAAATCAATTTTCATAGACATTCTTATCAGAACATGATATGGACACTGTTAACACTACAGTGGGGATGTACCTAGTGCCTAACCAGGTAAACACTTTGGGGAAAATTGAATATAACTGATTTTACTCTATTTTGATAGCCTTCAGAAGAATTCCCACTGATGTTTCATGTATTGATGTTGTTTTTAAAAGTCATGTCCATGTGTTTCAAGGTTGAAACACTGATGGTAATGTCCTAAAACCCTGCATAGCTTCAGAGAAGATGAGCAGAATCTTGAATCTTTACTTTTTTTTTTTTTTTTAGTTTGTTTCTCCTCTTGCTCTGTATTTCTTCAAAGACAAGCTGAAGCCAGCACTGTTTTTGCTAATGAAAGTCAACTCTTTGACATGTGTGTAAAGTTTCCAAATCTTCAGCACATGGAATAATTTAATATGTGCTAAGTCATAGAAGTCAGTTTTCTGACAGAGACATTTTCCAAGGTTACTTTTTATTTCATTTAAAATTTTCTTATAAAGCACAGGAACTTTACTGAGGCTTCCTGCTAGTGCTATTTCTCTCTCTTCTCTATGCAGAATAAGTCACTGATTTGATCATATCCACATATCAGCTTATCCAAGTTTTGTCTTCTCTTTTCTTTCCTTCCACTTTCTCCTGCAGCTGGCTCTGTCTGGAATGGTAGTGTTACACACATCATTAGGTAGAGGGCTTGTAACCAGGTGGTTAAGGGTGATGCTCTTTTGAACAGAGGCGTACACAGGCCTTATTAAAGAACAAAATCCCCTGTTTTACATCATCTTCCCTTTATAGAAGCACTGAAGGAAGAAATACATTCCCAGGTAATTTATGGGCATTAAAAGCAGATGGATTTGAAGCCAGTTTAAAGGGCCTTTCCTCCTCCTTTAATCCTGCCCTAGATCCTCAGGGAGACAGAAGGCATCAGCACAAAGACAACTTCATAGGTTTCCCACTTCACTCAGAGTTCACAGCACGTTGGATGCCAAGCTGAAACCACAGATCATTTGCATCACTGTCACACTGGTTTATTCATCACAGCAGAACACAGAAGCTTGTCAAAGCAGCTGAGGCTTCTCCAGAAGAAAAGAAAGGGTCAATAGACCCTGGGACCATCTATGTTTTTCTTTCGTAGCCGAGCACACACGTTAATAAAAATGCTCAGAAGTGGAGCAAATCTAAAGCCAGCCTCTGGAACAAACTCAAGAATATGGTGCTGAAGAAAATGAACAAAACAAGTGTCTTTGAGTAATGCTGTTTCAGAATTTATAACAGATGTTGCAACTTGAGACACTTAAAATAACCACATGAGTAAAAAAACTTCCAAAATGAGGCAATTAGATAATAAATTAACTTTCTGACTGAATGAAAAAGACCTTTAATTTCAACCTTGCCATACATTTACCTGAAAAGAAGGGTCTTTAGCTGGTCCCCAGCCTATTCAAGATCACTGGTTCAGTCTGTCTCCTTCTCAGAAGATCAGACCTTCTCTCAGGTCAAGAAGGGTTTTGCAACAGCTGATACCTTCAGTGATGGTGTTAGAGTCCAGGCAGTGCAACCATAGTACACATTTCTAAGCTCATTGTGTGGTCTGTAAGCTCCCCTTCTGCTTCCTTCATGTCAGAAGCATTATGGATGGCTAACATGACAAAATTAAGTGTTTCCACATGCCTTTCTTTCCTGAGATTGGATACTAAGAGAATATGGGCTGTACCAAAATATTCTTACATGAAATTTCTGCCATTTTCATCCTTCTTTCTGCACAGCCACTTGAAAGATGTAAGTTAATTACTGATGTTGTAAACAATTTTACAGATAGACTTGTTTTGTCAGGGATCAAATATTTTCCTTGCTGTGGAAGAGCTTCCTGCTTAAATGCAGTATATTTAATTCTCTCTGCAATCAGCACTGCAGTAATTGCTTTTCTCAGAAGCACCTGTCAGAAGGATAAGATAATTCTTACACCCATGAAAATTGTGCTTTTGTAATAAAGCATGACTGCAAAATCACTGAGTACCCTGAAATTTATATTAGGAAATGGTGTACAAAAGATTTCATTTTGGAGATGCTGTGATAAATTGATAGACGGGCCACTGGCCCAGAGAGAAAAGACTGATTTCTTTATTTATTTATTTATTTATTTTTCCTGAAGAGGACAGAGGGAAGGGAAACTCAGAGCTCTTCTCCAGTCTGGAAGCAGGCCCACCTGGGAAAGTGGTCATCCAGAAAGAGGAGAGAATTGGTGAGAAGCAGATGCTGCTGACTTGGCTAGACCTTGCTGTCTGCTTTCCTGGCTGTAATAAATCTGGTAAGGGCTGAATTTATAAACCAGCATACACTCCTGTGAAGGATGCTCTAAGCCAAATTCAATTCTAGCTCAACCTTCAGTGCAGGTTCCTAGTTCTTTGTGTTTGTGGGTTACACCTGATCAATTTATACCAGTTTCCTACAGATAAGACATAACAATGTTTCCTTCATTTCCTATGTGGTTATTTGTATTGTAGTGAACTTCAACCAACTACCCTTGCATGGGGTTGGTTGTTGCTTTTAAAATTAAACAATATCCAGGTTGCAGGGCCTTAGTGGAAAACTGCAACACAAGTTAAAGCCTTCCCAAGAGCCTGTCTCTCCACAGCACTGATGAAAAACTAGGTAATTCATCAGATACTGATTTCAGGTTATGATGGGTATAATTGAATTTGAGTCTGAGGGACTCAATTTTTATTATAATGCTTTGATGACTTTTAAATAACCTTTTGTTGAACCTGGTGCAGTCTGTTTGCCATGAGACAACTACATAGCAAACAGGTTTTACAGCATATAATTTACTTGTCAAGAGAAAGTTTTTACCCCAAAAGCATTCCTACCAAAACCTTATCCTGTCAAACAACAACAACACTATCTTCTTGGGTGTTTTTGCCTAGCACAATGCAACATTTTCATCCTAATTTCACTCTTGATACTTGTGGAAGATCATACCTATACTTCAGATTATATTAAAAAATTTCCTACTCCCCCTTTCTCTGCAAGTCCCTCTAGATGGCCACCAATTAATGTTTTTGCCTAACTTCTGCAGCTTCCTTTGCCACAGACTGACACTTTAAGACACATAGGCAAAAAATTTCTCTGAACAACTTTACTGTGAATATAGTCATACAAACTCTTTGCGAGTCAGGGCCTTTGCTAAACAAATGCAATGAGTACTTAGAATAACTGTTGTCTTTATGGGGAAGGATTTCAGTCCTATTTTCTCTGATTCAGCCCTATTTTCTCTGCTTCATGAAGCAGGAAGTGGGTGCAATATAAGATTTTACTTATCCCAGCATCAATAGACACTTTCATTTTAAATTTTCACATATTGCCTCCAGAAATGATGTAAATAAATAAATAAAATTACATTGTCAAGAACATCAGAAAACCAGAAAAGGTTGTAATTAAATGAACCTTAAGTATACATTCCTTAAGCGGTATACTTAAGTGAAAAAGCATGTTGCATCCTTCGGTGTTTGGAAAAATAAGACTATTAGAAACAAGCCTAAGCCTAAAACAGCAAATGTGTTTTAGGCACTAGGATTATAATTAGGCACTAGGATTATAATTAACTCAGTTAAGTAAAGAGTACAGGCACATTGCTTGCAAGGAATAAGCAGCTTCCCATTTTAAGAGAATTTGAGGATTTGATTTTAAATAGGACCCGTAACAGCAGAGTGAGTTATATAGGTATTCATTACTCCATCCACCTGTGAGACTTAAGAGCATAAAGAGAGATTTGCTGCATACAGAGCAACTCCAGAAATCTCTAGCCTTTACTGCAGAAGAAGCAGTAACAGTGAAAAGATTGATGATAATTTCAGGGCACTGGCTGTCTTTGCAAACTGAATGGAATAGCCCACCTCCAATTTGGTTATTACTATTAAAACGGATGTCTGCATCTTCATCTGCTTTTGCTTTTTCAAATTTTATCATTATTCCTTTTCTCTTACTTGACTGGAAGCAAGACATTGTCAAGAAAACTCTGGGAACAGAGCTGAAAACTTCCAGAAAGTTTTTATATTAAGTAGTTCTCAAGATGTCTGCACATCAAGATGGTTGTCTCCCTGGAAACATTAATCTTAGACCTAGTATTTGCTCTGAGACTTTTGTACCAGTTACACATGATCTTTTGAACACTTAATGATATTCTTCATTCACCGTGTTAGGTAACTGATTTGCATTAATTAGCCTGGAACAACAGTAGCGTATTACAATGAAGTGCAAGTCTGAGAATGTTGTGGGGGTTCTCTTACAATTAGAATTTAAATGACTTCTTCAAATTACAGTTCATTTCCATTTTTATTCTTAAATCCACCAGCATCAGATTTTCCTCTATGTCAAGAAATGGAACGACACTGGCATTTCTCAGTACTGCAGCAATGGATACTTTGTTCTCTTTTCTGAGGCACTAATACAGGAATCACTTCAGATGAGCTTGTTTGCCATACAAGACTTTTCTTCAAGCTGTAAGAAGGAAAGCCTTTTAAAATTGCACTTATCCACTACTGCTTTGAAACACGGAATAACTAGCCTGGTTTGAATATGAATTTCATGTTTCGAAACACTGTATTTGGTGCAGCCTTATGGATCAGAGCTAGACAATGATTTATATTCCCGTTTATGGACAGATGGTGGGTTGGATAGCACAGATGGAAAGCCACAGAGCCATCCAGAAACAGTCAATAATTTCTTAGACACACAAACTTTATTAAAAGGTCTTGAAAAGATAGAGCTTTGGCTTCCTCTGTGACAGAGAAATAAACCTGAACTGAATGGAGAATTCAAGCTTATAAGTAGAAGGTAACTCCTGCACTTTCTCTCGCTTTATGTTGGTACCAAACGCAAGAATGCTCTAGAAGGATTGGCTGTTTCCTTCTGACACAATTATTACAAATGCTTAAAAATATCAGAAGGACTATAGAAGATTTTTTAAAGAGGAGGACACCCAAGGGCAGCTGGTTTGAGCATCAGCAGCCGGGTATTATTACTGAACCATGACAAGCAATATGAATTTAAATTTCTTGGTGTGCAGCAGTTGTAAGGGAACCAAGTAGTATCTCTTGAGTGAAAGTGTCACCTAGCTCATCCATACTACCATCTTATGTGCAATATGACATATTCTAAAATGTATATACATTTCTTGAGGTTGGGTCTTATTTTCATAGATGCACATGCCCCTGGAATCACCACAGTGAAACGGAATTTTACAATTTTCTGCTGATTTCAAACAAAAGAAAAAAATCAGCACATGAAGACATTCAGCTACATGGGCTAGACACAGCCATCAGATTTCTGTCTGAAGTAAAAGAGTTCAATTAATACCCTGGAAAAGCTGGAACCCCAGTCTGTGTGTGATCCAATTACATTTAATTAGCAATCACCCTTTGCTTGAGGAAAGCAAGGGTCCTAGGAGAAGTCAGAAGTCACCCCAAGGCTGAAGAAGCCTTTAGCACTGCTAGTTTAGCCACACTGTAGTAGGCAATGATTCTACTGAGACTTGCACAGTGATAGGCTTTGAATTAACTGTTATGTGTCAGAGGAGTGTTCTCTAGGGTTGGAGAAAGATGTCCAGAAACTCCAGAAGAAGCTCAGACAGCAAGTCAAGTCTAATCGAGTCCTACTGCACAGGAAACAGTTCTCTGTCTTTTAAAACCTCAAAAATCACTTGCATCCTGCACTGGGATGAAATGAAGACTTTTCAACTTCATGCGGCTTAGCATAATGCTTCATCACATCACTATCCTTTGTGCAGACCCTTTCTATGCTACCCAGATGTGATATTTGGAAAAATAAACGTCCTTGCTTTGTGGTTCTGTTCAGCTCAGAGCAGCTAAACAGCTAACCATCATCCTCTTGTGACCCTCACAGTCCTGGAGCCCCATCAGCCGCAGTCATCTCCTGGGCTGAGGAATCCTTCCAGTCCGTGGACATACTTGGTGCCATCACTAGGTGGAGCAACAGGTGCATCATTTGAAAGCTGCATGGAAGGCTGGAAACAAGGTGGAAGAAGCCTGGAGGCTTCGCAAGTTCGTCCCCTGACTGAATTGTGATCATGAAAAAGAAATGGGATAATCCCCTCTTGGGTATTCAAGGATTTCTGCTATATTGAAAGCTCAGCACTACTGTTTACCATTTTAATAGGTGATGCATCTCCTGGAAAACTTGCAGTGAAATAAGAGAGTCCCAACTAAATAAAGACGAAAAATGCACATACACTCTGAGAAAGTATGCTAAGGTATCTACTCTTGAAGGGGAAAAAAGACAAAAAAAAAACAATCTCCTAAAAGTATATATTTTTACTCACAGTTTTGACCCAAGTCCAGCATAGATGTTTTCCCTGTGAAGGGACAGGGCCTCCTGTGATACGCTGGATAAAAGTCTTAACACTGTATATGGGGACTTGGGACTACAATATGACTACTGGTAGCATACGTGGAAGTCTTCAGTAAAATTTCAGTTTGCTATTAGCATAGACATTTCTCTCTCTTCAGTTATGTCTGGAGTTTTCTTTGCTAAAATCACTAGTAAGCATATCTCAGCTGGAGCACACTTTCATTATGGTTCTGCAGACTTTAAGTAAAAACATGAATTGTCTATGTGTTAGCTAAGTTATTCAAGGAATTTTCCTTTCAGGCACAGTTTTTGTACATGAATGTCAAACTGGTATCCGCTGAAATCTATGACTAACTCAGACTGTGCATCATGTTCCAGAAAATGCCAGTCTTACATAGTTACAAAGAAATTAGTTTCTATTTTAAGAGGAAATTTGCAAGGCTACTTTCTACGTTGACTAAAAGTAATCATCAAACAAATCCAAAAGCATATATCT
This sequence comes from Anser cygnoides, assembly GCF_040182565.1. Lineage (NCBI taxonomy): Eukaryota > Metazoa > Chordata > Aves > Anseriformes > Anatidae > Anser > Anser cygnoides. Next base: position 81,621,387 of record NC_089874.1, read on the forward strand.
CTGTTTCTCCCGACTGCTGTATATGGCTGCTTTATTGACCACGTGTACAGACCCTCTGTTACCTGTGTCTGCTTCAATTTTCTTTCAGCTTATTTTCATATCTTCTGTGCAGAGCAAGACAAGGAAATAGTAATGCATAAGAGCTGTAATCCATGCTGTAAGGATGGAACATTAGTGCTCTGCAAAACTAACATTGGGGTTATCAGCATAGCGATGCCTCTTTAGGCAGCAGTGCTCTGCACTGACTTGTAGCTTGATGTCCCTGCCATCCCTGCTACTGCCTTTGTCACCACTGAGGAGTGGGGCTGCACACTTCAGAAGGTATTTACAGATGTTCCTCAGCAGCAGAGGCTTGCAGAGATAATTCTGTTAATTACATCTCAGCTTTCAAGACAGACCGTAGAATCATACAGTCATAGAATCACAGAATGGTTTGGGTTGGAAGGGAACTTAAAGACCATCTTGTTCCACCCCCTGCCATGGGCAGGGACACCTCCCACCAGACCAGGTTGCCCAAAGCCCCAGCCAGCCTGGACTTGAGCACCTCCAGGGTTGGGGCATCCACAGCTTCTCTGGGCAGCCTGTGCCAGGGCCTCACCACCCTCTGAGTGAAGAACTACTTCCAAATATCATCTAAACACACCCTCTGTTAGTTTAAAGCTATCCCCGCTTGTCCTATCCCCACACCCCCTGACAAAGAGTCCCTCGCCAGCTTTTCTCTAGGCCCCCTGTAGGCACTGGAAGGCTGCAGTAAGGTCTCCCCAGAGCCTTCTTTTCTCCAGGCTTAACAACCCCAACTCCCTCAGCCTGCCTTTGTAGGAGAGGTGTTCCAGCCCTCTGATCATCCCTGCAGCCCTCCTCTGGACTCGCTCCAACAGGTCCCTGTCTTTTTGTTACAAACGGTAAAACTGTCACGCATCTGCTTGTGCTACAAAACTGGGTTTTAATCTAGATACACTGAGTCTTGCTTGTGCATCACCAGCACACTGTGGTTTCCCTGCCTGTCACTGGAACTAGATGAGCTCTTTCAGGGAAAATGGACGGGGGATGAGTCAGATGGCTAAGGTTACCATGCCCTCTGTTACTGTTCCTTCCCCTCATTGCAGGCTTTCTGTCTCTGCCTCTGGCAGCTCTGTCCTTTCCTTCCCCAGCTGATGACTGCACTGTGAATTTGTCTCCCTGCCTGGGGACAGAGTTGGATTACGGGGTCAAAGAGTCAATTGCGTAAGAATTTCTCTTCTACCGCTGCTGCTGCGGAGGAAGAGGTAAGACAAGAAAGCAAGAAAGTCACTTTCCAGCAGAATCAGTCTCAGGAGAAGGGACCCATTTCAATGAGACGCAGGATGAGGGTTCTGCCTGATGATTGCTGCCGGGACAGGGACGCATGTCCCCATCAGTGCCACAAACTCTTTGCACGTCACATCCACTGTCAGGAGGGGCGAGGAGAGGAAAGACGGTTTTCTGCCTTCAGCTTTCAGTGTTTCTTGCACAAGAATCTCCTCTCTTGCTGCAGCGGGTTGCAGCTCTCACACCCCGAGGCAGGCAGGAGCTCAGGGACCTGGCAAGCCCAGTCCCAGCTTGTGCCTTGGCACAAACCTCCTCCCTCAGCCTCATCTGCTAAATCTGCAAATCCATAGGGGAACACCATAACACCCCTCAAAGACAGGTTAGCTCCTTACCTTTCTTTTAATTTCTGGCCCTCTGGCTGCCCCATTTCTCTGCCACAAGCAGAGGTCACAAATGTGCTGGATCTTTTTGCCAGTGCTAACCCCCCTGCAGCCTTACAGGGACTCCCATCTTCCTCCTATCAGCTCAGGCAACTCTTCTGCAAGGAAAAGCTGTTCCTCACCATATCCCCAAGCATTCGAGGAATGGTTCTGATCTGGATTTTCATCAGGTTCTGATTTTTTTACCCTTTAATTGCAATTTACTTCAGGGATTCTGTCATTTCGAATAAGGATATTTAGCCCTTCCAGGGAAGGAGCAACCTCACAGGAGAAAGACGAATCATTCCAGCCCTCCCTGGCTGAAAGCTGGTTACATATGGCCAGCAGTTTGCATCAATCTTCTAATGGTTTTGCATGTCTAACACAGGGGACTCTATTGCCTGCTAGGGAGCTTTCTTATGAGATTAGTTAACCTTAGCAGGGTCATTAGCATATAATTTTACTCAAAGCCATTGGCAAAACAGAAAAATAACATTACATTTGTGTTTGTCTTTCACTACATTACAGATTGAGGCCAGTTATGTGAAAACTTAGGGCTAGACCTCCTAAAGCAGATCTAACACATGTCCTTCCCTCTCCTGCCCTAAATGATTTTAAATCTTTATGCAATGTACAGTGTCGATTAGTAAGAAAACATCTCATGGCAGTGTTATTAATACAAAATTGAGATAATATGCTGAATCTCACTGTACTGTGTGCTATTCTAATATTTATGCCCCTTGCGCTCCGTTTCCTGTCCAGAATCTCTTTCAGCCACTCTTGTCATTGCTTTGGAAACAAGCTTTGCAAACACAAGTTTATTTAATAAGCTGTACGAAAGCAGTCTTGAATGCTCCACCCCACACAAGGTGGTCCCTCCCTGCTGCTTGATGTCACTCAGCTCTGAACACTAATGTCCAAGCTAACTCAAATACCTGACTTCAAAGTCCTCCTCAGGGCTTTCTTCTCTTTAATTCAGCTTTATTTAGTTTTTCACCTGAAGGAAGTACAGGTCACCAGCTACACAATTCCCATTAGTACAAGGCTGTCTAATGAATTACTGCTATTGTCTGTGCATTTCCAACTGCATGATACCAAATGCCCCCATGTTCCAGACAGCCCACTGCTTCTCTGAGTCCCTTTCTGTGTTGATTCTAGGCTGCTTATTAAACCAGGAGGTGAATGATCACCCTCATTTTGTATATAAAGTTAATTCTTCTCAAAAATCAGCACTGATGCGATAAACCTCAGTCCTTCCTCACATCTTGAACACAGAAAAAGAAAGACAACTCTTTCTCTCTTGGCTTTGCATTCCTGTAACTAAAGACAGATCTTGGATCGATTCTGTTTCTATGCCTCTAGGAGCCATTTTATTTCGAGTATATGTGGGACTGGTTCATGGCTCACTCATTAAAGTTGCTGAGAAGTGCAAATCAAAAGCTGATGCATTAGTGACTTCTATTTCCCAGACAGGCCAAAAGTCTCAATGCAGGCTACAATTTGTGTCAGTTAAAAATACTTTACTAACAGGATTTTTTTTTATTTCCTTGTTCATAAATTTCAAGGAGAATAGAAATAATTTTATAAAATGTAAGTGATGCACTGTAGTTTTTGTAAGGTGCTTGACAGCAAAAAAATCTAAAGCATTTTCTCAGTCTTCCAGTCACTAGTGAAACAATTTTGTTCTTACAGGTTTGACACAATAAAATATGTGCATTAAAATTATTGTCTTTGATGAGTTGTGAACACTGCTCTTTTCTTCTAACAAGTCACTTCACATATCATTACACTGCAGAAGAATAGTTGTTCACATTTTGTCTTTTCTTTCTCAAATTTCGTGGAGACGAGCAACACCAGAAAAAATCTCCGCTCACCAAAAAAAATATTCTCTGCTCCTTCCCCTCATACCTGCTCATTTTTTTTTAAAACCTATTTCCCTTCCCCAGGTCTCTTCTCTTTTCCTCTAATACTATAATTCAATTGATATTTTCTGTCTCTAGACAACAGTCATCTCCACTTCACATACTCTGAAAAACACCATTCTTATTAATCTGCCTTTGTATTAATCAATTACACAGCTTCTTTTGTTCCATTTAGTCAAGAGGAGAAAGAAAAACTACTCCTACTGCCTCAGACTTCCAGACTCTTTCTTTTGCCCTCCCTGGGTTCTGTTTTTCAGCAGGAAATGCAGGATGACTGAGTGAGCCACGTCCTACATTCAGCCACAGAGCACATTATGCACAAAACACCTCTAAGCCCTAAATGTTAGCCACTCTAATGACATGGCATTAAATATCCTACTTTAAGTCACAACCTGGTGCATGATACAAAGCGAGCAATACTAAAATAATCTGCTCACTTAAAGGTGTTTTTGGGAGAAAGTTCCAAATATAAATGAGGTTATTGTTCCCTCTTTTGTCTCCTATGTCCTTCCCTACCTGCCAACAATGCTCCTTCAGTTTCTATTTCACCCTTTTGTGTTCCAATGTTTCATTTTTTATGTCTAATTTTATAACTCATAGTTGATAAACACTGATTAAGTCATTTGAAGAAAAAAAAATCCACCTCCATTTTGATTCACTGGCAATAACAAATCTTCACTATTTTTGTTTGTAGTTTTACTAGTTTGTAAAGCCTTTTTCATGCCGAATTGGTGAGATCTGCTTTTTTTTTTTAAATGCATTTACTTCAACATAGAGACTTTAAGATATTTTTAAGTAAGATTAAAGAAAAGTAGGAATAAAAATAATTTCATCTGAAAAACAAAGTTTTACTTGAAAGAATATCAAAACGTTCCAACTTACATTCCTCAGAAGAAAACCACATTTCTTGATGGAAAAAAAAAAAAAGGAAGAAAAAAAAATATAAACTTTTCAAATAGTGGCTAATAACAAGAAAAATATTGTCAACTAGGATGCTGAAATATTGTCTAAAACTTAACAATTGTGGGTTGGGATTTATCATACTTAATTTCTTTTGTATTTTTCTTCCAGAAGCAATACTTTTCATATTTTATGTCATATTATCTAACATGAAAGAAAAATAAAAAAAGTTTATTAAAAAAACAAAATACAGTAAAACAGTATCCTGCAAATCACAGCAGCTTTACTTTAGCCACATTTCAATTCCAAGACCTCTGTTCTAGTCACGTCCACAGTCCCACAGGAGTAATCAATACAACTAGTGAAAGGGCTTTAGCAGCTAGGTTATTTATGGTAAATAATTTATTTACCACATTTAGTTTTTCTTCCCTGTTACTAAAAAGAAGGACCTACTTCTGGATTTTGCAAATTGGTTTGCTCTGTGCTGTACTTTGCTTTTTTTGTGTGTGAATGAAAGACAGCTTTCCAGAATGTTTGGTTTTGCATCAAAGAGAGTTTTCACTCCTGATAATATTTATGCCTTTTTTTTTTTTTTTTTCCTGCAAACTTTCTCCCACTGTCTGTTCTGAATTCTTAACTTTGATGATTTTCAAATCAGGCTAGTAGTACTTTTTTGTCCCCAACAGAAAAAGTTATTTTGCTACACGAACATGACTATGCTATGCTCAGCATTTCAGTCATTTTAGATTAATACCCGGAGTCCTTTAGATATCAAAAGAAAGTGATCGTTGTATTGACCACACTTTGTAACATGGCATATTAAGAATAATGAGTTAATTTAGCACAATTGGCAGCTACACATAATATATGTCATCAATGGCTTAAGAAATTTACCTGCAGAAAACATACATAGCTATAAACAGCTTGTTGATCTCTGGTCTTAGAATTATCTGTAGATAGATTCTGTAGCTGGAATCTATACAATAAAAACCCTTATATGTTCATAAGTGCATACCTCTAACAGTATGGACATCTGTGCGTAACAGTTCATCTTTTATTAAAACTTATTTTAGACATGCATCAATCTCAATCAGCTTGTGCTTTACCTGAGCTTCTCAGTCACAGGAAGCATTCCACTGAGTAAAGGAAAAAGGGAAGAAGGAAATGTTTTTGTTATTTTTCACGATTTTTATTGCATAATTTTTGTTTCCTGGATTGTGTGTGTACATCTGGTTGATCAATGCAAATATGAAAATTATGGAAAGGGTAACTATTAATATATCAGGTATCTCTGACACAACCCTAAATATAGGTCTTCTCTGAGTGTTCTCCCTGTGATAATACAAAAATACAAATAATACAAATAATACAAATAATACAAAATAGTGTAGCTGTGTTTTGATGATACAGTTTTGATTTTCAGAATTATGCATGCCATAAGGATAGAATAGCATCAGATATGAGCTATCTGCCAGCAAAGGTCAAGTTGTATATGTTATTTTCAAATACTAATAGGTAGGAAAAGGGAAACTTTTTTTTTTTTTTTTGGCTTTAAAAATAAAAATGTAACATAACAGGAAAATAATGTATTGTTAGTATTTGCCACATTCTGAAAATTAATCTTCCAGTTGCAGAAAATAAACCTGAATCTATGGACAATACAATTCTTCTCTTCTCTTCACAGAGCTCACGTATATTTACATATGCAAGTAACATGGGTATTTGATAACACAGAAAAATATTCCTAGGTGTGGTTTAGAAGCTTTAATTGTTTCATAAGCTGAGAAAGATTTCAGGACAAGGGATGCTGGAGATGATTCTCCAGTCCTGAAGGGATAGTGATAGACCTACTTACCTGAACTCTGTAATGAACAAAATAAGCAAAATGAACTGAATTAACATTTTAAGCCCTGTTCTTTCTGCAGATGGAGGACAAATAAAGAGTTTGGACTGGAGAAGAGCTGGAGAAATTCCCAGTAACATGTGGCCTCCTGAAGAAATGAGCCATATATCACCACAGTCCGGGACCAAGTATGACTGTTTCCTCCACCTTCCCATTTCCCCAGATAGCACTGATTCTGGTTGATCTGAGTCTCCTTGATCTTCACAAAGTCTGCAAATGTTTGGCCTAAAGCTGTTTATTCCAGGGGGTCACATCTTGTGCATCTAGGTTCAAGCACAAATATGGACACAACCATAAGAAACAGTGCAGCAGTCAGAAGTGAAAACAAAATTAGCAAAACAGAGGTTTGTCAGGACCCAAGCCAGCTCCAGAATACTTGCGGTAGGAGAATACAGTTAAAATTGAGATCAACAACTCGAGTGCAATGGAAGCAGCTGTTCTCTGCACCACAGTTTGCCCAGGATAAGAAAGTCCTGCAAAACACTGAGCATGGAAGAAAGGCTTGCTTTGACTTTGACGAGATTCATCTGTGAATACACTTTTACTCATTTTGAAGGCTTTTCTAACAATGGGGTAGGGGGATGAGAGAAGGAAATGGGGAAACAGTATTTTCTTACTAATCTGAAACTGTTGAGTTTCATGTGGATGGAGATGGAGTAGAAACTGTCTGAAAGCCTGAGAAGAACCAGGAGAGTATGCACCTGGGGCAACAACAACATCAAAGACAAAAATGTCTGAACCAGCCTTTTACTGCAGACAATATAGTTATTCCTTTATCTATGTGTTAAAGGAAGGTTATATAAAAAAATTAACCCTTTTAAATGACTGATGAGCCCTTTTGATACCTTAGAAAGTTTTTTTTTTCTTTTTTTAAATAACACAGCTACTAAAGGTTGTTGCATCACCTTATCTTGCAAAGTGAACCCAGGGACCTCAAGATTTTTAAAAGGGCTGGACGTTACCTCCAATAAAAATTAAGTAATTGGTAATATATATGTACAGCAGATTTCATTTCTATGAGACTTTAACTGTATTCTGAGACACAGGATTTAGAAAATAATCACAAAAATTATATAATCTTTTATTTTCCAGCTGGGGTATTTAACTTCTGTGGTAGAAGGTCCAGCTGCTTGAATGTTCATCCTGCAGACTTGAACAACTTCAAAGCAATCAAGTCCTAAGCTTTATGAAGTACTGATTCATTCAGGCTTCTGCAGGAACACATTAGCAAGCCATCTTTGTGAAAGATCGGACTTGGGAATCTGTCTTCTTCCATGAGCAGAGCTCAATAGAAGTTGACTCCAGTCAGATCCTTCAGAAATTAGTGGTGAGTTAAAAATTTATCTTTTGTTGTTTACTAAACATTTAGGACTTGAGATAGTCTTTTACATGATTTTATTTATTTATTTATTTATTTTTATTTTTGTGCCCTCAGTTTTGGGGTATGGAAGTGCCTTGCCTGGAAAATTACAGGCTCCATGAGGGCTTAAAGTTTAAGGATGTGGGAATGCAAGCCAGGTTCTCTCCATGTACATTCCTGGAAGAAATCCAGTAAAAACAGAGTGAAAGAGTTGTTGAGGTTGGAAGGGGCCTTTGGAGATTATCCTGTTCAACACCTCTGCTCACACAGGGCCATCTACCACTTAAAAATGGTTTTGGAAAGCATTTCCTTCTGTAGACCAGAGATCTTTAAAAGATCCCATGAGGTGTCTCATTGCCTTAAATAAATTTTACCTTGTACTAATCTATCCTACTCAATCTTGTATAAAATAATGATTCTCTCAGAGCTTCATATCCACCAAAGCAGACAAGAAAAATCATCAGGTAAGCTGATGGCCTTCTTATGTTTTTTTTTTGTTTTTTTTTTTTAGATATGTGCATGCACTTGTTCAGACTTCCCAGTCGAAATAGTTCAAGAATTGGGAAAGAGTGATTGCAATACAAAACATTTTGCTAAGAAACTTTTCTTACAGTACCTACTCATTAAGGGAGTTCTTTCCTCAAAAGGCAATGGCTTCAGATTTAGTTTTAGCATTCAAGGTTGAACAGTTCTTGTTATCTTCATTCACTGCTCAAGAGATTGTGATCCTAGTTCTTAAAACAATTAAATTATGCTATAATAATAGCAGCAAATTGCATTCAAATAGGAATGTGAAAAGCGTAGTAGCTTCAGATTAGACACAAAAAAAGGAATTGCTCTTTAGCATTCATTTCTTTTTCATTGTTGTTTTGTAATCCATCTGTACGGAGTCTCTCCTGCAGAGACAGGCTGAGTAAAACTGGCATTTCTCAATACTGCAGTTATTGTACCACTTTATTCTCTTCTCTAAGATAAATCATTCGTCAAGATGAAGATGAATCTGCCTTTAATGCTTGCTGATTCTTATTCAGTTTCAAGTAAAAGAAATTTAAGACTGTCTTATATTTGATTTTTCTGAAACAGAAAAGCTATGGAAATGTGGGTGTAGACCATAAAACGTATACTATAGGACTGGGCTTCCACAAGAGAAACAGAAGCACAGGCCTGTATTACTTACCCAAATGGACATACCGTCCAACAACAGGCTACAGCAATTAAATATGAGAATAGAGATTTTTCAGAAAGAGATGCTGAAGGGAATACCATTTTGAAGGTGTGCTTTTACTGTATAGAAATTCCACAGGAGAGGGAGGGTGTACTGCAGAGAAGAATGAAAAATGGGCTATTACCATTTTTTCTCCTCTCTCTCTTTTCATTTAAAACCAGTGGTGTATGTAAACTTTCTAGCTATCTGGCATTAGATAAAACAGTGAACTTTTATTTCTTCAAGGCATAAACTAGCATGGCCCTCATCAGGAGCATAGAAGCTTCATGGATTCTGTTCTTTCTCTACATGGTTGTGCATGCTGCCTCAAAATATTATATGCTTTCTGAGGTTTGGGGCCAGAGAAATATTTATTGGGGCAATTCTAAATCAGAATTCACTATTGTGTGGATGGAAGTTGGTATAACAAGCTCAGTCCCCACAGGTAAAGCTTCTCTAAGAACAGAAAAAATGAAACTAAGCAGGATGAAAAGATGATCTTTTGAAGTTGGCTTGATGTTGCTTTGCCTGAGGAAAGTTGTTCAACAGAATCCATTTTTGGGCTCAGATTTGGCAGTCTCCTGCCTCTCAGGAGGGTAATGAAAAGCAGCCATAATTATCTTTGGTGAACAGGTCTTTCTTCACTTCTTTCTGCTCAATAAGGGTGTCTTCAAAATACATGTTTTACTTCAAAACACATCCCTGATGGATATCCATGAAACACTTGCGATAAACACTAGCATGGTTTAAAAACTAAGCACTAGGTGTTCTTCTTGAAGATAACATGATAGATATATGGAATCTGAACATTTCTGTGCAAATACTGTCCTCAAATCTAGGGAGTTTCCCCCTTCGGCTTTGTCTTTTTAATTAAAGTTAATATTACTTTTTTTTTTCCCTAAGTCAGGAGAAATGATGGAGTGCAGAAAACACTGAGTTTCTAGAAATTCACCCCCTGAGTTTGGCTGTGTAGCTCACTGCCATAGTTAGTTTCATGTCACAGCACTGCATTTTATCCTGTGTCAGCAGAGAGTTAGACTCCCTGCTTTGCAGTGGTTTATCTGAGCTGAAATTCCACCCACAGTATCTTTCTTTTTAAAGGCTTGTTTCCAAATGATCATCTCCATACTCCTACCTCTAGGATTATTAACTTTTTTTTTTGAGTAATTTGTAGAAACTATGCTTTAAATTTCCCTGCCATCTAAAATTCTCCTCCTTGCAGTGCAGTATGTGGTTCAACAGGGTGAAAAACATTCTGTACATCAAGCTGCAGATCAGCCTGCAGTTCTTTTCCCAAGTGCATTTTTTACGATGTGCATGTTAGGATGTCATTAAGAACATACCAATAGAGACAAACAGCCCCATATATACCCACTGCATTATGTGGGATTGAAAACAGTAAGCAATGGACAAAAGAAGCAGATAAAATGGTGTATATTAAAGTGGAAGGAAATGTAGAGGTGATTGCAACTATCGTTCTCACTATTGCAGCATAATCATTGTTTTACCAACTGCATAGCAATTAAATCTCTCTCAGCAGTTAAGTCAGCAACGCAGACAGTACATGTGCTTCCATTAGAAATGGGATACATGCTGCATTAAAGACGGCCTATAATTGGGCTCATTTAAACAATTACTAGGTATGAAATGGATTGCTTCTTCTCACTTAGATATGATGTTCAATTAATAGAGCTCTATTAATATTCAGCTTGGAGAACAAGACAGGACTCAAAAGTTAATTGACTGTTTAGTAGCCTGTTGCATTTGAAGATCTGAAATGAACTTTCCTTCACGCTTAATGAGGTAGAGCTTCTTAAATTGGAAAAATGTTTGCTATAGTGCTCCAGCTGTTAACATTTTAAATGCCTTGGGACTCCTCTAGTTTAATTTATGTTCTTATTTAAAGTTCACGACAATGTATTTTAAGTGGTAACATATGGACCAGGAGGAAAAATCGATCACCTTTTACAGAAGATTCTTCAAAGACTGGTCAAATCTGCTTCACAGCTTTGTCAGGACTTGCAACATAGACATTAAGAGCGAGCTGTTGTTTATGGTGGGTGACAGACCTCATGTCAGAGACAAATGCCATGGTTTGGAAAAGGTGTTTACACTCTACAGAAGCCATCTGAATAACAATTTTTTTGCAACAGAGAACCTGCATTTGGGATGTTACAGTTTTTATTAGGTTGGGGAAAAAAAATCTATATATTTTGGATATAGTTCTACAGTCCTGGCTTCTGTTGCTCTGGAAAAATCAAAATGTGTGCAAAGTTTATTTTTTCATTATTTTAACTTAGCAAGTGTTCAATCAGGGTTTAAATCTGAGGGTAGCAAAAATATCTGTGAAATGGTGGTGGGAGGAATTGGTTGTTACCACTTAATTTTCAGTTCCTTCCTTGCATCAGCAAATGGCGTACAAGCACATCTGAAAAGTTCCCTTACTTAGAACAGACTTCTGTGATTGAACAGTATTTCACAGTTTTGGCTCTATATAAAAAGTAGCAGTGTAACTAGAGAAATGATCAAAGTTGTCAAAACTCTTGTTCATCGTGATTTAAAAGTAGTGTATTATGAATTCTTCTTCATATCTAGAAATTACAGAGCAGAATTTCTCAATATCATCAAGGGATTTACTTGATCACAAAGAGCATAAAAAATACATGGCTTTATCTAAATATTAATGCTGTAGTTCAACTTGTTTTATGCCTGCATATGCTTTTAAGGGAAAGAAATGCATTAGTCATAGTGTAGATTAAGGAGGAGTGACAGTGCTAGTCTCTGGAGTAGCACTCCCCAGCCAGGTTTTCTACACGAGGATTTCTACACAAGTTTTAATCCAAGTGAGACTGAGATCTTCTAGATCAAGGATTGTTGTTAGTTCCAAAACTCATAGCCTAGGAAGAAAAGTAGCCTTCTATGCACAGAAGGAGAAAGCAGGGGTTAGGCTACTGCCGGAACAACTTGAAGATTCAAGGACAAGCAGGTGATACTGCTTACTTATTTTCAGTATAGCAGAGAGACTGTGACTATCGAGAAAGTATTGGGTGCTACACTGGAAATATGAGGGAATTCCAGGACTGGCCAGGGGAAAACACATATGGGGACGGGACTATAGTATCAGCAATTGGGTAATAAGGGTCAGAGCATAGAAAACTTGTAAATTCACTTTCTAGATGTCTTCAGGAGAGAGACTGAGGACAGGGCTGACAGCCAGCCAGGAGGAGAGGGAGGTCTCAAGGTATATAAACTAGAGGTACTGAGGAGCAAGGATGTTATTATGAAGCTGGAGAAAGAATTATTGGGGTGAAATACTATTTCATGTTTAAAAGAAAGTCTGTCAGTAGAAACGTGTAAGGCACAGCACAGGGGTGATGTGGGCTAGATAGCCAACCATCTGTGAGGTTTGGAGGAATACTGCAATGACATGAAGGAGGTTGGGACAAGCCATTACCTTCAAAAAGCACCTTTAAAAGAGAAGGCTGTAGACTGCAGTCCTGCTACAACATGAGCACCCCCTTCACCAGACAAAGTTGTAGGAACATGTTGACTAAAAAGATGATCCATGTACTTGCTGCATCTGTCAACAGCACAGTGATGCTGTGTATCCATCCATAGATAATAAATATCCAGCATTATAAATATTATAAAACTAATAACCTAGTTGTGCAGTGAAGAGACTGCATAACCCCTGTCCTGTGACTGCATTTATCTGCCTTACCATGGAGCTGTTTGAATAGCAAACCCGGATGTGATTGTTCGGTGGGCTGGAGTAGGGTCTCTGGTACACACTTAAATGCAGAACAGCCGTCTATTTTCAGTAAACAAGGCTCCAATGTTACAGAGCCTGTCTTGAAAGACAGGCATTCCCTTTAAAATTACTGTACTGAGTAATGCTTTGCTTTAGTTGTTTAGTTGCTCAGTTAGCACTGTGCTTTGGAAGGAGTGGGGCTACAGCCTCCAAGTCTGCCTGCGTCTGATTTAACTCCCACCCTCCAAGCAGAGGAAGTGAGCCTGTTTTGTGCCAAGGGCTCTGTCGCTCACAGGTGGGTGTGCTCAGACACTCAGGTGGTGAGTGTGAAGTGGCGGTGCCCCCTTCCTGGTATGAGTAGCCAGCACGTTCCCTTGAAATGTGCAGGTCATCCTCCAACAGTCATGTGGTAGGGTCACAGGATTACTAGAGGTAGAACCACATAGACCCATCAGAAAGAAAGCTAGCAATAATACTGGAAGGCAGCTGAGTAGCAACTTGGTGAGGTTGTCGTCATTGTTGTTGCTTTTGTTTTGTTTTTTCAAGAGCCTGTTCTTAGGAAAAATAAATTGATTTGGCTACTCAAGCATAATGGAACCTAATTTTTCATCCATTGTCCTTGACAGAGTGTTCTGTTACCTTTACTGGGGTCAGAAGTCACAAGCCTGAAGCAAGAGTTTCTCATCTACGTCAGTACAATTGATTCATTCAGAAGTAAGGCTCTACTTTATGGTACTTCAGTGTGAAGAGACGGGTCATGCTATTTATTTATTTATTTATTTAATAGAGAAGTAATAACTGTAGGTCAATATATTTGGGCAATGAATGAGCTGACTTCTTCCTGAAAGAAACAACTTAGGAATGAAAACCTGAGGCTTATTGAGCTGATGAATCTGCAGCCTATTTATTTCTGCAGGAAAATGTGGACTCCCAGCAGCTGCCTTAAATGTTCTGCTACACAGTGATTTGTCAGTGCTGTGACAATTGCTTAACTGCTTAGGGATCATCAGATGCAATATATATTTCATTATTGTACACAATCTACATCAACAGGGAAATTGTGTTATTACAACGTATTGAACACGTCCAATTTCAGACAGAACAATTTTTTCTGAACATTGTTGCTTTGACTTGCAATGTATTTTTACAACTATCTCCGGGTAGACACTGCAAAGTGTCATTAAGAGAAGATGGAAGAAACTGTTCAGTTCTAAGCAAATTCTCACATTTCAAACTCTCTATTCCAAGAGCAGGGGGAAGGCTTGTGATATGTTGTTGAATGGAAAAAAAAAAAATACTTGCCAAGATTTCATAATAAATAATAAAATGTAAATAAATTCAGACAAGTACAGCTTGGCATTAAAAAACAAAACAAAAACAAACAAAAAACCTGAAGCATGGAACAGATACAAGCCAAAACTACAAACAGATGTTAAACTGCAGAAATTACTACTGATATCTAAGATGCTTATAGTCAGAAATAATGTTTAGGTATTCAGAGCTTCTTCAAATTTATGAGGGACTTTGAGCAAATAGTATCTGTCAATGGATTTTCAGAAACTGAAATATTAATGAAAACAAGTGTGCTACTTGTGTGTGGTGTAGATTCTGCAAATCCCATGGCATTTTAACAGGAAGCTGTAACTAGAAGATGCGACACTGTTTATCAGAATGCCCTAATGGGGTCTAAAAGTTGTCAGCTGTAAGTGGAGGTACGTCTTGTTTGAAAATGAACATTAGTTGCTTAGCAGCTCAGTTACCTAATATTTTTAAAACTCAAATATTGTTCTGGCCTTTTCTAAATGTACTCGCATGGCGGGCCCTGGTCAGCAGGTGACAAAGGCTCACTCCGAAAGATCAGCTCCTCCCGTATCTCAACTTTACCGAGACAGCAGCTCTTAAATGTGGCTTCTAACCTCCTGCTTGAACTCAAGAAATATGTGGCAGCCTGTCAAATGATGAAAACAAGTATTAAAGTTTGGCTCATGTTGTCACTGTAACATCCAAAAGCACAAGCAGTTTCTGGAGCCTCACAGGGCAAAGTAAAATCCACTGTTGATACTAGCTTGCCAAACACTTAAGTCCAGTGATTCTTGTGCCTGAGCTGAAACTCACCTCCAAGGCTGAAGAACAAGAGTATGTCTAAGCATTTACGCTAACACCTAGTAAACATGGAAAGGTCCATGAACCTGTCCTTTGTACTCACCAGTTTCTGAGCTGAGGTGATAGAAATGAAGATATACTTGGCTATTTTTCTTCTGTCACCAATAGCTTAAAAAATAAAGTCTGTAAGACTGGCTTTTGGCATTTTAAAAGTAAATAGGTCTTCCTTTTACCGTGTTTGGTAATAACTGTAGGTGTCCACAGCATACTCTAAAGGTTCAGGGTCAAAATCTGATTGCAACAGAGTTTTGCACTGAGGGAGGATTTTATATCTCTGTACTACAGGGAATTATAAATAGTCCTGCAGCTTAAAAGGTAAAGAAAACACTGTGTGAACTGTAGAGTAGAGAACTCGAGAGTAAAATATTACACTTCCTGAGGATCCTTGGTTCTGCCTCCTGCATGCTCACTGTTAGAGTTCATAAATGAGGGCATCCTGCAGAAGGAAGAGGTGCAGCTGCCTCGAGTCTACAGGCTGGGTACAGAGGAGGCTGACCCTGCATTCAAGGCAACTCACATGTGAAAATAAGCAGATCTTTCAAAAAGAGATAGAGGATCACTTCAGAAATATAGTCTAACTTCAGCTTTCTTAGGGCCTCTAAAGTCATTGACTATTGCATCTTCCTTGAATTGTGCAGCAGTAGGTAAACAAACATTGGAGAGGGATCAGAGAAATCCCAGTGTATATAGATGGGGTAAGGTAGGGATAGAGAAAAGGGACATCAGGTGGGGTAACCTCAGATGGGCTGAATGGAGAAGATAGCTACTTCTCATACACCCTAACAGTTATTCACAGGCTGTATCAAGTCCAGTTTTGTGTGGGGCTCCGAAAGAAAGACATGTAGCTTTCACAACTAGAGGAGAGCAGTTCTGCATGCATCCGTGGCACTTCACTTTTGAAAAGACTGGAATTTTTCCCATGTGAGAAGGAATCACAAACTTAGGCTAAATCAAGGATAAATAGGTGCATAAGAGCCTGGTTTGAGAATTCTCTCAGACTGGTATCTGAAGAAAAGCATCATGATATGATTAAACTACCTAAGGCATGAATGGCTGTAAAAGGCAGCCTCTGGCAAGTCATCAAAGCTGTTCCTCTGCTTTCTTTGCATTTCTAAGGATGTATCTGTAATGATGAGGAAAGAAGATTCTGAAGGCTCACTTTCTCTCTGTATATTCCCCTTTGAGGTCTGAAAGCTGGCAATAAAATACTCAGTTAACATCTCACTCTTCAACAGTTCCACTAATGAACAGACTGTCTACTTAACAAATAACGGCCAGTTAAGAATCAAGTGATTGTGCTTCATGGTGAAACCTGCTATTGCAAATTCTACCTGCCTGAAGTTTTTTGGCAGGTCTAGTCTGCTAATCTAAATATCTTTGCAGGTCTTTCTTGACAGTCAAGGGTACCTCGGTGAGAGGTAACAAGCACTTAAGCAGTGTTTAAATGTCATACCTTTGTAACAGGAAGGTAGCAGCCCAGTGGAGCTGAATACAGATCTGCCAATTTACTACTAGAAATAGATTCTGTTAAGATTTATCTTCACTGTTAAGACTCATCTCAGCTATAGACTACAGTATTTCTTAACCACAAATTAATACAGTGGGTTCAAATTCAGCTTAATCTGAGTGCTGATACATATGAAAAGATGCCTTTCATAAAGCTGTAAGAATCTATTTTCTTGTGTTTTTGTTTGTTTGTTTTTAGTACAAGTAAATCAGGATATCATTTCGTTTTTTGCACACAGATTTGCCTTTATATCTATGTGATGGCTAGATTTTAAAAACCTCTTTCAAAATTACTTCACTGAAAAAAGATAAATGCATAATGATCCTAACAAATCAGTAAATGTTGCGGTTAATGTCCTGTAACTATGAACCCTCGTGTCTTCAGTTCAGAAAGTGTTTGTGTTAATACATGAAGCTAATCCATACTGAGAAGACAATGCAAAGACAATTACAGTAGTGACCTAGCATCCCAAACATCGATTAAAGGAACTGTTAGTGTTAATTCTAATGAAAATATATTTTGAGTGCTGAAGGGTAGGATAACGAGGAAAGTGATGAACCCTCTAGTTTAATATTAAATACCACTTTAGTTAAATGTTCAAGTGGTGGGAATAACACAGGAAACAAGAGTTGGCAAAAGAAGATGAGCAATGGCATATACAGCAAACTAAATTAAATTACATTGAAGATTTATGGTTTTCATTAAATATTCTTTCTCAAGGATGGAGGCACTCAGTCACAGGGTAACACGGGAGGCAAAGACTTTCAGGGCTCTGTTACAGGCTGTGCATGTGTCAACACCACTGCATAAATGCTTTCTCAGAGTTATTCCACTGGATATATCTCTCTCAGATTAATCCAGGTCTTCTGTATCATAAACCCAGAGATCTTAATACATCAGAAGTTTATGGTGTTCCTTGTCATTATCAGCTTCCAGCTGTCTGCCTTGTCACACTCCAAAGGTGCAGACTTGGGGATTAGAAAAAAAAAACAACCCTGTGGGAAACACAGTTTGATAGCTGAAACCAACTTGAGCTGAAATCACTTGAAGTCTCCAAATAATATTCCCTAGGCACTCTAAATCACAGTCATAGCTGAAAGTGTAATACTTGGGCTCTTTTGTAACTTCTGAAATCTGTACGCTTGCACTGGCTTGCCTGTACATCCACACTTGATGTATACCTCAGCATTTGGCAAAGTCTGACAACTGTTGATCCAGATCTTTAATCTCAGCCTACTATCTGTTTCCCTTTTGTAGCGCTAAAACTTATGTACATGTAAATAAACATAGCTTGTAACTGTCTGACACAGCTAGGAATCTTAGGTGCAAAGTTTGCGGCTGAAATGTCTGCAACTCCCAAACTGGCTAGCTGAAAATCTGTCTGTGCTGTCTGTGTCTGTTTATGTATGCTATGGATGTGCAGTTGCAGTCAGCAAATGGAAATGGAGGCTTCTCGTAAAAACTTTTTTTTTTTTTTTTTTTTTTTTACAGCTTAGGGTTTTGGTGGTGTTTGGGGCTTGTTTTCTTTTTGTTTCTTTGCTTGTCTGGTAACCACTTAAATGATGTAAGCTGATATTTCCCTTTCTGGCTGCTGTTTCACACCAGCACTGCTGACCTACAGCACATCCCGTGGGGTGGCAGAACATCCGTAGCAGAACAGGGCCCGCTTATCTCCATCTTGCTTTGTTTTGGGTGCATACCTTGCCTTGCTCCTGTTCCAGGTCTAGCAAACAGACCATAAGCTGCAGTGCACAACAGCACCTACTAAACAGCTTTTCCAAGCCTGTTTTTTTTATGTTCTCAGTTAAATGTAAAACTGCTCCTCCTTTGTCTCAGCCCCTCTGATCTGTGCCACTTAATGCTTGGTCTCTAGCTGGAGGTACGGCACAGATTTACGTGCTCCATGGTGCCTTCATGTTCCTCTTCTCTGGCCCAGTTTGGCACTGGACAGGCTGGCAGTCGTTCATCCATGAGGAATGAGTGGCAGGACAGAGGTGACCCCAGTGTTGGGTTGGGCCTCCTGAGGCAGGAAAGAGCCCCACAGGCACCATGCAGGGATTCTGCCACCTCTTTGTCCCCTGCAATGGGGGACCATAAACGTGAGTTTATGACTGTGATTTTAAAATCGGGATGGGAGGATTAATTCCCATTTTGTTTCCTTAATGATGACTTCAATGTGTGAGCATTGCCTTTACATGTGAGTTGCCTTATAAAATGAATTGAGGCCACTGGGCATTTATAAGTAGACAATTAAAACAACAACAAAAGAAAAAAAGAGTCTTTTTTCAACTACAAGCTGAAAGAGCACGAAATTACTGTGGCTAACATAAGCTGAAAAAAAAAAAAAAACAGACAGCTTCCCTGTAGTGGAAGATCAGTAATTACATTTCCTAAAAAAAAAAAAAAAAAAAAAAGGCTATTAGCCCAAGTTACACCTTTGCAGCTCTTTCTAAAATTTCAGACTCAAATTTCCAGATGTGGCTGCCTCTTTGGCACTATGAGCTGGCATTTCAGAATGCTTGAACTGCTGGGAAGTAGCTTGTCTGCTTCTGGACTACCTACCAGTTGTGTCTGAACTGGCTGGGAACAAAAACTTTCTAATAAAACCTGTTTGCTGTTAATAACTGGTATCAACATGTGGCGAAAAGAGAAACAAACAAACAAAGAGAGGATAGCTATTATATAGCTATTACTTTGTGGGACAATGTGAAGAAATGCTCTGAGATTAGATTCTTGCTGTTTTATGTTCCACTATGGTAAAAAGATGCCCTGATTGACTAATTTTCTTGTTGCTTTCCTGCTTTAAATTTTGAGACTCTCTTTAAAAGACTGATTCTTTTTTCAAGTGTAGTGATCAGAAAGTCAAGCACCATTTGGCATAGCAAATAAATGGAAAACTGATGGATCGTGTTTATCCGATGTTCCAATAAGTGCTTAAAAAAAAAAACCCACAGAAAAACAAAAAAAAATCTTTTTCCCCCAAGTCTCCTACAAATTTAGTAAAAGAAACACTTGAAAAGACAGATCTATTGGAGCTGTTCCTAAGAGAAGAATTGCATACTGAAATTTGACTTCACAAATAACTTTATGGATGCCTGTAATATTTCAGTCTGGTGGAGCAAAACGAACCTCTGCAAAGCAATCAAAAGTACTGCGCTAATCTTACTTTTACTTGTTGATACAGTTCTTCAGCTTTTAAAACTGTAGAAACAATTAGGATCATCTTACTACCACAATGACATTGCCCGAGAGACAGCCCTACAACTTCCATCTCACATTACTGAGGCTTCACTCTTCTGTGGTGACACAGAGCTGAATTAAATTGCCTGCTTCTCCTCTTATTCCACCCACCTTTGCCTATTACATCAAATGATTCTGGAAACTGCCATGTCTTCTCCAGGGCCTGAAATGTATTGTAGAGTGCGTCTGCTGGAGGAAAGGTTGGGAAGGACGAAAGAAGGAAGCAAAAGGGGAGAAATTAAATATATTTTTTTTTTCCTTCCAGGAATTCGTAATACATTCACAAAGATTATTTCACTTTCTTTAATCAAACACTTTTGTACAGTTGACACAGATTTAACTACAGTAAATGGATACATCCTTTCTTTTTTACATAAGTGTAAAATTTTAAGTGACCAAATAAATGCAGAGGCAGGGAGAAGGCTTAATCAAAGCTGTAAATATGAAGTGTGTGTGTGTAATGCATATTCATTCATTTTTAGGTAGTTATTCTTTGATATGGTTATTATAATTCTAAATTGTACTGGGAAATTCAATTACTTCTACCTAAGGTCATGAAAATCCATTAGTAGTAAAATGTATAAAGAGCCTAAAAAATTGCTTTTCTGCTTGGCCGATAAATTTGGTACCTTTGTAATCCTAATGCATGACCTCAGGTTATCCAAGAAGGCCATCTTCTTGGATAACGTGAACTGAAGTCAGAGGATGAGAGAAGGCTGATTCTTTAAATAAATGGCCTTCATCCATATCAATATCATTATATATTTACTGGATTACACATAAGAGATTTTTTAAAGGTACAGTTGCTTCTCTTGACCTGCCTGGAGTCTTTTGTAATGTCCTTTAATTTTCTATCTTCTTTTGGTTACTTTTTAAAAGAAAATGGGGAAAAAAAAAAAAGATAATGTATCAATTTGAAAAAATTGTAAATACCTATTTCACAGAATCACAGAATATTAGGACTGGAAGGGACCTTGAAAGATCATCTAGTCCAATCTCCCTGCCAGAGCAGGAACAGTAATTTCTAATGTTTTTTTTTTAATGTATTTACCTCAGTAACAACCTTAATCTCTTCCTATATACTATGTCAGACATAAAATTTTATTTTTTTTTTAATGCAATCCTTTTACCATCTAAAGCTAAAGTTCCCAGCCATAGCACCAGAGCACATAACTGCCCTAAGCCCCTTTAGGTACTTGCAGAGAATGAAGGGCATGAACAGCAGTATGAATGGCAATAACTTAATTCACAGCTGATTCCCCTCATTGCCAATGGGAAGCTGGCTAGGATAAATCATTAGAATATTTTTCTGTTAGTGTGCTTAGTGTTTCATTTAAAATCTTCTTTTGGGGAGGGAAAATATGCTGAACAATTTCTACTGTTTGCTCATTTGGCTTGCTACACATGCAACTGTCTGAGTCACGCTCGGACTGCCTGCAAATGGAAGTGCCCATTTAAGTGCATGTCTGATCTGTTTGCAAATGTGACCCTTAGCTATGACTTTACTTGCAGGTTAATGCCATGCTGATGTTAATGGGAAATGTTCATGTAGCCCAAAGCTGAATTTTTCAGGCTAAGATAAAATAGCAGCTGTTCACATTTGGAAGGCAGTCTTTGCAAACCAAAAGAAACAAGTGATTTTGTCTTTCATACATTGTGACAGTATTTTTATAACATCAGACACTTATAAGTTAATAGCAATGGAAATAAGGTTGTGCACTCAAATCCAGTTCTTCCTTATTTAGTTTTTAAAACAACCTGGATGTGTCCTTCTTCCAGCAGGACCACAAACTCATTGTGCACCCATCTGGAATAGGAAAAACGGAGTTGCAGTGAAAAAAATTTCTTACTTGCAGTTCCTTTTCTTCATTTGCTGCTTATTTTGGAATCCATCTACAGTAGGGCAAGAAGGAAGAAGCTTTTTTTTTTTTTTTTTTTGGTAAGAGGTTGCCAGATCTCCCACTGGAGATTCTTATTGTACAATGGAATTGGTAAGATGTTGAGAAATTTCTCAAGAACAAGGTTTTTGTGAGTGTTCACTAATAGCACATTCCTTATATTCGACATACCTAGGCTGATCTAAGTTTATTAATACTATCCTGAGATTCTCCAGAATTACAAAGCTTTTGAGCAAACCCAAACAATTTTGCACACCACAAGTATTTATACGAGTACTGGAAGTACAGTTCCTTATCTGGAAAGCAGTTGCAATAGGTTGTAGACTCCACTTGAATGGCCCATTACATACATTAAATGTGAAAATAGTCTAACAAATAAAATGTTTCACTGACAGTTATAAAACATCTCCAATGCTTTTGATAACTATTATTCTATCCAGTTATTTTCAGGTGTTCTTCATCAATACTGACAGATATTCAAGAAGGTTCTCAAGGAATATTTTGTTGTAGATAGTAAAATCATGTAGCTCATTTATTATCAATGCTATTCAACAGAAATTCTGGATATCCTTCCAATATAAAGGAATGACTCTGATGTAAACAGCAAGATGCAGGCTGAATTTTCCCCAGATGCTGATATCAGAAGGTGATTTAACATCTCATTATGCACAGCATTGAGGATACTAAGAGTTTCTTGAATAATGAAATAATTTCAAGATATTATCCACCTACTGTAAATTCAGTTTTTGAACTGCTGCCCCCCTACCTTGAAATATTTACTAAGTTTCTGTGGTGCATTAGCTATGAAGTATGATTTATTCTAATTTCCCTTACAATATTTAGCTTTAAGTTTGTTTTATATAAAAATCTATATTTTTTCTTAATACTAGTCTCTTTTGTACAATGGTCTTTTACAAAGGTACTACATGAAACAGAAGATAATTGGAAAATAAATCAGAAAGTAACACAATAACTGCTAAATATAATTTCTATTATGTGCTACTGGGATCTCAACATCTTAAAACCTATGTTTTTTAATAATGCAGGAAAGTATTTCCTCCTCCCCACCCCCCATTGAATTCAGGTGTGAAGTCTGCTAAGTGAAAAATTAAGTTGTAAAAAAATATACCAAGGATAAGAACCTTTCACTCCCATTGAATTTTCAAGGATGGTATGTTAAAATATGCTAAGTCCATTAGTCTTTAGTTTTTCTTCAGAGGGAAACCTTTCCCACTGAGCAACCTTTTTTTTTTTTTTCTTTATATATATATATATTTTTATTATTTTAATTTTTTTTTTTGCTTGGCTGTTATTTTAAAAAAATGTAACTGTAGACCTATTGTATGCTGGATGTGTTGTATTATACAACTTGTGCTATGCAGTTGGGCAGACTGACACATTTTTGGTTATTTGTAGAAAAAAAAAACAACATGTAGAACAGAGATCTTGTGTTACACATGATTTTATGTACCTCTGTATAAAAGAAAGCTGGGGCTGTTGACATTAAGAAGAGAAGACTGAGGAGTGACTTAACTGGCAAATAATCAGGTCACACTGGAAAAATCTGTTCTGTATATCCACAACAGCTAGGGCAGGAGAAATGGGTCTAAGCTGTGGCTAGGAAAACTTTTCTAATGGTAGTATACAGAAACACTGAAATAACTAGCTGGAGAGATTTTGGCATTTCCCACATGGAAACCCCAGGGTGCAAGAGGGCCTCACAGGTTAGGAATGACCCCGGTATTGGTAGTCCTGCAGCAGCAGGAGCAGGGACTGGGCCATGGCTTGAGGATACTTTTGGCCCCGTGGCTCCAGGTTACTCCAGAGCGGTGTCAGGAGGGGAGATCTCTAGGATCAGGGATTCCCTCATTCTGCCAACATGCACCATGGTCAAGAAGACTGTGTGCTCTTTGTGTCAGCCACAACTCTGGAATGACCGACTCAGAGAGGAAGTTACCCCGTGTCTCAAAGCAGCTACATCTCAAGAATTTCTATCGACAGTCCAGGCTTCTTTCACAAAATCCTAACCAAAGCCACAGTAGAATTCTGTTTAAAGTGAAAATTGAACACACGTGTCAATTCAGAGCATGTAATCAGCTCTATGAAAACCAGACACAAACACAATTTGAAGACTCAACTTTTCTGTGCTAAATGTGTCAGGGAAAGTTTGTTTATCTGTCTTGACCTCTGTATTCATTAAACATGTAATAGCTTTTTTAATGTTAAAATTACCCTCCATACTGTGCAGTTTTTCTAATTTTCTTCCTGTTATATTTATTTTTTATTTTTTTTATCAACCACAGTCTTGGGTTCACTTTCTTTTCCCAGCCTGTAAAGCAGAAGAGCATATTGACTTAAATCTCTTGCCATGGTCAGGTTGAGTGGAGGACCAAGTAGCGGTATTGATTGTGACTTTGTTGGCTAGAGCTAAGGTTCAATGCAGAACGTTATCAACTGGAAAGCTTAACTTCTGAGATTAACTTCAGCATTGCAGTATGTGGGTATGTTACCATGGAAGCATACTTGAGAGGGAAAACTCAGCTGCAGAGAGGGAATTATCTCCAGCTATATTGTGAGAGTTAACTTTTACAGTGGTAACCTTTCTCTTTCAGAAAACTCTTTAAGACTGTAAATCCAGACTGATCCAGAGCAGCATTTCATGCTTAGCCCCAATCACAGGATGAAGTGGCAATAATCCACCAGCTGTCTGTAGAATTGAACTCATTGTAAAATAAATCCCAGGCAAAGGCATTTAGGCCAGAAAGGTTTCTACTCTAGTAGAAAACTCTGATATCATATAACATAGAAAAAACAACATGATATGCCAATATAATTGGCAAAGCACTTAGTGGTCGGCATATGTACGGAACAGGACAAGGTGTTTTTGTCATTTGATTTTGTGCCTCCATGATTTCATCATAAAGCGGTTAGCTTTGATCTCAGAGACATATATTTCTGTAGAGTCTTAAGGTTCTGGAGCCCTAATACTTAAATTAAATTAAGTTCAAACTGAAAATGACCAGAGTTTCATATATGTAATTGTGCAGAAATACATTTGTCATCTTTTCTTCAAAAACAGAGTAAGAGCTAGGCTTATAGGTGCTTTAAGATAGCTCTGCAACCAGTCTAAGGGAATTTTGAAACTGGACAACCTAGGTCTAAAATGTTAAGACACACCAAAAATACTGTTCCATAAAACTTACCAGAAAAGGCAGTTTTGAGTGGTGCTGATATATCATATTTCTTGTGTGTCATTCAGAAAATGCACTCACATTCACTTATCTTTGGAAGCTGTTGAGTGTACGTCCTTTAGTATTGCTGTTTTAGCTGGTACACTAGACCTCGGGTAATCTCCAAGCCTGTATTTCCATTCTCTGAACACTTTGTCACAGAGCTTGAAAACAACCCTTACTTATGGGAAGCAGTTTACTCTTGTGCAGCATTCTCCAATAGAGTCCTATTGGAAGGATGCAGAGGCAGCCTGTGACTTACTATGTATAGTAACCTACAGAATGTATTGAACATGTCTGAGCTCTATTTACTCTTTCAGTGTTGATCTAGCTTCTTGTATTCTCTTCATTTTGTCCCCAATTTCTGCCTGGTGACTGAATTTCCTCTGACTTCAGTGAGATCAAGATTAAAGCTGTATGTCAGGGCTGAAATCCAATTAAAAACTGGCAAATTTCAGAGGAAGGACTGAAGTGTAATACTTGGTTTCCATCAAATAATCCAGGGTATATGTTGCATAAGCCTGTGCTAATGGAGACAGAGAACTACAGTCATCAGTAAACCCAGGCGCGCATTCTCTAAAAGATTTTCTTTTTCTCTTGTTTATAAATTATACCATAATGTGTTTGCTTGCCTGATCTCAAAACAAAATAAAGCTTAAATCACTACAAAAAAAGTATTTAATCACCCTGATATCTTCAACAGGAACTGAGCTAGGCAATCTGTTTCCAAAGGCAAACAAATCACAAAGAAAAACTGAAGAGAACTGGAAAAAGGAACCAAGAAAATAATAAAAATATAAATTTATCTCCATTTCTACAATAAACATAAGAGCAAATAGCTGACAGAAAGTGTTGAGAAGTTTTGTAACTCCATGAATTTCTTTCTACCTTGCTTCTTCTCTGTTCCGCTGTTTCATTCTGCTGAAGGAGAGTCTTTCACTGAAGCTGTGTCAAGGGTCCTTGTGGCTCACAGCATTATCTATTTCTAGGAACTGAAAATGAACTTTCTAACTGACTGCTGGCTAAGACCGGCAAATCTTAATCAAATCCCAGGTCATAAATAGATATACTGGAGGTCATCTAGAGCAAGCTCCCACTCAAAGCCAAGATTACTGCCGACGCTGAGTAAGCTGTGGCTACATCTAACCAGGTCTTCAAAACTTCCAACAAAGACATGTCTTTCTGCATAACCTTTTCTTGTGCTGCTCTGTTTTCCTACTGAAAAAGGTTTTCTGAATTTGAACCTCTCAAGCAATAATTTGTGACAGCTGTTTCCTGCTGT
Source organism: Anser cygnoides (assembly GCF_040182565.1). Taxonomy (NCBI): domain Eukaryota; kingdom Metazoa; phylum Chordata; class Aves; order Anseriformes; family Anatidae; genus Anser; species Anser cygnoides. The sequence goes on from NC_089874.1 coordinate 81,647,453, forward strand.
GTCTGGACCTATCAGGGAGAGGTTGGCCCCATAACCCTTCTGCTGCTCTTTAAGTAGGTCTACGTGATCCTTAGCCCATTCTCAGCAGTGCCCATGGCCCCTGCCCATCATGGTGGGTCTCTGTAGGACCTTTTCTAGTTTTTCCACAGTTCCAACTGTGATGTGTAGGGCTGGATGCAGTATTCCAGGGCAGCCTCACCAGTGCTGAGCAGAAAGGGGTGACAGTTTTCCTAAGTCTGCTGGCCATCCTCCTCCTAATGCAGCCAAGTGGTTAGTTTGCCTAATTTGCAGTGAGAGCTTAATTTGATAAATACTAGATTGAACAGATTCTGAAGAAATTTGCTATGGATAACAAGAAAATATCTGCAAGAAGGCTGAATGAACAGTACATGAGATGTCAGTTTGGGAACTGGTGATGTGTTTGGCAGGAGTTTCAGCCAGATGGAAGAAGAATGGCTTCTGTGGTCAGAAGGTTAAAGGAACAGGGAAGGTATGAAACAGAAGTGAAGAAACTGAGGAATTCACCATGCAGACAGGTACAGTAGCATGGTTGTGGTCCTTCTGTAGCGTAAGGGTTCCCATGTGTTTCTTGTACCAGAGGGTTTTGGCATTTGTGAAAAAACACTTGTGATGCAAAGTCACACTTCTGCGTCAGGAATCTGTGTGTGGTTTTTTGTTTGTTTGTTTATTTGTTTTGTTTTGTTTTCATTTGGTACTGATATTCAGTCCTTGCCAGTAGTGGCAGATGAGGAAGGACACTTCTGAAGAAAATCTTTCTTGCAAGCCAAGGACTGCAAAGCAAGAATGAGGCATAATATGTTGCTTTATGTAAAAATAACAAAATATATTAAAAAATCCCTCCTCCTCTCCTTTTCCCTTTTGCTTTTGTTACCTAACCAAAGATGAAATGAGCAACATATGACTAATAACAGTCAGGAAAATGGCAGGGGGAGAAATTTGAAAACATGAGATTGGGCTGTGGGATAATTTCTTATTTATACTTTCTTTTCTGTGTTATGCCTAGTTTCATGCCAGGTTTGTGGCATCTCAAAAGCCAGGTGTAGTTTGCCTTGATGTAGACACACAGTGTTAAATCACTCATATCTCACAGGCAGGTGGTTATTTTTTTTTTCACTGTCTTTATTAATGACCAAATCACTAAGTTTTAGCATGAAAGCTGATAAGATTACATGTGGAAGAGGGCCTCTTTAAAACAGAAAGGAGAATGGTACAGTACCGGGTGCTCTTTTTGTAAATAAATAAATAATCGGCCTTTATCTTAGGTGGCAGATCACACTGGCAGCAGATTCAAAACAAAACCCAAGCTCTGGTTCAATATCAGTATGTATGTATAGCGCTTCCACAGGAGACACACATGGTGGTGGTGTACCTGTGTTCTCATACGCTGTACTGAAGGGTCAAGAGTTCCTGTAACAATCAAGTGCAGAAAATGCTCTTCAGATTATTCTTCCCCATGCACCTATACTCTCTCAGCATGAGTCTTTGGCAGATCTGCATTTACAGAGCTAATTATCCCATAGGAGAAAAATATTTGAATAAGCAGTCCTCGACAAGAAGCCTTGCTCCCAGTGAATGCTGGAATCAGAGAGGGAGGTGCTGGCACAAAAGTGTTCCAATTTTTGCTTTGTTGTTGTTGTTGCAGTAGTGCTAGTCTCTTCACCCACCTGAAGCCTCCTGAATATGAATGAGGTGCCAGTGCTTGGTAACTCGGTGTGTTGAGCTGTTTGAGCTGGATTTGCAGAGCATTATCCGTCTCCATTTACTTGCAGCCAAGAGCTGCAGTTAATAGTGAACGAGGCACTGAAAATGTTAATTCATGTTTACAAAATGTGAACAAGAAAGCTAAGTATTTCTACCAAATCTCATACTTTGGAACTAAGGAGTTAGGAATCTTATACTGACAACAGCTGGAGACACTCAGGTAGAGATGCTTGATTTTGCTTCCTCTTACCGAGATATTTTTCTTTTCACACTGTCTAAACCTTTGTTATAAACAAGACCTCTGTATGCAAAATGCTGTCCAAGTAAACAAAAACCAGCTGGAAATTCATGTGGCTAATTCATGTGGCTAATTCAGAGACTAAGACAAGATAACAAATAAACATACCAAAGAAGGTTACTCAGGAAAAGTGAGACAATAGGAGACAAGCAACAGCTTCATCACCTTTTGTGTACTGAAGGGCCATTGCTTCTGAGTGCAATTAAGAGGCAGAATCTGAGCGAGATGTAAGAGGTGGGATTAGAGGTTTAGAGAGGTCCTGCCTGTCCATGGGGACAGTGGAGAGCACAATGATAGAAGATTGGAAATGAAGCAACCTTCGTGATGATGTTCTGGTGCAACAGAAGACCAAGTGATTTTTAATTTTTACTCTCCAACAAGTGTTTATCTGAGTCAGATCTTATGAAATCCATTAGTTCTCTTTCAACAGAAGAAGAACACACAAATGGATAGTAATGTGTCATTACTGAAAATGAATATATGGAAGAAAGGCAGTAGCAAGTGGGTTTTCATCTAAATGGTACAGGCTGAGGATATGTTGATCTGTTGCAATAAACTATAATTCAGCAGAGGCTTTCTGAACCAAACAGCACTCAATCCGTTAGAGTTTCTTATTCTCTTATTTTCCAGAGTGATATGGATGCCTTTTTTTTTTTTAAAAAAAAGTTCTTACTGTTCCAGGACAGGAACTGGAACACCTGTACTTTCACAAGGATTATGGTCAGCATGCAGAGGGATGGAAATACATGTCTGAGTGTTGTTGACAAACCACACACTGTATCTAATACCAAATTGATTTGGGTACTTCCAGTTTTCATGAACTTGTACTAGCTGAATTAATTTGAAAGGGAAACCCCTTTTTACCTTGATACAGCTTGCTGAGGAGGCAATGGGGATTAGGTTGTGGGAAAGAATGAAAGCCAATTAAAAATAATCAAAATGAGGAGACTTGTTGAGGAACATACTGCTTCTGTGAGCTGGTGAGATTTCGGAGTGTGGGAAGAAGGACTTCGTGATCAAGCAATAGCTGGAGGTAGGGAGACTGCCAAATGGAACTGGCAATCAGCAAAAATCAGCTATTAATCTTTGAAACGCTTCTCACTTGGATGACAATTTCCCATACATAAAAATGCTCCTCTACATAGCCAGTCATTATCAGAGTGCTCTAACAAGAAAGTTTGTCTCCACTGGGTTGTTTCTGCTTGGGAGGGATGCATTGGGTTAGTTCAATACGTGAGACGTGACTGTGGCCAGCTCTTGCTGTGCTAACAGGAAGAGTTACTCTCCCAGTTGCCTGTCAGCATCCTTTCCCCATGTTTCTTGCAGGTATGTCTGTGCCTTGCCTTTGCGTTGCTCATCCAGATTTTGTCTTGCCTCCTAAGTTTCCTGGCCTGCTTAGGGAACTGCCTCACTGCTGCAGCTTCACCTGGCGATTGGCGATTGCTGGTCCATGACCAGCTCAGCCCATGACTGGGCTCAGCACTGGCCCCAGCCCTCCTTGGCTTGGTGCACTGGAGCACAGGGGGGCTGTGACCCACGGGAAGGAAGAGGAGGGCAGAGTCCTGCTGGCCCGTGGGCAACCATTTCCCCAGCTGGCCTGTGCCCATGTGCTTCTCTATAAACAGCCTGCGGTGGAGTTTGTAACATATATTTTTTACTGTTGCACAGAAACAACTATTTTCATTTAAGTTTATTTTCACAACAGAGATGCAACAAAGTTCCGGTGTATATTCTGAAAGAAACATGCTGAGTGTTTTTGGTTTTCGTTTTGTTTTAGGAGTGAGATTCCTGCGCTTCTTTATTTTGATTATCTAATAGAAGTAGTCTCTTCCTACTGTAATTCATTTTTACTGTCTCTCAAATATTTTGCATTGTTTCTCATTCCACCACTGACTTTCCAACCAAGTTTTATAATAAAATACAAGCCAGAGTGAAATACTTCTCTGAATAAATATCAGGAGTGCAAAACAAGTAGTCTTAGTAGCACCTACTTAGTGTACCACAGTACTTCATCATATGTGTAATGCCTATGTATAGAAGTCTCCAGCAAGATGAAAAGCCTAAAGGAAGTAAAACAATTTCCATTACTGTTTTCAGACTGTCTACAGAAGTGCACGTAGTTTTGGAACTATCACATCATTAACACAAACTATCAACGGAGCTCCCTCAGTGGGGAAGAAACACAAGTTAAACCCGACAGAAGTCAGTCAGGTTTGTGGAAACTCTGTGCAGACATAGTTGGAAGTTTCCACATTATTAACTCTTACTGTCTGTCATTTTTTGGCATACAGTGTATGAAAGTAAAGTACATATAAATTATTTTTGTTAATATTCACCATGGGCTGTTCTCAGCTGCTGCAAGCAGAACACTAACAAACATATCAGTCTTCTTCAGCTTTTTCTAAAGCATCTTAAACTCTTCAGGTAGCAAACATGATTATTTTCTTTACATGTGAGCAGATGAGATATTGCTTTGTGATGGCTGGCCAACGTACAAGGGGATAAACAACCTAACAGAGCTCCCCTTCAGCTCAGTGGTGTAAATGTTCAGCGCATTGCTATAGCAACAACCCAAAATGAAGAATTCACTAGTTCCTCCCACTGGCATCTCTTAAATTACTCTGTGTTTTGGAGGGGAAGGAGATGGATTTGGTTGTTCTCGTACAGTGGCAGGCTCGAGAGAAAAAAAAAAAAAAAAAAAAAAACTTAGCCCCTTTGATACTCTCCAAGATGGGCTTGGGCGTGTAAGTGCTACCAAACTCAGACACCTGCAAAGGCCATCGAGAGCCCTGTGACTCTCCTGACCCACTGCCAAGTCCCAGAGAAACCTGATGCCTCGTAAAGCCTGTATTTTCTAAATGCCCAAATAGAAAAAGGGTTGCAGCCATGCAAAAACAGTCTGTATGTTCCCCATGGGCACTACCCTGGGCGGTGGGAGAGTTCTGGGTCACAGCAGTTATTTTTGCAACAGCAGTGATGCAAATCCATTTCTTCCCCTCTGCTCTGTGATGCTGCCCCTCCTGCTTTTGAGGATGCCCCAGGTGCCTTCATGCAGAAGTGCCATGTTATGAGGAGTTGACCACTGCTCTCTAGGGAGTACCTTACCTACAGCTCGTCTGCCTGGCTGCCTGGAAAAATTAAATATTTAAGGTGGTTTGGAACAGCTTTGACCGTACTCCCGAATACAGATTTCTTAGTCTAGCTTTTTCCCTTAGTGTGATGTTTGGAAATCTCCATCGACATGAGAGGAAATTAAAAAAAAAATAAAAAAATCTGCTGATTAATCAGTCATGTTTTTTCCTCACTTCTATTTAAAATGCCCATCAGCAAGAAAATTTTGAGAATGAAGACACCTAATATGTAAAGGGGAGAGAGGGGCTCAAAACTGTTAATCTAGAAAGTATTGAGGCCTCTCAGCTCAGAATTAATATTAAAGTTCAGTACTTCTGATTGACTCATATCATTCACAAGATACCAAGCTCTTGAAGGAGTCTTTACTTTCAGATGCCTTCACTAGTTGAAGTCATTACCCTCTTTCACTATCCATGACTTCAAGGCAAATTTGGAGTCAACAGAAGTAATAGCTAGACCAGAAATTTTGTAGTTGATCCCATCCTCATTTTTAAATTTTATTTTATTTTTTATTTTTTAAAAACAAACACTTTTTTTACAGCGCCAGAATAATTGTATTCAAACCTGGGCACCAGCTTTTAGAAGAAATATATTCTTGCAGTTTAGTGTAGAATTAGACTCTGAATGCATGGCAGCAGCACGCAAGCAAAAATCAACCTTTGACTAAGCAGACTGGAAAGTAGCAGATAGTTAAGAACGAGGCTGCCAAGAGTTAAACAAAATGCTGCAGGAGTGTGTAGCACCTGCAGTTGAGATGTGAAGCTGTAGTGGCGGGGAGTGAGGCTTTTATTTCAAGATATGGGGCTCTGTATTTCTGGTGTCGCAAGGTCCAGATTGCTTCCTGTTCTGTTCATTGCCAAATAAACCTAATAAGCATATCCATGAAAACAAAGCCAAAACAAATACTCAGAGAACAGATTGTTTGCCATGCAGAAATCTCTTTCACACCATGAGGGTTCTAGCGTTGCCTTCCTTCCCACTTCTCACCATCTTGGGAGTGGATTTAATAATAGGTACTTCATCCCTTCACTGAAACTCCAGGCAATGTAAGTGTAAAGAAAAGGTGGAAACATTTCCTCAGGATTTTGTTAAATTAGTGGCTTTTTTTTTACTTCAGTGGTTGACGTATGTAGGTGTTGTGAATACATGAGTGGAGTGGGAAGGATGATTCCTATTGTCCTCAGCAACAAACGCACCATTAAAGAGCTGCCTTGTTTGCTCAGCCCTTAATCCATGATAGAAGCAGTTCTGAGATAAATGTGTAGGCCAAACAGCTCAGCTTCTGGAATAACAGAATGATAAGGGCATGTTTGCAGCTCTCTCTGATGTCCCTGACTCATACTGTTTGCTTAGTATTTACATAATTCTTCCTTGCTCCACTGGAATACTGGAAAGTTTCATTCTAGATTCAGAAGAACTGTTATGACACCCTGGTGGAGAAATAAAAGCTGGAGTTTAGTTTTCTGTTTGTTTGACTATCTATAACATAAATGGTATAAGCTTTTCTTTTACCCTTGGCAATCACCATATGAGGCAGGGAATTGTGTTCTTACTTGACATCTTCCATAGAGCAAGTTTTATTAGGTTATCACGTAGGTCAAGATAATACATATATTGTCAGTGTGACTGTTTGTTTTCTCTGCTGTAGAGCTTAAGGAAAAAAATCGGTATAGTGCTGTTTACATAGAGGACTTCTCTAGCATTCGTAAGGCCTTTAAAGTAAGGACACACTGATTTTCAGCAGTGTAACTGTAGCATGTGTAAACGTTTTCAAGCTAGCTCTAACCTTGTTAACATGAGTTAACAGCACCTTGTATACAACTCTGCCAGCAACCTTGTGCAGAAGTCTGTGATACTAGGATTTAACACATGAATTTGCTGCATAAACTAACCACCCACACATAGTTGTGGGCATGTCTATTTTTGCCCTCAACACCACCTTTTTGTTGCAGTGAAGATACTCTCTGCATGGGGATGGGTACAGAGTGTGCAATAAGGTGCCCAGGCATCTTCATCAGATTTTTTTCTAACTACTGAGTTCCATGCAACAATTGCAGATAGTGTTTTTACAGCTTTTGCAGGCTTGTGATTTGTGAAGAAGTCTCACAAGGTTACAGAAGATCTGTGGGGAAACGTTTGGGTGGAGAAAACAGGATGTCCATGTCTCCATAGTATGTTCAAACTATGATTACCCAGCTCCTTTCTCTCTTAAGAGAGGAGACTGATTTTGCTTAAATGCATTTGCTTTTTAAAGAGGTGATGCATAAATTAGGAGTTGGTTCTATTTTAATGGTTCATGTTGCTTTATAAAAAATACCAAAAAATAAAAAGAAAAAAAAATCACAAGTTTATAAAACTATTGTATCTTTGTATTTTCTGTGTGGCTGATCTTGGTCATCCTCGTTTCCACCGACTGGGGAATGCGTTGCAACAACTGTTGCTTTCTCTGGTTTTGCCAGAATTTTTCTCTCCGTAATTCTTTGCCTTTCAATGAATGCGAACTGTTTTTTTTTTTTCAAAGTGAGAAGGAATTAGAGGAAAGACTCTTCTTGGGAAATTGTTGTTGGTTTTGAGTCCTTTATATAAGACAACAGAAATCTTGATACACTTTGAATGAACAATGTGTGACGCAAACACTAAAACTCTTTTCCGTGCTCTTGTATCACATTACTGCAATGATCTTTACTTTAGTCTCAAAAATAAAAAACAAACAAAACACAAACAATAGGGAACAATAGGTTAAAAATTGACTCTGAACTGCCATTTTCTGACTGTACCTGCTTGAGTTATCTCATGCAACAGTTGAAGGCTCTTAAAAATACTAAGTTGTCTACTACTCCTCATCTTTTGCTAGCATAGAAGAGTTAAGTGGATAAGGAGGTGCTTTTTGGTATCAGTGATCCCGTCATCACCAGAACAATAGGCAAAATACTGTAATTTGTTGTGCTTATTGAGACTTGTCTATTTGAGGAAAGCCTTGTTTTTAGTATAATCCTTCATTGGTATCTCTTCCCATTCTGCCTGCCACTTTTGATTATTAGCAAACCAATATCACAGCATGCCTTTTCAGTGTACTATTAAATTTCTAGTTGAGTGATGCTGCTTTGGCCCAACCCTACGCAGGAAATACACAAAATCTGGGTGAAAAGGGAGGCCTTGGAGAACATGTTGAAGAATTTCTCTCTGATGTTCTCTATTCATATGGGTCAGCATCACTCTCCTACACAGCCAGGTAACTCACAGAAAGGGCGGCATGTTGCTCTCCTGTTATCAGGAATACTAATGCCCTCAGTAGGTCATGTACAAATATACCAGCTCGTCATTTGACCACTCCCTACACAGCTTTGGAGGGCAAGCCATGACCTGCCCTCATATTTTTCACCTCTGTTCTCATAAATATACTGCTTTTATCAGCTTTTTTTTTTTTTTTTTTCCTGTATCCTTTTCAGTTTGCCAGTAACTCCTTGAGAACAAGCAGCCAAGAATGAAAGTGGGAGGCCTATTCACTCTTGGCAGAGCCATCTAGAAAGACATCCCCTCAGCTTAAGGACCCTGGGCTTCATTTTTATATCTCTTGGTCTGTTATGATGATGCATTGCATCACCAATGTAAGCCTGATTTGTTTTTAAACATTGCTTCTATTGCCTGACTTGATCTACAAGTATGCTTTCCATAAGTAAAGTTAACTGGCATTTTACACAGTTTTTAAGTGCCTCTGACTGTCCTAATCTGTTCTGTCAGCATTTTGTCTGTCATGGGTAGAAGCACAGCTTCTCCAGGCGCAGAAAAATTCTACTTCTCTAGCATCCTATTAATTAGCTTTGCACATCATTAATAAAAATAATGGTGACTACTGTCGCTGCAGACTACTCTTGCACTTTACAGTATTTAAGTGTCTTGTCAGCTGGCCTCAGTTTCTTCATCTTTTAGCCAGATTACTGTTCACATGTACCGTTTTTGCTATAGAAAAACAGCATTTTAATCCAAACTTACTTGAATTATCTTTCAAGCTACTGTTTTAAACCTAAGTGTTTGAATTTTTTAGATTGTTGATAATGCTTTTGCTGTTCCTTTAACTAATTTCAACATCAAGGAATCCTGCCAGAGGATTGTTTTGTGAATGCTTTCCTTGAAATTAATGAGTTCTATCAAATTATATCTCAGTATGTTCAGCTCACTGGTTGGTTCAAAGATTAGAGTTTGACTATAGAATAACTTTTCTTTGTATATATTCTATCTACTTTTCTGTAACACCTTCCTCAGCCCACCATGGAAGAGGTACTATTCAAAGTAAACAGAAGAATGTAGGTCTGTATTAGAAAATTAAAGAATTAGGAAAAAAGACATGTAATAATGAATCTACTGTACTTACGGTTGATCCTTCGCAATTTTCCTTCCAGCATGACACTACAAATGTCAGGTGCTTTATCAATATAAAGAAAAAGATTACATTTGACGTACATTTGAATGATCAAAATTGAGCATCACCCTCATCTAAATCAGCAGAAACTCTCTGAAGTACTATTCTGCTTCATTTTAATAATTCAGCCAGCAGTACCACTGCACAACCATTCCAGCACATGCATAACTCATTGCTGTTGGTGTACCCTAACTACTATATGCAAAACACTTAAAATATAATGTCTACATACAAAAAACTGTTCTCTGTGATCATTTCTTCAGAGACAGTTTCCATCGGCAGTTGAAAAATGTCTTATCTGTGTACAATTTGATGAATACTGCACAGAAACTGTGTAGGTGAGTCTTTGGGATGCTCTGCCTGGGCTGTTAATCATCACATTTAAGCATACAAATTGGACTAGGCACAGCAGGCTGCTTGAGGGAGCTTCTAGTCCTATCCAAAATTTCCAGCTGAGAGCTCCTGTAACAATTGGTCAGACATTTGATTGTGAAGGTTCAGTCTGTGACCTAGTTCAGCGTCAGTCCATTGCCACAAATCTCATCTAAAGAGTCACAGGACCACCCAGGGAACTAAGCAGTGAGTTATACTGGGTCTGCATACACTCCTAACTCTGATACTCAGCTGTGCGGCAAGTATAAAGAACAAACCTGATCTTCATGCTTTCCATACCTTTTTAATTGAAGTACAATAGTTGTTTCCATAACATTTTAAAATTAAAAGCAAAGGGTGCCTCTACTCTGTGATCACAGAAATATGATTGAAATACACCTGTGCTAGCTAATGTGTAAATAGTAGATGTGTTGCACCTGGTAGGGCTAATTAGTGAAATACTACCCTGCTGCCTGAAGAAGCTTTGCAGCCACTTCTAACCCTTATGTGGTAATTGCCAAACTGCTGCTGGAATTTATTTTTGAAGTCTATAGAGCTTGATAACAATTATAAAACCCTACTTCAAATGTTAGACTCTTAAATACCAAACTTTTCCAGAGATACAAATAAATACTACAGTTGTGGACAGACCCCGAAGACCTCCAAGTCATTGTTAATGGTCAAACTGTCAAGTCAACAGTGTTACTAGTTTTTGTTCATTTGTTTTGCCTGGTTTTCTTTTTGGAAGGGGGACTTCTGTGCCTTGGAGAGTTAATGCCATTATTTAACATTTTAAAATGCAACTTTTATTCTCAGAGCATCCTTTAAATCCTTTCTTCAGAAAAATATGCTGAGGAGGAGAAGGAAAGGCATGCAATTTTACAGAGCATTTGAACATAGGAGCCAACTATCATTTTTGACAGACAGGTTCACTACTCTGGGAAAAAAAGAAAAAAAAAACGTTAATGGAGAATGAGTACTAAACAACTGAAGGGTAGCAAAAGGAGGAACTCAAGAAGTTGAAAATGAGTTGCTAGGCCTTTTAACTTCAGGTCAGTGATCATAATCCAGGCTAGCTCAGTATTGATAAGGAAGTAATTACTCTTTGTCACCTCTGAAGGGTCTGGGGTGATACGAATTAAAGATCTGTGCTGAAACCTAATGAAAAGCTGCACATGTCACAGAAAAACAAATGCAATCAATTTAAACAAAAAGCTGAGAATAACTATTAAAATGTGCAAAATTGATTTTATGGAGAAAAAATAACAAATCTGATACATGTCCTAGACGTGTCAGGACCCCAGGTGTTTTACTTGCTGTCTGTAATAATGGATTCTGTAGATCAAATGTTTTAGCCTTTTTTTTGTTTGTTTTCCCTTCTTTCCCCTCCTACATTTCTGTGACACAGACCCCTAACCAAGAAGGACTTAGTTTAAGAACTCTAGAATGTCACAGGGATGAAAAATCAACGTCATGAGCACTGGTTTCACTGAGTGTAGTTACTTGCCAGCTTAGAACTGCCCCTTTGAATTAACCCTTCTAATAACTAACACTAACATAGATCCACTGAAGTATGACTGCTGAATATGCCCTCTCTGCTTCCCACTTTTATGTTTCTTCCCCCTAGTCTTCACAGACTTTCTTCCAGTAGATGTTCTTCCACTAGGCTCTGTGACTAACAACACAGGGTCTGGAGGGGATTTATACATCCTTTGTACTTTACTAAAATATTTCTTCTCCCCCCTTGCTTTAATGGCAAGATTGAGAAAAATCTGATAGCAAGATAAGCCAGAGTCACAGAAGCCAATGAAACACAGAACAGTCAACTGTATTTTGCAATTGGTAGTTTAGACCAGTCAGTATTTAATTATATTTTTTATAAAGCAGAATCTTGTGGGGCAGAAGGAAGGGAGGAAAACTGATGCTTTTGGTATTCCATTATGTATTACATGATTATACCTTTACATCAAATGGAGAAAGAATTGCAATGAAAAGCCACTTCCTTATAATTTGTCAGGGTAGTAATAGCACTCTCATAATGCACAAAGCTATTAGAAGACTTCAAGGCTGGGTTCACTCACTTTTATTTCAATATAGATCAGATTTCTTCTTCGTCAAGGAAAGAAAGTTGTCACTACCTGCCTAAAATCTGAAGGTAAACTACCATCCTGATTCTACAATATAGGTTTGTGTTGCAAGTTGAAGACATTTTTTATGATGCAAGAGACAAACTTAAGGTAATCCTCCTGTGACAACTTGCCCTTGAGTTTATTTTCTGTTCACTAATCTTGCTAACCAGTATCCCCTATACTATAGTTAAAGACCATATGTTTTGGCAGAGCATGAACCTGAGAGTTTTCTTTAGATAATTTGCAGCAGTACCAGCAACTCAATATGGCTGAATCATGAGCCACTGAAATCACTGAGCCAGAGAATCACTGAGCTGATTGAATGAAATCACTGAGCTAGAAAACTCAACATCTTGCCTCTCATGATCTTGTTGGAAAGGTGTTTTTGTTGTTGTTTATTTTGTTTTTAAATACATTGGAGTTAACAGGTTTGGTTTTTTTGTTTGTTTGTTTTTTATCTTCAGTATGAAGCATTGAAACTGCAACTCTTGCAGTTCAAACAGTCCAATTTGAGGGGTACCATGTCAATCTTCTAAGGCACAGATACCATTGAGTCAAGCATTAACATGAATCCCAAACAAGTGGCATTGAATGTATAGCACTAAGACACTTGGATGAGTGTCTGATTAAGGGAAAAATGTAGCTAAGTAAACCATAATTTGGCAAGGACCAACCAAGGATTCCTTACCACTTATATTACATTGCTGTGGTGTTTCACCTGAGACAAAAGGAAGCAGTTGTTTTCTTGAGGCTGCAGAATTTTGTACTTGCATTAAGATCAGTAAATTGTTAGGATGTACTTGATTTCAGTTGCCTCTTCTAAAGAATACCTTCTATCCAGAAGAAAAACTAATATAAAAATAACTCACTAGGCAGAAGAAAAATTAGGAGAAAGGGAAAAGATAGGGAAAACTGATTTTCTAAGAACAGCTTCCCAGGAAGAACAGAAAAGGCTGAAAACACCGTTAGATTTAGTGGTGGGGCAGGATTAGAAGCTGTGGAGAGCTTCCCATCAGCTCTGTTGTACTGTGGGCATGTTTGAGCAATGACTCATTAAAAGCTGGTTCCTTCTGATAAGGAATTTCTTTCCCCTCACTCACAGAGCTATTATTTGCCCTTGCAAAAGATGTCACCAACACACCAATATTTACAATGGATTCTGGTACCCCAAGCTTCAGTCCCCTTAATTAAATATAATTGCCTAGAGCCCTCATTTAAGTCACCTGAGGAGAGGAATCTAACTGAAAATACTTGCATGTATATACAGGAAATGTACACCCACCTGTTTCAGTGTCTTAGTTTGTGTATAGGTTCCTTAGTGAAAATAGTCCTACAGACACTTTTTCTCCAGGCAGATCCCCTCCCTTCCCTTTGCAATCACATTAAGTACATGGTGTAACCTAGCACAAATGGATCTGGGACTGCTTAGATGCTCATGGACCACATGGAGATCACAGTGGGTCACTTGGTCAACTTTATGCCAGATTGGAGGATTTCAGAAGAAAAGTGTGCTCTTTCCAGAACACGAAATACAAAGCAGACCCTGGTTAATCAGCCACACACAGATAACCAGCAAACAATACCCACCCACCCCCCACCCACCCCCAATGTCACTACTTCATCAGAAATCATCATTTGATAAAACAAAACATTTTGGAGGAACTGCAAAATCTTACAGAGTATGAAGAGAAAGGATGGAAAGGAGCAACACATCCCAATCTATCAGACTACAATGCAAGCCAACATGCTTACCTGACTCCCCAGCAACCTGCCTAGCAAACAATAGAGGCACCTGCAAGTCAACAACCTCCTTCAGCTCAGCTTGTATACTGACTTAACACTTTTCAAGAGTTGTAGCTGTGGGCTAGGTCACTGAGTCTTTACTCTCAAGCTGAACAGGTTTCCAAACCAAACCCTGCAACAAAATCACCTCTGCCCATTCAGTTCTGTATTCATCAGAGTCAGCATACTATTGAACACTCTAGTTCAAAAGAAAGTAGTTTACTAGTTCCAGGTAGGAACAGAAGGAAAATACAACAAAGATCTGCATTTAAAAAGAAAACAGAGTTTAAAATTAAACATTTTCCTCAGATGCATGTGAGTTCAGCATGAATACTCTTTTCCTTCTCAAATTACTGCATACTACGTTTATCATCAGGCTACCATATGAAGGATGCCCCTGTAGTGGAAAATTACAGCAGTGGCATAATTTGCTTCTGATTAACTACTTACTGTATTTAGTAAAATGAATGCAAGAACATGACCTGAGTCTCCAGTAAACCAACTAGGAGCAATCTACCTCTATCAAGACTAATAAAAACTCCAGCTATTTCTTGTGCTCTTCTCCCCAGTTCACTCTCTACTTTATAATTAATCAATTTCTTGCTGGCTTGTATCTGTAAATTAGAAGCAGTGCACTAAACAGAAGAGCTAAAGAAAAGAATAATCATTCATAATCTGGTCACAGCTACATTCAAATTAAAAAACAATCATGCAGATTAGCTCCTCAAGTGACACACAGAGATTAATTGTTAGGTTTGTAACAGTACAAAACCATATATTTACAAGGAAAATTCAGCAGCAGCTTAAAACAGATGCAAGTTTCAATTTTCATCCTTAGTGTTGTGTTTGGTTTTAAAATGGCAAGCTTTTTCTGGTGGTGTTGCCATTTTATACTTTACTTAGCAAAAGAGAAAAGGACATTCTGAAGCTGTTTTTAAGGGAACAATGTATCTATTTTTTTCCACCTGGTTTTCTTGGGGCGTAGATCTGGGAGCACAGAACCAGTGACTCGAATCTCCCAGTGTCAGTCCAGGTAATATTAAGAAGCACAATTGTTTTTACTCTATCTGCTGTCTGAGTGCATAGATGCCTGCAAAATGACAAAGAATTGCCTCTCATCATTCTGAACACAAATGAAGATGAAAGGTTTCTTTGTGCAGTTTTAAAAGAAAAAAATAACCTGAAGGATCAGATACCAATTGATCATTTGCCAATTGACATTCATTTTCATTGCCAATAGCATCCATCAGCAGGCAAATAGGGAAGAAGTGTAGTAATTTTTATTCTCATATGTGTTTTTATATATGGACTGTGATTGCTCTGATGCTGTATAAAATGAAATAAATTTATATTTTAAATTTATTCCCAGTGAATATCTGGCAGATTGTCTATATATCAATCTTATTTAGTTAATTTTGACCTACCCCAATGGTTCTTAGCTAACTTCTGAGTGTTTGTCTTACTCTCTTTCACTTTTCTTGTCACATTTCAAACATCATGGTACATATTCTGATCTTGGTACTCGACCTCCCAAATGTATTAGTGATAACAGGAGTTGCATCGAGTTCTCAGTGCTGCAAAACCAAAGATGAACAATTTCTGTGAGGCTTGCTTGCCTCTTAAGGTAATGACATAAGTACCATCAGTATTCTGTTAAGTGCAGTTACTAATAACCTTTTTTTTAACATTTGTTCTTTCTCCCTGTGCTAACGATTTATATGTCCATAGTATTAGGATCCATCTGTGAGCTTCTTCCCCTGTGCGTTTTCCATACCACTGCCTATCAGTGTTGTAGCAGTGCATGCAGGAATCTGTTCTCAAGTGAATTATGCCTCTCCCTTATTCACAGCTTTATTACTTCCTATCTTAACTACTGTTATTAAGTCCCTTCCCATTACATTGAAAAAGGTCTGCCTTTTGAATTTGAGTGATGGGGGAATGCTCTAGCCTAGCAATTCCCTCACTCCACATAAATTGTCCCCATCAAGCCTCAATCACTGTAACTTCCGTCTCTTTCTTCCATTTTTAGTATTTCCCTCACAGTTTTGAAATGTCTATGAGGACTTGTCTCACCCTCACTTTGCTTCTGAAATGCCACCCACTAAATCCCCATGGCACTCCACAGCTCAGATAAAAGTGTTAAGAGCCAGAAAGAGGGATATTGACTTAAGATGTCAGCAAGGATTCCCTTCAAAAGCTGCCCTTTAATTTGCAGCAGAATGACAGATGTGAGTGGTGTCCGTGGCTAGAATTTGGGAATTTAACCATGTGGATTAAAACTGAATTGACAAGCTATTTCCTCCCAAGATACCTGCTTCGGACAGCGACAGTTATCTTAGTGGATAACTATGTCCTCTTTCCCATCTTTGCTGCTCATGGTATTCAGTCCTGTTCCTTTCTAAATGTTATCTGTAGCAAAGTAAACTGCACAAGCACTGGATAATGTTTAAACAGAAACAACAACAACAAAAAAAAAACACATCATCTTTCTGTTGAGCAGTATCATCTCCTGTCCTTCTTATGGATGCAAATTACATCTGCCTGAGTTGTGCAATGCCTTCCATGTTAACAACTGTTCTATTGCCCCTTCCCTTGCCAGTAGGGCTTTCCAAACTCACCTTTGTCTATGTGAAGGAGACAGTGGTTTCTGCCACTGTTCACAGCAGCTGTATTCGGCAATGATTTCTCATTTGCAAGGCTGTTTCTGTCAGTGGAAAGCTTCTGGAATGAATGTTCCTTCATAATGAAAGTGTAGCAGCACAGCACATGAAAATACCACTTCAACATCCCAAACAGAGAAATTGCAAGGGACCTATTTCTTGAGATCAAAGCCAACACATATGTTGGTTTTCACAAAATCCAAGACTGGCCTGATGCCAATACTGATTCTTCTGTAAGAACAGAGTCCTCCTGTCTCAGTGAGCATTTAATTTGGATGCTAATATCATGTTTGTTTTCTTTAAAAAATGAAGATATCCCTCACCAATACTTGTTGTGATGGTTTAGAGGAGATTGATGCACTTAACCTAAGTAGGCTGAGCCTCTTTAATACCTTGTGAGCTGTTCTTTTGAACTCCTTAGTGACCTACAGCATGTTTTTTGATTAGCACGATGCTTTTATGCATGCCTGTATTTCATTCCCTTTCTGCCACACGCCTGTGTTGGTATCTACAAGAACATTGAGAAACACTTGAAACAAATGAATTTAACAAGATGCATTCAACACTGCTTGAGCTTTCTTATGACTTCTTGAGCTTCAGTTTATTCTTAAGCCATAAAAATCTATGTTCTTCTATTTCATTACATTTAAAATTATAAAAAAGATGCGGTTTAAAAACATATAGTAAATGCCAACCTGATAGATCCGCAAAAAGTTGTCCTAGTGTTCATTATGTCTATTGAGAAAAGTTTCCTGTATAGCACTGTTAAAAATATGCCACCGTATTATTATTATTATTATTATTATTATTATTATTATTATTATTATTATTATTATTATTACTATTATTATTTTGCTTAGTGTCTCCCCTCTGAAGAGCTACAACATTACTTTATTAATATTTTGATAGGAAAATTTAATCATCTGAGTGACTGTATTTATACTACTAGTACTCAAGGTTTCTGTTAGCTAGAAGGTCGTTCTGACCATTCATAGATATTGTGGCCCAAATTCACATCAGCACAGTGCATCACATGTAGCATTGCCTGCACAATGTGTTGATCCATATGTAAACAGGTCCTGAAAAAAATGAGGGCCTTATGAAACCAATGAATCCATTGTGAACACTTTTGTTGATCTGATTACACTCTAAATTGGTTCTTAAAATATTAACAAGGTTGACTATTTTGGCTCTAGGTTTTTGTTCTTGTTTCCATGGTATGAATTTCTATTCTGACTGTTGAGCATCACTCCTGTCTTGGGATTTTCTTTGTAGTCTGGGGACAAAGAATCACTGTTTATGAATAATACTGTAATATACATATTTCTGAGTCACTTTTGCTTGTGCATCTGTTTGCTGTAAATGGAGACAAAAACAGAATTATAAATGCAGCCTATTAGTACCCAACAATTTTCTTATTCATGGCTAATGCTCATAGTAGTGAGCTGGGAGTAGCATGCCTGAAACCCAGGCACTTGTTTGCTCACTTCCCCCAGTGTCTGCTACTCAGGCTGTCACCAAGCAGATGAAGATGCGTCAGCCTTTCTTCCTGGCAACAAGCTGATCCTTGATCTTCCTGAGTTGCCATCCTCTGACCCTCCACTTTCTTGTTAGGTTTTATATCTTTTCATGTGGGTGTTTCACTTCTGAATCCTTGAGTTCCTAACTTGTTATTAATTCAGCACACTCACTCCTGTACTCTGTGTTCTTTCCTTCTTTCTCATCTTGCCTGATGTAGTAGTACCCTCTGGGCCCTCTCACTTACAAACTAACAGGCATAGCCATAGCTCAACAACATTTTTTTTCCATTAAGGCAGGATCAAGGTCACAAGATTGGGTCTCAAATAATGTATGTTTGGATATAGGCTGACAAATAATTGTGTAGACATTTCCAGTGAAGAAGGTAAAATCACAGTAAAGAAGAGTAGAAATGAGAGTCAGGAGGTATTGTATGGGTATTTGGCAGAGCTTAGTATCCCTTGTGGAAATGTATACTTTGCTTTAAAACTATAAATGAATATATCTGAACTGCATAGCAGAACGTAGAATTTTCAGCATCGTAGTCTGTGACTTTTAACTGTTTTATTTACCTGGCACACTGCAGTACTACATGCTTTATGTACTTAGTAGAAAAGTTAAAACTGAAAACTTAAAGAAAAACATTTAGAAGACAGCATTTGAAAACTTCAAAATTTCCAGTTATGGAAAGAGTTATCTCTAATGAAGTCTATTGGACAAGTGTTAAGTGCTATCACTAGTGTATTGTTTCTGATGTAAGATGATAATGTACAATCCGTGGTTTTTCATATACATTTGATGCAACCTTGCTCATATGATGTGAACTTTATTTAATTCGAAGAAAGTGACAGAAAAACTCCAATTTAATGTAGTTTTCATTCTCATTGTAATATGTGAAGTTTTTCTTTCAAAAACTGCAACAAAAATACACATGGACTTCCAAGGCACTCTTTTTAGAGTAACTTTTAAAAGCAGAGTACTAAAGAAACCAAAGCTTTAAAAGGCCTTTTCTGTGTATCAGAAAGATAAACTCAATACTTTCTTCCAAACTGCAGGCCATTTGCATGAATTCAGATGTTTTTTCTTGCTTCAAGTACTGTAAAAATGCCTGATAATTAAAATGAACAGATGACTGAGGAGATGGGGAACTGTTAGGAGTCTCAGTAAGCTCTTAAACTCAATAAATTGTGAAAAAAGCCACCATAATAACATATAATCTAATAAGAAATTTATTTCCCAGACAAGTTCACATAGAAGCACTGCTGCAAAACACTGAATAATAGACAACAGAAAGTACGTTTATGTAGGAATGCATAATAATGTTCTGCAAAACACCAGAGCTATCAAGTATTTTATACGCTGCTCTGCACAAGCTAATAAATCTTAAATAGTGTGCACAGATACTGTGTCATTATAGACACAAATATTGTAATATCCATATTACTCATTCACCAGTTGCAGCTGGTTATACATCAAAATCTACATCTTGATTTGTATCAAATTGCATATATAGACAATGTGGGCTCGGTTTTATTTTTATGGAGGTAGATGGCAAATCTTCCAGTAACTTCAAGGATAAATATTATCTTTTAAAAAGAGTATGACAGTGCTATATAGCATAGTATTTAGTAGGGTTTTCTAAAACTGAGAAATCTGCTGAGTGGACTGCCAAGTTCAAGAAGAGTTTAGACAATGCTCTTAGACATGTAGGTTAATTTTTACGTAGTCCTGTGTGGACCCATGAGTTGGACTCAATCCTTGTGTGCCCCTTCTAACTTGGCATGTTCTATGATTCTATCATTCTAAGGTCCTGAAGCCTACCAAAAGTATTTTACATGCATAGTGTGTTTGGAATTACTGTATGTTACATGATCTTTGCATGTATGTAGTAACTCATCCTCATAACACCATTTACAAGAAAACACCTTAAATAACCCCACAAATGTGAGAAGACAACTGAAAAACAGGCTCTTACTTTACAGTGTCATACCAAACCATTGTGGGACTGAAAGTAGTAATTTAACTTCCACCTGTTCTTCCAAGAACACCATTACAACCTCCCTAGGATGATCAAATTGAGTGTTTTGTTTGTTTGTTCGTTTATTTCTTTTTAAATAACATGCAAGTTTGTGTCTAGAAGACTCACCATGGCCAAAGAGCGTTCACACATGCAGGTACACCAGCTACCATCATGTAATTTCATGCTTTTGGATGCCCCATGGTGTGCTTTTGTTTTTAGAGAAGAATTTCTGTAAGTGATGCTCAACATAATTTAGACTGCTCTTATTTCACACTACTTAAAAAGAAATGTTTTGGAAAGCAGGTATTATCTTTTCTGTTCCTCTTATTAGAGCTGCTCAAGCAGTAACGACAGAAGATTGTGGATCACTTACCTAGTATGACTGCTTATATTTATTTATTTGTAATGCATCATTTGACTGGTTCTTTATATCTGTAGTCTTCTTGGGGTTTCTATTCATTGATCATTCAGCTGAGCTCAAGCACTTCAACAACTAATGACATTTCTGCAAATATTTCAGGGAATACATCTCTCCTTCCACCATTACAAACAAAATCATAGCGCTACATTCAAAGAAGCTTAATTTTTCCAAGGAAAAGAAATTAAAGCTGATATTCCTCGAGCTTTACCTGCAATTACAGTTTTGTTCAAAGGAGAGAACAGGTTGCCTAGGGAGGTGATGGAGTCACCGTTCCTGGGGGTGTTTAAGGAAAGGTTGGACCGGGTGCTTAGGGACATGGTTTAGTGGGTGATGGTGGTAGGGGGAAGGTTGGACCAGATGATCTTGGAGGTCTTTACCAACATTAATGATTCTATGAATGTACATGACTTAAAAAATTGCAGATTTTTTTAGTGCAAGGAACTTTCTGGGCTTCTCTTTCAGAAATACAGTCTTGAAAATAGTGATCAGGACTGTCTCACACACCAGGAAGAAGCATATCATTGCAAATTTATATTGCCTTTTCTAGAAAATGCTTTTGAAGCCTGAAGTATGGTTCCAGCGAACTTTTCACTCAATCGCATGTAATATTTGGAGGAAGCAAGAAAAAGAGAATGGTCTTATACAACTAGAGTAATATGAAAGGCATGTATATCAACTTGTTTAGCAAAATGAAAAGTGGTTGACAATGTTACAATACAAATTGTGTGATGAAATTGAAAAGAGAGTGGGAAGCTTTTTTTAAAAAAATATTTTTATGTAATGGGCTTTTCTCTTCCACATGAAGTAGTCGATATATTTCTTTATTACCGGGAAACATCTAACAGTTTGTTCCTATTTACTTTAAATACTTCTCACTGCAAGGAATTGCAAGGGGTTTCCAAAAGCAGCCTAGCAGTCATTGCTATGGGATTCCTCTGTCCAGCAGCTCTGCCTCCTAGAGCTCCCACAGGGAATCAGGTCTATTCTGGTTTTAATTTAAAACACTGACTTTTGTGATATAGTGGGTTTTAAACTCTCATCTTCAGAAACAAACAAACAAAATAACTAATTTCTTTTTGAAAACAAACTGTTTGGTGCTAATATGTAAAGACCTGATCCTTATAGCTTTAGGACTAAACATTTTTGCAGAAAGAGGAATGAAAAAGGACATTATATAAACATCAAGAAATAAGACACAGAGAATTGACTGTATCAACATGTTTTAGAGGTGAACAAACAAGGGAACATATTATCACATTGGAAACAGATTTAAAATGATGCTTAAATATGCTGTTGTTACTCTCCATGAAAGTAGTCAATAATTCCTTTCTGGTAAGATTCAAGATTACAATGGAGATATGTGTTATTCATTTTCTCATATAGTATTTGTATGCAATTCAGTAAACCACTTTTCCTGAGAATTTGTTCTGTCTGTCTAGACAAAAGATTTGTTTTTAGCTACAACTGTTAAAGTCAGGGTGGGTGAAGTGATAAATGAAGCATTACCTTGCTTACATTCTCAAATTGTACTTTAATTTTGTAGAATTTTCCAAA
Source organism: Anser cygnoides (assembly GCF_040182565.1). Lineage (NCBI taxonomy): Eukaryota > Metazoa > Chordata > Aves > Anseriformes > Anatidae > Anser > Anser cygnoides. The sequence continues at coordinate 81,669,481 of NC_089874.1, forward strand.
GGAGCCTGGCTTCAGATTGTGCTTTTTGAGGCATTTACTGAAAATTTATTTATTTATTTATTTATTTGTTTGTTTGTTATAATTTATTTAGTTTGCTTTGTTTCAGAGTAGACATTCCAAATTTCATGCAGTCTAAATTCATGCTTTCTGAAAATTGCAGCTCAAATGTTCTCAGGCAACAGCTCTAGTTTGTTTCATATGTTAAATTAAGCTGAGACCACACCCTTAGTATGGATAGCACAGATTGGTCTGCTTTTTTCTGTCTCAGACTATTTAACTGGGCACTAATAAGAAAACTTATTCTAATAATCCCACCCATGTGTCTGTCATTGGGCCCCTTTGGGGTGCAGAGAGGAACCCAAGAAGATGGAGGACTCTTCTTTCTTCTCTTCTTTCTCTGTGGTACATTTGACTGCAGGACTCTGAGTCAGGCAATGGCACTGATCCCAGAGGTCCAAAAGGGGAAGGATGAAGAGGACTTGGTGAACAGACATCTCCAGTGGCGCCAAAAACCGTGCCTGGCACCAGGCACAACAGCAGCAAGTCATTCACAAACTTGCTGTGCTCCAAATCCAAGCTTAATAGACAGTGAGGACTTACTCTATGCTATGTATCTATTATTAAATTACATTGCCACAATGTAAATGTAAAATGATCCTTTATACAGAAAAAAAAAAAAAAGCTTAAATTTCAAGAACAATATTTAATTGCAGAGCTCAAATTGCAGATGAAGTGCAGTGGTAGAGAAAGCTTTAAAAACATCAGTGAAAAATGGATAGGTTTATTTCTTCTTTGTGTTTTCCTGCTCAATAGTCGTGTTACTTTCTGCACTCAAGGCTTTGTTGTGCAGGCCAAGTAAGAACACAGATATTTATTGTAGCAATTGCAGAGTGTTTACCTGTTGTAGAAAAATGTAGACCACTTCAGATGGATGCAGTAAAGGAAAAAGTTCTCAAGATGGCCAGCAATTAGACTGGATTCAGGTTAATTTATTATTATTATTATTATTATTAACATGAGTCCAAACTGGGACTGAAAACTCATGAATTAAGAAATATAGAGGATTATAGCATTAACAGTGTTTCAACAAATTAAAGTAAAGTAGCTTTAGTATGTAGTTTTGAGTCCACCGCATATTTCCTTTCATCTTTATGCAATCCTGTCAAAATCCTAAGCTTCATCTTAAGGCTTGTCCAGTGCTCATTTAATGGAAAGAGATCAGCTCTGTCATTCATGTTAATAGTTCCTTCATAGTACATAACTTTGAATGTCCATGAACCCAACACAGGTTAAGTAGGGGTATGGCATCAAATATTGAATTCTGAAAAAGCAACATTTGAAAGAGTGCAGAATAAATTAAAACCAACTTGGGCTCAATAATTATTGAAGGATTCACAATGGAAAAAAATGTGAGGTAATTAAAATGTCTTTTTTTTTTCATGAAGCTACAGTTCAAGATGCCTTCCAGCAAAATAAAAGGGCAACCTAAATCAATATGGTTAAGAAGAGAGATAATGAGTAAACTGAAAAAAACTACCACCCCCTCCCAAATTTCCTAGTCCTTTAAATAATATATAGGAATATGTCTTCAAAGCTGATTAAAATGACTAGTGCTTGACAGAAAACACTAAACATTTTCACAAGAATTATGTGTTGTTCTATTGCGTGTTGTAATATTGTCCATACAGAATGAATGGGGAAAGAAGGCAAGGGGAGAGGAGGGTTATTTCTGTACAAGGATATGTGGTCACCTCTGACCCTCCCCACCGACACTACAAAGTGGTTTGGTACAAGCTGGAAATTACACAGTTGTGCTGACAACGTGCTCTGCCTGAGCTCAGCTTCAAAACCGGGAGTGTTAGCTTGAGCGCAGCATAAGGCTCATGTAGGTGTTCGTGCAGTTTCCAGCACAGAGGTAGTTCAGGCTGTCGGAAGCACGTATGGAGCAAGCTGTGCATAAGCCATTTGTCTTAACTCAACAAGGTCAGGCAGAAAGGTCCTTGATTCTGGTCTTTAAACTAATGAACCAAGAGCCTGTGTCTTCAGAGGAATATCCCTCCAAATCTTTTCCTCTTATGAGACTATTTATCTGCTTTCTGTTCAGAAATGCTTGACTTCAGGTGTTGTCACATGCTGAATGATTTCACCGAATGTATTTTGCAGCCCGATACTTGGAATTCTATCCGTGACTGCACATCATGGGCATCTCTTCATGTGTTCCAGCTGAACTACCTTTTCATCAGTTTTCACCTATGGAAGCCCATAAAAATTTATCTTCTACAAGAGAAACAATGTGTTTCCCTAGAGTTTGCTCGTGTACAAGATGACAAGTGGGAATAAGCAGCAACACCTTTCTGAACTTGATAAAACAGATGAAACAAATGTTGCCTAGTACTTAAGAAGTACTGTTTCCAGGGCAGAGGCAGAGGTGCATTTGAGAACATGCACAGCTCCAGGAAAAGAATAAGCAAGAACATCAGGAGGAAGAAAATCAAGAAAAATTAAACAGCCTGGCCATAGTGGAAGATGCATTAAAAAGATCAAGCCCCTGGTAGCCAAGTTAACAATGCAGCTGAGCCCTGTTCTGTGCTATGAATGCTCATCGAAGCCTGGTTAGCTGGTATTTCTGAAGCCTTTCCTAGTCACTTAAGTACCTGGGGTTGCTGTCCTCCAATGGCGTCTGGAGTTAGCATGTCAGTAGGACTGGCACAGCCATTTTGTTTAATATTAAAAAGCATGCCAGTTGCATTCCTAACAGGAAAATGAGCAGACAACATTACTACAGCTTCCAGCAGTCTTGGGACCAGGAGATAAGTGAGGCTCCTGCGGGATCTGTGTTCTGCTGCATCACTGCAAAGCTGGTAAAACTCACCCATGCTGCTCTTTGTCTTAATAAAGTTGCAGCTTCTGGATCTGTTCTGGCCACTGAAGTTGATGGAAAGACTTCTGGCTCAAATCCTGAGCTTGCAAGTCCATGTCATTAAGGATTCAGAGGAGCTGTTTGTGCTATGTATATCATAGAATCATAGGATCATAGAATATCCCGAGTTGGAAGGGACCCCTGAGAGTCATCAAGTCCAACTCCTGGCACAGCACAGGTCTGCCCAAAAGTTTAGACCATGTGACTAAGTGCACAGTCCAATCGCTTCTTAAATTCAGACAGGCTTGGTGCAGTGACTACTTCACTGGGGAGCCTGTTCCAGTGTGCGACCACCCTCTTGGTGAAGAACCTCTTCCTGATGTCTAGCCTAAACTTCCCATACCTCAGCTTAACACCATTCCCACGGGTCCTGTCACTGGTGATTAAGGAGAATAGGTCACCTGCCTCTCCACTCCCTCTCGCGAGGAAGTTGTAGACTGTGATGAGGTCTCCCCTCAGCCTCCTCTTCTCCAGGCTGAACAGGCCCAGTGACCTCAGCCACTCCTCATATGTCTTCCCCTCTAGGCCCTTCACCATCTTCGTCACCCTCCTCTGGACACTCTCCAACAGTTTAGTGTCCTTTTTGTACTGTGGTGCCCAGAACTGCACACAGTGCGCTGGTGCAGTCTCACCTGGAGCAGAGCGGGACAATCACTTCCCTCGACCGACTAGCGATGCTGTGCTTGATGCACCCCAGGATACGGTTGGCCCTCCTGGCTGCCAGGGCACACTGCTGGCTCATATTCAGCTTGCTGCCAACCACAACCCCCAGATCCCTCTTTGTGGGGCTGCTCTCCAGTGTCTCGTCGCCCAGTCTGTACGTATAGCCAGGGTTGCCCCATCCCAGGTGCAGGACCCGGCACTTGCCTTTGTTAAACTTCATGTGGTTGGTGATCGCCCAGCTCTCCAGTCTGTCCAGATCTTTCTGCAAGGCCTTTCCACCCTCATCCGAGTCCACAACTCCTCCAAGTTTGGTGTCGTCGGCAAATTTGCTCAGAACACCTTCTAGTCCTACATCCAAATCATTTATAAAAACATTGAAGAGGACTGGCCCTAAAATGGAGCCTTGAGGGACCCCACTAGTGACCATCCGCCAGCCAGATGCGGCCCCATTTACCACAACCCTTTGAGCCCTGCCCGTCAGCCAATTGCTCACCCATCGTATGATGTTTTTGTTTAGCTGTATGCTGGACATTTTGTCCAGTAGGATCCTATGGGAAACCATGTCAAAAGCCTTGCTGAAGTCCAAAAAGATCACATCAGCTGGTTTCCCTTGATCGACTAGATGGGTGATCTTATCATAAAAAGAAATCAAATTTGTTAGGCAGGACCTACCCCTCATGAACCCATGCTGGCTGGGACCAATGACTGCATTGTCCCCCAGGTGCGCTTCAATAACTTCAAGGATCATCCTCTCCATAATTTTACCAGGCACTGACGTGAGAGTGACAGGCCTGTAATTGCTAGGGTCTTCTTTCTTACCCTTCTTGAAAATTGGCACAACATTTGCCAACTTTCAGTCCAATGGGACCTCTCCAGATTCCCAAGATTGTTGAAAAATAATCGAGAGAGGTCCCGAGATTCCACATTCTCACCTTGTTAAATGGTTCTGTTTTCTCATGCAATTAATTATATCAGACGTAATAAAATCTGTAGGTTACATAAGAAAAATCCCAGAAGATAAGTCTGGGATAAGTTGGGATAAGACAATGCTTGGTACAAACTGTTAATGATTCACACTGTGGAACACACCACCAAGTTTTATATTGTATCTGATTGCTGAAAAAGCTGAATTAATTATTTTCATTTTAATACAGTACTATACAAAGGAATATTTAATTCATTCACAAACCCATGCAATGAGGTTTTCAAAAAATCTTTGCTTAATTAAATTCCATTAAGAGAACAACAGTTAAAATTTATTGCAAAAGACAGAAAGCTGCAGTATATTACAGAGCAAATTGGTCCTTCACAGCATTTTATAGTCATGACAGTTTGTTTCAGTATTCACAACTAGTTACTTGCAGTAACAGCATCTCACGCCGTGATAGTCTGTCTTATCTATGGTTTCCTTTCCAAATTTCCTTTGAGAAAAGTCATAACCTGGTTGTCCTTCTGTTATATAATATCTGTAGGCCTCTTGTGAAAGATGAACATTGTAGAAGATAGATTATGTGTTTTTATCAATATCAGATCTGATTTTTTTCTCTACTATCGATTTGAATGGGATGGTTTTTGTCTAAAATAGCAATTGCCTCAACACACAGAATATGCTTTTGTCTTAGAAGGAATTTGTAAATTTCTTATTTTAATGAGAAAATCTGCTCTGGAAACATGTCTTTTTCTCTGAAAGACGGACTACTTGGAGTAATCCCAACATCTCTGCAGAACAGAAACAATGGAAAATTGTCCTCAATCATTTGTTTTATTCCAGTTTTAGATCCATAATTTTAGAACATATCTACACAGAAAAATTGGGTTGTATGTTCCTCACCTGTAAAATGGCATTTAACGCTCAGTACAGAAAGTCGTATTTAAAAACATATTAGCTATTTTGTATTCTGTTTCCAGATTGTGATAGCTGATGTGACACATTGCAGCTGTCTATGATACGTCAAATCTGACGTAAGCCTGTGCTACTGAAAAGCTAGTAACATCCAAGCTGGTATTGTTTTGTAAAAACATGTTTAAGGAAATCTAATAAGGACAAGAGGCAGTTCTGTGGGAATATATACACTAATCCCCTTTATGAAATGCCAGGTCTCCACTTATTCTTATATCCATGGATTTAGCTAGTTCATTTTTGAATTCGCCAATGCTGCCTCCACAGCACCATAGGGCAGGAAGATTGAGAGGCTCACTACCTACTGTGCAATCCAGTGCAGCCTTCGAGGTTTTCAGAACCAATTCCCAGCTAGTTTCTCTGTGTGACCCTACTTCCAGCATTGTGGGATTTGTTATTCTGCATTCAGTTTACACACTGCCTTCATGATTTTTGTAAACCTCAGTCAATCATATTCACCCTCCACTTTCTCCTCTTCAAACTTCAAAGCATCCATCCTTGCAAGACAGCTGCTCCATCCCTGTGATCATTTTTATCTCACTTCTCAGTGCTTTCTCTAGCTCCATTTCATCCTTTCTGAAATGCAGAGACCAGAACTGTGCAAAGCGTCCAAACCGTGGGTATAAAATGCTTTGACACCATAGCAAAATGGTGCCCAATGTCTAGCTTTCAGGGTCTATTGATGCCAAATATTTTCCTGTTTTTTTGGGTGACTGACATGCAATGAGCCGATGGTTTCAGACAACTGTCAAGAATAATGCAAAGCTCTTCTTGCTCAGCTGCAACTGCCAGTTGTGAATTCTTTAGTCTGAATGATTACTCCCTAGACACATATCCTTACATTTATCTACAATGAAGTGATTCTGGTATAGATTCTTGCCATCTGTTTCCTGCTGAACTCAGTAGGGAAAAACTCTTCTGTCTCAATGGACTTAAAGTTGAATTTTTAAAATTTAGCATGCCAGTGAGTATGTTTAGCTGGGGAAAACATTTGAAACAGCTTATCCACCAGTGCAATTAGTTCAGAGAAAAATGTTTTCCAGGCCCATATAAGAAAAAGTCTTGTAACACCCTTGGACAAATCTCAGTAGAAACACATAGCTTTACACGAAACTTATCTTTCAGTCAATGCATTTATGTGCAGAAAAGATGAGTTCATATCTAATGAAAAAAATTCATTACTGCTACAGGTTTTTTTTAATTTAATTTTTAAATGTCTGTCCAGATCTTGAATACATATAAGGTATAATATATTTATTATTGGAAAAAAATAGATAAATAAAATTGTGCTTAAAATACAGTCTCTGTCAGATGCTCTGAGTACTTAGTGTTTTCATCATCTAGTGATCTTTCTTTCAAGTGGGAGTAGTTCAGTTAAAAACTTCAGGAATTAGCCTTGAAAAAGACTGAGAAGTTTTCACATCAACTTCCATTATGTTCATGCCCTGATTGCACTTTAAAAACTGAAGCAAAAGGTTGCCAATATAGAGGGCAGTTTTACAGGAGCTCTAAATGGTGTGTGAGGCTCCTCTGCACAGGAGACGTGTGCCAGGAGCTATGTGCACCCTTACAGTGGGTTATTCTGAATACTGCTGATGGAAGAACTTTCTCCCAGGTCTGCCAGGGCTCATAAATGTGAAAATCCTGTGCAGGTATTCTCAAGCCAATTGTGAATGAGCTGCCCTGAGCACTGCAATATGACTGTATTACTCAGTGACTGTCTTTCCTGATTTTGTCAAATTTAATGATAGTGGCTGCTAAAACAGCTGGAGGTTACTGCAGAAAGCTTTCAGGATGTACCAAGAGACTCTAAGTCAAACGCCACCAAACTGACTACGGGAGAATACGAACTATACCCAAATACAGCTACATTTTCTGGTTGCAGACTGCTTGTTCCTAATGTATGAAAAAGTGCCTGTTTAAAATAGACTAACTTTGATCCGTCTTTAATCTCAATATTCAAATAACTCTAATATTCTGAATTTGCCTAATGTAACATTTTGAAAGGACTTCAGTAACAGAAACTGATTATACTAAAACCAGACTTTAATGCTCTGAAAATGGCACAGTGTATTGGCATTTCAAGCTGATTTCTGACTAGAAGAAGTACAGAGCATCATTTCTTGTTCTTTCTTGAAAGAATGAAGTAAAAAACCAAAATCACTTTTTGTCTTTTTGTTCTTTCTGTTAAATTGACATTAAAGGAATAAGCATTTGCTGAAGGCATCCCTTCAGCCCCTGATGCTTCATCTCCAGCCTCCTTTCATGCTCTTAGAGTTGCTCCTCTGTTAGAATTTCCAGCACACAAAATACTGCTAAATCATCTTCAGTGTGGTACCTCTGTAATAAAGACCTGAATCACAACAAAGTCTTTCAAAGAAACTACACCAGAGATTGTGAGATCCCTACGGTGCAGCAATTCACACGCAACTATTTTTAAAGACACTCCATCCTGTCATGTAATTACACAGAATGTAATAGTTCAAATTATTACACTCTGTGTTTGTCAAGGAATGCCACTGCAATCAGCAGAACTTGGCATTTCAACCAATACAGGGAAATCAAGATGTAGCTTAAAGTGTAAAAAAACCTACAGTTGAAAATAACGGATTTTCTGTCACTCATCAGTGTTTTACAACATCAGGATCTATCTAGTTGCTTTGTGAGATAGAAACCACTTATTTGTTAAAATCATAATTAGTTTTTGTTTGTTTTGGTCTGTTTTTCTTTAATGCATCGCTTATATCATTATTAAGAAGGAACAACTACCTCCGATGAATTCATGCATATATTTTTGTGTATATATTTGTATGTATTCCTTGAATATCACCATTAGTACTTGTTCATAAGAACATGTATGTGGGTGCAGCCAGGCTGCTGTCCCTGAGGCGAGGCGCCGCCACCTTGGCTGCTGGGCCCAGCCGTGCCTGGCACAGGGCAGCCCTGGCATGGCCCTGTGCTGCAGCAATAACGCAGCCATGGGCACCTGCACCCACAGGTACCACCACCCGATATGGTGGGTGAGCGGCTCCGTTTGCTTCAAGGGACTTGCTGAGATAAGACTTCAGGGAGCAGAGCCATTTGTTTTATGTCCCTGTGATTGGAGGACTCGAGGCAAGACGTTCAGGACTGCCAGGCAGGAAGGGCTGAATAGTGCAGCATGGTGTCAGCAGAGGAGTCCTCTCTTGTCATGCCATGCTCCTCTCAAGTAATGTCGTACAGGCCCAAAGCCATAGTAAACAGGAGATTGCACAGCCAGGCACAAGGTTTAAATAGGCTTTTGGAGGGGCAGGTGATACTCTCTGCTTGGTCCCTTCTCCCAGCTCCATTAAGCAGGATGGGAAGATAAATATGGTTGTGGAAGTGATGTAGTTAAAGTTGCTGCTGGCACTGCAGCAAGAACTGCTGGCCTCAAATTAACACACCTGAGGAACAGAGGCTTCAATGTGAGGTATGTGGGCCCATTATATTTCTCATCAATACTTGCCCTTGGTCAACATTCGAATGCAGTAAACCTTTCAAACGTTATCCTCTGTGTTGGTTAACTGACTTATATGATGCATTTGTGATGATAAATTCACAGCGTGTTGCTTTTGCACCGACTCTATGCCTCCAAGCTAACCTCAAAAGAACAACCGTGCTCCCTTCTGGCAGCAGGGATGTTGTAAATGTGATTGAGCTCCCTGCCCCAGGTCTATAAAGAGGTTCTATGAACCAACACAACTGTTCAACAGTGACAGCCCTGAACTTGTGCCAAGCCTCAGTGCTAGAGCATACTATGAAGCTATCCAAAGAGGACAGTCTTATCATGGGCATTATTTATTTATCATTATTTGTGTGCATTTGTTTTTGTTTGTTTGTTTTTTTGCTTGTTTTTATTTTTTTCTTGAATACAGAGAAAAACTGTCATCTTAGATTTCTTGCTTGCTTTCACGTGCTTGCTTTCAAATTATTTTCTTGCCTAGTAAAAAAGAAAAAAGGAAAAAATAAAAATAAAAAAAAGAGCCACTGAACAGTCCTACTTCTTTTGTATTTTGGAAGTAAAGGCAGAAGAATGTACAAAGCCAGATCAGCTAGCTGTGTATTTGCATTTTGCTTGAACACTCACACGCTTTGTTGGCAGCAGGGGTGTGTGTGTGGGTAGTACTTTAAAATTGCTATTGACAACATGATACAGACATGATCCAGCTGGGAGAATGACTCAGAAGGTGTCATCCTCATTTCCTGATGCTGAAAGTACATCTGCCCTAGGATAATCCATTCCCCACCCCCCCCCCCCCCCACCCCCCCCCCCCGCTAATTTGTTATATTAAGTTCAGTCTTTAGGTAGAATGGATTGGCTCAAAGAGGCAAGCTGAATGCCCTTCCTTTGTCTGGGAGAGCTGGACTTCCAGACCTCACATTTACCTCTTCAGAGATGCTGGTAGGCAAGCAACTCCTCTTTCTAAATAGTGCAGGAGGCACTTGTTTCTCTTTCAGGAATTGCCACATCCTCTATCTTGTATGCAAAGTTTTAAGGGTTTGGACTTGTATGGCTATGGATAACATGGTGGTCCCATGTGTGAGCAATAATATCTCATGTTTTATAAGATAACTGACTGTCTGAGCATCCCACGACATCTGACTGTAACATCACTGTTAAAATCTTTTGTCACAATCCCAAAAATGGCTATGATGGCAAAAACTGTAGTTTTATTAACTCTGAGGTTCAGGGAGACTTGCAGACTGCAAAGGCACCTTTCAATCTAATTTTTGTAGTAGGTACAAAGCAATGCTATAGGCAAAGCCTTCCTTCTCTTATGTTCCTGTACCCTTGATATGTCCAGTTCAAACACGGAAGTGCACATAGAAGGGAGGTGAACAAAAAGAAGAATGACAGCTTTGTTAGCTCAGTGCACAGAATAAGAAATATCTGTATAATATACTAATACAAATATTCGAATACAATATTCCATTACAAATAATACAAATATTGTTGAGTTTGCTCAAGAAACAGTTGGTTTAGGCCATGTGTGTAACATAAGTGATGATATTCACTTCATAAAGCCCATGTAGTCAAAACAGGGAGGACTGGTAAATTTCAGAGGGAAGTGAAAATTGAATCATTTGCTTAAGAAATTGGTCTAGGGAGGAACTCTGAGTTCATCTCTCAAAAGCCCCAGCCTTGCCCTTGCAATGCAAGAAAATTAAAGCTCTACTCTTGCTGTTTGGTGTAATGAAGGGCCTTGGACTCATTTTGTATGTGAACTGTAGGCAAATCTAACAGTCATTTAAAATTTTGATATATTCACCTTGTAAACATTTGCTACTTTATGTTTGTACTTATTTATTCGGAAGCTTGAGATTTGCATTGGATTACTCTCTTGTGTGTATCCTGAAGATCAAGGAGAGCATAAGTTATTTTGCATTTTAAATAAAGAGAAAACACTAATCTCTAGAGGAGGAAAAAGGCATTTTTATATTTCAAGAACAAAAAAAATGAAGCAAAGCCAAGCAGAAAATAGAAAATACTAAAGCACTGAATTACTATCAGGAAACCCTGCATTCTTATATCATCAAATTATTCCTCTTTTGTTTCATCTATCACAATGTAAACTTTATGAAAAGAACAGATGGTTTTTAAAATTCATATTTATTTAAAATGAATTAATCTGTGATCTTTAGGCAAGGAGTTTCATTTCTTTTGTTACCTTTTGATAATGTCTAATTTACCTTGATTCACTGATAAAAATGAAATGTAGTGTAGTCAAGGAAAAAAGGTAATAAGAGAATGGTGGGAACATGCACAAACTGAACAATGCCATCTTCATTATACTGTTGCTTTTAACATTTCAGTTGTCTTTTGGTTTGCATTAGGAATTCCATTGGCTTCATGTGGTTAATTCCTCTATGCTAGCCTCACTCATGTTGTGATTTAAATCAAAAAGCTAAATAATGGACGAAAACTGGCATCTATGTTAGAAAACATTTGTTTCGGGGTCTTGAGCTTTGGGCAATATGTTACAGTTCTCTAGGTTAATTAATAGCAGATTATCACCACTTGCCTTTTTCTTGCAAGTCTTGGGAATTCCTGCTGTAAGGCATACATAGTATGGTTATCTTCATACAATAAGAAAGAGACAAAGAGAAAGGGAGAAAAGAAGGTTAACATTGTAAAGTATCACCCAGTTAATTTTCTGTGTTCTAGAAGGGAACTCTGCCTTTTCTTTCTCTCTCTCTCTCTCTTTTTTTTTTTTTTTTTATTAAAAAAATATTTCTCACCTTGGGCATAGATCGCCTTTTCTCTAATGGTTCTGAAGCCCTAACCGAATGGGCTACACCAATTCCTCTTTGGAGGCATCAGTGACAGCTATTCTGCAAATAAATAAGCAAACACAATCTTCCAGGGTAACCTCTAAAAGTAAGCTGAATTGTTTTGTATCATGAATTTTTCATTCCTTTTTCTTTCTAACAGAACAAATTGAATTCCTGAATTTTTCCTTCTGTTTTGTTTTGTTTCCCTTTTTTTACACTGGCTTTTATAAATAGAAGTTTATTAAACACGATAGTCTGTATCTTTTTAACCAGCTATTTAGTCATAATGAGAGCTGAAACTGAGCAAGACCCAAAGGAATTATGGCAGCATGGTGTGCGCTGAGTGTTCCTTCTGACTGATTTCCCTGGAAGCTTTAGCATATTCCAAACAATTCAGGTGCAAAGAAAAACCTGACACTGCACTGTCTTCATTAAAAGAAGCGTTTGGAGCATCTGTGAAATGGCTTAATAAAGAGGCAAACTAGAGCTGCCTTGTGCCTGACATGAGCACTCTCAGAATATATTCCTGTTTTATATTTTCAGTTTGTTTTGCCTGTTAAACAGTCACAAGACGTTGCGTGGCATTCTGAGTTCTTATGTGTTCTCCAGTCAATCTCATTCACACAAAGCTACGGAAAGTTGATTTGGACTATACAACAAGTTTCTTTTTCTACGTTAGCAAAAACAAAATAGTGAAACTGCTTAAACTTTAAGTGATACACATTTTAACTCCTTTCTGTAGTTTAGAGTTGTGAGAAAGGATGAGAATTTTTTCAGGAAAGTGATTACTGGGTTAAGTGACAAATGAGAGCTAGAAGATTTGTACAAAAAGTACAATAGGAACAAATCAGGGACGTGGATGAAGGAGAACAGTACTAGTTGAAGTGAAAAAAAATAGATTCTGATAATTTTATGAGAAGTACATCTTTTCATGGTAACTTCTAGTAAATGACGTTCATTCTCAGTACCAGATTCTGTGTTGACTGCATTAATTTATGAAGTGGAATAAAAAAAAATTGTTCAAAAATACTTCTAGGAAAAACCATGATAATAGTTCAGTCTAATGCCCAGAAAAATTGCAAATCAATACCACTTATATCTTTTTTAAATGTATGATATTTATCAGTAGCCTGATTATTTTTGCAGTTGAGAACTTAATGCTATTTACTTTGCTTGCATCATCTAACTTGTTCATAAACGCGAACTTCATGTAAGGCAGGCAAACAGTGAACCATCTGGTTAAATTGAGTCAGATGTAGAATAACAAACCACTCTATCCTTAATCAGGAAAAAAGAAATAAAAATTTTTTTCACACACCTCATTTGGCTAATTTCTGAGGTAGAAATGACCAAGCTTCTCAGAGAAAGATCAGAAGTAAAGAAAACAAAGCACAAGTTTTGAGATGATTATGAGTCTCTCTGAAACACTTCAACAGCATGTAGATAGGCCCAACAAATTTATGATTTCTGTAAATGCCATGCCCATCTTGTGATTAGGAAGAGATTTGTTTATCAGAATGGGAATTGACTTCATGGGAAATGTTATTGGAATAAATCCAAATATATTTTTTCTTCCAAAATGAAAGCATAAATTTTTTTCCCTCTTACAGAGAAATAAAGGAGAAAGAGAAAAGAGGAAGGGCAGCAAAAATCACCCTGGTAAGTTATGTTTCCTTATTTTTCCTCAAAATTGATTCAATTTTTAAAGTAATTTTACAGTCAATCAGAAAATGTAAGCCACTGACATTCTTTTCCATCTGGACAGAAAGAAACACTTTTTTTTTTTTTTTTTTTTTTGACTGTGAGGGTGACAGTGCACTGTGAGAGGATGCACAGAATGCACAGAGAGGTTGTGGCATCTGCCTCCTTGGAGCTGTTCGGAACTTCATCTAAATAACGTTCCCAGGCAGCCAGCTCTGGGGTGTCCCTGCTAGAGCAGGGGTGTTGGACCAGATGGCCTCCAGAGGTCCCTTTAAACCTCAACCTTTCTGTCATTATGTGATTCTTTAAAGAAAGAGAAAATTCACATTTTCTGAAATTCTCTTTCCTGTAAGTTACTATTTAGGAAGTTAGTAGTCTCAGTGAAATAACACTTTTTTTTTTCTTTTTTTTTTTTTCAGGTTTACTCCATGTCTTTTATGAAGTCATGTTTTTTTATGATTGAGAATGTATCAGATGTTCAAAGATGCCAAATCTGGTTTGAGCATTTGAAGAGGAGGAATAAAAAATGGAGAGAGATCTAAGTCTAATAATCATTATTGGCCATGACGTAAATGGCCTGTCTTTTCAAGCACGTTGCAGAAATGAAGGAAACACAGCAAGCTGAATGTTTAGTAACAGTATATGGAGTCCTGTACAAAGGAGTCCTAGGATCCTTCTAGGTGAAACAGTGAGTTTCAATTCACTGGTTATTTTGGGAAAGGATATTTTATAATATTATTCTAAAACTAAGCACTCTTGGAATGTGTATTTCACAGGAGTCAAGAGCTATCACTTAAAAAACCTAAATCCTATGGATGCTCATTCTACAAGTCCCTTATTTTAGAAACTTGTAGGAAACCAAATGAAGAACAATGTATTTGTACCTTAATTTTAAGTGTGGTTTTAGCAGAGGCTCTTCTACTAATGTACGAGACACCCAAAATATGCTCAACTAACCATGAAAATTATTGTCTAAGCATTGTTGAACAGAAAGCAAAGGATACAGACACTGAAATGACTGAAAGAATATACTTCCCACAAGAATCTCTCAACCTTTTAGGTTTCCTTTTAGGATTAGTTTTTCTCCTCCCATAGTGAAACCTGTGCCACTGCCATGTAAATTTACACGCTATATTTAGAAAGCCTACTAAATCAAGAATTAACAAATGATCAGAGAAGAGTTCTGTGATAAAAGCATTTGTGAATTTTTAGACTTTCCTAATATATGATTGGATAGGGAAGAATGTTTCTCTTGATTCCAAGCTGCTAGCCTATGCCCTTTTATGCTTCACCTTTATTGAGCAGAACAAGGTATTTTTCATCAGAGATAAATTGAAAGCTTGTCCTTCTAGATGACATCTAAAGATAGAGATGAAACTGGAGTGATGATAAATTACCTAGTTAGTTTCCACCTTAATTACATTTTATATTTATAACATTCTGCATTATTCAGAAAAAAAAAAAAACAACAATACAGAATTTAGTAATCAAGTAATGCACTTATTGTTTGACTAATCCCGAGCAATATTCTTGAAAAACTTTAAGTCTGATTTATGTGGTTTGTGTTTAGCATGTCAAGGTCATTCCTGTATGCTATTTTTGTATTCTAGATATTTGAAGTATGGTGGTTTTGTTTATAGTACCTGGGTCTTATCATTTCTATTCACCTTACTTGAAGCTACAGTTAACACTGAGATAGTTTAGGGGATGTTGCCCCACAATGTGGGGTTGGTTTATTTTCACATTATTTATGCACTGAAATTTCTGAAAAAATTATGTATATCCAAAGGGAATTATGTAAAACATCATCAAATATGAAGCAAGCAAATTCCTAAATGATGAATGTGTATTCCTTGAAGTTACTAAAAGGCATCAGAAAGGGTAAATTGTCTCAGTTCCACAAGATAGATTTCCGCCTTGTGAAGCACTTCCTGAAGTGAATTGCTCATGAAGATTGGATTAATGACAGGATCCACATGTAAGAGGCTGAAGATACCAAGGATGATGGAACAGATCATGAGTTAGATGACTGTTTCTATTTCAAAGGTCCAGTTATTTCAAAAGTGCCCATATGTCTTTGTGGATACTTCTGTTAGTCCTCTTGTGCTAGAAATAACTTTGGGGAATAACTACTGAACTCTTTGGAGATATTCTGGTACTCTGCAATTGTTTGGCTGAGTGCTGTCCACATTCACTCATGAGGAGGGAGATATTTCTCAGCATTAATTTAAAAAAAAAAAAAGTGGAAGCAGTTTCATTAGTCGGTATGGACACTATACTGACATGTATTATTTGGTATGTCTCTGGATTTGTGAATACTTGTTATATGCATACTGATCAAATTTTGAATGCTTGAACAGGTTAGTGTTTTCAAAGCTTTTCAGTAATTGTTGGTGGCAAATGCCCATAAAATTGAATGGCACGGGTACCCCAAAGTTAATTCGTAGGCTCTCAGATAGAGTTCTTATGGCCAGACAAATCTTGATGTTGATGTCTTTGTGACAGATGCCTCATACAAAAAAAATCATTTTGTGAGGAAAATACTATAATTCCTGGAAAAAATCTCTCTTTTCAAAAGATACTCAGAATTGGTGCTACGCCTCAGATGTGGATAGTTTCCCATATCGTTCTGTCGGGATGTGTTTTTATCAATAACATTTTACAGCTTAAAATCTGGGCTTTCTCAGCATCAGCATTTGGGCAGCAGGTTACAGCCACTTGTTACACTTTGTGAGATAACCTCTAAGTTTGGTTGTGTGATTTACGTGCTTTCTGTGCAGTTATGTAAATGTCTCATGCATAACAGTAGTTATGTGCTGTGATTCCGTAAACTCTTAGCTTTCCTTAATTACAGACGTGACATTGTGAATGCTTTCAGTGTCTCAACAAAATAAAAGTTTTTCTTTACAGAGTAGGCATAATTCTTGTAACAGTTTACTGCTCCCAGATCCCACCTCGTGTAGACGGATGCCGTATTCAGGTAGCTGGCTCATTATCAGGCAGCATGGAGGCAGCACCCAGGCCTAAGCAGCTTAGCGAGAGGCTATGAGCTCTGCTACAGCGAGCAAGGAATGAGAGGAGAAAACCTGCAGCAATGCCAATGGGATGTCTCTGGCAAGTACACAGAAGATTTCTGATCATTTTAATTAGTGTTTCTGGAAGGCTAACGTAATGTCCCGAAAGAACAAACTCAAATTTAGACTGATTAAAGTTATGGCATGTTAAAAAGTACTGGAGATGCAGAGCTTCAATTTCTTTTTCTCCCTAAAGCTGCAGTGCTGACAGATGCTATGAGGATACACATACAGGATTTCTTCTCAGTATACTTATATTAGGCAAAGATTAGAAAACAACAAAAAGACTGCTTGAAAGCAGTACTAGAGCTTGATAAAAAGAAGTATGAAGGCATTTAATGAATAATACATTACTTATTATTATTAGGCAAATGGATGAGAATTACAAGCTAGCCACACTCACAGCAGGGTATTAGTTCTGCCTCCAAAACTGCCCTCCTCAAACTCCTGGCATAGCTGCCATTTAAAGTTGAAGGTGCTTCAGTTCTTAGTCTAAAAAACACCATATGCAGCTCAGACCTGTGAATGCTGTCCCTGGGAACTATATTGCAAAGCTCAACTCTTTTTTTCAATTCTTCTTTTCATTAGGACCTTAAAGCCAAGCATATACCTTTGACACCAGAGTAATTCCAGTGAAGTTTGTGGAGCTTGTCTGATTTACAAAAGCTGGGGGTCTGTTACAGCATGTCAAATAGGCAACCATGTTGAACTGGCAAAAGCTGCAATTAGAGATTTTATTGGATAAGGATCGGTGGGTGTTTTATAGAGAGACTAGAGAGACCAGAGAATACACAAATGCTGGGCCTCACAGTGTGCAGCCTGGAGAGACGACATCTTATATTTACCTAATGATCTGCTTAATACCCAACTGAGATACTCAGATAAACAATGGTTAAAACATTCAGGCTTCATTATAGTTTTTTTTTTTCTTTATTTTTTTCTTTTTTCCTTTTCTTCCCCCCCCCCCCCCCCCCCCCCCAATAAACAAGGGAATTGAGTTAATATAAAG
The DNA here is from genome assembly GCF_040182565.1 of Anser cygnoides. Taxonomy (NCBI): domain Eukaryota; kingdom Metazoa; phylum Chordata; class Aves; order Anseriformes; family Anatidae; genus Anser; species Anser cygnoides. Next base: position 81,687,042 of record NC_089874.1, read on the forward strand.
GAGTAAATTTCTTTCACACCTTGAACTTGCATCTTAATAACTCCATCTGCAGCTGCTTCCTGGGATCAAAATAAACTTGCTCTTTAGGAGCTTGAACGTCATAGGCTTTTAAGATTATGTTTCTGTTTAGCTCTCTGAATTCTGACTCTAGAAGGAAGATTTGGACCCAGTGGGAGGAGATGCATGAATTTTGTAGCAAGAGTGCATGTTCTTGAATATGTGTGTGTTAATACCTGCCGGTGATTATCATTATGAATTTCTCTGTGTGCACAGTGGTGATGCATAATATTAATCTTTCCTCTGTAAGGTTCTTATAAATTAATGTCGTTTACACTGAATGAAAATCCTCCCCTTTGAACTTTTTTTTCTTTTCTGTGCTTTAATTAGATGCAAAAACAAAAAGATTTTACTGAGTTATTGGAGGGAATAGTTGTTGAACTTCGGCAGAAGCTACAGTTCTGCAAGTCTTCTCGTACGTGCTACCTTTGTTGATCTACTGTGTTGCATTCCCAGCTTCAAATTCTGAAGCAGAACATGCAGCAGTAAGATCCAGCTGTTTATTTAAATCATTTGTATTTGCTTTTCTCTTCTCTAATATGTGTGCCCTCTCTCAAGGCCCTGCATAGTTATGATTATATTTCAGTGGCTTGAATTCCACATGCATCCCCCAGGTCTTGTGTTGCCTGTTGGCTGGAAGGCTTTTTTTGGCAACCAGGCGATGGGTAATATTAGACACAGGAACACAAGCAGAATTTGAGCTCTCTTCATGAAATCTTTTCTCTATCTTGAGTTTGGGGGTTTGCTATTCTGCAAGTTATGAAAAATGCATATACAATTTGAATAGATCTGCAGTGGTTCTAATCCATTATAACAAAAGTGAATGCATACACTGTTTTGCGCTTGCACCTACTCATCTCAAGCAAAGGAAAACCTCAGAGAGATCATACTGTTTGGCTTGGCATATTACAGAGGCTTCAGGTCTTACAAGTAAGCAGTACCAAGAGGCCAGCTCTTAGATCTCCATGGAAATTCTCCCTGTTGCAATTTTCTAACTCAGACTGAACAACTCTGTAACACTAAGTTCCTGTCTCTGACTTCTCACCCCAAATCAGAAAATACCCTTCTCTTTTCTTGCCAGCTTTTGTGATGGTGATATTACATATTATTGGATAAGATATTGGGAGTAAGATTTGTGCTTCTTGCACATCATGGAGTGATGGTCATAGCTGCGTTGTAAATTTTCATGTTATAGGTATGCATAACAGTAAGTAGGAGATCTTTATGGGAACAATAATCACAAATCCAAGACAAATGTTGATCAGACAAGTTTAGTTTATGCATTAATAATACAGAAACATGGCATAACTCTGAAACACTCCTAGAATGTATTTTTACCTCTGGTTTAGATTCCTGAAAAATTGTGTTGTGTGTTTTTCTTTGCATGCATACAACCTCAAGAGGAAAGAAAACCAGACTGGGTATCTGATGGTGTTTTCTGTGCTGCATGTAGTGCTGTGGGGTTCATCTTATATAAACAGAGCTGAGCTAGTGTTTAGATGAGATGTCTGGAACAGAATTTTGTCCTGAATGACTGATCTGCAATACAGAGAAATTTATGCCTAGTCCACTGAGGTGGACTAGACACTTTTTTTTTTTTTATGTGTCTGTTTTCTCTCTTACTTTCTTCTCTTTCTCTGATAAAGGCTGTCTCTCACTGACTGACAAAAATCCATCATAAACTAAAGTTATCATAGACCTGAGATGCAGTCAGAATGAAAATAACCTTCGTTAATGCCCCAGTTCTGTTCAGGGAATGGTTTTGCATATTCTCAGCTGTTGCTTCAATTGCTGTCAGTATGTAGTGGAACAACTGAGAGCAGTTTGTGATCCAGTGACTCTCGCGATGCCAAACCAATATGCTTTTGATGGAAATTGGAATGTGAACAGTTCATCTCAGCTGTTACCAGGTGCTGAGCCTGGTAAATGTAAGATGTTACTGATGCCCACCTGTGATTTTCCCTTTTGCTCACTCCTAACAAATGTTTGAATGAGCTGTCTTATTCAGTCTGTGGTTTAGTATATTTTTACCTTTGCCACAGGCAGTATGAAGTGAATTTGAGTTTTCTAAGTGGTTGACTTCCTCCTTTAGGGCACCTATGTCCATAGACTAAAAGTTGCTTCAAGTTTGTATGAGCTGCTATAGATTGCAAGTATCAGTGGCTTTATCTGGCTTTGTATGTAATAAAAGTGCTTTGCATTGCAGTATAGTGTTCCATATGAAATCCTGAATCCATTTGCCGATCTGCCTGTATGTTTATTTGTGCCTGCATGTGCACAAAGAAGGTGAATGTGAAGGAAGTGGCAGCTTACTTTGCTTTCTTAGACCTTACCTCAGAAATGTTCTGAATTTTTTTAAAGTGACTTCAGAGAACACAAACTTTGACAAATATTTCATTAACCACAGTGAAAGTAAGAAGGAATTGGTTCTGTAATAATATTCTCCACAGAGCAGAGAGGAAGTAAATTGCTTCTATTAAGGGAGTAAGCACAGTATTTCTGAAACTGTGTATGTGTCCAAAGGCTTCTGGTTCACATCTAATAAGTGCTCTGAAAATGCTCTGTGTGAACCAGAGGAACAAACCAACCTAACATCACTTTTTGAGTATGCTAAAAATCAATTTGTAAGATTACACAAATACCGATTTTTTTTTCTCTTGAAGGGAGTTCAGATACAGCTTAATCACAAATTCTTCATGAGTGTTGAACATCGTAAAATGTTCTCGTTAATGACCATATCTCTATATCTCTTTCCTTTGTGAAGGAAATAATATGACTTTCATTCTGCTTTTTCCTTAGGACAACATTAAACCCACATGTTATGCTACAAGAACTGCAGGCACACAAAAATTAAACAATTAAAAATAAATAGTCAAAGTGTTTTTATGTGTTAAGAATGAACGGGAGAGTATATTTAGAGTAGAGGAATTGCTTTTCCTGAGTTTGGTGGCAAAACTACTGTTTATTTTGTGAGGAAGCGAATCCAGATGCAAATTGTTTTACATTTGAATATTCTAGCTCTGCTGTCCTTAGTAACTCTCTCTGCAGTAAATATGGATCTGAAAGAGGATGGGGATGTCTGTCCCTCTCTGTAGTATGCCAGTCAGTGGGAATACAAAAGTTGCACTGTTCTTTGTTTACTCAGATGTTCAAAGCTGTTAACTTGAGAAACTAGACCAAGATATGAAAGAGAAAGAAGGCTGCAAACTCATCACCCAGCCTTGTGAGGGTGGATGGAGAGAGGAAAGAGGCGACTCATCTGTGCTAATCAACATGGGAAATCTATTGTGGCAGAGTTATTTAACAGCAGAAAAAAAAAATTCAGCAAAACAAATAAGAAGGTCACAACTTAACATTCCTTTCTTACGTAAAATCCTTCCTTCTCGGAGCCTGTATTTGGGAAATGTAGACATCTGCTTGTGTGATAGCATCTAGAATGGTTTGTGGGCTGCCAGGGTATGTTGGGAAGGCTGAATGTGATATCCAGAGTGATAGGAAACATCCTTTCTTTTGGAGATAGAGCAGAGCAGTGAGAGATGATGTTGCTGTGATCTGGAGGAACAGCCTGGTAAGAAGCATAACCTTGTTTTCCTCATAATGTAGCACAGTGCTGTCCCCAGCACATTTTATCACTTTTTCTCCTTTGCTTTTACTGCAGCATGCTCTGGGGAAGTACAGCTTTAAAGACAGAATGACAGTGGGATGCAGCCAGCTGGCATTTGACTTTGAAGCAATGCTTACTCATAGTATGAGCAGAGGAGGAAGAAAAGATACAGCGGAGGGTCCATCATCCAATGGAGACCCAACAGTACCCTCTTCTCACTCTGCAACATCATTTGTACAGTTCTGTCTAGCACTATTCCCTGACCAGTTAACAGCAATTAATGGCTACTTGGAAAGAAGCTCTCCAAAGAAAATCACAGAATCACAGAATTGAAGGGGTTGGAAGGGACCTCGAAAGATCATCGGGTCCAACCTCCCTGCCAAAGCAGGTTCCTCAGAGCAGGCTGCCCAGGTAGGCGTCCAGACAGGCCTTGAAAATCTCCAGAGAAGGAGACTCTACAACCTCCCTGGGCAGCCTGTTCCAGTGCTCCGTCACCCTCACTGTGAAGAAGTTCTTTTGCATATTGGTGCGGAACTTCCTGTGCTCTGTCTTGTGGCCATTGCCCCTTGTCCTGTCCCCACAAACCACTGAAAAGAGGTTGGCCAAATCCCTCTGTCTCCCACACCTCGGGTATTTATACACATTGATGAGATCCCCTCTCAGTCTTCTCTTCTCCAGGCTGAACAGACCCAGGTCTCTCAGCCTTTCCTCATAGGAAAGATGCTCCAGGCCCTGTATCATCTTTGTGGCCCTCCGCTGGACTCATTCCAGGAGATCCCTGTCTTTTTTGTAGCGGGGAGCCCAGAACTGGACACAGTACTCCGGGTGAGGCCTGACCAGGGCAGAGTAGAGGGGGAGGATCACCTCCCTTGACCTGCTGGCCACGCTCCTTTTAACGCACGCCAGGATCCCATTGGCCCTCTTGGCCACCAGGGCACACTGCTGGCTCATGGTCAACCTGTCGTCCACCAGGATCCCCAGGTCCTTCTCCTCAGAGCTCCTTTCCAGCAGGTTGTACCCCAGCCTGTACTGATACGTCCGGTTGTTCCTTCCCAGGTGCAGGACTCTACACTTGAAAAGACAATTCCTAAAAAAAAGACAAGACAATCCCTATTTTATCCATGCCCACTGACACATGACTTATTTTTGACCATGCCCACCCCTGTTGCTGTAACTAGTAAAATTTACAAGAAAGCAACTGTCTTCAATTATTCTTGGGTTTAATGTCCCCCTGGATGGGGTTAATCCTCTTTTTAGATTGGTTTCCATCAAGCAGATAGACTTTAACAGATTTCAAATTATAAAGAATATAGGTGAAATCAAGCGCATGCTAGTTTAAAACTGGGATGGAGGAGCTTTGAGAAAGCCTGGACCAAAAAAAAACCAACATTATTTTAGTCTGATGGGGAGTTTAATGTGTTAAGAATTCATCTGATTTCTTTAAATAGCATAAAGTCCCAGGAAAGGGTTCTCTCCTGCTGTTTTCACACCTGAAAAAAGTGTCTGCTGTATTGAACTGATATATTATACAAGAACTTATTTCATTAGTCCAACTTCATATCAGAAAAAAAAAAAAATGCATTTTTTCTTGTAGTTAGAGAACTCACTGCTATATATAGAGTCTCTGGAATCCAACAGATTTTGCAAACAAATAGCTGTACATTTTCACTGAGACTCAGACACATCTGTAGCATAGGTGAGTCCTATAGTACAGGATAAAGTTGCCATTGTGAAAAGTGTCATTTTTTTTCTGGTGTAAGAGCTTCTGACCTACTAAAGTTTTAGAACTCAATAGTATGCAAATTAGTGCTACCAGGGACTGTGCAAACATCTTTGGTTTTGCAGAACAACATTTTCAGTTTCTGCCTCTGTGGGAATTGGAAGGAAAGACCTGGGAAAATACGAGAATTGAGAATGAGATATATGATATTGAGATATGTGATACTGAGAATTATTTTGTTTCTGTTGGCATACAGGAATATATCATACATAGATGAAATGTGCAAAAGTCAGGATGATGTTTCTGCTTTCCTGGCTGTCTGAAACAAAAGTGCATAAGAAGTGAGTAATTAACCACTTTTGCAAACTACTGAATTTTGCAGCTGCAAAAAGAGCTATCCAAATGCTTCCTGATTATTTTTTAATGAATGACCATTGCTTATGACAGTTATAGATAATTTCTAAACACTGTGCAGAGGATTCACCATACAAACCAAAAAGAACGGTAAGCCTCTTAGGCAAACGTTTCATATTATTATGAATAGTGTAATATAGTGTAATAGCATTAGTGAAATAAGCTCAGAGAACTAAGCATCAGTTATGCAATAGCATAAATCCAAATTCCATTAACCTTACTGACTTATACTTCAGAAAATATGCAGACCAGTTGGAAAAAGTCCAGAGGACAGCAATGAGAATGACCAGAGGTCTAGAAAACATGACCCACAAAGAAAGATTGCATGAATTTACTAAAGACGAAAAGCTAATAGGGGATATAAATTCAGTAGATAAACATAATACATATTGCGCAGTTGTGAGGGATAAAAATACTTGTTTTTAAAGTCGAAAGTAGAAAAAAAAAAAAAAAGCAGTGAAGGTATCAGTATCTCCTACACTAAAGTATCAAAATATACACAGAACCTTGAGGAAGTGACTGATATGCTTGTTAATGCCTGTTAAAAAAATGCTGGGAGACTGAAGATCAGAAAATATAACTTCTTGATGCTTCTCCTCCCTTCTCTCTCCCTGATCTTTCACTACATTACTTTTTTTGTTTAATCATGAGTTTGAAGAGTTTCACATCAGTTTAATACTTCCTGCACCACTTGCACATTCCTATAAGATCTTTCCCAGATATGAAAATGTGCCCATCGATGGACAATACAAAAGTGACAAGTGCTGCAATGAACACCACTGAGACGGGTCATCACAAAAAAATGCACATTTCTCTCTATGTATGAGTCACTTATAAAGATGCTAACTGGCTAAAATAATGAAAAGCCATGTATTTGTTGTGTTGAGATGAACATCAGAATCATGCTGTTCTTTCCGTGCACAGCACACTTCCACTGTGTAAGACATTGTGCACACCAAAATAGTTTTGAAGTTACTTAGTTGAAGAATATCCCAAAGCATGTGCTTCACCCAGATTTATACCACTGCTTATGCTTGATCACTGGTATCTATATCACTTACTTCTGGTCATCTCTGTGGAAACAAGAAAACAGATTTATTTTTTTCAAATTTCAATTAATTATTAATCTAGATATCATTCAGTAATTTGTAGTTTATCTCAGCTCCAATCTATTTCTCTCTGCCACATACAGACTTCATTGCCCTGAACAGTAGGGTTATCTACAGCGTTTACAAAATCAGTAACCTGTCTTCAGCTTACTAAAATCAAGATTATAATCATCAGCAAACTTTGTAATGTTTACAGCTTAATTTTAGAAGCTTCTCTGAACCTTAACTTGCAAATCTTTCTGGAAAAATCAGAATAAATTTTCTGAAGATTCTCCTGTATGTGGGTTGACTTCCAGGAAGTGATCTACAATTGCTATTTGCATATCCACTATTGTTTTTAAGACACAACTTTTTTTTTTTTTTTTTTCCAGGGGGATGCAGCAGAGGAAAAATTAGATGACTGGAGAAATCTGCTGATTAGAAAGTAGTCAAAAGGGGTATAAATATGCTTCTTTGCTGATGATCAGTCAAGAACAGTTGTTTGTTGCTGCTTCTTTTTAATACTCTGTTGTCAGTTGAAGAAAATAAGATGTTCGTATTTTTTTCAGGAACATTTTGAACTGAGCTTTGTTTCAGTTTGGAAAATTCCATTATCCCCAGTTTCATTCATGTGGTACTGATACAAAAGTCTTGTAGACTGACATTCAAAATGTTGTGCAGTACGGAGTGCTGAGCAAACAAAAGGGCATGGCTATGCAATGGCTAGTTAGGATCTAAACAATCGTATTAAATACTTGGTTTAAGGTTACTGGTACAGGGGAGGAAGACATGGGAAGAAACCTTGCTTCTTAAATCTCTAGTAGTAAATCATGCAGGAAGAAGGATAAACAGGATTTTAGATTGCATACAGCTGAGAGAGATCAGGAGAGCATCTTGGCAGGGGAGGAGAGTGAGTGCAGAAGAACATTGAAATCTCTCTCTGTATAAGGCTATTCAGTGCAATTGTTCTCAATTGAAGGTAGTCTGTATTTAATATTCAGAGAAAGGGCCAAGAAACCTTGAATTTTCTGGTCATGGGTTAATCTTCCCTTGAGCAGTTAAAAATATTAACAACCGTTTTTGTTTTGATCGCCATTACTTACCTCAGCCCAAGATGAGCTGGGACAATTTGCATGACTGCACCTTCACAATGAAGAGTGAATGCAAGGGAGTGTTTTCTGTGTGAGAACTGAACATGAACTTGGTGAGTCAGCCTTCATAAGACTGTTGTTAATTATCACTAAAGAATCAGCTTCTGCTGGAAGCTTTTGTGAAATGCAGCCTAGGCCACTGTTTTATACAACATACTTTTTTCAGAGACATTGTGCTAGCAGCTTTTTTCAGTTTAAATTGAACATCTTTGTTGATGTTTAAGGAGATTCTTCCAGTGGGACGTAATCACGCAGCCTGCTTTTTAAAGCAACTCAGCCTAGAGTAAACAAAAAGAACACCTGAAGTCTACTTCTTGTTCATATGCACTGCCTCAGGCAAAAAGGCAGCAGAGGTATTTCTTCCACATCCTAAAAGGTCATGGTAGGTGCATGCAGACAGGGAAACCATAGGAACCAGGTGGAGAAGTAAATTGACTGTGAGAGTAAGGTGATAACCAAATTCTTCTTCAGGTCTTTATCGCTGTTGTCAGGGTACTAGGTCCTGTGATCCACAGGCAACACACTGAAGATCTGGGCCACAGGGTTGATAGGCAAATTACTGGGGAAACTGGCTGTGCCCAGGAGGGAAGGTCCGTTGTGCTCTCCTCATATCAGCACTCTAGTACAAGACAGAGTCTGACAATAATGTCCATGCTTGCTTATTTGAAAATCTTTCTGTTGTGGGGCTAGTTCTTCATTTTTATTTTTTTATTTTTTCCTACGTTCTATATCCAGCCTGGCGATGGGCATATGCATTTGCATGTGGTGGCATTTATCTGAGAAACACTTCAAACCTGGGAAAAAAAACAGTGTTGATTTTGTTCACTTTCATGCAAGGAATGATTTTTGAGACTGAACAGATCATTTTCTCACCCCCTTTCACGAGCTGTAAGCAACTGTACTGTCTGTCTTTGAAATTCATGTACTTCAAAAGAGAAAAAGAGAGCAGTCAGTGCATTCAGCAGGTAAGTGTACACCCAGTGAAAAGCCTGGTAACTTTCTGTCACTGTATGTTCATTTCGTTGCTTCAGTTGCTGTTACAGATGCCAATTCCTGGTCCTTGGTTCTCCTGTCACTGGTGAAGAGCAACCACAGCAGCTTAGTTTCCCTCTTTTTTTTCAGAGATGACATCTGGGTTAGATGATACAGCCTACTTCAGAAACTTCTGCTGAGTGCTCCTAGATGAATAAGCTGTCCAGCTCTTCTGCAGGGAAGCCTACAAGTGGTGTTTACACAGCCCACTTTAAAGTGCCTAAGACAGGAAGGTGGATGAATGGGAAGAGAGAGGGACTTCCGCTCAGGAGGCCATTGACTGATTGCTATTTGGGGATAGTAATGCCAAGTCACATGAGTAAGTTTGCTAAGGGAAAATAAGTCAAGTTCTTTTTTTCCTCCTCTCCCCTCCCCTCCGCTTCCCTATACACAGAATAATTAAAGGGATAAAACAGGAGAGGGTACATGCTGTGCACTTAACCCACTTTCAGAGAAGTGAGTGTCAAGACTCTGGCTTTCTGGAAGAGAGTTTATTCAGAAGCTCACAGACATTTTAAATTTCATTCCTAAATAAATCTGGACAGGAACTATTTCCACATCTCTCTCAAATGTACTTTACTGCAAAAAAATCTGAAGATATCTCAATACTTCTGTATGGTAAGTTTGCCCACCCCTGCCTCCTAAGATGTGAAGGGAAATTCATGTGCATTGTAGAACAGCTAGCAGTCGTGTTGTTGATATAACCCTTCGAGATGCAACAAACAGGATTCCAGTCCCTGTTTTTAAATGAGGTGAACAAGTACAGTCTCTCTGGCTATTGGGGAGCAGATGTCTTTCAGTGTCTCTGTTTGGAGACATCCTACACCTATTCTATTCATTGAACTGGCATCACAGCCAGTGTCTGCATACTGCATCAAGTAAGAGACACAGGCTCAGTTGTGTGTTTGGAGTGAGGCTGAGGGACCTGATGAAAAATGTCACATCTCAGATAAATACTTTTATGAACAGGCCAGCAACTAAACTTTCAGTCTAATCTTTGGCCAGTGTGGGAGTAAGAAATCATCCTAGGGTATCTTCTGTGGAAACAAGAAGGGTGCTCATCCCCAGCCCACAGCTTCAGATATTTCCCAGTGCTTCCATGGAAGCTCTAGAGGGAGGATGGCAAGCCTGGGCTGCTTTCTGGGGGCTTTCTGTGGGCTTTCAGGAAGCCACACAAGAGTTTCACGTCCTCTTTGAATCAGCACCAGAGGAACAGGTGTGGCTTTTCAGATCTCTCCTCTGCTCCTACCCATGAATGAAAGTCTGACAGAGGTGTCTTCCAGCCCGCCATGTTGGTGGTAGGTAGCACCATGGCTTCTGGTCCACAAGTGGGATTTGCAATCAGCTTCTTCCAGTGTTTTTCCAGAGGTGACTCTGAGAACAGTAATTTATTGTTTGTTTGGTTGATTGGTTGGTTTTATGAACAGGATGGGTAACATACTGAGGTAAAGAACAAGAATAGAAACAATGGTATTTGTTTATGCATTTTGAACAATTTCTTAAATCTTTAAAATTCCAGCTTCTTGACTGCTGACACCTAAATATTAATGACTGTAATAAAAGGGGAAAAAAGTGGACCTGAAAGGCTGTTTGCAGTGTAGTTTTATTGGATGAGTACATTGGAAATGCATGGAAAATAATAGCAGAAGAAAACATCCAGCTACAAATGGTTGTATAGTATTACTGACCATAGTGCAGCTGCAGTGCAGGGCTCCTTTTTCCAGTAGCTCTTAGGTGTCTGCTTTCCAGTAGTCCTTAACCACACTCAATTTTGTCTCTTCTAAATTGTTTTTTTCTACAGTGGGCGTCTGGTTCAGACAAACAGCACTGGCATCCTCCTGGACCTAAAAATTAAACACATCTTCTTGAAATTTGCAATTCTTTATTTTTTTATTTTAATTAGCTTTTATTTATAAAGCAATGTGGATTGCTTTGCCTCTCCTCTCCTAGGATGTTATCCAGGCGGCTCCTTTTGTCATCAGATCCTGCACTGGCTTCTATCCATGTCATTTAATTGTTCCAACCTTGTTTGATTGCTCATAAGGGTTTCCTCATGCCACAATACAATAAAATGTTGCTTGCTTTACTTTAGTCTGCTTTTCTGAAAGCACTATTTGTATGTGTAATTTCCTCTGTTGAAAGAATACATCTAAGGTTGTGCACCCAAACATGCAAATTAAAGAAATACATACATGCAGGTACGTTGTACTACTTTTCACCGTTTATCCTGATCAGCTCAAAGTAATACAGTGGATAGCTATGAGTTTTTGGTGGTGGTTTTGGCTGAACCAAAAATTCAGGGCAGAATATAAATAAAAAATTACAGTTTTCCCAAAATATTTCAAGCAATATTTTCTTTTCTTTTTCTTTCTTTTTTTTTTTTTTTAATTTCAATTTGTCTTTTAGAATAAAATTTGGTAAATTTTAACATTAAAATTTTGAAATGGAAAATGAGAAAATATATTTAAATGCACTTGTTTGCTACAAAATATTTCTTACTGTAAATATTAAGTAAACTTCATTAGTTTTGTGGTGAATTTTGGCTGATTTGATATACCATTTTTCAGTGAATAAAATATTTTACTAAATAATGTTCATCCTGTCCTGCATAATTTCATTTACTTTTCCTTATAATCTGAATTTGCAGTGGAAGGGTTTATAATGAATGGTATTAAATCGGCTCAAGAATAAATAAAGAAAAATATTACCTTGAGAGACAGAAGCTAAACCAAACACAAGCTCCATAACGTGCATAATTAATTTAATGTGTATAATTCCAGTTTTACGCCTAGATATTATGTATCGTGAAAGCATGCAACTCTGAATCTCTGGTTTGAAGGGAATAATTTGCACATTAGGTGAATTTTGTCTGTTCATGTTAAACCATCAATCACAGAGTATTTATATGAAGCTAGGCTTTCTCAGGCTTGAACAGTTTCTTGGGACACAAAATTTCAGTCCATTTGTTCTGTGTTACTCTGAAGACTGCAATGCTTCATATGGTAAAAGTTTGTTGTGTTCACTGTAACTTAATGATTTTATAAGAAAAGGAATAATGATTGTCTTTTTCACTAAGCACGAATTATTGGTTTCTCAGCTATTTGGAAAATTGAATAGAAATGTGTACATCAGAGCTTACTTTCTCTCTCTTTCTCTTTTTTTGTTTGGTATGTCCTAGCTTAAATGAAAGGCAGCAGTCAAAGGCAGACCTTGGTAATTGATTTGTAACTAAGACTGACTTCTGCAGACAGAATTAATAAGAATTTTGCAATTGATTTCAAGAGAGCTTGCACAACGGAGGAGTGGTGGAATGTTTATACATTTACAATATATTTGTAGTATATGAGGTGAGCTTTAGCAATATGCTCAACAGAATCAACTGCATTTCTAAAAACAAAGTTGTTAAAGCATTTCAGAACATTACTACTGGTAAGTAATTATGAATAAACTTTTATAGTCTTTTTTATTTACACCTCTTAAAAAAAAAAAAAAAAAAAACTTGCCAAGTGCTTGAGAGGAACTTATGGAACTGAATTGGTATTTCAGAAAATGAACCGATTCAAATGAAGGTTTAAAAGTAAAGCTCATAAAAGGTTCCAGAAAGCGTCTCTGCCTGAGTGGGAAATATAGGTAGTGTCAGACAAAATTATGAACCCTACTGTGTATGAAATAACTTAAGAGGGGAATGTACACCTCTTGCATGAATGTAGCAAAAGGAGAGTGTGAAATGCTGATGTCTGTATCTAGCCATAAGGTAATATGTCTGTTCACCACCATTAAGAAATTCAGACATGAAAAAGGTAAGGTATATTTTCTGTCTGAAGAGAACCAGTCTGCATAATAACTCTCACTGAAGACATGAAGCTTGTTCCACAAAAGGAAATATCCCCTTGGGCTAGAAAACATTAAAAGAAATCACTAAAAAGCCCTGAGTCAGACTAGTATATTCATGAGACATTGCTAACCTTCTAAACACGTATGTAGTTTTTATCAAGAAACTTGCTGTTCCAAAGTGTAGTTTATTAATTGTATCTGCTATTTATCCCTGTTAGTTTGGAAACCGTCTTTTGGATAGAAAATGCCATGTAATGGAGCTAGCATGAGAAAGTACAGAGTTAACCCTCCTGTGCAACCAACTTTTCTCTAAATGACTTGTCTTATATCAAGTTGACTCAAGTTGGTCTTTGGTCCTGGCAAATGCTCTGAATTAATAGAAATAATGAGAACTACACTATATTGAGTATTTTCTGAGACTGGGCCCAGTATAAATTTGTGGCTTAGTGGAGATTGCAAAGGCCAGGCAAGGATTACTCTTCTGAGGAAAAATCGGTCCACTCTGAAGTGCCAGTTTTTCTCTGAGGAAGGGATAGATTGTATTTTGCACAGTGTTTAGGACAATGGGGTTCCATGCTCATTTAGTCCCTTCACATTACTATCAAATACCCGATATTAATTTCAGTGATTAAAAGTGACAGACTACTAGTTTTGTGGGCACTTGCTCTGCAGATAACAATGCACTGTTTGGAAATCACATACCTTTAAACAAAATTGCCCTTCATATCACTGACTTTCTAAAAGCATTGGAAAGGCTTTGGCTTGCTACTTTCATTGTTTCTGTGCCATTATGTATGGAAAATAGTCATTGGGGAGGTAGGGAAAATGTACAGAAAATAGCATCTTTTCTCAAATATCTCCACCGTGAGAAAAGGATTTCTGCTATTGAACTGAACTAAAACATCTCTGGCATTTAAATTGTTTAATTTAAATTGTTTAAATTGTTTGCTTGCTTAACACAGAATATTAGATGACATATTAATGAATATTATATGACTTTAATGACATTAAAGAATATTATATGACAGTGGGAGCACATCCACATATTTGATAGCTAAAACAGATCTATAATACTTCATCCTTGTTTCTCTTTTCTGTTCTTTAAAACACCTGGAATGTAATTACATATTTTCCATGACCCTGGCACAGAAAAATACCCTCTTCTGGCTTGGAGTGGTTCAGATAACTTTATTGCAGAAAATCCCTTGCTTGAATTTTAATGACCTTACTAAATGTCATTTTTGTGTGGACTTTGTACTAGGTGAGGTGGAAAAGAAGCTGACAGCCCTCATAAAAAGCTTGCTATGCTTCACTTAAGAGAGTTCTTTTTCACACTGTTAGTCATCCACACAGAGGATGCTTATGAGAGCTATTTTTAAATAAAAGACTTCAAGGACTTGTCAGAGCTTGCTTTTCCCAATACATGAGAGCCACACACAGATAACTACACTTGGAAAACTTGAGGGGGAAAGTTGTGCCCTTCCCATCAGTAGCTTCTTAGCTGAAGATTAGGCTGCTTTCCTTCCCTGTGGGGCTCTCCTTGCTTCTCTGTGGGTTTGGCAGTGGATTGTGCCTGCTCTACCAATTACAGGAAAGTCTCTTTGTAATTTGAAGCGTGCAGTGGTACTCCATTTTGCTGAAAAGTTTTCTTGAGGAAATTATGACCCTGTTTTAGGTTGGTATTGCAACTTTGTCAGTATTTTCTGCCATGACGTGTAGTAACTGAATTAGTCTGTCACTAAACATGTGATAATGCATGTAGATTTAATAACACAAATATCTAGTTCGCTCCTGCAACAATATTTTGCTATTGTCCTCTGGTTTTGATAAACATTTTTTTTTAAATTGCAAAGAAAACCTCCTCGTAGGCAGAGAAATTAGTTTGCTTGTTTGATTTCTTTCAAACTAGTACTGAATTTCATTTACAAAATAAAGAAAGGTGAAACTGCATTTTTGTCAGGAAAACACCAAATATGTGATCTGAGTGTGCTTATGTAGTATAGTTGATTGAGTTTGAAGACAGCCAGAAAAAAAAATACTCATAGAGCTCTTCAAATGAGCAATAGATTGGATGCCAAGGAAGTTATATTTAGCGTTAGCAGTGATAATTGTTGGAAATTGTTGCCTTTCTCTAAAAGAAATCTAGATTAGACAGTTCTCCCCAGGATGTAGTTATCTACCATGTCAATTTTGAATAAGCTTTTAAAAGTTTACCATGGTGATGAAAAATTGCTTTGGTTGTTGTTGTTTTTTTTACAAGTTTTTCATTTTCCTCTGTTGTTCCTTACCTAACCAATTTCTGAAGGTTTTTCAATTTTTTTTTTCTTTTGATACTTTTTTAGTTATCTGCAGCAATTCACAGTATCTTATGGTATAGCACTCTAGATTATCATTATGTGTTTGTGCAGGCTAACATTTCCTGGAGGGATTTTGGGTTGTTTTCTGCTTTGCTTTACTGGAAAGGAAATGTAGCATATACTTAATTTGGTTTTGTTTCCCTTGTATTCCATATTTACAATTCTCTACCTTGTTCTTGCACATCATTATGCGAGGAAGAAATCTCTTCTGTGCTGCTCACATAGTGCTTTGTGTCAGAGTAATATTCACTCTGGAATATGGAGCTATCTGAATGAGCCTGCTCACAAGCCATTCGACATCCTTACACAGCTGCAAAGACTCCCTTTCTCATTGAGGAGACTGTTAAGCAGGATGTCATGATCCTTTGGTACTTTCTTTTCTCTTGTTCTCCCATGGCATGTAAAATTAAAAGTTCTGGCTCCAGCAAGGGGTGTAGAAATCTTCACACTCTTCTAGTCTCTTCTTCCATGCAAACAATAGCTGTCTATGAAAAGGCTATGCAAACTGGATCTCATAGACAAGAGAAGATATCCCTGGGTTTCCTTTCCTTTGATATACATATATATATTTGCCTATATAATTAGGGGATCTTCCTCATCTATTCAAAGTATAAGCATTTGGATGGCCTAAATTCATTTGTGTACTCTATAAACTCCAAGGCCTCTTTCTATGATTTCTGAGTCCAAGAGCAAAATCAAAGAAAAAAAACATTGCAGTGTTTGTTTCGACGCAGTATCCACTGTTCTGGTCATTCCTGTTTAACCCTAAAAGCTCTCAGTCAACCTTCTAAGCTGTCAATTAAATATTTAGTTTCAAGAAAATTTCTTTCTTTTCACTACAAAGGCAGATGAAATATTATTAATATGTTAAAGTATTTCAGGTCTTGAACTCTAACTTGAGGCCTTTGGGGATTTTCTTGATCTTTTCTTGAAGAAGATGCAGTTTTTCTAGACAAAAGACTCTGCTTCTGAGTCCTTATCATTTGTTAATTTACCTTCAGGATTTAAACCACTAATATTTCTACCTATTCTGTGGACAAAAAACATTTTGTAGCCATTCTTCTCTGCACCATACCATAATAAGGTAACTCACATGTTGTTCTTCTACCACTGCTACCTCCTCTTCCTCCTGTTCTTTTTCTAGTAGCCTTAGAGTTTTGAACCCCATAAAGGCAAGAGCTACACCATATAATTTACTGCACTGTTCTCATATACCTATTCACCTTTTTCATGAAATTCTGCTATGACAGAAAATTTTCATCCTCTTTCACAGGCAGCCATAAAATCTGTACCTCAGCAGCAGAGAAGAAAAGGATTTATAGTGCATGCTTTCTCATCCTGAAAAGAAAAGAAAAGAGACTCCTCCAGAGTTTAATAAAACTGAACCTTAGTGAGGACTAGTTCAGAGTAATGACCTAGGTCAGGTCATTTCTGCTATTCATGTAAAAAATTAGTTCATGCCCCTGAATTTTGAAGAAGACTTTTTCTACAAGTTCTTCACAAATGAAAAATTTCTACTTTACACTGGGTCAGGTTCACTATCAATAGTCTTCTAATTCAGACTTTTTGGAGTACCAGAGATCTTTGAAAGAGTACCAGCAATTGCAGCAGTTGTCACAAGATGAAATAGAGTATTCTTGTCACTGTATTTTGATGACTGATGCAAAGAGACTGTCAAGAAACCAAATCACTGCAGACACACTATAGCTCTTAGGGAATCTAGACATTTTGTTAGATGTTCAGAAATATATTCCCTCTTTGTTCCCAGTTCTTAGATAAGACTGTGGCTAATTTGGATTACATGTCAGTGAAGATGTACTTACATCAGGACAGTGCTCTCAGTTTGCCCTTGAATCTACAGTCTTATCTTGTCACTAGTGCTGGCTAATTTGGTTGTTTGTCATATGGCTTGGTGCATCTACTTTGTCCCTTATACCAGACTGTGACTCCAATATTTCTAATTGTTTTCAAACAATTCAATTCCTATGGAGCAAAACAATCCACAAGAAGGTTAAGAACTCCCTGCTATACTGGTAGATTGTTCAGTATTTGTCCAATATCTCTGCTAAAAAACAGAGTGCTTTGAAGAGCTATCAGAATGGATGGAAGCCATGGAAGTCCACTACACAGCTACACAATTGGAGCCTACCTCTGTTAAAAGAGCTCAAGCTACTTCCAGTATTCTTGAGGAGTAGCTCCTACCTCCTGTATGTAATTCCATGGAATTACATGGAAGAACACAAGGGAATACAGGCTATGACTACATGATAAGGAACTGAGAAAGGAGTATACATTTTACATATACATATGCAGAACATGCAGGAAGGGTTAAAATAACCTGCTTTTCAGTAACTCTCTATATGTAATAGCCCTCTCCCCATCTTCCCACCCCTTGTCCATAAATTATGCATGCTGAGCAGTGGCTAGTAGCACACAGCTCTCTTTGCAAAGGTACAAAAGAAATGATGTCATGGTAACAGCCGTAGCCTAGTAATTTGTGACCTTGTCATATGCACAAGATGCATATCAGAATGGTATAAATGAAACAATACAAGGAATTTGGTATGGAAGTAAAGACTGGCATTCTTATAACCATAGAGATTAAATGCAAACCAGTTGGATGCAAACATACGTCCCATAACTCTAAACTGCTGGGAGTGTGAATTTACGATGCTGAATTAATGAACAATGGATTGTTCATCTGAATCGAGTTGCTCACAAACAAGGATTTCTGTAGAATTAATGCTCTCTTCTATTTTATCAGACATTTCCAGACCTAACTGCATGTCATGGCCCCCACCCCCAACACCAAAGGGTTTTAGTCCCCAAAACTCTGCAAGCATAAGCCTTTTTGGGCATGAGCTATCCAGCACTACAGGATGGCACACACTGGAGCCCGGGCCCTGACCACAGCTGCTGGTATCTTCCTTAATTCAGACATTAAATAATCCTCTTGTACAGAGGCTTTAATTAATGGATTTAAAACCTGTTAATCTTTTTACACGTCTCATCACCCACTTTATAATATGAGTCTAAGAAGTAGCTGTATGGTTTTTTGAATGTAATACTGTACTGTCACCCTCTGAAGTGAACAGAATAGAAAACTTAAAGTAGTAACATCTTACATTAACTGCAGGTTATACCCCTATTCTGAGGAATTTTCTGAAAAAATGAAGTGACTTAATGTCATTCCAAAACAGCTTTTTTGCCACAATGCAACCTTGGGCTATCATCAAATGGTGATATCACCAATTTTCTGTCTTTTTTTTTTTATTCTGGCTTGGTTCTCTGCCTCTCATTCAACTCTAATGAGACATACTGTTCGTCAAACTTTGATGCCTAGACAGCTGGACTGACTAAATCGTTTTTGAAATGCTACTGCATCTCTCACATTGAAAAACACTTATCATTAACACAGAAAACAGAACGTGATACACTATAAAAGCAAAGATCATTCTGAAGTTCATAATATAAAATGATGTTATGATCTAAAGTAAGAGAAACAAGGGCAGTGCTGAAAGTTGCTCTGCTTAGGACTGTAGAGGGAATGAGGAAAGTAAATAATTGTTAGAAATATTTCCTCTATTGTATTTGTATACAAAGGGGATAAACAAAAGAAAAGGTCGCATTAATAGCTCATTTTTTTGGGGCATAAAACAAACTGAGGAAATTACAAATTCAGGATTATTACTTTTTGGTTTGCTGAGCTGGATGAAAGGCAGTATTTAATTTGTACTTAATCCTGCATGCTGGTCTATGTCTTTTGGAGAGTTATTTGGAGAGGGATAACAAGACTAAGGAGATTTTAGAGTCATTTGAACAAAGTGCTTAAGATGAATCTGAACAGACAAGAACCTAAGTCTAAAAGCAAATAAAAGAAAATTGATTATTTAGGAGAGATGGGGTGAGGGAGAAAAGATTAGGACAAGAATGGTGTTTACTGTATTGACTGCAAGTAAATGACCTCTGTGTTCAAAACAATAATTGCCTAAAATAGAAATAAGACCAGATTTATGGTTAAGCGATCAAAGCCCCAGCATTTCTTGTGGCATTTTAATGGAAAGCGTTAGAGTTATGCACATTCACAACATATTCAAGTGGGTGTATGTATTTTATTTGCTAGCAATAGACATTTTTGTGCTTTTCTGTGGCCAGATTGGCTAAGTTGTTGTTTGAAATCATTTGTACAAACACAAAGAATAATAATTGATTTGGTCTACAATAGTATTTTCTTCTGTGAGGTAACATTACCCATAGACTTCTCAAGTTCTATGCCACACAACTAGTGACTTACCATGTGGATTTTCTTTGCTGTATGCAACAAGCATCAATTTTACTTCATCCAAAACCAGTACTGGTTCTCCTCTGTATTCCAATGTGTCCTAGGGTAACATCTAGAGCTTGTGATAGTCAGTCCTGTACTGATATGTCTCTTCATGCTTGCATCAGACTTGCTGGAAAATAAAACAATATGCTTAGGGACCAACTTAAAACACCTACCAATCCAAATATACAAACAAACAAATATCTCCATACTGCTCATATTTTAATTTACTGGACTTAGAAAGATTCAGAGAAATACTTCTTCCAGTGACATCTGTGGGAAAGATTGAAAGGTACATTGCATTATTTGAACTATTTTTTGGCAAATATTTTAAATGTTGGGTGGAATTTGCCTTTGCTGTAATATAGACAGATGCTGCATGATAGAAACCCATAGAAGCTTCCAAAATTTACCTGTCTCCTTTTATGTTTCAAAATCAGCATGCGAAAATACACCAGTGTTTTCACTTATACTATGGACTTAAATTTTTAAATGCACTGAAAAATTGGATCTGAGTACAAGTATGAAAAAAATAAGTTATTTTTATCTGTGCAAATGCAACACCCTTGTACTGGCACACTTACACAAATCTGAGGGACTGATTGTCTTAATCATCTGCCTCTTTGGCTCTTCCTTCTAACCAGCTTCTTACAACCCATCCTCTGTTTCCATTGGCAGCTTTTGAAACAGTAAATCTCATCTCTGTGCTTGCGCAATACAGACATGGGATTCAAATGTTCTCAAACTCGGCATTTGAGCAGGGAAGTACCTGTGCTAAATCCCTCTGACTTTCTTTTTCTCCCATAGTGGACCTATACAGCCTCCTCCTGGCTCACCCTGCCTTCCTGTATCTCTGCTGGGATTTTACGTACTTGTTGATGACTCCACTGAAGGCTTTCTTCTGACTTTGAAAAGCAACTGCCGGAGAATAACTTGACACTTCAAAATGTTGTGAGGTAGAAATGACTGTAACCCTATCTGGAAGGTGGGTGTTGGAGGGTGGCTGGAAATAGAGTGTCGGACCAGGGGAAATTGTGTAGGAGGAACTCTTAAAACAGACATTTTTAAAGACTTGTCAAAATAATATTTTTTATCATATGATTTAACGCTATGTTAAAAGAGGAGGCTAGTACCAAATTTTCATTGATATTCCATTTCTCTTAAGACCAGGAGCTCATGTTAGTATATCACCTTTATTAGTTTATAGTTTTCTGCAGTCATTACAGCTTTTCCATGGTGTCAAAAAGCTTGTCACCTACAATATTTTCAAGAAATATTGTCTCAGCTTTGTTTTAAAATTTAAGAAACCGTTTTATTACATTACTCCTGTTATCCATTACTAGAAAATCTAAAATATTAACATACTTTAAGGCATGAGAGAACAAGTTGCTTTTGAGCTTATTTTAGAATTGTATGGTATTGGTTTTGCAAAGTGGGAGCTAGAGGCATGTATCCATCTTCTGCTGTAGAAATATTTAGATGCACATACATCTTCTCTCTTTTAAAGAAGTGCTCTTACAATGTTTTACCTACTAGTCAGAGAAAGCTAATGATACATCACCTCTTACAGTTGCTAAACCACCATAAGTCCGTTGCTTTCAGTCACCTACCCTCATCCTACAAACGTAAATGGCTAACAAAACCAAAACAACCTTCCCCAGGAATGCAGGGCATAAGCAGAAATTTTGAGGTGAGTGACAGTTGTGGGTGGGAAAGAAGTGTCCTTTGATTTCTTTTGTTATTACATTTTAGTTGCATTTTTATGACCATATCCTTAGGAAAATCAAGCATGGAGCATTGTCTGGAGAGCTTCTGGGTGAAAAGAGATATTAAATGGAAAGATGAACAGGGATGAGAACAGAGATAATGTGCAGAAGAGGGATGGACAGATAGGCAGCTGGAGCAAACAGGGCAATATCCACTGGAGGCAGCTTCTCTCTGCTCTTTCCGGCCTCTGCTGCTCTGGGTTCACTAAAGTAAGTGAAGAGGAGAAATCCCTGTGCTGTGGGCCCTGTTGGCATGGAGGACAGTGGTGAAGGAAGTGATGCTGAGTAGCCACTTCCCTGGGGTGACTCACCGATGGTGCATTTCTGTCTGCAAGTGTAGAAAAATATCTTGTCTGGAAAGACGCTGCTCTGCTATACCAGTCTTTCTATAACTTTTTCTTCCTGCTCTCCCATTGTACTTATGTCCTTATAGGTTAAGTATGCAAGTCCTGTCTGCAGCAGTAGTTAGCATGTACTGTCCCAGGAATCAGCAGATAGACAATAAATCTTTTTGTATCCTGGTTTGCATTATGTCTTGATAGGAAAGTAAATCTTGCCCTCTCAGCAGCAAGCTATTCTTTCATTGCAAGAATGCTGCTGGTGAATGATGTTTCCAAACTGATAAATGTGGGATTTCCTATGCCTCAAGTTATTTTGTCTGTCTTGAGTGTTTATGTTTCAGCTTTGTGAAGTAATCTATCTGGGGGAAGGCACAGAAATAATTGGCTGAGCCTTTTTCTTTATAACCATACATCTATAGTAAATCCAAATGTGAAAATAAAATCGTGCTTCACCCTGGTGCTGGGATGTTGAATACAGATAGCTGTGCTTCCACAAGCATGCTCTATTCCTGTATCTCTTTATAGCTGTTCATTTAAAAAAAAAAAAAAAACCAGCTAATGCGTGAAAGATGAAAAATGTCTGGGAAGAAAATAGACTCCTGCAACCGATCTAGCTGCCTCCACAGCTTTCCTGTTAGGTGACTGGAAATGCTCATTCAAACCACTTACCTGCAAACATTACACTTCAGTGTAACAACTGACTCTCCTCTAGCTTCCACAGCTTTAAAATCCACCTACATTTTAGGCTTTGTCTGCTATATTTGGTTTTCAATCCTTAATTGCAGTACTTGAAGAGGAAACAGTTAAACAACTTTTGTCTCTGTCTCTTTGTATTCATTCGACATTCTTTTCCTCCTCCTTCTCGAGGGCTTTCCATGGCAGACCGCACACAAGCTGACTTTCAGCTCATGTCAGGGAAGCACAGGGACAGACCTTTGGATAGACTTTTACAAGATTTATTGATGGCTTGAAGTCATTACCTGTGTCTCTGCCACATTTCCTACAGGTTGCAACTTTGTCTCCTATTGCATTCCTTCATCTACGCTAAATATTGCCTATTGTTTTTCTGCCCTGCATCCTAATTCCTGATGGTGACAGGGCTTCTGCAGTCAACTCTATCATCTTTTCCTTCCTGGAAATAAAATGATGAAGAAGGATATTACCTAGGAAAAACTATTTTCTTTAGGACAATTTAATAAGCCATGTGTGACTTTAGCCACCTTGTCCTATTTTTGATCCTTTGATGGTCTCCATTTCTTAAAAATTACAACAAGCGTAGATAGTATAATGCAGCCTTACAACACCACATCTTGCAAGTGGACAACTGAGGCATAGAAAAGTTAACGATGCATGGAGGGGCTGAGAGAGAGAACCAGGAGGAGATAAGTATTCTCTTGATTCCTATTTTGTCACGTACACAAAACAGAGCAACCTTATGTCACAGAAGGGGCAAGAGTAAATTACAGTAAATCGCAGCCTGGAAAACAAAACACCATCAGTCCAGCTCAAGGAATTCTGCAGAGACTGATACCACAGTGCTGTAAGTTTGCTAACAAAAAATCAGTCCTAAAATACTATGCTGAAAAGTTAAAGAAGGGAACCAGATCTCTGGTAGACCATCCGCTTTTCTGTAGATACTGGAAGCTCGTGCAGCATCCAAATCTGCTGTGCCGTGTGATGTTTCAGAGAGGCTCAGAAGCAGCAGCCCCTTGACTTTCTGCAGCTCCCGAGCCCCATTGGCTGGAAGGCAAAGCAGAGGCGGAGAGTGCCCTGAATATTTTTCTCCTCCACACACCATAAAGCAGGCAGCCGGTACACACTCTCTGACAGCAAGACTGGTGCTTGCAGTTTGAAGTTAGTTTCGGCTCGGCAGCAGTCACTTGAGCATTTTACGTTTACCTCTCTTAATGGAAGAGCAAAAAAAACCAACCCTGCATCGTAACAGTGAACTAAACAGGAACTGAACGTAGGGGAAAATCTCATACAAACTTACAGACTGTTGGGACTCTGTGACACAGATCACCGACGTGAATGTGATGATGATCAGAAACTGCATCTGTGAGAGCGTAAACCAGCATTTGTGAGTTTGAAACCTTATTTTGTGACAGCAGTCAAAGTGTTCTGAACTGCTGCCTGCCTTGGTGCTGGCTTATTTTTCTTCTCTTCCCTAACTGAAAAGCCAAAGGAGGATTTCAGAGGAATGCAAAAAGGACAGGAGTTTTAAAAGCAGGAAGCTGAAAGGGGGTCTCCGTAAGATGAATTTCACCCAGCACCGTGGGACACTCCAGCCTCTGCATTTCTGGAACCACAGCAATGGACTGCACGGGGGTGCCAGCGAGCCCAATGCAAAGGGCCACTCCTCAGGAGGCTGCTACGAGCAACTCTTTGTTTCCCCTGAAGTGTTTGTGACTCTGGGCATCATCAGCTTGCTGGAGAATGTCTTGGTCATTGTGGCAATAGCCAAGAACAAGAACCTCCATTCGCCCATGTACTTCTTCATCTGTAGCTTGGCAGTGGCTGACATGCTAGTGAGCGTATCTAATGGATCAGAAACTATTGTCATCACGCTGCTAAACAATACAGACACAGACGCACAGAGCTTTACCATAAATATTGACAATGTCATTGACTCAGTGATTTGCAGTTCCCTGCTTGCATCAATTTGCAGTCTCCTCTCAATAGCAGTGGACAGGTATTTTACTATCTTTTACGCCCTCCAGTATCATAACATCATGACGGTGAAGCGCGTAGGGGTCATCATCACGTGCATCTGGGCTGCTTGCACAGTCTCAGGCATTTTGTTCATCATTTACTCTGACAGCAGTGTTGTCATCATCTGCCTTATTAGCATGTTCTTCACCATGCTCATTCTCATGGCATCCCTCTATGTCCACATGTTCATGATGGCTCGGATGCATATCAAAAAGATCGCAGTTCTTCCTGGGACTGGCCCTATTCGCCAAGGGGCCAACATGAAAGGGGCCATCACTCTCACTATCCTGATTGGAGTTTTTGTTGTGTGCTGGGCCCCATTTTTTCTGCACCTCATCTTCTACATCTCCTGCCCCTATAACCCTTACTGTGTGTGCTTCATGTCCCATTTTAACTTCTACCTCATCCTCATCATGTGCAATTCCATCATCGATCCACTTATCTATGCGTTCCGGAGTCAGGAGCTCAGGAAAACATTCAAGGAGATTATATGCTGCTGTAGTCTGAGAGGGCTTTGTGATTTGCCTGGCAAATACTAGACTGAGGTGGATATGTTACTGTGTACTCAGCATGCAGCACAGACTTCTGAGCCTTCAGATCCTCTTTTTCAGCAGAACTTGGGTTACATCTTTAAGAGCAAACACCTCTTTCTCTCTCCCTTTCCTCTCATCTTTGTATCCCATTCACGTGTAATTCATACTTCTCTGTAGTGTTTGTGATATCTACTCTTTGCAATTTATTTGCCTGGGAAGAGAAGAGAAGTAGCGTTTCATACCAGTTTGTAAGTGAGCAGATAAATGTAATGATGAATGTGAAATACTAACAAATATGAGCAGCTGTATGTTCCAACTGCTGACAAAATAAAAATCTTGCCTGAGTTACAGTATATATTGGCTGATGATGTTCCTTACTCTGTTGAAGTAATTACAGCTATCCATTACATTATGTACAACTTAAAATAGAGCATATGCTTGTCTATTAATGTATTAAAGGTTCTCTGGAATTAGGAGGCAGATTTTTCATAACGGTAACTGGAACCAAGGAGCTGTGTTCATTCATTGTATACACTTTTCCTCCTACTCCAAGAGCAGCAATCCGGATCTTTGTTACAGTCACTGCCTACAACAATAAGGTTTTTCAAACCCTTGCTAGCCAGACAATCGAAAGCTTGTTTTGTTTTGTTTTCCAATATGATGATAGCTGTGTGTCTGACAGCACCTTTTTGAAAAACTGAAATTGTTCCCTGGAGCATCAGTTAGCTCTTGATGTGTTTACTAGATTGGCATCCAGGTACGCTAGCACCCTCCATTCACTCGTGAAGCAGGTACAGTACTAACATTGACAGTGCCAGCACCTGCCTAAAGCTTTGCTGAGAGATTCAGCTGATGAAGATGAAGAGGGGACTTCAGTTTGAACAGTCCTTCCTTATGCTGATATGCTGTGAGGAGCAAGGACTCTGTGCGTCAGAAGAAAATACAGCTTTGCTAAAAACAAGCTGCCGTCTATTCTGAAGTGTTGTTGTGTTAGCAGATGAGATCCACTGCCTGGATCCTCACAGAGGAGTGAAAGTCTGTATCAGATTGTCACGACCACCTCAGACACTACTGTGGACCATTGAAGCTTGTGGGGGCAATGCTATCACGTGGAAGGTCTGCAGGCTGACAACTATCTAAACCCATGCTCTGTATCTGGCAGCCGTGTGTGTTAGTGCTGCTTAAGGACAGTTCACCTTCTCAGATGTCTAATTTAGATGTCTAATAAGGACCTCAGGTCCCTGATTTTAGCACCCTGAAAATGTTTAAAGTACAAATGTGAGTACACATTGAAGACATTCCATAACGTCTTGACAACATCAACTTCTACGTAAGGGCATAAAAAAATAACTTATTTATTCTTTGTAAGTATAAAAAATATAGTGTTAGCTGGGAAAATGCTTGAAAAGTTTTGATATAAAAAGTCAAAAATGAATGTAAAGAAGGATTTATATTTTAATCCTGGATGCTTGATTTTACAAAGATAAATTGTAAATTAGTGGAGTGAGCAGTCCTATCAATTTTCTTGGAAACTGCTTGTTACCTCAGACAAGATGTTACCTAAGACAGATGCAATGAAATACGGTTCATGAAAGCCCAATGCTTGCTACCTGGGATTCTTCTCCAGACAGAATCTGATCTTTTAGTTGTGGGTAACATGTCAGCATCTCATAAATCTGCAATAACATTTGGTCCTCTGCCAAAGAGCCTAAAGGACTTAAGGTGGGTCTCATTATCTTTTACTTCAATTTACTTACTTACAGGGAGAATAAGCAAGTTGTACATCCGAGTTCTTTGCTAGACCAGCAGCAGAGAAATCAGGTCTCCCACACCCTGCTCATGTACTCCTGCCACTCCATCCACCATACTTTTTGTAACACACCCTTGTTACCTTCTCTTAGTTTCAGTAAATGATGCTGATGCATCGTAATGGTTGCAGTATGGAAAATGTTTAAATATATCTATCACACTAACACTATGTACTTTCTTCTGGAGGAACTATAAACTTTTCAATAATCCATCCCTACCTGGTTCCACTGGGTAGGCAATAAAAGATACCAAAGAAGGAGGATTAAAGCTTGGGGGTGGAGGGAACATATGAATGTATAAGAATTAATAGTCTATCCAAAAATCTGCTCGAATTCTCCTGGACTTATTAAAAGCCTTTCCTTCTCCCACAAGACATGATAATAGCAATGCAGAAATACTCTGGCAATAATGCAAGAAATTGCTGTTGCCAGTTTGAAAAATCTCACTTGATCTTTGTTCTGCCTCATTTTCTTTAGCTATTTTAGGGCTCTAAGTTATGATGTTGGGCTCCAGAGTTTTGCTTGGATGCAGAGAAGATCCAGTAGAAAGTGATATAAGAGGAAGATACTACCTTTTGTGCTCAGAATATTACCTCAAAAGTCCCTCTTTCTCTCCTTTGACTATACAAGGAACAGAAACCTAATCTAAACAGATCTGAATGCTGAGGAGGCTATGCTTCTGTAATTTACTTCCTGAACTCCCAGTAGATTCTTAAAACTAACAGTTTTACTTCTTTTTTCAACCCAAGGGGAAGAGAAATAACAATTAATTTTTATCATGCTGGTTGGAGGTTTTCATCAACAGTTTCCTTGTAGTTTTCAAAAATGGTGTGCATTTCTTTTACACTTATTTGGACTAAGTTTAGTCAAGAGAATTTTGACCCCATTAACCTCTAAATCTCATTTAGAAATATATATTTTAAAACTAGCTTATTCCAGAGTTTTATCAAATTTCATATTGCTTAGCAGTTCTTCTGTCTTTATTTTATAAAGACAAATGTATGTACATACTTTTTTCAATGGACTTTTTAATTAAAGAAGACTTTTTCATTTCATGGTATTATCGCTGGAGTGTAATTTATTGAAATTGATGTCAAACGTCCTATATAGACAATTTTCCTATTCCCAGACACTTTGTTCCTTCTAAATAGCTGCACCAGTTTCTGTTTGCCTATAGCTCTGGCAGCTTTCCAGCAGGGAGTCATAGAAATTAGTGTTGCAAAAGATAAAGTCATTTAGCTTGCTGGAGAGTGAAGACTGCGGAGGATTATCTTCCACACTCAATTTGCTGGAGCTCTTTCAAAATGTTCTAAGAAAATGAGCTTTCTTTCTTTAAATATCCGGGACCCTAATCACTTTAGCAGCTCGTATTTTAGCCATGTTATGTAACCACGGCATATTCCTCTGTGGCAAGGTAATGGTTTTGTCTCCACTTTACAGGTGTAAAGACTTACATTTTCACTTCTCCTGGAGAAAAGGGACTAATGGATTTGTTCAGCCTCCTAGAACTCAGCCTTTGGCTGAGCTGGGGATAGATGGTTGTGTTTTTTGTCCTTTCCCAATAAATGGCTATAACATAACACACAAAACTTTGAGTATTGAAGCAAATGTCTTTTTTTAAGAGGGACATATCTTTAGCTTTGAAGTAGCTTTTGAACAAAGCAAAGAACTCCAAAAAGCACTTAGGAGGCTGTAGTTGGTCTTAGTATAGTGGATTTTGAATGGTGCTCCAAGATCCCCTTTACAAGTGAACCATACTGTCAGCTGGAAGCAAGGATAAATGCACTGTTGGACTCGTGTGTTACCAAACGTGCAGCAACAACAATGCCTTCAGTTATGCCCTTAATAGATGTGCAACATACTTTTTTATTTAGGTAATTCTAAAATGACTTTTTGTTGTTAAAACTGATCCTATTTTATAATATGTTCATTTTGAGATCCTTCATTCTCAGGATGAAATTCTGGTGAATAAGAATTTTTGTCCCGATTTCATTTCTAATACACTGCATTGCTTTTTGTCTTGAATAAAAACTGAAGTCTCAATCCCACCTGAAGGAACACTCAGAAAATGTACCTTTAGGGATGAAACTTTTCATTGTTGGTCCAGAAATTACACAAGATTTTAAATTAATATTCCAGTACCTTCAATCACATTTCAAGCATTCTATGGCTTTCTCTTTAGATGAAATGTTTCTCTTGCTTATTAAAAAAAAAAAAAAAAAAAAGAGAGACTGCACAATGTCACAGGACTCTGCTACTACCACAGATATTTGTTGTCATATAAACCAGGGTATGAATTGACCAGGCTTTTTTCATCTGTTTTGAATGGTTCTGTTTTCCTAGCGGCTTTTTCATGTTGCTGTCTACTGTATTTCTAGAAGAGATTTTCAGATCTAAGGATTAAAAAAATCATCCCCTTCAAGCCTGTAGTGTAAACATATTCATTAATTCTGCTTTCACCTATTTGTTCTCTTGCAAACATGGTTCATTTGTTTCAGTTGTTCTCCTTCCTGCGTGGTGTCCTTCTGTGTTTGTATGTATTTGGACTGCCACCATTGTAAGCTCTCCCAGCCATCCCCTGCCTGCATGTTGGGCTGGCCTTGTCCAGCAGCAAAACTCCCCAAACTGCCACCCAGTGGCTTGCTCTCTCCCAGCTCAGCGGGCTGAGGGCTGGAAGCAGGAAGGGATTGCCGTGGAGGTAAAGACAGAGATCACTGACCAACTACCATCACGGCACCCACAGGCACCCCCACAACACTTCAAGTCCCATTGCTCTGTCGGCTGACATTTTGCTTCATTTCCACAGAGAAGTCCTCACCTACATCATTTACTTCTTTCATGACCACAGGTTCTGTGGCTCATTTTATTTTTTTATTTTTTTTTTTCCTGTGATGAACTAATCAACCTGAAACATTCCCCTGTTAGGCTCTTTCCTGCTGAAGAGCTCTCACTGTAGATCTTCAGATCCTGTTATTAGCCCCTGAATTAATGACTTCGAACATTGTACAGCTGAATCCCATCCTATTTCTATTATTTCAATCCTCTGAACAATCCACTTTCCCTAACTGATTTTCAGAGAGGCCTTTCTGTGGAAATTGCAGCCAGCCTTTTACCACCAAGCTGTGACCCTACCACATCCCTCTTGACACAGCCCTGTGGGACCCACAGGGCAGGCTCCGGGCTCTAATAAACAGGAACTCGTTGTAAACCTTGCATATAATGTGCCAAGTGTCAACAAAATGTAATTTACCTAGGTTTGCAGGTGTTGTAAAAAAGACTGAAATTTGTACGTGTGCAATATGCCATACTTAACTGTTTTTGAAACAAGCACATTATAGCTTATTAGAGCTTTTTGCTTTGTGAAAGGCAGTGGGTGAGCAAAGAAACAGAAGCCAAATACATTTGGAAGCAGTTATCAGTGGAGCATAAACAAAACACTTTATTTATGCAACAATCTGCAACAAGCCTTTTGAAGTGTAGAGAAATTAAAATGTATTATAAAGACAATATTTTCTATAACAGTGCCTTCTCTTGAGATAACATCTCTGTGCAGTTCTCCTCAGATTTCTTCTCTTGCTAACACAGGTCATGCAGAGTTCAACATACACCGCTCAAAACATCATAAATAAATAAATAAATAAATAAAAACCAGCAGGCCTTCTAAAGTTCTTGTATTCGGTACTTCCTGAAGGCTGATATATTGAAAAACAAACAGACAAACAAACAAAACCCCTTGTTTTTCCCTTGAAATGGGAGCTAAAATAAAGGGGTCTGAATTAGGAATAATAATAAAAAATGAAACAAAGCAAGAAAGCAAACAAAATTAAATTGCTGTTATTGAGGTAATTGCTTTCCTTGGCTGGGCCAAGGCAGCCTGAAAGCTTTCTGGAAAGCAGGAATTGTGCAGTTATCTGTCCATAGATTTAACTGCCTGTGCATAAGCCTGCCAAGTTCTGGCTGATGAGTGTCTTTTGCACTAAGGCATTGAAAGTCATCCTACAGTGTATAACATGTACATTGTCACTGATGCTTCTCATTATCTGGATACACAGGTAGCAAAACTGGGAAGAAAAAAAAAAAAAGAAAAAAAAAGCCTTGTTCTGCATGAAGACAAACGAAAATAAAACATGGTTGGTAGAAAATAATGCTTATTTATTATCCTGAATTTTTTTTTTTACTGGGGAGTTGTGGGTGTCATTGCTTTCTTATGATTATTACCTTCTGCTTCACTCATGGAAACATAAGTCTCATAAGCAACATAGGTAGGCTAAATTTCCCCTCTAAGACGAGGATGCTGGTTCCCAGTAAGGATTGCCTCCAGGCCAAAAAGGATGGTATTCCTTCACATGCAATTTTAAAGGTATCCTTGTTTGTGAACTGTTCACATCATCATCTCTCAGTTTGGGACTGTTCTTCACCTGTTCCTACCAATTGTCTAAGGCAGAGGACTGAGACACCAAATCTGTTAGCGGTCAGCTGAAGCAAGAGATGACCCAGCTTCATTGTTTTTAAAACAGCTCCTCTCAGACATGAAAATCTGCTGGTGATCTCAAGAATGCAATACCCAAGGTCCAGGTGATACAGGAAAGTTTTAACTATGGGTCTGGACTGCCAGTTTGGTTCTGGCCGCATGTATGGAGGAGTTCATATTTGTGGTGCTTCCATCATTCCTGCAGGAAACCCTGTATTTCTCACTACCTCTGTGGAAAAGCTGCAGGTGACCCAGGCTGTTCCCTTCCTTGAAAGCAGCAGATAGCACTTGGCTGGCTCAAGAGAATGGGACACTGTTAAAAAAATAAAGAGGTAACGTGAGTAACCTAGTCTGACATTAGTTAATTCAAGTGATATGCTAGAGATGGTTTAATTCTCTCACAGGCATTATTATTGGCCAGGTTTCAGTTATATCTTTATGCTGATACTGGCAGAACTGTTGTCCCTCCAAAAGCTTGGTCAGGAGTAAGATATCTGCACTAAAATATGCAGGAGTATGGAATTTCATACACCACGTAACACATATTTTTAACCAAATTTCAGCTAAGTTTTCAGAATGCATTAACTACTTCTGAATACCAGCCAGAAGTATTCAGGTTTTGGATGCTGCAAAGTTAGGATCCTTTGCATATCCAAAGATCCTTAATATTCAAATATCCAATATGGGTTTCCAAACTTTGTGGTCACTTTATGAAATCTCAGTCACTTCTGTCATATGTAGTGCTTTAATTGTTAAATTCAGGATCATAAATTTTGCATCACCAGATACATTTCCTGTTTTGAATATTCCCTTGATCTCATCTATTTCATCTCTGAAAGAAATGTTGTGATTGACTGCATCAAACAGATATGGTCATGATGCTTTAGATCATATGAGTTTGCTCTATGTAGATACTGAAAAAATAGACCATGGACATCAAGAGGACTAAGATTTCATTTTTTGTCCATCAAATAATTGCATTTTTTTGATTTGTCTGTGGGAGTAAAATCAATGAGGTGAATAAGAAGCTGTCTTATTAAATGAAATTTTGTTAGAAAGAGGGTTTTCTTAGGCAAGGTGTGGGATTGTTGTTGTAGCTTTAAGAAGCCAAACATTGATTTCTGAAGAATATCCGATTTCTCAGACAGAAAAATACAAAAGTAGGCCATAGAGAAATTATATTCTTGTACTGTCTTACTATAAAATTAATAGATATAAGTACCTTCTGAATCTTTTACTTCAGACCTGGACATGACTTCTCTTTTTTCCTTCTTTTCAGATAACATGACTAGTGAATTAACCTTGTCCCTAACAATTTATGGTGGAAGCCCATTTAAAAAGATGCATGCCAGGGAAAGAATAGATAAGGAGCAAACTCTTTCTCTTTCTCTCTCTCTCCTTAAGGAGCAAACTCTTTCTTTTCTTCTCTCCCCTTTTTTTTTTTTTTTTTTTTCCTTTTTTTTTTTTTGTGTGTGTTAATCTCCCCACCACCACCAGCTTCTCCTGGAGGACGCAATGCTGCCTGGAAGTAAGCAGATGTCCAAAGCATTGCTGTTGGTTTCTCCCATTGCTTCCTTCACCCCAGCAGCATTCAGACTCACTGGTGTCTCTGCTCTTTTTCCCGGACATCTCTGCTCCTGGCAAGAGCTCACATGTCTCCTGGGCTGCCTAACTGCCTTCTGTCCTCCTGCTAGGCCTCCCAAGCGCCAGGCTTATCTTCTTCCTGATCAGGGTGTATGCACGTCTCTTGTCTCTTAGGTTGACTTCTGATCCAAATGAGCTGTTATTTCCCAAGGAATAGTGCAGAACTGTGGTGGTCCTGTTTTACATGCTGGAAATACTTAGAGCAGTTTGTAGCATTTTCTTTTATCTGTATTGCCGCTGGGCTTTTGAGTTTGTAGCCACAGAGATACATTGGGAAGAGTTACCAATACAAATTTTTATACTTGAACACTGCCAGGATAGCCACCCATCACTGAATTACTTACATTTAATGAACGATTTTGATGTTTCATCATTCATCATGAAGCTTGATCTTAAATGTGGAAACATCAGCTCACCTGCCATCTCCATCCATCTTTTGTTTAAACCTTGAAATTGTTATGTAAATGCTGGAGAAGCATTTAAGTACTGGAGTGGAGAAAGTTTAGTTTATTCCAAACTCAGCTTGTTTTTTAGCTGTCATTTAGAAGGATGGTCTGAGCTCAGGAAATCCCAAGGGGAGACACTCAGGGAGATGAGTGCTTCTCTGTGCATATAGATATACAAAGAAAAGCAATGTTTTGAGTTTATCTCCTGAGGTACAAACTTCCCCTCCCTCACAATGTTGCAGCTACAGCAGCGTTGCCAGTGAGTGTCTTGCGAAACACTGTGAGATCATGGCTTCAGAGGGTCTCAGCTTTTCTGCAGGCCACAGAAAAATAGAGGTAAAACACATTCACATCCTTTCTTGTCTTTCTCTGTGGCCCTAAAAATCATGGAATTAATTTTCCTGTAGAAAAACATAATTAACTACAAAATCATTAAGACCATATTTAAGGCAGAATAGCTTTGAGCTCCTCTTTGGGCTGTATTTCTCATTTTCTGAGATTTAGCTTTCTTAACTTGAATATTGTACTTACTATTGAATATTCTTACTTACTTATTCCCGTTCCCCTAAAGAATGAATATCAGTTAAACTTCCTGATTTGCTCTATCTGCAATCTAATGCAGGAATTAAAAGTGCAGACAGAAAGTATGATATGTCTTTGGCATCCGTCTGTTCTGTTGCAGTGCCTTTACTGATGGCAGAGAAATCTCAGCTGTAAACATTTATTTCCTAATGATGACAACAGGGACAAGAAAAGACTCATTTGTATATGCCTTTTCATTCATTTTCTAGCTTATAGACGTCATGCATCTTCTTGTCATCTAGGTTTTAGAGCCTCTTTTTTAACCAAAGACTACCCTCAAGAAGGTGGGATGCAATTTAGGGAAAAAATGAACTAAAGCCCAACTCAACATAACATTTTGTTTTTATATCTGGCAGCTACTTAGGCTCAAAGTGAAGTGCTAACTGCACAGTGAGTAGTGACCAGATGGTTCCCACCCCTGCCCATGAGCGTTTTGAGGAGAGGGCATTCTGTAGTAGTTTGATAAAGGAAACCTTCAGGGAGACAAGGATATAATACTCTGTATACCTTTTAAAACAGAGAAACTCTTTTTTTTTTTTTTTTTTTCCCCCATATTAGATGCTGAGACTGCAGAATGCATGTTCTGCATTGCTACATTCGTGGTTTTTTGTTTGTTTTTGTTTTTCCCTCTCTTTTTCCTTCAATATCAGGGAAGGAAATGATTTAGAAATGCAGTATGTTTTTATGTTGGATGTTAACTGCAACATACTCTGCAACTTTGAGGTAGTTGAATGTGAAGAGCTGTGGTTACTGAAGAGTGTCCAGGGACTTGGTCCAGTACCTGACATACAGGTGTGGAAAGCAGTTCCTCGACCATAGAATTATAAAGCTCTATAACTTATAAATCCCTGCCATCTAACAGACCGACATGTAACATCTACTAAGAGAAAAGAAACAAAACAAATCCTATACATAACACATGCATTTCTATGACAATTTTTTACCATGCAGGTTCACTGTTTGAATTACTAAGAGGTGCCGATGCTGGCATAAGGAAAGCCTTTCCTACATTTTGTGCTAGGTAAAGAATTTACCTAGCATTTCCAAAAGGTCTCATTGCATATCCTGCATTTGCAAAAGGTCTCATTGCAAAGACAGTGTGTCCTTTGGTTCATATGCTTAATTTCTTGAGCGACATCTCCAGACTCTTCCATTATTGAGCTTGTGTTCCCCTCTCCAGCTGTACATCTTTCAGGGAAGGAAGAGCATCTTCTTCCTCAGTAGGTAGCACTGCAAAGAGTGTGTGTTTCTGCTGTGTTTCCTGACTCACAGCAGAAAAATACTCAAGCATGACCCTTGATGCAACTTGACACAGCTGTAGATACTGTTTTATATGCCACAGAGATAGCAGTAGTTTATTGAGTTTGCAGCTTAGGTCGGGGGTTAATTCCTCCTTCGATTACAATTCTGTGATTCAAAAGAAATAATGAGAACTGGCAGCATTTTGTATCAAATAAGCTGATTTTTAAGACGAGTTAAGACAATATGTGAGGATGCTCCTTCTTGCATAACCCAGTAGCCAAAGGAGCAGGCTGGCCTTAGAGCAATCCTTCCAGAAAAGACTGTGCAATTCCTCTTGAAAATGTGCTCCTTTTGGCAGTCTCAGCAGGCAGCTCTATGTGACAGAATGGAACGGCAGTTTGGTGGTTTAGGCGATGAACTATTTTCACAGCTTCCCGTCCCTTGAAGTATAATACACAGAGCATTTGTCTCTGAAATTGGGTAGGTTTATCAGCTCTTGAGGGACCTTTCAGTGGTTCATCTAGGCAATTGCTATGCTTCAGAGGTCACATAATGCTTTGGTATTACCCATCCGAATAGCTTAATAGGAGCTTCTGAGCTTCCATTTATTGTTGCTTTATAATAGGAAATGCAGAGAAGTTTTAGTTCCCAAGTGGATTCTAAGAATAAATGCCCTGAAGTTAGTAAGAATTTCAACTTCTGAAAGGGATGATAGAAGATGAATTACATTGAACAATTAAGAGAGAATGTGCAGGGTGACTTTAATCTCTGGTGCTAACATCACAGATTCAATTTAAAGGAATTTGCTTAGAGTTTTGTGTTAAAAATGTACTGATATTTAACAGGTGCTAGCTTTGATAGGTACAGAATAATAGAGCATTAGAAATAAGCAGAAAAGCAGCAACATTGCTACCAATAGATATTTTAACAATTGCTTCTAATCAGAACCTGGCTTCTAATTACAATAAAAATATTCTTCAATGAGATCTGCCCTTGAAAGTAACTTTAAGAGAAAGATTTTAATGCCACTTGATTCAAGAAGCAGTACCCACACTTTTTAGGATGTCATTTGCACTGTTTCTACTGATTAATCCACTTGGCTGTCACTAGTGTCCTTATTTTCTTTATTACTAGATCTGCAGCATTTCAGGGTAGGGACCTTGCATATACATTTTAGTGTAAAGCCTTCCCAACATACTCCCAGGTGCTAACCATAAAAATAGCAATAAAGCAAAAAGTGCAAAAGTAGGAAATACATTTCTTCTCTTAGACAGGTGCTTTATTTCTTTAATTTGGGGCCAGAAAGACAGTGTAATTTGGGCCTTTTGTTACAATATGTCTATAGAACTGCATTGTTAACTGGAACAATTCTGCAATAGATTATTCTGAGTGTATTGCATGAAGCCTGAATTTTTCCAGAGCTTCAGCAATTTAAATCTGTTCTCAGCCATTTTGGGATGCTAAATTCTTTGACAATTTTCAAGCACATCTGAGTTCATTTTGGTTTAACACAAACTTTTCCTTCTCCGCCCAACCCCAGAGGAGAGAGAGCTCTGCAAAACCTTTCCTAGCAATACAGCAAATTCCTTAAATGTTCCCACTGAATCATGATGATCTCTGTTAAGCAACTTGGCACTCCTTGTGTTCTTGTCTGGAAAACAAAATTAAGAAAGACTCACTGCTGTGAATGCCTGTTGAGAATTTCATGTTATTTGATTTCATTTAAAGAGGAAACGTTTATGTTACATTAGCCCCTAAATCCTGCAACTGTATCAGATTCCACTGTACTAAGTGCTTTACAAATGCATGATAGACAGACACTACCTCAAAGAGTTTCTAGACTAAATAATACCTAGATCATTTGGTGAAAGATTCTATATAAATGCAAAGCAGTTATTATTACAGTTGCTGGAACAGTGGAAGCTGAGTTTCTTTTGTATGTGATATGTTATTGCAATCATTTTCCAGGAAATGAAAGTAATTTCTCTTGTAGGTGAATATCTCCCTCTCATCCCTTCCTCTCCCTGTTGCAGGAGTCTCTGGGGCTTTGGGGGTGGGAGTGGTTCTTTGAAGTGTTGGTAGGGAAAGAAAGCATAAGAAGACTTTTTTTTTTTTGTGTTAAAAGCCTTATCTTTTCATTCCAATGCATTGTGGAAACTGATGAGAAGAAATACTCTGCTTATTTTTTGAGGGATATTTATGTAACACTAATAGTGGAGCAGTGGTAGGAATGCCAATATATATTTAGAGATTATAAAACTCCTTGTGAAACTCTCTGGTCGAGTTCTGGTCTCTCTGAAAAGGATAGCAAACCTGAGCTGACTTCAGTAAACTTTGGATTTCACCTCTGACATTTAAATGCCATTGGTGTTCAAATATAAAGTTACTGGGATTACAGAAGGCATACAATGAAATGAAAATAAACTTTGCACGAAGGTTTTTTATCCCACTTGCAATACTATCTGATTCTATCAAAACTTTTTATTTTTATTATTATTTTTTTTTAATATCAGAGTGACCACTTGAAAGACCCCAAAGATTCAGGTGCTATTTGCACAAGTTTCTATATGTTCATAAAAGTCAGATTCCAGATGCTCATCAGAAAGTCTTGCCTTAATCTTCTTTTATCTTTTCGCATGATTTATTCTTCCTCATTAAGTTAGGCTGTAGATTGCTCTTTCCTCAAAAATCCTTCCTCTACAATATCCTCCCATTTTTCTGTGCATTCCCTCAGAGGCTTCCTCATCTGGGAGGAGATGAGCATGCTTAGCTGGAAAGCATGGTGGAGTGGGCAGGAGGGAAACATTGCGGCCAGAGGGACCTAAGGCTTTGGAGCGTCGCAGGAAGAGGAACTTGTTACCGGTCAGATGTGATGGAAGGAGATGCAGCTTGCATTTCTGTTCATTTGTTTGTTTTTCTAATTGAAAAATTGCAGTCAGTGTTTGCATGGGAAGGTACTGAGAAGTGCTGGAGATGAGGGCAAGCAAGTGAAAAAATAGGTGGTACTTTCTTGCAACTTCTTTCAGTTCAATGCCTCTTGTTTTGCAAGAGGTTTATCTTCTCTATGCCAAAAGTTCATTGTTTGAAAGTGCAGTGAAGGGGACACCACCCCCAGACACTGAAAGCTTCTTTAGTGTTTCCATGTCCTTCCCATAAAGCACTGAAAGCTTCTTTAGTGTTTCCATGTCCTTCCCATAAAGCAAGGTGTGGGTAGCATCACGTCAAAGCTCTGGCTAACTCTCCAAGCAAAGCTGCCGACCAAGCTGCATGAGCCCAAGTGTGGGAAGAAATTTGCACAGTTTTAGCTCGCTAATTTTTTTATGAGTTCTTGTTTTTCAGTTAAAACATTTTTTTTCTCTGTCGACTTCTATAAGTAAATTAATATTGTTTTACTTTCATAGTCTCTTATGATCTGAGGTTTTCCTGGAACAGGCAAACCTGAGTTTTCTGTAATAAAGGTTTTCCTGTGCTTGAAGAAGGAGAAAAAAAAAAAAGAAAAAAAAAAGGATATTTTTCAAAGCAGAGTTTCTTATGAGATTAGGAAAAAAAACACACATGAAATAATGCTTTGGAATTAAGACTTAATCTTCAATTAAGTGCCAATGGTTAGTACATATTATTATTAGGTATCACAATTATTAGGTATCACAATAATTTAGCCCATTCATGAGAAATACAGATATTTTTAGAAGAAGTGGTTCTAAATTATACATTAAGGTAACATAAGACAGGATTTGTTTAATATAAAATATATTCAAAATTTAATAATTTGCCTGTTTGAAATAATATTATTTAAACTGTTTGAAAGGACCTCCCAGCTGGCCAAGCACGGTCTGCATTTATGATACTTAATTTGTAATAATCATAGGCACTGTCTGAAGATTAAGTTCTTAAATTACATATACATTACCTTACTTTATAATTTAGAACCACTTCTAAAAATATCTGGATTTTTCATGAATGGGCTAAATTCCAGTTGATTTGAATATGCTGATTTTACTAGAGTTAATTTCACTTAATATGTCCATACTGAAAAAAAAAATGCCTTCCTTTCTTTACATATAATACTATATTACCCTAAAAATGCCTATAACTCTAGGGATGTGAAATACGGCCCCAAGGATGATTTGATTTTCCCTATGACAACAATTCTTTTACTTCATCAGTCTCAGTAGGAAACCTGACCCATGTTACTAGACACGAGGTCTGGATACTGAAGTTTATCTCTGTGTAAGTGGGATGTTGGAGATCCGTTTGCTTTGGGAACAAATTAATCTTCTTGCTTGCTACATGTTCACTAACATACTGTAGAGATTTAGCAATTGTTGTATATTCAGAACAAAACTCGCAGGCATTGGAACTGGGTATTGTTCATATTGTACAAAGGAGGAATTGGGATGAAGTAATGATGTTGTAAGTGTTTCTGGGTGACCAGGTTTGTTTCAGTCTTCCTCATCCAACCTCAGAATTTCATTGAATTTTTTTTTTTTTTTTTCATTTTTGCCTTTTTGCCTTGCAATCTAGTAAGATCCTTCTATCCAAAGCTGATCCTACATGTTATTGTCCTGATCCTCCTCTTTTATCACAGTTTTTCCGGTCTGTGCCTTCCAAATGTCTTTGCATGTTATCTTTCAAGTGGCTCTCGCTGCTGGTTCTTAAATCTCCAGACTGAGAGGACAGCTGCTCTAAGTTTCAAGCATGCTCTCTGAAGCCTTCCTACATAAGAAATTGCACTGCTTTGTACTCTGAGGAGACCTAGTACCTCAGAAAAGTGGAACAGGATGTAGGAAAGGGACTGGCAGTCTGGTGGCTGGAGTGTTAAGCAAAGATCTGGCTGGAGGGGCTTGGAGAGGAAAAGACGTTTGAAGAATAAACTGAATCATCTGCTGAATATATTGGGAAGCATTTTAGAGAGCAAAAGACCATAGACAATTAATAAATATTAAATTCCTAGGGAAAGGACCCAGATCAGGGCAAATAAATGTTTGTCCTTTGCTATCTTAATAATGACCTGTCTTAAAGTGTTCAAATTATATTTGGCATTAAAAGAAGCATATCAGTCTGCTGACTTCTTGGGTGTCTGCTCCACTCTTTATAATGTAGAAACAAGAAAAAGTAAACCAGAAAACAGTTTCACAGTGTGCAAAGCTAATGACTAATGGTGGAGATTCAGCTGTCCTAGCTCTCCGTAATAAATTACTCATCCAAGGTTCCCTCGTAAGGCAGGAGAAAGAGATACAGGTGTCTCTGAAGGTGAACTGATATCATTTTCAGAGATTTCTGCAGGTGTTATCTAGAAAACCCAGTCTCACTTCATTACCTAGTTTCAGGCTCCCTCTATAGTCAATCTGCCTGAAAGCTGAGAAGATCCTGGCTGTCTTAGCTCCAGTCAGCTGTACGGGTATTACGGCAAAAGGGCACAGCTCATGTGTGCAATGCCCACTGTTTCTCTCCATTTAGAACTAGTCATCTGAAATGCAGGCAAGCTCTAAAAAATGGGTTGTCAAAGCTAAGGCCTCTTGCTGTATTATGAAACAAAAAATGATAAACTCTGTCAGAGGGTCTAGCAAAGGAGCAGGAATTTAAGTATACTTACTGTTTTGTCTAGCTGGAGTCTACATGTTGCTCTGCTCAACCTGGGGGATACTGGGGCTGCTTTTTACATGGCCTACGTGTCCCAGTGAGCTATGTACAGAGCCAAAAAATTGGCTTTGGGGTTTAGGATTTTGCATTAGAGGCTGGGTACCTTAAAGTAGGGTGCTAGAGTCCTCTACTGTGTCAGTCCTCTAAGAGCCTGCTGCAGTCTGGAATCTGAGGAATTTAATTATCTGCAGAGCATAGACTGAGCTTCATCAGCTTTCAGATGAGTGAAATTTAATTGAAAATGTTCCCTCTGCAGTAAAGGAGCAGAAGAATCAGACTGGATACTCTGTACACAGCAAAGCCTCCAAATGTGATTACTGGTAGGGAAAAGATGCTAGAATTATTTATTTAGTTATTTATTTATTTTCTCACCAGCTTTTGAATTGAGACATATTATGTCACAGGAAACCAAGAGTGGATCTTAATGTCTTCTGAACATCATTGCCAGATAAACAAAAGTTTGTATCACTGAAAACTGTAGTCTGTGTTCCAGTGAATGTGCTAACGTTCCCAAAGAGTATGGGCAAAAAAGATCAGGACTTCTGGGGGCACCAGCTCTTATTGCAGTAAGCTGAGCTAAGGATACACTCAGTGCGGGAGACTGCAACTGCAGACAGTTTATCTAGACTCTAGAACATCTTCCAGTGAAAGATTAAGAATAATCATTGAGCTAAGTACTTACAGACCTAAAATTAAGATAACTTAATTTTCTTGCTGGCTTCTACATTCCTGAAAAGAGATCTCTAAACTAATCAAGCTGCACTTCCTGCTGGCTAGAAGGCAAGAAACACACCCAGCAGCTGTTGAAAGCACAGTGTTTTTTTATGAACATGAGGAGATCTGAAATGCTAGGGGTACAGACCATAGGAGAGAAACAAGCAGATGGGCAAATGGCTGTGGAGGGACTCTGAAGATAAAGCTTAAAAATACTTTATGGAGACAAATGGGGAAGAGAAGATTATGAGCACCCTTAAAAAATAACTTCTTTCCTTATTTTGTTTTATTTTTTATTTATTTTTTTTTTTTTTTACTTGAAAGCACTGCATTGAATTATTTGTGTAGACCCTGAGCTTCCAAAATAGCAAAGCTGAGAGCAGAGCCAGAAAAGAAATTAATTGGAAGTTTGCCTTCAATTTCTATACTGATACTTTTGTATGCTTGTGCTTCCTGCTTTACTGGAGTGCTGCAGCTGTTTATCTTTATCTTTATCTTATCTTGCTGGTGGCACTTCTGGCAGCGAGGTGCCTGTCTCTCTTCAACTTTGGTATGAAGTGACTATTATGGTAAAACCTTTGGATGGCTTTCCTCTTACATGTCCTTGCAATCACTGTCTCATCATCTCTTAGCCATACACTTACTTTTTGGGAGATATTCTAGTAGGAGGGACTGTGGGTTTGACTTCTTCCTGTTCTTGCAAGGCCTTTCCTGTGTCCTCTGCTAGGGATTTTTCTGTCCCTAGTGCTCCAGCTTTTTGCTCATGGACTGACATTCCCTTTCCTGCACCAGGTCAACAAGTTTACTGTTCCTTACTTGGTATCGATGGGATGCTGTATAAACAGACTTTATGCTAATATAACACTTTTTTAAAAAATTATTATTATTATTTTTATTTTTTATTTTATTCCAAGAAAACTTGCTCTCTTGCATGAATGTGGGGAGAAAAAAAAAAAAAAAGTGTAAGGATTCCAAAATACAAAAAAAAAAAAAAAAAGCCAAGAAGAGATACATCATGGTGGTTCACCAGAGTACCTTGGATGCTCTGTTGCTACATGTGCCAGCTGCCACCTGAGGACTGAGATGCAAAATTGCTGTGGGACGGTGAAACATCTTGGCAGGGTCTAGAGCTCCTCTCTCATCTGGAGGGGGAACAGGGATGAGACTTAGCCTGATATATAAAGTCATTATGGTTAATGGCTAATATCCTCTGCATTGCAGTAAAACAATTTTGTAGCTGTAGATTTAGAAATCAATTTGGGGATAATCCTTGTCTCTAATTTATCCATAGATGAAGGCTCTGATTCTGTCCTGTGTTCATTTTTCTTTCTGCTGGTAGTTAGAGGGGATAATAATTAACCCACAC
This sequence comes from Anser cygnoides, assembly GCF_040182565.1. Taxonomy (NCBI): domain Eukaryota; kingdom Metazoa; phylum Chordata; class Aves; order Anseriformes; family Anatidae; genus Anser; species Anser cygnoides. Next base: position 81,729,891 of record NC_089874.1, read on the forward strand.
TGTTTCCCTGACTGTTTCCAACAGACAGTAGTGTCCCTGAAGGGTGGATAAAGAGTTTTTACAGCCAGATTTGCCACACACCTACTAACACTGCACGGAAGCAGAGATGTGATTAGAATGCTCAGGGCTTGTTTGGACCATTAAGGTTTATCAGTAGGTAGAGCTTCTGCTGGATAGAGCCACCAGGAATCTGCACAGACAAAAATATCAGGGAGACATAGTTTTTCCTTAGATCATCTCACTTCATGCTGGATCTCTAAAGTGTCTTTTCTATCCAGGCATTCTGAGCAAAAAGGGTCATTCTTCTCCCTCCCTTTTCCAGCATCAGGAATAGAATTGATCTAGAATGGAAACAGTGAAAACTAAAACCAGAAAAAATCTAGGTAGGGTGATGACACTTCACAGTCAAGATAACACTGAAAATCATGCATGATGGATTATACCTTTAGGAATGAATCTTTATCATAGCATTAATACTCCACATCACTGACTCTCCCTAACTTTCTAATGCTTCTGAGGTGATAGCAGGAATTATCTCTCTGCTAATTTTCTGCAGGCCAGTTATGTATATCCTGCTGTTTATCTGCTTTGGTAATTTCTGCTTAATGAAAATGCACAACTGTTTTCATTGGATACAGCATTTATTTAAAGGAACTTGTTAGTTTTTTAAAGGAATGTAAATTAAAAGTGAGAGAAATGATAGACTTCACACTAATGTTTTTTCAGTACACCACATGCCTCCTCCACCCCCACACTGCAAATCTTTGTATCTGGTAGAACAAGGGCTGGTATATATCTTTCCATGAGATAAATGAGCTACATTTTTTAGTAAACATATCTTTTAGAAATACTAATAAATGTCTCCATTCACCGTAGAAAATCTTTAAACAAAAAAGTCTTTATTTTTTATCATCTTTCTGAGTGACAGCAGTTCCAGTAGACCTCCCCACACACAAAAGAGAACTAGGAGAAGGAAGCACCATAGAGCTGGATTCCCCCCAGTTTTATCTGGAATCTTCAGAGAATTACACACAAAAGTCGGGAAAAAAAAGACTACTTTTGGAATACGTGCAACAGAATTTGAAAATAAATTGTACTTTACAAAGGCCATGTTACAGCTTCAGTTACTGATTACATGATCTCAGAACTCTCATGAAAGACAAGTTTGAAGATGATAGTTTAGTACTTTTTTATCAGCTTTCAAATATTAGTGAATTTATTCTCTAGAATGAGGTAAGACCTTCAGAGATGATTACATGAAAAATGGGGGTTTTAATAAGTAATTAGATAAGCTTTGGTTCGCATCACCTCTCATTTAGACAAAATATGTAAAATAAAACACATGGGACTCCTGAATAGGTGCCTTCACATGACTAAAAAGAGAGGTTAATTTGCTTTACTTATTCTCTTAGGAATATGTGTTGGAATTACGAACTTCTGCCTTGCATCATGTCCTAGCTAAATACAAGGTGTCAAAGAAATATCCTGCTATAATCCACTGGTTGTGGAAGAGCCATTGATCCTCAGTACAAGTAGATGTGAAAGGCTACGGCAATTGGCCTGGACTGTCTGGTACAACGGGAGTCTGGTGTTTTTCAAAGTGAACAACAACCAGAGATAGTTTGTAAAAGGAACTCAGAGAGATTATGATGAAAACATTTTGTGTTGCCTTCCTCTGGAAGAGGCTTGTTGTCTGGCTGATTCTGGACACAATAAAAAAAGAAGAAAAAAATTCTTTCTCTCTCTAGAGCTTCCATTTCCCCATTTCATAATTGCAGTTATTACCATTCTGAGTACATTGTGTCCTTCCAACTTGTTTTTTCTTGTAGAGGATATTGCAGAGTAATTGCCGACCGCAGATGAGCGCTCCCATCCTGCCCAGCACTGCTCTCCTTCTACGGGCTTGCCTGGCTACGGAATTGGCCTCGCCGTGAGACGAGACGGTTCGTTTCCTTTCTTTGGGCCCCATTTGGGCACATGTGAAGTGTGATACTGGGCACAGGTGACCATAAAGGACAAAGTGGGGGCCAGCGTTGCATCAGCTGGTCCTGTGACTGTGAGCTCTGGCCATCTGTGAATGTGTTAAATGGGCTCTTGTGGGTTGCATGGTGTTACCTTAGGGCTCTTGCCTCTCTATGGCCAGCATCTCACTTGTACCTCCCAGCTGCTCAATCACAAAAAGCAAGTTTCCCTCCACAGCAGCTAATTGCCTGCGTGGAATATGGGTCTTCGGAGTGGCACTTTTGCTGATGTGCATGGCTTATCTTCAGCAGGCAGGTAAACTCCAACCTCTCTGTCGCCTTAATTCTTGGCTAGTAGCTAAACTGCAGTCAGACTTGTGCAAATCTCTTAAGGCCAGCCTTGCCTTATTATTAGTCTCTCTTTTAGGTATCTATTGTATTTCTTTTTTTGAAAATAGGAGTGAAAGAATTCGTTGCCAGGAACACGATAGGTAATTTAAAGAATGAAAATGATGGATATAGAGACATTACATAGCTACTTAAATATAAATAAGAAACTACATCTTTGTACAGGTACACTTGATATATCAATCAGACTTTCTTCCCTAATAAACTCAGTGCAGTATGAGATTGCAAAAACCATCAGAAAATGAGACATGCTACTGTGATTGTTAAGTTCACTGCAACCCTACGGGCCTAATTTCATGCTAATTTATCTTGATATTACCTCATTTCAATTAATGTGGCAAAATTGTTGTATAATATTAGGTTTCATAAGACTGCTTGCAGAAAAAGAAAAGTGAATTAAAAAAAATAAAAATCCTGGCATCATTTTTCTTGCTGTGTCAGTTAAAAACACAGCAATTTTTCATTTACACATTTAAACAGCTCTTTTTCCATGAAAAGATATGCTTAGATCCCTGAATTACATAAAATACATCTGAAGTTGGGAAGCGTGTGTTGGAAGTTCATTAAAGTTGATCAGATATAAGGGCTCCAGACAGAGGCAAAGAATAACTCCAACCTACAATAAATTCTGTAAGTGTTCTGGTGTAAAAGAATGCTAGTTTTTGTTAAATAATGTCCTCAAAATAGTAAAAAAAATTTTTTGAATAAAAAAATAACATTTTTTAAAGTAAAAAAATAACATTTTTTAAAGTTAAAATTTGAAAATTAAATGGGTTTTATGAGAAATTAGACCATTAAAAGCATGTTTAAACTGAAGTATTTCTAAAAGTGTAGGACTGCCTATGAATTTAGCATAGGCTTTAGTGATTTGAACTTATATCTCTTTTATGTGTTTTCGTCAGTCTGCTTCTGCATTTTCTCAGATTAAGCTCAAAGCCTGCCAAACTTAACACCAGTGCAGAAATATTTTTCATTTTAGTTTCACACACACAAAAAAAGGATTTCTCTCACCATAATGAGAATTCAAAATGAAGGGTATTTGCAAATTATTTTTGGAGGCATTCTTTTTTTTTTTTTTTTTTTTTTTTTAATTTAAAGAGAAAATAATGCCAGGTTTGAACCAACTTAGAAACCCATCTATTCCCAGGGATCGTCATACAAGGACAGACAAGTCACCGAGGGCTTGGTTCTCCTTGCCACTTGCTCGCAGAGCGCTGCTTGCAGCCCTCGGGCCATGCTGGCTGCCCTCACACACCACCAGGTACTCTGCAGGCAGCCTGGCCTGGCTTGTGAACGTGGGTGGGTTACTAGGTACCAACATCACTTTTTTGAAAAGCCTGACCTTCCTCTGCTGTTTCGTCTGATTGCCTTATGGTCCTTTGAGCGCAGGATCACGTGCTGGCTTGTCCTAGTGGAAGGTCAGAATCTAATTGCTATTTCTGGGAAATATTTGTGGCTGTGACTCAAAGAGTGCTGTTTGTGTCTCTTTCTGCTTACTCCAATGAAGAGCTTACTGCCATCTCATCTGGGGTCCTTCTATGCACTTATGTTGCTTCCACAGGCTTTTGTTTCCTATGATGCAAACCTGATTAGATTTGATGTTGAGAAAAAAACTATCATCTCCTACAATTTACTTTCAAATAAACAGAGGTAAATAGTTGTTTTCTCCCTCTACATTTGCAAGCCTACCTAGATATTAAATATATATAGCAAAACCTTTTGACAACATTTTATTCTTCATCATGCCCATTTTCTAGGCCTGCAACCTCTTGTCCTGTGATTGGCAAATAGGATGAACATAGCTGCTTAATACCTGAAGCTATGGTACAGCCTTTTCCTGGGTTCAGCACACACAGAAGACAAACTAATGCTTTATATTGTGGGTAGTCTTTTTAAAACTTCTTCCTAGGAGACTTTGTGAAGTGGGATTTCAAACACAGACAAGGGGAGAAGAAACCAGGGCAGGACCTAGACAGCAAGACATCCGTTCAGCCTGCCGCCATGCAGACCTCCCCGTCTTTCTGATGCTCCACTGATCCTTGCCACTTAGGGGGTATCTCACTGAGAGTAGGAAGAGGTGGTGTTAGGGAAGGCAGGTGCAAAGAATGGAGCAAACCTGGAGAAATAATGGTGATACTCTGAAGAAGCAAGTGCAAGCCTTTCCTTCTTTGTGGTTAAGCCACTGTGATTTATTTAATTTGGGACAGGAATTAAGGAATTAATCTATATGTCAGGCAAGCTTGTGGAGGCTTTGAAAATATTTTGGAGAAATTTGTCACTGCAAAATCAAACTGTCATTGGCTTAAGTGGGAGAGGCAATTGTGGGATCATGGAATTAAAGGAGAAACAAGAAGGAATCATTTCAGAAGCTTGCCAGCTACGACCTGAATTTGTATTTTAAAGCAGGTAATTGAAAGATCAGACTAGCAATAAATTAATGTCACAAACCAAATGGCACCCACGAAATAGTTCTTTGTGTCTGCTGTTGCTGCTGCGGCTGCAGTGGGCATTGCGTGGGGCTGGAGAGCCGCTTGGCTGCCTCCTGCCTCGGCTGTACCTGACTGCAGTGGTGAAGAGCGAGCCTCTGCCCAACACAGAAATGGGTAGTAAAGGTGTGGTGCCCTCCAGATTTCTTGCAGGAACACCTAATAGTCAGTACAACACAGAGTTTCTCAGGATGTATAAAATCAGTGTGATATTCAGGAGGTCATCTCATGCCCAGGGGCTTCCCTTTTCCAGTACGTTCTGGCTGCAATTTCTCTCAAACTTTGATAGGCAAAATGGTTGACTCACTCCTTATTGCTTTCACCTCTTCTTGAACTTGGAGAAGGTGATATCTTTTTCTTCTGTAATATCTGCCTGCCTAGCATTAAAAATGTTTCTTGTAGTACACAAGAATTTGATTTGATGTGTATTTTGGTCCAATTTAGTTTGATTTTTATGTAGCTATTTTTTGGTTATTTAGTGTGCTTTATACTGGTCAATTCAGGATCACCCCCTTCCCACCTCACACGGACATGATAAGGTTGCTGTTTAGAAAATACTCAGATCACCTTCTGTTTTGACTGTTTCTGTTTTTTAGATTTCAGCTCTTGACATTTTACTTTATTGGAATGTTCCCAAAATGTTTGTGTTGCCAAGCACAGTTTTACAACAGACAACTTGTTTGGATAAATTAAATCACAGTTCTTAATGCTCTTTTTGTCACAGTGGAGCTCTGTGATTAAACAGTCAAGCTGAGCCCTGATATTTTTTCAGCCCTCATCTGTGCTGTTGGAACTGCCAGGACAGTTTCTGGCACTTGATAAAGCTTGGTATAACAGTTTTATGTCACTCTCAGTGCCTCGATGTATGTTTCTTTTAGAGATGGTGTTCAGGTAGAATCAGGAGTGGTCCCACCTCTTTCAGTCCCCTCATTTTCTTCATCCAGGCATGTATCTTGCTCTGTTGGCTTAACATCTAGCAAGAACTTGTGATTCACTTCGTGACCTTGTGACACTGCACATGTCTGGTGCTGATTGTAACTTGATTGGTTTTTACTTCTGCCTGCCTGAACAAATTCTGCTTTGTTTCAGATTAACTGAAACTCCACATAGACTTTACACTCTTCTAGCAGGGTTTCTACCTGCATCCTAGATGCCTGTTCAAGTATCTCTTCCTGGCAGATTTTTTTTTCCTTTGTCTTTAGCTGACCCTGCTAAGAACAGAGCAAAAGAACAGACTGTGCTTTGTGTATGACATTCAACATGGATGTCATAAAAGTCAACTACGTTCAGTTATTTGTGTTGAGAAAACTTTAATGTCATTTAGCTGGTATCAGTACAACTGATCTCCTGCCAAAGACACCTCACTCTGCATCTCTCAGATAAGATTTTGGTGTGAGATAGCCAGGTTTTAGCAGTCAGGTCTATATTCTGGGAATTGCTAGAGCATGTCATACACTGAAGGGTAGGTTTTGAGGAGAATTGAACTCCAGGCTTTTTAAAAAATGTCTAATGGCTACCAATAATGTCTGGCTTCTCAATTTGAACAGGCACTGATGTTTCAGATATTGTATATTTCTGTAGTGAGTCTTTAAGTGCCACATACAACATATGAAAATAAAGCATGTTTCTCTTTGCCACTGGTCCCTGTGAGAGGATACACAAATCCAGCCCTATCGACTCTAGGATTTGTTCTCATTTTCGATCAACTATCATCCTGTGTTTCTTCTCCAAAAAGTACTTTGTAGTTTCCATTTGTTCTGAATTTTTCTGTATCTCCCATGATCTCAGACATTAATTTTATTACAGAATGTATTTCTAAGAAAATTAGCCTTTTTTGTTCTCTGCTATTTGGATCCTTTGTGAAACACTGGCTGATGCAACAGTATGAGTTTTCAGCTTCGTGCTTCATATTTAAGCTTTGCAGGAGCTCTGTAGTCAGCTTACAGGGCAAGAGGCCCTAGCTCCACACCAGCTCAGCTGTTTTACCATGTGGCATGATCACAACTAGAGAACTTACAGAGTCCACCTTATGTTGTATCAGTTTACTTGGATAACAGTTCCCCAAGGTTAAGATCATGTTTTGGTTGAAGCTGTGGTTGTTTTCACTACCATCTCCCAACAAAACCAGCTTATACCTTGAGTGTCTCCATGGAAATACCTGTTCATCATGATTCTCTGGTCTGATTAAATTATCTCTACTGAAGAAGAAGGTGTTTTTTATCCCTGTCAGATTCGAGGAACTTCTTGGCAGACTTTGATTGTTTTCTACCCAAGAGTTTGTCTCAGTACTGTAATAAACTGCAATAGAAATATCATTTTATAAATGAACCCAAAGGTTATTGCACAGCTCAACTGAACACACCCAGAATCAAATCAAGTGTGATTACATTGTAGTGAGCTGGCACTTGGAGAACTCAGAAATTCAGAAAGTGTAATCTTGAGTCATTACCCACCTACATGAATTTAATTTTCTTCCTGTGTCAGTGTGACTGAGAAAGTGAATTGAATGTGTGCCAATCAGTAATCTAGACAATGTCTTGCCTCCAAATATTTTCTGCACTAGGAATGGATCAGGCAGGATCAGAATGGATCTATGAATCAACACACCTTCTCTCACCACCACCACCCCCCCTTCATAAAGTAGCTTTTAAAATACAGAGTGTTAAAAAATTAAAAAGTGGTTTCCTATCCCTCATTTTTAACTACACGAGTTCCAGTTAAGGCTAAGCAGATTAAAAAAACAACCAAACAAACAAAAAAAAAACATGATTCAGGTGCTTTCAGGCTAAACGATGGGGACAACGTGGCTCACCTTGCCTGGATTCATTTATCTGTTTTTCTGCTGGATGACAAACACAAGTATCTAGTTTTTTGCGGCACTTGCAGGGCAAGCAGGCGATCAGGCCCAGTCAGCATGGGTTTATGAAAGGCAGGTCCTGCTTGACGAACTTGATCTCCTTCTATGACAAAGTGACGTGCTTGGTAGATGAGGGAAAGGCTGTGGTTGTGGTCTACCTTGACTTCAGTAAGGCTTTTGACACCGTTTCCCACAACATTCTCCTCGAGAAACTGGCTGCTCTTGGCTTGGACTGGCGTACGCTTTGTTGGGTTAGAAACTGGCCAGGTAGCTGGGCCCAAAGAGTCGTGGTGAATGGAGTTAAATCCAGTTGGAGGCCAGTCATTAGTGGCATCCCCCAGGGCTCAGTACTAGGGCCAGTTCTCTTTAATATCTTTATCGATGATCTGGATGAGGGGATCGAGTGCACCCTCAGTAAGTTTGCAGACGACAACAAGTTAGGTGCGTGTGTCCATCTGCATGAGGGTAGGAAGGCTCTGCAGGAGGATCTGGATAAGCTGGTCTGATGGGCTGAGGCCAACTGTATGAAGTTCAACAAGTCCAAGTGCCGGGTCCTGGATCAAGGGGCACAACAACCCCAAGCAGCGCTAGAGGCTGGGAGGTGAGTGGTTAGAAAGCTGCCTGGCAGAGGAGGACCTGGGAGTATTGGTTGATAGTCGGCTGAATATGAGCCAGCAGTGTGCTCAGGTGGCCAACAGCATCCTGGCTTGCATAAGAAACAGTGTGGCCAGCAGGTCTAGGGAAGTGATTGTGCCCCTGTACTCGGCTCTGGTGAGGCCGCACCTCGAGTACTGTGTTCAGTTTTGGGCCCCTCGCTACAAGAAGGACATGGAGGTGCTCGAGCGGGTCCAGAGAAGCTGGTGAGGGGTCTGGAGAACAAGTCATATGAGGAGTGGCAGAGGGAGCTGGGATTGTTCAGCCTGGAGAAGGGGAGGCTCAGGGGCGACCTTATTGAACTTTACAGGTACCTTAAGGGAGTCTGTAGCGAGGTGGGGGTTGGTCTATTCTCCCGCGTCCCTGGTGACAGGATGAGGGGGAATGGGCAGAAGTTGCGCCAGGGGAGGTTTAGGTTGGATATTAGGAAGAAATTCTTTACTGAAAGAATTGTTAGGCATTGGAATAGGCTGCCCAGGGAAGTGGTTGAGCCACCATCCCTGGTGCTCTTTATAAGACGTTTAGATTTAGAGCTTAGTGATATGGTTTAGTGGAGGGCTTGTTAGTGTTAGGTCAGAGGTTGGACTAGGTGATCTTGGAGGTCTCTTCCAACCTAGATGATTCTGTGATTCTGTGATTCTTCTTTCAACATCCTCCCCCCACTCCTATAAAAGTAGGACAGATTCCTTATGGATCCTGAGATCCCAAAGGAGGTTTTGTTTTGTCTGCTAATTTTTTGACTGTGTTGTCTTTTAATAGATCCACTAGTTCCCAATAACTCCCTCATCATTTGTTAGCCCTGGAAGCATTTTGATTTTTGGCTTTTGGTTCAATAAATACCAGAAAATGACAACCATGTTTCATTGCTTCTGTTCTGTAACATAGTGCTGCTAACCACAGACCTTTGTTTTCTTGTATGTGTGGTGACATGGAATGGTTTAATAGTATTGACTTTGATATTTCCACCACCTCATTTTTATCAGGGTACCAGAGATGAGATATCTAAATTCACTGCACTGTGACTCCTGCACAGTAAACTGTGGCTGATGGGTGGATGTTGCTCTGCCAGGTCTGTTTTATGTGTTTTGAATATATTTGACGTGGCTTCCTGAAGTTCACTCCCACCACTCTTTGCTCTGGACTTGTTGGTGTATTTGCTCTCATTTCATGCTCTCTCTGCAGAGGTGAGTCCCTCCTTCCCTGTCCTTGCTATAGGTCTTCTCACAAAATCTCTCTCTGGCAAAGCTGCTGTCAGTAGAGTTGTTATGTCAAAGACTGACCAGCCCTGAAATCTGGTGAAAATGTCTGTCTGCATGTATAGATCTGATGTTTGTGGTTGAGGGTATATTAACATTCAGCTTGCAGTAGTTGAAAAGAAACCCTCTCTAATCATCCTGAATTTAATTTGATAGCAAGACCACAGGAGGCACAGAGGTCAGTTACAGTGTGTAGGAGCAAGAATAGCGTGCTGAAAGTTGGTGACCAAAACAGATCTGGAAACAGAGTAGCTGTTTTCTAATAGTGACAAGGGCATGAAGTGGTGTTGGAAAGGATCCTGAAAGAGCTGAAAGAAGAATCCAGTGACCTTTTCTCATGGGAAGGTGAAAGATGTCCACTCAAGTGAGTCATGTAGTCCTATGAGGTAGGCAAGTGTTCAAAGAGGTAGGCTTTGGCATGCTTTTTCCACTTCCCAGAGGAGGAGGAAGAGGATTAAGATCTGCTGATTAAGATCTATGGAAAGGTTAAAGATTAGGGGTAGAGCTGAAATGCCCAGCTGCAGAGTGTATGCAGTGAAGAAAGAGTCTCCTGAAGGGGTGAGTTACAGGGAAAATGCTCTGGCTGAAGCTGTGATGAGCAGTAAAATGAGTTTTAAAGTAGGAGAGAGTTATAACAGCTCAATGCAACTTCTGCATTTGGTTTTAGTATACAGAAGGCTTAAAACTGTGCAAATGAAGATGCAAGTGTAGTTTTACTATACTTAATTTATTTTTTGTTTTGAACGTACAGTACTAGCGATAGTTCTTCACCAGGTTAGAACATAGGTGTGGTCAGCAAGAATGAACTGTACAGATGCCAGGGGAATAGAGAAAAAATGGAGGAATCTGAACTACTGGGGTAAAGCACTTGATTCAGTTTTGTACAGAGAAAATGCATCAGTATTATCAGTCTGTCAAACATAGGACACAAATGCTAAGTATTGCTCCGGTCAGAAGTAGTGAACTTGGCATGTGCTGGTGCCAAAGAGGTATGGTCAATATGTGGGAGCACTGAGGTGTTGAGGAGGAAGCAGAAGACTGGGCTGAGGATTGTCTTATGAAAGCAGAACTCAGATCAGCAGTACACAACCAGAAGGTTTTATGTTTGTGAGCTAAAACTCTTTATAAGCTGTGAGGACCTCAGCAGGAAACACCTGAGGTGGAAAAGACCCTGGTGTATGGCCTTAATGACACATTGGCCGACAAGTATAGACATGAAAAATGCTATTAGAGTTCTGAAATGTGTGGAAATAAGTATTTCTGTTAGAAGAGGAGTTACTGACCTTGTCATAAACAGCTCTGCGAGGGGAAATGATTGTTGTCCATAAATGGATTAAACATCAGGCTTTAACTGAAGTAAAGAACACTGTCACCCCAGGAACAAGAGGCTATGAACAGGCTATCTATAGATTAAGACCATAAATCAGAAGCATCATGATTTAAACAATCTGCTTGAGAGAGAAAAGAAAAAAAGAACTGTTAACCTCATCGATAAAAAAACCTTCATTCATAAGAAACAAAACTGTTAAGTGTTCAACAAGATTAGCTGATGAAAAGGAGGACATACAGCAGTGCAAAGATGTTACAGGATATCTGTCATTCAGTGACTCAGATGTCCTTCAGTTCCTGTGCTCCTAAGCATAATGAAAGACATTTTACCTGGTGCTAATGGACACTAGACCTAACTCACATTGCTGTCAAGTCCTGAGGGTGAGATGTTGCTCTCAGCAGCCTGAACAAAACACAGAGCAGCTAAAAGCAGGCTGTGTAGGTCTGGGTCTAGGTTGAGACTGACCCAGCAGTTCCAGGAAGCTCTTACAGCTGATGGGAACCCTCTGACTCACAGCAAGCCCTAGCAGATGGGACCTTGCCACAGCCACAGAGGTCGGGGCAGAGGCACGGATGCTGTGCCGTGTGCCCCGGAGCTCTCCAGGCTGCCTGCAGCGCTGCCCTGGCCGTGTGTCCTCCAGCCCCTTCACCTGGCTGGGACAGCATGGTGCCTGTACTGGGGAGGTCCTCTTCAGACCATGACTGTCTGTTCTTCCAGCTGTGTCATCAGATGCAACAGTCCTCAGCACAATGTGTTGCCTGACTCTTTTTCTTTGATTCGCCCGGTCTTTTATTGACTGCTTCTTGTCTCTCAAGTTCCAGGAACTGGCCATCTGCCCTAGAGACGTGTGCTCATCCTTCAGTGTATCATGCTGCTGTTCAGGAATGACTTTCTGTGCAGAACTCATGTTCCAAGGACTACAGTCATGGTCTGCTGCTGCAGGTAAAAATACACAGTAACATTTCCTGGAAACATTTACCTTTATTGTAGAGACCAATTTATGTAATCCTAAACTTTCTTTCACTTGAGATAACTGATATTTTCTAAGAAATCCTTCTGTGGTCATAAGCAAAATTAGCTAAAACACCTGAGGCTGGCTGAATTGTTGTGGAGAGTCAAGTAATACCAAAGAGCAGTTCCCATGGATTATTTCAAAACCATCATGCTGTTTATAAAATAAAAAGCAGTAAGGTTTGTCTAGAGGCTGTGAATGTCTCACCTCTCTTTCTTATGCTGTCTTTAATCATAGCATGCTAATCTGCACTTAATTTTACTTTTACCTTGAATCCAATTTATTAATTGAAATATACTCTTGATGGATGGTCAGCCGTGTGTGTTAACTGCAAGACTTGTAAAGAATTAAAAGCCTTATCTAAGGCTGTGAAAGATAAATGTCAGAATCTCAGATTTCCAACACCCTATGCACTTGAAATAGATTATCTGTCTGGTACTTGCAAATATTTTGGGCAAACAGTAGTTCAGATTTATGAAAGCATTGCTGGGTTTTACTAATGAATACTTTTAACCATTTTGTTAAGCAACAAAAAAGGAGACTTGGAGCAATGTATCCTGAGAATGCAAGTTTGAATTTAGAATGATTACATTAGTTTCCACTTAATTCTAACATAAACTATGAAGATCAAGTTCCTGCTGCAAAGCTGGTGGAGTGGTCAGGAGAACAGATTATGAAGTAGTGACAATATACATGAAACCATTCATTGCTCAAATCTGTTTTTATTTTATTTTGTTGTTGTTGTTTGTTTGTTTGTTTTAATGGGTTTTTATTTAAACATATAGAATTTTTAAAATTTCAGAATTACTTTTTCTAGGTGAAATCCCCACAAGAAAATTCCACCTCCATTTTTAGGCCATTAGCATGTAAAAATCTCTCATGATCTAGAACCCTGAAGAACCCTACACCTATGCTTGAATCTTTTACAGCAACTGTGACTCAGAAAAAAAAATAATTCCAGAAAAGTTCACTGTATCAAACATATTCAGTGTATTTTAATTGAATACATATTTATTTACTGATTGATTCTTTTTCTTGCTTGCTATTTATGTGTTTAGCTTCCTTAACATGATCACTCTTACAAATATATATACAAATACACACATATATACAAATATATATATATCTGTCAATCAGGCTGTGGATTTAGGTGGAATAATATAAGAAGTTGCTATCCCTCCATAAGAGATAACCTGTCTAATAGAAAAAGTGAATACTCACCAAATTTTTGCTATGATGAAGTGCAGCATTTTTTTACTGCAGACCCACACAGGAGCTGCTTATTTTAAATGACAGCTATATAATTTATATAATTTGACTTCTAGGCTGATAGAAAGGTTTTCTTCTAAAAAAAAAAAAAAATCTTAATTTAATTAATTTCTGTAGTATTTTCTGATGTGTTTTTTTTTTTCCTCATATTAAAGTTTTATCATATACTTGAACTTTTTCTTTTTTTTTCCCTAAAATCTAGAAATTATTATATTGACTTACAAAGTTCACAAAAGAACTGTCAGTACAATACCAGGGCTTACTCTTACATGTTAGATAAAAAGAAAATTTAACCATCCATTGTCATTCCAAAAAGTGTACAGGGAAAAACACAGAATTTGATGCAAACACTGTAAGCATTGGAATTATATGTAGCAATACTGTAACCATCCTCTGCATATATCCCTTATTTTGTATATGCATAACTGCTATGCTTACATATAATTCTCTCATTTATTAGAGGAAAGGTTCAAGAGTTGTGTTGATGTAAATAATAAAGCTCTACTGCTGTCACTGAAGTGATATCTGTCTCAAAATACAAAGCAAAAATACTTGCAAGTAAATTAACAATGCTTTTATTAAAAGTTTTAACACAGGTAGTACTTTAGTATGTGGTTAGGCTATCTTCAGCTCCTGTTTCCTTTCTTTATCAATGTCTGCAAGTCACTTTATGAAGACTTGTAAAGTTCTTGAATACTGTCATTTCCCACATCAATCTTTTTAATTTGGGACGTTCCCCATGCTATAGAACCTCTCACTATAAGCAATGTTTCCAATGTTGTGTCAGAGCAGTCAACCTAATCTTTAGCTTCTATCATCCCTTTGAAATCTTCTCTTTTCTGCCTCTGCCCACCTCACACTCTGACGGTCACTAATGCTGACAGTTCTGAGCTATTCTTGAACCTTTTTTCTTGTCATAGGGATTTTTCCCCAAACACTGTGCTGAATTACCTTACTATTTCAAAACATTTTCTTTCTTTCCTCTGTGACTGTCCCTCCCCTGCTCCCCCACAAAAAAAAAAGTTATGTCTTTTGATCTTGCAAATTCATATCTGTGGATTCTTGTACTATTAGAATGAAGCTAAAATTTTCAGTTGAAAGTTTCAGTCAAGAAATATTAAGTTGATGAAATCATAATATTTCATAGGAACTACTGATTTCTTAAATTCTGCAAGATCCATAATATTTTGATAGCTAGAAAGACTGTTTTGGAGAAAATATGCTTTGGGGCTCTTTTTTTCTTTATTTCCTTTCCTTTTTTTTTTTTTTTTACATGAATCTTAAATATTTATCTATATGTGCATATCACATTTTGCCATATTAGAATTACAAATATATCTGTCCACTTTAAAAGTGTCATAAATCACTCGCTGTGTGATGTTTTAGTTTAAAGTAAACCATAACTGAGAAAACTTCCTTCACATGCCAGAAGTCAGATTTCTATTTCATCAGGGAATTATCTAAACATCTTTCACTGCCAAGGTGTTCAGGAAGTGTACAATGCAAGTCATGCCTAGTTTGTGTTTTCTCTCTTATCCTTGCTGCTCTGGAAAAGTTATTTACTTATGTAAGTGGTTTTGAGTGGATTTGTGGTTTTGTTTTCCTGTTTTTGTTTTGTTTTGTTTTGTTTTGTTTACAGTGAGTCAAGTTCCCTCCCTATCACTTAACTTCAGTATTCCCTGCAATAAGTTCGCTTCCTGGCCTTGTTCTGCCTGCAGTGACTGATTACAGTGGCCATAATCTGTGGCTAGGCAACTTTTTATTTATTTGTGTACTAATATTGTGTCTGTCTTTTCTGTAGATTAAATATTCCCAGTTTTATCAAACTATGATTGCGTTCAATTCTATGTTCTGCTTTTATCTTTCATTTGGGTGGCACTTGAGTAGCACTCAGAATAAATACCCTTTCGACTATGAAATTGGACCATGCAGCACTGAGAAAAATAATTGCAGCTGTGAGAGTCATTTGAATATCTAGAACTTCCATCCCCAAAGTGTTTTCAGAGATTGTTATTTTTCTCCAAATTGAGGTAGAAGAAATTAGAACACTGGAAGCATGGAGTGCATGAGAACTTCTGAGAAACATATGGGTCAGAATGTGAAAAGCTGGCACCAAAATATCTCACCTGGATTTGCTGAAGTGACAGGAGATGCTTCCTTGTTCCTGGGTTTGGCAGGATGTGCCTTAAGTGTCCAAAACCTATCCTAGATGTCCACCCAAGTAAGAGCCATAATTCAAGTGGCTTTAGGCCACTTACCCTTTTCCAAATTGTGTCTACCAGTCAGATCACTTCATTTGCACTCAATAAAAATTCTTGGTGAGCATTAGTAATATGGTAACATCTAAATAATATTTCCAGATATAATTTCCTGATGTACTGGAAATTAATATCAAGCAATAAAGAGCTCTGCCCTTGCCTCACCACAGGCAGGACCAGGGATAACAAGCACATCTTCTCAACAGGGAGCCTTCACTGCTCAGCTATTAGACTCAAAAGAAACAGGAAATATATTTGAGCTGACTGATAACATTAAGTAAAATGATCCACTTGGCAAATCTATGGAGGAACCAAGGTTGAAGGACCTGAGACTGGAACAGGGCGGTGGGAACATCGCTCCTGGCTGAACCTTAAGCTACAGCAGGACATGTGGCTTTCCTCTCCTTGTCGGAAAAGTATTCAGGTACCTATGCTAATCAGTGTTTAACAACAAATAAAAAAACCTGTGTGTATGTTAATTTAAAGAAGATTTGTTACTTGACTTTTCATCATCTTGCTGAAATCAATGTAGCCATGAATGTAAAAAATTAGCTTTTCTCATATGAACTGTAGTTTCATATAACCATACAGTTTTGTATAACCATAGTGGATGAGCAGCCTGGTCTGATTTTGAGGTAAATGATTTCAAAATATTTTTATTTTATTTTACTTAATTAAGAGACAAACATTCTAATACTATGTAAGAGGAATTTAAATCTATGGTATTTTTCTGATATATTTTAAAATGTGCTTCTGTCCCATCCCAGCCTTAGTTATATCCCCAGTGGAGAAAACTTAGAGGAAGGAAGGCAATAAGCCTCCCTTCATCTGTTGGAGGACACAACAGGTTTCTTACAAACAGGAGAATAAGTACTGTAGCCAGATCCATGTCTTTCTGAGTATCTGTTTTCTGTGTTTATACTTGTAAGAATTTACTAGCTCAAAATTAGCCTGAGTGTAGAATCTAAAAGTTTGGAGTCTGGGGAAACTAATTACCATCTACCCTGTTTGTTTTGTGTGAATGGATGCTATGCTAGTATTATAATACTTATTTGATCACCTGCTTACCTGATTTTTTTACTATTATTTTTTTTCCCCAGGAAGAAACAATGGTTACTCAGCTTTTGAGCAACTAAAACTGTAACTTGGCTCCTCTTGGGCTCAGAACAACTTGCTTAACTAAATGGTTTCCAAAAAAAGGCATTTCATCTGATGTTAAAATAGCTAGAGATGCCAGATTTGCTGTTACCCTTATTATACTGCATGGTTAGTGGTTTAAGCAAATTATTCAGTCAGTTTCGCTGAAATTTCACTTTAATGGGTGCTACTGAAATCCATTTACTGCTTGTATATATTTTACATTAGACTGAATAATTCTTTAATATTTTTAGTATTCTAAATTCTTTAGCATTTTCTTACTGTAGAATTAGACACTGAGTACTTAAAATTACTCTTTGATTTCTCTGTGCTAAACCTAAGGAGTACAATCTATTCAGCTTCCTCTGTAAGACTTCTTTACCACCACTCAGTATTTTCTGCATCTTTCTCAGTTGCCTAGAATAGTAAAAAAAAGGCAGTAAGAAAGCATGTAATAAGGGTATTGCATTTACACAAAATTTAAAAAAGCTTTTGAAGAGAAACAGTTAAAACACTAAAAGTATGCTTGCTTTAAAACATGTTGGGACCTGAATGGTATAATGCAAAGTAAGTAAATCTCAGATTTCACAAAGTCTTTCTTTATCCATGCACTTCTACATTTTCAGGAAATACAATTAGTCTTGTTTCTTATTTAAGTGTGCTCAGATGTAAATGGCAAGGATGCACTATTGTGTTCCATTTCCTAATCTGAATCAAAACTAGCTGTTCAAATACTTTGGAACAAAATGTTTTTTTCAATGTCTTGGTTTTAATGATGCAGAATCCTCTGAAAATTGTTTAAAATTCAATAATGATCTATTCATTATGGGAAAGTAATAGAAGTTTTTGTGGGATTTCCAAAGAAAGGAAATTGGCATCCTGTTCCATTCATATGAAGACTGTAGTGTCTGCTTCATGCCAGGTACAAAAATAAAATGTATCATTTGTCAAACGAGTGCTGTAATGAAATATACTGGACAGCATAGCTTTATGGAGCTGAAAACTGAAAGCCAAAAAGAGAGGCTGATGGCATCATATGCGCTCCTCTGAAAGAATCTTGGCTGCAGGAAAAGAGACCTGGGGCGGGGGCAAAGCCCCTGTGCTGATGAGCGAAGAGCATTTCAGACATCAGCTGGAGGTATAGTTGGCTTCACAGTCTGCATCTCCTGCTACAAGCTGAAGGATGAGCCAGACGCATCTAGGGGTGATGTGTACCTAGGCAAAGCAGCCTGCACCCTGGCAGTGCCCAGAGGGGAACATAACAGGGACATAAGGTCTGCAGGGAGGGATGGAGCAATCCTGGTAATCTGCAGCTGAGGAAAGCACGTCCCCCCTATATCTCTGACCTTACCACAGTTGTTGAAGTTGGAGGGGGGTGAATATTTTTCCCTGCTTAGTGGCGAATTTCACTTCATAAACCATGGGGGTTAATTCTGTTGTAAATAACTTATCATCACATTGGAAAGTTATGTGAGTGTTTGATACCACACGTGAAAGGCACATCCATCCCCAACTCTGCATGATCCTTAAAACGCAGTTCTGCACTTCACACCCTGCTGGGCCCTGACATAGTTACAATCAGATGCCCTTTCTACTTGAGAAGGCATACAGTAGCTTGAGAGCTAACTAGCCTGTGCCACTGAAAATCTAATTATGCTTGTGCTTTATCTTACCAGAGCTGACAGCAGGTTGAAGCTTTTGGCAGAGTGTTTCATTTCCATAACTATCTTTGTGCTGCTGTGTTTTTCCTGCTGAGCACACACAGGACCTGCCTGTCTGATGACTATAATGAGGGTGACCGACTGAGGTGCCTTCACCGTCTTCTGTGATCTCCACTGGTGAAATAAACAGCCGTGTACATGGCAAAACTCACTTTCTGCTTGTTTGTGCATATAAGTGCAGCAGGGGTTTTCTTGCAGCCAGGAAGTAAAATTTGTAGGGGGGAAAGTAACTTCTTTAGTGTATCAGCTGATACAGCAGAAATAAAAGAAATAAAAGGAAAAAAAAAAAAAAAAAAAAGAAAAAAAAAAGAAGGTGCTTTTGGGTGCAGAAACACACAAGAATGTAACTGGATTGAATTAGATCAAATTTATCAACATTATTTGTAAGAAAGGGGCAGAACTAAAGGATGATGATGTGAAGAGCACTTCTGTGAGAAGACTTCTAGTTGTGTGCTCGTGCTAGCACATGGTGTATTAATGTAAATGGGAAAATAAACTTTTTACAGCAGAAAAACTGCAGGTTGCCATTTGCTATCAGTGGGTTTCCTTAGGCACTACTCTTGGGGAACAGGAGGTTGAATTTTCTCAAAATGACCTGTTTATGATAAAAAGATAGCCCCAAAGAATGTATGATTCAGTAAATGTTGTGTATTTCCTCATCATTTTGATGTTTGCTTTCAATCTTAATCAGAAAAGCAGGTGCAATCTGAGAATGGAGGTAGGTGTCTCCTGAATGCCCAGCTGTTCAGGTGATTGCAGGATGGTCAGCAGGTGTGTGGCAATGACAACCAATTTACAGATTTAGCCTGCTTATTAATTGTTTGGCAAAGGTAAAAAGGGATGCTTAAGCATTTTTTGTAACCCTACTTCAGTACTGGGTGGAAAATTAGCAGTAGGTGCTACCTTAATACACATGTAGGGAGAGAAGCTATCTGACTGCACTATGAGGCTTGTACTTTTCGTGCCTTCCTCTTCCTTCTCAGCAGATCTGCTCTTGCCAAGCTGAAGAATGCTGTATCTCCTGGGTCATCAAAGATGGATAACATAGTGCTGCATATATATTCTAAGATTAGCTGACAAGAAGTTATAAAGAGGGAGATTCAATGAGTTAATATGGCTTTTATCCTCCTTTGGAGGAAAGGAAATGCTTTGCCATAAGTTCTGAGAAGAATGAGCAGGAGGTAAGTAAACTGATATGGAATTTTAGGAAATATCAGAAACATTTTTTTTTTCCTCAGAAAGCTATTGTTTTTTTGATTGTCTTGTAGAAGTTCATAGGTAACAGGACCCCTTCTCCAGACTCTTACATCTTGAAGTTTTGCTGACACCTAGAAAAAATATGAAAGTCATGACCGCAGCTGTAAGCAGTGGAAAGATGTTATATAAAGTGGGTAGATTAGCATGTACATGCTGGGAGAGGGAGTGAGTCTGCTTTGCTTATCCAATTATTTTCTTATAAATGTCAAATCATCTACTACTGCTGCCTGTGCTTGAATTGGCTCTCCATGAGCTGCCATCCCTGACCAACACTGCTATATATCTTAAGTTTCCTGAGGAGAGAGGCTTTGAGAGAAGTTTTCATGGAGGAGACAGCCTCCACCAACCTTCCTCCGACTGCTGGAGGAGACCGGGCAGGGACAAGTACATGGTCCTGGGGTGACGTGGCCACAGCAGCTCCTGCTGACTTGCTTTTCCCCCTAGGTAGGGACCTGGACTATCACTGGGCCCCTTCCTGGGTTACTACTGTCAATTGTGTGATTACTGTGGCTCATGAGCTGTTCAAGGAGGCTGTATGTATCACATCACCGCCCTCAGCAACCTGCCTCTTCCTAGCACAGGATTGCTAGAAAGAAAGATAAGGATTTTAGAGTGGCAGAGCCATCCTTGCATGAACTGGTGTCTGTAGCTAGTGATAAAACACCATTAATATCAGTTCTGAAGTATGGACAGTCTGTTTTTTTTTTTCTGCATAGTTTCTGCTCTTCTCTTATCCCTGCCTTCCTGTTCTATTTTTTTTCCTTGATATCTCTCCTCCCTTCTTTTTATCCAAACCAGCTTCTGTACTCAAAATAAAAATTACTGGAGGGTTTAATCTGGGGAATTATATTTCCTTTGCTTGCCTGTTCAGATAAGTTATATGCAGCTAAAGAATGATTAGAGCCACTGGAAGGTGCTTAACACAAAGGATTATTTCCAGGTGCCTTTGCTGAGCTGTCTTTAAGTGAGGGGAAACAAAAATATCTCATTTTACAGCTGTAAAAAATTCACACCATCCACAGGCTAGGAATGCTCCTGGGGTTACTGGTGTATGAAATCTGTATGCTCTGGCAAATGAGCTGTGACTGTTAGGAGAAGCAGCAGCAGATGTAGGCATCCTATTGGGAACCAAGCTATTCAGGTGGGGTCTGATGTGCTCTTCCAGCACAGACTCAGAGTGGTGCTATCTCAGAAAAGTAGCCTGTTTCTGTGCAGTTTTCCTACTGCAAGCAAGGAGGTAGGGGAGGTACAGCTTTCTCTTTCTCCCTCAGGAAAAGAAAGAAGAAAATGTGCTAACTTCCGTTTAGGTAGTACTTTGACATCAAACCTTTCCTTCTGTTTCTGAGGTGGGAAAAATAGGCTGTACAGATATGGCAAATACTTTCCTGTTACAGATGGCAAAATATGAAATGTTTCATAACATGAGACAGCTAGTAAACCTTATTGTCCTACCTCAACAGTGCCAGCAACAAATTTCTTCTGATTCTGAGCTCACTACGCTGTCGCTGTGTCACAACATGTCTTACAATCCCATTTCAATAAAAAGATTTCAAGTAGTAGTAAAGCTCTTGCCGTAATTGTGTTTGTCTACAACTGTTGTTGGAAATAATTGTCTTTTACAGTAGCAATCTTCTAGCTTCAACACTGTGGCAATTGTTTTGTGTGCTGTACGGAAGCCCTCTCTAGTGCTGTGTCTGTACCTTCTGTACTGAAATCATTGCTTCATTTTGTACCTCAATCTTGAAGACTAAATATGAACTCCCTGTTTCAATCTCACACACTACCCAAAGGTTTCTTTAAGTTTTCAGAGCTGTTTGGTCAGATGCACTGTGTACTGAATTTCAGGGTGCTCGAGAGGAAAGTTATCCCAGGTAAAAAGCTATGCCTCCTGTTCAGTCTGTTCCTGTTTCAGGTTGCCACAACAGTGTACTACCACAGCAGAACCTTCCAGAGGTGTTCCAGCTATCCGACCTGCATGGTATCTCATGGACTGCTACTTCCCCTGGTCAAATCCTGGAGTGTGAGGCTCAGGGAGAAGGGAAACTTCCATTTCTGTGTTTATCTTTTGTTGTTTCTTCCCTGTAGGTCTCTGTTTAGAAGCTTAAAACACTTTATCCCAGGTCGTAGCTATATGCATGTTTGTATTTCTTTATACAAGTATAGCTGGCTAAATGTACAAACCTACTGTACATATCAGGTAGAAAGGGTTAAAACTGTGAGTGGAAACTGCTTATATCACAGAGAGAAGCTCCAGGGAGCTGGGATGTGGCTACAGACTATGTGAGACACACTGAGATCAGTCAGAAGGTGTTACAGAAACTCAGTAGAAAGCTAAAGTGCTGTCAAGGTCCGCTGCTTCAAACAAAATAGGACATCAGGCACACCAGCACAAACCTGGTTATTAGCCAAAGTGAAGATCAAAAGACAATCAGCTGAAAGGTTAGGGAGAAGCTGACATTATGGCAGGACCTCTTCAAAGCGGGGGGGAAACTGCAAGCATGTCTAGCTGTTGTTAGGCCTCAGATGAATAAAGCAAAGCTGAGCTCACCACAGAGGCAAGAGTCTGCCCACGTTCAGATCTCAGCATTGAGTGCTCTGCATCTCCAAGTGAAAGGAGTGTACGATGCTGCATTTCCAATAAAAGTTCTGCATCCTCACTTTCCAAAGAGGCTTTCCACCTGGGCCTCCTGCCATGAGGAAGGTCAGGGAAACCCAGGCCTGTCACAAGTGTGAATGAAACCACAACTTTTACATGTATACACAGGAGAAAGCTTCAGGCTGCATTTTGCTCAGGGTGTACCCAGAGAGACCAAGCAAGGGGGCTGCAAGTGCATCTCTCCCATGAGCTGCTCTGATGTTAGAGGGTTGAGTATTTCTCTGCAAGGCAAGCTGCTGAGCTGGTTCAGCTCCCTGGTGCAGGTGAGGCGGAGCTCCAAAAGTGAGTACTGGTTGGGTTGACTTGCCCTCAGACCTGCCTGTAGTTAAGCTGTGCATCAGCAAAAAGAGGTGGCTATAAACGAAGGCATGCTGGAACCTACAGCAACATCAAAGGAAGAAATGCAGAGAGACACAGCTCTGCCATGAATCAGAATCATGAACTGGCTGAACTTCAGAGTACCTTATGTCAGCCTGACCTTTGTTTTCTCATTGGTTTTAGATGATAATTTGTAGGTGCCAGTGAATCTGCTTATTGCAATTATAGTATCTGCAAGCCTGTAAGTGTTAGTATCAGCGTATTGAACTGCTGTTCCTCAGTAACAAACTGTTAGTGAGTTCTCATCTGTACAGCCATTTGTGTTCTTCTGTTACACTGAAAATTGGTCCCTTGCCCTGATGGACAACAATCAGTTTTCTGATCTTATGGCTCATCACTTCAGCTATCCCCATAAGAACTAATAAGCATCTTGTTTTCTGGAGCTGAGTCATCCTTCCCCTTCCCTTGTTCTCAGCAAACAGACATCAAAATGTATACCTCAAAAAGTCATAATGGAAGTAGCTGCATTTCAGTGCTGAACTTTGAGTTGCCAACATATCCTTTGCTCTTTCTTTTAACAAGCTGAACATGTTGTTGGAGACAATCAAATAATGTTTTTCATCCTTTTTGCTTTATTAAATATTTGATTTAAAACTTAGGCATTACATTAATGCTATGATTATGCTCATCCTGAAACCATTGAACTGAATCTTCTGTATTTATTTATTTTTGCAGCATGGTTTGTCAAAGGATTTCTGTCATCACTGAGGTACGTGTTGTGGGGGGCTAGACATTAAAACTGGTGAAGTTCATGTCCTAGGAAGCTTATGATCTCAATAACCAGATTTGTCAGGGAGTGCAAATAAACAAGCGTAAAATGCTCTGTCTTTGAAGTATGACACTACTGAGAAGTGTGTAAAAACGTAATTTTGTTCTTCTCAGGTCATGCTAGGCAGCTAGCAGGCAAGCCTTCTTCCAGTTTTCTTTCAGAAAAATGTGGAGATAATGGTTACTAAAGTCTCTTAGTGACTGCTGTAGCAGATTCATGTATTTCAGCCTTCTTATCATCAGTCAGGGCTCTTTGCTGCTCTTTTATATCTATACCAGTACAGAAGAGAATATGAAACTGCCACTTAAAAATGTTTTTTTTTCTTTTCCTGTTTTTAATCTAGTATTTATCTCCTACATTAAAAGTAATAATAAAAGGCAACATGTCTTGAGGATAAAAAGTACTGCCCTGGAAACAATTCAACATGGCACACTTGTGTGACCATTTACCCAGCCAAGATTTTTTGTGCTCTCACTGCTGCACTATCAGTTCCTAAAAGAAGAGTTGTAAGCACTATAGCACAGTCTTTACCTTTCTTTTCTGAATTCTTGGGTGTTGTAAATATTCAAAACCAGGTAAGATTAAACTTATAAAACCTCACATGAAGGCAGAGTAAGCCTTATCTTAGAGAATGGGAACACCATTCCTTTACACTTATTTGTGTTTTGCTATTTTCTCGTCCATCTTCAGCTTTTGGCCCTCAACCTTCAGTGTAGTTTTGTGCACCACCAACAACCTCAGCTGCAACTATTGACAAAGACAGTGGGAGGTGAAGGAATATCAGACTGCTGCTCAGCTTTCCTGGGTAAATGTAAGCGCTTACTTAAACACCAAAATTGTGAATGGATAGCTCATGGCTGAAGCAGTCAGGATTCAGTTTTCCCAGCAGGAAGATCTGAGAACAGCTATTAATGTGCAGTTGAAAGCACTCATCTGTCTGCTCCCTTAAGTGTCTTCTAGCTTCCTACCGTGGGAAAATTTTTGGCTTTTTGCAGACCCTCTGTTTCATGGGGGTTTGAGGGGCTCTGAGACACTGAAGAAGGAAAAAGCTTACAGAAGTGCTTGTAGGCAATGGGGTGCGTCCTCCTGGAGGTGAGGGGTCTGGGTGTATATGTACATTTGGATGCTTGGGGGTCTGGGAGAAGGAAGCAGCAGTTGCTGCTTGCCATGGGAGCCCAGAAGGTGCTGACCTGCTGCAGCCAAGCCAATGGGACAACTTGCTACCTCAGCTACTCAGGGAAACAGGACTTGGCAGTACATCTAGTAAAGAAACTACTACCTGAGGAAGCATTCTCTGATATTTTCAGTTGGGACATAAACTCGTGGAGTCTTAAAATCTGCATCTGCTGGTACACAAACAATGATTTTTACATATTTGGATTAATATGCCTTTCTATGTCTTCACATGCTTTCCCTGATGTTTCACTCATGCTGTATTGAAGAAATATGCATATTATGTATATATTCAAGACTTTTTTTCCTGCCAGATCAACTTATAGTAGTTCTTTGTCCATCTAACAGGTCTTAAAAGTCAGGCACTGAAAAAATGGTAGGGATGAGTGAGTCATCTTAGCTACTCTTCAAATGCCTGCAAAATAAAATTGGGCATTTATTGTTATTTTGACTGGGTATGTTATCTGCATTGACACACAAATAACGGTTCTGTTGTTCTAAATGCATGCTATTAATAGCCACAATATAGTCATCTGGGCAGACAAACCAAGTAAGCTAGGTAGAAAAAAGTGTATGGAGAGGGGACTTTTTTCTTTAATCCGCGATGGTGAGAAATCGCATCCTCAGCTTTCTGAGACCTAATTTGATAGTATCTATCAGTACTGTTTTTTTTCTCCCCCCTCATGTGTTCATATTAACTAACTAAATGTGTGGAGACACTTCTAGGCATGTCTGAGAAACAATCTTCCACGCTGCTTTTTTTGTCATGACATTTATTTAAAAGGTACTGATGAGTGCAGCAATAGGAGCTTGTCACCAGTGATATGGTTATTTCTCTTAGGAATCCTCTCTGAGGGAAAACTGGTTTAGTCACAGCTGATGAAAGGATTTGGTCACAGGGTCCTGGATTTTCTGACCTCCTAAAACAGCATAGTGTTGCAAGTATTGATTTTCCTTTTTTTTTTTCCTTTTGTCTTGCAAGTGAAGAAAGCTTGTCTATGACAAGTCAGCTCCGGTCCCAGACTGGTTTAGTCCTCTTCTTGGTAAGAACCACATGGACAAAAAGTTTGGCCTTAACATGAGATTTGCATGCAAGAAATGATTAAAAAGTTATAGACTCCATTTTATGTAGAGATGCTCCCAGCTGTCTTGAGGCAATGTCTGCCTGCTCTGTTTTGATGTTTCAATGGCTTACAAACTTAGCTTACCTAATATTTAGGTGAGATGAATAAAGGCTTACTGCTAATAATAATATGCTACATGGCTTAATTCTATTTCTGTGAAATGAGCAAAGGTCTGCTATTTAAAGTACCTAAACTGAAGTCTTAAATAACACCTTCTATTGAATGAGATCAAAGTTATGTTCATATTAGGAAAATATGGGATCTTTCTTAAACAAAAATGTGAATCCATTAGAAGCAATCTGGCTTCCTTTGTACCTCTGCAGTGATATATACTGATTTGGAAGAAATGTACTAGAAACCTGAGCAAGACAGGGTGAAAGTTTTAACTTATTACAAGACTAAAATTAGGCTCACTTGAAAAATGGGATGAAATATGTAGTAGAAAATATTTCAAAAGTGCTTATTCATTTTCAGCTATCCATCTATCAGCCTGAATACTTTCTCCTGCCACTTTCCCCTGCTTTAAGGGTGCTATTGACACCTGGAAGAGAAATGGAAGAGGCCAAACTTTATTTGATTTGTGGTTTAAAAAATGAGACTGAACAAACAAAGTTTCCGTGCTAGGCTCTCTGTAACATGAGTTGATCTTATAATTCCCATGATGCTTAAAACTTACAGTTGATATCAGGCAGTGAAATCAATGTTTCACTGTTGGACTTATAAAATAGAAATCAGATTGCTGTTAAAACAATGACACTGCCATCAGCTCATTTTTATTTTTACAAGACTAAAAGTAAGTTATGATTTTTAATGGTATTTGCTTTTAGCAAATGACAGTAAATTTCCTGAGTTTCAGCTATATAAGAGCCAGTAAAAACATACAAGCCATGATCTTCCCAGAGCTATGCTAAAATGAATGTTAGATGCTCGGTGCAATAGCACCCTCTACATCCTATGAATTTAAGTACATCTGAATACATCCCTCACTCAGGTGAGCTGGGTCAGGTGGTAATGCTATTGATGATGTATTTTCTGGGCAGCTTTTCCTCTGACCTTAATAGCACACAGATGTTAAAAACAAATATCAAGCAAGAGTAATTAAAGTCATGGAGAACAAGAATAACAGGTGGTGAAGGCAAGCTTCTTTTCTTTCCTCTGTAACAACAACAACAAAAAAAACAGTCCAGGCAAAGGAATTGAAAGAGTATAATTCATGTTAAGTTCAGTAAAGGATTTGGTATGATGTCTTGTGAAAATTTATCAGCAACTTACAGAAGATAGGAATTAGTACAGGCACTAGGATGAAGGGTCAAAGGGGACACAACAGTGAGTTTTAATGAAATGATAATAGAATGCTGGAGGAAAGTTACTTGGAAAATTACCTGAGTATAGTACTCCTTCACAAGACACAGGAGGCACCAGGAAAAAAATGGCAAATGTAGTTCTAGGCTATACTGAACACATTATTTCAGCAGAAATAGGGAATATTACTTTCCCTTTCTATTACACTGTGTATAAGACACTGTTAAAACTCTGTCTGGCATGCAATCTAATTACAGTCACGTCTTTAAAATAAGTGAAATTGGACTGGAACAACGTGAGGAAAAAGGGATTAGTGGGAAAAGAAAATTTGTTTTCTGAAGGAAACAAAGGCTTGCTAGTCTGTTTTTATTAGACTGTAAAATGTGGATCTTCATATTTAACTTAATATGAGCTACTTGAGAATTTATTCTTAAATGAATTCTTAAATGTATATATAAACCACATGACACTTTCTCTTGACTTTACTCTGAATAAAAAAGTTCAAAGCTAACCATTAAGTTAACTTGGAGAAATCAACATCACCATTATTCTGCTTTAGTAGTTCTTCTCTTACTCTGTTTTTGGTGTGGAGACTAAAGGACAAAACCTCAGAGCTATAGAAAGGACAGAAGGCATGAAAGTTGTCAACCTTTTTTTTTTTTTTACCCACTGATTTTGCTTATAGGTATTAGAACCACCCTTCAAACAGCAGCTGAAGCTATTGCCAGTGTTTCTTCCTGAATATCTTTTTGATAAGCAAAGCTTTTCACTGAAGGATACGTAGCAGGGCTTCCTCCTCTGTAAAACAGTATTCTGGGACCAGCCATATTCTAAGTGACCCAACTCTGCAATAATCAGCTGCCTGTATTTCTATCTCAGAAGTTACAAATGAGGTGCTAGGTTAAAGTTCTGTAGCTCTAGCCTTGATACGATTTCACTGAGCTGGCGTTGGCTTCCTTTTATTCAAGGGAAGAGTAAGCTGCATCATTCCAAGGAACTCTTACACTTGTATATTTATAGTTGCATCAGGGTTTCTTCCATTATTTCCACATACAAAAAAATTCTCTATACAGACTGCATTTTCCTGATGGTGCACTGTGTGAGGAATGAATGGCTGTACTTTTTGCTTGCCCATTTCCAAAAGGGGAGTATTTGTTCTTGGACCAAAGTAGCAGAAGCCATGTAAGGTTTCTGTCACTTTATTCAGAGCAGGATGTTGGCCCCACCAGTGGGGCAGGCTTCATCCATTCACAGTGAGGTCAGGAAGATAGTTCTGAAGATTTGGCCATTATTGAGAAGTGCTGGCAGAACCTGTTGTAAAGAACATTTGTAATACTCCCAGTAATTACCTATTTAATACACACGGGGGTGATTTTTCTGGTCTTTGTCTGTTCCTTTGAAATGCATTCTTTTTGAACGTCATCTGATTTTTAGCTGACTTGGTGTTGTGGTTTAACCTGGCTGGAAGCTAAACACCACACAGCCATTTGCTCACCCTCCCCCCTCCCTCTCTGGGATGGGGGAGAGAAACGGGAAAGTGAAGCCTGTGAGTTGAGATAAAGACAGTTTATTAAGACAGGAAAATAATAATAACAGTATTACTAATAATAATGTGTATGAAACAAGTGATGCACAATGCAATTGCTCACCACCTGTTGACCGATGCCCAGCCTATCCCCGAGCAGCCCGGCCCCCCACCCCGGCCAGCCACCCCTATGTATTGTTTAGCATGACGTCAGATGGTATGGAATACCCCTTTGGCCAGTTTGGGTCAGCTGTCCTGGGTCTGTCCCCTCCCAGCTCCTGCTGCACCCCCAGCCTCCCCGCTGGCAGGACAGAGCGAGAAGCTGAAAAGTCCTTGGCTTGGTGTAAACACTGCTCTGCAACAATTAAAACATCAGCATGTTATCAGCGCTCTTCTCATCCTAATCCAAAACATAGCACCCTACCAGCTACTAGGAGGGAAAATTAACTGTCCTAACTGGAACCAGGACACTTGGTATAACCCCACGTGTGTTGAAGCCATGCTTCAGAGCCTTTGCTCATTTTGTTAGCCAAGCTCTACGTCTGATCAGTGTGCTTCTGATGGTGTCTGTAGTCTCTCCAAGAGTACTTTTCGAGGAAGTTCACGACATGGTGCTGTATGGTCTTGCATGTCAGAGTTGGGAAAACTGCTCCACGATGTCCTGAACTTTAGTAGAACAGTTCCTGCCTCCAAAGCTGTTATCTGCCTACCTGCTGTTTTAATGCTCTTATTAGAGTTTGTGTTTTGTTTTTTTTTTTTTTCTTGGAGCAGAAGCCTCTGGGAATTGACTGTTAGTACAGCTCTGAGGAAATGTGCTAATTCTTTTTGATGACCTCTATAGTGCTGGTGTATAACAGACTAAATCAGGTTGTGCCTGGAATACATTCAGAAAACTACTTTGACTTTTCCTCTCTAGGCATTTTCCTAAATATTTGTTTAGTATCTTCTTATTAGAGTTGTTCAAAAGAAGGGAAACACTATATTGAATAACTGCACAACAGAAAGCTACAGTCTAGCCAAACAAAAAATACTGTGTACACTTGGATGGCTTTAGGGTTGAAATTTTAGGGAGAGGGGCTGGGGGGAGATGTGGACAGACTTAGATTAAAACTGAAGAAAACACTTGGATGAGTCCAATACATTTTGAAGTGAGGAAGCACAGAACGTGGAAGCTCTGAACACTTGGGTCACAGGCTAAACAAAGACAGTATTTAATTCCCTGCAACACATTCATATTTTGAGAACTTTCATTTTTCTCCTTAGGTAACTTTAAAGTGTTTCTCTCCATGGGTTTCTTCCCAATTAATTTCAGTATACTTAACATCTTTCAATACTTTCTCACCACTGCCCCCATGCCCTCTAGCTCAGCTGATTTATGTGCTAACAGCTGCTTTGAAGTGGGTAACTTAAGTATTATGAGAGTCAGGGTGTCAGGAACATCTCTTGCTCATCAAAAAAGTGAAGAGGCCATTCATGCTTTCAGATATGGAAGACTGAAATACATTTATGATTAGTATTGTATTAACGTATGCATAGTTCTACTGCATCATATCTTGCATTTTAATGTTATGAGGTTATAGTTAACAGTAGCCAAACCATACGAGAGAGGAAAATTGTGCTTTGCAAACTCCTCAGAAAAGAAGGAAAATGAGCTCAGAAAAGACTCTGGGTTCATTCCTATTTAAGAATGTAAATAAGAGGAAGCAGACAAAAGTGTTGAGTGCTCCGTGCTCACAAAAGCAACAGTGACTGAAAAAAGTCCTTCCAGCCTGGAGATGCTGTGTAGCATGCTCCTTGTGAGGTGTGGATTTAATTTCAGCATTGATACCTCTGCTTTCCACCAGCATAAACTGAATGCTTTGTTTTAAATCACAGCTTCCTTTGGAGCTCTTTCTGTGCAGAAAGTGTGAACTTCCCAAGAAAGCAAAAGGGAAGAACAACTCATGATTTTTGTCTGCATTCTTCATAAGAACAACAAAACCTCTTCCATCCATCTATGTATGTAATTCTATGTTGATATCAACTCAGATCAGAGTGGATCCTTATTTAGGAGAAATGTCTATAACAAGTTGTGGATATATTGAGGCTATTCACAAGTAAATTCTGTGGTTTATTTCAAGATGAGGATCATTAATCAAGGTCTGTTTTGCTTTCTGAAGGATCATCTTTACAGCTGTGTGGTACCTAGGCTTGGGTGGCATCTTCTATGTTAAATTCTTTGGCTTATGGAGATTGAGGATGTGTGTGGAAGAGAGGATTATGCCATTTTATGCCAGATTGTTCAGCAACTTGTGCTTGGCATGTTGTACTGATGGCAGCATCTGTGCCCTCCAACAGTCATGCCTTCTCTTAGGGAAAAACAACGTGCCCTACCAGGCAGCACTGGGCGCAAACGTGCCTGAGGGACACCTTAGGTTAAGTTCTTTATTTCTAACAGGCTCCACAGCATGGTTCACATTCACTGCTGAAGAATGCCCTCACCTGCGGGCTGCAATGCTTTGGTTCCTTGTTCTGATGAGAAATGCAAGCCTAGCTCTGAGAAACCTTCCCAGCAAGTTTCAAGTCTAAGAATCCACATCTTCCCTCACGCCCCACCCCCCCACCCCCCAAAAAAAAAAAAAGAGAAAAAATTACTTAGACTTGAAAAGATTTTGCATCCCAGCGATTAGAATTATATAAAATATTGTGATTATAAGACTTCGGGGGGCATAATTGACTTTTAGGGAAACTTAAAATATTTGTTTTAAATGATTGAAAACTGAGCCCTACAAGGAAACATGCAGTTTTCCCTTGCAGAAATGCTTTTTTTTGTTAGCTGTTTAATTTCTTTCTGGCTGAGGTCACTGCTAAGTTTGTATTAACATAAAGCACACAATATTTTTATTTAGCTTCTGTTAATGCATGATTAGTGGCTTTGATTCGTTGTTTCCAGCTGCTTGTACATGTGTGCTGATTGAAATGGGCTGAATTCATACACCAAGGAGAAAAATGCTGTGCAGTGTAATCCAGTGTGTGTGCTGTTTTTCTAAGCATCACTAGTTCTCCAGATTAGTAGCATCACTCTCCAATGGACTTTCAGAAAACATACTGCCTCTGCCACGCCTAACTCAATTATAGGTAAACTACTGATTTGCACCATTTAAAGCTTCAGAAGTGTATGAATAAATGGCTTAGTACATCAGTGAGAGCAGCTCCGTAGTGTTTCACTTCTCTGGATGATCCACAGCATCAGCTAGGCAACTGGCTGTGGGGGAGCCAGGCTGTGCCCCAGGACACCCCCCTGGGGATAAAGGGGGGAAGATGTCCTTGCCCAGGGATACAGTCCCCATGCCTGGTTCTCTGCCCCCACCCCACCAACATAGAGTCAGGACAGCTGTTTTCCCTTTCGAGAAGTAGACACAAAATGAAATCTGTGGGTGTAAGTCCCTGAGGTATAAGCCTTGACTGCTGAAGCCAGGGCTTCATTCGGTTCTTAGTCCGCAACCTATGTTATTTTCCTTAAGAATTCTTTCATAGTTGTCTTGTTATTAACAACCCACAGGTACTTTGAAACGGTTGGCATGCATTTAACTTGAGATGTGACCTTCCTGCATTTATAAAGGTTGGGGTTTTCTTAATTACTTGTACACACTAGTCTTCCATTGTTCCAGTCTGTGCACACTGTTTTGTCTTCCCTCTTCACGTTCACTTAGCCAGCCAAATCTCTACTTTTCTCTTTGATTATTTGGGTGTAGAGTTTTGTCTGGATTTCTCTCATTTTCCTCTTCGTCTTTTCCACCTTCCCTCTCCATTTGAAAGCATTTTTTTTCTGGAACATTTCCCAGTGATTATAACAAAAGCTATTTTTTTTCTGGTTGAAGCAAATAGTTATCAGCCTACGTGGGACTGATCTATCGCACAGATGAGACAAATGCTTGTCCTCAGCAGAAAGACATTAAGAACAGTTTGGCATTCTCCAGAGATATTTTTGGGTGGCTTTGGGACTTTGCCTGCAAGTCATATGCTAGGGACATCACTAATTGTAGCTTCCTTTTTGTTTTCTGTATTTCAGCCTTTCACTGAATGCTTATTGTTTGGTTTGGGTTGGTTTTGAAGTAGCTTGTTGTAATGCAGAAATGAGAGCTCCCCTTTTGTGATTTATACAAATAGCATTCCCAATATCAGGGTAAAGTGTTCAGAAATGACTCATGCATGCTTTTAATCAAGGACATAATTGTGTGAAGAGATTTGATTATTTCATCAAAGCTTGAGGGCCATATTTTAAGTAATGAAAGGAACCTCTCTATCATCTGTATTTTATTTTATTTTATTTTTTTGCACTTTGCTGTTAATGGCACTGTTTTCTGGATATTAGCATAAAAGGCAATATAGCAAGATAGCTCATACAGGTTCCGTTATAATTAACGTGTGCAGATGAAGCCCATATGTGTGCCATTCAAGCAACTTTCTAAAATTTTCCACTTCTGAGATTTGCAGGAAATCAGAAGCTGTTTTTGCAAACCAGGCCTTCAGCATTGAGTTATCTATCAGCAGTCCTAGCCACAGATTATATACAAGGGGAAATATATATTTTTATATATTAAAAATATATATTAATAATATATTTTATATTTATGAATATGCACACAAATATAAGAGACCATCAGTTGAGAGGACAAAGAAAGCAGTATGGTACACGATGTTTGATTGTATCTATTTATGTGGGCATTGCATACACGATAACAAATGCAACAAGTGATGGCTTTGCAAATGTCATTGCACCTTCCAAATGAGGTAGTTTAACAAATGAAGCCAACTAACCAGCTGGAAGAGGGAGCCCTATTCTGCAGCTAATTCCTAGTCTGAGGATAACAACTGGGTAATGCAAAACAAAGTGAAAGATCTTGCCAAAGCCTCTTCGGCTCCCTGTGCCCTGCTGATGAAGAAACTGTGCTCACCAACCTTAGTGCATGATGAAAAAGGAGATTTTGAAGGGGGGAAGTTAGGCCTCTTTATCTAAAACAGGGCTGGGTTTTCCATTGTTTTTATTAGTCTGTGGGTTGGGGTATCCTAAACAGCATGGGCATCACTGCACAGGCAGATTTGTTCCAGCTCGTTTTGCTTATAACCACGTGCACTCTAGGTACTTGTGTGTGCGTGTGCATGAATGGGACGCTCATCTTATACACAAACCTTTAATAACCTTAGGCCATTGTTGCATGGTCATTTTAAAGCAACAGAAATTGCTGCTGGAGCTGATGAAGCAGTCTTGTCTCTGTCCTATCTATTTCCCTAAAAGGAACCCATTCATGGTGTTATAATCTACCTGTTGGCCAAAGGGAGGGTGAGAGGAATGGGCAGGATTTGGGCAGTAATTTAGGTCCAGCATCTCATGTGGCCTTCTACAGAGTACTGTGGTAGTGGTATAAAGAGGAACGAAGGTAGATGCTGTGGACATTGCAGGGTAGGTAACCCTGTGCTTGTGGATGGGGTCAAATCCGCCCATTTAAAGTGTGGGCACCATTTGTCCTTGTCAGATAGAGAACTGAAGATCTGGCGAGGCAGAAGCCTGAAGCAGTGTAGATGTGAGGGCTAGAGGAGTCTGCTCCTTGTTGCCCAGAGAAAAGACAATATGGATGCAATCACAAGACCTTCTGCAGAAACAGGAGTGGTATCTAAGTGAGGATGATCCTCCTGTGATCAAGTAGGCCAGTTTTAAGTC
The DNA here is from genome assembly GCF_040182565.1 of Anser cygnoides. Taxonomy (NCBI): domain Eukaryota; kingdom Metazoa; phylum Chordata; class Aves; order Anseriformes; family Anatidae; genus Anser; species Anser cygnoides. The sequence goes on from NC_089874.1 coordinate 81,764,125, forward strand.
ACTACAAGGCAATGCAAGTAGCAGAGGAGGATCAAAGGGGAAAATTAACTCTTGCAAAATAAATATTTGACAAAGGTGAAGAGCCAATGTCTTCATAAGCCCTATTCAGCCAGTTTATTTTAGCAAATTAAGGAACAGGGTAAGGATAGGAAAAAGGCACATTTGTGTGTCTTTTAACCTTTCATACTCGTTTTCAAGCCTTTGTTGGGCTGTATATTTTCAGGGAGTTGGTAATTACCCTCTTACTGTCCTTGATCTGTGTAAAGAGGGAACAGGAACAAGCATTTCAGAAGCTGTGGAAGCTTTCTTTCAATTACCGTTGTTTAAAACGTGATGTGCTCAAAGGAGTTGTTTAAAAAGCAAATGTAATTTTTGTAGCTTCCAAAGCAGTTGTAACAGGCTTTACTGGGGTCCTTATCTTTCCTTTTTCTGAGGAAATTGAAACCGAGGAGACACTTTAAAAACTTCTTCAGTCCTCTCAGCCTCCCTTCAACATGCTAAATGGGGTGCTAGCCTGTGCCTCAAGAATGATGAGATTTCAAATGCTTTCCTCTTACCTCTCCAACCTTTCTGTACAAACGAATTCAGAAGGAAAGCAAGCTTCTTGTTCCACATTTATCTTTTGTGCTTACAGGTACACTACTGATACATTACTCCAGTTGTAAAGGTTAGCAGGATGCACTAAACCATGAAGAAAGGGTCTTATGTTGGGGGTGGATGAAAGATGCTTTATATCACTTAAAAAAAAAAAAAAATACATGTTTTTTATGCCTGTTTTCCTTGTTCTTTTTCTGTGTAGGACCAGCAGTGCTAATTTGGCAGAATTCTTGTGCTTAGGAGAATTCAAAGCACCTGTTTGCTTAGTGTTTGGCTCAGATGTGTGAAGAAAGTGGTGTGTAGCACACAACACAACATTGTAGGACTATGTGGGCTCCTGATTGTGCTGTCACATCTCTAGGCTGGCAAGTATACTGGCTGGCAGAACAAATGCAAATGCAGTGGAAATTATAAAAATGAAAATTAACTGATTTAGGAGGTTGTGGTCTGCCCTCTTGAAGTTCTGTCAAATTCCAAAATAGTAAGGTCGAAAGCTATACTTCAGAGTTGTCTCTGAAACCATATTTTGCCTTTCTCATCTACCTGAAATGCTTTTGTAGTACGGGTGTCATAAATACACTTCTCATAATGCAAGTAGGGAAAGATGTGGCAGGAAAGAATTACATCCTGAGAGCTGTGGCTTAGTCTAACAGCCTGCTGGTGAAAGAGTGGGAGCTTAAGCAAACTACCAGTGAGATACCTCAGTGAAAGACAGAAATGTTTTGGGTTTTAGGGAAAAGCTTGATTTTAAAATAATGTGCTTTCTTTGAAACTTTCAGTAACTGGGGTGTGTGTGTGTTCTGTCTTCATAGTTTATAATGGAGAAGAGAGCAAGAAAACCTGCATGTGAGAGAGTTTATATTTCACTGAAAAACCCAAGCATACATCAGAAGTATTACGTCTTAGTAGTATGCACAGACGTCTCCATAAGGTAGGAACTAACTGATGGCAACTCTGTCTAAAAGCTATGATCTTGTCTATGCATATGTTGTAAGTTGCACAGCTGGGGTAGAAGTCTGCAAACTTTTTTCTGCCTTATTTCCTGCAGTGAGGAAAAACACTCATGCCAGAAAGAGGGAAGAAAAAAAAAAAAAACACTGTACAAATTGATAATATTTGACAAATCGGTGAGGAAAGTAAACTGAACATCTATAAAATATCTAGAACCCAGTGAGATGTAAATGGCAAGTGTTTTCCTTTTTTTTTCTTTTTTTTCAGTGGAGAAATATTTCTTGCTGAAAGACTGGAAAAAAGGAAAGCAAGTAAAGCCTTTTTTGAAGTCTCCTCTATTCTTGTTTTCATGAATGAAACAGAACTAAGGAAGCTAAAATAGTCCTTATTTTGAATTTGTGAAATATTGATCGTACTCCTCAAAGTGCAGTATGTTGTTTCTGATAGCACTGTATTTGATTCTATGCCTCATTGATGTCAGAGTACAAGATGTCCTTTCTCAAAATGAAAGGTAATGGCTGCAAAAGGTGATTTTACTAAATTTTTGTGCCTTGTGTTTGGCATCCTTTTTCTATGATTCAGTAGTAAGTCTGGCTCTATTAATACCTACCTGATAATGGATCTGCTAATTCCACATGTATGTTAAAAATATAGCACATTGAGAAAGGCATTGTTCTTGCATACAAAACTAGTCAAAGAGAATTTCACAGGCATTAGATCATTGATCAAAGCCCTAAGGACAGAAAGAATTTTAAAGATTCCAGGAGGTTTTATCTTTGCTGCTTATATAAAGCTCAATCTCATCTCTTCATTCAGTCTTTATCCTTACAACAACAAAAAAGTTCAAAAAGTACCATCCATTACCTAGACAGGTCTGTTTGTGAAGCAAGATATTTCAGATACCTCAGCCCACTTCCAGCTACTTTATTTGGTTGTCCACATCTCGTCTGGGCTTTTGGGAATGCTATCTCAAGCATAAAGCTTCTCTTTTGCTTATTTAATATTTAGCAGCTAAGTCAGGACTGGGGAGTGCTTTGGGGAGTCAGACAAAAAGTGAGGCAATGCCACGTCAAGTGCCTTAGTCCAACTGATCACAAAAGGGGTTGCAGGAACTGTGCTGGTGGGAAAGGAGACTGTATTGGGACTTCCACAAACATGGAATATTCTTTGTAGGGCTAGATCCCATAAATTCCTGAACATTATCAGCTCCCATCGAACACATTGAGAGTAGAAAGCAGTCAATGTTTGTCAAGTTTCAGCCGCAGATGAGCACTGCATTTTCAAGTATTTGTTTAACATCAGGCATGAGAAGCACCATTTCTTGTTTGCCTAAACACAAAAGGGTGGAGGTACTGAGGGAAAGAGCTGTCAGTACCGAGAGAAAGAGCTGTCCTAAGGAAGATTTTCTACGGGTGAGAGCTCGCTCTGAAGACTGACTGGGTCCGGCCACAGTAAAAAAAAGAGATCCAGAAATCCATTTAGCTATCATCCATGACCCTGAGCTTTCATTAGATCAGGAGAATATAAATTTTACATGTGAGATAGCAGTCCAAATGCAGACAAGTCTGAAGCTAACGTTGCCTCCTCGTCCCTTCTCCGAAACTGTGTGCACAGGGCTCCTACCGTTCCCTGCTCTGCACTGTTATCTAGAGAAGCACAGGCATGGATCACAAGGCAGCTAGCTACAAATAAAAACAAGTTTTAAAATGTCATTAAATAATCTTTCTATAATCTTTCTACAATCTATTTAGTCTTTAACACTCTTAAATAATCACTGCCATTCGTAACACTTAGAGTCAAGTAGGAAAGTAATGAGGCATATTATTATTTCTTAAAATGACTTAAATTGTGTGCAGATAATATGGGTTATTTTTGCATCATCTGTTTACTTGAGTAAAAGCAGAGGTTTATTTCATCCCCTCAATTTCTTAAACAGATCCTAACAACTCTTTAAGACTTTTTCTTTGCATTCTGAGACAGTGAAATGATAGAGATGAAAAAAACAGCAAAAGCAAGTAGGTGGTCAGGTGATTTGTTTTTTTGACATATTGCTTACTCTTGTCAAAAAAACAAAGAAACCAGCCAAATGATAACAAATGTACTTCTGTTTATTGCAGAAAGTCATAAAAATCATAAATTATTGAAGTAGAATGCATTTCTGAAAGTCCTGCTGGGTTACTGTTTGAAGCTAAACTCTGGAAAGCTAAATAATACCCTGTGTTCACTGATTTGTACTTCTGTTTGGATAATAAACTTGAATGCTTTTTGTGGACAGGTTCAGTTATGCACCCAATCTCTTACCAAAACTCTGCATTTTTATTGTACTCAAGACTTGGCCTTCAGTTTTTAAGGTCGTTAAACGTATCTCTGTTGGTGAATTTCTTAAGGAAAAAAAAAAAAAAAGACCCAACTTTATTAAACACCATGATGTCATTCCAATGGACATCAATATAAGAAATATGCCATATGTCCGGACAGAATTGCTGAATCATTTAAGGGACAGTGGCCCAACTGGTGGCTCCCCAGCAAATTCAGTAATAACTCCCACAGGGTCATTGCAGTTGCACTGAAGTAATTTGAAACAGAAGGCATTCATAAAATTGGTGTACTGATAAATAATATATGGGGCACGACTCTACCTTGCTTTGGAGTGTACAGATGCTGCCTAATTATAAGTGTCTTGGGTGGTTCGAGTTGCCTTGTGAGGGGTCCACTGCTTCTATGCACTTTACTTATTCAGCCACAGAAATAAGCTGAATTAGGGTTAGATTGTGTAAACTGGTACCTTTTCCTCCTTTCCAGATTTTCTAGGACTGCAGGTGAGAGGTAAATTCTTCAACATCAAAGTATTAGTGTTTTGTACAAAGTCCAAGACTTGTAAGACTAATTACAGGTAAACCTTGGTGTGACATCCACTCTAGGGACCTTGCTTGTGGACCAAGCCCCCTGATTGCTGTACAAATGGAGAAAAACAGACCCTTTGGGCTTTGCCACCAGGGTAAGCTATGAAGAGAAAAACTGCTGAAAGCTGGCATATGCAGTGACCTGCCTAGAGTGGTTTTGTGTGACTTCCTTTGAGTAATTTACAGCAAAAGGAATTCCATTTGACAATTGCTGGTTCACGGTAGGAAAATAGTTTAATCCTGTTGAAGTTGTAGTGATAGCCCCTTATTATTCCCAATTAGTCTGGAGTGAGTACTATAGACATTATTTTACTTAAGTTATTAAGCAGACAGTTCATAGAAACAAAAATAACTGTTGGGAATAATATAGAATTGAGGTGAAATGTATTGATATCTTTAATCTTGCAAACCATATCTGTGTTTCTTTCTGGTGCAGTGCTAGTGCAATTTAGCATTTGGCAAAAGCTGATCCAAGTGCCTGTGCTGCTGAAAGGGCTGTCATGCCTTCATCCTCTCTTCAACCTCTATTTCAGCAGCTTTGTAGTGCAGGGAACAGTCAGCTGCTGAGCCCCGGCTCTTTTGTGTTGTTTTTTAATTTACTCTCCTGAAGAATCAGTTTTTTAGCTGCATCAGTGATCTGAGGTGACTTGCTGCAAGGCTACATGGTATCTAATGCTGACAGAAATTTTCACAGGAAATGTTCATCCAAGGTTTGAGGAAAGGGAGGGTAGAAGTGCCTCTTTGATGGTAGCCTGCCTCAGTCCTACCAGAATATTTTCCATGATGAGCTGCAAGAATTTGCAGTCTTCTAACCTGACTTTGCTTACGTAGCTAACTATCAACATTGTCTACCAGGGTAGTCCAACCTTTCCCACTATGGAAACCTTCCTGCATCCTTTGCCTGCCTGCAAGCCATAGGCTTGGCTCTCTGCTGTCAGCGTGGAACCATGCACATGCCAAGATGCGCTGCCAAGGCGTATTTCAGTCTCCCAGAAGCTGTCTGTTCCCCATCCTGTGGGGGAAACAGGTGTGGGTCAGCATCCATGCACGTTTCTGTTGCGTTATGAGGATAAGATTTAGGACCAGATGGATATGCCACCGGACCAGCTCTTTCCTGTGGCTGTCAGTGCACATATGCTTGACCACACCTCTCTGTGGGACAACACATTGCTGGATGAAGCAGGAAAAGCTGACAGCATAGATATGGCAGTGCTGGATGCAAGGCACTCTGCGCACTGAGGATGGTGCTATGAAGTGGTACAGCTGCCTTCTTGGCACATGAACCCAGAAAACAAGTCTGTCAGCAACTGGGAGCCTACAGATCTTTTAGCCCAGCCTGATAAATCTGCCTTTCATTAACATGACAAGGACAATTGGCGTATTTCCATCCTAAGTTAAATTAGAAAGTTTAGGGTGTCTACTACAGAGGTTATCTTTGGAATAGGCTTGCTGCCAATTATCTGTGTAAGACAGTCAATATAATGTTACAGATATTATTATTGACAGATTAAATATGTATTCTTAAATGAGAAAACATAAAATATTTTCAGATATGGAAAATGAACATGGGAAAGCACATAGCTAAGGTAAGTTTCAATAATAAATGCCCAAACAGTTAATGGTGTAAGAGTAGTACCCTGGTTCCCTGTCCTTTGAAGACCAGTCCTTGATTTGACAGTTTAGAGAGCATGATCATTCTCTGCTTACTTCCATTCCCAAATTATTCATCCCTTGCTTGGTGACAAGGCAGAGATAAGCTATAAAAACAGGTCTTCTACTATCTGCCTTCTGAAATACCAAATAAAGGAAAGATACCAAGTTGCTCTCTGCTCTCCAAGCTTGACACTTTTTTTTTTTTTTTTTCAGGGCACCTTTATATGCACCTTCCTCTAAAACGGAGTTCAGGGTTGAGTATTTTTTCGTAGGGGAAAGTGTTACCAAATCCATGGGGCTGAGCTGGGGTAAGATTTAAGTGGGACCGTTTTTCCTGATTACTCTAAACAGCTCTGTGCATGAGTTATCCAGGATGTTTTGGGGACCTTTTAGTTCTTTGAACCTTAGTGTGAGCAGTTGCATGTCAAACCCAGCAGTGTGGACTCTGCTAGGAGAGAGATTTTTGATACCACAATGCTCCGTGTCGTGATGCTGAAACATCTTCTGTGGGTTTCACTCTCTAAAGGTTGAGTTTCCCAAGTAGTGCTGTTAAATTTTCATGGTTAGCAAATACACCGTTAATTAGAAAGCAGAGTCTAAAGCCACAGAAAAGCTGCATTATGCAAGGAGTCATGAGAAGGAGAGCTGATAAAACAGAATTGAAAAAGAAAACGAAGCCCTTCTGTTTAGGTAGTCAGAAAAACTAAATAAGTATTTATTAAAGACTATTCTTGCAGCTTGCAAGAAATGGTGTGCCAAAAAGTAGGTTCATGCAAAAGACTATTTTTCCTATATCTACAGAAATTTAGTTATAAGCCTTGTTTTGCAAAGTAAAACTTAGAACTAGAGACAAATTAGAACTGATTTATTCAAAAAGCTAGAGGACAGATTGCAAAATATCACAATTCTATATAATTAAGGTAAACAGTACTTGCACAGTTCCAACTTTATCCATAAAGACTACCCTCTTCCCAAGTACATGAAATAAGTGTAAATAACTTAATACTTCATTTTTATCTCCATCCATGACTGATTTGTGGGCACAGTTATGTTGTTAGACTTATGGATGTTGCAATTCATGCCTGAAAACAGTACTACAAAATCTGAAGCCCTAGTTCCAAAGCAAGATGTTTATGATGCTTATATGTCTTAAGAAAAAACATTCTGATACTCTAAAATACAGATTGCAAAGAAATTTGAATAATTTGACTTACATATTCAAAGAAACTGAAATTAAAATTCCACTTGAAATTTCCAGATGACAGGACGCAAATTTATTGCATTTAGGGGTGAGAAAATTCTGTAGCAGCTGCTTTGGATACTGCATGTCTGGTTTTCCAAGGACTTTCAGATTTACCAGGGTCTTTGTAGGCCAGCACTCTGCTGATTCTGGTGAAGGAAGTGCTTGAAGGTTGCTTACTATAATGTTGTTTTTACATCCAAAACTCTAGGAGCGATGTAGATAAACTATATGGTAAGGACTGTGGTATCATTGTGACAGAGGACGAAAAAGTAACACTTGATTCAGTCATTAGCTTAAAAGCCAAGTGGACGTGAGTTGTATTCTTTACCTGCACTGTGAACGTAATCTGAAGTTCCATCGAGTATAATTATTTAATAAAATCTTGTGTAACTCAGTCATGTCTGTAAACCCCATGATGGTGTAGCTTTTCCTTTATGGAAGCAGAGATGGCTGTTAATGAATATAAGCACTCTTCTTTTTTATTATTGACTTTCAGAATAGCTGGCTGCTTATTCCTTTGTACATTTTAAGCCTTAGTTCAGTCTGAAATTTAAGCAAAGCTAGGGCTTAGCTTCTGTTCTATTTTCTTAATAAAACAAATTTTAGTACTAATAAGAACAGGAGAATGGTTCACTGACCTACGTTTCTCTGTCCCATTATCTTGTGACTGCCCCTTCTCTACAGTCTACCCCTAGTAATAAACATAATGCAGGAGAACCCTGCAGTGATCTTCCCCACCTCCCTCACCTCCAGCACACCCTACCAGCTTCCAGTATCCTGGGACTTGGTGACTTCTCAAACCACAGGCTGTCTTACCCTTCCCTCCTCTCCCTCTCAGCTAAGAATCAGATCTGGGACTTCTTACAGCTAAAGCAGGTGCTCAGACAAAGCACTACAATCCTCTGGGTCAGGCCACCCTGCCTTGCCAAGTACAGCAATCTCACCTGAGACATTGGTGTGGGTCATGTGGTTTCTTTTTCAGAATCAATCTTCATATCTCGCTGAGGCTTTTTTTTCAGCATATGCTGTGTAAAACCAAAAAGTTACCTCCATAGCCAAATAACAGATCCTATCTTCATGGAGAGCTAATCTCACAGGTACAGAAGTTCTTATGTTCTTCTTAGTAACAATTTTTTTTTCCTGATTTCCTCCTTTCTCCTGATGGTATTTCTGCAGATGAAGGCATTCATTCTAAACCTAGAATCACAAAGAAAACACGTTTGCAGTCTCTAGCAAGAATGTGAGGAGAAGACTTGCACTGAGACCTTTGTGAATTATTTTTCAAATATCTATGCATCAAGTAAGGTCAATATAAAATAATCATAATTTTTGACTATTGCATCTGTTTTTAAATGTTGCTGAGCATTCACCCCGTACTCTGAGGAAGATCTCACAGCCCTGAATAACACTGTGGAGCTGCTCTGGGGACTCCTTAGTGACCAGCACCATGTGTGACTGAGAAGGAAGACTGACAGATGCCAAACATGAAGATCCCTTTTCCATACTTTCTGCCTCTGTGCTTTATTGCTCTTTATAGTGATGCTCAGTCTCTTTTCACAATTGCTATAGTTTGCTCCTCTTTAAAACTTACCCAGGAAACAAATCGTCTTCTCATCGGACAAGATCAAAGACAAGTATTTGTTGAGGTTGCTGTCTCACAGAGACTGAAAGCTGCAAGTGGTGTGGAATCATGATGGATTCCTAAGAGCTGTGCAGAGGATTGAGAGAGATTAGCCAGGACATGTAAATCTTTTCCCATCTCTCAGCTGTAACTTTCTCCCTCCTTTCCCTGCAAATATGACTAAAGGCCCTGTCAGGATCTCACTGAGGAAGAAGGGATGTTCATCGTCTGTGCTTTCCACTTTGAGGAGTTGGGAAGGCTCAGTACAGCTTGTATCTTGGGAATGGCTGTGAAGAGGGATAAGCAGGGAGCTACTGCTTCCATTTTTACCTGCTGGAAGGTGGCTACTAAGCAAAATGACTAGCCACTCATAAGCCAGGTTTGTACTCTCTAGCTCTACTTATGCCAGAAGCAAGAAATACAGCATATTTGCAAAAAGAGTTGTGTGTGAAGGCCCAACCTTCTTAACCATATCTTTGCCTTTCCTTACTGTTTTGTTATAACTCCATTCCTGTTTGTCTGTGAAATGGATATACAGGGAGAAACTCAGCAGGATATTCAGTTGTTGCAACAGTTTCTCACTAGTCTGCCTGAGCACTGATAAAGCTGAACACTTTCTCCTCACTTCTGCCTGGACTTCTAACCTGCGAAGAATGGCAAAGGCTTCATGGAGCACTTCTTGATTGTGTAGGTAGAGATTTAGCTACATAAAGAGAACATATGATGGTGGAAATAAAGTTCTGTACTTCCACCAGCAGCTTCTGGAAGGCTTTAACAGCACTAGGCAGAGCCCACAGAACAAATACTAGTTGATGGTAGGGAGACCTTAAAATACAGTTAAAAACGGGTAAAGTGGCAAAAATGTGTTTCAAGGTTGCATTGTTTTACAGATACATGGAACACTACTCAGTTCATGGATTGGACGGGATTTGTATGAAGAATCTGGGTTTTAAGAGGTGAGATATATATCTTGTAGCAATTCTGTGTTTTCAGTAATACTCATCTTTGGAAGTGGCTTTGTTATAGAAGACGGTGGGAAGGAACATAGTACTGCAGTCCTGTTCTGGGGTCTCCACCTGGTCAGTGGAAAAAAAAATAGGGTCCCAATCTAGGAGCCTATTTTTAGAGTAATAATTTAAATGTTACTTCCCTATATAGGTAAGTTTGATATGTACATATAAATGAGGGAAGAAAATGCCCCTTTTACTCCTGCACTAATGACAATGTTGTTGAAACAATACTGCTATTGCAAGACTGGATTTATTTTTTCCATTTCATTTTCCACACACCTCATAGAATCATAGAATATCCCGAGTTGGAAGGGACCCCTAAGAGTCATCAAGTCCAACTCCTGGCACCGCACAGGTCTGCCCAAAAGTTTAGACCATGTGACTAAGTGCACAGTCCAATCGCTTCTTAAATTCAGACAGGCTTGGTGCAGTGACCACTTCCCTGGGGAGCCTGTTCCAGTGTGCAACCACCCTCTCAGTGAAGAACCTCTTCCTGATGTCCAGCCTAAACTTCCCCTGCCTCAGCTTAACACCGTTCCTGTGGGTTCTATCACTGGTGATAACAGAGAATAGGTCACCTGCCTCTCTCCACTCCCCCTTGCGAGGAAGTTGTAGACTGTGATGAGGTCCCCCCTCAGCCTCCTCTTCTCCAGGCTGAACAGGCCAAGTGACCTCAGCCGCTCCTCATATGTCTTCCCCTCTAGGTCCTTCACCATCTTCGTCGCCCTCCTCTGGACACTCTCCAACAGTTTAATGTCCTTTTTGTACTGTGGTGCCCAGAACTGCACACAGTGCTCGAGGTGAGGCCGCACCAGCGCACCTCCTTCAATAAGATATCATTTGAGATGCATACCTGATTTCCCATATCCATTTTCTGTCTATATCTTCATCTGATCTTTGCTGTATGTACAGAGGAATTGAGTGGAGCAGCACTGTCCAGGAAGTAGCAAAATGCATCAGAACAAAACCAATTGGTTTTGTCAAGATATTCAAGGCCTTATGAAGCTCTATCTCTAAAGTTAATACAATTTTTTTGAACATCTGCTAAGATGAATGCTTAGCAAATACTTATGTGCTATTCTGGCATGGATAGTAAATTTAACTGGTTAGTTTATTTTTTAATGGTGCGTAGTGCTTTATAGCCTCTGTTATATTTCTCTCACAGGGATGTCTGTCCTTCCTAATGATAGCCTTGTGTCCCATATTGTTTTTCTTGCCTTTTAACTAATCACTTCGCAAAAACTATTTATTACATAGTTTGATTCACTTGCATGTCATTCGGATACTACTGTGGCTACTTTCAGTGGCTACTTCAGTCAGCTTGCTACTGGCCTTGACGTTACTGGTCTGGCTGGGGAATGGCTCACAGCTACAATGAATACTAACATGTATGTATTGTAAATTGACTTTTTTTTTTTTTTGTAGGAAGTGAAATCATATCAATGACTTCTATTTCTTGATGTTGTTAGTGCATAGAAACCCAAGGTGTGGTCACACATCTGTTTCTCAAACAGATGCTGTCCAACATCAATAAAGCATTCCCTTCTTAGCTATATTCCAGCTTCTCCCCTGCTCAGCAAGGGGCATGGCCAAGTGGTACAGGCAAGTCCTCAGCTTTGCCGAGAGCAGCAGCTTCCCAAAGTTCACCCCATTCATTTCCTGCAGGACGTCTGCTCAGGGAATCAGTGACTACTAAGAAATCTGAACTGCAGGCTTTCTGACTGATTCTGGTATGATTCTGTATACCAAAAATATATTTTAAAATGAATTCCCTGTAAAATCCCCAGATATATATGGCTAGAGAAAGTATATATGTAAAAATGCATTTTTGCCTCTCAAAACATTTTCTTTGTGATACTAGCTTCTGGCTTATCAGGAAAAAAAATATTTGCAATATGAGACTTGATAGATACTTGCACTAAATTCCCTTCCTTTTTTCATTTCTATGAAGTAATCATGAAAAAAAAAGGAAAGCTTTTGTCAAACACACTTTCATAGGATTCAGGACTGAAAATAGAGCTTTTGAGAACTGGGGAAAGGGTTAGAATGTAGCAAGAGTGGCCTTGGGAGCATTAGCAAAATGTTCTACTTGCAGGAAAGGAACAGTGCTAATAAATAGTGTAAATAAAAAGGAGTATGAGATGCAAGTCTTTAAAGAAATCACAGGGTTAATGAGAAGTGCTTCCACAGCTGCTATGGGAAACTGGATAGATTTGATGGCTTTAGGCTTAGCTGGTGTACCAACAGGATGTTCTGACCCATCTATAATTATATCCTGTGTTCTCGGACATGTATCTCAAGAGTAGTTTGTAATGTATTGAAGGGGAAGGCAGTGTATTTTTACTTGTGAGGAGAGGATTCTTAAAAACTTTTTGAGATGCTGGAATAGCTTCATGGAAGTAGCTGGCAGCTTTTAGGTTTCAATAAACAATGTTCCTACTCTTGTTTTCCAATCAGGATATCCTTTAGCTTTTTAGTATGTGTACAAAAATGGAACACATCACAGCAGAGAGGTTTGGACAACTCCAGTATATCTGATCCCGTTTAGGAAGGGTATGTGGAAGTGTACATGGTATATATAAAAGGGTATGTATGCAGTATACATGTGACAACATCTTTTATCTTAAGATAATGATGTGGTCATTTTTGTCTAGCAATGTTACCTTGCCTCCTGTAATTCTCTAGTATTCTATGTATATAGCTTACATTGTGTATAAGGACCATGTTTTGTTTTATTTTACAAAGGCCTGAATGTCTGTCAGTCCCCTCTGATAGGCTATGCTATAATTTGCAGAGGAAAAAATGTGAGTAGTGTCATATGGTGTGTGAGCCACCATTTTTTGCTTCTGATGTTTGTAATTAAATTAAGCATGTATTTGGCTTCATCAGAAGTAGCAAAGCCATTCTTTATAATTAACTTGAGCATCATTTGGACAGTCTGGCGTGCAAACATAGTTTATTGCTTATTAGCCTAAATTTTTGTACTCTAGTCAAACTTGGCCATATGGGGGGAAAATGCTGTCACCCAGAATTCTTCCTAAAGCTTCAAACTTCATTCTTGCATTAAAACTCAGCTTCTGATTTCTGTCCTCCAAAGAAAATTAATGTTGCTGCTTGTTACCTAAAGGCTGAGGCTATTCTGGTCTGGTTTTCAGCTCAGTTGGTGGTGCAATATATTAATCCAGGCTGGTGAGATTAAATTTAGCTCAAATTCTATTATATAGGACTGTTGTGTTACAGACTTTGGTTTGTTTAACTAGAAAAGATGAGTGCTTTAGTATCATGTCTAGTAAGTCTGAATTAAATAAACTTGTTATATTGGGCTGGTTGCAGCCATATATTTTTAAATAATGGAAAGGTAGAAAGCTTCTAGGAAAAGTCGGTTAAAGGAAAGGCAGAAAATATTCCCTTTGGCTCTAGTACTAAACAATACTGTATAACTATACCTTAAAGCACCTTTCTCATATCTCTTTTCAGGTAAGAATCTGGATCATTTTCTGATCTGATAGAGCAGCATGAGCTATGTAAAGATGATGAAAATTGCATGCAAGCCATCAAATGGTGTAGTGTTTTTGCATGTAAGGTAATTCACTTTTGCCAAATGCAGTGCATTCTCCACTGCTTTACAGGGGACAAAAAACTGCTTGTAAGCCTTTCTCAGTTACATAAATACCAATGTTACTTGCTAGTCTTCATGCTTATTTGGAACTGTATGGTGAACTGTGCTGGTACTGTATGATATTGTCTGTGAACTAAATGGAACTTACTGGACAGTACTGGTTTTCTGACTGTCCTACCGGTCAATTTTGGTTACAGAATGTTTAACTCCCTCTGCAAGAGGCGTCAGGGAGTTGTTAAATGCTATAGCCCCACAGGTCATAATTTGACAGAACTGTAACTTTGCCTTAAATCAGTAATCAATGCTTTAGGGCTGTTGTAGTCACCCTGCATCACTTTGGACCCCACACAGAATGTCTTGAATGCAGTGGTGTGGCACAAAAAATGTGCTACTCAGTCCAGTGTTAATTTGCAGAAAAAATAACTTGAGCTATGCCTCTGAAACTGGAATATTTCAGTCTACAGTGTGGTAGTGTAGAGTTTACTTGCTTGTATATTAAATAAATCTAGTAGCAAAAATCAGAATGTAAACTACAGTTTTTAGAAATAATAGGTAAAATCACAGACTGGACAATGATCTCCTTTTCTTTTGGGGCTATCAGAAATGCAGCATCTTTTCTTTGCTATAGAAAGGCAAATACTAGTGCTCCATGGTCTTCCAAAATCTCCATTTGGTTGACTTTTTTTTTCTTTTTTCTGCATCTAGGAATAATTTTAAAATAAGGTGTTGCTTTTTCAAAGAGGTGTTTGCATATATAGGTTTATATATGAAATAACTCCGCTGTTCATTGTCATGGAGCAGATTCTTCTCAAGAAAATGCATGAAATAGTTGGATGACCAGAATTTTAAGCAGATGGTATATTTTCTCCTGGTAACTACAGCAGGGTAATTATCCCTGTTCATGGATTGTGTCAGCCTGTGAAGTCTTTCAGCCCCACTGAACTGAGAGAGGCTATTTTTATCTTGCATCACACTCTAGAGGAAGATGTATTTTGGAGAGGGAGGGCAAAATACATTGTGTTAAGATAAATAAGCAATAACTTGAACTTTAATTTTAATCTCGATGCAATCAGTGGAACTGTTTTGAAGGCAGATTAACTTTGTGGTTGTGGTGGTTTTTTTTGTTGTTGGTTTTTTTTTTAAAAATACTTACTTCAACGCAAATTGTGACAATTGAAAAATACCATAGAATATGGTAAAACTACTTTTTCAGCCTTCTCTCTCCCCCTTGACTGGGGGAAGCATACCTTTATCTTGTAGGTGGGTTTAAAAAGCGGTTCATTAGCAAACACAATTGCTTGTAAGGTAAATATTAAGAAAAAGTTGGATTGGTCCTGAGGCAGTGTTGATGAGTGAGCCAGTGTTCCAGCTCAGTACTGCTGGCACACCTCAGGTTGGTGCTGAGGCGAGGACGGCTGCTGCAGGCACTGCTCTGCCCCAGGAGGGGAGGGCTGGGCCCTAGGCACACTCAGATCCCCCCAAAACTGTGCATGACCGAGGGCATCAGGTGAGCCACAAAATAGCTTCAGAAGAGTTATAAGGATATCTGAGCAGAAGCAGCATGCGATCACTTTCTACAATAGTTCAGGTAGTTCTAGGGTGAGAGGGCTGAGGAAAAGGATCTCGACAATCGGTTCTTCCTCTGGTGGTTTTTTCCTCAACAGCTTTGATGTGAAATTATCTGATAGAATTTGCATATGATATGAACTTAGTAGCCTGGTAAATAATAAGGAACATAGTTGCAGGTTACTATAAATACTTGGAAGCAGGATATGATGATAACCGATTGCCTGTATCTTTAGAGTAATCAGAAGAATTAATGTCAACATTACTCTTTGTTCACGTTTTTCTCTCAATATTTGATAGAGGGGGAAAATGATTCCATCTGATTTGGAGACAGAAATACTGAAAATCAAAAGACAGGTTGTTGTTTTCACTTATTTTTAATGTTAATATTCAGTTGAATCTGACAACACTATATGAAATCTGGAAGCATTAACTCACATAAAATTGTCATTGATACTGATTCCAAAAGACAGAGCAGGATATATATATATATTCCCTCAGGAAATAAAATAGCTGAAAATTTATTTTTGAAGACACTGAGAACTATCTGCTAATTTGTGTCAAATTCTGGCCTGCTGTTTCAGCCAGTTTCCTCCAAATGGAGGAAAATTTGAAATACTTTTCTTTGATAATATTTTAAACTAAATATGTTGACTCTGTTGGCTCACAGCTAGGTTATTTCAAAAAGTAACTTAAAGATTATTATGGTACTTGATGCCTAAGTATATCATTTCAGGTAGATCTGAAATGAGAGCTTCTGTTATTGTTCAGTTTTTTTCTCCATTACTGAAAAACCTGTATGTGTTTGGGAGGAGAGCCAAGAAAGCTCAGAATATGCTCTTCAGGTACATTACCACCACAGCAGGAACAGGGTCTACATTTGCAGAAACACTTGAGCTTGTGGTTTCTTTGGATAGTTTCTATTCTAAAAATAATGGAAGTTTTCTGATGGATGATAATACTTCAGTTGTGTTCTATGGTGGATGTTACTGCAGGCTTGTTTCACAAGCAGAGGACAGAAGCAGTATTGCAGATAAAAATGCAATATATGTTTGTTTTAAATCTTTTTTTGGAAGATAGCCCTTTTTTCCAATTCATTCTGAAATGAAATAGGAATCTTAGAAAGAGACCGGATAGTAAAAAAAAACATACTTCATTATTAATTACAGAGGTAAGTTCTGCTTGAGATGTGAGGAGAGCAGAATGTTTTTGAGATGTTTCGAGCTGATGTGGACTTGTACAGTCCCATATTGCTTTCAGGGTCACTTCCCCACTTTGTTAGTGCCACTGCTGACACCACTGTTTATGGAGCCTTTGGACCTCCCTCTCTGGCATTGCTGACGTGAGAAGCAAAGCTCTGGATGCATATGGATGTCAGGTTTTCTGGAGAAAGTGCCTGGCATTCTTGTAGGCTTAAAGACTGAAATTAGCCCTGTAGGAACCACTTTCCTGAGATTATGAAACAAATGGCCTTATTTGACTGAATGGGTGCTGTTGGTGCATGTTGGGAAATAATGCAGGAGAATGTCATCCTTTGGTATGGGTTGTGATAGTTTACAAAAAGGGAGGGTGCGTTCATGCAATAAGTAATACAATGCACGACACTTCTAAGGCGGTTCTTCTTGCATCAGCTCAGCCAGCTCCAAATATTAAGCACACCACCTGTGCAGCATGTAACTTGAGCTCCTGAGGTACTGTCTGTCATCTTTGGAGCTTCAGTTTGTTCAGTTTGTTGTCCTTGCATTTCAGGGTATTTGACATCAAACAAATGGCTTGGAACAAAATAAGATTGATTATACTTCCTAAATCAAATTCTTGAACATGGTGGTGGTGGGAAGTAGCTAGCTTTCTTGTTAGGGGGTTGCTTTTGTTTTGAAGTGGTATAAATATTTACGGCTTACATCTTTAACCAACTCTGGTATTGTGGTTACTGAATATCTCAACTTTTTCATGTTTTGAAGTTTACAGGAGCTCTAGACTATCAGCCCCTACTGAAAATTCTAGATTCTGTTATTAGGCTTGCATGCCTAGTATTAGGAAGTCATTTTAGGGAAATGTCTGTTACACGTAAGCAGTTGTATCTGATGTGTGTAGCACTCACTTCTTCCACAGTACAATTACATTTTATAATAGAACTATAATGAACTTACTCTACTGAAATGTCTGTGTCCAGTAAATATACTCAAACATCTACTAACTATGAAAAGGATTTCAGTCTAATGTGAGAAAAATTACCAAACTTTGGTGTAGAGGAGCCTTGTTCGGGTAGCTGCTATTTGGCACTTCAGAGGTGGGAGGTCAGGATATTTGAAACAGAAGATTACAGCAAATAAAGAATGTAGAGTGGATACACGGGCAAATTCTTTTCCTGTACCCACATAACCCAACTAGTTGTAGCTAAAGACCTAACTTAATTTCAGATGAAATTGTGTTTTTTGTTGAAAACACGGAAATGTGGATTGGAATGAGGGTGACCAGTATAAACTTTTTTGGTTCTTTTAATGGTACCACAATGCTCATCTTACTTGATATATTAAACCATATTGGAGCCAGTGAGACACTCTATATAACTTAAAACCAAGTCAAATGCAACTGTTTTATTATCTGCTATGCTAAATATTAGAATAGTATAGAAAAACACTGGCATGGTGCAGCCCTTTATAACACTTACTCTATGTCATCAGTCTCTTTTCTTTTTTAATATATTTTCCTCCTCTCTATCATTGTTCTGGAGGAAGACAGTAAGCTGTGAGTTCCTTTTCCTTTTTTAGTTTCTATCTGTGTAATATGTGAATGATTCATTGAATAGATTTCATTCCTAAAATTAAACGTTTAATGATGGTTGCAAATCTTTCCCCCTTCTATTATGAGCATAAGTCAATCATTTTATGCAGGCGGCATGGGGTGGTGGCCTGCAGGTGTCTAGGAAACACTCTTAAACTCAACAGTATTGAAAGGTGAGCACAAGTGCACTGTGTATCTTTTTCATTCAGAGTAGTTCTTTTTTTTTCTTGTCATTCTCACCATGTTGCTGCTGTTTTGAATCTCTCTTTTTCCTGTCTCTATACTATGACAGAGAAGGGGGGGGGGTGGAGGAGGTGTTTTATCCTGGCCTCTCCTTTAAAATAAATGAATAAATCTAGCCCATCTCTTTGATTTCTTTGCCCTAAGTTGCATTCATTTTCTAGAATACCTTTCATGTATGTCCTTTTCCTGCTGCGTTATAGCTTATCAAGCTGATGTTTCTGGCTAAAATATTTCACAATAACATATTTCCTTAATGACCATTGGCCCTCTTTTTTTTTTTTTTCCCTTCAAAATTCTGGAAGTATTTTCCTCATAAGAGCGATACATCCCCATTTCTGTACCCTCACTTGTTATCCTGTGTCCCCAGTTTACACTCTGAAAAAGCTTGCAGTTCTAATTGTACTAAGGACTGCAGTGCCATATGGGTATATGCAACTAGTTTAAATCACAGAATCAGGGCAAATTAACCCAGGGTGCTGCTGAAGGTAGGTTCCTAATACTGTCTGGGAAATCTATACTGCGCTGTGGTAAATAGCATAGCCATAATGAATAGCACAAATTAAATGCTATGCTAACTGGTGGTTAGGCATAACTGCTTAGTAAGCTTTTATCTACACAGGAACAATTTGGAGTACTCAGTCATGAACATCTGGTTACTGCTTTGCATTATATTTGATCTTTAGGGCCCTGTCTGTTACTTAGAAGCTGCCCAGGCTGATGGGGGCGCTGATTCAGTGCCCAGTCTTCTTTGTCTGTGAAAAGGTAACCTGAGCAGGCCACCCCTTCTCTCACACCGTGCTTTGGGTGGCTCCTGTGAGCAGCCTTGAGATCCCATTAATGCTACAAGCATGAAAGCTGGATTGCAGCTCAGACAAGCATCAGGGCAGAGCAAATCCAGTTCAACTACTTGGGTTTTTTCAGCTTTCTGATAGCTTGTGTAGCTATTTGCATCTTCTGGTTTGTTTCCTGCTCCAGAGCCCTCATGTAGTCAAGAGGAGAAGCTTTCCTATTCTGTTGGGGTCAAATGAGTAGAGAGCCATGTTCCTGGGAGCCTCCCTGACATCCTACCATGTGGGTGTGCTCCAGAGAGGAGAGATGTGTGAGGACATTGATCAGATCTCAACAGTTTAAAAAAGACAGAGAATATTCAAAAACAGCATAAAACGGATGCATGTCTTTCAATGATTTAGACACATAATGTTATTTTTTTGGGAAACACCTGAAAAGTAAGGTGATGTCTTTTGAGACTGGTTCTAGATTTTGGAAAACTCTCCCCCTAAGAAGAGCAAATAGTTCCGCAAAGTGGTATTAGCCAAGCTTAGATTTAAATATGCATTTATAAATTTAAAGATTTATAATTGAAAGACAGAATTGCTGAGTTTGTATGGTATAATATTTGAATTTGGGATTTTTCCAACAAGCCCAGGCTTCTTTTTCTGAGCTGTTGCAAATATTTGGAAGTAGACTGAATGGAGAGATTTAAAAGGGGATTTATCACATCCCAAGAGTTACTTGTTATTCTAAGTATTCTTTTTTTTTGTATAAATCAAAATAATAGACTATTCACCGCACCCATCTCTTCATTAAAATATCTATGGAAGCTGCTGTTCTTCTGACAGCAAAGCTTGCTTGCCACATGAATGCCTGGCAAGCAGAATATACCTCAGTAAAAATTAAATCGTTCCTCGTGCTGCTAGGTGCTTTACTACAGTATGCAGAGTTGAGTATGTGTGTGTGTTTTATTTACAGCAGAAGTCAACAGGCAGCAAAGAAAGGTGTAAATTTAGAGCATTTTAGTTACTTTTCACTATTCCTTTATGCAAATAATTCTTGCAGTACTCAGCATGAGGCAGCTTTCAAAATGCAGCAACCAACCTCTCATGGAGATGCTTGAAGCCCACACAGGGAATGTGGCTTCCGTTGGTTTTGATTAACTACCAGTGGGGGTTTGGAGCTCTATATTTGTAACCTTGGCATTATATGGCAAATGCATTCAATGTGCCTATGAGAAGCTGCTATGAGAAGTAAAGAGGTTTGCTTATTTAGTAGTTCAGTTTACCAAGATATGTGCTGTCATTCTTAGCAACAGGAACAATGGGAAACCTGTTATTTTAATGGTAAAATCAAATGCCTGAAACACAGATATGAGAATGATCATTTCTAACATCATGTGATTCCTTCTCACGTGTTTTTCTGTTAATCTTCATAGTTTTAAGCCAGATCTACTCACTGCTTCATTAAGGTTTATTTTTCTTCAGTTTATGAAGGTATGACTTTGAGCAAGGAGAGATTTTAATCCTGTTTGTCTTTTAAACTGTAAAAAAATAAATAGTCCTAGTTATTTGTACATATGCCATTTCAAAAATGACTATCATATTGCTTTACTAGGTCTTCTACAAACCTGTAACCAGATGTGCGCAGAAGAACGAATAGTGTGATACAGCTTTTGACATGGGATGAGACAATTCAGTGTAGCTGACATTGACGTCTTAAAGCTTTGGCTAACATGGAAAGCAAAGGTAGGAAAGGACTCTGAAAACACAGATTTATTCTAGATTTTTTTTTACTAAATATTTAGAACTAAAAATATAAGTAAATTTTAGTGTTGCAGGAACTATTTTATTATGAGTCTAATTCATGTTAGAATTATATGGCTAGGGACTTCATCTTCTCTCTCCAGAGTTACTTGAATTAATTGTCCTGTTTAAATTTAAGCATGTAGGTTTCCTGTTTCCCAAATGGTGAAGCTGAACATTCTGCAAATATCTTTCCTTTAACTGTTCAGAGATCCTAAAGTAATTTTGAAGACAAGTGGAACTTGTGACTAAATGTAGGTGAACTCAGTTTGAAACCATAAGTTCCTATTGAAATCCTACTGTTTGTATGGAACCCATGAGCAGCTGAAAAGCTCCATGATAATCTTCTATTTTTCTCAGCTTCATGATAGCAATAGTCCATGCTTCTATTTGTGTAGCTTTGTTTTCCAAACATCTCCAGCCTTTAAAACTTAAAACATCTTGTCCCTTTCCTTGAGAGGATGTTGCCAGTTTTAATTTTCCAAATAATTCTGTGTATGTATGGAACTTGAGTTTTATTTAGAATACAGTAGCTTTTTGTTTGTTAGATAACCACGTTTCCCATACATAGTAGCATACACTGCATAAAGAGGCTGACATAGAAAATATGAGGAGTAAAATGTGCATGCTTGCTTTTTTATAATTTAATCACAATGACAACTGTTGTGAAAAAGTACATCATATTTAAAAAAGAAAAAGGCATTTCTGCTCTAATCTTTCTTTTTACATAGTAGAGACGTAATCATGTTATATTGTGATCTATAGTAAAATCTATGCACTTCAATATTCTAATTTTCTTGATTTATAATCCATGAAAACAAGTTGGATATATTCAAAAAAATAAAAAAATCAAGGAATACTTAAGGCAGGGTGTAAGGCAAAGTCCTAAAACCCTGAAATCTAAACCAAAAGAGCTAAAGGACTGATTTAGTATAATTTCCCATTTAGTGATTAATACATTAGTTAAAAGGCAAAACCAAAGTGGACGTGCATCACTGGCAATCTTAGCTGGCTAGATTCCTTATAGATCTTGTGCTGTTTTAATTAAATAATAATAAAAAGGCAAACAAAAGCAATGATTATTCAAGAAATGGCGTTATTTCATAACAGCTTTTTACTTTTATAAAGATATTGCTGACATACTCTAGACTGGCATGTTCTGCGTAACACAAAGTTCTCAGGCCAGTGTAACCTGTAATTTTCTATCATTTATGGAATATATAGTGAATGTTTGTCATTGCAATAGCTGCTTCTCTAAATGTGTTGATATTCAAGAGACTGATAACAGATTTGTTGAACTTGCTGGGTACCTTTACAAGGAACTGAGTTCAAGAGAAAACTGAGCAGTGTGTGTTTGGGTTGTGTGTAAAGAGCAACAGTGTCAGAAGTAGAACTGGACAAATCCAAAGAGAAATGAAACCTCATACATTAATTTTCCAAATAAAATGAGAAACAGTTCTGAAAGTGGTTGTGATGGTAGAAAAGTTTGCTTTAATACCCCAGAAGTAGCACAAGTCTGAGTGTGTTAGATTAACATTACAAAAAATTGTTGATACAACCGGTCTTCTGTAATTTGTCCTGAGTTGCTGCCTAAATCACCTAGCCAGCAAAGTCATCATGGTGCATGAACCATGCACCTCTCCACCTCTGCAGTGGTCTACAAGTGGGGGACTAAAGATGATTTATGATCACCTTCTGTGGTGCTTTGGAAGAGTCAGGAAAGAGTGGAAAGAAGTGCATAGCCTCTGCATCAATGGGATCAGCAGGAGTCTGCAAGATGAGGCAGGGAAGGAGAGGTAGGAAGAATGTGTTGGAGTAAGTGATCTCTTACTGCAGTGGGGTAGGACAGCATGCCCATGTGAGGTACCTCCCTTGTTTGTTTTACCAATGCTAAAACTTATCGGGGTTTGGAACTAATAAAGAAATGGTAATCTGAGTAGTCACAGAGCTGTAATACTGAAATATTACTACTGAAAGCATTAGTCACATCAAATACTCATCAGATAATCCTCAGAATGAAACACTGGCATTAATCCTTTATCGGATGATTTCAGATGCAGGGGTCTACTTTATTTCTTTGTATTGATTATTCACTCCCAACCCACCTACCCCCTTCTTCAGACAGAAATCTTTCTGGCATCAGTAAAGACCATAGGACACATGTAACTAAGCAGTTAAAATAATGCATTGATCTTCTCCCAGCAAATCCTTTCTTCCATTGGACACTTCCCTGTGAAATGTTTTGATCTGGGTTGAACTGTATCCTAGATTATACTGCAAAGTCAGATGTAGTGGGGAGGGAGAAAATTATTTTCCTCCTTTTTTGGGAAAAGGTAAAATGACCACACTCCATTCCCACCTTGTATTAAGATTGCTCCCAAGATCAAACCACTGATGATACAAGAAGGAATGAAAATAGTTAACTACCAGCCACAAGGTGACAAAACCAACTCTTTCAGAATGGTTTTCTCCAAACCAGTAACCAGGAAACCAGATGTTGACTTCTTCCTTGAAGAAACTGAAAGACTTGGCAAAGATTTGTGATAATTAATCTCTTGACTTAGAGGTACCTAAATACGGCAGTAATTTCCTACTTTGTATTAGCCAAATGTTATCATTCCTTCCAAGATTAGAAATACACTGTAGTCTTTAGTATGTGCTAGAAAAAGCACAGGTTTTTTCAGCACTTGCCTTACCTGTGAGATTCATTACTACTTTGCAAAGTCCCAAATTCACTGCATGCTGCATCTTCAGCTGAATTTCTCATTTTTGTGGTGGTGTCTTAAACTTTAATTCTTGTAAATTGATGTAAAGACTACCTTTGCTTTGCAGCTAAGATCTAGTTTCTTGTTCTGAGCCCAGTAGCTGGAACCGAGTACTATAAAAAGAGCATTCCCCTTCTCGTCAGCAAAGTAGGTAGAATAGAGAGAGCTTAAGAGGCCTTTATTTGCAGCTTTCTTCTTTACCATCAAACTGGAGCTTTGAAGGTGTGCTTGGCAGTTTGTCTGTGTTCTTGGCTGTTTTCTGCTGCACTGTGTCATGTCTTTGTAGCAAATATCATTGCATCTTTTTAGTTTGAATACTTCAGGTCTCCTGTGCTTTCTGATGTGTTCATATGCTCTCATCTGCAATTTATGTCTGCAGCACTGGCTGAGTCTTGTAGGCTGTCTTACATGTCTGTGTTCCAGTGTAAGGTTTCCCTTCGCAGTTATTCAAATTGTTTATTTTCCAGTGGGCTCCAGCTCTGTCTTTGCAGATGAGCAAAGGTAGATAAACTTAAAGCTACTAAGGCGGTTGGGACTAATTGCACAGGTATTAGAAACATTACCATTACGTTTACATAGTGTTAGAAATGATTCAGATAGTTTCACGTCTGCTCCTTTGTGTTTCCTTTTGAGAAAGATTTGCGCCACCTGGAGGCAACTCAGTGAAGGCGAGAGAGAGAAAAAAAAACTTTTGCGATGTATACCCTAATATTTCTCCTCAAGCTCATATATTTTACTGCTGAATGCCCATCTGAGGAGAACATAACAGCTGCCCTGTAGGAGAGTCCATGTATTTCGTGTTGCTTCATCAAAGAGTTGGAAAATATCATCATTTCCCTTGGCACTTGGCAGATGGGTGTCAGAGTACAGTCCTCTCTGCTGTAAAATGATGCTACTGTTGGATTGCTTCATTAAGTGTCCTAATATTAAAGTGATTAAAGCTCTAATTGTTTCTCTTTGGAAGTTGTTACCCTTCTCTTAAGCAGTGGTGTGTGTATGATAGGTAGCATGCAGATCTGTTTAAATAACAAAATTTGTATTGTAAACGAACGGGAGAACTGAATGATAGAAACTAATGGCAACAGAATTGTGACCTGGAATAACCTACTCCATCCCCTGAATGCTATTGTGACTATTTACTTCAAACAGGTTTTCTAGGCTCACTTTAATTTATTCCGTCAATACAGTGTTAGCTATGTCCTTTGGGATATGACACCAGCATGATATGGTTCTCACCCACTAGGTGCTCTCTTTCCCTTATCTTGCAATGGGTATAACTCCCAGTACTACCCCTGCCTTCTCTTTATTGACCTATTTGTACTCTAACAGCAAGAGAGCAAATTCGATTTACTGAAATAAACATAGAAAACAAACCCTGTGTTTTAAAAGCTAATTTAATTTAGATTCCTTAATAGGAGATGCCTAAATGATCAAGGGTACAGATCACTTAGGGCCTGGAAAAAATCTTATCACATCTCTTGCAGGTGTACAAACAGTAAATCATTTCTAAACTAGTTTCCAAGAAAAGATTTTGTTTTTTAATCTGTGCTATTTAAGTCCATGATTCTCGTAACTTGGATAGATTTCCTGGCAAAATGTACTTTGTAATTAGAAGCAAAGGGGTATTTCAGGGGTCATTTCAATTTGTACAGGACCACTTGCTGGTTAATATGTACATTCAGAATATAAAGGTAAGTACAGTTTGTATGATGTGGGTTAGAGATGGTGATGAAAGACCACAGAGGTTCTTTTAGAACTGCTTACTCTCTTGTAAAAGTGCGTAATGATTTGTGAAAACTGTATCAAGGGGTAATATTAAGCAAAGTCTTCTAGTATACTTTCATCTGTCATTCTTAGGCAGCAGTGAAAAAACCTTATTTCTTGCTTTCAGTATGAATGTCCATCGGTCTCTTTCGGGATGTTGATGCAGATGGTTCTGGTCCTGTTCTGAAACCTGCCAGGCTATGCCTCTCCCTCACACTGAAGTTGTTCAAACTCCAGTAGTGAACAGTAAAAGGAGAAGAGGAGACATTTTATAGCCCTATGGCAATTTTACATACGACTTGTACAGAGAATTGTGTGGGCTTTAAATGTTACTCATCCTGACCTGGATTCAGCTCTGTTGGGATGTTATCATCTTTCCTTTTCTTTCAACAGTTTGCATCTGCTCCTCAGCACCACTGTTTCCATCCCTCTCTGCCTCCTGTTTTTATCCTTTCCTTCCCACCTGCTCCACCTAGTGCTCTTGCTCATCACATTGTTTTGTGTTTCAGTTAAACCCCAGTGCCTTTCCATCCCCTCAGCGGAGGCAGACCTAGACTGCCCTGTAACATGTCTGAGTGGAGAAAGATCTTCTCTCACTTACTGCTTTGAAAAAATGATCTCCCTTCAGGCACCCTCATAGTTTGGAGGGAGATTGCCATATTGAAGGTTATTTTACTGTCCCCACTTGTATTCTGTCATTAAAAAGTTTTTTAATGTTTTTATATCCTCCCCATACTCAGATTATTATAAACAATTTTACTTATCATTGTTTGGCACTCCAAAATATGCAAGATAAAATTAACTATTCAAAAAACTACCCAATGAATGCTGTCATCACCATAGTGGATTTAATTACTGTGTTTTATTAAGATGTGAGAAAAGCTGGCAAATCATTGTTTTATTCCTTGAATTATCATACAAGTTGATTTCATTTGTTCCTAAATGCCAAATGGAAAACAAAAAGTGGATTCCTTTTCCTCTTTGCCTCTAAGTAGGCTCATTAATTTCAGCAGGGTAGGACTAAGAAATTGTCTGTTCAGAGGAACGTTTCATGCTGTTAAAAACCTGTTTTGTCTACCCACTGAGAGTCTTAACATAATTCTTCTTCTTTTGGGCCATTTATATGAAATGTTAGTGTTTCTCGTAAGCAGACTAATTCAGCTCTCCTATAATTCAGTGCATCAAATCTAATTTTTTTCAAAAGCCTGCATTGTCAGTAGTATCTTAAGTTTACACAATGATTTGCTGCTCAGTTAAATTACTCCAACAATAAAACTAGGAACATCTCACTTAATACGCATTTCAAGTAAAAAAAAAAAAAAAGTTGAAATTGAGCTATTGGCAGAATACATGCTATGACTCTAGATGAACAGAGACACTTCTGTTTTCCAATACCAACAGTGGTCATAAAACTAGATTTCATTCAGATTTCAAAAGTAAGTGATAGCTTTGGGTACTTCTCATTTTGGAGGTCTTTGAAGCTTACCCCTGAGAGACTTGATTCTCGGCACGTTTGGAGAAGAAAGGTGTTCTAAAACATATTGACTTTGATACCCTATATGTGGAAGTGCCTTGCATTATTAGTGATTCTAGGAAGTAGAGGTTTACATTACCACTGGACAAGTCTGTCCAGCAATTCATCGTCAAGAGAACACCTGCTTGTTCTGTCGGCTGTGCCGGGGGTGTGAAGGTAGTGGGCCACAGGCAGTGAGCCTGCAAGAAAGGGATGAAAACTTGAGCCAGCGATAAAGCGTGGGCTGGTAGGGGATCCTGGTATCGAATGTAAGCCGTCCTGGCCTCATGACACTGCCATGCAGTAAAGCTGACTAGAGATAATTTTGATCTGAACAGCAAAGCAGACTGCCTTCAGCAGAGCCCCAGTTTACTCACTGTTCACGAATATGAAAAGAGTTGTAACTTCCTTCTGTGTTGCATTGCTCAGGAAGAAAATCAATAAATGAGATTTTTACTACATTAATGAACAGCAGTTCTGACACTGCCCAGCACGGAGAGCAATGCTGGCTCTGGTCTCTCGAGGACCTTGTGTCCATGCAGGGAAGCAAGAAAACATGTTCCCACAAGCTGGGCTGTGAGAGCTTGGTGCTGGTTCAGGTTTATTGTTGGGTCCACAATGAATCAATTGCTAACAGGATGCCTGTTGGAAATTACACCTTGTGAGTGCTTCAACTCTTCCTCTAATGTCTACTGGACTAGCTAACAGGCAGTCATTCTTCCCTTGGTCCTGCATCCTGAGGCTCTGTCGTTATGTGGGGTTCCACATCTCTTGTTTTTCATGGCAGTTTCTGCCGAGTTCATAGAGTTGCAGGAAGGAACTTGCAGCTATGAAAACTTATTTTATCCCATAGAAACATGAGAAATCAGGTTGGAAGGACTCATAGGTTGTGAAGTTCTTTTCTCCAGTCATCTTAGGGTGGTCATTTCCATGTAACCATTGAAATGAGCTCTCTAGGAATGTTGCTAGCCACGGCTTGTATCATACATTTTCACATACCTTAATTTTATACTCTTGTAGCTGAAAAACCTGAGATTGCAGGGGCTTTATTAGAAACTACTTTAGTAATTCTGGAAGCCAGTCTCTACATTGTGAGAAGATCCCTGCACCCTGTTTGTAAATCTCAGGAAAACTAATTTGAAGTTTAATCCATCTTGTCTTTGCTGAAATAGTTCAGGAGATTTTTTTTGAATACCTTCTAATGTTTGAGTGTATCTGGAGGAAACATACCTGAGTTTATCAAATACAGGCTTCCTGGCACTTAAGGCTTTTCTGCAAATGAGGTGTAGGAACCCTAGTTGCTGAAGTAACTCTGAAAATCCCACCTATTTTCTAGTGATTTTTTTTTTTTTTAAAGAAAG
Source organism: Anser cygnoides (assembly GCF_040182565.1). Lineage (NCBI taxonomy): Eukaryota > Metazoa > Chordata > Aves > Anseriformes > Anatidae > Anser > Anser cygnoides. The sequence continues at coordinate 81,792,294 of NC_089874.1, forward strand.
ATAGTAAGCATTGCTTGAAATTTTAATCTATGAATTCAATTCTCTTCTGTCATTGCAGAAGTATTTAAGGAACAGCTTCCAGTGAGTGGTTTAATTTTGTTGGCTTGTTCATCAATACCAGCTCTGTGCTTTCACACTGATCTAACCATCTGATAGTAATTAAACTACTCTACACAGTCGCCTCTACGATGTTACAATACTACTCTGAGACTGAAACAAGGCAGTTCTGGAATAAAATTTAACTCTGACATAAAACATTAATGGAGGTAGAGAGCTTCTCTCTGCTGTTTCCCATAAGTCTCCAGAATTTGGATTACCAAATGAAATTGAAGATGTTAGTGAGCTTGTTTAACTTTCATTGAGTCTGTTTTAATAGATGTGTTGTTTCAATAATAGTAAAAAGCAGCATAATTATCTTCCTTAGCATTAAATGTCTTCTACTTTATTTCATCCTTGCTAGAGTTACCTTGAAAAGAAGAGGCTGTGGTCTGAACTCCCAGGCCAATTCCTGCATGCACAGATAGGATTTCACTATTCTTACTTAGCAACTGCCGCTTGTGTCGACTTTCACCTCATTCAGGGCATGACTGGGCTGTTAAAGTGAGGCCTGCAGCATGCCTCACTTCTTTCTGAAACCTCAGATATGAGAGAGCATATGATATCTTACATCATGTCTCCATCTACTTTGCTGGACTAGGCAGGAGAAATGAGGAATCTCTCCCTGGTCCCCTTGGTGCACTTGGAAATAAAATAGTGTCCATGCCTGGACAAATGCAGTGCAATGGCATGGTAAAACTGAAGCTAACCACCAGCAGACACTATGATGTGTCATAGGTTCTCCTCCATCTCCTCGTGATGCTTGGCCAGAGGCTGGCTGGGGGTTATGGGATGTGTTTGGAGTCAGCAAGGATTGAGGGTGCCCCTGGCGTGGTGCTGCTGCTCTGCCCTGGGTTGGGAGGAAGAGCCCAGCCAAAGCAGAGCAGGCGCCTGGCATTGTGTTCAGGAAGAGGCTGCTCTTCAGGCTCTGTGCCTCACCCTGGGCCAGGTTCTGGCTGCTGTATGAGCAGTGTGAGTATGAGCAACGTGAGCTGGGACTGAGCGCTCCTGACTTGTGGCAGCGAGATTGAAGAAGGTCTGGATGGCGTGCAGCCAAGAGGCAGAGGCTCACATGCTGAATGACATGGGTCCTGACCTTGGCAAGGATAAAGCAGCAGTGACACATTGCATGGAGCTGGAGCTACAGCAGCCAGTGTTCGTACATGGAGGGGTCTAAGGACCCCTTTGGCCTCCACTGTAGGCAGCAAGGATAAAAGTGGTGACAGCTCTCGTGCTATAAGCAACTTGCTTCTGAGTGCATTGCATTAGCATACTGAGGCATGACACTGAGCTTGACTTAGTTTACTTGGCACTGTGCAAGCCCGGGGACTTTGGGTATTTTCTTTGCCCTTTGTGTCTTACAACCAAAATAGGTGGTAGAAAGTGTGGGACTCAAGACCAGACAGTCTTTGGCTGATCAGGGAGTGAAATCTTGAATCTCCTGGCTTCCATCTCAGTACACCAGGCACCAGAGCTCCTTATGCCTGCAGGGTCTCATGATGCAGTTGCTGTAGGATCTGTGGCTCAGCTTCCCATAGCAGTCACTATACAGCCTAAATTCATTCTTGGGAATGTACAGGATCTCTATCCTGCAAGAAGTTTGGTTTCCTATGCAAGGTGCCTACAGCTGATTTTTTTTTTTTTTGGACATCATGGGAAGGAGAGGAAGTTCTAATGTCAGTTTTCTAAATTCATTTTTTTAATACGGTCTCTATGTCCGTATGTAACTAATCAGTCTCAAATGTTGCTCAGAAAACAGTCAGGACATAAATGTTAGCTAAAGATGGGCTATTGCATAGAAAGTCAGACTTAGAAGGTTAATAGTACTACTTACATCTTACTTAATTTGGCTGACTTAATGATGACTACAATGTAGTGATATTTGTGCACCTCTGAAGTTTTTTAATATGTATAATTAATATGGAGACAGCCTACTCTTTTAGTGATAATCAGATTAAATTTCATAGGACCTCACTCAGTCTTGGTCTGTATAAAACTGCGTCAAAATGTTTACCTACCAGTAATGCTGGAAAACTTCAGGACAATATCATTGTCCCTCATTTCACTGTCCCTTGCTTTCTGCATGCCCAGGTTGGGAACTGAAGGCTTCATTGCTGTCAGAGAGTGCTGTCAACAGTCTTTAACCCAGGCCTCCCAGGGAAGCCACAGTAGACTCCTATTAGTAGATGTTAAAATGACAGCTCTTCCCATAGAGAACTAGGAAGGTCTCAGAGTATTTTTTCCCTTTCTCATGAGTGTAAGGAATAGTAGATATAAATGTATATTCATTTATGTATGTACACATAAATCTGTGCATATATATGTGTGTAAGAACATAACTAGGGAGCGACAATTAACAACTTTGATTACTTTTCCCTATGTTTTATGCTATTGCGTTAGTCTTTATGAAGGGCTAGGGATTTTCTTCGCTTTGTTTTTAATGCATAAAAACAGAGAAAGGTGCAGAAATAAACAATGGTTATGTTAATATGCATGCATCCCTGCTAAACTCATTTCTTTTCCAACTAGCTCCTCTTTGGAGTATGTGATAAGTGCAGAAACCTTTCTGATAGCTTAAACAAGCATACAGTACAGCAAACAAATATTTTTGGAACGGTACTCATGACAAGCTTTCTCTTCTGAATTATGTATTAGCAGTACCAAGTACATTGTTTAGGTAAGTTGCATATCCACAACAGTTCATAGGGCATAAATGGCTGAAAAGCTTCACAGAGTACTCAGGGCTGAGATGCTCATTTCTTTTTTGGCATTAATATTCTAGTCTATGCAAAAATTATATATTTTAGTGTCTGCATTTTTTTTTCTCTAACTCTGACTGCATGTAGTCCTTGAATGGTTTAAAAATGTATGTGTACTGCCCTGGGATTGCCTACAACTGCCTGCATTGAGATGCAGATGGTTTTCAAGCAGCTAAACTGCTTTTAGTTAATGCATTTGAGCTGTATCTGCTGACAGTTCCTCCTTCACCATTTTGTTATGTGTATTTTATTGAAAAAACACTTGCCTTTCTGCTCATTAGTCAACAGCAATTTATAGAGGATGTGAGGGTAGCAAACACAGCTCCAGATTACAAATGCCACAAAGTCCGGGTGTACTCAAACTCGGGAGTAAATTTTGGGAATGTGGTGGTGTATTGTTATGTTAACCCACTGGCAGATCAGACCGAAGAAATTAAGCTTCTTCCCTGACCGCGTGTCATTTGGGGTGATTCCCTACAGGCAGCCAGGCTGGCAGGGAATTGCAATACTGGCCGGGTTTTTTACTTAAATGATGAGGCTTGGCACAGGAATGCTACCAACTCTGGATGCTTGTACTCCTGTACTACTTGCAAGCTTCCACATGGTGGCACAGACGGTTCACTCTAACAAACCCCTCCATCGGGCTGCAGGAGGAAGAAAACCTGGCAATTTAAAATCTGGAAACGTCCTATTAGCTAGCTATGAGACTGGAAAGTGTGCAGGGTGCTGCTGCCTGTTGAATCCCCCTTTACCTGTGCCTTCTGGACCCTCCAGTGCCTCCTTGCAATACTTGTAATACTGATGATACGTTTCTCAAGGAAAAAATGTTTTCGAAAAGTAATGTTAGCAGTGGATTCTATATAGTCAAATTTTTACTTCTCCTTGTTGAAGTGGTTAAACCTTAGCTGTTTTCCAAATTTGTTTTCTTGCTCTGTAAACAATACCTGCAAGCAATTGGGGGACAGTAGGAAAAACTTCTGCTTCTGTAACTTTCTAGAGGAGGATAAAATCTCCACCTATGAATCCAGGTACAAAAGACATCACATCACTGGGAGCTGGCATTGATTTTCTCCTCTGCAGTGTTGCTGTGTAATGATGCTGTTCCATGAAGCAAACGTTGCACGTTGCCAGTCCTGCATGCTAAGTGCGTATTGTGGGTCTGTCTGCGGCCCCCTCAGCAGTGGAAATCTGAAGGCTTGATAGTCATTGTCTGTATCTTTCCCAGCAGCAGCAAAAGGCTTGATTTACAGGAAAAGAAAGTCACTGAGAAGTAAAGCTGCATCTCCTAAGAGACTTCATTTTGGACTTCAGGATCTTAAAATGTAGACCTGGTTTCCACCAATGTACCTATGAGGAGGTTTTGAGACTGGGTTGTGAAGTTAGTGGCATTGTCTTGTGCTGTACCAAGTGCCAGTAAAACAAGGCTGTAAATCTCTGCAGCTCTCTTTGGGTTGGGAAATGCTCCTTCTTCCTAAATCTCCTCTTCTCTCTGTAGTCCTTATCTTAAGGAAATAAGCCTCAGGTTCTGTCTTGCACAGAAAGCTCTTGATCTGGCATTTCCTGGTGCCGTGGGGAAAGAAGGTCTGGCCCTGCTGTTTTGCTCTTCTCTAGACCTGTGATGTTACCAAGAGCAGAATCTGGTCCTGCTGGGGGTTGATATTAGATTTATACCCCCAGTTCCCCCACCCAGTGTCCTTCTCAAAAGAAAGACGAGTTAATGCTTGTGCCTCCTTGTCCAGGCCACTTGGCTCTCCAGTAGGAAGATGAGGACATGTTTCCATCAACGTTACTGAGACCACTGCCACCCAGGCCCTTTGGAGGCTCATCCTTGTTCTGTGTGGTGGCAATGATGAGGGAAAAGGCTGAGAAGAACAGGGATGGTGGAAGAGGGGGAAGAAAAAAGCTCAAACCCTTGAGCAAAAATGATGCAGGCAGAGTTCAAAAAAATAAAAACATCAAAACAATACTGAGACACAGAGAGGCTAGACAGAATCCTTATTCTTGCTTCATTTCATATGAAATATTAATGTGAATTATTGGTGGCTAAGGAGCTGTTTTTTCTTTCAGGAGAATCCTTTAAGGGTTAAGAAGTTGAAAATGTTCTTAAATTGCTAGTAGATAAATAGTTGAATCAATCAAACTATTCTGATTTTGAAACATTTTTCTGTTGCATTTTTTTCCCCCGTATTAGTGTGCTGAAATGTCTAGACAAGAAGACACAGAAAAATAAAATATTTCCTTTTGAAACTGTAATACTGGGGCATATCAACTTTATTTTTTTAATATTAAAAAATCCCTGTTTAATCTAGAGACTCATTAAAAATGATCTTTTTCTCATCACCAATTCTGTCAACTCTACTTAAAATGTTTTGGCAGCAAATATCTGACCTTCTCTGCTTAATTAACATTGTAAGTCATTTAAGATTCCTTTGTGTTGTTTGATGCCTGTAGAGACTTAACAAATGTGGTTATTTCTGATAAATGGGGAAGTCCCAGGATTTTCTCACCTTTCCCACCATAATGCAAAATAAAAATTATACCCATGAAAGCTCAAGGGGTATAAGTTTGCCTCCAAAAGGCAGAGGGAGGAAACAGCCTTGCAGCTTCCTACGTTGGACTGTCCAACCTGAAGTTGTCCTAACCTAAAGCCTTGCCATACATTTTTTTCCCTTTAACTTGCATGGAGTCACACAGAAGGTAAACAAACTGATTCTTTTCCAAGCTGTGGGAGAAGCTAAACACTAATATTTGTATTAATGCCTTTAACTACTTGGGAGGCACTAAATTAATGCACTGGCTGTTTGAATTAATACCTAGGTGGCATTAAGTCATTAATTTCTGTACTTGTAAAATGATGAGCAGTGACTGAAACACACAAACAACACAGTCAAGCAATAAAAATAATAATTAAAAAAAAATAGCTCCAAACCTAATGCAACCTGCCCCCTTGTAGCAGCCAAAGCCCCTTGGCCTTTGCCTCTGCCTGCTCAGCCCAAGGGAGTGGAGTCTGCTGCCGGGTTGGTAGACCCCGGAGACTGGCCAAGGATGTGTCTCACACGTTGGGCGTTGCCCTGGTGTGGCTACTCAAAAAATCTGAGGAGAAACTCAAAGAAAATGAAAAACCTCGATTAGAGCAGAGCAAAGAGGTGTGTCCAGTTAGCCTGGAGCAGGTTTCCACCATCTAAATGACCTGTTCAGCCCCCCTGTGACTTCTCAAGTGCTCTTGTGGAAAAGTGATGCCAGGAGCATGCTACAAATGTCACCATTTTTTTCCTACTGAGATTGACGGAGTCAGAGACAGCATCTGTGAAGTGAAATTACAGCTCTCAATGTGTCCTACTCTATCTTGAAGGAAATTTCAAGGGATATCTTGGAACCACTCTCAGTAATTTTTAATCCACTTGTTACTGTAGAAATTAATTAAGAGATTATGAAAACTGCAGTGTTTAGAGGTGTTAGCTTGAACCAAACTTCCAGCATGAGTTCATGCTCAGACTACCTAACTAAACCAGTGGGAGTAGAGTTCCACTGTGCCTTTTGGGGAAAAAAAAAAAAAAAAAAAAAAAGAAAGTATTTGGTATTAAATAGTTGTAATGTTTTAGTAATAAAGAGAATAGTAAGTGTGTAATTGTGGTCTCCAAAGTGTTTATGTACACCTCTAGAACCGTCTTGAATAACCATTGTGATGAATATTACAATAAGAGTTAAGACAACATTGTTTGGTTTGGAGTTGTCATGACAGAGTTGTACGTGCTCTACTTCTTTATTCTCATTTGATGTCATATAATCATCTTAGGGACCACGTACATTTGAAAAGGAAGCTGGGCTCCTGATATTAAGAAAGGTAATATAACATATGTTATCATTCTGCTTAATTAGCCTTAAGAAACACCAAGTCACTTTAAAGAGGAAATGCTTTCAGATTAAAACTATAAATACTTTTCTGCAACTTTTAATGTTTGATTTACAATGAGTACACAAAGATAACTTTCTTCTAAACTGAGGTACCCAAGACCCTGGCTACACACCCCCGAGTGAGAGCTGGGTGCTCTCCAAAATGCCTCATCCATGGGGAAGAGGTCCGGGTATGTGAGCCAGAAGGGCTCTGGGGTTCTGCGGCCAGGTGCCTGATCTAAAGGACTGGTAGATTAATGCCAGTCTTTATACCACAGCTGCTCTTCTTGATATCACTGTGACACCTAAATATTGTCTGGTGGAAATTCTACCAATGAGATAAGTCTGGAAATTATTTCTTTAATCTAATTTTATACCGTGTAATGACTATTGCCACATTCAAGGTTGCAGATCCATTTATTTAAATGAATGATATGTATCCACTTAGAGCAATTACCAGGAAGTCAGTGAAACCCACTGATCGGTGTTACAGCCAGAAGATAGTTTGGACTATTTAAAAGATGAAAATACTTGAAAGGTCTCAACTCTTATTTTGACACTTTCAAAAGGAAATTTGGGAAAAGTGTGTGCAAAGGCAGAGGAGGGAAAGGAAGGGAAACAATGATTAAGACACCTAAAACCTTTACTTACAGAGAAATTAAGTGGTTCAACTGATTTGAACTCCCCTTTTTGAGAGTACACAGGGGAAGCAAATGGATGGGAAGGTGGGAGATGGAAGAGGTTCAGCTGATAAGAAACCTCCTTTTCTTGAGTGAGTGGGTGGGAAAACTGGTCAGAGAACTAAGAAATCTATTATGCTTCTAACAGCTTTAGCTGTTGTGAATCCTGCCAGTCTACTTGATGGAAATATGGAAATGTACAGGGTACTTTGCATACATATAGATAATGCTATGTTGTACTCAGGCTTTACAATGAAATATGTATACTTTGAAATATGTACAGTCATTTGACAGGAGAAATAAACAGCAAATATTAAAGAGCACCAACTACAAACTTTGAATATTAATTCAAAGTATAAAGACAAAAAGTTTAGTCTCTAAGCACAGATTTAAATCTATCCTCACAGACGATAAAATAAAGTCTTTACAACTCATGCAATGTAGGTGTTTGCAAAACCTCAGTCACCTTATTACTTTTTGGGGAAATGATCAGTCATCAGGCAGCAAGGATTAAAATACTCATTTGAAAATATGTATTACCACTGGTGCGGGGACAAGTCTTCTGAGACAGCTAAGTTCCTTTCAAAGCCAAGTAAAACTATTCATAAACTCAGTTTAAATTTGACCTCTGGTTTCAGTGAAAAAGAGAACTGAAAAACATTTGGAAAATCCACATTTCTAATTTAAACTTGAAGGTCAAATGCAGCTAAAGCTAGCACAGAAAATACAAGCAGATAGTATCAAGATTAATGATTCAGGAAAAATTCAACTCTTTTGGGGAGGAGAAGGGGTATCCTGAATAACTAACTAAGAATTACTTTTTGTTTCAGCAACTGAATTAAAACTCTCACTGATGGGGCCACTAGGAGGCCAATTAGCTTGCTGCTGTGGTTCAATTCAGAGGAAAAGAAAAAAAAAAAGTTAAAAACTTGAGTATAGAGAAGTGTCAAGAAAATAAAAGAATTAAAGAGAAGTAGTTAACTGATTCAATTCTGATTGATTTCATAGCCACTATTATTTACATATCTCTGTCAGTACTTTTTACGTGGCTGTTTTCATTTGGATAGGCGTTGTTCTGTGCCTCAGAAAAGGATGCAAACTTTTGTACAGTGAAAGAATAATCAGGTTAATCATGGAATCATCATAGAAACCAAGATGGAGCACAAAGCAAGAGTAAAATGGCCTTCTTCTGTGTAAAGAATGGAAGTTCGAGCATACTCACTACCTGGTTAGTGTCAAGCGTAGCTACCACCCAGGTGCAGCCTTGTCTAAGTGCATTCACATTTGAAACAGCTGGCTTGAAGAGAAACTAATGTTTAATAGCAGCTGCCACTTTGTCTGCTTTCAAGTGTAGGTGTAGAGCTGAGTTTACAAATTTAAAAGCCAGGTTCACCTAGAATAATCTAGGAATCTGCTGTTTTTGCTGTAGATATTTATATGTAATCAAACTTCTTATTTTGCATTCAAGGTTTTCTTAGGACTTGTATATTAAAAAAAAGAAAAGAGCCATGTTACTGTTCATATTCGAAACCTAAACGTTTTTAGAATTGCTAAAGGTTTTTACTTATATCAGGAAAATGTTGAATATAATAGGTAGATATTGTGCAAAATACCTGGTTCCTGATTATTTTGAATTTCAAACTCAAAAGGAGAAGAAAACTATTTCTACTATGCCTACTTGTAATGCTGTGTAGTCTTTTTACTCACCCCAAGTCCCATAGAATGCTACATATCATTTCAGAAAATTAGGACTTAGTTTTATAATGCATCTGTTCTTCAAATGAATGGAAATTTTAGTCATTTCACTCAATGACTGGTTTCACAGTATGGCTGCAATATTAATGCCAGGTATTTCATGAAGTACCTGAATAATATAGGCATTTCATGTAAGGACCAGACAGAGCAGTCAAATGGTGTAATAGAATACCTGTTGTGTTGGTCGTTGTGCTGAGTGACTGTAACTCAACCATTTCACAGAACAACAGATTACACATGACAAGATGCATATTTAGCCTTTGTAGTTGCCAGGTAGACCCACCATAGTTCATGTTTGCTCAAGTCCAGGTTGCTGAGTCCTGTACTGGTTTTGCGGTCCCACTCCCAGCTTTGTGACATTTGTGAGAGCATGTGGGGAGAGGGGAGTTGCTCCAGCTGCACCTAGCCCTACCAAATCAAGTGGTGAGATTTCAGTCTAATTAGCTGCCTCATCCAGCTCAGCTGTACAAGTCCAAGCACTGGGGAGGGAGTGAGGGGATGTGAACCAGGGGAAGGAGACTGCTGGTGGGGTCAGGCTGCCAGGAATCTGGTTTTTTTTTTTGTTTGTTTGTTTGTTTTTGTTGTTTTTTTCTGCTTCTATCTGAAGAGGAGTTTCACATGTTTCACGTCTGGGAAACAGTGCTTGAACTGTCTGAAACATCCAAGGCTGAGTGGACCTTTATGGCTTGGCCACCTGTTCAGACAAAACAGTGGTCCAGACCTTCTGGGCTCTTGTACAAAAAAAAAAAAAAAAAAAAAAAAAATCCAAACCTCTCATCCATGGCTGTTTCCAGCACAAAGTGCTGAATCTGCTCTTGTGACAAGCATATAGTGGAAATAGGACAGAAGAGGGTGCTTGCAAACAAGAAGTGTGGCTTTTCTCTAATGGCTTAGATGTTTTGTTTGCTCATTTCAGCATGAAATAACAAACAAAAGCCACTTACCACTTTATTATTTTCCTCCATCTCTTAATTATATGAAAACATCAGCACTTTGTTTAGTTTTAATTAGCATAATCCAAGTACAAAGTTCAGCCTGCGCAAGGACACAAGGATATTGATTACCTGTCCTTTCCACCATAGAGCCAAAAATCACTTCTGTGCTGTGTTTATTAATATATGTTCATAGCAATAGCATTGAAATCTATCACTGTGATCAACATTTATTTTCAGGCAGTCAATGGCCATTGACCCATGCAGATAAATTACCATAGTGAATTTTGCAGTTGCTTGCTCAGACTCTTATATCAATAGTTGACCTAGTGAACGCTTATTCTTTTTTTCTTCCCTTTTGCCTTCCAACAGAGTACAAACAATGCACGCAGATGTGAGCAAATACATAATTAAGAAGCAGGTTGCAAATCACTATCCTGTTTTCTGTCTGCAGATACACATGGTACATTTCTTATTTCTACCTGTTGGTGTCAGTAGAACACCCATTTTACTTACCTGAAAGTCAGAGCAGGAACGGTATTTGAAATAGGTGGAAGTCCAGATAAGGAACTTCAGATAACTGTTGGCTACAAGAGATGTCTCTGATTTTGTAGATACCAGTAAAATCTTCCTAAATGATTGTTAGACTATAACCTACACTGCAACACTTTGGTCTTGATTTGAATCCAAACATCCCGATGTTCAGCTTGATAATAGATTTTCTCCGTCCCACTGAAGACCTAGAGACGTCCTCTAATTATGGGGTCTGACTCTGGCCTTTCCCATGGATTTTGAGAGTTCAGAAACAAAATCTTAGTTTGATCCAGCTCTAACTGTTTAAATAACTTCTGTTTGGAAAATCAAAAAGTGTCTTAGATTGACTTCAGGTTTCCTTCTTTATTAAAAAAAAAAAAAAAAAAAAAAAGGACAAGAAATAAATGCATAGCAAAAATGATATGTCAATTTGTTTGTGCTCCTTTTATATTTGATTTGAAAAGGTCACCACTTTTACACAACTTCAAATCTATTTTCTTTCATTGTTTCAGGAAGCAAAGTGGGAGCCTTGGCAGACAGATGGCCTGGTAGTTATTGTAAGGAGCAACATGTAAGTTCAGGGATGCAATTTCAGTGCAAGTCTTGTGCCACTGAACTGGAAAATCTCTGAGATTCAGCTTTAGCTTGTTCACCCTAAAGTTACTATTTGAGGCAGAATGCAAGCTCAATAGATAAGTATTATGTTTATTGTGTCTGATGGGATTATTATTTAATGACATGATTCTATAGAGGGTTTTCTGAGTTATTCACGTGTCTTTCTTCAGTTCTACACAGAATTAGAAGATTAAGGCTAAAAGATTTTTATTTATTTATTTATTTTTTGGTCAGAGCTGTGAGGCAGAATGCAACTACATAGTTTTACTCTTCTTTTCTACACAGTTCGCCTCCAGATATCCCTAATGTCCCCATTCATGTTAGTGTTTTTGTTTTATGATTTTAAAGTTAAGCTTCTGTTTGTCAGGGCCATGAGGGCACTGGTGCTGACCAGCCTCACCTGGGCCCTCCACTCACCCCACCCCTGGGCCCAGGTGCCCCATTTCAGCTCAGCTGGGGACCATTGGCCAGGCCTGAGCTACGCTGCAGTGCCTGTCTCTGGCCCTGCTCCCTGGATGAATCTGGGACTCATGTTGTAGTCCTGTCTCCAGCCCTATGTCCTGCTGTGCCTGAGACTATCAAAAAGATTTTGAACAGAAAGCCTCTCCAGCATCAGAGAACTTCGTGGGGGAGTCACGAGGCTCTTAACCTTACAACTGGTACTGGTTGCAAGAAGACTGATGAGCAATGCTGGGAACTTGAGGAGGTAGATGGAGGTCATGTACTTGGAGATGTGATGACCGCCCTTTGTGTGGGATCCAGCAGGTGTGTCCCATTATAGAGACCTACAACTGCTCTTTAGATGGAAAAACACTACCAGCCTTACCAGATGGGTGGACACCCTGGATCCCAGGACCACTCTGTTGGACAGTTCAGAGGAACCTGTGCATGCTGGAACCTGGAAAAAGACCCCTATGCAGATACATTCAGGGACAGTCCCCTGGCCTGCTTCCTTCTCCACTCAGCATTCACAGCATCCTCTGGAAGCATCCTATGCTGCAGTCCTGGTAGGTGTGATGGTGTTCTTTAAATGTTTTATGGGAGAAAGGAAGCATGTGTGTGAGGCTACTTACGGAGCTTGGGTAACGGACTCAGAGGAGAGATGATAAGCATCACCTGTCTCCCTTCTGCAAGGGCTGTAGTGCTCTCTGAAGCTATTCCCTTGGCATTCTGAGAGAGGTCTCTTGCATAGTCACTAACCAAGTCAAAAGCTGTTTGTCCCATTCCCACCTTGTACTCAAACATGCTTCACATGCAGTAGGAGAGCTGTCCTCAGCTTTCCTGCCATGATTCTGCTGTGCATCCCTCCTCTGACTGTGGCAGCTTATGGGCTGATGGTGTTGTCATGTTGCCGTGTAAAGCAGAACTGCAGATCTTTTCTCTGCCTCTCACAGTCCCAACTTGGAGTGAGCAGGTGGCAGTGTTTCCTAGACAAAGTGAGCATCAACAGTGTTGTGATGCTAAAGTAGGCTTTCTTTATTCTAAACAAGTAAGAAGTGGTGCGGAGGAGTTGAAATCCTGTTGTATATTAGCTTATACAAAAGGTAGAGAGGAGAGAATATCTGTAAATGAGGACAACTTCTACCTCACCTTTGCTTCAAGCTTAAAAGCTGTATACTCATCAGATACTAACTACTAGGAAACCTTCTCGCTTCTTTCTGTAAAGAAGTAGAGGGGAAAAGCTAGACAAAAAATCTGAAAGTTGATTGAAGTGTTGATTCAGATAAGCAATTCTGATAGGAAGACAAAGAGTAATGACTTAAAAAAAATTGCAATGTAATTTTGACTACTTAACAAAAACATTATACGATGCTATAGAATCCTACAGATGAAAAATTGTTTTCTTTTTGAAGTTAGTATTTGTCAGCGGGAAGATGAAGTAGGATAATTGTATTTAAACTACCCAAGGTAATGAGAAGTAACAAATTTCCTTACTCTGTTAGCATTTCTTTTTCTACAATCTAAAGCATTTTAGCATCTTCTTTACAAAATCAGTATAAATTGGCACAGTGGTCTTGATAGAAATTGTTGTCCTCTGGGGATATAAACCTCTATGTACTTCATTGTTTTCCTTATCTTTACTCCCATCTCTCTCATCTGCCACAATTCCACAATATTCAGTGTTAGTCAGATATGTCAGAAGTTTCATTTCTTTCCCTTATGAATGAAGATGAACTATCACAATAGTTTTTTATTTGTCATATGAAATCTACAGAAAACATCTTGATCAATGATTCTTGTCGTGTGGTTCATGTGTACTTTACACACCTGTGTAATTCATTTCATGACACACCAATCTGTTAAATCATGAAATGCTATTATTCTTGCTTCTTTGAGTGACTCATATAGTTAAGTAACAGAGCATTTAGCAATAAGCATAATGTAGGCTTTTCCCCTTTAGCAAAGTTTGAGCAAAAATTGTCCTTTCTGTGAGTTTTCCTGATAGGAAGCACACGTTTGTATAAAATATATGTGAGATGGTCCTGGGCACAGTGTAAGTCAGTTTATTTTATACATCAATCAAATATTTGCAGAAGAAACAGGTCTGCTATTTGCTCAGCCAAGCAGCTATGGAATCCTAGTAGGATATGAACTGTGATCCTTGCCATGTACTGTGCTGAGAGACTTGGGGGTTCTGGTGGACAAAAAGCTTGAAATGAGCCAGCAATGTGTGGTTGCAGCCCAGAAGGCCAAATGCATCCTGGGCTGCATCAAAAGAGGAGAGGCCAGCAGGTGGAGGGAAGTGATTGTGCCCCTCTGCTCTGCTCTTGTGAGGCCCAAATTGAAGTCCTGCTGCATCCAGGTCTGGCATTCCCAGCACAAGAAGAGTGTGGATCTGTTAGAGCAGGTCCAGAGGAGGGCCACAAAGATGATAATAGGGCTGGAGCACCTCTCCTATGAAGAAAGACTGAGAGAGCTGGGGATGTTCAGCCTGAAGAAGAGAAGGCTCTGGGGTGACCACATTGCAGCTTTTCAGTACTTAGAAGGGGCTTAAAAAAAGGTGGAGAGCAACTCTTTGCTCAATCAGATATTGACAGGATGAGGGGGAATGGTTTTAAACTAAAAGAGGGAGATTTAGATTAGAGTTTAGGAGGAAATTCTTCACTCAGAGGGTGGTGAGGCACTGGCACAGTCTGCCCAGAGAAGCTGTGGATGCCCCATCCCTGGAGGTGTTCAAGGCCAGGTTGGATGGGGCCCTGGGCAACCTGGGCTGGTGGGTGGCATCCCTGCCCATGGCAGGGGGGTTGGAACCAGATGGTCTTTAAGGTCCTTTTCAACCTGAGCCATTCCATGATACAATTCTACGATCTCAAGGGACCACAAGTGATCAGGACCTCCATTTGTGCTTCATTTGAAAGACTTTCTAGTAGTTGGGTACATCTGTGTGTAAGATTGACTCCAAGTAGGTCTGAAAGGCAGGGCAAAAGAGACCCAATTTAGAAAAGAGAGCGTTTCCTACAGGTTCACCATGGTGCCAATTGCTTTTTTCTGTACTCAGTTTTCTTTGGAGATTTCCTGTGAAAGAAATTAGCAGCATTCATTCTCACCGCTAACTTAATGTAATTCAAGATGTTTCCATTGCAAAGAGTATAAAGTACAATTGGGTGTTCTAATCATAGTAAGTACTGTATAATTAGTCTTCCAAATGAATGTTTCCACTCATCAGGATGACTAAATAACTTGTTGAGTAAAATTCTTAATTTACATAACTAAAAGCCAATAACAGATTCATCTCCCTTCATCTGATTATATTCTGGTTTTATATCCACATTTCATTGGCCACCTGCCACTCTCTAAAGGATAGGAGGTAATTAGAACCAGTGATAGTGCACTATTGTTATACTTTTTACAGCACAGATGCAGTTGGGTGCTATTATCATATCTGATACAATTTTGTGGATAATATCATTATGTCTTCACTGCCCATAAATTTAATTGGAAATGTGAATCAATTGAAAATGCATTTTAATCTCTGCATCATGATACATTTTGCTTAACATAATGGTACTTCAAAGTTTTAACAAAATATGTTCCACTTTGCACAGACAGCAAATCCTCTGTTGCCTCTAACTGTTCTGTATACATGTATACATGCATAGAATTTTTTTCACTGTGGTAAAATCTACTGTACAACATGCAATAGAAAGTATACTGAAGTATGTCTATTAATACAAGTAGTTGATTAAAAAAAAAAAAGATGCATGAAATTTACACTGAGCAAAGGAAAGCCACAAGAAGAAACTGGTACTTTAAAAAAAACAAACAAACACACACAAAAGTGTGATTGTTCTTTATAAATAACAACTGTGCCTGTCACAAGGTTGGCATATTGTAGGGAAATGAGTATTGTGTCACTTGGCCAGGTTTGCAAGATGAAATGCCAACACTGGCATTTGCCTCAGGTGTGACACAAAACCTACAGGAGGATGAGAGGTGTTGATAATAGAACTAACGTGTACAGGAGGAAACTTGAACTAAACCTGCCTGGTTTAGGTCCAGTTAAGTCGAGGAAGCCATCTGGTGGTGAGATTGAGAGGGAGTGATGTGGGCAAGGAAAGGACGTGTGGGGAGAAAAAAAAAATGTACTGCCTGTGGAGAAATTGAGCAGAAGTCATGCTACTATTTTGGAGCAGGAATTAATATCTTAAATATTAGCAGCTACTTGAGGCTCATTAGGAAGCAGTCATTTGAACCGTGGTAAGTTGCTGATGATAACTTGTTCATCTAATGGGTGAAGGTAATTGAAGCAGCTTCTGGAAGGAAAATATGGGTGCAGGGTGGGGAACAACAACAAAATACTAATCTGATCTGAGTGCACTTGACTAGCGAAAGGTGTGTTAATGAACAAAACTTGCACTTTTTGGAAAGACTTTTTGTCAACGTTTCCTGTAGAAGCATATGCTGTGACTAAGCACGATCCGATGCTGATGTAAATAACAAAAGAAATCAGGAAGTTATCATTTTGTCTGAGGCGAAAACATCTGTTTTCAGGAAAAGACCTTTTTTTTTTTTTGTTGTTGTTGGTTGGTTGGTTGGTTGGTTTTGGGGAGTGAGGGAGCAATTAGTACCTATTTACTTGGCTGTACATGGAAGATGTTGAACAAGGCTGGAGTGGATTTTCCCCATTCCTTTTTTTGCACTAGAGGGAAATTTCACCAATGTAGTTTGTTCACCTGTTGATCTGGTGAACTGCCCTAGATACATACACTCAGCCAAGAAAGTATTCTTTCCCTTTGTTTTGCAGAGGCTTTGTAAATAGTAGAGACTTATAGTACTTGGGTAGATTTATCTGAGCTAAGCAGAGAAAGGTGCACAAAAATATTACTATATGTCCCCTAATTTGCTTCTCCTATTAATCATCTGTCTTTACCCCAAAAATATCTTAGGACTTGACATTATGGCTCAGCACATTGGTAACTCTTTATTTCTTTTTCATTTGCCATCAGCTATATTGTCATTATTCTTTTCTTTTACTTCACAATCTGTCTCAGTTTTATTCTCTTCTTAGATTTATTTTTCCCATTATTATCCCTCTTCTTTTTTCTTGTTCTATATCAAAATCAAAACATGTTGTACCCTCTCATATCAACATTCACTCGCTTAGCATTCTTTAATGGTGCATTCTCTTCTTTTAGACAGCTTAGCTGATATGCTTTGTCTTAGAGAATCCTGGCATAAAGAAATTCTTCTGATCTTTTTCCTTGATTGTAGGTGAAATAGTCTTGTAGTTGTCATTTTTTTTTTATTTTTTATTTTTACCCTTCCTTACCCATATGTTATGGTAGTGTAGTTGCTCTTCCTTCTTTACGTTAGTATTTAAATTTTATTCTCTTCCATTTGATCGTCCAGTTGAATGTTTTAGCACTCTTTTCCTTCATCCAGTAATCTTGCATCATCTGCTATTTAGCACTCCAGTTAACTTGCTCCTTATAGATTTATGCCTCCTTAGGGCTGCTTTTACTGCTTCTGATGTCTACATGTGGTTCTCTGTACATAGATATTTATTTTTTTTAAGATCAGGTATGCAACATGCTTGATTTGTACCTGCCACCCTTGCTTTTTCATGTGAATAAAATTTATTTAAAAATAACTAAACACTAGTCCTTTATGTATGTGCCACCACCTGATTTGCTTTATCTGATTTGTGTATGCATAATAACTGTATCAGTTTATTGTATGAAGTTTTTCCTCTACACCCAAAGGCAGAGTGCAGTCTTCCTACTTCACGTACCTGGATAGTTGAAGATTTTTTTTTCCCTCCTATTGTAAGGGGAAAGTCCAGGTGTGATACAGAGCTCCTATGGTGACTATACCACCAAACTTTCATTCTGACTTCTTAACCATGATAGCCACTGTTTATAATGCCTGACACTTTCAACTGCTGTTGATCTGTCTTTTTGGTTTTTAATGTCACCTCTAGCTCAGTGGGAGTTATGAGAACACTAGCAGAGCTTGCCTTTTTGCTGTTGAGTAAAGAGTTCTGAAAGAAATTATTGACCTAGTCTGATTGTGTCAGTATACTCCAGATTTATAGTATAAGCAATATATATATTTCTCCAACTTACAAAATAATCAGACCTCATGCCTCTTTCCTCTCTTGTGTTTGAGAACCCAGTTTGCAAAACCTCATGTTTTCATGGAAAGGCCAGTAAACTGCTATCATGACATAGAATCATAGAATATCCCGAGTTGGAAGGGACCCTCAAGGATCATCGAGTCCAATTCCTGGCACCACACATGTCTACCCAAAAGTTTAGACCATGTGACTAAGTGCACAGTCCAATCGCTTCTTAAATTCAGACAGGCTTGGTGCACTGACTACTTCCCTGGGGAGCCTGTTCCAGTGTGCGACCACCCTCTCGGTGAAGAATCTCTTCCTGATGTCTAGCCTAAACCTCCCCTGCTTCAGCTTGACACCGTAAAGACATAGTCTTTATCATCCTAGATTGACCTAATTTAATTTTCTTTATCTATAATGGTTGGCCCATGGTTAAAGTTTTGCTTTAGATCCCTGTCAAGATCAGTTAAACTGTCTATATTTCTCAGTGGATTGTCGTGTGAGGACCCAAGGGAAACCCCTGGTAAGAAATGAGCTGGGGGGAGAAAGAAGGCAGCTGCTCCAGGGAAGCACTGGAAGACATGATCGGGGTGACACCTTCTACATTATCTGCTGTTTTTAAGCAAATCTGATGGAAGAACTTTCACTGGCAAGTCTGCTTGTGTGACAAGAGCTGACTTGAAATAGGAGACACGACCCACTTATATCTGATCTTCCTAACGGTTGACTATTATATTATGCATATTCATTTTAGAAAATGACTGCTGCAGACAGTGTTTACAATGATTATGCTCAGTCAAGGAAATACAAGGAAACTGAGAAAAAAAAAATTTTTTTTTTTGGTGGTAGTGATTGACTATGCTGATGATATGTTGGTCTCCTGTGGATGAGTTTAGATGGTGCAATTCCAACGAGTACCTGAAGGTTGGCCTCTGTATTCTCTAGAGTTGTTCTGCCAAGAATTGTGTCATGCCCTCCTCATTACATTTGGTAAATGCTTTCAAAAGATACTGAACCAGCTTATGCTTTCTGAAGACAAGCAGCAATGTTCTCTGCCGTCTCAAGAGGCAATCTACTGATGCTTTCAACTGTGGTAGGAAATGATTTTGTTTGCAAACCTTTGTGGCACTAATGAGATTACCTAATTATAAAGTCTCTCTTAACATCCTCACAGAGTACTCCTACTTAAAAGAATTTTGCAACCACATATGAACTATGTAAATAAATCTATTTTTTTAACTTCTGTAAATATAATTCAAGGTTAACAACTTATATTTGCCAGCACTGTAAAAGAAAAGGGTCTGACTCTGCCAGTCATTTTTAAGTGGCCTCATGGTGAAATCCTTCTTCCAGTTTTCACTCAGTGCTCAGACCTAATGAAAGCCACCTTTAATGACGTGCTAGTGGTTTTGTAGCAAATCATTTTTACTACATGTCTCTGTGGACTTCTGACCTGTGGTATATCTTGGTTAGAAAAGGCATGAGTCCAAAATGCCTAGGGAAGGTGTGTTATTCCACAGCAAGATAATGCTTTCCACAGTTTCGATCCTCTTTATTAAACTACGTGTGTGTGTGTGTATATATATATATATATACATACATATATAAATATATATATATAATTGTGATGTTAGCTTTAAATTGAAGAATCTGTGACGTGTAACAGGAGTCTGAGTCATAACTCCTAAAGCCTGATTCTCAGTATAGCATAGAAAATTTTAACATATCCCACAAATGAACTCATGCTGGTGTTTTCAAAGAGCATAGAGGAGGTATGCATAGGTATCCCATTAATTTCCTCACAGTCCAGTGCATCCTGCTGCCATGGAGCTCAACCATTCAAAGAACTCCACTCTGTAGAGCTTGTGCGAAGAGTACAGTTTTTTCATCAGTATACCCTTTTCCTTTGCCACCTCAACATTAAAGCAGTAATTAACTTCTTTGAGTTGTGTTAGTATGTTTCAAAACTACAGATCTCTCTGAAATAAAGTGCATTAGAAGTGGGAAATATATCTGTGTAACCAGTCTAATCTAGAGAAGTTTGGGATATATCTTCACGGCAGAGCTGCATGTCCTATGACCAATTCTAACGGAGAAGAATTAGGAATGGTAGGAGATAGTTAAAGGAAATACAGGACGTAAAATGCAAGTAATAGGCTCCTATGTGCCACATCCCAGAGCAGAGATCAGAAAGAATAAAATATGAGCTGGTGGCTTGGAAGACTATTGCATCAGAGGTAAACACTGCCGGTTAAAATACAGCAAAATGTAAAACTCCATCAGGCACAGTAGTTAACGCTTGGCAGAGAATTTGAAGGTGAAATGACCACAGCTGATTTTTTTTTTTTTCCCCTTGAGGCCTAACTTTAATTCTAGGATTTGGAGATCATGGTTTTATTTTTTCCATTAATAGTGGCACTCTACTACTTGGTTTTGAACAAGGGAGCGATGAGGGGATGCATTGCTTCATGTGAGAGGGCTGGTTGTGTGGTGTTGGTGGGTTGGGGGCGCTACAACAGGAGCAATAGGACTCAACACAATGTTTTCTGTGAGAATTGTGTGCTTAAAATGGTTTATTGATAGTTGAGATTATTTCTCGAGTGCATATCTTTCATCCTTCTGGGGGAGAAATTTGGATTGCAGAAGCTAAATATTGCATGTTGAAAAGGTGGAAGAGCTATAATATTCAGGAGGAATGCTAACACTGTATTGGGATATTTCTGTGATGTAAATAATCTTCTTTAATACAAGTGAAGAGTGTTGGCCTTCCCCCAGCAAAGCACACAAATATGGGTGTTGTTGGTTACTTACCCCATCGCGCACTGAAGAAGCCTAACTGAACTGCCTGACTAACAGCTTGGTTGTTTCTGTGCTCCCTGTGTGGTACAAGCAAGCACTGCCTCTTGCTTAACTCAGACAGCAAGACTGCGATTAGCATCTGTGGCAATGAAAAGAAGATTGACTTTTGGTATGCTCAGGGCACATTTATTTTCTGCAGACAAAGAGTAGTTGCTGCTGCTGCTGTGTAGGCTGAGATTGTTTC
Source organism: Anser cygnoides (assembly GCF_040182565.1). Taxonomy (NCBI): domain Eukaryota; kingdom Metazoa; phylum Chordata; class Aves; order Anseriformes; family Anatidae; genus Anser; species Anser cygnoides. The sequence goes on from NC_089874.1 coordinate 81,813,161, forward strand.
ATAACTGCCTAGAAGGGCCTGAAGACTCAATTTGAATCAAAACTAAATGGTACCTGGGTCTGCAAATCCTTGAGGTGACACTGAAATTTTCAGCTTTGGCACATCTGCATCTCAGCTTTCCTAAAACAACAACAACAACAACAACAAAAAAAAACAGACTTGCAGCACTTCATGTTTGACATCAGGACAGAAAGCTTTCCTCCACTAGAATCTGCAGATGTTGAGGTAATGTGGGGCAGCTGTGCCGGCAGAGAAATCATCTCTTGGAGCAACAACTGAGTAAATGCACTGCTTCGGAGCTTCTCTTTATCATCTTGATGTTATTAGCCTTGTGAACAAGGGCTGTGCAAGGAAATTATCCCATGTGAGGTCTGATGGCTCACAAGACAATAGAAAAGCTGTCCTCTGACTGTCAGGACTACTGAGAAAGAAGCAGTTATTGCTCTCATTTCAAGATATGGCTAAGTTTTATGTTAACATTAAATTTTTCCTTTATATAATACTATCTTCACGATATAACAGATGTTAAAACAAGTGCTTATATTTTATTATTAATAGACCAAGAGATAAAACTTCAGGTTTTTAATTCATTTGCGCAACTTACGCATTCACTTTGATTATAGAGACATAATTAAGATGAGTAATTACAAAGCCTGTGTTTCCTAGTAACATATTCATGCAGTAGTAACTATGGTGTTTTACAATATCAAGCTCATATGTAAAGCAAATTATCTATTTAGTTGGAATGATATCACTAGAGCCAATTTAAATTCTCTGAGAAGCATGATTATTCATTAGCTGGCTGCACATTATCTAAAAGCCACTTGAATCTCAGTAAAAAGTTGGAATATTATCCTATCCTAGATACATTTGCTCTCAACAGCTGAATACACAAGTTTAGCTAGTTCAGCTGAGACCATTTTATTTTTGCAATTCCTAGTTAACTGGAATTAAATTGCTGCTGACACATCTGTCTTAGAGTAGAGGTTTCACTGAGCTTCTGACCTGCTGCAAAACCTCTTTCAGAAAGTGGCTCCTTAGGCATGCTAAGGTCTACTTCAGAAATGACAAAAAGGAAAAAGCAGTTTTCAATAGGCAGCTGGGTGAGTTTCCCTGGATCGATTGTTTTATGATGTTGAATTTTAAAATACACTGTTAATAGTATATTAGGTGCTGAACATGCTGGAGAGGTATCTTCAGGTATTTAAATCAAAATAAATAAAATATTGACTAAGCTGATCTTGGTAGCTCACTGAGTTAAACTGATGCATTATATCCCAGTTTTAAACAATGCATTTGTAGGGATTTATTCCGGCTTAAATCAATGCTTAACACTCTCCACTCTGAATTGATTTGGTACAAACTTGTGTGCGTAGACAAAATCTGAGAGGTCTGTAACACTCATCTGAAACTTGCAGGAAGATTCTTACCTCTCCTTGAATGCTGTAATTTCCTATGTGACCTTCTAGTATCTTAGTACGCTATGTAGTTTTCACATATGTCAAGGACTGGGGGTGTTGGCAAAGGTGGAACAATAAAACATTGTTTCCATCCATAGAACAACAGAACAGAGAAATGCTATTCTCAGTACTTCTCCTTACTGCTCCAAGCTAGGATCCTGCACACCTGCATGTGCATGTGAGCATGACTTTGGCCTCACAGTTTCAAAACAACTAGAAAAATAGTAGAAGACAGTTTTTTTCTGCTTCAGAGTTTCTGGTAGTGTGTACATATGTGGCTTGTAACAGCTGCAACTTCCTTGTGTATTGAGCGCTCCTTTCCTATTGCCGTACAGTATCTTGCATGCATGTCCTGTATTACTGATCTATTTTGTAATGAATTAACATTCCTGGTTTACGCATTAGGACCCTTTTTGTATTTTTGTAGACTCTTGTTGATATCGTGAATTTACTGATTTGGATATTAGTATTACTTTTACGTTTCAGTGAGAAACAGTATGTAAGTGATTTGAGGAGAAGGATTAGACTTTAACTTCATGCTATTTATGGCTTTGTCTGGTTTAAAGCCATCTACAGTAGTCAAATCTAGATTATTTTTTAAAATGTCAGTGTTGTTATTCTCCATTAATTGAAGTATGTATGCATTGAATTGAAGTCATATGCACTGACCTATTGAATATGGTCCATTTCTGAGTTTCAGGTCTGAATCTCAAAATTCAAGGCCATGTAATAAAAGAATTTTTGGATTAGGTTCAGCTCCTGCTCTAGAATATCCTGTAGTAAAGCAAAAAAATGTTGTAACTGAAAGAAGCTTGTGTACAGTAGTAAGCAGAATAGAGAAACCCTTCCATGGTGGTTCAGATTTCTTGGAATAAATAGCACTGGATTTTGGGAGGGCCTGGGGGGGAGCCCCAGGGACAGACAGAGCTGGGCCTGTTTAGCCTGGAAAAGAGAAAACAGAGGGGAGACCTCATCAATGCATGTAAATATCTGAGGGGAGGGTGTCAAGAAGATGGAGAGGGTCTCTTTTCAGCTGTGCCCAGAGAAAGGATGAGAGGCAACGGGCACAAACTGAAGCACAGGAGGTGCAAATGAACTCCTGGTGGGGGTGATCCTGGGAACATGAGTGTGAGTGCTCTGTGATCAGATCAATGTATGGGAGTGCAAATCATGCTGATGTGTTGTAACAGAGGTACAGCTCCCGAGCATGCTTAGCATCCAATTTTTATTGATGTATTGTCCCTTGGGTAGGAAATTACTTAGGAACTAACATTAGACTGGAAAATGCCAGGTCATAAATTGGGTGACCTGATCTAGTGGGAGGTGTCCCTGCCTGTGGCGGGAGTTGGAACAAGATGATCCTTAGAGTTCCTCCCATTACAAACCATTCTGATTCTGTGATAAATAGCAGAATCGTTTTTTTTTTAAAAAAAAACAAACAAACAAAAAGAAAACAAAAAAAAAACAGATGAGAGCCAGATTTTTCAGACCCTTCACCTGAGATGTAGAAGGTGAAGGTGTAGAAGATTCTGAGATCTGCCCTGCTACATCCAGTCCCATCTGCAAAAAAGCAGTATGGAAATAAATAACACAATTTCAGTGTGACCTTCCTTGTCATCCTTACTAGAACTGTCCTTTAACTTCTTTGTTTTCCCTCCTCCTGACTTGTACGCTAACCTGAGGGTGCCAGCAAGGAGTAGCAATTGTGTAGCACACCACAAGGAGAGTATTTTTACTTGACTGTTGTGGGCATCAGCGTTTAGCCCAAACTATTCCCAGAGTGGTGGGGGAACAGAATAAAAGCCAGTCCATATGTCTGTGTTTTAGAGGCAAAGAGTTTCCCTGCATTTGTTTGGAATGAATAAGGCTAATGGCAGCAACTGCTATGCCTGAAAGATGCAATTTCCTACCTTAATAATTGTGGAATTCTGTTTGCTCTTTCACTTTAAAATTGAATCTTGCAGTGAAAATGCAAATCAATGCCATAATGATATAATAATTGGCAGGTTGGTCTGAACCATAGTGCTTAACTGTTGGGGTGGAGGTAGATAGAATAAGTGGTAAATATTTAGAGTTGTGCATTCCAATTACAGCAAAACATCAATTCCACTCCTACTGCAGTAGTTACCATCAAATGTGGGAATACACACTTTATCCTCAGGTACTTTCTGTTTTGTTTTTTTTTTTGTGCGTGTGTGTGCAATATATTGCATGTAAACAGCTACAGTGAGAGATGATGCTCATAAGGAGGAGATATAAATTGAAAGTTTGGTAAGGAATGAGATGAGGAAAATACTAGCAGTAGTTTACTTTTGAGTTGCTTTCTCCCACTCTGTATCATGTTTACTGATGACATTTGCAAAAATAAGGTAGTACAGTATAGGTGGTCACCTTAAGCAAGATTGCCCAACTGAAATTAGGTCCAGATTTATTAAATAAATAAAGGCATTTGAGGCTTCACTCCACAGATTCGAAGGCTCTAAGCCTGAAAGCCATTGCTGTCTGTCCTGCGGGCTGTCTCCCTGCTCCAAAAGCAGCTACAGTTCCCTTTAACTTCATGCATGCATTTGATGCTTTGAACCCTCATCAGAAAGAACAGAGGGTGCTTTTCCCAGGGTTCATGAGTATGGCTGCATGTGCTTAAAACTTTAGGTAGATAACCTTGAAATTTTTTCCAAGGTCTTTACCAACATTAATTTACACGATACGGCAGCATTCCAATTTAATGAGATCAACTTAACGCTTCAGTTAATATCATGCAAATGAAGTGTGATTTGCTAGAACATATTCCACATCTCAAGTATTATACAGGAATAAGATTTATTAGTAAATAGTAAACAATTCCCATTGCTGGCTTCATTAAAGAAAATGTTTTTGGCATGGAGGATATGTTCAAGAAAGACAGTTAAAGAAGCAGAGCTTAGTCTGTATTTGCACACTGAATGGACAGTTGCTTACAAATCTTGCTTCCATGGAAGATAAGAGAGAAGTGACGGTCCTGCTCGTTAAGTATTGCAAAACTGTTCTCTTCAGTCTGGTCAGCTGAAGCAGAAATCACTCCAGACTGAAGGTGAAATTGTTCTCTTGATATGTTGACATATGCAGGTCCTGTATGGATGGAGACAATACGCCAAAAGAGGAGAGCTTGACTGTGTGATAAGGCAGGGTAATATCTCAGGGAGTATCAGAAAGGAGGCAACTTGCTGCATTAATAGGGGCTCTGTGTCCCACTGTGCTGACCTCAAGTTTCAGGTAAGGAAGAGGCATAGTGAAAGAAGATGCTGATCTGCTCCAGGTGAGGATTCTGGCAGGGTCATATCTCCTTGGTGTTGCTGTGGTACTTTTCAAGTAAGGATACTTCTGAAACCTGGTAGGGAAGTCTGGTCGATTTATTGCTTAATTGAGGGACATTCTTTTCTGGTTGCAGGTTGATCCACATTTTGGATTCTTCCAATGTCTGCAAGACTTTACCAAGTAGCTTGATCAAACAGTGTTCAGACTGATAGGTCTCTTCAGTCTGTTTGTTCTGATTACAGACTTTTCTTTACATCCAGTGTTTACTGTTGGTTCAGCTTGGATGTCTGAAACTTCTAAAGCAGAACAATCAGTGGTGGATAACGAGAGTAACAAATATCCCTGTTCCCATGTGAGCAGGGGCAAAAGAGTATTCACATAAAACATTCCTACAAATAAATCTTTATTCTTTAAATACAGAGAACTTTGAAACAGTCGAACACAGAACACACATTTATAGAACACTTCAAATTAACTGGTATCAGGGTTGTCCCAGTTTTAGGAGTTGAGAGTCTCTTGGGTTGGGCTAAGGAGTCTTATAATGGTGACTTTGAATTGATCTTAGTTGTCCTATCTAGCTGTGTTTTCAAATCTTATCTCTCAAGCGAAGTCAGAGGTGGTTTGCAGAGTAATACTCTTTAGGGAAATGGATGAGAGGAAGCTCACACATTCTGAAAGAATCTGACCTAAGATGATTAGTGTGAGACAAAAAGGATGCTTGTGAGTTGTTTCTCTAATTATATATTCCTCTTCGCAAAACTGGAGTACAGACTATACAGATTTAGGTGTTTTTTAATTATTAGTTTCAGTTGTATGTGCCCATGTCCCTATGGGTAGCATTTATAAATATTCTTAAGTTTTTCTACACCTCTCCAATTATTTAATCTATGACAGCACTGGCTTTACTCAATTTATGCCAATGTATTTCAGCTGAGATTTTTGGCCTGTTCTTCATGACACTGCCTTTAAGATGGCTGTACTAATTAAATAGAAAAATTATATTGTATATCCAATTGTTTCAAAAACATGAAAACTTGGGGCTTCCCTTCATCTTTGTAAATGCAGGCCCCATCTGTCAGTCTATACTGTCAATGTGGGGAAAAAAAAAATGCTCCAGTTGCATAATTATACATTATGCTAAATAATAAACTCTACTTTGAAAATGATATTCAGTTCTGAATTACTCACTCTGAAAACACCCCCTTCTATACTGTAGTGTGCTATTGCATTTACATTTTCTATGGCAACATTAACGTATCAACACAATCCAAACCTACAGGTGACATAAATGACAATGACAGGCACAGGGCAGTTTGTGTGAAGAAGAAAGAGAGGATTTGGGGGAGACTTTTTCTCCTCTTCCCTTCTTGTTTCTCAGCAAGATAAAGGTGAGGGAAGTACTTACAGCCCTCTGGGTTTGGAGACCCAAACATAGAGCAAAGGCAGAAGGAAAAGGAAAAGCCCCAGCAGAGTACGTGACTACATTGTGCTTGGATTTGCTTACTGGCATACCTAAACGTCTCTCATTGGGACCTGACGGGTTCAGTGGCAGGAAGCTAAACTGAATGAATGAGGAATGGAAAACAGAATTGCCTGGAAGAAAGATGCTGGTGTTAAGTTCAGATGATTTCAAGGCTTTTGTGGAAATACAGCGTTTGATGAATATTAAAAGGCTATCAGAGGGAAAGTCATCCTGTATTTGTCTTACTTCTTCTCATGCTCTTTTCCCAAAACTTCTCTAACAGCCATTGCTGGAGACCATCTACTGGGCTAGATGGGCCTGTCATCCCAGGACTGTATGTGACTACAATATAGGTCCTTGTAGGTCCTATATAGGCAGGGAATTCTACAGGTTTTAGTTTTATTATTTTGAACCTTCAAGAAAAGTCTTATTATTGTCAATAGAAAGTATCCCTTGACTTCAGTGTATCTAGGTCTTTTACTTCTGTGGTAGCAAGAGGCATTCCAAATTAACCTAGCAGAGTTCAATGAGAAATCAGGAAAAAAATACAGAATACTTTGTTGGTTCAGATTCCCTTTTATAATCATGATTTTGGCTCAAATATTTTGTGATGTATTTGTTCATAGTTATGCGTAGAGTGCCTCTATTTTGGAATTGCTTTCTGCATGTCTTCCAAATCTCCATCATGTTGCCTGTTTCCACCGCTGTGTCAGAACAGTGTGGACATTTCAGCTGTGATAATATTGGTTTAGCTTTCTGATCTCTGGAGCTGATGTTTCGACCCAACAGGGTATGGTCTGACCGCTTCTCTCCTCAGAAAGAGTGAGCATATTTTCAGGGCAAAGCCCTCAATAATACCTATTCCATATACATTTTTTAAAGCAACATTGAGGGCAAAGACTTTTTTGGGGAAAAAAAAAGGGGGGGGGGGGGGTGGAACATGGCGTTTTGGGGGAAAACCATTGATAGGTTTCTCCCAGCACATAAAATCAGTGGGAGAGGAATGCTACTTTAACCATCTTTACTCTTCTTTCTTCACCTCTTGGTTTAGGGCTTCAAAAACGTGTCCCGAGGCTATGCAATGCTGTTTGCTCATGCCTCACTACACCACACCAGCAACTCCACAATTGCAATTGAGTGGTCTGGAACTGCTCCCCATGAAGACATTTAGCTGTGTGAAGGCTTTCCACGCCCTGTGAGGGTTCAATGCTGGTGTAAGTGTGTGTTCCCACCCCTGCTGAATTCTGCAATGAGAACAAATTGACCTGGTGATGATGAGTTATCTATTTCTTTTAAAACAAAGAGAAAGCTCAAGAGCAATTGATTTGTATCAATTGTTTTATTGAGCAGTGTAATTAATATCATGTATCTAAATTAAATACAGTTGTTATGGTTGGGTTTCTCATCAAAAATTTAATAACAAAAAGAAGGTGGGGGGGAGAGGTAAAGAAATCCCATGTTTTTATGTGTGTTGCTGCAGCAACAACTGCATTACATACCATTTGTTTCCCTTCTGTGAGCGTGAGGTGCAATTGAACTCAGTTCTCCATATCTGGACATCAGCTTTGCTGTATGATCCGCTTTCATGCTGAACCTTGCAAGAGCCCTCCATGAGGTAGGGGACACGTAGCACAGCTTTGTTTGCAGAGAGCTTCTTTCTTTCTGGCAATTCCTGGTTGTTATGTGTCACCACAGGAGGCAGCAGCTGAATCACATGGGCCAGCAGTCAGGCTGGGAGCAGGAGGGAGGGAAATCTCCAAGTGCTGTGCTCCAGCTGTTGAGCCAGACCACTGGAGTCGAGTTTTCATTTCGTATTCATCTAACTGAGCCATTGCATGCACTGTCGCTTCTCTCGTTTAAGAACTGCCTTCTCTTTGCAGTCTATCTCCCATTACATGGGAGGCTCTTGCAGCGCCTCCAGCTCTGTAGAAGGAAGAGCCCCAGGCTCACACGTGTCCTTTCCCACAAGGTGGGCTGGTTTGGAACAACCTGTCATGTGTGCACAGTATAGCCACATGCCATGCAGAGATACCAGCCAAACGTCCTGAACAGCAGTGGCATAGCAGTGTGCTGGCACTACTGGCTTCTTAATTCTATACACATGTGCCCTGCTTCCAGTCCTGCAGCAAGGCTGCTGGTGACCCAGAAGTGGGAGGAGTGGCCAATCCATCGCAAGGCTGTGCTGCTATTCAGAGAGACCTGGACAGGCTGGAGAGTTCGGCAGAGAGGAACCTCATGAAGCTCAACAGAGGCAAATGCGGTGTCCTGTGCCTAGGGAGGAATCACGCCATGCACCAGGGCAGGTTGGGGGCTGGCCTGCTGGAAAGCAGCCCTGTGGAGAAGGACTGGGGAGCCCTGGCAGACAACAGGTTAAGTGTGAGCCAGCAAAGGGCCCCTGTGGCCAGGAAGGCCAATGGGATCCTGGGGTGTGCTGGGATGGGCGTTGCCAGCAAGTCTTGTGAGGTGATCCTGCCCCTCTACTCAGCCCTGCTGATGCCACACGTGGAAGGCTGTGTCCAGTGCTGGGCTCCACAGTGCGCGAGAGACCTGGAGCTCCTGCAGAGAGTCCAGCAGAGGGCTACAAAGATGATTGGGAGAGCCAAGCATCTCTGTTAGGAGGCAAGGCTGAGGGAGCTGAGCTTGTTTAGCCTGGAGAAGAGAAGGCTGAGATGGGATCTTCTCCCTCTGTATTGATAAGACTCCTCTTATCCTCTGGACTCTTTTTGGTGGTGCCCAGTGACAAGGCGAGAAGCAACAGGCGCAAACTGCAACACAGCAAGTTCAGTCTGAGGAGAGGGGAAAAAAAAAAAAAAGGTTCCTGTGGGAGTAACAGAGTGCCACCGTGGAGCTGAGAGGTCCTGGGGGAGCTGCAGCCCAAAGTCCATGGGACTGAGCAGTTCATGGAAGCCAAGCAGAAGGGGAAGTGGAGGACACTCCTTGTGCCCAAGGGGCAGCCTGTCTCTCTGGCACGCAAAACGGCCTGGGAGAGCCACCGCCAGGAAAGGGGCCCTCAGCCCCCATGTCCTCCTTCCACATGAGGGCCTCTTTCAGGCCCCGCAAGCCCCCTCCCAACACGGCCACATTGGGCCTGGTGCGTGGTGCGCCATCACAGGGGCATCACAGAGGCTTCCTGATGTCACTGTGGCATCCGCCCCCTGCTGTGTCCTGGGGCTTATAAAAGTCTCTGCGCTTGGCCCACCACTTGCTGATCTCCCAGGCCCTCTAGCGAATGGCAGCCATGGTTGTCCTTAAGAGCTCCTAGGGTGACAGCTGCCCACGCCTTTGTGGGACCAGTGCGAGCTGGGTGACTGAACCCAAGAAGAAGTGGAGGCAGAGGAGCAAGAGCAGAGGTGGAGCAGCCACAGCGGATGGTGTGGAGCCCATGGAGGTGGATCCACCTCCAAGCCCTCTGATGTGGCACAGTGTCATCGTGCCAGGGCTCCCACCTGTGAGATAACACCTCCGTTGTCGCAGAACTGCCCGGTCTGCTCCTTACTCCTGGCCCTGCCTCCGCCTCCACAACTAGGGGGGAGAGGCCATCAGTTTACCATCTGGCAGGACTGCCTGCACAATGGCCTCTTCCCCCACTCCCCATTCCCCATCCCCTCCTCTCGTGTGGAGGTGTCATCTCTTCTGCATGGAGTCCCAAGCAGTGGACAAGAGTGCACTTGGCTTCCTTTGGGCTGCTGCAGCAGGGCGACAGGAGAAGCCCTCCGAAGGCCATGCTGAGCACAGGGTGTCTCGGTCTGAGGACGAGAAGGCTGCCCAAGAGGTGCTTGAAGACGAAGCCACACCCTGCGTGGTGGTGCACAGAGAGAGCAGCAGATCCCTCAAAATGGTGACGCAGACAGCTGTTCCTCTGAAGAAGAACAAGTCTTCAGCTCTGCCAGGAAGAAGTGCAGGAGTGCAGCGTAAAGTCCATTCAAGATGCTTGGTTACCAGTTCTTGCCAAGACTGGGCAACAAACCCATAGAATGATCCTAGTAAAAATAAGAAAGAAAGATGTTGCAACAACAACCACAATAAGAATAAACAACAACCAGTGAAAGCACTTCCCCTCTTCTTTGGTGTCATTTTTTCAACTGCCCCTGGGCTCCGGCATCCCGTCCTGTTCTCCCCAGTACAGGAAAGATCCTGATGGGTGTGGAGTGGGCCCAGCTGATGGCACTGGAGGGAGTGAGGGGCTGGGACACACAGCATACAAGGGCAGGCTGAGGGAACTCCTGTGGTCAGCATGAAGGAGAGAAGGCTCAGGGGTGGAGCTGACAGCTGCCTCCAGCTGACTGCTGGGAGGGGGAGTAGAGAAGATGATGCATGTGCCTTCTCTGAGGGGCTCTGTGTCAGAAAGGTGAGTGGCACCAGGCCCACGCTTGCAGGTGGAGGCAGCCCAGCTAGCAAAAGGGAAAAGATGGTCCCCACAAGGGTGCTCATGCAGAACCGGTGTTCAGGAAGGCTGTGGAGTCTCTGTCCTGGGAGGCAGCTGACCTTGAGTGCACAAGGCTGGGTGTTTCAGTCATGGAATCACTAAATGGTTGGCATTGGAAGGGACCTTAAAGACTATCCTCTTCCCGTGCCCATGCCATGGACAGGGACAGCTCCCTCTACACCATGTTGCCCAAAGCCCCACCAACCTGCTCTGGAACTTCTGGACAGGAACCTTCTTTGATCATCATGAGCTTTCCAAGAAGACAGACAGGAGCCCTCCGAGTGAGGAGGGTTCATAGAGTCCAGCAGAGGGCTACAAAGATGATTAGGAGAGCCAAGCATCTCTCTTATAAGGATAAATTTTTTTAGTACTTGGACTCAATGATCCTTATGGGTCCCTTCCAACTCAGGATATTTTGTGAACATCTGCCTCTTCGTCCAGGTTAGACTTAGTGTGAGGGAGGAGGCATGTTTGGGAGGGCAATGGGGACACATCTAGTTATGTGCTTTGGGGAGTGGTTACCCTGAGGGACTGCAGCCCACGTGTGTCCTGTGCTGGGGCAGAGGAACAGCAAGAAGCAAGGAGCATGGAGGAGAGGCAGACAGAAAATGATCGCAAACTTTCCAGTGCCACCCATTGCCACGTCCAAGGGACTGAATGTAGTGGGGGCAAAAGTGAGGTAAGGTGCAGCTAGGATCAGGAGGAGGAGAGGACTTGAATTGAGCCTTAGGAAGGGGAAGGAAAGGTGTTTTTCTAAGTGTCAAATAGTTTGTTTTCCCTCAATGCCAGGATCTGTAACTAAAGTGTTGTGTTAATCGTCAATAAGTAAAATTCCCTGAGTTGGGAGTGCTTTCTTGCAACACTGGTTTTATTTGAATTCAGAGTGAATCAATTCCCTGTGCACTCTGTGAGAGGCTCAAACATTTCCCATTCATTCCCATTTCTTTTCCCTGTGTGAAAGACACCTCCCCTATCTGCTGGCCAACACTAGCAGGGGTGAAACCGTGAAGAGTGCAAGTGCTTGTCACTGAATTTGTCAGATTTTAAAGCTTGTTAGGCTTCTGAGTCCACCCTGGCCAGCGGAGGCTGGAGGTCTGTGGGAGTGCCTTTCTTGGCAGCTGGCTGTCTGGGGGCACGAAGAAGCCTGCACAATGAAAGATAATGCTGGAGGGCATGCTGCCATGCCAGGAGCTTCCTCTGGGAGGTACATGGGATGTTCTGAAAACCTCAGTATATGCTGGAGACTCTGGGCCCTCGGGTGGCAGTGCTGCTGCTGCTGGCCAAAACACAGTTGAAGGGCGGAAGGTTGGGAGATGGAGAGCCCCAGGTCAGCAGTGCACACTGGAAGGCTGCCCTGATGTGCCTAAGCCCTGCAGGCACTGGGTGCCTGGGGCTTGTTGTTCAGAAAAGTGGCTGGCAGTCATGAGGCTCCTGCAGAATGCCTTAGGCTGAACAAGTTGAACAAGCAGACAGCACGGGAACCAATGATGCTTTTCTTCTGTGTAATGTCTCCTGTTCTGATGTTAAATTTCAGAGTAGTTTTCACCCTTTGAGAGAGTGCTAAGAGGCTAATATTTGAGTAGAAATTTCCCATGAATTGTTAACATTTGCTAAGCAAACTGTGTAAATTGGTCCTATATCTATTGCTTGGATTTCTCAAGCTTTTCAGTAACCACCTAGGAAGAAGTCATCAAAGACTGACAAAATATAGACGTAGACATATTTTTTTCGCATTTGTTATAATTTTTTTTACAAGTGAAATACCAGAAATAAAGTAGATAAGCATAAACCATATGCATCTATCTCCCTTACACACACCCTAATCTCTGTACCTCTGCAACTAAATGCCAAGCCATTCACCTAAGCTTTAACAAGACTGGTTAATAAATAGAGATTTAAAACCTATGTGAAATATCACTTTGTTAGAGTACCTCTTGGCTACTCTCCAGTAAGCCGTGTGGACGTCCATTAGCCCTGCCAACTCATGCCTCTGAGGTCAGCGGTTTCTCAGCGCTGTCGGCACAATGATTCCTTATCACAGTGCAGTGCAAGAATGATGCTGGGTCAGGTTTAAGTCTGCAACTGGGGTTTGCAAGTAAGATATATGTGCTGCAGGAAAAAATAATGTGCAAGAGATGGATGAATGTCTAAACAAATTCCAAAATGTACTGAAACTTTTTGAAAATGCTGAAGTCACTGTGTCTTCATATGATCTTATTAAGGGCTTGAACTTATCATGTTAAGATGAATGCCTTGACTTCCACAGACTTCTGTGGGGAAACAAGTGCATGCATCTTTCTTATAAGTTACTAGTTTTAGCCAAGGCAGAGAAATGGTGATTAGATATAAATTTGGTTATCAGTTTTTGTAAGCTGTTTCTGATGTTAAGTCTGACGTGGCAGTCTTTTTGTTGGTGGTGGTTTGCTATTTTATTGTTAGCAAATTTTGGGATCAATGTAGTCCATGTTAAAAGGTGAATAATAAGTAGACTAGAGGGTGTTATCAGAATATTTTTATTAGAAGACTTTGATAGTAGATATTTTAAGAGAGACAGTTTCAGTAAACAACAGGATAGATCCTATTTAATGCTTGGAAATCAGATGTAGAAATATTGATGGTAAAACTCACACATGTCACAAGTCTTGAAGTGGTAAATAATGACAATTACTCATACAAACCCATCTGGGGCAGTGGTCAAAGGGTCTAATTTGAACAGTATACATTTTAACACTGGCAAATGTAATGTCTGCAATTGAAGGAAAGGAAATAGCTCAAAAGTGATGTTTGGTAGCTATTCTAATCTTCATTAAAACTGAAAGAGACTTTGGGGACATGGAGAACTAAATGGGAAATCTGCAATATGGAAGATCAATGAGAGGCTACGCAAAAATGGGTAGACAATAATACATCAACAGAAAAACAAAGCATACTTTTTGGTGAGTGCAATGCTGTTAGAAAAATTAACTAGAAAGATCATAACTCCATCCCTTGAGGGTTCTAAATCTTTCTAGAAGATAGCCTATTACTCAAACAGGAATTTTGGCATGGGCCTGATGTGGAAATTACTACAAAGGGCTTTGCGTTACAGAGAAAGTTAGTTGAAGTACCCATAGTGCTGTCTCTTGCCCCTCAAATCTGTGCAAGCCCCAGATCTTAACTCTTCTAAGGATTTTTATTGAAAATGTGTGTGTCAGAGAGGAGAGAAAAAGGCAATTAAAAACAGTAATTCTGGAGAAGTACTAGCCAAGGGTTGATAAACTCGCTGTTCTTCCAAATTGCAATGAAATCCAGAAGATTGCTCTGGATCACGTGAAACAACTGGCTGATGTCTGTTTGCTTTCTTTTTTAACTGTATGCTATAGCTTTTAAATAAAGTCAATTCAGAATAAACTACCTCATTCTGAAAGTGTCAGAACAGTCATCCTGGCTTTACTAGAATTACTTACAAGGTGTCTTCTAAAATGAAATTTGAACAGTCAACCTGATTTTATTGTCTTTGAGATCATATATTACTATGACTCATACTTTTATGAGACCAAATATTATAGCCAGCTCCAGTTCTACTTTTTTTTTTTTTTTTTCCTCATCACATCCACAGCTCTAGTCTTCCTCCATAACTTTTTTTTTCCTTTAAGGAGAAAATGAAACCCTAGTGTTCAAATTGCAATAACCATATCTCTTTTCATATTTCTACCAAAATATATATATATATAAATCAGTTAGCAATTTTGCTACTGCTTTCAGTGTTGACTTAGGTTGTCACAATCAAGTCCCAGATATAAGTAATATAATCTGGATTCTGCAATTAAGGCACGAAATTACTTTGAAAGGCAGCATCAGTGAGTCAAGCCCAACCTGTATGTGTGTCTGGATCACGTTGTCTGTGGAACTCTCTAAGATGGAACCCTCTATGATGAAAAGGCTAGGCCACGAGGTAATTTTTCCATTCATTACAGCAGCTTTATTTTAATGAAAATCCAATAACTTTAATAGATTTCCCCTTAGTTTACACCAATGCAAATGGAAGGAAAATCAGACCCCAAGCATTTTAAGGAGAAGAATGACAATCAAATCTATCTTTCTCAGGTTGTTTCCAAAGGGAGTTACGGTGAAGATGCCGCAGTTTCCACCTGCATATCCACCTGTGTTACCTACAGACGTGCATGTGTGACCATGCTGCAGAACCACTGTTTCACCAAAGACGTTTGTGTGCCTGAGGGTGTGTAGGGTTGCCCTGAAGAGTTCCATAAGGACTGGGCAGCCAGTAGTTTCTTCCCTGGCAGTAGAAGAGCACCAGTGTTTTTATAGAACAGGCTGTCTTTAGAAAAGAAAAGTTCAAAACGTTGTGTGTGCCTGGCACAATCATGTTTGCACCTACAGATTAGTTAATAAAAACATTCCTCTTTTGTAACTGTAAAACTGGATTTTGACACATGGGTGCATTCATTCAAGTATAGGGGATGGATGCACCTGCAGACGGGTGCAGTTTTGTGGTTATGCATAGAGAAAAGGTTTTGTTCATTTATTAAATTTTAACTTTAAATTTTAACTTTAAATTCTATGGCTTTCACTTTCAGATGCTTAATGAGCAGGAATACTACAGCACATATGGAGATGCAAAGACTATTAGTATGAGGCAGGAGCTTAAAAAAATCAAGAATTTCTATCCTGAATGGAGGGGAATAAAGTTGAGGAAGGTACAGATAAGGAGGTGAGCGTTTCGTATTCATGGCAATGCTTTTCCTATTTTATTTAATTATTTTTTGTATGTGCTGGAAGTACATCTGATGGTTAATTTTATTGTGCCATCACAAAGCTGAAGTAGCACTTCAGCTTCAGAACAGGTTGAGTTTATACATTCTGTCCATTAGCAGAAACTTTGTCCAAAGTTGTGATTCTTATGTTATATACTCTTACTTATATATGTTAAAGGATTTTCCATCCATCTTGGTATTTGCATTTCTGAATGATCTTTTTCACGCGTCTTTGAAAACTTTTTAAAATCAAAATGGTATCAACTCTCACCATCTCTGCAGTGTGTTTGTTTCTGAATTGCAGAAGAAAAAAAAAAAAGGCTGGGGGGAGGGAAAGATATGACAACAACTCTAGTTTGTCCTCTTTTCCTCTCACAAAGTAGCAAACAAGTGAGATAAGTCTTTCCTCTTCAAATTCAAAGGGCATTTTGTCTCGATTTCACTAGAATCAAGACTTTACCTTTGGGAGGGTGCAGAACCAGCTGACAGGCAAATAGTGAAGTATTTGGGTTGCTGTTTACTGCCACGAGGAATACATGAGTTTTGTTCCACTGTGTGATATGCATTTGCTACAAAGCTTTGGAGGGATATAAATTCAACTTAAATTTGGACATTAATCAGATGATGTATCTGAATCTTAAGTGTTTTAAAATCTTAACCTCCCTGCATCAGCTACACTATGAAATGAAGCTGCTGTTGATGATGATTGTTCAGCTTTAATTTTGAATATTCTTTTATTTAATATCATTAAATTTGGTTGTGAGAAAAGCAAAATCATACAAAATATATAACAAAATATTACCTATCTGGAGATTTTGAAAGCAGTCTTGCAATAAGTGTATAATTCTGTGGATTTAGAGCCTCAGCTGCTGCTGATTTAGCTCCCTTGAGCTGGTGAGTTTAGACAGGGCTAGGATCTGGCACAGGAAGTGCCCTAAGTGTAAAATTTCATTTGTTAATAAATGTCATTTATTTACAAGCATTTTTATCAATCCTACTAAATTTCCATAAAAAGTTTTTCATTGAACCTCTATTAAATTCTTTCATTTTCTCTTTCGTAAGAATACTGGGGATTAGAAGTGCGAGAGGGGAGTTGGGAATTAGCTGCATCGCATGTACATTTGTGTTTTGTTGTTGTTTGTTTGTTTGTTTTGCTAGGCTCTGAAATAAGTTAATGGGAAGAAGCTGCACAAAAAGTACGGAAGCTTACTTCTCTCTGCAAAACAGTTGGTAATTGGAGTATTATTTAGTCTGCCTACACTATTTCTGCTAACAAACTACCATATCTTGTTTTGCAGTGGAGGCTGGAAGCTCAGTATAGCCTCCAAAAGGGACTACAGCCTCTAATAAAGGGTTCCAATTTTTCCTTCAATCTTGCTACTTTTGTTAGTAGCAACTGATTCCACACAGGACCGCCCAGAAACCAGGCCATGTGTCTGAGACCATTGTCCAAATGCTTCTTGAACTCCATCAGGCTCGGTGCTGTGACCACTGCCGTGGGGAGCCCGTCCCAGTGCCCAACCACCCTCTTGGTGCAGAGCCTTTTCCTGATATCCAGCCTCATTAGAACACCATGTGCAATTTAATGAAAACCAAGAGGGGAAAATTAAAACAAACAAACTCTGTTACCTTGAAGTTTATTGCGCTAGACTGCTTGTGCCCCTGGAGATGTGTTTAAACTCATCTCTGCGGATGTACACAGAGCTGCAAAATACTTCCAGTGCCTAACCTGAACACACGTCCTGATGAGTGCTCTCCCTCCGTAATGCTGGGACCACAAAAGGGTGGTAGCTTTCAGCTTTATATGGATGCAGAAGATTGAAGTGCACATCTTCTCAGGGCTCTCATCCAAGTTCAGCCACTTGTGCTCACAGCAGCGACTGGTGTTACCTTAGGAGCCTCTCTGCTCATCCGTCTCAATCAGGTGCTGTGTTTGTGCTCAGCCCCTTGCCTAAGCTGCGCTGCAGCTGTGGCTGGCCATGGACTCTGCTGACCCTGACCTGAGCTCACTTGTTGTCTTCCTGGTTTGACCTCAGGCCTGCCTCATCTCTAATGGTCTCCTGGCAATCTGGGCTCTTGGCTGATTCCGCCTGCTGTCGCTGCTCCGGCCCCCTTTGTTCATTGTGCTCAGCTTCCTGCATGGCTCTGACCCTGATCCACGAGGACACTACCCATGCCTGCCGTGCTCTCTTTCATCCTCAGCCCTGGGCTCGCTTCTCCATAAAGAGCAGCCTGCCTTTGCTGCTCCCTAAAGAAACTGAAGTGTGATTATGCTTGTTTTTTGCAGATGTTCTGTGTGTTAATGACTCCATGTCAACCCAGAGGGAAGTTATCTGGCCTTGTACATTTCTGTTTTGTTCTTTTTCCAAATTGCTTCCAAGAACAGTAAGACAGAGTGAGCAGGGATTCTGGCTTCTTGTTGTCTTACACAGGGATTAAGACATGGCCGTGTATGTGAGACAAGGCTCATCTTATTCCTGATTAAATATTCATAACAACAATTATTTGTTCACATTACAGTACTTCCTGCACGTTCCAGCTAAAATTAGTGTTTCATTGTGCTAGGCAAAATACAAACAAGGAAAAAAAATACACATGAGAGAGGATGTATAGAAGTACATAGAGATGATCAGAGACCAAAGTTTTTGGTGTTTCAAACAAACAAACAACAACAAAACAAACAAACAAACAAAAAAAAACACCTCAGGATGCTGGGGAGGGGGAAGCAAAAACATTCTAGTGTTGTCAGAAAATAAATGCAATTTATTAATTGGGTGGAAGAACAAATTAAGTGCTTCTGGCTGAAAATATGCTTGTCAGCATTTCGGGAGGTCCTTCTGTCACCACCCCAGTTAGCTGCCCCCCTCTCCAATGTTTGCCGCTGCCCCAGTGGTCCAGATGTTTGGCTGGCAGCCTGCTTGCCGATGTGGGCTGCTGAGTGACCTGAGGGGACAAACAGCCACTGTGCTGGTACCTGGGGAGGCCGAGCTGGAAAGCTAGCTTTCTCTGTCAGACGGTTGCTCTGTTTAAGCTAGCTAGGATATGTCTGTTAGCTAAGGCTTTAGGGGAAAGCCACAGTAGAGACAGAAAAATGAGTGTTGTGGATCTGTATTATCACAAGCTCCAGATTTATCAAGAATTGTCAAAAAAAAGAAGGCAAACAGCCTTTCCCAGTCCCTGTGCACACATGCACCCTACCTGCAACCGGAGTTAGGGTTATTGAGAGACAGATCTGTAGAAGCCTTCAGTGGGTAGGTCTCGTGGGTGGGAAAGCCACCACCGAATACTCCCTTCTCACTACTCATGTAGCTGACAGCTCCTCAAAATCATCTCAAATGATATTTTGATGTAAATGGAAAAACTCCACTGAAGTCAGTGGAGTGCTATCCATTTACATATGCTGAACACTCTTTCAACAACACAAGATTATTATTTTGTTTTGCTGATGCATGAGTGTTGAAAGGGATAGTAAGGTAGATAATCTGTATTTATTGTACGTTCTATTTTGTTCGAGTCCTATTACTTATAACAATATCATGGTATGTATGATATTTATTCAGCATAGGAGGGATTATGTCATCAGAACTACCTTTTAAACTATTTGTGTTCTCTACAGAGCCTTCTCAGGAATGAGAAATTAACCAGTTGTGAAATTATCTATTCACAAGAATAGATCAGAATTTGTGGTTTGATGCTACAATAAATCTAGACTAGGGCTTTCATTTGCCAGTTAAATACATCCCAAACATCTCACGTGACCCAAAGCTTTGAACTGGTTTGTTTGTTTATTTGAGGTGAATGTACAGCTTAACCTTCTATCAGGCAAAGTACTGTCTGCTTTCTCATAAACTTCTTAAATCTAGAATAAAAACAGAAGGTTGCCATAAATTATTTAATATCTTCATTATTTCAAGAGAATTGTATTAATGCGTGATGCAGACCTGATGCCTACTGTACTTAGTCACTTATAATTCATGGTTTGAAACAAGCTAGAGACTCTCTTGCTGCATTCTCTTCTGTTTTGTTTGTTCGTTTGTTTGTTTAGTTGTTGTTGTTGTTTTTCCTCTCCAAACTTTAAGGACAAGGGTGGGGATTCTCTTGAACTTGGATCTGAACCACTTTTGTTTTCCTTAAACATTAACAAGTCAAGTTGATGTGCAAAGTCAAAACCACTGCATTATTTGCTTTCAAAAATGTGTCTGATAGCAATGGGATTTTTTAAATTTGATGACACTAAGGCTAGCTTGCTATAGACTTATGGCTGGAATGGTCCCATGTGCAGCCTTTTTCAGCTTATCCAGGCAGGCACTTCCTACTCAATATACTAACTTGATGCCAGCCCCCTCTCTCACAAATTAAATCTCTACTGCATGGTGTGCTCTGCTGTTCCACATCCCTGCAAATCTAATTCCAAATCCTATTCAAGATACCTGTTGAGGTAGAAAACTTCTCAATGGCCATTTAGATTTTGTTTGTTGTGGTTGTTCCAAACAGCCTGAATTAATCTTATCAGTTGTTTCTCTCACTTGTTCACAGTTTATGCCTATACCTTGAAATCTGTCTCTGCAATGACAGACAATAGAGTATCAAAATTGATTTTAAGTTGTATTCCTGTTTCTTTTGCAAGTTTGCTCCTTAGAAACTTCAGGTCTACTACATATCATGAACTCCGTGTTTGAAAACAGTCTACAAAATCACATGTGCAATTGGGTACGTATAAAGAACTGACATTGCTGTTAGAAGATCAGTCAGGAGATAATGACTGAAAGCACTATGAATTATTTGGATATTTATGGTCTTTGGGAAAGTGCAGGCTGAGTAGATTGTTTTTGGTTTTAAGGGCATATTGGGGATGGATTGTTTTGCTTCTGCTTTCATATTTAGTTTTTCTCTTTTTAAATATATATTCGTGTAAGACTTTTTAGGGGGCAAGTCTAATAGGATATTGCTGAAATGGATACCATACCAGAGGTGGCCATGATTCTTGGTATTTGAGGTGACAATTGCTAATACCCAGTTTGTTGTAAATTAACCTCTTCATTAGAAAAGAAAGACAGACATTGAGTTCAGTACTTAAAGTCCATTTATAGGACCTTTCCTTCCAGTACTTAAAAGGGGCTTATAAAAAAGATGGAGAGCGACTTTTTACACAAACAGATAGTCATGGGACAAGGGGGAATGGTTTTAAATGGGAAGAGGGGAGATTTAGATTAGAGTTTAGGAGGAAATTCTTCACTCAGAGGGTGGTGAGGCACTGGAACAGGCTGCCCAGAGAAGCTGTGGGTGCCCCATCCCTGGAGGTGTTCAAGGCCAGGTTGGATGGGGCTTTGGGCAAGCTGATCTAGTGGGTGGCATCCCTGCCTATGGCAGGGGGGTTGGAACCAGATGGTCTTTAAGATCTCTTACAACCCCAGACATTCTGTGATGCTATAGCAATGAGGATAAAGTGCACAGATGGTAGGTGACTCTACCAAATTGGGACTGTTATGGCATCTTGCAAATCTGGAAGTTAGCTGATCTGTTTCCTGTCCCACTCTCTCAGAGATTTCTTCCATGACTGTCTTCAAATGAGTTGTCTTTGTAGTGTCTTCATGTCTGTAAAATGAGTGGGAATGCTTATCTATCATGGTAGGAGTTGAGAGTGGGAAGGAAAGATGAGAGATGCATGTACTTATAGGGTCTGATGTCAAACTTCTCACCAACCAATACTTCCAGGTCCTTCTCCTCAGGGCTGCTCTCAGTCCATTCTCCACCCAGCCTGTATTTGTCCTTGTGATTGCAGGACCTTGCACTTGGCCTTGTTGAACTTCATGAGGTTTGCACAGGCCCACCTCTCGAGCCCACCTCTCGAGTCATAACACAAACGCCTAGTGAGAGGCAGTGAAATAGCTTACAGTCTAATCAGAGAAAACAAAGGTGGGGAACAGAAATAGGCAGAAAGATTTGAAGTTGATGGTGTTGCATAGGAGGTCTTGTTGAGTTGGAAGACTATGCTTACCCCTTAAGATTATTGGCTTTCAAATACCACAGACTATTTTCCCACTAGTATTACACCATTATCTTTATGGTATTAATGCAAGGTATGGGTTTCTCTAAAATAATTTGGTTTAAAAACTATAAAATGAAAATGCCTTTATTCTAGCTGTTTTTTGTTGTTGTTGTTTTGTTTTTTTTTTTTTGGTTTTTTTTTCTTTTAAGAAAATCTGTGCTTTCTCTTTTAGTGGTATCATGGTACACCATGAAATTTTAATTCCCTTCCAAGTAATTATTGCTAAAGTTTTAATCATTGTTTCTTGTCTGAATTATCAAATCTCTGTAGAAAAATGCATATCAGTTATTACTGAGTAGTTTGAAAATAGGTTAGAATAGTCTTCTTTGCCTGGTTTCCTGATGATTTTTGTGGTTTTGTTGTTGTAGTTGTTATAGGCTGTCTCAACTTAGATTTAGCTATCTGCCAATATGTCCCATTTAATTACAAAATACTCAATTAATGACTAATGGGCTTATGACTACATGAGCCTGGAGACATTGAAAAAGAGATTTCTCTATTGGGAAGATATTATGTTCTCAACATATGGTCTGAGCTTTGGATTTTGTGATACTGAAAAACAGATCATCTCCAAGGTTAGCAAAGAGTGAATATTAAGATGTTAGAGGCAGATTTCAAATGATGTACTCAACATGCAAAAAGCTGTACATTTTGTCAGTCACCTAGCTAATGCACAAGTCAATAACACAGCTACAGATGTTTATCTCCCAGGAGAGCTTGTCATTCATATTAGCTAACTTTGTAGAAGTGATGAGAAAAATGCATCCTATTTTTGCCAAGGCTGGGGTTCAGGAATCACTTCTATAAGTTAGTGTTTGGTAGGCTGAGCCGCAATTTTGTTGCCTGCAATATTTTGACTCTTGTAATAGACATACTAGAAATCTCACTTATAGATCACAAAAGGTTTGAGAGCATGTCTTACTCTGAAAAATAAAAATTCGCTATTATGCTGTGTAAACTTCAGCCTTTTAGTGTTTCCTGACCTGTCTGCTTCTGTAATGCTCATTAACATGCTGAACTCCAGCTTGCAAGCCTGTTTTCCTATGCTGAGGAAAACATATTTTGGGGAGGAAGGGCATGTTTCTGAGTATCGTCCCATCATGGTGCGAGGCTTGGACAGGATAATTATGTGGCCAGCTTAGCTCAGAACAGATCCTACACCCATCAGGGCTGTGATTTCGTGTGGTTCTGAATGGACTAAGCTGACTCACAGCCCATGGCTTTGTGGCAAGAGTATAACCTCAGCAGTGGGAAACTGCATTTCTGCTTTTGCAGTTTTGCATTTATGGCCAGCTGCTGGGCAGTATTGAAAAGTTGACTGCAGCAGTGGTAGTTGGGAAACCTTCCTTTTTTTTTTTTATTTTATTAAAAAAAAAGATGACTGAAACATTGAGTATGTTTTATTCTTTTCAGTGAAGTTTGAGATTAATTTTCTAAGCAATGTATAGGGTTCTTTGCGGGCATCCTGAGCCATTTATATATTCTGCTGCCCCTAGGTAGCAGAATTTAAGAGGTGTGAAATCACAGGTAGAACACAAGTCAGCTGTTTCTGTGAAACACCTCAGATACTCCAGAGTGCTAGAAAAAAAAAAATGGGGGAGGGGTGGATTTAATATAGATGGGTTTTTAATATTCTTCATAGAAATGGACAGACCATTATAGATTTTATAAATATTATAAGGAACTTTTGAAAAGTATTTATGAACCCTGTAGGAACTTGCCTGGTACTTCCTATATTATAGTGAACTCCATTAACCTTATGGATGCGCACAAAATGCTGTAAAATCAGGTGTACCAACGTGTTTGGTCTTGTTTCAGCCAGTGTAACTAATCCAAGTGAATGCTCTGGACCAGGCCTGGAAGTCTAATCTATAGAGGTAGGAATGTTTGAGCATCAGCATACTATTATTGGAACCGATATTCACTCTGTTGCCTGATAAATTCATATCAAAATAAGAAATATCCGGGGGGGGGGGGGGGGGGGGGGGGGAAGTATCAAGGAGAAAGACAAGTAGTACGTGTCTTTGATTTAATTATTTTCAGGATGATTACTGAAGATGTCAGCCAACCTAACATGTAGTATCACTTGTCTGTGGTTTGCACTCTCTCTTTTTATTTTTTTCCCAGCCTCGTGTGATCAAATCCTATTTCTGTTTCAGGCTGTAGTGGCGTACTTGATTTCTATCTGTACCTGTACAGGTAGAAATGTATTCCTGCACACCATGATGTCTTTAGGGACGTTGTGGGGCCTATCTGTAAGTGTCTGCTTATGCCGATGGACCTGGGTTAATCACAGTGATGTGTGATTCAGTGTTTTGGGAGCTTAACCTTTAATGTCAACTCTGAGCTGCCCTGCCTCTCTGCAAGCAATCAGAAGATGCCTGCGTAGTGCTTAACCTACCAGTGGCAATTCACCAGCAGAGATATTATTCTTTACTGTATTAAATCTGCATACTACTTCAGTCCTCTTTACCAGCCCTCTAGTCTGGTAGCATGAGGATGGCTTTTTAATTATTTGTTTTTATTTAGTTTTGAGAGAGAAGGAAAAATGCTGCCAAACACACTCACTGTCATTCATAGATACCTTAAAGGTAGAACAGTTTTAATATTCCTGGACTGTAAGACTTTAGGAACTGCTGGCTTTGAGGTTAACCAGGTTGGATTTCAGCTAGCAGTGCACGGCTAGGCATTTTGTAAGGGCTCTTACATGCTGGCAACACCAAAGAACAATTCATGTTTTCTGGGCCTGGTTTTTGATTGCGCTGTGCCTTATGATGTCCACAAATAAGAACTGGATAAGGTCATCAGGCTCGTATTTATAGGAGATTGAAGTGACTTATAAAATAGAGTCCCTTGAGAGTCTAATCCAAAAAACACAGGCACACATGCACAGGGGCTTTGCACGTTCCACTGGTGTTAAATATTTGTTTTCTATTTGAAGTATTCATGAACTGAGCCACTTGAACTGAGAGGTACTTCTCACCTTTGCCTGGCTTTAAGAGAAGTGCTTCCTCTCCTATCATTCTCAAGTCTGACAAATGTTTGGGAGGTGTCATCGTAAAGCTGGCATCTGAAATTCTGAAAACAAATCGTATTTGCCAGTAGTCTTGCTGCTAACTCCTGTGAGCATTTGTACTCAAACAGAACATTCCCACAGTTATTGTTTCAAAGCTGACTTACGGTATTTTTTCCCCCACCCTAAAAAGAGTTTGAGAAGAGTAGGTTTTCTCCTTTCCAGAGAAAGAAGAAAAAGGGTGGTGTTAGCATCTCCTCGTCTACTTAAATTTATCTGTTAATTCTGGGAACAGGGTCATTAATTCTCATGTGTTTTTTTTCCGAGTGTTGATCCATTGTGATGGTTTGCAGGCAGCAAAAGGAAGGTAGAAAAAAATAATATACTATAAATTGGTCTCTTTCAGGAAACCTGAATTCACAATGAACATACAAAGCTGAGGTCAGATAGTTTAGCTTTGATAAAAAAAGTCCATTTTAAAATGCTAATTAACCCACCAAGTGTACACTTTTTTCTTTTTTTTTTAAATTAAAATCTCTAATCATTTCACTTTCAAGTTTCATTTTCTATTACAGACCAAAAAAAATGTCTGGAAGGGACCAAACAGCTGATTAAAAGAATGAAATCTAAGTGTAAAAGGAAAATTTAATGAGATCTCATGAACAATTAAAAAGACCATTTGCATTCTTCTAAGCCTATTGGAAAAAGAGAGGAACTAAAAAAAAAAAAATCTAAGGAAGGTTTAGCTATAATCACATGCTGTGAAGGGATAGAAAAGAGAACATCAGATGCTTTTCATGATTCCTCCTGAACACCTCAATAGCACAACAGGATGCTCATTAGCATGCATATTGTTGTGACCTGGTTTACCACAGCTTTGCATTTCGGCAGGTGTTTAAAACAGGTGTACAAATCTTCTGCATTTTTTTCTTTCTCAGAACTCTGATAATATGGACAGGTTGCACAGTTTGTACGTCTGTTCTTTCCATAGAGACTTTCTGGTTCCATGTATGCTGCAGGTGGCTTTAGAAGATCTTGTTCAAATTGATTTATAAGTCTTCTGAAAGCAAGCAGAAACATGAGCTGTCAGTCTCCAAGAAAAATGTCCTTCCTTTCACGTAACACGAAGCATTCTGAATGTGCAGGGTGTTCGGTGTGTCCCCCAAACTGAATATCAGTTACCAGAAATTTATCAAGCAGCAGCTGCAATTACATTGTAGCCCTGGTAACAACTGTGACATAATTGAGATTCAATATTAATTTTCCTGTTCGACCGCTCTCATCTGTAACAACTGTGTTATCTGACACAGAAATGGCTTGGAGGGGAACTAACAGGTCAAGCCACCCAAGCTCCACTTGTAGAGGCCAGATGGACAGCTCGGAACAGCTATGAGCATCTAAACAAGATCTGAATGTGTTGTGCCCTAGCATCATAAGACAGAAAAAAATACCTAATACTCAATAATCTCTTGAGTACCTTTAAGTCTAATCTTGCATATTTCCACCAGTGATGTCAACCAGCTCCAATGCTGGAGAGACGTAACCAAGGTACTTCCTCTGAGAACCTTGCTTTTCCCTCCAGGATCATCCACTTGCAGTTCACTGAACATCTTTCAGTGACTTTTGTCAATTTGTTTTGCAGAGCCACACTTTCCCTGTGAGACCATAGCCCTCCACTTTTCAGCCACTTACCAAATAAACTAAGAGAATCATCTTCTGAAAAGATTACAGAAAAATCATGTCATGACTATGCATTTGGTGTTGGTTCTGATCTGATCTGATCTGATTAAGATTCAGAAGGATTTTGGAGGATAAATTTTCTCTTCTTCACTGCTTCCAGAACAATTTCTCTGTGTTTCAAAGTGAAACCTTTCTTTTTTGTTGTTGTTTTTGTTTTTGTTTTTTAACCTTTAAATAAGAAAAGGATTATTCAAGCTGACATGGAACTTGTAATTCGTACACAAGCAAGCAGAGAAGTCACAAGAGCAGCCTTCAAGGGACTAGAAGTGTCGAACTGTGTAACTCTAAATGGTGCTGATCTAATTGATACTTCACCTAGCAGGGGAGGAGAAAACTCTGGCAAATAGTTAGCAGTTATTTTGCTTTCAGAAAGAACTTTGTCACCGACATCTTCCTACAAATGCCACATCACTTGCTAACAAGTTGTTCTGGGAGAATCTTCTTGCTGATCTACCTGCTGCCACACATTTCTTTTTCAGTCACTGCAAATATCTTGGATTTCCCCTTTTCTTACTACACAATGACAGATTGCCCTGAACATGGACAAGAGAGCCAGTTAAACGGTTCACTTCTTGATGCTGGGAGCATAGGAAGCTAATGAACATCCTGTTCTTCATATGTTAAATACCTGTGAAACAATGGAAATATAGGTTGTTTTTCGCCTCAGCTGTAGAGCTGCTAATATCTGACTACTATGCATGGAGTGGGGAGACTCATTCCTTATAATCCAACAAATCCACATCCCATTTTAAATTTAGCAGCAAGTGTATCTGAAAGGAGCAATGTTCCCTCTGCTTTTACCGAGGAAGAAGAGTAACTGCAGGTAAGGCATTAAATTGGGAGTCAGGGGACTCAGGGTCAGTTCCTGGTTCTCTTGGAGGGTTTTGTGACTTTTAACAAATCACTTTCCTGCCTAACTGTGGTGCTCTGAGATCAAACGGATGCTTGGGAGGGATGTGGATACTGCACAGGGAGTGGGGGTGCAGCTAGGCAAGTTCTCAGTCTTATGACCTTTTATTTATTTATTTTTTAACTTGCCAGATATATAGAAGAAAAGTGAAAGTTATATTAAGTAACAGAGCTGACACAAGCTGCAGCTCTGGGTAAGAATACCTGCGATACACAAGTAGGGGCTTTTTTAGAAGATGAGCTGTGTGCAGGGTTGTTCATTGCTGGACAGCTTCTGGGAGGTTTCAGGACATTTTAAAACACTAGGAATAATCCACATCTCATTCAAGGGCAGGTAAACATGGTCCATTATCATTGGTGGTGACACTGTATAAATAAGTAAACCCAATACACATCTGTACCTCTGATGCTTTTGAAGTTATTCACCTTCGTACACCCTGTGCTTGGAGAGCACACCCTTTAGTCAAACACAGACGTGTGTTGTGGTCTAGGAGTGACAACAGTGGTGTTAGGCAACTTTGAAGGAGGCAGCAAGGCTTCATACTTTTATCATTTGGAATGACAAAATCTGATTTTACGTTTTGTTTGCTCTCAGTGTGTGCAATGCAAACTTTCTCTCTTTGGGAATTAATGACTTTATTGCCAAGAAAAACTAAGGACTCTCTAGACAAGATCTGTAGTCAGTATAGTACATCATTAATAATAAGTAAAACAAGAAAACCTGTTGCTTGTTAACCCATTCAATCCAACGAAGTGCTCCAGTAAGCATTTGTAGTATTATAATCATTGGTCATGAACCAAGTAAGCTTTTCCCTTTTCCCTCCCTTCTCCCTACACAGCATAGGCACTTAAATTTATGTTCCCGGTTGCTTTGCTATAATTTCTGAAGGAGGATTCCTCCTGCTACATGAATGTCACCTTTTACAAGTGACAGGAAGATTAAGTAAAATGCTATACATGTAATTATAACCAGGCTATTGGCAGCCTGTAACACCGTGTAGATGACACAACTAATTTTGCTTTTGAGACATAATGTATGTGGCAAGTTTTACCTGTAGCTGTACTTTGTGCAAGTTACGCTGTCTCCAGAGGCAGGTGATGCGTATCACTTTGACCATGAGTCAGCCACAAACTCAGCATATCCCTTCCACACAATGTCATTAGTGTTTGAGAAGCTGCCCTGTGACATTCATCTCAATAGCAATTAATCGTGTTATTTCTTGAAGAGCTTGTCTTGTTGCATAGATGTTTTTGTTTAAATTCAGATCAGCAGTTTTGTATCTGATGCTCTACTGTGAATTTTCTCTGTTAAGAAAAATAACTAAATAATATACTATATCTCAGGGTCTAGAGAGGAGGTTTGACAGTTTTTATGTGCATATCCTTGTGAGATTCATCAGATTCTGGTTATGCGTATGTTCAGTGACTCCATCCCAACATGCCCTTGACTCTCTCAGAAGTAATATTGCAGCCATGCTGGTCTGAAAAACAAAGCAGCAACAACACAGCATAATAACATGGTGAAATCTCCACCATGACTGCTTTGCTTGCCCTGTTCTATTCTCCCCCAGACAATCTCTTTCAGGGTAATTAATTAATTGTCTTAGAGGCAAAGAAGCTAATGAAGCTTTCTTCACCAGCCTTGCCCCATTGACTGGTTACTGAAGACCCTATGTAGTGCCAAGGAGGAGCTGAATTATAGAGAAGCATACAGGCTGCATCATTTATACGTCTGTCAGGGTTGAACCTTTTCAACTTGTTTATTTATATTGATGGCATCTGGAGGCAAGGAATTGTACAGTCGGCTTTTGATAGCCTAAAGGGCTTCTTTTAATTTTCAAAACTCAGATTGTTTATTTAAAAATGCAAGCAGATTACATATCTGAGAAGAACATACTCCAGGGCTTGCATTTTTCTTTTTTACCTTGAATTTCAGGGGAAAAAAATTCACTTCTAGTCCAAGGCAGCGTTAGCTCAGATGCTCAAAACGAACCGCTGTTTTGTATATGGAGTAGCCATTTACATCTGTGCAACTTGGCTTTAAAATGCTGCTGTTGTTATTCTCCTGTGTTTCATACCTGCTGGAAGGGACTGGACAAGAGAGAAGTCAACCAGACATTGCAAATAATTTCAGTTAAGCCCAATATATATTAGATATGAGAGCCCCAGATTTGTTGGAGCAATTGGATAGTTCTTCGTTTCACATCAACATGCTACAGAAAAGTGTTGTTTTTTTTTTTTTTTGTAATTTTTTTTTTTTTTTATGTTCATAACTGGAAATGTTAATGAGTAAGGCTCCTAAAGACTTCTCGCTTCGTGACCCTGTTTGAAGAAAATTTGTCATCTTCCTCTTAACAGTGACTGTATTTTGGTGTTCAGTTAGACTAGGAGGAATAAGTAATATTACCCTGATCCTGTCAGGGTCATCCTCTGTGATTGTTCTTTTGTTCCAAGGAGATGCTTAGATAGGATCCTGATGGATCTCCTCTTATCGCTCGTCCTGGCCCATGCCTATGTGGTGCTGTTAGAAGGGATAATGAAGAGAGATTGCTGTGATGCCTGCATTACACAGCTTAGTGATATACCTACTGCATAGTGGATATGAGAGCGTGGATGAAGGCTGCCTGTTGAAATTCAAGCTGATTGATGCTATGTTTATGGACTGGGAGACAACAGTACAGAGTTGTTTGTGTCTATGCCTTTAATTTGAAAGGATATGCTCTATTATCTATTGTATGAGATAATATTCCTCTCTCTGGAGGCCAAGGCAGTTAATACTTACCAGCTCCCCTCTCCTGCAGGAAACAGGCTGCGGTCTTTTATCTCCGAGGTGGAGCTCTCTGCAGTGAACCCTGACACATCTTTTTAAAACTGGGAATAGGCCCTCTGGAGATCTTTTGTTAACTTTTTAACTACATAGCATGTTTAAACTCCTGTATGATATGACTTGTTTCCCCTCTGGTGATTTCACTTAGAGGAAACCAGTGTACTGCACCTACCAGCTAAGGATGTCGGTCCTTTCTCTCACATGGTGGAACCATGTTGGTACATCTTTTTCCCTGCTTAACACCCTCTCTCCCTGGCACTGTGTACGTGTGCCATTAGTCTTGGCTACTACCTTTGACTCTCTCCCTCTCAATTCTAGATTTTCAGCCTTTCCGAAATGAGCAGTAGAGTTAAATTGGGCCTACAAACACCATATACCCCAGGCAGGCTTGAAATAATGCACTGTCTCTGCACATCACTGAAATTTTCAAAACATCATTTACTTCTTTTAGGAATACTGGCTCCAACTTCAGGTTTAGACAAAAAACACCCAAAATAAGCCAAATATGAATCTGAGTCTCATGTGGTTAAGATGAGTTATTTTCTCTAAGCCAGGATACCTAAATCATAAGTGAAAGAATTTTGAAGAGTTTTTAAAGTAGCTTTTAATGCATCTGTCATTCCTTTCATAACTGAATTACTAAAACTCTAACAGTATTTTGTATTCTACTCTTTTATATGTAATTATAGCATTAGGTCATCCCAGGGTAATTTTTTAGAAGAAAATAACTTCGTTTATTAAATCTGGAAAGTTCAATTGAACCACTATAATCTGTTAAATACTTGAAGAATTTAAAGATAATTGATATTCTATGAATAAAAGACATAAAGGTTATAAAAAAATAGCCATTCTTTGATTGAATTAAATGGAATTAAAATCATAACATGCAATTCAGTTCTTTGTCACTCCTTTGTGTGTTATGAATGAAGTATAAAACAGCATAAAAGAGGGAGAGGAAAAACAAAACCCTGCGTTAAAATCTGAAAGGTCACACGTGCATTTCACTCGATTCTTAGGTAGTTCCTCCCATGTCCAGTGATATTTTAGATGAGCAAATCCCAAGACTCAAGCAACTGTCCTGATCATCACAAGCCTATTTGAAAAAGTTTATTTACTGGTGCTGGATGCAAATGCAGTTTAGGTTTGGGAGTGACCAGCTAAGAGACTGCTCAGCCACATTACCTGGAGCTGACAAACCACAGCAGGGAATGAGGGGGAAAGGTGTATGTTGTGCACAACAACCTCATTAGCTCTTCTCTTTCTGCCAGTAAGTCCTCCATTATAATTTTGGTGGTTCTTTTTAAAAGAATTAGGTACCTCTGAACAGAGAAGAATTTCACTTCTAAATTACATTTTGAAATGTATAGATGACAAGTCAGTACACGTGAACTGAGACCAAGGAAAACAGCATACTGAAAACCCTGTGCCTTACCAGGAAAACTTACTATTGAATGGTTGGTTCGAGTACTTCAGACCTGGTTCTTTTGTCATTTTATTATTTGGCTTGGAATTCTGCCCAGCCTTCAACTATCTGTCCTGGAATAGGGAAGGGATAGAGCAAAAAGAAACGCAATTGCTTCTAAGGGAGAAGCTACTAGTGGGGCAAAAACAGCAGCTGAGAGCTCAAAAATTGATTCTAAGTCACAAGGAAGAGTTACTGAGCAGAGCACCTCGGGCTGCACCTTGTTCACAGAAAGTACCCAGCAAGGGGATTTCGACTGCCTCAGTGCTGCTGTGTGACTGAGCTGTAACTTGGATTTCAGTTTATAGCAAGCCAGCAGTGGTAATCTCAGTGGTTGTGCTCACCCACGCAGCAGGTTCACTGCTCTTCATGCCTTGTGTTTCTGAGCCCCATCATCCAGACTGGGGCGCAAGTTACAATATGGCCTACCTTCCTCTCTACATAATTGTTAATGATAATGCAGGTGGTGTTTTGTTTTATTTTGTTATTTTGAACAAGAACAAGAGTGAAAAGGAAGTTCATGCACCCAAATTTCATTTTGACATGTCAGGACACATTCAGGGACTGAGTCCATGAACTGCAATTGCCTTGCTGTGCAAGTATGGTTAATATTAAGGAAAAAAACGCTTGCCTTTTCAATAATCAGTCTGTTGCATCTCCAGCAAAAGCACAGTTAGACAAGGACGTTTGTTTCTATTTCAGACGTGTAGTGATAGATGTGAAGGTTTAATCTGTCTCACAAAAGTAACAGCTGGTTTCACATATAGTTTTCTATAGAAGTGGTATGAGAGATTGTGAGAATGTTTGTTTTGGAAAAGAAAATGCTTCTTTTACATGGAAAAAGTCTCAACCAATTCAGTATTTTTGAATCATAAAGGTATTTATGACAAAAGTTAGAAAGGCAAAGAAATAGATAATGAGCAACTCAATGAACTAGAAATCTGAGCTACAACTGTCAAAGCAAATAGCAAGAAAACAAAAGTGTCTGATCAAGTTCAGCCTTCTGCACCTCAAATAACTTCTTGGAGACCTTTTTTCTGTAAGTTGTAGTAAGAGCTAACTTAAATCATCCCTGCTGTCATCAATCCTGTTTTCACTGCTGCAATTGGAAAGATGTACTACCAGTGATCAATTAGAAGACACTACTGCTTTTATAGTGCCATGGCCCATGAAACAATAGTGTCATATGAAGACTACCTTGTCCTTCTCAGTGTCCTTGATACCAAAGATGACCCATAAGAGGAACAAAATAGTGAGTAATGTTCTGTACGTGCCTCATTTTCTTTCACTGCAAATTGAATTAACATAGCCCTGAAAATGGAAAGGAACCAGTTGGAAACGAGTGCGTGCCTTCCTCTGTGACCCATCTAAGTGTATGTAACAAGCTGTAAAAGCTGTTTCAGCCTCTTCTCAGTTGGCTGAAGAGCAGCTTCTAATTAGCTACTTATCTAGTAAATTAAATAAAGTGAATCCTTATGGTATACATAGTAGCAAATGCAGAAGGGAGGGGAAAAGTAATGCTAGGGGTTGCTTCAAGTCATGAACTGTCTGTGAGCTTCGCAGGTTTTTTTTCATTTTATTTTTTTTAAATTCAGAATACATTTTTGGCATTGCTGCTGTTCAGGATACCCCACGTAAAGAGGCCCAGATCCCTCATCAAGGTTTCTTGGTACAACATAACATACATTGCCTGACTCGACTTTCATGAGGTTGCTTCCTGGGGGCTTAAGGGAGTTGCATAAATTGTCGGTATGATTCATACTGCTTATTAAGTAAATGCTTCAAGCGTTGCCAGCTGAAATGGACACGTTTCAATCAGCAAGTTTATGTATCAGGCTCCAGCAAGCTATAATTGATCTGGGTCATGCATCTACATTCACAGATGTGATAGTCAAACGCAAGGTTATTGCAGATGGCATAGGTGGTAAAGTCTGCAATAGCCTATGGGGGGTGGGGAGGAATAACAGTATAATTTTACCAAACTGTAACTATTACATTGATTTTTTTTTTCGCTCTGAACACTTCCATTTTGGAGGTTTTGGTTTGTTTTTGACAGCAAGATTAAAATAAGTTGTTTTACTTAGGATAATTTGTCACAGCTACTTCACTGAAAAGCTGCAATACGTACGTGCTTTTCAGAAGCAAATTTTGCATGGTTATCAAGGTGTTTGTGTCTGTCATAGTTTGCTTAGGTTATACTTTGCTTAAAAACTCTGTGTTTAATAGACTTGGAAAACTAATCTCAGTGTTTTGCCTTCACTGAGCATGCTCACTACTCTCCTGCCTACTGGAGGAGATGAGCCATGAATATTCTGTCTTCTACCCAGGAGGCCTTAGGATAAGATTTCGAAAGTGAACAAAATTTCCCATGCAGGTGAAAGAACAAGAGTAAAACAGCATGGTGATTTGGCAAGGTTGTCTGCATAATTTATGTTTGTACAATTCTCTTTTACTGTAAGCTTCCTATAGTGGTGCTATCAAAAAGACTGTGTTACAAATGACTCTGCTAGTATATGTTCCTGGCCTTTCAATACATAATTTCAGACTATGGCAGTCTTATCATGCTTGTTTTTAATGGTGACGCTTTGAACAGCAATAAATCTTATGAAGAGATTGCTGGGAGTAGGAAGCTGATTTGTCCTAACTTTCATATGGAAAGCAAGAAAAAACGAATATGGATAGTCACTGGAAAAATACAGAAGAGACCCTGGAGTCCAGTCTGGAATAGTGACAGGAGGTACAGGTGTACAGAGGTGAGCTGGAGAAGGAACAGCTGATCTTGCTGTTAAAGGACTCTGCAGAACAAAACATGGGTCTGAAAGACTGTAATAAAGAAAATAAATGTTATAGAAGACAGATCTTTGGTCAGCCTGAAAGACCTGGGTCCACCTCTAGTAGCCTTTGATTTTGCTGAGGAAACTGAAGAGAGATTTCCATATGCACACTGAATTAAAGGGCATCCTTCTTCTTAAATAAAGCTGGATCTCCCACATCCATCCAGGAATATCTAACAGAGGGGAATT
Source organism: Anser cygnoides (assembly GCF_040182565.1). Lineage (NCBI taxonomy): Eukaryota > Metazoa > Chordata > Aves > Anseriformes > Anatidae > Anser > Anser cygnoides. The sequence goes on from NC_089874.1 coordinate 81,847,580, forward strand.
AATTTTAAGCAGTGTGTGAATTCACCTAATCATCTCTATTGCTTAGCTTTAGTTTTAGGAAGAAACCAATTGTGTGTTCAGAAACCATATGTGTTGCCTCTCCTTTTTCCTGTATGAATCTTTTCTCTCACATCTCCAGAAAAGTTTATACCAGAAGACTTATACTTGCAGGAGAAAATGACTTTCTTAATGTACAACAGAGAGCCTCAAGTATCAGGACTGGGTGCTAGGGAAAGCGACTGGCAAGAGGCTTTGTGGAGTTGGGAGGAGGTGTTCCAAGGAGCTCCCATAAGCCACAAACATGCCAAGAGACTCCTAGATTAAAAAGCAGAGCAGGGGTCTGATAGCTGGCAGTGAGGATATACGACCAGATGATGAACACATTCAGTGGGACGGGTTTGGTATGCAGGGAATATAGAGTAGAAAGAAGCTCACTGGATTTCACTTAGGTAGGACGCACAGGATGAGGGGGATGTTGGGCTGAAAAGCTTTGGAAAGGATGTGGGACTGAATACAGGCAAAGGCTGTATAGAAGGAGTAAGGAATGAAGCTTGGAAATGATGGGAATGAAAAAGCTGCCACTCATCACTCATCCAGTAAGACTGGAAAGTAAAAACAACAATAACAAAACAATTCACCATTGCATTGCTTGACAAAATGGCTGTGATATGAAGAAGAGAGGAAAGATGCCCAAAACCATGCCTATTCTCCAGCTGTGGAGATCAACCTGATCTCAAAGCTTTAAGCAGTCCATTTACTCAAGTGGCACAGGTTTGTGTGGCAGATGTGAGGGTTTCCACCCTGCAGTCTGATGCATGTGGGAGTGAATTAGGGAATGTAGGGTGCAGTTTCTGGTCTTGACATTTATTTTAGTTTGCTTTTTAAGTTTGTGAGTATGCTATCAAAAACTCTGTTTAAAGAGTGCTTTGAGAAAGAAGGCTGTTAGCATTTCTTATTAGTAATTTAAATCAGTGTGTACTTTTGACAGTAATCTCAAAGGGTTATTGTGAAGATAAATTAAGGTTTATGAAGCACTTGGTTACTATAATTATAGACTTCCTAGAACAGCCTGTGAGAAAATGGATAAAGCTGTATGTGGAATATGCTGCATGGCAAACTGTGTAGGGACACACTCTTTAAACATTCAAATTAAAATATTAAACAGTTCTGCTCATTCAGTGTAAATCATTTGAGGAAACTTGACCTCAAAAAATTAACATAGATTTTTATTTTTTTCCCCCTCGAAATAAGGGAATTCACATTCCAGTCTGTAATCTGGTAATATTGTATGCATACAATTTCACCTCTTACAAGTCACTTTTTTTTCTGTTCTTGCAATAGTGAATAGTGATCTGTGGAGTTCAGCCAGTAAGTTTAGGAGAGTTGGTTTTCTTTGCATCCAGCTGTTGTTCAAGCTTTTGTTTCGGTGACTTTAAACGGATGCACCTGGCTGTATGAATACCATATTCCACTTGAAGTACTTCTGTATTCTAGGGCTGCTTTCTCCTCTTAATTATATTGGAGGGGGTGAAAGATATAATTCATGTTCATTTTAATTAATTAAAAAAAAAAAAAGGCAAAATGAACATTGTAATATAAAACTGCCTTGTGCTTCTGCATGTGGCCTCTTGAGGGCAGTAGTCTTTCAGAGCTATAGAAAATAAGCTTGCTTAACTTTTCAGTCAAAGCATGCTCCTCGTAATAATCATAATTATCCATTGGCAATGCAGAGGGATGCTAGAATTCATTGTGTCCTTCAATCAATAAAAATGCTGCACTCAAAATTTTCAAGCCAGTTTGTTCTTAAAAGTGTCACACAAGCATTTCTATTTGCGTTTCATTATGGTATAATCTGTGTAACTGAACCATATGTTCAGCTAAAGCTAGGCCTTCTTCTGAAATTCTCCAACTACACTAGAAATGAGCAAGCTTAGAATAAATCTTTTTGTTTCCTTGGAGATCAGGAGATTTCACAGATCTTAGAGCTAACATTGCAAATCTGAGGAAGCCTTCAATCTTTCAAAACATATATTTTACCTGTATTGATCTCGTGAAAGTATATCTTATGTATATTTGCCATACAAATGACATTTTTTAATACTTTAGTGTTAAAATACTCTAGTGTGGCAGGCAGTTATGGGATCCAGGATCCCATTAGTATTCCTAATGGGACCTCACTGCTTCCTTGAACCTGAGAATGTTTAAACTTTTAGTCAGGTACAGACATGGTCTGTTGGATACCAATCTAATTTGACTTGATTCACAGTCAAAACTGAGTTATGGCTCCAGAAAAATCTGTAAGGAAAAGGAGGGGAAACCCAATTCCAATCCAATCCATATCTTTCCTATCACATGATATAATCATTGAATAAAATGCTGGTCCTTGGAGCAGGAATTTCTACCACAAACTTTCCTTTCCAAATGAGTATCCTAATCGTGAGGCTACACTATCAAGCTCTGTTTTGTACTTTCTGCAGCACAAGATACGATGAATTCTCTTCTGTTTGTTAGAATATCCTCAACAGGACGTGTTGTATGCCATCAACATGTATAACCACTAGTCTTCACATCCATGTCTCTTTCTTGAAAGAAATATGTGTCTGCATCTGCAAGTGAAGAGAGAAATTTATTCCAGAAGTCATCCTTTTCCCACAGAAATGTTCTAATCATAGGCTTTTTACGTAAACAAACAAACAACAGCAACAACAACAACAAACTCTTTTTTTTTTCCAAGTGTTCTTGCTTTCTCCTGTTTTAATATGGTGGCAATCACTGTGGTATCTGCGACAGTCCTATCCATAAATTATCTTTTGAGAATGAATCCTGGATTAACTCCTTCAGAAAATATAGGAACAAGAACTTATATTTTCTTGAGTCTGATAAAGCATAAAGGCACAAGATGGACAATGAATTGTGCTTTACATTTATGGCCAGAGCACTGCCTGCACTGGCCTGGAGAATATGGAAACCAAAATTTGAGGTGCCTACGAGGTCTGTGCTACGAAGTGATCCTTTTGGAGCATGACTGATCTGAATTCTGACTAGTCCTGCCTAAAAACTGTTAGCAGGTTGAAAGCATGCTTCCAAGCTTTTTTCCTAATATACTCTGCTAAGAGCAACCAAAATGCAAATCCAGAGATCTGATCTGAAGGGGAGCAATATAAAACATCCTACATGACATTTGCAACTGCTTTGGGAGAAAATAAATTAATAGCAAAACAGTTTGAGAAACAGGCCTAATTTCTTGCAATAGTTATCCGTTTAAACTTCAAAAGTCTGAAATATTTGAAGTTAGCTAAATATTCTTGACTAATGTGCTGATATTAGCAAAAACTTTCTATCATCTTCTTTTCACCTAAAGCCCGCTTTACTACTAAAACAAGACCATGTTTGGCTTTCATAATGACTTGTTTAGAAGCTCTTTAAAATGCAAACAGATTTCACGATGATGTTCTATTATGAGCTACCAACTGCAATTGCACTTCCACTTATCAAAATTATCATGCAATTTCCATCCCTGCAAGCGAAGAAGGATTTACACAAATACCACACATGGTAATAACAACTCCTCATACTTGCCCTATTTATGTATTAGTTGCCCGCCGAGCCAATGAAGCCACTTTGCTTACTGACACGCTACTAAAACCGGTCCAGGGGAGCCATGGGGTTACCGGTGTCCCCAAGCTGTGTAGTACCCTGCCCAAGCCCCCTGCCCGATCCCCTCCTAAGCATCACCCACGTTATTGCTGCGTGGGGCGATGCCGGGGCTGCCCCATGCTGGCCCCAGCGGCCCCACTGCAAGGCACGGCTGGGCCCAGCAGCCACGATGGCAGCGCCTCGCCTCAGGGACAGCCTGGGGAAGAAAGGAGGGCACAGCGCTGCCCGGCAGCCAGCAGAAAGAAAGGAAGAAGGGGAGAAACAGCCCTGCCGGCACCCAGGGGAGAGGCAATTTTGCCCAATACGCTGTCTCTATCCAGACCCATGAGCTTTTCCACCCCATTTTCTCCCCCTCTCCTGCTGAGGCAGGGCAGTGGGAGAGTGGCTGGTGGGTGCCTGGCAGCCAGCCCAGGTTACCCCACATCCATGGCTGGATTTGTGCAGCATCAGCTTTAACACCCAGTTTTGTGTGGCCACACTTAGCGACCTCTGGTAAGTGAAATTTTGGACATGAGCTTTACCACCATTTGTTAGTGGAATAGCTCTCTCTGTGTGGAGCGGTTTAGCACATTCAATTATGTCAGTAGCATAGTAAAAAGTATGCATGGTCTTTTATGCATTTCGCAGTAACAAATATTGGCCTTCTGATTCCCCGCACTCCCTGAAAAACAACACTTCACAAGTAAAAGGGTGAACTTTAGTAATCTATTCCAAATTATGAGCTACTAGCAGTAGCTAGGGTTGCTGTTTGGAACTATAAATTACTATGCATAGATGGTAGCTAGTCATTTTATTTATTTTTCCCTATAAAGCTTCCTGTTGTGTTTAAACTGCTGTAATCCTTGGAAGTGGAAGAACACATGGGGCATAAAAGCTGTCTCTACTGTAAAATTATGACACATGCACAGCACTCATCAGATGCAGGAAAACCAACTCTCTGCTTTTTCTACTTCAAATATTAATTAAACTAAATATAGGTATAATCTTTTATTTTTGTCTAGTAGAATGGCAGGAGTTATTGCTATCTCCAGCAGTGCTGTGTGAATGGTTAAAGAGAAAAGAGAGAGCTAAGCTGCAACTTGCTATCCAAATAGAGATGTACTAAAGGGAATGTGATATGTTCTGACAAAATAAAACAGTTGTGCAGACCCTGAAGAAATGGTAATATGGAAGCAGAGGTACAGAAGCAAAAAGCCATAGTTGGTCTGGAAGATCAGCGACCAGGCTAAACCCCTCAAAAGAACAGCTTACCTGATTGAAGTGAGCAAAATCCTGCATATTTGCGTCTGTTCTCAATTTGATTTGACACTGGCTCTCTAATTGCTACATTTAAGAGTGAAAGACTTGCCTCTGGAAGGCTTTTTTTTTTTTTTTTCCAGTCATTTCTTCCTTCAAAGTCCTGCTCAGGGTGAGACAGGCTAGCTAGTGTCTAGTCTGGAACTTCTAGGCTGGTTATAATGAAAAGCAGGCCTGGGCCTTTCATGTCACTGTGCGGAGAGCAAGCCCAGGGTGTGCGTTTCAAAAGGTGATGCCAGTGCTGTCCAGAAGGTTGAAATGATTTTTTTTTTTGTTTCGAGACCTCAATTAAATAAGACCATTCTTTGGCACTTATGTCAATCAGCATATTTGCTCTGTGTGCATGCAATCCTCCTGCTGAAAATCTGAGCTCTTTGCTGTACTAGGTACAAGAGACTCAAAAGAGGTATCTGCAACAGCATGGGTTTCAGCTGTTTTTTATCTGGTTAAAGACACATGCAATAAATAAAATCCTGTTCTTGTGTTGGGCTATTTCTGAATTTGTTTTTGATATCTCCAGTAATGTCTCTACAAATTTCTGGATAGTGCACTAAAAAGAGAAAGGGCTGGATTTAAGGTAATTCAGTATAAATTGCAGTGTTCATCTACAGAAGCTTCAGTAGCAGAGATCAGAAATTTGTATGTATTAATTTTGTCATTTCTAGCTGTGCCAATTGCATGATTTTCCTTTTTTAACTGCACAGAATGTAATCATTTTTCGTTGAACAGTTAGGAGAGGTGCATTTGGTGCTTTATTTCTCTACAGTTGTGCAGCTTTCCTTCTCTTCTGTTTTCATGCAGAAGAAACAGGTAATTTGAAAGCAAAGTGTGAGCACCTTTGCCACAAGTTTCTCTTTTCTGAACACAGAGTGTTTCAGACAAGGTGCAGGTAATAAATTCTTTATTTTCTAGTTCAACTTTGAGTTAGACTATAGTGCAAAATTTATACAGAACAGAAAAAAAAAGTTAAAGATTGGATTTATTTATTTAAAATAAGATTTTCCTTAACTAACCAATGACATAGAGTTAATATTACACCCAGGTTAGTGGAGCGTTCCCCATGTGGAGTACTTACATCCTATGAAGAAAGTGGAGAGAGAGAGTATTGATGAGCCACTATGATGGTATTGTTTCTTTCCTTCTACCCCTATTCAAAGAGGTATTGGTAGTTGTGGAGCAGGGGTTCTAGGCACATAGAGTGGGCAGGAAAAGACAGAGGGAGTCAGCAGTCTGGGGAACCAAGAGTATTTACAGAACAATGTTTTCCACTGTATTCCTGTGAAGTAAAGCCCTTGCAGAGCCTCTGTGAGTTTCCTGAATTACTCACTGCAGTCTCTGACAAGTGCAGAAGGAAGAACAAGACTGTAGAGGAGATGTATGTTGGGATCACACAGACACAGGTATAGCCTGTAAGTGGACAAATTCTGTTCAACAAGTCCTGAAGAGCCATGTCACTGTGGGGACATGGGGAATCATGATAAATGGAAGCTCATGGCCTCCATGGAGCTTTTCTTGGCTTTAGACAAATTTTATTTTATCCTCATTGTAGTTCTGCTTGCAGGTCCTGATGTATTGTTGACCTGACACTCACACTTTAAATATGTAATAAATTTTTGAATCCTTCCTCTAGGTATAATTACAGGAAAGTGCTTTTAAAGTACCGAATGAAACAGTAGAAACAAAACACAAAAGAAGGAATTGTCACCCTATCTGGCAATCTGATTTCCTCCGTGTTGCTTCTTAAACTGTTTCTGAATAAGCTTTTCTTCTTCAAAAAACAAATCCAAACATTAAACATCTCATACTTGTGTTCTCTGATCACCATTCAAGGCATTGCTAGATTTTTATCTGCCTGCCTTTGACAAAAAGTGATGAGTACTTGCTTTTTGTATTGTCTGCCTAACTCGATTCAGAACTACAATAACCACTTCTAAATTTCAACTAATAGTAGAAATGGGTGCTACTGTTATTTGAGTATATACTAAAGTATGTTCAATCCAGGCCACCCAATTCAAGGCATAGATGAAGATATGGGCTTTACAGAAAGAATCGATAACCTTGAGGAAATAGGCACATAAACAATACAAAGGTGCCCTTGTTACAGCTGATGCAACATGAAGATCTACATAGTACAGATGGTGCTGTTAGTTTCATATGCCCCATCTTCTACTTCCTTTGTGGATCACCATTTACTTGACTGCTCTGTATTAAAGAGGTGAATGAAGACAGGTGATATCACAAGTAATGTTTGCATTTCAAAGTGGTGAGATATGAAGGAATAAATTAATGGGTGTTAGAGAAAGGAAGAACCCTGGAAGATGAATTGGGAGGATAGAGCACATGCTTTTATTTGTGAATTTTTGCAGCCATTTGTATTGTTGGGACATCTGAAATAATAGCCCAAACAAAGCTGGACATGCCAGGTCTCAGAAAACATCACCAGGCTTTGTTCTTCTGTCGTATTTGCGCTTACTACTAAAAAGGCAGCAGATGCGGAAGCTTGATGGAGTTCAGTGGATGTCTCAGTTTGTTGTTTCTTGAGAATACACACAGTTAGGTGTTCACTGAGGGGAATATAGACACAGTTCTCGGAAATCTAGGGAACTAGAGGGGGCTGGACAGGAATAGCAGGTGCAGCATAAGGAAAATGAAGATAAAACAGGAGACAGAGTGAGGGATGATGTGCCACAGGTGGCTACTGATAATTAACTGCAGGTTCAACAGAAAGGGTGAATGGAATTGGAACAAGATATCAAAGTGAGAATTGGAAGAGAAACTATAGGAGGGCATGAACTGGGAGACTCAGATAACCCAGACAGGCAAGTCAGATCAAATAACAGAGCTTTTTTCTAATGATTTTGATGCAAGTACAATTTCTGTGTCATAATAATGCACTCTGCTTTACCTGTTTTATGGTAACAGCCAAAGACTTTTCTCCATGACGGTATGTATTAGAGGTAAGGTGTACTACCCTGTACTGAAAGGTATCTAACCAAGAGGCATATTGCTGCTCAGTGATTTGTTTCTCCATCAGTATTGTTTTGTCATTCAAACTTCATGATTCCTAGTATCAAGATTATTTTTCTTGGTCTAGAAGTAACCATTTCCCTTCAGAGATCTAAAATAAGTTTCTTACCAAGCTATTATGAGTTATTGGAACCAACACGAATTATTTACTTTTGGCATCTTTGTAAAGTAGTTAGAGAAAATGAAAAATTCTTTGCACTAAATGCAGGAAAGAGAAATGTCATATTGTCCCCACCGGCTGCCTGGGTAAGGAACTCCATCAACGTGTGAGAGGGTGAGATGGATTTTTCAAAATAACCATGGACGTCTACAGTGTAAGCAAACGGTATTAGAACAAGTCTCCTGGTTTCCTTTTCTAGACAGTGAGTAAGTTGTTAATATAGTGGCGGGCAAAGCACCCTGGACCAGAGCAGTGAGCATTGCTAGCCTGGCTGAGATCTCTCCTGACCTTAGAACTGATCCTAAACAAGTAAGTCAGAGAGAGGGTAGAAGGAATTCCACCTGTACTGTTGGGTTGTTCCTTTGCTTGAAGAATTTTGAGCCCATATTACCTATTTTACAAGTGAGCAAATGAACCATTGACTAGAGTGCAGCCTAGGACAGCTTTCTCATCCTCCACGGTGGTGTGTGCAGTCCTTAAATATGCTATAGCATCACAGTGGGGATAGCTTGGTATACAATGGCCCGTCTGGGTTCCTGCCTCTTCTCCCTCTCTCTTCCCTCTGTGGTTTCTCCAGTTTGCTTATAGTGTTTACCTATGAATTGAACAACCCTACCCCAGCAGAATAGGGGGTAATTTAGGGCTCTCTCTGGACAAGATCCCTGATATCAAAGGGGTTGGATAAAAAAGGCCCTTCCACTTTTTCTAACTCTAAAATTGTTTTCCAGCTGGATGAAGGAGGTGAAGTCAATGTTGTCTATGTAAGTGGACTCTAGAGGATTAGGAGGACAACACAGGAGACTTGAGGCATAGAAAATAAAATAAGGGACAGGGACATCAACTGAATCTGAATGTTGGACTGGTAGCAGCTTGGGAGGGTATAAAGCCTCTCAATGACAAAAGAAAGAAGAAGGAATGTGATGTTCTTCTTTTCAGAGTTCACAAGGTTAATAATAGCATAATGTTTAGTGATTAAGTTGCTGCATGTTCTTTAAGGGCGAATCTAGAAATTGAATTCATACTAGAATTGCATTTCCTCATTAGATCTTCTAGGATGGCATTGTTTGCCTTTTTCAATATTTTAGGCCGCTTTGTGCTTCTAAGGTACTGTAAAAGGTTATTGCCATAAATAATCATCAGGGTTTTGGTATTCTTGCCAAAAACATTTTCATTTTAATCAAAGCTAAGTATGTTTGGAAAGCTTCAGAACTTGATTAGAAAAGTTTTCAGGTGGGGATATTTGCTTAAAATATACCATCTCTTTAAAGTCATTGCCACACTTTCGTCCCCTTTACCAGTTATTCCATCCAACTGTCTTTTTTTCCCCTCCCATTAGGTAGTGACAGTGCTGTGAAATCTGAGATTTGTCCTAAGGTCAGGAGTGTGGAAGGAGCAGGGGTTCTGATCACAACTGATCTGCATCTTCTGAGACATTATTATCATCCTGAACTAAACAAAAGAGTAAGTGCTCTTAAGAAAACTGAAGGTAAGCTATGCTAAATTGAATGTACCTCTCTTTAACACTCCTTGTCTTTACAAGTCTGGAATCTCCCTCCAGAATGAAAATGATTCTTTTCTAGTCATCTGGCTATAAATCAATGCTGAGTACTTATTCTTAGAACAAAAGTACAAAAACTCTCTTAAAGAAAACATGTGATAAGCTGGTGGTTATGCGAAATGAAGGGTTACAGCAATCTAGTAGTAATTCCTTTTTTAATTTTAAAACCTAAAATAATTGGACACATCTTGCCCTCCTTTACACCTCTGCAAATCCTGTTATATTCAGCAAGGTTTTACAAAGAAGACAAAACTCATCCTTTGCAAATTAAGAAATGAACACGTAATGAGAAAGAAATTGGTTGCCTTCCATTTCCCAAAGTATTCATTTTCAGTAATGAAAATTTACTTTATCACCTTACACTTCATATCTGTCCAGGATTAGAATCTTGATCACAGGGTGTAGCTGTTGCAGCCACTGAAGTCCATTTGGTGGCGTTTAGTTGTTTGGTTTGGTACTAGTTGCTTACTGTACTGGAACCTGGAAAACATAGCAGTGCCCTCAAAATGTAGGAAGTGCCCAGGGTGATAGTTTGGTTCCCATTCTGTGCTGGATGAACGTGGGTTGGTCCTGGGAGACTTTGTGAGACTATTTGAGACTGGAATTGTAAAACTGAGCATCCTCAACAGTTTCGGCAAGATGCTGTGAGACTTCTGTTACTTTAAGGTACAGCCAGCTGTGACCAGCTGAATAATAAGGATGATCTCTTAAATACACTGAGGCATTGATGGGACTCCTGCGCACCTCTCTCAACTCCAGTGAAGTGAACAGAAATTACAGGTGTGCAGTACCTCATGGATAAGGCCCGACTGGGCAATTTGTACAGTCACCGTTGTCAGTGCAGAATTCCTAAAGGAAAGTTAATGCTTGGAATCCACATTACACTGGTCTAAGGGACTGATAAACAGCACACAAAGGGCAGCACATCAGGTACTGACTAAGGGACCAAAAGCATCACACAGAAAAAAACAAAATAGGCAGCTTGTGAGAGCCAGTTGTGATTTTGGATTCACGCAAACACTTAATGTGACTGTGGCATTTTTTCAAATTGTAATTTCCTCTTCACTATCATTATAGTCCTTGAAAAGGGATGACAGTCTACTACCTTCAGAAATGTTCTCTCTAAATAGTAATTGCTTATTTGCATGAATCCTTAACATGCTGTATTGTATAATTGCTGAAACACTGAAAAAATATTGAATATATTCCTGAACAAATACAATATGACTGTCTTCTAAAAAAAAAAAACAAAAACATATCTTGCTAATATTACTAATTGTATGCTTACAGTGTTGCTTGCCAAGATAATGAGGAAAATTGTACACAGGCTACTTTTAAATTACATGTTGGTGAAAAATCAATTGTTTTCTGTCTGTCATGATTTTGCCCAAAAGTAGAGTACAATTTACAGTCTTATTCTTCCATTTATATTATTTTGCTGTTGGCTGAAATTTCAGATATTCCGTGGGAAGGCTTTTTGTTTCTTCTGCACTTTTTTCCTTTGTGTTTTACTACTGATATTTTAAATATATGCTCAAAAAAAAAAAAGCAAAGCAAATACTTTACTGTGACAAGTAGAATGGTACATCCACACCATTATGTCACCATAAACTAACAGCATCGTTGCAGCTGAGTAAATGCTGAAAAATGTCAAACTTGAGATATTGTTAATAATTTTTCCTATGAGCATAGGGCTTAAAAGTAAAATATAATGCCAGACTTATTGTCTTCATGTCGCACCTCCATGATGAACGACTGTAAGATAGCTAAGTTTTAATTAAAAAAAAAAAAAGTCCTTTGACAGGTTTTCAGTGGTGGCTTTAATTGTCACAGCAACCATCATTTTATATGCTTTTTTCTTAACTTTCATCCTTGTATTTTTGATTTTTTTAAATGGAAAACATAAATGGTATTTTTAAAGCAGGGTTAATTTGAATAAAATCAGGAGGTATTGTTGTCATCTTCTGTGTTTGATCTATTTCACACTTTTTCTCTTGCAAGGGTCAGCAGAACTGGAATGCTCTTGTTATCAGAAAAAAAAGAAAAAGAAAAAAAAAAAAGCTCAATGCATGTGGTCTGCTCTTCTGGAGCAGAGGTCTTCTTTTGATCTGATGTTTTCCTAGAACAACAGGTCTTGGTCTCTGGGCAGACCTCTGAAGCACTCTGTTAATAAGGTTGAAAAGAAGAAGATTTGAATTGGGAATACAGTCTCAAAATCATCTATAAACTGTTTCTCTCTGATACTCAGTCCTTCATATTTTGAGTAGTATTTATCTAAAGTATATGTGAGCAGTACTCTCTTGTTCTTCCCAGAGTGCTTTGTAGAGAACATTGTCTTTCAAAGTTTTTTTCCTGTAAGTATTTTGGAAAATAAAATAAACATTTAGAGGAAAAAAAAATACTGTAGTATTTCACTATAATTTAATATTTATAATGGTGATAATAAAGTGGATGTAAAGCCGTCTAAAGACAACTTAAAATTCACCAGAAGTTTCACCTTCAAATGGCATCCAAATGCATAACATAAATTTTCAAGATTAATTTGATTAAAATGCAGCCATAAGCAGATATTTTTTCAACACTGTGAATATGGGTGGGTGAGAGAAAAAATATTTTAAGCTTGTTATGTTGTCAAAGCTGCCTAAATAAGTTTAGAGAGCATCTTTAATGGAAGGTTGTACTTAAAGGTCACTGTTATTACCTTATCAAAAGGTTAGTTGTTCCTAAATGTTCAAAACATTGCTGTGTTAGCTACACATCTCAAACATTGAGCAATCACTTTGATTAGTAGCTGTATATTGGTAAGCAGTCCCTGAGGTAATTTGATGCCCTGGGGGATGAATGCCCACAGAAACAGATGAAGTCAGATTAGCAAATCATTCACCTGCCAGCTGTTAGCACACAACAGTTTCTGAGGCTGTGATCTGCAGTGGTGTAAGTCAGTTTATTAGCTTCTTTGGATGTTTAGAGTCTCTTACCACTGTTTCTGAATATTTCCTCTGACAGTGGTAAGTTCTGAAAAATGCCTTCTTTTCAATTCTTTTGGCCATATTGGCTTAGCTGAGAGGAAATTAATGAGGGCCAACTAAAAAAACTACTACAGGTGATGAGCTATGTGTATAGTGTGCTGCTGTTATAGATTAAGCACAGTGTATTGCTTGACTACATGCACTCTGTTTTGCAATATAATGATTTTAAAAACTGTTGGTCCCTCCCCCAAAGATCTGCATGGCAGATGCACAATGATCACACAGAATCACAGAATTAAAGGGGTTGGAAGGGACCTCGAAAGATCATCGGGTCCAACCCCCCTGCCAAAGCAGGTTCCTCAGAGCAGGCTGCCCAGGTAGGCGTCCAGACGGGCCTTGAATATCTCCAGAGAAGTAGACTCTACAACCTCCCTGGGCAGCCTGTTCCAGTGCTCCGTCACCCTCACTGTGAAGAAGTTCTTTTGCATATTGGTGCGGAACTTCCTGTGCTCTGTTTGTGGCCATTGCCCATTGTCCTGTCCCCACAAACCACTGAAAAGAGGTTGGCCAAATCCCTCTGTCTCCCACACCTCAGGTATTTATACACATTGATGAGATCCCCTCTCAGTCTTCTTTTCTCCAGGCTGAACAGACCCAGGTTTCTCAGCCTTTCTTCATAGGGAAGATGCTCCAGGCCCTGTATCATCTTTGTGGCCCTCCGCTGGACTCGTTCCAGGAGATCCCTGTCTTTTTTGTAGCGGGGAGCCCAGAACTGGACACGGCACTCCAGGTGAGGCCTGACCAGGGCAGAGTAGAGGGGGAGGATCACCTCCCTTGACCTGCTGGCCACGCTCCTTTTAACGCATGCCAGGATCCCATTGGCCCTCTTGGCCGCGAGGGCACACTGCTGGCTCATGGTCAACCTGCCGTCCACCAGGACCCCCAGGTCCTTCTCCTCAGAGCTCCTTTCCAGCAGGTCATCCCCCAGCCTGTACTGATATGCCCGGTTGTTCCTTCCCAGGTGCAGGACTCTACACTTGCTCTTATTAAACCTCATTTGGTTTCTTCCTGCCCATCTCCCCAGCCAGTCCAGGTCTCGCTGAATGGCAGCACAGCCTTCTGGCATGTCGGCCACTCCTCCCAGCTTTGTGTCATCGGCGTACTTGCTGAGGGCAGACACTATTCCCTCATCAAGGTCATCGATGAATATGTTGAACAAGACCGGACCCAGCACCGACCCCTGGGGAACACCACTAGTCACAAGTCTCCAGCTGGACTCTGCACCGCCGATCATCACCCTCTGAGCTCGGCCAGTCAGCCAGTTCTCAACCCACCCTACTGTCCATTCCTCTATCCCACACTTTCTCAGCTTTGCTAGCAGGATGTCATGGGAGACAGTATCGAAAGCCTTGCTGAAGTCAAGGTAGATGACATCCACTGCTCTCCCCCCATCTACCCAGCTGGTGATGCCATCATAGAAGGTAACGAGGTTGGTCGAGCACGACTTCCTCTTGGTGAATCCATGCTGACTACTGCTCATAACATTCTTCTCTTCCAATTGCTTGGAGATGGCATCCAGAACAAGCTGTTCCAACACCTTTCCAGGGACAGAGGTGAGACTGACTGGCCTGTAGTTTCCCAGATCCTCTTTCTTGCCCTTCTTGAAGACCGGAGTGACATTGGCTATCCTCCAGTCTTCAGGCACCTCTCCTGTTCTCCAGGACCTTTCAAAGATGATAGAGAGCGGTTCGGCGATCACCTCTGTCAACTCCCTTAGCACACGTGGATGCATCCCATCGGGACCCATGGATTTGTGTGCACTGAGCCCACTCAGACACTCCCGAACCACTCTCTCGTCAACCAGGGGGGAGCCCTCCATTTCCCAGCCTCCTGCCAGGGTCGAGGAGTCCTGGGGGGGAGTCCTTGAAGCAAAGACTGAAGCAAAGAAAGCATTAAATATCTCTGCCTTCTTGGTGTCTCCCGTTACCAGGACACCCCCCTCATTCAGTAAGGGACCCACATTATCCCTAGTCTTCCTTTTACTGTTTACATACTTAAAAAAACCCTTCTTATTATCTTTTATCTCTTTTGCAAGCAAAAGATACTGTTACAGATGATACTGTACCAAATAATTTTTCAGCATTTGCTAGCTTTGAATGTGTTACATTCATAGAGCAAGGAAAAAAACTTTGTCAAGTATATAGGCCAAAATACTTGTTCCTAAAAATGAAAAATGAATTTATACGCTATGTGGAATTATATAAACTTTTGGTTTCTATCTTTGATATGGAAAAACTTAACCAGTTATTTTAATACTTAAAATAGGAAGACAATTTCATATCTAACCTAGACGTTACCTGTTTTGATTCTTATCCTGTTTCTCTTAGAGTTATCAATATGATTATTAGTGCAGATTTTTGGTGTCATTACTTTTTTCTGTAGTTGCTAGACTGTCTCTGTCTTTTCCATGGGAGGATTCAATATAACTTGCACAAAATGCAGACTTCAGAGATGTTCAAGAATCCATTTACAAAACATTATGTGGGAGGTACAGAAAAACATTTTTAATCATTTTGAAAATGTACAAGGTTATTATATGTCTCTAAACTCTTCAGCAATTTTGTACCTTTTTCTGAAATTGTATTTTCATGCAACTGATGTGCCAAAGTTGTGTCTTAGGAGGGTCCTTTCCTACCGCACTGAATTTGCAAGTGGCTGATGCTTTGAGGAGATGAGAACATCGCAGTCTTTTAGATCGTTGGTTGTGTGAAGTCACAAATTCACAGCTGAGATAACTTTGCATTGCCCACAGGATGCAGAGTCTGTTTTACGCTCTGATATGAGATCTGCTGTGAGAGTACAGCTGATTGGCTGGAGGGATGGGATTCATATGAAATATCAGAATGAAACCAAATGGTTGCTTTTACCCATGCACTAGGAAAGACTCCACAAATTTTAAGTCAGAATATTTACTACAACTGGCACCTGACCCCACTGTCTTTTTTCCAACAAGCAGTTATTCAGTTCATGTTTTCTTTTAACCTTCTTTAATCTATAAGCATTTAGATGACCTGTGACTCTGTTCTTGGTGTCTGAAAATGAGTCCCATATCATTTATTTTTATCCCCAAGCACAAAGACTGGAGTTCTAAGGGGATCACACTGAATACATCGTCTTTTCCATTTTTCTGCCTACAGAAAAGAGTTTGGATTATTGTTAGGGGGAGAAAAAGAAAAAAAATAAAAGGTAACCTCAGCATGATGAAAAATGAAACCTTCTAAATGTATGATAGGAAAACAGAGCATTTAAATGCCACACAGATACACAGTTCTTAACAGCAAAATAGCCTAAGATTACGTTACTAACTCTGTGAACAAGCTATGAAACAAGTATGTTCATGCTGTATGAAGAGACTTCAGTAAATTGTTTTGTTCAGGGATGAACCTGAAAGAAGGAGATCTGTATAGGTCTGAGCTCTCACTGTCAGAAACAGCTGTGTCTACAGAAAATGAATTTGATGTGACCATTTAAACTCATATGGTTCACTTAGACAGCAGTTTCTGGTAAGGTTATCTTAAAAGAGCTCAGATAATGACCTAAGGGCTGTTTTCATTTTGAGATGTGATTGACTTGAGCCCAAAATATAAATCTACATTGTTTCAGAGATCCTTGGTCTTGAGGTAACCATACTATTTCAGCAGTGTTTGTTATGTTTAGATATTTCATATAAGAGATCTGGCATTTGATTTTTTCAATTATTCACCTTTGAGGCCACTATAGTATTTTTTTTTATGGCCAGGAAGGAAGGAAGGCTGTCCTTTCTTCTCTCTTCTTTTGTTCTGGATTTTTTTTTAAATTTGTAAATGGCTCGCATACAAATTAAATGATTAGAGAAAAATAATTCTCTCTCCTTAGTGATGGCATCTGAATGAGCTGTTATTATGCAGGAATGGGAGCCAGTCAGTGCTCAAATGTGGTCGAGAAAGAAAAGCACAATATTAGAGACCATTAGTAAAGGCACAGTGAGCAGAACTGGAAGTGGTATGCCACTGTATAAATAATGTTTTTCATGCCTAAATACAATATAGCATTCTTGTTATTCCACCTCAGAAATGAGCTAGTAGAATAAAAAAGTCATAGATAAGAGCAGCAGAGATGACCAGAGTTGTGAGATGGATTGAACAGACTATTGCACTTCATCATGAAAAAAAGCAGTATGACTAAGGAGGGATATGATAAGGTATGTTGGAAGTTGAAAAGGTGATACATAAGGAATGATTATTCACTGTCCTTCACAATACAAGAGGTTGAGGGTACCAAAAGAAGTTACCAGACTTGAAATTGTCAGCTTTAAAACAAACTAACAGAACTCAATGAGTAAAGCTGGAAAGCATAAATGATGTGAAAATTAAATGGCTAAATTAATAGTGAATAGAATCATTGGCTGGAATCAGACACGATGGTCTACTTACAGACTTGGGCTCCAAAGGCCCCTAAACTATTGATTTCTAGAAGATTTGGCAACAACATAAAGGCAGAGTGTGTCTTCTCTTTGCTAAACATGTGCTGTGACCATAGTTAGACACAGGTTAATGGAGCTTTTGGTCTGTTTCAGTGAGGAAGAAACTTCCTGTATTCCTATAGGTCTTTAAACAGTATCCCTTTAGGAATTGCCACTTATGCCCTTAAATAAAACCTCACTTACTGCTGTCTTTCAAATCAATAATGGGACAGTGATCACAGCTTTCATTACTCTCTGCGTCCTTAGACGTAGCTCTGACAATTGCCATTTGTATTTTATCTGAGATTGGACAGGTAGTGGTTGATGTGTACACATTTCCTTTTCCTCAAGCTGACATGTATTTAATTTAGTTCTGGACTTTGTTCAGCTGCTTTGTGTTGCCGAAATGCTCTAGAGGGTGAGCCTACAGCCACAAATCTTTCCAAGTTTGTGTTCAATTTGCAAATCCTATATTTGTAGCTGAAAAAAAAAAAAGAAAAAAAAAAGCTCTCTCTGTTCTCAGTGGGAGTGTTTGTCAGACCTTTTTTGGCAACAGCAATAAGTAGTTTATGGTCAATTTCATCTAACAGTGGCCTCCCATAAATAAAGATGTGAAACCTTTTACACTCGTTGACTAAGGCCAAAGAGGCTTTTTCTTTTTGCGCACATACTTTGCACACTTACGCATTTCAGACACTAAAAGAAAAAGACGGCATTGGTCTCCAGTTCTGGCCACGCTGCTGAAAGCCTGTATGATGACATGAATTCCTTTGTGTCTGTAAAAATTTGCCTCTGAGTTTGTTGTACCTTTCGGCTATCTGGGATACTCCCATAGTCTGAGAAACTGAATGGCACCTTAACTCAAGATTGCCTCATTCATTGGACCTGGATGTTAACACATCCTCAGCAGTGGTTCAAATAGCTCTATGAGATCCAAAGTTGGCAAACTGAATTTATACTCCAATGAGTCTGTTCATTACTTCCTTATACCTGCTGTTGGGAAATGCATGTACAGCACTGGCCTCCAAATATTGTGCCTTTTTGTTGAGCTATCTTCTTTCCTTATTATATTGCTTCTGTTACAGGCAAGTCATGTTTTGTTTATCTTCTGCCTATTAGATTTCTTTCTTAGTATATTTTGTTCTCCCTTGTTTCCCACTCACTTACTCCTCTGCTTGAGCTACCTAGAATACTTAATCCAGTTCTTCTTTTGAACCTACAAATCAGAATCTCATACAGGTGATATCCCTTTCTATAATCAAAAATTGGTTGTTCTCTGATGAAACTGTTACTAGTAATAGTATGAACTGCGGGAAGAGGAAATTATGCCTCCCAACCAGCAGCAAAAGTGCTTTTTAGTGGGATTTGTTTGTTTGTTTGTTTCATTTTTTCCTCTCAAAATTTGTAGTAGATATCTGTAACCCAATCAAGAGATGGACAGCAGTTTGTATCAATTGTTTCTTGTAGACTTTCCCATCTCAGTAGCTAGAATAAAATATTCTATACTCTCCCCCATTTAGTTTGAATGCATATATGAGATCTTGTTGTGCACAGTGTACAGTGTCTGTCTTAACTGGTGAGTCAAACAGCAAGTAACTCAATGAACCTAGCCAGCTGGTCTTGAGAAGACCAGTATAGGCATCACAAGATGGAGATGAGCAAGTTGATATGTATCTGAGTGTTCATAGCCCCTCAGAACATCTTTAGATATGTTTCTTAGTCCTTTAGTCCTTAGTCCTTAGTTCTTTAGTTTCAGTCCTCTGTTCTTCTGTTGAGTTTACACTTCATATGGAATAATGGAGAAGAATTATTTTAACCCTGTACTGGGCACTTTCTATCTCAATACATTTATTTTCTTTTCTCCCCCATTTTTTGTCAGTGTATTTCTCTGTAAGTCTGCATCTTTCTGCCTGAATGGTAAATGCTTAACCATTCCTCCCCATGAGCATTCAAATATAACCTGCTTACCATGATATTGAAGGCAACCTTGTGCTTGCCACAGCCAGTTTTCTCCCGCTATTTCTCAAAAAATCTGATTTTGATGTCTGTTCCTTGGGTCCCTTTTGAAGCATGTTTGATTGCTTGTGCCATCAGGTTACTAGAAAGGACCTGGAGAGGTCGTTAAATTCTTCCTCTTACTCTAAGGCAGAAACAATTATATCTGTGTCAGTCCTGAGAGATGCTTGTATGTTTTGCCCTAAAATATTTCCTAACATTTCCTGTGGAAACTCCATAGCTTCTGAAGGCAGACTCTTGTACTTCACCATCCTTACCTTTACAAGTTTTTCTCTGCAAATCTGAAAATCCCAAGAATCACTTCATTGTTATTTCATCTTCTAATGGTCATGAATGTGGGGACCATACTGTAAAGAAGATGATGAGAACAATAGCTTTTTGTATATTTAGCACTATTATATAAGCAGTCCTTTACCCCAGCATTTTTTTTTTAAGTAGAGTAAAACAAGGACCAATTTGTTTAACCTGCCATTTAATTCCTATTTTTACACCTCAGAGTCTTCTCAATGTTTTTCCCCTGAGTTTTCCAGTTAGTTACACCTTTTAGTGAGGTATTTGTGTACACCCAATACTTTGAAGCCATCTGAGGTTGGGTAAGGCTGATGTGTTGTATTCTGTGTCTTGCAGTCCGTATGTCTATTAATACCTCCCAGTACGAGCAGTCTTTACACAGTGTTGTAATAGCATGACATTGTTGACGGGAAGGCAGTTTGTGATGATTATAATTCTGTTGTAATAATCTTGTTATAAGTCTGTTACAATCGATTTTCGCTTGCTCCTGTTGAATTGTAATCTCCCTTACCCTCAAAATCTTATGTCTGATTTGCCAGGATCTTTTTGAATTCTGTACTCTACCCTGTATGCTGTGTCCTTCACAGTTTGATGCCATAAATAATATTTAATAAGCAAATGCTATATTCAGTCATCAAGCAGTTATTAAAGATATAGATTGATACTGTACCTAAGAAGGAGTCCTGTGAGTTGCCATGTAATGATGCCCTCAATTTTAACATTAAGTTTTCAATAACTACTTTGATTTTTCTAACCAACTTTGCAGCTTTGGCATATTTCTCTAGACATTTTAGTACCTCCTGAGTTGGCTGATAAAATGTCATGTGAAGTAAATCCTTACTAAAGCCAAGATGCACCAGTCTGCAACATCTGTTTTTCTGTCAGAGAAGGAAAATTTGGTCTGGTCTGATTTATAATATATCTAAAATCTGTCATTCATTTCCCTGTTATGTTTTGTGGTTTGTTTTATTTTTCTTCCAGGTGTTTTCAAATATTAAATGTATCTGAGTATTCAAATGGGAATTGAAATCAAACTTGACTCACCCTTTTTTCCTTCCTTTTTTTGTTTTTTGTTTTTTGTTTTTCCTTTTAGGGATAGTTACTGTACTTTCTCTCATCTGGTCTTCCTGTATCTCACCCAGCCTCCCAGGGATGAACAATATATTCTTCAGGTCATCATTTAATTACATGAAAAAGCCCCAAAATGCATGTGTCCTAGGACAACCTGTTCCAGTACTTACTACTGTCATGGTGAAATAGTTTTTGCTTTTGTCCAATCCAAACCTTCGAAGCTGCAATTTATGGCTGTTGTCCCTTGTTATGTCAGCTACCAGTACTGATTATCATTTGTTTATTTAGCATTTTTCCCACTAAGGGGATTGTTATGGTTGGAGTCTCTATGCTCACCTATCTCAGGCTTATAAATAGAATTTTTTTCTTGGTTTTCAAAGGAGAAAGCATTTTAGGTGAAAAAACCCTCAAATATGAAAACCCAAATATTTACCAGTTTTATTTCGTCAATGATAGCTGGAGTAAGTGTTACTTGAGCTACCAGAGACATAAAGAATGCATTTAACACAATGTTGTGGGCTTTTGTAGGCCATTATGTTATGCAAAGTGATCCTGTATTTACTGAGAACTTGCACATAATTGCAAAAGGCTGGCTATTTTTTCTGTATTTTTTTTGTCTGTCTTCATTTCTCTTAGCAAGGAGATTGATCCAAACAAAACTGAGATATTTTTGTTGAAATTGAATTGTTTTTTTATTTAATTTGTAGCTACTTCTCTGAGCTCATCAGGCAGAGTCCCCTGATTGAGATGTTACCCAATTACATGGGAAGGAAACAGTGGACCAGAAAAATACCTTCCTCCCTTGATCATGACCGTACTAGTGCTGCCTGATTGGATCCTAGTATTTTAAAGCATTATAGCCCCGATTTAGTGAGTGCTTAAACTCATGTATAACTTTAATCATTTGAGTAATTACACTGATGCTAAACATAAGAGGTGAAATTGGATTCGTGTCCTGAGAGGTTTGTCTCATTTATATACTGTGATTTGTTGTATGCAAACAGAGCTAAATCCCAACTCAAGGAAGATCACTGCTCTGCTTACATTCCAGCTTCCGTGCATCATCAAATGGAAAGCAAATAAAAGGTTAAATTACAACTCTGAATATTTCTGATGTGCAAAATTCAGTGACAAATCTGTGATATTTTTTGAAAACCTGAGATGCTGAAACTGTTTCTGAGTTAAAGGAGATATTTTTTTTTTGAGTTCCAGGGATATTTTTTACAGCTCTATCCATTACAATATGAGCACGTCTTATTTCATGCAACACTAACTTAGAGATGCTTTCCTAAGGAGAACTGATTACTTTATTTGTTTTCCTTTAGATAGTGCCAATAGTAAGTCAAGCATAAAGTTTGTTAAGCTCTGCTAATTTTTTGTCATCCTTGGGAACTGTAGATGTACATACATACTGTAGATGATTTGTAAAATTTCATTTTGAAAAATAATAAATTTTGATTTGAAAAATCTGAAAAATGCCTAGATCTTATCAGGAAACCTTTGTGTCTTGTGAACTGTCTTCATAGCTCAGTTGTAAAAAAATGATGATGGGATTAATTCTTTGTATTTGTTGCATAAGCTTCAGACTTGAGGTCTCGTGGGCAGAGAGGTGTTGCAAGTGGTGTTCAGAAGCCTGTAGCACGTATATGGAGGCATTTCTGTAGTATCCTTTGTCTCACATCTCTGAGCTGATTCTGCAACAGTTCAAGAGCAAAGAAATGGGCATCTTAAGGGCATGGTATTGGGTTTAAAGATGGTGCAAATTCAGCTGTTTTTATCTTCAGAGAATCTTCTTTTTCATAACTAATTCCCAAGTTTACTGGAAGTGGAAGCAGCAGTATCAAAGTCCTTAGTGAAAAGCAAGTCTCTCTATGAATTTTTGGATCCAGGAGTTATGGAAGGATTGAATGTGTCATAAAAACAATGTACCTGTCAGTCATAAACCCCATGTAGTGGAAATGTACTTTCTCATTCCTGTGAAAATGGTTATATACAATGGATAGTATGTGCACATTGTAAAAGGAATACAACATTTTTGTTTTTCTTTAATATCCTGGCAGTGTAATTTAAGTGGCTATGAGATGAAACTGCCAAAATTGGGATAGCTGTACAAAGACTGGGACTAATCTGAATCCTCTCTAAAATCCTTGTTTAGGTAACACTGTCCAGAAATGAAATTGTCACACCTTAGATAAATCAAGCAGCAACTGAAAAATAGTTTACCTGAAACCTGTGGGAAAATAATAAGGTGAACTTATCAAAATCAAGCTCTTCCAAAATGTAACTGAAAAGCACAGTTTTCTTTTCTGCCTGCAAAATGAAAAGTTTCTGTTGAATTTACATTAATATATAAAAAAAAAAAAAAAAAAAACCTCCAGTAAAATGGTAAGAGGTTTTGTATATCTGCCAGTAAGAAGTGAAAATACAGGTACAGATCCTGGGGCTTCCACATGGAAATACAATGCAGTTTGAAAAAAAAAAGTTGCCTTTGTTGTTCTTGGGTTGTCATCCTTTGAAGACACTTTGCTGTTTCTGTTTCAATGGGAACAGCAGTTCTAACAGGCCCTTAGCAAACACAAAACTTCTGTCAAGGACTAAGTGGGAGGAATGAAAAAAACTACTGATGTAGGTATAGATCTGAATTGTCTGCAAAAACTATGCTATTCAGATAGTTGATATCTCTGATACACATTTAATGAAGCAAGGCATACTAAATAATCAGCTTAATCAAGAGAATTAGATGTATTCCTACATGCTTTAGGTAGATGAAGGAAAGTCTGTAGTCAACGGGCCAGATCCTTAGATGCAGTAAATCAACACATCTCCATACATACAGAGGTGTCTTACAGCTTCATGAAATTCTGAAAGTAGTTAGGCACGTGCTTAAGTTCTTCTCTAAAACTGGAACGGTACTTAGCTAAAGTTAAGGTGGCCTCAACTGCCAGTGATGTATTTATCACACTGTAGAGTCTTCAAATAAAACAAGAGTGATGAGCAGTTTCTTCTTCACTTTTAAATAGGTTGTGTACACATTGTGTACGTAAAAAGAGTATATTATAGATACATTTTGTGTAGTATACGTCGTACACGTCTGTAAATATATTTTTAAAGCTTTTCTCTAACACCGAGGAAGAACTAGATTTTATTTATTTATTGTAGAATTAAAACTTAGCTACCTATTCAGTGTTAGAAATGTTCTTTCTTTTTTGGGGGAAATGGGGAACAAATTCCACCTTGTGGTAAAATAATTAAAAATATTTCTAATGACGGAATGAAAATTTTCATAATGCACACTTACCTCATCAATTTTTACTAAGAAGTATGGGCTTAGAAAAATATCCACGATCTTTCTTTTTATTAATCTACAAATTAAAAAGTTTTGTTTTGAATGCTAGTAAACTAATTCTAGAGCTATTTCATATCTTTATAGTCATTTTTTGTTTATTTTCATATATTTCAGTATGTTCAGTTAAGGGTTTTCCTATAGCACCTCTCCTCAGCTTTGCTAGGAGGGGGAGGAGAAGCCCTTTTTATAATTTTTGTGTTGGTCTTTCATTTTTCAAATCTTAGAGAAGGCTAATGCGAATACTGATATCGAGAGTTGATAACAAACATGTTCAGGAATCAGAAAGTTCTATGCATACCACTTAGGTTCTTATATTTTTTTCTGTCTTGTCTATATATCAGGGCTAAATAGACCCTTTGTAATAGGCATCATTCATCTAATGTATGACAATCTCACATTGTTATTTGCCTTGATAGCACAGGGCCTCTTTAAGTCCTGAAAGACCTTGTGATGGGACGTAAGCAGGGAAGAGAAGAGAGATCTCTCAACAGAGGGATGTTAACTGTGCTTTCCTTACTTGTTTGTCAGATTCAGCTGTGTGGCCACCAAAATGTCATCTCATGCATAGAGTCGTTACTAGAGAATTTGAGCACCGTTAGTCTGGGGCATCAGTCAGGTTTTCCTTGGGCCTGTATGTATCCAGAACTAGACAGAAAACACTGTAATCACGAAAGATGGGTTGATAACCTGAAAAGAATAATATTCTCATCACATAGAATAAAGATTTCGCAAGTAAGGCATTGGAGCTTGTGAAGTTTCTTTCAAAGTACTAAAAATGGTTCTTTACATGTGAAAAGCCCGATACAAGCTTATTCATTTCCTCAGTTCACCAACTGGCCAGTCTATTCCAGTTTATTCATTAGTGTTAGGAGTCTTGATTTCAGTGCCATATAATTCTCATTATTTACACCTTATCTTATTTTCGTTTTAATTAAAACCCTATGCTTTAATAACATCTCTCTCTGGAAATGATTCATTCTTGCTAGATCATGATTTTTTTTCCTGTGAGTGAGCATGTGTTTTATGAATTTGTATTTGTGTATGTGTGCATATAAAACCTAAAAGTTATTGCTTTTAAAGGTACACCTTGTTTTACAACTTCTTCTGCTAAGTTTCATGGCAAAGGTTGATGTGATGAAATCATCAGCCTTCAATGTCTCCACTTCCTCTGGTCCATCTGTAGCCAGACATGTATGGGATCTTTGAATCTCTACTGTTGTGGTGTACTTTGCAAAATGATCTTTTTTGTCTTGGTATTTCAGTTCAGGGCCTGCCTTCAGGCCTTTAAAATATCTGTGATCTCTTATCTGCTGGGCCTGATGTTCTCTGTGAGCAAGCTGCACAAACTCGTGCACAGAGCATAAATGTCGCTATTGTTGATGATTTTTCTTTGTCAGGTTTGGAGGGGGTGAAGGGAGGAGAGTAAATCAGAAGTGTTTACAAATGTCTAGTAGTCTATTTATATACTTACTCATTGGTGTCCGCAATCAGCTGGAGAGGCCTTCACTTGGGATAGCTGATATTCCTGGAGGAACTGAAGCCAGCAGTAATTTTTTGATGACTTCCCAATTCAAGTGCTGTTCCTTGATGCACTTAACCTTGAAGCGTACACAGAGATGCTAATGAAATTCTTTGTAAATGCTGAATGTTGTCATTATGCAGCAGTTTTATTACAACCAAAGCTGTTATGCACTGTCTTCACAGATTAGCGGTATTTGGGCCTGTCTTATGTAGAGGTTGAAGCCAAGAGACTCTCAGACCAAAGATCCTGGAGAAAGCTGAAGCCCAGCACTTCATAAGCCTTTCCTCTGCCTTCTCCATCCCCATCATTACCTCTGCCATGCTGGAGCAAAGTCCAGACTAATGCCCTCTGTGGCATTTCGGTCTGGTCTTGCTTTCTGCTTTATTAGTAAGACTTACCTCATTAGTTAGCAACAAGCATACTTTCTCCCAGTCTGATTTCCTGAATACTACTGGCCTTAACTTTCAATCAGGTCCCCTAGTATTGACCCTGATAAAATGCTGGAGTTTAAAAAAATGTGTCTTAGCTAAAGCTAGTCTTCTAAAAGCATTCATTTTGATATAGGGTTAAAAAGAGGTGGATATTCCAGATCTTCTTTTGCTTCTTCTTTTTTTTTTTTTTTCTTTATACTCATTATTTTTCATTTCATTTTATTTCAATTCATTTTTAAGTTCTAGCTCTTGACTTTGGTTTTGCCTTTTCCTGCTAGATTAAGCAGCTTTGTGCAACCCAGTATTTTTCCTTATTTAAGACATTTGTAGACTGTAATCAAGCTACCTTTCAATTTTCTTTCTGATAAGTTAAACAGATTGAAATCTTTGTTTCTCAGTGTAAGGCACTTTCTCCAGACCTAAACTAATTTGTCTGGCTTCTTTTTCTCAAGTTCTTCAATTTGTCAGCAACTTTTAAGAAATGAGGATGCCAGAGTTATTTGCAGTATTCTTGTTTAAATTTCTCAAAAGCTATATACAAAGGTAAAATTATTTTCTGCGTCCTACTCACTACTTCCTTGTTTTCTAACTCATTCCTACAGCTTTATAAAATTGCACTTCTGAATTTCATTTGCACTTCAGATTTTTATTTATGCAAAATTCTGTTTCAAGGTTATCAAAACTCCATGAGTGCAGATCAAATTCAGAAACTAGATTCTGCCCAAAGAAGGAGCGAAGTGTTTCAGGATACTACACATTTCAACTATTTTTTAATAGAAAAAAGCTTTAATTTCTCATTGGAAAACTGACCTGTGTTTTAAAGGATGGGAAGAAAGGATTTTTAAATGTTTCAGTTGATTCTTTTTTTTTTCTTATATATTGTTTCTACATATTCTCCTACATACACATACCGTGACCAACACCAGCCAGCACAAAACCAAAATGGTTTGCAACTTTTGCATCTGTGCCAGTCTAAATCAAGGAGGTGAGAAGTGGGTGTAGTCTAGAACTTAACTGCACAGATAGAGACGTATAGTACTGGTGCAAGCTGGAGAAGAATAACTTTGCAGCATATTAGAAAAACTGATGATCTTAACACTTGATGCAAGGACTAAAGAGAAAAAATAGCACCAAATTCCTTTTGGAAGACTGTAAATGTAGCTAAATTATAATATTCAGGCAAATACTCCCAACTTGTTGCAGGGACTAAACAGACAAAATGGTGTCAAAACACTTGTAAATAAAGTATAGCAAAAGATATTCAGGAAGTAGTCCAACTTTTAACTTGCATTTATGTATTCTTACGTTTTACAGAGATGAGAGTCTAAAAACCAGCAAAACAAATCCATACTTGCACCATCACTTGTAGGAAGAGATTGGGCTTTATAATAACGCTTCTAGGGATAGAACATGCAACAGCAGCATTGCTGTTGCCGGTGGTGGAGGAGTTAAGACCTTGAATAGTGGAGGCTGAATTTCTTTGCTTTGTCAAGATAGATAGAATCATTAACCAGGTGATTAACAAATCTAATAAGCACTTGGATTTTTATTTTAGATCCTTGTCTGCTGTTCTTGTAATATTTGTAGCAGAAATTTGTCGGCAAGATGGAGAAGGAAAAGGCTGCCATCAAAGGCTTTATTTCTTTTCCTACCCTGTTTCCCTTTACTACCTCATTTCATCTTGGAGGGATTTTTTCCTTTTCATTGTGTCACATTGGAGTATGGTTATTTTGCAGAACTAGGAGAGGCTTGCAGAGAGGATAAAATATTTATTATATTAAAAACCATTTACTTAGTGCTGTATATGTCTTTTACCTTACTGCAAATCCTTACTGATGTGAACAGGCTATTTTCTTTATTAATGGCTTGAAAACTAGTCTGTCCTTTGAAAGGAGTTTTACTGTCAGGTGACCACACTGAACACCATGTTCCTCCGGAAAAGAGCAATGCAGGTGAAAAATGGCCACTGATTCTGGGCTTCCTAAGATCCTTCTTTTCTAGTGCAGCTCACATGTGCCAGTGGAGACATCATGGCATGCAGCTGTGTGACACCCTGCCACATGATACGCTGGAGGTGGGTGATGCCCCACTTTCTAGCTCGGAGTGGGGATAGGACTCGGCAGAGTTGAGGGGTCAGTGTGGGTCTCACAGGCAGTGAGGAACGGTTGTTAGGTATGTACTTTGTAGTAGCTAAAGTGGAGGGTCATGGGGTCTTTCATCTCCTGAGTTTCAGTCCCTTTGCCCTTGGGTGTAATGTTCTGTAACGTTCATTTGATTTGCTTGACTGTGCCTTTGAATTCAATGGCAGAATCTAGAGCCCAGAATACTTAATTCCAGTACTTAATGAATACGCCAAATATTCAGTTTATTAAAACATCTCTACAATTCCTGGGCTATGTAGCCCATCGCCTTCATACTTCATAGCACAGATTAACACCTCCTGAAGAAATATAGCCACTGACCTGGCAATGCAAGCATTCTAGGAGGATTCCCCAAAATGCTGGAACAAATTCAAAGTTATAGGACGTCCTAAGATAAGGTTAACGTTATAGTTAAAGGTTATTATTTAAGTTCAACAAGCAAATTCAACACTACTTTGTTAACTGGTTAACAGTAATATAATGATGAATTCAGTAAGATGTGTTGTAATATGCTATTTAAAATGAAAATGTTCTGGGTCTATTACGAGCTAATTTATTATATTCATAGGGAAACTGCTGTAAAATTAATGTTGTGTCGTGCTTTAATATTATCATCAAGGAATATTAGTTTTAATGAACAAAGATAATGAAAGAAAGTAGGAAAAAGCAGGAGAAAAAATAATTAAGCCACTGAGTTTTAAAATTCATCACTTTTTAGTGTTCTGTAAATGAATAAATAAGTGGTAGAGTTGATTACTGTGCTGCTGCAGGAGCTAAAGTCACAATAAAATCTAAGGCTGAATTTAAAAACCCTGCAGACTCCTACTGAAGCCTCAGAGTGGCAGCTGCCAGAAAAAGCAAATTAACAAAGCTACCTGCACCTTCCTGAACTAACTGGGAGGTGACGTTTGCCCAGGTGGCAGATGTAGCTAAGACAACAGCCTGTGCTGCTGGAGACCAGTGTTCACCATGGTGTAAGCTGCGATCAATCAAATGTATAGCAGGGTACAGTCACAGGTCTATATGAACACCCCTTTTAATACCACAGCAGTTATCCAGCACTGTCTTGTAGATGGGTGGTGTTAACTTCAGAGGGTTGTCCCTGTGACTTCTGGAGGCACCTTCGGGTGTTCTGGACCTGAATCTTATACTTGGTATCTGGAAGAAAAAACTGTGGTGTATCAAAGAACAGAAATCCAGCTGTCCTTGTAGGCTCCAAAGGTAACTAGGCTTTCTTTCCTTGCCTAAGAAAAGCACAAAAAGGAAAGCAGCACTGTATCCCATGTAATTCCTGTGTTACGGGGCAATAAATAGTTCACTTCCTTGCGCTGGCAGAATTTTCTATGGCTAAGCCTGACATCTGGAGTGCTGTTTATTATGTGAATGGGAGTGGGGAGGTAAGAGGATGCTTTCGTTCTAAATCAAGGTGTGTGAATGTTGTTAGGTCTGATTATAAACAGACTTTTATCTCCTGCTCCAGTCAATTAACTGTTGATGTCTGGCATGCTGTAAATGCCATGAAGCTGTAGATTTTTCAGCTACACTGAGATACACTCAGTTGTCAGTACACTCAGTACTGATTTTCCTCAAATCATCTTTTCTGCACAGAGAGGTTCCTTTTCTTATTGTGCTACGTTATTTCTGCTCTGAAGCAGAGGCTCAGATCCTTTGCTGATACAATGACATAGCTACCCTGAAGTTAATGGAGCTATGGTGAGCCACACCAGTTGAAGATTTGGCCAGTGGGAAAATTTTTATTACAGAGCTCTCTAAAAGGGAAAGATAAACTGGAGAACACCAGGAAAGGGGTATTTAAAAAGAGTGATTTCAATAATTTGATTTCACAGTTTGCTCTGTGATACCAATCATCCCACTATGTAAAAAAAGCTAAAGGTCTCTCAAACAAATCTTCTTTTCTTTCTCCCCTATGACATTATCTTTGCCTGATCAAATGTGTCCTAAGTCTCTCTGTGAACAAAAGTTGCACACTTTGAAACTCACTTCTTAATGCAAATCAGCTTGCTTGTTTTCAGCTTCATAATCCTTTCCACGGCAACAGCCTATCAGGATGTCACAGATAGAAAATGATGACTTTTGATGAGTAATAAGCAGCAGGGGCGAATGAATCCTTCAGGAAGGAAAGGAGAAAAATCCTCTTTAGATTAGATCTAACAAAAACAGCTGAATTTACCAAGCATGTAATTTAAACCCAGTGATGGTATTTGCAAAGTTTACTTGGTCTTAAACTCCCTTTACGTACTCTCTGTGCATGATGCAGCATAACTTCCTAGTCCACTGGGTCCCCATCAGCACAGCAGCTGACAGTGAGAGCCCTGGAATTTGTCCCAAAAGAACATGAAAATCTGGCAAAGCATTCCTCATGAATGAAACCAATGAAACACGGGAGAAATGTTTCCGTGGGGGAATTAGGTGGAGTTTAATGTCCGTGTACTTTTCTGCAGATTTTTACTTGGTAGCGCCTAGGCATAGGAAGCTTTTGTCTCTTCTGTCAGAATTTTCTGCCACTTACTGCTTATTCAGAGGGTGTTTTCCTAGTTACTAGAGGCATAACTAACAACTAAAGGATATTTCTTGCTGCAGGGAGAGTATTTGAGCGACTTAGAGATTTTGTCTTGCTTTTGCTTAGGGTTTATGTTTTTTGAAAGGCTTAATACAGAAATATTGGGGAACTAGAGTCCTGAGCCCTCCCTGAGGCAATGAGTGCTAATGATTAGGCTGGGTGGCCTCCAGCCAAGGGCACTTCAGTGATTTTTAATGTTAATATGTTGCCGCTATTAAAATCTGAGTGTTCATTTGCCTTAGGGTTGCACAGAATGTAGCACACACCCAAATATCCTCCCCGAGAGGGGGAGATGTATGTGTTTTTAACAGGATCTATGCTGGTTTTAGGTCTTTGAAGAACTTTGCATACTTGACTATGGCTGTAGTCACGGCAGCCCATAAGAGGCACCAAATAAGCATGCGGCTTCGAAAGGAAACAGGGAAACAATAGAACTTAAATTCAGCCTTCCTCTGTTGAATTCCCTGATGATTTCCTTCTGGCAGGAGCAGTCTGTGCTTTCTCAAGGAGGTGATGTAGTTCTGTGAAACTTCATGCTGGCTGCTGATGAGCGGCCCCTTATGATGGAAGAAGCATGATTCTTCCCTTGTTATTTCACATCATGTTGCCTTTCCCACATCTACATTAGCCTCAGGAAGGAGTGAAGCCTATTTTACATTCTCTGGCAACCTAAAGCAGCCATGTTGGTGACAATCCCAAATACTGTCCTTTTGTCTTTGGGAACCATTAGTATCTTTGTCAGGCAGCTGATTGTTGGTGTTCCTGTATCTGTTATGCATGTGCTTGGGGCTTGGAGTTAGATGATCTTTCATGTCCCTTCCAGCCATTCTGTGATTCTATGCACCCAGTGGTAGACAGCACCTTACTTCAGGTAACAAACATTTAAAAAACTGGTAGGGATGGAAGGGGAGAAATCTTGTCTTAGAACATCAGCACGCAGTTTTCGTTGTCATTTGGCAGAGGCCACAGTGCTTATGTCTTTCAGAGCAGAAAAAATTACTCCACTGGAGTACATATGCCAACCTGGACTGCCTACCATTTTGACATAAATCACCATTCACATTTTTGATAATAGTTTTACGTGATGGAGATTGGGGAAGAGGTGTTATCCATTGGTAAGCTGATGATTTAAGAACAGACAGTGGAATATGGTGATACTGGATGGAAAAATTAAAGCAGTTATGAGTAATGCCTTTGAAGAATAAGGTGCTTAGGTTGTCGATGTACTGCAAAAAACAATGAAATGATGTGCTTTAGTCATAATGGCATTGAATAAGAAAGGCTTTGGTAGAAAGGAGTCAAAACTCAGACATGACTATAGACATTGCTGGATGAGTTTTGGAAAAACAGGGAATGCAAAAATAATAATCTCTAGCCAGCTTGCATTTTATTCTAAAATACTTCTTAGGATGTGTCTTGCAAACTTCTGCACAACCAAAAGAAACTATTGTCCATGGGGCCATGTCCATCTCCTCTATGCTTAGTCCTGCAAGACTCTGCCAGCACCCCTCATGTGCCAGCTGACCTGTCTTGGCTTTTACCTACTGAATGGAGTTATTAGTGGAACTTGCTAGCCTGCTGTGGGTATTGTGGGGCAAGACAGACAGGTGAGCTCTTTAGCAAGCACGGGTGGAGACTGGAGAACCTGTTGGCCTCCACAGAAGTGAGGGGAAGGCAACTTCCCAGCTCATGGAGTTCATGAAACTGCAAGGATAACCTAGAGGAGGAACTAAGAAATGCTCTTTAGCATATGGTAGGTTTTCTTCTGTCCTCCCCTGTATACAGAATAAACTTAGCAATTATCTCATCTTTGTGTGACTTAGGGAACAAAGATTTAATAGAACCTCAAGTCAGGGGCTTACTTCTTGTCTCTTGCTTTCTCTGTCCTCTAATATTTTTATCTGCAGGTTATGCCAAAACTGTGCCAGTTTACACCTGGTGAAAGTTGGACCCTGAAAGGGGCAATCATAGCCCAGGTTCCTGAGAATCTGTTAAATGCTTTGACTTTCTGTATGAATGTCCCCTCCTTTCCCTGGTGTCCATAGTGAGGCGAAACAGAACAGGCACATGCAGAGGCCTCTGAGAGGCCAATCCCAATGCAGTGCAAGAGTCACCAGTAACTGATTTGGACACTGGATAAAAGCAATGGGAACAAATTAAAGGCAGCAACATTGTTTGTGGAAGTGGGCAGGTAAAATCTGGAATGACTCCTCAGAAATTAGGCTGGGTTTTGAAAAAGGCTTTAAAAACATAAATAAGGGTCTTCAGTCACCACTTTTTTTAAATTTTTATTTATTTATTTTTATTTTGTAGCCATTTTAAGATTTTATGGCAGACCTTCATTGGGTCCTGTAGGATTTTTCTAGTCTGATGCAGAAACAATTGACCTTAATACATGGAGGGAAAAAAAAAATAAGCACCACTTTTGTTTTAGTACACAATTTTAGGGACCAATTCCATCATATTCATTCCAAGTGTCAGTATTAACTGAGTGCGATGATACTCAAATTCTCAAATTGAGATAAAATTTGCACATATAATGATCATGAACAAATTGGTACTAATGGATTTCTATGAATTTGAAGGAACAGGATTTGGCTAGAGCCTGAAACATCCAATTTATATACACAAATTGTAGGATATAGGCTTGAGGAAAAACTCGAGGATTTCACAGAATGCCTCTTCAGACTTTTATGCTGTAGGCTGATTTTTGTAGTTGCAGATAAACAGTTTATATAATGTAAATAATCAGTTTATACTTAGCATTTAATTGCTATTGAAATGTAATTGGAGACCATGGTTCTTTCTCTTAAATCAGGACAGAATTGGCTTGCATTCTGCATGTTTATAGCAGTGAAGTGGAGCTAGCTAGTATTTTCTAAGACTTTGAAAAAGATGTATCAATTTTCACATTTCACTAGTTTGTGCACAGCAAGATGAATCATGCATCAGTGCTAGAAAAATTGTTAATATGCAGTACGTTACTGTTTGTTTATCCAAATAAAAAAGAATTATTTGAAATCAGGTAAACAAATTGCTTTAATGTTTTTATTTTTTTCAGAACTAGTAACACATCATTCTTGTTGCTTACTATTTGGAAACTTAAAATACATGTTTAGTGAACATTTGACTGTTGAAGAACATCCGGAAGTACAAATAGATGATGTAGTTAATACAGCTAGTATGTTTTAACTAGGCTTCATACTTCAATTAGTTTAAGTTCTAAACTGTATAAAGTTCTGTTTAAGGCAGAGCAACTGTTGGAATGAATACATTTGCTTTAAATAGGAGCTCAGTAAATGTTAATGAAAACAGTGAAACTTGAAATGAAGCTGGCACAGGCAAGAGTTAATGTACAGAGCTGTATTTTGGGGTAAATTTTGTTTAAAGAATGCATGGTTTGATTCCTTTCTATTTATTCTAACATTCAAACCAAGTGAAACTCCAGGGAATTATTAGAGAGAAAAATTAAAACAACAGATGGACTTGCAGTTACGTGCATAAGGGCATCTTTTCAAAAAGCCTCCTGACAATTTCAGATATTTCAAGTTATTCTATTTAATTTCAAATGAAGAATTTTTCTTTCTTCTGCAGAGCTGTCAATCTCAGCAAACCCATATGAAGATGATTTAAAAACATCATGAAATACATTTTTCCACTTGTCTTTTTTGAAGTACATTGACAATCATCTTATAAAGTAGGTAGAAAAATGCGTTCCATTTTTTAACGGATGCAAAACATGAGCATTCATATCTTTCAAACTGAGAAGACTGCATTGCTTAGACAGGAATGATTTCTTTGCAGTCAAGCACGTTGACATGGCCTCTGAAGACAAAATAACAAATTTTCCAGTGGTCTGTCTACTCTTAGAGTTAGAAAAAAATGTTTTTGGAAGGGAAGGGGGGTATTACTCAATCAGATCAAACCTACCTGAGTATCTGTAACCCAGGTAGCTGGTACAGTGTTGGATTTGCACCCCAACTGCAATGTCAGAAGATAATGAAATAATTTGAGAATTGCAGGAAAACAGAACTGTTATTGCTATACCCTTTGATTATTTGGCCTTCTGCCAGTTGTTTTTGACTGTCACTATTAATCATGAGGGAAGAACAAAAAGGATAACAAAATCTTTGTCAGCTTCTCCACAGTAACATGACTTAAATGTATGTACAGGCAAATTTTGAAGCTTTGAGGCAGAGCTGTCTAAATATAACTCAGTTTGTATGAAATAGATGAATTAGAACAAGTGCCACAGAACAGCTGACCATAACAGGGGAATATGTTTGGCTACCTCAGTGATGGGCACAATTCAATGACTTAGACAAGTAGATATGCAATACTTACAAACCTGTGAAACTGGCACAGGGCAGTTTCAAAGCAGGCACAGAGCCCCTGTATGAATAGGTTGGAAGAGAGCTAGTCAGCGCACAGAAGGATCATTTTGTTTGCTAAAATGTTCCTCTGCTAACATCACAGCCAGATCAAAGCTGGCTTGCATTGCATGCACAGTTATGGAGCATGAAGCAGCGATTTCAGATTTCTATGGGTGTCTTGCACCTCTGCCCACAGGTAATTACTAGCACTGCACACTGAAGACTTCTTTACCTCTTTAAACAGAGCTAGGCTTCATGCAAAGGGTACTCAAGTTTCTTCAAGTCTCTCCTCTAATTTACAGATGGATAAAAAAAACTCACTCTGACCTTTCTGTTCAATATTACCAGCAAGTGTAACAAACTGGTTTTCGTGTTTTTTGTTAAACTGCTGAGATGGTAATTCACAATTTTGTGTATGGGATTACACCATAGAAGTTCAGATAAATTGAGTATCTATGTGTATAAATGATTTCCTCTTCATTGAGACTATTCAGAACATTGAAAAGCTGGTTCTGTTTTTTTAAGAAATATCACTGCTTCCATAATAGGTTTCCGTGAAGGCAGCAGGGGGAGGAAACATTTTTTAAAAATTTTTATTTTGTATTATTTTGTAGTAATGCTTTGTGTTCAGATTTGAAGCATGAATTTGAAAAGGTTATATATTAATCAAAGTTCTCTTGTTAAAATTTATTTGGTTGTATATTTGATTTATAAGCATCCCATTCAAAGTCTACATTTTGTTACTGAAATCATATCTGTTAGTGTCCAAGTCTGTGTTTTTCAAAGCAAATAACTTTTTTAGAAATACAACAGAAAATTAAATAAAACAAAATGCAAATAGAGTTTGAACAAAACTGTATTTTATTGCTAATAGGTGCCCCCAATTCATTTTTAAATGCTTTCTCATGAGATTTTAGTACTCTGTAACACGAAAATAACCCAATGTCTTTTAAATATTAAATCTTAAATGAGGCTTCAAAGATTGGATGACATATCCAAAAGTTGGACCCATTTACAACAACACTTAATATTTATAGTCACTTTTAATCTAATGGGCTAGAGTTGTTTTATTTTTATTGTAGATTATCACAGCTTGGTGGTAGCATAGCTAATTGAGCTTGCACAGCTAATGCATTGACCCACTCACAAAATGCATTTCCAAGATTTATAGCTGTCACAATGCAACAAAAATTTGCTGATTTACTTAAGAAATGTATAGCACAAGTAAGTGTGAAATGATTCAATAGGTGCCTCTTATTGATGTATTTATTTATTCCTTCTCCATGCCAAAATGAAGTTACTGACTAATGTACATCACCCTAGTTGATATTTACAGTATTAGCTTTGGAAACCTTATTCTGCAAGTGATACTGTTTTAGTTTTCACTTTCCGTCATGAGAAATATATAAAATGTTTTCAGTGTTCTGTTCATAAATTTCAGTGATGTGAGTGAAATCAATCTTTTAAATTTCAATATTGCTTAATGAAATTAATTTTTTTAATGCATTGGTTATACGTGTACAGTCTCATTATTTTTCCCCTGGTCTGATACTAATATCATCATCGAACTTATTCATACTATTAATAGGCAGATTTGGGGCATGTTAAGTCTCATTCAGATCTTAGGCCTCTACAG
This sequence comes from Anser cygnoides, assembly GCF_040182565.1. Classification (NCBI taxonomy): domain Eukaryota; kingdom Metazoa; phylum Chordata; class Aves; order Anseriformes; family Anatidae; genus Anser; species Anser cygnoides. Next base: position 81,884,156 of record NC_089874.1, read on the forward strand.
CTATAACATTAGCTCATTCTTTCATTGTTTCCTGAAGTTTGTCCTAAATTAAGACCAAAGCCTGAATTCAAATCGAGTTCTGGTCTGTAAAAATTACACAATTGAAAGACTCCTCCAGACTTCAGTAGGTGTTTGCATTGGTCCTTTTGTATCAATATGCTTTCAGAATTAGTCTTTGAATTAATTTTGTTTTGAAGTTGATTGCATACCTCTTTCAGAAATGCTGGGAAAAAAAAGTTCACTCTCATTACAGCTTCTGGAAGCTTTGTTATTAATGAGTTCATGATTTGACACCTGGAATATGAAGAAATTTTTTCATGCTTTGGTTAAAAGAGATGTACTGTTTGTGCCTTTTGGGGTAGGTAAGAGAGGCTTTTAGGATATTTTTTTTTAAGTGTGCCAAATAGCAGATATTTCTTGTCCAGCCTCTCCTGTCTGAGAGAGCAGCTTGAGCTTTATGTTCCAGAGTAATTTTATGTCTTACTGAAATAGACTTTTCATGAGAAATGTTTGATCTCCAGTTCCAGGTCTCCTCTGGCACACATAACTGTAGGTCATGGAACCAGTCCTATCCCACTGTTCTACTGAAATAATTAGTAAGTTTGCGGGATGGGCCATATAAACATAGCTATCAACAGTAGTAAAGCTGGATAACCAGTTGTGTTTCAGTATGAATACACACACAGAAGTGTGCTTGGGAATGAGTTCTGAGACTTCCTTCTCAAGGATGGTGAAATAGTAAGTTGTGATGGCAAAGGGACTCTAGAAACTCTTCTTTTTCTTTCTGTTGTAGAAACCAATGATAGAGATGGATGTCTGGGTCTCTTCAATCACAGGAGCTGAAAATCTGTCGGTACACTTTATTTTGATGGTTGGAGTAAAACTACCTCAAAAAGAAAGGGTAACATTTTAATAAAAACCCATAGGCATATTGTTACTGGTAAGGAAGGTATCAGACATAGGAGGAGATTCTTGAAGGACGAGAAGCAAGTAGGGGTCATGCCCATTCACCAGCCAAAGTCTGAGGCTGGGGTTCCTGAAGTTAGAGAACTTCAACTGCAAGTCACCATCAAGAAACTGATGAGAGTTCTGAAGTTGGATCTCATTTTGGACTTTGGCTTGGGTGGACTGTAAAGTTCAGTAGATTTAGTAACAGACTAACTTACCACTGAGGGAGAAAGGAACAGGCAGCCTCCAGAGCTCTAAGCAAGGTTTTGCTTTCCAGTGCTGTACCACGATAGGCAGTGGGATGCAAGCTCAAAGTTTACTTTTGTATAAAGCAAGGACAATGCATAGCATTCACACTGAAGTCAGTGATCACACAGTACATATAACACAGTACACGCTCTCCAATTCTGTCTTCTCATTATAGCATTTCAACTATTTTCTAAGGTGTAGAGATGTGTAGAATGAATTGATCATTTATTTTTAAGACCCTAAAGCAGAGTCAACAAAGTACAAAAATAACTGGATCCAAATGCAGGCACCGATAGCTTAAAAAGATTGGGTTTGTAGTCCACATAGAATGCTGCAGCTGCCTTTAAAATGGATGTGAGGAAAATATTTCAAAGTAGGTTGTGAACATTTGGGCTTACTAGAAATTTATGAAAAATAAAAGTCTGACAACAAATGCATGGCAACAAAGTAGTCTATATGCTTTTATTTTCTAAATCATCTTTTGTGTATACTTTCTCTTGCAAGACATGATGGGTTTTCCTCTGTAGAAACTGTGCCATCTAGATAATAGCTAGAGGTCTCTCCTCCTTTTTCTCTCTGCAGAAGCCAAACCACCCTGGAGTCTCACATATCAAGACATTATCACCTTTGCGGTCCTGAGGATGAACTGACTAAGTCTCATTATTTTGCCAAGATATACACAATACTGCTGAAAAGTATATAATAACTTAGGAAACTATTAACACGAAGTTTATGGCAGTCATAGACGCAGACGTTTCTAGGTCAGTGTAAGATTTCTGCTGTCAAGAGTTCCCAAGACTCTAGATGATGCTGTAAAGAAAGATTCACTCACTGTACTTGAACAGTGAGAGAGAAAGAGAGAGTACTTTAGCCTATTTCTTTGCTAGCTTGGTTCCTTATCTGTTTTCTGAAAGCTGCTGGAAAGCAACCGAGATTTAGCTGCCAGGTCTGAACTACAGGGGTGGAATTGGCAGTAGTAAAAGCAAAAAGATTCAGCAAATAAAAGATAATATAGATCGTCTCCTGTTGTGCCTGTTTTCAAATTACTGTGTTTAAATGAACTTCTTGTTCTGCAAGCTGTCTTTAGTCTCTCGCTTGCTGGCCTCCAATGACCTTTCTCTGATTTTCTTTCTCCTTTATAGTCCCGTGGCATCGCAAACTTTTATCTGCCTTGTTGGTAACTTAAATATGGATAAATTCAACACGTACTTTTAATCCTATGGGAAGTCTCATCTCAATTTCTTGCTGTTTAGGCAATGAAATACAGTGTAAGCTAATGCCTTGTGCAGTAGACTACCATATGATTTTTGCCTTGTGAATATATTTATACAGTAAAATTCCCACTCTGCCTTTTTTTCCTCTGCCCTTGTAATAATTATTGACAATAAAAATCAAAACCTCTAATGTTAGAGGATGAGACCGATGTTATGATCCTGTCTCTCATCTTCAGTACGTTCATAAGGACTGCAAAAAATTCTGTCAGATTCAGTAGGACAAATATGATCTTTATTTTTTCTCATTTTTGTAAGTAAAATTGGCCTAACATAAATGTATCTCATCTACATTTTGGTGATGTTCCTTGGGATATTTTTCCTAGACATTTTTATTGACAGATATAATTAAAAAGAAAAAAAATCAATAGTACTGTGTAATTGAAGAAAAGTGCTGGGGAGGTTTTGTTTTTTTTTGTTTTGTTTTTCTTCCTTTTTTCCTTTTTTTTTTTTTAATGTGTGTGTTACTTCAGGAGTTTCAGAACAGTCTCTGGAGCTTTTTCTAAAGTACGTGGTAGCTGTTGAAAATCAGGCAGATATATGTTTGGCGCTCATGTTCATCTTAATCTCACTGGGCCAAAATAATGGATGAGGAAGGGAAAACTATCTATTGTGATCTCACCATGGCATTTCCCTGCTCAAATGGTTTCAGTGGTCAGAGTAGCATTGCCTGCTAGAGGGAAAGAGTTATCCAGGATTTCTTGGCTTCTTGCAGTTCAGTGACCAAGTATCGGACAGTGGAGCAGGTGCACTGCTTCAGAATGGGCAACTGTATGAACAAGTTGAAAGAGGAGGGCAGCAAGGTACAATTGCAGCGTAGTGATCTTGAAACTCGACTGTGTTGCCTACAGGTAACACCAACAGAAGGATGGCAGCTTGAGGGCTGTTGTCTTGAGGAAGAGTAGTTAGCAGTGACAGTGTTAGCCTGGTAAGCTAAACTACTCCAGGCTGATAGATCCTTTGATACATATGATTAAATGGGGGCTAGATGTCTAGAGCAAGTAATTATTGAAAAGTAGCCTCATGGAGAGCAAAAGACCGAGGGTCAAGAGCCTTGCATGTTAGCTTCTTTGTTACCATGTCATCAGTGAGGATTATCAGAAGGTCCCTACAGTTAAAGTCCCTTTAATTGAGCCCAGAGTCCTTGTCAGTGAGTTGCAGAAGTCCCTAAGGAACTTGTAATGTTTAATGTAATTACACTCATAATGCTACCAGGCTTATGACTATCATAAGCCCAGAGACTACCTTGCCTGAGATACTGGAATACCTGCAGCAAAATAACAAATTGAATTTGGATTTCCCCAAAACTGATGTCTCTAGACAAATCAGTATTTACTTTCTATTCCACCTCTGGTTAAAATGCTTGTGCCAGGAATTTGAACTGCACCACTTTCTGAATGGGTAGTAATAAATTCAAAGTCAAGACTCAACACAAGTATTTGGAAGATGGGTTTTTCATCTCCCCTTTCTTCTTTCTACTTTCATGAGATGGGCCTAACTAAACTACCTAATTCATCTAAATATGACCAACTGTGAGAACTACACCTAGTGAAGCAGCTTTGGGGCCATGGGTGAAAGGCAGGTTTCTAATGTTAAGTGGAATTGTTTTATTAGAAATGTATGCTTCTACTAGCAGAGAAATTGTTGCAAAGTTAAAAAAGTAAAAGTAAGAAAACCTGGGGATGTGTTTCTTCTCGTGTTTAATACAGCAGCCTTGTATGTTTGAGTAGTTTTGAAAACTGCTCATTTTTTTAATCTTTATTTTTAGCAGTGTGCTTTCCTTCAGGGACACATATATACTATTCATTTCACATCCTCTTCCTCTGTGCTAGTGGATCTCACAATGCATTTCATTCATTTCTTTCCTGTCCCAACATGAAGTGTGCAGGGAGGTGAAGGGTGCTTCTTACAAACTCCTATAAACTAGAAGCAATGCAGATCGTGTAATGTCCAAGGGAAAACTATAAAGGAAGGAATCTCAGTCCCGTGAGTCTGTTATTACTGGTCTGTGGCATCGTTATTATTCAGAAGACAGAAAATAAAAAGATAAAGGCTAGAAGAAATCCCACAGGCAATAGTATTCAGGTGAATTTAATGCTAAGATTTTGTTTCCTCTTGATACTTAAGTTTCCCATCAGCTATTTATTTTGTTTGTGCCTTTTTTTTTTCATTCTTTCATATAATTCTCTCAAGTAACAAGAAACCCCTGTATTTCCTTCAGCTCCTTACACAGTTCTTTCTAAATATCTCCTATTCAAAGAGAAAGTGGCTGGCACCACTTCTGAAATCTTCTAAGCTACGACAGGTACAAAGTCCATCAGGTAGCCATGGAAGAAGCTGAATATCAAACTTTTCCAGTTCTATGTGGAGAGGGGCTTTCAAGGGTGCAGAATGCTGCTGCCCAGCCTTTCAGAGGTGTTGCCTCCCATTGGAGCTCAGAGCTTTCAACAGCAATCATCTGCTTCTAGTTCCCCTCCCCGGAAGACATCTCTGGCTGCAGGTACCCTGAGAGAGAACAAGCAGGGTGACACATAGGTAGACTGTCTAGCCTTTATTTGCTCTGGTATAGACGAAACAGATGTCTGTCAAAAATTAGGAGAAATTTCTTCTCAGAAAGACATTTTTAGGCATTGGAACAGGTTGCCCAGGGAGGTGGTGGTGTCACCATCCTTGGGGGTGTTTAAGGAAAGGTTGTATGTGGTGCTTAGGGACATGGTTTAGCGGGTGGCATTGCTAGTAGGGGGATGGTTGGACCAGATGATCTTGGAGGTCTCTTCCAACCTTAATGATCCTATGAAAGTGTGATATATTGTCTATGAAAGTCTTGCTGTGGGTTCACAGCAGTTATTGCATGCAGATACGTTGTACTCACGCGCTTGTGAAAGACACAGTTTCAAAGGACCAAATAACTGAGGAGAAAATATATATGGTCCAGAGTAGCTGAGCAACCCAGAATTAATTTTGTTTTTGGCCAATATTGGAATTTATTTAAGAAAACCATTTCTAATCCGCCTGAGGAAAAGCTGATTTCACAGAGCAAGTCACATCCCCAGCTGATAGTGATTGCTGAGCAACACCCTCTATCGATGAAGAGTCTGGCTTTTCTCTGCAATAGTGGGCTCATTTGCAAGTAACTGATTTCCCCCACACCTCCATCTGTGTGTGTGCTCCCCAGTGATGGGACTGGGTCGTTGCAGGGCACATTTTGTCAGGGTGTTGTATTCTGTGCAGTTTGTGTCTTTGTTAAGGAAACCTCTGCTCACCGGAGATATACCGTGACTCTTTTGCGTCTTGGATAGCGTGCATACTGTTTTCTCCAGATGTATTCAGCATCCTGATGTAACTTCAATTCTTCAAACTGCTCAGCTGGTACAGCTAAAAAAACATGCTAGTATACAACAGTATTTGTGACAGTTTTGAGTTAAGTAAGAAAACTGTGGAATGTTTTCTATATTTATGTCTCTTTGAAATGTTACTTTGCTAATTTATGCCACCCACTGGGCAGCTTGGCTCTCTGCCATCTTTCCTGTTGCCCTGCACAACCATGTTTGTAAGATTGGATGGTGTAACCTGACAATTTAGTGCTTTCAAGTGTTCAAACTTCTCTCAGGGAGATTATATATATTTGGGTTATTTTTCTCAGCTTTACAGCATGCACAGCATAGAAACATTGCTGGAAGGTGAAGTTTTCCATACTTCATAATGTAATTCCGTAATTCTTCTCCTTTTTTAGAATTTATAAAAAGGAGCAGCTCTGAAGATGTATGTGGGCCTGACGCTCTGCATGTGCCTATGGGTGGATCTGATAATAGACTGTAGCAGAGATACTAGAACAGATTGCCCAGGGGAAGTGGTAGAGTCACCGTTCCTGGAGATGTTTAAGGAAAGGTTGGACGTGGTGCTTAGGGACATAATTTAAGGGGCAATATTGGTGGTAGGTGGATGGTTAGACTAGATGATCTTAGAGGTCTTTTCCAATCCTTAATGATTCTGTGATTCTGTGTCAATGGGATCAATGGGCTGTAATTATTCCTGTATCTGTCTTCTACACAATCACAGGGGAAACATCTTCTGGGCTCGGGCCTGTCAATTGCCAAGCAACCTGGCTGTGGTCCACCAACACACTTAAGCACGTACTTGTCTTGAAATAGTTATGTAGAACTAGGTCTTCAAAGAAACAGTTTGCATATTTAAGAGCTGTGTCAATTCAGCACCTAAATAATACAGCATCTTTCAAGAGGAAGCTCTCTGTACCTCCATTTCATCTTCTGTCCTTTGTCCTGTCCTCTTAGAGCACAAGTGCTTGAGGCAGCAATCATTACTCATCCTCTCTGAGTGTGTGTATAGGATTCAGTGTTTGGGGATTTTTATCTGAACTGAACCTTTTTATTGTCTTCAGTAGTCATAACTACCGTTCTATGAGAAAAAAGAGGGACTCTGCATTTCTTTTTAAAATTACTCATTAGTATTCTTACCTCTTCCTCTTGCTCTCCTTTACTCTTGTTAAGTATTCCATTTTTGGCAGACTTTCATATTTTAGGCTGCAATTCAGAAATTCCCATGTGATTTTTTCTATATATATATAATATTATTTTTAAATTTTCGGTTTCAGTAAGAAAATGTTGCCAAGTGCAGAAAAAAAAAAAAAAGAAGGCCTTTTCCACAAGTCCCTGAACTTGACTACTAGGACCATGAGTAACAATGAATTCCAGAAAACAAGTATCAATAGACCACCTTACACTAAGCATGGTAAGAATTTTTTTTAGTTTGTCTGCTCCTTCAAAAGTGATAAAATTAGCAAACAGAGATGGATATGAAATAAAATTTCTTAGCCAGATATTTCCAAATTCTGATGGAAACTTTGTTTGGACCCAAGCTAAACACCTCAAACAACAATGCCATAATTCTGGGCCACTATTGATTAGCAGTGTTGTCAGCACATCATGTGTAAGAAGGTGAAAATATAAACAAATATGGAGGTACCAACATCAAATCGGCAGGATATACTATGGAAAGGTTTGGAATATAAGAAATTGTCTTTAAATGCAATTTATAATGAGCTTGTTTCAAGGGCCTTATAAAGTCTGGCAAGTCGAACATCTTGCAGATGCACTGCCAGAGAAGCAAAGACAGGGACAACATATGACTGCTTCTCTCTGACGGAGAGGCTTGCAGAATTTCCAGAAGTTCTGAAAGGTGCTTGTCAGCCTATTAAGTATTTTCACATGTCATCATAGGTGGCTTGTTCGAGGCTGTGGTTGATAAAGGAAGGTGTCCTGGATCCTTCTCTTATAATTGCTATCCATCATATCTTTTTCTCTTGTGAGTTCCTGATGAACCTGGTACAGTTCAAAAGCAAGATATGCTTTTATGAGTATGTCAGCCTTGAAAACCATATAGCCTTCTAGTCCTGAAAACTTGCAATATTGTTGTAGAAGAGTTGTTGTTGCTGGATTTTCTCTATGCGTTAACAATTTGAAAGTGAATGGGGAAAACCGTCTAGTTCATTCAGGATAAAGGAGACGCCTGTTAACTCCTCAAGTCCTTGAAACCTGGCATTTTTACACTATAATAAAGTAGTTTACTGGCATTCAGTTATCCCTTCACCACTTTCTATATCACTGCTTTAAATTTACAGTATGAGATATGCCTTTTTCTGCATTTTTGCAATATCTCCTCTTCTTCTAGACATCCACTTTGTATTTTAGGCCCTTTGTACATTCTCTTTTTCCATCTTATTTGTCCTTGGACTACTTTATTTTTTCTAGTAACAGAAAATGAAGTCAATGCAGCAGTTATGCAAACCGAGTTTCATTTCGGTTTTTTATTGTTCAATTGCTTCATTAGGATTTTTGTTCTTTCTTCTCATTGATTCAGTTATCACTTTTCTGTAGAGAAATGAGTTCCTTGGGCACTGATCATCTATAATCAAAGAATGTATCTCTGTAGTCATGAGTATAGTGGGGCGGGACTACAACTGCTAATTTGGTTTCCAGCATAATCCTATTTTACCTCCATGTACTCACTCTTGTTCTCTTTCTAAGCTCCTGAGATCCTCTGTGTTTTCCTGACATCTGGCCTCCTTCTCATATCTTAATAATGCTTCTTATATCCTTTCTTGTTTCAATATAAATCCGCCTCCCTCCAGTCATCTTCGCCACCTTCAGACATTCAGTGTTTGTATTGATTATAGTTAGATGGGATTTGCATAAACCGGTGGTTATCTAGCCAATATTCAGAAGTCCTGTGAGTCTGACTTATCTCTTTTTTCTTTATCAGTCATATATAAATAATGATTCTTTAGAGATATTTAAAAAGCAAACATGTGTCTTATGTGCTCTAAACACACTCACAATTTTAGAGGAAATAAAACTCATGTCCTCTTCCTACAAGTAGTCACTGCCTGTCCTACCGGTAGATTGATTTCTACTTTTTGCTCCAACTACATAGCGCAGATTGGTCTCTCCATGATGGCGGTTCATTGTGTTTTTTTTGTTGCATGTACACCAGCCTCTGACAGTCACGTTTACAATGCATTTGTGACATTGCTCAATGGCTATTCGCATAGGGAATGAGAAATTAAAGTAGTCTTCAGACAGAAATAAATGACCCTTACCACTAAGCTAAGGATGTGTGGTGTGTCCAGAAGTGAAAATGTAATTGGGAAGGGTGTAACTGTCATACTTAGTAATCATATGTTCATTTTGGTATGCAGTTACTCCTCTGCTATTAACGGGCATCCTTTTTTATGAAGGTGTTAGAGAGCTAGGACAGGTGAGCATCTTTCACTCAAAGGCCGTTAGAGGTGAAGCATTAGAAGGTGGCTTTGCTGTCTCTGTAATAATGCACTATGGGATAATGAGGCTAGCTCACAATGAATAAAGCCTTGTTCTCCACTATATTAAAATGAATGGTTTTATATGTGATGAATGCATCAAATAGCTACGCAGAGCTTGATGGATAATTGGTAAATCATGTCACCTTTCAAGAGAAGGTCATCTCTTAAACTCTTGTGTCTCAGCTATTTTAACTCCAGCTCTGCTGTCATTTAAATACTTTGATATTCTCAGTGTCAGCAGCTGAATTTGTCTCATTTAATAGTGTCTTTCTCCTTATGGGATTGCATCTCATTGATATATATATGTGACTTTTCCATGATGTTCATTTGAAAGAAAGAGAAACCATAACAAGCATAATACTTCTTTTGTTTGAAAGACGTGTATCAGCTCAGAGTTTTTATATTTTTTAAATGACTGTAGCAATTGTGTGGGTGTATCTATATCTTTTCCTTTGTCTTTAGTACAAAATTCAACTTGATTATTTATCCCATACATAAAAATAACTGTGGATAGAGATTTCTCTAATATTAATTAGAGAGATTACTACAAGCATTTATGGCCATTAGGGACTAACTTCCCAGACAGTAGAGAAAAAGTACTGCTAATAGGCTAGTGTCTATATATATATAAATGCTGGATTTTATTTTATTTTATTTTGCAAAAATAAAATGCATGTTTTCATCCCTTTGATTTAAAAATACAAGTATCTGAAAATTTCTTCCTGAGCCAAGAGGTAACACTGAATGCCTACAAACATAAACTACTTACATGCAGTTTGGAAAGGAGCCTCTTGGCCTCCCATCCCTCGCCAGTGCTTTCAAGCTGAAGACCAGCAATCTGACTGCTTAAAAAAATGAAAAAAAATATATATATATACATATATATATATATATGAAATTGCTTTTCCAGCAGTTTGGGTTTTTAATTACCCTATCAATTTAAGAATGGTATCATTAGTTAAAGAGAATACCAAACAAAGTGTCTATACTTTAGCGAGTAGTCTACCTCTTCCTGCCTGGTACATTTCTCCAGTTTCAGTAGGCTTTATAACACATTTTGGAGGACAGATTAGTTGGAAGATGAGTCCAAAATAAGACCAATGTGACAAAGTCTTGGCCATGGCTAAAGGGGTGTTTTCCTTTGATGACTGAATATACAGACATTTTAATGCAAGGGATCCTGTCCATACTAAGTCCTTTAACTAGTAATTGTTTCCTTTCAAACCAAAAGTAAATCTAAATGAGGGACGGAACAGGGTGTAAAGTAAATAAATAAAGACAATGACACATAATGTGCCATGCAGCTCTGCATACTCATACTGAAACACTACATTTGTCAAGAGCATGCTGGCTACAAGTGCTGTAGATGGGGTTGTATAATGATTTCAATTTTAAGTGCATGGTTTATGTGTTCCCTCCTATCTAGAATCTCAGATTTTGCAAGCTGAAAATGCCCATCCCTTTCAATAATACTCTTTTTCTCTTTCTCTGCCCAAAGACATTTGCTTTATTTGTTAGTTTAAATGCAATTAAGATGTTTCTGAATAAAAGGAGAAAATTACATACTTTTCTTATTATTGTGCTAAATTACTCCCCCTTTACTTTAATGAACAGTTCTTTTGCTGGGATTAAAAGTTGAAATTCAGCAAGAAGTCTTGTTTCTTAGAAAAATTATTTTGATTTATTAGAGTTTGGATGTCTTGAGAGTGCACAGTGGACTGTACTCCTAGCATTGATGAAGGTCCAGCTCTCCATGCTGTAAAACATCGTTATTTCCTCTGAAGGCTGTAGCATGAAGTGTATACTTTGAGAAAGTATACACTTACATATGTAATTAACTGTGGGTGTCCTGCTCTCTACAAAATGTAATTAAACTAAGGAATTCAAGTTAAGTCAAACATTGTTTTCATGTTGTGAACAGTGCTACTTGGGCTAGTGGCTTCTTAGGACAAGTAAATGTTCCCAAATTGGACCATGAAAAGCTCTTCAAGGTACACAATTTCTAAATTCTCATCTATGTCTTCATTAGATTAGGACTATTAAGGGAGGTGGATGTGTTACTTGACAGCAGAACACCAAATCTGTACATTCCCTTCATCTGCTGAATGACTCGGAACTACCCTTACTTACAAAACAACTTGGGAAACAGGATATTAATTTGAAAACGCTTCCTGGGCTCTGCATTTGGTATCAAGGGGGTGGGCAAGAGGCAGAGCACTAAAACCCCTTTGTAATGTTTCTGTAAGTTCCAGTATTCGCCCTCATCTTATTTTAATTCTTATTGCATGGGAAGGAAATGCCATTGTATCTATCTGGCAGTCACATTCCATTAACTTTTTACTGAAGATGAGTGCAAACTAAGGTGCAAGAAAAGGAACCATCTTGTCCGGCATGTCATCATGTGTTTGTGGCAGATTTTTTTGAGCAAAAATATTCTGATTTATGTTTTTACAAATAAAACTGCACCTCTTTTCACTAAGCTTCATTGTGTGCTCTGACAAGGGCACTTAAATCCCTGATTCTCTGATCAATTAAATGAAATGTGAGATCTCATTATCTACCACAAAGGAGTGATTCATGAGAATTGCTTATGTGTATAGGCTGTCTCCTTTAAAAACATACAGTCTTTATAGTAAACTTGCTGGAGACTGGAATAATAGAAGATTGAGGAAGTAACTGGTTTACCCCAAGTAATTTAAAGGCAATGCACAGTGGAAACAGTATAGCCTTCCTTGCACTGGGGTGCATGTGGTATGATATATCCTGTTGGACTTAAGACATCTCCACAATGAGCCATCTTGCATGACCTCACACCGAGGTCATAACCTATTTGAAAATGGATTAACCTGCTTCAGAAAGATAGAAGTTTTCTTTAGGCCTGCAATCATGCAAATCAGAAAGCCTGAGAAGGGAAAGGAAAATCCTGTCTTGTAAAACATGTGGATGGCTCTGGACAGTTCTAGGAAGAGTATATAAATATAGAAACTCTTGGTAAGGAAGTACAGATGTTCTTTTAAGCAAGACATGAAGGAAAAAAAAAAAAAAAAAACAGTGACTGCTGTCATTAGCTCTGAATGACCTGACCTCTGGTTTTCAATTACTAGCAACTTTTCAAAAATATGAACCTTCTTGACTGAAACTTCATTATTCATCCCTTCCTAAACATAAATACTTTGTTTTTAGTGTCTGAGCTTAGAAAACAGACTTTTCTTTGTAAGCTGAAGAAAACTGGGGAGGAAAATATACTCTGTAATAAAAAGAGGGTGTTTTAAATAAGCAAAATTGCTGAATTTTAAAAGCTGACATTTTTTACAGAGATTACACTTACTGAAGGGAATAGGAAGGATATTGGTTTTAATCTGGCCAATTTAGCAGTTGAAATTGATTTTTGAGAATGTACAATAGATTCCTCTTCACTTTCTCATTCAGTGGTGAAGTGAGCAAACCAGTAGTACTGATCTTTACGTCCACATTAGCATGACAAGCTTAAGTTTTCCATTTAGCTACCCAAGTATTTGGGCAACAGCTGCAACAGGGTTTTCTCTGTCCTTGGAGAAAATGGAAGAAACTAGTTTGCTTTGAGAATTCATGTGCAGCTAATAAGAAGCTGTTACTCTCCATGAAGAAGAATGGGCAGCTGTTCACATCTTCTCTTACATAATCTGTGAGATCTTCTTATTTCCTAAGTACAAAAGTACATGTGATACCTGAGAGGAGATGGTATCCTAGTACTTGCACCCAAGTGAATGAAGAAAGTGTCAGAAATTTAGCTTAACCATGTTCTCTTCTGCATTTTCTGAAAATAAGTTTTTGTGCTCTTTCTGCACTGTTTTTCTGTGTGTGGTATAGAACAGACATAGGATTTCAATAAAACTTTTTTGTAACCTGGATAACTGCACTTCGTTATACCTTAGATTTATGTTATGACCACTGTCTAAATACAGACTGGCTTCTTCTTACAGCGGTAGTACCACAAGGAAACTTCTTTAATAATTATTTTCAGCAATCTGCTGCTTTCCTAAGAAAAAATAAAATAAAATTTGAAGATCAGAGAAGCCATACCACAATGGTTTGCTTATAAAAGACCGAAGTGGTTGCTGCTAGTCTTAAGTTTTGAAGTACTATTCAGGGGTCATAGTCTCTTGTGCTTGTGTAAGAAATTTTTTGTCAGCTATCTGATGTTGCATTGCTTCAAGACCATACAAACAGCCTCCTTAAGAATAAGAGAAAAGCTTGCAATTGAACAACCCATGAGCAGTTCCCTTGGATACAAATGTGAATCTGAGCTCACACCTATTCTGAGCTGTGTACAAGTGCACAAGAGGCCTTGGAGAGTCTCCGCTCCTCACTTGAGTGTTCTGCTGTGTGGTCTTGGTGTTTTATTAACAGCCTGTTTATTTTTTTAGCATTTTTGTTATTATTCTGGTAACATTTTGATTAGAGAGAAATTTTGAACTGTACTTCCAGCATGAGCTGTTTTCAGCCTGCTGCCAAGCCAAAACCAAATCTGCCTGATGTTTTCATTCCTTTTATTTGACAAATAAAGACTTGCTGCAGCGTTTTCCTCCTAGTGATGACACCTGATCAGTGCCTGTCTGATTTTACCATTTGTGCTGCTGTGAAGTAAAATGGGGAATATTTGATATTCCTATTGACTTTGACTTCTCAATCACGCATAATTTCCCTCTTTACACCACTCACAATATAGAATCTCAGACAACAGGAATTTCACCTCTGATCATAACCTTAGCTGAGGTCTGGGTGGGTTAAACCATTACTAGGCTTTCTTACATCAGTTCTAGACTTAATTAGAACCTAATCCTAGTACAGCATCCATTCAGGTGGGGAGGACGTGGAATTTACACCATGATGTTTTAATCTAGTGAAGTCTAGTCAAATTGGATTACAGATACATTCTCTTGAATATGTACCTACCTGTGCTATGTATAACAGAACTTTCTTTAAAAAAATAAAAAATCAGAGCAGCATTACTAGACTCCTTGAAGAATTAAAGTTATAACAATGCCCACTTTTTTTTTTTTTTTTCCTAAGTACTCTGGACTTCTCTGCATTTATTTAAACTGGGAGCTAATTTTGCCTTGAGGCTTTTTAGTGCTCGTGGCCTATCAGGTAGTCATCCCCAAAATATAAGGCCTTTTAAACTCCTGTAGTAAAAAATCAGTCCAAGTTGAAAGCAGTTCTACTGACATTCCTGTTATACTTTTACTTTTTCTTTATTGAAATAATCTTTAAGACAATTAGTGTCTTAGTCCATCTTGCATTTTTCCAACCCAAAGACAAAGAAAGTGTTTCTGAGGATGCTGACAGAATATAATATGCATAAATAGAAAGATTGTTTTCCTGTTATTTTGTACATATCTTTGAACAGTTTATTCCTTATTTACGCCTTGGAGCATAGTTTGAGTGGAACATCTGCTGGTATGTGGTTGGGATTAAGAAGATTCCTGTGATCTTTATCTTGTAATGTGTTCCACTATTTTTATATATATATATATTTACCGATTTAAACTGTTAAATTCTGACTGGTTTTGATTGAGCAGATGGAAAATCAGACAAAATATATTTGGATAAACAATGCTCAAGTAGCTTTTTCAAAATTGAGCTAAGTGACTCTTGACAAAGCTTCATCAGTGACATCCAAAAATCACTATCGAAAATTGTAGCCATATAGCCTTAGCACTTCTCTCCACTCTGTTTGATTTTGTCTGTTTGCCAGCATAAAAGGCACAAAAGCTCTACCTTTGCAAGTGTACTAAGAAGTATGAATCATCTGGGTAGCATACCTCTTAAAAGGTCATGGCTAATCACTAAGAAAATGTACTTTATACAGAATAGCTACATGAGGAGTGAAAAAGCCCTAATTAAAGCGCTGTTACTATTACCCACTTCATAATTTAGAATTGATCGTATGCCCGATTGCTTTTTATCAGTGGACTATCTCCAAAATAATTATTTTTATGGAGTTTTCAGGGGCCAGGCTTTAGGCGAGCTTCTGTGCCTGGTTCCAAGTTCTTGTGGCTTGATTTGATGATTGACAGACCAGGCCTGGAGTATTGCACAGCCTGTCCCAGAAAACCTTGGCTGTTTGTTGTAGACCACAGAGTTTTCAGGTGCGGGAGCAGAGCACAGCGTGCAGGGTCCACGGTGGAGCGTGCTTTGAGCCTCGTGGTGTCTTGTGAGACCTCAGAGTCTTCACGGTTGTCCAGGGGGCTACAGGAGGCCTTAAAAGAGCCAAAGGAGCCTGCAGCCCCAGACGCTCCTCTTCCTTGCCCAGAATTGTATCAGTGACGACATGGTTTGGCATGTCTATGGCAGTGACATGTACAACCTTCATCACTGCTTCATGGTGCTAGCGTGACCTGCTCTCTGTAAAAGATGTGACAAGACCTGATGCTTTATCCCGGTGCCTCCAGGGTGCTGCCTACATCTTTGCTCTGTTCCGAGATCTCCCCACCACGGTGGGCTCTGCACTGCAGTGCTCCCTGGTTAGAAATGCCATGCGTGGAGAGAATTGCATAGCTGATAGCAGTGTTGCCTTCCCTGGAGAATATTAAAGGTCCTACAGTACTTTCAGTGAGGACTAAGTACTAACCCTGCTGCTGAGGTTGAGGCTGGTGCTTAACAAAATTGCTCATTAACATCGAGAGCCCACCTGGGCTGGGCCTACTCCAGCAGGCAGCAGGGCAAGGGCCAGGAGAGTAAGCTGCCTTGCATGCACATGTGCACATTTTTGCTCATCCCCACTCATCTTTAGCTGGGACTAGATGTTTTGGAGACAAAGGAAATGTATGTGCATGTGGCGGAAGGTCTCCCCTTCGAGTTTAAATGCATGGTGTTTATTTGCACTGTCGCTTCAGTCCCAGACTGTTTGGAGGGTGAAAGTCTTAGCACAAGTGCTCACCATAATTTGTTGTTGCTACATAGCCACACCATTGGTGTTATCTAGTGCAATTTCTCAAATATTTTTGTTTTGTCGAGTGAAATCTCATCACGGTTCTCATCTCAGTCTCCAGTCTTTGACTCCATATTCTTCTGTCAGCATTAAAACCCCGGAACACTGTGCACGGTTTTGTTTTGAAGTGTTTTGTGCCTTCGTGTGAACTGCTGAGCCTGCCTTTTACTATGTAACCTCCAGCATCGCATTCCCAAGGGAGGCTGGCAAAACATCAAGTGATAGCACGCTGTTTATTTTAACTGACATTGTCATGAGGGTGCGCTGTTAGTCACTTACTTCCCTAAAACGTTGCTGAGGGAGATGCCAGAAAATGTATGAAAGAGCTGGAAGTTTGTCGTTAGTTTTTGTGCTGATAGCAAAAAGGAGAGCACCTGCTGCCCTGTTTGGGGGCAGAGCAGAGGTCCTCTGTCCAGCATAGTGTTTGTGTGCTCCCTAGGAGCTGGTGAAGGGCAGGGTCGCGCCTGTTTGTAACCCATCTTGCTTCTTTCTTCCATCAAATAATGTGAGGAAGGAAAAGTGAGAAAATATAAAATGAACTGAAACATGACTAGAACCGTCTATTTCCCACTCTGTACAAAGTCTTGGGGTAAGCTGGAAGGGATCCAACTGGTTTTAGCAGAGGAAGGGTATTTGGGAATAACATTATGTGTTGATGCAAATTTCTGTAAGAACCTCTGGATGGGATTTTGCATTCATATTCAAATGCAAATATATATAGTGGGTACATAGTGTGGTTTTGTTTTATTTCCAAAGTATTTCTTTCTTGGAACAGAAACACATCTGAAACCTTGACGTAGAATTGCATTTTTCCACTAATGACAAAGCAGGCACCTTGTTTCCAAGGGCTCTTGACCCAACCAGTTTAGCAAATTAATGTTGTAGCTTTCTCAGAATTACCTTTTTCTGTGAAATTAACACATTCCTATGAATCATCAGTGCCCACATTTGACAGATGTCAGTAACCGGAAAAAACATGACCACTCAGGTAACGGAAAGCTGATCACCTAACAAACGGGCTCACCAAACTGTAAAAGGAACAGCTGCCTGAGGGATGTATTTTCTTTTGACTGTCTATCTCTTGTGGTGGTTCTCCTTAAAAAGAAAATAGAGGGAAAGAAGCTTAAGAATGTAATTTAGTTTTTTTGTTTGTTTGTTTTTTAATGTTTTACCAGTGAGTAAAAAATATATATTTATTGACTTGTAATACAGACTGCATTGAGCTCATTGATGAAGCTGGGTGGTTGAGAAGGATGGTACCGCTTCTCAAGCTTTTGGAGATGCTGGTTACCTGATCTGCCACTGATCCATAGCCCTACATGCTGCCATCATATGTGGTCCTTACCAATGGATGCCAGTACCTTTCTCCTTCCCCCAGATCTCACATCTGTTTCAGTCCTTGCCTCCATCAGTAAGAGGAGAGCTAATCTAAAAACGAGCATAGGGGATGATGTGAACAACCAACATGAGAGTCACTTAAACAAATGGATTTGTAAAACTCAAATGTTCTAAGCCTGTCCAACCCAGGACTGCGATTTGAATTAAACATAAGGTAACTTCTTTCACTGAATCGATAAGTGCAAATAACATAGCTTGCAACCATGTTTTATTTCCCAGACAGAAATGGTTCTTAACAGCTTTCTGAAGGCTATGCTTCAGCCACCTGCTGCTAAAGTTGTTTTCTTTTTCCTGGAAAATTTGATCTTCTACAGCATTAAAACAGACAACTATGCATTCAGCATGCTTGTGCATACTTGGGGCTAGAATTTGTAGATGTTTGAGAGGCGTATTTTCTAATGAGCATTATAACTTTCTACAAACTTCCTTTTAGTGAGTATAAATGATAGGGATAGATGGAGCAGTGATGGTACTGTTGGATTATTTTTTTTGCTCATCCTCACTTAACTCTATCTGGGACTAGATGTTTTGGAGACAAAATTCGTCCTTCCTGTTACTAAGAAATGCCCGTTTGCTCCTTAGTAATGAACCTCTTTTTTGCTTCCCTAATAACAGTTTTCACTGCAGGACCCTGTGCTCTTACTATCCTTCTCTAATATGTGCCCTCTGATATGTGGTTTGCTACAGGGACTTTAGAGCATGTATTTTGCAGTACTTGTTTCCATTTTGCAAATATGCTGAAGTACATTGTAATACCAGTTGATTTTTGCAGCTGGCATATGATGTATTTTAGTCCCAACAGGAGAGTGACTTAAACACAGACACTGAGAACAGCTGTTTACAGTGAAATCCTGTTTCCCAGTTGGTTTGCTCTGAGCACAGAGGAGTTCCCTAGGAAAAAAAAAAAATACATAACCTCTGCTTTTACTTTTGTTTAGAATATTCTCCTTCCTAAAGTTGTAAGCTCTGGACCAAGGTTCCACATCTGCTGTTTCCACAACTCTCCTCCAGCAAAGCTAACCTTGATGAAAATTCCCTCCATTAGGAGATTTTTCCTTTTCTGCTATTGCTTTCACTCTCTCCATGCCACCAAGTAGTATGCTTCCTCTGTCCCTCCCCTTGGTGCGCTGTATTAGCAAAACTGTTAGGAACCAACAGTGAGATGTGATACTCTCCAATATTAGAGATCATTACAATTTTATGGGATCTACTTTTCTGTTCCAATACTGTCATATATTACAGATCACTCCCACTTCTCAGTCTATTTCTCTGTACAATTGATCAATACTTAAGTAGCTAGCACGTAAATGACAGAGCAAAGGAATTTAAGATATTTTATTTTGAAATATTCTTTCTGAGCCTAATGTGCAGAATAGGAGAGTGAAAAACCTGAATTCGTATGAATCAGCATACTCTCTGGATGCTAATTTAAACAAGATGAGGATCTTGGGTGCCATATAGTTTCTGATTTTTAAGTTTGTGTCTTAGAGAACCTCTGCAGTTATGCATTAAAGCTGTTGTATGGACAGCAGGCAAACTGCATATATTAACATGTTGTTGTTGTTAAATCTAAACCATTTTTTTTTGTAGAAGCGCTTAAGGGGAGAGAAAACATCCAAAACCTAGTCCAAATTGAGTCTTTACGACAAAGCAAAAATAAAAAGCAAAAGCCTGATGAACTGAACATGTTTTTATTGTTATTAAAAAGAATGTGGATCTGGACTGACAGCTTGTAAACTAAGATGCAACTTGATCTGATTTCAAATGGCCAAAATGTTGTACTATCTTCAAAACATCCCATGGAAATCATGATGTTTTGTTGTTAAATGATTAAATACTCAGGGGCTTGATTTGTCTTCTCAGTAAAAGGAGATTATGCCTCAGAAGAAATTCCTATTTTTTTATGTGGTTACCTTGTGAATTAGCTGTTAAAAGCAAAAGAAAACAAGCTGTATCTCAGCAGCCATGCAAACAAACGTATGCTTGGGTGATCTAGCTATACTTTGCTCCTCATGCTCTCCACTGTTTGCTCCTTTTTTTCCCTGATAACACAGCCAGCCCAACCTTCTTTCCCACTCTACCCTACATGTTCTTATATCCCCATTTCTCTTTCTCTTCAGTGTTTGACGTGGTTGTCTGAGGATTTACCTGGGTACTGTGGAACAAGTGCAGTTTATCAGAGATGCAACTATGTTTTCTTTTTAAACAGCTTTTTCATAAACATTCCTTCCAGCCTAGCTACTAGTGGTTTAATCAACAATAAGGGCAATAAAACAACTCTTTATTTACACTGGACTGACTTACTTGAGTATAATAAGACAGACTTTGGCAGGTGCAACTTCATAGATAATTTATAAAAGCCCAATGGACATTTAGGACTCCCCTACTAGTAATTATATGTGTTTATAAAGTATCTTTTAATAGAGGTGGGTACATGTACACAAGTGATTGTAAAGCTAAATGAACAAGACATATAAGAAAATCTGACAGAATGATTCAGTAGGGAAAGTATAACCAAGGGGAAGAAGGATGGTTATTTATATATAAAAAACACATCAATATGATATTTAGGTTGCCCTGGCAGAGGAGTGAACCAAGAGCTACTATTATTTCTCAGCAAATGATACTAGACATCTCTGCTGGCTCTCAAGCCAGCTCCCAAGGTCTGTATACAGAGATTGGACAGGAGATACTTAAGTAACAATTACCACTGAGTGAGTGAATAAGTGTACAGCATAAACAAATGCTTAATTTTTGACAGAAAAGCAACATCTCCTTAAACACCACGTCTGTCATTCCACAGAAATGAACACTACATTGGTATAAAAATTATACTTTTTTTTTCTCTAAATTATATTTTACAAGTATTCTTTAACATTCCCTAAACCAAACTGTTTATAAAAGTGGCAGTGGAAAAGCTACATCCATTAAGTTTATCTGAAAAATAAAAAGAACCATGCTGTTACTTATGGAAGTGAAAAATAGCTGACCGTCACTTCCGGCTCTTGGTGGTTTACTGAGATATTTTCTGTGATAGAGGGGAATGTACAACCATAAAACTCCTGGAAATTAAAAATAACTCCATAAATAGGTAATATCAAATTACCAATTTTCAACCAAAGGAATGTGGATGCATTGAGAGGGCTACAGCTAACACGTAACATTGATTCATTGAGAGAATACCTGAGGGCAAAATTCACAATCCTGTGTGCAAAATGTAGATGCTCACTCAACAGTTCAGTTCATTACCTTGGTTCTTGTTCCCTCAAGGAATGTCAATGTCTTTTAGCTAGGTCCACGTGTAATGGATGTCACAAACTTAAATGTTGAAGTGCTAGGTAAAAGTTACAGTTTTCAAAGTGATGCTAGTCCAGTTTCAATGCACGTATGTAAATCAACTCATAGGAGCCAAAATATTTTAATTTGTGATTTTTCTGGGGGGTGTTTTATTTTGGTGGACCTTTTCTTTGTCCTCCTCCTCCGTTAAGAACTTTGTCTTTGGTTCCAAGAAAATCAGATTCAGGCCCAGTTTTTGCTGCAGTTCTAGCTGCTTTGTTTGGGGAAATTGCAATACCGCTATTTCAACACAATTCTTAGGTTTCACCCTAAGGTCTCAGCTAACATTCTTCCCATACACACAGATGTACCACTCTCAGGTGGGGGTAGAAAGGAGAGGAAGAAAAGAAGGATTGTGAAGCTGAAATGGCCAGAGGGTGCAAACTGCAGATACTACTATGGAAAGTAAGGATGAGGTCAATGCCATTACCTAATACATGAACACCCAGAACTGAAATTCAGACTGTGAGCCATGTGTTTCATCTGTGTTTGCTGGAGTGGGGAGGGGGAAGGGCAGGGAAGAATGAGCATCATGCTGTGAATCACATATACGATTTTATATTTACAAATATATCAGATATAAAATATTAATTAAATTCTTATCCTGTAAGAAAACTGGAATCTGAATTTGAACACAATGTTTAGTAAACAAGTGTAATCTTCCTAAGAGCACAGGTTATACTAACCAAAAATTAATTTCTCTCTGACTCGTCAGATATTACTAGCTTTGAAGCTATGAAGATGGGTGGTAGAGATAACAGATGTGAAAATCTCACACATTTATATCTAATTTAGAATTAGATTATATATATTTATGTGAAATTTTACTTCATTATTGCTTCAAAGGTTCCATGGATACCAAAGCAATCCTTCTAAAACAGAATACGCAACTCAAAGTAACACGTATTTGGGCCTGACTTTAAAACTGGGTGAGCTTTGCAGTCCTAAGTTATACTTCAAACACAAAAACAAATAATGGATGTCTTGAGCTACTTTGTGCTGGAGATACCAGTGCAGATTTAACCTGCCTCATGGTGGGAAGAACAGCATAGGCGAAAGACATCCCTTTTTGGGATTCTGCTGGCAAAGTGCAAGTAAAGGTCTGTGTGATCTTTAATAATCACCAATAACCTGCTTTTGCATTGTGCAAGTGTGTGAATTCAGCAAGGTAAGTATCCCCTGTTTGTGCTTAAAGCTGTGTTCTGAGCTTGTTTAAAGGAAAAGTTAAGAGAAAGTGAGCTCCTAACTAGGACTTGAGGGACACTGAAACATCTTTTTTTGTCTACTACTTTCTGGGAAGTACAAGACAGAAAACTAGATCTTCATCATGATATGAGAGATACTATTTTTCATCTCTTGCATGATGAAGGATTTCTAAAGTAAAAGTTCAGAGCAATCAGAGGTCAGGAAGACTTCTGCGAAGACATTTGCATTCCCATTCCCTTCCATCACCACGACTAAGAACAGGAAGAGAAAGGAATATAACACAGAATGATCCTGACTATGAGCTGATCTTGTCTGGAAAAAGTAAAGGACTTGTCAGCACTCCTCCACTTATCTTTCTTCTTTTGAATGTTGTTTCAGGCCATTTCAGACGCAAGGGTGTCTGGCTGATTTTGCCCAAACAATAGGTTAGAGTGAACAGTTCCCTTCATGTTATCTGTCAGGATACATCTCTGTGGTTCAGTGCAGGCACTTGTTAGTTGCATCCACTCTGACCTTAGGTTAAATAGCTTCCAGACGGGCACTGGCTCATGCTCTGCCAGTTCGGAGCACAGACAGCACTTGTGTGTGACTCCCTGTGATGTTCTCAGTGGACATACCCTCCAATATGAATGAATACTTTAGATGTCAAAAACATGAAAGAAATTGCCATTCTTCAGGGTGTTTAGGGATAGTGAGTAGGCACCATCCCAAAAGCATGTAAATTCTGGAGAGGCACTTAATGCCATATGGCGGAATTCCAGTTGGGTGTGATCCCGTTACATAAGGGAGCAAGACAAGATTTCAAACAACCTGTTTTTATTTTCTTTCCTGGTGTGTCTTTTTTGTTCTCAGCCCCTTCCTTCTTAAGAGAATGAAAGACTTGGTACTGTTTTGCTATTGTCTATTGAATTTCCAGGAGCCTGTCTTGTCTTAGTTTCATAGGTGAGCCAGTCAAGGAGCAAAAATGCCACCACATGGTTTTAATGACTGACTGAGACGCTTCAGGAATGAACCTCACTCAAGTAAAGTAGCTCATAAACAACTGCCTGGATGAAACATGCTCTCACCAAGCATCTGTCAGGCAATATATGAATGGCAGATCAACTCATACATATCACACCATCTTCCTGTGGGCTATACACAGTCAGGAGAAGGGGCTAAATTCAAGGAATAGTCTGCAATAAATAATTTGCTCTTAGGTAGAATCTTTTCTTCTCCATCCATTTTTCTTCTGGTTTCTGCTCAGCACTTCTGGGCAGACTATTTTCCCAGAGGACTTCGTCAGTTGCCATAGGCTACTGTTGAGAAATAAAGTTCAGTCATAGTCTCTAGTGTAATGTAGAAAGTGAAAGCATTAATTAAAAAAAAAAAAAAAGGGGGGGGGGGGCAAGCTAATACGTACAGCCCTGTGAACAGACCCCAGGCAGCACAGAGCTGATTCTTCTGGTTCATTTCTCCTTCATACTTGGGCATTTATGCTGAGTCAGATAGATGAAACTATGCCTAGAGCAACACTCTTCAAATGTTTTTTTTTTCATGTGCAGAACACCTGTCCCCTATCCCTCCCATTTCATTTAAAAAAGTATGTCTCATAATGTCATTTCTGTCTCTTTCTCTGGAGAAATGCATTCAAATCTATTGATATTTAACAACAACAACAACAGCTCTTCATGGAGATGCTAATTGTCTAAATAGAGGTGCTTTTAGGGTATTTAAGTGGCTTTAAAGTTTTACATTTCAATATGGTTCTGCTTGCTTTTTTAATAACAACTCTCAGACAGTAAACCAGCAAGACATGCTCCAACCCAGTACAGCAATTCTCATTGTCCAGAAAACAAGAAAGTAGCCAACAGTTTATATTCTAAAGGGAATATTCTAAAAGGAATAAAAGAATAAAGGAATATTCTAAAGTTTATATTCTAAAGGGAAAGAAATAGTGTCTTGGACAATTTAGGAAAATCAGGAAATTCTCTCCTAACATTTGACATTTTAGTGGTTAAGTTAACTGTGGTATATATTCCTGTATCTCCTCATCTGAGATGCTATTGCGAAAGGATCTCATTATCCGTAGAATAATGTCCAGCTTAAAAAAAAAAATCCAATGAATTCTTTGCTTCGAATATTTCTTGCAACACAAAGTTCACCACCTAAGAGATTAAATTGCTGTATTGTTTTCAGTTTCATTCTCTTGTTCTTTTGTCTAAGAAAAGGTTTACCTGGTTTATTTTCTATAAGCCATTAGTCATTACATATTACTGTCACCTTTGTTCTTCCTAAATGAGCCATCTTCACTCTCCTCCTACAAAAGTCTTTTTGTGTCTGTTACCCATGTCCCCACTTCTCATGTACCTTTTCTCAATAATTTGCTTGGCATAGTGGGTCACCACTGTATGCCAAGAAGTGGGTTTTCTTTTTATTGTCTTTTTATTTGAGGGGGGGGTGATGTTGTCTGAATCATCTTCTAGAACCACCAGAAATAATTTAGAAGTCAACAGTGTGCACAAGTAGGTCAAATTCTTTGTTGCAATTTGTGTTACCTTGCATTTTATGTGTTGTTGTGTTCTCCGTTCAGCCAGCTTTATTGGATCCCACTGGAGTACCATAGTCTCTCTAGTCTTAATTATCCTGCATAACTTTGTGGCATCTGCAGGTTTTTGCCACCTTGCAACTCTCATGGATCTCCCCATGGTTCATCTGAACAAACCTACCTCACCGTGGGACTTTGAGGCAGCTACTGACAACTTTTGACACACTTTAATTTGACCATTATTCCTTCCCTTTAATTTCTGCCTCACAGCCAGTTTCTATCCAGTGGCGGACTTTAGTTCTGATTTTGTGTTTCCCACTGTACCTGTAAGACATAGAGAGGTATTCAATCCTTTAGTGCCTCCCTGTATGGCAGCTAATTTTCTCTTGTCATATAAGCTATAGATACAAGGCCACCTGCAGCTGTTCCTGACTCCTGCAGGGCAGTAGGCTTGGCCTCCTTCCCAAGGCAAATCCTTCCCCTAAATTCCATGGTCCCTCTAGGAAGCCCATGAGCAGCACAGAGTTGCACAAAACAGTAACACGAAGCTGCCCTTGCCAGTGGTGGAGGAAGGCTTGCCTCCAGAGCATCCCAAAAGCCAGCAAACAAAGCAGTGTTATCTCAGGCAGTCTCATCACTTGAGGGAGTGCAGTAGCATCGCAGTAATTGCACCGCACAAATAGAGATGTCTCACAGATCTAGACTCTCTCTAAATAAGGGCCATTCATAATTCATTGCTGGCTGGTCTAACAGTAGTGGTCATTATGATGAAGCAGTTTGCAGGAAAACGGAATCATAGAAAGCTGTAGTGACTTGATAAATATTAATAAGTTAGTATCACATGGGGCATAACTCATCTTACACACTTCTATCAGCTCTAAAACAGTGCCTGTGCCTGCCCTTGAATTGAGGAGCATGGGTAGTTGCACAGGCCTTAAAGTATACTTCTAATTCAAGCTGGCAAGGGTGATGGAAAGCACTCTCTGGAGGGCAGAGCCTGGAGCCTTGAACTGCAGTTATTACTTAGCATATAATTAATTAGTACTTAGTGTTCCTTGAATGACAGTGAGTTTTTAACACTTAGAAGCACCACACTGCTCAGGAGATCTCTGGATCAAGGCTTTGCTGTCTTGTAGCCAGAGGATTTTGCTTCTTGCTGAAGCAATTTTTGACCAGTTTTGCTTTCATGCTCTGTCTCTACAAACAGTGCAGAAAACAAGATCTCCAAGACCTAACCGGAAATACTGCTTCCTTTCCTTCACCCAATGAAACTAAAAATAAAAAAAGGTGACATTCATTTCTACTGATGTAAGTATTTGCAAATCCGTATATTTGTGAAACTTTAATTTCAGGCCTAAGTTGACCTGACATGTCTTTTTAAGGAGCTTGCCCAAGGCCATGTAGTGACTCTGTGTCAGCCAGAATTAGACCTCAGGAATTGCTGCCTTTCAGTCCACTAGACCAAGCTGCCTCTCACACTGCCATCTTGGCTCTCCAGGCCAGATCAGTTTGATTGGTTTCTACATAGGGCTGATCTTTAAAAACATGCATATCCGAATGGCTTGAGAAACCAAAATAATAACTTTCCATACCCACAGAGGGCACTACCTTTTGACTTTTTCTGTGGTAGAATTAAATCACACCTGTGCCATATGCTTAAAAAGAATATATATATTTTTTTATTATTATTTTTTTAAAGGCCATTTAGAGCTCCAGGACAGTTGGTCCACTGCATCTACTCAGCAGTTCATGTTAACATTTGGACAGGATTGCTCTTTGCCATTTGGCTGACTCCATAAGTGATGCAAGTGGAACTCATTTAAGACTTGAGCACTGTTTCTTCATTATCACTTCTGGCATCCCTAGACTACAAAACTTGTTACCCAGAGATGATATTCTCTCCTTTCTCCTTGTATCAAGGCCTATGCAAACAAGATGGCATCTGTGTTCCTGACTATGTCATGTACCTTAAGGTGCAGTGGAAATCTGTTTCCAGTTAAGGTCCAGCTCCAGAATTTGGCTTCTTCCTTAGTACAACAGAAGTACTGAAACCACTAGTTGAAGGTCTGACACTAATGCAGTTTACAAAGCAAGATAGATTACTTGTATTTCTTTGGGTCTGCTCTGGGAAACTGCTGCTTATAGGATTTTTTAAAGATTCAACCCCTTTAAAACCTTCACTGTACAGACATGGACTAAGTAGAAGGCCATCACAGCTCCTTTTATGAAGTTACAGGAAGTTTACCAGCCTTCAGATTTTAGTGATGTATGCACCGTAGCTGTGGGAGAATTTCTTACCGTCTGCAGGTAATGACATGAATGTCTTGCACTGATACAGTGCCTTTCATCTGTGGATATCAAAAGGCTCTCTAACATTAACTAGTTAAGTGACACTGTTCCAGTGAGATACATCCTTCTGACTTGTGTGGTTTGGGTGGCTGTTATTAGTCTCAGAGCTCTGAAAAAGCTCTCAGCCATGGGCTTGCAAGGCAAAGATAATGTCAGGCAAAAATATGTGGTATTTTTGGAGCCCGCAGACTGGGACAGTTTAAGTAGGGAGGAATACTTTAGTGCCATTTTTATGCATTTTGATGGTGTTCTTAAAAATCGTTTATTGGCATAAAATCTGAATAGCCATGGAAGAGGAGATAAACATATGTCTAAGGATACCTGAAAGCAGTGCTTTTTGTAGGGTAGAGAGTATAAGAAAGTCTTGATGTTGAGTCAAGGTAAAAAAAAGTAACCATACAAGTCCCATATCAGACACAAAACCTTTGATTGCCTATGGTATCATTCCAGCAAGCACCTGAAAGTTGAGATTGCTTTTGGAGCTTTTATCATCCTCCTAATAGATTCTAAAAACATTCTGTCCTTAGATGGATTAATTACTTAATATTTTTATCTGAAAAACATGATGAAATCCTTTTGGCTACTCTTTTCCTGCTGGGCATATGAGTTTCAGTGCTGCCTGTGCTCTGGTAGCCAAGTTCTAGCCTACCTCTTGGAGGGTTGAGGGGATGAACCTTCTGGCAGTTCAGCCTTTGCTGAGGCCAGGCTTTACAGAAGAAGAAAGGAAAGGCTGAATCACCTCCCAAAAGAGACTTGGTGTCTGGCAGAATCCAGCACAGGTAACTCTGAAGCGTTCAGTCTGTACAATGCGGAATGCTTACACCTTGTGGCATAGCTTTTTCCTTTGCTGTGAACTGATGAATTTTTGAGGCAAAGCCCATAGGATTCCATCATCAGTAATGCAGTACTAACTTGCAAAGGCAGCTATTTTGTGTTCTCTGATGCCCTCATTTTGCAATGAGCTTTGCACAAGCAAGAGCTCTTCTCCCGAGCTAGAAACTACACTCCCTTCTGAGGCCAAGCAAGGTGAAGCTCACTGTGGGATTGCAGCCCTGGTTGTCTCCTTTCTGCAGCTGCCAACCACGTTGCAATGGAGGCACTGCCTGATTCTGGGCTGAACTCTGGCCCAGCACCTTTACAGAGGTAGCCCAGAAGAGAAGGACAGGCAATGTAACCATCTATTCACGTATAACTTTCTGTCAAATTCCTTTGCAATCTTTGCTCAAATAGAGGTGTGTGGTTTTTTTAGTTTTTTAAAGAACACACACAATCAATAGTGGGCATGGTTTAGGACAGTCTCGTATTTTTGCGTTTAGGAGGTAGATTGTGCATGATCTAGAAGCAAAGAATTGTGAATATGCATGAGGAACAGTGTTAGAATCCAACCAAGCTCAACAGTGAAGTGTCCTGTTATTAAACCAGGTCACCTTAATTTGAATCAATGGACTTGCTCTACTTCTAAGCATACAAAAAATAGCATTGACTTCAGTGGGACAGCTTGAATCCTTAATGTTAAGGATGAGTTAGAATCTGTGGGAAGGGGAAGTGTAGGTATCACCTCACTTTCCCCATATCAGTACCGCTTTAAAGATGAAAGAAACAGTGGATGCTACTAGCTGTTGTGTCCATAAAGGAGAAGTTACCAGTCCCTTCTTGAAAAAAATAGTAAGTCCACGATTCCTTTACTGTGTGAACCCATCACAAAAACATAGAATCATAGAATATCCCGAGTTGGAAGGGACCCAACTCCTGGGTCTGAGAGCCTTCTCCAAACACTTCTTGAACTCCAGCAGGCTGGGTGCTGTGACCACTGCCCTGGGGAGCCTGTCCCAGTGCCCAGCCACCCTCTGGGTGCAGAACCTTTCCCTAACACCCAGCCTGACCCTCCCCTGTCCCAGCCCCACGCCGTTCCCTCGGGTCCTGTCGCTGTCCCCAGAGAGCAGAGCTCAGCGCCTGCCCCTCCGCTCCCCTCGTGAGGGAGCTGCAGGCCGCCATGAGGCCTCCCCTCAGCTTCCTCTGCTCGGGGCCGAACAGGCCAAGGCACCTCAGCCGCTCCTCACACATCTTCCCTTCCAGACCCACCACCATCTTCGTAGCCCTCTTTTAACATCATAATAAACACCCAACACCTAACCTGAAGAGAACATAAGTCCTAGATGAAGTGAGTTGATAATTATCATTTCATTGTTTAATTGCTATCATGGCCCAAGGACTCGTACCATTTCAGAAGAGGCACAGGTGGCAGTCAAGGTAGATGCAAGATAAAATGTTTGTGTGTTGTGATTTTCACACATAAACTTAAAAATCAGTGTTAAATATGTTTTGATATTACCAAGTAATGCATGGATCTTCTTTTAAAATATTCTCCCTAGAACTGGTGTCTGTTTCTGGCTGATCTTGCTTGGGATGGAATCTCTCTTGTTCTCTCGGACCCTGCGGGAGCCCCCGTGCTAAATGGGGAACTTACAGGCAAGAGAGGGCTTATGCAGAGTATAAGTGTTACTTCTCAGGAGCAAAGAAAAGACTGTAAGGAGCACTCTTACCCCCTTGCTGTGCTCATCTGGAAGAGCTGCTCACCATTACTTTGAAAAGCAGAGAGCAGAGGGCGGTCATCAATTGCAGATGATCAGAGCTAGTCATCCACCCTCAGTGGATCGTTTCAGGTTTAGAAGAAAATGGTGCCCTGAAGTTCTGGTTAAATTTCTGTCAAACTCTACCTTTTATCTCCTTTGCCCCACATTTGTTAATTACCATACTCAATATAATGACAAGTTGTGGGAAAGAAGAAGAAATGTTTTACATAGAGAGATTGTTTTCTATCTTTTATTTGTTCATACAGGTACCTTTTACACACATACAATGCTAATGCACATACAATTCATGCTGTAACAGCAACATAGCTCATTTCTCATGAAAATGTATACTCTTTCAATCTTTAAAGATAAGCCCAACGCCAACTTTAAGTATGCCAGAAACATCACATTCTTGAAGGAGGAGAGAGTCACAACAAATTTTTGGTGCCATATTGTGCTTCATCCCAAGTGTTGGCTGCCTTTTATTGTTGAATTTAGCAACAAAAGGAAATACCATTTGTGTATCATCTGATAAACTAGCATAATGTAGGGCAAGTCGGTCCTACTTCAGCCCTATAGACAGACATTAATGCTCTTGTAGAATTACTGATACTGATGGCTGATGAATATTCTTTTTTACCCATTTTCTTCTTTAAATATTTGAGAAAAAAAAAAAAAAAAGGAAGCCATAATGAGAATAAATGAAGTATTTCTTTACTAAAAATCCTTCTACACATTCCTCCTCCCACTCTGGATACACAAAGAATTTGAGAAAGGATTCTGGTTTTGACTTTGGTCCAAGGACAAGCCTCAGGTGTTGTAAGGCTCCTCAGCATCACCCGTCGCTCAGCTGGTGCAAAGCTTTGAGTCTGGCTCAGGCAAGCACTTGCAGTTAGGCAGAGCATGCACACTGCCAGTGCCCCCGTGCAGGGTGCTGCTGCAACAGGGTCAGGACAGCTGAGCACTGTCTCAGTGAGGTCCTAGGACATGTATGCGAGAGATTCAGGTGGGTGTGAAGCATGTCCCAGAGATGCTGTAGCGGTTCAGGATGGTTTGCTGGCCGTGTGGGTGTCTGTCAAATAATCCATTGCTGCTGTTTGGGGGTGGGAGGTTTAGAAGAGAATGTATTTTCAGAAATACTAGATTTGAGGTCAAATAATGGCATGTCACTGACCTTCTAGGTGAACTGCAATCTTTCTACAATGTTACCTATGCTGAGCAATTCTTCCTCTAGATACAGAAACAAACAAAACAAGCACAAAAAAAGCCCTGCCACATACACACCCACAAACCATGATTTTGCTTAATGAGAGCAGTATTTGCAGTAGAAACTCACTCTGAGCCACCCTCCTAAGTGCTGCCATCATTTAGTGTAAATGGTTTCATAACAGCTTGGAACAAAAATGATTTCAAGTCAGAAATGTGTCATTCGGAGCAAATGCAGAGAGAGGTTCAAGTGACTATCATATGTGAATCACTTTGAATTTAGCTGACTACAGGATATAATTACCTCAATTTATTGTGTTTATGAACATTTCTTTGTGTGTAAAGGTGTTTTTCAGTTTTTAAAATCCTTTTGGTGGACGCAGATTGAGATAAATTCCAACGGAGTGGAAGAAATACCCATATTTCCACATTTGATGTCATTAATTGCTTTAAGTAGCTCAGTACAACGATGCTTTTTATTCGTGCAGTTTGTGTTTAAAGTAAATGCCAAAGACTAGATAAAGGGACATGATTAACACAGATAAATTACAGGGAACACCTTTTCTCTGAGCAGTTTCAGCCACCTCATTTTCAGCCTGTGTTATGCCTAATTGTTAAACAAGGAGCACGCTTTTACATTAGTGACTGAATAGCCTTTTCTAGGTAAACTTTGTCCTAGGAAACAGAGGAAAAAGTCAGTCTCCTTATTGCTTAGTAGTCCTTCTGCCTTCACATCCTTCATACCTAAAGGCTCTGTTTCCAGTTCGGTAAAGAAAAACTTTAGTATTCCTAGCTTTCCACCAGTGATGTTATTTCAAAGGTTAGAGGAAGGGAGAAGATTTGCATAAAAGAACCCTTAAAAAGTAATGGAAAAAAGTGACTCACTCCCTTCCTCCAGACTCTTGCAATACTCAAATTTGAGGAGAACTCAAAATGAGTTTTTTCTGGCAGTGCAACACAACACTTTGAGGAAACACAGTCTGCTACAGACAAACAGTGAAACAATAAAGTGTATGAGCATCTGGCTGTTTTGTATAGTCAGCCTGAGGGAACTTTTTCTTTTATCAGCCCTAGGGGCTGCAACTATACCACCCAGGGTCTTCCTACAGCATGTTAGAAGTGGACAATATTTGCCCTCAGTTACATGCTTGATGTCTGAAAACTAGAAATGTTCCTGTTTTCAAAAAGCTGGTGTGCTCACTTGGTTTGGGAACGCTTCAGAGGCTCTGCATCTACAAGATGGGAGTACAAGATGAGCTTTTCTTCCCGTGAATACAAAGATGGGCTGCCATGGGGTGTAGCAGTTGGGTTTTTTTCTTCTGGCAGGAGAACTATAGGGTAGGAAACCAAGCCAGATGCACCAAAGCTATCTGCCACTGTGTGTATAGTTGTGCTGTTCAGAAGCTTTAAGTAAACCAATTCTTTCCAATGAACTTTGCTATTGATCCAGGGCAGTAAATGTAGGAGTCCGTACTTATTTAATCACATGGAGAGTCATTAACATTTTAAGCATCTCTGTTAACCTGGAACAGCCAGGAAACCCTGACTGCCAGATTGCCTGTGGGTAGCAGAGAAGCAAGCATATTGGTGATTACCACGTTTCTGGCTACACTTCTCTCACTTTCCATTAGGGGAAACATGACCAGAAATCTCTCCTGCCAAAATGTGTCCTTACACCTGCCTCTGTCCAGAATATGTCTCACTTCATGCACACGGATTACAAATGAACAAACACTGTGAGTCCTGGTGTTTCAGTAAATGAGGGTGAAGGGAAGCACTGCCATGCTGTGGCGTCTGCAGATTCTGGTTTGCTGGTTCCCATTTCCATCAGGCAGGATGAAGGTTATCATCCAGTTCCTGGGGTCCTCATTAATGGCTTCTGCACTGGGCAGCAGGAGGCAGTGAGGAAGCTAAAGAGTGAGTGCTGGCCTTTGCATTTTTGCTACAGACGATGCAGTTCCTTAGGCTAGCACCAGCCACTGAGAGACAAACTCAGACCAGCACACAGATAGAGCCAGCCTATTTTTCTCCATTTTTAGGTACCATTCATCCCCCCTTCAAAAGTCCTTCCTTAGTGCACTGTAGTACACTTAGTGTACCTAGATATATTAAGCCTACAGCCCAGCAGTCCTCTGTGAGAAAACAAAACAGCACTGTGCTGTTGCTGCCCCTCTAAGGTCTGCTTTCATAGATTCCCAGCACAGAGCAAGTGCAGGGTTAAAGAGAGAGGACAGGGGATATGGAGGACAATAGCCCCTGCCCTACCTGCATGAAAAGATTTGGCCAGGATGGTCTAGTGCTGTGTCCCATGGGTGCAGCTCCTGCACCATCTTAGCCACGCAAGCCTTCCAGCTAAAAAAGCTGAAAAGCCAGATGGGGACAAGGCTGTGCAGGTAGCCTGCTTCCTCCTGGCAGTTTTCTGGGTGCCCCCACGCTGTGCCCAGATACCTGGTCATTGCAAGACAAGAAACACAATTCTGGCTGTGAGCCCAACATCAGGCCCATGTGGTCCACCCCAGCTGAAGGATTCCTTTCTCCAGCAGGGTGTGGTGCAGTATTCCTGCACCTTCTGAGTTGTGTGCACTTCCTTGCCCGGGGGGAAGAGCCTGCGGCACCGCACACCAAACTTTCACACTGAACTGAGTTCACGCTGGGCTTGTACTCAAGTATTCTGCATTTAATTAGCTCTCAAGCAGTCTGATTATCACTTAGGCCTTTTCTGATAAATGGCGTTAATTCACAGCAATATGCTAATTAAATCACTTGCATTTTGTGCAGTTGACAGAGAAAAGGGGCTGAGCCATGATGATTGTATCCAGATGGAGATGCCCCTTACTCACTGGATTCATGGAATACCACTCGCAGGAGATGCAGGTGAGCAGCACAGGGCTGTTGTTAAGTGCAGGAGACTATCCTGCCTGTGAAAGTTTCTGTAAGAAAACATAAAGGTTAGCCTTTTTCTTCTTACTCACTTCTTTACTATCCATTTCGTTAAGCCTTTGCATTTATGTTCCTAATTAAGTTAACAAGTCAGTTGTGCTGTTTAATTCAGCATATGATATCTCCTTGTGGTGCACACACTTCAATAATAAAGCAGCATTATATAATGATTCTGTTTTTCAAGCTTGGAGTCTAGATCAAATAGAGTATGATATCTTTGAAGACGTTTTTATTGCTGTTCTTAAAAAATATGAATATGATAGTAGGTTTCTTTCCATACTGGAAACCAGCCACACTTGTTTGCTTTGCTTTGGGTTGATTTAATTTACTAGGAAGTATACGTATAATTATCTCCTTCCCTTTTGTCTGTCATATTTCCTGGAGCCCAAGCAGAGCATGCTTCTACACAAAGCAGGCAATGAAAAGAATGGCATCTCTTGAAGGAGATTTTACCTGTTGCTTAAAAGCAATGTCTGTTTCCAAACAAAAATTATGTTAAGGCAGATTGACTGCTCTGAATAGGTTGGAAACAGGCTCTCATAACCTCAGTTAGAATGCCTTGATAACGACTTTTGTGAGATTACAAACTGAATTAGCTACGTAGAGATGTATTTGAAAGTAAGCAGAAAACATACAATTCATACTGGAAGTGTGAACTCTAAGTCTGTTCTATTCATTAAAAACCTACCGGTTGCTGCATGATTTATTACATGTTTTGTAAATAAATCACATCAACATGAGAGGAGAGAGGGAGCCAACTAAATGCTCTTGCAAAGCAATCTTTCACAACTTCCTTTCTGTTGGTTGCATATCATATAATATGGTATAAAATATAGATTATTTGAAGTCTCCTTCCTCAAGAGACCAGAGGCTGTAGGGGTTTCAATTAGAGGAGTAAAAAGGGAAGAGCAGTATATGCAGCTTCTCAAAGGATGGCAGCAGGGTCTTGTGCAGACTGTATGTGGGAGGTGTCGTTCAGGTCTGGTTCGTCTCTAGCACGTATGATGGGATTAGGAGTTTCATTTCCATTATCCGTGCTGTGCTTGGCACTTTACAAAAGAAAGTGTGTTTCTGCCACTGAAGGGTTTACATTTAGGTCAAGACTTTACTAGCCATTAAGTGAGCTTGTGTGAATTAGAGCTGGATTTGCTGATGGTAGCTGGAGGTACAGCCAGGTTGTAACAAGGCTGCACTTGGAAATTTGTAAAAGAGGCAGAAGTACAAAGTGGAGGATGGGAACAGAATTTCTAATGCTAGCATTTGACATCAGTCTGCACAAAATTAGGATTGTGTAGAAGAATGTACAACTCCACTTATGTCAGGGGTTTCAACTAAGTGTCCAGCTGCTTTGCTCTTTTGGAAAACCCCAAAACAACCAAAAAAAAAGCTGGTGAATCTGACCCACTACTTTTAAGTGCCTTGCTTAATACTCTCACTTTCAGGTTTTGTTCTTTCTTTCTTTCTTTCTTTCTTTCTTTCTTTCTTTCTTTCTTTCTTTTTCTTTCTTTTTTTTCTTTTTTAGGGTAAATAAATCCCATCTGTCTTGTCAGTTTTTATAGCATGTTCTGTGTTTATAGTATTTGGCATGGAACTGAGTGTGAATATTAAAAGGTCTATTTCTTACCCAAAGCTTTCTTTTCTTTGGTTATCTTATGATAACTACTGCACAGCAGAGCTAGTAATTTTTCCGTAGCTGTGTTCTGATCAACAGAACAAGAGAATTTCTGAATGGATTCTCCTTCAATTTGAAGCAGTGTTTTCTCATTGACATTATTAGGAATTAACCTGAAATAAATGAAAAGCTACATGAGATTACTGTTCTCATCAGACTTACCTCTAGTGTTTAAGCGTTGATTTTACTGCAAAGAGAGAAGCTCAATCCCCTCAACTGATTAATGGCCTGTTCCCAATTTGCATGCGTGGACAGTATCTACCCAGAGGTCAGAGCAGAGGAGTGAGGTGAGCTATGTTAGTACTTCTTTCTCAGTCTTTCTCAATCGTGGGTTTGGTAGCAAAGACAAAGAGGCTGAGAAGGAAAGCATGTGAAGATTCATGCCCAGGGGAAGAGATCAAAAGGGTCATTTTCAGCTCCATGATGTGTATGTTTCTTTTAATCAGTTGTAATAACAATCAAATATACATAGCAACAAAAATAAAGGCTTCTCTACTTCTGCTTATTCAGCATTTACCAGATTTAGCTCATCTCAAAAGATTGTTTTTAAATTTGTGATAGGGCTTTCTGGTGCTGTTGCTATCCGAGGCAGAGAAAGCAAAAGCAACCACAGGGAGTGATTTCTAGAAACATGGCATGGGGTTAGTAAGAATGAGAAAGGAAGGTGGGCAAGAAGTGGAAAAATGAGGTAAATTGACCTTAAGAGCCTGATATTTCCAGCTACTAATTAGTGAAGGAGGTAATTGCATAGTTGAAACCTAATTTAATATAATTAAGAAAGCCCATTTCTTGAAAATTATAGAAGCAGAGAGGGACACTAGTTTTTCAACTGACTTTAAAAGGACTAACCATGGAGCAATTTCTGGAGTAACTGCTCCTGGAAAGAATACAAAGTCAATCAGGGAACGATCCTGCTTCTCCATGGCCAGTGTGGAGGGCAGTCATTTCCACCACATAGTGGGTCCCTCTTGTTCTGCAAGGCTTCCTCGCTGTCTGCAAGCAGAAACCCACATGCAAGGGTAAGCTTACAGCCGAATGCAATCCATGGTTGCCCTTCATTGCTCGATTTTAAGAAGTGTTTTAGGCAGTTTAAAACTTAGGTCTGAGTCCTGCAAGGACTTACAGGTGGTGGGAATCACACCAGTCTGATCATGGGGTCAAGTTCACTGCAGTATTTTAAAATGCCCGAGCAGCATGTTTCCTCTCAGAGGATTTGTACATAAGAACTACGGAAGGATGAGAGGCTTATGCGGTGTTTAAACTAATGGGAGGTCTGTCTAATGGCTGAGTGTGTTTCAGCTTGTGGGTAATAGGGTATTAGGACAGCTTGAGAGATCACTTGCCTGTGTCCTCCAAAAGAAAACTGGAAAGAAAATTGCAGAGCTGTAGTTTGTTTGTCCTCCGATGCCATACAGGACTCTTGCGTCTTTCAGAATACTATCCCAGTCCATCCAGTGCTGGAAATGCTATGTGCAGTGTCTCCGTGCTTCACGCTGGGGCCAGTCCCAGGCTCAGCACTGGGTCGTGCCGCCCCTGCCCCTGTCCTTGGGGGCTGCAGTGCTGCGTTCCCACGGCAGAGGAGCCATGCGGGTGCACAAGCAGGTGTGGGATGGGACGGGAGCAACCCTCCAAGGACAACGTGGCAGGTCCTGCTGTTTGGGTACCCAGCCCTTCCTTCACAGCCCCAGCACAACCCTTTGCCCTCATCTCTCCCTCCGTTTTGGCAGGAGAAGCCCATCTGCAGCCCCGCCGCGTCTGCTCCTCAGCCTACTGGCAGCAAAGCGGCGTGTGTTGCGTTACTGAGAGGCTTGGAGCCAGCCCGGTCTGATACACTTGTATGTTGCGTATTTACAGCATCTTGTTACATTCCTTATGAGTGCTGACATCTCTGGGTGTAATGTATTCAGGATCAATAACTGCAATTAAAATCTTTATGCATATTGTAGTTAAGAGGTAGGGAGTGTTTGAACAAGTCCCAAGTTAAGGGAGCATATGAAGTTGACAAGCTTTCACTCTAAACTACGGCTGTGAAGGCCAGATCTCAATGGCAGTTTAGTTACTAGTTCATCTGAAACACCCACACTCCTACTCTCCGAGTTATTTTTATTTATTAAAATAGAAAAGAAAAACTTAGTGGAAACAAGGAGTATTGAATTTTCTCACTTGAGGCTATTAAAAATCGATTCTTTTATGTTCAACTAAAAATCTTGAGGGTGTTTTTGATCACTTTCTCTTTTTTTTTTTTTTTTTTTAATCAGCAAAACTCTTAAAATGATTTCCAGTCTATTTGATTCTGTTCTCTATTTACCCTGAAACAAATATCTAGTTCTGGTAAATGTTCTTCCGATGCCCGTTAAGGTGATGTGAGATTAAAAGATAATTCTTAAGTATTTTGTTTTAAATGATTATGACAATATTTTCACCTGAAAATTCTTTTTAAAAAGAAAAAAAAAAAAAAAAAAGAATATTTGCTTCCAGAACATCTCAAGACTGTGGGGGAGGAAAATGTGAAGGAAAACCCCAAATACTCACTCTCACTATGTCCATGAAGGCAGCCAATATCCTTGGCAACAGAATGAAAAGTAGTAGGGAGGATTCTAGCTTACCTCAATCTGTTTTCCATGTACCTGCTCTGAATGTATTTTACCTCTCCCTTTGGCATGTGATGTTGTTACATGTCAATCCAGAAACATTTCCATCTGCAGCACTGGTGTTCTTTCCACTGCAGCAGCTAGCCAACCCCCACACAGAAGAGGTCTCCATCACCATCACTTCCAGTCCATTAAACTTTGCAGTGTGATGTTCTTCCCTGCACATCCTCATCCCTCTGCATCCACCCAGTCTGCAAGGAATGATACTTTTTGTTTCTCCCCCCCCCACCACTTTTTTTTTCCAATTAGTAAAACTCCCTTTTCTCCTTTGCAATGCTTCCTAGCATCAAAAAAGGAACTCGCTGGTGTTTGTTCCCAACCCAGCTGCATCTCCAAGTGTGGGAGCACTCCCTTGCTGTCCTCGCAGATCTGTTCCTACTGCCTGGGAGCTCCAAATGAAAGGAGCTGGTACATCTCTCATCCAAAGACTTCCATATGGTGCTGTACAAGAGTTAGCACCTGGTCATTCCCAAATGAAGGCATAGGGAAAACACAGTAGCAAAAATACTGTATTTCCAGGGAAAATGCTTTGAGATGTAAAGTTCAGTAGAAATGCACGTTAGTCAAGTCTCAAACACATACCTCTATCTCAGCATCACACTGCACATACAGCAATTGCGGACACTTGCATCTACCACCTCATTTCATCTCCAGTGTGATGTCCATACCTCTTGCATACAACCTCACATGCCTCCAGTGCCTGTTGGAAGAAAAAGGAGCTATTCCATTTTGTTAAAGATGTGTCCCATGGTGTGATTCATTAATTTAACACTGTATCAAATTCTTGAAGCCACATCAGCTTTATGGTACCATAAAATGTCCCACCTAACACAGAATGTGAGCACCTTGCAGTACCTACCTAATACTGAAGTGATAATTGCACCATTGCACTGTTTTATGAGGCAGTAATCCAGTTCCTGAGCAGATAAACTACAAGGCTGAAGGCTGGGTAGTTTGTCTTGATGAGGGAACCGTATTATTGTCGAATAAAATAGCAGGATTGTACCATTGCCACTTTCCTGCTCTGGCATAGGGGTGTTTCGGTTTATGTTCTGTTGTTGTTGTTTTAACTCTTTCAATGTACCTTTATCCAGCTACTAAAACTAGACTAAAACCTCTACAAATTTTGGACTAATTTCATTCTGTGTTTAAAATAGTTCACCAGGAAAAGATACTTGCAGCCAATGCAAGCATCTAATGTAAATGTGTTTTCATGTTGTGGGTAGGTAGGCAGTATCAAAGAGTATGACCTGCAAAGCAGTGCACTGCTGGACAGAACTCCCTTTGGTTTGATTCTTGTTTGCTCAATAGTGATTTTATGCCAGGTTCTGATTTAAATGTGAAAGAGTGAAACGGTTCCAGCTCAGGTGTAGCCCATGCAGACATGAATAGTCTGAGCAGAGAGAGGCAGCTCACCGCTCTCTGCACAGTGTGGCGAGGTGCCTGGTGCTGGCACAGCTCAGGGGCACCTGCCTACCAGCCGAGGGAGGCAATACTGATTGTGACCATCCAGATCCTCCACTCTGGGAGGACATGCCTTGAGGATGGGTATCCATGAGTTCTGCCACTGCTGAGGACTAGGCAAAACTGCCTCGCTGCTTGTCACATCACAGGGGAGGTTTCAGCTTCACGCAGCTTGCTCACCCCTTACACGGAAGCGCACGCATGTGCACAAGGGTGTTTGTGCATGCAGGAAAGTGTTCCTCTCACAGTCACCTTGTGACGCCTTGTGAGTTTTTCTGTTTCAGCTGTTGTGTGTCTAAGTGGCTCTTGATGACTTGGTCATCTTTCTTAAGCTGCTGGCTTTGTTATATGAAGCTTCTATGCTGAGCTGTACAAAATCAATAAATAACAATACGGGGATATTTCATCTCCTTTTCCTGCAAGCCTCTGTTCCTCTTGACATACGCAGGGAATGTTGAAAGGCAAATTATTTCCAAATCAAATGATAAACAGTGCCCTTTGATAACTCTTGCTTATATAGGGGATTCTGAAGAGAAAACAAAAATGTCTCTCTTCCTCATAACTTCTTTCCTCAGGCTTAATAGAAAAAGATAAAATGAGAACCATTACAATGGCACACGCCAATTTGCAGGCAGAATATATTGCAGGTGAGTAGGCATTCACCTTCAGAGATAAAACTGAGTCAGAGAGAAAGAGTCCACATTGCCCTTAGAAGAAGTGATCGTTCACATCACACTGGATGTTTTTTATGCCCGCCGTTTGTCTGTCAAGCAGCAGACATCTTTTTGCTGCACTCTGGCCCCACAGTTCAAACAAAATGATGCCATAATAGAAGAGGCTGTCCAACTCATGAGAGTTATTAAATGCCTCTTCCGCTGGACTTAAACCTTTCCTTTCCCCTCACAGAATAAATGATACAGTCTCTTTAATATTAGAAAA
Source organism: Anser cygnoides (assembly GCF_040182565.1). Lineage (NCBI taxonomy): Eukaryota > Metazoa > Chordata > Aves > Anseriformes > Anatidae > Anser > Anser cygnoides. Next base: position 81,924,696 of record NC_089874.1, read on the forward strand.
TAATCATCATCATTATCGTGTAAAACTGAGGGAAAATAGGAAATCATGACAAAAAGGTGACTTCGAATTAAGGGACACATTGTAGCTTGGTTTGCAAGGGGTACAAGAGAATACAGTGCTAGATCCTCTTCTTTCCTATGTGTCACCTACTGAAGACCAGGATGGCAGCCTGAGGAGGACGGCAACCTCCATGTCCCCTGCCTTCCCAGAGAGATGGACAGGGCTGGAGGTGGGTCTCTGTTTGCTTTTTGGTCAGCTCTGACCACAGTGTGGGCACACACTGTGCATGTTCAAGTATCATTGCAAGGTCTACAGTCAGACTGAGGTCTGTATTTTTCCATGGACACAAACTCTCAGAAGTGCCTGTTACTTCAGGATGTCCAGCTTGAGGTAAGTTAGAAGGGATCGTTTTCACAAGGTTTTGAGCAAATCTTTCTTTTTGCCCCATTTCCCTGGCTTCTCTTGAACAGGATTCTTTCAAAGCTCTGGGGCCTCCAGGGGCCACTCAGATTTTAAACACTGTGGTTGCTCTGTAGGTTTTTCTGAACCACCATCTCTGGGCTCCAGCTAAAACTGTAATGCAGCACATAATTGCACAAGTGTCTCCGTAATGGTGCAAATGCAAATTAAATAGTGGGATATTTCACACTGTGCACATAACTCCTGATGCCTGTTTTACAGGCTGCACAATTTAGCAGCATGCTTTTTAAGATGTAGCACTACAGTAGATATTAAATACAAGAAAAATAAATGTATGGTCTTTGCCACAGAATGAGATTTTTTCCTTCCAGGGATGACACCAATGTATACCAAAACAATCTAGTTAGTTCTATTCTTCTGAGAATAATATCTAAAAAAAATAGTACAAGGAAGGCAACCAAATAAAACCTTGACCAGCTACATTAGACTCAGTTTTTAGAATAAATTTTTACCATTTTGAGTGAAGTAGGAGAAGAGTATTCACCATTCCCTGAGCCCTATCCCCTACTGGGCTGTCACAGCTCCTGTCATTGTTTTTTCAGCGGGTCACCTGAAAATCATGCTCTTCACAGGTCCTCTAGCATCTCGTGTTTTGAGGCTGAAGACTGTCCCTCAGCCACTGAACCTTTAAGGACACAGTGAGCAGCATTAACACTGTCTTGCCTGTATTCCACCCTTCTTGGGAGCAGAAAGGACCCAAAACCAGATCACAGCGAGCCAGCTCCTGGCATCTAACCACATGGTCAGCTTTGCCTCTCACAGCTATGGGTCATGCTGTGAGAGCCAAACAAGTAAAGCCAACAAGCAGAAAAAATAGTGTTTATCCTCTATTATTCTTTTCTTTCTCTTCTCTTTATTTTTTTACACATGAAGGAGGGGAATGAAAGAAAGAACCTCCATTGCACCCGCTCACTCAACAGAGCTGCTTTGGCTCAGAGGCAGAATTTTCTTGATTCTGCCCAAACAGATTTGGGCAATGACAGGTTTTGTGTTTCAGAGTACAGGCATCAGCAGGCTGGCTATCTGTTTAGTTTTATTTTTTCATATGACATAATCTCCTTCCAAATAATGCCTCCCATCATCTCAGTTGATGCTATTTCTACATGTGCTGCTCACGGTAGCACTTTCAGCACTGACATTTCAATACGGAGGAAAGCTAAAGGCAGAGATTTCATTACAAAAGCTCCCTTTGGGCTTTTGGCAAGATGTAGTGAGATGCCAGTTGTTCCCAATCATTTTCTGTGAATGAGAATATACTGGAGCATTCAACCAAGCAGAGGATATTCAACATTATTTCCTTCTGGTACATACACCACATTTTGTCATAAGTGCTATGAAGGAGTTCAGTTGATCATGCAATCTCTTATTAGTTTTTTCTAGCATCTCCCAGACCAGAATTTATTCAAAATACATGAAAGTCTTGAAGGCTGCCTGCCACATGTCTTACTCTTGCATACTTCTCCCCCACACACATGCTTTTAACAAATAGAACAGACACAAGAATTGAAAGGTATTCAAACCTGTGTTACCACCAGAAAGGCAGGTGATGCTAAACTATTTTTTTGTTTTCTGAATCTTCCAAATGTATTCTTTCTTCTAGCATTTCATCTATTAGTGTCTTACTGAAGGTTGCGATTGTAATGTATTACTATTTCCTGAGCACTTCTTGTATGTTGTTCAAGTATTTGGATAGACGATAAATTGTATTTCAGCACTTACGTTTTGACTACTGTAGCCCTATCACACCCTAGCCCTATTTGAATTTATTGTGAGACACCTACCTACCTGCCTGTCCAAGTGCAGCTTTCTTCCAGCCTTCCTCGACCAAAGCAGCACACTCCATTGCAGAAGGATATGGTTTGTCCTGAGCTCCTTGGTGAGCAAACAGCAGCAAACTTTCATCTGTTGCTTCCTCAGAAAGGGTCAGAAAGGTTGAAAGAAGTTTGAGAAATAAAAAAAAAAAAAGTACGAAATGTTGGAAAACACACAAAAGTTGTTGTTATCACACTCCTGCTACACCAAGGTGTCCTGCTTGTTCCTGTCGCCAATGCGGATGGCCCCATTCTGCTCTCCTCCGCACTGGCCAGCACTGGCAGGTTGTTTGCTGCTTCTGGGTGAGCTCAGATCTGCCTGCTGCCCATCACTGGGCCATGGTACCTGTGAAAGACAACGATGGCCCATCCACAAGTTAATCAAAGGCAGGAGGTTTTCATATTCCAGCACAACTGAACAAGGCGATGTTCAGCTGGCTCCAGCACCAGTAGAGTAAAACCAAGGCAACTGAACACTGTCTCAGGTTGGCCACTGGAGCACATAACAGAGTTTTTGCTGTTGTGCAGTATATCCAGCACTCGAGACTCTGCTGACCTTGGTCCGTTGTCACTGGTACTCAGCCCAAATAAACTGGTGATAATTTGGGCACTGATGCATTCTCTGCCATAGCACCTATAGCTACTTACACAAAGGACAGAGAGAGGTGAGTACTTGCATAGTCTAGTTTTAGGCACGCAGCTCACATAACGGAGGTAATTCATTAACCCAGTTGAGGTTAATTCTCTCCATGAGCTGTGTGAGGGGAAGTTCCTCAGAAGGGTGCTTCTGGGCAGGAAGGTCACACGGCTGTCAGGCTGACATCCCAGCAGAGGCACGGCTGCTCCCGCGCTGATGAAGTACGAGTACCTTCCAGAGTCAGTAGGCTTCGGGAGAGGAAGGTATCTTATTTCCCAGCAGCAGGAGAATCTTTGGAGGCCAGCTGGGCACTCTAAGGACTCTGTTGCCACCTGAGAAATGTGGAAGGTGATTATGATCTCCAGCATCTTTACGTAATAGTTAGAGGCATGATTCCTTCCACTGCTCTCCTGTTTGTCGTGATTCCTGCCCCAAATCAGCCAGTTTGTTTTCCAACAGCTGTTTTCTTTTTTTTTTTTTTTTTTTTTTTTTTTTAGCCAGGATATCTTTTTCCTGATCCACACAAAGACAGTGCTGGTCTGTAAACACTCTGTTCAGAGGACTGGTCTGTTTTTGTGATTTCTGCTTTGTTTATTTTTTTTTCCCTGGAAACCGCATCATTTGTTTCCCTCTGGTGTTGTTTATTTTACCATGCTCTGATGGACACTGAGGTCACAGCTTTTTACATATTAGTTACTCAAAATGTTTCAAAGGGGTCATCTTGCCTGCCATCTTTCTTCCAGTTTTACATTTGCCCGGAGCTGCTTTAAAGGATTTCCATTTCAGTGGCCCACCCACACACACATGAAGTCTAAATCATGGGTGGGTGGCAATTTAAACTGGGTGAAAGAAGAAAAAAATACCTGCAGCCTTTGTGCTGTCGTCTCTCCATTAATGAGCACAGAATTCACACTCTAGGTTCTGTAAACCTCATTTAGATGTGTCAGCAAGAGCCAGAACTATATTAAAGGCCTGAAACTGGAAAAATAATTAAGAAGGCTCAATGCCAATTACTTTTCATCTTCAAACTGCTGCTTACAGTTCATTCCCAACAAATACTGAAAGGTCATCAGCATTTTTTTTCTTTTTCTTGTGAGCAGGTTATTTAGATTTCTTCTTGGTGTTCTCAGCACTCCATGGTGTGGTGCAGAAAAAGAGCCCAATATACTACAAGCCAAACAGCTCATCTTTCATATTAAGTGGAAGTCAGACAATGACAGTCCATTATTATTATTTTTTTTAATCACAGGTGGTATTCAGGTTTCCTCTATTTTCTGTTTTCTTTCCTATTATCATGGATAATGCAATGGCAATGTAATCGTTTTTAATCAGGTTTAATTATATACTTTATTCTTATTCTTCATCTCTCCCACTTGCTAGAGAGGTGAGTTTCTGTTTCATTCTGCTTCCTTTGTTGGAGCACTGTAAAGCCATCAAATAACGGTATGTGCTAATGTGCCTGCATAGACACAACTGCCCTCCCCAGAAGCCTGCCCTGACTTCAGCACCCTCATTTGGGCTACTCTTGCTGTGAGGATTAATGTCAGGCGTGTCTTGAACTGCAGTGAGTTCGTTCATTGCTGTGTGCCAACGTGCCCTTGGAATTACGCCACATCACAAATTCTGAAGCATCTCTCATGCTGATAATAGGTATGCGTTGTACCTATCGTATTCATCTCAGGGGTCTCGCGCTTCAAAGAAAATGCCAGGCTAATTCTCATAAATATCCCTCAGTATATTAATGCTGAAAGGTGTCCTTCTCATCTTTTGATATTTCAAAGTACAGTTCTGAGGAAAAAGAGTTAGTCTTGGGTTTTAAAAAATCCTATTGTTAAAAGCAAGATGCTCTTACTTATTACCTTGAAAACCCTGGATTGCTTAAATAATTATTAAAATCAATTTAATTTTATTTATACTTTTTCTGTTTTAGTTATTTTGCTTTGCTTTATTCCAGCCGGTAAGGGTTGATAAATTTACTGCGTATTATTCTCTATCATTTCTAAGTCTGGGTTTTCATGTACTGGCAGCATTTGAATTGTAAGTGCTATAGGCAAGAGTACAACGTACTTTTTTTTATTATTCATTTTAATCACCACTGAAATAATAATAATAAAAAAGACCGCACTGAGACATTTATATTTTATCAAGTATTGTGTTTAAAAAAAAAATAAACAACAACACATACTCAGAATGGGGAGGAGGATATCTTTGTCCCCACTCTTTCTTTAAACTGTCCTGACTGGGTGTTCCTCAGCCAAGGTTCAGGGATTCACAGTACAGGTCCACACTCCCTTTTGCATCCTTTTCTGGCTGCTGGTGTGCAGTGCATCATGCTGCTTCCATCTTTTTGTAACCTACTGCCATTCTGGTGACCTTTCCTTCTTTTCTCCAGCCTACTCAGAAGTGAGCCACAGGCCAAAAAAATGGGGAAGGATGAAAATGGAAACAGAATTAGTACTCACAGATTCATCCAGCACATTTTTTTTTTCTGCTCAAAAGGGAAATCTTTGTAACCTTGTCCAAAATGTCGACATATTTTTAAACAAATGTTGACAGGGGTGGGCAAACTCCAGCAAGAGTGTTTATTCTAGAGCTCAGTTCCTCACTCACTGAGACATCTACTGTTATGATATATGCTAAGAAGGGTATATAGGCACTTTCCAGGTTGCAGTAAGGTTTTAGACAGTTTGATAATTCGGCCATCATTCTCCCAGTCAAATCTGAGGGAAACGTGGGTTTGCTCCTAAGGTTGGTTTCTAATAAGCCAATAGAGAGTAGCTGTGGGCAAGGTCATTTAACAGCCGAATGGCCATCATTGCTTTACGAGTGAGCAAAGTTATAACAGACAGGGAAATCTTGAAGTAAAAAAAAAAAAAAAAAGCTTTTAGACAGCTGTAGTATCAGGAGAGGAAAAAAACATACATCTTGAGCTGCTGTAGCACAGAACTACTGGGCCTGTTATTCATGGGCAGAAGGTCTGCAGCCGGCTGTGACAGGTTATTTTCATTAAGACTGGAGAAATCTAATGAACATAGAGGAAGCGGAGCTTGTTTGTCAGTGACAGAGATGCTCGCGCTTCGGAGTGGGAGCTTCAACAATATGGGGATGGCATAAGCCAGAGGTGAAAGCCTGGCTCTGTTCAAGGTTTGAAGGATATGGGATTTTTGCCTTTGACTTCAAGGAAGCCAGGATTTCATGCCAGAAAACTACTGCATCTAACATTGTAAAATGTATCAGTCGTGCAGCCAAAGGATAGATTTAGCTGATGCAGAATTTGTCATATAGCAATGCCGTAGCATCTGTCACAGTGCCTGAAGATGAGAAAGCACTAGTAACAACAACAGAAATTGAATCTGTGTCCCTCTCGTGACAAATGCCACCTGAGTTAGCTATATGTGTGATTTTGACTGAAAATCTGAAACTGGAAATGGATAATGGAGTTGTTTATTCTTTGGCACTTGGTGAAAAGTGCAGAAGTAACTGCTGTACTTTAAATCAACTGTTGATTTTTTTTATATGATTAACAAGGATTTTAAGGTTCATGAGGAATGACTGAGGCTGTTATCCCTGCACGGCACTATAAAAAAGCATTTTATTTTTAATCCTGTGAAGGGCACTGTGAATTGCTTTGGTGGCTTTGACAAAATAACAGCTGTGGTGACTGACGGCTCTCCAGCTGTGTGTGGGGGGAGTCAACAGCTTTATTGGTTTACTTAAAAAGAAATATGGAGTGAACTTCCTACCTTTTCAATGAATGAGGCAACGAAAAGCTTCATGTGGGAAGGTACTAGAACTGGCAAATGTCATGGAAGTTGTTAAAGTGATTAACCTTGTTAGAGGGAGAGTGAAGCTTTCAATGGCTTTCACTCTGTCTCTGACACAAAAGTTGCTGAGAACAGAGTTTGGGGATTGTTTTCTTCAACTTAAAGTGTAAAAGGAGATATTTTGAGAAATGGGAAATATTTTGTCCTTAGAGGATTAAATATTAATTTTCGTGATGAAGCCTTCCGGAGTCAATAAACTACTGCCAGACCTTATCGGCACAAATTGTTCACTACCATTTTGCGTGACTTGGCATTTGCTTATAAGCTGATTCTTACCTCAGGTTTATTTTTAATACAAATTACAAAGATATTAGAAAATACAATGGGCAGAAGACAATCTTCTCAGCCCAGTTATCCAATATATTTATCCTAGAACACCAGATGAAAAATGAATTATCCATAGAAATTGTTAATGTATTTTTTTAATTTTTTTTCTATGGATAGGTTAAAATACTAACCGCTGCATTTTTTCATATCACCGTGTGAATTGACACATATTGTTCTGAGAGACAGCAATGCTGGAAACCTTACACAGGCAAAAAAATATATATATTGATTCAGCAATTCTTGCAGTCAGTCCTGAAAGAGGACATGGTGTGCCATGATACCCAACAACATCCATGTTTCCACAGCCTGGCTTACACTATGAAGTTTGAGTAGGTAACCACTGTTGGATATGGAGTTACCTGTTTCAGCCTGGAGATGGCTGAAATAAAGCATCAGTTTTAGCTGTGGGGGATGGAGTATCAGTACAGGCAGTTGCATGAGGAGCCCCTTATTGTCCATCCCCAAATTAATGGCTTCTGGTGGTAGAAGGGAAATGGCAGCAAACCTGGTTAGTGGGAGCTGCCTCCCAAATGTTCCCCCCAAATTAGAAAAGTCTGCTTCAAAAAGACTCTTGTTCATTAAAAAAAAAAAATCCTCATAGGTGGAAGAACTTCCTATGAGTTTTGAACTCATTAAGTGAAGTAAAAAGAAAAAACATAAACAGATTGATTTTTATCCTTTTACATCCTGTGTCCCCAGCAACGAGTATCAATACAGATGCAGATAGCACAATAAAGGACAAAATTCTTGAAGTGAAATTGCCACCGAAGTCCTTCCTACTGTGTTAGAAATAAATGCTTCTGTTTTTTTATCGGTAGCATGTTGTTTCTGTTAGCATTTTGGAGTGCTAGCCATCCTTCTAAATGATGAGCTATAATGGGCTATTGTGGGAAGAAATGGGGAAATGAAACCAAACCAATATTCTTTCATTTTAGTCCAATTTTATGTCTGTGGTCTTGATCTTTTTCCAGTTTATTTTGGTTGCAGGCCACACCAGTATTACAAAGAGATCATTTGGCTTTTTAGTATAAGTAATTTCTGTTCTAAAGGAATTCCCTTCACCTGGAGGAAATGCTAGTCTAAATAAGACCAGACAAGTGATTGTGCCTTTCTTGAGAATTACAGGTGCTATAAATTTTAGCTAATCCCAGACCCAAGGAGTAAACACTCTAAAGCTCCAGGCCTTTAAACACATGAATAGCTCTATTGAAAACCACGGCACTTTGTGTGTGTTTAAAGCTAAGTACCTACATAAGTATTTACAAGATCAGAATCTAAAGGAGAGTGTATTACCCAAGTAGCTCTAAAACCTAATTTTGGATCTGCTTTCAGATCTGTTTTCAGTTCTAATTTCAATACTGGTATTGTTTGACCCTACTGTCACACTTGGATTGTCCTTCCTGTTCACCACATGACTCCCGAAAAAAACAACAAAACTTTCATGTCTTATCTCTTGACACTACAAAAGAGGGTATTTGTACTGTGTTTCAGTGAAGCCTTTTTTTCGGCACATGAAGTGGACACCATATTCATCTCCTTATCCCCAAAAGATAAGACTGTTTTTATCAATACAAACCATCTGCTGAAATGTTATGGTCACTCCATTAATTCCAGAAAGCTGGTACTTCACCACACCTCAGCAGCTCTTTTCTGCTAAAGGCAGCTGTTTACAATTGCAATCAGACTATTCACCTCTTCTATGTTTTGTTATTCCTGATGCAGTAGGCACTAGGAAAGACTGACTGGGAAGCACTGTAGATGTACTGTGAACTGCAGTGAGTATCAAGGAGAAGTAGTATATTTAAGGAAAGCAATAAAGCCAATCAGTCTGGGGTTTTTCATGTTTGTGGTAAGTGGATTTTTTATTTTTTTTGCCCCATAATTGATTGTTTTATTCTTCCCTGGATGTTTTCTGTTCAAGGCGATGGCAGGCTGGAGGTTTTGTTTTTTTTAATAAGCAGTGTGTCCTGTTGTTTAACTATAAGTACATGTCGAAGACCTTTTAAAGGAGGAAAAGAGTGGGTAAAGACAACTAAGAGGACTGAAGTCTTTCTCTGCTGAAGAGACTGAGATGGCAGGAAGGAAGTTTTTCTTAGCATTGGATGTATGTAACACTAACTCAGCACCCGTTGCATGGAGAGATATCACATTTTAGTGGCTGCTCTGGACATATGACGAAAGACCCTCTAATGTTGTTGTTTGAATGAGATCTTAGCATGTACCTGAGAAAAGTCTGTGATGCTCTTCGTGCTACAGGTTCATCTCCCAAACCTGCTGGTGTTTCCACGTGAATGAGAGATGGGCCGAGGCATATTTGTTACCTGCAGCACATGGCTGCGTTAGAGTACTCCACATAAAATCCCCTGCAGTTCCCAGCAAAGTGATGAATGTAGAAGAGGCTCAGTGAGCTACTATAGCCTGGCAGGGCTAGCTTAAATTGAAACTGATAATCTGTTCTGCTTGGTCTTTCAGGAGTGTGAACGGGAGAAGAAGGAGGTTGTCTGTTAAGTGACGTGTGGAAACTTTTTTAAAATGACTCTGGATATAACCTATTTAATTCCATCAAACTGATTAATTTAACCTGCATGATCTGGTGCTCTAATATTTATGCAGTGGAGATATTACCTGTCTTTAGATTACCAGGGCATTCATTTCTACCTCTGAATGCTGTTTTCATAAAGGCACTCATAGATCATCTTGAAGACCTTGTTAGTAGTGTCTGCCCTTTCTGATGGGTGTGAGACAGGCACCTAGGGCTATGTAATCCTTTCCAAACCCTCTGGTTTAGCAGCAAGCAGAAAAAAAGCTGGTGGGGAGTCTGGGGGCAGACTGCTGCATCTGATGCTGAATGACCTGGGGAAGGAATAACTTCCTGCAAGGATGGACACGGTCAGTGCAGGCCTGAGAAGGGAGCTTGGGTAGCAGGAAGGGGGCATTTGGGTAGCAGAGTGTAGTAGCTTGTAGTAGCTAGGAGAGGGGGGGGAGCTGAGGACAAACTGTAAAAGACAATTCTGTAAAAGAGCCAGCTGTGATTCTGTTTGATGTTTGGACCTGACAAGACTGAGGTGTCTGTGGCAGAGCCTGTCTGATTACAGCCTCTCAGCAGAAAAATTCTGAAATAACTACTGACTTCAGCTGCTTCGAAACATCCAGCTTGAGTCTCATGACTGGGCTGGATCTTCCAAAACTCCTGAGCATCCAGCCCCTGAAAACTGGGATTCAATTTTTAGTATCTTAGTTTGAGTGGGAAGTGTTGGCTTTTGTTTTGTGGCTTTTTTCCTTTAAAGGGAAGCCTTTGAAACCTTAACCTTTAATCTTAGTAACTCCTGAACAATCTTCTGTGTGAAGAGAGGAGATAAATTATTGTGGACTCATTTGAGGATTTACAGCACTTTAACTGCTCACCGTCTGACTCACAGCATTTGCCTCGAAATACAAGGGCTGATTTGAAGCTTTCTCACAGAGCAGGTATTGAGTTCCTATCTGGAGTGAGCAAACACTGTGTGCAGGGTGGGAAATATTCTTTGTCTGTGCATTAGAGTATCTGGATTTATGACTGCTGATGTCTTCAAACCTTTTGCACATCCCTTTTGTGCAAACATTTGAACGATCTGATTTGCTAGTAGTGCTATACATAAGAAGTGGATTTGAGAACTGGAAGGGCTTGTTTAGGGTGCCCTAAATCACTGTATAACAAAATAAGTAGTGGCCTTGCCTGGTGATCATTACATGTCCCTTGTCCTTATTTTCATCCTAGCCTTCCCTCCTTCGAGTGCCTCCCTGTGCTCATTCAGACTAAGAGCCGAAGAGCTCTGTTCAAATACTGTATTTTAGTATTTCTCTCTCCTCTGGGAGAAAAAAAAAAATCAATGATGGGGAAAAGTAGAGCAGCGGGGAACTGACCTGGCTATACTTTAAACCAGTGATGTCCATGATACGAATCTGTTGAGCCGTGTTTTTCTAATCTAACTTAAGAACTTAAGTATAACTGCAAAAAATGATAGATTTGTTTAATTATAATATGTTCTCTTAGACTCCATCTTATCCAGAGCACTTATGCACCCTTCATAAGGTGCTTTCCTCTTGCCTACTACCATATCCAAGTGTGTAAGTCTTCCTATTAATCATAATGCAGTGGCAACACATACATGCAAATATTTCATTAAAATTTTAAGTTGTACAGTAAAACTAGCTTCTGTGAGCAGAATTACTAATATCATAAAGCTTGTAAAATGGGGATGATAGACACAGAGAAACACATATACTGGAATAGCTGTTAGTGTATGGGTAGTGTTAATCATTTGGGATGTAAGAATAGAATATAAGTAGTCACTGTCCTGCAATTCAGATGGATGTTGAACTGCTTGACTGCTATTCTTGTCTCTACAAATTCCTATATAAACAACTAAGATCCTGCTGCTAAAGCAGGCAGTAAGTTTGTGGGTGGCTCAGATTCATCCCCCTGCGTGGAGTCAGACAAGCACATCAAGCTGGTCACTTTGTCTCTGTGGCTTTGCTATAAAAATCCACCTGGAAGGAACCAGAGGAACCAAAAAGATTCTTGAAGAGTCCCCAGTGGTCACTTCTCTGGTAGGTTTATCCTTGTTGGAAGCCTGATGCGAAGAAAATTTCTTCTCTCCCTCTGTGGTGAATTAAAATTTTCTAATGACAAAGCAATTCTGGTGCCATAAAGCACTTCTTTGATTATGAATCAAAAGCAGTGGCATTTAAATAGGCACTTAAATTGCAACATGGTGTGTCCTAACTGGCAGGACACAGATTTGAATTATGTGAATTTATTCCTGTCTTCATCTATCCAGAACCATAGAGATGGTTTTAGCATAACTGACATCTTTCAAGAGCCATATAATATCTTATTTTTGGGGCATAAGTCTTTCAAAGAAAGAGGAAGGCATGAGAGTTTTCCTGTTCAGATGTAGGGCTTGCAAACACTCATGATGCTCAAAGCTGTAGGGGTGGGTTGAAAGGATATGGTACAAGGCTCCAAATCCCACATCTCCAAAAAAGGGCTGCCAAACCTCTGGAAATCCTAGATGCAGTAGCTATGCAGCCAGTCACCAGTTTGTTGGCTGGTCCATGCAGTCAGGGTGAAATTGCTACTTTCTGAAATCCTGTGGTCTTGGAGATGGAAACCTCCATGTTTCACTCTGTAGAGGCTATTTTGCTACCACTTCTGGAAGGGAGCCATATACTTTTTCATTGCATTGTTAGGAGGTGAAGCTAAACCTAGAAGCTGCAACTTCGCATAACTCTTTGAGCTGACAGATAGGAATGCTGCACTGTCAAGTTTATAGTTGTAAATGACACTTCAGTGTTGAGAGAGGCAAAATTTATATTTCACCTCAACAATTTTCTACTGTTTCCTGGTGAATGACACCGACATGATCTTCCAAAGATGGGAAAAAGTGTTGTTAATGCAATGAATTGGTGTTTGCTTTCTGTGCACATTGCATCAGATCCCTGTGTTTTGCTTTGGGTGGCTGGCTTTGTGGTTTTCCAGAATAAAATTTAGGCTAGGTCAATTCAGTTTATTGGGATTCTGATTCCATGGATTCTATTCACATTCTGCATTAAAAACCAAACAACAAAAAAATCAATCTTCATACAAAGGCACTTGTTGCTGGATGCTGTCTTTGCTTCACCCTCTTTCTAGCTGTGTGAAAGGAATTAATGAGGCACAGATCACAAACTGATGTTTGTAGTTGTTCAAGGGCTTTCTTCTTTTGCTTAACTCCACTAAATAAGGACCGTTACATCTCTGCTAATTTCTCAATATTAAAACCGCACTTAAAAGTATTTTCTCATTAATCTGTGACTAACCATAAAATGTAATATTTTCACCATGAAACTTGTCAGCTTTGTCCCAGGCATATACAGTGTTGTAATAATGGATGTTATCCTCCTAAAATACTTCTGTTTTCTATTTAATTTGCATGCATGAATTTTTATACCAATTTTAGTTATCAGTAAATTACTAGGTTTTTATGGGAGTGACGCATGCCTGAGCCGAGGCCTTATGCATCCTGTGACCTAAAAGTCATTCTGCCAGGGATGCTTAACTGTTTTCTAACTGCCTCATTTTTAAGTGCAAATGACCTTTATAAGAGGTGCTGAAATGACAGTGCTGAAGAATGGAGCCCCATTAATCTTTCCAGGAGACTTTAGCAAAGGCTAGAGATAGCACAGGTACAGCAAGAATGTGCAAATGTACCATAGATGGAGTGTGCAAGAGGCAAATATCGGCTGGGCAGCACTTCCAGCTGCAGGTTTAGTCAAAACTTAGATTTTGCGTGAAGCCAAAAATGCTACAGGTATTTTCCAGACCAGCAGCAGGGGAACCTAAGCAGGGGCGAAAGGTTTTGAGTACTGTTCCCAGTGTACTGATGCATCAGGTACTTGAAACCGTTTGCACAGGAGCTCCCAGAATGTACTTAATGCGCTGGTTTCAGCACAGAAACCAAGATCCATCTACAGATGCCACATCAGCTTGAATTCTTGGCAGGTGGAGCATCAATTCTCCTTTTCAGGTCTTTCCGGTTTGGATACTGCCAACATGGCAGAAATGTTCAGAAGGGGCAGGGCTAATTGGGATCTCCAGTTTGAGGTCTGTGTTTCTCGGAAAGAAGATGCATGACGCAGGCTTCACTAAGCCTGGGCATTGAAGTATTCAGCGTGAAACTGGAAATACGAAAAGAAATGGTGTTTTATCATGAAGATTTCTGATCACTGGGAAATACAGAAGTCAGCCGTGGGCACATCGTTCTTTCATTCTGTCTCTTCCCTCCATTTGAATGTTTATTACACTGAAGGGTGCTAAGGTCTGATGCTTTGTGCTATTTTTTTTCTACCTCCCAGTTCAACCCACTAGACTAGAGGGGCTGTAGGAAGCTGCCTGTTTTCTCTCCAAACGACAGAGGCTTAGGACGATGGAAATCAGCCTTGGTGGGCAATGCTTGTATTTGCTATCAGACACAGAGAAATCACACAAAAAGGGTGAAAACCTCTCTTCAGAGCCGTTCACTGCTGGTGCTTTATACATAGATGTACGCTTACACCTACATTTTTCCCCACATTCTAAAATGAAAAATATAATACCATGGAATATTATTTATCAAGTGCTTTTTGCACTCCGTTAAGGGAATTTTGACATGTGACTGTGAAGTCCCCTTTGTCTGCTTCCAGGTATTTTTCTGCTGAATACCTGCATTGCTGTATGCCTCTGTCTCGTGAGGTAAGACCAGTTTTCACTCCAAAAAAAGGCAATGTCTTCTGGTTTCTTTTGATTACCACATACCACATGTGGATATGCGATGGAGAACTGATATATAGGGGAAGCTTGGGCTGTTTGGTAATGGTGAAATTGCTGTAAGAAGGGCTCCCATGTTTACCCTTGCTTTGTTTCCTTCTTTTCTGCTCGTTTGCTTGTTTAAATATTTTATTCTGTTTCTAGTTGAAACAACACGATAGGAAGTACCTTGAGGGAGAAGGAAAGGTATTACTTTGTTTTATGGTTCATTGTTCAGCAGGGGGAAGTTGAAAGTATAAAGCTGTACACAACCCATGAATTGAAAGCCTCAGCCTACAAAGCTATGTGAGGGTTTTGTTGCTTGTTTCTATCGACAAGGAGGAGGGAAGGAAGAAGGGGAGGCTGAGAGTGATTCATTAGAAAGAAAACAGAAGAACTATGATAAATGTATGATGTCTCAAGTACTCTCAGAAATAGGTTTGGCATTCTCTGCTGAAGAAGATATTATGTTATTGGACAAGGCAAATAAATTTGTCTTAAACCTCTTTTTGACAGTCTTCGGCTCTCTGGCAGGTGCATATGCAATGCTTATCCTGCAGAAGTCATGTCTACTAATGTCTTAGCTGATCCTTAAAGACTAAAGTAAGAGAACTGGTGAAAGTCTAGGCCAGAAGACATTTTGATACATCATCAGTACTGAGGTGCATATCTCCTTAAAAGTGCTTTGGAATTATGCCTTCACTTTGTTTGTTGCTTAATGCTTGGAATAGTTCCATGGCTGATATGCTTTCCAAAAGTCTTCTGTTAAATGAAGGCGGTCTTTCGTTGCATTTATGCTTAAACACTTCTGTATGGCAGGTGTTTTTACTATGCTTCTGACAATTGCTCCTTTGTTTTCTTTCTATACAAAATCAGAGACATCCACTACTCTGTTTCTAATATAAAACTTCTACCAGAAAGCCAAATACCAGGTCTGCTAAATTTCCCAGAGGAAAATACTTTTACCCTGAACAAGTCATTATTTTTCACATAGCTCTTGAATGTATTATACAAATTGAAGATATACACACAAACTCAAACTTTTCCAAAAGAAAAGAATCTTAATAAATGGCAATTTCAATAGCCCACTTATTTCTAAATTTCTCTTGCCTGAGAAGTAAAATGTCTGCTTTATTTCCTTGAACCTTGGCGGCAGTGAGATAAAACAACAAGTGGAGAACTGAGCTGTAGACTAGTGCTGGAAGCAATATCTCTATCCTGAGAAATTCTTTCCAGATTTTCAAAATGTTTCCTTAAGTTCCTCACAGAGAGAGAAGTGCTCCTTGCATCTTCTCCTCCTTACCCTTGCCCCCAGCTACACCAAGAGCAGGGTAATCAAAGCGCCTACTTGGAATGTGGGAAACCACAGGCTATTTAAATCAAGCAAACCATCTGGATTTTGGTGGGAAATCAAGCCTTCTTGTGCCAGTCTCCCACATGCCTTCCTTTTGTCATCTGTATCCCCCAGCTAGCTCTGTTACTCAGGTTAGAAAACAAACAACAAAAATAATAATAAAAAAAAAAAAAGAGGAGAACTTTTGCTGCTATAAAGAGAATGAAGTGTTTCATGGAATAGGTTCTGTCTTTTTTTTTTTTTTTTTAACTCCCTATTTGGATGATTAGGTACTTGATGGATGTCTTAGAAGAAATATTTATTCACTATTTTCTGGTGGGTACAAGTAGCTAACATCTGCCATGAGTGCTCAACACTTCACTGAGGAATTAGTAAAAACAACAATAAGAAATAGTCTCTGATTTCTTTCGTGTTTTTTTGTTTGTTTGTTTGTTTGTGTTTTTAGTTAGGTAATGTAGAGAGTAAGGTGTGGTGACCAATAAGCAAAACTTTAAGCTCTTCTTCTTGATTTTTCTTCATTTTTCTTCACAGAAGTATATGCAACCTTATCTTTTTGCCATCTGTAAAAGTCTCTTACCACTGGAAATAAAATTCTCTCAAGTAATGGTTATCATAACATGAGTTAACAAATCTGTGCTCTGTAGGTACACCCTAGAGTACCATAACCTCTGCTGAGGTTTTGTGGCTCATAATGGCCTGAGGTGTGATGTTTCATTATGGCCAAACATGCAACTTACGGTTTACTTTAAGACCTTTGTTACTGGGGGGAGGGGATGAATTTGTTCCAAATCAGTCTTTTCCTGCAGTATTTCCCCCAAACTATTTAGGAGTTTGGACTGTTATATTCATTGAAGATATAACAATTACAATCACCTTTGCAAAATATTCTGTAAAGGAACATCAAAGACTCAATTTCTGTGGCCATGTTTTAGGGACTTACTCTGCATGTGTGTGCACTGAAATTTAATGGACTAAAATAAAAAAAAAAAAAAGATTTATTTTTTTGACAGTGCATTGGTCAAAGTAAGCAAGAAATTGGAAGCCTTCCTGACACTCATCAATCAATGACCTAATAAAATTGATTTAGGGGCAGAAAGGCTAGGAGTGTGTTATTACTACACTATGTTATAATGATGTGAAGATCTCCCACTTGGACACCTGGCTTCTCACAGTGCTCTTTTATTTTTATTTTTGTAATTATTATTATTTTATTTTATTTATTTGTTCCCCTCCAGGGGAGCCCTGGACAAATTACCTGTTTTATTCTGCATTGAGTAGCTCTGTGGGATCCTGCCAATATATTGATGCCTAGCTCCACTCTCATGGTGGGCATTAACTTTTATTCTTGTCCCCTACATTTCACATTCATTTGAAAAAAAACTGAAATCACCTTTCTGGCAAGATCACTTAATAAGCCTCCTTAGCCTTAGAGCCTAATTCAACTGTGCAGGGGCTACCTGCTTCTTCTGTAGTTCTTCAGCTGTAGGACCAAGCTGGAGATTTGCCTGAGCATCTGTAAGCATGAAGGTCAGATGCTATAATTTGTTGTATCTCCAAAACAGACAATTTTACTTCCTTCGAATGAGGAAAAAACATACCACTTTTTCATTTTCAAGCAAAGCATTCCTGTGCCCCTGCTTTTCTCTGTGTTCTATTACTGAAGAACTCCAATTCATACTTGCAGAGTGCCTGGCTAAATGGACCTTTTTAGGGATGCAATTTTTTTTTAAGGGTATACTAGTGTTTATTTGCAAGTTGCAAAGATAATGTAATATCCAGAAGCATTCGATTTTTAATATACAAGCTCAAAAAAAAAAAAATGGAGCATATCCATTAAGCCTTTGAAGTTTGTGCTACAAAGCCAGTTCTGGGTATAACAATAAATATAACTTAGTCATGCTTTTAATCCAGGCACTCTCCATCACATTGAGTGAGAGAGGCCTTAGCAGAAAAAGGGTTGATATGTTTAGTGCTCATCTGAGTCACTGGGTGCATGTTCTTAAAAGTTTGTTAGTATTGATTTACTTGCACCAAAAGCCCTGTACAAAAACAATTGGGTTCAGAATATTAGACTGCTGGCAAATATACATATATATAGGCAATATGCAGCTTGCATTTTATTTTTTGCTACATGAGTTGTCTGGGAAAAATCTGGTGTAGCACTCAGGTACAAGAGCTGCCCTAGATAGTAGCTGAAAGGATAAACCAGACAGTTTGGTATAAATACCTTTTTGCTCCATGCAGAACAGCCAGAATTATGCAAGCTTCTGTGTTTCAAAAAATAGTCACCATTTTCAAATGAACTGGATTGGGAAGAGGCTGCAAGTGGTCATGTACTTTAGGCAGTTTTTGACAGCAGTTCAAAAGTAGGCAGAGTTGTAGAAGTCCTGTCATACACAAAACCATGTATATTTATATAAAGTATATACATTTCCTTACCATTCTTCATTTCCTTGTCTTTACAACTTTCTTCTGCCAAACACAAGTTACAAAGCTGCACCTATATTTGTTCTGTGCCCTTAAGGGAGGAGCCCATTTCACTCAGGTACTGGTCACTTTTTAAAATAAATCATTTTATCAGCATAAATTTGGAGAATCAAAGTTGCCATAGGTGACTTTTACAGGAATATGGGCAAAAGGTGCTCTCCTCCTCATTGACTACAGAGCTTGCAACTTGGAGCTTATACAGGATGGTATCTGAACACATCTGGTTCACCAACTACAGGCAAAGACCCATATCCACGGTAATCTAGGAAGAAACATGATTGGACTCATCTCAGTGGTACAGTAAAAGTTAAAATATCCACCACTCTGTATATTTAATTTTTGCCTGCCACTTCTTACAGAAAAGCAAAGACTGTTCTGCTGGTGAGCTCTCTGACACCTCTAGGATAGGGACAAACCTCTTGGTGTCCAATAAATCTCAAAGTCATCATGTGCAATCATGCTTCTACCACTGCAAATGGAGTGATGCTGGTCTTGCTTTCTCTTATGTGCACCCATAAATTGAAGTGTTTTTAAAAATATGAAAAATGGCCAGATTCTTGTTTGATATACTGTGTGTGCTGGTCTCTAAGCATTTCTGAAAATTGGTGAGCTTGGATTTGCTGGTGAATTACACTGCTTTTCCTTGTACAGAATTACAACTTAGTGAATCTTTTATTCCTGCAAGAGAAACTGAAAATAGGTCATCTGAATTCTCCATTACTATACTCTATGTGCCCCTCGGATATTGGAAAAATTGAGACACGTCAGTTAAATACTGCAGACAAAATAATATGCACATCAATCAACGACTGGAAACAGTGTCCAACATGTTATTTATTGCAAGTTTTCATCAAATATGCATTATTCTAATGATGGACACATTACAAAGACAGACACTTTAGAGAAAAATGATATGGAAGGAGACTAAAAAAGATTGCAGTCTACTTGGTTGGGAAACGTGGTTTAATTTAAAAATCATATAATTGTTATGGGAAGAGTCATATAAATCAAACATTTCAATGTTGACAAGATTTTTATCAGGCATTCTAGTCCTCCGTAGTCTCACCAGTATCGCCCAATGAGCATGTATAATAAAGTCAATTTCCAAGCTGTTACAGTAAGAATAATGGCATAACTTTTCCTCTCTCTCTTTCATTATTGGGAAAGTTTTGGCCTATTTATTTGAACGACATTGGTGTGAATAGGGAAAAGTGCATGAATGTAAAGAAACCATCCACTGTGCCTATAAACTCACAATACAGTACATTGCCCTTGGCACAGCCACTGTTCTTACAAAGTCAATAGAAAAATTCAGTCCAAATTCTTTTCCTCCATATTTCAGTGAATTGGCTGGGTGGAAGAGTCCCCGATTCTTTTTCTTATACTGGAATGAAAAGGTTAAAAAAACAGACTGTGTGGAAAATGGCTGCAGAGAATATAGCAAAAACCTCACAGCATCCTTCCTGCCCACACCATGACATCTCTTGCACAGGCACCTGTAAGTAATGCACCCACTTCCCATTGTTTTGATTTTTCTCCCCTATTTTTCACTAGTTTCTGTGTGTAAATTAGCAATTGCACATGGGGTTAGCTCTCATTTTCAAGTTTGCATAAAGGAAGCTCCATATACACTGCTGTTTCTTGTGAAATCTTCAGAAAGTGATGAGGTTTCAGAAGATGCAGTAGTGGAAGACTGAGCATCTCTGCAAGCCAGTTAAGAATGAGTATCAGTCTGTTTTGGAAGGAAAGATGGCAGCTTAAGGAAGATTCAGGCATTGCCTAAAGACTGAGCTAACCGAAGAGGAAGGAAGCCTGAGGACTTTTTTATTCTCAGCAGCAGTTTCTAATAACATGGTGAATCAATTTTACAGCGCACCTTGACAATAACATGCAGTACATTTTTTGAGTAGGAATTGCATTCTGAACACCTGGAGACTACCTTGTAGACAGCATTTTCCAATAACCCTCACAAAAAAAAAAAAAGTGACATCAGTGGGAGAAGGTGGAGAAGTAAGAAATGAAACTTGTGGCAAATAGGGCTTGCAGCAGTGTAACAACTGACTCTTCTTGGAGTTCAACTCTTAAATAGAAGGCTTGTGTGCCAGGTCCCTAAAATTAAAAATGGATCCAAAGGAAATGACTTCCCAGAGAACAAGCCGACCACTTTGGACTGACTGGACACAAGCCATCAACACAGCTGCCTGTGGCTCCAGCCAATTGCTGGTCTGCATGCTGCTAGGGGAGTGCTGTATCTTCCATAGAGCAGTGAGCATATGGGCCTTTCGACAGCTGGCTCAAACAGAGGAGGAGGAAAAAGTGGCAGCAGAACCCCAGGGTTTGCTTTGTTTAATTATGGTGGACAGGAGAACTTCGCGTGCCAAGGAAGCACATTTAAGATGTGCCTGGAAAAGGAAACAGGAGATTTTTGCCAGGAAGGTGGGTAATTGTCCTTAGCCCTGTGCCATAGAAACATTTTGCATGAAGCTTTTTCTCATATTATTGAATTGATATTTTGAAATGGCATATATTTCTGTCCTTTGAGTTAACTCTAAAATACATAAGCAAGCTGAAGCAATCTGCATGGTGCCAGCAGGAAAATGTAGCATCCATTTTTCTTCTACTCATACCTTTCCTGAAGCCACTCAGAACTGGGAAAACAAAAGCCCAGTGATACTTCTGTTGTTGGTCAAAAATAAAGTTTATTGTCATGGTCAGAGAAAGGAGAAGAGCTTTACAAGTGTAGTGCGGAGATTATATATTGTGTATCTGTTTCTGGCACAGGTTATAAATAGAGCTAGCTGCTCACCATGGATTGGTCTAATGTTGGTTCAAATTAGTGTGAGATTTTGCTGGGACACCTGTGGTCTGGAGAGCAAGTTTCCTTCAAGGTTTGGTCCAGGAAGCTATGATTCTTGCTGCTGTAAATGCAGAAAGATTGGGAACTACATAAATGGCAATAGTATTTGAATTACCTGCTCATCTTCCTAGGGAGAGAGCTTGAATGGATGACGTTACTGCAAAATGCTGTGTTCTGGATGTATTATGCAAGATGTTTATTACAGCTTGATTAAAATTGTGTTGAAAATACACGTTGAAAAAAAAAAAAAAAAGGAGGCACACGTGGATGTCCTTTATTATTTAAAAAAAAAAAAAAAAGGCAGTTCCAGATGGGGATAATCACCTTTTTTCAATTTCTCTTATTACTGCTTGCTTTTAATACCAAGTTTTCTTTGGAAATACACAGTCATTTCTATCGATCAAAAAAACTTAAGAGAATTCTTTATTCTTTTCTCAGTAATGCCAAACTAAGGTGACTTGCATAATAGCATTTCAATATAGTTTTTTTTCCAGAAGGGAAGGAAGAAAGTAACTGGATTTTCAGCAGTTTATATTACACCAAGTTCAGGTGGAAATCTGAACATTCAGGGCACTCCTTTTTGTTTTGAATGATGCCACATCCCCCATTGTCTGCTAATAGAAGATAGATATTCTTTCTTTTCTGAACCGTTTTGTTTTCCAGATTGCATCCATATGGAAAGAATGTAAAGACTGGAGGATTTTTTTTCCATTTGTTAATGAAGTATTTGCAAACAGATCTTGTAATGCCCACTTCTTTAGAAAGAATGCAACCCACCCCAGATAGCTAGAGTTGTAAGAACAGGAGGCTTAATAAGTCAGCAGAGGTACAATAACTAAATGTTGGATCCACAAACAGGTTTACATTGCAGTTTTGTTATGAATGTATTTTTATAATATGGGAGCTCTGTATTAGCATATGACATCTACATGTTATTTTAAAATGCCTCATTTCTGCTCACAAAGCAGGGAAATCAGAAAATAGTTCTTGGTAATAGCCTGGAGTTAGTCTGCGATCATTTTGTTCAAATATGTTTTTCATCTTGAAGTGGAAGTAGGGCATGATCCACATACAATTCCTTTACATTCAGTGAAATCTACCATATATGACTCCATATCTGTATGACTAATGAGTTAGGCTTTGTACTCTAGTAATGAGATTTAATTCAAGAATTAGTTCTCACTTTACGTGTGTTTTTCCCCCTATCTCTGCACAATAATCCCGAATGACCAAGAGTAGTGTCCTCCCTAGCCCTCTTGGAGTGGTTGTTTTAGAAATACAGACAGTATTTCATTGTGCCAGCCAATATCTTCTGTCAGTGAGTCCTCCCATTGACCCTGTTAACTATAGGATTATCCATATTTCTCCCTGTGCAGGGCACAGAGCAGAGGGCTGGGAAATAGCAGTGGGACAGTCTTGGCATGCATGTGGAGGACAGGAGCTTGTGAGGCTGCTGAACACCATGCTCCCAACCCAGCACACAAAGTTGGAAGAAGAGCATTAAGCAGGGGGTTTGAGGAGCAGCTGCAAGGTAGCAAAATGGAACAGAGCCAGGGGCTTGAATTTTATGTTTACAAGTGCTGCTGGAGCTGAGGGCAGAGTCAGACAGAGGCTTTGTCCTCAGTGCCAGAAAAGGAGGGGAAAAAATAGTGTGTACTTTTCCCAAGATAACAAGTTTGTATTAACTATCCGGCTGTAAAACCCTGCACAAACAAGACACCTATAGTTTCTACCACAAGTTCAATACAAAATTATATACACTTCCCTTCTAGGTTCATCTTGCTTGGATTATGTCACTGAAAAAACTTCCAGTACGTTATCTTGACTGGGACTTCTACTGAAAGATATGGCTAATATACATCAACTGTATTGCTGTTTAAAAAAAAAAAAAAAAGGACAAGGGCTTTTGTATTTGTTTTTTTCTTTCTTTTTTCTCTTAGGAAGGACACAGTCTCACTACCCCCTAAAGAAGTGCTACAGACAGTTTCCATCTCTTTTTGCCTGCCTCTATAATAATAAGATCAATTAAGTGGGCACCTTTAGCCTTCTGCCTTACTATACTGTTTTCTGTTCTGTTACTTTCAACCACTTTTCCTATCTATAGCACCTAGCAAAATCTTCCTGAATTTCTTTCAGCTGGACTAGCAATAAAAATCTCTTCATTATTCCTTTCTGGCTCATTTTTCAGTTCCCCACCCCTCCCACCAGCAACCACTCCCCAAGAAAAAAAAAAAATCAATAGTGAACATGTCCATCAAGAAGCACCTTTCTTCTTTTGGAGGAATAACACATAGGATGTAGTGTTGCCTGTTCTAGTGGTAAAACAAACATTCATGCCCAAACATTATATCTGTAGGCAGAAAAGACTAAAATCATAGGTGTGTTCTTCAGCTCTTCTCAGTGCAATGGAAGAAGGTCTCTGCAGGGCCTTTTCTAAAACTTCACCTATTATAAATTGTGACTTTCTCAAGCCATGAGATTTTCATGATTTCCTCTGGGAAATAACTCCTATTTTAATGAATCCTGCTCATTTTCCTATTTAAATATAGCCTTTTTGACTGCGTCTCATTACTATTAATTTCTATCCTTTTGCCATAACACCATTTTCTTTTGTTTCCTTTTATTGCTGTCTTGAAAACTTAGATGTTAAGAAGCTATGAGCTCATTGTAGGATTTTAGGTAGCTTAAATTGTGCCCAGTTTTCAAATTTTGTCTTCTAATTACTGGTAGATGATTTTAAAAGCATAAGCTCTGCCTTTCTGGAGTAACTGGCACAGTGAGGGGTAGGTCTGGGAGGGCCAAAACCCTGGAGAAAGTGATGCTGTAGGTTTCAGTGAAGTGTCCTAAATCCAAACTCACATTAGCAAATACGGCTAAGATATACTCCAGCATAGTTTATTCTCAACATGATATTAAAATCCTCTGAAGTTATCCTGGCTGCTTGCTACAAGTGAAGTCCTTGAATTCTAAATGCTGTTGTGAGCAAGTGGGCCAATTCTGTCCTTGATTAACCTATTAAGCCCCATCCTGCTATCAATGGATTACATAAATATAACTCAGAGCAAACCCACCCTGCTGAAGAGGGGAAATCTTGCTGCTGCTACTCCACTCATGTTCTCTTCTGGTGTTTCCAGAGCGATTGTTCTCCTCTGAACAAAGGAAGGACTTCCCATGCTTGTGACTTTCTTTGGACTGGATCATAAAGAAGTGGAAACTGTCATAAAGTCCTCTGTTTCCAGTTGAGCTACAGTCTTGATTTATAGGCAGCCATGATTCATAAGCTAAATCCTTTATCCCTTAAGTCCCTTTTTGACTGGGAAATTTTGTCTCAAGTGTATGAAGCTGAAAAATAATTTTTGAAATCGAGGTCTGACATAACCTCTTATAGAGAGCAGCATAAGTCCAATTAAATGCCTCTGAGGATCTAAGAAAACTGTTTAAGGTTGCAAATGTCTTTTAATTGTGTTTTGTGTTCTGGGAGAATCCCAGCTGAACGAGAGCCTTGAGAAAGCTCAAGCAACTGATCTCTCTAACCACAGTATAACTAAATAGAGCATCTGAGGATCTCATTGCTTCCCCTACAAATACTCGCATTTAAGATGTCAAAGCTGAGCCTAGACTACACAAGGAGAGAACTCTAAATTAAAACGTGCATTTCGGGAAAGCAAAACAAAAGAGTCATTTATCTCTCAGATTGGCCCCATTTGCCCTGCTCCTGCTGCTATGAGAAACATTCTTCACACCAGGTCTTCTCAGGATATTATCCACAGGGAGAGGAAAGCGGTTCCCACAGTGCCAAAAGTCACAGCATCCATCAAGCATTAAAACAACCCTTTCTGAGGCCTGTTGGGTTGCATATCTTGGGAATCCCATGATGGTGAGAGGGAGGTTGGAGGGGAGGAGAGGAAAGGGAGATTTATACAAGAAATTGTTTTTTTAATAGAAAATCCCCTTTCTTGGAAGCATGGAAGTAATATGCCACTTGTCCTAATGCTTACCTTCTTAATCACAAAAGAAGCCTGCTGCTTGCAGCCAGGAATTTGCAAATATAAACACTGTAGGCAAACTGCTGAAGCAATGCTCTGTGAACAGCCTGCTGCCAGGGCTGCTGCTGCTGGAAATGATGCTCAGAGAGCTCTTGAATGCATGGCACTGGCTTTCTGTTCCATGTGCCCATTTGGCTTTCTGATAGCCAGCTAACTCAAGTACCGCAAGGATACTTCTGGGTGCCTAACCCCAGTTATAGCTTTGTTGAAAATTTCACATTGTCATGGAAATGTCTAACGTCTGACAATTTTTCTAAGTATGTTTCAGCTGGCAAGGTGTTTTAGTGGATTACCTGCCTTAGGAGAGATTTGACCTACCTCCTCAGTTTTCCACCTCTGCTCTTCTTGTAAAGAGGCTGTTGGTAACCGTACATTTACTGTTCAGGTACCCACAATTGTAATGAAACTTTTAGTCATGCAAATGCATGAAGACTGAAATCCACTGCCTTGGCTACCTCCTCTGTGAGCTCCCAAGAGCTGAGGTATTTTACCTGTTTGCCATAACTCAAAGGTTATGAGAAAGGCTCATAACCTGTACAAGAAGAACGTACTATATAGAAAGGGCTAATAAAGCCTAAGGGCTTGCTGCTCAGTGTGGAGTTCAGCAGCCTGAGAAGGTTCACAATGCTGAGCTTAAGACACAAGATCTATGTTCTGTACTGCAGTGCAATTGCTTGAATATCTCATACTTTTATTCTCCTGAAGACTGCTTCTTGTTACCAGTGTGCTCTGACAGCTGTGGGCATTTAGCCTTTATTTACTCAGATCTCACCACATTGATTTGCATGTATGAATCATTATGGGGTGACCATTGTTCTGCTTCACACGAAGTATAGCTTAAATGATGTTGGTTATGGTTATGATGGCAAAAACTTGATGATAAGGAATAACTGCAGTTCTTCATTTCCAAATCTTGCTTCCATCTCTTAAAAAAAAGACGTGTCCAAGAGCACATTTTTATTCATAGAGGCTCTACAGAATAGTTGTCAGCTTTACATTAAGGACAAGAAGTGATTTCTGCAAACAGAGCAGTGATACTATCTTGGTGCTGTTAGAGAGAGGATAACTAGTGCCAGGATGCATAACTGATCTGTCTTAAATGTGTCTGTGAATGTGCGATTGCTTTGCTTTGTATTGCTCAATCAAGAAACAGAAATGGGATTACCCAAAAGGCACTCGATGCTGCAATGACTCTGTAGAAAACTTCTTTTTCACCTTGCAACTTCCTTCAAACTGTTGGTTTGCCAAAGATTTTACAATCTGAGTGCTTCACTACAATTTCCTTTGCAGAACTGCACATTTCCACCCTGCCCTATACTTGAGATGTTATTGCACTTTACTACCATATTTTTGCATTGTCTTCTTGTACCAATGCTGTGTTGACCCTGGGAATCTTGCCCAAGCCCTGCGATAGCTGAATGGCCTATGCAATATGGTTGTGAATATCAATAATGTTAATATTCATGCAGATGACGGTTTAGTCTCAGGCAGCACGGAGAGGTTACCATCACCTGCTCTGTAGAATGATGTTTGCTTATTGATGCTCACTCTTGTCTGTGAGACTCGGCTGTTGCATGGTGCCAGCTATAAAGCTGACGCTTATAACTGCTCTTCTGCGTAAAGAAATGATCATTAACAATACTTAAGATTCATAGTGCTCTATTGTAAACACTGATAGGTCTAGAGGTAATTTTCACTTCCTATTAATGTCAGGGATAAACAGGATGAGTTCATTAACTGGATTTATTCAGTTTGTTGCTGCTGACAAGAAAAATATTAAAGCTTTAGTTGACACCTTTTTCATGGGTACAGAACAGGCTGAGCTTTTGATTTGCTTATTTGAACTTCCAAGACACTGAATATATATCAAGTTTGCCTGTGTGTGGAAGATATGATCTTAATGAATATTAACAGCGTTATTCTCTGTACGTGTGGGCTGACTTTGACGGTGACAGGTAGAGATGGCCTTGTTCTGGGTTTTGGCAGTAGATGCAAGATATTTGCTAGAGGAGTCATGAGAAGCTTCACGCCCCATTGTGCTACCTCATGGTGTTCAACAACCCCAAAAAAATAGTGCCACACTGGGGACAGAATGATCCCTAGCAGTACAGGCTGGGTACGGACTGGTTATGGGGCAGCAGCTGTGCACAAAGGGGGTCCTGCAAGAGCTTGTAGAGAATACTGAGCCATACTTCCCTCAGAGGTACAGTGCAAAAGGACAAGGAGCAATGTTCACAAGCTACAGCAAAGGAAACTCCAACTGGATATAAGGGGAAAACGTTCTGCTGAAGCTGGTCAAGCATCAGATAAAGCATTCAGAGACATCATGGCATCTCCATCCTTGGAGATATTTATAACTCAGTGAGCATTGGCTACAGGGAACCTGGTCTAGTTTTAAAGTAAATCCTGCTTCAAGCAGAGGATAGTGGTGGAGATGTCCCTTCCAACCTCAATTTTTCTATGATTTTCTGAGTGTCTAATTTAAGCAAGTTCTTGGCATTTTTAAGTCTCCATTTTCTGGCCCTGCACATAATAATGTACATGGCACTAGGATAAGACCCCTGGGTGATGTTAGAATTTCATCTCTCTAGCAACAGCAGTGGTGCACCAGCACCAGTAAATCGAAGGAAGATCATAAGGAAATCTCAGCCCAGGGTAGTCAAGGCTTTTAAAAAGGGGGGATTGCAGATTTCCTTCTTCCTGCAATGCTGGGTTCTCTGAGCCTGACTTTGATCTTGCAATTCCTAAGGCAATTAACCAGCCTTTTGAGCTGTCCTTGTTGTGTATGCCCAGTGTGGAACGATAAAGGACGATGGCTTGAAATGTAATTTACTGATTTATATTAGCTTGAGGCCTGTTTCTCTGCAAACCTAATACTGTTAGTAGGGCAAGGAGAAAACAAGCAGTTGAAACTAAAGGCCATTTTATGTGGCCTAATCAGAGGATTATAGTGGAAGAACACATACTTGGCATGAAAATAAATCAGCAATTGGAGGATATTTTCCCCTGGAAAATACCAAACCTTCCATCTGAACCAATGCATTTTTGCATATGTGATTTCCATAAGCATCTGGTAAATAGAGGCTTTCTTGGGATTCAACAGTATGGAAACTACAAAGACTAGTATTAATTTATTAAAAAGTAAATTAAAATCAATGAAAAAGATCTAGAGTGATATTTCACTTGAAGAATTTAGAAGGGGAAAACCACTCAATGAATTATTTCCAAACCATTTTGGGAAAGGAAAGACTTTATTTATTTATTTATTTATTAAAAATATGTGTTTCACTAAAAATTGACAGTGTTGGTAGATTTTCCCCCATGTATTTTATTGGAAAAAAAAATGGAAACAATTTTTAATAAATTTTCAATCACTTACTATCCTCAAGTTCTCTCAAGAATACAAATCTTGTGCCATTTGATACAGCACTAATACAGCAAGCTATTGAACTAAAATGTTTATTTACCTATCGTATCTGACAACAGAATTCACTTGGGTAAAATTTCAGTGTGATTTATCCCCTGAGCTTCAGCAAATATTGCTGCAGCTGTGTGCTTTAGGCCATTGAACAGAAAAGAAAAGAGAGACATTAATTGTATCTTTTAACATGGCCAAGACACATATTTACTAGATTACAGTAATCAAATAGTGTACATCCTTTTCAAAGAAAGAAGTAAAGGAAGGAAGGACAGACGGATGGATGTACAAGTCTGTCTATGAAAAAATGCTTGTGTAGAGCTTTGTGCACTAGATATTTTCCTCCTCAAAGACCTTGTCATCCTTTATACCGGTTGTCACTCTGTCAATGCTAAGATTTGATTAATGTGGAAGGAAACAGGTAGAAAATAGTAGCAGATGGAAATTCTGCACCCAGGCAATAGCTTTTGGTGCTTTTTTGGCTGCTGATAGAGTGAGTGAGGACTTCAGAAAGGGATGAATATTAATATGACTGCATATGCTTGTTCACTTCCAGAGTGTGTAGTTAAAGCAGGAGTGATCAGACCTACTTTTCAGGAGCTAGCTGACTCAGTCCGGTGGACTTGATGTAGCTGTGTCTTTGGCCATGTCTATAGCTGTTTCATTTGGGAAGGTGATATCCCACTTTGAGCTCTTCCTTTGCATGCTTGCAACTCTTTCACTTAGTCATCTCCAGATAAGACAGTGGTGGCTGGAAGCCAGGGGAACGTATTAAATCACCTGGCACATTGAGCAACAATCAATGTCTTTATACAATGCCTGTCTATTTAATAACTTTCTGACTTTGCCATAGAATAAGCCCAGTTTTTCTCTTTTGCTAAGCTTTTTGCCTGATTTTGTTCATATGTCATTTCTATAGCAATGCAAAATTTCCTTTTAAATAAGTACTCTGGATAATTATCTTTGATTCTTTCCTTCCATTAGTTTCAGAAGAAAATCAAGAAAACACAAGCTGTCTTCTTTCTATCTGGGACATGGTGTTTGCATATAAATAAAATAATTTCTGGATCCTCATTTGGCAACTGATGGTTAGATCTTCACCAGAGGGAGAAGCAATGGCTTGGCTGATGGCACTTTGTAGGTGTGCATCATGCAGCGTTGTCTGCTGGAGGGAAGCAGTTAGGGAGGTCAAACACATTTCAAAGCATGCTTGCTAGAAATGTTTGTTATTGGAACTTAAGTCTGCATGTTCTTGCAAGGTCATAAAATATAAACTTTATGAGCCTGATTCTTCTGTCTTTTACAACACTGCACCACTGCTGACGTCTCAGGGAATAAACAGATGCACACTGGCATGAATAAGGGTAGAATCAGTTCCCAAAGCACTTGCTGTTGTATATCTTAAAACTTTCCTGATGAACTAAGCCTCATGTAGTCTCTTTGTATGTATCTTTTCCATTTAAAGCTCAAACGTTTTTGTTCCGGAACTCTCCCTCTCAAATGTAATGAGGTACTCATGTGGCTTGGAAACTCTGAGTATGTACGGTGGTATTCAACTCTACTGACCTTTGCCATCTAAAATTTAGACAACAAATAACTGAGGTTTCCTCTGTGATGAAAAGAATGGAGTGGCTTCCTCACGGGGAACTACTTAGTAACTTAGCATTCTTCAACCTGGAAAATAGGACAGTTGGTTCAGTCTAAGACAGCTGATTGATGTGAGGGTAAATGCCTATAAAAATAGCAGATTGGGTGAGTATGTGTGACTGATTACTCATTGCGTCCAACACATGATCCAGGGGACATCAAATGAGAATAACATGTGGCTGTTTCAAAACAAACACAGGAAGGTAGATCTTCTCAGCATGCGAGGTTAGGTGTCTCATTCTTTGTCACAGCAGTCGTCATCATAGCTCAAAGTCGGCATGGGTTCAAGAATAGGATAAATTTAAAGGAGAAATTTTACATATGTATAAGACTACATTTTTCTGAGGAGATCTGTAGTTGCAAGTTGTTGAAAGCTGAAATGGTATTTCAGAGAGCAGCATATATAAGTTCCTTGTGTTTTATACTCAGACCTTGTGTTTTATACTCAACTTACTTGGTTTTGGACACTGGCGAATACAGTGGGCTGGGTTGGTCTCCATTTTAAATACCAACCCCAGGCAGGGCTGAGTCAGCCTCTAGCAGTACTTCGTAACTGCAACAAGACCTGGATGATTGACTTAAGTTGACTAAATTTGTCTTTTTCCTTTCCTTTCCTTTCCTTTCCTTTCCTTTCCTTCCCTTTCCTTCCCTTTCCTTTCCTTTCCTTTCCTTTCCTTTCCTTTCCTTTCCTTTCCTTTCCTTTCCTTTCCTTTCCTTTCCTTTCCTTTCCTTTCCTTTCCTTTCCTTTCCTTTCCTTTCCTTTTTCCCTTCCCTTCCCTTCCCTTCCCTTCCCTTCCCTTCCCTTCCCTTCCCTTCCCTTCCCTTCCCTTCCCTTCCCTTCCCTTCCCTTCCCTTCCCTTCCCTTCCCTTCCCTTCCCTTCCCTTCCCTTCCCTTCCCTTCCCTTCCCTTCCCTTCCCTTCCCTTCCCTTCCCTTCCCTTCCCTTCCCTTCCCTTCCCTTCCCTTCCCTTCCCTTCCCTTCCCTTCCCTTCCCTTTCCTTTTTTTCTGGAAATACATTGGAAATATGTTGAAAAAATGCTGTTTCTCTGAAAAAAATAAAAATAAATATATATATAATAAACAAGACATAAAGAACAATTTAGATCAGAAAGCCAGCTTGACTTTAGAAGGCTAAGATTTCATCTGTGAGGATGGATGCCGCCTGTTGTGTTTACTGCATATGTTCTGGTAGCCTTGTTGTGAAGACACTGAGTCAAAGATATCATATCCTTCTTTTCATTAGGTAAAGCAGATGGCATGTAGGCAAACATGCAATTGAATTTTCCTCTCCAGACATACTCTAAAACACTTAACATGTTTGCTTGTAAAAAGAAGTATTTATTCATGCTTGTATGATATAATAAAGAGCAGAAACATTTCCAAAGACATTATGAGGTCTGATGACAGGAATCTGATATAAAATATAAAATATAAAATTCAGACCAAAAAACAGGTATATGTTTTTTAAGAGGGGTAACTAAACAAAGAAATGACTAGCCTATCAATGCGTTTGATCCTCTGTTAATTAGATTTTTAAATAAAGACTGGACATCTTTGAAAAAGATGCTTTGCCACTCAACTGAAAGTTAGATATTTGATGCAGCTTTTCTAATGCAGACTTCCTTGTGTGATAGCAGGAGATAGTTTGGCTTCTGTCATGGTTTTTTGCCTTTAAAAGTCTATGAAATGAGTAATCAGTTTTGGTTCTCAGGAAAGAAATAGAGGCACAAGAAGATCAAGTGATGCATCCAAGTTTGTGCTGGGATGGAGACCAGTTCTCCTGATAGTCAACTTAGTGCTTTGATGGTTAGACCAGGTAGCTCCTTGTGAAGAGCTTTACAATTCTCTAAGTAGCTCTACAATAAAGACTTGACTAAAAATCTTATACTTAGCTCCTCGGAGACTCTAAGCAGCATAACTGTCTTCAGTGGAAATACACAGATTTATACCAAGAGCCAATATACAAAATCTGTCAAGGACAGTGTAGAAAAAGGAGGCATACTTTTAAATCTTGCAATTGTTTCCTGTGTTAATTTGTAAGAAAGGGATGCACACAAGTAATCTAGCACTGAGCTGAGACAGCATTATCTCAGATTCTGTTAGCTAATCTCCCATCTGTAAAGCATGCTTTGTTTGGATTATCTACAGGGCACACATTTCTCTGTGAATTTGTTTTCTTTGGGTAATGGGAATATATTCAAGGAAATTAATTTGCAAACAGATACAGTCACTGCTGGATGAATGGATTCTCTCTGGCACTTGAGGTGTAGTGCTGCTGGTATCTGGATTGCTGGCATGTGCAGGAGTCTTCAGATTGCTTGCCAGAAATCTTCCTGTGATGTTCTGAGGAAATGTATGTGACAACTTTGTAGTTTGGAGGGTGGATAGGGAACTTCTGCCAACCACCTGAGAGCTCAACTGGTTTGAGTTTGAGGAGAGGAGGGAAAAGTCACACAATAACGTCTCTTTTAATGCAACAGCGGGCAGTAGCATACACGTGACTGCCAGCATGATTTGTCCCCATCACACCTTTCCTATTTAAAGTCTTTGTTTGGTCCTGCTGTGGAAGTGCACAGTAGAGATGGTTATGACCCTATTTGTTTTATTCAACAGTATAAGCTCCGGTATGTTTTATTTCATGTTTATACTCTAGGCAAACTGGAGACTGTGCATCCCTCAGTTCTGAGGGATGTGTTCTGAGGCTGAACACAAAGAGTCACCAGGCATTTTGCTACCTGTAGGAAGAAGTAAAAAGCCACCTCAGGATCCCTGGTATTTACAGAGCTGTGAGTTGTCTACAGCATCAAAATAAAAATCAGAGGTGAAATGGAAAAGAGGTTAAAAAGGCAATCCACTGCACTTGTAGCAAATAATGCAGAGAATCAGATTTAAAAACATCTTAAAGAAAGTGAAGGATTTGATGCATTTATGAGCAGAAAAGAGACTCTTTAAAAACATTGTCTCTTGAAAATCCTATCTCTTATTTCTTCAAGCCCTAGGAGTTTGTTTTACTGACCTGTCTTTTTGGTTGTTGCTGTACTGACAAAGAGATGGGGAAATTCATTCCTATTTTTAGCTTGGTAGAAGTGCTATTCCTGATATAAAACAAATAACATCAAGGCTCTGGCTTCTGTTAGAAGGCTCTTATTTCTGTTTAGGGCTCAGCTTTTAATGGTGATATGTTTGAGAAAAGTTTGCTTCAGAATAAGTGCCCAGTTACAGACTCAGAGGCAGGTGAGATGTCTTTAAAAAGGTACCTGCTATAAGCTAGTTATCCAAGCTCCTTCTGTAGTTGCTTCAGAGAGAAAGGCATCTCCAAAAGACATTTTTCCCACCTTAAGATAAGTGTCTCAGTTAGTGAGATGTCAAAATTCTGACTTTTGGCAATAACAGCAGTCTTGACACCTAGGTTAAGCTAAATGTCTAGTTTCTAGATGGCTAAGGTTAGGTGAGATGAATCCCATCATTAGCCAGAAGCATAACTCGGTTTATAGCTCCTGGATTTTTTTTTTCTTTTGACTAAAGCAGCATTAAAAATGTTCTTATGAAAGAGTGAAAATTTTTTGAAGTAGACATGTGGACAGTCCTTTAATTTTTATTCCAGTATATTTTGTATAAAAGAATAATCAAGAGCTGTCTGATTCTGATTCAGTCTGTTTCTCAGCTGGATTAGATTCTTAAGGTGGTGGATATGATAGAGAAGGATACGATATTGGTGGACTTCATATTGAGGTACAGAAGGATCGGGAAAAAATTGTCAAATAAGACAGATTCCACTATGCTAATGAGCAAAAGTGTAAGGTGGAAGACCATCTGGAGCCACTATGGAAAACTGAAAAAATATATATATTAACACAGATTCCTCAGAGTATAAAGATGACGAATCCTCTGTACTGTGAACTCACAGAGCTAGGATATAGTCTAAGTTAAAGTTTTCGGTCTTGTAAATATATACTTAAGTAAATATGTTTGTTTCTGTAGTTTTCTGAAGGTGAAGGACAAACATATATCTTAAAGCTTAACAAAAAATGATCTTACTGAAAATCATGGTTTTATGTTTGGTTGGATCAAATGACCTTACCGTCTCTTGAAGGGTCAAATTTTCAACTTGTATAAATCAACATACATCTGTTGAAGTCTTTCTTGTCCTTCCCATTTCATTTTTCACAGTCCTTTAGTCTCATACAAGTGCTGAAAAAAGATAGAATGGCATCTTATGTCCTTGAGAGATTTAAGGCCTTCTGTTTAGCTATATCTAAAGAAAAATGTATTCCATGGGACCCAATTACAATATCTTTATCCCTGAAATACAATTAAAGCATGACTCCATTTCTGCAGCATAGAAGGGACCTAAATTCTGTCTTCGACCATGCTAAAGCCTCTTTATTCAAGGTTATAGCATGGTTTGGGAATATGATTGAGGCTTTTTACACAGTAGAAAGGATTGTCCTTTGACTGTATTCAGGTCATGTTTGAAGCTGCCCACACAACAGAGCCTGTGACCTTCATGGGAGCACAGTGGTGGGGCAGAGATCCCCTCTGACAACAGTATTTTGTAATGTCATGGTTTAATTGCAAGGGTCACTTCGTTTGCCAATAAACGTGAAGGCAGATGAGAAACCAGTGATGTTGTGCTATATGTGAGGTGACGAGTATAGCTCCTTGAACTGAGTCTATTATAAAGGTCTTGTACTGTAACGTGGACGATGAAATTCAGGAACAAGCAAAAAGCTTGTAAATATGTATCTAATTAAATAGCAGTCAAAAAAAAAAATTAGTTTGCATAATCTGAGCCCCTCTGCAGAGGAAGTGGGTGTGAGTTAGACCTTCAGGAGTGGAATGCAGTCTTCTATCTAGTAAGAGGAAGGCCTTTGCAAATATGTTCATATTAAAGACTTTGAGGGCAAAACAATGCAGATTTTATGATGCTAAAACCTTTCATGAACCTGTATGAGTCTGGTTTTTTAACTGTTCAGTGGGGTGAATACTTCAAGGATGACAGAAAATGCAAGAATGCTTTGTTCTGACATTTTCTAAATAAATAGTTTCATATTTTAAAAGCTTTTTTTTGCATGTTCTCCTTCAGTTCCACTAGAAAACTTACAAGTGTGGTTTTAATGGTATAATATAAAGGGGTAAAGGAACTTATTGTACCAGAATGAAATCTTTCATTTTATCTGAATATTTTTGAGTTTCTCTATTTCCCAAAAAATGAAGTTAAATTGTAAAATTCCCAATCACATGCTAAAGAAAATTATTCAAATTAAAGCAACATTATTTCAGTAGATTGGAAATGCATTTGCAACAATTAATGATATTAGCTATAGCTCTTGCTTGAAGCTTTCCTAGCCATCTTGACTGACCTCTCAGATACATGCTTAACACTATGGGATGCTACATCAGTTTCTGTTTCTGAAGAAGGTAGGCCCTACAGAAGAAATATTGCCTTCCTATAAAAGCAGTGCCACAGAAAACAGATTAACTTGCTTGGAAATGTGACCTCACTAGCTTCCTAGCATATTTATTGGGTCTTTCCTGGCCCAAACAGCTGAAAATTCTGGAGGATCAGAAGGCACCTTAGGATTCCCCAGCTCTTTAACCTTCGTGTTGGCACATATATTGATGCATGTTTGTACATCACAGGTACACACATGAAACATCATTTCACTGAATGGAGAAGAAAAGGCTAATGCTCTTCAGCCCTTTCCATGCCCAACTTATATCCTCCTGTGTCTTTATTATTAAGCAAAGAAAAGGCAAAACTAAATGTATAATGCTACATCACTAAGATCATCTTAATGATATCTGACAACCTGCCAAAAGGCAAAGGAGAGGGACAGGATAACATAATGCAAAACTGCACAATAACTAGTGCTGATCTGCCAAAAAGATGTTCAGCCCTTCTGGGAAAAGGTTTGGATTAGCACAAAAGTGATGTTGTTGTGCTTTCCATGAGTTGTCTCCAGAGAGATGGTGGGATTTGCACGTGATGAGAAACAGCCTCAGATCATTTAGGCAGAGAAGGAAAAGGGGGTGGAAGACTTGGCTGAAGTATTGGAAATTTAAAAAGGTCCCTATAACAATTAATCAGTCCTGCCTCTTCATTCTGTCCTCTAGTATGACAAATAAACTACATCATAATGAACTGCACTACTGCAAGTACAGGAGGCCAAAGAGAGCTGAATAGTATTTAAGCTGCATATGTTAGTCACCAAATGTGTTCAAATAAGCTTGTCATACTATATTTAATGGGGAAGGAGTTTTAGAACAACTTCATGAATTTTATAGTTGATATTTATGCCAGTGCAAGCCAAATTGGTATGAACAGCAACCAAGTCTCTTAATCTGCAATGTGCCAGACTCAGCAAAGACTGGGGTCTGCTGAACAAAGAAGCCCTCAGTGGTTAGTCTTGCCCACATGAAGTTGTGTGACCTGGCCATGGTGGTCACACCATCCCAGTGCTCTGCCTCCTGCCTCTGCTCTCCACTTGCTCTGCACCCGCTGCCAGCAGTCAAGAAAACCCATGAGAGTGCCCTGATGATCACAGAGATCTCTCTTTTCCCTAGTCTCTGCTCTTACCTGGGAAAACATGAAGCAGATAAGAAGAGACTTGTGTAGTGGCAGAGCTTTCACCACAGTGGACGTCTGTACTCCTGCTTCCAGGAAGCAGAACACCAAATGGAGCTGGCTCCTTTCAAGGTGAACACGAAACATTTCTATAAAACATTTCTTCTCTGTCATTTTCCATCAAAAAGCATACACTTATACTCACACACTATCTGCTAAACTAGATCTAAAAAAAAAAGTAAATTAAAAAAAATAAACCCACAAATTTAGTCTAATCAAGCTATTTATTTCTTCTCTAGGCTATGATGGTAGGGAGAAAAAGGGGAATTTATTTTTTTTCCGTTTTTTTTCTTTTTTTTGGAAGTGCTGGGAGCAGAAAAGAATGGGGCTGTTTACAATCATAAATGCACAACTGTGTATAGTAGTGATTGCTAAAAGACGAGAGACTATAAAGTGTGGGAGAAAGTGGTAGAGGAAGAGAACCCGGAGTCTTGTGAGTGGAGAGCAATGTCCTGGGAGCCTGACGGAACACTGGAATAAGGAAGAGGGATTGTAGCGGAAAGGAGAGAGAAAGAAAGGTAATAAGAATATGGGAAGCAGGAAGGTAGTTAAACCTACTCAGGGCAGCAAGAAGTAGGAGAGTGAGAACAAGAAATGAGACTGAAAAGCTCTCTCTAATGTATGGCAGGGAGAGTGCATAAGAGCCTGAGAGGATTCGAATGAGGAAAACAAGATGATTACATAAATTTCTGATATGGCTGAATGGCAAACATAAATCATTTTGCTTATACACGTGCTTGTGTTAAATAAAATAAGACATTCCTTATCTTTGAAAGACTTCCTTCATAGTCATGGTCCCCCTTTTAGGGCTATGAAGGGTGATAAGGAAAACTATATAGAATCGACACTTCATGGCTGACTGCATCTCTTTACCTCTTCCTGCTGTTCAAAGTCTTTCATATCTGATAATTTTAGCAGTTGCATGGCCATTTGAGTGTCTGTATTTCACACTATATATGGTTAACTGGCTCTGAGAGCCTACAGGGAGGGTTTCTTCTCCCTCCGTAGCCTCAATATGCAAAGCAGTTCACTGCTACATGTCTACAGATGGTGCACAGCTGAGGTGGATCACTTATGGACAAACAGTTCCTGCTTGGAATGATCACCAACATCTAGGCACTTTCCAGAATGTAGGAACTTAGAAAAAAACAGTATCCAAATTTAGATCATCTTTCATTTTGATTCTTTGATTCAAGGAAAAAAAAAATCCTGCTGATTGAACCAATCCTGGTTTGCTCAATCTGTATTTATAGGGTTCAGAAAGTAGCTGGAGCATTCAGAGCTCTGCCATGTGCTAGCAGCAGGCAAAGTTCATTCAGATCAGATTTTTCCCTCCTCCTCTCCCTTTTGGGCAGTATAACGTAAAAGCCATGTAAATAGAAGTAAAAGTAAAAACCGAACAAAACTTTAACCTTCAAAAATCCTCAGTGATATTGTAGCAACCTTCATGTACCTTTTCAATCTGAAAAATAAAATAAAAGGGGAAACTAAAACATGGAGTCTCTCTCCTATTAGCAAAGACCATTCAGTAAAGATTTTTAAAATGCTAGAATAAAGGAACTTATTTCTGTTACATTTGAGATAGATTAAAAAGCTTGGAGAATGGTGACTAGTGTTATTAGTGATTGTAAAATTAGTGTAAAACTATGTTTATTCATTTTATTCTCACATGTGAAGAGTTCACTCTTTTTACATGTTACGGATTCTCTTGGTCACTGTTCACGGTAGCAGCTGGAGGGGAAAGTCAGACTGCTTGTGAGCGTGTTCTTCCCTTTGCATTTTTCCACACTCCTAATGATTCCCAGGTTTGTAAAAATCATACGGGAAAACTTTCTACTATAATGGCTGTTTAAAATATAAGTACAAAAACCACTAAATGCAGTGTCTTTTAACACAAACATTTTAAAACCACAGCTTCCTTTTGGATGATGGAAAGGCAGAGCCCTCATGCTTCTGAGGTGGGATCTGTGTGGATCGACTGCTGCATCCACAATGCAACAGCTACAAGTCAATAGTGTTCTGCACAGCATAACCCATCTCCTAAGCACTTTCAATTGCAGACCAGGCCTAAGCTCTTCTCTCAGACTCTGCATTTTTTTCCTTAATGTTAAAGGAAACCTTTTATCATACCTTTCTTTCTCAGTCTCCTCTCTGCAAGGTGAACCTGCAAACCTGTTTCTGAAACTCAGAAGACTTGCAAATATATAGCAATAAATTCCAAGTGAGTTGACCTTTAGCCCACAGCTGTGTATCAAGTTACCTTTACAAGGCTGCGTTTCATGCTGTGTATGGGTGAGCTTTAATGGGGAATCTAAATTCTGTTTAATTCATTGGTAAAAGGCCCTTGGTTGATGGAGGCAAGATTTTATTCCTGATTTCTGCTAATCACAAATTCCATAGCTTGCTTACTGACCATTGGAGACTTGAGTTTGGCTCTCAGTCGCCCATTTAGTGCCTGTTCTTTGTAAGCATTGAATGGGTACTTCTGAGTGCTACTACCAACTTTTAATTGAGAAGAAACAACTGTTATGTCCTGGAAAAGGCTGTGAAGAAGATTCAGAATCTTCTTAGTAAGTCAGTGATATTTGAGTCTATATGAACAACTCTGCTCTTCAGAGTTTGAACATGAAATGCATATTATCATTACATCAGAAATCTAGTTCGTTTATCCCTGCTTGAGTAACCTTTGAATTATTAGCTACATCTGCTGCTTTTTGCATTCAGACAATGTCTCATCTCGATAACATGGTTTCCCTTACCTTACTTTAGTCTTCTGTATTTATATTTTATATACTTTGTTTAAAACCCTCGGTCCTGAAGTTTATTCACAAGTATTCACGTTTTTTAAAAGAAGTAATCAGAACTGCTATGCCAAATGCTTCTTACATAGTCACACTCCAATACAAAACATTTTACAGTCATAAAGCTATGTTAAATAAATGTTTTTACTGCA
The DNA here is from genome assembly GCF_040182565.1 of Anser cygnoides. Taxonomy (NCBI): domain Eukaryota; kingdom Metazoa; phylum Chordata; class Aves; order Anseriformes; family Anatidae; genus Anser; species Anser cygnoides. The sequence continues at coordinate 81,964,471 of NC_089874.1, forward strand.
AAATCATGCACTGAGAATTGAGGAGGTACCAAAAATTACATTCCTCTCGACTTTACTTAGCCTTGCAAATTAACTGTTATATGTAGTGATACTCTTTCACAGATTTATCACCAAATAGATTTTCCATAGCACTGCTGCTTCACTTGTGTATAGGCTGCAGCATGCCCTGGAAGTGAGCTGGAGCTGCACAGTGGAATTGTCTCTTTTCTCTTAGAGTCCTTGAAGGTTTGTTGTGGAAAATCAGATGTATGAGCTGTATGAAATTAGGGACTAAAGGAAGGAGATTGTCTTGTGATTAAGGAGGCTGAAGGGCACCTAGAGATTTGAATGTAGTTGTACTTCTGCCTGGAGTCCCAGCATGTCATTTGGCAAGTCACCAGAGTTATTTGTCTCTCTTGTTACGTTTCTCATTTTTTCGGGATGGTGTTGTTTTAAATTTTGGTCCTGAAATCTTATCAGTAGAAGAGACAATCATTTATAGCTGCTATCTAGCTAAATAGGAGTTAGCCTGCACAACACTGGCATGCTTCTTTCTTTGATCTTGTTGAACTTCTTTTTCCCGCTTACGAAATACTACTGTGTGCTCACAGAAGTGTTGACAATGAGTATTTCTGAAACACTTTAAAAAAAAAAGTGTGGGAAAAAAAAAAAGCTGTAGTAAAGCTGACAAAGAAAAGGGCCTAAAGAATTCATTGTTCAATTAAAATTTGGGTCTCATGCTAAGTAGGAGTTGCTCATTCATGATTTTAAAACCAAAAGTGCAACATCTGCAGAATCAATGTTCTCTGTGAGAAAATATCCATTACTTCAACATTTTTCAATTGTTTCTCAGGGAAAACCTAAACAATAAATCCCTTCAGCTTTAAACAGCATAGTGTGGAATCCTGTCTTAAAGGAATTGTAATTTGGGGCTGCATATGGTCCTATGCTAATAAATTAGGAGTGCCTGGGAATGTTCTCAGACAGAAAAATGCTGTTGTCTATATCATAAAATTGTAAAAATATTTCTTGGCACAACTTTGTCCTGAGCCGATTAGCACTTTTTCTGAACAGTTGTATGGGCCAGGGACCATCCCTAGTAGGCAGTTAGAATGTGGCTATCCTGTTTTGAAGAACAAGAGAGTTTAGCACTATGCTCTGCATTTGATGGTCTCAGAAATTATTTTGCATTATGAGATCCAATAGAATACAGCTACATGGAGCATATCATGGAAAATATCACTTATTCAGGGGATGTGGAACTTGAATATGATGAATATGACTCTTATGACATAGCAAACATTTTTATCTAAGGGTTGAGGAAAAAAGGAAGGAAGATAAGTGTATGAAAGCAAGTCACACACTGACATTTCACTGCAAAAACACAAATGATTCATCAGATGAAAATATTTGAAAATTACGACCTACAAAGAATTATGATGTTTAAACATTTAATTATGACGTAGGATGGAAGACATTTTTGAAGTATCAGCATTTCTTCTTTGCAATTATTCTCCTGTAAAGATCGATCTTTTGCACAAGAGCATGAAGAAGGCTATATCCAGTGCAATTTGGACTCCATAAAGGCTTTCCACCCTACTTCTGTTTTCTGTTAGAGTTGCAAGGTAGACATTGCTCAACAGCACCTAAGGGATGTGCAACCACCTTTCTGCACACAGCAAAGGGCAATGATGTTCAGGGCCATGGAGATGTTCTTCTACATGCAGCCCCTGAATTAATGAAGTGAAATCTGTAAAAAAAAAAAAAAAAAAAAAAATTTACCAACTGATGAAAAAATCTGTTTTTATAAAACCTCACAAGAGAGTTGCCTGTGAAACCACCATTGAAAAAAAAAAAAAAAAAAAGGGAGTTTTCAGTGCCATTTCTTTTAGGAGTAAAACAGCAGAGAAGAGCCTACCCACTAGTTCAAAGTAAAGCCCCAGGCTAGCAAGGGAAGAGTACAGAAAGGCATCCATGGCTCCTATGCAGAGAGATGGTCATTACTCCCTTCAGCTGTGACATCCATCACAAGGAATATGTGGAATAAGCTTTCATCTTTCTTCATCCCATGAAGCCCACCCCTTGATGAGGGATGAATCATTCTCATCCCTACCTTATCTTCTCTCTTGAGACCTCATGTTTTTTGTTAGTTTGCACTCCATAAAGGAACCTTCCCTTGAAGGAACCTTTTGAGTTAATTTCTGCTGTTGGAGTCCATCGTGTCCTCTTCCCTTCTTTGCCCCCTTAGTATTGCTCCCAGTGGGCAGTAACATCACCTCAAGATTGCCTTTCCTCCATTTAGTTGGGCAGAATTTTTTCACAGCTATCACTCACTCCTCAGGCTCTTTCCTTGCTGGTGGCTATTCTTGGTTGTCATCCTTCCTCCTGCCCTCCTCCACACTGACCCTTCAGAGGGCTCATTACATCTGTAGTTTCCTGTGGTCCTTCTTTGCCACAAAGTTCATATTTCTCTGCAGATATTTCCCTGCAGATTCTGATGTCATTTTGGAACAAGCTCGTGCAAGCTCTCATCAAGCTCACCTGCCCTTTCCTCTCTCTGATAGCGTAATAGCCACATGATGCAGCTGGGCGTGAGTAGCTGCTATTAAAGCACTGCAGAATCGTCTGCCATGATGAAACATGTCAAGAGAGAGAAGTTCTTCTTCACCCAATGGGCAACAGTGGCCTCTTCTGTCGTCCTGTTACCTCACCCAGTGCAAATGACAGATGGGACTTACTAGTGAGGCAGCTGCTACATGCCCTTTTCTGTCCTGAGCTTTCAGGTGCTCTGGACAGAAACCAAGTAGATTATCAGATATAACTCAGGCTTTGTTTACTACATGCTGTACAGCCCAGACCTGGAAGTTTGCAAGTGTTGTAAACCGTGATGTTCTCTCCCTCTTTCTTTTGCTTTCCCTCCCCAGCTAAGGTGCAGACTGTGGGCACTGAGACATTTTCAGGAGGCATTCTTGTGTTGTTTTCACTCTTACATCTTCTATAGGAGACATAGCATGTGCATGTACAGAATCAAGAACCTTCACCAAAATAGTTGGGAAAAAGGACACATACTCCCCCCTGTATGAATAGGTTCATTAACTTTTCAATTACTATTTCTAAACACTTTTTTTTAATAATATATATTACTTGAAATTAGAGTTTATCCTACCTTTCTGATCAAAAACCTGTAAATGTCACACACCTGTCTGAAAATCACACATTTTGTGCCCACTTCTCTAGCCGGGTTGGTACCTAATGCACTACAGTGCAGCATCAGAGCCTGTTTCTGGCTGGGCACCCTGGGGTGCCCACTGTAACAGGCTGGCCCAGCTGTATGAGGCCACACAGGAGGAGGGAGATCTCCTCGGGGGAAGGGTGCCACTGGGGAAGGCCTTCTCCAGCTGCAGCCAGCTGCTGTCCTGTCAGGTAACTGGACTTCCAGACTTGTCCCTGGCACACAGTACTGTCTCACAGGTGAAGTTGATCATCTCCAGACTGGAGGAAATGGAGGGTGCTGCTCTCTCAGGCTTGAACTACAAAATAAACTTCTCCATTAGTATTATCAAGAGACTCTGCTCAGCAGAATCCCACTGTGACTGCATGCTGCTATCAGCCAAGTGGCACGGGCTCAAATCACAATCGGTAGGTCTCCATTAGTATTTCACTATATATATATGTATATGTATACATATATATATAAACGAACACTATTTTTCATGCAAATTATCCCTTTTGTCTTGGAGAAATGAAAATTTTCTCCCCCCGGAGTTCCTTATGTTAGTGAAGAAGAAACGTAAGGGAATTCCTTTGTCTTTGCCAAGGCCAGCCTGAGCTTTTCTCAAAGTCCTGAACCACAGTAGGAAGTTGCTTGGTCTACAAGGTGCAAAGTCCTGCATCTGTGCAAAGGTGAAGTGATGAGAGGAAAATATGGCTTGGTGAGCAGAGGAAGACTTTTTGCTTGGTTTTGGGACAAAGAACAATGCTGCACGTTAGCATTGCATCTGATACAGTCCCTGGTAGTTATTTACAGTGAAGACAAGGAGCAGTCTTATGAATGTGTGTGGGATTGTAGGTATCAGCAACTTATGCTGTCTTATGAATATCAGAGTATTAATATCTGTGCTACTTTTTTCTAGTCTATATCCTGGGGCTTTCATAACTAAGGCTGTGGAAAGAAAAGAGACCTTTTTATTATTCTAACCAGTATGCTTAGACAGGTTTTCAGGTATCAAAACCTTTTTGTGTTACTCTCTTTTCATCTTCATATAATGAAGTACACATGAAGAAAGCCGGTGTGTTAAAAAGCCAGCATCCACCATCCAAACTGAGGTTGCTGGGTCATACAGACAAGTCAGGAAGTTCCACAGCAAAGTAAAAGTTTGTACGCACACCCTTATTTCAGTTCAGCTGTGTGGGGGAACTTTGAGATGATCTTTCATCGCAGGATCACATGCTGTTTTTCCTGCAGAACCCTGCTCATCCAAATCAGACAAAGAAGATCCCCCCTGGGCCAGCAGCTGGTGGTCTTATTTCTGGCATACTAAAACTGTTTTCAGTGTTTCACTTTTCCACTTCACAACATTTTAGCGTAATGCTCTTGCATGTTAAGAGTGATTCGCCACCTCTTCTTACACAGCACTGTCACTCCAGGTTTGAGGAACATCAACCCCGACACCCACCCTCTGAAAAGCCTTTAAAATGTAGCCTGAAGTCTAATTTACTGTTTCTGTCCAAGATCCTGGAAAATTGTACTTCAGCTGCAGTCACACCTCTGTGGGAATGCCAGTTTCAATCCATTTCAGAGAGGGATTTGGAACCCTTTCCCAGCCCCAAAACTGCTTTGCCAGCTGTTTCCTCCATGCTCATCTCTCCCCTCTAATTCTCTTCGAGTCCTCTGCCGCTCTTGACATAGGGGCTGGGCAACTCCTCTCCGATCGCTCAATGACTCACGCAGATCTGGTGCTGCTCTTCTTGACAGGTTCTGAATGTCAGCCTTCTCTGCCATGTTTTTGTATAAAAGTGTTTGCACTTTGGGGAACGTCGTTGCAGGACTTACTCAAACTCTTTAGGGGGAGCATTATTCTTGGGCCCCATGCTGTTTAAAAGCTTTAAATATGCTGCTTTGGGGGATGGTTCTCAATTGGTGCATTTTCTCATGTCAGTGCTGTGTAGCTGCAGCTCAGTTGTTCTGCCTCTTACTGACAGTACAACCTCTGTGAGAGACTGTGGCCTGGGCTCTGTCTCGGCAGAGACCTTGCAGAGGTCACACGTGAATTACAGCTGAACATCAACAAAACCCCAGCTGCCACTCTGAGCCCCAGTAAATACTCATCCTGATCATGTATTATCACCCACTCTATCCTTACCAAAGGACGTGAGTGTATTTTCAAGCATTTATCAATTAAGTCTCAAAATATCTCGCTCAGGTACTGCAAATTAGGTGATAAAGGGATCAATTTACCTAACACTGATATGCACCTACTTCAGAAATTAAATAGCACATCATAGCTATTGAACAACACACATTTAAATCCCTGCATGATGGACTGCAGCTACAAATGAGGAAATTAACTCCTGCGCTGCAGCACTGCCTGGTTCATCCAGCAACAATTGCAGCCAGGAGTTCTTGTAAGTGAACAAAGAGGGGAAAAATGGTTTTCTTTACAAAGCAAGAAGCACAATTTTTTTTAATTGTTTCTGGGGAGAGGGGCAAGTACTCTGACTTCAGAAAATGTCCAAATTTGACAGTCTAGATCTTTTCTTTTGCCATGGTAACAAGGTACTCAGGGTTCCAGTTTCCTATCATTTACAGAAAAAAATGTGCAGCAACAAACCTTTGACAGAGGATCTGAGCTTCAAGAGGAGCTAAAGGTGGTCTTCTCGGGACTTCCAAGCTCTGTGCAGAAAGCCCAACAGCCATACATTAGTGATGCTCCACAGAGGAGCCTTCCTGCCTTTGTATGCCCAGGAAACCCAGGCCCCAGCAACTGTTTAGATGAGCTGGCAAAAAGTCAGACAGATTTGTGACAGAAATCCTTTTTGTGGCTCATTGGCAGCTCATTAAATGATATTTCTGAGAGATATTTCTGTATCAAAGAATTGACAACTTCTGACTCAAGCTTGTCTCATTGGAAAATTCCCAACTGCTTTCCCATTTTCTTTTTGATAACTATGATAATGTGACAATCTCCTCTTTTAGACCCGTGATCATCTTAGTCCCAGGGTAAATCAGGCACAAAGGTGGCACGGTAAAACCAGCCACTGGTTTACTTTACACTTCTTGATGAATGCCCACAAAGTGTATTTCTATCATTTAGAAACTTTGGTAGAATTTGGTCTTCAAAAAAAGGATAATTTAAAGATTAGGCTTCATGTTCTGTGACCTTGGAGCTTGATTACAGCAATGATTCTCTTGCTTTATTCTCTGCTAATTGATCAGCAAGTTCTTGTTTATGCATAATGCAGCTGCAGCCATGGATTTTTGGCTAGGTCTTGGCCAGCACAATGCTTAATAGCTGCATCTTGGTAATAGTGCTGCTTGGAAAATCATTTTAATCGCATGCGTGGCTAGCCACCTTCCTAAGCACCCTCCCAACTTGACTGCACTAATACTAATACTCTCAATATCAGGAAAAGAAGCTCTACTATTACTATTTCTCAGGTGGGAGAAGAAAAAGGTACTCTTTCTTAGGTGATCCATCACTCGTTGATGCTGAGAGCAATCAAGCTATTGACTACTGAGCAGTGAAGAGTTCTTGCTTGTCACTGTCAAGGCTCCATCGTTTTGTGTTACTGCGATGCTCAGTGAAGCAAAAACTGGCTTCTCAGCCCACTGCTTATGCTGTGCACATGGGGTGGGGAAAGCCAGGATGTTAAGCTTCTGTGTGGTAGAAAATGGGGTAGCTCACCCATGAGAAGCCGAGATGCACCCACCTGGAACAGAGGACTGGAGCATCATAACTGAATGACTTGGGCGTTCATCTTGGAGCTCAGTGACTTCAGATCAAACCTCTGGCCTGAACCAGAAAGCAATGATTTGTTTTGGCTCATGTGTGTATTCATTAGCCGCAGAGTCACTGGTTTTTGAAGAAACAAGAAGATTGCATCCTTCATTGGCAAGAAGTTCTACATTGGATCTGAAAAATCAGTCCTCTCAACATTTAAAAAATCAATAACATTTTTCAGAAATCGAAAAATAATACTTTTTTTTTTTTTTTTTTTTTTTACTAGCTGGTTCTGCTCCACCCTAAACACACACAGCCAGGAGGAGTAAGGGCTAAACATTCCTCTCCCAAAAACAAAGGTAACACCAGGCTGTTTTGCACTTCTTAGGCTCTGTTGTATTTTCTTCTGGGATAGAAGGTTTTTAATTTCTTTCTGCTGTGGTTTATGCTTTTTATACCAAGTGCCAGTCCCAAATGGATAGGGCCACTGTTTGGCCACCGTGCAAACACGGTGGTGGAAAAACTGATTCAGTAAATCCTCCCACAGATTTTGAAGCAAATGGATTTGAGATCCTCCTTGTTTTCATGCAGGGTTTAGGTCCAATACAGTGCATTATAGAAGAGCATATTGGAAAAAATGAGTTGCTTTGGATCTGTGTGAAAAGCCCACCCAGAATGGATACACATAATAAGGCTTCTAACGATTTATTCACTGTTGGGGCTTTGTATTCCAATTTAAGATTTTCTATTGACTGGTGCCAAATCCTGGAGATAAGATTTCCTCTCTCCTTTCATTTTTCACTGTGAATAGTTGATAATCTAGAGCCTTACAGAAACCTGTTTGGACCCGACAGTTTTTGTGCTCCCCTGTCAATTCCTCTCGGTGTTATACTTCTATGCATGAATGCAGTAACTTTACAGCATGACCTGCAGACAGGAACAGAGGCAACTGGAACCTACTAGACCATGGAGTTCATTTTCCAAGCACCTGCAGCTCCTGTTGAAGTTGGGCATGTTGGCAATTTCTGAAAATGAGACCCCCCCCTCCCCCACCTTTTTATAAGAAATTTTGCCAAAAGCCTTTGGGGCTGAAGTATTGTTGCAGGAAGGCTGATAGTTAATAAACTTGTCAACCCTGCTTTGTTCTTCTAATCACATCTTATAGCGTGTTTTGGTTTAGTTTTTAATCTCATTCTTTCTCTCCTGTCTCTCTCTGCCTGTATTTTTAGCTTTATGACTGAAAGCCCTTGATGGGAAATGCATACACATGCATCACTTGCAGAAAAGTGAAATGTGCTTCTACCACTATTTTTTTAATTTATAGTACATACCACTTTTATTTTTCCAGGAAAGGTTTTCTGTAAAGCATTGCCCTGTTTTCGCAACTGGAAACCAAAGCTTATTTTTCATAGATACACAAATGTTTTCGTAAGCAGATTGTTTCTTTTAATAAAGAACAGATGCACACAATTTTGTCTAACTGCTGCTCGGGACACAGCCAGCATGAGTCCTGACAAGCTGGAGGATTACATTCTGTGGTTTAGAAAGTCCACTAGCAGAAATCAATAGAGCTGCAATCAATCCAGCTATGTTAATCATCATTAGATGTAAATTGGGAGTCCATGTTCTCGGTCCCTTTCTTTAAACCCTGGGGAATCTCCTTTATATTAGTCAAAGTTAATGATTTAAGAAAACAACCTGTGTGTCCAATGCACAAACCCTGGTTGAGGTAACAATTTCACCTACGTTTTATTAATAAGTACCAGAAATACAAAAGTTGCTAATAACAGGGTTGCACTAACAGATTCCCTTATTTATGATAATTGTAAACAACTGATTTAATACAAACTAATAAGGTTGGGGAAAGCTAGGTGACTTCTTGATTGTGCAATGCATTTGTGAGTGCGTCAGATCTGTCAGTGCGGGAGCTCCAGGACAGCCAAGTCCTTTGCAGTGCCTACAAGGAAGGTGTGTCTCTTCAGCTTCAGCTGTAGAAAATTTTCTTTTCCCTTTGGTCAGGCTGTGGCAAGCCTGCCAAAAAAACTACTGCAAGCGTCTGCATCATTGATGTTATCTTTGGACATCTATAATCAAACTTGTGACTTCAGGCAGAATAGCAAATGTGCTTACCAGTTTAATACCGGTGCTGCAGATCTGTCCCCTTCTGGGCTGTTTGGTCCTGAGTGCTGCGTGTCCAACGAGCATTCACAGCGGCCATGCTGTGTGACAGAACTGGCTCTGCTTGGCTGCCTTTGCTCAAGAGTCACCATGCAGCTAGAATAAAAAGGACGCCAAAGTGAAAGGGTGAGGCTAGCCACACACGTTAATTATCCTTTCCCTGAACAAAGTGATTAAGCCAAGGGGAAGTTTCCATAGATGGGTGCTCTTTGGTGCCACTAGAAATCAAGCTATTAATCTGTCTTGGGGAAAAAAAAATAGTTGTTGATCTTCTACTCAGCTGAATAACTACTTCATACAGATGTTGAGACACAAAGACAAAACTCTGAGTGGCAAAGTCAGCATGATGTGAGCGGAAAATATAGGGAAAACCAAGGGCAGTTGTGAAAAAGTTGCAGAGCAGCTTGTTGGAGCATGAAACAAAAAAAATGGCATATCTTTTCATATTCAGTGTTGGATGTACACAGAGACATTAAAAGATCTGATGGCTGCAATCTGCTCTAACCTTTTATCTGTGAGGAGTGATCTAATAACTCACTCTTGGCTATACCAGTTATGAGTTATCACTTTGCTCACTCGTGAAGATGAATGTAAACGTCTTCACAGCTCTCAGCCATCATGCATTCAGTAATTCTCTGTGTGCACGAATGAATAAGCTACGTTATTAAATTAATAATAAAATTTGGTTTCACTGAAGTTACAGCAGGGGACGTATTTTTCTTTTCCTCTCTTTTTATTAGTAAATGAGAATTTGTAGCTGCGTGAGTGTTAATCATGAGCTACTAAGTGCCTACCCACGTCCTGTCTGTATGCTGATGCAGATGAACTGATAGAAAATTATATATTGTAGATTATAACTTTTTTTGAGAAAAGTAAAAGCCTATATTTCATACAGGAAAGGAAACTAAATCTCAATTGCTCTTCTGCAGCAAGTAGACACCAGCAGCTTTTTTCCTGTAAAAAATGAAACTGCTAAGTCATTAAATAGGGGGTTTAGTATGATACCAGTACATCCCACAAAAGTGGTCCTTACAGCATTTCATGACTGATTTGATGTAACATTAGCTAGCACAGTTTGCTTGGGATCATTAAATAAATGTGTTATTAGTTGTCAATAGTAACTGGTTTTACATGCATTATTTGATAATATATACCTTACACATATCTCATACGCAGCTAAGCATAAAGGTAAGACTCAGTGGAAAACAGATCACCTTACTCTATCAATTTTTACACTTCATAAATCAGATTTTAATATTGTAATGATTCTGGTGCATACTGTAATTAGAAGAGACAATCAGTCTTCCTATATTTAAAACATGTCTCTGTTACTGGAGTTTGAAACTCAAGATCTTATTCCAAATATACTGCTGGTCAAAAAATAGCCCTTTTCCACGTGCTACCACCCTCGCATCCTCCCCTCCCCCAAAGACTTATTCCTTCACTGAAGAAGTAAGAACGTAACTTTTCACTTCTAGCCCCGAAGTCTTCTCTTTTGAGAGAAAACTCACTTTTCCACACACATCAGCATGTTCCTCTTGCATAGAAATGTACTCGTCTGCAAGTCCAGCTCTCAGGCAAAAAGCCTGTAACACGTCTGAGCATCTCTGCAGCCCTGGTGCACAGAGGGCAAGGAAGGCTGAGGCTGGGAACAGAGGTAGAGGCACAGGGCAGCCAGAGGCCAACTGGCACGGTGAGAAGCTCCCCCAGTGCCTCAGGCTTCAGCTCAGGCAGCTTTTGCAGCTTCTCCTCACAGCTGGAATCAGGTCAGCTCCTCTCCCCAGCTTTATCCTCTGGCTACTTGTATTTGGCAAGAGAAAGCCCTTCTCACCGTATGAGGAGACCTCTTCTGTGCACACCTGGAGAGGTGATTCAAAGGATGTTGTTTTACTCCTGCTTTTTTGGGTTTTTGGATTCCTGTTTTGCAGATAGCTTATACTGGAAGAAGTATGTCTGGTTCATCTCTGCAGTTTTTTCCCCAAGGCTACGATACTGCATATTTCTCCCATGGGGTTTACTTGTACAGCTTGTTCCAGTTTCAGAGAGATGACTGATTCCACTAAGGTACCGGTGCATAAAATTGGAGTGCCAGGAGGACCGGTAACATCTTTAGGATAAGAATGGTCTTTTATGTGTAATGAAAAGGATTCCTTCACTTAACAGACCACGTTCTGCAAATACCTCTGCTCAACTTTTGCACGAATATCAGGCCATGATGCTTGAAACAACCTAGTCACAGAGATAAACAGTAATATTTTCAGCTACCGAAGCCTTCATATTACAACAGATGCAAGAAATAAGTGTCCGCAGAGTTTACGTATTTACAATCTGAATTTGCAAAGTATGTCTTAAATGCTTATGCTTTTAAGCTGCCATCATCCAATGTGGTGGCAAAGCTTTATCTGAGGTCGGTGATACAGGATCAGGTCCCATGTTTCAGCACTGCTGCAGCAGCTAGCACAACTTCAGAGCGGTTAAAAGTGGCAAGTGTTCTAGTGTACACAGTCAAGAGAAGACAACTTCTGTTGTTCCCAGTACTTCCCCCTCTGAAATGGGGTTTTCTCCATTGTACCGTGTCCTGACCTGGCTCGAGGGTTTTCAGGGGTGTGGGGAAGACCAGTTTTGCTGCTACGAGGGCTGCAAGCAGCTGGGGAGGAAGTTAGGGCTAAGCTGCTGCTTCCACAAGAAGAAGTGTGGGGGAATGGCGATGGCTTGGACTCCTGTTGCTCCTGCCATGGGTGAGGGGAGAGCAGGTTTCTGAGAGGATCTGCCCCATGCCCACCAATGCATTGGCCATCACAAGGGCAAACCTATTTCCCAATGCAGTAATGACCACTCTCTCCAAGGGTGTTTTACAGTGTAATAGCTGCATGTTTTCCGCCAAGCCTGCCTTCTTCCCTTTAGAGTTGTCTCCCCACAGCCAATTTTATGTAGAGCTTTAAGTATTTGGTTGTCATTTTTCTTCCAAATGCTGTTTGATGCGCAGCTGCAGTCGCATTGCTCCATGTGTCACTTTCTGAACGTATGGTGAGAGGTTAAACGAAGAGCAACCCTGAGGGAGAAATGCATCCCTTAACAAGAAACTTGTTGAACAAAGTGGAGCCTTCTTTCCCGTGGTGTCAGATCTCATGGTCAGATTCCGCAGCATCTAATAAGGCCTGGGTGCCACTTGAAGATGTCTCTTCCATGGAGGGAGCCATTTTTCAATCAAATGTTTCTGCCTTGCTGAATTCCAGCGTTGAATAAAAGGTGAAGTTATCTTGCAACCTTCCCCTCTGTGGGGATGCTAATAGGATCGTTCTTGTCCCAGCCACCTGTTTTCATATAGCTTGTAGGAGCTTAGTATTTCTGAGAGTGGTTTTGACTTGATTTGACAGACCAGTGGTTTCAGAGCAATACTGGGGAGATGGATGCAGTGCACATACGTAAATGAATGTATAACCTCTGTTTCTGTGGGGAACCAAGCTAGGAAACACTTTTGAAATAACAAGATTATTGTTTTCCAAAAACAAAAAGTATAAGCTCATACAAGGCACAATGCAGCAAATATGCTAAACGCTGTGTAACACCGATGAAATAAAACCTTTCTCCACTTCTTACAGAATTGCTCAGGGTTGATTTATCACTGCACTTTTTTTAAGTCAATGGAAGTCTTAGGGCTGGTAAAATAGTTTCCACTAGCATGTTTTTGTTGTTTATCTAATTTGTTTCTTTATGAAATGTCTATTTTTTTTTTTCTGCCTTACATTCTAAGGGGAATGTGAAGACTGTGTCAACAACACGATAATCAGTTCAAACTAGGTTTTGAGACTCCCCAGATATTTAGTCTTCTATTCAGTGGCCACAAGCTGAAGGATAGCGAATTCTTCAGTTTAAAGAATTCTTTTAATTATTATTTTTTAATTAAGAAGCAGATTTGAGAAGAAATGAGAGCATTTTTCACATATATGAAAAATAACTTCCAATCAGTCCTAAGTTTAATATTGATTCAAATGGGAGAAGAGACTAAATCTGATCCCATTTTGAAATGCAAGTTAGGATTTTCTAGAATAGCTGTGTCAGAGAGGCTGGTATGCAGAGTGAGGTAAGATGATGTCTACAGACCAGGAGTTTGTATTGGGGTAATGGCAGGGCTTCCCTTCTGCTATGCAAATGTCTATATGCAAAATGACTTCTGGAAAAGGTGTATAGTAAGGTGAACGTGTGTATTTTTATCAGTTTTCTAAACTGATATTATGCATACTGCTGAGACAGTCCACCAGCTCCCCTAATATTCAACCAGGCTGAACGCAGTCTCCCGGCAGGCATCAGGAAAAGAAGCCAAAGCTGAATTTTGTGGTGTGCCTGTCCAGTCTGGTAATAGCAAGCAACTTCTGCACACTTTTTTGGGTACTCTACACCAGGTACGTAACTCTTCAGCAAAACAGGACTGTGGCTTTTGGTAGTGGACCATGCTGTTCCATGGGTGCTTTATACATACAAACCACTGTTGCCTGTCACACTGTGCCACCAGAGTGAGAGTTGCAGAGTTAATGGACTGAGTGCTTAGCTATGCTCTCCTCTTGGACCAGTCACTGTATTTTATCTTTAGTAGACTGTGCTGTGTTAGCAACAGTGTTTCTATTAAGTTAATTTGGGTTTGAGTGGTTTTCACTCATACTTGTGCAGTCTGGCTAATATCTCCATGAGCTGGTCTCTGATTAATCTTGTCAAGTATATCCTACCATCAGTGCGTACCAAGTTCTCATAAAGTACTGACATATATTTGTCAGCAGATTCAAGTATTTTCTGTGCACATAGGCAAAATTTGGGTCTCCTTCAGGTCATATTCACATTTCATAATAGGAGTGCAAAAAAAGCCTGTAAAGATGAAAACTGCAATTGCATACCACTTATTAGAAAGAAGAAATAGCTGAAATATATGATGACCTTCAGTATCTAGACTGCAGATTAAGTAAACTTACTTCCCAGCATATGAAAGAAATCATCTCTACTAATAACTAGAATATACTTCTTCAAAATGTAAACAGCACTGCTGGTCTGCCAGGGCAGAACATTAAACAAAGAAGAGAAAGTAATTATGGTAATAGCAATCCTTGTTTATCAAAAATATCATACGTTGAGCTGGAATATAGTAGAAGCTCCTGCATAGCTTGTGGGAGACATGATTGTCTTCTGGATGGTGCTCATGCCCAGCATTGGGGCGCTTGGCTTCTTCCTCACAGAAACAGTAGCGCTGTCTGGAAAGCATGTCTGCAGGTCACCAGGTCCATCCAGCTCACTTCCACTCAGACATTTGTTATTGCTTTGTCTAGCTAAGCCTTGCAGACGTCAGGGGCAGAGATTCAGCAGCCTCTCTAGCTAGCCTGTTCCTGTGCTACACTACTCTCATGGTGAAGAGGGATTTTTTTCTAGGTTGTTATACCATCTGCTGATGCAGACAGAACTTTGGGTCAGACACCTTTGCACTTTCCCTTCAAGTACACTCAGGCTCCTACCATTTCACTTCTTACCATCTTCATCAGACTTTACTCCAGCTCCCTCTGCTTCTCCTTGCAGGGCACATGTCCATGGCCCAAGCCCATCATGGTAGCTCTCTGCAGGACCCTCTCCAGTTTCTTCCCATCCCTTTCCAACTGGGAGCCCTGGGTCTTGATGCAGCATCCCACAGCTGCTTCACCACTGCTGAGCAGAGGAGGACAAGAGTTTTCCACAGCTCCTCCTAAAGCAGCCCAGTGCCTGGTTTGCAATGACTCCATTGCCACATCCTTAACTTGACATCTGCCATAACCCTCAAGTCATTCTCTTTGTCATGTCTATCTGCCGGTAACTTGCTGTTTGCTCTTTCTCGAGTCATTAATTTTATTTGCACGTGCCCCTTATCCCTGCTGTTTCAGCGTCTCTGTCAATTTGAAGTGAGAGCTCTGTGTAATCTCCAGGAGACTGTCTCATAGTATATGTTTGCACAGTACTCAGTGCAATGGGGTCCAGTAAGCTTGCTTATATATATATATTTACTAACAAAATTGAGAGGTTTGGCTATCTATTGCTATTTTAATCTACACATTAAATAAACTAAGTCGTGTCCTTATTTTAGAACAGCAACAATAAGAACCATGTTGTGAAGGAACTGGCATGATAGGAATGCAAGGAATATAATAGATTCTTGTCCTGTTTTGAATAGACTTCAATCTGTGTAAATGTCCAAAGATTCAGTAGTATCAGAGTCTGCTTCATTGACGTGGAAGATAACTCATCACAGCCCATAATTATATTACTAAAATACTGCCCAGGAACATTTCTGAGCACTGGAAAGCAATCATCTGTAGTCTTCAGTTGTTAGACAATATCGCCATACATGCTTTTTGATCCATATCCACTCCTCCCAAACAATTCCCAGCCAAGTTCTGGGAGTTGGGATTTACCAGGCACTATTCCCAATAGGTAATTTGTGGTCACTACCTCTTAGAGATTAAGAGAATTTAGTAGCATAAATCTGGGACGTGTCATGTAGCTGGATTCAGTGCCTAGGAACAATACTGGGCATGTTTAATTTACTAGAACAGACATAGCCATACGTGCCTGCCCTGTGCGATTATGTGGAACTCCAGTTCAGTATTCATACAAGAGCAGTAATTGAGAAATAAATAACTTTTCTACCATGACTGAAAAGGTGAGTAAGGCCCATGTTGCCCGCAATGAAGCACAGATCAATAAAGTTATGCTAAACAAAATAAAACTGTGTTAAGATGTAACAGGAATGATGTGAGTTGTGATAATAGGCTTTATTAGTATTTCCATAATAGTAAAAAAGGACTCCTGTGATTTGGAAATAAGGGAAATGTGCTGCTCCTTGCAAAACATATTTTTATGTCAGCTCAGCTCTTTCACCAGCCTTTCCTCAAAAAAAAAAAAAAAAAAAAAAGAAGTTTGGAAAATTTCAAGCTCTTTATGGCCTTTGAGTTCTGGCCAGCTCTTCCCCTCATTCACTTCCTGGTCCCCTCTATCCTGCTTCTCCCTTCACCACTCTTTTCCATACCCATGCCGTCCAGGGCAGGCAGCCTCCAAGTTCTCACTCCTGTGCACTTACTGCAGCTCCCTCGTTGCTTCCACAGCAGCACATTTTGAGTGGCTGTGAAGGAGGTGGCTCCATCCCCTCTGAAGTTTGATCACTCGAACGAGGAAGGGACCAGCTGTGCATCAAGGGTCACTGTGGTGGAGCTGGGGTTGCACGGCTCAGCCTCCTGCTGCTACAATGGCAACAACGAGCTTGTTAGGCTTCTCTACCCTTCTGTAAGCATGTACAACCAGCTCTCAAACTACTTCACCTCACTGGATTTTTCACCCCTCTCCTTTTTATACATTTTTTCTCTTGCTTTTTTTCAGAGCATTTTTATAAAAATACATAATAGCATAAGGTACGTGTTGATGTTTTTTAAGAGTTTATGATTCAGCCAAAACATCAGCAGTCTGTTTCTTCTCGACATAGTCATAAGAAATAGCTCAGCTCCTGAGAGGCAGAGAGGCACCATGTTAGCATCCAAGACGGAATAATGTGTATCCTGGGGGGGATGTGTGCTGGTTTGGGCAGAGAGGACCTGGACATGTGGGGCAGGAGGAGGGTAGTGGAAGAGCTTGCAGTAGGACACCATCACTGGGGCAGGTGCATATAAGGAGGAAAAAAAACACCCATAACAGAGTCTAGTGACAGAAGTCCAAGAAAGAATATTACAGGATTTATTTTGGATGCATTGTGCTCTGAGAGGAGCTCAGAAGTATGACCATGGTCTCCGGCAGGGTGATTCACCCCTATCACCCTTCTGGTAAACAGGGCTCTGAACAGTCTTTGTAAATCAAAGAGTTGCTGTAAATATTGCAGTTACCATACAATTAAGCCAAATTAATGCATTCAGTTGAAATTCAGTACATCTCTGCACTGAATAGCTACTTTTCCCTCTGCTCTATTCCATTTCCCCACTGTAATGAAGCAGTGAAACCCCTGACTAAAACATAGCGTTAGGAGAGGTAGTCATGCCAGAGGGACCAAAATGTGTGAGAGGACAGGACTGCGCGATTAAGAAATTATACCTGCAAAAAGCTCTGTGAGGATTCAGAAAAGCAGATTTTAGTTGTTACTCCATGCAAAAGCAGAATACTTTGACATGTTTAAATGAAAAAAAAAATAATAATAAATAATAAATAAATAAATAAAGACTTGCAGGGTTCCTCGCTTCCATTTTTTATTCTCTGTGTTGACTTTTCATTGCCATTCAGGATGGAAACTGTCCAAGAGTCGGAATGTCCTGCAGGAAGGACTCATGTTGCAGCCTCCCTGCTGCCTGGCATTATCCTACATGGGGCTGGAGCAGCTGCAGCCTGGGCAATGAGTAGCCCAGGGTGATAATAACCAAGCCCTTTCTCACTTAACTGAACGTCTACAAGTGATAATTCACTGGTTCCATTTAAATACTTTGCCACATTATATTTGCTCTTGAAGAGGCTTTAAAAGAAGATTAATGATGTATTCTGCACATGCATTATCGTTAGTAAAGGTATGTGACGTGTTAGTAGTGCTGTTCAAGGCTGTTGTCACATTCCACCTTGCTTCAGCAGGTGTTGTCAGAGCTGTGTGAATGCCGGTAGACAGGCTGTTGAGCAAAGGGTTTACTTCTACACCTTATTATTTTTCTTTTCATTTGTGGTTCATCATTTTTGAAAGAGCAGTATTTGCTTTTTCCATCAGACAAAGTTCTCTGTCTCTCTGTCCTTTATTTATTTATTTATTTATTTTAGTTTCTGGAAGCTTCTTTATTGGATTTTGATGAAATCAGACTTTCTTCAGAGCCCTTAGATTGGCTGTCAAGGTACTGTCTTATTCAGTAATTTGCAAATGCAAAAATTCAGTCTTGCTTTCAACGTATGCATGTGTGCATAATTTTTTTTTTCAAGCACCTCTCTAATAATCTAGAAAAACCAGTCAGCATAGCTTATCTGAAAAATTAATTAAGTATCCTATCTAGTACACTTCAAGTATTAAAAATTAAGTCACACTCAAAGCCTCACAGACAAAGTTACTTCACTTATTTTGGTGGAAAGAAAAGTGATCCTGCCTATGTCAAGGAATAAAAAGTTTACTATTGCATTTCCAAGTCAGAATAAAAGGTGTTGTTTTTTTTCAATAGAGGCAAGTACACACAGTTGTAGCTCACCAGCTCACAGCAGAGGACTTGGAAGGGTATTGATGAAGTTAATGGGTTTTCAATAGCCCCTCAGAGACAACCCTGTGGAGTTCACTAGGTGAATTACTAAAATTGTATGACTGCCAGCACTTTTGAACTGAAAACGCAGTGTATTTAGATGCAGCATAATCATTTTAAATAGTGCATTGTGTATCAATACAGTACCAAGATGGAAGCAGGAGGGAAAAAAACACTGGTGAAAACACCCCAAAGAATACAGTCTTATCTTTTGATCTGAGACACGTCAAGTTTGGCTTTTTGAATGTGCTGTTATGCCTTTATTTACAAAGGGTGCTTCTGATGGTGGTGGCTAACCTGCCTCTGGGCAGAGATGCAGCTAAGAGTTTCGTAGTCTGCATGAAGTCTTAGTGATGATTAGCCAACATAAAGCTTGGTGGGAAGTATCTGGAGGTTAATAAGAAAGGTACAAATGGGAAAACCATGGGTATAAAAAGGGGATATAAGAAAGGTGTATAAGCGTAGGAGACCAGAGACACTGAAAAAAAAAAAATCATAGTAACAACTCTGGTTATGTTGCATCCAGCATTGTTAGCAGTTTCAGGAACTGAAGGGCAGAAATTAATTAGGTATTGAGTTCCTCCAGTTCCCGTTAAGAAAAATCATTGGGTTTTGCTCTGTTCCTTACTGACAGCGGCATCATAGAGAAGAAGAGAGACTACTAAGGGCTGCTGCATTTGCCTTCCTTCTGCTTCTGCTCTCACCGGCGGGATTAACTGAATAAATCTGGGCTGCATGTGTCTCCATCAGGGGCAGGGCAGTGCTGCAGGCTGAGCAGCAGCTGGTACCTCGGGGCAAGGTGGGGTGGGCACCTCAGCAAGCAGAGCAGGGAAGAGGCAGGCCCTGAAGCACGGCTGAGCATCACTGACAGAGCTTGCTGGAGGGGAAAATTAAGCACTGGTCTGGGAACAAGCTGTAATTTTCAGAGCCTGTTCTGCTGAATCTAACTTACTACCCCTAGCACAGATCTGCGCACCGGAGGCGCAGAGCTCATTCCCTACTTTTTCTAGGCGGCATGTGCAGTTTCAAAATTAAGATATTAAAATCTGGCACTGTGTCTTCAGTGAACAGGGAAAGTGTGCGTTCATGCTGAACTAGCTATCCCACATAAAATCCGACAACAGGCAATGCAAAGGAGTGGAGTTACAAACCCGTATTCCATCCTTGTGTTACACTACCTAGATTTTATAAGGAGGAAGCCATTTAGTGTTGGGTTACTGCTCTGGGAATGGTAGGGGGAAATTGTGAATGTGATAATCCTGTTAACAGGAGGGGGAAATCTTGCAAAGAAAGGGGAGGAGGGTATAGAGGAATTCACGTCGTAGGGGTTGTTCTTGAGATGAAATTAAATCGCAACATCCTGATATTTGCAAAAGAAAATAATAACCTAATCTTCTAAAACATGTATGTCTGATATTTGAATCTAGATCTGTTGAAAAAATTTTGTTTTCAGCCTTCTGCTCTTATACAGCCTACTGTGCTGCAGCGTTTTTTGGTTACTTTTGTTAGTTGTTAGTTGCTTTGTTAGTTTTCGGTGTCTTATTTTTGTTTGTTTGTTTTGTTGTTTTTTTGAGATCTAAATTCTCCTAGGGAAACCATTTTATCATCACATAAAATACGTATCTCCTGCTGGGCTAGGTTCTGATGCTCTGCTTCATGCCAGTAATAGCTCATAATGTACTTAGTTCACTCAGAAACACAGAAAAGCTCATAATAAAGAATAATGAAATGTTAGAATCCAGCTCAAGGTGAGCACCTCGTCCCTCCTTGTGTAAGAGCCACCAACACTTGCGTTATGTTCCTGCAGAATTCATATTAAACATTATTCTGAAGTCCAGTTCATTAACTAGATAATGAAGACTGAAAACATATTTTCTATAGATCTGAGGACATCAGGGACAGCTCAGTTACCAATATTTTTCTCAACTGGTTTCAGTATGTGGGCTTTAATGACAGGATCAATGTGTTGCAGGAAGGACATCGAGATTTTAAAGTATTGCTGTATCACACTTAATTTGCAATGCTTTTCCTTTTCTGTCAGCACAGTTAAGATGTGCAATCTTGCAGTGATTTAGTCAGGAGCAAAATGTTTTCAGGCGTTTCCCTTTTTTTTTTTATGTAAGGAATAATAAAAGTTTGCTCATAATTTTTTTATGTATAAATACAGCTGCTTCTCATAGTGGTGAATGATCTGTAAAGGGCTCTGGTATTTGGATTTCTTTTATTTTTACAAAAGAAAACATATCTATAATTAAGCTTATAGCATAAAGGACTTTCTTATTGAATTTTTCTTTTGACATGATTGATTTCTGTATTGACTCTAGGAAATAGAAACTAGTAAGTGGAATCTGACACAAAAGAAATATTTGGACTCTACGGTAATGTCATTTACTACAATAATAGCTAAACTAGAATAGAAATTGCCATTGGCTTCTTCTGCATATGCAAATACATTTTTTTCCTCAGGGTCACAGTTACATCCAGTTTGAGGAGGGCAAATAAACACAGACAGTGATACCCCTGTCACTGCAAAGCGGATGGGTGTGAGGGAATTTGTTCATAATTAGGGCACTTGGCACAGAATTTTGGCCTGGAAAACATTAGCACACAATGTGTCAGAAAAGCTAAAGTCTCCCTCTGCTCTTTCACATGGAATAAACATGAGAATAACCTGCAGGTGAGTGCATTTCTGTGCCAGCCTGAAATAAGCTTTGGCTCTGCTCCTGTTGCTATTATTCACTGCTCCAGATGACCAGTGATACTGATGTTGTTGTTAATCTGTGCTGAGCAGCGGTACTACTGTATGTCAGATGCGCTATCGGTCATAAAGCTGCAAAGTGATGATGTTGATGTTCCAAGTGCATTTTTACCTACTGCATAATTTCATAAAACAATAAACACAAATCTCCTGCATTCATCCAGTAGCACAGTTAATTTGCAGAGCATCAGGTGAAAAATCACTGCAACTTGCTCACCTAATAACAATAACGGTCAGCCAGAATTGCTAATAAATCAGGCTTAGACACTCCAAGACATTCTATCTAGATTATTTATTTTTTCATTAGAGGGCTTGCTTTTGTGATTTGTTATTCCTTCTATCATTTACATTCCACTGATAGCCACGTTTTGCTCTGTTACAGCCCCAACTCAGCTGAAGGCAGAGTCCCTGCCTCAGGGATGTCATCACAATCTGGTCCGTGCTTTGTACGGTGGCAAACCCGGCATGGGGATGGCGGCAGCAGGCATTTTCCCTGAGCTCCTCTGTGTCTGTTCCCACAGGAGCCTGGCATGGGGACCACACACAGGCGCCGAGGTCAGGAGGAACGGGTCCAGAAGCAGGGGCATGTCTGGGGGCTGAGAGGCTACGGCAGGTGAGGTTTGACTCCGAAGGGCACTTTGGGAACGCACCTCCGCTGGCAGGGTGACGGCACTGGGTTAGAATAGGCATTTGTAAGCTGAGAAAATCGAGACAAGATGCGGAACGAAATGCCAGTCATTTCTGTATCTGTGAATTCTTAATGTGCGGAATAAAACGTTAGCATGTAACATTTGACTGTTGGAAAAGATGAAAAGAGGTTATTTTCAAATTCCCCAAATGACATGAGTTCTGCAATTAGAAGTAAAGGAACTTCAAAGTCTCCCAAAAATGCTGCAATAAGTGTTGTAATGCCTCCGGGGGAGAAAAGTAATAAAGCTGTCATGAGATGGGGATCTTGCTTTGCCTTCCATTTTGTTTCTGGGCTGAGCAGCCTTCCATGCAGCAAATAAATGCATATACAGCTCCAGCCTGCCTGAGCCTCGGACATCTCAGAGACCTTCCCTCTCTTGGCTTTTCTCTGCCGCTGTTGGAAACAAAATCAGCAGAGCTGCTGTATCTGATGGCCCAAGGTTTAAACAGAGAGCTGGGACAGACGGGGGAGGGCATTATCTGCAGTGCGTCTTCGGAGATTCACTCCCCCAACCCTGAGCTGACAGAGCTCAAAACTGCTGATTTTCCAAATGTGCTTAAGCTCGCCTATTTCTCTTGCCTCTCCCCGCAGATGGAGTGAATGGAAATAACTGAGTTGCGAGGAAAGGCTTTAGGGTTGGTATGCCAGGAGACTTGCAGTAAGACCATCAGCACACCTATTAAAATGTCTTGCTTGTCCATGCCCTGAGTTTTACACAGGGATATTTCATTTTATTTATTAAAAAAAAAAATCTAAATAAAAAGCTAATGGCCAATTTATGAGCATGACTGACTAGATGGGAATTTGCTAGCGTTAATATATTCTCATTAGAGAAGTTTTATTGTGCTCTGGTCAACAGAGAAGACATTTGGCCACAAATAACCATCAGTTTAAAAGCAGGACCAGCTCCAGCATTGGTTTCCCACTGCACTGCCAGCAGCTTCTGCTGAGAAACCCTCTTTTGGTCCAGGTGGACCGCAGGAACCAACAGCTTGTTCTCGTGGTCTCCTTCTCATCTCCTGTCACACTGCTGCATGCAGTGGGGCCGTGCCTGCGGATGCCACCCATGCGCAGACCTACCAGTGAGCAACAGATTGCAGCATTTGTGTTTGGAGCCTGGAGCCCAACTGCTCTTTACAGCCTCGCTCTTCGTAGATGCATCGCGTGACTGGAATGTCTCCACAGCCACTGCATGGGAAAAACGGAGTTAAAACGCCTCAGCCTGGCTTGTAACTAAGCCCTCCTGGTTATTAATGGGTTTCCACAAGGACTCGACATGTAATGCTGAGCTCCAAGGGACCATGGCACTGCAACCCAGATGATACATTGCAGCCTTGCAACAGGCGCGAGCTAATAATTGGGTATACCCTCCCTGCGAGCGAGACAGCTGCAAAGATGCAAACCCGGAAGTCAGAGCAGTTTTTCCACAGTTAGCAGAGATTATGTAAACCCTGAGCCAAAGCCCTCGACATCTATTTTGTTTTGAACAGACGGCTAAAATCGGAATGATGAAATGTTCCAGATTCAGCAACTATAAATACAGGGATGACATGAACTGCAAGATTAATAGCTGGGCTTCATGCAAGTGTTGCTACCTTACAAAATAACACCAAAAAAAATGTAGAGCTACTCCATATACGCACATTTCTAAGTAAACTGTCTAGAAAAGAAAGGAAAAAGTCGGGGTTGCCCGAGACACAGAAAGACGCTTTGGCACTTGAATCTTAGCTTTCATTGCCTGGCTGCTGCTGTGGGCTTTGAGATGCTCTGTGTGGCTGAGGGAGGAGCGCAGCTGTTCTCAGTGCTCGGGGGCATCCGTGGGGTGCTCCGTGCAGCAGCCCCTCTCCCCACCTCTGTCGTGGCCTTGCTGAGAAGGGCCCTGATATTCCGTTAGGAACTTACTTAAGTATCTGCTCAAAGCTTAGCATGCCAGTGGTTTCTACATAGGCAGGAAACACTGACAGTTTCGTGTACAAATAATAACGTGATAGCTTTATGCCTTGCACGGCCTCTAAGCACTTCCATATTCAAAATAAATAAATACGTAGACATTTTTACAGTAAACATGTTGAAAATATGCAAATTAAAAATCTAACAACAGTGAACCTAACATACTGCACAATTTGGAAATATATCCCTTCATGTCAAAGTGTAAATCAAAGCATCTTTGCAGGATGCAAAGAATGTTGGAAATTCTGAGCAATCGTGTTTGGATATATCTGAGCAGTTTATATTATTTACAGTAAGCTTTTCCCCTAGCATCAAGAAAAGAAATGTAAACCCATCAAGGAAACTATAAATATTTCGAGTTTGCATCTAGTAAATCATGACAGAGCTGAAATATTATAGCTGTTTCTCATGCTGCATGATTTACTTTCTTGAGGACAAAATAATATTTCCTGAGATGTTTATGTTATGTAGCTGTTTAAGCAAGTTGCCAAGAGACCAAAGGTTACATTACCTTTCACTTGCTTTACAGTTTGATGAGGAGTTTTTTTGAAAATGGCCTTCTTTCTGTCCAGTAACCGTGTTCAGTATGGAATGAGAAAAGAAAGAGAGAAAACTTAAGAGAAGTTCAGCAAACTGCGGGGTGAAGAGTTTCCACGAGGTAATCACAAATATCTGCAGAAAACCCTTGCAGATGCTTATTACCCTTTTGTACAGGGATTGCAATGCTTCTGTGCACTGTGCATTTGTGTGTAACACTTCATTTGCTATGTCTGCGGTGCCCCAGCTGCCATTATTCAGCAGGCTTCATTTACCTCAGCAGCACTAAGCCAGGTTACATCAAACTGGTTACATTACTGGCATGCAGTTTTCAGGGTTGTTTAAGAAATGCATAGCCCTTTTCTGTGGGGTTAGTAGAAGCAGAAAGCTCCCCTTAAGATGTAACATTATGTGCTTTTGTTGGTGAACCACCGTGTATTTAAGTATCTGTTGGCATAAAACACTGATTAATTTATAATATATATATATGGATGGATGTATACACACAGGCACAGACATACAGATTCAAAAAAACTGAAATATACATTATATAAAAACTGGGCACACAGAAGCATGGGTGAAGCATCCCTCCTCCAAAATGATAAGTAAGAGTGACTTTAACCCACTGGGCTAGGAGTGGGACGGACACTGGGTTGTAAACATAAAATATTCCAGACTAGGGAAGGGTGTGCATTTCCCTCTCCCCCAACTTTTGCTACTAAGGAGCCTCTGTCATTTGACACATGGAGCGTTATCGTAGCTCTTTCTCTTCTTTGAACCGTTTGGTTGTGAGAGCTAGCAAAGAAAAAATAGTGCTGATGCTGGTGATGATGACTTATTAAAAAAAAAAAAAGAGCATATTAACATTTCAAACACATTAAACAACAGGAAAACAAAGCCACAAAATTCTCTGAGAAAATCCACAACTGGTGTTAAGTGGCAGAGTGTCACTGAGGTGCATGATGTCTTCTTCTAGTTCAAAGAGAAATTAATTCAGTGAAGCTCTCTAGTTTTATGTCATGTAGGTCAGACTGGAGGCACACTGTTGTCCCCTGTGGTTTTATATAGACAGCAGAGAGTGGCCAAGCTTATGTCCTTTCTCTAAATAGCACCGTGTATTCCCTTGGCTGGAACAGAATCCGGGGCTAAATGGACCATTGATCTGACCAGTAAGATATTTCCTATGTTTTCATGATCTTATCTATAAATCTCCACCAGCTGATAGCAGGAACAGTTCTAGCCTACAGTTATGAAATATTTATCTCTCTTTATCTAGACTGTATCCTTCCTCTTGTATTCCACCTCTTCCTTCACCCGTATTTATTTGTTCTGCTCTTCAGTGAAGTTGTAAGTTACCCAAGGAAGGGCAAATCTTGCATGTGCTTCCTGCAGTGTGTCTGACATACTTCTGAGCAATATAAGAGAGAGACTAATAGATATTGCATTCTCCAAGGCCACCTGTTTTACTTCCCACATTGCAGAATTCCTTAATCCCGAAGCAAGGAAACAACTAGTAAAATGTACATGTCAGAGGAAGTAACCACAGGCAGCATAACCATCACAGTTGTGCTACAGGATGGCTTGGCAAATTGATGCCTGTAGCTCCAACAGGATACGGTCTCAAAATTCACTTTCCTCTTCCAGAAAAGCCTGCCTCTAGTTGATGGAAAGCATTATATCCAAGAGATTTTGTTTGTAATAAAGTCAATATGGCTTTCAGGTGGTGGAAACCTGCTTGGCAGACAGTCTGTGTGCAATAGCCAGATGGACAAAACTCCATTATAGACCACGGATAGAAAACACCCAAAACACTGCATGTGGATCTCTGTCGCGGGAATTACCAGTACTCACGTGCCATGAATAGAGGCTAAATTGTGTAAAATACAGAAAGATTGGAGTACCTATCTAATAAGGTGAAAGTAATATTTAGTGATCTATGTAAGCCGTAGATTTTCTTGATAAAAGAAAAAAAGAAAAAAGAAAAAAAAAAGAGCAACAAGGATCAGAAGCTTGCACATGCAGGAGATACAACTGGGTCAGGCAACATGGGGACCAAAAACCGGGCTGTGAAAATGAGAGATGGTGGAGAGACCACTGGCTGTTGGGTGAGCAGGGAATGATATTTCATGGCTATTTCTGTCCCAGTCTTACTGTATCTTGACACCGTGCATCCGTATGCACAGCTGCTCCCTGCACTTCTATGCCATACAGGAAATACAGTGGCCAAATTTGCCAGTCTTTTGCTTTGATGTTGTGACTTGCAAACTTTAATGATTATCTGAAATTCAACTTTGGGTTTGGTATCTTCCTTGTTAAGCATGCCGAGCTAGAGAAGCTGAAGAGTTCCTACAGGTGGGCTCCAGGAGGTAGCATGAGATGTTACCCTCCAAGCTCTCACCCTCCTCCCACGACACGTTACACACCTGGTAAAGGAATCTGCAGAAGGCTTCACATCACAGTCTAACCTGATAGCTCAGAAGACTAGGATTTTGTTAGTAAAGTTTGTGCTGAGAGAGCATCCGGTGAAGGGATGCAGGTGACACCCCAGTACACATCTGATGCAGCTGTAGGGCAGGAGCCCCTAGCAGAGTCTGGGTAATAACCCAGCAAGCCACTGCAGCTCTGTTCGCCTGTCAGAAACCCAAACACCATTTACTCTCTGCGGTGCCTAATGTTTGCTGAACCAAGTCAAGTATTTGCAGTAGAGTTCTGAAAGCCAAAATTTCCCCTGAGGTTTTAAAAACTGATAATCCAATATTAGGTAGGATAACATTAAATTAGGGAAATACAATCTCATGCTTCAGGGCATGTGCCAACTTCAAGCTAACACAGGTAGGTAGGAAGCAAGCTGAGCTGTGAGCATGTTAAGCCACAACTGTCATGTACCTTCTCCTGAAGCACCTAGTACAGGGTGCTCTCCGAGGCCAGAGACTGGATGAGAGAGATTTAATCTGGTCTGGTAGCTATATTTCTTGCCATTTTAGACTAGCTGGGTATTTTTTTTCTTTTTGCTATTTCTTGACTTCTTATAGGTTATGTAGCATTGTGCAAACAATTGTACTGTGCCCTGATAAAAACAGAGCATAACAAATAATCATGTAAGCAGTTTCAAGAAAGAGCCATGTAGTGATGTGCTGACAAACTACCATGTATTTACGGAGTGCTCCCACAGTAAATACAACACTTGGCACTTCTATCGCAACGCTACTCTGCATCTTTAAGCAATTAGGATATGCCTGAAAAGGTGCTGTACAAAATCAGTTTAGTCCCCATTCATCATGAATGCCCAAGTAGCTTTGTGTGTGAAAGTAGCATGAAGAAAGATGAACAAAGGACTGCCAAATAAGTATGAATGAGGGGCTTTTTATGTTGTTTCCCAGTTATTTGGAAGGACCTTGCCATATAATACACCACCAGATTCTCCTACAGCTTCTGCTGTAATAATGCATATGAACTGTGTACATCTATGTATCTATATCATTCAGGCAATGTTCCTTGAATTTAATGTGTTTGGTTTTTTTTTTTTTTGCCTGTATCACCCCTTGGTGAAACATTAAAGAAAGAGCTCCAATTCCAAAACAAAACAAAGCACATTTTTCTGCAAACGTGACAGTAAAGTAACTAGTCACCTCAGCAAGTGTCCAAAAATCGTGATGTTACCCATGCACTTCAGAAACAGATCTCCAAGAATTCATGTATATAAAAGCAGCACACCAAAAACTTAGATACGGCTGATTCTCTGCTGTTTCAGAGATTTTTGTATACAACTGAGATACAAACCCCAAATAGGGCAACACAGATTTTACTTGGAACACACAGATTTTAACTTCGCATATTTTCTTTTTTTTCTGTCCATTTTCAGTATGCACAATGAGCATAATGGGTTCAGTTTTCAAAAGCATATAAGAACTAAGAACATATTTTCAAAAGTAATTCAGACACCTAAGAGCTGGGAGAAATACCCAGCTGTTCTCCAAGTCAGTTAAAAATGCATGTAACTGTGCTAATGAGACACTAGACCTCAGTCTGCTCAGTAGGGTTGGACTCAACACCATACTTAGATGGATATGTGCCTTCCAGATGGAAGTATCTCACTTTTGCCATGCACACACACGATTGATCTGCGCCTGTGTAAATTTACCTTCTGTCTGAATATTGATGCAATTCATGCGCTAAAATTACTTGTGATGATGGGGGTACAGATGTTAATTTTGCCTTTTGAGTGCAACCAGTAACTGATTTGGAAAGGAAAAAAAAAATAATAAGGTCATTGTTCCCACCCAGCCCCTGCAGGAAATCATTGCCCACTCAGAGCATCTCCATGCACCAACAGCTGATCTGGCATTTGCTACAGAAAGAGGTGGAGATCCTCCCTGGCAGAAACTGGGCTGGGTGCAGAAGGGCAGCTGGAAGTACCGCCAGCGGGAGGGGGACTGCCCAAAGTCTTGCTGCAGCAAATGAGGGAGTTTCTAGTTCAGCATCAGCATATTTGCTTTAGGAAGTTCATGCCACTGCCTCTCTTCTTACCCCTTTCATCTAACTCCTTCAGTTGTGACAAAGTTCAAATAACTGTTTATGTGCTCATGCTCTGAGGGGCAGAGTAATCTGTGCAGGGACTGGGTAGCATAAGCATAAGCATAACATAAGCTGGGTAGCAAGTCCTAAATGCAGGTTATGTCTGTACTGGGTACTGGAAATATAAAATTAGTCAAGTACCGTTTTTTGTTTGTTTGTTTATTTTTTTTTCCAAAGTGTTATGTGACCAAGACAAAAAAAAAAAAAAAAAAGTCCAAAAAAAGTTCTCCAGATTCCTTTACCAGCCAAAAGAGAGCCAGCCCAATCTCTGCTGAACTTCATAACTTTAATAAGCAATCTTCCTTTAAAATCAATACACAACCAATGTAGCAATATGAGGAGTTCCATATTACAGTATAATATGATAGCTGAAATACTGCCATCCTCAGTCTTCCTTGACACCAGAGGTCACGTTTATGAGAGATTTTACTCCCACTTTCCTGTCACTTGATCCACGTTCCTCAATTCTGCTTTAAGAGGTTTGGAGAAAATCTATTACAAGGAACTCCTAACATCTAGGTGCAGATTAGATGATTTTTGCCTCCAAATAAAAAGTGTTAGCTAATAAAATCTGCTTTCACATCCCTCAATAACTGTCCTCCATTATTCATTTGGAAAAGAAAAAATATTGAACTACTTCATGTTCACATGAAACAGAAACCCACTTGGCCCAGTGGCAGAATGAGTGCCTCCTGCAGGTTGAATTGAGTGAGGCAGTTCTGCTTTGAGGAAATGCTTCCTTTCATGCCTCTATACAAAACATTAAAAAAAGAAAAAAAAATACGTCTATAACTAATAATTCTAATAAACATTTTAAAAGCTGAATTAAAATTATTTCTTTTGATATGACATGTTTGGGTTGGTTTTGACTATTTTGAAGCTCTTTTTATGTTTGGCTGCCCTTTAACATAAATTATCTTAAAGTTTAACTTGACATTTTGAACCAACAACTAGAATGTATTACTAAGAAAATGTTGAAACAGATATTACTTTAAATGCTCAATTCACTCTCTCATTCACATATATTTTGGCTCTGAAAAATTGGAAATGAGTCAACAAACCTTTTCATGGCAAAGCAAACTTTGTCATTGTATTGACAGGCTCTACATGAGGTAACCTAAGTGCAAACAACTTTGAAGTTCCAGTTCCGGTACTGGTTCACAGTTGTTAAGGAACTCTAAAATACAAAATTACATTTCACATATCTGGCTACATAAAAATCATAAAAAATCAGCCCAGTATTGAAAATAAGTTCTGACACATTTAAAAATAGAAGTTTTCTAATTCCTCTATCTTGTTTCTCCCACTAAGAATCTGTTGTTGTGACCCAATTAAAAAGAAAAGCAACATAAAAAAGTTCAAGATGCTTATTTTATTAATTTCACTAAAACTTGATTAAACTTACGTCTTCATATTACTATTACTATTTTTTCCCATTGATTCTAGAAACAAGTATACTCTAAACTCTTTTCAGATATTATCTTATGTTTATTTAGGCATCAGTCTCTTGGCCAGTGCGTCCACTCACATGACAGAAATACTTCTCTAAATCCTTTGCAGGATTAAGGCCTCAGCCTATAAATAAGTAGTGGCTATGTAGTGTCCTAAGTCGTATAGTACTCAGTAAAATGAAGTTGTTGTCCTTTGGGAAGTGCCTGAGACTTCAACATATCAATTTATAAAATAAAAAAGAACACTAAGAAAGTGACCCAACAGAACACAAAATAAATTCCAGTACTTTAGAAAGGTAGGCTTAGTTTCTTTGGAGAAGGTCATAGCTATCTTCTTGTACTGGGTCAGCCTCATTCAAGCACTCAAAGTGGAGCTTACCATAATTTAATCTCTTGGTTTTTTTCTATCAAAATCCATCCATACTCATTCTGATGGACAGTCCAGAAATATTTCAGAACAGTGTTTACTGCTACAGGTTTGGTATTTTTAGCAGCCTTCAGGATACATGACCTTATTCTTACAGTAATCTATTCCCCATTTAATCACCTAACATTTCCTTTGTTTCTTTCACTACTTCCATGTCTTTAAATCAGAGTTTAAAAAACATGTCTAATGCTTGTTGACTTCAGCTGAGGAATCTGGCCTTTATTCCTACAGACAGGGAAAATAACTGATTAACATGCATTAGCATTTTCTACTGTTTGGCCTGGCTACTGTTCAGGCCAGAAAGTTTTTTTTCTGTTCTTCGACATACTAGGGTACTTCTGAACACTTTGAAATGTCTTATTCCTTGTACTTGCAATAGTCAACAATTTGAAGTGTGCGTGTATAATTAATCATGTCAGAAACAGGAAAAGACATATGGCTGATTTTTTCTTCCTATGTAAATCAAAGCTTTAATATTTCATTTTGGAAAGAATATGCCAGACCAAAGGAATGCCCTCTGCTTTTTGCCTTGATAGTCAGGAGACATGAATAATATTATTGATGTGCAAACACAAAGAGCTGGAGGCTTGTAACTCTGTTTCTGTGTGATTAAAAACCTGCAGGAGGTACTTGGTGCCAATAGGCACAGGATGTTTATGATATAAGGGAGTAGAAATGACAACTGACCTTTCCTGGAGACATAAATGAGCCTGCAACAACTTTGGGGCTCAATTTCCCTGCAAGTGCCTCTTTCCTCTTTCCTCTTCCCACCCCACATGACTCCATCATTTTGGATCCTACCCTCAGGCCTCCTTTGCTTCATATTACTGTGTCATAGTCAGCATGTACATTTTATCAGTGAAATTGTTAGCCTCCTGTGAGAAACTTTATCTTTTCTTTCTATCAGCATTCCTCACAATGAAGAGGATGTTCTTCCTCTGCTCCTGCCTTTCCTTTCCCCAGGTATCATGCAAGGGAGCATACTTAGGGCAGCCTCAGTCCTGCCATCCCTCTCCCTGCCCCCAGGACTTCAAAAGAGCCTGGAAGTGACAAACTTGGAAGCCTGGAATATTTCCTTTTGCTTGGTTCAGTTCCTCCTTCACTCCTCCGCTCAGCCACTGAAGTAGCCCTGCAGCATCTCGCAGAGCACTGGGTGGGAATCACTCAGGTGGCTCCTGAGCAGCCTGTTGTCACCTGAGAGCATCACAGGTACCCCGGGTCCTCAATCACACCTAATCAGTAAAAGTTGCTGCCACAATGCCAGAGCGAGAGAAAACTAAAATGAACTATTTGCCTGCAATTTACAGCATATTAATATACTTGTCCACTTTTTAAGCTTAAGGAAAGTAGACTAGCACTTATGCTCACTGCAGAAAATAATTGGCGGATAATAATTTGATTAGACAGAGGTGCTGTGATAAAGATGTGGTGATATGATACAAAAAGAGTCTCTCTATTTTTCCATGTGATACTCTGCTTTCATTTGTCCTTGCTCATTTTGCTCTTTACAAATTGTACAAAATGGTAATAGTAATGCTTATTGGCAAAGTATTTCAAGGATTAACGGTGCTGAGTGTTGCCCTCATTTAATAGGGGGACAGGCCAGGCTATGTCAGCTATGATACAGCACAGTAATTGTACCACAGGCACCTTTAAACTCCCCTGGCTTTAGTCTGCATTATGCTCCTAACCTTAGCAATGCAGTGCAATGACTTTGGAGTCATCCAATCTCTATTTCATGTAATTCCACTGCTCAGTGCATAAACAACTGTATCAAATCAGAAATCCTGGTATAATTTCCCTACTGGAATAATTTAACCTTTCTCTAACAAATACATTAAAGTGTCAGTAAAACTACCCTCCTTCCTAAGCTCTTCACCATCTCTCGTTTTTTTTCTTTTTTTTTTTCTTTTGATTTTCTTGCTGTGGTACAGTTGACATCAAAAACCTTCCACTTATGAAGCCCAGTCAGAATTGCTCCGTAAGTTGTCCTGATAAAGCTGTTGGGTCACTGTTTTCATCACTTCACTTGTTCCTAGAAGTGAAAGCCTCGTAAACCTCTGCTGACATAATAACCACTATGCAGCATCTGATGGCCATGGGTTGGACCCTGCTTAATCGCTTTTGCGCTTCACCACTGATAATTGTGAAGATAATGGATTTATTTTAAGAAATAAAATAAAAATTCCCAAATCGAAACTTTTAAATTCTGTTCCTGCTAGACTGCAAAGGCAGCAACATTCCCTGAGATGAATAGCAGAAGACAGTGTAACAAATTAATACAAATGAAGTCATTCCTGAGTGACTCCATCTGCTTTGGAAATGAGGCTCGGACTTTCCAAAATGTGGCCATGATCCAGATAATTAGGCCTGACTCCAAATGAAGCCACACAGGTAACTTATAGCTTCATTAACTCTCTTCGGGAAGGCAAGCATCCAAACACTAACCTTAATAGAGCAGCATATGATCCATTGACAATCTGTTTGATATTAAAAAATGAACTTTGTTTTTACTATGTTACACGAGTATTAGGCCAATAACATAGGCAGAACAAAATGCAAGGGATTGGACATGTTCTTGTATCTTGCATTACATGTCAGTCACTATATCCAGAGAACTGGGATCGTAATTTTTTGTTTACAAAGTTTAATCAGAATACATTAATAATCTGCTAAACCTAAGCAAGGCACATAAGGTGTCTGCAAGTGTCTTTTCTCCGTAATCAACAGGAGGATTATTAGGTAATAACAAATGTTATTCATCTTCATAATGGCTAAATGACAGCCTGCTTAAAAATAACAAATGACTACTCTTCATCAAGTATTACAGGGTGAATATGACCTTCACGTACTTTAAGCAAACAAGTCCTCTTTTCAAAGACTTCCCTAGTTCTTTAATTGATAATGATGAGATGCTTTATCTTTGCTGAGGAAAAAAAAAAAAAAAAAAAAAAGCTCTCGTATTACCATTTATTTTAGGCTTGGAGGCATTTTATATAGCCCTCTCTGTCAGAAAAGATGCTGAGATATAGTACTGATTTTTTCATCAATAATAAATTAATGCATAATTAAAGTGGTTAGTGAGGTGCATAATGAACTCCTGTGAGATGTTTCCCCTTAATGTTTATCAGTCTTCTGTGTGATTTTTTCCTGTTGATGTGGTGCTGCTTTAACGCAAAAGAATTGGAGAAAATTGGGCTGGAAGAAATCCCAAGTTCTTTTGTACATCTGTCCATCCTGAGACAAGAGCAGCGATGCCTCAGTCATCCCTAGCAGAAGTCTGTCTGATATCTTGAAAACCTCTGTTGTTGATGATTCCTCCCCCGTAAAAAGTCAGTTCCAAATCTTGCTGCTAGAAATGTTTTCATAACATCTAACTTTAATCTCCCTTGTTGCTATTTAAGCCCATGTGTCTTGCAGAATAGGCCTCGGAGTTTCAGGACTGAAGCTATTCTGTAGATTTAATCTTACCTTCTAACCAAGTTTCTTTGAGCCTGAAAAGACTAAAGCAATGTGTAGCAGCTTACATGCATCAGTAGTCAGACTGATGAGGATGGAAGCCTAAACAAATGCTGTCTAATACAGTAAAAATAGTCATTCTTCCTAGCAGAACTTCTGTAGTAAGACTTTCTTCTTTTTTTTTTTTCTTTTTTTGAATTTAGGTGATTTTGACAATCCAGGCTGCTCTGATCTGTGCAAATGATGGTTTATGAAGTTTTGTCCTTTTACAAATAATTACAGCCAGAAAAAGTATCTGTGCCTCCTGCTACAGTAAGGTGCATTAGTTGTACCTTCAACTAAGGTAAATTAGGGCAATTATTTGTGAACATTGTCTATAGATAACGAAAAAAAAAAGAAAAAGAAAAAAAAAAAAGATAAACTACCATGCTTGCTTCTGCAATTTGAAAGATGTTTCTGCATTTGCCAAGTCACAGCCATATTTGACTCATTTACCATACAATTTACACCCACAGGATTTGAGATAAGGTAGAATTAAAGCTTTCTCCTACTTCTTGTTTCTCTCACAGTACGCTGGGTGTTGCAAACAAAATGTCATTTGCCAGAAATACTCAAAACAGATAAAAAGTGATACAAGCATTGGTGGAGATCGTTTTACCGATCTTAGACAATCATTTGGAGTGAAGAGAGTCGTGCATTAGAAGGAACCTTTTAATCATGCTTCATAAAAAGCAATCCAATACTGAAACAAGTGCAATATTGGCTTTTCTTAGTCTCATATTAATTATAGCACAGCACAATGCTCTCTGCTAAATTTTTGGTTTTCATTCGAAGGGAAAACACTGATCTGGATCATTCCAGTTTGGTCTGGTTTTCATGTTGTTTCTTGTTTGTTTGTTTTTGGTGTTTTTTCCTGCAAATCAGTGTGTGATTATTTGTCACTGACTTTTTCTTTATTCGGGCACAAAATGCAGGCATTGATTTTACTTTTTTTTAACATGCTTATTGAATTATGTCCATAAATTAGCTAACAGTTAAGTAAATACCATTGCAAACAAAAGTAAATTACATCTTTTTCAGTTTCCTTTTTTCTCTTCCTGGGCTTACATGTATGGCAAAATGCATAACCTGTGTTAGGTATGCACACACGCACCCAGACACGCTCACACACATATGCATAGAATGTTTCTTACAAATATATACATTATAAATTTATTCTGATCATCTTCCCTTTTGACAGATACGACAAAATTAACTGAAGGACATTCATTAGACGTTATTAATAACTGTTGGGATATCTGTTTCAAGTTAACTAGGCATGGTGAAGGCAGGCAGATGGTTTGATGTTCTCTGACAACACTTGGTCAGAAGCTAACTGCTATTTGCTGTACAAGGAACATAACAGTTGTGCCTTCAGCCGTAAAGAGATGATTTGTTAAAGTTATCAGCATCACCTCCAAAATGACAGCATTTTCCTGTTTGTACCTAATTTGGGAAAATCTGAGGAAGAGCATGGTTCAGGGGAGTACTGTCTGAAAAGAATTTCCCTTCTGGAGTTTCTTCTTCCAACTCCTTCTCAGGAATAATTGCTCTCAAACTCTGTTTTCTGTATTTTTTGCTTGTGTCAATATTTTATTCCCATTTGTCTCCTATGTGAAATTACAGAATTATCAATGTGTTTTTAATGGGAAAGCTCTGCCTTTCTTGTTAGAATGGTGAATTACAGAGTGATAGGTAATGCTGAGCAGAAGCCTGTTTTCCTAACCTTTCTCCGTAGCAGAATTTCAGTCATTCATTAAAGAAGCCGATAACAGTATAAAATTCATGTTAATCACCTCTCCTCATATTATTTATTGGATGCAAGATCACTGTAGAACAAAGCCTGCAGTAACGTTAGCAACTACAGGGTCACAAGTTTCATTACATTTCACTTAGTTATGGAAGAGAAGGGGCAAGGCAAATTTGAGGAGCAAGGCAGCCTCAGCTTCCCCTGCCAGCCACCCAGGAGGGGATGCGCAGGACTGGGAGGTGTGCCGAAATGCAGTGAGGTGGGAGCTGGGCAGAACAAGCATGGGCTCTGTCTCTCCGTGACTCAAGCTTATTCCAGTTTGTTGCTGCTTTGCTCCGGGCTGGTGACAGCCACCCTTGAGGTCCCAACAGGCAAATAATCCCACTCACTCCTATTCCCCTCCAGTTTCCCATCCAGTATCTTTTTTTTCTGGTGCTTTGTGGATCAGCTTTCTCTCCAGAAAGGGCTGCATTTTGGGTAAAGAGTGCAGTGTGTGCTGTAATCTGAAATCAATGAAGCACTCGGAAGTGAGGAAATGGCACTAAATAAATCAGTTAGCTATCAGTATTATACTTGTTGCTCAATAGCATAATTTTCAAAAAAAAAAAAAAAAGTTGTCTGCAGATGTTTCTCTTTAGTAACTGGATAACTCTTTAAAACAGAAGGTTGTAAAAGGGTTTATGCTTTTCCAAGTTTAGCTGAGTACCCTTCAGCATTTTTTGTAAGGATTATAGAGGTGGGCAGGGAAGTATTTGATCCTTTATTTTGAGAGCTGATATTCATCCAAGATTTTATATTAGGAAGGGTGTCTCTCTGAACTCTGAGAGTTCAAGTGATTTCTGTGGCCAATCATATCTGGACCTGGTGTGAAAGAAAACATAGGTACAAGTAAATCAAGTTTGAGTATTTGAGTAAAGTTTCATGAGTAACTTCTACATGAAAAGCTATATGTATACTTTTATAATGCAGACTTCATGAATTGCAGTTCTTAATGGGAGATCTTAAATGCACACAGAAAACTGATAAAAAGATTTCTAGTCTCATTGAACCAAATCCTGTTGATTATAGGTAGTCTTTATTTAGTCTTTTGGGAACGTTCCTGAAACGGGCCCTACAAAAACATTTCTGTGTACAGCTTTCCTTCAGTCACTGTCTACAAAACCCATAGATTTTGTGCACACAGATACCTGACGTTTTTAGAAATTAAGAATGCACAAATCTTTGCCAATACTGGTGCACGTTATAGATCTTAAGAGTCAGGATTTTGTTTACTAGCAGCCTTCCTAGAATTAATCAGCCCAAGACAACTGTATTACATAGAACCCATTTAAAGACAGATCTATTGAAAAGTTTGTGGGTTTTTCTGAATTAACAAAAAAAGTATTACAATAAATTTCTGATGTATTTCTTCATAATCACCATATTTCTTGAAGCAGATTTTTAAATGGACCTCAATTATGCAGGCACAATGTATTGTAGAAGCAAATGATAGGATTTAAATGCCTGATTTGTCAATGCAGTTCTTGTTTTCATCCACAAATCAGATAGATATCTATTATCCTTATTTATGTCTATCATTTAAAGGCTATTTGGAAAACAAGGCCTATCTGCAAGTTTTCTCTACATGTACATGCCTTAGTCTTTCCTGTGCCTTTCCATAGATATGGGACCAGTGCATAGAGTTAAAATCTAAAAAAATTATGATACAAGCAGCCTCAAGACATAAGAGGAAAGTTAGAGATTATTGTTGTATTAACCCATGCTGATTGGCAGTACTAACTGTTGTAAAGATCTTTCAAAAACTTCCAGAGAAGCAGATGTGGTGGGTGTTGTCTGAAGAAAAAAAAAAAAAAACGAAAAGAAAAAAAAAAAAGAGATTTTTGGTCTGTCCATTACCTATGAATTTTATGAATTATTTAAGGAGAGATTATACACATTGAAGCTAATCTATCTGCCAAGCTCTACGACCCCTAGCTGTCTCCATCCAGGCCAGGTAGGATCTGGAAGTATATTAGGCAGACTACGTGGACAAACCTGCTTAAATTTACTGCTAGCCTAGAGATCTCGATGTTCCATGGCAGCAACATCACTACACTTTCTTGCTGCTCTTATTACTTCACTGTATACCTCTGAAACATCATTTACACTTAAGGTGCCTGGGGTTTTGCTTTATCCAAGTTACCACACTCCCTTTTTCCTCCCACATCAGCCTGAACAATGAAGACTTTCCTCAAATGTCTTCAGATACCACAGAAAAAACACCTGATGCTTATTTGGGCAAATCAAAGAGTGTTTCTTCCAGGGCAAAGATGAAACACTCTATTGTAACACCAGTATGAAACCACTTGTTTATTTATTCTGGAAAATAAGCTGCATAATATTGAAATAATAGTTACCTTTTGTTTACTTAGATCTGGCAGCTGAACAACACTAGAAATCTTGAAAGTCCATACTCAAGACCAAGCAGTACAAAAAAGCAACATCTCAATTTTATTTGTGCCTCTCTTCCAAGGAAACAGCACTGTTGATGTGCTCTTTTCCTTTTCCCCACTGTTGCTATCAGCATTTTCTGATTTTGTGACCTTAATGTGGTCGTCTGTGAGTCTCTCATGTTGGATGGGGCTTTGAGCAACCTGATCTAGTGAAAGATGTTACTGCCATGGCGGGGGGGGTGGATAAGGTGAACTTTAAAGGTCCCTTCCAACACAAGCCTTTCTATGATTCTACAGTTCTATGATTGTGTCTTCCCCCATCAAGTATGGATCTCTGCACAATACATGGGAAATGTAGCACTAGAAATACTGTACTGGTTCTAGCTGTACCTAGCCTGTTTAGCTGTGTGCATGGACAAGTGACTATGGAAGAGCACTCAGAGCTTCCTCAGAGCTTGACTCTCCAAGGACAAATCTCTCCATATATAGATCACACCTCTGGGCTAACCCCCACCGATCAAAATGGTGCTTGGGGAAATAGCTTCATCTGAATTCTGCTGCCTAGTCATATCTCAAACAGCCTTGGTGAACCTAGAACTATGTATGGTTTAGAATTAGACCTGTTTAACCTGCTTGTAAAATCTCTTTTTTTTTTTCCTGAAGAGCGATGCATCAGACCTTAATTAAGATACCCTAGTCAGATACGTAGTCATTGCAAGTTGTCCTCAGCTCAAATGAGGCAATGACCTTGATTGTTGGAGTCAGCGGTCAGTTTTTGCTGACAGATGTGTTACCTTTTCTATCCAAGAATGAGAAGACTCTTGGTAGGATAGGAGAGATGACCAAAGAGGATGTGAGGAAGAAGTCTATGAATACGTAAAATTCCAGGGAAGCCAGTGAGGCAGCAAGCAGGTGCAACCCCTAACCCATTTATATAAGAAAAATTCATGCCAGGGAGCACTGCATGAGGTATGGAACATATTACTTAGTGCTGTTGTATTTCTCATTAAAAAAAAAAAAAATAAGAAGCTGGGCATTCAGGTAGCTTGCATAAAATAATTACTTTTAAATACAACATTATGAAAGCCAGAAATGGACTGGAAAAAAAGGCAAAGGTAATTAAATTAAATTGCAGCACTTTTTTTTCTCAAAGTACTTGTTTAATATTAAATGAGTTATTTAAAAATAACTATGGACAACAAATTAAGAAAAAAAAATAGGTAGAGCAGGTGAACTGAAAAGTAAAAGACAAGTGAAACTTAATATTCATAGACTTTTTCCTCTGGGTGTTAGAGATGGTCAGGAACTTTTTACTGCAACATTTCCTGTCAGAGAATAATATTTCCTCAGAGCAAAACAATCTCTGCGGGAAAATGTCAATTATGACAAAATGGGAAGGAGGGGCAGTAAATGAATCCTTTCAGTGGTATCAAAACATTGTGTTTTGAAGTGTTTCTGAACATTATCAGCATGGTGTTTCTTTTAATTATAATAATTTTATAGTCTGGTTTAAAAGTGAAGATTGGAATAAAACATTCAAACGCCCTAAAATGGGTCTTTTCAGCCTTTCCAAAAGCATTTTTTTACATTTTATTTTATTTCACTTCCTTTGTCTTCAAAATTACATTTTTGAAAATTAAGTTATAATTTAGTGCAAAAATGTCTCAGCTTGTAATTCTTAAAGGAATGAAGTTTCAGATGTCATGGGGCTTTACTTAACATCTGTTCATACCTTTTGTCCCCTAATTTGCTTTAGATGGGGTCACAGTTGTCTCGGGAGCTGGCATATAGGAGAACAAAGATGTTCATGTGTGTTTTTTTTTTTTCTTTCAAAGGTTCATATTTTATTCAGTGGCAAACCGAAACTTCTTCATTTAAGAAATTTCACCTTCTTTTCTCACTGATCACCCATTCCATCACCATCCCAACTACCCCATGTGAGCTAAATCAGAACACAAAAGTAATTGGGGGGGAGAGAGGTTTAAAATCTATTTTTTTAAAGTAGTGTTTTTTAATTATTGTTTAGATAATTATACTTGTAATGTAACCTGAAGAACGGCTGTCAGTGCAACTGAAGAGAGAAGGACCAGTGGTGGTGGGTAAGTGGGAGTAAAAGTGATGAGGAAGAAGGGAAAAAGAGAACTCTTCAATCAGCCTCAGTACTGAAGAAAATGTAGACTTTTGCAAAGGTTCAGAGCCATCCACAAGGATGAGCAGGTCTTTATTTATTTAGACTGACTTGATTAAAACAAGATAATCCCATTTGGTACAGACAGACATTAATGGAGTAATTTCATCTACCGTAGTGATCTTTGCACTGAATGTAGTGGTGTAGTTGCTTAAACTCTAAGTGCTCCTGACTTTAGTTTAAGTTTCCACTATTTCTAAGACATTTGTATACACTGTTTACACATAAAATATACCCCTATACTACACATGTCATCAATATCATGGTTAAAAATAGTCAAGTTGTCTCA
The DNA here is from genome assembly GCF_040182565.1 of Anser cygnoides. NCBI lineage: Eukaryota > Metazoa > Chordata > Aves > Anseriformes > Anatidae > Anser > Anser cygnoides. Next base: position 82,005,372 of record NC_089874.1, read on the forward strand.
TTTTACCAGTGATTGAATAGACACCTGAGTGGGTTGGGATTTGGTATGAGGACTCTCATCTCAGAGGTCAAGGGTTCAAATGTATTCTGAATCAATACTAACTGAGAGTTATTACCTTTGGGTGGCCTATGTGAAATGAACGGTGGTTCTAGCCTAATTTCTAGTTGACAGATGTCTGTGCCATCAAAAAAATCCCATCATTACATTTGGCAGTCTTCACATAAGCCTCAATGCAGAAGCCAAAGACAGACTGGGCACAGAGGTGGAATTAATCTCTTATGAAAGAACTATAGTGGGTCTTTCCAAAACAGAGATAAAACAGATTATTCAGGCAGTGTGAGGAGCACTGCAGTGCTAGTGCTTGCAGTTTGCTTCTTTCTCTGAATAAAGAGAGGACTGAATTTTCATACATTTTTCAATACAGTATGTTTTCGTAAGCCTCAGATTCACTTTTGTGGGGGAAAGTATCCAAGAGGTTTATTTGTGGTACCAAGTTAAGGTTGTGTCAACGTCTTCATTATAAACTGCACCAAACCATAAAAATTTAATCTGGGCTAAAAGTTGGCAGAGAGGTTCTTAGCTCATAAGTATATTTCAAACCACATTAAAAAATATGTTAGGCCACTTATAAGTTAAAATACCCAAGGCTAAATAAAAATAATGAAAAAGTCCTTTCATCTAAGAGTGGAATGCAAAGAGGAAATCAGCTGTCAAATATTCTGTGGTTTAAAAAATATTCCTGTGTCTGTGCATCAAATGAGGAAGCTTTGACAAGTCTTTCTGATTAAGTCTGAGGATACTTGAGAGGTTCTTCTTGCTTGAACTGTTGGGAATATGCTATCAGCAGGTCCTGGAGACAGACCACAGAGAGCTTTAAAAAATGTGAGTGATAACATTTTGAAATCACTGCAGAACTTTACTGCCACGAAGAAAAAATATGTAGATTTGGCTTACTCCCAATGGGAAGATGAGCTGCATAGTTTTGTGCAGCTTGAAGGCGTTAAATTTGCCTGGTGGGAAGACCAGTTAAAAGAGAATTACAGCAGTTTAAGCATGAAAAATAAGAGTATGCTGCACATCAGCACTCTCAGTTCTCAAGCAGATATTGTGCGCCTTAATTCTTGCTGCATTTCTCAACTGAAAAAGAAAGATGATTTTAAGAAAAAAAGTAACTCTTCTTATTTGTGCATAACAAAAGCACCATATTTTTCTACCTTCAAGCGTCCCCTTCATCCTTTAAGAGATCACAAGCCTGAAAAAGGGTAGATCTTGGCACCAAAAAGTTTATCAGATAAATGCTTTTAAATGGGATGTAAAGGGCTGGATCCTAAATCTGCTAGGGCTGTTCCTAAGCTCTGGGCCTTGTGACACTTCTCATTTTCTGTGGCACTTTGCTGCTGTGCATTGATGTCAGTAGAATGGGACCTGATGTGAACCATTCTGGGAAGGAAACTCAGGGATGCAGAAAGCTGCTGCCTTCTCTAAACTGGTCCCAGCATAAGCAACTGGGAAGCCAAGAGCCTGGAGCTTGAAGGGGACAGCTTCTCACCTGTAAGTTATGTCTTGCCCAGACCAAATGGATATTAGGCACAAAGCAGTTGTGAACCATGTGCCCCGGGAAAACGAAATCTCATCAAAAACACTGAACAGTCTGAAAACTTATCTACATTCTCCATTAGAAAGGCTTACGTTTTGTGTGTGTTTAAAGAGGTTAAAAAAAAAAAAAAAAAGCCTATTCAAGGCACTTCAGGGAACAAAGGCTCATTTGCAGGAAATATGCTGGATAATATATTTTTTTCCGTCTCTAAATTCTGTGGAGCTAAACTGTAGATAAAAATAACAACCTGGGAGTTTGGGATGTTGATGTAAGAGTTAGTATAGAAACACAAATATTCCATGTGCAGTTTCTAGAGATCATACTGTCTTGGAAAAACAACTGATATCCTGAAATAAAAGATGTAACTGAACATTTGTAGTGGATCAAATAATCCTCAGGCGAGCTACCTAAGTAGTCAGTAAAAAGAAGAAGGGTACTTCATCTTGATTTAGCTCCTAACTCAAGCGCTACTTCTAGAGGCCCATTTCTTCATGATTGCACTGTGAATGCGCATGATTGTGTTTGTGCCCAATTTGTAAGAGCTGGGGTCTGTCTCATTACTTAAAGAAGAGCTAATCTGGAAGAGAGAAACAATGTTTGTTAGCTCCCTAAACAAAGAGAGGCTTCTGTGTGGGTGCCCGTGGCTGTGTTGCTGCCACAGCGTGGGGCGATGCTGGGGCTGCCCCGTGCCGGCCCCAGCGGCCCCACCGCAGGGCACGGCTGGGCCCAGCAGCCACGATGGCGACGCCTCACCTCAGGGACAGCCTGGGGAAGAAAGGAGGGCACAGCGCTGCCCGGCAGCCGGCAGAAAGAAAGAGAGAAAGAAAGGGGGAGAAACAGCCCTGCCGGCACCCAGGGGAGAGGCAGTTTCGCCCGCAATGGTATGTCACTGTCTCTATCCAGACCCAGGAGCTTTTCCACCTCATTTTCTCCCCCTGTCCTTCTGAGGAGGGGCAGTGGGAGAGTGGCTGGGTGGGAGCCTGGCAGCCAGCCCAGGTAACCCACCACAGTCTCACAGCAGCAAATGATTTGCTAGGGCCTCAGGGTGTACCTTGCTGACTGTGGTGTTTAACCGTAGAAGAAGAAGCTGCTTATTGTCTCAAATTACCCTTGAGAATTTGATTGTTGTACAAAATTCAGCATTTATGAGGCAGAGGGGCACAAGCTGCAGAACATCAGCCCAACCTTTGCGCAATCATCTGTCAGAATCCCAAAAAGAGATGGTTTGCAACTTATACGTTTGAGAAAGTAAGCTGAGGGAACTTCGTGTCTGAAAAGGGAGCTCTTCTAAAACCTGCCAAATAACATGGAAGAAAACAGGAAGGCTTTTGTCTGACACTGTTGCAGAGGCACTGGTGTAAGGAGGGAGTTTTCTCAGTCCACAGTGAGAGGTGTCAGGTGAAGACTTGCTCTTGTCCCTGTGTGAAAGTCCACAAGACAGCTACATAAAAGCAGTCCTTCTTGCCCAGCAGGCTGCAGAGTCCAGAGTACCTCCAATGGGCAAGAAGAATATGCTTCTTTGAAAAGGAGGAAGGGACTCTACCAGGAAGTATTTGTTAGGTTTGTTGTTTTGTTTTTAGAAAATGAAAGGATTTATTAGTGTTTAGTGTTCTGGTTTTGCAGTGTTCTGATGTGCACACAGCTAGCGGGATGTATCTCTCTCCTCTGTAGTTGTTCTTCCATACTGCGAAGGAGAGAGAAGGTTCCATGTGTCAGATTCTTGCTGTCTCGAGACATCAGGGATAACAGCAGAATTACAGTGTAATTGAGTCTTAGTCCTCTTTGCTACAGGGAATGCACAGTTCTTTGAATTTGTCTCCATCCACAGGAAACTTTTTTTTTTTTTTCATCCAAAAATCTAGGTCTGATATGTTGCCTAGTCTAACCGAAGGTAGCAATATGCTTGCTAAGATAACAAATCCTGTGTATCTCCTACTCATTTTGATTTATAACTTTTTCCTTGGGAAAGGTCTGACTGCTCCTAAGAAACCAGAAAAGCACCTCCTGTCTCCTCACCCTCAGTAATCCAAACACCTAATGAAGATTTTTATAAATGGTTGATGCAGCAAGGTATTTAACTGTGTCAGTTAGGGTTAGTTTGTTTCCAGTTACATTTGCTCAATAGAAGAGCAGTTCTATGAAAAAAAAAAAAAAACACTTAAAATCTGGATAGCTTACAGGCCCAGATCCATTTCACTTCCCCAAGATACCTCCAGGAGGAACCCAATCCCCTTACATTCATTATCTCCTCCTGCAGCCAGTGAAGGGGGGAAAATGAGGGATAGACAATTGCAGAGAACAGTGCTCATCCTCCTCACCTTTGCCATTAGCTACAGGAAGAAGTGTAAAGAGACAAAATTCCTCTGGAAGGTGTTTCGGCTAAGCAGGATGAATTCAGTGAGCCTGAGCCAGGAGCTCATAAACTCTTGCTGATTTAATGAGCAACCTAAATAACAAAGGCTGGAGCCAATCATTCTGAAGCAGTTTGAGCACTAAGTGAGCTCTGAAAGCCCCATGCTTCCAGAAGTAAAAAGCAATCAGAATATGTGTTGTGCTGAGTGGAAGAAGAGGAAGAAGCTAAAAATGAGAGTCCGGAGGTTGCCTGGAATTGTGCAAAACACGGAGAAGAAAGTGAGACAGCATTTGACTGTGGATGCAAACAGCATCCACAGGTGCATTAAAAAAGGGAGACATTCAGAAGGTAACTGGTTTTGACAGTGGCTAGTCTGTAGGCATAACATTTTGTTGTGCTGAAAATAAGAATGCTTGGGCTGTTAGGAACAGATGCCAGAGACTCTGGGAAATTACGTATATGCAAAGTGACAGTTAAGGCAAAACAAACCCCCTGATTGATGGGAGTTGGAGGCCCTAGGGCCACCACTACTTCACAAAAAGAAACTGTACCTACCCACGTCAGTAATGCTGGCTGTGGATTGCCACAGTATCACGAGAGGTAGTGGTTATCTGCAGTTGCCTGAAATTGTTAGCCCCGGCAGGAATGTCACCTTGGAGTTTTGGGGAGGAGAGAGGCTGGGGCCGCCTGGGGTCGGCCAGCTCTCTGAGGGCTCCTCAGCCAGGCAGTGAGCCCAGCAGGCTGAGGCAGCGGGGACATACAGGACATGGGCACCAGACTTTTATCATGAGGCATACTGCCTCCTTAGGCAAGCAGTGCTGAGGTTGGAGGGGAAGTCTGAGAGTTTGAGCAACAGTGCAGCATGCTGTCTGAGCCCCTGGAGTAGGTGTAGGTGTTAGTCTGGCAGCGGTTCTCTAGGGCTGGGTGGTAAAAGTGTTACAGCTGGGCAGTTTAATGGTAGGCCTTTATGTTCCAAGGGAAGTTGGTGAGAAGCATGCTCAGCTCCCAAGACAGAGCTTATGCCGAGGTCTGAGGTACTGCTGAAGCAATGCAAAGCTCTTTGGTACTGGTCACAGATGCAGGAGGTGGCTCTCTCAGGAGTCTTAAACCCTGAATGACTAACGAACATTGCACCCTGCTAGTAGTGGCACCTCCACAGAGCAGGGAAGAAGCACCGTAGGCAGCACCCAGATGTTGAGGGCCCTTATGGGTGCAGGGATGGAGAGGAGGAAGGAAGACTAGCATGTAAATATGTATATGCACAGACATCATCAGGTCAGCTTGTTGGAGACTGGAATGGAAAAGGTGTGCAAACATGCCTGACCATCAGCTTATAAAGATACTGATCATGAACCAGAAGGCAAAGGGATGGGAGTTGCTTCAAATGAGAATATACAAAGGCATTTGCAAATAGCAAAGGCCAAGGAGCAAGACTTCAGTAAAGCAGGTGCTGTAAAACAAGGCATATCATTTCAGACACTGTTTCTCACTTGCTTTCTTCAAGGTTGCCCTTAAGTCACTGGGTGGTGCAGAAAAAGATGAGAAAGCTGTTCTGGGTTCTCAAAGATAATTACCAGCAGTTTCATTGGTTTGTTTGTTTCTTTTTTGTTTGGTTTTATTTAACATAACTCACCAACTGATTTTTACAAATAAGATAGAAACCCTGAGGTTCAGTGATGAAAAGGTTATTATGAAGACCTTCATGTCTGTGAAGTGAGTTAATAGGGGGGAAGAAATGTACCAAAGGTGCAAATTCAGTAAAACAGAAGATCAAGAATATGACATTTTTAGCAAGTAGAAAAGCACCTTAACATCATGAGATTCAGTCAGGAAGGAAGTAATAGAAAGTTTTGCCATTTAGATTTTAAAGTAAAGGGTTTGAGCCACCAGCAACACTGGCAGCATGGCAGTCTGTTAGAAATCTCTCGTTTTTGGCACATCTACATAGCTGCAATTACTACAGCTGAATTCTTTTTAATATGAACTACAGGTAAGATACTGTTCTCAGCCAAGATGATATAAACTTGAAATGACGGTATCAACGTGAACAAGTTAATCTTGTTTATGTGATATACTGAGTACATGTTTTTTATAACTCTTTTTCTTCTTTCTTATCACTGGAGAATGAGGAAACCTGTATTTGGCTGCTTTATTTTGGGTCTGTTTGGCTGCACCTTTATATTAGGGGCATTTAAGAAGTCTTCTTCTCCAGAAGGGACCTGGAATGTAGGTTGGTGTGCTTCCATCAGGCTTACATGATGTGCTTGATGTAGCTTAGACCTTGCAGGAATTTATTGCTTGGCTCATGATCTGAAGGCTGTTGAAGTCAATATAAAGGACCCCACTGTCTTTGAATGAGGTCCTCATGTTGCCCTTCGCACTCATGCAACAACACAGTCCTTCAGAATAACTGGACTTGACAATCCAGAAGTGTGGGTTCTTTGTAGAGGTCTCAATGCAAATTTGAAGAAAATAATCCAAGCCAGTGGTAAGCATTTGGGTAATAATGTCTTGTAAGAGTAAAATGTGTGCAAAGGATACATTTTGTACACCACATAGCCTCTGATGGACTCTAGGTAGATGAATCCTAACAAAACTATTTGTCATAGTGGCCAGCTTAATAAAAACATCAGCCGAGTGAAATACCTCAGCCAAAAAGTAAGCACAAGAGATAAAAAAGCATAAAAATAAAACTGGCTGCATTAAGAAAAGTCAGGAGAATAAACCTGAAAATACTTTACTGCTGTTTTAGATATCGGTAGCATGCCTTCACCCTTGGTATTATCTCTGGTTCTGGGGATCTGCGCCTCAGAAATGATCTGACCAAGTATATCAGTACCAATGTTCCTATAATAGTGATATGTTTTACTACACCTATTAAAGTTTATTTATGCTTGGGAGTCCAAAAGCTTCATTTTTCCTCTGCTGATGAGGCTTTATGCTAGTCAACAGCAAGCCTTTAACAACAGAAATAGATGGAAATTGGAATTCTTCCTTGATTTTTACGTCTGCCCCATGCACTGAGCCTTAAATCTCATCTTTACTCAGAATATTGTTTGAATGGCTGTTTGTGCTCCCGGGAATGACTAAGAGCATTTTTATTTTCTCCTCTTTTTGTGCTACAATTTTTAAAGTTTTATTTCCTGCAGTCTATCACCCAAATTCCAAGTGTTTCACAAGCTGGAGTATTTCAGGCAGCTCTCACCTATTCAGAAGTGTATGTTGGTGTATCTCATTTATACAGAGGGTCGCAGCCTGCTCTTGCTTACAGCCTATGAAGCTGACGTGCTCAATGTTAAATCCCAATTTTTCTCTTCCTCACAAAACACCGTGGCCTTGACCAGATCTGCTGCCTCTGAGAGGTGCAGGTGTGCTCTCTCTTGGGTCGCACGGATCCCACCTCCCCACCAGCCCCACTGTCTGGCCACGGCCCCCTTCCTGCCTTTCCTTCCAGATGGTGCACATACCAGAGCTGAATGTAGACACAGCCACATGAGACCTGTCTTAAAATTCCCATGTGATCCTGTCACTTGTTTTCAGCTTTAAAATTCATCAGCTAAGGCCTCATAGTATGAATTCCCTGACTTTGGTAAGGTTTTCTTTTTGATTTCTTAGATGGTAAACAATTGGTCTCTAAAGTACTTCTTCCTAAGAGTTTTATTTCAGATAAGGAGTGAGTTTTTAAGCGAATTTCTCACTTGTCACACTTACTCTGCTCTGTTTTGTATTGGTATTGAAAACATGCTAACTTTTGGATGAAAATAAACTGAAAGATAAGCTCTGGGCGCACACCTGATATGCTCCAACCAGTAGCAGGCATTCTGGTCATAGGACCGGACTAGACCTAGTCCAAAGCAAACCTTTTCCAAAATGTGTTCAGTGCTGCTGCCAGATCTTCTGTATCAGCTGTTTCACTCTTCAGATCGTAGGGTGAGATGCACTGCTATTGTGTGTTACTGTTTGCTAATGTAAATCTAGCCAAAGAGGATATTAATGCAAAACTATTCCAGATCACATTAAACTGTCTCAGGCAAGTGGCATGTGTTTGGCAATTGAAGGGCGAAGTAATGTAGTACAATAAATGCTCCAGAGTTATGTAAATTCTGGCATTTAATTTTCTGGTAATTTATTTCAAAACAATCTGGATGTGGACAGTATCAACATAGTTGCAGAGATGTTTGTGAATACTAATAATAATATGAAAACCTTGTATCTTAAAACACAGTAAACACTCTGGTTTTCCAGTTTCTTATTGTTGTATAACCTTTAAAGAAGTCCCTTCAAAAACACTAACCTGAAGTGCTTTCCAGAGGGCTTTATCCTGCCCTAAGAAGTGTGTGATGAGACATCTCTGTGGTGTCCCACATGAGCCCAGGGCACCCACCAGCTACTGCTCACTGCAGTAGAGATGGAGACCTCACTCCCCAGAAAAAGGCAGCTGAATTTCTGTTACTTTGAGAAACAACTGTAACATCAGCTGGTGTGCTTGCCTCAGTTCTCCCATGTTTTCAGTCCACTTAGTACCCAAACTCCTGGGGATTTCCATGGGACAAAAGGCAACATTCATCCACAGGTCCCTGGGAACAGTCTCCCAGTGAAGTGATTCTTTCATACGCCCGTACTATCTACCGAACCACATTCAGGCACCACAGACTTGATGTTCGCTAAGCCTTGTACTGGAGAGAAAGGAAGTGCCTCCTTTTGCAGTAGCCCGATGAGGGGGACTGGTCAAAACATAGAGAAGCCTTCCTTTCAGATGGTAGGCTTTGGAGTCTGTGGTCTTTGGGATGAAGTAAATGGAAACCGTCATAGACAGGAAAGCTGGGAAGAAGCAATAGAAAGCTCGTACTGTGGAAGTGACGGAATTCATATCAAGATAAACCAGAAAATAGGGGGGGGGGGTTAAAAAGAAAAAGAAAAAAAAAATCTCATCAAAAAAGACTCATATGTCCTTCAAAACAGGGAGTCACATTTATAGGTCACTTGCTTTCTCCTAGCCCTGTGACCCTCAGGACACCAGGTCTAAATGAGATGTGGTGTGTAGCAATCTCTCTGCTTCTATGTATTATTGGGAAGAAGAAATAAAATATGGAGGGACAGTTTCTCAGCTTATTTACCCAGAACTTGAAATGAGCAGAAAATTCAGGAAGAGAGGAATTCTTTGCTTATTCGTGTTCACAGATTAGAGAAGTCAGTAGAGCAAGTATTTCTTCTGTATAAACTTCCTTCTGAGTTTCCACTGATGATATGGTGGCACCCACCCTAGCTACATACAAAAGCGGAATGGGCTGGGGAATTCAGTTAAACTGAGAGCAAGAGAAATGCTTCTATTCTCCAAGGAGGACTTCTGTTCTTGGCAGGCTGGCTGTTTCCCTTGAAAGACTTTGAACAGCTGGGAGCATTGTTCGGTATAAGATGGCCAAGATCAACTCCTCAGTCAGGGACGACTTAAATTGTCCTCCCAGTGAGACACAGTGCAAACTGCAGAGGACGAGAGTGGAGCTCAGTGAATTCTCTGATGCTCCTCCTGCCTTTTTGTGCAACAAAACAAAAATCATCATAGATATGTTAATTGCAGGTCCCTCAAAGCAAAACTAGATAACACTTCCCAAGGGAGGGTTCACCACATTACCTACTGTCACTAAACCATCAGTAATGTTTGCGGCATGGGAACTGGGACATGATACAATAAATTACCCTTGTCATTTGCATATTCACACCAGCACATGAAAAATAAAAGACGACAGACTACAGGGAAAGTTACTCTGGGAGTGAAATTCACTGGTCACTAAGGAAGTTATTATAATACCCATTTTTTCTGCCGTTTGGATGTCCCCTTCTCCTTATGATGTCCTCAGTCTTGTAAGCCCATTTGGTATTTGTGAACAGGGGAGTATTCCCTGGTAAGGGCACTTGGGAAATATTGAGTGGTGTCTGTTAGCTTAAAGAATAAATAATAATAAAAAATAATTAAAAAAAAAAAAAGAAAAAGAAAAGCAATACCAAATAAAAATACTTTGATAAGCTTTTGAAAACTACATTTTTCTTAGCTGTGCAGAAGGCAAAGGGATATTTTGGAATGCCTGTTGAGGATCAGATCCTACAAGTTGTCATCTATCTGCAAATTGATCTCTACAGAAGAGCACTACAGTATGCTGCCTGCTCTTTTAAAGGAAAGGGCCAGTAGCACTCCCTGAAAGCTCTAGTTTGCAAAAATGTTTGCAAGTGTATAAGGAAAAGTGCTGATGTACATATTGGTGTGATTTATTTTTGATTCTCTTGAGGAATCAGAAGAAATATATCCAGTCAAAAAGTCAAAGAAGCTTCTCGTTAGAGTGTTTGTATAGCAGTTTAAGTGAAGAAGCAATTCCACATTGCAGCTATGAAGTTGTGTGTTTCAGTTAATTTCATTATAGAAGGCAAGATCATAAACACTACAAGCCATACAGCCTAGCTGTCTGCTCAGGAAGATGGGGAGGCAAGCAGGAAAGAAGGAAGGCAGGCAAGCAGACAGGCAGGATTGAAGGCAGGATTGTGGGAAGGCGGGAAGGCAGGAAGGTAGGGAGGCAAGAAGGGCAGGCAGGCAGGCAGGAGGGAAGGCAGGCAGGAGGTAAGGCAGGAAGGCAGGAGGGCAGGCAGGCAGGAGGGAAGGAGGGAGGGAGGGAGGGAGGGAGGGGGAGGAAGGAAGGAAGGAGGGAGGGAAGGAAGGAAGGAAGGAAGGAAAGGAAGGAAGGAAGGAAGGAAGGAAGGAAGGAAGGAAGGAAGGAAGGAAGGAAGGAAGGAAGGAAGGAAGGAAGGAAGGAAGGAAGGAAGGAAGGAAGGAAGGAAGGAAGGAAGGAAGGAAGGAAGGAAGGAAGGAAGGAAGGAAGGAAAATCTTAGATTGACTTTGACATATCAAGTCAATTGTTTAAATTTTATTCATGTTCATATCTTTTCATGTTCATGTGTAGTATTTACCTGCCTATCTGAATTTCTTGGTTTAGTATCTTTAACAAACTTTATTATTGCAACAAAACAACAATTGCCAATGTCATAAACTCCTGATGGCTCTGAATTGACACCTTGATTCAGTGAAGTGCCGTAGTTCAGAAAATCAATTAAACCCATAGTTAGGTTATAGAATATTAAGCCCTGAGTGATTTGAGGCATGAAAGAACACAAATAAGCACTCTTATTCCTACAAAGTGGTCCTCATGAATCTGAACTAAAACGTGGTTGGATATTAGGAAAAATGTCTTTGCTGAAAGAGTTGTGAGGCACTGGAACAGGCTGCCCAGGGAAGTGGCTGAGTCACCACCCCTGGAGGTATTCAGAAGACACATAGATGTGGTGCATAGGGACATGGTTTAGTGGTGGACTCGGCAGTGCTAAGTTAATGGTTGGACCTGATGCTCTTAGAGGTCTTTTCCAACGTAAAGGATACTATGATTCTATGGTCTTGATGTCTGTACCAGACCTGCTTACAACTGCAGGAGTTTAGGGTTATGAAGGACATTTCGTCTAGTGCACTCAGTCTGGAACCTTTTGTCACAACAGAACTCAGACGCTTATGTGTCAGCCAAAACGTGTTTTAGTGTTAGTGGAGCTGAAGTGAAAGTTTGAATGCTTTGTAGAATGAAAGATGAGCTTAAGGAAAGTCTAAGGAACACCTTGAAGAGCTTAAATACTCCAGTTCCATGTAAGTCTCTCAACAGTCGTAACATCCTCTGCCCAGTCCAAGGACAAAAAAAAAAGGCAAAGCCAAGCTGCTGTCAGCCTTCAGCGCCACGTCCTTCTTTCTGCTTACCTCCCACAGGGCTAAACATAGGCAAAAAGAGAAGGACAATATCCTGAAGAGAGCAGGCATGTCCATGAGCCAGTGTGCTGTCCTGTCTCAGGTAGAGCTCAGGCAGAAGTCTACAGTGCAGTTTGCTGGATTTCCCTTTTTGCTTGAGGACTGCTTGTCCATAGTCTCCTTCCTTCCCTTTCCGCATCAGCAGCTCCATTCCAGCAGGCTGGCAGGCAAATATGGTGCCAGGGAAAAAACACTGAAGTTCGTAGTTGCTGCTTAGCATCCAGCTTTTTCTTCAGGAAGAGCTTTATTTTACACAGGTGACAAAGCTGGCAGAAAAGTGAAAACAGAATAGATTAGTCTGGTCTGGCAAAATGCAAAGTATTTCTTGGGTGAATTTTAGATAACATAAAACTGTGCTCTGCTCATGTCATATAACAGCCCCAGCGCTCAGAATAAATGATAACATATCAGCTAGTGCATCCATTTGACACTCTGAAGTCTTTAATCTTCAGTCCTCATGGTTCTGATTGTCCTTCTCTGATTCTTAATACCTCCTCCTGATTCCTAGTACCAGGAATTATCTGCAGTAATTTTGTTTGAATTTCAACTGCTTGTCCATAATCCGAGCTTCTTACATGCTTCATATAAAATTATTATCAGGCTGGTACATAAAGTCTGTGTTTCTCTAGTCTTCCTGTTAATAATAATAATAGAAAAAAAAAAAAAGACAGACTTATTTACATATTCACAAATTACGCATTGCTTATCCATGGTTGGTAAATTAAACCAAATAAAAAATAAAAAGCATAATGCACACCACCTGTCTGTGAAGGATACAGCTGACTTGTCAGAATGGGATAAAACCTTGAGGTGTTATCTAAATCATCACCTAAGCTTGGATGATCAGCTAGTGCCAATGATCACAAAAGAAACACACACACACAATGTATTTCAGCTTTAGATTTCAAGGACACACTGATCCTTTCTCCTGAGTATGTCTGGTTCCTGTCATCCAGATCAGGTATTTATCAGTTCCTACCTGGGTTAACAAAAATTCCCCACTCCTAAAGCAACACATCAGCTCCAGCGGCCACAAAACTCAGCTTTCTGCTGCCTCCAGAGTCTGATCACTGTCTGGAAATATTCCAAACTCTCCTTGCTAAGTGATGTTTTTATATTATAATGACCATGGTAAGGATTGCATGACATCAGCTGGGACTTTTATTATTATAGTTCTGATTTACAGGTGTGGTATTTGAAAGAGTCCCAGGTTTCTGAACTGCAGTCCAAACCCTTAAAAACAATGGTATCTACAGGCTATAGTAAGGATACATGGATCTGAGAAGGGGTTTGACCCTGAATTTGGAGTCAGCATACCATCACATCCAATTCTGTCTACCTTTCTTCTTAAAAAGTGCCATAAGACATGAATGCCCTCACATCCCATGAATGCCCTCCATCCTACCAGAGGAAAACCACTAATTCCATGTAGTCATGCCTTGGAGATGGCACCAACTGGAGAGCTGTATTCTAAAGACTTCAGAACAAGACTTCTAGAGAAGTCATCGGGCTATGATCAGACAGCATGAAGAGATGCTGGCTCCCTGCTTGATGCTACTGACCTGTAGCCGACGTCCGAATCCCCGCTGCATTAGAGTCAGATGTGTGTCTGCAGGAGGCTGGTGCATTTGTAGCGGGAAAGGCAGGGAGCGCCACGTGCACAGTGCCTCCACCACCACAGGTCACACCCCTGCATTCTTAGCAGAAGTCAAAGAGGAAGGCAGATTTGTCGTAACATGCCAGAGTGTGGCATGGGACAGCTGAGATACAGGCACGTTTTTGCTGCCCCTTGTAGCCTGCTGTCCTAGATGGCTGCCTGCGCTGTCGTGTGGGTAGTGATAGCCCTGACAAGAAGTGCAGAAAAAAAGGCTTTGGAAAGGAAGTTATAACCATTCTGAGCTACAAGCCTAGTTGCTTTTTTTTTTTTTTTTTCCTGTGGAGGAGACAAGATTAGGGACTATCTTTCTGCGTTGAAGCAATTTATAAATCAGTCTATTTGTTAGAAATATATATAGTATACAATAAAAGGAATTGCATTTTACGTTGCAGGCTTTGGTATATATATGTCTGCTGTCTCTGCTACCTATTTTTACTGGTTGTCTTCTACACCATGGCTATTACTGGTAGCATATAACAGTGCCTTTTTGGTGGTGCGGCCAAGACAGCCCTACTTCTGTATATGTGATATGGAGCCACTTTAAGAATGTGTAGGCAGTCTAGTGAATCTGAGCAATTTCAGAGCTGTTGCACACGTAAAGATCAATTCTGCACTGCTGGAGCAATGCCGCCCCCCCTCAAGCCCCCCACTGTGCTATCACTTCTAGAGCTACACACACTGACAGGGAAATATGAACACAAATGCTGCAAAAGCAAAAATGAAGGGGCTGTGGGACCTATGCTGTCTGAACAAATATAAGAGCCCCCAAGTTTCAAATGAAATGGAGTGACACAGTCTTGTAAAAACTACCATCAGGGAGAGGGAGAAATATATTAGGATGCTTGTAGGTCATTGTTAATTAAAAAAGCATCTGATTATCATTAACATAAATTGTCACTGAAGGAAATGGGCCCTTCATTGCAGGAGATAAACTGGCTGAGTTAGCTTAAATTGTCTGAAGTACATGTACCATGTGATGGAACCAGTGAAGAAATTGAAGGCAAATTATAAATCTGCATGTAGGTAACTAATTCAGAAAACAGTTAAGCAGATGATGAACTTCAGTGTTTTGTTGAATTGCAATAGTGCCACTTTAGGCGGTGGTTGAGCTAAAGCTATAGGAGCAGCAAATTTGTTATGGCTGAAAACAACATTCCTACATTTGCAGAAGCTAACAAAATCAAAAAGAACAATGTAAAAAGTCAGACACTCTTGATATTTAAAGGTACATCTCAAAAAAAAAAACCACAAACAAACCACACCCTAGCACTTTGATTAATTTGTATCTCACTACTTGCCAGACAGTCCTGTGCCAAACCCTGTTATAGTTTGATTTAGTAATTCTTTCCTACAGGTAATTTCACCTAGTTAAAATTTGACTTGGAGGTATTTGGTCTTCCTCTTGCTCCAGAAGTCATTCTGTATTGCCAGTGGCTATACTAAGAATAGCCCTGTGACTGACACAGCTCCAAAGGACTTGGAAAATGTTATCAACTGTTTGAAACTCTACACTTTGGAGGAAAAATACCAAATCAAGCAAGAAAAGCTTTAAAGGCTGCTCAATTTTTTCTTTTACTGATGATATGATTGGAGAAGATATTTCAATATGAATCTTATGCATAAATTTCCTCTTCCTACATCTGTATAGAGTTTAGTGGTTGGAGTTTTTGGGTTCCTTTAGTAAGTCACCTCATTAATTAACAGAGTGACATTACGGAGTCCGAGTTCTCATACAGTCTCTTCATTTTATCTAGTGTGAGCTTTGCTGCATAACTGAGCAACTAGTACACAGGTGATGTTTGCCATCAGATAGCACACTGTGAGAGGGCAGTGCTGCAAAATTACAGTTTACAAGTTCTTGTCTCAAGCAATGTAGTTCAGTGCTTTCACAAAGTCAGTCTGGGTTACCAGAAAACAGAGCTACCAAGACATATACATTCACAGATGTATAAGATAAGCACTAAGATTATATGTTATTTGTAATATCATTTGCAGGTAGTAAGCTTACAGAAATCGGTGTATTCTCATGACTTTGTTGGAGCTAAAGCAATTTACATGAACCATGCATTTGTCCCATCTCATGTAAATGTGGTTCTCAGGGCACCATATCCCTTTTCTAAAGTGGTGTATTTGGAGATCAGTTCTCGTGGAAAGTGCTGTATCATTAAATATTAATTAAACCATTTACATTATGATAAATTAATAGCTGGTCGAGTTTAGTAAACAGTGATCTCTTCTACAGATACTTTAAAATAAATGTTTTAGTTCCCTTAGAAGTTATTGAATATTTTTTAATCCTTTGTCTTTTAATTTTCTTCCTTGATTTCCTTTCATTTCCAAACATACACAAATGTTACCTTCAAATGTTCAGTGCTGTTTTGGACTATAGACTATTCCAGTATTTCTGAAACCATTTGAAAATGTCCAGACCTATCTCCTCTTTATTGTTGCTAAAAATGTCTTCTGAATTGAAAGTAGGTTGAACTCTCTGGAAACACTTTTTTATGATTTTTCAGCTAGGCTCTGACTATGATAACCACTAAGATGCTTCCTGAAAATGTTCCCTTTTCTCCTCTTAGATTTATCTCTAGCAGGCACCCTTCCTCCACCAGAAGGTTACTGGGGCCTTCTCTCTTCTCTGCAGATCTCACACCCAAAGGTACCATCAAGGTTGAAACTCTCAGTGCCATGACACACATGGTTTGTTCACCTTAAAACTCTAAACTGGAACCATATGGTAGGGAGGAAATTGAAGTGTATGACATTTCCATCAAGCAGACCCCAGCTAGAATTACAACTGTTCTGACAGAATGGGCCCTGGTCTGGGTGAAGTCCTAAGCAATTAATCATAAAAAAAAGCACCCAAGAGACAGGCTTGTTTACTAGTGGATAGTATTTGAACCCACAGGACATTAAGTGCATGCTTCTCACATTAAAGTGATTGCTTGATAGGAAAAGAGGCAGAGGCTACCTTTTCAAAATGGATTCTGAGTGGTTAATACCTATGTAGCTGACCACTGTAGCTTGTCTTTACAGCAACTTGCTCTTCAAACAGTTGTCTATACTCACCCAAAAACTCAGACCTTTCCAAAGGGATCCTGAAATTACAAAAGTAGTCCCTATCCTGGATTGGAAAGAGGGAATTTTTTTTACTTTCTATTCCCAAATGCCCTGTCTGAGTTAAAGAAGAAAGCCCATTCTATTTTTGTTGCAGATTTTCAATGATACTAAAATATGAATGTATGATGAAGGCTCAATTGTGTATAAATTCTTTGGGGAAAATGTTTGTTGACATCAACAGGATTTTTTGCTTGAGTAAGGTCCGCAGGATTTGGTCTGATATGTGTCTTGAGGTTTTCTGCCTGAATTGTGCTGTGATGACAGCTACAGTGACAGCAGTAGCAGATCAAACTTTCTTTTTTTTTTTTTTTTTTTTTTAGCCTGTAAACCCAGTTCACACATGGGCATACTGGAAAGCCCACTTCCTACTCTAGACAGGTATATTTACATATGCAAAACAAAGTTTCAGTTGCCTTTAAGCAAGTAAATTAGCCTCTTATGTGTCTACTTGTGAACGCATGCCCCAGAATTAGCTAACGTGCCCTGAACACGGATTTTTACTATATTCAGAGGAAGTAATATCTTCAAAGGAAAATAAAGAAGAGACTTTTTGTTGACTTTGCTCTTATTCTATCTATTCCAGGAAAACTGACGACGTATTTCATTTATGAAAAGCTCCTTCGACTAGCTTAGCAATCAAGTTAGAGGCACCTCAATAGTAACATACTGCCTTTGTCATTTTTCATACCTTTCTATATTTTATGTACTGCACTGATATGGAGCCTTTCTTGAAGAGTTTTCTTTTGAATCACTAAATAGTTGAACAGACTGTCACTAGAAAATGCTTTGGAACTTTTATGAGCATACTTTTATTGTAAATATTCATTTACAGTGGAGCTATTTCAGTGCCAGAGCTTGAGAAACGCTGCCATGAAGATTCTTAGCTAGAATAATCTATAATTTGTTGGGTTTATTTAGTAAAACACTCCGTCACAGATGGCGAATTTTAGTCAAAATTAATACACATATAAGTACGTTGATTTCCAGTATTATTTTATCTTGTTTGCCTCTTCTGTGTGTTCATAAAATCTTTGAAAACCTTGGGCTTTATCACTGTCACTTAGAAAAAACACAATCATGGTATGAAATTAGTTTTCTCTCCCTCTGTCTGTGGGGATCTCGGTGCACTTCTAGCTAATATGCAAATAACTGTTTTCCTGCTTAACTTTTTCCCATCCTCGAAGACAGCAATAGCATGGCAGAAGTACATAATAGTTATTGTGGCCCAACCTGCATGCAGAGCTCTAGTGTGCTTCAGGCTCTACGTATGCCAGCCAAAACTGTACTCTGGCACGGCTTGCTTCCAACTGTTGCCTAAATTTCACTTCCCGGAGACACGAGGGTGTTTCTGGGGTGCAGTGCCACCCCCCTTGCTGCAGCAGGACTGCCTGCCTCTGGGCTGTGCCCGTCTCGGAGCCCATCCGCCTCGCTGCCCCAAGGAGCCAGCGCTAGGCCCCAGGCTTCAAAACTGGAGGTGTTGGCTTCCTTCGCTGCGAGCTTCCTTCTCTTCATTCGGTCTGAGGTGGTGACTGAAATTTATTAGCCTAAACTGGGCTGGGACTGATGAGATTTACAGTGATATATAGAAGAAACGCCGAGTCAGAGAAAAGGGATGAAAAATTGAAATGATAAAGTTGTATTGGTAGCTTGTTGAGGTAATTGAAATGCCTTGTTATGTTGCATTGTGATGGGTTCAAATAAAATATTGGTGCAATTTGTCTAGATCATGCTGGTAGCACACTACAGAATATATTCCTCTCTCCTAGTGTTAAGGACGTGTTCAATTTTTGGCTGTCAGCGTTGATCGTGGAGGGGCGAGATGAGAATAAAACTTCTCCTTACTGATGTGCTTGGCAGTTCAGCGTTGCTTGCACTGCGCTGCTTACAGCAGGTTGGTGAGCATTCTTCAAAGTGTGATTTCTGCAGAGAAGTCCAACACACACATTTTTGTGCCCTGGGAACCTTCCGTGCTCCAAATCCTGCTCGGGGAACCTTTACTGGCCGCGGTGCAGAGCGTCACCCCCAGAGCCACCACCCAGGACCAGGGGCACTGAGGGATGTCCCTACGCTCTGCTGAGGTGTGTCCAGCAGCTCTGTTCAGGGGATCCCTGGGCTATTTGGCTCTCAGCAGAACCAGAAGTCCAGAAGCAGGACGTGTGAAAAACAAGGAAAGAACACAGTTGATAAGATCCCTCTAAACCCTAAGGAAATTACTTAGAGGTTACTGTGTAGATTTCAGAAATGAGGTGGATTCCTGTAGCTCAAGCCAAGCACTCACTGAAAGTCTTGTCTTACCTGGGTCAGGAGGACAGACTGAGGACCCTGTCTGGCTAATCTTTCGTCATTCTCTATTCAGTCCTGAAGTCCACTCAGGAAGCATGGACTGCAAACCATGCCCTGCAGCAGCAGTGATCTCAAGGAATACAGAAATAAAAGACTGGTGGATTGCCTAATAACTCTTTATGTTGTCCGTGGAAGTAAGACACAGTAGTGACAGGGTGTAACTATTGCAAGTCCAAGGGATGTAACTGCTTTCTGGTGGACTACTCCTACCCCAGCTTAATACCCTGCTGCTGAAGATTGTTTTCCACAAGCTTCGACACCCGTACGCTACAATTTGATTACTTCATGTGGTCAGGAGAAGATTTTGAAGTGTGTTCCCAATACAGTAGTGAAAACATGTCAGACTGCTAATATTGTAGACGAGTGACCAGCTTCCCAGATAGGGAGTTTATAATTACATAAGTAGCAGCATTGTAATAGTCACAGTGATCTGAGACTGTAACAGAAGTTAAGTTTGTGAGGAGACATAATGCCTTCCATGAAGCAAGCTTGAATACCTAGGGGAAAAAAATAGATCAGCTTTTGCTCTGGGAAGGACTTGTGTGCCTGATCCATCTTTCCATTCTAATCAGTTGGTCTAATAGAAAATATTACCTATGTCTACAAACCTTGCCATGCAAATATATGTGACTTGAATCAATAAATAGATCTTCATTGCACAAGAAATAAGCATATGATAATTCGCTGCCAGAGACTTTGTCAGTAGTGACATGTAGGCTGCACACAAGATCTCTTTAAATATAAACTGTATTACAAGTATTTTGAAAAAAATTACTTTGTGTTTCAAAAAATATATATTTTTTATTGCTATGAATGGAACTTGTAATGTGCTTGTGCAATGGAATTCATCTTTCTCTGTAGTATCTTTCTCTGTCTCCATAATACCCCTCATTCTTTGCTTTGTGTTAAGGATATGTATTGACTTTGTAAAATCACTGTAGCAAGCTGTAAATGATGTATTCAAAGAAAAATCGCTGCCCAGTTCCCATAGAGAGAATATGAACAGCGCTGGGCAATCAGAGTTATGTTGCATTTTGTATTGTGACATGCAGTGCAATCAGGAAAAGCAGCCCAAGCACAGACGTCACTGACTTCTGACAATAGAAGTCTGTTCCTTTTAATATTCATACGGAGAGAGATTTGAGGTGGTTTTCCTTCTTCACCTTATTCCTTTCCCATTAGTCCCTGTCATTATGCATGGGGAGAAGACAATCCTTCATTACCTTCTCTCGCTGCAGACAAGGGTGTAGCTACCAATCGGTCAATTGCTTGTACACCAGCCAGTATACTACCCATGGCTTGTCCATAGTACATACACCGTACCCTGCGACAGATACACACAGCAAACAGTTCGGTCCTTGGTGCAGCTGGTGCAGCTACAGATACTCAGTTTTACTAAATAACTGGAAGACCAAAAATCTGCTCATGAGCATTGCATCAGAACTGCTGTTTGAGGAATGCTTTTAAAAGTAAATAAAGTAGTAATAATAAAGTTCCATGTATTTTAGATTTTAAAATTCCACATTCCACAAGATGCTGAATGCTACCTCCCTTCAAGGAGATGATAGACTAAAACAACTGAAGTGATGAACTGAAAATTAGGTTTAACAGGAGATTCAAGAGACAGGTAAAAGTGTTATTTTAAAGAGCAGAAGATAGTCCGAAACAGCTGTGCTGCCAAATGGCCAGGTTTGAGCATGTGTTTGAATAAAGTTGTCATTAACTAAGGTAAAAGGGAAAGTTGACTAAGATAGAAGGAATGTTGACTAAGAAGAAAGCCTTGTGTGATTTGCCTTACTCTCCATGAACACTATTAAATGACTGGGTGATGCAAATCAAGGAAAGAAGCAGAGAAAGGACACAGAGTTCTGAGGGAGGAGACCTCTAAAATGTTTGCTTGACAGTGTTAAGCTCAGGTAGCCCCCTAAAACAGATGAAAACTCAGGAGTGAGCTATGCCTGGGGAGACTAATCACAGGTTACCTGGAAGACAAGGAGAGTGGAGGCAAGCCAAAAGGCATGGGACAGAGCAATTCAGGTTGTGGAGCCTGCCGAATGACCAAGTGCATCAACAGATATGTGTGTTTGCTTCAGCTGTGCTGCAATCATTTTAAGCTCCCTGCTGGATTTCGTGTGCATGCAGACTTTTTAAACAGGCTGTAGCGTTCAGGAGTTTCACCGTTGTGGCATGTGACATTTGGGGCTTTCACAGCTAGAAGCAGAACTGGTATTCTCACCCATGAACCTGACAATTGAAAGCTGTTCTATTACTGGTTTAGTGAAATTTTATGAAAGTGGATGCAGTTTTATGACTGTGTACTTCTTTCACCATTCCTGCTGTAATAGATGTGTTGTCTCTGTACGTCACTTCCTCAGCAGTGAGCAGTTTTGTTTCATTGCTTTGGAACCTTCTTGCTTTTGGGTGACAGCCTCATTTTATCACTTGGTATACACAATCCTTTTTTGTTGATGTTCACTTTTTGCCTTCCTCAAAAAGGCTCTGTAGCACCCTTACACTTTGTTGCCCTTGCAAAATCATGATTTACTGGACAATAAAAATCAATGCAATTTAGGTCAAGATTAACCACAAATGCAAACCAACAGTTAAATGAGTACCCAGTATTTGAAAAAGTCATAAAAGTGCAACAAAACCTACATCCAGTCAAGTGCTCCAACCTTTTGTGGTGTGAGTATCTGGTTCTAGTATTTCTAAAGAACGAGTTTCCTGTTAGTGATACCACCTGCAAAGTAATACCACAACACAGCCCACATCTGCAAAACTTAAAAAATGTCTTTTGTCGGAAGAGTCATGAACAGAGTTGGATAAAGTGAGGCAGGGATGTAAGTGAGACAGAAACACAAAAGCTGTTGTATGACATAAAATGACAACACAAAAGTTGAAAATAGTTGTTTTTCAGCTTTCTTCTCTATCGTTTCTTCAGCTCTGTCATTTAGGTTACTTGTAACCCACTCCTGATTTCAGTCCTGCAAGACAGACAACTATATGAACCCGTAAGCAATATTCATGTAAAATGCTGCTGCGTCCAAGTTTTCCTTGTAGGGGAACAATGTAAATAGCTTGCAGCATACAAAATTCTCTTGTTCAAACAGTGATAGCAAAATGTTTCTTTCATCTCTCCGAAAGCCTCTAAATTTTAAAACTACTCAGCATGCTGCATTCTTTAGTATTTTTTACTCTGTTTTGCATGGTTTTAGCATTATGTGTAATATGGTGGCAGGGAGAACATCAAGTGTTGGAGAAAAAATATTCAGTCCTTTCATGTAAGGACATTTAACCGCAGCTACGCTTAATAAAATAATCTATATTCAGGAACTGATTTTTATGGTTCATGTAAGGTTTGAGAGCTCGGGTCAGTTTTTTAATTTAAAATTGCATTTTTTTGTATAATTTTTTTTTTGAGGAAAAGAGGTGGCATATATTCACCCACCTGTTCTGTACATAATACGTGCATTCTGCACGAGAACGTTTTAAACCTTCTCTCCTTTTTTTCCTGAAAAAGCCAGGTGGTTGATATCACGCAAATAATACTGAGACAGGTGAGTTGACGGACATATTTTATGCAATGTACTCTCAATTCTGATTTCAGAGGCGTGTGAGAGCACTCTTCGGTTTGCATGACTCAGCCCTGTACTAGAGGGGAGCACAAGACATCCAGTGAGAAATGTAAGTTCCTCCTCTTATTTTACTGTACATCACACAACAGCTCTTAGAAAAGATAGTCACAGTCACTAAAACGTAAGGAAGACAACACGCAAGGGAGAAATTAGAGTATTCAGCCACACCTGTTAGAGTAAAACACAGTGTTTGGATAATCCATTCTGCTGTATATGTGAAACCGAGGAGCTCATGTATTAAATGTGTGTTATTTTTTCCAGTGCTCACACTGTATATTATAAAATTCTCCTGAGTTTTCTGTGTCATATATATGAGTGCTGCATTATGTACTGTATATTAATCCTAAATTATAACCTTTAACAATAGAGAGTATCTCCATTTATTTTCATGGTGCTGTGGCATATGCAGTAATCAAAGAGCATTCACTGCAGCCTCCATTCCATTAAATCTGTCATATGTGTTTTATTCTGATTTTTTTTCCCCTTACTGCAGTCCTACTTGTGGGAAAAAAAGCAAACTCACAGACTACACTCAAACTGAGATGCAAACTTTTCAAAGAAGTGGCATCTGTTTACCCTTTTAAATTAAAAGCAGACATATCCTGAATGTACTATATTGAAGTACAGAAATAGAGATGTGTATATACTCTGCAAGAAATAACGTATTGTGAATAAAATCCTAGCCTGGAAAAATTTACACATTGATTCAATAGCCAGCTGGATTCTAGCAAGAGGTCATTTCTCCTGTAATCAGAATCCCAACAGTCATGGTGTGTACTGATAACAAGAGAGCCAATCCTGCCTCCTTGGACTCTTACACTAAAATCGAGTCCAGAGATGAACATGCAATAGAGGAAACGGGGAAGACATCGTGTTGCTTCCCAACATATCAAAGTATTCATTTATCACAGCTGTAATTCATCATTTGGGGCACCATGCCAGGGTCCAAACTTCCAACAACTTCTCTCAAGAGATTTGCCTGCTCTTTTTCTTTTGTAATGCTGAAACGACAAAGTTGTGGTCAATATGAAAAATGCAGGGCCAGAAACTAGCCAGGGTGACCTTAGTCCTGCAAATAATCATTAGTGCAAATCTGGAGGGTGGAAAAAAAAAAAAGCAAAAAAAATCTTGACCATATAATCTGAATCTTCATCTCAAGATCTAATTGCTGAGGGACTGGCAGCGTCCCAAGGAATTGATAATGAGATTTAGAGTCTCCCACTGCCAGTCTCCAGCTTGGCTGCAGACTGCAGGGGCACCGCTCTGCTCCCAGCCTGGCAGAGGTGCTTCAGACCTCCCAGTTCAGCTGGGAGGGGAACGGGCTCTGCACTGGTAGTGACACGAAGTTATTGCCACGGGGAGCTGTTACAGGCATGATAACCTCCTCGTAACCCAGGTGGAGGATTTTCCATCTCACGTACACACGTCGGTGGGGTTGGGGTTGGCACAAGTTTGCTCCTTTTCCATTTCATCTGTGGAAAGATGAGGGCTCGTGCAGGGCCGCGTGGGCAATGTCTGCCCTCCTCCTCTCTTCAGGTCGATTTTGGGGCAGGTGAGTAGCAGAAAGGATGCCTCGTCCTGCTGCTGCCATTGCGGCTGTCGTTCCGTGGGTAGAGTATTTCAGCGCGTCTGGCAGCTTTTATGAACACTAAAATGATCTTTAAAAGTGGATGTAAAGCCCCTTTACTATTTGGTTGTTTTTCCAAAGTATTACACAAACCCTCCAGGAAAGCGTACTGTTTACCCTCATAAAAGTAGCTCTGACATTAGTCCGGGGACGTTTATTAACTAAAAGTGAGCCTTCGATAGAAAATCACCCCCCTCCCCTGCCCTGAAAGGAAGCAAAGCCCCCCCCCTTCCCCATTAATCCCCCCGCAGCACTTGGAGCCCCCCAAGACTCAGCCCCTGGGGGGGGAAAAATGGGCAGGAGGGGGGTTCCGGGGGCGAGCACCGCTCGCGTCCCGCAGGTCCCCGCGGCTGCAGCAGGGATCGCGCGCAAGCCCCGCGCAGCCCCGGAGGCGGGGGCGGGCGGCGCTGCGCGGTGGGAGCGGCGGGGGGCGGCGGCGAGAGGGCGCAGCCGGCGGAGGAGAGGAGGGGAGGGAGAGGGAAGGGAGAGGGGAGAGGAGGGAGAGGGAGAGAGGAGGGGAGAGGAGAGGGAAGGAAGGGAAGGGAGAGAGGAGGGAGGGAGCGGAGCGCAGCCCCGTCGCCGGGAAGGCAGCCGGAGCTCCTGCGCGCAGCAAGGTAACGCGTCCTGCCCTTCGGGGAGTTTCTGCTCTGCTTTTCCCCTTCCTTCCCTCTGTCCTCCCCCTTTATCTTGTCTTTTTTTCCCTTTTTTGCTCTTCATTTTTTCTTCTCATTTTCTTTTTCCTTATTTTCATTTTTTTAACCTTTTTCTTTTTCTCTTTTTCCCTTTTCTCTGTTTCCCCTTTTCTCTTTTCTCACCTTTTTACATTTTTCCAATTTTTCTTTTTTTTTCCTCTTTACCTTTTTTTTTCTTTTCTATTTTCCCTTTTCTCCCCTTTTCTATTTTTTTTTTTTTTTTCTTTTCCTTTTTCTTCCCCCCCCCTTTTTCCTTTTCTCTTTTCCTCTTATTTTTTTCTCTTTCTTCTTTTTTTTCTTTTCTCTTTCCCCTTTTTTCCTTTTCTCTTCCCCCTTTTTTCCTTTTCTTCCCCCCCCCCGTTTTTTCATTTTCTCATTTTTTCATTTTCCTCCTTTTTTCCCCTTTTCTCTTTTCCCCTTTTTTTCCCTTTCTTGTCCCTCCTTTTTTTTTCCGTTTCTCTTTCCCCCTTCTCTTTTCTCTTCCATTTCCCACTTTTTTTTTTTTACATTTTCTCTTTTCCCCCTTTTTCCCTTTTTCCCTTTTCTCCCCTTTTTTCCCCTTTTCTTTTTCCCCTTCTTTTTTCTCTTTTTCACTTTTTTTTCTTTTCATTTTTTTTTTCTTTTCCTTTTTTTTTTTCCCCCTCCTCCCATCCCCTTCTTTCCCTCAGCCGCTATCCGAGAGCCAGGATGAAGCCGGCGGGGAGGGCAAGGACCAGGGGAGGGGGCCGGAGCAAAGCGCACGGGGACTTTGCTCGGGACGATCCCTCCCGGCTCGGAGGGGCCGGAGCGGCTCCCTCCAACTTTCCGGGGCACGGCTCACCCCTGGGGGGCTGCAGGAGAAGGGGCGGCTGTGGGGATGGGGGTGCTAACCCTTTCCTCACTCCCGAGGGAGAAGCGGGGCCCCCCCGGGGGTCTCCGGGAGCGGGACGGAGGGGGACAAATGGTAAAAGATACGGAAGGAAGAGACCCAGTGGCTGGGACATAAATCAGGCGGAGTATATGGGCAGTCGGTGAGAATAGGTCTTTTCACCCTTAAAAAAAAAATAGCCACTTTGGAAGAGAAAAAGGAGGCTGATTATTGGCATCCAGAGCCGAAACCCAGGCAGCTGATGCTGAGGGGAGCCAAAGGGAGCAGTTCTTCTCGGTTTAAAAACAGCAAGACAGTCTCTGCCAAAGATTGCTGTAAACACTGAATAAAGATTTCATTGTGGCTTGGTGTGACTGGAATAATTAGGCACTTAATTGTTCATTCTGATCTTAAAGTGCAGTAATCAGTAGTGCACAGTAGGAAAAATACGGGGGAAAGGGAGCAAAAAATAGCAAATGGAAAATGATAGGAAAATATATCACTTTTTCCTCTTCCGCAGGTTTGTTTTTTTTTTTTTTTTTCTTTTTTCTTTTTGGGACTGGGAGCACGTGGGTCCCGGTCTATTTAGAGAGAGAACACCTTTCTAAAGTAATTGTGCTTTTGCTGCCAGTGTGTCAACATCATTTTGGGCTGGACAAAATCAAATTATGGGACTTAAAGAAATCCCATTTTATGGAAGTGAAATCTGAAGATGCCTGGAGAATGAACATCTTAACTAGACTGACTAATACCAATTAATGCATTTTACTTATTTGTACACTTTATTGCCAACTCAGCAGGGATGAAAGCTAATGGTGCCAGCTTTTGTGCTGCTCCAAGACATTTTTCAAGCAGGCACACAAGGTTTTATTGGTAAACTGTTTTGAGTTTTTAACACTGTAATTGTGTCCCCGTTCAAATCAAGTTCCTTGAAGCAGTGACTCTTTCATGGTAATCTAATGAAATGATCTCCTGTTACACTGTGTTAGCTACTCCCTGTGACACAGCAGGAAAACGCAACCTGTGCGTGGTTGTA
This sequence comes from Anser cygnoides, assembly GCF_040182565.1. NCBI lineage: Eukaryota > Metazoa > Chordata > Aves > Anseriformes > Anatidae > Anser > Anser cygnoides. Next base: position 82,032,114 of record NC_089874.1, read on the forward strand.
CCAGAGGAGGTTGTAAGTTGTCAAGCAAGACGCGCTTACAAGCACTGGGATATGACTTGCTGGTATTAACTGAAAGATGGCACCATAGGCAAAAAATTTTGTTTTCTTTCCTGTATAGCATCCTTTTCCATACATACTTGTGTGTGGTAGGGAAACATCATAGTGGATTAATAATCAGGAAGGGTGGAAGAATGCTGTGTTTAAAACAAAGAAAACTTCCAGAAGAAGTCTGTAGCCATTTGAGCAAAAAGAGTGTTTTAAAGTCTAACTGTAAAGGGGACATCCTTCATATGACTTACCTGACTTCAGAGAAGTTATATGAAAGATTCATTTCACTCAGAGACATCCATGTAGCCTGCCCATCTGCTGTATAAATAAATAAATAAATGGGCTGGAATTGAGCAAGGTGTACAGAGAAATTCAGTGAAGTATAATTTTCTGTCACTGCCCATGCAGAAAAACAGAAAGGGAGTTTTCATTCAACTTTGAAAAGTACAGCGATTTGCTATATCTTGTTGACAGGTTTGTTGGAGATTTTGGTCTGCACCTTGGGAGATTTTTGTGGGAATAAATGTGGAGAAAACACAAAGAGTTCTGCCAGTCCAACAGGATATAACTAACACAAAACACTGTAGTCTTTGCTCAGGTCACAGAGTGTAGGACAACAAGGACAGCATGGTGTCTCCAGAGTTTTATCCAACGTGATGGTAAAAAAAAAAAAATCATAACATCTAGGTATGTAAGTGCCACAGTTAAAATCTGCTTTACTCACATTTTTGTTAAGTTGTTGAATGTACTTTGTCCTACCACAGTGATACTTGGTATTCTGTCTAGGAAGAGTATTCCTGATTTAAAGGCAAGCTGTGTCAAAAGAAAGTCTTCCAGGCATTTTGCTTAGTAGTAAAGTCTAGAGGAGGATATTGCCAACTTTATTTGCACCTGTCCAGTCCAAGAGCCTAAGAATGTTCTCTTTTTCTTAAAGAAGTTCAAGAAGTGGAGTGATCAAGTTATCGCATAAGAGACCCTGCTCAAGCTTCTGCTAGTGATGTTCTGACAGAGAATGTTTCTAAAAATCTGCATAGTGTTTCCCTTACACAAATACCACGTTAAATTTGAGAATAATTTGCAGACCAGAAACAAGATTTTGAGAGGAGTCCAGAGTGTTTTTTCCTGTGTTCCCAAACATAAAATTTACCAAATGGCTCCTCATTTCTATAATAAAATGCATTGAAAACACACTTTGGGTACTACAGTAAGTTCAGGAAGAGGTCTTTCTTGCATTCTTACAGCATGGTTAGCAAAATGTGCAGAGGATTATATGCTGTTATTCAAGGAAACCATTTACTATTGAATTGTAGTCAAATACTGGATACCATCTTATACCTAAAAGTTGTTTGAAATGCATAGTACATCTTCATAATAAAATTGCATTGTCACAGACATAATTGTTATTCATAATAAGTAGTCTCACAAACAGATTCCATCCCTGTAAGTATTGAATCTCAGTCAGGCCAATTATGACTAAATTACTGCATGTTCTCTGCTGTATCAACTAATTAAAGGGTAATTAATAAAAAGATAATTTCATTCCATGGTAATGTCTACATCTGGTTGTCATAGCAGAGTTTGTTTGACATATGGTTAAATGGTCAGATAATACATTGTATGAATGCAACATTTGCACAGAACACCTGGCAAGCCAGAGGAATTTTAACCCTTAAGACATTAATTTCAAGGATCTATGTCAAGGTACTATTAGATTTGCCTGCTCATTCTCTTCACCTGCTTGTCTTATGCATTTAAGAAAATTTAGTTCTCCGAGTTATTTAAGTGAGAAACTCTCTTGGAATAGGGGAAGAGTGGGAAGGGAACTTGGGATGTTAGATTGGAAATGAAAGATAAAATAGCGCTGACTTGTCATTGTGGGAAGTAAACTAGGTGGGTATTAATCCATTTCTGAGAGGAGACTCCATTGGTCCCCCTAGTACTGGGAGGTTCCCCTTTAAGGAAAATCAGGCTGGAATTAGAGCTGAGACAAAATTATCTTCTTTTTTTTTTTTTTTTTTTTTTTCTACATAGAAATGTATGCTGGTATAAAGGCTGAGGTTGTGGTCACAACAGCATGGAAAAATCTGCATTGCAGCCTTCCCACACTGTACCTGTCATCTGTAGATAAAACAAAACTTAGCTCCCAAAGGACAGTAACCATAAAAGTCACACACCCTAAGTAAATGAAACAACCTTTTACCAAGTCAACAGGTGATACAAATAAACAGTGCTATTATAGATACCTATGTTCAAGATAATATAATCTGAAATATCAGTGGTTGAAATTTTCAGGGCAGTCCATGCATATTATTTTATATGTAGGCTTTTTAGCCCCAACATTGCCATGAAAAATTACAACCACTGCTGTTTCAAAGTATGGAAAAGAGTTCATTTCTGTCCTTTAAAAGCACAAACTGTCAGTTATGACACTTTAACATGGGTTAAATTACAATTACAGTTTCTTATCTGTACTGGGTCAAGCTGGATCTCTCATACAACTCAGGATGAGAAATGAAGTAGCAGGCATAATGTTTTCCTTCTCTTTAGGGGAAGAAAAAAAAGACACAAAAAGAGCAAAATAACTAGTGCTTTTTCACCAATTGAGCAAAGCAAGAAGGATGCAATAAACTGCAGGAAGACATGAAAGTCTGTCTTTTCCCATGCAAGCAGTCCAAAAGGAACAGTTCCCTCAGTGAATAGTCAGGGTCGCTCATCACCTCGTGCGGTCAGGTGCAGAGTTTGGCCAGTGATACTTATAAAGCGCTGTTTGTCTGTCTCTGTGAGAGTCTGAGTCCTGTTTCTTGAGAGTTTCCAAGTGCACGGATCTATCTCATTTTCATTCTACCCATGGAACTCATTAACACCTGGAAAATCTTTTATAGCATTTAACTGCATCAGATGCACTGTCCGGCACATGTTGTCTTAATAGGGCTTTCACTGTGGTATTGTCAAAGAACCCTTATGTCACAGCTGGGAACATGAATCTGTCATGTCAGTACTGTACCTTGTTTTAGACAGGAATAGCGTGTGAGCGTGTTTTATGGAGGAGCCAAACAAGCCCATGTACTGCATTAGTGGGGAAGAATGTGAAGCTTGTTCTCCTAAATAAAGATTCAGGCTGGTGGTAGTGGAGTACTTTGTACCATTTAAACACTGCTGCCTCTAAGGCATTGTACTGAAGGAAAGGGAAGTTTGAGGCAAGCAAGACATGTCGTAGTCTTTTAGTGGTGTAACGCTGCTAGTTAATGGGATGTCATCATTTACATTTCTTTAGGAAAAAATTGCCAGAGGTTTCTAATTCAGCAGTAGCAACTTGCTTGAAACTGGAAGTTGATATGAAAGTCCTCACCATGGGAATATTTGTTTTTTTAATACAAGTTTGATTTAACTATATTTGGCAATGTAAGAAGGGGAAGAGAAGTAAATGTTTTCTAATTCCATATGCTTTTTGTGCCTATTAAATCACTGTAAAAACCAATTTTAAATAGACTACTTTGTAGCTCTTTAATCAGAATGCCTTGGGTAATTAAAAAAGGATAGAACTGTGAAGACTGACTGCAGTACATGTGTAAAACCTACTTTTTCACAGGAATTTTTAACATAGTTACATACATTTCATCTGAAAATTAAACACTTAAAATTCACCAGTTCTGACACTACCAAGCTTGTCGTGATAATATTCCAAAAGGTAAAGCCCCCCCACTTTGAAAAATATTTGCAGACTTGAGAAACCATAATTGATGTGGAAGAATTAGCTTGGGTCCTCATTTAAAGAATTTATGGATGTAAGGAGCATTTTATGCAGTCACAGGGGGTTCCGTCTTTTAAACTACTTGTTTTACTTTGAAAGCATAAGTATAGTTCACATGCTAAGAAATATGTTAAAGGGATTTCAGATACTAAAGGTGAAGGTACAATGTCAAATGCATTCTGTATATTTGAAATGTTTGTCTCTGTTGTTTTTGTAATAGCTCTTCAAAAAAGTCTGAGTATGCAGGGGTTGATACCCCAGACCCTAACCAGTCCAAACTTAGACTGGAATCAGCAAAACACCATAGTCTTCAGGTTACAGGACCGCCTTCTGAATTCCTCTCTTGAATTTCTCTTTTTTTTTACCATTTGGATTAGGGACTCCTCCTTTTTCTAATGGTGACAGCACTGAAGTGCTCTTGGTTAGGTCTGTGCCATTAGTTCATGTCCACGTCCTCACCAAGGAGGGAAGGAACAGGGCTCGTTTGGGCTGCTGTGGGGCCACTGGGAACCACATGCGGACTTGTTTCTGAGAAGGGCCTTCCTTCAAATTATTTCACTTTTCTCAGAAGGACAGAAGCCCTTCATGCTTCTGAACTTCTCTGTAGATAGATACCTGATGGGAGCAAGCTCAGCAGGCACTCAGCAAACTGTCTAGGGTTTGTCCTGCTGAAGTATGCAGCACCCAACAACATAGCCCAAGAGGTCCTGACAGCTTTCAGATTGACAGCACAGTGGGGCTGAATTGTTCTACATGATTCCGTTAAGTCTACTACAGAAACAAATCGAAGGTAAAGAATTAGTGTATACAATTAACCTTTCTTCATACCTAGGTATTGTGACACATGCCTAAGATCCCTCGCAATATGCAACTTTGTTACAGAGAAGCAAGTTAAAGATTGAGTGAAAGACTTAACTATAAATCTCCTTGCTTGTGTGAGTTTAATTTAGAATTGCAGTCATGATGTAAAGCAAGTTAAAATAGCGGTAGTAGATCACTACTTGGCAAACCTGTTAAGAAGAATATAGGTACCTCACTAGGTTATTATATATGGAGTGTCTTTCGTGTGCTTAGCCCATTGCTGAAATTAGCCTATTCTGTAATTGCAAGATACATTTGAAAAGGAGAGAGGTGATTTAACAGGTGAAGTTCCACCTGAGTGGTGAGAATTAGGAGACAAACTTACAGAAAAGAGAGCTCCTAAATGGTTTAAAAGTGCTTCCTTGCAGAAAATTTAAAGTTTTGTCCCAAGCGTCCCCCAATCCAAATATAATCTAGAGGATATTAACCAACCGTTCAAGTATATATTACTTATTGCTTGACTTAAGGCCTTGCTTCTCAAGAAAAATATGTTTTTAAGGAACAGAGTAAAGGAATAAGAGAGAAATCAGGGTGGCTGATAAAGGACGTGTGAAGCTACTTAGGGTAGAAAAATGCCTCCTCAGAAAGGAGGGTTTGGGGGGAGCATGGATCAGTGGTGCATGTCTATTTTAGTTAGCCACTCAGTTTCTTTTAGTGTCCAAGGAAGGCAGCATGCATCTACCACTACTGTGTCTCTTGACAGGACCCACTACACTTGCCTCTTTGGTTTGTGCTTCCCATGTGGATTTGCTTTACTTACGTGTTTCCTTCAGAAAGTGTTGCAGAGATGGGCAAGCACCACGCAAGCAATTAGAGGTGCCTACTCCTCATGAACATGTCTTGCTAAGGCAAGGGGGAATGAACACTGGCTGGTAAATTTATTGTAATGGCAAGCTTGCTCCCAAACATCCTCTCTTCTGGGCACCCCATGGACACCCAAGTGGGTTCTTGTCAAGTAACTAGAATGCATTCTTGATAGTGGCAACAGGAAGAGCTCCTAGACCACTGGAAAGACATCAGTGAACTACTGACATTATCAGACTAGTGCCCCTGGCCCACAGCCCTGCACACCTTACATCCCTTCAGCCCTCCTTGGGAGGAAGGGCCATGAGGAGCAGACAAATAGCCCTGGTAGGAGAAGCTCCACACTAAGCACTTGTAGTGGAGGAGGCGCATAGGCACGGTGCTTTAAGGAAGAGCTGAAATCAGCTTTCATGCAGATGACAAGAGAGGATCTGTCAAAGCAGGCTTTAAGAGGACAGAGAGCATGTTGAGAGAAAATGATAATAGCAACAAAACCTTGCAGAGACTGAACAGAGGATGAAGCTGCAGGAGAGCAAGAAAATGGAGGATTTGAATAGAGAGGTAGAGCAAAAGAAATGACAAATGTCTTAATAAAATAACAGAGACAAAAAAGGACAGATTGGATCAGTGGCGGAAATAGAATTTGGCTGAGGCTTGGAGAGCGACCAATACAAAAGAAACACAAATAACTTTTGCAGGCTTGTGAACAAGCATGGCAGAAAGCAGAGCAGTGTGTGGTAAAAGGAGAGATTGGAGGAACAGCTCCTAGATCCCACAAGAAGTCTCTAGGGTGAGTACTGGATATTGGAAGTGTTTTATAAGAAAATCGGTTCCTAATTTTGCATGTGGAGTTTCGGGTAATTGCTCATCAATAAGCCAAGAGAAAGGTATTTGTCACTGGAGTGTCTTAGATGCTAGGGTTATATACCTTAGAGCTGGAGCCACTATATAGGCATTCTGGACTGAGGTGAGGCTAAGCTTTTCTTGGTAGTCTAGACTTCGGAAAAGTTAATCCTAATTAGGCTGAGTTCAGAGGCACTGCTAAGGGCACGGTGGAACCGTGCTCTATCAAGTATGCTGTGGTTGAGGTGGGCTAATTGTTATGGCTCACGTACATGGTACATCTCAACATGAATGCAAGGACTAAGGAATGAGATGTTAGGCTCAAACTTGTAGAGGAGATAATGACCCCCCCCACCAAAACAAACAAACCAACCAAAAAAACTATAAAACCAGCAGCTCGGTTTTTAGTTTCTACCTATCTGTTTTCTTGCCTGTTTGCCCCATGCTACTCTTCAAGTACCTTCTCACTTGCTGTCATGCTGTTCTGGGGCAGTAGGAGGAGCTCACATTGAAACTCATTTATGTTATGATGCCTGTTAAACACTTGACTATTAGTAAGGCAGTGAATGAACCATGGTTAGCAGTAGTGATACCTTGCAAGACTATTAACTGTTCATTATTAACTAGTCCCTATCTTCATCACATTCTTTTCTCACCTTTGGGTTCTCCAAAGGACCCACTGTTCACTGGAGTTGAGCTCCGCTGCATTATGCATTATGTAGAATAAATATATATAATGATGTGTGACAGCTAGGCACTTATTTTTTAATAGAAATTCCCAACCTTGAAAAACTAATTTTGTTTAAAATCTGTTGCTAATTTTATCTCTTTGGTTATGAGGTCCTTATTTAATTGAAACCTCAGTAATTATATCAAAATAACTTGCAGAGTGTGCTACTTGTTTTATTCTTCACGTGCTAATTTAATAAAGCATCAGTAAAATGGTCTTAGATAACAATTTGAAATATTTTATCCTCTTGTTCTTATTCTTTTCTAAGATATGAGTGCTTCAGTGTTAATATGTGTGCAGTGGGCAAAACATGATTGCCTCAGGAGTGCGTGGCTAAGCTTTTTGAAGCTACTTTCAGATCTGGACTCTATATTCCTATTACTTTTAATAATCACTGAGTATCAAAATTCCACAAGTAGCTACTGCTACCTACCAAATTGTCCTCAGAGAATTGGTGGACCAAAGCTGTTTTTATTCTGAGATAAATTACCTTCTTCCTCTCCCCCGGAACTCACCAAGTTATTTATTGAAGAAACAATTATCAAATGTCATAACATATTTGACTTACTAGCTGTAAATATCCAATCTATCAGCCATTATCTGCATTTAAACTTTTCTTAGGTCTGTCTTTTTAGACACTATAAAGAAGGGACTGAACTGATTAATTTCCAGTTTAAAATATCATCCTGTGCAGGATGATTGTTTTCAAGGGAGACCCCGTGCATTGCAGAGCTCCAGGAGAGTTAGAAGAAAGTCTGTTTTCTCATATGTCAGTGATTGGTGTCATCTCTGGCTGAAGAGATAGCTTCGGTTCTACATGCTCACAGGCTACTCAGACACATGTCTGAAATCATTGCTTTGATGAACTTCTTTCTATGATAATTTACTCATCAGGGTACCATTTCACAATGTCAAACTGTTACTTGAAGAACATTTACATGACGTAGTGAAGTAGAATACAAATTAGAGCAATATTTTATACAGAGATCTTTCTTTTCTGATTTGCTTTACTGCATAGATAGAGACCACTTGAAAAGCATCCCCCTGCTGCATAACCCCACTGCTGATGGTAACTTCAGAAATAATCATACAGTTCTCCTTTAACGGTCTGCTAGCAATCTCTGTAAGGATAAGAAGCACAGAGTAATGTAATGCTGAATAATCTGAATGTTCAGCATTGGAAAAATCTCTCTGTCATCAATGAAAAAAGGTAGAAACTGTTTTTCTTGAAGGCTCTATACTAGATGAAAGTATTTAGAACAGAGATAATATCAGTAAACTGCAAAGGAGGATACATTTGAAAGTTCTAGCCATATTGACCAATAAACAATTTATGGAAAGAGCACAAACAAACCGTTAGAATATTTTAAGACTGTAGCTTCTGACAAGTATACTTTATTTATGACTTTGCAGTACAATCTCTTCCAGTAATGTTTACAGGATGTAAAAAAAAAAGAGGGAGAGGGGAAAGAGGCAGACACCAACCATACCCAGTGTTTTATGCTCTTGTCCCCAGCCACGTGTGGAGTATTGTCAACGTCCATGAGATAACCTCAATATTCCTGTCTCACAAACCGCTGGAGCTAGAAGAATCACAGACGTGACATATTAAATTTTTAAAGAAAATGAAAGGAAGGAATGGTGCTGCCCCATCTGAAACTTGTACAATACTGGCGCCAATAAATGAGAACCTCAAGCAGAGGCATTTGAGGCTGGGGGGGAAAAGGAGGCTGGGAGAGAGGAGGTGCGAGAAGGCTCAAGCCTTTGCATATCTTCTGCCACTGCTGGACACCCTATTAGCAAAGCCAGTTCACTCTCTGATGACATTATATATCTAGGTAAATGCAGTGTTTGAGTTTGGCTCTGAATCTCCTGAAAACAACAGGGATTTTGGTTGCTTTTGTCTACACAGTGGATCTGGGAGCTTGAGGAAATACATGGGTTTTAGGTTTCTGAGACTGAAGCACCAGGCAAAGGTAAAACTTTTATTAGTAGCTCTAATATGTGCTTTAGAGGCGCCTACAGGTGCTGTGTGTGATGCAGACCCCTGTGCTGTGCAAACACATAGGAAATAGCACTGTATTGAAGTGCTTGCAAGCCAAATATCAGAGCTGGGAGATCACAGTTTGGTTCTGCCAAAGCTTAGATTTCATAATCACCATGTTTTAGAAAGAAACCAAAGCCCTTAGAAAATGTACAGACAAAAAAGTTGTCAGAGCCTTCACATTTAGGAATGAATAGGTCAAGATTTTTGATTTGTGTCTCTAAGAAGGACACAAGAAATAGCCCTGATGTGAGAAATCTTTCCTTGGGAAATGTTGAAGTTGATATGTTTCTGCTGCAAAATAAATAAATAAATAAATAAATATTGCTTTATTTAATTGAAGGAGAATTTATCTAGAAAATACAGATGTTGCTGAACATCTTCCTCCTGCCAACCTAGGCCAGAGTTTCTGAGTCATGGGTTACAAACCCTAGAGTCAGGGGGATGGCAGCACTCTTTGCTTTGGGGACCCACAAAAAATGCCCTGTGCACAAGGCTCTAAGGGGGGCGGTGTAACCCCTCTTGCAACAGGCGTCTCTTTGGACATCTTGTCATATATGGTAGGGACAAGGCCACGGCATCGCACCATAGCCAAAGACATCTTCCGCCAGCCAAGCACCATTTCCTGGGGCAGGGCAGCTTCCAGCCCACCGCTGGAGAAATGCTGATGGGGAAGGCGTCATGTAGGGATAAACACATCAGGAAGACCTTCACAATATCTTTAAGATGACTGGGAAGAACATTCTGCTTTAAAAGAAACTTTGACAATGTTGGTTAACTGGGCAAGTGTGCCTCTAACAAACCTATCAAGCTTGATAAATGGTTCTCTATTAATATCCTAATTTTCCTGTATCTGATGAGCAGCTTTCAGAGTTCAGAGGCAGAAAAAAGACGGCTTGAAAGATGGCTCTTACACGAAGCTAATTGCATGCAGGGTTTTCAGAAATACTAGGTCAGTTCCTATTCAAAAGTTGGGTGCCTGTACTTTTTAGTGGCAACACAATTAATTCTTCTGGACTTGAGGAAAAAAAGGAGTACTTTGATTTTTTACTGGTTAATGTACTGTCACGTCTTACTTCAAATAACGTTTTTAGGTTTTAAGATATTCCACAAAGGAAGGCATATCATTTCAAAGATGAAGGTTTGTATAAAACAATTCCAACAAAATTGATTGTATTATAGGCACTATGTTTATATGACTTTTGTAAAATACTGCTTTTTTAATGCTAATATTTCAGCAGTAGAAAGAAATATTGCAGTTGAATTCTCTTCTGGACACATACATAAAAATACCATTTACACCAGTAGAGCATTGAAAGCAATGTGATTTAAGTGGGGACAGATCTAGCCCCACAGGCCAAATTCTAGTTTCAGTTACACCCTATCTATCTTAAAGATCTGGGATTTACTGTCTCAGGACAGACTGGTGGTCTAATAGCTCTGGCGTCTTGTCTGGAAAAATGACCCATGTCAGATATTTCAAAGAAAGATGTAAAAGATCTTAACAGTGTGGCGTGTCTCTATGTTATTATGCTTTAATAGACCAGTGCAAGTTTACTGTTTTCAGTGGTGTTATAATGGTTAAATTAGAATCAAGTTTCACTCAAAGAGGATCTGAATTTAGTTCACAACAAGCAACTGATTTCTGCTTGATTGATGATCTGTTTTTTTTTGTTTGTTTGTTTTTGGTTTTTTACTTATTATTATTATTTTATTTTAACTAGTTTACTGATATTGTTGTGGTACTGTGATGACCCCTTTGGCTCAGGGGTTCTATCCATCATAGCAGACCTTGTACAGACTCCTGATGAGGTCTGTGCCTTATTAGGAGGCTTATAGGAAGGCTTTTATTCCCAGTGTGCTTCTTGATGCCCAAGTGTAAAATAATTTTTAAACCAACGCTATTATAAAAAGAATGATGCAAAAGGTTGCTTATAAACAGTACTTTAAAAACTTGCTGTTCTGAAGAAAGATTAATCTGAAAAGGTTTTCAAAGTTGTTCTTTAGCTAGACATCACACTGAGACACTAGCTTTATAGTAGTGTCCTTACCAGTTATTCTGCCTTGATAGTCCCACTCAAAGGATTCAAAAGGCAAGCTGTAATAAAACAACTAGGTTTGATCATAAACATGTCAAATTAAGTATTTTCCTTTTGGAAAAGGGACTTCATTAAATATTGAAATATTTTTAGGGAAAATGGACCCTTTGGTAAATTGTTCCACAAAGGAAAATGTGGCTGACAGATTTTGTGTTTTGCACAGGTGTGAAGCATCTTGAGAACAGCAGCACAATAAGACTGTTGTGTCTGGTAGGGCTCTAAGTCTGACTAGGAAGAAGGATCCATGGGTTAGGTAGAAACAAGCAGACCAAGAGTATCAGCTCACAGTTGTGGCCATTTAGGTGGCATCAAGGAGCAATGCCACCACAACCCTTCTGCCCCCAGCACTAAACATTTTATTTCAGAAACTTCACAATGACTTATTTCATAACATAGAAGTTAGCATTTTTGTCTCTTGAAACTGATTCTTTAAATGTTTATAGGTAGAGAAATTGTATTATTTTGGCATTTTAGCCTGACTCGGGAGAAATGCCAAATACTGTAATTTCTTATGAGACAGAAATTTTGTTTTTCAATCTGACATTAAAAATGTATGGTCATAGTAAATATCTTAAATCTCTTATAAAAGGAAAAAATAATACATACTGCTACATTTCTCTTCAAATGGTCCTTAGCTAATCTAGACTTCACAGTGTGACTGAGGTTGCAGTCATCGCTGTGTGTGTGTGCGGGTGCACACAAGACTGAAAAAATCCTGGGCATCTGAACCTGTGGGTTCTCTTTATGGTGCAGAAGAATGTCTTCAATATTAAATCCCTTCAGTATTAGCATCCTATAAAAGTGAAATCTGGGAAAAGTATAAATTACAAACATAAAAGAGAATGGACAGTCCCCAGAAGAGTGTTCTTTGTGACTGAGCAAAGATTTGAGGGCTTGGGAATCAGCCCTGGCCAGTGAGATGTTCCCCTCCAGTGGGGTAAGGACCAGGAAATTCCCCAAATTCCTTAGCTTTAGGAGAGCAAAAGTGACTGTCTCTTAATCTAGGGCTGGAGATCCTGCCCTGTCCTTTTTGTTCACTGAACACTCATCTATGTAACCCATTAGTGCAATTTTTTCTGTTGCTGATATAAGTTAGATCTTTACGCTGCTGTTCTGCCATATACCCATCTTCTTTTCATAGCCTTCTGTTTCCTTGTCTTACTTGGTTATGACCGTAAAGCGGGCTTGCTATTATGCATGTTTTAGCCTGAGCTTGTCCATAGTATTCAACTGCAGAAGTACTGTTTTGTGGAACCTGCAGGAATTCAAAGACACAAGGCAGTAAAATAGCACTGGAGTTGCTGTCCTTTCTGCACTTTTTTCCTGGTCTTTACTGGAGGCATGCAATATACTTTAAATGTTTCCTGAAGGTCTTTGCACCTCTATCAGCACATTTGTCCACTTACATGGTTCAAAACTTACATTGATATTGTCTTTTCTGTTCTTCTCTGGTGACTGTTGGGAAATAACCTGTAAATATATGATATTAATCAGGAAAAAAATATCAATAGAGTAGGCTTTACTATTCGTCCCAGCACATAACATGCCAAAGCAACAGGCATAAAATGTTGTGGTACATAGACATGCTCAAAGCTGGGTTTGAAGCAATCTTGCACATGAAGAGATGTGATTCCATTGTGTTACCATTTCTTGCTCCCTGTGACAATATGTGAAGTTCTAGCAGCCAGGGTGAAGCTGCACCTTTTGGGAAGCCACCCCAAGACCCTGGCACTAACTGCCTCAGAAAGCAATGACCATCGCAGAACCTACCACCTTCTCCTTCAAAAGAAAGGTGCTGCTTTTTATTTTTTTTTCCTAACATATGGCAGCATGTAGATTTAAAACAACAAAAACAAAGCCCTGCCAAAACAAAACACTACACTGCATACCTCGTTCTCCCTTGGGAAGAGGATGAGAGGGAGAATGAACCACACATGGCAGATGTCGGTCATTTAATGCTCTACAGGAAGACACTCTGATTCTGCAATGGCATATGACCCCGTGGGGAACAGAGCAAGACAACTTCCATGCCTCTCTTCTCAGCAGCCTGAGAAATGGAGCCTGTCTGCAGGTGGAAGCAGTAAACCTAAAAAGATGACGAGGAGCGAGTGCCTTCCAGATGAACCAGCCTTGGTGTTCCCACAGTGCATACATGACCCTATGCTCCCTGGTATGTAGAAGAGCGGTTAAAATCCTTGTTTTGGAGGAGTTAAGTGGAATAGTGCCCTGTGCTGGCTCTCTTGGGCACGGATTCCATCCTTGTGTGTGCATGTGTGTGTGAGCATCATCCAAAGTAATCCAGGCAGTGTAAACTGCAGAAGTTCAAAGCTGTTGGATTCCTCTTCATTGCTTTTTTAGGGGCTGCCTCTGATCTTGGCTTTTCATCCCTGACTTTATCTTGAGAAATTTCTCCCATTTCTTCATGCAGCAGGTTGCATGCCGGTTCCTTTTTCTGGTATTCAGTGACCATCCACATTGCTTTGTACGTAGTTTACATCTTCACAGGCCGTAATGAAACCGAGACTTGAACGAGTAACTGGATAAGCAGGCCTCTCTCTCCAGCTGTCATGTCTGGTTGTGGCAGCAAACTGGTGTTTCATTGTAAAAGATGTTAATTTCAATCTGAGCTGTGGCTGCGTTGAGAGAAGCATAAAAGGAATTCTTGATTATCTATATCAGTACCGTTGTCCCTGGGGACAGGCTCTGAATCTTCAGATCACATATGGCAAGAGTGCTGTGATAAAATATGCATCAATAAAACTTTGCAATTTATGATAATAAAGGAGCGGAAAGTTTTATACACTGTGATAATTATTCCTGACTGGTATTTTTTCCTTCCTTTCGCTCTTCTGTACTTCTTTATTTTTAAGCCTTTTCTGCTTGCTGTAATACTCATAGCACTGTTGAAACTGCGGGATCACAAACTGGGGAGCTCTTCTTCTTCCTAGGTCCCCTAACCTCCTATAGGCATCAGACTGCTTCTGAATCAGCCGGAATTTGCCCTCTTCAGGAAGGCTCCACAATACGACTCCTCACTCTTCTTCCTCTTCTGTGTATGCACACACACTACATCCAGCATGAATTTCTGAGTAGCTTCCAGAAAGGATCAAATTATATTCCTCTGATCTTCTTTGCATATCTCATTACTATAATCAATGAGAGATGAATACATTTGCATGAAGGTAGAATTGATTCCATACTGCATTGTCACCTGCATTGTTTTAAATGTATTTCATTTCAATAATGCTTTTATTCTTTTGAAGAAGGAAAAATAACAATATGTTTGCAGTCCTGAGAAGTAAATAGTGGTCTATTAAATGCCACCAATATATTATCTGTGACCTTATTTTTTTTCATACGTCTTTATATATGTGGTGGCCATGAGAGACCTTGTCTTCTGCTTCAGCACACTTGATAGCAATTAATCATGTAGCTTGAAATTTATGACCCCACAGTACAAACTGTTTGCATGCTTGGATTTTGACTGACTTCAAAGGGACTTCCACATGTTGTGTTTACAGGCAGCTCTCCTTTACTGAACACCCTCTCTGACTTGTTTGCACAGCATCTACCACAGTGGGATCCTCATCTTTGCTGGGACATCTAAGCCCTGCTGTAACACAAATAGTCATTAGTACTGTTGATCTTGTGCTTTCCATTTTCTTTTCTTTCCTCAGTATTTTTATTCAGTTGGCCTACCAGAAATAGATCAGTCGCTTTTATCCTTCTCTAGGCTTTTTTCTCCACAGTTAAGGATGAGCAGGGAAACTACTTACGGGAAACAGTTTAGCCATCAAGAATGTTTTCCTTACTGACAATCACTTGACTAAATTGTGTGCTCCCGTGGAATGGTAGCAAAGTACTTATCTTCAAGGACATGCTTATTTCCTATTGACTTCAATAGCACTTAATCACCTGCCTGAGGTTCAGCATGTGCTGAAGGGCTTTGCACGTTTTGGGACTAAGGCCCCTTTCCAGAAATATATACCAATTCAGTCCTGCACATTCAGCCTTTCCCCAGGTTTCTGCAGGTACTTGAATTTAAAAGATATCAAAGACAATGAGATGTAGAACATTTGTGTAGGTGCTTACGTGGACTTAGACATCTATAAAAGCTTTGCTGAATCTGGGCCTACCTGATTAAAAAGGGCCCAAATGTTTAGCAAAGTGAACAGATCCCTTGTAGTTGGAAGGGTATTTGCAAATACTTTTTACACAGCTGCAGTGGAAAAGACAAAATGTAATACTATTAGTTCCACTTTAAGGAGTGATGGGAGATTTAGGTACCAAAAATAATCATTTCTAATTATACAGATGTAAAGAGGGGTGGACAATAAGGCCAGAAGTGAAAAAAAAGGATCTTATAGGGTTTTTTTCTGCCTCCCTATTTGTGTAAATTAATAGGAAATTACAGACTATTAAAAAGTTGATTGAATCTTGTTTCTTAACTTTGCTGTTTTTCATTAAGGTGATCCTAAAAGCAGGTGGCTTTCAATTAGTTTTGTTGACAGTGCTGCCTAATGTTGTAATGATCCTTGGGAGAGGGAAAGAAAAGAGATTTATTGCAGTAGGGATAAGCTAGGCCAGGCAAAGAGACAGAGTACATAACCGCTAATTAACTCATGTAGTCATTAAAATTAAAAAAAAAAAAAAAAAAAGAAGAGGAAGGAAAAACAACATGCAACCTGAAAGAGGATTGTAAAGCATTTCTGCACTGCAGATCAGACCCCTGAGCTTTCGTTACACTGTGCATATCATATTAGATGGTGTATATGAGCCAATTGCATATAAATCACATTCTCCCAATCTTGCAAGTCCTTGTCACAGAGCATATTTAATTTAACATTGTAATATTTATTTTCTAAAGTTGTGAGTAGGCCAAAACATACCCAGTAAAATGAGCGCTCTGCCACAGCACAGCACCTGACCTACGCTCCAGTAGAAAATTAACCCTAATTCATCTTCATAGCGACCCTATGCCAAATAACCATTTCAGATGCTCCACTGCTGCCCTTCACTGACTTTGTAAGGTGAAGCTGTGGCAATTTTGTCTAATTCGGTTTGGCTTTTTAATTACATCTATTCCATTCATTTGTTTCCACTTAAAACCATCATGTTGTGCTTGGGTGACTTGTAAGCAAGCTTTGCTTGGTCTTAGTATCCTTTAGGGACAGGCTCAAGCCAGAATGCGCGTATGTTTGTTGAAACCATGTCAAATGGGAGCCGCTATCTCAGATTCGAACCAGAAGGCTTTGTTTTCTGACACAAAGGGACAAAGTCTGTCTCATTATTTCCATTTGTCCCTTCCCTCCCCTTCCCTCGCTCCCATCAGGATTATTTTAAATTCACATTGTGGATGAGCGTTTGTGTACATATGCACAACTCACTTGAAACCAGAGGCCCTTTATTCTTTAAAGCTCCTCTAAAAATGATTTGTTTAGGGCATCCTTCACAATCATTTGCACATCTCTAGGACTGGTAAGATTTCAGCCAATTCACTGACAAAGTCTTCTTTTCAGACAGCATGTAGAGAAACTGAGAAATGTCAAGCATTTTTATCGTCTGTTTTTTTTTTTATTATTATTATTCTTGATAAGAATTAATAGGAATTGATTAAGACTGTGTGTGCTTACTTCACCTGTTGTTTGAGTTACTAATGCCATGTTTTGCATTATATCTCAATACAGCTGGTTCTTCTGCTCTTCCCAAGATTAACAGAGATTGCATCTGAATTCTGTAATGCTTTCAACATATGTAGAACTGGGCATATTTGGACTGCAGCAAGGATGTGGAGTGGGAAGGCTGCAGAAAGGATGCTGAGCTAAGGCAATCTGAGTCTTCTCACTGATCGCTGCTGGGCATAGATGATGATGTTTCATGAGAAAGACTACCAAACTGCATTTATCTTGTGAATGCAAATTATTCCTAAGAAGTGATGGTATGGGAGAAAAAAGTGCAATTTATTTAAATTAAAATTACTATTATTTTTAAGTGATTTATCAAAGTCAGGTGACTTATGGCTTTGACATCACGTGAGTAAAGCTCAGCTGTCATTTCTTAGCGCTAGTATGAAGCAATTCTTAGTGCTCTGCTTACAAAGAAAACTTGGCCCGTATGGGAACATATGGGAAAAACAGAAGGTTAATATTGGAGGAAAAGCACCTCCACAGGTGACATTATAATTAACCCTGCTGCACACGTGTGCTGAGTCCATGTGTGGGACAGGAGTGGGGTCTCCCCCACAAAGCCGCCCCAGGGGCTGCTCCCCCAGGGGGGCTGTGCCCCCAGCCCCTGCAGAGCCCAGGCAGTGCTGTCCCGCAGACGTTGGGCAAACAAATGGTGCAAGTGTGTGTGGGGCCATGAGATAAAGAGGGAAGCTTGGGGAAGGCAGGATCAAGCTTGGGCAAACATCTGGACCCGTGTGGCTCCCCACAGCATGTCTGGGCCAAGCACCTCTGGCCAAGAATTACTGGGTAGGGTGTGGAAATGTGAGTAACTGCGTAAGTGGATGTTAAATTACAAGAACCACCACGATAAAATTGTACTCACCTTGGAAAAGATTTGAAGCTTTGCACAGCTTTAGTAAATACAATTTGTAGAAACAGCACAGTGTTTTAAAATAAATGATGCTCACACAATCACAAGCTATGATTTATCTTTAAACATCCTCATGCAGTGTGGTTTATTAAATTTCAACCTGGGCTCTCAACTGTTCAGTTAATGTAGATAATTAATTTGATTATCATTCAATCAGGCTGTTCTGTGACTGACTGAAACATCCCCATAATTGTGCTACAAAGATTTCAGTTAGCTTGTATGAGGAATTTACAAAATTTCTTACACTTTTTGCTTGTTTGTTTGTTTTATTTTATTTTTATCTCGACTATCTATCTTTATGGCAGCAAGTTATTCTAAAGTACATAGTGTGGTATTACTAATGCCTGCCCTAATGCTTTAATGTTTTTTTCTGAGCACACAGTCTGTATTCATTCTTAGCTATGCATGCATCTTCTAGTCACATTAGGTAATCTTTTTTCTTTCCTTTTTCTTCATGCTGGAGATAAAGGTAAAGAAAAACTGTGGGCATCCAGTGTATTACATTGCAGGTCTTAATGACTGTACATGTATTACTTTGCTAAAAACAAAAAAAGCAGTAGTCGTACTAATTGTAAAAAGCTGTCTGGCTACAGTATACAGGATGAAAAGTGTTATGCATTAGAACATTCAATTCTATTACATTTCTTGGTTGCAAAATTATATACTAAGTACATTAGTTTAGAATTAGAGCAGAATGAAAGTACGTAAATATTGAACAAGTTCTCACCCTATTTACTTCTTGTGACAAAGTAAGTGGAGTTTTTTACAAGCATCCATTAGATGTGCTCTGCTATAAAACTTCCACGGAGTTCTTAACATGGAGGTAATTTTATGAGGCGTCGTGGCATCAAGCACTGTAGGCGGTCTGCACATCGTGCATTATGGAGAACACCTAGTCCAGCCTCCTGATGGAAGGTGATTACAGCAACTTTAATTGGCAAAGCAATGTTTCTAAGAAGAATTAATAACTGTTGTTGGACCAGATGATATAGTCAGGCACGCTTTTGGTCCCATAACTTTTATTCAACTAAACCAGCCTATCTAATGAAGGGTATTAATTCTGCTCACAAGACTTGTTGCATGACACCAGTGCTACTCTCTCTTGCTATACACTGCACTCTTCTGACGAGTTCCCGCAATAACACTGAAATCCCTTTGTGGGGACCTGGTATAGATGTTTCAGGGTTGGGACAAGAAGATAAGGCAGACCTGCAGAAAATAAAATAGTGTTGTCTTTCTTAAGTGATGTGGTCCTTCTTCCCTTCCAGAACAATAGCAGACTTTGAATCTAGAGTGTTCAAAATACATTTTTTTCTAGGATAGAAATTCCACCTTGTATTCCTAATAGCCTAATGTGGATTGTTGATCTTACTTATAAAAAAAAGTCTCTAAAGTTGTGTTCAGTCTAGCTTCAGGCATTCAGGAGGATTTCTTCCCAATTTATGAAGTGCATCACACAGGATGCTAGTAAAACCAATTGTTTCATGGAAGTGATTGATAGACTGCAAGAAAACAAAATCTCAACTGGCTAAATGTGATAGCTACATACCTAGCTTGTACGTTGTACCAGCACAAGTAACCTATTGCAGTTCAGGCAGTATTTGCCACAGAAAGGTAGCAGTGGGAGTGTGTAGCAGTTGTGTTTATTCTTCTCAGTGTCCTTTGCCTTTCCCCTTCTCTGGAGTGGGAATGTCTTGAAAACATTACAGGGAAATACTATTGGAGTGGAAGTGCAGAAATGTCTCTTTTGATAATAGACTTCAGTCACTGCTGCTGCCAGTCTTGGAATATGAAATATTTGCTACTAAAGGTAGGATTGAAAATTATCAAACGTATCTTCAGCATCAGATCTGAATCCAACTCCACTAACTTTGATGGGATTTTTAGCACTGAATTCCTTTGAAGTGTTATACCCACTAATATATACAGGAAAAGGTAGACAATATCAGTGGGTCATGGAGGAAAATGAGCTACCCTACGTCCTACACCACTATTATTTATTATTAAGGGCTATCTCCCAAGGGGTGCTGGGTACTTTGATGACACACTCCACAGAAACATGTAGGAAGACAACCCCTGTAGCGGAGAGCTTCAGACTCTACAATGACAGGTCTAGGTCCCTGTGGAAAGCTTTTTCAAAGAATTAAGAACTTCATTTTTTTTCCCCTTATATTTGACCTGAACAATAAATAGTCACAGATCTTCTGGTCAAGTTCTGTATGCACAGGAATAGGTGTGGTATGTTCTTCTTCCCAACAGCTCTGTATCCCAAATATAGAGCAAAATATAAACAAAATGTAGTATTTTTTTCCCACATTTTTATACACATAATTTTTTTTCAAAGTACCATTAAAATATGGTGTGTTAGAAAAAAAAAAAAAAAAAGGTGTAGGAACTGTTCTTAATAAGTACTGGGTATCAATTTAAATAGCACTGTTTCTGAATTGCTGCAGGGGGCACAGTCTGATTCTTGAATCTTTTAGTTTTCCATTGCAGTGCTCTATTACTGTTGTCATTAAATTAAGCTAGCATGTAGACTGGTGTGGGTGCTGGAGGAACAAACAAAAAAAGCAAGGTTGATATTCCTATGAGCGGAGAACCTGCATGGATGCTTTGTTCATTCAAGGGATACAGGAAAGAGAAGAGTTAAGACAGCAACATGTCATGGTAATGATAATGTAATATTGGTAATGTACTCCTCGATAACATAATGTATGTTTTTTTCTTGAAAACAAGCACCTGAGAATAAATAGAATATGCTTCATTGCCCATTAGGCTCAGTGTTATTAGATGCCAATGAGCAACTGGAATTCAGCCTTCGGGAGTTATCTGACTGTAAACTGGAGGCTGTTTCTTTTGTGAGCCATGGAGGCAGCTGTGGGGGACCAGGGTACGTGTGGTCCCAGACTAGCAGAGAAATAGAAGCAGTGCAGATGCAGAAAATGGGAAGTGACATAGGAAAGCAAAACATTTTAGGATCTTTAAGGCAAAAGAAGATTATTGATCCCAGCATGCCTTTAGTGTTGGCACTTTTGCTTAGTGAAATACATTGTCATCTGAGGCCAGGATGTTTCATTTGGGGGCTGACTTGAACCCCCTCCATTACAGACAGATTTTCAGGAAAAATGGAAGATGTGGCTACATGTCCTGATAGCTTAAATCAGCCTTTTGTAAACTCTGCTTCTTATGGCAGAATTAATTGGCATACACATACCTTGCTAGGATACTTTGAACTATATTGGAAGACAGATGTTTTATTAATCTAACTTTCGTTAGACTACTTTGAACAAAGTTGTAAATGAAGTACTAAAATATTTTTACTGTGATTATAATAATTTACCTAAGTAACATTAGTAAAACACCAGATAATGGTGATGAATTATCACAGAATATTTTAGGCAGTAGCCATGAGGCTCACAAGAATACTGAATAAAGTCACTAGGGATTGCACAGGTAAAATAAATTCCTGACTCTTAGATGCTCATGGTGAGATGTGAGAGCTCATCTGGGACTTGTTTTGTATAACTTCCAAGTAAGAAGCAGAGGAACAGTCAGTACCATGAAATTTAAGAATAAGTTGCTCCAGGATCAGTTCAATTGAAAAAAACCTGGTGTCCTAAGATTTGTTTTCTACACCCACAGATGCCTGTCCTTCTTCTGCAGTAGCCTGTTGCCTCTGTTCTAGCTCCTATTTCTGGGCCACCCCCACAACATCTCCTGTTTGCCTCCCCATGTCCTATAAGCATCCAGACAAAACTCCAGGCTCTTTCAAGGCCCCCAGGGATGTGCTCCATGACAAGGCTCAAGTCACCCATGTGCTAGTCAGCCAGCCATGACCACAGGCTGCCTGGTATAGGCCAAGCACAAAACCATAACTAACTGGGGAGAACTTCATACAGGTTTTCTCTCCATGGGACATTCATATGAGTCTCTCTTCTCTTAGCTGCAATTTTATATAATATGTGTAGGACCTTTGTAATTTCTGATGCTGTCAGTTCTGAAATAAGCCAGCTGAAACTGGCTGAAATAAATGAAACTGAAATAAGCCAACATATTTTAAACTAATTATGTGCAGCTCGGATGGACAGATGTAGATACAGAGCCATGTCTTAAGGAACACACTGTGAGCACGTAAGCTCCCATGGCCCCAGCTTTGAAAAGGCCCTGGAGACCCCCCAGTCAATGCTAGGATTGTGTTTGATAATAGAGATGATCCTGTATTATGTAGTCCTGTATAGATGATCCAGTCCCAGGTCTCATATGGGAAAACCTCTTGATGGGACAGGTATTTTCTGTATTTTTGTGGCAGCAAGATGCTTACCCAGATGCTCAGCACCCCAGGCTGCTGCATGTCCAGCAGATGACTGCTGTTTGCTTGCAGATAAGTCGGACGTGGGCTGTAAATCTGATGTAGTCTGCATCTGCAGAGAGGCTATGTCTCCCATGGGCAGCGGGCCTGCCCAGACCCTGCTGCACAGGCACTGGGGAGCCATTCTCCTCATGTAACATGTATTTATCCAGACTTGTGGAGGTCCCCAGTCAGCACTGTCCTTCAGCATTGCTATGGTGGCTCAGCCACGGACAGAGAGATGGTAAAATTGGATCGTTTCTTTATGAGACTGTGCTTGAAATGGTGCAATCGCTTAAAGGGATAATATTTCCAGAAGGATGAGAGAGCAGAGATACATCAGCAAGGCAAGAAATCTCTTGCCTAAACTGCAGATAATATTCCTCTTTTTTGTTCTAAAATAGACTGAATTCAGGACCGGTCCATTTAAAAAATGAATGTGAGGCATATTCAGTAAAACCGAGACAGAAGCCTGACCCTGTTTTTCACTAGCACCCTATCCTCTGACACTGTCTCTATTCAGTAAAGGACATGCTTAATAAAAGATGCACGTTTCTGCCAGGGTGAATTTAATGGTACTGAAGTCCATCCCACTGCAGGACAGTGGTTAAGTACCTGCTTAACTTTTAGAAAGTCCCCAAGTATCTGCTATAATCCACTCCTGAAGCAGATCATCATCTCAAGTACAGAGACATCTACTTTGAATGAAAGTGCATTGAACTGTGCATTTCATTACAGATATTTATGAGGTCTAATTGCTATGCAGTTAACAGGATAATACACTATTATTTAATAATTTATTAATAACTATTGGATAACAGTATAACTAATGCTTACCTGTCATTAAAATCTGTGTATATTAGAGTTGTACTATACATTGATGCCACTGGAAAAGCTTTTGTAGTGCAAGAGTGTGCACTGCAAAACTTGAACAATCCTGTAGTCTGTTATCCTTCTTCCAAAACTGGCAAAATAGTAAGCTGGAAAGCAAAACCTCTCCAATGGAGTCATTCAATTATAAAATACTGTGGAGGAGGTGCGGGAGGAGGTGAAGAATAAATTCTTTCTTATGCTCATGCTCTTGGTAATTAATTGTTTGGCCTGGAGATGAAACTCAAAGTCCCTGACTTGGATCTGATGCTTGTTTAAATAGCAATTGCTTTTCTGTCCTAGCAATGCCCACAGTCCAAAACTGACAGAAGCTTTTTCATACTGCTCACCTTAGCCTGTCCCTTTCAGTGACCATCACTTTCCTTCTTTTGGGGAACTTGCATTGCCCCTCACATAAACAGCTAGGTTTTCTCTCCAGAAAACACAGGGCTGAGTCATTAACTTCTTGGCATCAATGACTGAATGCTCACTTGCTAGGCTTACAATGAGCTGGTGAACAAAGCTTTTCCATTTATGCTCGAAAGTCAAAGAATGGGGTATTCAGCTGATCTAATTACCTGTCCAAACAGAGCTAACCAAGTAGAAAAAGAAGGCCATGGGTCAGATTTGGATCTGTGTTACGCTGCTGAAAACTTCAGGGCAATCAGTAGTGATGTTTCATATTTAAATCTGGCTCAATGTCCACTTACCCATTAGTCTGAATCTCAGAATCTATAATCAGCAACCTGCAATTAACTTGCTGTGTTTGTGCCCCTCTGATTAATCATAACACTCCATATTATTATTAATGCAAACAGTTACCATAAAATATTTCTTCATTAGTTCTGGCTGGTCAACTTTTTGTTTTTCCCCTTTCCTACTGGAAGAAATAATTACCAGGAATAATACAATTAAGAGCATTTTAAATCAGTTCTATTAACTTGCGTTGTCTAATCAGTCTCCTTTAAGTTTCACCAGAGGAGCTTCTTCTGCACCAGTGCCTCCTGAAGGACTGCTGCATGCGCTGACCGTCCTCCCCCGGTGGCTGGGCGACGCACAGATCAGTGGGGGCCGTGCCATGTAAGGCCTTGACCTTTCATCGGGACGAGTGAGTTGGCCGGACAGTGCTTGCATTTGAATTACAGCCAGTACTATTAGGCAGCCCCAACCTGAGCTACATCCTCCCCTTGTAATGCTTCCATCTGGCATCATCAGGCGATGCAGCTTTGCAAAATGCCACGGTGTTACAAACGCAGCATGCAAGCGGGCAGGAGCAGCCCAGTGCAAAGACAAAGGGTCGTCCTTCTCCTTCCCCTTCCCCTTCTTTATGGATGGACTCCGGACACAGAGATGGGTTTTGCTGGAGAGGGACACAGTGGTGTTACTGGGATGGGTACTGAGCCCAAGCTAGGGCTGTAAATTCGTGCTAAGATGATGGCATAAAATCATCATATTGCAGCACTTACATTTTTGGAGTGCAGATTCCATCCAGCACACTTTGACTTTATTAGTTTGGACTAAAGTGCTCCCTTCCCCTTCTGCTTTGCCCTTTCCCTTTTCCACCTCTCTTTCCCTCCCTTTGCTTTCTCTCATATTTTCCTTTTCTCCCCCCATAAGACAAAACTAAGTGTTCAATACATCTGTATGGGCAGTTACATTATTTTAGAGATTGCTAGGAGACAGAAAGCCTTTGACCTAATGACCAGGGGTTCAAACACAGACTACACAAAGGTCAGAATATTGTGGTAGCCTTTGTGTGATGTGTTTTGTCACTAGTCTTTTCACTAGTTAAGAGTTAACTGATGAAATCAACTGGCTAAACAACTTTCAGTCCCTGTGAGGATGCAGTGTGCTGGTAGCACCATGCTGATGAGCACGACCATCTTCTGCAGAGTCAGGGGGAACACCAGGCTCTGGGACAGATCCCAAGACCCACATCTCAGCTTCACAGTGGTTGTGGCCAAGTCGGGCTTCTCATCATTTAACTGCATGAAGTTCAACAAGGCCAAGTGCCGGGTCCTGCACCTGGGCTGCAACAACCCCAAGCAGAGCTACAGGCTGGGAGATGAGTGGCTGGAAAGCTGCCTGGCCGAGAAGGACCTGGGAGTATTGGTGGATAGTCGGCTGAATATGAGCCAGCAGTGTGCTCAGGTGGCCAAGAAGGCCAACAGCATCCTGGCCTGTATAAGAAGCAGTGTGGCCAGCAGGTCGAGGGAAGTGATTGTGCCCCTGTACTCGGCTCTGGTGAGGCCGCACCTCGAGTACTGTGTTCAGTTTTGGGCCCCTCGCTACAGGAAGGACATGGACGTGCTCGAGCGAGTCCAGAGAAGGGCGACCAAGCTGGTGAGGGGTCTGGAGAACAAGTCTTACGAGGAGCGGCTGAGGGAGCTGGGGTTGTTCAGCCTGGAGAAGAGGAGGCTCAGGGGCGACCTCATCGCTCTCTACAGTTACCTGAAAGGAGGCTGTAGAGAGGTGGGGGTTGGTCTATTCTCCCACGTGCCTGGTGACAGGACGAGGGGGAATGGGCGAAAGTTGCGACAGGGGAGTTTTAGGTTGGATGTTAGGAAGTACTTCTTTACCGAAAGGGTTATTAAGCATTGGAACGGGCTGCCCAGGGAGGTGGTGGAGTCACCATCCCTGGAGGTCTTTAAAAGACGTTTAGATGTAGAGCTTAGGGATATGGTTCAGTGGAGTACTTAGTGTTAGGTCGGAGGTTGGACTCGATGATCTTGAGGTCTCTTCCAACCTAGAGAAATCT
Source organism: Anser cygnoides (assembly GCF_040182565.1). Classification (NCBI taxonomy): domain Eukaryota; kingdom Metazoa; phylum Chordata; class Aves; order Anseriformes; family Anatidae; genus Anser; species Anser cygnoides. The sequence goes on from NC_089874.1 coordinate 82,057,867, forward strand.
GTGAATCTGTGAATCTGTGAATCAGTCCAGAAGCAAAATGTCATAAGGAAAGGTATGGCTCATCCTCTGTGATAAGGGAATGTGATGAACATTAAAGGGATAAGGGATGAAAATGGGTGGGATTTGCTTGATGCCACCTCATGCCAGCATCTGGAAAGGTTTGCTCGGGAGAGCAAATTCTTCAGAAATTCTGGGACACGGACTAGGAAGTATTTTCTTCATACATAGACAAAGCCACTTGGTTGCTGCTCTCGTGGGCTCCTAGGATTTAAGACAGCGCCTTTTGTGATTATTTGAATATCAACAAAAAGCATTTGATTTCCAGGAATTAAAGCTCCATTACTGTTCAAGCAACAGCCTGTCTCTTGCCTCTACAGTTTCTAAGTAGGGCAGAATTGTAGCTCCATTAATGTCTGGAAAAAAAATAAAATGGGAAGGAGTTGTCTTTTGAGCCTATGCAATACTTTGAAAGCTTAGGGGCAAGTTTTTCTTTCATTAAACTGAGCTAAAGCCAGATTACTTTGCTTTCATGGTTGTTATTGTTTTATTTCCCCGTACTTTGGTTCCTTCACTACTCCTACTTAAGTTAGATCTCTCTTGCTGGGAAAATGGGGGGCTATCAGGACATCCCTTGCTTCCCTTTCATGTCCCAGAAACAACATACTGCTTTGATTGAAGGCAGCAGAGGAGGGAGATTTTAGAATGAATTGTGTGACTGAAATGAAATTGGTTAAGGCTTTATTTCTGAGAAAAAAATGCCAAAAAGTACAATCTTTCGCTATTTCAGTAGTAGTCAGAGACATTATTAATGTCAGTGACATATTAGGATGAGAAGTTTGTAACTGGAGGCTTGCTGTGGCGAAGCTAAAAATGTAGTTACTTAAGCAATTGCCAGTGGAGAGAGAAGCAGAAGTAGGCAGTAACATTTTCATCCAAGGCAAATTATCCCTGGTGGTACTTGAAGATGAGAGTACCTCTCGTGCCTCGGTGCTGTTGCGGTCTGCGCAGAAAGGCAGTGAGACGCAGCAGAGGTGAATCCTTCGTTAGGGAGATGGCAAAGCGGCTTCTGGGTGCAGTGAGACAACCAGCATTAACACTTTGGCTTTCCTCTCAAAACGCCTTTGCTATTTAATTCCAGAAAGAGTTCTTAACACCAGAGTACGCAGCTAAAGCAGACAGCGATGAGCCTGCCTCCATAGTCACTTGGCTCTCTTCCATTATATTCTCTGCTTTCCTTTTTCCTGCCTAAATTTATTCTTCTGTAGCCTTAAACTTACTCATTTCAGCCTAGAGGCTTGGTCTTTTCCATCTCCTTCTCTTTGACTCTGGCATTTTCTTTTCTCTTTGCTTCAGGCCTGATTCATTTTTTCCTTTGTCGCTTCCTTTGACACTTCAGTGCTGAAGGCAGGTTTTCCATACGCTAGAGTGCAAGGCAAGTTGGGGGTGGTAATTCCACATTTTTTTCCACTGTCTCCTTCCTATCCCCACGTCCTCCATCACTGCTGCTCCTGTCCCTCACCTCTCCGGGCTGCACTCAGTGTCCTCCCATTCTCTTTCTCCATCCCACTGTGGCTGGTCCCAGCTGCCCCAGTGGAGGTGCCCTGCTGCCACCAGCCACAGGGGCTGACGTCTCTCCAGGAAGCCTTGGTACCATGCAAAGCTCCCTGAAGGCAGCCTCTACACCTCATCCATGCTCATCCATCAGCTGAGGCAGAGCTTCCTTGCTTGGGAAGGTTTTGGCTCTGTGGGATCTGCTCCTCCCACAATGAGGAAAAAATGACAGCTTTTTCATTTTGTCTTTCAGCCCACTTTCTCCACAGACAGCACCTGTAAAAGGAGATTTATTTTTTATTTTTTTTAGTAGTACTTCAGCTTTCTCAGACCTGCTTTGTTGTTTTTGTTGTTGTTGTTTTATTTTGTTTTTCTTTCTGCCTTTCTGCTTTAAAGCTTTTCTCTTTGCAACCATTCTCTTAGCATGTTTTCTCCTCTTTTTTTTCCCCTTTTACATATGCTGCAGCCAGGAAATAGCCTGCAGGGTAGGGTGAGGTGCAGCTCCTCTTCTTCTGGACCTGAGTTTTAAGCAGTTTTGAGATCACCTGAGCCATGCTGCAGACAGAAAATAGGAGCTTGGGGAAATAGCGAAGCTTTGCTAGTTGTAAGGGCTTTGTTAACAGTAACCTGAAAATGACACAGAGCAAGATCTCTACTCCTCTGCATTTCTATACAGCCATGATAAACAACATAAAAGAGTTTTAAATGGTTTCTCTTTACAGTGGTGCTTTAAACGATTGTCCAAGGCTGAGGGCACAGGGAGGGCAGGCAATAGCCCTTTTTATGCCTATCTGTCCTGGTGCGCCAGGTTGCAGCTCCTCTCCTTACCCTCTGCACTTTCACAGATTTCTCCTCGAGCCTCCAGGCATCTCCCCAGGCACGTCATTGACAGTCCCTGGGAAAGTGCTACCACCACCTTCAGTATCTGCGGCTTCCTTCCCTAAATTCTCTTGTCAGCAGAGCGTAGATTGTCTCACCTAATTTCCATGCTGTACTGAGTGTCAGAAGGAAAAATCTTCTGTTCTTAGTGCAGAGTTAACTTAATCATGCCTCTGCATAAGGGAAAAATCGTGCCTCTCTTTGCTTTTTTTCTGCCCTTCCCACTTCTTTTCCCCCCATTTTAGGAGTGCCCTTTATTATGAGAGTGACAGCAATGTATTTCCTCCAGCAAACTCACTCTGCTCATTTCAAGAGTCTGTTGATGCTGTTTTATTCTTGTCATGTCAGATGCAGTAATCCAGTTTGCATTCACGATTAGATTAGGAAAGACATGAAATACCTGCATTTGCAAAATTAGTGTGGATATTTACCAGTTGGCAGCTTGTTCCCTTACTTCCTCCCCACCTCACTGCTGGAAGCCCTTAATCCACTCCTCAGATGTATCGGTTGATGCCACACTGTGAATCAAGAAAATGTCTTTCTGCATTGTTAATTTCTGTGGCATGATCGCACCTCATGTTGTCTTCACAGACACGTGCCGCGGCATAACCTGATGAGATGTAACCTGTTCTCTAATCGGCAGCGGGGAGTCAGTATGCTGACGATGCCTCCCAGCAGCCTGTCTTCAGAGAACATCGGGAAAGGGGGGAAAAAAAAAAGGGACAGAAAAGGCAGTTTGGTTCACCTGGCTCAGATGGCAAGGCACAAAAAACCAGCGCTACCTCCGGTGGGGTGTGTGTCATTAAGGGCCTGATGCTCGCTATGGGAAGTAGTTGCCAGGGACCTTTTCTGCTTTCAAAATCCTCCCCCTGTAGTGTGTCCCCAGTGCCTGCAGGATGGGGAGCAGATGAAGAGGACAGGTATACACCTGAGGCTGTGGCCTCCCAGGCAAGGCTTGTTAGCTGGGTGCTCGAGACAGTCGGTGATCTGGGGGCTCAGAAGTCTCAAGCTCCACCCGGGTGTAAATTGGCTCTGTTCCCATTTTACATAAACAGGGTTCCCTGACCTTTGTTCCCTGTGTGTCATACCTTTGCTGAAACCTTGTAGGTAAAAGTTCTTCTGAGTGCAAAAGTTGGCTATTTTTGCTATTAAAATGCAGATACATTTCTACTTTCCAGCACTTTTGTAGGAACATTTGCAGTAGAAATGAGCGTGCCTAGCCATGAAGCTCCACCATATACCAGGAGCTAATTCCTGAAGCTTTATTTCTCACCCCCATTTCCCACACGCATGATTCTTCCAGCTCAAATTCAGATCTCTTCTAGCATGCTCCTCCCTGGCTAGACAAGAGTCCAAAGGCAAAAGCAAGAGATAAAGGCATGCCTTACACCCGGCCCTCAGCTTTGTTTGCAGTCAGCACAGGATGAGTAGATAGGGCACGCAGCGTCAGCCGAGGGCTGCAGAGGTGTTTGTTCTTCAGCAGCAGCCCAGGACGTGTATTTCTCAGGCAATAAGTCCCTTGTGAAGAGGCAGGCATGCTTTTACGTTTAATCTGCTGGTATGCCACTCCGAGCCCCGCGACATATTATGACAGTATCGTCCCAGTGTTACAAACCTGTATACCGTTTTGCCAAGGAAATGTTTTTTGTAAATACACTGAAAGCTGCCAACCAGCTGTTTGTGCAGCTTAGTAAATTCTAGGTAATTTTCTTCTTGGAGAGTTGGAAAGAGAGTAGGGGAAAACAATAAAGCGAAATAATCCGCAATTCCCCAGAGCCATCCCTCGGGAGGAGCATCAGGGGATGCCCCGCTCTGCCTGCAGAGCCACCACGTGCCACTGCTGCCCTGGTGGCTGGGGCAGGGAGCCAGCCTGCCACGTCACCTCACGAGTGGCATCGGTGAAGGGGAGCAGTGCTTCCTGGGGGCAGGCTTCTCCGAGATGAGGACTCGAGGTCGGAGGGGTTGGCCGGCATTTCCCAGGGCGAAAGCCTGGATGGTTTGAGCGGCCGGGGAGGCGGACGTGAGGATCACCGGGAGACGAGAGCTGGATGGGAGCCAGTGTGAGGTGGGTGGGTGAGGATGGCAGTGCTCTGGTCTCCACAAATATCCCCTGCTGTTTCAAAGGGTGCACAGCACAGGAGGCGCAGGCATCCTCTCCCTTCCTCCTGAAGAGCATTTGGGGTGCCTCACCAGCCCTGAGTTGTGACCAGGTGGAGAGGGCGAGGGAGTGACGAGGTTCAAGCAAAACCAGAAATAAAAGCCCCTCTCTCAATTTTTGTATAACTGTGTTGACGTACAAAAGCTTAGCAACAATTTTTTTAAAAGGACTCTGTTACCTATTAAATTGCAAAAGATGGCATCCTTTGGTATTCATGAAGAAGAATTCATGAATTCCGTAACAGCCAGCTTTAAAAATGCAGCAATATGCTGAATGCTGATTACCAAGCTGTGTAAAAAAGGGGGGCAGAATGAGAGCAATATTTAATTCTGTTATTTTCATTCCAAGCTGGTTTCATTACTTCAGCGGGCACAGCACTAATAGCTGCAGCCCTACACTTGCTCTTATGAACTCCCCCCCGTGTCCCTCTGTGGAGCCCCCTTCACTCGCTGCGGTTTGCCCACAACACCTCACGTGGGACTTTAAGAGCTAAGCCAAGAAAAAAACAAGGTGGGAACAGGAGAGCCCGGCACAAACTTAAGGGTTAAAGTGTGTGTTTCTGATGTGTCTGTGGTGCGCTGGATTACTCAGGCGCCTGCTCCTCCACTTGAAGCGGAGGGTGGTAAAAACAAGATGTTCAGAACCGATCTGGATGATTTCTCAGGGGGTGCTGTACAAACGTGATAACCATCACCAGTGAGAATAAAGCAAACAGCAGGGAAGAAAAAAAAAAAAAAAAGTAAGCAGCCTGGTCTTTGGTGAATTCACTCCGAGCTTGACGTGTCAGGAGCCATTGTACTTATCAGCTGCAACCCAACTCCCAGCCTTATCCCTGCTCTCCATCAGCTCTGAGACTGCGGTGAGCAAACTTCTTCTGAAGGATTGTCGGTTTGTAGCCAGCACAGGCAACGCGTCTCTGTCAGGAACAGTAATGCGTGTCGACAAGTGCACATTAATTTTAGATTATTCATCCTGACAAGGCTGTTGATTTGGAGGTTTGCTGCAACTGTTGGTTTAAACAGGCACAGAAGGAAGCTGGAGGCATGAACGAAACCCAAAAGGGGACTTCTGGGATGGGAGCTAATATCCTGATGAAAAATCCTCCTAAATTTGTCTAGAGCTCAGCTTTTAGCTTGGGAAGCTGGAGTGAAATAGAGAAGTATTTCAAAGTCTAGTGGTACAGGAGAGGTAACCATGGCAATTTAACCTATTCAGGTTGAAATGGGAAGAAGCAGGACAGAGTTTCTTCTGTCCTTTTACGCAGAAAATCCTTTGCATGTGATAAAGGAAAGGTTGATGGCAAATAAATAAAGGAAATTAATAAAATCCACAAAGTGGGGGTTTGTCCTGTGCTCCAGCACTGCTGTTCCTCTTGGTCCTTACAGATAGGGATGGTGAAACTGCTGCATTAGATTTTACCTCCCGTAAAGTTAAAGGTAAAAATCCCGGCAACTTGAAAGGATTTCACTTTACATAGCCAAGATGAGCTCTGTGAGGAACTTCTCTCACAGAAGCATATGGAGAGAGGCAGCTCACTGGTGAACTCCAGTCGGAGTGTTCAAGGGACATAAAACATGTCACAGAATAAAATTGTCTTCCATCCTCATGGGCGAGAGGAGAGAAGGAAAGAAAATGAGAATCACAGAAACACACAATATCCCGAGTTGGAAGGGACCCACAAGGATCATCGAGTCCAACTCCTGGCACCATACAGGTCTACCCAAAATTTCACGTGACTAATAGCACAGTCCAGGTTCCAGAAAATAGTGTATCCAGGTTCCAGTATTTTTTTGAGAAGATGTGAGCAAATGCCAGAACAGGCAGGTGTGACAGCATCGGTGTGCCTTGCTCTCGCAGTGATGAGGAATTTCATAGCTGTGGGGCGGGAGGCTGAGCGGGCCTTGGTTCCGTGCCTGCTGTCATCAAGCATGCCTGTTTGCTTTTCTCTGAAGATTACATTTTTGATGCACACTGCAGAACTACAGGCAATGCTTCTTTAACATTATCTTTTGATAACCACAGCTTGATGGCCTTCAGATTGACATAATCAGCCAATAGTTCTTGTCATGCATAAACTTTTCCATTATTAAAATAAAATTCCAGTAAAAAATGTATTCTTTGAGATTTCCACACAGAGAGGACAAAGAGCTAAAACTGCCATCCTCTTTGAAACTTCAGCAGCAAGGAGACTCAGTTCCAGACTTCTAAGTATTTAATGTTCTCCTTGAGAAATGATTTAGCTCATGGACTGTTAATGCTAACAGCAGTGGTGGTTTGTTTTTTTTTTTTTTGGTGAGTACAGACTGAACGTACAAGGTGTTCAAGTCTTCAGCCCCAGGTTTCATTCGTTCTTACAAAAGTGTCACTGTCTTGTCCTGGGGATGGTGGGGAGAGATGCGGAGGTGGTGTATGGGCTTTGCTACTGAGGTTAGTTAACATCATCTCTGTGCAGCCTAGCAGAAATGACAACCGTGTCTCCAGAGACTGATCCTTCTGTAATTTTGGTTGTGAGTACCAAAGCTCACAACAGTAGCTAATGATCAGAGGGTGTCCTCCCGGAGGCTGTGTGGCTGCCTGCGTAGCGCACCCCTCACCTGGAGCTTCCGTGCTGCTTGAGCCCTGCAGCAGGAACAGTGCCGGGTGGCGAGGTGGAGGGAGGGACAATTTCACAGGTAAAGTGGTTAAGCAAGAGTCGTCTCCCTCTGGCTGTGGAATTAGCATTGGAGGCAGAATGTAAGCTGGTCGATGGATCCTGATGCAGAGCCAGCTTGGTGGGAGAGTCACGAAGAGAGCACTAGACCTCAGGTGCATAGGGGCTGCCTCTGGAAAACGTGGGCAGCTTACAGCCGCATGCCCCTGAATGCTTTGCGAGGGCGAGCAGCATCTCCAGCCACATGAGCTCTCAGAACAACACGCAGAGCGAGGTAGGTGTGGCTTTCTCAACAGAGGATGAGCGGCCCAAGTGAATAATTGGCTAAATAGCATGAAATCTGGCAATACGCAGTCATCTGAATTCAGGTGAAAAACGTAGACTGAGCTACTGAACCTGCTCAGTAAAATGCTTTTCCTCATGCCAGGCTTAGGAAATTGTTTATGGCAGCATGTGATTTTGTTTTGCCTGCGCACATTTGCCCCACTAGCTTATTTTCCTTTCACAGGCAGAACTTTGTACCCTGCTCTTCCTTCCCTTTCCTTCCCCTCCTGCCTGCCCCAGTGCCTCCTGCAGGCACTGGTATAGGCAAGGGATGGCCAGGACCATGCCACGAGCTGCAATCGTTGTCTGCTTGGAGAGAGGGGCAGAAGGGGCAGGCAGCTCCCCCTTGGGTTGCAGCAGACTGTGGAGAGGGTTATGTGGCAGGTTTGACCAGACTGAAACCCATGCTTGGAGTCCCAGCCAACCACTGCTAGCTCATTTGGAAGTATTATGGCAAGTGAGTGGAGTGGGAATTCAGGGAAGGGAAGAGGCAAAAAGACACAAGAGAATATGTGTGGGGTGGAAGGATGCAGCTTGTGGGCCCTTCCATTGCTCCCAGGGAAAGAAAAAAAAAAAGGCAAAACAAAACAAAAAGCCACAGAGACCAGAGTTGTGAGCAGAAGGGTATCTTGCAAGAAGGCCCTTGAAAGCAGATAAAGACAAAACTCCAAACAAAATCCGAATTAGAAACTCTCCACCTACTGCCATCCTGTGCTACTAACTCTTTTACATACTGATGTCGACAGGATTTTTCTTTTTCCGTTGGCCAGAGCTGTCTCGCTAAGATTAAATAACAAACTCCAGGATTTTCTAATATTTGAGTGTGTTGTAATTTTAGTGGTCATCCTTAATCTTTTTTTCCCTAGCGCAGCTCTTTCTCTCATCAGCTTAATATTTAAACTGGATTCATTTTTAATGCCTTAATATGCAAACACATTTATGTCAAAATTGATTCAATATTTAAACTTGTTCAGTTTCAAACACATTTTATGCTTCAGCTGCTCCAACTTGTAGATTATTTCAAACGTGGAATTGATTCCAAAATTAAGCAGGTTTAAATGTTCAGTCAATTTATTTTAGAGTGTGTGTGTGTTTTAGAGACCTGTATTGAGAAATTATAATTTTCTTTACTGGTGCTCATGCAGCTGACAGTGTGTCAGCAGCCTGAAGGCACGTACAGCTGGCCTCAACTTGCCTGAAGTTTAACCAAGTCTTGCACAGGAGGTGCAAAATGGCAGGTGGCCACCTTGTGTACAGACGTGGTGGTGGGCAGATGTGGAAAGACAGACAAAAATAATCTTTTTTGTCTGTCTTCAAAAATGTTTGGTGTCAACGAGGATGAAAATCTACCTATCTAAATATATAAAGTAATGACTCCCCCTCCAAAATACACAGTTTCCAGGCATAACCGTGCATCTACGCTGTATTTGGGGACTGGTTTGGACAAAAAAATAGTTGAAAGGTGGCGGTGTGTTAGCCAAAAGAGAAGGGGCTGTGCAATTGTCACTGATGTCCAGTGAGAAGATCCCAGCGGTCCCAGTCAGTCTCACCTCCTTTGAGAGCCTGCCTGCTCCGAACCCTGCGAAAGGGCCCTGGGTGCTCCATGCTGTGTTTGCAATGGAGATGGCAAGCAGGTTTCCAAGCTCTCAGGTGAGTATCCTGACCACAAAGCTATAAAGCCCCTCTCATTTCTCATTTGTATTCATGGATTCTTAATTATTTATGCAAAGTGGCATAAAATAAATGTGGGAGATTAAAGAAGATGTATAACTAAATTTCTTATGATTCCCTTGGCTTTAGAAGTCCGATCTGAAATCCATTCTTTCCCTGTCTCAAAACAGAGTTTTGAAGCCTGTTTTCCCACTTCTTTAAGACCACATAAAATGCTCCAAAGTATATTATTAGAGCTTTAATTTTTATTGATTTGCCTTTTTTTTTTTTCCCAAAAAGCTCAAGTGGCACTGAAATCTCTCTTCTATCAAAGCGAAAAGAATGGGAGGAGGAAGAGTGAAGTGGGGTGTTTTGATTGATTTTTGTCCATTTCAGTGGTGAAGAGTGCAAAAATAATTGTGGCTTGAAGTAGTTCTTTTGTTTTGGTTTGGCTGTTCAAAAAAAAAAAAAAACCTCTCAGAACAGCTTGATGTTTTGTAGCTGCTCTTTTATATAAAACTAGAAGAACAAAATCTCCAGCTTTTCAGCTGGCCTGACTTTCTGTGCAATCTTACGAGAGAGAAAAAAACACTGAGTGGCTGCAAAAACCTTTGCAATTTGATGCACAGGTGAAGCATTTTTATGGTAGATGGGGAAAGCCAGTTTCTTTGTTGACTGGTTTGTATAACTGACCAGAGATGCTCTGCTCCTGTTGTTACTGATCTGGTACTTTTTCAATGAGTATTAAAGAAAAAAAAGGTTAGAGTGTGGCCAGATGACAGTTTGTAGCATTGTTAAAGCTCCATAGTTAGACCCATCCTTGCAGCAGTTATTTCCTGTCCTTCAGAGAGTGCTTATTTTGTACATGCTGTTAAACCATTAAAATCCAAAGCAAAAAAGCTCACGTAAACTACTTCTCATCTTGGTTCTCATGTGTTGGTTCTAGTGTGGGAAAGAAGAAATTCGAGTTTTGGCTATTTTTCAAGAATCCTAATAGTTTTTTCTTCAAAATGAAATGTTGTGTAACATCAGTTAATGATTTAGATGAGCCCTTTTTTTCTTGTTCTCTTCAATTTTAAATTTCTGAGTTGTGAAAATCTGAGTGCTGGCCAGTGCAAACATATTAGCTGCATTCATTTCAGAACTGTATAATGGACGTGAATGTGTTATCACCATAAGTGCTTCACATCAAGAGCTGATAAGTTATATATATCTGCCAACATCATCTGTAAAAAATACGTAGGTTTCACATGTGCATAACTTTCTAGATTTCCATAAACTCAGTCTTTCTGTATCAGACACATTTTATCTAAAGTTAGGCTTTAGCAAAACCGTAGGTAACAGAAGATGATTGCATGGGTTTATCAGGAGCTTAGGAGGTAGGTTTCAGAAGACACTGCACACATGTGCACACTCCTATTGAATAAGTTAGTTACAACATCATTTTTATTTACAAAATCATTCCTGTTTCTTTCTATCAGTTTTGAATTCATGGTCAGTTCAGGTACTGCTGAGTGTTTTGTTTTGTTTCGCTTTGTTTTCCTGTGAGGAGGCAGCACCGACCTGATGAAAATATTCAGGTGTAACAGAATCTGGGAGAAGTGTGGGCAGCTGGTAAAAGCAACCAGAGGCTACATCTATCCTACTTAATTAAACATGCCCAGGACTGCTCTCCAGCACTGGAACCAGTAGGCGTGAAACAGCCTGTGAGGCTGGGGACCGTTCTTACAGTATTGAAAGACAGATGACCACTGTCCACTGCCTAGGCATGTTCCCATCATGATTTAATTTACTGAGGTAGACAGCCTAACAGTTTGCATTTTGAGAGCATACCCCCATAACTTCAGCAGCAGCCTGTGGTGCCCTGCAGATTTACCTGCTTGTTCCCAGAAGCAGTATAAGGGCTCTTGGATTAGTAGCTGTTGTTCCCCTGCAGCTCCCTTCCCCGTGGATGCTGCAGTGTAGCTCCTGGTTGCGTCTGGACTGTATCCAGACTCCCTGCACCCAGCTTTCCAGATGGAGGAGCAGCTCAGCTCATCCAGAGTGCAGGCATGGCCTTTCTTTTGAGTTTCAGCTCCCTGTGTTGAAGGCCGATGGGGAGCCAGCTCTGCAGTGTCAAAGGTGGACCTCCCAGGTGCACCCAGGACAAGGAGGAGCAGAGGAACGTCTTCAGCCAGGAATGAGTGGGTAGACTGGACTTGTAAGGAGGGGAAACCTGTCTGTCTGGCAAAAAAGTCAGCCAGTGGAAGCTCTGCATGGGTTTGGGTAAGGAGGAGTAGCCTTAGTTTCATGCCCAAAGTCTGTTTTGTGGGATAGAAGGATGGTGATGCTCAATCCACCCAGATACATCTTGAAAGGAGAACTGGGAAAGTTACCTGGTGTGAAAGTTACCTGGGTGTGAGCACTGTGAGAAGTTAGGAAGTGGAAAATTTGCTGACAAATCACTGCTGGGCTTTATGTAAAACACCCTCTGTGCCCCCTGGGACACAGCCTGACATGAAGGGGAAAACAACTGAATTCCGTGTTGGTTTCAATGGGTTAATGGGTCTAGAGGCACAATGGTGTTAACATGACCTTGTCACTGCAGAACATTAGAAAATTAAATACACTCATGTTTTTGACAGAGAAATCTCAGTCTGCGTAATACCATGGTAAACAACTAGCTTAAAAATCTATCATCCTTTATTAAAGATGCAGAATAAGAAAAGAAAAAGATTAATGCGTCTGACATATAAACAGCGAAGTAACTTGGTTTTAGCAATATACCACATTTCCTTAAACTTTAGCTCTAGAGAGACCATTTGGCAACCCTTTGGCTGATGTTAGAGATTACAGTAATTGTTCTTGTTAAAGAAAAGACAAAACGTCAGCTGAGCTGGACTGGAGCAGTTTTGTCACATCTTGGTTCCCTGAAGACAAGACAAAAAGGACAAGCATGCACCAAAGAAGGAGCAAAAAGCACCAAGGACAGAAAAAAAAAAGAAAAAAAAAAAAAAGGATTTAGTTTCTGAGATGGGCAACAGTGCTTCTGATGAATGGCAGGCATGGCACACTCTCATCTTGGCCAGTTCAGGAGTTCAGTCTTTGGGCTTTTGTTGGGCCAATTTGCTGGTAGCTCTCTGTTTGACAGGATGCTCAATGGATCAACAAAAGCTGCCATCTTAGCCAAGCACATGAGAAACACACAAAGAGACACAGGCATGCCAAAATGCACACAAATGCGTGTAAGAACATCACAATCACGAAGAAGGCAAATGGGGAGTAAGAAAAAGAACAGGGTTGGAGCTGGAAAGAAGCACAAAAAGAAGAGAGAGAACCAGGAATTTGTTCATAACAATAGCAATAGAGCTTGCCAGAGCTTATTCTGAGGCAAAAGAGCTTCTGATGTCCTCTGGATCCCTCTGACTTCCTTGGTTCAATCTCATCATTTTTCAGGATCAGGGAAAACAAGATCCTACGGTGTTAGAATGCATCCTGTGATCAGAGGAGGTGTCCCCATCACACACACTGCTATCATCTGCCTACTTGTATTCTTGGCCTTAGTGTCTAATTGTACTTCCTTCCAATCGGCTATCCAAATACAGCCCTCCCAAAGGGAGTGGTAGGTTGAATGGCATGTCCTCTCTTTATTTTGTTAGCGTGTTTCCCAGCACACTGTATTATACTATTAATTTCTCTCTTATTTTTCTCATGCCTGTTGCTCACACTTCAGCAGAGTTCCCAGTCCTAACAGTTGGACACCTCATTGTTTTCCATCACTTTTGCTGACTCTTACTGTCAGCTTTGTGTAACAGGATGAATTGCATACATGCTACTTTAGAAAAAGTATTTTTTTGCCTATGGTTGCTCAAGTACTCTATCAAAGATAAGAAAATGAAGAAACACAGCCCTACCAGATCTGAACAGACACAAATTGCAGTTGAGCATGCACACAGTTAGAGTGTGTCTATAGAGATTTAGAAGGAGAAGACAGTGATGCTTGAGTCTGTTCAAAACTGTAGCTTAACACATGTATCACCAAGTTAATAATAAGTATACTTGCAAAATGCTCAAAGATTGGGAGTTCTGAGTCCATGTAGTCTCTTTATGAATTATCTGCGTTGATGTGAGATCCAAAACGCAGATCAGCGACAGCACTACATCCATATTTCTCAAAGAAATCTACAGTGACCCAGAAGATCTCAAAGAATTAGACTGAGATGAGCAAGGGAATTGTTAAAAGCTGTCTGTCCTAACTTGCAATATATATTTATGAAATGCACAATGCATTAGGTGATATGGACTGTTATTTCATTAACTGCACATTTTGAAAAGAGAATTTTCTTTGCTCTTGTAAGAATAAAGAATATCATTACATCAAAGGAAAAATTCATATAACCCAAAAGATCTGACATAAGCCCTCAAATGCCAGGCAACCCATAGACAATATTAGAATTCTCTGTCTACCTCTAGCCATTAATGCAAATCAGTAAAAAGTTCCAACAAAATGTCATCTTTTATGCTGTAATTCTGTGACAAAAGGACCCGAAGGCAGACAAAGTGAGTATGCCGAGCTGATCACTTTTTGCAATGGTAACATTGTCATTGAAATATTTTTTAAATGCCATAATTTATTACCTCAAAAGGCAGGGTTTGATACCTCTTGGAGATGCATCCATGTGCTGAGAAAGCTTGAAATCCACTTTCTCCTTGAAGATGGCCTTGGGACATTCTGCCTTACAGGAACCTTCCTCACCTCCTTGACCTTATCAAACCTTCCTGCCACTGCTGCTTCTGCGGATGGGGGAAGCTTTGTACTTCCTACATTGCCAGTCAGCTCTCTAGCAAGGGTATGGAGGTGGTGTTGAGTTTGGGATGCGGTTATATCTTCTCAGCCTCTGTCTAGCTGTGCTAGGAGTCAAGACTGACTAGCAATTTGCTTTGAAGCAGAAATGCAGCATTGAAGCAAATGTGTAAATTATTGCCATGCACCACATTTTGGTTGAAAAATCTAGCAGCTCTTGAACAGACAGAACAAGGACAAGAAATACAAGGCTCCTACTCATATATAGTGGGCAAGCAGAACAGAACTTACAGTACCTTGGATGCTTTTCCTTATTTCTTTGTGTTTATGTAGATTAACTTCTAATTCTATGAGAGAAAAAAAAAATTTTGACTTCACTTTTTTGTTATTCCTTTAAAATGGAAAAACACATACCACCTGTAATAGAAATTCTAATAAGCCAATAATAAGCTGTCGGTATTTTTTCTGTCCATCAGCTTTTATGGGCTTGAGAGTTAAGTAATGAAGAAGGATCAATATAGACAAAGAAATCAATATGCCTTGCATGCACTGTTTCCTAAGTTCAGAACAAACTCTCAGAACTGTCTGTAATTCCTCCATTGTAGCCCTGTCTTGTGAAAGCTGCAGAAAATCAGATGTGCAAAAAATGTTCTAAAAACAAATGTGATCATAAATTCTTCTCTCTCCCCTCCCCTGCTCCCTCCCCAAATGTGCATTTGTTTCCATTGCCTCAGTTAGAAGAAAAAGGTTTGCATATGCTGCTTAGTCCAGCAGAGATGATTCAGGGACTGTTGATGAAAATTGCTGGAGACACAAAAAGACTTCCATACGAAGAGACAGTGCAGATCTTGAAGCTGCTTAGTCTGGAGATTAAAAAAATAACATGGAGCTTGATAGAGTTATACCAAGTAATGAATGTCATAGAGAAGGTAATTTAGGAAATTCCAGTTACCTGTTCTTAATAATATACAACAAACTGCTAGGAGAGGTTATACTTTTTACTCGAGAGTGCAATCAATTCTAAAATACATTGTCACTAATTATCACTGATGCTAAGAGTCTAGTAAAATTTTTAAAAAGTTTACAAATGTTTATGTAGGTTGAGAATGTCAGTTGTTACCCTGGATCAGCTTAAAAACATAATCAGACCATAAAGCTCTATTCTTCCAGGAGGGAACAAAACACTGATGTGATTTTTTCATGCAGTTTGTTCCCCCACTGTAAGTTACAGAGGTTTTTGCACAGACTCTGAAACCTCTGTGGCCAGCCACTGGTAAAGGCAGGAGGCCCGGTGAGGGGTGTCAGTGCTATCCATTGGCTTGTCAGGGTTTGTCCATCTCTAAAATAAAAGAAAGCAGGGCTGCAATGTCAAGAGGCTAACCCTTCCTGGACACGGGATCAATTGTACCTCCAGCTTATCCTGTCTGGGAACAGAGATACAAGATCCTCCCCATGCAGCCTGCCGTGATGCTTGACAAGGCTCGTCTTCATGAGGTGTCCCTCATTCCTAAGTCCACCCATCCCTGACCTGACTCTTCCTTGCTGGAACAGAGGCCTCCTGAGTAGGCTATCCCCCATGGGCATGGGGAGCAGACTGTGCCTTTCTTCTTCACAACATCCTTTTATGTTGTATAATGCAATGGCTGTTTCAGTGCTGCTTCCTTAGTTCTTTCTTCTTTAGGCTAATTAACTGCAATTTGTTAAAGCTTTCCTCTGAAGTCGCATTTTCCAGACCTGTAATCTGTCTCGGTGCTTGCCTCTGCCCTGCCTCCAGTTGAGCCACACAATGGTTGAAGCGTAGTGCTCAAACCTGGACGCAGCCCCACATGAAGCCTTCTCAGCGCCAAGTGTAATGAGAAGGGCTGTTTCAGATGTCTTGCTGTTACCCTGTTCATACATCCCAGTATGGTGTTTGCTTTTCTTGTACCAGCACGACATTTCTGAGTCCTGTTCAGTTTGTGGTCCATTACAACCTCTCAGTTTTTTTCCCTAGAACAGCACGTTGCAAATTATTTTGCCCCTGGACAAGTGCAGCTGATTAACCCACAGAAAGTACATACCTTACCTCACCTGATTACATTCACTGTAAAGCAAGAAATAGGATACCCATTTTGAATGACTGAGTTTCGTAATATATCACATGAACAGAATAATATAAAGAGGATAATGGATCACTTAAAGAGCTCATTTGTTCATTTGCTAAGTGTAATTTAGCTTTCCTTATTTATTACAATAGCAAATCATCTACTCATAGAATCCAGTAGTGAAGTCTTAGTCATAAAGAATTTCATGACAACTTTTTGCAGTATTGTAAAATTTGGTTGTGTGTGGATTTACAAAACAGAAACCAGAATGACTTCCTTTTTCAGCTTTCACAGAAATCAGCAATAGTCTTACAGAAATATGTGAGCTGACTAGTTAACTCCTCTCAGGAGCTGATGAATATTGATCTTCTAGAAAAGATAAACAGAAATGTATCAAATCATTAAATGAGTGTTTTGACCAGATATGAGCAGAAGTTTTGTCACTAATATAGCAGTGATGTATAGAACCTACATGGAAATTCTCAGATGTGTTAATGTCATGATAGATGCTGAGTCTAAAAAACACATACTCAAAATGTAATAGACTATTAAGAGAACAGTTTTCTAATTATTAGTTAATGTCTTGAACTAAAATTTTCAGAAGTTACACCATTTATTTACTTTTTTAATTTCCAAATATGATTCTTGCTAATTCTGTAGAGAAAAGTTTTTAAACACTGATGAAGTAGAGGCCTGAATTTTGCCTTTGCTTTCCAAATGACACGGCTGTGTAACCTACAGTGAGCATGAGATTTTCTTAGGTAGATACATGGGCAAAAGGTCTGGTACAACCACCCCTAAATTGATACTCAGCTGGTCACATGAAGTAACTCATTTTCCTCTCTTCGTGGAAGCTTTTATACTGGGGTGCCGGCAGAAGTACAGAGGTTCATACAGCCATTTCTATCTTGCGAGATTTAAAGCTCTCCAAGACCAATGCAGAGGCAAGCCCAAAGATGATACCCACATAATCGTTGACTTTCAGCCTGGAAATGAGCTCCCAGGAGCCCTTCAGAGCTCCCAGCCACCACTCGCACCTCCACACCTCTGCTTCCCGGTCAGCTCTGATCATTTTCTGGCCCCAGCCTGGGAGGAAGATCAGGAGCTCTTGACTCCCACCTCCTACCTTCCTCCATGAGGAGGAAGAAGCAGCTGGAGCAGAAAGCTGTTCCCTGGCCAAGACAAGACAGAAAGCCAACCTCTCTTGGGTTCGATTAGCTTATTCTTCGCAGAAAACTAAGCGGAGAGCCAAAGAGGAGCTGTTCCCCTCTCTGAGTCATTCACTCATTCATCTGCTCTTACATCAGCACAGATATGTGCCCTTCCTCAGCATAGACAGATGGCTGCATTTCCATTTAGGCTTTAAATTTGGGGAAATTTTTAATTGGGTCTTAAAATTTGATCGCCCACTTGGCAGGGTGTGTTGCTGCTACTGTTCATAACCAGGGATTGTGCTCAACAGTGTGGGAGAGGGAGTGCAGCTAGGCAGAAATGCTCTTCTCTTTTTCTGCTTTGTTCTCAGTTCCTGCTAATCTAGTAGCATTGATCTGCTACTTTTAATAAAGGCAGTTGTTTACCTCACTCGTCTGCAGACCCCTAATATTCTAATAAACCAGACATGACAGGGCTGTTTGCTTTGTTTTCTATGAAAGCATTTCCCTCTCTGTACTCCCACTCATGTACAGACAAAGGCTGTTAACATACTGCAGCTATCTGATCACAATCAGGACCTTGCAACTTGATTTTACTTAATGGATCTTTAAGCACAAGGCTTTAGTATTTATTCAAAGTGAGTCTAGCCTCTTGTTTTGAACATAAAGGTTCTTTCTAACTCTGCAATTTCTTCCTTGTTTAAAGATCAAAAGGAGGAAAACAAAACAAAACTTTCCTTTGTGTTTAAAGCAATACAAGTTGCAAAGTAGAAATCCCCCCCAAAACAGCCCTAAACTATTATGTAGTCAGGCATTAGGCCTCCACTTGGAGAAAACACCTGTGGTTCTCTGGGCTAGGCAGGCCCTCAGAAGTCATACATCCCATCCCGGCTGTTAGATTTGGATACTTCCCCAGGATGAAAGGGCTTCATGTGTGCCAGGACTGAAATAGCAACTCTGGGTAAATGGCACAGTGCTGTGTGGTCTCCATATATCTGGTCTGCATAGTATCCAAACTGTTGGCAAGCTTTGATGTATTTATTTGTCCTCATGGCCTCCCTAGGAGTTTGGGTAGTGCCCTTACCCCCATTTCCCACTGGAGCCGGAGGTAAGGAAGGCCACAAAGTCTGCCCAGGACCTGGTGGTCAACCTGGTAGACAGTAGAAATTGTGTTTCCCAAATCTTACACAAGAGACAAAACAAAAGCAATCATTCTGTCTTCATGTAAAGGAAGTAGTAAAAGTTATCTGAGAGCAGCTTGAAGAGAAGGTGTGCTGTTTTCCAAAGGTCCCCATGGCCAAGTGTTGTTCTTACTTCCAGGCTGTGTATGATCCTCTTAATGGACGGGGACGGAGGGGTATGGAAGCAAATTACACACAAAGCACTTTCCTTGGTTACTCTCAGAAGCTATCACGGGAAGAAGCAGAGAACACATCTTAATCTGCAGTTCCCTTAAAATCCTTCCTCGTCTTGTGTTACACAGTTGGCCTCGGCTCTGTCGTATGAGGAAAGGGCTTGTGAATGCTTGAAATCCCGAATTACCATTCCAAGAGGCTGACAGTCCTCTGTCAAGGATTCATCTTACACTGAGAAAAGCATCTAATAAGGCATTCAGTAGCCCAAAGGGAAGAGGGAAGGAGAGGGATTTTTTCTATTTGTATGTAACTTTACTCTCAAAAATTTCCACTTAAAAAAACACCTTCTTGCTCAGGGGGGTCTAACAAAACTCTTGAGTTCCTTTGGCTGCTTTGTCTTCATTTTGCCCTGCAGACTCAATGCAGATAGGCAGCCAGAAACTGAGGTTTCTATTCCGTCTTTCTATCATCCTCAGAAGTGTTTACAGACATCTAATTAGTCACAACCTGCCTAATTGCAGGGCGGCCAACAGAACTGCACAAGGTTCAACAGCGGCACAGTTTGGCCCATTAGCCATTCATGCCTGGTAGCTGGGAAAAAGACATTGCCCATACGGATCTATGTACAGTTTTCAAGGTCTGCAGTCAGGAAATAAATACTCATTTTGCTCTCAAGCCGAATGTATTTTATGCAGAAAATCAATGTGAAATAATAGACACCCATAATGTGATTTTTGTTGTAGAAGAACTTCTTAGGATAACATCGCATTTTAACACTCCCAATGACGCTGTGGGAAATAAAGGTCTTGGAGGTCTTCACATGTAGATGCATTTTTGCTTTTTTTTTTTTTCTTTCTGAATTTAATCATGGAATTATATCTACCATAGTATACGTAGGCTTAATGTTTAATTCATTAGGTCCCCAAGGAAATCTGCAGGTTCTACACAAAGCCATGAAAATCTGCTTTTACCATGCAGAGATGTTATTGTCAGGCCCACCTCAACACCTCTCCACAGCTAACATTTCTTGATTAGAGGAAAACAATATTAGGCCTCAGCTGTTATGTGATGGTTGAGCTGTTCAAAGCTCCTCACTTTGGCAATTCAGACTAATATTAAAACGTGCAATCCCTTGTAATTGAGACCAGAATTAAGGACAGACCGTTGAAGCAAAAGCAACTTGGGAATGGCAATAATAATTATGAGTCCCCCCACTTCCCTGAAAATGAACTACTGAATATACGGCAGCGGTACAGGTGCTGCAGGATGAAGAAGGAGGGAAAAGTGATCACTAGGAAAAAAGAAAACCAAATCAATTTCAGTTTGGCAAAGCTGCCCCTTCAGGGCAAAGCTGAGGAGCAGAAGTAGCACTTGCATCCCTTCTCCTGGAGGGAGGACAAGAGCCGGAATGGTCCCCAGCACCTCCCAACCTCACCTCTACTTCAAGGCTCCACTCAGCCTGGGCTGGACTTGGCTGTGCCTGCACCTTCTGTGCACACCCCGCTGTGGGCACTGTGTTGGGTCCAGAGGTCACTGGGCACCCCAGGTTCCTGGGAGGCTCCATGCCACTCAACTCTCACCTGGACCATGACAAACACAGCTCACCTGGACCTCACCGGTATGCTGGGAAAAAATAGAGGCCGCTAGAAAGACCCAGACCAACAAAGAGGCAGACAGCGAGGAGAAAGAGGAACTATAGGCAAAATAGACCATGAGAAGACGACAAATAAAGACAAAGGAGCTGGTCATGGGTGGCAGCCCAAGACTTCTCATTTTGCCAGTGTATCCTTGCATCCGCAGTCTACTGAAACTCATTTGCAGCTCTGTCCCTTTCCAGATATACTATGGCCAAACCTCTTCAAGGCTGAACCACTCCTAAGACTTCAGGAAATACGAATGAGTGGAGTGTTCCTCATCGCTACTTTGCTTAAAAAAAACACCTACAATGACCTCAGTCTTGTGACAGCCATCCCTTCCTCTGCTGGCTCCTTTGAGTTCTTTCCTCACCCACTTCTGTTCCTCTTTCTGCTTCTTTTATGTGATATTTTTGGTAGAGAGGCCATGAAAAGGAAAGGCAGTAAATACATTCAACCACTGCCAAAAGCTGGAGAGACAGGAATCTAGGTTTACTGTGTAATCCCGAACATGTGAAAATTGAAGCAGGCCATTGTGGGGCTCGGATCACAAGATGCATTGCTACAGCCCCTTTGGTTTTTCTGCCCTGTCAGTCAAAGGAAATCTTCATTGTGTTATTTGTCTTTAAAAAAAATAAAATAGTATCATGCTTAAATGATCTGTTGTGCTGGATTGGAAGCAAATTGATTTCATTGCTCAGGACCAATTTATGATAGTCTTAAATAAGCTTTCTTTAATAGGTGCAAATTGCATGCCTCAGTTTACTTGCCGAGGAATACAATTAAGCCAGCACAAAGCTGTTTGTGATTCATATATAATGAAATAAAAACGGTATCATCATCATTAAACAGCAAATAAAGCTATTGATTCCTTGCATTATGCTGTCAGGTTTAATTCAATCACATTTTTTTCCTCCTTTCAGTCCTTAATTACGCAGTTCATGCTGAATCCTCATTTTAATGAGTGGAATGGAACAATGCTGTACCTTCACAGCTTAGCATCTAAAATACAAGCCTACTGAGCCCCGACGTATCTTTGTTGGAATTAATTAAAGCCAAATATGCTCACAGCATCTGATGAAGGCAGGTATTTCAGTCCTGAGAGTGTAAGGGGGTGGTGAGGTGATGGACCCGCTCCGTGGACAATGCCATCAGGCTGCAGCTGGGCTCTTTCTGTGTGTCCCTGGCTGAATGCACCAAAACCACCTCCCATGTAACTCACAAAGATAAACCAGACCATGAACGAATGGCCTACAGAGCCGGAGCAAAAGAGAGGAGGGCAGGAAAGTGCTGCAGCAGTCAAAATGTGAAAGAAAGGGAAATCCTGAGTGACTTTGTGATCTGCTCAGAGGGGCAATGGGCAGCAGGGCACGAAGGGAGAAGCAAGGATGGGGAGCTAGGTGAGGGAGAGGGGCATCTCCTGTTAGTCCTTTGTACCAACAGCAGCTACAGAGAGCACTGCAAGTGGTTGTGCAGCACCAGGAGCCCTTGGTTATGGGACGTGCTGTGCCCCAGATGTACCATCCACATGGGCTGGGTGCGCACAATGGCAGGGACACATTGTGCCATTTGTGGCGAATGGAGCAATCTGAATAGTGGGAATAGAAGGGGAGTTCTTGTTGATTTTTTTTTAAACAACAACCATACAAATCAGCTGAATAACATATTCACCGGATACTGTTCAAGCATCATTTTTCCCTGCTTGTGGCCAGTTTGCAATACATGTATTCATGCTGAGGGCAACCTTATTCTGTGAGCTATTCGTGAAGTACTTTCTTAATATGCATCAATGGCAAATTTGGTCCTGGTTGAGTAGCTGTGTTAGGAATGGTCTAGACTGATGCTTTTCTTCCACTTGTGACTTTCTGATGAATATGGCCCACGACGTATAGACCAGTTCTGTTCTTTTGACTCAGACCTTCCGAAGTGATCTCCCTCAGCTCCAGACACTGCAGCACTGACTTCCAGCCCTGCTCGTTAATTTCAGTCCCACTCACTGCAAGCCAGGGAGTCAGAGCGTGCTGCAGACAACCAGCACTAATATTTGAGAGGTGACATGTCTGGGTAATGTTTCTCTTCTGCCCAGATTCACAGGGATTTCCAACACAATTACGGGAGTATCAGATAGAGTCCCCTTCGCTAGAAATGGTGAAACATCTTTTCTGCTCTTGCAAACGAGTGTAGTATAAAAGGAGGAGATTAGAATAAATCCTCTGGCATAAATTCAAACAAACCATACCTGCCAATATCTTAATTAAAGACAGAAGGTATCATATCAAGTGAATTTGTGAAAATATTGATTGAAAAACCATCAGGAAATAACCTCATTATTCTCATTTTGTCACAAGGTCCTAGATTTCTCATTCTCGTGTTCTTGTGTTCTATGTGACAGCTACTTCTACCATGGAAAAATCTTGTGTTGCCTCCTTCCACCCTACCTGTTTGTTTCCTACAAGAATGAGTCAATTGAAATACTAGGAAAGTTGATGTTAAAATGCTGTTCTCACTTGGGGTGTTGTTTTTTTTGTTTTTGTTTCTAAGAGTGTTTCAAATCTTGGGAAAGCTATGATTGTTTGATTGCTACTTAAGTCTATTTTTGGGGTGCCCTTAATCACCTCATGTAAGCACTCTGAAGTCTGTAGAACCATCTCCACCTGCAGCAGAGCTTAGAGAATTTATCTGCTAATATGTAGCCATGAACAAACTGCAGAGAAAAATTAAGGTTGATTGAGACTCTTTCAGACCTCTGAGGATGCCACCTCTGAATTTCACAAAACTGAGGTTCAGCCTCTACTTCATAATGATCTGAGGTTACTTTCCCCTGAAAAGATGAATATTGATATTTGTTATCTGTTGTCATCACTATTGTCTTAGGTTTCACCAACAGGCTAAAAGAGACACGTGACATAGAATGCTTCTCAATTCCATTTCATATTCTGTATAGGTCTGTGTGGGCATTGTGGAGCCTGCTTCTATTCTCTAAACATATGTTTTATTCTGTCTGTCATGCTGAAAGTGCAAAATAGAAAAGAAATGCTGATTTGGGATCTATTTCTGAATGAAAAGGGTTTAGGTCTGTGTGGGTTTAACTTTCCTGCAGGATGATGATAATGCAGAAGAATTTGATGAGATTAATACAAGTGGGTCCATCACCTCAGTGATTTCCTGCAAAAGCACACAGATGTAATTAAGCTCATATTCCTCTCCTGTATGGGCAGGATATTTCTTGCTCAGTAGATACTGCCTTGAACATCTGTGAGAAAAAAGAAAACAGCTGTAACAAAGAAAAAAAACACTAATGTTTTAACTGCATTGCAGCTTTAAAATCTCTCATTTTCTTTGTCACACAGTGTCCTTTTCTCCAATTTTCATCTTCTCTTTCCACCCCCATTTTGCTGTTCTGCTGCAGTATGGTATATGCTGAATTAAATAAGAGCAATGAATTGCAAACTTTTAGGTGCAGATGATAAAGTCAGCAACACCAAATGAGAATCTCCCTCAGTAGGTTTGTTTGCAGCTTGTTTACAGCTGTTTGCAGCTGTTTCAGATGATCTCTCCTCATCATCTGCGTGGGAGCAGTTGCAGTGGGATGAGATGGTCCAGTGTGAGGTGGAGCACCCCACCCCAAATTCCCTGCTCTGTTGGAGGTGCCCTCACCCACCATGGCTGCAGAGGTTGGCTGGTGTCCTGCGAGGCAGAGCCTCCAGGCAATAGAGCTGGAAGCAGCAAATTGTTATTATATTTATTTTTTTTTCCCATCTGATTCTCCAACTCAGTGAATCATTAATGTGGTTTAGAATGGAAATGAAAATGCCACAAAAGAGCATCTCATTGCAAGATGTCTGTAAAGATATATAAAAGGATCTTTTCATGGGTAATTATTCAAACCACTTCATATAACTGTCACCATTAAAAGGTCACTAACTTTTACCACACAGGGCTTGCTGAAGGTGCAGTGTTGGCGCCATCCTCTAAAGCCAGGGGAAGTACTTCAGTGTCACTCATGGTCGCAGATGATACTGCGTGGTTTTATCTTATCTTATCTTATCTTATCTTATCTTATCTTACTTTCTGATGTTAGCAGAGTGGATCAAGGTGACCATCTTGATTGGCAGCGTGCAACCTCATAACAAATAGCAGTTCTTTCCCTGAAGAACTTGCTCTCACAAAACGATAGACAGACCGTATCTCAGGCACGTCATCTTCTACTGGTAATAATTGCAGTTACAACCTACAATGTTCTTGCTATATTTCATTTCAGGTTTTAATTGCATACTATCATTCTCATGCCAAATTAAGATCTCAGGGCATATTTTAAACTCTCTGTAAATACACATTAAAAAGATGACATCCATTACACAACCGTGCAAACAACATGTATGTGGCACATTAAAGAAGCAAATATGCTTGTAGAAAAGCTTGTACACAAAGTTTCTGTGAAAAAAAAAAAAAAAGCAGTCCTTTGTGTATATCACATATAATCCTCTTCCTTATCTTCTATAATATCTTCTCTGTCAAAAAGGGTTGAAATTGGCTAAATGGATTCCAATTGTATTAGATGAGGACTGACAGGCAGGCAGAAAGTACTGTACACCCATTTCTTTGGGAAATCCAGCTAAAACCCTTTATTCTTAAGGTTGATGATACAACTGATATTACTCCCAGCAATGTGATTTGCAGCTCTATTTTGAAGCTGAAAAGCTACAAAAAAAATGTGAGTCTACACAGATGTTGTCTATCAGAGGCTGCCCTCTTGCTGGCTGAACAAGCCCTGGGCATCCCCAAGCCCTCTGAACATCTGCAGAGCCTGGGGATGTTGCAAATGGGCATAATGGGTGCCAGCAAACATTGCATGCCATAACTTAGAGTCAGACATCAGTGCCCCCACTGCTCTGTAAGTCAAGTGAACTCTGAGACTCACAAAAGGCTGAAGAAAGAAACATTTTTGTCTGCATTGAGAGGGTGCTGAATGTTTGGGAGTCCAGCGGAAGGTGCACGAACACTGCCTAAAAACCTTGTCTTGCGTGGAGTGAGAATTCAAGAGAGGCTCGGAGAAACCCAAAGAGAAGATGCAGCAGTCCGCCTTAGTGATGGTAGTGAGGCAGGGCAGAAGTGCTCCCAGAGAGTAGGGATTAGCACAGAGCCTCCTTGGTCAAAAAGAGGAATTTTCCATACGGGCAGCTCTTCAGAACAGCAACTGTGTGTCTGAGCAGAGCAGAGAGGGCATTGTCTAGTGTTTCCAGCATAGCCTGAGAAACCTGGTATTGTTTAACCTTCCATTTTTGTTGCCCTCTGTTTATCCCGCCCACCTCCCAATAACCAACTGTAAAAAAAAAAAAAAAAAAATCAAAGATTTAATTTCTTACAGGAAGCCTGGAGGAAAGTGTTTCAGCCAAAAATTAATCCCCCAAATATGTCTTATATTATGGGAAAATTATGTTTTCCAGTCACATTAACTGGAGACTAAAATGCCCTACTAAGATGCATGCTAATTTTTTCAAAGCCAAAGCCATATTGTCTACTTCATCTAGGGGCTGTCGGAGCTGAGGGCCCTTAAAAAAGTGCATAAATATTAATCCAAGTATCTAATTTCAAACAGCTTTTGGCATGTTATTCTAGTGCTTGTGCTCAAGTTTCAGTAGCACGGAAGATGTTTTTGTGGTACTCTGGCCTATGTTTCAACAGATAATGTAGAATTTCATGCAGTGTTCATTATTAGTGATTATTCCTTACTGGGAACACTTGTTGAATGAGCCTTTCTCCTGCACCAGTAATAGGTGGCTGATTGGTGCTGATTTAACGATGTATAGCATCTTACCTCCTGCTGAGACTGGAGCTCAAGAGAACTGCCAGGGACGCTGCTGAGAAGGTGACATGGGCTGCATATTTCATGTGCTGCTGGAGAGTGCAGCCAGGCTGCATAGCGATCAAACCCCAGAAGATGTACGTATCTCCAATTTTCCCGTGTAACAAAAATCTTGTCATCTGTTGACATGAGAGACTAAGATAACGGCTCTGTGACCCTATAGAGTTCTTCGGTCTGGACAGATGAGACAAATCTAAATAATTGAGCTTAAGCTCCTGTGATTTTCTTCATGTTAATGCAGTGCTACATCCAAAACATAAAACAGTTTTGAACTTGCTGCACTTATCTCCTGCTTGCAGTGATCATTGTATTTTCCAGTCAGCAGGAAAGAAAAGGCCAGTGACGTACAAGCTGGATTTATGCAGGGCCACACAGGTGAGGTTTCCTGGCTGGCCTGCAGCAGCTCCCAGCTCTGCCTTTTACACCACACGTGCTTGGAGAACTGCCATGTCCCGCCTCCTAGAAAATGAACGCTTGGCAGCTCTGGGGTGGATGAGACTTTACAGCATGGGACTCGAGCCCTGGATGTACCCTCTGGCTGGAGCTGGAAGCTGCCTTTGCCGGTTTACATCCCAGGACAGAACTTGTCCCAGGTGTCCTAACACGGACCCCTTCTCCTTCCTCCCAGCAGCTGCCAGTCACTGTTCCCATCTGATCTCTCCTTTTTGGGCAGCAGTTATTTCATGTATTTCCATTATATAACTGGATTATATATTATGAAGCATAAATATATTCTTTTTCCTGACATTAGGCAAATTAAACATATATGTGCATGTACATCCAGGTACACAAACGTTCACATTCATAGACACGTTTCATCTAGCGATAGGATCACATCCAGCACCCTATCTCACCTCTCCGCTCACATCCTTTCACTTCAACCTTGGGCTTTGTCAGACTTGCAAGGAAAGAAAATTCCAGCATTAATATCCCTTTCCTAAGGGAAAAGCTCCTTGCTGCCTCCTGTTAGGAACTTGGGACAGTCATTTAGTCTGTTGTGATTACCACTGCAGAAGATTCCATTTTACAACTTAATCTTATTTCCTTTTAATAGCATCTGTTGGCAGAATTTAGAAAAAGTGAAACAACAGGAGAACGCTCGCCAATTCATTCATAACAATATAATACCAAGGCTTTTTTTATTGCTATTCCTATTTAGAGTGACTGCAGTTTGTATTGAATTTACCTGAGATTCACAACTTCATTTCCAACTTACTGTCTAATTTTGAGTTTTTTTTTTCCCTTTAAAGTTTTATTTGTTAATGCATTTTTCCTATAATTATACCGTGATCACTCCTAAGTGCACAGTTTACATTGAACAGAGCCATTAAACGTTATTGCTGGTAGTTGATTGTTTCACACGGTTGTGCAGAGATCTTTGTATTTAGACCCAAAACAGCTTTATAGGGAAAAAAATATATATATTTAGCTGCAGGAAATTCCAGTTGCTATTTTTGTTGACGTCAGTAGTTAATCGGGCTGGACAGCCTACAGGGTAATTTTGCAGCCAGTGTTAAGCAGTTCTGTGCTCAGCAGAGATTTCAGCATCCTTGCTGTGTGTATGGGGATGTGCTTTAGTAGGTGGCTTTGAATCGTGCTCTATCTGATGCGAAGACTTCATGGCACTCCAGAAGCTATCAACAACGCATATGTTTGAACTCTTTGTTCCTTCCATCTCTAAACTCATCCCTAGGTGAGGAAGGGATTTTATATTCACAAAATCTGATCTTGATCCTACCTCTTTGGTGAAATTCATTTGAGTTCTGTGCCAAATTTAAATGAAAAACTACAGCTCTTTAACATGTTTACAGCTCTGTGGGGTGCATTGTACTTTGAGGAAAACATTAGTATGTGTAATACTAGTAATGAATAATTAACATACAGTTATAACACCTTTCATCTTTATGGATTTTATATGTGCAAGAATCATTTCATTTGTCCCCAGATCACATCTGGAATAAAACAGAGCAGCAGTTAAAGAGGCTGTACGCTCTCAAATAGTCCAGTGTAGGAACTGAAGATGACTGCTATACAGAGATGAAAAAGCAGACAGAATTTAGCTAGGCAGAAAGTATTAGTGGGAATCAAGCATCTAGTGATGGAGCTTTGCAATGTGCCTTACACGTGTAATTAACTGAATTGGAATCTGGAAAGAACAGAGAAGACTTCACCACTGCCGTTGCTGGAAGGACTACTGCATCCTTTAATAGCCTCACGTAAGCAAGAGCTCATTTTAATGTCCTATTCACAAGAAGGAACATGCCATCTGCAGAATTAGCAAGAAGTATCTGTGGCAAGTGGGTGTTCCTTAGGGATTTCCCACTCACAACATTTTCCAGTCCTTCCCTAGCTTTTAAAAGCCCCAGGCATCATAATGCAGAGTGACATGAGTGCTTAAAAGCTACCACAGGACACGTCTAGAAAGGGGTCTCTTTCTATGTGGGCACCGTATGTTTGCTGAATCAGGAAAAATTTGTTATGAATGTATGAAGAGAAAATGAGAGTGGCTGCAGTGGCCTTTGCAGAGCTCGGTGCTCTGAGCATGAGGCCAGCAGCCACAAAGACAGTCGAGATCAGCAGGGTGTCAGTTCTGCCCCAGCACAACAAACAGCAGAACAGGAGGTCCTCGACAGACGGGAGAAGGGATTAGGGTGTCCGAACAAGAGAAGCCTCTTCGGTCCAGTGTTCAAAAATAAGCAATTCAAAGCTGCAGAGGGGAAGGGGGTTTTGGATTCGTTTGCAATCGAGGCCAAGCCAAACAGCTGATGAATTAAGTGGTTGTGGAGCAGCCAGCTGAGAGAAGCAGCACAATCACAGGGGAAGGAGAGCTGGGCCCTTAGGCACAAGTGATGCACTGAAGGTCGGGCTCTCCAGCTGATCAGCATCCCTCGCTCCAACCCACTGTAACGGAGACCCCGCTACCTGTGCCATCACCCCCAGTTTCCCAGTTTTTGAAGGGAAAGACTGTACAAGAAAAGATCCAGCCCATCAGCAGCATAGGGTAAGGAGGAACGGGGCGCGATGGGTGCTGGCTCTTCTCCCTCTCACCTCCTCTGATGTGGCTGGTGGTGCTGCCCCATTGCAGGGGCACCCAACATCTCCTCCCAGGACTGCCAGTATAGAGGAAAGCCCCAGGCTGGGGAGCCCTCTGGTGGGACCAGCTGTGACCAAGCACAGGGAGCAGCAGGGCAGCCAGCACCCAAGTAGCCAGGCTGCTGCGGCACTTGGTCTGAATGCAAGTAGGCATTTTAAGCCTTTGACAGCCATAGTAAGAGGATAAAGGACTGCAAGGTAAACATGGCTGGTTCAGGAAAGCTTTGCCCTCTTCCAAGCCACGTGGCTGGTTGGCAAGGCATCTCGCACCTTTTGAAGCCGTCAGCTGTGTTCCAGTTTAGAGCAGCGGGCCAGGCAGACGGAGTGCCACAAGGAGCAGTGACAGCCCTCTGTTCCTGAGGCTCTGATGTCACGGGCAGGCAAAGGGGTACCCATTCCTCCAGTGAGCACTGCCTGTTCTTCGCTGTGTATTGACTTCAGAAGTCATTCTTAACTTCACGCTGGCATGCAATTACTTTCTGAACTTTATTTTTCTGCAAAAGTTTACTTCTATGCATGTATTTGCCTATTGATAAAGGACATATTTATTCCATATTCAGATTTCTCTACCATGGCACTGATTAAAGTCCAATGACAGTCTAGCCCCTTTTACAGACATGAAATCCCCCTTTTACTCCTCCTAAGTAAGGAGGCTTCCTAAATATAAATAATGTCTGAAATTGATCCTAGAGCCTCAGTTCTTATTTTGTTTGCAGGAGTGTTGGTTTTATTGACTTTGCTGTGTTTTCCAGAGGGAAACAGAAGATGATTTCTGTAGAGTTTTAAAAAATACCCCTTTCCAATGTAAGCCTGTTGGATGGTGGCTAGCTCCTATCTGCCCCAATTAAGAAGAATGGCTAGAAACAAGAACGTATGGGGCTAAAATTGTGCAGAATCTCTGAAGTGTGTGCTTCTGAAAAAGCTGAATTCTTGGGCTTATGACTATAAAAAAAGTCAATTCAGAATGGATTTGCTATTCCAGTTTTGCTGACTGTTCACAGTTTTTAGAACTGAAAATCACACTGTAAAACTTGCACTTTGCTAATTTTTGTCTTGAGTACCTAATGGAAAGTGAACCTGTTAAGAATTTTCCATAGCTTCCTCCAGAGACGTTTTTAAATGATCTAAAATTAAAACATCTCTTTAAGTAATTATTTTAGTTATGGGCTGTTTAAGAAACAAAATTGCTTGTTTAAGATTCACAAGTTAGAAAAGTAATTAAGTCCAAGAGCCATTCACAGGATTGACATTACAAACTGAAAATGTGACTTTTTTCAATCCCTCTGATTTTTCCTGATGATTTCACTTCTTTTACTATGTTTTTGTTTGTTTTGTTGTTTGTTTTTTTTGCATATAATGTTAGAATGATCTTACCAGTATAAAAGCAAATATATAGCAAAATCCTAGCGCTTTTTTTTGTTAGGATAACACTTGTCCCGAGTTCTCCACCAAATATGATACCAAAGAGGTTTTGTAAAGAGTATGGACTGATTTGGCCTCCAACCAGTGTTGTAATTCATGCCATTCTGCAATTACTTGCAATTATAAGTGGTCTCCAAAGTCCATAAAAGCTCAATAATATAGACTTTCCATATCTTTGCTCCCCCCAAAGAAGGAATCCAAATGAAGATTTTATGTCTTAATAATCTCAATAAATTTGATATGACTCTTGAAGTGGTCTACTTCCTCTTCTGAAGTTTTAAACATTTTATCCAGCTATAGGTGTAAGTTTGTAACTGTTTTCAAATCCTCTGCCTCTGCCTACCTTTATAACAAAATGGACAAAATGACTAGTGATTTTGGCATCACCATTTTAGGTGCATCTTTTCGTTGCTCAGGTGAGATGAGGTGCTCTTACCACATTATTCCTACCTTGTAAATGAGGAACTGAGACACTGAGGTCATTGGTTTTGGATGCCCTATTCAAGCTGCTTCAGAATTTTTGGTAATTTAAACACTGCGTATATTCAGAATCCATCTGACATGAGCAGAAGATGATCAGCTGTTTGGCAAATCATACCAGAGGGTGGTGAATCTTAAACCTAGAAAATGTTGAGCAGTTAGGAGCTGCCTAAAAAAGGATTGGGTTAAGGGACTGTAGCATTAAAACAGAGGGGCTTTGTACATCATATCAACTGCTCATCTTACCCACATCTTCCAAATCAGCTGTGAGTGGTGTAGAAGCTTTACAGACCAGCCTCTCTGTCTACTCTCAGAAAAGAACCTTACTCTTGCCCACCATTATCTCCCACCACATCTCTTCCCACATTCATCCTTCAATCCCCTTTTCTGTGCCATATCAACCGTCAGATTACTCCCTATTTCCTTATTGCCTTTAGGTCTAATGTTTGCCCTTTCCCTTTCTAATTCAGATGGTTCAATTATGGCAATGCCTTAAAAAGATTTTCCTAAGGGAAAAATATAAATATGTGTATTTTCCTACGAATTGTATGATGACCTTACCAACAGATGTTGCATCCAGTTCCTGTAGCCTGAAGTTACACCCCCTGGTCTGCGTTAATGACTGTATCACAATTTCTTTCTTGATTTTCTGATACGGATCAGGAACATGAGAGCTTGAGGGAAAAAGAAAAGAAAACCTAACACTAAGTGCTTCTGGATTATTATTTTTTTTTCATATTAGTTTTTCATTGACTATGAGGCTGGCAGAGCCTGACTGAGGCAGAGTGGTAGCTAAGAAGATAGTTTACAGTGAGTGATGGCTTTTTAGAGCTTGACTGACAACAGTGTGTTGAAAGGTGTTTGACATATTCTTGTGTGACAGCAGTAATCATGTTGGTCAAGAGAAGATCCTAATATTTCTCATTGGCATTCAGAAGACCCAAGAATTAAAGGTCCCTTTCAAATCTGATGGTTCACATTTCTGTCTGTCAGACACTGTCAAAGAATTCATTTCCTCTGCACAGCTTTGAGTCTATCTTTGCCTGGAGAAAGCACTTTGAACTCACTTTATCTCATCTGCAAAGGAAGATGACAGCTCTTTGCTATAGAAAATATGTGTCTGATAACTATATTATCTCCTAAAACACCCTTTTCAGCCCCAGACAGCCAAGTGCTCACCACAGAGGCGGGGCAGAACTCATCCTCATTCCTCTCCCTGTCTGTTGAGGTTTAACATTGTACTTTATGACACTTGCCCAAAGGCTGAGGCATAAGATGTGGGAAAATGGTGGGAAACTATGTAGATGGCAGTGGCTGGGGGGAGGGAAATATCGGAACTTGTTTGGACACCTCATGTCTTTTTTTCAAGATACGCCATGTCTGTCCTCTTTACACACTGCAGTCCACTCTGTCTCTGCTTCTCTGGGCTGCCCAGTCCACTCAAGAACGACCAGAAATACTCCTCCCTTCATCTCTGCCTGTCACAATGGTGATTATCTGGACTGCTCGTAACCTCCCAACTCATTTTTTATTCTTTGTCAGATCGGAGGACAGGCTGGGTCCATGAAGCCCGACACCACCTCACTCCTCAAAGCAGTGTCCTGCCACTGCTGACTACAACATGACTTCACGCAAGCTGTATCCAATCTATTTCTATGGTACATTGTCACCAGTTAAAATTGGTCTTGTTTCTCCGTTCCCTCCGTTTTCAAGCTGAAAAGAGAGAGGAACAGATAAGCCCCAGTTTAATTTGTTCTGGCAATTATTGGAAATCTCCCACAGAGAGAGAAGCCCTTGCCTATCGGTGCGGAATGACATACAGCCATACGGGCCCAGACAAAAGGAGACCCCGCTTTTCTGCAAGTCTATTCAGGCATGTATAGACATACTGGCTGAGGTACCAGCCCATTCGAATCTTAATGGGGAAAAAAGAGAGATGAGAACCTTAAAAAAAAAAAAAAAAAAAAAAAAAAAAAAAGAAAAAAGAAAAAAAAAGAGAAAAAAGAAAATAAAAGAATAAAAACTATCAAGTGAGAACCAGCACTGAAGGCTTGAAAACAAACTCTGAACTGGCAAAGAAAGGGGGAGGAAAGTCATTTGACTATCTAGTCCGGTAGATAACTATACTGCTGCTGTATGTGTTTTAGAAGTATCAGAATAATTCTGTTATTACAGATAAAGGTTACCATAAGATTGATTTGGAAATGTGAATTGAAGATAAGTGCATTTTGGAGCTGGGGTACAAGCTAAGCTTTTTTTTTTCTCTTTCTCTCCCTCTCTTCCTCTCTCTCTATTTTTGCAAATCAGGATTCAGCATTAATTCAACCCAAATGAAACTGTAAGGATAAAACATCTCTGAGAAGCATTTTAAAATATAATTTCCTGCAAAATGAGTGTGTAAGTTTATTAAAAAAAAAAAAAGTGCTAGTCAAAAGGTGAAAGAAATACATTACATGATTATGGAGGAAGAAAGAGGTTATTTAAGAAATAGCTGAAATGGCAGTTCTTTTAAAATTGTCATGTGGATGCTTTTAAAATGCAATGACAATGGCAGCTTTTCTTTAAGGCTTTTTCCTTACACTCTGCTCCTGAGCAGAGGGGAAAAGTGTTTGTGGAGCGAATCACTTTACATTCCAGGTAGATTTTTTCCCTGCCTCTGGATTAATTTTCTCAATTTATCTCTTTAACGATACTTAGTAATAATTCATATGGCCAGCTGGTCTGTCTACATGAAAAACAACTGACAGAAATAAATGTCATAGTTCGGTCATTGACATCCCAGAAATGGGTTCTCACTACTTTAATAATGTGTTACGGAAGAAGAGCGGTAATGCAAGCTCAGAAAATAACAACTGGCACCCCTCCCCTCCCTTGTTTTTAAAGGAATTGTTGGGACTGATCCAAAGCTCATTGCATTGATTGAAAATGCTTTTGCTAGCACTGCTGGATTTGGAGCTGATGCATTGTTTATAGGGATTATAACCTCTGCTGTTGTTGTCTGCAACAAAAAATTAATAATGTAAAACATTAATGAAAACCTGCTTTCTTTTCATTAATGATGATTTCTGTGAGGAATGATTAGAGAATTTCTGACTGACCATTGCTCCAGTTACACAAGTTAAAAAGCAAAGTTTTAAAACAAAAATATGCCTCCAGATAGTGAGAAGATGCATGTATAAATCTAGGGAAATTCGTTCTTATTGCAATTAGTGGCCATTGTGTCTGAGCATTAATAGCCTGGGGCAAACATAATAAACCAGTTCCTAACTGTTGGTAATGACAGATTTCTCAGGGATTATTACTTAATTAACAATAATTTGAAAGGGTGGTTCAGCTAATACGAAGCATTCATTTTTACGGCATATCTAAAAAACATCAGATCAAAAGAACACGTAACATGCTAACATTTCTCTTCATCCTTTCATTTCATTTGTGCATGTCTGCCTCCCTATGTAAAATATTATTTTTGCATCTGAGCTGCTTTCTTTGTGGGTTCACATAACGGTAATTGGTTCCCCCTCGGATATTTGTGCATTGTTTTATCGGCATACCATGTCTTCTGGGTCTATGCAGATGATGATTTTAATTGGAAATGCTAACTTGATCAGGAAAATACCTCCCACGCCCACTCTTTCCATCCTCCCCATGCCAGAATGGGGCAACTGTTTCCCCAACACATGCATTATTCATTCCCAGCCACCTCAACATGAAATGTTTGCTATTGTTCCCACCATCCACCCATGTAGCTTATGTTCTCCTGGCATCTTTTCTAGTGAATGGCTTCTGTATACCTCACCTCATGGATTACTGGCCTCATTCACATATTAGTGCATCAGTTGAGAAAGAGGCTAGATCTTCAGACAAAGAATATTCTGATTGGTTTGTGGTGATGTCTTTTTTTTTTCTTTTTTCCTTGAAAGTTGCCGCATACTATAATACAAATGAAACTTTTTCTTTAGAGATGATTGTGTTCAAAAGAGGACAGAGCTGCTGAAGAGCCTGTTGTACTGCCCAGGAGTGCACAAGAGAAAGGCAGTGTGTAAACTGAGTGGCAGGAGCACAGAGAAGTGCAAACATCGCGAAAGGTATGTTGTAAAGCTACTATTTCTTTTTCTCTGTGGCAAAAAGTTCATTTTCTACATTGCTTCTCATTGAATATGGTGGGTTGCTTGAAAACTGGAAAGATCTAGAAAGCATTGTACTTTTGTCTTGGTAAGAAACAAATGATTCTGCTGTGTTCTCTAAGATCTGGACAAGCTGTCTGAAACAGTTCTTCAGAAATATTAAGTAGCTGTCTGTTGCAGTCATCGGTATCCATATAAAAGGCTCTGGAATAATTCCATTATTTGCTCTTCAAAGTCTGTTCAAGCAGGCTCTAATTTTAAACCCATACATTACTTAAGACTGACAGTGACATGGACAAGTTATTCTTAAACAAGTTGTAAAACTCTTCTAATTGAAAAGTTGATTTGTAAAATAGGCATTAGGTACATACATTTCTATTTGTGCTTTCAGAAAATTCCTGTTCAAAGAGCTAATCCGCGTGTCTTGACTGTCTAGTTGGAAACTTGTGTTTGGAAGTAGATTAGAATGGCACTCGTACGGAGCCCTGACTCCTGCAGTGGATCAAGATTGATTATAGTGACATTGAATTTCACTTTTATTTCAGTAGAATTTAAAGATTTCTTTAGTTCACATAACATCAAAGGTGTCCTTCTAAATAAATATCTTGCAGTGCTCTATCTTAGGGCATATCTTATTATGTACGAAATAATCAGATTGATATGGTATTGCATCCGAAACAGCACATGTTGTTTTGAAATGTGCCTTGTGGGAAAACAAAATGGGGGATATATAGCAATATTTGTGTTTGAAAATAATAGTTACAGTGAATGAAGCTCAGTTATGCTAATTAACAGCATTAGACAGACACTACAGCTAATCTTGAAATACTGAATGAATGTTAAACCAGAAATCAAAAGTTTTATTGTCCTTGATGTATTTCTTTCCAAATCACTGTTCACATTTTTGTAGTTTATTCAATTTTTCTTCATAGCAAAATGACTAGTAACTACTCCTATAGAGCCCACCCACTGAAATTAATGGTGTGTGGGGAAGGTCATTAAAGAAAAATTCCTTTGTCCTATAAGGATAGCTGCAGAGACAGGTGAAAGCCTCCACAAGCGGAGCAGTGCAGCTCTTGCACATGAGAAAATATTCGCTTTCCTCCTCCCTCCTCTGGCACGGGACAAGGAGCAGTGATTATTTTGCACTGTCTGCTCAGCTGGGGCTATCTCTCCGGCTTCCCAGCCAGCTACCTGCCCCACATGGTGCAGTGACCCTGTCACAGGGGGACCGTGGGACCTCCACAGGCCAGAGCAGGCAGGGATGCACAGCCCTTGGGTCAGCTCCTGGTGAGGAATGCCTTCCTCTGCCTGAATATTAAGTGTACGAACTCCCCAGGGTGCCCAACTTTTGCCCAGAGCAGCAGCAAGAGGATCCTTCATCTCTCAAAATGGTTGGAGAAGAGGGTCTTCTGGGACCCCAGATAGCACCTCTGCCAGCTGGGACAGGTGGAAGATGTAGGTAAGCACAGAGGTCTTGTAGAAAACAGGGGACAAGCAGAAAACCTTGTTCCAGCCTTGTACAGTGTTATGCTTGAGGCTGTCTCTGAGCAGGAACACGACAGCCCAATCCACCATGTCAACACGTCACGCCAGCAGTCTGCAATGCTCTCCCTGGATGCGTTTTGCAAGGTAACGCTTCTCTATTTAAATCCTGAAAATACAGCTTTTCTCTGTAGCTTCCTGAGTCAGTCGCATTCACTTGTTTATTACTCTACCTTCAATATTTATCTAGAAATCAGAAGCAACTGACTTTAATCAAATCCGATCATTTCCTGAATGTGTCTCAAACCCTGGACTTAAAGGTGACTTACAGTCCCCATGCATTGAAGCTGTCCAAGTAGTTATGGATGTGAGTTGCATGTGTGTTGGGTTTGCCCTTCCTAGTATTACCAAATGATGCATATTCATAAGCGTGTCATATCTTCTAGGGAAAGCAGACACTATGCATTCCATATGTGTCATATTATATTGCATTACATTACTTAATAGTATATTTTATTACATTATATTATACTATTTTATTTTAGGTGAATCAAATATTGATTAAGAAACCCAGTCCCCTTCTATTATGCAAGTTGAGATCATTCTGACATTAAAAAGTAGAAAATTTCATTTAGGCTGTATTTTGCTTATTATCTTCTGATTGGCAGGAAAAGTATTTCTTGAAGGAAAGATATTCTAGTGGCTGGAGATGGGGTGATAGATTTTTGACAGGTAATACTATGAATTTATACTGCATTTCGATCCCAAAGAATGTCACAGTAATATAAATAGTACCCGAATAAAATTTTAGTTTCTTCAGTCCTATTTTATGCCTGCAGTTATTCATTCTTGCTAATGAGACAACTAATAGGCTAATGGACACAAATGATATAATATAGGCATTTAACTCTGCCTTTTGAATGCAAAAGCTACATTTGTGCCTACAAAGTATATGGTGAGGTGTTGTAATTCTTTTATGTGCCTCTGTGGAAGTGCAGGTCATATCTTCATGGTTCTGTTCACATGAATATTCGTACTGGAAGGTGCAAATAGGCAAAGCATGTAAGATTTGTGCTGTGCAAAATCTGTTCAAACCTAGAGACTAGGTCAGAGACTCTGGGGGAAAATTTGGTCTTCTGCACAAAAAACCACTTTGCTTGCTATAGAAACAAGGCTCATCCAAGATCAAATGCAATAATCTAGAGCGTTGCTCTAAGACTGTATAGGCCAAAAGTGAATCAATGCCAGCTGTAAGTGAATTTAGATAAACAGAAAAGTGGGTTTATAGGACACGAGAAAGAGCACCTACCATTACAGTAAGTTCTGATCATTTTTAAAATGCAGAAATAGCTAGGGGCTCTCTGATATTTTAACTGACTAATGGAAAGGGGACTGTCTTAGTGTACCCCGTGATGTTGTACAGGTTATAATGGAGTCACTGGGGCTCAAACTTTGTTTTATTGAAAATCTGTTTTACTTAACAGGAAGGGTTGGTTTATTGTTTTCACTTGGATACTTAGACCGTGAACTTATATTCTGAGGCAGGAATCAATAAGAAAAGTGGGCGGGTAGTCCTTATCTTCTCATACAGGGATTTGGAAGGTGACAGGGAAGAATGGTCTTTTACAAAGCTGCAGGGAGTTCAGCCTAGCTAGCACTTTTGTATGTTAACTCAGACTTTATTAGAGTTTCAGTTAACACATACAGAAAGAGAAGCCTCTTCTGAATCAATACAACATCATTTGATGATCATTTTATGAAATAAGGTGACAGCTTAGTGTGGATAGAGAGATTACAGAGTACTCTACACCACAAAAATACTTATACAGGGAACAAGAGTACAACCTCCTACTTGAAGGGATAATTTAAAAAAAAAAAAAGGCATTTAGGCATACAAGGTTCTGGATCTGATTTGACTGTCATGAAATTAGTGCTTTATAGAAGTGGAGACCTGTGGGAGCAATCAGAGTGCAGATGGGGTGAAGGCACTCTTCCCAGTCAGCCCCACAGTAAAGCAATCACAGCCAAGCACCTTCTGGTCATCTCCCCTCCTTGAAAGACCAGTTACTTACAATGATCAAGTAAAGCATGAGGTTTTTTTCTTCATATTTTTTCTAATTATCATGAGAAGCTCTGATCATCCTAGGGTTCATCTGTTATGTTCACATATGCTTAAAAGTATTATCCACACCTCTACAACCTAGTAAAAGCAACTGGTTTGAGTACTTACCTAGTAAAGGCTATTCACAGCAGATGTGGATTCAGGCTAACTGCGGAGGGAGGGAAAGGGTGACAGAGGAAGACTAGAGCACTCAAAAGTGTTTTTTGGGTGTGTTTGTGTTTTTATTTTTTTTTCTTTTTGTGTGTGTTTTCTTTTTGCACTGTAAGATGTGATTCTGTAAGTTTTGGGGTCATAGAAATGTAGGACTTTTCTAAATTCTTTCTGTCTTTTGCTTCTGATACAAGATCAAAAGTCAACAAAAGAACATCCAATAGCCTACTCTCTAACCTTTTCTTAAAAGCTACAAAAGTGCAGATTTCACTGTTTCTATCAGTCATCTCTTCCAATACTTTCCCCACCTTATACTAAAGGTTTGATTTGCTTCTAACTTAAATTCCTCTTGTTTCAAAGTAGGTTTACTGCACCTTCCACTGTTCCTGGAAACTAAGAAAAAAAGTAGATCACCATTCTTCTTATTACACTTGTTAATATATATTACACTTTTTTAAAGTCTGCTTTTATTCCATGTTCCAAATCTTCTTTTTCTGGACTCAGCAAATACAATTTTATAACCTATTCACAAGTCCTAGTTTTCCAGACTACTGTTCCAATTTCTTGCTTTCTTCCTGGGAGCAGCTTGGGAGTCTGGCCACATCTTTAATCTGTGATATGCTGACTTTCTATGCTGTGGATGCTTCACAAGTGCTTCACAAATGAAACACACAACACACATGACATTCTGTTGATAGAAAACAGAATGGCATTTTCCTTCTTTACCACAACCCACGCATCAAGGTGCTGGTTCCTATTCAGTTTTTGGTCAGCTTCTTTCCTACAGTGCTGATTCCTAGGCCATTATTCATCTCCATATGCCTAGGCATTTGATTTTGCTATTCTAAGGCTTGCATTTTCTACTTGTTCTTATTGAATTTTCTCATATTGATTTCCTACCCTTTCTACAATTTTTCAAGATCATTTTGAATTCTAACCCCATCTTCCCAAGTGCTTACAACATCTCCCAGCCTGATGTCATCCTCATATTTTATACTGCATCATCCATGCTGTTAACATAAATATTGAATAGTAGTGGACATGAAGCAAAATCATCATAGAATCATAGAATGGTTTGGGTTGGAAGGGCCTTAAAGATCATCCAGTTCCACTCCCCCTGCCATGGGCAGGGACACCACCCACTAGATCAGGTTGCCCAAAGCCCCATCCAGCCTGGCCTTGAACACTCCCAGGGATGGGGCATCCACAGCTTCTCTGGGCAACCTGTTCCAGTGCATCACCATCCTCTGAGTGAAGAATTTCTTCCTTATATTTAATCTAAATCTAACCTGCTCAAAATCCTGGGGGGCCACTTGGTGTTGACTCCCAGTAGCTGAGAAATTGAGTTACTGCTAGCTGCTCTTTGAGTTATTTTCCAGTCTGCCTTACTCTTATTTCACCTTGGCCATATTCCTTTATCTTGCCTTTGACAATGAGTTGGGGAGCTGTGTAAAATATCTTAGGAAAATCAAGATGTGTTGCATTTTCTTCATCTTGCATCTGCTAGGCTAGTTATCTTACCAAAAAGAGGGAGATCAGGCTGGTTTGTTGTCAACTTGTTCTTTGCAAAGCCAAGCTATCCATTCCTTAGTACCTCATTATCCTCTAGATACAGAAAAACTGGTTGTTTGTTCCAGTAAATTCCCAAGTACTGCAGTTAGGCTGAAGGCCCTATAATTCACTGGATTGCTTCCCCCTACTCCCATCCCTCTCACCCCCCTTTAAATGTAGGTATAATGACTTCTCTGCCAGTCCTCTAGGAACTTGCTCATCTTCTATAAGCTCATGAAGATAATCACAAAGGTTTTAGCTATTGCTGGTTTCTGAAGTACCTGAGAGTAAATTCCATGTGGATTGATTGATCTGGCAAGAGATTTCAAAAATGTAGGTTATGCAGCCTGAGAGAAAGCAGAACATAATACCTAGGTATCCCATCATTTTTCACTGGGCACTAGATCTTTTGGCTTTTGGCTGAGATCGAACTGTGTTGATGGAGTAAAAATAGATCCATCCTTTTTCTTTATGCTTCCCCCAAATTTAAAAAGAAAAGATGGAGTAAAATACTAGAAAATTTTGAAGAAATTGAAGGAGATATTTACTGCTAGATTTTTTAAAGAGACCAAATAATTCTTTAGTCAAAAGGAAGAAAATAAAACTCATGCTTCAGTGCTTAATCTAATCACAAGGGTCAGCAAGGAATTCTCACCTTATTCCGGCACCTCACAACAGTAGAGCCTTCTTTTTCATTATTATTAACTAAAGATGATGTATCATGCAGTATCATAATATTGACCTCTTATAAGCACTGGTGCTTATTCCCATTGCTCTTTATTTTCCACTTCTCCTCTTTCCCCTCTCTGAAATTTCAAATAGAAAATATTTAATCAATTAGATTTCTCCCACAAAGAGAAAGAAACAACATGATACCAAGACTGTAGGTTTCTGCTTCACCTGCAAGCAAAGTTTCTTTGAGCAACCATCTTTCAAGCAAATCATTTAAATTTGCATGCACTTGTCTTTCAAGTCTCAAACGTCTTCCCAGCAATCCATAACTCAATATCTAAGAAAAATACCTCTTTTTCTCCTTTCCTTGCACCTTCTCTGGTTAGGATTTCACTTGTGTCAGACTAGAAGCCCACTCCATTTCCACTGTCTCTCCAGCTTCTTGGTATAATCATTTGTTTCTATTAACTGCAGCTATTCTGATGCCA
The DNA here is from genome assembly GCF_040182565.1 of Anser cygnoides. Lineage (NCBI taxonomy): Eukaryota > Metazoa > Chordata > Aves > Anseriformes > Anatidae > Anser > Anser cygnoides. The sequence continues at coordinate 82,099,539 of NC_089874.1, forward strand.
AGTTTCTTTTTTTTCAGAATTTCCTTCATGTCTAAACTACCACATTTAAAGCATACTGAGAGGGACTTTAGCTACTTAGAAGTATCACTTATTGGCAATTTCCAAAGGCAAAAATCTCAACATTAGGAGCAAAGATCTGGTTTGGCAGGGTAATCCTGACGTCTCAAAAAGATACTGTGTAGTACTTAATAAAAATGCAGATCCACAAGTAAGAAAGAATAGAAATAACTAAATAAATAAATAATCTTTTTAGCTGCAATGCACACAGATGGACTAATAGCAAAGTTGCAATCTCATTTGAGTTCTTCTGCAATGTATTTTAACTTGCTTTCCTTTAAGCCCTCCTACATTTTCTGCATTTCCTTGCTCTCTTTTGATTACATATATGCATTACTTTGACTGAATTCTTGAGAATTAAGAAAGAATCATTAAACTGTTTGAGGGATTATGTGAAGTGACTACCCACAGTGGGAGAAATGGGCCTTGATATCCCATGCAGTTGTTGTCAGTAGGGTCTTCTCATGTTTATGTGGCCAGGGTCATCAGTTCAGGGAACATGTCCCAACAGTGGATTATGAAGAAGACAGAAAATAGATAATGGAATCATCTTCTTAAGGTGTATTATTAGTGCATGTCACATTCACAAAAGCCACTTAGATACACTTCCTGTGGAGACTACAACAGTTGACTTTGAAGACCAAAATCTAGAAGTTGACATGCAAAATATCTTGTTTTTCAGGCTTTATGAACCTTATTCTTGCTGTATTAGAAACAGTTCTGGGACAAATGAGGTCAGCACATCTTTATTCCTTTTATTCTTTCCGCTTGAAAGTGTCCTGTGAAGGCCAGACACTCATATTCTGTATTTCTAGAAACACTTTGAAGCTGGGTGATAAGAACAAGGCAGCACTCTAACAGTTCAGATAGAGAAAGCTTGTAAGACTTCTGTTTCTTTTGCTGTTTTCATTTCATAGGCAGCAGCTCAAAGTAGGCTTGGAAATGTTCATCCTGTTGGTTAGTAGCATGTCTTCATGTTCAGACAGGGAAGTCTGTGAAGTCAAGACAAGGTATGGATGCCAGTTTTGGACAGTTGAATCAATGTCAGACTTAAGGAATATGAAACAGAGAAAAGATTTTCACCTCTTATAGCGCCTGCAGCTATTCCTAAGCTAATATATGGCCCTTTCTCTATGAATACAGGGACAATTTTAAGCCCTCCATCCTGCCACACCAAAAAAAAAGAAAAAAAGCCACATTACATGCCAGTCCTTGCATACGCATATTTTGATAGATGACTAAATACTGTTTTCTGACTGAAAAAAAGAAAAACAAACAAAGAAAATTCCCTGTTCAATTCTTTGCCTTCAGAAGCTGCTTTTGGATGTGGGATGTTTGGGGACCATTTTTAATACGTCAAAATACTTTATGAAATATCAAGCTAACTAGGAATACAGTCATAATGAAACTAGGAAGTTGTCTTCACCTATGACAGCACATAGGCCCTGACCCATCATTACTTTCAATCATCATGCATGAGAAAAAATGTTACCTGAAAGACCTCTATCTGTTCCTGCCAGACAGCTGCTTCTCTTATCTGTCTCCAGATATGAGATAACACTTCTTCCATCTTTGGTACTTAGGGGATATCAGTGAGCCTTATTATCTATCCAGCAGCTGTGGGAAAAGAAAGAGTCCGGTTTTCATTGCTACATGGAAATCTGTCATATTCTGAGGACTAGCATACCCAAAGTGCAATATTTAGTAGCTAAAGGACATGGTCTGCTTCCATAGACACCATGCAGCACAGGCAGGGACACTTCAGGTTCAAAATGTGTTCCAAGTGCCTATGACAGCAATGGGTTTTACCCCATTGCAGGGGAATGAGAGGGATCGGGTTAGGCATCTGCTCAGGAACTGGAAGAGTGGAGGGACATTGGCAGAAGGAAGCAAATGAAAATAAAATAAAATTAATATAAATTAAAATAAAATAAAATAAAGAAAGAAGGAAGGAACTAGTTTTTTAGGTTTTGGGTTTGTTTTTCTCCAAGAGGATTGTCACGGTTTTGAGTAGATCCTGTTCTGGCCATAAGTACCCCACAGGCTAGGACACCGGGATGTATCAGTGGGCTATATCCCTGCTGGCCTCTCCGAGCTCAGGAGGGCACTGCAGCATTCACAGGGGAGGGCAGACTAACCCAGCACTACGATCTTATTTTCTCATGGCCTTCACAGAAGCCCTGGTTCTCTAACAGGCACCAGCTCTTCACACCACACCTAACCCATACTTCTTCCTTTTTGATAGCACAGGAGATTCCACCATCCCCACCCAGCCCTCTCGCTCTGTGGCAGGAAACAACAGATTTTGCTTACATTGCTTGGAAGGCTTGGGACAGGTCTGAGCAAAGGCTTCTGGTACAGTTGCATAGCAAACAAGAAAGGTCACATTTTGAGGGCGAGGAGGAGGTTTGTATTTTTTTTAAATGCTACCTGTTTGAGAGGATTGTCACAGTTTATGTGACCATCAAGTAACAACTCAGGGTTGCCTGTATATGTGTTTTTTTTTCTTGACAGGATGGCAAAAGTAGTCAGAAGTCTGTGAAAACTAAAGAGTTTTCCTTTCAAAATGATAGTTTAATTAGTACCATTTTTATATATTTTTGTATGTCCTTGATTGGACTGGGGTTGTCTTATCTGGCATTTGTTTGGATTTCCTAATGTACTTGTGATGCCTCATTAGTTCCTGCTGAGGCTGACTTCAGCAGAGTCAGTTAGACCAGCGTGGAGCTTTTGAAACCTCCTCTTCCTTCTGTCCTGCTTTTTTTAATGTAGCATTTACAGTACCTCCCATTGAGAAGAAGCTGGGGATCAGATCCTCACCTGATTTAAGTTACCAGCATCATTTTATTTGAAAATGTTTACTTTGTGATTGTGTGCATGTTTCATTCTTTTTGGTCTTTTTATGAGCCTGTAATGATAGGGCTGGGATTTATAAGATGGGACTCCCTCTGTCACTCTGTGGGAATTTTTGCTCTGCATGCACTCTGTGGCTTTGAAGGACTTCAGATCTTGAGTAAAATGAGTTCACTGATGTGTCCCAGGAGAGACTGTTGACTGGTCTGTGGATGTAATTTTATGACAATGGATTGTATTGTGAGTTAAAGTTTATGCACCATATGGTATGTTGTCAAGTTTTGTTGTATTTATGAAGATCTCAGTAAAAAGAGGTAAAAATAAAAATACATGTTCAGGCCTAGTCTATTTTCAGTAACGAACTCCTCTAGATTTTTATTTTTAATTTGAATTTGCCCAGTAAATATGATAGGTAATAATAACAGTAGGACTGGTCTGGGACAGAGATAAAACATATGCAGTTCTGAAAGTAGTACAAATTCATTTAGGACTGTAATCAGCCTGTTTAGAGGTACATAACTCAGGTATTGAAAGCATTAGATCTCTCAAATGAGACCAGGATTACAAAAATTGCCCAAGAGATTTTAGATCCTGGCTGTGTGGAGGAGAGTGGCCTTGGAGGCTGCTGTTAGGCACCTTTTGCAGGTGGTCTGCCTAGTGCAGAACACAGCCTACACTTCTTAATGGCTGGCACTCCTGTAGGGTTGTTGCAAAGGCATCTTATGACAAAGCTGTGAGCAAGTAAGGGTACAAAAACCTAAGACGTAATCTGGAAAAACCTAAAAGAATAATTCATTCAATGAGGGAAAATAAAATACACAGTACTTACACTCCCACCTTGGGTTCAAAATATCACAAGAAATTCAAGGAACTAAGCAAATATCACACTTGGAGATTCTTTTCATTCAACTTCAGTTCCTCCCTACTGGGTTTATTACCAAGTAGTTTGGTTTCTTTTGACAAAATAGGGGGGGGGCGCTTTTTAAAGGTGTCATTAAGCACAAAAATCATTTTCCATTAACATATTCTTAGTGCAGTATATATATGCTGCTAAGAAACATTTATATATATATTAAAAATATCACATGCATTTATGTACAGAGAAAATTTATCACACATATTTGTGCATTTATGTACAGAGAAAGTTGGGGACTGAATTTGAAAGTGATTGCCTCTTTCTACCCCACTTTTTTCAATGTAATATGTCTCCTGTAAGTCAATTGCCTCTGCTCCGGCAATGTACCCGCATGGGATCCAGTAAACTCTGTAGCATTCTACATGAGTGCAGGGTCCACACAACAAAATCCATTGGAAGGACCAAGGACAAAAGATGCAAGCATGTAATTAATTTTATGAATGCAAATAGTCCACTGACTTGCTGGGATACCACTTGCTCAAAATGACAAATGCACTAAGCATGTGTATAAACCTTTTCAAGTATCAGCTTTTTGACTATAAAATCCTTGGCATTTATGTAAATATGTATTAAGCACAATGCATGTCAATCCCAGTGGAACTCTCTGCATGCCCACATGGTCATCCAAACTATTAATATTTTTATCATTTCTTCGGGAGTGCTGTTCTCTTCAGAATCAACATGATAAATGGGTCACATGCAAGAAATGCTAGAAGTCGGTTCTGGCAGATATTTCTTTTTCCTTTTCATCTTTGACCAGAATTAGATATTAAATTAAGAATAATTTAATTACTGTACAAATATGGAGGGGAGGGGGAGTGGGGGAGTCTTTAAAAATGGAGCATGAACAGGAGCTTACATTTGGAATATGCCTATTTTACTTGCATAGTATGTGCTGAGAGAGAAATTTGTATTTTCAACAGTGGAAAGTGCATTATTGTGACTCTTTTGTGTAGAACAATTAGATGTCTCCTTTGGGTTGTGTATAGGCCACCAGTTGCACAGGGTTCAATTAGGTCTTCACGGGTCTTTATGAAGCCAAAAGCCATATTTGTTACTGTTGAGTGGCAAGAAAAAAGATTTTCAGCAACATCTGCAAGGCAAGAGCAGGAAAAAAGTAACCTAAACAACTGAGCTAGTAATCAAATATTCATCACAAAAGCAGGGCCAAGAAAGGTGTTCCCTTTGGGTCAGGGATCTAAACTGCACAGATGCAGCTAAGCTTATTATAATGGGGTACTCAGCTGTGGGTAACAAACCAGGTTCTGAAACACACTTCAATTTTTCTTGAAAAATAAAATACCCTGTGCGGGCTGTGGCCATGCAATCTTCTTAGGCTTAATAGCTTAGCTTTTGTGTGTGTGTGTGAACAAGCAAAACAACATATCCCTCCCTTTACTGCTTTAAAATCCTTTGCCCATCCCCATTCTGAGCCGTGAAACATGAGTGTCTATAACGTATTTCATATGACAAAGAGTCATATGACAATATCAATTCCATCTTTGCAGATATCCACAGATATTCTTCAGAACCTGTTTTGGAGGGTTCCAGGAAACAACTTGAATTAAGAGAACGTTAGAGGTCTCACTCAGTCATGCCAACAAGTGCCTTGCTGTATGACCAGTCCTCCTGATCCCCCTGCAAAGAACTACCCAGCCTGGGGCAGCACAGACTCTGCCTCAATGCTTGTGTCATCCATCTGTGGCAAAAAACTCCAAGGTTTACTTAAAGCTAGAGACCCCACCAAGTTAGCACATTCAAAGCATATGGCCATCATCCTCACCAACTGTTGTATCTACAGTCCAAGTGACCCCATCCTCATCCATCACACTCAGCTGGTGAAGCAGCCATCTGCACAAGTCCTCTGAAGGACCCTGTCTTCCATGACCTTAACTGTACCTCAGCTATCTCTTGTACTAACACACAGTTCAAACCCTACCTGTACATCAGTGCCTTTTATGCTACTGAGAAATACCTTGCTAGAGAAATAGTACCCCTTGCACATCCAGGGGCCAACGGTAGGTGAAGCTGAGGAAAAGGAGCCCCAAAGAGATTAACAGCACCACAGGCCAGAAGTTCACAAAAGTCATTTTCATTCTTTTAATATGAGCTGAAAACCTGAGACAGGAAAAAAAAAAAAAAAAAAAGGTAATTCTCTTTCAATTTCAGAGATAGAGGAACTATTTGTGATTAAACACTGTTATTAATAGTAGTAATTTGCCTTTAGGCAAGAAGGAAAATGTGACAACTTGGAGCCTGCTTGTTCAAGTTTTGGAAAGGAATGAGACAACCAGAAACTCTGGTACTAGCACACCAAACACACAAACAATCTGCGCCACCTCATCTCTGCTGTGATCTTCCCTGCCTATAAAAATATATGACCATATCACTGTGGGCTGGCATTAAATTGAGAAACTACCATTATTCAGGGAAGGAACATCCTTCTACAAAATTTTTTATTGCATTATGGTAAGTTTCCTAATAGTCACCGTACTTTAAGTAGGATTGCCGAGGCTTGCCGAGGCGACCGGCTCCGGGGCAGACGCGTGCTGCAGCGGAGCGCGGGATCGGGACAGGCAGGGCTACTTTTCGGGCATCGAGCCTACGTGAGGGAGCCGCCAGGCACCGGCAGCCCTCGTGAGGGAGGCTGACGAGGCGTAGGCGGAGCCAGCAGCGTCAGCGACAGCTCCTCCCCCCGGCCGTTCAAAGGCAGCCCTTAGGGAGCGCGAGCGACCAGGAGCGCGGCGAACAGGGCCGGCAAACAGGGAGCGACGCGGTGGGAGTGACGCGGCAGTTAGCGAGGCAGTTGGTGCAGGCAGGGCGGAGCGCTCACACCCGCCCATAGGGACAATTCCTCTAACGGCACTCTCCTGTCAGCTGGGCTACAATGGTCTCCACCAGGCACGGTGCCTTCTCTAGGAAGTCAGTGCACACCCAGACCGACTGCCCGTCCAAACATGCGGCAGTTCAGGTCTCCGGATGCGGGGAGTGTATGAGCCTCTTGCTGCCATCGGCGGGAGGCAGGGAGACTGCTCGCGTGAGGTGCGAGCAGGTGGACGACCTGGTCCGCATGGTGGCGGAACTCAAGGAAGAGGTGCAGAGGCTGAGGGATATCAGGGAGTGCGAGCGGGAGATAGACTGGTGGAGCGACTCCCTGCAGGACCGGAGGGAGAGGGACCAGGGTGAGACGCCCCAAAGGGGGGTGGACCCCCTGCCCTGTTGCCATCGGGCAGAGGGAGGGGACCTGCGAGTTGAGGAGGAATGGAGACAGGTCCCTGCTCGACCTCGCAGGAGATGCCCTCCCCTGCCGGCGCCGCCTTCCCAGGTGCCCTTGAACAATAGGTTTGAGGCCCTGGAGCTCGAGAGACCCGTGGGTGAGGATGAGGTAGGAAGCCTACCCGGGAGGATGCCTGAGGTGAGGAAGTTGACTCCACGCCTCAGGACTGCCTCCACCAAGAAAGAAAGAAGGGTGATTGTTGTAGGCGACTCCCTCCTCAGGGGAACGGAGGGCCCTATTTGTCGGCCTGACCCCACACGTAGGGAAGTCTGCTGCCTCCCTGGGGCCAGGGTCAGAGACGTTACCAGGAAGCTTCCAAACCTGGTTCGCCCCTCTGACTATTACCCGCTTTTGATAGTCCAGGCTGGCAGCGATGATGTTGAAAAGAGAAGCCTCAAGGCTATCAAACAGGACTATAGGGGGCTGGGACGATTGGTGGAGGGAGCGGGAGTGCAGGTGGTGTTTTCGTCTATCCCTACGGGGGAAGGGAGAGGCACGGAGAGGACACGGAAAGCTCATGTGGTTAATAGGTGGCTCAGAGGCTGGTGCCAGCATAGAAATTTTGGGTTTTTTCACCATGGGGAGCTTTACTCGGCACCCGGCCTGATGGCCCCAGACGGGTCTCTATCTCCAAGGGGAAAACGGATCCTAGGCCAGGAGCTGGCGGGGCTCATAGAGAGAGCTTTAAACTAGGTAAGAAGGGGGACGGGGCTCAAACAAGGCTTGTTGGAGCTGTGCTGGGGGAAACAATGGCTAGGCCGGGGAAGAAGGCGATGGCCCAGCTGAAGTGCATCTACACTAATGCACGCAGCATGGGTAACAAACAGGAGGAGCTGGAAGCCATTGTGCAGCAGGCAGGCTACGACTTGGTTGCCATCACGGAGACGTGGTGGGACCGCTCCCACAACTGGAGTGCTGCAATGCCTGGCTATCGGCTCTTCAGGAGGGACAGGCAGCACAGAGGGGGTGGTGGCGTGGCTCTCTACATTAGAGAATCTTTTGATGTTGTGGAACTCCAGGCTGGGAATGATAAGGTTGAATCCCTGTGGGTTAGGATCCGCGGGAAGGCCGGCAAGGCTAGCATCCTGGTGGGGGTCTGTTATAGACCGCCGAACCAGGATGAGGAGACGGATGAGGAGTTTTATAGGCAACTTACAGAAGTTGCAAAATCGTCGGCGCTTGTCCTCGTGGGGGACTTCAACTTCCCGGACATATCCTGGAAACACAACACGGCACAGAGAAAGCAGTCTAGGAGGTTTCTGGAGAGCGTGGGAGATAGCTTCCTGACGCAGCTGGTCAGTGAACCTACCAGGGGTGGTGCCCCGCTAGACCTTCTCTTCACAAACAGAGAAGGACTGGTGGGAGATGTGGTGGTCGGAAGCTGTCTGGGGCAGAGTGACCACGAAATGGTAGAGTTCTCTATTCTTGGCGAGGCCAGGAAGGGGACCAGTAAAACTGCTGTCTTGGACTTCCGGAGGGCTGACCTTGAGCTGCTCAGGACACTGGTTGGCCGAGTCCCTTGGGAGGCGGTTCTGAAGGGCAGAGGAGTCCAGGAAGGCTGGGCGCTCCTCAAGAAGGAAATCGTGATGGCACAGGAGCGGTCCGTCCCCACGTGCCCAAAGATGAGCCGGCGTGGAAGAAGACCGGCCTGGCTCAACAGAGAGTTGCGGCTGGAGCTTAGCAGAAAAAAGAGGGTTTATAATCTTTGGAAAAAAGGGCGGGCCACTGAGGAGGACTACAAGGATGTAGCGAGGCTGTGCAGGGAGAAAATTAGAAAGGCCAAAGCTCATCTGGAGCTCAATCTGGCTACTGCCGTTAAAGACAACAAAAAATCCTTTTACAAATACATCAACGCGAAACGGAGGACTAGGGAGAATCTCCATCCTTTACTGGATGCGAGGGGAAACCTAGTTACTAAGGATGAGGAAAAGGCTGAGGTGCTTAATGCCGCCTTTGCCTCAGTCTTTAGTGGCAATACCGGTTGTTCTCCGGACACCCAGTGCCCTGAGCTGGTAGAAGGGGATGGGGAGCAGGATGTGGCCTTCGCTATCCATGAGGAAATGGTTGGCGACCTACTACGGAGCTTGGATGTGCGCAAGTCGATGGGGCCGGATGGGATCCACCCAAGGGTACTGAGAGAACTGGCGGAGGAGCTGGCCGAGCCGCTTTCCATCATTTATCGGCAGTCCTGGCTATCGGGGGAGGTCCCGGTTGACTGGCGGCTAGCCAATGTGACGCCCATCTATAAGAAGGGCCGGAGGGCAGACCCGGGGAACTATAGGCCTGTCAGTTTGACCTCAGTGCCGGGGAAGCTCATGGAGCAGATTATCTTGAGGGTCATCACGCGGCACTTGCAGGGCAAGCAGGCGATCAGGCCCAGTCAGCATGGGTTTATGAAAGGCAGGTCCTGCTTGACGAACCTGATCTCCTTCTATGACCAAGTGACGCGCTTGGTGGATGAGGGAAAGGCTGTGGACGTGGTCTACCTTGACCTCAGTAAGGCTTTTGACACCGTTCCCCACAACATTCTCCTCAAGAAACTGGCTGCTCGGGGCTTGGACTGGCGTACGCTTCGCTGGGTTAGAAACTGGCTGGATGGCCGGGCCCAGAGAGTTGTGGTGAATGGAGTCAAATCTGGTTGGAGGCCGGTCACTAGTGGAGTCCCCCAGGGCTCGGTACTGGGGCCGGTCCTCTTTAATATCTTTATTGATGATCTGGATGAGGGCGTCCAGTGCACCCTCAGTAAGTTTGCAGATGACACCAAGCTAAGTGCGTGTGTCGATCTGCTCGAGGGCAGGAAGGCTCTGCAGGAGGATCTGGATAGGCTGGAGCGATGGGCTGAGGTCAACTGCATGAAGTTCAACAAGGCCAAGTGCCGGGTCCTGCACCTGGGCTGCAACAACCCCAAGCAGAGCTACAGGCTGGGAGATGAGTGGCTAGAAAGCTGCCTGGCCGAGAAGGACCTGGGAGTATTGGTGGATAGTCGGCTGAATATGAGCCAGCAGTGTGCTCAGGTGGCCAAGAAGGCCAATGGCATCCTGGCCTGTATAAGAAGCAGTGTGGCCAGCAGGTCGAGGGAAGTGATTGTGCCCCTGTACTCGGCTCTGGTGAGGCCGCACCTCGAGTACTGTGTTCAGTTTTGGGCCCCTCGCTACAGGAAGGACATGGACGTGCTCGAGCGAGTCCAGAGAAGGGCGACCAAGCTGGTGAGGGGTCTGGAGAACAAGTCTTATGAGGAGCGGCTGAGGGAGCTGGGCTTGTTCAGCCTGGAGAAGAGGAGGCTCAGGGGCGACCTCATCGCTCTCTACAGTTACCTGAAAGGAGGCTGTAGAGAGGTGGGGGTTGGTCTATTCTCCCACGTGCCTAGTGACAGGACGAGGGGGAATGGGCTAAAGTTGCGACAGGGGAGTTTTAGGTTGGATGTTAGGAAGTACTTCATTACCGAAAGGGTTATTAAGCATTGGAACGGGCTGCCCAGGGAGGTGGTGGAGTCACCATCCCTGGAGGTCTTTAAAAGACGTTTAGATGTAGAGCTTAGGGATATGGTTTAGTGGAGTACTTAGTGTTAGGTCGGAGGTTGGACTCGATGATCTTGAGGTCTCTTCCAACCTAGAGAAATCTGTGAATCTGTGAATTGCACTGGGAATAGGAAGTTCTGTGAGTTTATTTATCCATATCTCAATATTACCTTGACTGAGAGCTATTGACCCTTGTTGGTCAAATTTAATTGCAGGAGACACCTAGCACCATTAGTTCTGAATTCATGGTTTGGGCATTCACCTATAAACATGATTCTCATTGCCACAGGAATTGGTTCATCATGTAGTGTCACTTCTTTGGTCGTACAGACAAAAATATAACTGACATGCAGGAGATGGAACTTCTTAAAGTAAAAACTCAAGGTGGGACCTTTAGCCCCTGCCAGCCTCTGCTCTCCCTTCCTGTCACACGGTGGAGGCAGTGATGGGTTCCCTCAGATTGTGGACAGTGGTGGTGGGAGGCTTCTCCCCACCTTTATTCACCAGTAAAACACTGACTATCAATAATGTCTTTGCTGAGAAAAACTTGCTGTTGACAACATGCTAAGAGCAAGGTGTATGTACCTATTATATGATATGGACTTCAGCCTCCTTTCCCCAAGTGTAACTGTATTTTGGCTATTGGGAGCTAAGGACTTGCAGTGCAGAGAGGTAAGCACTCCATGCGCTGCCTTTGGACTCCTTGGATGGTGGGCAGCCAGCAAGCTGAGCCTTGTCCCTGTCTCTCTCACAGAACTGCCAGCTTCTTCATGAAGTGACAGACACACAGAGATTACGGTTGTCCTTCTAGGCCTGTACTGCTTAGATAAATCCACATTCTTTGGCTTTTCAGACAGTAAACCCTAGCATATTATGTAGCCCATATCTAAAGAACTAGCAGTTCTGTAAATTGCTGTGCTTAGGAGAGATCTACCGTGTTCTGTGGTTGTGGTCGTAGTTTGTCCTTTCTTTCTTGTGCCTAACCTTTTAAACTTTTCAAGATAAGAGTATGCTAGTTGTTTTTTATGCTTCACTACTAGCAGCACTGTGTAATCATATTCCTTCTGGACTTCATACTTGGAAACATGGTTGTGTACAGAAATCAGTCTAAGATAGTTATTTTGGGTTTACTTCCCTTGTGGACGTTTACTCCAGACTTAAGCTGCCTTTTTCAGACTTCAGTGAACTTCTGAATTAAATTCTGAATTGCTGTTTCAGTAGATTTCTAAGGGTCCCAGGCCTCCAGTTATATCAGCTTGGATGCTGGGGGATTTTCTAACACTCTCTTCTTCTCTGTTGAGAGCATTGTACTGTCTCAGTCTTCACTTCAAAATATTATTGTGCAAATGTTTAAAATACTTTTTAAGATTCTGAAATCTTTCATGAATTTCAATTAGGAATATTTGACAGATGTCTCCTACTGCTTTTTATTTCCACAGGATAAAACAATTAATTAAGCCTAAAGACTTAACTATAGAATGGCAGTAAAATGAAATTATACTACTCGCTTAAGCCTCAGAGCCCAATATGCCTTTCCTAATGAGTCCATTTGTCTCGAAGAGAATTGAGAGCCGAGCAAAAACACTGGGCCCACAGAGGATGTATGGAGTGTTTTGGCAGAGTAGCTTGAGTGCAGCATCACATCATTAAACCCAGGAAAATGGTGAAGGAAAGGGTTGCTCCAATCCATAGCCTGGAGTGAGGTCACCAACTAATGTGACTTCATGACAACAAAAGATCCTAGACTGATGAGAAAGTGTCCTCTGATAGAGGTCAGCATTCCTCAGCCTAAACAGGTCTTTCAGGCTTGCGGAGGAAAAATGTGTTAGCTTGACTTGGTTGGACATATCACACAATAGCATGTGACCGTCAGCACTCTGAAACCTTTTGTGGGTTATAAAATGATTAACTGACCATTCAAATTCCAGAAATGTTGGATTTGTAGCAGCAATCAGCTCCTCAGAGAGGAGGCAGCAGAGTGTGAAAACTGAATTCAAGAAACAGGGGAGGTTTAAAGAATAATTAAAAACTGAAATAACTTGCAGCTGCTAGAAATGAAATTCAAGGTTTGCAATGTAGCAATATGTGTATTTAAGTAGACATGTTTGCGTGCACGTGTGTGTAATGACAATGCCCTGGTTTCTAAACAAAAAGAAAAAGCCAGTTGCCAAAAAGTGTTCACTAGCTATTATAAATTTCCAGAGTGAACAGTTTTTAAATATTCTCTAATGACTTCTGGTCATAAATATTTCTAAAGAGTACGCACTTAACTCATGCCAATCAATACTATAAAGCAACACTACAGCTAAGTTAGCAAAGTAGAGCGCTCTTACTTATTGACTAAGCCCTGGCAATTCTTGTATCTGAGGTTCCAGTTCTGCAGCTTATATGGTAATAGTATTTCTAGCTTCAGAATTTGTGCATCCTGTTATTATATTTTTATATTGAAGATTAAATATTTTATAGCACATTTGCCTATCGAGGAAACTCTTTTTTCCTTGGGGAAAAAAACATCCTCCTATGAATTTCCTTTAACTTTACAGGAGGCTGTCGTTCCCAGAACCAGGAACTCTCTTGGACATTTCAAAGGACTACAAAAAGGACCTACTTTCTTCTCACAGGACCTAAGATACTGTGCTTTGACTGCTAAGTCAACCCTAGTACACAGATGTGGACTTCAGGTAGAATGAGAAATGCAAAGAACTTGCTTGGACTTGGAGTCTCCTTGTATTTGTGGGGACTGATGGACCTTACTACAACTGTGCTGTCAGGAAGTGCCAGGCCACTCACTGAAGGGCCAGAAGACAACCTGTCAGACAAGCTCCATCAGCGTATGAAGAGGAGCTGGGTGTGGAACCAGTTCTTCGTTCTGGAGGAGTACACAGGAACCGACCCTCTGTACGTTGGGAAGGTAAGAGCTGCACCAGGAGGATATCTGGCACAGTGTATGCTTCTGTGTACCTGCAGACTGTGGCAAAACATGGGAAGTTTCTCTAAGTGCCTTGTCTCTACCTTCTTTCTGGCAGTGAATCCACCCACATTAATTTCACTTCAGCTCCCAAGAGCTTTTGACCAGTGTCGCCTTCAGTTGTGAGGAATTTCTGTTTAAAGGTGCTGTCAATATATTTGCCTATTTCAAAGAGATCTTCTGTTACCATCATCAGCTGTAATTGAGGTAGTGTTAGAAAATCTGCAGTGATCTTTCCAGGGACTCTTGCAATGTCAAGACAAAGCAAGGTTATATTGACATAGGAGGATTAGGAAAGAAAGGAAGCATTTGTGATCATGCTTCTGTCTGTGATCAAGTCAGCTGGAAGATGAAATTCACAGTCAAATGAAATAGCCAGTATCTCATGAAAACTGACATTTCAGGTTTTGTTTTCTGCAGATCTCTAGGGTCAGAATATCTCCTTGCTAACCACAGCTTGACCCCAGGTTAATTCTGTGGACTACAGAGAAGTTGCTCCAAATATAGAAAGATAGAAGGACAGCTTATTAAATCCAATTGGCAGAGCCAAATTTTCAGATCCCTTACACACTAAGAATCCATACATCACTACAGATATTTGCAAAATGGATTGCTAAACTTACCCCATCTACCTGGTAGTACTTTGCATTCACTTTTCTGTAGCTCCTTGAGATACAAGCTGATGGAAATCAGGCTTAGTAGTGTCTGCCATCACAGTCTACTTCACTATATCCATCCTCCTTATTCTGCTTTCCCAACATTTGTAAAGACTCTGAACTGTTTAACATATTGACCTGCTATTCAAAGACTTATTGGCAGCACTACGTTTGCGTCTAGTTAAAACGGAGGTGACAAATGTGGGAAAAGTGGGAGGGGGACGGTTAGTGTAGTTAAGTGTTTGAACAACACAGTTATGATTTTACATGTCTAGATGATAAACACAGACTACAATACAGGTAGATATTACAGATTAAGAACTAAGAAATTACGTCAAAAAACAATTCCTTCAGGTTTCATTGCTTATTTTTATATGATCACAGATCTTTTTTTCCTTCCAAGCTATCCATCTGCAGGGAAAGAAAAAAAAAAAAAAGTATTACAAATCCAGAGGCCAATTTTGGACTTGTATTTATGGTTTTACACCCACAAAGAGCTAAACTGTGCCCTCAGTCACACCAGTATAAATCAAAATGAATCCACTGGCTTCAGAGGACCTCCTCCTGATTTATTCTGTGTGACTGACAGCAAGATGTGCTCTCCTTCCTTCCTCTCATAGCAGTGGTATTATTAGTGATTGCCATCAAATGAGACCACATCAGTCTTCATTCATCTCTGTACCTAGCTTTTCTGCTCATGATATCTCTATTGATTAAAGAAATTAATATTTATTTTCATGCAATTCACAGCTTTGGAACAATGGCCAAACATATTATTTCACATACTCAATTTCATCTGAAACAAATCCAGACTCACACTGTGAGCTGAATTTTAGCTACAGCAAGTACTGGAAGAAGCCAAATCATCTTTTCTTTAGACTTGTGTCATTAGGAGCACAAAAACTTGGCGCAGACAGCAGTGCTCCTGAGCTTGCTCCCACTGAGCTCTGACGAACTGGGGAACTGGGGGAAGCAGTGATGACTCTTCATGCTCTAGGTCCACTACACAAAGGGCCAAGCCGCCCTGAGTGAGCTCTCTCTCTCCAGGATGGCCTACACCACAGCTGGGTTGGCACAGGGGCAAGAAGGGCTCATTATCTCTCAGGGTTAACAGGGCCAATTAACCCCCACACACTTGTGAGCTGCTGGCTGCTCCGTAGGCCTCCTACGTCTGCTCCATGTAGACCCACCACCCGGGAATCGTGCTGCCAAAATGGGCCTTTGGGGCTCAGATATCCTCTCCCATCCCTAAGCTGGGCACAGAGCAGCCAGGGGAGCGGTGTGTTGAAGGGTGGTGGCTGCCGGGAGGGAAAGGCCTCCCCTCTTGCCAAGCAGCTGAAGGCGCAGGCCTCGGAAGAAGCTGCAGCCTACCACAGGCCATCATCCTTGCTGCATCCATGCTGCCTGTTCCTTAGGGATCCTTAGGAAAGGGGTCAGCAGGGAATAGGCTGTGCGCTGAATTAATTGTTCTGGCAGGACAGAAATTTTTCAGCCCAAGTCCCCCAAGGCAGGCTCAGAAATAGCTCGCGCGGAGCTATGCAGAAGGACCTCAGGCCCACAGCCTCAGTGCAAGCACCAGCCCTTGAAACCACCCTGAGTCTCCTGCTGGACAGGCAGAGCCTCCCCTAACCCGTAACACCCACAGCACCCTGCAACGTCCTGCTAGCTGGGCCTTGCTGTTGTCTGTCTGCTTTCTCCAGCCCGTGTCAGAAGGAAACAGTATACGGCGTTGATCCAGTTATATTTATTTCATACTCTGAAGGCTTCCCGTAAGAGAGTAGCTCCTCTGATGCTCTTGTATGGCTGTTTCTGGCTAGCTACGCAATACTGGAGCAAACCAAAAATAACTTTGACTTGAACCCTGGGTCCAGGCTTGCCTAATACAATTTTCAGGTCTGCTGTAACAAATGTTCTTTCCTACGTACCTATGAGGCATGGTGCAAAATATCTATCGGGCAGGGAAATGAAAGGAAACTTCCTGAGGTGAAGTCAGTACAATTTTTGCCTTTCTCCAGTGCTCATTATTCTAACGTAAAGTATCTTAGCTTCAGAGGTTTCCCCATAACAGATAAATACCAGACTTCAGCTTTCTTATAGGTGGCTATTATTGGCTAATAGGATGAACTAGGGAAACCAAAGCCCCCACATGTGCTTCAACAGGTATTTTCCACATTTATCCAGCATCCCAAACTGCTTCAGTAATTGAACTGGTGACAGATTTCACCACTTTGCAGTGCCAGACACTCTCTAGCCCTGTTTCAAAGGAACAAGGCATTTGAACCACAGCAGCTGAATGAGTGAATAAAATGCATCCTTTCTACAGACTATCACTCCAGATCAACCAAATACTCTCATGCATCCTCACAAAAATCCCCTGCAGGTGCTACCTCTGTGGAGGCAAAGATGGGAGAGCATGTCAAGGACAGAATCACAGCCTGTTTAGAGGATCTGCATGAGTCCTTCCCTGAGCTGCCCCTGGAAGCACCACTCTCTTGCACGTGCTCTTTGCCAGAAAAACATGTTGTTTAGGTGCAGATACAGCCTCCTTAATCTTTGTACTATCCTTATCAAAAGCAGCAGCTTGGGTTGACGCAGGTAACAATTTCTCAAGGTTTATCTCTTTCATTCCTCCCATAGTTCATTCTTTAATGTAGAGGAGAAAGTACAAATGAATTCCTCCTACTTCTGTGTCAGCCACATGGCAGCACAATTTATTGTACCACCCATAAAACAGAGCCAGCTTAAAACTGGATCACCTTTCCAGTACAGTGACTTCTACATACACTTCAAAACTGTACTGTTCTGATATTGGGCTTGTCATTGCAACGGTGTGAGCTTCAATCCTGTTAGACACCAAATTCTTTCTGATTTATTACAGTCTGTAATTATTAACTCTTATCCTTTTTTGTTTTGTCTAGAAAGAGCAGGCTATATGAGAAGTTGCAAAAATATTGCCAACATTTCTTATTGCCTAGACTTGGTTGAGACCCAATGCTTTTAACAAATCACAGCTAGACAGAGATCTTCTTGTATTCCCATGTTCTTATTAGTGTGCCATGGTCATTCCTTGTTTGCTCCCTACACAAATGCATTCAGTCCAAATAGGGCTTTGGACAGAGGTGTAATTTAACCCGTTATTTTATTCAGTATCTTCTTCTAAGTCTTTTGAACTTTCCAGAACACCTTCTGCTGTTTTAAAATGTTTTCTTTTTTCTTTTTCTTTTTCTTTTTCTTTTTCTTTTTCTTTTTCTTTTTCTTTTTCTTTTTCTTTTTCTTTTTCTTTTTCTTTTTCTTTTTCTTTTTCTTTTTCTTTTTCTTTTTCTTTTTCTTTTTCTTTTTCTTTTTCTTTTTCTTTTTCTTTTTTCTTTCTTTTTCGTTTTTGTTTTCTTTTTCTTTTTCTCTTTTTCTTTTTCTATTTTTCTTCTGTTTTTTTCTTTTTCCTTTCTTCTCCCTTCCTCTTCCTCTTCCTCTTCCTCTTCCTCTTCCTCTTCCTCTTCCTCTTCCTCTTCCTCTTCCTCTTCCTCTTCCTCTTCCTCTTCCTCTTCCTCTTCCTCTTCCTCTTCCTCTTCCTCTTCCTCTTCCTCTTCTCATTTTTCTTTTCCTGTGCCTTTTCTTTGCCTTTGCCTTTTACTTTTTCTTTCCTTTTTCCAATTTAATGAAGACTCGTTGATGTTCCAAAACACATTTTCTTCTATCAGGCCCAGTTATAATTCCCCAGTCAGGTCTAACATCTGTATCTGTCTGAGCAGCTGCAGTCTCTCACTGACGCACTGATGCACTAAAATAAATGCCCAAGATGTAGCTTAGTGGTTCTGAATCAATTTGAAAAGCTATAATAGTGTCCTCCTTCTGGAAGCATCTTGTTTACTAGCTACAACAATGATAATCTCTGAGTTATGAGTGCTTAGGGTAAATAATGACAACCACTAGGTTTTTCTTTAAATTAATCACAAAATGCTGTTTCCTGAAGATATGCCAGTTTGCAGTTCTGGCGCCTATGTAAGAATTAATACACATGGCAGTCATCTAAATTTAGCTGTTTTTGCCAATATTCTCTGGGCTTGCTCTTCCTGCATTTAGCTGATCCATCACCTGAGAGCTGCCAGCATTCCTCCAAAGGACTAATGTTTCTCAGATGCAGTAGCCACGCAGACCAGGAGAAAAGCGATGAAATGAAGTATCAATTACCTGACAAGACACTTGTCACAATCCATACCTTTAGCTCTTACAGCCACTTTGGAGTTCTCCTGTGGCAGATGGGTACCTGCCTTTAACAATCGTCATCACATCAGTCTTTAAGAGCCAATGTGCCACTAAGTCCAGACCCCCTCTCCAGGGTGGCAAGTGCCATAGAAAATCCATAGATCCCACCTCAGACTTACCCTAAAAACAGCTCAAGGCCCAAATTTTGTGTAAGTATTGTGCTGCACTGAGAGGCAAGTAAGGAAAACAACCGCCAGAGAATGAGCATCTTCCAGCCAGACCCATCACTGGGGAAATGGTCTCTCTCAAGCTGATAGGATCATGTGCCCTGTAACAGCTAAAAAGCTGGTCCACTAGCATTAGAAATGCTTAGGTCTGATAATACAATTTATCCACATCTCCACAGAACTTCTTCCTCAATTATAAAGTTTTGTATAGCTCTGTCTGTGTTTCCATGTCTCAACTCACAGATGATATTTGTTCGTGCTTGCTTGAGAGAATAGCCTGTAACCAAATGCATGTGGTTTGACTTCTGCTTTTCCACATAAATTTTCCATTTCTACCAGGATTCATTCTTCAAATCCCACCAATCCTGTGTTCATATATCCAGTTTATTATTCCAAGATTTTTCCTCCACAATTGTTCCCATATGTCCTTTGAATTCACCAAAGCATTAAACACATACTTATTTACACTTATTTCTGACCACATCTCTTGAGAAAATTAGCTCGTGTGCATTTTAAAATGTGCTTAACTGAAGTGAGGCCACTTTGATGACTGGGTGTTTTTCATTATTATTATGGTTATTAATAATAATAATAATTTATTTCTTATTTATTTCCCAATATGATAATCTCATTTGAGAACGGTATTCACACCTGAGCCATTCTTTAAAATCTCATTTTCATTCTTGCTCCTCAGTTCTATTACCATCCTGCTCATTAGGACTGAACCAGTATCATACTCTGAGCATCGGTCAGGCTTTTGTGCTCTGTTCCTCAAAAGCACAGAAGCAAGAGCATACTGTTAAGCAGCCTCATAGTGTGAGTGAAATTAAGTGATTTGTTTGTCTTTTGATAGTCATTCCAGTATTTCAGAGGGAACCAGGTGTCTAACAGAATGGTAGTCCCCAGGATGATTTGTTTCTCTGTTTTAGATGATAATTAGAACTGCATTTACTTTTCCTCTGTTCTATTGCATTCCCAGCAATCTGTGGCTGCTCAGAACTAATTAGCAGTCATGCAATAAATCCATTTGCTAATTCCCTAGAATATCTGGGATGCCTTTCATCTGAATATCCTGCTATGGCCACAATCAAATGTTCCTTGTTGCTTACCTTACATACTGTTTGATAATAATTCTTTCCTGAAGATGTAATGGTCCAGCTTAATTTTTCTTGCTACAATTTTCATGTGACATTTTCAGATTTCTGAGTCATGACAGTAGCTGAATAGCTCTTCCATACTGCTTCCCCCTTGATCCCAAACAGAATTACCTCATTTGCCCAATGTTATGCTACCTGTGGAATATCTGACTTCTCTTAAGTCACATGAGCAAGCAGTTTGTATTTTTGCTGACCTCCCCTTATCCCAAGCCTGGCACTGAGTCCTTCTCAATGGCCATTGCAACTGGGCAAAAGACAATTCTTCTGCTGAGTGAAATTTGAAAAGGGCACCAAGCCTGTTCCTCATTGGGTATCTCTCTTTTCTTCTGGCACAGCTGTGGGTACAGAAATGGGAAGATAGGAGAGGGTTTTTAATTGCAACTCTGTGACACAGACTTTACTAAGCATTTCCTCTTTCAGCAAAACAAGTTCATTAAAACCAGCTTGTGAGTCCCAACAGCGAGACCAAAATGCTCAGGACGCTCATGTGCTTAGCGTCTCTCAGCATCTGCTTTCCCCGCTCATGGTCTAATTGAGTCCTGTTCTTTTCCACAGCTTCACTCTGACATGGATAGAGGAGATGGTTCCATCAAATACATCCTCTCGGGAGAGGGAGCAGGCATTGTGTTTACAATCGATGATACCACAGGGGACATTCATGCCATTCAGAGACTGGACCGGGAAGAAAGGTCGCAGTACACCCTGAGGGCACAGGCGCTGGACAGGAGAACAGGCAGGCCAATGGAACCGGAGTCAGAGTTCATCATCAAAATCCAAGACATCAATGACAATGAGCCCAAATTCCTGGATGGACCATATGTAGCCTCTGTACCAGAAATGTCACCTGTGGGTAAGACAGATTTTGTGGAGTCTTGTCCCCCTATAACCAAACTAGAGATGGTCACCAAAACATCAGTTCCCTGACTCCTTGGACTCAGCTTTTGCCCTTTGTGAAAGCTGCAGGACAGGAGAGCTTCCCCAGGGGTGCCTGGCTGCCTCAGAAGAAGGAATCTAGGCTTTACATCACCATCCACTGGGCACCTCTAAAAGGAAATATGTGAAAGGGAGCTGGAGAGCTGAAAAAGGGTGTAATTTGAACGTCATCCTCAGACAACTTGCAGTAATGTAGTGCCACTTTTCCCCTGCCATCAGATGGTAGTAATAGTAATGACCATTAGACATCCATTACCAGCCAGAAAATAACACAATTCTAGAAACCTATGCTAGGTCATACTGAGAGCCGAAATACTGTCCAGGAGCCCTTGAAATCCTAAAGACATGACAACAATTTTTAGCAACTTTGCTTCTTCTAAACCTGTAAGCCTGCATCCCAAAGATCTGGTGCTATTTGCTCTGCACTTTCTTAGAAAGCGGGATCATGTCAAAGACAGTCCTGTTACTGCAGTGCTGACAGAAGGCAAATAGCAGCCTACCTACCTACACTGTTACCATATAATGATTCCAATAGTCACATAAAATACTATTTTTCCTGGATTTTTTTCTTTCTTTTGGAGATGCATATTGCTTTCTGTCCCAGTGACATCGTTACAGAGATATCATGAGATAAATCACATGTTCTGAAGTTACCGATATGCTTCAACTTCTCATTCTTCAATATAATGTTGACATAAAGCTAGAGACAAGTATCAAATTCAAAAGCTCCATTCAGAAATAACGTTTGTTAATATTAGCAAGTAGTTTGAATTCATGGTTATTTTCCAATGTGTATATAGTAACACTAGATTTGTTTCTAACACAAAACATTATGTAGAAGAGTAGATACATTCATAAAGGCATTGTCTGACATTTTAAGGAGTCAAAACTCTCATATATTTCAAACAGTTGTCTCACCTTCTCGTTGCTCTTGATGAATTACATCACCTACAAGCCATTATTAGCTTTAGAGGAAGCAGACCTTGAAAACCAATTGAAGGAAAAAAAAAAAAGTATATGAATCTATGCAGGGTCCACAAGGCACTTAAGCAGGGTATAATCTCTAGTCCATGCAATGTAAACTGCAATGCTGCAGAGAGATTATCTCAGAGAGACATCCACCCCTTCGTGCTCAATATTTGTGGACAATTTACATCCTTTAGTCAACCTACAGCATCCATGGCAATTCATGTTTTATGTCAGAATAGCTATAGATGTTATTTGAAATGATTTTAAATAACATTTTAAAGCAAAAAAAAGGGGGGAAAGAAGCAAATAGTTCATTACTAATCACTGTATGCAAACCACCACAAAGTACTGTTAGATCAGCAATTTTGCAACTATGGTACATAGAGTACTTGCACTTTTATATCTTCTTAAAGATGCTTGATGAATTTATGCCTATTAATCTCTAGTGCTAATGAGATACAAGTATGAGCAATAAGGACAAACACTTCCAGCATCAAATGGAGAAACTTGGTTAGATGTTAGAAAGCTTGTTAGATGTTTCAATTTGTTTTGAACTGTGTACTTTTCAAGATAGCTCTTTATCCCACAAGGTCTTACCTCATGTTCGGTTTTGTTTGGTTTTGTTTTGTTGTTTTATTTTTTCAGGCACTTCTGTTATCCAGGTGACAGCAACAGATGCTGATGACCCAACCTATGGGAACAGTGCAAGAGTAGTGTACAGTATTCTCCAAGGACAACCATATTTCTCGGTGGACTCTCGGACAGGTATATCATTTAACCAGGGAATGAGCCAATGTAAAAACTGAAAGAAAACATTTAAAGCAGAAAGAAAAAGCAGTGCACCATGACTGTGGCCACAGAAACATGTTTCTATGGCTTGGAGCCAACATAGGGCAGCACTCAAAGGGTTAGAACAAGACTGCTGTAATGAACCCCAGAAGAAGGATGTGCTCTCTGCAGTGATATGTTCATCTGAATGACCATATTCATTCGTTAGGGAGTTGTGTGTGTTCGATGCTGCAAACATCCTTGTTGGCTTTTATCACTGCAATGATGACTTCAACAGATCTAGTTGGTAACCAGAACTGGAAAGTACAAGTTGAAGGATGCAGTTATCTGGAGTAGTTTTACCTAAGGGTGTTCTTGTTAATAACCTTAAATTTATCTACAAGACAACCTCTCTGCTTTACTTGCTTTCTCACTCTTTTTCTTTATATATCTAAGGATTGTATCCAGAAGAGGAATCTGACAGGTTTTGACAGTTTCTAAAGGGCATCTGTAGTGCTAAGGTCAGAAAATCATGAGATGATAGTCACTGCTGAGCCGTAGGGTACAAAATAAGAAGAAGGAAAAAAAAAAAAAAAAAAAGAAAAAAACTACATAATCCACTTCTGAAAGTTAGCAGTTTATGGAGTAGGTGCATTATCCAAAGATAAACTTGTATGTGGCAAGTCAGCCCTATGCCATATAAGCAAAACAGTAATGTTCATTTTGGAATCAGGTTATAAAACACAGACAAATAAGGGCATAATTTTTGTTAGTGTTGAATGATTTCTAAGAAAGCAGAGGCAATACTGAGCTTCAGATCCAGTATAGATTTAACAACTGGAGTGCAATTTAGGCAGAAAATAGGTCCCTAAGTACAAAATCATGTACTTGGTTGCCATTTAACCCAGAAAATGTCCTCTTTATCCATTTAGAAATTTCCCAATCACTTAGTCCTGCATCTCAGGACACATTCAGGGCAGCCTCAGCCTTCACTAGCAGTCATCAAGGCACCCATTTAGGCTGCATACAGTTGTGATCCAGAAACTGTTCTCCCATCACAGGCACAGAACTTAAATCGAGTTTCCCAAACCGACTTGCAGCATTCACTAACCCACAAAATGCAGTTGTCCCTCTCACATTTTCCTAAAGCAGAACTGGTCCATAAATCATCACCAATTCCTTTGTAGTGACGGCTAGTGAGCAAAGCACCTGGTGGTGGGTAACCCATTTCAATACATTCATCTGCTAGCAGCACTTGGGGGCTTTATCGTTCACCTCCCAACATAAACTAGCTCAAGAACAGTGTTCCTGTTCTTATTCTGCTGCTAGCCTCACAGGTGTCGTATTAATGTATATGTAAATCACTTTAAAGACAGGCTGAGATTCTCCTCCTACTTTTTCCCAGAGTACTTTTATGGCCTATCCGTGATCATATTCCCCTAGAAGGTAAAAAATGTGGATTTAAATCCCCTCAAGTGTAGTAGGCAAAGGCACCTGAGTCTCCCTCATCCCAAGAAACCATTTGTCTGTTATATAAAAGAAGGGACATTGCCTCTGCTCTTTACTATTTTTTCAAGAGTGAGCCCCACTCAGTCTGCTGAAAGAAATGATACCTGCACCTAATTTTGGAGGATCTGAGCCCTCCCCAAAGGAAGGGATTATTCCTTTACCGACCAGTTGTGTGCAGCAGCATAGGAGACTCCCTGCTCTGCATGGCCACTACTCTGTGTCCTGCTTGGAGAAGTATGATCCCCCTCCACCAGACATTACATAGGGAGGCCAAGCA
Organism: Anser cygnoides; assembly: GCF_040182565.1. Taxonomy (NCBI): domain Eukaryota; kingdom Metazoa; phylum Chordata; class Aves; order Anseriformes; family Anatidae; genus Anser; species Anser cygnoides. Next base: position 82,123,827 of record NC_089874.1, read on the forward strand.
TCCAGGTGATGGGGACCTTGTAGGAACCTACATTTTCCTTTAAAAAAATGCCATTTATCTGCACTGCTTTCCCAGAAAAGCCAAACCTCTCAGAGGAGGATGGACCTAGATGTGGGAGAAGAGGGAGTGTGGGACTCTGATGTGGCTCTGAGTGCAGGTGTGCTGAACTGGCCTTTGTCTAGGGACAAGAGGCCCCAAATGCAGGCACCAGTGTCTTTTTTAGATCTTGCTTGTACTGTATTAAGGACAAGCCAGGAGTGGAAATTCCCTACAAAGTATTTGTTTATGGAGAAAATACTTTCCAAAGTGCTATGCGTTTTCATATCTTATTTACATTCATGGGAATTGAGAGCTACAGCACTTCATTGGAGTCGCTCAACTTTGCAAGATGAGACTCTTAAGGACTCCAGGTAGCAGGAATAAAATAGTGCACTGTGAATTGTTCGGTTCTGGTCGCTATTTCTTTCCTTTTACATACAGAGATAATTGCCAATGCAATATCTTTTTACTGCTTTTTTATTAAACCCATACATTGTCTATCTGCTAAAAATAAAGACTAAACACACATCACTCAGGCCAGCAGTGTCTGGATGTGCAAGCAGCGCATGCTGAGATGCGTGAACAGGGTAGGTGCTGGGGCTGAGGGGGACGGGTGCTGGGACACCCATATATACCACAATCGTGTAGTGGGACACCCACATATACCACGGCCGAGTGGTGGGACACCCCTACACCCCTGCCCGGCCTGGCATGGCCCCTGAGCGCTGCAGGGTCCCGTTCCCGGGGCCGGCTGCTGGCAGCCTCCGTAGGAGAAGCGTTGCTGCCACCTCACGGCCTGTCGCAGAAGTGTCGCCCCTCAGCGAAGGGACGGCCACCCGTGCCCTCCCGCTCGCACAGGGGCGGCATTTCCAGCTCCCCGCAAACTCCGATCCCATCGCCCCCGGCCTAGGAGGCGAGCAAGGCCCGTGGCCTGCCTCGGCCTGCCTCCAGTGCTGCGTGTGGAGGGGCGCCCTGTGAAACTCGTCGTGGTCTAGCTTTTCACTGATCACGTTGCTTCCACCTTTTGTGCGGACGTTTTCAGCCTGAGCAGGGCCGAAACTCGGTGCTGCGCACTCTGTTCCCGAAATACTTTTCCAGCTCCCTTGGAAGGCAGCCTTTTAATTTTGAACAGACAGCCTGCCCCACAGCTGATGCGCTTTAACTGGGCTCCTTTAAAATTCACACCTTCTGTTAACCTAAATTTAATTTGGGTGAACTTTACTGTGCCAGCAAAGGTGAGACTGAACGCAGAGTCTGGTCTCATTCTTTATGTAGGGAGTACGATGCAGGAGCAAGACCACCCTGCCTTGTTTGTGCACTCTATAATGGCCATTTCTTTTGTTCCCGAAACCCCTTTCCCCTCTCAATCTCACAGGCTTAATTAGGACAGCTCTGATGAACATGGACAGAGAAGCAAAAGAATATTATGAAGTGATTATCCAGGCCAAGGATATGGGTGGACAGCTGGGAGGATTAGCTGGAACAACTACAGTCAACATCACCCTCTCTGATGTCAATGACAATCCACCCAGATTTCCACAGAGTGAGTATCCACCACGTCAGGATGGGCAGAACGGGGTGGCTGAGCTGCACAGCTGCTATTTGCTCTCGTTACAGCTATTTTCCAAATCAGTATAGCGATAACTGGAGATGAGCAGAATTTCAGATCAAAGAAGGAACTTTCCTTCAGAAAATGTCAAAACAGAGCGTTCAATAGTTTGTCTTTCAAAAAAGGTTTCCAACTGCCAAAATCATAAAAAGCAACACTTTTTTTAAGGGGAGGAAAATTAATTTACAGAAAGAGAGAAGGGAGGAGGGAGCGGGGGGGGGGGGGAGAGAAAGAAAGAAAGAGAGAGAGAGAGAAAGAAAAAAGAAAGAAAGAAAGAGAGAGAAAGAAAGAGAAAAAGAAAGAAAAAAGAAAGAAGGAAGAAAGAAAGAGAAAGAAAGGAAGAAAGAAGGAAGAAAGAAAAAGAAAGGAAGGAAAAAGAAAGGAAGGAAGGAAGGAAGGAAGAAAGGAAGAAAGAAAAAGGAAGGAAGGAAGGAAAGAAAGAAAAGAGAAAGAAGAAAGAGAAAGAAAGAACGAAAGAAAGAACGAAAGAAAGAAGAAAGAACGAAAGAAAGAGAAAAGGAAAGGGAGAAAGAAAAAAGAAGGAAGGAAGAAGGAAAGAACTTTTGTGTTCCTAGACTGCTCATGGCCATTGCCTTTGGCTGCTATTTCTGCCCTAGTTCTCTCCTCATCCTATCTCCAAAAAGATGTCCATCATATCAGGGACATGTGGCAGCACTGGAAGTTGAAAGATAATTAATTCACCACTCCAGCCAGGCCACTGCAGGGGAGCATCTGATCACTGTGCTGTTAGCGTAGAGTACGCTGTTGTGAAGACTGTTCTCCAGTAAAAGTACATCTAAAACTCGGCAATATACAGTTAAACCCTAAAATATATGCCATCAACAGTTAATGCAATGGAAAGAAAGGCACCTCCACTCTTATCAGAAACATTACTTTGTATTTACAGAAATTAGTCTCAAAGTAAGATTTTCAATATTTTGCTTTCTTTTGTAAAATTATTTTAGATCAAATTTATCTACATAATTCTACATTACTTTTAAAAATTGGAAAGAAACATTTCAGATTTGTTTGAACTAAAGCTTTCAAAGATTCTACAATTTTTTTATTTTTAAATAAAGTCAATTTTTCGGTAGTATAGATCAATCTCAAGCAATTTTAGCTTTGCCGTTTTTCTTATCTGGCTGAGAAACAAAACCTCCTGCAGTTCTTTTTGTTGCTATTCTTCTCCATCTGTTTCTGCATGTTGCATTGCTAAAACAAAACACTCCACTAAGACCAGCAAGAAACATCAACCTCCAATTTTCTTCTCCCTTCACAGCAAATTATTGAATATATCATTGCCAATCCTCTTTTGAAAATGGCATGAATTGTAACTGTTTGATATCAAAGTATTGATTAAGGAAAATGAGAATATATCAAACCCTATCCTTGGTATTACTCTGCATTGTAAAACTCAGTAATTGGGCAGAGTGTAGCAAGGAAGGTTTGGACATGAAGTATGATTGCAGGAAAGTTTTTTAGATATGGCATTTATATTTTTAAAAAGCATATTTTTAAAATAGCCTTTCTTTCTTTCCCCAGGCTTGCTGCTAAGCAAATTAGTGATGCACCAAATGTGCTCAAGACAAGGTTTGTAGGGAGACGTAGTACATTTTAATAGAGTAACTGTTAAATTTGGAAAAAAACTGGCAAGCTTCTGAGCTCTCAAAGCATTGTTCAGGGCTGAAAAAGAAGTTTGGACAGACCTGAGGAAAGATTTGTGGTGCTCAGAACTTGTGTGTTTATTCCAGCTGTGCAAGCTGATCTAATAAAAGATGCCTGTCCTATTAATTTTTTTTTTCATACCCTGCTATATATCATGGCTGCAACAGCACTGGTGTTAATTGCCCTATTTTTTTTAGCTAGAGTTCCCCTTTTTCAGGTATACTGCTGTTTTGAAAAGACCCCTTTGAATAAACCTGTTGATATGACAAACACCTAAATAAAATGTTCCCTAGCAATTCAGTCTGGCTGTGGCTTTTTAAAAGAATACCACACTGCTGTTTCAGCTCCAAGAAAGGTGGGAGAGATTCCTGGCAGACTAGGCAGTATCATGGCCTGCCCCAATCTACTCTTTGAACTGCTGTGCAGTTTTCGGTTCCTTTTCACAACTTGCTTTCCTTTCCCCTGTCCCTCTCTGCTGCTTGTGCCAGAGCATTATCAGATGAGCGTGCTGGAGTCTGCTCCCGTCAGCTCCACTGTGGGCCGCGTGGTTGCTAAAGACCTGGATGAAGGCATTAATGCAGAGATGAAATACAGCCTTGTGGATGGAGATGGACTGGATGTCTTTGATATTAACACTGATCCTAATTACCAAGTTGGCATCATAACTGTGAGAAAGGTAGTAAAGTTCATTTTTATAGTAATTTATATGTCTAACAGTCTTGGTTACATTTTATGTGTGCAATATTCCCTTATGCCTGTAGTAACTTGGTTCCCATTAGATGACAGTAGCCCCTTTCCTGCTATAAAACACCATTTCTTTAACAATCATTGCTGAAATATGAAAACAGACCGCATTCTTAGGCACAGCCTTTAAGAAGTGGGGACAGCATCAGCATAAACATGTCTTTTCCCACCAAAGGAATATTCTGATTCACTATTTATCTATTTAAATATTCTCTGTAGCTTAATTATCCTACAATGCAAGAAATTAGATCAATATTTGCATTTGAACTGTACACATTTTTCACTCTGGTGTCCCACAAACAATAATAAAGCATGCCTTAGAATTATTTATAAACCAATAAAACCCAGGCAGTTTTTTTTAATTGCTGCTTGAAGATCCATAAATGCTAATTAGGCCAGAAGAAGCTGTCTCTAAAATGGCAGCTGTGAAACTGCTAGTGCTCTGTACCGCAGGCTATGCAGAAAGAAATAGGCTATTTTGCTAGACTCCCCGCTATAGGATATTTATTCTACAATCCTACATAAATGCTAGAAGTTCAACTCCGTTTCTAGGTTATGAAATTGTAACCGTATTTCTGCCTACATGTATCTAGCGTACTAATAAGGAAATATATTCTCCCTTTAAATAGCCTGGGACAAAATTGTGCAGAAAAATGGAACAACACATGGGATAGATTTGACCCTGCACGTCTGCATGCTCTACAGTAAAGCATTTAAGCATGTATTTATGGTCTCCTCTCTCCGACTCTTGTTTATGTGCACTGGTCACTAAAGTTAAGCATGTGCTTAAGTGCTTTGCAGGAATGAAACAGATGTTGAATGAAAAATCTACTGTAGTTTTTCACTTATTTATTGACGGGAAAAAATAGTTTCTTTGGAGTACATATGTTGATAAGCTTGACTTTGGTTATTCCAAATACAGTTTTACTAGATGTCCATTTGTATGAGGAGGAGAAGTTATAAAAGTTTGTGGCATGAGTCATACAGGATATGTACTGGCATCACACTGCTCAATCCATCTACTGTACATAAATGTTTGTAAAATACTATATATACCTGCAGCTGTCTGTAACATTATGGTTATCCATAGCCAAACATTGGAAAAGCTGTCCTTTGGATCCACTCAACAAGTAAAATAAATAAATAAATAAAAAGTGCAATTGGTATTGTTAGAAAAGGATATCACAGTGAGTGTAGAGAGAGAATTTCTAAAGCCAGAAAGAAATCTTCTTTGAAAGAAACTTTCCCTTTCATTTTTCTAGACGGATTTCCCAAAAGAAATAACTAACGTTAATCCTGCTTTTATCCTGGACATCAAAAAGTTGGAATTCACAGTTACAGAGAAGACCACCGCTTGTTTAAGTGCACTTACCTCAGCTAACTAGTCCCACACAACGCTAAGCACCTCTTGAGGAGCTGCAGTGCCTGTAAAGCTCCCCATCCATGAGGCTGCTACTCACCGCAGCGACAGCCTCTCCCTTCTCCCTGCCTTCACTTTCATGCTGCTGCGGAGCAGAGGTGGGTTGTCCTGCCAGCACAAACCCCAGTGCCCAGGACAGAGCCCCATGCTGCCCTCCTTGCCATCCACTGCCCAGTGAACTGCTTTCTCACAGTGCTAAATCCCACCTGTGAATCCCTTGGTGCCTGTCTCAGCACTGGGGAACGGTGGATGAGGGCAGGGAGATGTTTCTGTGAGGTGCCTCTCCTCTCAGCTGTGACCTTCACAGGAGACGACCTGCTTGCTCTCCCCATGGGAGCATCGTTGGGGAAAGGTTTGAACGCACCCACAGAAGACAAATCTGATGAGGGGGTGGCTGTGTTGAGGCACTGGCACATGACAGGTTCAGAAGTTTAAGCCGCAGTTGACAGTGAAGGAGCCCAAAGCAAACTGAGCTGGTCTGAGCCCAGGAGCATCAGAAGTGTGGTGGCCTAGCACATGTTTGATTTTTCATTTCTTTCTAACTAGAGCACTCCAGGCAATTAAGTCTTTTCCTAATGTAGCTGAATTTTATAGCTTTAAGTGTTTCTGTGATTTAACTGCTCTTTATACAACTCAGCTTTTTAGTATACGTGCAATGTTTCTCGCACACTTTTCTTCACATGAGAAATCAGGAGATATAATGGCCTCTTTCTTAGTATATGTTTAGGAAGCTTTGCATTGCGTGCTCTCCACCAGATGGACAATAACTATTGCTTGATCATCTGAATATATTTTATTGCTATTTTAACAATGCTTAAATATGCAATTGGTAGACCATAATGACTCTGTAGTAATGGGTAATATATTTGTGGATCTAGTTAAACCCTTGCTGACAGGTGCTATGCCTGCAGTAGTCACTGATTTACCAGGTGGAACAGAGGGCACCAGGAGTAAGTTTTAGATCCTCTGCTTGTGCCTGCGGCCACAGGTTGCACAGCATGTATTGTATGGCTGCACAGCATCTCCAGTAATACAGGGTCTTCATCTGCCCCAGCACAAGAAAAGCAGTTCCCACTCCAGTACTCATGTACTATATGCCGAGACAGTTTTACCTTTGTGATTGCCAGAACTGCAGCCTTTGGTCAGACATTCATTTGCAGGACCTTGGCACTTGTAATTTTACTGTGAAATCAATAAAATGACACTGCAGTGTTTCCACTTCGGAAGAAAGAAGCTGTTGCAGCAGTGAAGAAGTGAAGCCTTCACTGAATTCAGGAGGTGTTTTGAGGCCTGTAATATATAATCTTGCCATGTCTGAGCATGTGAAACTTGTACTGATGTTGTTAAACTAATGCACGTCTCGTGGCTGCAGAATTGCCCAGCTGCAGTATTGTGCAGGGCAGAAAAGAGATGGGTTGGGACTGGCCAAGGAGGACTTCGCTACTTCAATAATGGTCTTCGTGCTTTTGTCTTCCAATTCCTTTGGCATCCTCCCTCTCCTCCATTTTTGTGCCCACTTCTTTGCCCCACTTTGGTGGTTGGTCTTCAAAACAAAAGAGCTGAACAGGAAAAAGCAAAGGTGTTGGATGGGAGCAACCATGGTCTGACTGGAGTCTGAGGGAGCTGAGGGTGTGTGGTAGTTCCACACAGCACTCAAATCCCTGCGTCCAAATACAGGCACGTATTTTGAAAGCCACCCATGTAACAAAAATTAATGTAATTTCCCACTGGACAAACCTGAGAATTGGGCAATTTCTTTCCTGATACAAAGCTTTTCTTGCTCAAGAGCTGTGCTGGTTAAGGGGATCCAGTTGTGCTGGCTTCCAGCATTAAAACTCACGGAGTGTCGAAGCAAAGGGTTGTGACCATTTAACCACAGTGGGCTTGCTCGTAACTTCTAACTGCAGCCTGGAAAGTACGACTGTGTCCTCTGTAAGGTGTACGTAATCTGGTGAAAAATTTTTGTATGCTTTGGGCTGACCCTTCCATGCTGCCATTCTGGTTGTCAGATGCTTTTAGTCATTTCTCATTAGGACTGGTAAAATGCATGTGAAATATGAAGATCTCCATTTAGGTCTGAGCAGGTTTTGGAGAGGCTCCATTTTCTTCAGGGATCTGTGAAAAGGAGAAAGGAGGAAAATGAAAGATTTATTTATTAAAAACTTCAGTGTTGGCATCAATAATTTCTATATCCATGTTCCCCAAATAAGTAGTTTTATCTAGAAAGGAAATCAAATTCATGAAAATAGTAGCAGAGGAAGCTCATCTCTCTTTATCCATTATCTCAGTAAGAACAAGAGCCATTCCGGCTCCCTGTTTCAAATAATACTTGAGTATTTAATGAAAAGTGAAAGAGCTTCACCAGGAAGAAGCCAGGGGTAGCTCATAATGCTTTGAAATTAAACTATTCTCTAAGCAGGGAGGAGATTCAAATTCTAGCACTCAGCACACCTAGAGTGGGAACTTGTGCTTAGGACATTTACTGAGGAAGTAAAAAAAAAAAAAAAAAAAAACACCTCTAGGAAGGATGGATTACTGATGCGAACGGGAGCAGGATCCTGCAAGAGAGGCTGGCCCTGTCCCCTACAGTCACCAGAGCCATTTAGGAGCTTGGCAGCCAGGGCTCTCTGCAGATGAGACTCAGATCTCATCAGGGAGAAAAGGGGAACCTAACTGGGACCTCCACATCATATGCAAGTGTCCCTATCAGTGCCACCAGGACCTGTTTCTGAGGAACTGGCTCTTCCTAGCTTTGCCTTCTGTTCAGGTGCTCCCAATATACCTGTTTCTGCCTGTTTTTTGTTTGTTTGTTTGTTTTAACCCCAGAGAGGAGTGAAACTGTGAATCGCAATGCGGGGGTGGTGCGGCCACTTTTGTCTTCATTTCACCAAGAAGAATGAAAGAATACATATTTTAAACACAGCTGCAAATATATTTCTCCTGACTTTTTCAGTTCAACTGTCAAATTAAAAATGAAAGAAAAAGATGCAGGCAGTGCCACTGCCAATACAACTGTCATTTGGTGCTTTGTCTCTATCTGCAAATATTTATCTTTGTTACCCTGATAATTAAAAATCATGGTTAAGATTTATTTTAAAAAGGAAGAATCATCTTATATTAGAGGGCATCTTTTACTTCTGAAAATTACAAAGATATGGCCTAAATCACATGGCCAGTGTGCCTAATACTAGATTTAATTTTTCTCTCCTTAGCCTCTAAGCTTTGAGAGCAAGAAAAGCTACACGTTGAAAGTAGAGGGTGCCAACCCCCACCTGGAAATGCGATTCCTGAACCTGGGTCCTTTCCGAGACACCACCACGGTTCACATCAGCGTGGAGGATGTGGATGAGCCTCCTGTGTTCGAGCCCAGCTTTTACTTTGTGGAGGTGCCTGAGGACGTGGAGATTGGAACCACCATACAGATCATTTCTGCCAAGGACCCAGACGTGACCAACAACTCCATCAGGTCTGTCCTCTCTTTGTGTGTCCCCCCAGGAGCGTTCCCTGGTACATCCAGTTGATGAACTGGTGACAGGGCTGAGACAGGACAGGTGGGAGGGACTCTTTTTTCCAACCTGTTGTAGTCATCAGTAGGTTTAATCAAACCAGTTCTCATGCATTGAGGGGCCTTGTTGCAATTGGCGAAGCAAAGCAGGAGCTCACCTTTCTGTTGTCTGTGGTCTGGAGGACATCTGCACCTAGCATTGCAATGAACTGGTCAGACAGGCCCTGACAGGGTACACGAAAAACAAAGCCCAGACCTTTGCCGGCACAACCTGAACACAAAACCTGACAGCACTGCTGAGAATCTGCTGTAGTACTGAGGGGAAGGTAATGAGCTTGCTTCTTCTCTCTCCCCCTTCTGTTTCAAAGCCATTGCTGTGTGCAACCTGTCTTTGTGAACAGCTGAAATGCACAGCTACATTTGGAGTAGTTTGAATGCATGCTGATAAATACGCATGAGCCACTGAATTATATAGTGTCTGGTCAGTTCTGTAGAGCTAGATAACCCCATAAGGAGTTAAGAAAGGTAAAAGGTGTATTTATAGCCATGGAAGCTGCACAGCTGCAACTCAGCAAGGAGCTGTAGGGGCAGACTTGTGCAATTGCGGTGCTCTTTTCCATAGTGGTGGCCGAATCAGCACAGTTTATCAGGGAAGACCGGTTTTCTCCAAGGCCAGCTCACATACTGATTTTCATAACCTGCAGAAGCTCCAGGTGTCTGCGAGTTAATATTCCCAGCAGGTCAGCTGCACCTCTCATCTGAGAAAAGCTTTGGGTGCTGAGCTGCTGTGTGCCTTAACTGGTGTCGGTCCAGCTTCTGAGTTCTCTGCGTTCAGAACAACCACTGGGAAATACCAGAGAGAGCCAAAACAGTGAGCATTTGGAGTTTTCGAAGGAAGTGAAATCTGTATGAGCAACTCTGTGGGCTTCAGCTGGGAGATCTAACCAGGCACAAAGCCTGTTTTTCTTAATGATTATTTCTTTCTGTGTTACTGCTCTTATTAATTTTTTCATCTCTGCTGTTTTAATATACCTGCCTTTTCTACCTACATTATGAAGTTATCTTACTTCTCATGACGTCTCAAATTCTTCAATAAAACTAAAGCATCATACTGTGTGCATCACGATTTCATTACCTTAAACTTTTTTACTGCCCGCATCTTATTTTGCTGATTACTGTCTAGCTTTATCCAAATACTGCAGCACAAACAGATTTGTGCAAGTCTGCTCAAAATAGTATAAAAATAATTCTGTGGTGTTATCAGAGGGTAGAAGTGTTCATTGTTATATTAATGAGATTTTTTCTTAGTTTTCTTCAGAGCTTTCCAGTGACTTCCCTTGATGAAACAGTACTCTGGAAAGCACGGAATGCATTACCAAAGATATATTAAAAAAAAAAAAAAAGTTACAAATTTCAGAGATTTCTCTGTAACTCTGTTCCTTGCCACCTTCTTTCCTTCCCATCTTCCTCCCATCCCACTTTCCTTCCTTTCTTCCCTCCTTCCTCCTCCACACGTTATACATATAAAATGACTGGGATAAAGGAAAAGGAGGAGGGAAAAAAAAAAAAGGAAATGCTCTTCGAATACCATTTGTAATGCTAACTAAAATGCAGATGTTAAGTACTTGTTTTTACCTCTAATGTTATCTCCCATACAAAAGAACTCTGCGCAGTATCTGTCTGGCAACTTTTTGGGCTTGCTGTGCATTCACTTTGCACAGGGCAAAGCAAGATAAGAAGAACAAAATACCAGATAACACATTTTGTTACACAAGATGGAATCCATCTGAAATTTAAACTGACATCTGACCCCTCCTTTGGATGGGGTCTGGGCCATCTTCTCAATTATGGAAAAGTCAGGTGGCAATTCAGGAGGGCTCATCAAACGCAGGGCAACTCTTCAGTCCTCTACATTATGATTGTTTTCAAGTGATTTGGGAAGATTACCTGAAGAGTAAAGTGGAAACAATTGTGAAGGAGCAGGTCTTATTAACAGGAGAAGGTGTGTGGAGAACCCAGACAAAGACTCCACCTGTGCCTCTTGACACTGGTGATTAATACTGCACCACTAATCACAAGGCCATATTAAATTTCAGATACTCGTTGGCCTTAAACTGTCAGAGAGAAATTCTTTTTATAGCCTCCATACAAGAATAATTATTATAGCAAAATATAGCAACATTCATACTTATTTCCTAAATAAATCCAGTGCCTCAGAAATCTCTTTATTTGAAATGCAAAGGATTGGGAGGGGAAGGGAAGCAAACCTGCCTTTCCACCCTCTTTCATTTTTCTGAAAAAAGTGGAAAAGAATGCTGTTTGTTTCACAACAGCGTAGCCTAACAGTACTTCATATCCCAATTTAATATGTCCCTATATAAAGAATGGGCTGGCATGCTCGTTCCAGTGAATGTGCTTATGCTGAAAGGAGAAAATTCAGAACAACAAGCCCTATTCAGCATCTGTTATGACTAATGCTTTCAATTCCCATCAACTTCGAAGAAAGAACAACAACAAAAAAGGAGAGAGAATAAGTCTGGGCTCTGTTCTAGGCTGTGGCATTTGCATAAGCGCATGGGTGGTTTTTGCCAGAGGATCTCTTACCATGCTAACATAATTAGCTGGGAAGGCGACTTGTACAAACTGCTGTTAAGAACATTTGAAGGGTACTGAGAATTTTACACACCCTGCAAAAATGTATTTGCCACCAGTCCTGCCATCTGCTAAAAGAAAAGCTGACGGAACATGATTTGTGCAACTTGCAGATTGATATAAAACCTGAGAGTATTTATGACATATCAAACACAAGGAATACATCCATGGAGCTGAATGGCAAATGTGGCACGTACAGGGCAAGTGCAACTCATTTCTGCTGGCCATTACCAGTGAAACCAGAAACCTGTTAGAGATTAGGCAGGAAAAACAGGAAGATACCAACGTACCAACTGCATCAGCCCTGGCTTAGTTTGTGGAAGGGGCTCAGGGCAGAAGCAAGGAGGAGCCCTGAGAGCTGGGCTTTCAAACTCGGGCTGCCCAACTCACCCCCAGCCACCCCCATCGTTGCAGGGTTCTGTACAGTACTGCAGCCTAGTCTGCGGCTCTTCCAGCAAGAGGTAAAGGCTGCCTCCTGCATGGGGGCACTTACGAGGGGCAGCAGCAGCAGCAGCAGCGAGCCCAGCTGTGCAGCTGGGAGGCAGAGTTTAGGTGCTCAGGTTGCATGCAAGATCTTCTCTCCTCTGGGAAAAGTCAGGGGCAAAGCCAGCAGGCGTCCCCTCTCAGGGACCCCCCCTTCACCACTGCCCTGCAGGCAGCCCTGGCACAGGGCACGGTGTCCCTCTGACTGAGAGCAGCAGTGACAGCTGTCAGTCAGCTGCCTGACAAAGTTTTCTGGCCAGGCAGGCTCAGTAATTATGATGAACCAACCTCACAGAGGGACCCATTTTTCTTGCTTGATAGGAGAAAGACAGAAACCATCCCCCTGGCACGGCCATGGCTCAGTCAGTAGGATGGCTCAGGATGCAGGTGGAGTTCATTCTCCTGAAGGAAGAGGGAATGCAAAAGCACAAGGAAAGGAACGGTTCCTCCTCATCAGCCTGAGTGCCCAGAGAAGGAGCTGGTGTAAAGTCATTTTCATACAGTCTGAATTGTGCCCAAGGAAAGGGTATAATTACTTAGCTTAGAAAAAGAACTTGCACTCCTCGTTGACACGTTTTCTCTGTAAAGCAGATGTTCCTGTGCTGAGCTGTTCCTTGCTTTGAGGCTGCTTGCATTAAATCTCCCTGTCTTCCAGCTCCATCCCAGCAGTGCTCGCTGTTAAATTCCATTAGACGTGTGAACTACAAGTTTTTCGTGCATCTCACTGTACCTAGATAAGTCAATGGAGCACACAGCTAGGTTGTGGAAGAATGTGGATCTGCTATATGTGACGGTATTCCCTTTGCTGGGGTACTTTGGTGTACATAACATCCAGTTTTAACAAGAGTTGCACAATATTTTCAATCTGTACTCTTGCAGATACTCAATTGACAGGAGCAGCGATCCGGGGCGGTTCTTTTATGTCGACATTACATCAGGAGCACTGATGACTGCGAGACCTCTAGATCGGGAGGATGTTTCTTGGCACAACATCACAGTGCTGGCCATGGAGCTGAGTAAGGAGAATGCAGACTGTACATAGATTAAAGAGATATAAGAGACAAAGCAGACTGAGAGACCTGAATTCAGCAATTCAGATGTTCTTATGTATTGAGTGGGAAGCCGTATTAACTGAATTACTCTTCTGACATCAACAAGCAAATGCTGCATTTTATTTATTTTTTACGCTCCTTTTCACAGAGCGGTGGGAAGAGTAGAGGCTGGCAATTAAATGCAGAGTGCTGCTTTTTCTTGTCATTAGTATTCTAGGGATTTATTTAAAACTCTTTGTGAAATATGTTTCTGCAAGAGCTCTGTTTCTCCAGAAGGACTAGGCAGAAAAAGCAGAAGCTGCAAAGGCTGTGCAGCTGCCAGTCCTACCTGGGAGGATTGTGTGGTGCAGGGACTGGCAGGCAGCAACGATGCTTTCACTGCTAGGTTGCTGGTGGAAATCTGCTCTGGGCCAGTAGCGAGTGAGTGGCATCACCATCTGCTCTCTGCATAATGATTTGGGGAGGGTGCTTTGTGATCCTCTTGTACGAAAACCCCCGAGCAACTGAATCTTATTAGATTTTCAGCTTTCACAGTGAGCTAAAACTCAGCTCAGGATTCATCGGTGCCAGGTATTTACCAAGGCTATGAGAACAAGGAGATGCTGATCATTATGTAGTGACACTACAAAAAATTTTGCTGAGTTTCATAAAGGAGCTAAGGATATATGAGCAAATAAAATAAAACATTCATCCAATCTTCACCTGAAATCTCTTTGTTCCACATAGCTTTTGCTCAGGATTTCAGTTCATTTGCTGAGGGGCAGCAGATTTTTAGAAGTTTGCTGCCAATAGCTGAGCTGTTCCTCATGTCTGAGAGCACTTTCTACACATCCAGGCTGTATGAGAGATATGGGTCAGTCTGAGAGGGGAAAAAAATTAAGTAGCTGGCCCAAAACACAGTCAACCAATTTGAAGTTAGCAGGAGGAATATTTTTCAAGAGTCAGGGTGAATCTGCCACATATTTGTAGGCTGTTCCAGCATGCAAAGCCTTCCTGTCACCTTTTTAGTAGTGAGAGGGGCTGGTGACGTGACAGGATCTCACCCCATCTGTTTCAATGCTAGTTTTATTTTCAGCCACCAACGGTCATTGCAATTCCATGTAGGCCCACTTACACGCACGAGTCTGTAGAAGCAGCCCTGTAGCAGCACTCCAGGGTGAGAGCAATATGAAGGCATGTCTGCCTTTGACTCATCCTCTGCCCATCCTCTGTCAGTTTTGCTCTGTACATGTACAGCGCAATATTTTAATTTAGTAAATAGTTCTGAAAATGCCATAGCTGTGGGCTCCTGAATAAAGCTTCTAGTTTCAGAAGTTAGATGAATATTACTGAGTGTGAATGCAGACATTCATACGCCACAGTGACAGGTGTGTTAGTAAGATATGTATGGATATGTGGGAAGCTGAAGGACTAAATTATAAATCAGGGCGAAACAATATAGTTTAAGAATATTATCTCGATAAAATGTGACACACATTATGGATTCAGTACATTGAACTTTTAAGAAAATTCCGGAGTGTAAGAAAATTCTCTATTGTTTATACGAACACATCATTTCATGCTGTAAAGTGAGATATATTTGGAAATAAATGCATGAGGCTGGATAGCTAAGACAAGCTTAACTTTTAAGAATTTTCTGGATTTTTGCTCCTTATCTCCTAATCGTGAATTTATTTTTTTCATTTTTTTTTAAATCTCTTCTTAGAGTTTCCTTTTATCTTTTAATAAGGGGAAAAGTTGTTCTGGGAAAAAAAAAAACAGTAAAAAAAACATATTCTTTGGCTACTGAGTTTGGAAACTGTGAAGATATGTGAAATGATGTCTGGATGTACTGGGCAAGAGAGCTAATGAACCAGTGGGACAGAAATATCACAAATGATGTCATGCAGAATGTAAAATTTTCATTGTGATTTTAAGCTTCATTGAAAGCTTTTCTGTACAATTTCATGTGTTATTGCATTTTAACCCCCTGTACAAAGTATCAAAAACTTGACACAATATTTTTATGTTCGGGAATATAAGTTCTGAGCAAAAATGAAATGCAGAATTACCATTTCCAACAAGCTCTAAATAACAAGACTATCCCCTAAAAATAGCCTCAACATAACTCATGCCACCAGTACCAAGGCTCAAAAAACAGTATTTCCCAGTCAAAGCTGTAACTGGGGGGCATTGTCTAAAACTTTTGTTATAGAAATAGTCCCATTAGACTGGACCAGGTTGAAGGTCCTTTTGCATCCAAAGGAATTTGTTTGAAAATGATGTGACCAGATGGAAAGCCAGGATAGATAAAGCAGCATTTGCAACTTCACTCTGAGTCACATAACCTGCAAGCAAACTCAGTTCCTCATAGAAAAAATTAATTTAACACAAATCAGTAGCAAAACACACTGCTTTACCTCTTCAGCAGAGTAGGGAGACATCTTTTTTTTTCCCTTGCCACACGTTGCCTTTCTTTATGTTCTCCCTCCTCCTTCCAGACAATCCCTCGCAGGTGGGCAGTGTCTCTGTGACGGTGAAAGTCCTGGACGTGAACGACAACGCGCCAGAGTTTGCAAGGTTCTACGAATCTTTTGTTTGCGAAAACGCCAAAGCAGGACAGGTGAGAAATGCTGGTAATGATGGGGGCTGGCAGGGGGCAAGGTTGTCCCGCATGGAGAAAGCACAACAAACAGACTAGGCATGGAAAACAGGGCTCAGCTAACCAAATGGTGCACCTGAGCTCTCTTCAGCAGTTACCTGTGCTGCTTTCCAAGGGCAAGCGCATTACACCAGTATTAGCGTCATATAGTAGAGCACCATTTTTTCTCCTTCAGTAGTTTCCAAACTCACTCCACCATACACTTCACTGCTGAAATAAAGCCTTCCTTTGGGCAGGTGCCAGCAGGCAAATAGACGGTGTGTCCTGTAGCAGCAACAAATAGAGGACAAGTGTTATAAGAAATGCCACAGAGTCAGCCCGGCCCGTGTGTGAGTGACAAGTCTTACTTTTAAAAGACCCTATTTATAAGAGCCTTAAGCACCCTGACTTATGGGAGCTGCACATAATATACTACATCAGCTTCAAAGGGGTGACAAACTGAATCTGTTCTGCCGTGAACTGGAGATTACGGAGAATCACAGATAACACAGGACTTCCAGCTCCACACACTGTAAACCCGTACCTTCAAGCAAACTGTGACGCCTCTTTGCTCCTACCCCTTCTAAAACCCCATCAAAGCCCTCGATCAAGGTCTGCCTGTATCACACATGGACAGGAGCTCTCCCTTGCTGATGGTGGTACAATTTCTACTGCTTATAGTTTGTGTGGATGCAACCTGGTGCTTCACCACACAGGGTTCACAGTGGGGACCTGTATCTCCAAATTCACATCTGATAAACGTAGTTTAAGTGCACAGATGCACAACTGATGATTTACGAAGAGAAAAATTATACTAGCAATATCACTGCTCATTCAGTGGAGCTCCTCCCAGCTTGTTGTGAAGCAGAATAAAATAGTTATTCACTGCTGGGACAGCTGTCCTACTAAAAATCTTACACAGGATAATTTCATTCTACTAACTTAAAGACGCCCTTAATAATACAGGGAACAGAAATTATTGCCCAGCCTTTTTCCTTGTTTTGAAAGCACACTAAATGGGACTTCTGCCTCATTTCAAAAAGTTCTGAAATCGGTTCTAATGTGCTAAATAAGACTTTACGTCTCTGTCATTTGTCCCTGAATCCAAAAATAGCTTGGAATGCAAAAATCCAGGTGAAGACCTGTTCTTTGTTTGAAAAGATGTTAGAATTTTTACTGAGACAAAGCTACAGCTCACCGTGCTTCAATTTGTTGTACCTACTTCACCAAGCCTCCATAAGTGAGGTGACAAAACTCTTTCTGGATTTTGTATTGTCTTAGTTTCTTTCCTTAGTGTTACTTGTTGCACATGCAAAGCATCTGCATAGTTGCATTTTCTTTGTTTTACACTGACTTCTTGGGAAGAGCTTAATTGATTTAAAACTGAGAGTGATAAAAAATCAACCTCAAGTCTTTTTTTACCTGCAAAATGAAGCTGAAAATAAGCATGGGCTTTCTTACAAGCTCCCTAATACATGGTGTATTTTCTGAACACCCTGGAGCCTCAAAAGAAGAGAAAAATGTGTAACAGAAGATAGGGACACAAGGGAGAAAAGTGCCTGTTATTTGAATAAAACTGACTATCTCCTCCTTTGTTTTAAAGTGATTTGCGTGATCATAGCAAAATAAAATGAAACCTGTGAGGTTTTGAGTCTCTTCTTGGTTCGTCTGCTGTACCTCTGCAAGAAAGTTTTATTCAAATGCTCCAAGTTGCTTATATTTACATATATAAATATATATATTAACTTATTTGCTTGTTTAGATTACATACATTTTGCTTCTCACCTGCTTCTGCTTTGTTCTCATATTCTGTAGCTGATCCAGACAGTGAGTGCCATCGACCGGGATGACCCACAGGATGGTCAGCACTTCTACTACAGCCTGGCTCCGGAGGCAGCCAACAACCCCAACTTTACTCTGAGGGACAATCAAGGTAATCAGAGTGGACATGGGCAGTTAGCTACTCTAATTTCTAACGTCTGAGTTGGACTTGAGAGGCTGTGACTTACAGTGTTTGATAAGACTGCCATTTCAAATAATACCAAGTGACACCTGCTCCTTAAAGGCAGAGATAAAATGACATATTACTTAATACACTTGAAGGTTATATGATATTTCCTTCTCTATAAATACTCTATAGCAATAGGCCCCTTTTTCTTCTTCAAGGAAATGTGCCAGTGTTTTGTGCAAATTCAGATCTTGTGGTCAGGCTGCAGGCATCTCAGATTACTGGAGTGGAAATTGCATTCATTCAAAAGGAGATGCTTAAAGGTAGGCTAGAAACTGGAACAGGGTGACAAATCTGAAGGAAATTACATTGCTCTTTTTTGTACTCTTCATGTTTTCTTCCAGGCACTGAAAGGGAAGGTTCTCGTATTGTTCCAATCTTTTTCCCCAAGCACTTTTTTTCTTCCTCTTTGCACATCCTCATTGAGTGCCTAGGAAAGAGAGGGCGGTAGGGAGGAGATGCAGAGCCTTGGGGGGTGACTTGGAATACAGCTAAACATCAATGTGAGATGGGTTAAGCAGAAACTGAAATACCAGTGAGGAGGACTCATGGCAAAACACTGGCATTTGCATATCCACACCAGTGGAATTTGCTTCTTTTGGGGAAGTTTTTGTTGCTTTCGAGCCTGCAGGAAAAGCCTGCTGTGAGCATGCCTTCACATCACTGTTGCTGATACAGGACCTCCATGGGCAAACAACGGTGCCAAGCAACAAATACTGGTCCACACCAGCTTTCAGTGGGGAAGAAGGACAGCCTTGATTGAACTGGTGCACTGAAAGTCAGTATGAAGGGGCTGGATGTCAGTAGGAGTTTAGTATTCAAAGCACCACAAATCAGCAAGCAATTCTGTTATAAATGGAGAGATAGGCACCTGCAGCATCCATGACCAGTCTCCAGGCAGAGTGCTGATCCTACTCCCACATAAGTATACATGCCTACTTGTCACACTTATTTCCATAAGCCCCCATCTGTGCCTCTGCAGGCATATGAAAGAGCAACATATAGGCCAATAAACAAGCCCCTGCCTTCACTAACTAAACACATCTTAAAAGATGCTGCTTGCAGAGCCCTGGAGCCCTCCTCCACAGCATACTAATGATTTTTCATCCCAAAAGCATTTTTTTCTGTAGGGTCCCTGAAGTCTCCCCACACCACTTCTTGCATGTTTATCCTTCACTCTCTCATTGTATCTCTCTCTCTTTTATTTTTGAACATATATTGCCAAAATAAATAAGCAAATAAAACACAACCACTGCTAAAACATTTGGCAAACTAGGCTCATTTCATCCTGAGGGCATTGTTCTAAAAAAGGAAACTCGCAAAATTCCCAGCATCAGATGCACTTTTTCTGTCTAAGGCCATACTTGCTGTAATTTATAGTGACAGCAGTGACTGAATGGCTGTGCCTCCCACTTTCTGTAAAATACCAGTTTTCCAGAAACATATATCACAAGAAGCTTAGGGTACCGTTGGTTACAAATCTGAAATAAAAATGTGAAGTATCAAATCACTGACTATTTGACTATACATATTAAGGGTTAATTTACTGCCTCAGCAATTTGGAGTGCAGTAGTCATTTCAGTAACAATAAATTATATTTCTATTTTCATCTAGGGACCCCTAAGCAGTATATAAATTATATGACTTATTCACAGGGGTTTAGATATATTGCATGTCACAGGGTGGCAAGACAAGGAACAGAACCCACCTTGCTCCTCACAGCCTGTGCATCTAACCATGAGACAGCAATACTTCCCAGGCTGTGGGAAGACACTATGCAGATTAGCAATCATGCTGATTACTTGGTCATCCCATACAGTGGTAAGAAAAACTGCAAGACATGCAGCCTTCCTGGCAACAATTAAAACCTTGATTTATACCAAGCAACAGATAGATCACGGTTTGCATTCTGATGAGCTGTTTTGCATATTTCTTTGGCCCTTGTCATTTATAGTCTCTAAGAACTACTTTAGGCTATTCATTCTCCCCATATCTCTGGCAGACAGAGAAATCCTATTGTCTCCACTTCGTAGACGGGGATCTGGGGTAAGGAGAAGTTAATCTACTTACGTGCTTGGTTCCCTTTGAGTTCACTAAAATCAGCGGGCAATAGACATGTAAGGATCTGCAAAGATCTGGGCCTGAATGACTTCTCAAGGACATACAGGGCATATGTGATCAAGCAGGGAATTGAGCTGGGGTCTCCTGTCCCTTTGGTTACTGACCGAGGGCATCAGCGATCCGTCTTCGTCCTGCTTGTAGCTCCAGGTAAGATTATGCTGGGAAGCAGCTGGCAAAAGAGACTTGCTGTAAGAATGGGATGAGCCACAAAATAGGCTTACCGCATTTCCAGATTAAACTCTGAGCTGATCTCCTGTTGACCCTTATCTGCTCTCCTCCATTTTTGGGTAACATGAATTAATGAAGGTAGTAGCCATTTTGATGGGTGCAGGCATCAGTGTCGTACCACCATCATGACTGTCAATAGAAGCCTCTAGCAGTCTTCCCCACTGCATTTAAATTTTTCCTAGGAAAATTGTTAGCTATTTCTTCCTTCCCTACCCTTCTTCTTCCTACCCTTCAGGGAGACTCTGAGGTCTACCTCGCACTTTGGCATGACAGAGCACAAAAGCAATGACCTGAAAATCCCTCAGAAAAAAAGGTGATCCCTTCTGAAAACAGTCACGTCTGCATTACCTGCTTCCTTGTACTCTTTCTCCCACCCCTGCTGAAATATTTTGTCGTATTATCAATAACCATTCATTATTATTGCAATTAGTTTTAAAAATTAACATAACTTTTAGGCTAACCATCCTCTGTCACTGTACAGATTCATGCAGAGATTAGAAACAAGCCTTTCTTGTGAGAAGAGCTTAGTTCCGATCTTGGTGTTTGGACCTACACAGTGATTACTTACCCATGACCTCTCCAGGGAGGTAAATCAGTTCCATTGGGGCAGAAAACGGCAGGAAGGAGATGCTCCAGGGCTTACTGTCACAAGCAAACCAACTTGCATGCCCGGAAGAAGTATGGTTTTCATGCTCAAGGTGATCTCAGGGTCACGGGGACCCACCACACTGTGCTCTTCATTGTCTCTGCTCAGCGCTGTAGCTATGTGCTACCATCCAGCCCTCTGCGAGACAAAGATACTGTAACTGGAAGCTGTGATGCAAAAATACTGTGCATTCTTATCATGCTTTATTTTAATATAATGAGGCTTTCATGTCCTCACAAGCCCTATTTTGCTGATGGCTGGGGCTTAACAGATATCAAAGTTGGAAGAAAATTGTGTATTCCAGCTTCTACCGTGCTGCATCCCATTCCAGCATGTCCTTTGCACTGCAGCAGCACATCAAATCACATTGGCTTTTGATGAGTCACACAACAAGCTTTGGCACCAACACACTGCAGTTGTGGAGTAACAGGTAGAGTGACTCCTTAGGGATGATTTGGATGCCTGCCTAGTACAAAGCAAAACAAAGCAAAAAGGATGAAACATTATGCTGAAAATCACCAAGGGAATTACATAGCCAAGAATATTTAAGACCTAGACGATACGGTCAACACATCACTGCAAGAATATGTATATGTATATAACACACATACACATACATATATCTCCTTCAATATTTGATTATGGAAACTTGTTTCTCAGCCTGAAAAAAAAAAAAAAGAGAATTATGCTTAAAAACATTTGAGTTCGCTCACTAACCGGTTTTGCACAGCTTCAGTCATATTCACTGCCTGTGATTTTTTCTACAGGCAAAGTACGACCAGCTCAGAATAATGAAGTCTTTTTCCTTCACAAAGAGCAATTTCACATAAAATGAAAGTTTGCTGTCACCTGAATGGAATTTGTGACTTCTATTATAAGCCAGTTTAAAGAAAGTGAGTCTTTCACCCAGGAAAGAGAAATGCAACCAAACTACAACCCTGTTAAGCTGATTCAGACATTTCCATTGACGCATCATAAATCCAGAATCTTTGCCATTTTCTGCCCTTTGGACTGCTTTTCTCATGCTAAATCAGGCCCCATGATGAAAAGATGTGTTTTTAATACTGGGAAGCATTTACTAGAGGGCACATAAACAGCCTGAGGGTGAGAAACCACGTGTGTGACCCAGGAGGGAGGCTTGCAGGAGGGGAACACACACCCCTTGCCCATGAGTTTTGGCAGCGCAGGGTACTGATCGCCACTGCATCTTGGCACACATCGGTGGAAATGTGTCTGTCTACGTCTGTGCATACCAGCTGCACATGTTCAGAGCTGCACAGTGTATTAAAAAGTGGTGAAATCAGCAAACGCTGACTCATTACCAGTTTTAAGCAACTTTGGGGATTTCAGCCTGCATCTGGTGCTACTTGGTGGTTCTTCTCAAAGCCCTAGCTCTTGGGATTACGTGATTTAATGAGACAATACAATTTCATTACATATTCACAAAGAGACACACGCACTCTTCAGTATTTTACACTTTCAGAGTGAAAGATTGAAATGTCATTGAAGTGTAAGAAATAAAAGATCCTGAGATTGCTTTTAAAAACATGTCACAATTCAAACTAATCTGATGAACCATGGAGCCTGATTCTCAATACTTATGTGGGCCACTGCTGCCTCATGCCATAAGATTTGCAGCACGAAATATGGAACTTGCAGCATAGTTAAAATCCAGCAGGGAAGTCTAGAGAACCTAGCTTGAGTTCGCATATATTCCATAGCTGGCTGTATGTAACACTGCTGATAGCGCTCCTAAAAGCCATCAGATAATTTCTGATGTTCAGACAACAGCAGATAATACAGCTGATTTACCTGCAAGTCAGTCAGTCTCTGCACTGAGGAAAATCACCACAGATTTAAATTTCGGTGGTGAATTGACAGGGAAATAATAAGGAAATGGAACTTGTTGAGTTTGGGGCTTTTTCGCAGTCTACTTGTGATCAGAAAGTTTCTTGCCAATCCAGCCAGGAACAGCTGGTTGGCATCCTGCGTTTCCAAGCATAGCAAACATACATCAGTAACAACCTGAAAGTGAATGCCCACACTGCAGCTACTTTTGAACCAAGGGAACAGGAAACAAACTAAGTAGTAAAAGAAAGTGCACAAGACTCAACTCCTCAAAATCCCCCAGCATCACCGCACAGGGTCAGGGGCTGTAGGTCTGCCAAAAGAGGAAGAGGTACCTTTGTTCCCCATCTATCTTAGCTGGCCCAAGATTTGCAAACATGTTTGTAAAGGGCCAGTTTTCCTGCAGCTTCCTTTACATACCCTGGTGGCCCAGATCACATTGGAGACATTCAGCCTTGCACTTTCCAAAAGTCTCTGAGGCCACAAAACTTGAAAGTCAGCACAGGAAAAATCATCACAGACCTCCAAAGGGTTTGCCATGGTATTTCTGAGATAAGACTTGAGAAGGACAAATTCCTGGATCCAATTTCTTTCTAGTTAGGAAACTTGGTGCACAGCTTGAGGAATCTGAGGGAGGGAGTATAGAAAGAAATTCAAAAGCCACTGGGAGATGTTGACTTTTAAAGAAAAAAAAAAAAACATGATTACCCTTGAAATGAAAATTAAAAGCAATTTGCAGTTTGGTCATTCTCTTGCTCTTTTGTTTCCACAGCATCATTTTGATTCATTTTGTTTGAAGTTCTTATAGAAGACAGGTGGTAGCCACACTAAATGAAGCAGAATGGTCAATCAAAACAGAGCAATTCTGGCAATGACAACAAAATAGTCTGACTTTTTTCAATGGCAAAAGTGTCAATGAAATTCCTTGTATTTCATTGAAAAAATGTTTAGTTGCAAAATTTTCAACTCACTGCTCTTTCGAATAGCAAGCTGGTTTCTTTTTTCCTTTGTCTTCTTATTGCCTCAAGCAGATGGCCATGCCATGTATCAAAAAACATAAAGACAACCTTAACATGTCCGCAAGGGTTATACACCAGTATCCCCAAAATGCTGGCAGCTCTTAAGAGCAATGTCTAGAAAAGCTGCTGAGCAAGAACAAACAGGGACAACAAGTTGCCCTCAACTGTTCATTTCTGTCCTGCCTTTTGAAAGCTCTTCTAGCTAAATCTGAAGGCTGTGACTTTGCTCTGGGCACTTTATGTCAGAAAGGTTAAAAACAGCTCGTAAGGTGTGTATGCCTTGAGGTTTCAAGCTATGGCCTGAGAAGATATTGGAATAAGGGATGCAGAGGCAAAATGCTGATTAGTGACAAACTGATTAAAAACAATTAAAAAAAGGAGGGAAAGCAAGTGGATGTGGGCCTAGTGTTTTTTTTTAACCTTCCTTTTCTGCTGAACATACTTGCTCTGTGTATAAGTTCTCCTCTCCGTTTGTTGTCCGCCCCTAGACAATACGGCGTGGATTTTGACGAGGCGCTCTGGCTTCAGACAGCATGAGCAGAACACCTTTTACCTCCCCATCCTGATCAGCGACAACGGCCGCCCCGTGCTGAGCAGCACAGGCACGCTGACCGTGCACGTGTGCAGCTGCGACGATGACGGCATGGTGATGTCCTGCAACGCTGAGGCCTACGTCCTTCCCGTCAGCCTGAGCAGAGGGGCACTCATTGCAATCCTCGCCTGCATCTTTGTCCTGCTAGGTAAAGCCTTGGCTGCTTCCTGGGAGGGGACAAGCTCTTCTGTTCGGGCCAGGGGGTGCTTATTCAGCAAAGGTGAAGGATACAAATGCACACACACACACGCATGTATGTATATAAATTACACATAGACACGCACATTCATAAAGGGCCAAGTCAAGGAACAGATGATGTAGTCAGCCACAAATGGCTTCAGACTCTGGGGTGTAGAGATAAGGGAAAAATATGGCCTGGAAGTATGTCTGGCAGATCCCCAGTGTGCCAGGCCATCTGGTACGGCCCTGCTTTCTAGGAAGGGGTGTGTCAGAAGGAAGTACTGAAAGCTGGACATCTTGCCTTTGTTCTCCACAAATGTATTTCATCCTTTCCTTGTCCAGACCTTCTATTTCCCCTGTTAGCTGCTGGTGTCAAAAGCACTTCGGTTCCCTTGTTCAGGCTCTTGGTTCATGAGGTATTACTTCAACACACACACATTCAATGCACATTAAAGCCCCTGCAAGATCTGCCCTCTTACTGATGGCCCTATGTCTTGGTTGTCTCCTGCAGTGCTGGTGCTCCTCATCCTCTCCATGCGGCGCCAGCGGAAGCAGCCGTACATCATTGACGAGGAGGAGAACATCCATGAGAACATCGTCAGGTATGATGATGAAGGCGGTGGGGAGGAGGACACGGAGGCCTTCGATATCGCCGCCATGTGGAACCCACGGGAAGCCCAGCTTGTGTTAAAAAACAGGCAGGACATGCTCCCTGAAATAGAGAGCCTCTCCAGATACGTGCCTCAGGCGTGCGTCATGGACAACAACGTCCATAACTATGTGCTCGCCAAGCTGTATGAGGCTGACATGGACCTCTGGGCTCCTCCCTTCGACTCCCTCCAGACATACATGTTTGAAGGGAATGGTTCAGTGGCAGAGTCACTCAGCTCCCTACAGTCGGTGACAACAGACTCAGACCAGAGCTACGACTACCTGACGGACTGGGGGCCACGCTTCAAAAAGCTGGCCGAGATGTACGGTGCCACGGACAGCAGCGGGGCTCTGTGGTAATGGGCAAGGAATTGCAGAGGGGTTTCCATGCGAAACGGTGTCCGATTAGGTCCATTCTCATCAGATGCTTCCATGGACATGGGTGAGGCCTCCTAAAATAGCAATACGGTGCTTGAATGAGAATGGGAAGAAGGGTGTGAATGAAGGTCTCTCTGGATCAGCTTTACTCAGTTAAATTAAGTCATGTTTTGAAACAATGAGAAGCAGAAGGAATAAAGTTTTTCCTGCTTTTTTACAGAAAAATTGGAAAGCTCCACTCCTAGAATATAATGACATTACTTTCCTTCTCTCTACCCTTTCCCTCTCCTATATATGGCAGCTTACTGAGCTCTATACATATGGGTTCAAAGGCCTGTAAACTCCAATTGTAATCTCCAGCTCACTGAGAAATTATCAGCACAGAAAAGAAAATAACTCCACTGGTTATTTTTCCCCCCATCAAAAAGGAGGGGAAATAAAGAAGAAGGAGGAAAACAAAATGCTTGCTAACAAGAGAGAAAAATTCACAGAGCAGAAAATTGAAACTGGGATCTCAGAGATCTCTTTGTAAACTAAACCTCCTCTCTCTGTTGCTATCAGAGTCCTTTCTTTAAACCTTTAGAACAAGGCTGAGATTTTTTTTCCACCTGGCTGAGAGGGCTGGGGAAGAGGCTTTGAATTTCTGCTCTAGTTTAATGGCTGATCTATGAGTCATTGACGTTAATACTAATCCATCTCCTATCAAGTTTGTGTAAATTTATTCTCCTCTTGACTCTTTAAAACCATTACACTGCTAAACTGCTCAGAACAAAACCAGAAAATCTGCCTCTTTTGCACTGTAGATGTCTCTTCCACGTGCCAAATGTGAAGATTAGATTCTACCAATGAAAGCCAAATAAATTTAAAAAAAAGAAAAAAGTAAAAAAAGATAAAACTATATTTGGTAACTACATGGGTTAGATGGGCTTTCCTAATCTGTGTGAGGTCAATCCAAGGGATGTTTACATACTGTAGATAACCTACTTGAACAAATGCAGTATTATAGACCAATAAATGGATGTAAGAAAATTACATGTATAAGTTTTGTATATTTGTTAATTTTGGTAATAAATATGATGTACTGCATACAGTACGGGACCTTAGCACCTCTTTTAATAAAAGTTAAACAGAAGGGAAAGTCTGATGGCAATTTATTGACTACTTTGCACACAGCAGTTAAAGCTTATCTGTGGCTTGTCACATGCCTCAGGCATCAAGAAGAAATGGCTCATCAGCATTGTGTCAAGGAGACAAGACTTCAGTTTGCAGGTCTGAGCAGATTGCCTGCTTCTTTTATTGATGTTCACTTGGATGCTGCCCTTAGCAGTGAGTCGGCTCATGTGTAGCCCATCAGAGTAGTTACATTTCTGATCCATCTGAGTCAAAAGAAAGTCTTGGCTGATTTTTTTGGAATGTTAGAGCTGGGGCATTGAGACGCTTGGATGCCAGTTACATAGCTCTGACAGAAGCTCATGCCTTCAGAAATATAATGGACTATAACATGCAATATTAATTGATGGTCAGTTTTACTCTGCAACCAAAGTTTTGAGCCTGGATCTTATCTTGTTTGCCTGTGTAAACAGGAGAAACGGGGAAATTACACTAACACAAGTTCCATGAAATGTGGCAAAAGACTTCTGGAAGCAGGACAGTCTGCAATGATGTGTCTTTCTAGCTAAGAACTCTCTCCATCTCAAATTACCCAGGAAATACATGTGCAGACATAATCACCCGGTTACCATAGTCATATTGTGCTCAGTTTCTGTTGCGGAGATGCACAAAACACTGCTGCCTCCACTTTGCCGAATCTTAGGCTGCACCAATGTAAGACGGCAGCATTGTTTCCACGGGGGCTCATACAAAGTCATACACCCTGGAGAGCTAGGTAGGCAGCCAGAAAACAAAACAAAACAAATCAAACAACAACAATAAAAAAGTGGCTATTCAACCTACCATGATGAAACTCTCTGCTTTTGTAAATGTAATATGCCGTGGGTTCTGCTTACCCCTGGAACTGGAGCTTTACACCTCTGGGGAAAGAGCAAGGAAATATACCTGATAATGATTCTTTTACTCATGCTGTAGCACTTACCCTCACATATTGTGTTGATTTTATAACACTAGACAAAGAACTGTAACCACCATGATCAAGGAAGTGAGGTGCAGCATGTAAAACTGGTGTTGAGAGACTTCTGAGAGCTTGCTCACCCCCCTGATTCAACAGGAATCACAGAATGTAGGGCAGGAAGAAAGACAGAGAGCACATCTATCTCACCACTTCCCTGTCTGAATTAATAATCAATTTTATATATTTTAAGCAGATGCCTAATTATTCTGAAAACCTCCAACTGCTAAGGCTCCACAACCTTCTAGGCAAACTTCCACAACATCAATATGTTCAGTGTTGAAAGCCTTCCCTGGGGAGCACAAGCAAAGCATCCCTTGCTGCCATACAAGCCCACAATGCACTCAGATGACTGTGTTCCTCTGCAGAGCTACAGTTCAGTATTTACAGACCATTTCCATCTTTTGCTTTAGCCACAATCTATGGTAACAAAAAGCTTCCAGATAATTCCTCACATCCTGAGACCAGTTTGCTTCACCTCTACCATTGCAGGTAGAGTGGGAGGAAGGGAAGTAGAAATGCAGTCCAGAATCACGTTTCCTTCAACTTGAAGACACCTACTGCATTTACTGAGGGTCTTCCCAGGAAAAGGTGTTCCAAGGTCTGCTTTTACTCCAGAGAAGCCCCCAGCAGTGGCTTCTGCTAGAGAGGCTGTACAGTGGCTGAGACCAACCTCCCAGGTTGTGTGTCACACAGCAGGCAAGGACCAGTGGCACTTTTGTCAGGTGTTCGCACTCACACCTTCAGGGACCCTCCAAGGAGAATCCTCCACTTTCCTAAGCCACACGCCGCAGTTGGCTTCTCTGATTACCCCCTTGTTTTGCCTAAACTCGTGAGCCCAGTCAATACTTGGACAGCTTGATGCTGTGACACTTACCAGCTGGTGTTTAGTAGATGCTTGGCAGCCTGGATTTTTCCCATTCTGTGGAACAGGTGACAGTGTTTTTGCAGACTGTGAAATCTCTATGCAAACAATCAACACTTGCATCTATCACCCTCCCACAAACAAAACTGAAGATCTCTCTGCATTTACAGATGAGATATAAAAAACGATCCATTTGCTGACACATCAGGGCCCAAAGTAGAATAAGGGAGAAGACTGAGCCCAAAGGAGATGCACGGTGCCACGTGCTGGCAATGAAACAAATATGCTGATCACACAGGTTCTCAGTCTCCGGCCCTGGGGCTCCACAAGGCCGGGCCTGGCAGCGTGCTCGGACATTTGCAGCACTACACAAAGCCTGCTTGTGGTGGTTTACAACCAGAAGCTCAGCTTGCCACAGGTCTGGGCTTTGCCACACCAGGAGACACCTCCAAGTGACAGCCACAGGCCTATGTGTAACCTAAATGGTTCAGAGGAAAAAAGTAGCAGAAAGTGTAAGTCGTTTCACTAATTCCAGACCCCTAAAGTTGAGCATGTGGCCTAAACAACCCACCTGAGCTCTCTAACTAACAGAGCTAGACAAAGAGTGACTCATGCCCCTACCACGGCCATCCATATGATGCAATGGCCCTCTGGAAGTGCTTTTCTCTCAGTTAATGGTCTAACCTCTGAGGGTTTATCCATGCAGTTCAGAGTCTGGCCCTAGGCATGACATTTGGAAGCCCTCTACTCTACATTTGGCTTTATGAGCAACCATGGGCAAGCACTACGGGCTCTGATGATTTCCTTTTCCCTTCCTACCATCCATCTCTGTCTCGTCTAGGGAGGCTGCGTGACCTGTCATCTCTCATACTGCATCGGTCATCACACCCAGGCTCTGAATAGCAGCTTTCTTTAAGCTGTCTGTCAAGAGCCCAGATCCTTTCAGAGCAAAATGCAGAACTCAAGAATGCATAAAAAGAGTTAACATCATTCTTTATGGCATAAATTTTCTTGCAACACTGAGCTTCATTTGCTGCTGAATTGACCATTATTCCAGCTTTATTAGGTCCCTCTTGATTTTGTCTTTTCTTCTCCAGCTTTTATTGCTCTTAATCATTTTATGCCACCTTCACGTTTGCTGCCTAACTACAGAGCCCCTTTTAGACCATTCATTAAAATCAATAGTAACATGGATCCTTGGGGACCCGAATGTAATATTTTGGTCACCTTGAAATACGATTTACCAGGCAAAACCCTGGTTCATCTCTCACGTAGAGCAAACCAGAACCTGCTTCATTGCCCACTGCCTGACTGCAGCTCCCAGGAACCATCAAACCAAGGGGGACAGATGGATCCCAGAGGTCTGTCCTGCATATGCACCACATTTTACCTGTGATGGCCATTAGTAAGAGAAATGAGGCATGTGAAAGAGAGACAAATGGTGCCTGACAGACTCTTGAAAAGTTCTGACCTGGACAAATTCAAAGTTGAGGAGATTCAACTGGATCTGACTTTGTGCTGCCCGGGCCTTATTACTGCCATGCTGTCAGGCTCGACCACTTTGGTTTCTGCTGGCTCAGCTGTTAGTCAGACCAAACCCGGGAGAGGCTGCTGCTCCCTAGGAGAGAAGGCAAGGAGCAACAGGTGAGAATGGCATGTGGGGATATCTGTACTGTTGTAAAATAAGTGTGTTGCAGCTCTCTCCCTCCTCCTGCCTGTCAGGGTGGGAGACAACTCACTGCGTACTGCTCAAGAAATAGCCCTTCGTGTATTTTCTTCACATGCAGCTGGTATAAACATGGAGTGGGCCCGTCCAAGCCACCCTAATTTGTGCCTGCTGACACCTGCAGCACACAGAAGAGGAGGACCCTGTGGCACCCTGTCTCTCGCAGGGCTATGCATACAGCATCAGAGTGCTCCAGGATAGCCACCGCTACACAGCTGCATCACCTAAGGGATTAGTTCTCCTGCACAGACGTCACTGATTTGAATGTCATTTGGACTGCGATGCAGACACGATCTGTACCAGTGCATCCACTGTAAACAGATGGAGAAATATCAGCAGGGACAGCAATGAAGCTCAGGTGGAGTGAGAACTACGATCCAAGGAGAGCAATAAGGGCTGGGGAGTCCTACTGCCAAACTAAGGACTTAGGGACAGAGTCTCTGTTTTAATTTCCATGTAAACTTTCTAAAGATCCTGCCCCCACTGACAGACATCATGATATTTTACTGTTGGCCTCACAAGTGGCGGGATCAGTCCACCTGCATCACTGGCTCTGAGCAGAAGAAGCAGTGTGGTGCCCACACTATTTCCCAAGAGACATTAGAGTAATATGGTGGAGGAGGTGGAAGGAAATATCTTTACAGTGACTTTTAAAAATCACATGATTTTTTTAAGAGGTGTTGTAGAAGTCAGTACACTGCCTGAATACCATTTTCAAATCTCATTTGTTATTAAGCCCACCATTAAGGAATGGACCTCTTGGGCAGTAAGAATTTTCAAAATAGCATTTTAATATCTATCAGCCAGTCCCACAATGACTGATCCTATAATTTTTTTTCCTGAAAAGTGCATGAGCTATCACATTTAATAACTGAGGCAGAAGAGCTTGCCATAAAATCCACATAAATAAATGAAGCCAATGCCTATCACGATTGGGGGTGAGATTTTGTTCCTGTTCTGTGTGAGGGATGATATTTCCCAGACTCATCCTGGGACTCAGGAAGCTGAACCCCTAGTTAAAGGCTTATTGTTTCCAGGTGTTCATCCTGCCAAGCAATAGGATTAAGCCAGAGTACAGCATGATCCTCCTCAGCAAGGAAGTACCATGATGAATGCAGAATAGGAGATTTTGCCTTTTCCACCAAGTCGAGAGAAAGAAGAACCTGGAAAACATCATTCAGATGCTGCTTGGAGCGTGCAGAGAGCCTGGAGCCATGCGCAGTGCCCTGTTCCTCCCAGTGCAGCTTAATGCTCTGGGGCTCCACCGACACCAGTCCTTCAGAGAGTCAGAGTCACTGCTGGTCCCCTGGGGGGTCTCTCAGGGTCCCAGATTTTCTTGACATCATCCTTATCTAAATCAGTTATGAGGGAGAAATCAGGGAACATATGAATCTCCTTTTCCTTCAGGTATGAAGGCATTTTCCCCTGGGCAGCCCAGGATACATTTTGGAACAGGAGAGTTTCTACAGCTTCATAACCTTCTCGTTTCCTTCCTGAGCTATAACATGCATCACTGTAACTCTACAAGAACAGTGATACCAAGCTCAGAGGAGAAAAACTCATCTTCTACCAAGCAGCATTGCTAACACAGGATGGATTGTTTGGGCTTGTTTGTTTTCCTTTTTGCATGGATTCTTCTGGGATCAGCCACAAGGAGATAACCTGTCCAGCAAGGTCTCTTCTTTTTGAAGGACCTCACCCATCTATTCTCTAAAGGCACAGGTATCACGGATTGGGAAGGTAGGAAAAAAGAGATACAAAACAATCAAGTGACCTTCCAACAGCAAAAGAAACAGACTCCCAGACTGTACATGACCTCTTCCAACCTCAGAGCATCCTTTTGGCTTAGAAAAATCATGTTTATTTTCATCTTAGAGCCACATTCTCAAAAAAAGACTAACTAGTTCAAGTACTAACTAGTTCAAGTACATACTTCCAACAGTCTTAGTCTTGTGCCTACTGACCAGGAAGAAGTGTCATGTGTTTAAGATGTCCACTAGGAGTAACAAAGAAGATGCGTATTCTGCCTGTAGACTGTATGCAAAGGGCTTTGCATAAGGGCTCAGTTAAGTAAGACCCTAATACCCGGTACAACTTTTTTTTTTCTTTTTTTTTTTTTAAAGAAAAATAAATGGAAGCACAGAGAAGCTGACAAAATGCTTAAGATTTCAGAGGAAATCATTGTATTTGGTAACCTGTAACCAAATTTTGGTAACCGAATGGCAATCTGTGCTAACTCAGCAGACCTCCTTTTATCACTTCATAAATTATTCCTATGGCATATGTGACATGATGCAAAGTCATTTTTTAAACTGATAAAATAAATGAGCCTATGGGTAACATGATAAATACAGTCCTGCAACAGAAAATTAACTCTACTACTAATCCAAGGAAAACTCATTTCATGATTCCTGTATATTTGAAATTCTCAACTCCTATTCAGCCAGCTGTCCGACCACTAAAGAAATCAAAAGTCAATGTTGCATTTACAAGCCAAAACAGATGAGTAGGATAAAAATGTGTGAAAGCTCTTATTAAATCTTATCATCCAGAGTTAATTGTAAACTGTTTTCCTATACCAACAGAGTAGTGAACAACCAAAACATAAATTAAGTGTAATTTTGAGAAATTAGAGATGACGTTAGCATTTTAGAAACATCACTCACAGTGAAAGCTCCAAACTGACCGATTTATAAGATACTGAGCCTCCTTCATCTTCCCTGAAAAATGTCAGCCATCTCATGGATCTGCTTTATAAATGAGCAGCATGTTCAAGGACGGGGTAAAATATTGGTTTTGCTTAAAACGAGACCTAATAAAGCAGGCATTTTCTGATGGGGGCTTGGCACAAGAGAAACTAATGTCAGCAAGGAAAAGGGCTCCATCCCACAGAACGAGTCAGAGTGTATATAAACCAGTGCAGTGGCCACCCCAATAACCTGCCTGGCGAAGGAGAAGGGAAGGCTGAAAGCCCTCCCCACCGACCCCAGTATTGCATTTGTATATCTGGGCTCACAGAAAGCAAAGCATCTCCCACCGACACCTTGGCGTGCCACCATGACTCCTGTATCAGCCACGTACTGCCAAATGTGCTTTCCCAGCTCGTCACTAACAAGAAACACCAAGGCACCACGAGACTTGGTGCCTGGTTTTGGCTCTGCTGTCCATGTGCTTTGTATGGTGGATTCTCAGTCTCTCTGCCTTGGCTCCCCACCCGGCATACCGTGGGGATAACCATCTTTGCTACCCGCTGTAAAGTAGCATAACAACCTGAAGAGTTTTAGAATTTATTTAAGCAGACTGCTAAGCATTTTTAGGGCCCCTGGCACATGCTAGATGGGATATAAAGCTGCATATTTCTTTACAAAAAGCACACACCGTTCTAGCTCTGGGAAAAGCAGGAAAGGAGGGTGACTCAGTGGCAGATGTTGGTAGCATCTCTTAGTGCACTACCAGAAGGCGTTCAGAGGTTGCAGTGATGCAGCCTCCCTTAAAGCCTCCCTAGAATAGACTCGAGCAAAATGCAGTGGCAAGCCAGATCCTAATCCCTTCCCTTTGTCTCACTTTAGGAGCTGTAGTCACAATATTTTGCTCCTTTAGTCAGGCCTTTCCTCCAAGAGCATAAAAGCACACAGTAAATGTGAATTACCGAAGCAGCACTGCTTTCTTGATATGTACGGTGACTCTGTTATCAGTAGCCCTTGGAGACTATTACATGTTGATATTTTTGCTAAAGAAAATCAGCTCAGTGTCTTGGTGCAGCCCAGCAGGATTTGAGACTGGTAATACAGCAGACTCTGCTTTTCCTGAAAACTGTAGAACAGGATCTAAAAATTAATTTTTTAGTCTCCTTCTGTAGACAAGAGAAAGAGGGGAGGTTACCCTAGCAAGGAAACCATCCTACCTCAGACACCGGTCTCAGGAGAGGAAGAGTTGGACCCTGGAGGAACATTTCTCTCCCCAGGCCATCAACTGCTGGCCATGGAGGAGGTGTTCACATCGGTCAGAGGTGCCCAAGGGACTGCTAAGGGCACCCTGGTTTCTCACTGCCTGTCTCCTGCAGGGATGAAGATGGGTTTCACTGAGACACCAGTGCGAGAGACAACAGTAAGAGTAAAATCCGAGAGGCTCCCAAATTGTTGCATTGGCTCCCCGTAGTGCTTCATGGGGGTGCACAGACCATAAAGGAGGTGAGGTCTGCCACTGCCTGAGGATTTGTATACCTGCTGCCATACCAGTTGCCACCACGTCTGCTGCTGAAACTGGCACGTGGCACAAACAAGTTGGCCAGCCTCCCTTTTAAATAAAAGAGGGTTTGTACTTCAGGCAGGATGCAAGCACATGGCACTGGTTCGGTACACAGCTGTGCTAAAGACTTTCTTTAGACCCAGAGCAAGTCATTTATCCTGTTATTATTGGATCCCTGTCTACAAAACAGAGATAATGGCCTACTCCACCTTGGCTACTCTGCCCACAAGGCCAGGGGAGCAGCTCTCATTCTGTGTGTGGATAATGGCCACCGCAATGTATCAGAATTATAAAAAGAAAAATTACACTATTTAGCTACTTTTGCTGTAACACTCTCCCTGCCAGGCTCTGCCTGCTACTCATTGTCCTGTCTCTGCAAGTAAACACCCTGACAGCATCTGAAAGCAAAACACAGCTGTGGTGAAATACCCGATCAGCTTGCAGCCATTAAACAAACAGAATGACGGCCTTTTCCTTTTGTTTAAAATATCATTACTGGGAACAAGTCATCTCTCCTCCTGCCTTTGTGCTTCAGTGCCCACGTTAGGCTTTTAAACCTGACCTAGTTTTGGCTGGAAGGTTTCACAGAGAGAATCTGCAGACACCATCACCGCACACGTTATTTTCATTGCTAATCAATACCTTGTAAGAGCTGGAGCATCTCCCCCTGCTGAAGGTGAGCAAGGGGATCAGAAGGCACAGTACAGCCAAACTCTAATGCTGTAACTCCTTGCATGGCAATGGCATATAGTGGCTTCCTGCCTCCCCTCATCCCTTTTGACTTGGCTAGTGCTCCATGGAGCTAATGAAGTTCACCCCAATCCTAGAGAAACTGCAATAGCATCACTCTGAAAACGGAGAAAGCTCTGCTTTCCCCGCAGCAAGCAACTGGGGCTGGCACACTGCAGCAGCATTTGCAGAGCCTGGTGACTATTTTTGGTGTCTGGATGAGCTGAGCTTACAACTGAAGTCTTTCGTGGCTGGAAGCTCCCGGCTTCAGGTCTCAGTTGCTTGTTTCAACTGTCCTCGGGATTTCCCTCGGTGCTGAGCTGCTTCAAGCGATTATAATAAGGGGGTAAGGTCGTGCAGGGGACAGGCAAGAGTTCACGGTGAATAACAGCTAGTCTGCATTCATGATAGCCCTGGAAAAGGGTAATTAACTGCTGCTGGAGCAGGTGGGCACCATCTAGAAGCAGCAACATCAGAAGGGATCAAACTGCATCTGAGCCCAAACTGAGACCATGTGGAGGGTGCCATCGGGTGTCAGGCTGTCGCTGCACGCTGGGTCGTGCACAGGGAGGGGACAGCCCCTGCTGTCCCTTCTGTTGCACAACACCACCACCAACAAATCACTTGTTTATATTTTTAGTGTCACTAGTACCAAGTATCCAAGTGAAGGGTAGATCACTCTGGAATTAGAAGTAGACAAGTGAAGGACAGCTAATCCTGCTGTACCTCTTGTGGTTGGTGTTGTAACAGGGAGAAGTTATATCAGTTACAAGCTGCCAAAAACCACAGGTCAGCTATCCCCAAATCTTTAAACTTCCTTTGTACATCTTCATTTTAAGTTGCTTTTCTTTCAAGCAAAGATCACCAGCATCACCTCCAGACACCATAGGACATCGCACCCCAACGCACAAGCCAGGTATGGAGGGGAATGGGCATCATTTGCTGGACCGATGTTTGGATGTCCAGCCTCCATGACAACATGACCTGAGGTGTACCATAGCCTGTACCATAATGAGACAATTTCAGCTAGGACTCTTAAGTGCTCCTCAAGTGGGTGAGGTCTGCAGGACACAGGGCAGACCTGGGAATAACCTCCCAAAAGACACGAGGCACTCCAGCACCCATAGGCATCTCCTTCACCACACACCGTAGAGCCTCGCATGGAATCACACGGGGTCTACAGACAATATCGTCTGGTGCCAGCTGCTTGTTGGCAACCCACATCTGTGCTGGAGCGGCACAGAGGTATTTATGGCAGGCAGTCCATGCTAATATTGCCTATAGCATCCTTGCTTTCGCATCCGTGTCTGAAATCTGCAAAGCATTTCCACAAAGTGTATTAACATCCTCCCACTGCCAATATAGTATTTTTTTTTCTTTGCTTGTTTGTTTTTTTGAACTTAGAGTCTAACTTTAAAAAGCAGCCATCAAATGCTCAAGCAGTCTAAGCGATAAAAGGGGAAAAAAAAAAGAAAAAAGAAAAAAAAAAAACTGAGGGAGAAAACAGATTTCAATTTCTGATTTCCAAGAGGATAATATAAAAAGTAAGGGGGTGGGAGGGAAGCGTTTTAGGTCTTCATTTGAAAAAAATAAAATGCCCTGGCAGTCTTTTCCCAGCAGCAGCGGTCCAGCTGGATGACACATTTGTAGGTCAATCAGGGGGGAGAAAATAAATAAAAAAACCTGTGTGATTTTCCCTGCAGAGCTTCAGAGGGCAGCGAAGTCTGAGATGCG
The DNA here is from genome assembly GCF_040182565.1 of Anser cygnoides. Lineage (NCBI taxonomy): Eukaryota > Metazoa > Chordata > Aves > Anseriformes > Anatidae > Anser > Anser cygnoides. Next base: position 82,160,714 of record NC_089874.1, read on the forward strand.
GGTGCTGCTGAGCCATGCGGGTGCTGCTGAGCCGTGCGGGCACCCAGCAGCTGTGGGACACCGGGGCTGCCTTGGCCCCACGGGGCTCACAGCCCCACTGCTGCCAGCAGAAAAAGGAACCACGATCCATCCTGCCTACTGGGAATATAGTATTTATTTTGTGTTATTCCCTGCAAGATGGGGATACTGTGTGCTTTGGGGCTCTGTGCTGAGGCAGATGTAAGCAGTGCAGCAGCACATCTTCACTGGTACCCAGAAGAAGCCCTGTTCCTGGTTGAATTATGTTTTCCTCAGAGGCTGTTCTGATCAGGCAAGAGCCTGCATATGGCTGTATTACCTCAACTAAATTGGTAAGGCAATGCATAGCTGGTACTACATGCAGACAGCAGAAGAGCAGCATTTCCTGAGATGGCAGCTGATAGCTGACTCAGGGCAATCCCTCTCCTGCGTTTACTCCATACCTCTGTGGTTTTCAGCAGGTGATCTCTCTCTTAGGGGTTAGAAGTCCCAGTGCATGAATGAAGCACTAAATTGTGCCATAAACATAACCAGAGTTATACCATCAGCCCTGCTAGACACCTTCCAAGTCAGGCAAAAAGGCCTGAGTCCTCTGCGGTGTCTCTCCAAAAGCAGGGAAATCACCGGGTGGCCCAAAGCTGCCATAGACCTCACTCAATCAGACAAAGTTTTACTGGGAGAAGGAGGGTTTGGGAACACGTATCATTCCCAAGTTTCCACAGTCCCTGGGTACATTCCTCAGTACTACGGATATAAGTGAGCACAACCTCAGGAATGCTCTCAAGTAGTACCAGGCTACTCATCACCATGGTCAAAGCAAAGCAATGCTGGCCATGAGCTTACATTTTCCCTCATAAGCCACTGAGAATCCCACCAGCTTCCCACGGACCAAGCAAACGGCCGTGCTCCAGTCAGCTCCAAAGGCTCTACAGGGGGTTGGACCAGACCTAGTGGAGCGTCTTTGAGGGCAGGGTGATAACTGCCACAAAGATGAGGACCAAAGCTTGGAGAGGAAAACAAGCAGCCACCATGAAACACATCGGATCGTTTCTATTCAGTTGCCCACTGCGGAGGATATGTGTGTAATTTAAAAATACTGGGCATGAAGGTGAAGATCAATCCCACTTTACTCTAAAGAATGGGTTCATAAATGAATTATAAGGTTCCTTAAGTGATTTATAGCCGTTATAATCATTTTACAGATGAGCAATACATGTTGTAAGTCCATCAACAAAAGATTTAACAGACAGGCAATCACTCAAGCCCACATGACAACTGATTAACCACACACCAAACCATCTCTCTGTGCCCTGCGAGCCCCTGCTGCTTTGGACATGAACACACCACCAGCACAACCCTCTGTATGAGTAAGGACAGCTAGCTGACCTACCCAGTCCCTCAGAGCCGCCAAGCTCTAGCTCCTCCCTTGCAGTACCTGGGAGCCTGCCCCTGATGCCGGCACATCCCTGCTCCTCTGGAGGGCACAGCAGTGTTTCCCACCTTATTACCTGCATGCCCACCAGCAAACATTCCTCACCAGGCTCTCGATCGTGCATACCATGACTCTGGGACACTGGTACTCTTCCTTTGCTCTTGAGTTTTAATACTTCATTTCTACCAAAGGTCAGCAAGAAGGTGCAAGAGCACCCTTCTGCTCTGTTAAAGAAACCAGCGATGAGGAAATGCACTTTCCTGCACTCTTGGTAGACAACTCTCTGCTGTGCTTCCCACACACAGCAAGAAAAATTCTTCATCTTCATCCATTAAAATATGGACAAGAGTAAGATCACATTCAGCACCCACTGACTCTGGACCATGCCCTTTAAGATAATCTGCCCTCTGCGCCAGGTCCTACACTGAGCTATAGTTTATTCTGTGGGTGGTTAGCCCACCTCTGCCTTACCCGTCAAGGGAAGAGGTTGGTGCCAATGTTTCTATAAGAAAAGCAAATGTAATCACGCCCTCAGGCCCGCTTAGATCCGCATGAAATGCCTGCACTAAGTGCCGCCACTGCAAGCCTCAGCTGGTTAGGGTTGCCCTGAGCTCACAGGGGGCCTTGTCAAAGGGTCACAGCCTCTGTGAAGGAACGTGCTTCCTAATCACTTCTGCAGGTTCATAAAACATTTGTAGATATTTCAAAAGACACATGCAATTTTACCTTTCCTCTCCCCTTCACACCAAAACCAAACCAAACCAAAAATAACAACAACAAAAAATTTGTTTCAAAATCTTTCCCTTCCAAATGCTTTCTGAGGCCCCACAGCTTAGTGGATACTCCCATCCCATAGAAGCAGTCCACATGCTCACTGGCTGCCATCTGGATGCATTAAAATTCCATTTTGAGCAAAACAGTAATCCTTTCTTCATAGCAGTGGTAGGGCAGAAAATCAAGATACCGAAGTGTGGTGCCCCCAGGAGGAGAGCTAGGTAAATGAGGAAAAAAAAAAAAAAAAAAAAAAAAAAAGGTACAACCTCTGGGGTTGTATCGCTGGATGGATCTGTCACTCAGTTTAAAAAAAAAATAATCATGTTTACCATCATCTGCCTTTTGTGATGCTCTGTACACACACACACACAAAGAAAGAAAAAACTGTCACTGTAATGTATCCAGGCTTAAAAGAAATCACCTTCTAGTCATTGCCATAGGCTGAGGTGATGCCAGTATTATTTTTTACTGCACTGTACATGAAACTTCACTGTCCAACTGTGTATTGCTGCCAGTCCAATTACTCATCCTCGTATCCTCATATGAATGGGGTGCACAGGGGCTGTACAGAGGTTTTTTAAAAAAATGAGAAGGAAGGATAAAACAGCGCCACAAAGAAGCGAGCCAAAGGCACCCAGGTTTAAGAGTGTTTGGATTCTCTTCATGCAGAACATCTTATTTTCCCAGTAAGCAGCCTGTAGGAATGGCAAGCAGTTGTACAGCGCACAAAGAGACAGATTGCCCCAGCAAGTGAGCAAGCTGACAAACCTGGAAGACCAATGCACAGCGTGGGAAGGAGCAGGGCACAGCCAGGGGGGCTGTTTCCTCTTAGCCCAGCAGTGGAGGATAAGCCAGAGCATCCTCTTTAGTGGAAAAGGAGGTCTACAGTTTTGCTGGCTTTCTTCTTTTGCACACCATGGTCTGAAATGTTTTGTGGCTTTTGGTGATCCTCGTAGATAAAACGGAGCCTGTGGCTCCATCCCTGCAGCTCCAAGCACTAGTGGGATCTGGTGACATGATGATGGTGGGCATCTGGGGGCTCTCACCCAGCAAACATAGTGCTACACCCAGGGAATGAAGAGGAGAGGAGACTTGACAGGTGCTGCAGGACCTGCACTGCAGCCCCAAGGTAGATGGCAATGCATCAAGCTTAGTCAGAAGAACCCATTGCTCTGCTTCTGTTTTCTTTATTTCTCCTGGACATGTGTTAACAAAGCCACACACTTGCAAACAGAAGAACAAAAGTTAAATATGTATGTGCTTGCAAAGGCAAAAGGCTTTGAGTCCACACTCAGACAGCTGGAAAATACCATCAGGAAAAAAGCTGGAGAAAATCTCCTCCTCTGTTTTTTTGTTTGTTTGTTCTTTTAATGGATGCGGTAGCAATTGAGCATATCAAAACATTGTAAGCTCAGCAGGGCAGGCATTTCCCCTTGGATCTCTGAAAGACTCTGGAAATCACAGTAATCAAGTGTCCTGATGGGATGGCACGGTGCCCTTGCTCCCACTGAAATCAGCACACCGATTTCAAGGGCAAAGAAGTTTTTTACCGTAACTTTTAAAAGCTAGAGAACCTTTTGTGGAATATCCCTGCTACTGTGTACAGCAATTTCTTCACAGAAATTGCTTTAGAAATCCCTTAATTGCCACATCATTTGGAAGGATTTTGCCTAGATAACAAACAGCACGTATGTTATGCCCCTTGAGATATAGAGTTTTCAGGGAAGGACACATATGCCAAAAACCTAGCTCTTTAATTAGCTCCAACTGCTGGTAGCACCACGAGGTTATAAAAGCACGTCCGATGCAGACCAAAACAGACAACCCATCCAGAAAGTTGGAGGGGCAAGTCCCATGCAGTGATCCATTCAGTTCTTGAGTTTGCCACTCTTCACTTTTTGAGGCAAGTAGTTAACGATAATGTCAATTAGTATTACTACAAATTGCTGGAGGAAGGAGAAGCATAGCTGAACATAAAGGGAAAAGCAACTTCCCTAGTGAGAAAGAGCAGAGCTTACAAGCAAAACCTTGATGCTTTTGTGCCTTTCTAATTGTAATGGACAGGGATGGTCCTGAATGTCTGGTGCTTTTTATTTTTCCTTTCACAACCAAAATTAAACTATCCATGCAGCAAACCCTCCAAAACCAGAGCATTTGTGTTCATTGATTTTGCAAAACCAGAGCCAAGATTTTCTGCCCTGCTCTAACAAGCTCCTCTAACTCTAATTCCTCTGCGTGAAGAGTCTCTCACACAAATTCCCAGTTGCATGCAAGGCTTTATACACTTCCTTTTTAATCCTTTGTTCTTTTATTTGGCTTCAATTTTGAGCAGGTTCCTGAGCATTTAGGCAAGCATATAATGGTGTTACTGCCATACCCTTAATTATGCCTTTTTTTCCTTTTTACTCATAAGCACTAATTGAGTCGTGATCTCTTTGCTAATGTGGCTTAACCTGCTGTTCTCCTGCTTGCTCAGGCACCACAAATAAAAAAAATAATGGCACTGGTAATTAACTGAGGGCTGGCAATATAACTTGCCTCTCAATCCATGACGGGTAAAAGTTCAAGTGAAAAGTAAAGTTTATAAATGTATGTTAAGTGAACCAGAACTAAGCACCAATCAGACATACAAGAAAAGCACAAGCAAAGAAGAAATGAACTTCAATATCAAGTGGAAGAATTTGGTCGAAGTAGATGAGCTTTAATTTTCTAAACACCTAGATAATTATTAGTAACTAGATAGACAGACAGACGGACAACACATGCACATACATTTCAGCTGCATGTGCAAGGTAGTACCAAGCTGCAGAGGAATGCTTTTGACCCAGGAGAACATCTTTGAAACCTTATCGCCAGGAATTTATTAGACACCTTAGTACTGACTGGCAGAAAAATATAAAAATAAAAATAAAAAAAAGAGAAATCATGAGAGACAATGGACAGACCTGTGGTTTAGTCTGAAACAAGCAAAACTGAGAAAGGTGCTGCCTCTGTATCTAGTCTCAGTGATGGGAAGCCTTTGTAGTCAGAGGGAAGCATCAGGTTGCACAGAGGCTGCTGCTTAACAGGCAGAAGAGAGAGAGAGCATGCTCTGCACAGAAGAATCCTTCTAACTGGGAAGTGCACACAAGCAAGGATGCAAGAGATGAGAAAACCTCTTCTAGTGTTCCTGTTAGTGAAAGCAACCCCCCAAGTGGTGCAGCTGATGAAGACTGTAACTCAACATGAACTGGAGAATAGGGATGGTATAACCTCAATAATTTTTTGCTCTCACTCCTGATTTTCTTTGCTATTCCCCTGCAACCATCTCTCTCCTTTCCCCTTACTCTTAAGCTATTCATGGGCCAATTAGAAAGCCCTCATGCAGCCAATTCAATACCCCTGAATCCCCATCAGTTATAATCATAGCTGTGGAGACTAGTGGATGAAGAGGCTGCCTCATATTTCAAAGCTTAATGAGTTCCATTCCTTTTAATATTACACTTCTATTAAAATTCATGGTCATTTTTTTCCATTAATTTCATTTATGAATTAATTCCTTCTAATTTTCTAAAGCATGACGCAACCAGTGACTTATGTAGGTCATGACAAATGAGTGTCAGTAAAACCTTTAAAATGCAACATCTTGTATTCTGTACACCTTGGTCATAACCCTCCCACAATTCATAATTGGAATTCACAAGGCAGGGAGGAAGAAAAGGGACAACTTTCATAGTTTATTTTCAGAGAATGGTGAAAAATTAAGGCGATCCAGGTTATAAAAAGAGCTCTCATACAGAGAGAATGCTGTGCCTGAGAGCTAAGAGAGTTCTCTGCTTCACTTAGTCACAGAGAATAATATATGGACAGAAAGAGTAAAAACCCTGGTTGTTATAATGTCTTCCCTTTTCTTCTCTTTCTGCTCAAAGATGGAACAGGATGTCAGAAGGCAATCATGTCCTGAAGGTAAATGGAATAAGAAAGTAAGAATACTGAAAAGCATCTATCTAAGGCTGTTCACAGTGCACGAACACACAAGGCAAAACTGCTAGAAGTTTACTGGGATGTTTTTGAAGAACTAGGGTATCCTGGAAGACACATCGCATACATAAAACTGATTCAGCAAGCACAACGCATGCCCATCAAATTCTGTGAGAAAACAGCAGAAGCAACAATGTAAAAATAAAGACAGTGTGGAATCTGCAAGTGGCAAAAGGCAACGTGGCAGTCATGGAAAGGCTAGGCTTTGGTGCAACCTCTGCAACCAATACCTTTCCAGAGTCATTACTGCCTAAAGCTTAACTGGAAAAGAAATACTGCAAATGTGTTTGTCACCAAAGACACACGAGGCAGTGGAGCATCTCTAGGAAGGGTCATGCTCTGGCCTCAGTAGTTCTGCCCTACAGCTCTCACAGCAGAGGAAGGTGGAGGCCCAGCAGCAGGTACCTCGTGCTGCACCTGGCCGGCCGATGAACTGCAGCTGAAGCGCAAGAGCTGCTTCATTGAAGTATTTTCTTTTTTTTTTTTTTTTTTTAAACAGCGATAATCAGTAAAAGCAGGTAATTTGCTCCCCAAGCATGGCAACTTGTTACTCAGAAGTCTCTGAAGTGCCTTCCTGCTCTGGCAACATGCCCTGATAAGAGCATTTCTATGACAACTTATTGGTGCAAGCAACCATTGCAGAACCTCTTTCTTCTCCCCAAATAGTCAATAAAGCATGACAAGTCTCCAAGGCCTACCCTGCACAAAGCATGGCAAAGCATAATGCCCAGGGCTGTATTTCCTTCTCTCTCATGCTGATTCATCATCCCACCGCTGCAGTTTAATGCAGTACAGGGGTTTTCAAGAATTCAAAGTTATTCTTGGATATGATTTTTGATGCCGCACAAGAGTTAGCTGAAACAAAAAAAGCAGCGCGAAAAACATTGTTTTCCTGCTTTGAAGTGTTTGCACTGTGGTACTATGGCATTTGCTATTGCTGTGCACACCCTGCTTTACACATATTAAACAGATTCCCATGGAGCTGCTCACAATTTACAGGGAGAAATTCATCTTTCAGCCACACAAATGAAAGCTGCAGAGACTAGCTGGCAGCTCTCAGAGCTCATACAATGTTGCTTCCTCAGCAAAAATATAGTTCTGTATGTAAACCTGCAAATTTTGGATCACCAGAAAATTCTAAGCATATAGTTATTATTAGATTAACTCATCTAGCTGGAAGTAGGAGCCCTTAAAACACCCAAAGATACCATTATTTTGTTAAATTGCATTAAAATCTCAGAGGACGTCCAAATCATTTGCAAAACCAGGATTCTCTGAGCTCCAAAGAAACACACTGTACTGCAAACCAGTCTAAAGAATGTTTTATAATTGATGTTTGCAAGGTCAGGTGGAAGTATCAAATACAAAGTGTGCTCACAGCTCTCTAGAGTAGCTGGAAAAACAAAGGAAATGCAATCTCTAGCTCTGTTTTTGGTCTAGAGGAATTCAGAATCCACAAGATCCTAATCACACTGCTTACCACAGCACCCGAAGGCACTCAGATGCTAGAATGACATATGACCCCATATTAGAAAGAATAACAGTATGCTGGCTGCTTTATGGGCACACACACACACACACACAAAAAAAAAAAAAAAAAGATCCTTCTCTCACTCTAATTATTAGAAAACTTAGGATTCTCCAAACACAAAACATTGCCCTCCACTACACACACAACTGCTTTAAAAAGCAATTATTATTCACAGACAGGAACGTGAACGATTCTGGAAGAAAAGAAGCAGAACAGTTCTCAGAGAACTGAATTTATTATCTTGTTAGGAAAAGACAAAGAGAGAAAGAGAAGAAGAGAGAATGAGAACATACAGATACAGCACGTACATGCTTCAGTATTCAAACTCAAGTCCAAGAACTATCAAGGGTTTATGGTAATTTTAACCACTGTCCTAAGTAGCTACTCATTTGTACACAGCTAGTTACAACAGACTTTATTTTTTTTTTTCTTTTTAACTGCGTGGACAAGATTTTAATGATTGAAAATACTATATGCAGTTCCATATGATCTGGAACATTCATTTTTGGGATCTTTTCAAAACCTAATTTATTAAAATAAGTGACGCTACCCTTTGACGCAATCAGAAGTTGTAATTTGTGGTGCAAGCAGGGATTAAGAACACCCACACCTAATGTGGCAATAGGAGTTATTTCCTTTCAAATCTCAGTTAGAAGGGGTTACTGCTGCTACCTCTGCCCACTGTGTGGCAGAGAGGAATGCACAATAGCCTTTGACAAAGGCTGTTCTTACTTCATTCTCAGTGCCAACAGCAATGCAGAAAAAACGTGTCTCAATAGGACTCGCTATTACAGAGCTGAAAGCAGGACCGTGCTCCACAGATCCCTGAATATAGGCATCAAGAGCCATTTTAGATGCTCTTAAATACATGAGACATCTATGTGGGGCTGACACTGCCATCAGGCTGGTGGCCGGTCACTAGTGGGGCTCCACAGGGCTCCACTTTATGGCCATTTCTTTTTAATGTTTTCATAAGTGACTTGGATGCAGGACTTGAAGGTGTACTAAGTAAATTTGCTGACAACACTAAATTGAGAGGAGGTGTTGACTCCTTTGAGGGTGGAGAGGCCTTGCAGAGAGATCTTGACAAATCAGAGGGCTGGGCAATCACCCGCCATATGAAGTTTACCAAGAGCGAGTGCCCGGTCCTGCACCTATGATGGGGCAACCCTGGATCTATGGATAGACTGGGGGATGAGAGGCTGGTGAGCTGCCCCACAGAAAGGGATCTGGTGTTTTCATAGACAACAAGTTGAACGTGAGCCAGCAGCATGCTCTGGCAGCCCAAAGGGCCAGCTGTGTCCTGGGGTGCATCAGGCCCAGCACTGCTAGCTGGTTGAGGGAAGGGATTGTCCTGCGCTGCTCTGCCTGGTGCGGCCTCACCTCGAATACTACATACAGTTTTGGGCACCACAGTATAAGAAGGACATAAAACTATTAGAAAGAGTCCAAAGGGCTACAAAGATGGTGAAGGGTCTAGAAGGCAAGACATGTGAGGAGTGGCTGAGCCCAGGGAAGAGGAGACTGAGGGGAGGCCTCATGGCGGCCTGCAGCTCCCTCACGAGGGGAGCGGAGGGGCAGGCGCTGAGCTCTGCTCTCTGGGGACAGCGACAGGACCCGAGGGAACGGCATGGGGCTGGGACAGGGGAGGGTCAGGCAGAGTTTTAGGGAAAGGCTCTTCACCAAGAGGGTGGTTGGGCACTGGGACAGGCTCCCCAGGGCAGTGGTCATGGAACCGAGCCTGACGGAGTTCAAGAAGCATTTGGACAAGGCTCTCAGACACGTGGTCTCATTTTTGGGTGGTCCTGTGTGGAGCCAGGATTTGGACTCCAACTGTGGGTCCCTTCCAACTCAGGATATGCTGTGATTCTATGATAATGACATGAAACTGCAAATCCACATTCTTCTGGAGAAGCAGCTGGAGTGCATAAGACAGAGGGCATTTGAAACAACACTAAGATGCCTGTTTTGAAAACTGGTCCCCACTCCCCTTCTTTTAAACCTTTCGAAAGCAATTTACTCAAAACACATTTGCATGCTGTTGTATGTGTAATTTGCATTATGCACTCTCTGACCGCATCACTTTAATTATAACAGTTCTATCTGCCCTGATTATATCCTAAGGCAATTTTTAGCCCAGATGAAACAGTCCTGTGAAGAGATTCTTTGACTCTACTATGAAAGCGTGATTTACTTCATGCACTGCTTTTCCAAGAAGAAAAATTTAAAATACATTCTCATAGGTGCAGAGAGCTTGATGCCACATGACATTGCCAATAACCTATACAATTTTCCCCCTTAAATCATCAATATGAGTCCTGTTAAGCTCAAGAGGATGGTATGGCTCAGTCCTGAATGAATTTCTCACAGTCAGGGCTATGTGCTGGAATAAATTAGGTGAAAAATAGACTCTAGGTAAAGATTTTCCTTAAGCAAACTGTTGAGAGCACTACCAACACCAGGCATAGAAGGGGGCAGGGTGAGCCTGTGGCTGTCCATGCCAGCTGACAGCCAGGTATTAGCAAGGGCAAGAAAGCACGGGCTTTCTGAGGTAAGAATGCACCCAAAGAGAGTTCTCTGGGTGCTCCTGAAAGTCCCCACATCCGCACACATCTGACACACAGGCAAAACAACTCTAAAACTGCTTCTCCTTCTTGCCCTTCCCCAGTAAACTGCATCGAGCAGAAGAATAGCAAAGTGACTCAGTTATACTGTGTGTTCTCTAGCTCGTGTTATCCTTCGTGTATTCCACCATTTCAAGCTGCTCTCAATAATTAATAAGAAATAACACTGGAGTGCTTAGCTGAGCTAAACTCTTTGCAAGTTTCCCATCAGTGCTGTTTACTTTCATTTAGTGTCATTGTTACACCAGAAATCCTTTTGCTCCAAAGAGACAGGACACACACAAGAAAAGAAATGCACCATTCAGGCTTCCTTGTCCTTAATTTGCCTTGGGGCAAGTCACAGCTTATGCTGTGCTACGGTCTGTACCACCATGTGCTGGTTAAGAACTCTGCTCTGCCTGAGCTCAAGGGAAGTAGCAAAGCCACAAGTACAAGATCAGCATTTTTTAAACATAACTCAAATCATCGTTTCTGGCTTTATTCCCAAGGGAAATGGCTACAATATATTAAACACAGCACGCTTGGATAGGGAACATGGACAGTACAGTAACCTGAAAAATTCATGTTCAATAGCAGTCGAAGTGACCTTACCGAATCTAGTGATGCAGTCAGCTCTCTTTCCCATCAGTTCTGTTGGCTGCAGTCAAAAGGAAAAGAGAGTACTCTAAAATAACTTGTTTACTAATCAGAGGCAAAAGATTCCTGGTTGTACACAATGAGAAGCTGCACAACGTGAGAAGGGGCAACACTGGCAAATGAAAGAGAACTGGGAAGAGTTCTGTGAATCTTTTTTTAAACATTTTTTCTGATTTTAATTGCTGTGGCTATGCTATTTGGTGACACAAGACCTGGAAACCTCAACACACAGAGCTACCCATCATTTTGCTTTGACTCCTGTTCCAGCATCCCTTCCTTCAACTCAAAACTGTTGCATTGTTGTTGTTATTATAATGTTATCATTACAGAAACTGTGTTTTTCCCTTGAATATTGTTCTGTCTTGATAGAAAAAAAAAAATGAACTATTCAATTTTTCAATGAAAAGCTGATATTGTCTACTGACTGTTTTGGCAAATTATTACAGATTGTTTAAATTCTTTATGAGGAAAATCTTCACCTGTTTTCCAGTGGGTTCCTCCTAATGTTTCATCTACACTACAGTTTCCTCAATGTTGGGAATCAGTTTTCAAACAAAAATTTAATTTTGTTCGTCACTTCTTACAGTATGTGCAAATAGCACTGCTCTAAATAGCCAGTTTTCTAATCAAAAATGAAGGGACAGATTCACATGGGAGAATCTCCTGCACAGAAGCAATTACTAAAAAGCAAACATAATGGTTGCTTTTATTGACTTCAACAGCAGCCGGTAGGTACTGTGTTTTTGATAGCCAGGCAAATGACTGAAAAATAAGACAGAAAGAATGAACTTCAGGAATTTGCTTGTTAAGTTTTAACTGAGGGGATGCATCAAGAGAATACAGAAGGCTTCCTCAATTCCCAAAACGCTGTCTCCTTTGAAATTGTAACTCATCCTTGCTCCATCCCGTGGAAACTTATATTTACCTATTTCAGCTTCATCTTTCCCTCATGCAGAGGACAAAATCAGAATTCCCTCTTAATTCCTGCATTACTAGTCATATTGCTGCTGTGTGTGGCAAACTCTGGTCCTCTGGGGTAGCAGCACAGCGTGGAAGTGATGTTGACAGGAGGTTCCTACATTTCAGTTGCAATTTAGCTCTAATGAGGCTAAGGTATTACCAGCTACTGCAATTTCAAATCTTCAGAAGCAAAAAGATCATGCAGCTGAACATATTGAATGCTGACAACCAGTTCCATTCTGGTGATTAATTAAGAAGCCTTCAGAGCAGTAAAAGCTCACCAAAGAGGTATCCCAAAATAAATAAATAAATAAAATAAACCACTGCAGCTTGTTTGTTTCCTTAAAGAACTGTCTTTTCTTAGGCTGCTTTCTCTAAGGAAGAGAGTACATCTCTGTTTAATTGTATTTTGCAGAAGGCTTTTCACAGCTGATACAGGGAGCTGCAAATTGCCTTCACTTTCCTACTTCCTCAGGGACTACCTTGTGGCAAAAAGTGCATGAGAATATGAAAGAGAGGAAGGGGCATATCTTCATGCAGAGGCGACACATGAAGAGAGCAGAAAGTACCCAAGGAGGTGGGCTGTGAGCAGCAGCTCCTACTGGGACAATTCTCCAGCAGTTATTTAGTGGGAACTTAATGCTGTTATTTCACATCTCTTTCGCTATGCATTATTTGAACAAAGTTAATTCTTTTCTATATGCAAGAGGAGTTTAATTGTCCTAATGAGACTGGAAGGTTATTTCAGATGAATAAGAAAAGACAGGCACGCAGTGAAGCTGGCAGTCATTTAGCGGGGCCTATTATATCCCTGCCATACTATGAGGAAGTTCAGGCTCCAGTTCACAAACCAGCAACGCGATGCAAGGGTGCTGTGACACCATTTATCAAGGGCTACACATCAAACCAGCCCTGAACCTAGAAGTGCAGAAGGGCCCAAACTCACAGCCCTCTTCTCGCCCTGTTCAGAAGGATCTGCGCCCCCAAATGCAGCTCACCTCAGTTGGAAGTGGTGGTGCCAGAACCAGCACAAAGGTCAGTCCACAAATTATTGTTAAAGGTTTATCTAACACCACAAACAACCAGTGGAGTAAAAGAAATGCTGTGAGACGCCTCCCCCAGCTCTGAAAAAGAGCGAGGAAAATGTTCTTTAACTCCCTGTACTAAGACAGCACGGCTCTATTCATCAGCCGTGGGGAGCCTAGTCTGTATTTAGGAAATGGCATTTATAATGCAGTACTATGCTCTATGTCAGTTCCCAGAGGACATCCTGTGCTGTCTCCGTTGCTCTAGTGGAAGTGAACAGCTGCTTTCTAGATTTCCCAAAGCCCTGGTGCAAAATAAATCCTTCTCTCTCCACTTAATTTTAAAGAGCAACTACAGTTGGGCAGGGAATATATGCAGGAGAGGAGCAAAAGCAAGGAATAAATTGTTTTATATCATTTCAATTTTGAATCATCCGTAAAGTTATCATTTAAACTACGAAAGTGGAAAATAAAAATACCATCGCAGGTCCAATCAAGTAACTGCCACAAGGTACAAAAATCATCTCCTTCTTCCCTTCCCAAAGCTAAATTCACCCTTTCCTACTCCACAAAGTCTTTACTAAAATGAAAGAAAAAAAAATCAAACACATTTCATCCAAGAGAAAGAGGGCAATTGAAAACAAACAATGTATAGATTGACTTCAGTTCCTGTAGCCTCGTCTTCACAGGGCTAAGGTCAAGATTGAATCGTTGTTTCCATTTCACTTCTTATTTTTAGCAGGTTTATACAGCTCTGCTGACTTAATATACTGCAGGCTGAAATCCAGTTTACCAAGCAGGAGAGCCACTTGTTTAATCTGAAGAGGTCACAAAAGTAGTCTCAGGGGTTACCTTACATTATTTTCGTTTCTGGCCACGTCTGACTTTAAAATTCTGTCTTAAAATCTGAGACAAGCCTTTAGGTCCTTCCATTAAGAAAGCTGGAGGGGGCAGCCCCTTGATCTTTTCAGCCCTTTCTATTCGTCCCACCTGTTTTTAAGCTTTCCTCAGAGTCCTCTATTTAAGCACATACCCACAGCAGAAAGAGGTGTTGGTATCCGTGCTAAAACACGCTGGGGAAGACAGTGAGAGCTATCATGATCCCTAGTGCTCTTTTTTATGGGGAGACTATTTCTAAGGTATTTTCATGTTTCCACCACCTGTTTATTTTCTCAATTATCATTGAATGCTTCAACTCCCATATGCTTGTAGTTACAGTGCACCTCTGCGTTCGGGCAGTTTTACTAATGATGGCATGTCTGAAAAATTCACCTGGTGCCTGCACTTCACCTGTAGTTTAGCAGCCTGCTGCTGTATCTCCAAGCACAATTATGATTCAACAGAGTAGTGCCTCATCTTTTAACACAACATAAATAGAAAAGTAACACATATACCTATATACACCCATTCTTGTCTCTTATGCATGTGTCTGTATTTACACACAGACACACAGACTCACACACAAAAACTGCAGATTATATGTATTCACATATACAACAATTTAATGTCCGCTCTTCTTTAATCAATTATCCATGATAATCCATTGTATTCCCCCAGGTACTTAGTCATCAAAGCCACTTTAAACCTCTTCTTGAAGATCAAATGGCTCTAATCCATTTATTTACAGTTTACTGAGTTATAGAAAATTAACCAGGATCATAAGTTAGCTGCTGCAGCAAGCCTCTTCTGAAGCCTCTTATCACTACAAACAGTAATTCTCAGAGAGTCAACGGGACTGGGGGGAAAAAAGGAACAAATCTCCTGACGTCTGTTCCTTGCATCAGCCGCCGTCAATGGCTGCCTCTCTCTGATCCTTGTTTGATCAAACCCTACTCCATCAAATCCATTTAAATGAATTAGCACTACTAAGGTAACAGAAGAGCTAATTAGTCTTAAACTTTGTAGTTAAGTTCTTCATACAGTGTCTTCTGGTGTCTGGCAGGCTAAGTAAGAGGTTTTCTTCTGAAGTTAGCTGGGCACAATAATGCATGTGTGAAGAAGTATCTGAATTACACAAAAGAGACCCCATTTCTTTGAACTCTGCAGAAGTTTCACTTTATTGTTCTATGTTTTCATACAAATATTCCCCTCCTCTCACACATTTCTGTGTACTAGGCAGCCTACTGATGAATACTTAATGGCCAACTTACTGGATATGATCAGTACTCAACCACCAGACAAGGTTCCACAAATTTGGGGCCCGACCTATTATTACACATTCATATCTTTGCCATACATTTTCACAGCAGTTCTTCTCTACAGCAGTAGGGAAACTGAACCAGCAAAACTGATAGACTGTGAACACCTGAATGAATTTCCTATTAATGCTGCAAAGCCCTAAGATATTATTAATGGTTATGTTTGCATACACATACAAACACAGACACAGCAATCCCTGAAATGCTTTTGCAGCTTTTAGAAACTGTAGGAGCAGAGTGCTAAGATGAGGAAGTCAACAAATGTGGCATTGCCAACTGGTGCTACAGGAGGAGTCCAAGTAGGCACAGTGTTATTTCACAAAATGCAGCTTGACCAGGAAAGGAGGAGAACTGACTTCCCATTCTTACTTCCCCCTCAAATTCAGTGGTACAGATTATCAAGTCTTCAGTTTTGCTTCTCCTCCAAAGAAGATATTACAATCATGACCTACATTTTCCAAATATATATAGTGCAATAGACATACTAAAGCTTTGCTGATACTGTAAGCAATCCTCAAGAGGAGATACCAAATAAAACTTCAGCACAGAAGATATAGACGTAAAGTCACCCCATGCAGAAGTTATTCATGTCACTTTTTTTGACATGGTGCCTCCAAACAGTTTCACAAATGACCACTTAATTTCCAATTATTTTCATGGTTAAGTGGTAACGTCATCAGACTAAAATGTTGTCATAGGATGGCCATCCCCTCCTGCCATATAATGCCTATTTACTTCTGTTACACCAAAAAATGGAGGAGCTAGATCCTTTGTAAAAGACAAAGTGTATCTGACAGTACCATTGCAGCCTGGCTGCTCCTGAGAACAGAGTGCTTCCATGCTACAGCTAATTCCCAGACAGGCTACCTGCTAAGATATATTTTATTTTAGTTTAGTTTTTTAACACACTTTCATAAATCAGCTGATAGACTGGGATTCCGTGTCTTAAAATTTGTATTGATAAATAAATGCTATTTAAGCAACTAGGCTGTTTGGTATTCATTTAGTAGAATTATTGAATAAAGGCACTTGGACCTAATCGATAGGAGGATGTCAGAAGGAGAAAATTAAAATAGATCCTCCTAATTTAATGTGACAATTTCTTCTGGCTCTCTGCCATGAAAAATTGTACCAACTTGTATCCTTGTACAATGATATATCAATAAGCATCTATTAGTAAGTCCGGGCATTTAATTCTTCATTCGCATATTCCAGTCTGCTGATAGAGAGATGCTATCAAATTATGCAGCATTTGCACCAGAGTGCCTAAGCCTGCTTTTCCTTGCACTAATATAAATCTTCAGCAATAGTTAAATCCACACAAAAAGCTGTACAGGGGGAAAAAAAGTCAAGCCTAGTGAATCCAATCGTCAATAACTTATCCTCTTTTTCCTGATTACAGTCCTACTTTATAATCACATTATTCATCTCCCAAAACACTGCAGTTATCAAGTAAGGCAGTCCGGTAAATCACAACAGAGCCCTCACGAATTATTCAAACCACTTTCAGTTTCCTTGATTGTATTCAGCTTCAGCACAGAGAGAAGAGCATGTGGATCCTGTGTCTGGTCTTAGGATCCCGGGGAGACTTGTCCCCTGCAGAACATCTTCAGGCTCTCTCTCCATTCTCTGTATTTCCAGGTTTCATTTCTAAACTGCCCAGTCTAAAGCCAACTCAAAGCAGGTCCCTAGCAGTACCAAAATACATCTTAGGCAAAATGCTAGGGGGGTCTCAAAACTCTTCATAAATGTACAATAAATAAAAGCGCAGAAATCCTACGAATTAGGGGTTATGGGTAACTTCAGAGAGGGAATTAGATGCACATTTCCCAAAGATGTATATTCAAGTACGATGTTCAGAGCAAGCTTATTAACCTCATATCCTTTATATCCTAAAGGATTTCAATACAGGAACTCATAAAGCCATCATTACTGGACCGTGTAAGCATTTTTCAGCAGAGCATCAAACTCTGCTATGTGAAGTCCATTATTCCTTTTGCCTAAGGGGCGAACTCTGTGTGTATTTCCTGGACAGTGGCAGGAAGGAAAGTAACATCGCACTTTCCAATCACTGATGTTCCCACCAAAATATGGAGATGGAAATGTGATTCTCCACGCTCCTGCAATGCCATGCATTGCTGCATAGGATAAAATCATCAGGGGCCTATAAACACCTCTCCCCCTCCCAGTCACCTGTGAGGAATCTGAAACAAATCATACAACACATTTTCCAGCGACCAAAAGATGGCAGTGTTTCAGAGCATTACACATACCTATGTACAAAAAGGCAGCTTGTTATATGGCTATAGATTGTGTTATATGTTGTCCTGACAGGTTAAGAATCAGCTGATTTGCAATTCGGTAAGCCAATGATAAGGAAATGAACAAAGTAGTTTTGTGCCATTTCATTACAAGGTAACCCTCTGCAAAACCTAGTGATGTGTTCTGAATATTCTTCAAGACAGGCAAGCCAGACCTATGTCCAAAGTTATATACATGCTTGTAGGATGGATGCATGTGTGTGATGGTAAAGAATAGTTTCCAGATTAAGTGCTCTGTTTAAAAAAGTTTTCTTCAACAAGTTCTAGGCTTTGGCAAGAAAGAGGAGCTAAACTTCACATCAAAAATGTTGTAAGAACACACCCTGATGCACAGTAACCAAACCCAGGAAGGGAAAATCATGCATATATCTGTAAAAGTGCTGCAATTTGCTTTCAATTGTGAAAATCAGCCAAGAATCTAGTAGTTGTATCTTTTTAGCCCATCACAGCTTCCTTGTAACTTGGAGATGAGATATCATCATAAAAATGCACTGCCATTCTCCATCCCTTAAATGGAAAACTCGTTTCCACCTTCAGCACCTGTACTCCTACGACATTTACAGAGAAGTCTATGCCCCTCAGATGACTGCAGAGAACTACAAGATCATTAAGCCTATTTTACTTGTCCTGCCACAGGTAGATTTCAAAGTGTACGAGAACTTAAAGTGTGTTCCAGCGCACTGTGCTACCCAAAATCTCCTCTAAAAGTTCCAGCGCACCAGATAGGTCTCAAGTAGTGCAAACCTACACAAAGGGGCTACAGAAGTATTGCAGGGGCATTTCTCATCTTCCCGTGTGACTGCCTGATTATTTCCAGCTTCAGAAGCAAGTAACCATCTGTTTTCTCTCTGTACTCATTTTGCTGCTTTGTACGTTTCTAAGCGTCTTGGTTCCACATCAGTTTTCACTGATACGTAATTAAGATTACTTTTGTTTTTCATTGTTTTTACGTGAGTGTATACTATAGGCCCCTTTTCTGGGTCCATTCCCAATGCACAGCTAAGCCCTTTCTGCAGTCTTTGAATCTCCCACACCAGCCTTTTACTAGCTGTTTACTTTTCAATTATTCTCCCTGTGTTTTCTGCAGTTTCAAAACTCTCACTATTCCCTTTTGTCATCTTATTTCTGCAGATTTTATCTTGTCTTCATTGACTTTCCTCACCGTACAGCTACCATGTGAGGGCACTACACGACACTCTTCTCAGCTGTGCTGGTTGCTGTGCGTCCTGAAATGCCTCCCACATCAGACAAGGTTTCCAAACACAGTAGTCGCTAGCTGGAATCTTCCTTGAATGTACAATGTGAGTTTCACAATTCACCTTTTGTCTTTTAATTATACAGAATAAACCTGTTCTGGGGACAAACTGAGTTTTTGTGGTGGAAAGGTCATTTGTTTGTGAAAGCCCAGCTCCTCTGTTACTGACATAGGACAACTCGAACGGTAAGGAGGCAGAAAACTGAGGAGGAGCAAAAAGATTTCACAGCTAAAGAAACAATGTCAAACTGAAGAACAGTATCCAACCTGTTTCTCTGCTGCTGGATTTGCTTTTGATGCCACTGGCTTTAATCTTCAGGTCTCAGACAGCAGTCAGTAAAATGTGGATAATATTATCCCCTCAACTTGAAAGACGTCAATTCCTTACTGTTTGAAATCTATAAGGTTATTCCAGCACAAGCACCTTAGGAAAGCCCAAGAAGAACGAACAAGTCCGTGTTGCTGGGAAAGCATGTGAGCCCATATCAAGGAAGAGTGGAAAAAGCAGTATTTTAGAAGGTACGTTGAGAATGAGTGAGCACCAAGTGTGCTGGGTGAGGCAGGAGGACTGTGAAAAAAACATGACCACATAGTAATCGAAATGCATACTCCATGGAAAGGAACCAAACTAAGACTTCAACTGAGCATGAATTCCAGTCTTTCTTCATTTCTGCAAGCTTGACTTTGCATTTTTAATACTATCTTTTTAATATCATTTTATGCCATTTAGCTACCTTCTCATCTGTTAGGTATTATGGGTACATTTATCACAAAGATGTCCTTGTGCTCACAGCAGATGAGTCTTTAATGCCTGCAATGCAGAGCATAGAGTGTTGGCAAATTAAAAATAGGTAACAATGAAATTATTTTTTTGTCTTTCTTTCTGCAAGGAAGCCAAAGCCAGAGATCTTTGGATGTTAAAGAGTGGCTGGAATAAATAGCCAAAACACTGAACAAGTTAGCAAGGGCTGAAATTCAGTTGGGGGACAAGAAAGTTATAAAGAAAGTTATCACCTGCCTAAAAGTGGCTTTATACTCCTGGGGTGATAGTGCTGTACTCATTAGTTCTGCAATAGCACAACATTATGAGAGAGCTTTCCCTTCAAGTCGGTTGCCCTGTTCTTACAGAGAAATAACAGAGCTCTGGACACACTCTGTCCCTCCCTTGACATAAAATTGCAAGTCATCTTTGAGATATCCTGGAAATAGATAGAAAAATGTATGAAGCTTCTTCACAGCTGTCCAAGAGGTAAATCCAGTCAGATGAACTGGAAGGACTCCCTTCTAGCTGCCCACAAACGCCATCCAGATAAGCATGGCAAAAGCTGTTGCTGGCCTCTCATCTTTGGGCTTGCTGGATACTAGTACCTGAAAAGAAACATTTTCAGTTCATTGATTAGCTTGAAAGAGAACTGGAAAGGGGAAAAGCCCTAACACCCTGACATCACAGAGTGACAGAAAGCCTGATTTGTAATTGCTAGTAACAACACAGGCACCAGGAACGCTGTCCCATCAGACCCAGCTCCTCATCAAAGCAGCCAACTTTCATTGCTTCCTTCACTCAGACAGTGAACTGGAGCCAGTGACTCTCCACTAGTTTCTGCAGAACTTGGCCAGCTTCCTTAGAGAAGCATGAACACCATAGATTCATCTTCTCACAAAGGTAAAAAAGCAGCAACAATTCTGATCCACAGATTAAATGCAAAAAAAAAAAAAAAAAAAAAAAAAAAAAATTATGCAGGAAAGTTGACTTACTAAAAGAAAATTAAGGTCCCTCTACTATTTTCCCATCCTGTCTCTCATTTAGCATTTTTCCAGTAACCCATTTTGTTATTAGTCTTTATGTCACTGTAACCACCATCCTCATCACCTTATCTCATTAATTACTTCTAATCTATGCTTCTGAGGTGCTCTGATTGTGTATGTGTGTACACACACACACACCTCTCTTCTTTCTTAGCCATCCTTACGCTCACAGTCCCTCCCAGTTTTGAGCCATGAACCTACACCATGAATGTCCTTGAAAATATCCAAAGTTATAGAAGGAATCCTGAGACTGTGTGATGGAGAACTAAGCCCAACCGCAGTGATAGCACCCATCAGGGCTGGCATTGCAGATGGTCATTTAGGTCTTAAACCAGGTCCTGCCTCCATGCACTTTCAGAATCTGCCCACTTCAACCAAAAAAGTAAAAATAAAAATAAAACTTCCAGCTTTTGCTTACCCTCAGAAGTATGGAGTTTTCTACCACAAGCACACTCATTTCTGATTCCAAAAGAGCACCAGTATTTTTCAGGGCTGCACACATGGTGAGGCAAACAAGACAGAACATTTCTTTTCTCTCCTGAGAAAAGTTATTAAAACATCCTATCGTCTTCACCTTCATTGTGACCTTTTTACTTGTTTCTCATTTTCCACCTCTGTACAACCTCTTTGATGCTCTTTTCCATCCCCCCAAACCATAACATAACATTGTACAGCGACACAAAGAAACTGCCAGGATGGTATCTCTCTGAGAAACTGTTTTTTAGGACTACTCCTGCCCTCCTGCCAGACATGTGATTCCCATTAGCATCGGTGCAAGCTCTGCTGCAAAGCGTCTGCAGCCTGTGGCTCACAAGCTCTCCACCAGCCTGGGGAGGCTCTGGTCATTTAACACTGCAGTTTTGGTTAGTTTGTTGGAAGTGCACATTTATTTACTCATTTGTCTTTTAATAAGAATGGACTGTGTTTTTTTTTTTTCTTCCCAGTATTTTTTGCTGTTGTTCTACAGACAAAAATACAACTTTCTGGTAAATCTGAGCTTCTCCTGCAGACACACATCATCTAAGTGACTGGAAGACCACAAGAATCAGAAGATTCCAGTGAGCCCTGGCCTGTGGAAAGGAGGAAGATGTCATCTCTCAGCTGAATATATAACATTTGATTGAACTATAACATGTCTAGGAAAAACACCTGTGACAGATTGCAGACATACATTGGATGATTCTTATTGCGTTAATGTATTTTCAAAAGTACATTTTAAAATGATTATTTTTCTCTCCGGATTTTCCTTAACAATTAGCTATCTAAAACTGTGGTAAGGATACAATGTGGTACATTCTTGGAATGTCATTCTTATTCAAGTAAATCATTTTTCTGATTTCAATATTCAGTGTCACTTAGACTCTCAGCTTAGCAACGAGAATAAGCAATGCTCAGAAAGCTGAGCAGGGTCCTCTCAGGGTCATCAAACTGGAACAGCATTATCCTCACACACAGCACGCTATTGTGACAAAATCACTGACTTTTAATGACTTTTTGCAACAGTAATCCCACACCTATTTGTGGCATGAAAATTATCCAGAAGATGCTAAGAAAGAAGAAAGGTAGCATTAGCTGTTAAGTAAGTGTTAAAGAAAGTGAAGTCTCAGACAAAGAACTGAAGGATGCTGACTTAATTTATTGAATGTCAGGAGAAATTGTTTCATGAGGATGAAGAGAGAGCTGCAGCCAGACAGATCCTTGTTCTCATGGACTTGTAGTTCTCCTGCACCGTTTTGAGTCGTGTAAAGGAACTTCCCAAGCACAAATACAAGTCCCATGTTTCAAGCCACGAGGTTCCCAAAGGGGTTAGTTGTAAGAAAGGATGCAGATACTTTAGGATGTTTCAACACTGTCTTGGAAATGCAGAAAATGTACTTTAAAAAAAACAGAAAGGGCATTTGAGGGACTCTGCGTGTGAAGAGAGAAGTGAATTCAGCTTGAAGACGACAGCCCTTCTACAGAGTTTGTGCTACTTGGACTTGGCACTTAATCTTGTAACCATCCACTAGGGAGCCTCAGACAGTCCATGGCAAACTTCATGGGCAGATCACAGGATATCCTCTCTTTGATGGCAGAAGATGAAAGGACACACAGAACTTTCTAGCTGAATTATGTGTGAAGTAGAAAACAGACACAAGGAAGACAAGGCAATGGGTCCCAAGATTAGGAATCAAAAGACCTGCAGTTCTCATGGGTTTGGCACTGTATCACATTAAGGATATTTTCAAGTCACTCTGTAGTCATTTGGCTCACTTTCCCCTAAGTATTAAATAATATAAAATTGAAATAAAAGATAGATGTATTTTTTGAAAGACAAAATGTCTTTTTTGAAAGACAGGGCAATTGAATATAGTTATACAGTAATTGTTTACAATGCAAATTTGTTTCAAATTTGCATTTTATAGGTAGTTTACAGTCCCAGACTACCAGAGCTCCCAAGCATGCACACCTTTCAAGTTCCAGACCTGCAGGTGAGCTGGCCCTTCCCACCCTGAAAGAAGATCCCATTTGTAATACTCTACTTTCTAGAGTTTTTTACAAACTCTACTTTCAAATACTTTTACCAATTATTCAGAAATAAATATAAAATAGTCACTGCATATTAAATTTGTTGAGGGGGACAGTAAGGTAAAGCGCAGAGTGCCATGCCCTCCTGTCAGAGCAATCTATGCCTTACACAGTTGAAGGACTGGGAAAAAAAACTTCTCATGGCCACAGCGAACAAACAAGTCCTTGCAGACTCCCATGCTGTAATAAAGGGAGTTGATAAGATACCCTGATCCATAAAGAATACAGTAATTAGGAAGAAAAGGGGGTAGTATTGCCTCTATTTCCTGTGCATTTCATTTCATATGCAGTTCTGTTGGCCAACTTTCTTGAAGGATGTTGAAAAATGGGTCCCAAAAATAAAACCTGCCAAAAAAAACAAGAGCTGTACAGTGCTAAAGGCAATGAGCTCAATCCCTGTAACAACAGATCAAGAAGTAACTGCTTTGGTGAGGAAGAGACTCCTAACAGAAAATACTGGCAATCCATTAAAAGAGAAGTATAAAATACTAACCAGTAGCTGAAGACAAATTTAAACAAGAAATTAGGTACACAATTTGTTGTTGATTTTCTTATTTAGAGTGATCGTAAATAACCATTTGATTTTCCTCTTGAAGTTAGGGGGGCAGGATGACTTTTAGGACTATGCATCCTGGTTATCTTACAAGATCAAAAGGAGCAGCCAGGGCTAAGGACAACTAATTTGCAGAGGAGGGTTGGGTGTAGTAATGAATTTCTGCAGGGTCACCCCATCTAGAGAATGTGGTTGGTACTTGGTGGCCTCATAGAAACTCACAGATGATAGACAGTGTCCACAGCAGGAGGAAATCCCAGAGATGGCTGTGGCCTCTTACACATTTCCCTTTCATTAACAGATTTATTGTCCTTCTCAATTCACCCACCAGAAAGGCAGAGATATCTCCTAACAGGCATCTGTCTCTTTATGGGGTAGCAAACACACCTCCACTACAGATAAGAACTTCAGTGAGTTTGGAAACCGTGTGTTGCACTCTTCTGCCACCAGCTGGTCTTTGGGGATAAAAACACTGGGTGAAACTGGGTGAACCCTTTCCCAGAGTCATCAGTACCTTTAGGAGCTCTTCTTTTCCCTCTTCTGTTAAAGAATTTCAAAATACTACGTTATTTGCCTATACAACTTTCTATTTGTCTATCTTCATTTCACTTTTATTTGGCTTTATTCTATTATGTCAGTAGAAATGGTGCATAACATGATACGTTGTAAGCTGTGTCATAACAAGCTGATGTGTAATGTGATGAGGCATTATAATCTCAAAATATCTATTTATTTGTATTATCTTTTAAGTTGGTTGACAGAGGAAAGCTTAGAGCAGACACCTAGGAGATGAGAAACAAAGAAGAAAATAATTGCATTCTTTTACCACAAAATGCATCTCTACTTTCACACTAAAACACCCAAACCTAAGAAAGTATCTGGAAATACAATAGAAGTTAATTGTGCAATGCTGGCTGCAAGCATTTATTTTACCATTTGGGCAAATTCCTCAGATGACAATGATTTTAAAGTCTTGTTTTCTTTTTGAACCAAGCATCAGAAAGAGCCAAGGAAGTACAGTGACACAAGAGAGACCTTGTAACACTGGTCACACGAGGAAAGACACCAGGCTGCAAAAGCCAGCCGCCTCCGTGTCTTTATGACCTACAGATCCAGAAGTCATCTCTCCAGACCCCAAAGTTTCCACATAGTCCCCAGGCATCCTATCTCCTAACTTAAACTCACACTTCACTCCCAGGACTTCGTTGCTTGATTCTCCGTGTTATCAAGCATACAATGGCTCCCTTTGAGGCAGATTTGAGGAGAAGGAACAAGAAGACAGGAAAAGAAGGGAAGAAAGAGTTTGTTCACTGAAGCATTCATGCCTCCACCTAAGACCAAGTTTACTGAGCCCTGCTATTAGCAAATATCTCTGAAACCTTCTGGCAAAGGGTATTTTCCCCATCTTCCCCTACTGTTACTCAAAGCAGATTTTCACAGAACTCAAGGCAAGAGAGGACCACTATGTTCTCTCCTACACAGAAGCAGCTCTCATACCGAAGCTAAATATTTTAGCTAGAATAATGTTTTTGAGTGTTAAGTCAAAGTACAACTTGTGCCTGGGATCTATTCAAGGTGTTCCCATCAGACCATGTATGTGGAAGAAAGACCAGAACCCCCAAGTTCTCAACACATCTGACACAAATAAATTGTCATCCCTAAAACACCACAATCAATATGACCCCAAATCAGGCAAACAAAATGCACCAGCCAAATGGCTTAGGAAAAACTTGCTCTGCATCCAGGCACTCCAGCATTCTTCCCAAAATGTGGATTAGCTGAATAAGTTTTTCCCTCTCAGAAATGGCTTTAACTTCAATTTAAAGATAATATAAAATAAAACAAAATACGACTTCACTTTGAGAAGTGATGAATCCACCACTTCCCTGAGCAGCTTTTATAATAATTTCTAAGTTCGCTACTAAGCAATTGCCTTTTACTTGAAGATAGAACTTACCTCATTTAATCTTTGGATCTTTTTTACACCTTTGTGGGAGGTGAAAAGCTCTCCTACCCAGAAGTAAGCTATTTCCCATCAATAAGTACCTATGCCCAGCGATAAGACCACTTCATAATCTTTTTGATGAATGGAGAAGCTACTGCTACTATCAGTTACTCTCATATTTTATGGCAAATATAATTGATTTTTGAACACACCAGCTAAAACGAGGAAGTCAATAAAAAACTGTTTCAAATCCAGTCAAAACAGATATTTTCCAATTATGAGCACATTTTACTTAAGGTTAACCCAAAACATTTTGTTCAATCTAATACAACTGTCTGGTGCAACTGTGTATGTGTGTTATTTAATCATTTCAATATTTTTTCTTGTTAGTTTTTAAGACAGTTACTAAAGATATCTTGCTCTCAAAAGAAGAAGATTTAAAGGTTTGTTTTGAAATGTTAAATGAAATGGGATTTTCTTTTCTTTCTTTCTTTTTTTTTTAAAAAAAAAAAAAAAAACATTTAAAATTTTCCCCCCTGCTCTGCATTTTTCAGAACAATGGGGATTTGGAAGGATTACTATAGTGAATCTGTCAACTTTCCTGAATTTCCTTTTTCTTCTTTATATGTCATTTTGCTGAGAATGCTCTGGTGATAAGCATCCTCACTGTCTTTGTAGATAATAGGGAATTTAACACATCTACAGTGTCTGACTGGAATATCATAAATAATCCTGGCACCACCCACTAAGAAAGTATGAGCGAAAAATATCAATTAGCTGGCTTATAAAGAGAGCACTGGCCATCCTGGCACTGAATGTGGGAAAAACAGTATGCAATCGTGTAATCAAAGGCTGGATCACAAAGCCCAAGCACAAGGGGATTGAGTTAAGCCTGCACAGGCAAATACCTTAATTCTGTCATATAAAAACTCAACTGGCATTTCCTGAATACTTGACTTTGTAATCTGAATAGCATTAATTAATATAGGGGTTGTGTGTAGCTAATGATGACTAATATGACAGAACCATAATCATCTAAGTATCATGGTGGGAAGAGATAGATGCTTAGATAGCCAAGTTTTTCACATAATTTCATCCGAATAATAACTAAAGCAGAGCCTGAGTCTGTTCTGAATCTCACAGGGCTAGGAGTTAAGAACATGTTGGATAGCAGTCTACATGTTCTTGTAATTTACACAATAGCACATGCCTATCTGCCACATTGCCAAACACAAAAAGGACTATAGATTTCACCCCTTGATGATCTCTTACATTCCCCATGAATTCTTGTCTTGGACACAATGATTACCATCTAAGAAAGAGCACTGCAATTTTTCACTGCTATACCTCTCCATTCAGGGTACAGTAATTCTTTGTCATCATCCAAGAATACAGATCCAGCAGACATGAGGATAACACCAGTGTGAGGGTTATTTTCTTTCGGTGTGAACACATTCATTTTCCAGTGTTTTCTTTTTTTTCTTTCAAATCCCTGTTTAGCAGGATCCGATGCTTTTGCACTGATTTGGTCATTACTTTGCCCAAGACATTTCTGAAGCTAGTAGCAGTTCCACCAGTTAACAACAGCAAGAAAAAAAGGCAAGTCAAAAATAATGGCATGCCAATCACTGCTGCACATAAAAGAATATGGGCCCCGACCAGAGCCTAGAGTAGTAATGGGGAATTGGCCTTAATAGACTTCTGCTTGAGCTGTAAAGTAAAAGCCAGTGTGGCTAGAAGGCTTTTCTTAAAGAAGATTATCTTCCAACTCCTCGTGTTAACATCCACAGATAGTCAAAAACAGGGGAAAGAAGATGACAGTAATCTTTGGAATGTCCTAAGAGGCATGTTAACAAGTCCTGAAGACATGAATAAAATGTAACCTGGTATATTTCAAACATTAACAGTCTGGAATTACCATAAAGAACCATGGCAACAACAGGCAATTAATTCACACTTATTCAGATTACCATAGAAACTGGACCAACGTACCAGAAATTATCTATAATTTCTCACTCTAAACATTCAAGCACAGTCTATAATTTCCATAGTAATTACCTGCTTGTAATAACCACAGAAATATTATAAAAATCTGTACGAAACACTATGAAATCTTGACATAATGAAGGCCAAACATAATTTTTAAAACCTGCACAGCTTTTACTTGTATTATAAAATAGCACATGGGAGCCAAAAAACTTTTCATCTTCCAGCACGGTACTGCAGGAGAAATTAACACTATTCTGTCAGATGAAAAGAAAAATACACTTACGTCATGACAAACCACAATGCTAAAACCTGCCTATGCAGAGCATAGCTGCAGCATGTAGCACACAGGCTCCGTGATGTATCACCACGCTCATTTTCAAGGGGTCTTAGCTTGGAGTTGAACAGCTGCCATTTTGTTGCTGAAGCTTGTTATAGATTTTTTCCAGATCAACTACTGTTAAGGAAAAAAAAAAAACCACTGAGTCTGAAAGACATAAAGACATTACACTTTTATTTAAAAATCTATTGCTTATGCAGGTATCTCAGCAACGAAACTATGGGCTCAGAGACACAGTTCTTGACTCCTTATGCATGTTCATAGCTTTTTCACATTGCTCAATACTGAAAATTCTGAAAATATTGTTGACCTTATTGAAAGAAATAGGTACCTTAATATCCCCAGTATGATTAATCCTATAAAAAAACATACTTGGATACTATTTATATGGGATTTTCAGTAGTTTCAGTTAAACTATTGCAGCAAAAGCCATTGAAATATAATTTAAACTGATCAACACTGCTAATAAGGGTGGGGAACTACTGATTCAGTGGAGTTTTGAGGGCATGAGGAAGCCAGAACTAAAGCAGAATGCAAACTATTGACTCAAAGAGCTGTGACAATGAAGAGAAGCCCAGAGGAGAAGCCCTGTTTTCCCTTTCGACTCTAGAGGAGTACTAAGGATAACTGCTCTCCGCATTCTAAAATTAACCTCTGAGAATTTTCTCTCCTCACCCTCTTACAGCTCACCACCGTCATCAGCCCATGACATACTTCAAAGCACGTGGAAGTCGATGGGAACATTCCTATTAATTCCTATTACCCTTGAATCAGTTCTTCAGAGCAGTTTCACACCAGTCAAGAGTCACAGCTTTTGACTGAGTTACTGCTAATTTACACTGGCAGGAGAGATTTCCCTGTATGCATCTTCTCACACAACAGATAGTGCAAAGACAAATAAACATTTGTTGTCTGTAGGAAAATCAGAAAGGCTATCACAATGTGCTGAACATTTCCAAAACATGTTGTCAGATACACCTCTCTTTGAAAAATTTGGCCAACCTGAAAAGAAAAATCAGAATACATCAATGTCAAGGTACTGTTGAACAAAGAGATAGTGACAATTAATGGAAGTGACTGAAATATTTAGAACTTGGAAACCTCATTTGGATAAATATCTACTTTCAAACTTTTGCATAATTCCTCAGAATTCCCAAGAGTTAAAAATCAGGAAGTAAAACTTACAAAGAAAGTATTTTACACAATATTTTCATATGTCAGTGGCATAATAATGTTTAAAAGATCCACTATTTTTTGATTCATGAGATGTCTAAATTTAGAAAGTTCATCAAAAGAAAAGATGTGAAATGTCTAACTCAAACTCTACTAAATATCAACAAAATTTATTTCTCATTTGTTTAGCAATCCTGGTAGACAATCACACCCAAAAAAAGACTATGTTTTCTGATGCAATTAGACATCAGGTAACCTGAATTATAGATGAGGTACTGAATGACTTAGTGTAAGTCACTTAGCACGGTGGTGTTATTATAACGTACATTAGATCTTGTGAGGATATTGTAAATCAGTTGTCATTAATTCTTGAAAAGCACTGTCTAGCTCTTGACTGAAATTGCTATAGAGTGATATAGCACCATACTTTTCAGTTTAGTTGAATAAGTTTGGTGTTTCCTTTTCAACCCCCCACACCGTATTTTTCAGGAAAGTCAGCACTGTCAGAAAGGTACAAATTTCTCTGGGCTGCAAATGCATCACATAAAATATTCGAAGTGAAATCTGGGCTTGGTGACAGTCATAAAGTTAACCTAGCTCTGCTGCTCAGACTCTACAACCACTTGAGCATATCACAACGCATAAGATAAACTGCCCTCAAAAAAAAAAAATATATGTATATATATATATATGCAAATTGATTGGTAACTTAAAATTCAAAGCCTCCACAAGCACAACCTATACAAAGTATTGGCAGACTTCAACTGTGCAATTCACTGTACTTTCCGCTAGCTGTCAGGTCCACGTGCATGTCCCAGGCACACTCAACCACTCACGGGCATAATCAGGAGGCCAGGACACTGCAGCACCTTACAGCGCGCATCCAGCATGCACGTAACAGGCACTGACATTGTGGCCACCTGGGCTTCTTCTTGACAAGGAAGCTGAGATTCACAGCCACCTCCTCCAGCAACTACAAGCATCTATTCCCTGTTGTGAGTTGGACCTTGCCAGAAAGAAGTGAGTTTTATGAAACATTTATGGACACTGGATTAGAGGTAGTGTGGTTACAAGGCAGCTGAAGAGCAGATGCTCAGTGTGGGCAAATTGTCATAGGCTAATGAAATGTGACACCCTCTGGCAAGTATTAAATAAGAAGCTGCCCTCAGGATTTAAGATTCAGAGACGCAGTTCATTGTGGTATAAATTCATGTGATTTTTATGTACAAGTGTTTCCACTGAAGCTATTATGTCAGAGTATTATGGTATCAGTTTGGTGTGTTGACGTCTTTAAGCACCTAAGCAGAAGAACTACTCACGCGCTTTACAAGTTGAATAAGTATTTTGCTGAGTCAATGCCAGGTCCTGGATGAAGCTTATGTTCAGAAAGACCACCCTGCCTGCTGAAATGGCCTGCCGTCACCTCCAGAAGAGGGCAGTGCTGGCTTAAACTAACGGGACATAAACGCTCTCAAAGTCTTGGCTTGCAAAGGGCAATACATTTCGTCAAGAAAAACGTCCCAGTCAAAAAACTGCAAAGTTGTATAAAAACTATCACACTACACAGGAACAGCCAGTAGAGCAGTCCTCAATGAGACACCAAGTTTTGAAACATTTATCAACAGCATTCATATTTTGCCTTGAGATTTGGACAGAAGCTGCTTTGTTTCTCGCAACCTTTCTGTCTTTAGAAAGCCCCAGACAGGTTAGATGAATTGCTATTTCTAGGAAAAGGAAAGTGATTGATAACAGTTGTTATCTCTCGTTTGATTTCGTGGAGCTCAATCTGCCTCTTGCTTTTATCAGAGGCAGAAGGGCTTTGTGCTCAGAATGACCCAGACGTTACTCCCCCAGAGGCACAGAGAAATGGGTGGAAAGGAGCTCTTGGATCTTCCTCTTACCTAGGCAATTCACATGTAAACCAGGAAAGAAACTGTACTGCTATAAAACCGATGTTACTTAGAGAACTGAGCCCCAGGGATTGAAAATGGTCAGTTGACTGCTCACTTCCAAGCAGTAGAAAGAAAAATAAGTCACAGGGATGGTGCAGAAGTAACCTTCATACATGGGTAAATAACAGACTTCAAGGTCAGCTTGCCACTAGCTGATCTTCTGAGTGACTATCCTAATAACTGCCTGGGCTCCTAAGCAAAAGCAATTAGACAGTGAGGAACCATCTGTTTAAGGTGCTCTGGTATTAGGCCACCCAAAAAGCCTACGATTGTTAGCTCCACCCTGGATGGAGCAGACTCCCTTGGCCACAAGTGATTGCTGAATAACACATGGTCCTGCAGGCAAAGCAAACCCAGAAAATACCTTATAAGAATAGAGCAATTCAAACCCCAGCCAGAGATGAAACTCATGGGAAATGGAAAGACAGATAAGAGGCTACTGCCAAGGATTTAAACAGAGTTTCATTCTGTATCAGCAAGAAATGGGTGCCAGCAAAGTGGAAGGTAATCAGAAGATAGCTTTGTCTCTGACAAGCTCCATTCCTGACAGGCTTTGACTCTGATCATTTGACATTTTAAAGAGCTTTTAGTTATTTCAGGTACAGGAGGTTATGAAATGCAACTATAGGAGTTGGAGGAGGCCTGCACACCAGATAAATACCTGGCAGAGATGCTTTCAGGCAAGAGGCAGGGAAACCAAAAGGTTTGTGCACATTTTAATGCAAAGAACAGGGTCAGGTTTGGGAGACTGAAATACTGACAGGACTCTGGTCATGCTCGTGGCTCAGGTCCAAGCACAGGGAAACAAACTTCTGGAGGAGTTGTCAAAACACATGAACCCAACCCAAAGCAAAGCGGAGCTTAGGGAACACAGACAATGGTTTCACACTGTGAGCATGATAGAAATAACAAGATATGACTTAAAAATGAAACTGGAAAACAAAGGCCACACGCGGCTCAGAATCAGGGCGCCATGGGCCTGCAGCTCCTTGGGCCAGGAACCAGGGCCTCCCTAGGTGGGTCAGGACAAGGTCTAGCAAGGAGGGCCTGTCCCACCAGCCCAGCCAGGAGCAGGGCACCAGGGCAGCCCCATCCCCAGGGCTGGACCTAGACTTGGCCTACAGGTAGAGCCCACATGAGGGGAAGCCTGTTCAGACACACTAAGGCCTGGTGGTGCCCTCAAGGCCCTGACACCCAGTGAAAACTTTAAAAATCAAAGGAGTTCTGCAACACTTGGAGTTACAACCTTCAGAGTAACAAAAAGTACAACCTAAAACAAGGACCAGAATGTGAAAAACATTATGAACTAGAACAGTTCATAATCATAGTCAAAGGGGTAGTAATGCGCACCCTGCATAGACAAGGTGGCTGCTGGAAATGCTGCTGCTAAGTGCTCTCTACAAAGCAACTGAAGAGAAATGGGACATTAACAGAAGTTGCCTATTTAGAAACAGAAAGCGTATAACTTCAAATTTTGGCAAGTGCACAAGGAAACAGTGTCAGAGGAGAAAAAAACACTGATCTGCTGTGTTGAAAGTTTGAAGGGAATGAACTGGTTAAGAGAAAGTGGTGGCCTGACATTAAGATACTGGTGGGAAGGGGAATAAACATTCTCACTTAACTCTATGCGAAAATAGTCTTGAGTGAGTGTTACTATACTTTACACTTCCAGCTTCACAGAATATGTGGGACTAGCAGAAGGTATCACTACTCGTTTCTTAAATACTTTTTTTTAATACTGAAGGTCAGTGCTATTGGGTGCTGTAGACTTCCACAGGGTGCTCCTCTCCAGATGATCTCAAACAGGAAGAAAAGCTGTTAGCAATTTGTGGTGTCTACCACTAAACAGTTGGGTCCTAAATAGATAAATGAAACTTGGAGGGTTTCCCCCACACAGCTGCACTGCTGGCTGACTCTTAAGAGGTTTTGTGTTTTGCCCCTTATAAATATAAACTACTAGGTATCTAAAAGGTTTTCCTGTGTCCAAGGGCATTGTTTTCAAAAAACCTTTACAGTAAATGGTATTTCAGTGCAACTCCCCAGAGGATGAAGGTATTCCTGCACTCCCTTAATTTAACTGCGTTCAGAAGCAGGCCTGTAACCAGCACTTGCAGGGCTTTTTCCTTTGAAAGCAACAGGTGAACTTTCAGAGAGTACGAAACAGTCTCACATACAAGAAAAATATAAGGTTAAGTGGAGGGAAAGGAAAGGGATATATAAAGGGACAGTAAACAGACTGTCTGCAATCTATTAAAAAGACAATAGTAGCACTTCTCCCATTCCATATCCCCTGGCAACATTTATTGTTTTAATAATTACACTACTCTTTATTTTTCCATCTTCATTGCTGTGGGAAAAATCCACATAAACAACAAGAGAATCATTTGACAGTACACTGGGAAAAGATTGAAATTATTCTACACAAAAGTGCTTTAAAATACCCGAAAGGAATGTAACAAAAAAAAAAAAATTTACAGTCTTCTGGATAATCTGTAACATTAATAGGAACAGTCATGCAGACAGAAGTATGATTTTTTTTAAAACTGGCACCATGCATCAGGGTATCCAGCAACCTAAACTGTCTCCTTAATGCACATACTAGAGTTTGTATCAAAATAATCTGTTACCTAACTTTTTTTTTTCCCCCTTTTTCTCTCTACCTTATCATACTCCTCTCTTTAGTTAAAGGTTTGACATCCCACTTGTTGGCTCAATTAATTTGTTTTTGTAAAGAGCAAATAAATTTCCCGCACATGCAACACAGGTAGCGTGTTTGTTCTCTGATTTAATTCAATCAATTCAGGACAGTTTATTCTTAAAAAAAAAAAAATCTTGGATTCTTTAATGCAAATATTACAGTACTGACATCATACTGCAAGGGTGAACTTCATCTGGATCCTTAATGATTCTGAGGGCAGGACACTGCTGCAAAGCTGTAGCCAAGAGCAGGCTTTTCTAAATCAGCTCTGGAAAAGCTTGCTTGTGCTTCATCTGGACTTCCAACTTTCAAGTATTAGTGAAAGGAGGAAATATGCGTTGTGGATTTACAAATGAACCAGTCTAAATCCATTCATTCTGCTACTAAAGCCAGTAAGAAGGCAACCAGTGATAATGCAGTAGTCACAAGCAAGCAGGCTTTATCGTTTCAAATTGGAGGCTGACTGACAGAGGAAATATGTTGCTGGATAATTCACAAGGGCATGATTAATGCAAGTCTTTCAGTAGATTTATCATGTGACAGATCCTGATGGGAAAAAAGAGTGGGTGGGAAGGGGCATCTTGAATACAGTGAAGAAAAAGGAAATGCAGCACAGCATTCACCAGAATCACTCTTTGATTTCATTTTTGCAACATTTGAACATAAAAATCCCAGTCAGAGCACACAGCTTTGTGTAAGACACAGCCAAATATTAGGTGCCAGCCTGGAATGACCTGACTCACTTATGTAATGACAATTAAGTTGCTATGCTAAGTGACTGCTGCTGATTAAATGCCACAGCGCAGGTGCTATTCTGATTTTACAGCTACATGCGAAGAGTGTGTTTTAATGCACATGTCGATAATATTTGCAAATTAGCAGCTGGGGGTTATGGAAAGGCAGCAGAACCTCAATAGCCGGACTGCTGTAGTCAAATATACACTCAGACCAGATAACCCTTTTAAGAGCATCTCCTTTTACTTAGGAGGGAAATCCCCATGCCATTGAAGATAAGTAGTTCACACAGGGCCAAGCAGTCTGTGGTTACTTCTTCCATTTTTATCTCCCTTGCACTGGTACCATCAGCAACCACTGCTACAAGGGTTGTAGCGACTGAATTCGTAAAGAGACACCTAAGGGAAGCCCAAAGCTGTGGGGAAAAAAAAAAAAAAAAAAAAAAGGTTTCCACTAATCTTTGCTGTGGACTTTCATTCTCCACAGTGAATTCCTCTTCCCACAAACCCCTATGGAAAGCATCTGACATGTGGTTAGTGTTGCAAATGTGCCAGCATAGCTCACAGGCTGGGCACACTCAGTACATTTTGCCTGCTAGACAGAAGTCAGATCCTGAGACCAGGGGAACCCCTACAGACAGTGCATGTAACTGCTGTAGAGCAGAAGCAAAAAACAGAGCACGGAGGAGGCACAAGGCTCTGGTATAAATCTCCTACATAATTTGGTTGCAGAATCTGTGATTGCTCTTGCTGTGCTTAAAACTAGGATGTCTCAATCACTTATAAAACATAAAAGAGAACAATATAAGCTCTGACGTGGGAAGTTCTTATGGCTGTAAGTGGGGAAGGTTTCTCAAGGACGTATCACTCTGGGCTTGCCCCAATACCTTAGTCTTTTCATGACAGTCTGTGGCTGGTCACTACCAGAAATGGTGACACTGACCCACATGGACTCATCTTCTAATCCGGCACAGCTGCTTCTGATGGTCCAAAAAAATGATGGCTGTCTCCCCTGCCCTCACCACAGCACCACCCACAGATGTGTGCTCCTTCTGAGGAGAGAGACTGCATTTCACCCCAGGGGCAATAAACTTTATTAAATTGGGACAGCAACTGTGACAACACCACACCCTGCCAGACAGACCCAGTCCTTTTCGTTCATTCTTTTCCATCCTGCTGCAGTACATCACAAAGAGTAAAAACAGGTTAGAAGTCCATATAAATGACACAAAAGAAAACCTCTTGGATGCCCGGCCTACCCCTGTAGTCAGATTCTGTGTAGTTAAAAACAGAATAGAGCAACTCATCTCACGACGCTGGCTGAGAATCACCAGTACAGAAGCAGAGAAGCACTCTTGTGCCCCTGCAGTTTCTTCCACCACAGGCTCATGGTTGATAAATATCTAAATGCAAAGACGTTAGAAAAGAAGATTTGATCTGATGCTGCAGATGAGAGAGGATCTTGAATTCAACACACAGCATAACTAGCACCATGCTGAGGTAACTGTTAATGCCCAATACATCAGCGTCATACATCATAACTACCCCAAGGGTGGAAGCCACTAGAGCAGAAAACAGATCACAGCAGCCTGAAATTCTGTTTCTTGAGGATATCTATAATGCTATAGTCAGTATTCCTGGGCTGACAAGAACAATAAAGGTTGGTAAGCTATCCTGCTCTTGTCAATGAAGAAAAAAAAATTAAGAACAGCATGAGCTCTAGAGAGAGATTTATGTCCCCAGCCAAGAGGCCATTGTAGGAAGACTGCTTGGACAGCTGGCCCAGCAATGAGAAAACAATTGACCTTCAAAGATAACACTACAATTACCATTCAGTATCTTCTCCTCCACTCTAAATAAGAGTCATGTGTATTTTCTCAAGGAGCTGTGTTCATTTCGTAGTTATTTTTAGTCATATTTGTCGCGTGAATTCCATCTGCCAGCCCCTTTTAAATGATTTCCAGTGAGTGAGAAGAACAAATATAAACAGGTAAGTATTTTTAGTGTCTAGAATAGCTGTTTCACCTGCAACTTGCAGATAGAGCTTGCACAGAATAAAAGATCTGCATCGGACAAACCCCCAACATCCAGCCTTAATCTTCACATATTACTGAGTTTGTCTTTGTCTACTGTGGTGACAAAGACTGCTCACTTATAAGAAAGGAAGAAAATAAGCAGAGCCCTGTTATATTATTTACAAGGGGGTCAAAATGTTGCACAAAGCTTTACACACAAATTAAGGAGAAAGTCCCTCCCCTTGAGATTTTAATCTAGTTTCAAAGAGACACTGCCAGGGGTCTCAGCTGGCAACGTCAACGTGTGGACAGACTGGCAATATACATTTGGAGAGCCCACAGGTTATTTTACTGACTATCATACAAGACTTAGTGTTTTCAAATTAGCATTTCCACATGCACATTTTCAGACATCAGCCTACAAACTGCACCTGATAACCCATATAAATAATGGAAGTTTTTCATGAACATATGTGTGCTTGACACATTAAAAAAAAATAAATAATAATAATTATAAAAAAAAAAAAACTTTAACAGCTTTCTAATAGCTTTTTGGTTGAAA
The DNA here is from genome assembly GCF_040182565.1 of Anser cygnoides. NCBI lineage: Eukaryota > Metazoa > Chordata > Aves > Anseriformes > Anatidae > Anser > Anser cygnoides. The sequence continues at coordinate 82,197,840 of NC_089874.1, forward strand.
AAACGTAAGCTATTTGTGTTGGTCAGTTGTATTACCTATATTCACAGTTAGCTATCAGTACCAATAAAGCTTCTGTCTTCAGGGGTTACGATTTCTAAATGACATTCATTGACCTTACGAAAAAAAAAAAAAAAAAAACATAGAATGACTTTTTGCATTCACGGGGATAAACCTGCAGTACTCAGCCAGCTTTCTGTACAGCTTTAAACTGTTCTTAAATACCACTGGATTGTTGTGATCAGGAACAGAAGCTGAGGTTGGGGAATTTTGAAGGAAGTGTGGCACAGGTTAAGCAGCTAAGCATCGGTTATGTGTGAGAAAGATACGGGATACCAAAATCAGAGAAAGTGGAAGCCCTGTGTTACAAGAGTACACCAAAATTGCCCTACTTAGCCAAGAAAAGAAGAGAGGGGGAAGGGAGTGGGAGGTTGGCAAGAATCAGAGCTTTTTCTTTTTTTTTTTTTTAATGTCAACACAAGACATTGTGAGCACAAAATAAGGAAAATAACTAGTAAAGCCAAAGAGCAATAACTCAAGAGCCAGAAGATAAAAGAAAGGCAACAAATAAACTTAGCCTGCAAATTAGGCCTGTCAATGCAACTTGATTCCAGACTAGCTTTCTAATGGGAGACATAGGAAAGAGAGCAGGAAGATCTAAATACTTGTAAATGGAGATTGATTAGTCCATGGAATGGAACCCAAGATGTGTTCATACCCCAAAAGCAGGACTCGATGGCCTGGGGCAGAAGGCAGTCTCCTATGATCCTATGTAGGTTAAGCCACAGGGACTGGAACGGAATTTGAGCTATGTTATGGCAGAGCTGTAAACCAACAACCATGCCTGGCATGGCACTGATGACTTGTGTTCAGGCATGCACTTGCCAGTGATCAAGAGGTTAAGTCCAGCTCAGCTCTCCCTTCCACTTATGTCTGTTCAGAAGAGGTAATGGAGCGGCTGAGTGGTGGGAGAACACTGCTGGGAAGGTGAGGCTCCAGAAACAGTCGCACAGGACTGACCCTTATGCCAGGAGATTTGCTGCTAGAATTTCTATTTCTTGTCAGAAACAGTTGAGCAAAATACCTTGCTGACAGGCTCTTTGTTTTCCCTGCTAAATCACTCTCTCACGCTATTCAATTAAAACTTATCAGAGAGAGCAGAACAATGTACAGCTAAGCGTCAACAATACATCAACATCTGCAGGAGAGATGTACAACAACACAAGCCTATTCTCTGGACCTCTGTGGGGAACAGTAAGCTTAGAAAAAAGTTGGTGACATCTTCACGCAGAGAAGAAAGCTAAAAGCCTAGATTTGCGTTGTTGGTTTTTAAATACTCCCAAGGTAAGTAGCTTGCCAGCTTGCCACTGTTTCCAGCTGGGGCCAGAGGGATTCCACAAGGGACAGAAAGGTGTGCTGGTATTTATAATGGTCAGTGAAAGAAGAATGTTTTATCCAGAGCAAAGCAAGACTAAGTTGTTCAGGTCATAGAATCATATCACAGAATCGCAGAATGGCTTAGGCTGGAAGAGACCTTAAAGACCACCCAGTTCCAACCCCCTGCCGTGGGCAGGGACACCTCCCACCAGACCAGGTTGCCCAGGGCCTCATCCAACCTGGTCTTAAATACCTCCAGGGATGGGGCATCCACAGCTTCTCTGGGCAGCTGAGGCAGAATAAATCTCTTCTCATAAAAGGCTGAACAAATGGGAAAAGCGACGTCTATCTTTCATAACAGTGATGTTACATTTCTCCAATAACTATTACTATTTAAAGGTAATACCCGTGGGTTATACATGTTGTGACCCTTACCTGTTGCATGCTGCATCTCACACCCAGAACAACAGCTCTCTTATTATCGAGCTTTACAGACATAGCCATTGAAGTTCTTGCCACTTTCTCCAGCTATTTAGGATCTAAATCACAGATTAACAAGGATTAACAAATATTAGCAATATCAGAGCTGATATTGTATCTACAGCTATTCCACTTAGATGCTGCTTTGGCACCTGGGTGTCTTAGTATGAGCAACCGGAGTACCTGGGATGTCAAAAGTGATTTCCCACCAAGCAGACACGTCTCACAACACTTGACTGGTGATTTATACACCAAGCCACTGGATCATATTCCACCACTGCACATCTGCTCAGGTTTCCTCCAAAACAATCTGTTCTGGCCCATTAATCAGTTACAAAACTCTGCTCACATGCAGTAAGAGTCAGGGGTAGGTGAGGACTTAATTGTTATCACCCACTGCAAATTTAAGGCTGGATTTCCTGTTTACCCAGGTGTTGTACTGATTCAGCAGTGCCTCTCAGTGCCACCAGTTCACGTGGGCTTGAAAGTATAGCTACCTTCCTCCAAAAGTTAGAGATACTTAGGAAATTTTATCAGCGATGTTAGTGAGCATCAGCCTATTACACCTCAGCACTACTGAGACTAGGTGAACATGGGTGCAGAGCATCAGCCAGCACAGCAAACACCCGTGCTCCAGTCTGCGCCCTCAGCCATTGAAACTGATGGGAAACAGGAGGCTTTGACACAGGTATACTACGCAAAAATCAGGCTCTTCTGTGTAACCATTGCAACAGAGACTGGACCCAAACTAGGGCTCGTTAGTCGTAGTAATGTAATTCTGTTTTGTAAGTATGAAATCCAGGAAGGGAAAGGAAGATGACTCCTCCTCAAGTGATTTGCTAGAGGATGGTTAAAATCTACCGGTAGTTTTGGAGGTAATAGAGGGACCCAGGACCCATGGGGCTTGTGCATCCTGGGAGAAGCAGACAAGCACAATTCAATGTTGGAAGGAAGCGAAGTCATACCACATTCAGGGTGAGGTCCTGGACAGCTTTATGAAGACGGTCTGGGAATCATTCTTTGTTGGATCAAACACTGATGAAATGAAGGGCTGCTTTATACTCACTGTCTACATTAAGCAATATATTAAACAACACAGCAATGGTGATGAGCACTTCATCTCTCCCTCATCTGGGAGAGAAAGGATGATACGTAGACAACAGCACCCTCCACTGGGTCAGAGATCCTTAACAGATCTGTAGCTGTAAGCATGGGTTTGTAGTGCATTAAGCAGGACAAAAGCAAGGCATAGACTATCCCTCTCCTTTAACCAGTTATTTGGTCTTTGGGCTTACCCCTCCACAGGGGCTGCTCTGGTTTATGAATGATGCTCACTGGGAAGAAACTCACTGGAGAAGCCTAGTATTCCCTAGAAAGTACAGGAATCAGGGCAGACCCCACCTCTTCTTTTCTTGGCTTCATTTCAGCACAAAAGGCTCAGTCAAGCCACTCCTTCTACATTAGCATTATGACCATTAACCGACTGCTGTAAACAGAAGGCAATTTCTGCTCAGTGATCGTCTATCACTCTTGGCAGGCTGCCATGTAGCTTCCTACTCAATAGTAAGAAGCAATCATACACCCCAAATTATACACCCAACTGCAGCTGTAGGCACTGCAATTGGAGATGAGTTCCTTCTGTGGGGGCCAGGTGTGGTGGGCAGAAACAGCTGCCCAGTGGAAAGGAAAGTCTTCAAAGGCCCACCTGGTAAGAAAGAGGCACTTGTCTAGATATAAAGAGTATGAGCAGCCTTTATCTGGTTAAACAGAGATACATGCATATCCAAAAGGAGGTCGTGAGCAAAAATGTCATATCCCTAAAGTACTCTGACAAGGCCTCAAGAGGAGTCATTTGGATGCAGGCTAGATGCCAAAGAAAGTGGTCTCCTGACATGAAACAAGTTCTGATGAGTCAGGGAAGCTATAAGGTCACACGAAAGCAGTGATGAAAGCATCCAGAGACAGCTCTGGTGGAGGCAGAACTCAGCAAAAGCCCTGCAGGGAACACAGCACGCTACTAACTGTTTAACTGTGAGCAGCAGATAGCAGATCACGGCCTTGAATGTCTTTACAAGCAAGCCCAAAGCACCCTCCACCCACCAACTGACCACAAGAGAGGATTATTTTTAACTGGTACTGCTAAAATGCTTCTGATTTTCCATGATGTGAGAACAACACACACACACCCTTTCTAAGCAAATTACAGTAAGTTTCACTTGTACGAAAACAAGTGTCCACAGGACTCTGACTGTGTTTTTGGTCTTCCCATATTCACTGTATGAATACACATAAGAAAACAATAATAGCTGTGTTTTCTTAAATACTTGTAGGCAGACTGTTGTTCTTGGGAGAGGTGGAAGAACACCATGATTCAGTACTGGTAATGTCACGGCATGTAAACACAAGTCTCACTGAGAGGATAACAATGGCTTTGTTTTGTTGTGCACAGCTGAGCAAGAAGCCATCACCAAAATAAACCTGATTCAAACACACCAGAAATGTTTTTGTTTCTTTTCTTTTTGTTTTTCAGTCATCTTCACTGCTGATATGAGAGAGTATAATTGCACTGAATTCCATGGCATGCAATCTGCACTAGATATGTATATATAACTAACTATAAATATCCCTGTTCAAAATATTTGTTGGTTTATCTTTTTAACTTATTTTTTTTTATTTAAACTCTGCCTAAATATTTTTCAACATTCATTATTTTGTTTATAGTCATGTGATGAAAAGCATAAGGACCAGATGATCACACTTCTACCTCTCTGTGGGAGTGAATGCAAGCTTTTATTTGCATGTTTGAACAAAAGCCCTGCTTGGGAAGGCAGAGAGCAACCTGAACTTCTTACTCTAGAGATCAAGGTATTTGTGAGGTGTAAAGTCAGGTTTATATAATTAGCAGGGAGCAACAGGGCATTTGGGTAAAAACCTCCCATTCTTCATGGGACTCAAGATCCTTGCAGATCCCCACTCCCACCAACAGCTACATCGCCACTGAAGTAATGATGGCATGACAGTTCATGGGCACGCCTTAGCTGTGTTTGTTCTGAAAACCTCCTTGCATGGGAGGGAAGATGTTCACAGGCAGTGCTTCCTCATTACTCTTGTTCTAGACTCATTAAGCAAATACTGCTAGTCACAGCTTCTGCTATGATTTCCATCCCATTGCTTATGTCCCCTCCCCATATTCCTCACATTGTAAGTGATACAGTGTCTTCAAAAACTTCCTCTACAGACATTAACACTCCTGGTCTCCTTAGAGGTTCGAGTTTCTCCCTCTCCCACACTGGTGGTATTGGCACAGGAGTGATGACTTGCCACAGAACTGCTTGGGTAAGGATACGGTCACCATGAAGGAAAAAGATACTCAGGGCATTCAGGTGGTACTTGCAGACTAGTAATCTCTTCACTGCTAAAGGAGATGAAGTTTAAAAGCTGTCATTTGTTATCTTCAGTAAGACTCTGGTGAAGATAAAGCTCCTGTAGTTTTCACTTCTAGGCAAGTTAGGAGCGTAACCCACAGGTATGGCATAAAATGCTGAGCTCATCTTGCCACCAGAGGATAAGAAATACAGGCATCTTGTTTCTACTAGGGTTTTACAGCATGGTAAGTATTCCGTGTTAGCTATCCATTAGGAAAAAGCCAGCTTTTCAGAAGGAGAAAAAAAAAAAAAAAAAACAGCATCAAAGTTTGTACTCCCAGTATTGAGACAGACTTCTTGCTTGGCAACATCAAACAAAACAGACAGAAGGCATGCTATAATTTATGGACAACCATACTGAACAAAGGTTGTAATGTCTTCCTGCCAGGTTACCTAAAGGGCTAAATTTAATACAATAAGACCTATGCCCACAGACGAGCCCACCCATGATTCATGAGTGTATGGTCATCCAACACACAAAGGCAAGCTACATCAGGGTTGTGGGGGTGGTGGAAGTACCAGGCAACGGAGGCAGTGATTTAGGCACGGATGGTACAGTGCAGGTACTGGTGCTGAACTACAGTGCTGGCCCCCACCAGCAGGGGCCAATGGATTTATTCATCTCGCAGATACTCCTTAGGCACCTTCATCCCCCATTATAAAAAGTAAACTCATCCTAATCATGGTTGGGACTCAAGAGACATTCTCGAGCTCTTCTCTAGATTGCAGAAATTCCCTTCTTTTTCTTTTTAAATGGAAGTTTAATTCTTACGCGATCAAGCTCCAAGACCAAACTTTACACAAAAGTGCTTCTAATCTAAAGACATAATATAAACCACTGGAGACAGCACAATCCGTCGCTACAGAATCAAGGACTAGCAAACAACTAACTAATCTTCTGACAAGTGATTTCTTTATTGTTCTCATAAAAGGGACTTCTAAATTAATGAGCAATACCCTGAATGTTTATCCTATTGAGCTCTTCCTGCTGTTGCCCAAAAGAAAAATAATGAATCATTTTTTAATTAATTATTTAGTCATGGCCCTTTTGCAAAGAAATATCTTCCTGCAAACGGCTCTTGCCACCATGGATTTAATCAAAATCAGCACTCACATCTCGTTTGATTCAATAGGAGATTACAAGCTAAATACCACTTTAATATTACATTCTAAACAAACATATAAAGAAAAGCTAATCCAGTGGGAAATGGCAAGTCTTATTTGCCTCCTACCATCCTCAATGCTTGTGAGTTATAAAAGCCAGCCTGTCAGCTCCACGGCATCTCTTTCATACTGAAAGGAAATACTGTTTTTAAAACTTAACACAGGTGTCTTAGCATAAATCTAAGAAAGTCTGTGATAACGCATAGTCATCCACACATAGACAGAAATGGCCAAAGGCAGAACTAATGAAATAAACTGATTAGGAGACAAACAAGGCTTCTCTCTTTTGCTTTGATTCTTTCCATAGATAAGTATTGACTAATATAATGCAAGAGCATTGCAACCACATCCCCACTACAGGTGAGAGGCAAACTTATGTAACAACTTCTCTCATTGTTATATTTCTTGGCTCAGGTGCACCTTGAGAAAAGTCCTTCCTGAGCGTACCTAGAAGCTGTGCTGAAGCCACCAAATTGATGAGTAACAGCAGTGCCAAGTCTTGACTACAAACGAAGAGGATATGACACAGATTTTTTGTTATTGCAGAGGTGCTTAGGTGACAAGCCTTGTGGAACAAGTACATTTGAGGGACATTTAGGGCAGGCAAAACAATTCAATCAACCAGTGAACTTAGATGACAATAATTCATGTTAAAACCTGTCAGCATCCAAAAATACGACATGGTCTGAGAAATGAATCTATCAACCTTATACTTGTGTTCCTCCTCTTTAAATGTATGAACTCTGCTTCTCTTCTGAAAGGCAGCAAAACAGTTCTTGGAAAAGCAGAGCACACAGTGCCAATTACCCAAACTGCCTTCTTGCTCATTGGGGTCTTCAGCTGCTTTTGTAGGTTTTTTCCTTCCTTGATAGCAAATAGGGAGCAGGTCCCTTCTCCTCCCCACTGCTGTCTCTGCTACTCACACCCCCAGATAAAGCAGCAAGCCGCTACAGAAGGCAGAGATCACCCACCACAGGTGGGTACTGCTCTACACACTACTCTCCCTCTTGCAGAAAGCCATGCAAGCACCAGGCCATGCTCCTCCTTACCTCCTCCTGCTAGCAATACTCCAACACCAGGATGGCTCCAACTGTGCAGCCTGCTTGTGATAACCCATTGCCTGACCCCTCATTCAGGAGGCCTTAAGACTTTTCTATCCTTTTGTGAGATCTCAGGGGTGGGGAGTCAGGGCAATGTTTTCCATCAAGCTCAGAGAAAGCAGTGCCTGTGCTGGTGGGTGGTGAAGACTGGATGCCTGTAGTAGATGAACAGAACAGAAAGATCTAACATCCCTACCATCCTGGAAAGCCAGGTGATGCTATTTATAAGAAGTCAGAATGGCTATGCTCTGCTTCCCTCCTCTTAAGGCTTTGCACCTTTTCCCCTACCCTCATTTACTCACCCTGAGCACCAGCTTCTTGCTGCAACCCATGATAGCTCCCACCTGATGCAGATCTGGAGAGTGGGGCAGGGAGGGGCAAGAGGAATTGGGTTACTCAGAAAAATCTCTTTCCTTTGTTTTCTGAAATGTAGTATGGGAAAAAAATACTGAATGTTGAGATTTAATTGAAAGTAGAAAGCTTTTTATTTGAAACAGTATCTCACAGATTGACTGGGGAAGGAATATTTTCTACAACTAATAACATATATATACCTTATACGCACTTTACAATGCACATGTAACTAAAAAGTAATTCAGACAAACTTATACGCAAGACATTTTAATATCAGCAAATTATCCTTTCTAAGGCATCTGTTAATTGTTAAACTTCAGCATACATCCAAGATTATTTCCATTCCTCAACATAATACTGTGCTAGCTTGTTAAGATAATATATATATAGCAATGTTGTATTTATTTTTGAAAGATTTTTCCCCTGAAATATATATTTATTTTATCATTCCAGTGTGCCTATATACCATTTCTTTCTCCTTAAGCTTATGTAGCATCTTGTTTACAGGGTAATGATACATTAATTCTAATTTCAACAATTTATTTTTCAGCTGTTTTAAGAGCTGTATTAGCAGGGAGAAAATCGCACATATATTAGCATGCAGCTCAGCTTCATCTACAACCCTACATACATTTGCATTAACTTTTTTGTTGTTTCAACCATTATTTGTTATTTCATAAATATAAATAAATTTAGAATCCACCTGCTAACTAAATTACAGATAACACCTTTCTCACCCTTAGAAAAAAGAAAAAGCAAGGTTCCCAGGGAGAGAGGGATGGGAGAGGTCACAGGATGGCTGGGGCTGTGGGGGGCGAAACTGCTGTTGATACTTTGTAGGTTGGAAGAAGAGAGGGAAAAGACAAACTGCTGCAAGGCATGGCCTTGCTTGGAAAGGATGTCAGCAAGTCCTGCACTGTACTGAGCCATCTGGTGGTGAGCCGCCATGGGTTGCCCAGGCAGCATGTGCTGCTTGGAGAGCCTGCCTCCGTCTCCTCTGGGACAGAACATGAGCTGGGTGGTCTTAGTGAGCCATCCTGCCCCACACAGCCATCAGCATGAGCTCCTCAAACTGTTCTCCATCTTCGCCTCCCATAACCACTGGGGAGAAATAGCCCCACGGCTCATCTCCAGTGACTTACCAGCACTAAGGCTGAGTAGAAGGCTGAGTAGCTCCAGAGGCCTGGTGGTCTGAATCACTCCAACCTATTTTGGCCTAAGGTGCTGCAACAGGAGAAACACTAACTGAGGGCCTATTGTGTCCAGTTCTGGGCCCCCCAGTACAAGAGAGACTTGGATGTACTGGGGGTAGCCTGGCAAAGGGCCACAGAGATGATAAAGGGACTGAAGCACCTCTCCCATGAGGAAAAGTTGAGCGAGGTCAGGACAACAGGAGGCTCAGGGGGGCATGTCATCAGTGTCTATAAATACCTGAAGGGAGGCTACAACGATGACAGAGCCAGGCTCCTCTCAGTGGTGCCCAGTGACAGGACAAGAGGCAATGGGCACAAGCTGAGATGCAGGAGGGGCTGTCTGAACATCAGGAAGCGCTTTTTCACTGAGGGTGACCAAGCACTGGCACAGGTTGCCCAGAGAAGTTGTGGAGTCTCCTTCTTTGGAGATATTCAAAAGACATCATCCTGGTCAAACACCTCTAGGTGTCCTGCTTGAGCAGATCCAGATGTCCGGATGACCTCCGGAAGGCCCTTCCAACCTCAGTTATTCTGTAGTATTGCCCTTGCCTTGCTATAATACAGAGACAACAGGTGCATCTGCATCACAACAGTGGCATCTTCATATCTGAGCAAGAGCTGGGCACAGAGGAGCTTCCCCGTGCCTGCATTTCTCCTGGCAGGAAGTTCCAGAGGCCTCAGAACATGCTTGGCCAGCCTCCAGCAAGGGTCAGTGGGGAAAAAAGGAGGAATTCACTGGTCAATGCCATCACAGCCAGTGGCCCTCGTTCACTAATGTAGTTTCTGAATGCTGTGCCGGTATTGAAACATGAGTGCTTTGTGTCAGTCACACTTAAACCACCTAGTATATTATCTCCTTCTTCTAGAAGAACAACCCTCACAGATGGCATACCCAATCTTCCAGCCAGCGTTTCATCATTACTTTTAAAATGTACCTACAAGTTCATAATAATAAATGAAATCGTTTTTCAAAATGGAGGCAGCTAAGGAAAGTAAATGCTCATATGTTAAATGCATACAAGTGTTTGGGACCCTCTAAGACAGAAGTAAATCTGTAGACAGAAAGGAAAAAAAAAACCTCAATATTTTTGTATCTTAGTTTACTGGAAATTGTTCTCAACAAAAGGCAGTGTTTCTCACAGAAAATTTATCATTAAGACCTGAAAAGAAAGAGCCATCCATCCTTATATAGTTTTTTCTTAATTTAATTTTAATTCCTACGAAGCTCAATTATATATGCATTTTGTTTGACATTAACATAGTCAAAAATGCACCAAATATATTAATGAGGCAATGGAATGGTAAAATGAAGAGTTTTTTCCTAAGGGGATAAAAAAAAAAGGGGAAGTTGGTACCCACCCAGTGAAAGGTTAAAGGTTTGCCATTTGAGGAATTTTTATTGTTTATATGTATTCCTTTGGCTAGGGTAATACGCCTAAATGGCATTCTTGCTTCCTCTCTCTGTGTTCAAGACCTAACAACAAAACAGAAGTAGAGAGAAATATTTTTTTGCTTGTTTCTTAACTCTGACAAGTCTTCAAAAAGGGCCTCTAGATGAAGTTTTAGGGCTAAGATACATTTCACACACTTTGCAATCAATCTAGGTAGTCTGCAGAATTAGGTACATTCAAATGTCATTTAATTATGGAAAACAAACACTTCTGATCCAGATCCCATAGTTAACAAATAGCCGTATGGTCTGTGACTCTCTCACTACTTTAAAGGGAAAATCCCAGAGTTCAGGCATCAGCTGTTCTCAGATCAGACTCTTCATGTGGCAGGGGGCTTGGACACATCTGCCCGTGCATCGCTGTTCCTCATAGATCCCATGTGCAGAGGGAGAGAGGGGTCACTCACAGCTCCCGCAAAGGACAGCTCATGTTTTATCTCCCTCTTTGCATTTACTTACGTCTCACCACACTTCCAGATGGGAAGAAATCAGTTGCCAGTGCGTAGTTGTCCTAAAAAAGGGAACAACACCTGCTGCAGTCTCCCAAGTCACTGACAAGCATGGCTGCCACCAGCATTTAATTACCACCATCCGAATTACAGTGAGCGACAGACACAAAATCATTAAGCATTTCAGCGGGGTTGCAGTAGAGCTCCGATTAATATTTAAGCACCTATGTTTGCAGAAGCAACATTTTTATTTGCTTTAAAAATACTTCTGATTACAGTGTGGTCCGGCATTCAGAAAGGCAAAATATAACCATGTGACATTTCCGAAGAATCCTCTGCTTTGTTTTGTTGCTTGAGAGAATTTTCACAAGCATACAAATGTACCCCAGCAACTCACACTGTAATTGAATAGAAACTGCTGGATTAAGACAATTTTAAGTTTTCAATGGCTATCTGCTGAACCAATTTACTTCAGGACTTATCTCTTAATAGAGTACTATGGAAATTGAAAATTTTCTGATTGGAGCTAGTGGCTGCCAGTGCTTGGAATAGCAGGAGTGTGCTCAGCCCACGGCATCCTTCTGGTTCTGTCTCGTTGTCACAAAACACACCAACTATGGGAAATAAATAAATCAATAAAAATAAAAATAAGAGAAGAAAAGAAAAACAATTGCTCCTACAGTTTTGAAAACTATCTTTGTCTGCAGGAAAAAAATAATAATAATTAAAAAAAATCTGAGGTGTAGATAGGGAAAGGCATTTAAAGCAGAGTTATTTCCTTGGTTTGGGTATGAGCTCCCAGAATTCAAACAAGCTGAAGTGAGCCTTCCCCAAAACTGTATATGGTTGGAGTCCAAATGTGGAAAAATCCTAGACCTGAAGTAATTGGTCTGAAAAAAAAAAAATGCATGAGCTGCTATGGGAAAGCTGAAGCACAGCTTAGAACTAGCTGGGCTCTTCTCCACCTGCACTTGTACAGTAAATTTCTCGTGCTACTGACTGTTTCACAAACCTCAGGAGCCTTTCCTAGTGAGCTGTAGAAGTTACAGAGAGTGACTTTAAAGAAGAATCACAATGACAAATTTTCACCATCAGCGCCAAGATGGTTGCACTTCTCGTCCCCGTCAAAACACAAAAAGCAAGGAAATTACTTTTTTAAATGAGTGCTGACATTAGGTGCGCTGTCAATAAAATTCTGGAAAACAAATGCAGTGAAATCTAATGGGCATCCTGGTTCCACGTCAGGTCTATGTCGGGTGATGTGCGTGTGCATCTAAGAAAGATGCATCTTAGGAATGTTGCAACCTCATATATTTATTTTGTAATTGGGAAGGACTCAGTTCAGTGACCCTAGATGAACTGGAAAGAGGTAACACATTACACCAGAATTGCTTCTGATGAGTGATATTTTAAAACAAAAACTTGGAGTTGTCATTTCCAATGCTGAGCTGCATGGATCTCTCTTCAAAGTTAATGTAATCACATATGTATGCCCTGAAGAAAGCCTAGAAATAGGCTAGGTATAAAACCACACATCTTCTTGTGTATCAACAGAAATATGTTAATTTACATCAGCTGAATTTTGGACTGAAATTCTAGAAAGTATCTTCTCAAAAGGATTTGAAAGATGAACCTTCTTAATCAAAGGGTGGATTTTCTTATGATGGTTTTTATCTGCTTTACTTTCTTGCTGCTAGTAAATCTGCCTGTCAGATGAGTTTTCAGAGTATTCTCTGTATTCATGCCTCCCCAAACCTAAAGATGATTTTATATATCTTAAAGCACTGTGCATTACTGCTAAAATGGTAGATGAATCTACGTAATTCAAGCTATTTTGAAAATACCATCATTTATCCTAAAGCTATCACTGTAGCACAGGAGAGGATGCTTCTACTGAACCACACATGGCAACATGCAAATTTCTTTTTATGATAAGAGTTAAATTACTAGCAGTGAGTACAAATCAGAATGCTGTGGATCAGCTCCTGATGGAAATGTAAAGCAGAGCGAGTTTTGTGCTGGGAAACATTCCATGAATGAGTCCAACTTAGTCATTTCGTTTGATAAAGGAGATGTCAGCCTGTAATTCATATGGCACTTCAGTTCCGTGAGCATTAAAACCTGAGCCAGCTTAAAAGATTGTATATATTAAGGTCCAGGTCCCTTAGTCTTGCAAAATAAAATATTTTGCCTTTGTCAAGGAAAAGCTTTGCCTTGAAGCCTTCAAGATTGGATTGTAAGGGGGAAATATTACTCCCTCCTAAGGCAGTAAAAATCTGGCACTCAGTGAGCCAGTACCCTTCTGAAGTACAAATAGGAGCAAGGAGTAAGTAAAGCAATTTTGGGGCTGCACCTACATGTCAAATCAAGTCTGGGAACAGCAACTCCACGGTCAGAGTACAAACTCCACTCTAACTGTAAGACTCTGCTTTGCCTAAGTACCACTTCCAACCTTTCTTTAGGAAGGTAACGCATAAACAGTGTTCACACACCTAACAGTGTGGGGTTGCTGGAAATGTAATCACTCAAAACTCTAAACTAGCTTCTGCTAGGGAAAATGGATTTGTCCAAGGACAGATGATTTGCACACCAAAATCACCACTCAACGCCTCAAGGTGGCATGGGCTTAAACCCCTCCAGAAGTAGCTGCGCTGCTGTCCCCTGTTGGCAATCTATTGAGTGGCCACGAGAGGTAACTACCAAATCTGGTCAGAGCGTGAGCACAAATGCTTTTGCATTTATCCACAGAGCATTTTGGAAGAAGACACTTTAAAAAAAGAAAAGCAGAGGTGCTGTTCCTCCTGACCTCTTCCCAATTATATAAGCCCATACGAAAGAATAGACTTACAATCTGCAGACTGTAAGTGGATGTGTATAATAGTGAAACTGTCTTTAATGAACCAATAAAATAAAATAAAATCAGAGATGAGTGCTAGCTTTCTACAGGTCAGGGAAGGATCATTTACATCATGGAAAGCATTTCTTGCTCCGCTAGCTGCACCAGCCTGCAGGACTGGCAGAGCTCACACAGACTGACTTCCATGCAGTATCCCAACCTCCGTGAGGGAGAACAGGCAACTTCCAAGCCTGCCATTAGGAGAAAACAGATCTCTTGGGAAAAAAACGACAAGATGTTTAGCTACTGTGGCATGAGGCCCATAGAGGGAGTTTAGCTCCAGTAATCTCAATATTTCTGATGCCCACGAGCTTCAAACAACACTGTTTGAAAAAGAAACCCATCAGGCAAACATCTACACCCAAGCTGTCCTGCAAGACTGAAGACCAATGACCAAGGCCTCCACACCGTAGGACAATTCTACTCTTCTAAAATACACAGGTTAGGGTTTATGTACTATACAGAGCACTACCTGTAACACTTGTTTCTGTGAGTAATGCCATTTCAGGTAGTAGGATATACTAAAAATAGGACAGAGGAAAAAGATATGAGGAAATCTACTGTGTGATTTGTTCCCTCATTGAAGTGTTAGAGGCAGTTGAAGGCAGTCAAGATGACAACAAAGAATGATCCTGCAGAGCACCAGCCTCAAGTGTATCACAGTCTTACTGGAGAAAGTAAAATCTGGTCTTAAGGAAAAAACAAGTTGCAACCTTAGCTAAAGTGCAATTAATTTCCTTCAATCACCAATTTTGCAAATATCTGTAAAAATAACCTCCAACTTTCCAGAAGAGTGCTTCCCTAAAGCCATAGCTGGGACAATTTCTCCACTAAAGGATTTTCCCTTCTACTCCCCAGCATGGTCTACTCCAAGATAATTGTGTTTATACTGAAATTGAGTTTTAGTGGAGCAAATCCTACATGCTATAAAAAGCCTCTGGCATCACTGTATTAATTTAAAATCTTTTTCTCTGTGATTTAGCTATGACATACCAAGAGTCTACTGCGACCTGGTATTCTCCACATCTTTTCTGTAAATTACTCCTGTTCCACAATAGCTAGTTATCAAGATATAAACAGAGTCAATCCCATACACAAACTCTTTTCTGTAGCAGTTTTCCAAAGCCATTAATCACCATATTTCCTTTATCACTAAAAGTGAATGCATTGTTGCCCCCAAAAGGTTTAAGTGAAAGGGATAATAAATAGGAATAATTCCCCTGATTTTATATAACAAGGATAACTTAAAAAGAACGTAACATGATTTGTTTAGCAGGCATTACGGACCAGATTTAAACAGCATTATAATAAATAGAAATCTTTCCTTTGGGCTTAAAATGGCTTTATATCAGGACACACTCACAAATTCCCTCCTCCTCCTCAGTGAAGCAAAAATCTTTTGGGTGAAATGTACAAGCCCTGTTACTCCAGCTACCGGCGTAACATTTTACAGACGGGAGGTGGAAGTGGGATGACTCGAGCATTATGTGCCATGAAGCAATAAGTGCTGTGATGCGCCCTCAGCGGGGCAGGCCCTGTCTATGCAGCTCAGAGGTCTCTGCCCACCTGTACCTGCACTTCCAGCTCAAGGCTTTGACCTCCAGGTGCACATGAGTGCTGCAAGAGCAGTAACTCACATAGCTCCTCCTTCGTACAGGCACCGCTTGTTTGGTGAGTGGCCAGCACTAGGTTCAGCCCAGCAGACAAGAAAAAGCAGTCATATGAAATACCCTCACCTCTCAGATCAGCTGTCCTCTGTCCTTCATTCCTCCCATCTTTCTCCACGGGCTTGCATCTCCTTACCTCCCGCTGCCAAAATGCTTTGTTTTACTCCACTTCTTTCTGGCCAATCCTTCCCCTATATCACTCCGATCAGAAAACCCTCACCCATTAATTCCTCCACCCATTCTTCCTCTGTAAGGATGGAATTACCAGAATTCACTTTGGGGCATTTCATAGGTAGAAACACATGATAAACAGCCAAGCTTGAGACCAGGACACCTTTGACCCTATGATTAATGTCCCATGTACCAGGGAAAGCGCAGCTCCATCCCACACCCATCTAGGAGGAAAACTTCCCAGACTCCACTCGAAATTTCCAAACCAAAGAGCAACTAAAGATGTGTAATACCTATTTTGTGCTTCCTTTGTACTTTTAGCAAATGTTTGTATCTTCTTACCTTATGTCTGGAATTTCAAATGCTTTTTCCCAGTCTTTACTGCATCCTTCATCATTAAAAAGTAGATAATAACAGTGGAGGAAATACAGGTCTGAAAGGACATCTTTTTTCCCCCCATAAGAGAAATTGTAATATAGAAATGAGTTTGTGTTGTACAGAATGTGACTTGTGCCTGAAATAACCACACATTCATTAACCGGAAGACAGTGATGTCTGAAGGTCAGCACCCAAGCCTGAGGAGTTTAGAATTTAGGTGGCAGCAAATGTGTGAGCCGTGAAAAAGCCCGCGCTAAGTTAAGCACTGTTTAACGTGCTGCCTATGTCTGCATTGAACAGGCAGACAGGAATGATGGCATGATGTCCAAATCCTGTGATAGCATCCACATCTGGAAACTAAACCGTACATCTAAATGATAAGACAGCAATGGAAATTACAGACTGCATGACAAAGCAGCATCCACAATCTCAGTCTCAAACTGTGAGCTTATGCGAGAGGGACCTGAATGCTAAAGGAAGCAGGAGAGCATCTATCACTTTTATATCCTACATTAGTGACACAGGGGGAAGATACCACATCTGAGCAAATAATACAAAATGATACTGATCTCTGAATTCTTTGTGATTGAAAGGAGGGAGCCTAATAGATTCGCAGAGCTTAAGGCCACGAAAAGCAATAATTAATCAATCCAGGATGGGTCTCCGTATTTTAACAGCAATTAATGCTCACCCACTCAGTCTTGTATTGGAACCAGTACCCTGCAGTTGTTAAAGTACGCTTTCCAAAGAGGTAACAAAAACATCAGAAGGATGAGGGAAGATCTGTGTTTTTTTCTTTTTCTTTTTTTTTTCCCCTGTTATGTTGTTATGCAGAGCTCCTAGTTCAAAAATCTGTGCTTTATTTGCTGTTTCCACTGGTGTAATTTTAACTTCTAGCTACAATATCGTGTCACGCATTTGCCTAGACCTCAATACTCTCTCCTCCTGAAAAAACATCTGCACTGTAAACCTGTCACCTTTTGGTTCTCATTGCTGAAAAAAATAAACTGAGATTCTTAAGTCTTGCTTCAACAACAGATTCCTAAGCCATCCTCCCCGCCTCCCCCCAAACACTCTCAACTACTTTATGTTTCCTTAGTTTTCCAAAGTCCTTTTGAAAAGGCAGGCACCAGAAAGTAACAGTCTCACTGTGGCTATACATGGCATAGGTCACAAACTGTTAGCTAACCAGTAAAATAGTCACAAGTATTATCTAAATTTCACCTCTCCTAAAGAAAAAAAAAACTCCTGATGCCTTCACATCATCTTTCTCTTTGTATCTTTGCCTGCTTTGGGATTCAAATTTCTGAACTCCAGTAGATTTTTGGAGACTAGTACTCCACTCTACCAAAGCCAGTTTATAGCAGTAATTATAACTTACTAAGAAGTCCTGAATTTCAATGGTGCTAAGCCACCAAAAGTTTGACATCTGATTCACCTATGTCTGTGCTTGTTAGCCACTTCTACTCCCATCTTTTTTTCTTTTCCCAATAGCAGAACCAATTTTGTTATGTATCAGCCAATTGCATTACTCTAGACATATTCACTTGTACATGGGCACAGGATTTAATTACTTGAGGCCACAACTTTTAAGCACATTTTAAATGCAACAGTTCTTAAATATTTTCAGAAATCTATCTTAAATTGTCATTCCAGAAAATTCTTGTCCATGTTAACCATTCACACCTTTCTCCTCTCCATAGACTGTCAGCCACACCGTAAGAAACAACTGTGATGACTCTATGAGCAGTTCTCCCTGTGTCAGGTGAGCCACCTGTGAGCTGAGCAGTATTGGGGATACACAAAAATGGTCCCCATAAAAATATAGGAAATGACCTTCCTGGCACTGGGTGCTAGGAAGGCTACAGTCCCATTCCTGAGGAGAGTTTTCTTCTAGATTTCATATTTAAGATCCTTTTCCTGAATGTTACATTAAAAAAATGCCATTTTTATGTCACGAGCTGGGATGTTCTGAATGACTATAATAACTACTGTAAGTACTAAAGCACACGATAATCTCTATTAAGATAATTATTGAGACCCATTATGTCTCAAAGTTTTAGCCTGCACAGTATTGTTTTCCCGCTCTATAAATCTTGATGCTTGACTGAGACCTTATTACATGGATATAGAATATGACTGAAATTAAAAGAAAGATGAGTAAATACGGAAAAACAGATAGCACATCAGGGTAATATTGTCACATTAGTATTTGGATGTCATATTAATATTTGGATGACCTTAGGTTATTCCCATTTGATGTGAGTTAAAAACAGTTACCTGTCTGGGTTTGGAACATTGGTCTGAATAAACAAAGAATTTGAATAATTATGTGCAGTTTATAAGTTGAATTTTACTGCTGAGGAGCACACTTTTACACTTACGTTATTGATGTGAATAGCACACAGTCTGAAAGCTGTCGAATCAGCAAGATTAGCATGGCAGGGGTCTTGTGGTTTAGGACATTTACTGTGTCCTGGGTGGAGATACTTGGACGAGGGTCTGCCTAGTGATACACTGCTTCAGCACTTCCAATGCTGCTGAAGCAAGCAGAACTGATAAAAGACACTTGAAAAATTAGACGCACTTTGAACTTCAAGACAGAGAAAAGCTTGTTTTCAGATTAGCTGTTACTATGGCCTGAAGCAGTTTGTCCGCCTCTTTTCATACCTGAAGACCACCTCCACTCTGTATTTCTTCTGATGCAAGCTGCCTGTAGGGAACTGCCCTTTTCAAAATCCCCCTCATAAACCTAAGAACTGAAACTGGTGCCTCCCGTGCAGCAACAGGGGAGCAAAGACATGAGATCAGCAGGAATACTGACTGTGGAGAAGCAGATGATCTCAAAATCAAAAGCTCCTTACCGTTTTCTACTGACGTTGCTAAGCAGGACAAAGCAATTCAGATATAAAAGCTCATTTATAATGTCATCCTCCAGGTCAGTCTCAAGCAAACCGTGCAAAGCTAAAGCACTTCTCTGTTCAATGAGTCACGTTGTGGGTTTTGAATATGGAATGCGAATGAGCTTGTTGCTGAGGGAGAGCAACGAGCAGGAGCCTGAAGTGTCAACAAACGGAGAAGTAGGAATGAAAAATGAGGTTGTCTGCAAGCCCGGGGAATGGAGGATGAATGGTCAGCAGGATGAAAACAAAGCAAAGTGGGAGATCACTTGGCAAAGAAGTGGCATTATTTTCAGCAAAAAGCCAAGATAAAGATCTGAAGAGCTATCTACTATCTCCATTTCCCTGACATTCACAAACTAGATGGGCTTAAATTACCAAGCTGCAGAAGGCTGCAACCCAGGCCAATTCTACTACAGGGAATGGGTGCAACTCCCTCCATTTTGGGCCATCCAAGGTGAAACACTAATGGGCAGGCGTCTCAAGGGCTTGGAGGCTCAGCAGTTTCTGAAAATAGGATCCATTTAACACGTCCCACTCTGAGCACCAAAACAAAGAGGCTTTGTTGCTGCTGAGGGACAGAAAAAATCATTCAGGGATAAAGGAACAAACACGAACAAAGCAAACCTCTCATTTCCACAAAGGAAGCTATATTTAGATGCAGAGTTCAACGTAAGTGGCATATAGCCAGAGTTCAGCAGAGGAGTGCATGAAGGAAAGCTCGCACACAAGTACCTACTGTGATCCTGGAGGATTTTCTTCCTAACTTCACCGAGAGCAGAAGTGGACCCCAAAGTTTAATTCTGTGGCCTGAATTCTTCAGACTCACTGAGCAGCTGCATTGATTTGGCCTGCAAAGCACAGTGCTGCTGGAGGTGAGAAATGATATCAGCATCTGTCCTGGAGGATTTTGTGAACCCACCTGACTCTGAAAGAACCAAAGATATAAAGATTTTCTGAGCTCTGACCATACAACTGATCCTCTTAAAGCTGTCAGTGCAGGAGACTGACAGACAGTGGTTGAAAGGTCATAAAATCAATACACTGAAAGTCAGCTCATGGAAAAGCTAATAGGAGAGGAACTGCCCTTTGGCTCAAAGCAGGAGAGAAAGGTACGCATCCCTGATGGTTTCTAGGTGGCAGCTTCTCTACTTACTTCAGAAGGCCAGAGGGATGTCTTTGTTTTTCCACATTCAGCTTAGTTTTGCAATCAGTCCAATCTACAGACACTGTAATAAGAACAGGTCTTAAATCCAGAGGGGAACACTATCTTTCCCTGATGATTTACGTGTGTGGAATGAGAGAGGTGTTATCTGATCCTCCAGCTTTCTGGATGGGCTGTTAGCACAGCTCCTCTGTGCAAACTACACAAGGAGCAAAGCTCGGGTACCTGTGGCTGGCAATAAGCTGTGCTGCCTCCAGCAGCCAGCTCTGGCGGCAGGGGTGAAGCTGTGCAGGCTGCAATAACAGCTCAAATAAACCCTGCAGCACAGCAGTGCTTTGGAGAAGCCCAAGGGACCTGGACCATTTTGCACAGTGACCGAAACTCCATTGGCAGGATTACCCTGGAAATGACACGTTTTCTTCTCCTGCATGAGGTAGCAACCATAAGCACAGAAAAACGAAACATGGCACTGCGGGTGAGGAGAAAAAAGTGAAAGACCCACAGAGGGGATAATGAAAGGTACAAGTAACTTGCTATTCTGTAAGAAACCCTCACAACTCAGCAACAGTGTAGGTTACGTGCACATATGGGTAACGCAAGGGTGCCCTTTTCCCCAGCAGCCTCCCTGCCTCCGAGCCCCACAGCCTGATTTCTTTTATCCAGTAAGACAGCAGTATATAGTCTCCCATGGGCTATTTTGCACATTTTCAGGATACAGCTCCAAGTTATGCAAGTTACCTGACCATACAAATTATTCCTCTGCAGTGTTTCCACTGCTCTTGAAGGGGTACAGACCGTAAGTGTGAAAACGTGGTGCTCTAGCAGCAGCTATACTTTGGAGAAGCTTGAGAGGAAAAAAAAAATGAGAGGAAAAAAGAAAAGCTGCACCAAAAAAAGGAAGGTCAGTTTAGTCAACAGAACAGCCAGAGATGGGCATGAGTCTTGGCTGCATTCAGCCACCAGTGAAAACTCACTAGAAACTCCCATAGTTGCTCTGTTAACTGGGTGATGAGTTCACAAGCATCTGCTTGTGTTTGCTTCCTCGTATATTCAAATCAAAGGAAGAGCAGCAGAAGCAACCATTTTAACAGTGCAGTTGCAACAAACGCGTTTTTTGTTTTGAATTCAAAAAAATTAATCAGCAAAAAGAAACCTGATGCACAGGATCTCCGTTTAATCCAGAGTTCACCATACTTTTGTCTTTCACATACTTCTGAATAATTTTCTGATGACTGCTGAGCTAAAGAAAGTACAGTTGAGTGTACACCGGGGTGCTCACAGGCAATGCTGTATGCTGTAACTTTTGTCCTTTTTTTTTTTGTGAAGCATTACTGCAGTTTTTCGAATGCACATATTACCTCAGTATATAATAACTATTGATTTGCATCTAATATTCACATTATTCACAAGATGAAACAGAATGGTCTTTTAAAATTAGAGTACCGGCACCCAGTAATTTGGAGTCACATCATAGGGGAGTATATCTGTATGTATGTGTGCATGAAAGAGTGAGAAAGCAGAAAGCATTCCTCGCAAATCTGAAAAGCTCCACATTGAGGTGAGTTGCACTGAAGAATAAGATCTCCAACTTCAGATTTTAGATGAAGGATTTTTGCAAGGTTTTACCTATGAGTTTTTTATATCGTCACAAAACTATATTCCATGCTCATAAGGCTTCTCAGGGAATGCCATGTGAAATTTTACAACATGCCTATTGCTAAACACATGCACATATGTATGAATATATGCACACATTCATACATGTATATGTACGTTTATAAAACAGGCTTCAGCTTGCACTACATGTTCTCAAGCTACAATGATTTCTGGGTAAATGAGAAGGAAAACTTGTATAATTATTTTTAATTTCACACAAAACCTTTTGAAGAATAATCGTTATTAACAAACTGATCCAATTCTCCTCCATCATACTTGCTGTCAGACTAAAACTATACAGGCACACAGAAGGAACAGGTCATTAATGCTGATACCTACATTACCAAAGGAAAGGACAAAACCATGTTTTGTCTGAAATTTTTACTGTTGCTTGCCTTTGAACTTACCAACCTCTACATAATTTCCAAAACAATGAGAGGGCTGTTCTAAGTACAGTGATATATATAATTGATAAATTAATATACAATTAAATTTTGTAGTGCTTTTCATACAAATCACATTCTGAGATGTCTTTCTACATTACATAATACACAGCAATATTTTAAACAAACTTTAAGCAGCTCACTTTGAATTCAGACATGTATTCTCAAGTGATGAAGGTCATTTAAAAACAAGACCTGAACATACTTTAGAAGAGGTATTTTAGGATATCTGCTGCAAGAAGTAAAATCTGGAGGGTTGGTAGTTTTTTGTTGTTGGGTTTTGTTTTTTTTTTCCCCTTTTAGGCTCGCAGAAGTAGTCTATGCTACAACTCAAAAAATACAGCATTATAAAAATTTAATCAGGGATCATTAAAGCGACTAGCCTGACCCCTTCTCATTTCCCAGTTTCAACCAAATGTCCTGATGCTACAGGTATGTGTCATTCCTCCAAAATCCAAATTATGGGACTGTAGAAAGCAAGGAAGTGGTATCATCTCCCTCTGGCAGCTCTCCAGTTTCTGAGCCTGTTTGGCAGATGCGTGTCTGAGACCCCAGCAGCTGAACCTCCCTGCCCATAAGAAAAAAAATAAATAAATAAAATAAATACCCATCTGACCCCAGAGGGGATTTTCTTGCTGCCCCTAGGTTTCTTGATGAGCATGGCTCAGAGCATGTGGACAGAGCACAGCCATCAGGCATCTCAGAGGGGTCAAACAGCAGGGCTACCACTGGCTTCCCGACGGTGTTCAAGCACCAGCAACAAAGGTGACTAACAAAATCACCTCCCAGCCTCCAAATAGGCCTGCTGAGAAACCTGAAGCCTTCGCCTTCCTCTCAAAACCAGCTCTAAGCATAGCTGAAGTAACCAACTTTTTAGGGCAGCAGGCTGCCAAGTACAGCAAAAGAGCTACAGCCCTATTTGCTTTGCTTCTTCCTGGTAAACCAAGCCCAGTGCTCCAGCCCTGCTCCTTTTCCTCAGAGACATTGGAAGAAAGATGCAGGGCCCCCCAGTTGTGGAAGGAAAGGTAAGTGAGGGCCTCCC
Organism: Anser cygnoides; assembly: GCF_040182565.1. Lineage (NCBI taxonomy): Eukaryota > Metazoa > Chordata > Aves > Anseriformes > Anatidae > Anser > Anser cygnoides. The sequence goes on from NC_089874.1 coordinate 82,221,147, forward strand.
TTGAACAATGTGGTAGGAGAACAGCACAGAGACACCAATGGGAGAAAGCCAGGGAGAGGGCCTGAGGGCATCAGGAAGCTATGTCCTTCGTGGACCCAACACTGAAATAGTCACCAGGGAAGGGCAGATCGAGGAGAGGGATACAGGATGAGGCTGGGGGCTTTCACCAGGGAGCAGGGTCCCAGCAAACATAGCCCAGAAGACAGCCTGGGACAGGGGAGGATACTGGGGGTGCTCTGCTGCGGACCTCCATAATGCAGCCTTGGGACCACATGTCTGCCTGAAGCAACCCTGTGCCGAAGGGGATGTGTGTTAATTTAACAGCACGCAACTGTTTGGATTTCAGCAAGGCCTCTTTCCGTATGTCCATAGGGAATCTGGCCTTGTGTCAGGCTATGTTTTGCTTATTCTAGCTCTTCCTGGAGAGGGAACTCCTAACTAAGCCATTGTAAATTTGTTTTCTTGCGTAGGTACATTAGTACTTCAAACCCAGCTGAAGACAATAATAGGTTAAGTATTGCCTTAAGATTTAGGCAGCTGAACTCCACCCAAGTGCTTTTATTTTACTGTGCTACACAGACCTTATCCATCCGTTGGTCTCTGTGTAGACTGCTCTCTTATCAACATTTGACTGCACACAGAAAAAAAAAAAAAAAACACAAAGCAAACAAAACAAACATAATCGGAGGCAGGAATCTCAGGGCGTAAGCAGAGGAAAAAACACTTAATTTTAGATAAGCGCTTGGCCTAGTGTGTTAATCTGCTGTTCAGCAATACTTACTCATGCTGAGAGTATTTTATTCGCCATTAGTCCCAGTGCTTCAAACACCTCTCCTCGCAAGGAATCTTGCTCCATGAGAAAAAAGGTGGCAGAACTGGGCCTTCATGATTTATCCACCCTCCATATACAGCCGCCACAAACAGCTGCATGACTTACATTGTTCCCGTTACACGGGCAAGACTGGGACTGCTCAGAAGTGATACACTGGTGCAATTATTGTGCCCATCCACACCTGTGACCAATTAATTAGGCTGGGGACACTGCTGAGCTGAGCAGTAACTTGGGAGCTGTTAGTATGCCACAGGCTATTGTAGTGGCCTTCTAACCAGGGCAGTGAGGAATGAAAATACTGGCTTGTTTATTTATTCTTGTGTTTTGATTCCCCTGAATATGTCCTAAATCACAGCTTTTTATTTCTTTTTCTTCCTAAACGCAGGTAGGACAAGGAGCCTGGAACATGGAGACATCTCATTTGTTGAGGTCTGGGGATTTTGGTCTGTCCTGGACGTAACAAATGTGAAGGCAATACTGAATCTTCAGATGTCTCAGCAGCAAGAGATGTATATAAGGCTGATGAAAAGCTCAAATTAATTCACAGGAGTTAGCAGACTTGTTATTCTGTGGTAACAGATAGTGTCAAAATGAAAACCACTGCATATTCATTGTCAACCATGCCACTGTATTTATTCTACTCATACATTTTTCAGATCTGCCAGGGAACACAACTAACACCCTTCTACTCAGTAAGGCTTCCTCTAGGATTAATTTAATCCATTACTTTTTGTAATCAGACCCTGCCTTGCAGCCCCCCTACTGTTGCTCCATACCTCTCAACCCCTGATAGCTGATAGAAGCACATAGGAAAAAAAAAAAAAAAAAGAGAAAAAAAAAAAAGTGATGATAAGCCCAGATCAGGATAGTGCTAGCAAAAATCTGTGTTGACTAAACACAGCTCAGGGCGTTTATTCTCATAACACTGACAGCAAAGCATATCAGTTGGTCGGTACTATGCCTTGCAGTTATGACTTTACAAGCTCATTTGCAGCCACTCAGCTGACCTGCTTGCTTCACTCCCCCTTCTCTGGCACCATAGAGAACCTTGCACTGCATCTTCAAACGGAGACTGCACAGCCTAAACTACCAGTGAAACATCGCAGCCTTACTGCTCCTACCACAAGGTCAATTTACAAGCATGCCCATGCAAAGGAGCAGGGGAAACTCACTCTAACATAGCTGCAAGGGAAATAAATAACAGGCTTTTAGGAAGGTAAATTGTTACAACACCATCATCAACCCCAGCAAAAGAAGAAAATGGAGCGATGAGCAGCATCAAGGTTAGGAAGGCTGTATTCAGACATTAAATACACACAGAAATACGCTCACCTGGGCGAAGCTTAAAAATGCCATAGATAACAAAAAGCAGGCAGCAAATCAGTCCTTCAGGTAGCAGGAGAAACTTTCAAGCAGCAGTCATTAATTTGGCTACAGTGACAAGTTCCTCCATGCTGAAAGCGACAGCCCACTTCCCTGCTTCACAGATTCATTGCTGAGGAGGCCATGAAAAGTAGCGTGATAATTTAACCTGTCTTCTTCCATAAGACTTCAGCTACCAGCAGTCTTTTATAATGCCTTCAGCTGGTGGTGAAGGGGTGGTTTTGGCGGGACAACGTCTTTTACGTCTTTGAGCTGGGTAGCTCTGCCCAGCCTCGCACTAGCACAAGATGGCTCCTCGGGCCGCGTGGCCTGTGCTAGGTGTGCTGGTGGCACAGCCCCAGCGCTTCTCGCCACCCCAGGGCCCAGCAGGCCTCCAAGCTGGGCACCTACAGCACGGCACAGCCCGGCCACAGGGAGGTGAAGCCAAGGAGGCATTGCACTGAAAGGCACATCATCAGAGCAAACCTGTACCACATCGTGCTCTCCCTCAAAGCACGGCCTATGTGCCCCACACAACGCCTGGGACACAAATAGCGGAGCGGGTTCCCACTGACCAGGTGCTTGTCCCCGTTATATGGTGCCACACAGGACTGAGGTTTCCTCACGAGCGAGACAGGGATCTACTGAATAGCCGTATTTTATGCCACATTATCAGTCTCCCTCAGTCCTTTTCTCCCTTAACCACCTGAATTTTTCACTGGTGATACTGTCTCTTTGCAGAGGCTAAGAGCTCTCCTGCCTCTCAATAAAATTTCTTCTCTCCTGCATGGATCACGTCTCCCTTACTCTCTCAGTACTCCATCTAAGTGGCATAACTAAGGTAAATTCAGGGCAGCTGTCATCTGCCTGTATCTAGTTTTGATGCAGGCTGCTCTTATTTCAGGCTTGAAGAAGAAGAGCTTGCGGGCATAAAAAAATTTTTTATTTTTTTTTTTTCTTCAGCTTATTGCTTCATCTAATAAAACATGCTCCCTCACCTGACAAACCTAATTTATACTCGTAGTTCGTCCCAGCTAAAACAATCATATTTACTAAGCTATCATAAATGACAGAGCACTCCATGGTTTTGCTTTGCTTTCGATATTAAAATAAACAAGCAAATACACCATCTTCAGGCATTTCCCTTCTTTGATGATGACCCTGTACAGTTCTGCCAATTGGTATCTGTCACATCGCAGTGAAACTGTGTGACCCATCCCTAATTGTGCAAAGTCACTAAATGGAAAGTGATGTCATAAAAGTTGTGGTGCAGCGCTGCTAATGAAGGGATTCAGCCTCTTGTGGCTGCAAAGCTCTACTTGCCCTGGGCTATATGCAGGCAGCCAGTACCACCAAAATTCACAACTGAAGAATAAATGTATATATATATATAAAATGCTAGGAGAGACTGCATGTCAGAAAAAAAAAAAAAAAAGGAATTACTTGAAGAGAAGCATAAATAAAATCTGATTTCCCATGGACTGGTGTTTCACTGTTCACTGCAAGCTCCAATTTAATTTTTTTCTTTTGGATGAGTCATTTATTGGGGAGTGTCTCCCATTTCTAATTTCTAATAAGATTCAAGTCCACACTGTACCTTTTTCATTGGTTTGGCACATACACAATCTCGCTCTCTCTCTTCCCTTTACTCTTCTATCTACACATCATCAAAACAGAAATTTAATTATCTTTTAGATGGCTATCACGGTGTTAAATTTCGTTTGAAAGGTCAGTGGAAACGGACACACAGACACAGAGCATATCTTACTGCCATAGGAAACCAAGCTTAAAAATGGAAGATTTACAAGGAAAATGAGCTGCACTTTGGCTCACAGCAACACATTCATTGGAAACATCAGAGATTTCTGAATATAAAAAATTAGCTGTACCTATTGGTCCTTGGGTGTTATAAATCCTCAGAGCTCCTCAGAAGTCATTGGTTTACATTCATTATTACCAGTAGCCCATTAAGTTGGTGTTTATAATTCATGTGTCCATTAAGGAGGTAAGGGAGTATCTCTAGACATACATCTGTGAACACAGGCATGCACGTGCACAAGCACCCGTACACTCAGGTGTCACAGAGCACTCACAGGGAGATGTCACAACAGCCCCTGTCCCAAAGGATGGCAATTTGCACCCAAGTCAAGGACAAACTTGTAGAGGCAAAGCTCCCCTGGGAAAGAAGGGGAGCATGGCCATTCACAAGATACTATATTCCCTCTCTTTCACAGGCTCATAAAAGCACCTTTCTGATGGACCACTTGAAAGTCACCTCCACACATCTGAAACTTGGCTGAGGATCTCATTCTTCCTTTATTACTGCGCTGCTCTATTAAAGCTCTCAGTGGAACCGATGAGTGAATGTCTCAGCCAATTTTACTTTTTGTATTAAAAAAGAAAATCACACAGTAGTCTATTGAAAATCATTTTAAAGAATTTTAATCATAGCAAATGTGTCTGAACAGTTCTCATAAAATTAGCGCATCCACATATACAAAGGACAAGACTCCAGAGATTGGTCTACAAAAATAGTATGTATTAAAAGAGGGGGAGAAGGGGCTGTGGAAGAGGGTGGTTACAGCGACATTTAAGATATCTTCTAGGACAGACAAAGCGAGCAAGGACTGCTTCCACAGATATTCAGATTTATTGACAGCACTTTAACTTCACCTTTATAAAGCCAATGTTTGGCAAGGTTTTGACACGGCAGCCCGGCAGCTCATATATCTGTAGGGGCTGGGTAACCCTTTGCAAGAAAAGGGGGAATTCTTCTAATGCTATGCTATGTGTGTTCTTGCCTCTGAAACGCATCAAGGACTTCAGTTCACAGCCACCAAACAGCGCCAGCCCGCTCACTTAGCTGGAATATAATTAACAAGGGGTGGGGAGGGAGCCTTCAGAGGGCAAAGGAACATGTAAAACAGAGCGTAAAACAAGGAGCAGAGATGGTGGCAGGGCTGTAGGAGAGCCGTGCAAGACCTGCGTGCCTGAGGCTAGAGTCAACCTTCCCGGCTTCTGGTGCAGCTGTTAAGGGGCGGTAGGGAAGAGGACATCGGCACCACCGATGGGAGCACGTCTGCCTTCTGTTCTGGAAACAAGAGCCAGACCTTTGTTCAGCTCTTGCTTTAACTAATGGACCAAGTGCACGAGTACGTGCACACGTCTTCCCGTCGGCACTGAGCTGGAGCTCTCGCTTCCAAGCTGCACTGAGGACGCTTCAGCTGACGTAACAACCGTGCAGCATTTCTTTGCTGTTTTGTTTTAACACCTGGCAGAGTTTATTTGCCTTCACCCAAAGGAAAAAAAATAAAAAAGACACCCCTACCCTCCTTCCTACCTCCCTTAGTAATGCAGAAACCTTTGCTAATAGGGCTAGCACAAAGACAGGCCCTGCGGGACGGGGTTTTTAGGCTGCTGTAGATCACAGCTCACTCGCAATGCCTTCGGAGTGATTTGGGCTGCTGCAGCTGAAGTCACCTGAACGGATATCAATCACAGGGAGCCTGAAATACCCTCTGGGAAGCTGACAGGCAGCTCCCCTGGGGAACATGTGCCTGCGTGCAGTCAGCCCTCCCCTCCCCACACCAGCCCACCGGTGCCAAACCATTGGGCCCAGCGCCTGGCCGCAGGGGCTGCCGCTGCTCCCTCTGCCTTTTCCAGCAGCCGTGGAACTCATCTGCTTGCTCCCAGAACTTACAGATATTTTTATTCTCAAAGGTCTTCTGCTTAGCAAGCTTTAGGCTCCAAAACGGGAAGCCTACTGGGATTCACTGGGAGCATAGCCGAAATTCAGGGGCGCCTCTGCTTTCTCCCAACAGTGTTTAAATAGATCCAGAACAGATGGTATAAACGTGGCCTGAATTAAGAACAGCTTTACTTTTACTTTTTTTGTTTTTCCTAGTGCCTGTTTTTGCTTTTTGTTTTTCCAAAACAATTATAAGCAAAGTGAGACTGGGGAGGGGAAGTGGAAGGACGAGAAACACTTTTTAGAGCCCACCACAAGAGCACCTGACCAGTGTGCTAAACCTCAGCGCAGCAGCAGATGCAGCACCCTGCAACAAGCAGCCCACCTTGAGACTACCTTCTGTACCTGAAGCTGAATAAAAGAAGGACAGGTTTTCCATTTCACGGGATGCAGAGTGGCCAGGAGACCTCGGTGTTTATTACAACTCAGAAAGCTGAAGGAATCTTACAGAAAGGGTCTCACATTCCCCTCAAACCTAATAATCACATCCAGAGCAAAGCAACCATGAGACCCCGGAGTCTAACCAGAGATGATGTGCTCAACTGTTTCAGCAAGGAGAACATTCCCTGCGTGTCCTTACAGAGCTGTTGTTCCAGCAGAGGTCTGTGGAAGGTCACGGTCATGTTCCAGCCGGTTCAATACCTGCCCCGGGGCACCCTCTCCCCTTGGGCCATGCAAGCAAACGTGGCCGAGGCTACAGACTGCACAGAAGCAATTTTATCCAAATTCTCATCTTCTTTAGCAAAAGTCAGGTCGCCGAACCCATCGAGGATTTAACAGTTTCTTAAGGAGAGGGATGATTTGCCTTCAAAATTGGTAAATATCTCCTCGTGAAAGGCTGCTTTTTGTAGATGTACAAAGCAAGGGCTGCCACTGCGTGTAGGACATGTGAGGATGATCCTCGCAGGCTGAGCCCACTAACTGCTCTAAATGAGGCTTGAGACCCGAGTTTGATCTTGGAGAACTGACAGTCGGAGCTAATTCCACATGTAGTGCTCTCTGTGCTCAAACCCCACAAAGTCCAGGCTTTGCACATTTCAGCAAGCATTTTAAATTTAATAGGCAGCACGTGACATTTCATTAAGATTTTGGTGCTATTGCAGTTTTCAGCTGTTAGGAGGTTTATGAGGTATTACAAAACAGAAGCACATACATACAATTTGAAACTTAGCAGACCTAATCCAAGCCATGAATATGGATTTTCTTCTTCCTTTTCTCCCTCCCCCACCAGAGTGGAATCAGAAAGTTAATGTCACTAATGCACTAGAACTGCAACAAAAAGGAGCTACTAAGGATTTATCTTATTTTTAAAATCAGGTTGTGTGAATAATTTCTAGTCTCCAATCTGTTTTGCCTCTTACTTTGCTATTGCTTTTTTTTTATTAAAAAAAAAAAAAGTAGGGCTATAGTATTTTGAAAGATATAACAATAAAAAATATTTATTTAGAGAAGGCTGGTGATAATGACAGCAGATGAAAGGGCTATTACAAATAAGACTGTGTAAAGCCCTGGAAATGTTCCTATTTGTGTGGAAACTTGTTATCATTTTCATCACAGAAAATGCCATAGAAATTTGCAGTCTCTCAGATAGACCGAGATGGGTTTCTCCTTGCAAATCTGCCAGGAAACAGGCTGGCGAAACAATAGGCAGGAGAAAAGCAAACGGGAGATGGCAGTCTCACAAGGAAGCAGTACAAAGTGCTTTTTAGGCTCCTTGTTATGAAGGACAAAAGAAAGAACCCATACCCAAAGATGTCAGGTATCAGCAATAACAAACACAGGCGCTATCTAGGGTATTAAAAAATATCCTCATTTATCCACTACTCCTCAACAACATTTCTCTCGATCCCTGGGGTTTGTCAGAGTTGCTGCATGCTTGTTCTGGCTGGATGGCTGCCGAAAGACATTCAGTGTTGCAATGCTTTGTTTATCACAAAAACTACACTCCTTGCTGGTAACATTTTACAACTGTTATCATGCTGTTCAATCCAGCTACAACTGTCCAAACCTTGTCTTCTCTAAACCAGATGAGGTCAGAAAGGAAAAGAACGAGCACTATATGTAACCACTGCGGTTAGCCAGTTTAGCAAATATAATCATTAAGCCGGGATTCAGTTGTATCAACCTGTAGGTTTATAGCAAATCCCTTAGCATTTCAACACAGAAGGAGAAAAGCGATTAGAATTCAATTTATTTCTCCCGAGTTTTTTAAATCATCATCACTCTGGGTTTTGGCGTGGGTTTGCACTGTCTGCTTTTTCTTTTTTTTTTTTTTCTCCCCCAGCATGAGTTAAGAATTCTCAGCTATGTGCGATCAGCAATTAAAAAAAGCAGTTATAGAAATACAGGTTTCTACACTCGAATGCTTGAAAACAACTGCCTTGGGGGATTAAAGAGCCTCTACTAGTCAGTATGCTTTCAAATATCAAAATAAAATCTTCCCCCAAAGCACAACTTATTACTTCACATGTTCTTTAAGAATCATGCAGATTAGCCAACTATCAAGAAACAAGCACCTAGGTGTAAAGTCCACCTCTCTTCAAGAAGATGTTTGAGTAAATCCATCCTCCTTAGATTTAATGCTTTAGTGCTTTCGCAGTTAACATATTTTCCTGAGTCACGTCCCAAATATTTCAATACATTTCTTAAGCAAATCTTTGCGAAACATCTGTGACCGTTCTTCCGAATAATTTAAGCACAAAATTATTCATTTGCAGTTCAATCAGCAAACTGGCCATGCCTAGAAACTGAGCTTCCTTTTATTCAGCCACATGCATCTACCACATGACAGGCTGCACTGAAAGCACTGTTAAGATACATCTCTGTTCTTAAATGCTACAAAGCAAGGTCACATACTCTACAGCATCAAGCCATCTTGCAGGGGAAGGGAGTTTTTTTTTCAGATGCTGATGCATGGTCAGATGTCTCCTAAGCAAACAAACCCCAGATCTAGGCAGTGCATGCAGGGACCTATGGGGCAATGCTTCCAAAACTGATCGGCACAGTAACAGCACACACACATCCTTTTGTAGTTCTCAAGACAGGCAAATAAATAACCTTAAGCACGGAGCTACTCACGCTTCTCAGTTCTTCTATTTACTACATCTTGAAAACTAAAGCAGAAAGCCACAGACCTCTAATCTGATCTTCCTGTTTTATATCTTGTAAATTGGATATTAGCAGTACAAAATACCCACTTCTTTTGTTTTCAGCTTCTCAGATCTAACAGATTCAATAAATCCTATCCTTAGCTGTTTGGCATTACCAACTTTTGTTCGTGAACTTCATTATTTGTCCTGGGAGAAGGCCATAAAAAAGTGCTTATTTTAAACAATGGGACACATCTTCATACACTGAGGACTCAGTACTTTGCCTTTTTTATCCCAACTTCTTTCTGTTGAACTCCTGTTTAGCCTCTATCTGAGTCCTGAGCTTCAGCAATGCTTCAGCACCCTACAATATTTCTGTCCATCCATCAAGCTTTTCAGTTAGGTGGAAAACTACACTATTGAAGTATGCAGCTTTTAATCTCAAAGATATTGAAGAAAAAAGCAAAATCTGGAGCTTCACAGCCAAGGTATTCTTGAGATACTATTTGACAGAAATGACACATGCAGTCCACTACAAACTGCACCCAATAGATGGTTTTGCACATACAAATCTGAAATTCTAGGCTACTGCCCAATTGCTTGTTCATTTCCAGGTGTCCTTCTTCTTCTGCAGCTTTTCTACACTCTTTAAAGCCTGTTCAGGCCAAGTCCATATGTCACATTCAAGCTTTCAGGAGTGTTTTATACAGCTGTTTCTAAAGACCTTCACTTGAGCTTACACAGGCCCCCAATATGCTAAAAACCCCAACATCTACGCCTCTTGGTTCTCTTCTGGGTGGACAACCCAGCCTGGAGGCACAGAGCAATGATGTGGGTCCTCACCTGAGCCCCAGACCAGGTGTCCCCTCTGGAGCAGTTAGCCCCACGCAACAGCACCAGGTGTGTTTGCAGAAGGCAGCTCAGAGGGAGCGGCAACTCACCACATGTGAAAACCAGGTAGCAATGCCTACACTTCATGCTACTGTGCCATCTCAGCACCATAAAGTACATGACCTTCCTGAGATACAACAGCCCGACACCCTTTTACTAATCCTCTTGGCCTCTCTACTACATGAGAGCACATTGCACACTTACTGTCCTCCCCTGAAAATGGTAACAATTCTCTTTGCTAATGCATATAGGGGCTCAATGCATGCCCACAAGTCCCCATCTCATCACCATGCTTAGGCGTATGATATAACTGAGGACACAGACTTGTGTAGATCTGAAGGGGACTGTGGGAGGGAACAAGGAAATATTTTCTTCTGTCTGTGGATCTTACCTAATCTCTCAAAATTGCCTCAAATGTGCAAGAACATGCTTTGCACAAAACAAAAATGTAGGAATTATTTAGAACTAAAATAAAAAGTTTACTGAAGCATAAGGAAATGCTTGAAAAAAATGCATTTATTAAGCATTAAATTTTGCTGAACTTAGAAGGTATTTTTTTTTCATTAGAGATGCTCGAGGCAACTTGAGAAACGTCTGTAAAATCGTTCTACTTGAAGATGAAGCAAGCAGCTTTGTTTGTTGACACGAGCATGCAAGAGGCAAAGTGACAAAGAGAAAGAACAGAACAGCCCCAGCTGTCAGGCCCACGGACAGTGTACAGCACCAGAAAGGTCACTAACATGCCGTAAACCCACTGCAGCATTTCCAGACAGTCTTGCCCTGCTGAAGCTCTTGCATGAAAACTTTTGCCTTCAGGGCCAGCAGATCCTTCAACAGCCTCCTGGACGATGCTGGGACTCATTTGCTCCCATGCAGCTCCTTCTTCCCTCCCTCCCTCGCCCTCATCCACCCATAGAAAAAGTCTGGGAAAAGACATTTCAAGCCTCGCTTTATGTGCAATTAGGATAAGGAAATGTTTCGATGCCAAAATTTACTTGAGATGTGTTCACTGCACCTGTGAATGTCTCCTGCAGTACTCACAGAAGCATCTCCCGTGCTAGCAGCCCTCGTTCCCGGGGGCATGTTTGGCTGTGCATGGCGGGCACGGCCCCTTCCTATGCCCAGGAGGAGGCAACGTCCTCCACTTGGCATTCCTGTGAGAAGAGGCCGGGAGCAGAGAGGCTTGAACCAGTTTATGCAGTAGATCGGTGCCAGGAGCTTTCGATGCCTGGACACTGGCAGTAGAGCTCAAATCATGTATGAATTGTTTCGTTTTAGCCCTGTTTTGAATGTAACAAAGCCAGTACAAAGTCAGCCATCTCCGTTCCAGAAAAGCATTTGCCATATTACAAAGGTTGGCTGCCCAGGGCTCCAGCAGCACTAACAGGACTGCGAAGGGGGAGCCAGCCTGCCAGTCTGTACAACACATGCTTAAAATAAAAGCCAATAACCTCTCACTTCCATAAACAAACGGTTTACTTAAAACTTGTAAATCATCTGATTAAAACACACACAAAATCTGCTGTGTGGCTCAGTAGTCTTCAGCTATAATTTCGTACTCCAAGGTAATGAAATGTGAAAATCCTTTCACCACTTGCCACATCCCACACACTTAACACTTCGCCTTGAAACACTAAGAATCAAATTTCCGCCAACCCCTCGTAAAATACGGAGCAATTCTGCCAAATTCCCATCCATGCTCTTCATTTGATGTCAAAGCAACAGAGGTACCATAATGCACTTGATATCATTCTTTTCCTGCTAATGTTTTATTCAGGCTGAGCTTCATTAATAAAGATGAAAGTTTGGACTCACGGTTGCTCCATGTTTACAAAACATCCAGGCTCCTTTACATCTTGCTTAAGCGTGAAGAATCACTGAACACAATTTCCTAAAACCAAAAAATCCCGCATAACAAAATTGCATATCTGAATTTTTGAAATTCACTGAATCAAATTTCACAGAGTGAACCCTAAAGTCTGTTTGCCAGGAAAGCACAAGCCCAAAATGGAAGTTGGGACCTCCCAGGATAATAAAGAAGCTGGACCCCAGTACACACATCCTTCGCATTAAACAAGCAAATAAATACACATCATTCACATGGAGTAATTTGTTCTAAAAATGCAGGTGCATTTGTACTTCCCACAACCACTTTTTAAGCCTTGGCTGCTCAAACAGCACTGGAGTCACATAAGTCTTTTTATTATTATTTTTTTTTATTTTTTTGTTGGAACTGAGCAGTGACTGACTTCTTACTGGACACCAGGGAACAAAAAGTAGCCCAGAACCTGGGCTTTAGACAGGTCCAAATGTCTCCACGGAGAAAACCTACAAAGAAATGTGTGTTTAAAAGAAAAAAAAAATAGATGTGTATATAGCATCACTTTTCAATGCCAGGTACTGGACCATGGAATGGGATAGACTGCACTGCATTTTTGAAGTAGTATGACTATCGACATACTTGAGAAACATTTTAACACTGTACATTACAACAAACTATTCAGTTCACTTGTATACAAGTCAGCAAATGCGCCAGGTGATCCAACATGATATGGCAGTTGCAAATTTATAATGATAGTCACAGTCTAAAGCCAGAACAAAAAACATCTCCAGAATTTCTTTAAAAAAAGGAATTAACGTACACACCGCACACGCACGCAGACAAAAATCTTGAGGTTTTACTTATTGCTCTTACACAAGGCTGTGAGCAGGCAAATGTCTGGATCAGAAATTAGGTCAAACATGCATTTCAGCAGGCACAAAAAGTACAGGAAATTCGTATTAACAAAACAACGTACTGCATCACGTAATACAGGATGGTATTCTGCTAATATAATACTTACTCCATTAATACCGGATAAACCCCACGTCTGCCTGTTGCATAATGTGTTATGCAGCGTGGTATTTTAACCTAATTTCTGATTGTTCCTTCATACCGCGCTCCCCACGTAGGGATGAAGAGAGGCAGTTTTCAAGACAACCGTTCTCTGCAACGCCAGAGAAACCTCGGCATCAAGAGCTCCAGTTGGGCAGGTATGGCCAGCACGAGGCCAGCCTTAACACTGTCACCTCCCAGGCCTGCTCTTTGACTGCCTCATGTTTTTGTGCAGCCATCAACAACTCAAACAAATGCAGAAGTTGGTGCAAAATGCTTCCGCGCTGTTCTCGGAGCATCTTCCAGCTATGCTATACACTCCTGGTATAAGCATCGCTTGCTACAGGGAATAAGGCAGTAGAGGGTCAAGTCCTGTGTCTGGTCACTTCCTTAAGAGTCTATAAAGGCAAGATTTTTTGGTGAACTGGCTTTCCTTTACGTACCAAGCAGCATAGCGTGGATGTCAGTAGAAATCTGGCTACCTACTGGTGACAGGACTAACACGTTTACAAGACACATTTTGGAATTCCTGTTGTTCCCTACTGCAACCAAATAAGATGTGCTGCTGAGAGGTGTCAATGTATTACAATACTATAAGTCAGGTTCAAGGCATACGGCACTTGGACCTACATGAAAAAGGCATTGAATGTGTTATCTGAGGATTATGGTTTTTTTCTGTGCTATGAATACATATGACAGTAGATAAAATTCAGCACAATCGTTCCTCTCCACACATGACCCTACATACACCATAACAATTAAGCACCATATGTTTATGCTATTCTGCAGTTAACAGAAATCGAGGAAGAAAAGGGTGGGTTGTGAACCAAGAGGGGAAGAAATCCAGCACTAAGTCAGAGGTATGCTGACGGAAGTTCTAGTTGAGAATGTTTATTGTGAACCAGATACTGGATTTTGTGACAACATCAGAAAGCCAACACCATCTACAAGGCCAACTTGGGCACCGTATAGACAAAATTGTGTTCTCCAGTGTTACAATACAGCATTGAGCAATTTCTAATTAATTACTAGAAAGAGCACTAGGTGGAGGACAAGAGTTCACTCTACAGGGCGGTTATGCTTAGGCAATTGCTCACACTTTGTACTTGCAAAAAGAACCAGTGCAAATCAATAGCTTTTTCTGCCTTATTAAAGGTCTTTCTGCTATGTGCCCCTTGATCTGATCCTTAAACCTCAAACAAATTTCAGCTTTCAGACTTGCCAAATACCCAAATTCACAGACTTCTACTTAACTTACAAACAGTATTACTAAAGCTAGTGGGACTGCTTTATGGAGGAAGGTGCTGCTGAAATGCAGGTTCAGGAATTTGGCTCTTTCTGAGCAGAGAACTGCAAATGACTGGGGTTTTAGGACATTCATAGGTGGAGGGGGATATTACCTGTGCTTTTTCTTTTTGTTTTGTTTCTTCCCAAGTCTGTCCTAATGAACACCAACATTTATATGAAATGTGGGGAAAGGTCCATCACGCTCACCCAGACATTTTGGCACTAGGACATCCACAGTGATTTAGGAGGTGCAGTGCAACCCAGAAGAGGGTTGGGTTATCCTGTATTCTTCTCCCAGCTCTGTCACTGGCTCTTATTAAATAATTGCACAAAAGGGTCCTCAGTCTGTTGACTGTGATGCTGAGGCTTCCTTAGAGCAACCCCTCTTTTACAGCACCCATGGGTGCACAAGCTTTATCTCCTAGGAGAGAGGGAGACAAAATAGGTCTAAATTCTTCTAAAAAATTAAGAGAACCCAACCTCTGGAAAAAGAAAAGGAAGGACAATTTGCTATCATGCCCTTGCAGGAAGGAGTCCTAGGACTTCTCATGACCCATTTCTTCACTAATGGCTATGAAGGCCAGGTCTGCAGGAAGCCCTGTTGCCAGATCAGAGGTAAAACAGCATGTCCAACATTCACCGTTCAAAGCCATCCTTCACGTGAAGCTGGTTAGGCAGAAATGTTTTGGCTGCATTGTCAGGTATTCCTCCTAGCTCACTTTGCTGTCCTGCTCGGAAGCTCCTTCACACAGAAGATTCTTGAAGCGCCACTTCTCTACAGCCGAAAGCAATGGGGGAAAAGCAAAGAGAAAGAGAAAGGCAAAAAACACACACCACAGAACCAAACAACTGCTTGTAAAATGTTTCCTTTTAAAAACTATTATACAACTTCCTAACTTAGTTTAATTAATGTGCAGTTTAAAACATATAAAATGCCTTGCCAGCTAAATGATTTCTCAGTTCTACAAGTCTCCCCCTTCCCTCCCTCAATTAAAAAATAACACATGTGGGTTGGTATCAAACACCTTTCACTGAGTCACACGCCAGTTCTCCTTTAATTCTACATGGAGCAGTTTTGATTTTGATCTACTGTGGTTAGAGAAGAGCTCTTACCGCATACTTTACAGTATAACCAGCTATGTAGATGTCTTTAATCTCGTAACACGATAAAAATCACCGTAAATTACAGTCCCTTTGATAAATGATTATGGTGACGCATGCAGTCCTCCTCAGTGCTGTTACCATCAGACAGGGGACATGGTTTTCTCCGCAGGCCGCCAAGGGCTGGGGCCAGGCCGGCGCACCGCCATCTCGGAGCAAAGCGTCCTGCAGCCATCGGCCAAAGTTGCAGTGAATTGTCTTGCTCGATCCCACCACCACCACCACCCTAACCCCTGGGTGGGCACCCCCGGGGCATCCTCCACAACGCCTCAGCCGCACGAGATCACCGTGAAGCGCTTGGAAATGCATGACATGTTGTGGAGGACGATGCCCAGGAGAAAGACCAAGACGCAGGCCACCAGGATCACAGTGCAAACCCCCGACCAGGTGGAGCTCTTCACTACGCCTCTGCGGTCGGGTTCCTCCGTGCCCACCTCAGCGGGGAGGCCGCCCTGCAGCGGCTGCTGCTCCGCCGGGATCGTCACCACCGCCAGGGACTTCTGCTGGCTGCCGGGCAGGAGGCGGCAGCCGATGTCTCCCGGCAGCAGGGCCCTCTCCTTGGAGAGAGGAAGGGGCAGCATGTAGCACCCGTTGCTGGGGAGTTTGATGAAGACAGGGGTGTGCTCGGAGGCATGGGGGATGGCGATGACGGCGATCACCTCAGGGTCATCAGGCAGCTGTGACACGGAGTAGCCCGGTGGCAGCTTGGTGATGCCGCGGCACCAGGGACACCGCAGGTCCTTCTGGCTGGTCCTCATCTGCTGCAGGCACACCGAGCAGCACGTGTGCTTGCAGTCCAGCAGCTTGGGCCGCCGGCGCGGGCTGTAGTAGTTGAAGCAAATCTGGCACTCCAGCAGGGAGTCCTGGGACAGTGTCTCCATGGTGGCCGGCACGACGCGGGGAGGCACCGCCGGCCTGGCAGGGAGGTTTGGCCACGGCACCCCGCAGCCACCTTCCACTACTTCTCCTCAGGAAGGCTGGGAAGAGCGCAGGGAAACCTCTGGTCCTGATCTTTCAGCACCTGAGGCAAACAGAGAAACGTGAATCAGTGGATTAATTACAGGAGCAAGAGGAAACGGAGCCAGAGGCTAAGGGTGAGTAAAAACTAGAACTGACTTTGTAAGATAGCAGGAGAAACCAATTTGCAATCCCAAACAACCAAATGTGAGTTTGTCAGCTTCACCAAAACCCCTCATGTCTAACTTTCCAGTCAGCCATCAGCAGATCTCCCTTTCTGCGCAGTCATAAAATCACTACCAACGTTCCAGACTTCCACTCATATTTATACCCATGAAAGGTCCATGAAGCAGGTCCTTCGGCATCCGCCTCTTGTACTTTCAGAACTTTGCAGCCCTTTCTGCACCGTAACAATTGCTCTCATTTAATCCTTTAAACCCCTGAGGATTTTTAGCTATTTGGCTCAACCAGTAGTTCTGTGAGCAAGGTGGAGGAAAAAAAATGTTTAAAGGGATGCATTTCCACAAGCTCCCGACGTTATGACTGTAAAATACATGCCTGAATGAGCAACCGCCTATTTACAACGAAACACCCACATCTGTGCACAACAGAAAGAAATGGCAAGTTTTTCAGTTAAATTAACTGTTTGCCCAGTTACACAAACAGCTTCTGAACACGGCCATCTGACGCAAACCTTGTCACTGAGGAAGACATTGCTCAAGGTGAGAGGCTCTGCTTAGACCCAGGACTGCAGCGTGCCATGGAGAACCATCTGTTAATGCACGGCATTGAAGGCAAACTGTTCCTGACCTTGTTCCGCACTAGTCATTAAAAAGGGATTCCTTGCGTTTCCCCACTTATTTCTTATCACTATGCAAAAAGAGGCAGCTGTATTTACTTCCACAGCAAGTTGTTTAGCCCTGTTTGATCTCAGTCACTCCAACGCATGATAAATATGAAGGGGCGACATTTTTACAACTTTTTGCTTTTTGCCTTCCTTGCTGTATTTGAAGAAGTATCAGTTCAAATTTGCATATAGATAATAAAAGAAAGGAAGCCCACAATATTTGCATGGTGATCTTTGATCATCTCTTATTGCAATGTTATACCTAAAACAGAGTTAACACTAGAGGACCAGAGCTGTTGGAGGACTTTTTCCTTTCCATAGAGTTATTTCTTGCTCTTCCCTCTAGGTCATAGCAACTAGGTTGCAACATGCTAATCAATAGGTGACATCAGTCGAACAGAAATACCACGGTTCAAGAAGAAAAAGCAGGTATAAATGTGGGGTTTGCAATATAAGACAGGCCTCTGGACCACACCGTCCTATATTGTACCAATATTTGAACTGGGAAAAACAAAATACATGCCATCCTTTCAGACGCTAACAACTTGGCTGGCAGCACCGGCCCTGTTGCCGATTTTGTAACAGCAGCAGATTTTGGCTCACAAGAAGCTTCAGCAAATACACAGTGACAATCCTGACTCAGGAGGGAGTGGGGGCTGAGGTTATGAAAGCGGGAGCTTGTGAACACGTGAAAAAAGGCATGTTCCAGCCATGGGAACGTCACTTCTGGGATGCTTTGCCCAAGACCAGTGCTGGGGGAGGCCCCGACCAGTGTAAAACCCGCACAGTGGCTGGGGCAAGGTGCCCAGGCAGCAGCAGCACATTGCACAAGGCATTAAGAGAGACTCTGCGTGCAGCTGGGGCCTAGCACCACCACAGAGGGGGCTTTGCATTCATAAGGCCACACCAAAAGAGAGCAGCAGAAAGTGAGGGAAGGTTTTATTTTCTTCATCCTCTTTTGCATTATCATCTTCACATTTTTATGGTACAGGCAGGCACAAGGAAGACTGGCAGAAAGAGCTGTCAAAAGACTGGCATGCAACTGCGGCAGAAACATGAGAACACCATCCACAAAGCTAGGCCACTCCCTGCTGAAAAACATTAAGAGGCAAAGGCCAGATTAGAAATGAGTTAAGGGAACTCAGGAAGGGATCGCTCAAGTCATCATACCCGGCTTTCAGTGATCAACCACACATGATCCAGCAGTTTTATATTTTGCACAGAAGTGTCCATACAAAGTCTTCATAGTCATCCCTGTGACAAATGAGCTCAGACAATAAAAGATGCAATTCTGATCTCCTGGAGATATAGTCCTAGGTATCTGCAAATCTGTTAGAAAACAGGTATAATATTGCAGTATTACTATGAGAAGTAGCCCTACTGCCTGGAAATTCAGAAGGTAAAGCTTTAATTTAGAAACAGAGTGAACGTAGTTCTCCTGTAGGTGTAAATCAGTATCTCTGTACAGATCTGCACTCCAGATCTCGGAGTCAAGGAACTGAGTGTCTAAGTTCTCTGACCTGATTTAGCTGTCACCTATAACCACCTCTTTCCAGTTAAAGTGCTAAAGTCAAACAAGTTTCCATTGATTTTAAAGTGACTGGGATCAAGCTCATTTTTCTGACCTCACAACCCCAGGAGCTACATATTCATATGCTATCAAGCCTCCATCCCCATCCCAGTGACATCCTTACAGCAGAAGACCAGTGCTAAGAAAGAGGTGAGATATTCAGAACTAAAGAATGAAACAGAAGTCACCTCCAAGCAAAGAAAATCAAGGAAAAAGAAAAAAATCCATTCTAGCAAGAAGACCTTGGCGGGTTTGAATGCTAAGAAATGGCGTGAAGCATTCCTCCAACAGGTCAAACTTACAAAACATTAGTGCAATCTAAGAAAAAGGGAAAAAAAAAGTGGAAACAAATTAAGAGGTCATGATGGGACTTGGGACCTGCATGATATATACTGTTCAGCATGTACAGGTGTGTTTGTTGAAGCCACAAAGCTAGTGAAAGCCCCTTTTTGACCTGGTGTTGAATAAAGGAAACAGTCGCTTCCACTGTGTCTTAAAGTTACATGATTTTCCTTGAAAAAAAAAAAAAAAACCCACAAAACTATAAACATTATTTTGATTACAAGGTTGCATTGTACCTATGCCAAATTATGACATTTCTTACTTTTCCTGTAAGTCTCAAATAATAACCAGAGATATATTTTGGCAGATCAGTGTTAACATCCCGTAAGCGGAGAGGCTCCAATGATTCCTTCAGAATGTATCTAAGGACAAGTTAAAGAGTAGCCACATCCGTCTAACCCCTTGGCCTTTGCTGACACTAATGAGCTTACCTTGTCCAAAGGTTTGCTATCTAGTTTCATGGGAGCAAGGCAACTTTGCTCCCAACCATACTGAAAGCCCCACAACACTCCTGCACTATGCCACAGCTTGGTTTGGGGAGATAGAAGACGGTCAAGCCACCATCTACAGTCAGAATTAAACTGCACAGTGCCCATTTGTTTCATTTTGCTACCTATGGTTAGGAAGGAAAAA
Source organism: Anser cygnoides (assembly GCF_040182565.1). Taxonomy (NCBI): domain Eukaryota; kingdom Metazoa; phylum Chordata; class Aves; order Anseriformes; family Anatidae; genus Anser; species Anser cygnoides. The sequence goes on from NC_089874.1 coordinate 82,240,741, forward strand.
GCCATGGGAGCTCTGAGTACGTTTCTATCACTTCATTTTAATAACGAAGTGAAGAGTTAACGCTGCAGCAGACCTTCTGGTGGACAGAGGACTGAAATGTCTCATCGACTTGTTAATCTCACTGAATTGTTGATCAACACCCCTCACACTAACTGAGGGCACTGAGCTAACCCAGGTGAACACCTCGCCCAAAGTTGACTCAAACTGCACTCTTCTTCATGCTTCGAGCGCAACGACCAAGAGGCAGCCAGGCTGCAGACGAAGGAAGGCGCTGCTGACTTCAGTGTCAGACAAAAACCTCGTTTTGTCATTGTTTGCGCTTGTCACCCAGTGACGGACACGGGGGGCTACTGACAGGAAAAGAGAGGAAAAAAAAAAAAAACAGAAAAGACTGTCAGGGATCTCTGTAGGTCTGGTAAGAGAGCATACGTGTGTGTGGATATGGGCATGTGGGGGGGGGGGGGGAAGGCTGGGGAACGTGACGGTGAAACCACACACACAGAGGTGACTGCAGCTGCGATTAATAACTCTGCCTAGCCTGAACCTGACAGCAACTGACAGCTTTTCAGGGCTGAGATCTAACCAGTAATACGAATAAAAACTAATAGGGTATGAAAATCCATGAGTTCCAAAATGCAAGTGTCAGACAGGTGCAGCAGCAGAGGAAGTGAGAAGAGACAGAGCTGCAAAGAAGCATCAGGAAACCTCTCTGCCTCTCCGTTTCACACTTGCTGTGGCTCTGCCCCACATCCACAGGACTGCTGATGGTCGGCGAGATGAGATTCACACACGGGAGAGGAGACGGAGGGACGAACCTGCAAAGCTGATGAGATCCACTGGAGGAGATCAAGGTACAGCTGGATGGCTCAGAGCATGACAGAAGGCCCTCCTCTGAAGAGTTCATAAGATCTGAGAAAATACCACGTAACTCAAGAACAACAAAGACAGTAAGCTCCGGAGAATACAACTTCTTTCAGCTGCTCGGCAGTCATGCCATCTGTTCTGTCAACACCTTGTCAGAGGCTGTGGCAGGCCCCAAGCTCTCTTTCTTCAGGTGAGCAGGAGGCCCGCCATGCCAAAGCACTGGCTTACTGCTCCCCAAGAAGGTGAAGGGGGAAAGGGTATTTGTTGCAACTCACGGCTTCCCAACACAACGCAGGGAAGTGTTGCATGAGGTGAATAGAAGGCACTGCAGATAGTATAACACAGCTAGATGCAGTGCGAGGAAGAAGAAAGAAAAGGGGTCAGATTAAAATCAGATTTGATGTAGAGAAAATTCTGCACAAACACTAACTATAAAGTGGTCAGAAAAGGCAGTTATTTTTGGAACCCTGTGCACAGACAGACATTAAACGTCCACGATGAGAGCTGAACAAGTCCAACAACAAACCAAAGACAAATCATTGCCTATTAAGATGGTATTTCTTCTCCGTAAGGACAGCCCCAGTGACTAAGCAATGGAAGCCACAGCCTTGAAGGGGTGCTGCCTCCACTGGAGAATGAAGAACTATCTCCACACATACATCCTAACTTATTAGGGCCCAAAATTATATCAACGTGAACGCCACAAAAATATATTTTAATGATGCCTGTGGAATTTAATACAATTCTCAGAAGATTAAATATCATATCCCATTTTTACAGACTGGCTCCAGGGCATTCACTGGAAGCCTCAAAATCTCTGCACAGACATATGCACGTATTTAGGCATGCTGTACCTACTGCATGGCAAGGTTAATAACAGACTTTTAGCAAGGCAGTGCACTGACGACACTTCACCTTTCTCAAGGAAGGTTCATTACGCAAACTCCCCAAACACATTAAGCATTCTCTGACGGTATTACCGAGTATGTATGACTTACGACGAAGAAAGATCCATTCGTTTTGGGTGCCCTTAGGCTGGAAAGGAGATGGGGGGAGTGGCGCGGAGTGGGCACTCATCTCTATAGGGAAACTAATTGCAAGAATCATCTGCCCAAAAATATGGAAGGAAATGGCTGCTGCAGTCACTTCAAACTGATAGTGGATAGGAAGAAACATATCTAATATTTGGGAGCATTTCTGCTACAAAATTCACCATCCATTAATGTTTTCAACAGATTTGTTTGTACTAAATGTACCGGGGCTGTTGCAAACATGCAGGACGTACTACCTGATTTCCCCTGAATATCCTTCACTAAATGATCCTATTTATTTTTAGGCTGTTCTTTAGCACTAATTACCATAGTAACTGAAAACAGTACAAAGATTAATTAATTTATTCAGCACAACACCCTTGTTAAGAGAGAAGTGTTATCATTATTATATCCTTTCATCATCTAAGAAAAGAAGTGCTGAGAGATGAAGCAGTTGGTTCAAGGTCATGCAAGCACCACCCAGGTTGCCTCAAAGCTCCTGGAAAACTTCGTGGCAGCTCCACTTCTCACCTCTTGAGCCACTGGACAGGGGTGAAAGATTCTTTTTTTTCCCAAACAGAGAATCAATAAGGCTCAGTAAACCACGCATTTCTCCCAGTCTCTCCAAGGTGGCAGTATCTCTGTGGTCTGCCCAAGGTTTTCAGTGGCTTTCACCGAACATACCAGCTTTTCCATGGACCATGAAACCACGAAAGCCTGTGATCCAGAAGTTTTAAAGCATCTCCACAGACACAGCTTATCCATCACGAAAACTGCAACTGAGAGACTGTCTGCATTTTGAGGAACATGAAGCTAACAATAAGACAAAGTGAACCCATTCTTCTCTCCAGAATTACTTATTTTCTGGGCACCTTCCCCTGAGACAGACAGCCTACAGCCACTATTCTTTCTATTTGGTTATTCACAATTGCACAGAAATATTTCAGAGCAAAAACGCATTTTAATTTGGCCAAATCCTTAGCGAGTGCAAGCTGACATTGCTCCTTCAGCTTTAGCCCAGCCCTTGCCAAGAAATCCAGCCCTTGGCAAGATGAGAACCAAGCATACATACTCCCAGATGTGTAAAGCCACAGAAAATAAAGCTGGGTGAAACTGTGAAATATGAGCCTACAACATCCTACGAACCTGTGCCAGAGGATCCGTGCTGATAGGGAATCTGCTGTGGGTGATCTCAATGGCACAGATCAATCAGGACAACAGCTGGCCAGCCTCCTGCCTCTCTGGCAGCCATGCAATCAGACGTGGAGCACGAGAAGGGAGCCTGAGTGCAAGGTATTAACCCACCACCTTTACCTCAGAAATCATCACCAGCCAGCCGTAACAACAGAAGACGGAGAAACAAAGGTCCCCCACAGGAATGTAAGTAATTACACGCAGAAGTTTACATTTTTGGAGAAGAATGGATCCGGTGAAAACACCAGCCTTCAGTGTTTATAGAAAACAGAGAGAGACTCACTTGGCTGCACGTTGTTCCATCTCACCTCACCAGCTCTGCTGCTCCCTCCTTTTATCTGCAAACTTTGACACGTCCACACTCCCCAGCTCCAAAGACCTTATTTTGGTCAAATGTGATCAGGATAAACTGCACTTTGTTCCAACAGCAAACACTACTAATCACCTGTAATGTGCCTGGTCAGCAAACGACGGGCACAGATTCTTACTGCTGAGTCAAAACAGAACAACCATGCTCACCAGCAAGTTTCAAGCGAGGTGTTTTCCTGTGGGAAATGCTATTTCAAATAAAAATATTCCAGAGAAACATGCCCATTTCAGGCACATTTCTTCTGCCCATCCAGCCCCTCAACAGCCCTCCACGCGGTTGGATGTGGAGCCCAAGCTGTGGAGCCTGACCTGGTCCTCACCAGCCCAGGGCTTCCAGGTTTGTGGCTTTTTGACAGGGTGACTTGTCAAGCTGCCCCAGAGCTACAGGTCCCTAAATCTCACAGGCTCCTGGGCTTCCCCCAGCCTGGGGGAGTGCAGGAGACCCCATGTGCAGTGCTGCCCAGGCCAGGAGGAGTGTGATGGTGCTCCTCACCATTTCTGCTGTCCATAAGTCTTGGCAGTTCTTGTCCTGAATGAGGGGTGCACTGACAGGGATGCCTGGAAATGTTCAGGGCCAGGTTGGATGGGGCTTTGACCAACCTGGTCTGGTGGGAGGTGTCCCTCCCCATGGGGTTGGAAACAGGTGATCTTTCAGGTTCCTTCCAACACAAACCACTCTGTGATTCTCTGACAGGATGAGAGACCTGACTGTGGTTATTAGGCATCCCAAATCTGGGAACTGCCCCGCACAGGATTCTAAAAGGTTCCCTCTCAATTTGGAAATAAACAAAATCTCCAGGGTTCAAAACATCCCAAGAGACTGTGCTCATTTTTATAGCCTTTCTCACTGCAAATCTCACACGGCCATTAGCACTTCTTCAGATCTGTTGGCTGCTCTTAATTATGCCTGACACACTTGTAAACCCTAGGGTGATAGGAATTAACAGCCAGGTTTCTCCACTACCAAGTGACGAAACTGTTTGCCATTCAAGCTGGCACCAAGAGGAATGGGGGTGAGGGGCCATAAGAAGAGCTATCTACCCCTCACTCCCTTAATAAAAGCAACACCAGTAGTAACTGATGGCCAGGACATAAGGAGCAGATGGTTGGCAAAGACAGATTTAGAAGTAGCCTCCCTAACTTAAAGCGAGGTCACAAATTAAGCCACTAAGGCCAAAATACCACATCTTCATAGCTTTGCCCAAGCAAAGAGTAAGGCTATGGTCATTAAGCTCACTCTCAGTAAAAGCTTTTATTTGCAATGCAGCATCTTCTTTCTAAAAGAGATTTTCATTTATGGCTACATGACAGGATTCTGTGTTATTCAAAATGCTGAGAGAGACCATGAAGTGACAAATTTTGCTCTCCCATTACAGCTTTATGCTTCATCTGCCATTGACTGAATTTGCCTGATACCTGAAGAGAAACCTAATTAAAATATTCTTCCCTTCCTCCCCCAAGAATTTGCTATTAGACTTACAAAATGCCACCATCCCCAAATATATAGTTTTAAATAAATCTCAAATGCACATGCCTCTCACTGATATAGGTCAGTGGGTGCTTGACTGGGAATCAGCTTGAAGTAGCGCACTAAGATACCCAACTATTATTACAGGAGCAAACACTGCAGCTCTCTGAGGTCACTGAGCAGTTTTTGATAAGCCAGGTCAAAATATGCCTGCATACTGGCCCAAAGAAAGAAAGGAATCAATACTCACATTTCACGTATTGCCTATATAATGCAAAAACTGAAAACTCCATTTCACGCTTACCTCAGGAAACAGAAGTCCTTCAAATGAGAGGTTTAATTGTTGCAACTCCGTTCTGTGTTCCTGTCTCACACACGGGACTCCGTACCCACAAAGCACGGCTTCCTGAGGAAGCGATGCTGAGACCCACACCACTCAACAGCCACGTTCACACTGCTGCTCCCAAGGGCTGGGCTGGATTTTGTTTTGTTTGGGTGTGGGAAGGGGATGTTTCTTTTTTTTTGCTTCAGCATGTAAAAGAAAAAAGCAAGAGACCAAGGGGAATCAAAATAACACATCTTTTTACATTGAAACGGATGGGATTAAGAAATTGGAAAACATTTTATTAGAAGCCTCGTAATAATAAGGAAGGAAAATCTTTTCTTTCATAGACCATAAAGAAGTAGAGTAAGGTTTGAGGGAGGTTACGCTGGGGGGGGGAGCTTTTTAATCTTTTTACCTTTCTCCTGAAATTTACTATATGGGCAGCACAGGGGAGTAAAGTCCCCCGTTTATCAAGAGAAAAGGTGTAACAGATGTCATAACACAGAAGAATGACTTCCAAGAGCTTATCTTCACAAGAGTGGCCGATAGCCAGCTAGCATGGCCCCTCAAGGTCAGCCGCTAACGATGTCATTTCCTAACGCAGACAAATTGTGATCTTCATGCATTTGCAGCCTCTGATAAGCTCTACAGCTACTCCAGGTCACGGCACTGGTCATTCTGGTTTGCAGACTACACCAAAAGGAACTGGAACCAGTCCAAAAGCTCCTTTCTTATTGGAAGCTAATCATTCACCCTGTAACACTCCTGGCAGCTAGTAATATTAATACCGCGCTCGCTTCCTGAGTTTTGGGAACGGTCCAACTCTCACTGCAAATATGGATCACAAGCAGAGGTAAACCGAGCCTGAGCAGCATACATACTGATGACTTCCTAAGCGATCAGGTATCCTGATTTATATCACTGTCTTTACACCAGTCAAATCATCCCCAAAAGATTTAGCAGGCTATACTGAATAAGTAACTTGTTCCAATACTTTTCCAAAGCACATGTTCCTACGCATGACTACAACGCTTTGCAAGGTCCGGTGCAGCCACGTAATGAAGCGCCTGGCCTGACATTAGCCGCTGAAGTTAATGGGATGATACATGCTCCTGAGGTCAGTTGCACATTTACATATTTAACACACTATCCATCAGTACAACTAATACAGAGAACCAGTGTCAGCGGCCGCAGGCAGATCAGTAAATCTCTAAGTGCAGATGCTTTCACCCACCTTGTGTCACCCTGAAAATGGGTGACCTGGGCAAACACGACACAACCTTCCCAAAACTGCCACAACTAACCAGACTGGTGGTACGTAAAGACTTGAAGCCCTGGTACAACCAGGGAAAAACTGAGTCTAGCAGTGAGGCAACAGGCCGATGCCAGGAAACACTCACAGCCCTCTCCTTCATGCCCGCAGACATGGGCAGGCCCACGGGAGCAACAAGAAGACTCCCATGGGTGGTCTTCTAGGATGAAGCCTAGAACAAGGTGAGGGGATTTGCGTTGAGTCTCGCTTTCCCCCACAGGAACCAGCACATTTTGCAAGACAAGACACCTCACAGCTAAGCAATACGGTGTTTCCAGAGGCCCATGACCACAGCTCAGGTAGCAACTGGGCCCACACTGCCATGTCTCAACCCTCTCTGGAGGGCTGAGATAAATTACAGCTCCTCGGAGACGGAGCGCGAAGATGCAGAGCTGCCAGCCTCTCTGCTCTGACAGCCATGTCATGGTGGGGACCAGCAATCGGCCTCTCAAACGCTCTGGCATGGGAAGATAAACTATTCTTGCCCATGTTACTTGAAACCTACAGATGCTCTCCTTCACAGAGATAGTAGGTATTCAACTCCAGAGCCACTCACCGGCTGTAGCTGCAAGGAGTTTATCAGACCTGCCAAGCCCTGTCAGGTTGTATTTCATCCCTTACAGTAAGTTTCAAAGTTCAGGCCAGACATCACCCATCGTACTTCTGCCAGTCAAAGCCTGGCTGCTCTGGAAACATCCTGGTGTGGAAAACCCTCCGCTTGGCAGCACTGATCCAACAGCATACACCATTTACTGCATGAGGGAGTGCAGATGCTAGGAAAGGACGGTGTTATGCTACATTTGAGCAAAAAAACATCAAAATGAAGCAAACTGCTTAATTTTGGGCCTAGCCCTGCAGTCCTTGCAACGTAACAGCAGAACAGACTTTGAAAAGATAACAAGCATAATATTGCTAATGCTCAAGATTTCATCATAATCCTGATAGTATACGGCTATGGTAAATCCCCTAGGCTCACATGGTTATCTACAAACAGCTCAGTATTCATTAAAAAGGTTTCTGGCCCCCTTTTTCTGAAGAAAAGCTTGAAAACATCGACTTTGGAAGCCCCAAATCCTGGTTAGGTAGGCCCCTGAACTTTAGTCTCTAACTTGCAAACCAGTCTCATGATCTCAGGGAACTCTGAACCTGAATTAGAGCTAACTACAGAAATGTAGTTTTGAGGTAAACAAATTCATTGGCAGTTTCAGGTCAAATTAAGCAAATACTTTCTCCCTAGGCAAAAATGGTTATTTCCATTAAATTGTCAGCTCATTCCAACTTTCATTTTAATTCAACTATTTCCTTTCAGAGGAAGAAATTTATAAAAAGGTAAAGCAAACAAAGCTATCTGTGCTGACTCTGGAATAACTTTTCTCCTGATGTTGTCAACCAACCACTGTGCAAGCCAGAAGCATCTCTTACTCGCACCACTTTACTGCTGAACGCAGAATGCTTAAGTATAGCAATACCCCACATTTTCTTTTTCTTTCCCAGTCTAGTGAAAGCAAAGGAGATAAATACACCCGAACTATCAGCAACAGTTTCATAGCAGCATGTTTACAAAGAATCCTTCACCCTTTTAGTTGTTGGCTAACAAAAATAAATAAATCACAACATGTGGCATTTTCATCAGACCAGTCACTTTCCATGATGTGATCAAATCCTGAAGAGGACTATATGTTTGAGGGGATTACTGTTTTTTAGAGGTGTTTCTTGCAGAAGAGCTAGAGGATCATCCTTTGGAAGGGCAGGTAGTTCAGATCTTTCTAAAAAATCACTCATCTCAAGGGTCTCTAGAGTACATCCCAAAGTCACTAATAGCTTATGAACACATCAGAGAAGCTTCACCACATGCATCCAATGCATATTACGTGTACCATGATACAGAACAGCCCTTCTAAAGAAAAGGTGCCACAGAGACTGTTGAAAGAAAGGGGAAAAGGCCAAAAGTCTGTTTTGACACTCTACTGGTGTTGCATTGGAAGATGCAGCCTAAGAGGAGGCATATCTGTGCAGGATTCAGATTCCAATCAGCTAAGGTCTTTGTACCATTTTATTAAAACAATGTCTGTGTGCCTTACAATGGCGCATGAAACACAGGAAATACCAATGCATACAGCCAAGGTGATGCCAGAAGAACCATGCTGACTCACACCACTTGAGGATTTGGCCAAGAGACAGAAATCAATGTGACAAAACAGCTGAGAGACATACCTCTTTTCTACCGCCAAAACAAGTTCTCATTTAGGATGAGCTATGGACCAGATCTGCACTGTGCCACAAGCTATAACAACCTTAGCTTTCCATCCAAAAGATTTTCAGTATCATTTAATTTACTGACATCATTGTTACTTTTTAGAGTTGGGTCAGTGTTGTCCTATCTTTGTTTAAGTGATATTATTTGCCATGTATCTTTCGTTCTAATGATTACTCCTTTAAAAAACAAACATTTTGACGAAAAGGAAATTATTTTTTTGCCAAATCACAGGAATGATCAAAATATTTTATTAAATCAATACAAAAATAAAAAGTATTTCCTATTTAGAAAAAAATGGATTGGAAAAATCCTTTTCTGTTCTTGAAGCCACTCCTTCATCCTGTGCTCTATTTTTTTTAAGCAGTGAAACCGCTGCCGGTTTCTTTCGCATTAACTTTGCAGAACGCCTGCCAGAGCAAGGTCTTTGCCAATGAACAGGGTCCTTAAATGCTATGACAAGGAAAAAATTAATGTAATGATCAATACAAATAGTTAATGGCATTATTATTACTAACACCAATGATGTTTGGCGTGAGCTCTCATCCCCTAGAGCAGCTGCCTCCAAAGAAGAGAGCTCTAAGAGAGCAAGGGCCAGCAGGTGGCACTCCAGAATACAAAGCACTAAGCAGCAGGGCTCGCAGGACCAAAAACCCCGTTCTGCTCAGCTGTGCCACTACCTTGCTCCAGCAGCCTGCAGGAGGTTTGGCTTGGATGACCATCTCCACTTCCCCACTCCCGAAGAGGGGGTACAAACGCCCACAGCCTTGCCTTTTAGCACCCTAACACGACGCTGGTGCAAGGCATCACGTCCAGAAGCGTAGGGCAGCAGCACACCCGAAGTGCTGAGATCACGACTTGCTCCCTAAGGGGAGCGCTCCCTCAGGACAAGCTGAGTTTGCTTTCCCGTGTTGTGTATGCAAAAGTGGCAGCACTTTACTGCCTCCTACCACTCTCCTGCACTCCTCCAAACAAGCAGCAACCTCGGACGTAGCTGACATAATGTTGCCTTGTATTGCTTTAAAACACTACCACCAACAAAAAACACACCCTGAAGATTGAGAAACCAGTTTCCCTTCTGTTTATTTTTAGCTATACCCTACACATACGTAACAGCCCCAGCGCTCTCCCGCATGGCTAGGAGGCATCTCTGCAGATGGCTCCTCGAGGCGCCGTTGACGCTTCCCACCCTCCTCTGAGCCTTCTGCCTCACCTCCCGCAGCAGATTCAGTCAAGCTGACACTTCTTCCAATTAAACGCTGACTGGCAGGAAAGCCCCCGCCTGGTAGCCTCATCAGCTAGGAGAAATAAATCCAGCTCAGAGAGCTGTGGCTCACCCAGTCTTTGCAACACTCACCTGGCTTTACGAGCAATCGCTTCGCTGTGCTCCTGTTTGGAAACCTCCTCGTCCCTCTGTCTGCAAAAGGCCACTGAGAAAACACCGTGCAACCTGGGGGAGATGGGAGGAGGTGCCCTTAAACCTAAGAAGATTGTGCTGTTCTCTTAGAAAATGAAATTTTAAAGACAGACTGGAAGCCACTTGTTTTGCCCATCTCAAGGTATCAAGCATTGCAGTTGTTTTTTTAGAAACATAAAGAATCGACGCAGTTGACAAAGACGCAATTTCTACACCACCCTCCCCTGGAAATTTTAGTGTAAAACATTAAAGGTCATACAACTGGGTGGAAAAAAAAAGACTGCATTTTTATCACAAGTCCTTATGAACTACCTAAAAACTATACAAATACTGAAAATGTCTAGCCCTCATGTAAAAATGAGTTACTGCTTAAACTCTCCTTAAAGGCAAACTCGTACCATGAGATCCTTCTGCTCACGTGGAAATAACAGGAAAGGTCTCTCAGACAGTAACTACCCTTCCTCTCCTGTATATGTCAGTGGATCACTGGCATTTTCCCCCACAAACTGACCACAGATATAAATAGACACAAAACTGGGAAAAGTTTAGGGTCGTCTCTGTGGGTATGAGCAATGCACAAACCAGACAAATCCAGGACAAGGAACGTGTACTTCTTGCAGATGAGGCTCCACCATCAACACCACTTGATATTCATTATGGTTTTGGACATCGTTTACATCTAAAATTCCAAACCAATTGCCCATAAGCAAGCAATAAGCCATACCTTTTTTCTTGTTGGTTGCTAACATTACCCAGCCAAAGAAGCTCAAGGTCTGTGCCTCGCACACACTGCACAAAAGTTTGCTTGTTATGTGTTTTTCAAGCAAGTGTCTCTTAGTACAAAACAATGGGCTGATGGCACGGAAAGAGGAATGGGACAACTGTTCTTGCTTACTCTGCCTTCCTAGCAGCCATCCCGATGTGGATTTGGTTCATACAATATTCATACGTGGAAAAGCAAGTCATGAAGCATAACTGTAACCCATACCAATTTTAAACACTAAGCAGCAATGAAGCGTGTAACTGTCTGGTGATTATCATGAGACATCAGAAATATTTCCAAGTTAGCAAGCGGTGCAGTTGTTGCTGTAAGAACTTCCTTGGCTCTCCTGTTTCCATGGCTCTCCCCGAGCAGATGCAACTTCTGCTCCACGTTCCACCCACCGATCGGGAAGCAGAACGAAGGGGTGCCCAGGCTTTGCTGCTCTCCCCTCTACTCGGCACAGCACGCTGCCTTCTCTAATGAGTGGCCTCTCTTGATAGAGGAGACTACAGTTAATGGAGACTCTTGGGAGCTTTCATGTTCCCGAGCAGCAAAGTGTAGGCAAGTGCTGGTAAGCGGTTTCAGAAAGGCACACGAAATTCCCTGGTGCTTACTAGTCAATGGAGATGAAAACAGTCAATCCCTTTGAAAGTTCTGAATTTAAATTTAGAAGAAAATATCATGTATTTAAAGGAGTTAGGGAATCAAGGAGGGACAGAATATTAGAAAGAAAGTGTCTTGCTTTAAAGTTTATCATCCTATCCACATATATTCTTTTTTTAGATTGATTTTCACAAATAAGCACAGATTTTGCAAGTAGACTTTCAGGCTCCCCAAAATAAGAGTGCAGGTGCAAAAAACAGGTGCCTAACTGTGAGTAGTACAACTATAAGAATAGGGCCTAAGCTGAAGACCTTTTTTTTTAAAAAAAAAAAAAAAAATCATTACATTTTTTCATTCCCCTATGTCTGATTGCATAACCCCTCTAAAGAATGCAGTAAAGGTCACCAAAATGCACAGGCCCTCACTGAAGGAAAAAAATGCTGTTGTATATTGTTTAAAATCACACAAAGGAAGTGAGCACCGGTGCCAGAAACTGAGACCTTTAGAATTCCAACTCAGCATGATATTCTGATTTAAAATTGCGCATGTATAGGTTACGGCCACCTCTGTGTCTCTCTTCATTTGGAAAAGCAACAGTTCTATAAACTTATTAAAGGACAAAGTTGTAGATTCTTATCGCTTCATTAAATTGCCAGTGCATGATTTTTAATTTTTTTGTCTTTGTTTCATAACCACCCATTAACATAAAAAGATAAGAAATTCTCCAATGGGCTGACCACAGAGTGAGTTTCAGCCAGCATAGGAGAGGAGAGGATAGCAGAGGAAAGTAACGCAAGCATTGGAAAAAAAAAAGAATCATTTTCCCCAAAATATGAAGGAGTCATTTTGTTCGCTTTGTCTTAAAGATTTCTCATATATGAGCTAGAAGGGCTACAAGAGTAAAGTTCCTGTAGTTGTGGGGACTTATTTCCATTGCCCTTCACCAACCACTCATTTTTGGGTCATGCTGGCTCCAAACAACAATAAGGAAGAAAGCAGTATCACAAAAACGTAACCTTTCTTTAAATAACTCCTCATTATCAAGATGAGACCATAACCAGCCCTCTATCTCACTCCTTGCGCCAAGCACGTGGCTGCATCAAAAGTGAGATGATACAGACTATAAATCAGGACTCCAAAGTGAAACTCAGTTTGAGGATTTCTCCCTAACCTGTTTCTGAGTACAGGCATAATTTCCTCTTAAAATGCACATTTCCTTATATAAAAGGCTTTTCAATGGCTTACTTTACCCCTTTGCAAGCATGTTCAGGAACACCAGTATGATACCATGAACTCATTTATTTTATATATGAAAATAACAACTTTATATATGACAAGTAATCACGTGGACTTTGCAGAAATTAACAATTTCTTTGAAGCCTCCTTTCTTTCAAGCTGCAAAACAGCCTGGATGCAGGCCTGGCAGCATTTCTTTGTGCCAGTGACCCCTACAAATGAGCCAGTTGCACTGCACTGGGCAAAACCGCTTTCACAGTAATTGTTCTCATGGACAGATATGTTCAAGGCTAGCCTTTTCCACAGACCCTTCCACTGGAGGACAGGTCATCCCAGCAGCAGTCCCACTTGCAGCAAATGCAATGCATGTGACTGGCTCTGTTTGAGAAGAAAGTCTCACTGCCCAACCTTTAGATAAAGAACAGGGGGGCTAAATCTCAAAACATTCAGCAAAAGCTTTCGAAAGAGGCAACCACTGGAATTTTTAAGACCACCTCAAAATCATCCTGACATGCCCTAGATTTCCTTATCTATTTTAAAATTCCCTTTAAATACTATTACTTGTGTTTTCTGTGGAAGTCGCACATACAGAGAGAGTGGCAGCTTCCAAGAGGTTGTAAGCTGAAAGACAGAAGTCACTGTGAAATTGCGAGAATGAAAAGACTGAGTTTCTGTACACTTGAAGTCTTGCTAGAGGGTCATCTTTCTGAAGGGGAGTTTCTAATAGGCCAGCCATAACAGTAGTAAGTGTCCTTGTAAAAACAGCTGGCTGCTTACTAAAGGCAAATTTGGGAACAACGCTACTTCACTAATTTCTTACCAATTGGCTATTACTGACCAGCTTTTATCTTCTAGAGATGCTGAAACTTCATATACTGCCATGCTGCCTACTCTGATTAAATAGACCGACTATTTAATCAGTTGGCTGCAACTGATGCAACCCTGATATTTCTGTTGATTTCTATTTGGCTAGGTAATCTACCTTGTTAAAAGCAAAATCTCAAGCCTGAAGTATATTTTATGCCCATTCCCTCTGCCAGTCTCATTCAATTCCGCACACAGAAACATTTACGCCAGACCAGCAAGAGGAGCCTCTTCAGGCAAATCAAATCACTACTTGCTCTACGCTGACCTTAAATGAAATTCCTATATCCTAGTATCACATTTATTATTGCAAGGCAAGCCCCTAAAAATGGTACTGTACTCTTGAAAATTATGACAAGATTCTGATTTAAAGCAAGATCAGTCAAGTGAGTTTCAGTGGAAATGTAGATTTTCAAATGAATGCCTTCTGAAGGAAGTGAAATGAATAGCTATGTTACCTGTACAAAGGGACGCGCTGCCTTTTCACTAAACAATGGAAATTTGGCGACCCATTTTTAGATCTGTGAAACACTGCCCGTAACAACTCAAGGTCTTTACATACGGGATGACCCACGGGATGACCCACGGCCCCATTCACCAACACAGAGTGGATTTCCTAGCTAGATTGTACCTGCCACAACCACAATGGGCAACTCAGTGTGAACAGAAGAGATGGAAGTCAGCCACAAAGTCAAGCCCAGAGGGAAGAATGGGAAAACAAAGCATGCCAATTAGTGGGAGATGGTGCTAGCATTCCTAAACCTAAGTGTTCTGTCTGATTTTTCAGTTCAAGATTTGTTTTTTTCCCCTCTCCATAAAATAAACCAATGAACTTTTGGACAAAATTTGGATGCAGTAAAGATTTCCAGAAAGCAACACAGGATGAAATCTTCAAACTAGTTGTAAAACTAACGGAAGAGGCAAAGAGCTTCACCCTTTTGCTGGTCAGAAGCTAAGGAGGACGGGTTTTCCTGCTCCAGGAACATCCTTGAGGCTACATACCACCACATCCTTAACTCTACCTTTTGTCATACAACTCTTACCATTTTTAAATTAAAAGAATGCTTCTACACAGGAAGAGATCTTTAAACCCCTATTCACCAAAACGCCTAAAGGCTTTAGCTAGGTTGCACCAGCCTGAGAGCTGCCCCAGTGCCTGACAGTGAAGTGAAACAAAATTAGAGGGGATCTTGGCTTTTGGATGCTGCAAGCACCCCATTTCCTTCCACCGATAAAATCTGATCCTGGAGTTAGAATACAAATGGGTCACGGCTTAGCAAGGACACAAGAAGGCCAAAACACAGCTCCTCATTAAACACAGGGAAGTGGTCCCTTTCATCATCTCCAAATCCCAATGCAACTTAATACAATGAAAGAAAGGTTCAGAGAATTAGGTACCGGCAACCTAGCCTGATGAGAAACCTCATTATTTCAACACAGTTCAATAATCTGAAGCATCAGTAGTGCCGACTACCTGCTCTCTTCAATAGTCCATTATTCTTCTCCTCACTCTGGGAAAAAAAAAAAAAAAGGAAAAAAAAAAAGAAACTATTCTGAGCTTCAGTACAACTGAAGCAATCAGTGACGAGCATGGGGCTGATACAGGACTGGCTCACCCACTTAAGTGACTGTTTTATAAACTGCAGCACTATCTCCAAGAGAGGTGGCCAGTACTTGCCTTACCCAAGGCAGAACCTCAGACAAAACAACAACAAAAAATACAAACAAAAAATACATTTGGATCAACACCTTTCTGACAATCCATGCAACAATCTTAACAGCAATGATTTCTTCATGCAGTGACTGCCTCAAAGCGATGTAGGGAAGGTAATTAAGAAACCCTGTTGCTTGCAAGCTTAAATTCTATACAAAGATTACACCACCATCGGTTAAAAAAAAAATAAATAGGGGGCACTAAAGAAAAAGCTTAAAGACACAGAGCTACAATATTGGGTCTGCGATCTGTAATTCAGCAAGCATTCAAATAAGAGTCATACACTGGGAAACAGCATCTGAAGTATTAATACTGCCATTACTGGATGTCTGCTTTACCTGCACCAGGAAAATCTAAGCTGGCCTAAATTTAGCGTCAAATATTTATCCAGTCCAAGTTAATCTTCATGCAACAGAGCCAGGACTTCCCCAAGCCACATGCCACAGGCAGATTCAGCGAACCCACACAAGAACCTGGGTATACTCATCACAGAAGGAAATTTTCATTCACTAAGGATGAGTCTGACCAAATAATAATACTCTTCTCCCAGATGAATGTTAAGTACCAGCAATTTCAGCAGCTCAGCAGAGCTCTGCCAATGCCTCCTGCTGAACCCATTCTACTTTGAAGTGCATAATTCAATATTCAGGTCAAAAAGGAAAAGTGAGTATGAGGGGAAGAGAGAGATCTGGGTTCCTGTCCCTGTTCCAATGAATGTTTAATTATTTTATATTAAAAATTCATTTGGAGAAGAGCTGGAATCCAGGCAGCCTAATGCCTTTACCTACAGAGAAAAAGAACCATGACCAAATGCTGCCAGAGGTAGGAGCACAGCTCTACCTTCCTGTGGGTGAGCACCAGACCATACCCAGAGAGCAACTGCCCTCTCTTCTATTGCTTGCACCTGAGAAGGTACCTAACTCCGGAAAAGAATGAAAAAGAGCTGTTCAGCATCTTTCCCTGCAACAGAAAGAGGGCTGCAGACTTAAGAGAGCTCCTCTTGATTCTCCCTTGTTGAAGCCAACTTACATGGCTCCCCATTTGGGGTGCTGGCTTTTGTAAATGCAACTCTTGGGGCTCCTTTTCTCCTGGCATTGCACCAGGAGCCTCGTTATCTGCCTCCCATAGGCGAAGGTGCCTGGAAGTTTGATGCTGCAGGATGTCAGGTCTTTGGGGGATCTGCTCTGCTGAGAATGTTCTCAGGTTACTCTGGAGTTACCCCAAGCACCAGTGCGGGCTGGGGGCTGACCTGCTGAAGAGCAGCTCTGTGGAACCTGGGAGTCCCGATGGACAGCAAGCTGACTGTGAGTCAGCAATGGGCCCTTGTGGCCAAAAAGGCCAGTGGGATCCTGGGGTGCATTTGGAAGAGCGTTGCCAGCACGTCAAGGGAGGTGATCCTCCCCCTCTACTTAGCCCTGGTGAGGCTACACCTGGAGTACTGTGTCCAGTTCTGGGCTCCCCAGTACAAGAGAGACACGGAGCGAGACCAGAGGAGGGCTACTAGGATGATGAGAGGACTGGAGCACCTGTCGCACGAGGACAGACAGAGAGCTGGGCCTGTTTAGCCTGGAAAAGAGAAGACTGAGGGGAGACCTCATCAAGGTGTATAAATATCTGAGGGGAGGGTGTCAAGAGGATGGAGCCAGTCTCTTTTCAGTTGTGCCCAGTGACAGGACGAGAGGCAATGGGCACAAACCGAAGCACAGGAGGTTCCAGCTGAATATGAGAGGGCACTTCTTTACTGTGAGGGTGACAGAGCACTGACACAGGTCACCCAGAGAGGCTGTGGAGTCTCCTCTGGAGATATTCAAAACCCGCCTGGATGCCATCCTGCGCAATGTGCTGTAGGTGATCCTGCTCAACAGGGGGGTTGGACTAGGTGATCTCCAGAGGTCCCTTCCAGCCTCAGCCGTTGTGTGATTCTGTGGTGTTTCAAAAACTTGAAGCCATGTGATTCGTGTTACAAATGACAACCAGCCCAACAGAGCTTCACTTGGAACACCAAGTACTGCACCCTACTGTCTGCTGTTCCCAGTCAGCTGAAAGAAGTCTAGGGGGTTCAAATGCTTGAAATGCTTTTTGTATTTCAAAAGCAGAAGAAAAAACTCAGCACGTAAATCATCTGCAGCGAACGATGCACACATGAGAGTTTTTGACTTAATGATTTTGAAAGCGGGGCAACCTAGCAGATCCTCCCGCCAGTGGATACGACTCTTCCAAACAGCCATGCCACCACAGGGAGGCCAAGGAGGGTGGGTGGCACGAGACACTCTGTCTGTGGCCATCAGGAGCTGCATCTGCCATGCAAACAGTAAAGGCACCAGCTCGGCCTTCCCTCTGCCTGGCGGCGAGAGGAGCTGGGATGGGGACTCACCTGGCCTCCAGGCCTGGCATGGCGATGGGACGGGAAGGGAAAGGCTGCCACAGCTGCTGGTAGGCCTGGTAGCGGGCCCGCCCTAAGGACAGCTTTTAAACGCAGTGTGCGCAGCTGCGTCCACCTCGTCCACAAACACGTGTCTGTCCGCAGCGGACATAACGAAAACTTTTTCGAAATAAGCTGCAGACTTCTGTGGTTTTGGTTTGCTTGTTTCATTAGTCCTTGTTCAGCTACTGGCACCAGCATTGCCTTCAGCAGAAGCTGCACGTAAAGGCCAGCTTCCCAGAGGGCGCTCCCTGTGTGACACAAGGGTAGACAGGAGGGGCATTTCCATTTCTAGAAGGAGGTGAAGTTCCACCGAGCATTTGATCCAGACTCAAAGCTATTTTCACGAGTCAGTTGAAAGTTAAATAATTATCCTGGTTAAAGAAACCTAACAATTATGTTCCCCCCCCCAGCAACTACTGCTGTTGTGACAACATTCATCTTGTCCATGATGACTATTATCTGCTGTATAAATATTGATGATCTGAGTAATTGCTGTTCTGTACATATGCTTCTCACAGATATGAATTTCTCTGCCTGAAGTAGGCTGCTGACAAAGTGCTTTTCTCCTTTTGCTTGGCAATGAAACATTATTGGAGGTGCCACCGAGAGTCGTTAGACCTGGGGAAAATAAAAAATAAAAAAAAAAAAAAGAAAAGCAACGAGTAGCAACAGCCTTTGGAGAAAGGGAAAGAAACTGTGTTTGCCTGGACTGGGAAGACTGAAGAGTCCCAAAGAATAACAAGCTACCTATGCTGGCATTCAGGCACTGTGAGTTTAGCTCTGGCTGTTCCCACACCAGGCACTGCCTCAAAGGGAAAGAGCCGTACCCACGCCATACCTACCCAGCGGCTCAGTGATGACGGGGGTGCTCTTTCTGGATTAAAAACCAATCAGGAAAACATGCCAGTCCTGCACTGGAGGGTGAATGCCAGGCTGAATGCTGTGCGGGGACAGATGGAGTTACAGATACCACCGCCAAACCTCTGCTAGCACACGACCATCACCAAGTCAGAGCAAAACTGGTCCTGAGGAATCCAACGCATCTTCAAGGATAACGCATGCAGCACATCGGTTCAAACTCTTCTTACTGGTTACATTAATTCAACAAACAGACTTTGTGCCCAGTCAGGGAGTCCTCCATCCTCTGATGATCAGCAAAAAAAACAGACGAAACACCCAGCTCCATGCGCTGCCCGAGATGATCATCCTGCCACACATCTGGTGGTACAAAGACCTGGGTCAGGCTGAGCCATGGCCTAGCCCTCCCACAGGCACACGGCCTCACACTCCAGGACTTGAATTTTGCCTCTGGACTCCAAACAGCCAAAAGCACATGAGAGATGAAGGCCTTTCTTAGCAGCCACAGACTTTCTAGGAAATAAAACTTGGAGTCTGAACCCTGGTAAAATTACACCCCTAGAATTACAAGTCGAGAGATGAAGATTTTTTTCAGCCATAGCAAGGTTTGCACTGAGAGTTTCCTTGTAGCATTACTCTGTTTTTAAGGTCTCCACCCATCCTTTACAGTATCTGGGAACTAACACTGGACAAGGATGTTTAAAAAGAAAGAAAAGAAAAAAAAACCACGTTCTTTTCTAACTTACATCTGCTACAAAAATTTAGGCAAAGCTAAAAATCTGCCTGATTTACATGTGATAGGGAAGGACTGTGTTGCTGTAGACTAGGGAGGGTGCAGATAGGATTCAGAAAGTAGCAAAAGAAAAAAACACTGAACTCCCTACAGGAGCTGGAGGCCAGGGCAGGAACAAGAGGAAATGCAGTGGATGGGGACAGGGAACAAGCAGGAAGCAAGGGCAAACGTAGATAAGGTGTGAGCAAAGTGTGGAGTGCCTGGAGGTGGAGAGAGAGGACTTGATGTTTGTTATGAGCAAAAGAAGTAGTCTGGAAGCCTTACCTCCTTTGTTGCCCTGTTCAAACAATTACATAATGAGCCATTACACGTAATCACAGCTGCCACTAATTTATATATACATATTATGTGCAGATGAACAGACTCAATACAAGTATTTGCTAAACATTGACACATCTTCTCTCTGTGACACTTGGTGTTAAGCCCTGCAATTGCTCAATGCAATAATTCCCCTACCACTTTCTGCAGTTTCCTTCCCCCCCTTTCCTTCACAATTCAAACAGTGCTTTGGGGATTAATATGTTACAGTCTTTATGACAACTGCTGTACATCTCTGAATGTTGAAGGGAAGTCGCTTCCAGCAGAAAATTAAAGGTTGAACTCCTACCAGTAACCCTGGGCATGCTTAACTAATACTAAGCCACATAACATAACCTAATTAGTACAACAGGTCCTTAAAAAAAAAATCCGCATGACCTCATTGCCAGTTCTTACACTGAGTCATTGTGGAAACCAGTTGAAACAGAGCCCTGTGTGATTCTCTATCAAAACAGTGCACTGCCTTGACCGAATAGACTGGGTCTAGCTGCAACAACCAGGTAACCCCCAACCTCTTCACTCTTGTGTTGTCATCCCCATTCTGATTTTAAAGCAAGACACAACCTGATGGCCTCCAGCAAGTATCCAGCCTTACCTAAGTGGCCTCCTACAGTTGCTTTTCCCAGTTGCTTTGCCTGAACACAGATTAGCTGTAACATAATCTGTGCGCACTCAGAATGCTCTACTGCTAATGCAGATTATTTCGCATGCACACACAAAATGCAGGTGGGCCAAGCAACGAACTGTCCAATTCACAAGCGCAAACATTTGGTACTCACAAGCTTTTACATGCATTTTAATTTGAACGCAATGAAGTGTACCCACAACTTTGAAAGTCCTGTTAAAACACCGTTAAAAAGCATGACTCAGATCTTAAATGCTCACTTTCCTGAGTCACTAAAAAGTGAAATCAAATTTCCATCAAATAACGCTCAGTCTTCTTGGTTATTAATCCCATGCTTTGCTCTAAAATCACCATGACTTAATTTTGCTAAATCTATGCCCATTCAACGTACCTTATCCCATCAATCTGAAGCGTGAATACGACCTCAGACCACCACAGCCGCATCGCCAAATTTCCTCAGAGAGGATGCAGTCAAACTTGCAAAATTGCAGCTTTACCAGCTCACTGTGTTTTCATCGAGAGATTAGCTAATTTCATCACATCTGTGCCAAAATTGCCATGTCCACAAAAACAAATGCTTTGCTGGGTTCGTATCCTGATAAAGTATCCCTCGTGGAGATGTGAAAATGCAATTTTGCTATAAAAATAAATGCAGTGGAGTTAATCATTTCTTGTACTGGCCACATGGTCATCTATTTTCATTGCTTCCAAACATCCACTGCACTCTCAAGACTTAGGAAGCCAACGATACGTGGGCTGCAAGACCCTGCTTCTCTTGGCTCTCTCCTGACTTGCAGCAGCCTTCCTGGGGAGCGCAGGGGTTGCCAGACAAGTGCAGGTGCCTCCCAGAGGCCGAGCACCTTCTCCTCACCAGTAAGGGCAGGCTGATGCTACGTTTGCCTTCTGCTGCTGCTGTGAGATCTGTCAGCGGGCCATACAGCTGCAGCTGAGGCTCACTGAAATAGGGGTTTGAGCCACGATGCGGGGAAGGCTCGATCACATGCGTGCATCCTCACAGTGGCACACGGACTTGGGCAGTGCAGCACACCCGCCGGCCTCTCCCTCTGCTACAAATCAATTATTTTGCACCAGCTTTTCACGGGAAGAGATTTTGCCAATACCTGGAGTTCTGTGCTTTAACAAGCTAGAAAGTGCAGCCAAAAGACTGATGGAAAGCGTAGGCGCTAATCAAATTTATTTACATTATGTACTCCTGAAACAAACTACCAGGTACCAAATACATCACCCGATAAATCAAAGAAACCTAAATAAGCAGTTTGAGATTCCAAGCAATCTCCCGAAATTGCTACTCCTACAAAGCTTTATTTTAGCTTGCTGGTTGCAGAAGGTGCCAGCAATCTCAGAACAGGAGCTGAAAAAGTAATACAATACAGTTCAAACATTTGTTTGCTTACCAAGGAAACATGTTTAGCAGTTTCTTTTTACTATATGGCACTATAGAACTGCAACTTGTATTTTATTCGGTTCATTCTTTTCAGTCCTCAAGTGGCTTACACTGTTTTCTTCCTCAGCTAATGCCTAGATGACTCCCAGATCTCACTTCAAGAATATTTCCTCAAGCTCCAGAGAGCCTGAACACATACATCCTGACACATTTCCCAGGTGCACTACCACCAATTTACAGTACTCTTTTCAGATGAAGCTGATCCTCAATAACTTCAAAAACGTATTTTAATAAGGCCAGTACTGGAAGTAGGTTTCTGCCTGCTCGTGAGGCTCTGAACAGAGAGCACCGATGGGATTCGCTGTTTTGGATCACTTTCATCAGCAGTCTCCTGCTCAGAGGAGGTCATAAAACACTGCCAGGAACCAGATGTAAAGATGGATGCACTAAAGAAGTAAAACAAACAAAAACCCAAACAAAGCAACTGTTCCCTTCTCTCCCCAACCTCCTCCCACCTTTTTTTCTTCTAGCCTGCACATCAGTGCCAAGAACGGAAAATAAAATGATAATGTGGTCGTAGAGACACTTACTTAACCCACAACCTCCCGACAGCTTTTGAGCTTTTGTAAGTACTGTTAAGGGTTTTTTCCCTTGGAAGACATGCATTTATTTAATACAGAAGCTCACTATTTCGGTCACATTTGACATTACTGAAGAATTTGAAGATAGTTTCACTCACCTAAGATGCTTGCATGTGTTTCTCAGCATCCTCTCCACGGCATATGCTGAAACAAAGTGGATCTGCATGTTACCCTGCTTGATTGCTTGATTTGATTTGTGCAAGGGAGAAGCTGCTGCATCTCAAGAGCATGTAGCACATCACACCGGTGACTTCAGAGCTTGCAAGGCTCTGCAAGTTGCTACTAAAACAATTTTTTCATAACAGTAATTTTTCATAAACCACTGATTTTCACTGGCTTTTTTTTTTTTTGGTAAGTCAAAAATATTCATTTATTTTAGTTTATCCTCTGTACATACACGTGTGAGCATACACACAAAGCTTTTTCTTCAACCTTTTTACTTTTCTCATTTTGCCACTAAGAGAAACAGAAGAGTGCGAGAGAAGGGAGCAGATGAGAGCTGTCTTTTCACATTCTGCTTTTAAATGAAAGACTGGGCGAAATACATTTTTGTGCAAGCTTTCTGGTTTGGAAAAGGCCGTTTTACATTTGAAGTAATTCAGTCTGCTGAACACGTGACAAAGGCTGAGAATAAACAGCTTTGGACCACAGGGCTTAGCCCTTTGATTTCACCTGTAAAAATGAAGATGTTTCTATACAAAGGCAGCTAATCATCAGTTCTGAATAGACGTTCAGAGGATATGAGAATGAGGTCCCTCTGCACTTTTCCTGCACTGGCTCTGCAGTACTTTGCTGATCAGCAGTGACACCAGCATTCAGGAGCGTCCGAGCCGCCGTGGGAAGCGAAGCTGCCCCTGTGCAACGTCTGCCTTTGTTTCCACTTGACAGCGCACAATACAATCAGCATTTTCCAGCTTCGCTGCCAGTTTGGAAGACAATAAATGAGAGTATTAACGGAGGCTTGAGCAGCAGGTCTTATGAATTAATTACACACACGCGAAAAAATCCCTTCTGCTTGATCCCAATCTTCCACAGGTCTCTAATGAGAACCACGAACGCCATCTACTAATCATCTCATCACTAATGCAAATAACCATCTTGGCCTCTCATCAAGCATCTCTCGGGCTTAAACAACGTGCCCTCAGATCGCACAGCCCTGCGTGCAGAAGTCCCAGAGGCTGCTCTGCCCAGCGCAGCCTCGTACTTGAGCCCAGGCCATCCGTCCCCCAGCCACCGGCGCAGCTCACGAGCCCGTCTGTCCCCAGCCGGGCAAGGGAGGGCTGGATATGGAGGACAGAGCGAGGTGAGAGCAGCCTGGGGCCATCCCAGTGCTCCCCAAATCTGCAGCATATGGTACGACCAAACGCTTCCCCCCCGTGCTGTACTGACCTGCAAAATGGGACAGACGCCATGGTCCGACCCTCTCTTACAGTGCTTTGAAGCCACACGATGAGAAAGGCATTTGTCTGTGAAACCTAACTGCTGTCCTGTTAGCGGGGGTCACCAGGGCTTCCAAAATAACAGGACACCTCACACACGCCACTGAAATCTGTGCTAGCCCCTCACCCTTGGCACCAGGTCCGTATCGCCAATACTCACAACATTTATGGGGAAACTGGCAGATGGAGCAGTGCACCAACAAATGAAAATCCTTTCAGAATCAGATCAAAAATACCGAGCAGGCCCTGATGCCCCAAAAGCAAAGGCAAACACCACCTGGACAAGCAACCTGTAGCTGCAGTCAGATGTTAATAGATCTGCCATAGGGGAACAGAGAAAAACAGGCTCCCAGGCATTTGCAGAATAGCACAACTCAGGCTTATTTCTAAATATTTATATATGTAAAGCATCGCAAGGAAGAAAAGTCTTGAGGAATTTATTCTGAATGGCAACAGGAACGGCTCAGCACCGCTGTCCTGCTGCCGTGAGCTCTTGCCAGCACAGTTCCACCACCAGCAGCTGCCCGCTCAGCCGAAGGGAGAGTTGCTGGACGTCGAATGCCCCTATCAGCAAGTTCTTACTTTCCAAGCAGTGTGTGTTTGTATAGCAGAAATCCCCCTACCAGCACTGCCAGCTGTGCCTGAATTACAGCCACCGCGCGCGAGCACACCGCAAAATCATAATGCCTGCGCACGTGTACACAGCACGCTTCTGGAGGAGCGTTCGCAGAGTAACCACCACAGAGATTGCAGCCCTCTGGGATGCCGGAAGGCTGCAGCGGTCTGCTGTCACCTTCAGGGCTCACCACGTGCTGAGCGTGAAGCCCCTGCACCTGTGTGAGCACACGTGTGACATGTGTGAGCACGGCCACATCCACACGACACTTTGGCGCCCACGCCAGCCTTGAGAACCGACTGCTCTTTGGTGTGCTCCTCTCCCTAATTTTAGCTTGAAGCCATTGAACTACCAACCTGCACGAGGGCAGGAAACGCAGGCAGAGGAACTCTGATAAGCAGGGAAAAAGGGGGGAGCTCGCCACAGCTCAAGCGGACTCAGGACATCCTCCCAAGAGAGGCAGAGGGCACGGAGTTTCAAAACCAGCTTGCTACAGCACTCAGACAGAAGACTGCTTCCGCCTCAAATTACTCACTTTTACAAACGGCCCTCCAAGCACCTGAGCAAACCTCTTACACAACTCCACCTGCAGCAGATGGGAGGTCTGATGAAGATGCCGTGACTTGGCAAGGCTGAGGCTTGAACTGAATTGAGGCTTGAGTCCACTCCTGGTCAGGAGCTTCTTGAAAGGTGCCTCCTTCTCCCAGCTTTTGACTTGGAAGAAAGCAGGAGGAGATAAGAAAAAAAGGCTGATGCTTCCTTCTCTTAACTAACTCACCTACGCAGGTACTTTTCAAAATAAGTGCAATTAGGGCAAATTGCTTTGGGGTTTAGGAAATTCTGCAGTCTTCAATCCCAGAGGAAAGAAGGGCTAGGGAAAACTACTACCAAGAAAACCGTGCTTTTGTTAAAGCCTGAAGAAAATCAGAATTGTATGGAGAACGTTTTGGCCCAATTCTAGATGAAACACACTCCAGCAAACCTCCTGTCCATGAGAAAGTCTCACACAGCACACAAACATCTGGGCTGTGTTTTCACGCTGGCATTCATCAGTAGTTAGCTGTCTAGTGCCTCCAGCTCAGCCACATCCATCGTGCCTAAAACTGTGATTGTTGTTTCTCTGGCATCACAGCCTCCCTCGCTTCTTTTCAGACCACCTAAATACACCGCTGCTGCTTAGAGCAAAATGTGTGACCACAGTGGCTATGAGGACCATACGAAGTATGACACAAAGACATTCCTGTCATGCGAGCCAGCCTGCCAGAATTATTGAACACCATGTGGGAAAGTCACCAAAACCAACCAAACAAATAAAATCAACCGCTGCCTCTCAGAGGCTGCAAGCACACTTCACTGCCTACTTGCAGGGCCTTCACACAGCAGCCCAGGACTGTTTGGAGCATGGGGTCCAATGCTGACAACAGCCCTAGCAGCGGTAAGGGGCATAGCAAGGAAAACGAGAAGCAAGGCTACAAACTGAAGTGCAAAAAGCTCTCATTATAAAGCAGGCCACCCGTTCAGGAGCACTCTGAGCCAGGGGCTTCGTCAGCAGGGCAAGGCTCTGCGCCAGGTGAGGGGTGAGATGGTGTCAGTGCTGATGGCTGGCACGTAGCCTGGAGGAAACGGGGACTCACCGCACCCGCCCCCACAAGCCAAACAGCTCCAGCATCCTCGCTCCTCTCAGCGGAAATGTAAGGCACACGGGGGAAGCTGCAAGTCCACCACCTAGGTACCTCCGGCAGGCGTGGGCACCTCAGCACCACGGGGGAAGCTGGAGGGAGCTACTGGTGCCATCCCTTTTTCCTCCAGCTGCATCGGGACAGCTTTTCAGATCTGATTTACTGTCTAGACACGGCAAGCTACCGTGCAGTGCAACTGAAGACAGCACTAGACTGAAGAAAACAGACTGGCACAGGCTTTTTTTTTTTTTTTTTAAACAATATGTTGTACAGTCTACGGTAACATCCTCACCCAAAAAACATTCGATCTGCCCTGCACCTTAGGAGCTGGCTGCTGAAAAAAATCCAGACAGCAATTAAAACACAGATTCCTTTTAAGTTTCACTTCCCTCTGCAATTTTATAATCGTCTCATCCATCAATTTTGAAAGAATATTAATACTGGCATCAGCTGGCTCTCCACCTCTTCTGCTGAGCCAGCTTTTTCAAACTCCTGTCCATGCCTTTCAGCATCCAACCAACCACAGATGCTGCGAGGAAGAGGAGAGGGGGAGGCAGAGCTGGAGGGGGAGAGCAAAGCCGGCAAAGCTCATCCAGCATGGGGCCACCCCGCAAAGCAACGGCCTCTGTCCCCAGGGAGCTACCATGGCTTACGCTGCCTGGAGATTTGCCCAAATATGTTTACCTCAGAAGCAAAACCCACACACAAATTACCCAGAACAAGGCTGTTTCAGAGATTACCTACCTGAAGCCAACACGACCCATCCACACCCAGACCAGATCCCAGGCACACAAGCTCACTGCTGCCTTCCAGGTCAGTGATGTGCAACCTTCTTTTGATTCACAGTACCATTTTTTTTTTTACCCCTCTGAAAGTTGTGTAGCTCTCTCCTTTGACACAACCCATTTCTTCCCCGTTATCTCCCACAGACTCTTTACACAACATCCATGGCTCCCAAGTATCTGCAGACCATGTAGGAAAACAAATCCCATGTTCCTTTGTGTACTTTTCTCTTTTCCAAACACATGAAGTTCAGCTCTGAAACGCTAGTTCTTGGATTTGTTCACGCACAGCGGTAATGCAGGGAGAATTAGCTGAAGCAAGTTTTCAGTACCTGGCTTACCAATTAATCGGTAAAGACGTACAATCTGTTGAGTCATCCCAAACTTTGTAAGACTCTCTGTTCTGTCATTATTTTACCATTCTAAGTTGCCATTGTTCATATTTATCATGGCCATGATTACTATCACAAATTCCTAAGAACACAAGTCTTGGTTTAAAACCATTCTCATCCCATTTGTTTCTTTGCAGGTCAGGCTGGCCTGTTCCAAGACCAGACTCTGCTGGCAACTGTTATTTTCTTTGCTGGTATCATCCACTTTTCTTCATCTATTTTAATGAACAAAACAAATCTCAAAGTGTGTAAAGAAAGCCAATTGTTACGTTCATTTGAGCATAATCAGAATTTCTGCATCCTCCTCTGTTACCGCAGTGTGAGGCTTATACCAACCTTCCTTGTCCTCTGATCAAAGCTCTCAGAAGACACTGACTGCAAATTGGCCAGAAGAATGAAGCACAGGCTGAAAAGCATCTAATTGCTTGCTGGGACCACACACGTCTTCTCCGGGAAGTGCCTGAGTTTGCACCAACTTGCACTTCAGCTGGAATCCCAGCCTCTGGAACCTACTCCCAGAAAATCAACAACAACAAAAAAAAGTCATTGGCCAGTCGGTCTTCCTCATTTTGCTGTGAACTGATGTAATGTCTCATATTCAGCCCCATAAAACAGCATATTCACCTAGGCTTGACTGTAGAATAAGCTAGGAGGCATCAGGTGAGACCCCATACAAAGAAACACAGAAACAGAGCAGAAGGCAGCATTTTCTTTAGAAATAAAGCCACTTTACAGAGCTGGCCTAAAGCAGCCATTTACCCACTGCCTGAGCTCAGAGGATGACCACAGCAATAGCTCTAGGCGAGAAGTAAGGAAGATGAAACCCCCCAGATGAGCGAGGAAGCAGCAGAGCTCTGCCCACCCCACCCTCAGATGGGATCTGGGGCTGTCCTGGCTCTGGGCAGGGAGCCCCCTCAGCACGGTGCGTGTCCCGTTCAGGGGACTACCAGCACCCAGAGCCAGGCAGCGCAGGCTGTTAGCTCAGGGGTTAGAAATTAATGCTGCAGCCCAAAGGTCTGAGCCCTCTGGACGACCCGGGTCACTGCAGTTTCACATAACAGGACTGTTTTTTAATCTCTCTCCCCTTTTTCCAGTTAGAAAAGTGCATTAAAACTCCGACATGTTTTAGCTTTTAACACAAAGACTGCAAACTTGAGCACCCCGAAGCTAAGAGGAACCATAACGAGGACTGCCTCTATGACCTCCCCCCAGCTCCCATACACCTCTGCACCGATTTTGCTGTCTCTAATTCCAGACTCACAAACTATTTGTGTCCTGGAAACCAGCTGCTGCCGTAAAAAGGGATAGGGCTGTGTGATAAAGGAGCTGGCACTCTCAGCCCCTGCCTTGGTCAGTAGGGGTCAGAGAGATCAGTGAGTGAGGCAAGGCAGGAAGAAACGGAGACAACCACCTTGTTTGAGGAAGTCGGGCATACCGCCTGTGGGCAGCACTCACCTCTCTCTCAGCTCCAGTCTTTGCAAGACGCTCAGCAAGCCACCAAAAGCAGTTTTTCTCCAGGTGACCCCTAGCGGGGCAGTCCCCACCCTCTGCGAACCCAGGGCACCTAGGGCTGACCTGCACAAGTGCTGCGACTTACAGCTCAGGCCAACCGCCCTCGTGCCCCCAGCTGGCGAAGTGCTACATCATGCTAGGTGTTCTGGGGCGAGTGAAAAACAAAATCACCCCTGAGCATCTCTGCGAGGCAGCCAAAAATCGAAGGAGTTTCATTCATTTGAGCTTTACTTGCTCTTTGCCTCCCTTCCTGAAGACGCGCACGGTGCCAGCATCTGAGATGTCGCAAGAGCTTCCCCGCCTGCGAAGCCCCCGGGAAGGAATTAACAGCACAGCTCGGTTCGAGCCTTGGGTGGGGTGTAGAATAGGTGTGGAGACACATGCAGAAAGTAAACGGGGGAGAGAAAATGAGTTATGCAGTAATTACTGAAAGAGGGGAAAAAACGTGAAAGGGAAAAAATGACGCAACTGTAGAATTAGAGATTGTATCATAATGCAGATGCGAAGGGGAGCTGTGCAACGTTAGTTCTGGCATTTCCTTGCCTTTGTCCGCTGGATTTTGTAACCTCATTGTTCTCCTAATGTCATTATTTTGTAAGTAATTTAAATGCAACATAATTATGAGCTCATGTGTTTATATCTTTTCATCATTAATAACATGTGGAACAACTAGCAGACTGCTCCCAGCGTGATGGATGCCTCCAGCAGATGGCTAGGAATGATTCGTTTTCTTCCACCTCTGTCAGAGGTAAAGAGCAGGGAGGAGAGAGGGAGATTTCTTACTTGAACTTCAATTTCATGCACAAACATTTGGAGATTTTGGGGTTGCTTCAGATGAGGAAACCAAGACTGCTATCAATCAATCGTGCGGAAATGAATCGTAACAGATCAGATTTGAAAAGCAGGGGACACGGCAGCTGATGCATATTGCCCAAGGTCAGAACGAAAGCTCCCAAGGCCTGGATCCCAAATAACCCGGCTGACAGCTCCAAGCTGCTGAATCCCTCCTACCTCCCACATTAAAACTTGTTTAAGGGTAATTATCGCTGTTAACTGCAGGTCAGGGAAGGAGCCGATCACCTCCAGGCTGTGTTTGCTGGTGAATGCAGCCAACACGCAACTTCTAAGAGTGTGTCACAGAAAATACAACTGCAAGCAAACATTATGGTCCTACGTGCTCATCCTAGAGGATAATTGTTGTATTGTTTTTTTTTAAGTGAATTACCCTGTGCACCTCAGACTTCAGGCAACTTGCCAGCACGTTTCTCAGAGTCGGACGCGTCTGGCTCACCCTGCTTCATGAGGGAAAGCAGCTGCAATAGCAACAACCTGACTTGTTTTATTTGCAGATGATATTAGCTGGCAAGAGGCAGTGTGTCTGATGGCATACTCCCTGTGCAGGCTTTGCGCTTTCAAAAAATAAAACTCTATTTGTCTTTGTATGCTCCTGTTTGTAAACACCCCCCTCCCTTTCTTTCAAGTAGTATTTCTGCTTCGTCTAACAGGCGCTGGCAGCTCCTGTCACAACCTTTGCATGCTGCTGCTCCCAACAAAGCGAGCTGCGCTTGCATCCTTCCCCGCCCTCGGACGTGGAGCTGCCGGGTCCCACAGGCTCAGCCAGCCAGAGCCCGCAGCGCTCTGACCGCCCCAGCTCTCTCCAGCTCACACGCTCTGCCCAGGCTCCGCCGTGGAAACATCTGTTGTGGCGGAAGCATCGCACTCCCTTGCTTTTGGCAGGGAAGCCACTCTGCTTGAAAACATAACGGAGAAAGCTCTGCCCCTGTCACAGGTGCCTGCTGTGCCTCCTCACCTGCTGGTGCGCGGTGGAGAAGCGCACAAGAGGGACCGGCAGCCCCAGTTGCACAGGTCGTAACAGGGAATCAGCGACACAGTTTCTCCCTTCGCCTCACCTTGACAGAGGCCGCTCAGACGAGCTGTCTGAGAAGGGCGTTTGAGATTCAGCTCAGCCCTCTTAGGTGAGGCTTACAGCATCAGAGCCCGACGCTGGAGGTCTCTGCAGAGCAGCCACTATGCTCGACACCCTGGGACATCAGGGACGTACGGCCTGAGGACCAGCAGCCACAGCGGGCAGAGAGCACCTGCGACAGCCTCTGCCTCAACAGATGCCCTTCTGCTCCTTCAGTCGGGTTCTGGACGGGACGTACCCAGCACACCCATACCGAAAACTGCCTGGGGTCAGGGTCAGGCTGCTCCTTCCAGCAGTGCTTTTCCCAGATCCCCAGCACAGACCGCCCAGGACACCCATGTGTCAGCACAGCCACATCCACGCAGGACAACTCCAGTACACGTCCTCCCTCCACTCTCACATCCTCCGCCACGGCTCCCACCAACGTCGCTTCATGCCAACCCCGACCCTAGGAGCCACACGCTTCGTGGCATGGCCAGGTGCTGCGTGTCCGACCACTGCGTGGCAGAACGGGGAAAGGCTGAAACCCACCTCCTTCCTGTCAAAGGCAGCACTGCTTCAAATATTTCCCATCTCCCCAGCCACTAACCTCAGCAACAGCAAGCGGGAAATTAATGATCTTCAAGCCTGCCAGCCTCTGGTGTGATCTGGCTGAAGCTGGCCAAATGGGAAGGGCAGGAGACAGACAGCACTCGTCTCCTGGGGAAACTAAGTCACAAAGAAAAGAAAATATGGGGGAGTGGGAGATGAAAACTATGATCCACTCGATGAGCAGCATTTCCCCGTTTGGTTCTGTCCCAGGAAACGAAGCCCTGCGCCATCAAGCGTGCGAGCGGCACAGCACGCGCTGCAGCTAGACCCTGTAACTTCCCAGCTTTCCTGCCTCTGGGGCAGGAAGGGGCAAATTACGAGTTCATTTCCATTCGCAGGTTCCCCTGCAGGGGTAATTCCCGCAGCCAGAAGGAAGGGGTGGCCAGGTCGTTTGCACCTGAAGGGGGCGAAATGCCTTGTCAGGGCTGGAGGGCTAGGACCCGAGTTCGCAGAGCCCAGCACAGCAGCAGCAAACCTATTTGTGGAGAAAACAGCACCAGCACAGCAAGCAGGCAGCTCTGGACAGACCCCAAAACAGCTGTGGAATTTCTCCAGAAGCTCTGCGTACTGTAAAGGGGAGGAAAGTCCGGCCCCCAGCCCACCCACCGGATAGAGGCAAAGCCTACGAACAGGAGAGAATTTAAGGCATGCCAGGATCACAGGCTTTGGAAATCCATTTCCCATATGCTCCTCACACACACAAAAAAGAGCACTCGTGCCTCAAATCCACAACCTTTTGCTCAAAATGCACACCATTTCCTCAGCTGAACAACCACGCTCACGCCAGCAGAACTTCTTGCCTGAGTAACTGCTACTTGATGCTTAGGAGGGCTGCAGGACTGACTGACAAATAAATACAGATGGCAGTGTAAGACCACCCTTTTAAAAGGCTGGTGCCCTATGCCAGGCCCCAAAGTCAATGGACTTTGGACATTGTATGGACAAAATACAAATCACTGGGTCTTTGGTAGAGTCACACCAACCGATCATCAATGTCACATGCATCCCTGCAGACCTGTATCCCCCAGGCACCATCAACTGATTGGGGTCATGGTCTGAAAAATATTTTACTGCCTTAGAAAACTTAATTCTGCTTGAAATGATGGTTTGAGCATTTAAAAGTAGAAGCTTCACTAGTTTTCAGAAGGACCTCAAATCTCCAGCACAAACTAATCCTCCATAAAACTCCAGCAGAGGAGCACCTACTTTGTAGGTATTGGTCCCAAGCAAGGTCAGCTCCTCCATACCAAACCCAAATACAATATGGCATTTGTTCTGAGCACCATGCAAGTAAAAAGGATGTGCAGTTCACACCCTGGAAAGCTTACAGTAGGCAGCCCTGGGCTTAAAACCCTTGCACGCAAGCTTGCTTATGCACATCCCTCAATTTCACCAGGACAACACGTATGACTAGAGGTAAAACCATGCTGAAGCCTCCGTCAGGCTGTGGCTGCTGGAGATCCTGCTCCGCTTCATCAAAGGGTCAAAGCGAGAGCCCTGAACTGGAGCCAGAATCAGGTACAGAAGCAGGCGAGAAACATACCCTGGGATTTTGGCACAGCTGGAGGCCCGAGTGAGTCAGTTGGGGAACGGAGACAAGTGCCCAGAAGCAGCTACCTGCCAGCTCCCTGCACGCTCTAAGCCAGAGCGCATCTTTGGACGAGCGGCTCATTCCGAGTTAGTGCATTTACACGTGTAATTTAAAGGTATTATACTAAGGCCAAAATAATATCTATTGTCCTGCTGGCGTTGCTGATCTGGATGTAATCTCATCACCACCACCGGTTCCAAGGAGACTTCACAATGTGCACAAAACTTCCATCAGGTGTTCCCCTCACAACTTCCCCCCGTCTCCCCCAGACAAGCAGCAGAAAACAAACATTTTTCTTCATTTGTCTTTGCATACCTGGCAGGCTGTCCAAAACCTCCGACAGACGTTACAGGTTTGAACCAGAGATTTCGGCTTTTTAGCTCTACTGCCAACAAAAGCATGTGCACGGAGGGAATTTTCCACACAACCCCGTGCTGATGGTACACCGGTGACACAGAGAGTGGCGGTCCCAAATTGTCCCGACCCCATAAGCCTCGGCCACGGTTAGTTTTACATTTCACCTTTCGTGCAATTAACAAGCAGCTCAGATGCAATCGCACACCGTTACATAGAAAGAACAGCATTTTCAGCACAGGACTTTTTCTAAATTACTGTTATCATCATGCCACGAGTTCTGCCTTAGTTCAGACTCGGTGGGCATTTCAGAAAGGCCCGTGACCTCAGCCCGGATGCAGAAAGGCTGGAAGCAAGACCTTCACAGGCATGAGAAGTTAGAAGGTTGCAGATATTTTCCGACAGCCTCACTCAGCCCCAAAATCTAAGCAGACCCGCATCGAAATAAAACACCTCCGAACGGGAGCACAGAAAAAAATCGCAGACCAAACCTGCGAGAAGGAGGAAAGGAGTTTGCAGCGAGGAAACACGAACAGGGGAACTGCCGTGTTTCTAGCCGAGCCAGCGGGACCTTATCACAAGCCCGTGCGCTTTGTTCTCTCTGTTGGCTTTTCTAACGCCCCTACTACAAACACCCGCCCTCGCCGCCTCCCCGGCCGAGCAGGCACACGGCGGGCGGGCAGCCCCGCACCTCGGGGGAGCCGGCTCCCCCGCGGCCGGCATGTCGGAACAACGCGCCGGGCTGAGGGATGCCGGCAGCCCCCGCGAGCCGCACATCTCCCCGGCTCGACCCCGGCCAGGAGGCAGCGGCGGCGGCGGCATCTCCCTCCCGGCTGCTACAAACTCCGAGCCCCGCCGCGCTGCCGGGCTGCCGCCGACCGGGCTCCGCGCCTCGCCCCTACCGAAACATTCAAGCGTGATTTTCGTATTTTTTTTTTTTTTCCTAAAAACCCGGCAAGGCGGCTCAGCCCCGCTATCCTCCGGCGTGAGGAAAACGGAGAAAAAAAAAAAAAAAAGGCGATAAAATCCCGGAGCAGCCCGCAAGCCACCCGCGGGCGAGGCGCAAGGCTGAGCCCCCCTCCCCCCCCCCCCGTACCTCAGCCCCACCGCGGTGCATTTTACCTGCCGCCGAGCCGCTGCGGGTGTCTCCGGCGGGAGGCGGCCGCCAGCCCCGTCCTGCCGGCGGCGGGGCCGGTTACGAAACGCCCCGGCCGGCCCCGCGGAGCGGCGGCAGCGGGAGGAGCGGCGGGGGCGACGCGCCCACCCCGCCCAGCCCAGGCCCTGCCCGGCCCTGCCCGGCCCAGCCCCGGCCGCCGCCGGCTCTCCCCGCGCCCGGCTCGCTCCCACCCCACCGACCTTGCCCGCGGCCGGCCCCGACAGCGCCGCCCCCCGGCCCCGCCCCGAGCTGGCGGCGGGGCCCCCCCCGCGGCTGGGCCGCCCCCGACACGGCTCCTGAGGCGCTTGGGGATGGGACGCGTGGAATCACAGACTCAGTGGGGTTGGGAAAGACCTCCAGGATCGTCTGGTCCGACCATCCCCCTACCACCAATGTCACCCACTAAACCATGTCCCTAAGCACCAAGACCAACCTTTCCTTGAACACCCCCAGGGACGGTGACTCCACCACCTCCCTGGGTGACCCGTCCCAATGCCTGACTGCTCCTTCTGAGAAGAAATGTCTCCTCATTTCCAACCCGAACCTCCCCTGGCACAACTTGAGGTCATTCCCTCTAGTCACCAGTGAGAAGAGGCCGACCCCCAGCTCCCCACACTTTCAGGTAGTTGTAGAGAGCAATAAGGTCTGCCCTGAGGCCATAGGTGCATCCAGCAAGCTGCCTCACCGCAGGGAACCGGGCTTCCATTTTGTGCTGGGCATCACGGCCTGTGAGCACAGAGCACAGGACCATGGACTCATTCTCCTGCTGCCTGTGGACAAAACAAACTTATTTCCAACAGCAGCAGGAAAAAAAAAAAAAAAAAGTGTGCATGTACCTCCTAGCATCCCACTAGGCCAGCGTTGGCAGATGGAAAGAGCTACAAACTGTGAGGGCAGACCACCAGCTCCTGCAAAAGCCAGCCTTGTTCTGGGCAAGCAGCTGCCCATTGTGCGAGAGCAGAGCTGCAGGTCAGCGTGGTGCCACAGTTCTGCACTGAATATGTTTGTTGTGAAGGAGAGAAACCTCCATAATCAGCAAAATAAACAATATACCAAAGTCCATGAGGTTTCCTCCCCTTCTCCCTGCTCTCCTCTGCAAGGGTCTAATGGCTGAGCTGGGTCTTAAGCCAGGCTACCACAGGGGAGAGATGATAGTGCACTCACTAGTACAGCTCCAGGTCCTGCCATAAATATTGAAAACTCAATTACCACTCTCAGGATGAATGTTCAAAGCAGATTTGCAGATCCCACTGTGTTTCTTGGATCAAAGCTTTCTCATCAAATAATTGAGAGAAGGCTGGGGAAGTCAAGGAGGCCAAATTCCCCCCAATCACGTCTGCCCCCAAAGTATATCAGTCATTAGCATCTCTGACTTCTCACGACGTATTCACACCACAAACATTTCAGCACGTGCAGCTGGCTTTCATTTCTCCACAGGAGGCTGGGAGGACTGCGCAAATTTCACTGCTGTTCCCCCTCTGCGCCCAGCGGCTCAGGACGCACCCTGCGAAATGGCGGCCATGGGGGCACAGGCTTCACTTTGGGCCTGGGCGCTTGGCTGCAGACGTGTTTCCAACTCAGGGGACTGCTGGGGGGGGGGGGGGCGTGTTTTCACAGATCAGGAGATCCTTAGGGTAAATTTGCATCACGTATTTGTATAACATCATGGTTTTTGAACAGACACTTCACGTTTTGGAGGTGCAGCTCCATGCGTGCCTCGGTGTGCCAAGTCCCTGCCCTTGCCGAGGCCAGTTCCCCCTTTCCTCCTTAGAAAGCAAGTGGCAGCTAATGCCTCTAAAGCAGTAGCATGGTACCAGATCTCCATGGTCACAGGAAAGGAAAATTCATCACAAAATGAAAACAAACATCTGACTAATCGCCAGCCAGCACCGCTGCAAATGATGTCCACCAAAGAGGCCAGGGACTGTACAGACGTAGAGAAAGATAACCCCCTAGCCTAGGCGGAACCCGCGAGGCAGTGCTGAAGAGCACGGTGACTTTGTTAATTACATTACCGCTGCGGCTACTGTGGTTTTATTGTTGCAGCAGAGTTCGGGCAGTCCCGCTGAGAGCGGGACACCCCCTACATCCCCGTCCGGGTTGAATGCACAGCAGAGAACTGAGTATTCGTGCACCGGCACGCAAACACGTGCTCCTGGTCCTGGAGGGTCCGGTGTGCATGCTGAGATTTTATCATCTGACTCCCTCTGCTGAACGTGATTAAAGTTTACGTATGCGCACAGCTCCTCGCAGAAGTGCTGCCAAATAGATACAACAGACAAAGAAAAGGAGAAAGGAAGTATAATTACTCCCAGGAGGATTCTCGTGTTGCTGCTGTCATCCCCCAGGCTGCACCTGTTATGAGAATAAGAGTCTTTAAATCTCTAGGGAAGAAATCTTGAAAAGTTCTCAGCAATAGCACAGCTTCAGATTGCTCCACACAGTTTATTATTATAAACCTCTGTTCACAAGGACTCGGATTCGTAAAAGGCAGCGAGTTCCTTGGCACTGCCCTTTTCAGTATGTACCTCATAAAAACTGCATAAAGGGGATCATCCAGTGCTGTGGGCACACGAGGACTGGAAGCAGTCCTGTGCTGTTTTCTGCTGCGAGATGGTACACTTACCCATTTGGCACTGAGGGACTTTTTTTTTTTTTTCCATCTACATGTTTCTATCAGTTTTTATAAACAGATTATGTAGAACCGTCAATTCTGGCAAATTGCTCTAGATGTGTCCTCTCAAGTGCAGCTCAGATTGGTGAGGTGGGGTCCAGAGGAAATATTATTCACAGGAACAAATCCCTAGAAGTGCTGGGAACCCATAACAGAGGCAGCTAACTCCTGGCTTCTATGTTATGATCACCAGAGGGACCTCTAATAGGCCATATATTTGTAGGAGCTCGATGTCAAACTTTCAGCTCCAGGCAGGAGCAAGTCACCAAATAATCATAAAACTGAACCGGAGCTTGCAAGCATTTTAAAAATAATCAATACATGTGGGATTCATTCCTTTTAGTTCCTGAGCCCACAGCGCAGACTTAAGTCATGTTCCCAAGGTTTATTCTGTTACTTAGAGGCCTAGGAACTTTTTTTTTAAGCCTAGTTTCCTAGAGAAACAGAGTTTATATCATCACAGTCTGTGTATCTTCCTGTCTTCCTGTTTTCCTTCAGTAGCTTTTGAACTCATTGGCCAAACTGTCAGAGGAGGAGAAACCAGGGACAGTAATGCCCCATCCTTTTTTTTTCTTTATCTTTTTTTTAATCACCAACAGGACATAGGAAAGAAACTTCTTTGAACACCCCCTGAGCAAGAGGCAGAGAGAATTTGGCTGCTCTCCGGTCTGTCTGGCAGCCAGCAAGCACACGTGCATGAATAGCAGTATGTAACCAACCTTCATAGCATCCACTGCTCAGCTAATTTTGTCAGACTTCTATGGTCTCACACCTCTGGGACCAATGGGGGGAAAAAAAAAATCACACTTGCCATAAAATCACTGCTGAATCAGGGTCTGTTAAACCTCACACCTTGCATGAAAGATTCACTAAAGGGCATTGCCTAAAACTGCAAGGCAAAAGTACAGCCCACGAAGACCAAGAAAACGCATCTATCAGTAAAAACAGTTCTGGCCCAACTGGTCACAGGTAATTATCACTCCTCACGTTGATACCCTGTGATAAAAACATGATGAATATTTTGACTCATCAAAATCTGACAGGCTCGTACACATTCCCTTGTTCTCTTCCATAAAATATTGTTTTATTGCATGCTTTAAAATATTCAGCAGAGAGAGTATTTTTACAGACTGCTAACCTGAAAACGGGCATGTGAAAAGGCTGCATATTCACAGTAACACTGTTTCAGAAATTGCTTGGAGCTCCCCCACCCCCTCAAAAATACATTTTCTCTAGATAAGAGTAGAGTCTTCCCTCTGCTAACACTAAAGGCTTCCAGCTGGAGAAGATGGTTAATCTGCTTATCAGAGAAGGGCAACAAAACAAAGAAACTCTGTATTCATCTGTATCATAGGATCATAAAATAACTTGGATTTTATGATGTATCCCATTCAGTCCAGTTTTTGTCCTCAGTTTACGTTCAGAAATTTGACCAATAGTCTACTCTTCTGCTGGTTCGTAAATACTTATCTATTATCTATAGCCTTAAAAAGGAAGGTGCGTCGACATCTTTAGGTACAAAACTTAGGGAAGTTGCTCCTTCAGTATCTATCAGCTGCCTTTATAATCAAAGGAGATATGTTGCAGGAG
This sequence comes from Anser cygnoides, assembly GCF_040182565.1. Lineage (NCBI taxonomy): Eukaryota > Metazoa > Chordata > Aves > Anseriformes > Anatidae > Anser > Anser cygnoides. The sequence continues at coordinate 82,279,523 of NC_089874.1, forward strand.
GTGATTCAGAGCAGGAGACCAGCCTGGATTCTCTGAGTCACCTTCTGCCTGGACTAATCTCCCTCCGAAGACAAGATAGGGGAAAAAGCTTCCTGAATTGAAGTGCCTAAAGACTGGCAGTGTAAATAGCCCCCTGAGGCTCCCAATCCATGAGGGCACTTGGGTGTGCTGATACATCCCTGGTCTCCCTGAAAGACATGGCCCTGCCTAAGCCATCTTGCAGGAGCCACAAATGCTGGGTCCCACCACCATCGCTGCCTCCCTGCAGGATTCTGGGCAGCCTGCAGGGATGTGCCTGCAATGGGGCCACCAGTTCACATTGGCAGAGCTTGACTGAGGTCAGAAGGGACCTCTGGAAATCCTCCTGTCCAACCTCCTGCTCAAAGCAGGGTCAGCTACAGCAGGGTGCTCAGGGATGTCTCCTGCTGGATTTTGAATATTTACTGCCAGAGCACAGCGCTGGATAAGCACACCAGTGGTGCTACCACAGCGGTTACTCTCTACAGTCCTGGATATTGTCTTTGCTGCGGCAGCTGTCGAGAAATGAAAGAGAAAAAAACAGTGTAGGAGCTCTGGCAATTATCTGCTGAGCTGCGCTTTTATCTCTCCTTGCCCCATCACTAGGCGATGTTTAGACAAATACACTGATATGAATCAAATCTTGATCCTTCGTTTCTTACCATACATCAATACAGAATCATGACTGTATCCTCTCAATAATTAATAGTGCACTGTATATTAAAAAAAAAAGAGCAAACATCTGTGTGAAAAATATTCTCACATCAGTGAATTTCAATTACCAAAACTTGATGGTTTTTTAAAAAAGCCTCTTCTGTTATCCAAAGCAGTGTTGAATTTGTTGCTGGGCATTATCTATACTGAAAGCCCATTAGTCAGACAGCCCCTCATTCATCCATGTTAATTCACCGTCCTCCTCTGAGGTAGCTGAGTAAGTTTAATAGCTATACATATATGAATGCAACACAAATAAATGACATGGAGATATTTCATCGTAATTTACTAAGTGCAAAAACTATTTCATTCACTGTTCGTGACTTCCATACTGGAGCATTGTGACAGTCCTTTGGCACCAGCTCGCAAGAGAATTGCTTTAGTTCGTCCTATTGCTGACTAAAAGCTCCATTAAAAGGAATGTTAAGGTAGCAAACACAAGCATTCAAAATTTGGAAATGCCCAAAGTAAGCCTGATCCCCCTTGACATAATCATACTCTTCAACCACATGAATGCGTGCTGCTTTTCACATGATGCTGAGCTCCCCTTCTGCTCTGCGGGACCTCGGTAGCACGACCCTGCCACCATGCTCCCCATGCTGACCTGCCCATATGCCACCATGCCAGCTCTCCTTGTGCCCTCACCCCCGGTGGGCCTCTTTCCTCTCTTTGGCACAATCCCCCCAGTTTTCCTTGGCAAGCTCACTTTGTGCTTTCCTTGGCACACTTCACCTCATCTGTTTCCAGCACCAGTTTCCCACCCCAGCTCCCAGACCAGGTTTCTTACTTTCTTCTCCACCCCAAGTCCCCAGCCCCGATCTTTCTCTCTATGCTGTTTTAGTCCACCTATTTATGCCACCTGCAGACATCAAGGCCAGAACACTTCCTCCTCACGGTTTTGTGTCAAGGAGTTAAATGTGGCAGAGCTCATGTCTCTGTGCCTGTGCCAGCAGGCATGAAGAAGAGCATTGGCAGAAACCTCCTGCTGAGACCCTGCAGCCACAGACCAGAGCACTCTCTGTGCAGAAGAAACATCAAGCGGCTGCCAAACTTGCAAGCCTCTACCAGGTGTGTGCAAACTGCAATTTTCCAAGGGCTTATAACTTGGCTGAATCTGGATATTTTTCACAGGAGGTACAAAAGACACATGCTTGAAACTAGATTTTACACACATCTTACATCTGGCTTTCCAAAGTTCACTACATCTTCCATGAGAAACTGTTCTGGGAAAAACATTCCTAGAAGGAACAGCTAGAAACATCCCTCCAGAGTCAGACTGAGGTAGTCATCTGGCATGGAAAATGTTAGCCTAAAAGGTTACAGTTTAAACAAGTTGAAGAATATGGGGGAAAAAAAATGGTGCAACTCAACTCAGACTATAATTAAAGCAAACCGAGTAGGAGAAAGGTTATTTTTTCTCTAACCTAATGCAAGTCCCATATATATTACCCCTAGGGTAGTATGAGTCCACAGTTCACATCACAGGCCTTGAGAAGATGAAATTGCTCTGTGTAAATACTCCAGTTCATTATCACCAAACCACCCAGCCAATTTAGGGTGTTTTATACCTCATGATTGGTGTTATTAAGTCATGGTTGCTACAGGCTGAACACCGGGCTCATGTCCCACAACGAAAGTCCAGCAACCATCAAGGGAGTGAGAACGGCCCTGCCATCTTGTTTAGAAGAGAAATTCAAGCGAGATGTGGAAGCCTGTGTGTTTACGCAGACTTATTTTAACTACACCTTTGCCTGATTGTGCCACCTCTCACGTGCAGGAGCAGCTAGCTGGAAGCACGCTCAGCTGAGTAGCATTGCTCACGAGGTTAAGAGTTAACAGGATTAGGACCAAGGGCTGGAATGCCAGCGCTGAAGCTGAAGCATGCATTGGAAAACAAGCACGCTGGGGTGTTTATGTGCGCAGCGCTATCATGGCAGCAGCGAAGGCACTTCATCCCGACACTTCCTGAAGATGACATCATTTATAATTAACACAGCAGCTGTGGATTCACCGCCATCTAAAATGAATTAGATAACAAAGCTCCTTAGGAAATCCCACGGATTTCCTGAGATAGACAGTGGCTAGTTAAGTATGTGAATATGAAGTAAATGTATATAAATATTTATTTGGTTTTTGTTTTTTAAATCGAGGCTACTGTAGAGAACCCCATATACGCATCAGCAGAGGGGATGGCACTGCTTGTAGCAGGAAGCGCGTTAAAAACCCTTCTGTCCCTCTGAGAGATTTCTCATCAGGCTCTCCTGGCCCAGGCAATCCTTGCACAGCAGTCTCTCATTCAGGGCCTCACCCTGCAGTCCCCGCACCCCTGAAGGAAGCTCGGGGGATTTCAACGTCGTCTAATTTGCAGATAACAGGGCTATTCATGCAAAAAATGTCTTCAGGACCAGACCTGCCAAGGCATGGCTATTCAGCCCTTTGTCAGCGTGTACAGAGCCTGGTTGCCCACAGTTGCTGCTGCAGGTCCTCATGGGCTTTCCGCCTCCTGACCTGCTGAAAACTCGATGCTGAGAACATTTTGGAAAAGCATCTAGAAAGCGATTGTGGCTGTAGCAGTGCGAGCACCCTTGCTGGTAGGGGTCCTGCCTCTGGGGCACCCACAGTCAGGGCAGAGCCTATACGTGATCTACAGCAGTGGTGGTGCAAGTGCTCTCTAAGTTACTGCCTTTTCCTCGACTCGCTTAGTTAACGTGTGTTTTCCCAAACAACCTGTGTATGGTCCAAGAGGGAATAAGCTTCTTACTAAGCTGATAGATCCATCTCATTAATAGTTGCTTTCCTAGGGCTCCTATACTCCTGTCAAGTTTGCACATGCTTTGTAGCCCAGTGCCACTTATATCACATTTAAGTTTGCTGCCGGAAAACATGTACAGAATTCCTAGTTCAGACCTCTGGGCTGTGAGACTTGCCCGATCCATGTGTCTAATGTCAATCCTGTGAGATGTCAGCTCTTAAACATGCCTCTGATTTAAAGAGAGTTGTTTAAAACCCCTTCTTTGCTTCTTTCTCCTTAGAGATCTGGCTGAAGAACAGGAAGACATGGCTGAAGGGCAAGAAAAGAGCCCAAGCGTCATTTCTGAAGTCAGATGGGACTTACACCCTGAAATCACTAGGAAGCTTTTGAAAAAAATTATTGTGTCACTGTCCGGACTGATAAAAATTACCTCTGAGAAAAGCTTTTCTTTTAAATATCTATCTAGGCTTGGAAAAGGCTTCCCCATGCTCAGGGGAGGAAAGAAAAGGTTAAAAGGCCTGATCTCGGCTTTCTAAACGTCCCAACTTTCCCACTGATTAAATTGCTCAGCAAATCAAGTTCTCTGACAAGTCCAAAGGGTACAGCTGGGTGTGAGCCTCACGGGACGAGCACTTTAAGGCCATTGAAACTAGGAGAAGAATTTCCATCGACTGCAACAGGATTTGGACTACCCCATCAATAAGTTGCTAAATGTCTGTGAGGAGCATGCACACACCCTGCACACCAGTGACAAGGAAGGATGCAGAAAAGGGAACAGATGACACCTCCTTTTCAAGGAAGGTTAGCCCGATTCTCAGATATTTTATCCCAACACATGTATTTCAGCATTAGTAATGGACCAAATTGCAGGTTGGGAGCCTACGTGTGGGTTGTAACAGAGCTGCCAAGTTTCCACCAGGGAGGCTGTGGGGAAGCTGCCCAAGACAGAGGGGGGCTTTGGAGAGCCTTGTGTAAAGCTGAAGCACTCAAGAATGCTTTGCCCATTCATCATCCTCAAAGAGAAGTGCTTGGCTGTGCTCCACCGAGGGAGGGGAGGGCATGGCAATCGGACCCGCAGCAGCTGCCAGGGAAAAATAATCCAGGAGTAACATGAATAAATAAGAAACATTTTGCTAGTCTTAATATTACATGGCTTTCTTCATGCTCTCTAACACTTGAATTCCCTTCCAAACATTCAGTTTTTCCACTAGCCTCTGTCTGTGGCTTTCACCACTTCTTATGTTTTCTTTTTCCTCTCCTCTTTTTTTTTTTCCTTTGAAAAGCAGCACCCCCCATCCTCTTATTCTCTCTTTCCTGCAGTGTCTTCATGTATTCTCCCCATATTCCGTATCACCTTGTCCACTTTCAGTTTTTCTTCACAGGTTGTTCTCTCCGTCTCTCTCCCTTTAAGCCCTACACTGCTACTTGCACCTTATTTGCATGTCTTTCTCCTCCATTGCTTAATTTTCTACTCATTTCTCTGTCTCTCTTTCAGATTTGTTTTAAAACTGGCCCAACATTTCTCCACAATCCACTTTGAAGACCTCCAAGCCCTTTTATTTCATTCTCTTCCAAGCAAATGTTTCCTTTCATCATTTTCCTGGATTTTAACAAAGAGAAGCCTTTGACTCCAAACCCTTGGCTTATGCTTAAACTACAGAGGCGCCACTACCCGTTTCGGGAAGTTCTTCCCCAGGCACTTCAGGAACCCAGCTAAGGAGGCAGAGATCCTCATAGTGACAGGTCCTCTATGGGAGAAGTGACAGCAACATATGTCCACGCTTAGGTCACATCTGCCCAAAGCTTATAGGGAATAAGGCTATTACTGAGTAAGTTACTGCTATAGTAGTCAACACATGCTCAGAAATTCATTGCTGAAGGGCTCCGGACTATGAGTTGGCTGAAAGCTGCAGGCTCTGGCCCTTTTGAATTACATGGCACAGGTGCCTAAAAACAACAAAAACAAAAACACAAATGTGGTAAATGAACATGAAGAAAACATTTATAGACAGAGCTTTCCAAAGCTTAAGTGTGTCTGAGCTCAACTGCATCTTAAAGTTGCATGAGTTTTGCTTTCTCTTCATGTGTTTTGACACTGATTTTTGTGTTCTTCCTAGTGACAAAAGACAGATTTTCTGCTCTGTTTTAGACTACAGCACAAGTGAAAATATCCATTGGTCAGCAAGCTCTGAACTCATCAGCATGCTTTAAGCACATGGCCAAACATAATCATGGGAGACAGACCAACTCCAGTGAAACCTTCCCCTGCTTGGGATTTCACTTTTCCTACCCATTGCAGCTGTATTAAGCAAACTGTGCTGCTCCCCATGCGAGATTCATTGCCCTAGGTAGTTCTGATTTGTTTAACTTAGGCTTTATCAAAGTCAGATCAAGCAGCATCATTCTCAGTCCTATGAATGGTTTTGTGTTCTTTGTTGTGTTTTTTTTTTTTCCTCTTTTCAGCTCATGCCCTGTAATTCCTTCCCTGCTGCCATGAAGGATATTGCTTGGCCTGAACTCTTGTAACCAGCTTCTACATCCTTGTTGTGTTATAAATACAGCACCCTGCTCCAGCCAGATCCAGCCCTAGTTGGCTTGCTCTGCCTCTTATTTTATGAGGAAAACTTCTCTGACATGTGACAGTGACTCCAGGAGACTGCCAGGCAGCTGGGGGGAAACGCTCAGATGAACGAGGAGGACCAAACTGTAAATCTGAGGTGAGGAAAGAGCTCGCCTCTGGTCCCTTGCTCCTGCTGCTCTCAGTGTAGCCTCACATTGGATTATTTTTGAGCTGTGAAAACAGCTGCAGTTGCAAGTTGCTGCTTGCCAGAGCCTAATATTTCTCCTACCTGTCCAGACATCCCATATAACAAGAAAGTGCTGATGGCAGTATGACAAACCTCTCTCTCTGGAGCTGATGCTGTGTAGTCATGTCTGCAGCTGAAGCGCCATCGCAGCCTCACCAGCGGGTTGGTTCTTGTTGGCACTGCGATTTAAGGCATAGGGGATGCCACAATGGTGTTGCCACAGCATGAAAGATGAGAGTAAGAAAAACAGTATTTAAAGAGTGGGGTTATTCTGGCTATCCAAGAGGCACGGTCTTTATCTGCTGAGTGCACGTAATGCATGTCTCATCTCATTCAGCCACTTACAGCCTGTTAGGTAAGAGAACTGTACTACCACATCCAGCTCTCCATGCGCACTCTGGCATTTTCTACAGGGTTCTTGCACACTGATTGATAAGCCCCCTTCTGGGGTATTTAGGGTGAGGTTTTGGAGTCTGCCTTTTTTTTTTTTTTTAAAGTCATATCAAAAGGAGAATCTCAGTTTATGGCCCTGGAGATAAGAGCCTTGCCTGCTGTTTAACCCCAGAGGTTTCTGCATGCTTATCAAGGTGAATAAACAGTGACAGTCACTCCCGAGTGATGCACCCACACCCGCACACTGATTGCTCGGGATGTGGAAGTGTAGGAATCTCTGCTTATCTGCAGATGGCTTAACTACTCTTATCCCGAACGTGCCTCTTTCGGGAAACATCCAGCAGCCAAGTCAGACTGGCGAGAGATTTAATTCCTTCTAAACCCTTACCTTTAATGTTGCAATGCTGTAGCAACTGCAGAGGATTTTATTCTAAAACACCTTTGATCTCATCTGCTTGTATCACCACTGTCTTCCCCAGGTAACCAAGGTGTGAATGTCTCAGCAGTCTACCAGGTTTCCCTGTGGTCACAAGGAGGACAAAAGACAGTCACTCACCTTTTTCAAAGCCTCTCCCCTCGGGGTGCCCATCTGATAGCCTGGGGTGCATCTTCAGGAGCTGATAGCTGCCTTCAGCAGGTGATAGCAATCACAGTCTTTGTCTCCCCATCCTGTCCCACCTCTGTGAGTCAGTCCTTTGTCTCCTTATTTGGGTGCCCTTTGACTGTAAGCCTGCCCCTTGTCTTTCTGCTGTCAACTCTTAGTGGCTCAAGTCTTCTTTTGGTTGTTCTGGCTTGTCCTTTGCCCAGAGTCCCCGAGGAGTTGCATGCAGATGTGCTGTGGCAGTGACGACCTACTAAACGGAGAGCTTTCTTCAGCAGAAGAGGGGAGAAACACAGCAGAGACGTCCTCCCCACTGCTCTGCTTTGCTCCTCTTCCCACCTTCCCTCCCCTGAGGATCCTTCACATCCCCAGGCGTGTGGGTGATTTTCTCCACAGCTGAGGCCAAGGTCACCTCGCTTGGAGAATGACCACTGTGACAGAAACGTCAGTAGTTAACGCTCCCATTTCCACCAAAATCCAAGAACCTCTACAAGCACTGAGAGGAGGAAATACCAGCGTTGTATTCTGCACATAAACAAAGGGCACATTAAGCAATTGCCTCCTACAAAGCACGTTCAAATGCCTGGAGTTTTGAGAGAACACTTTAGTACCAGCACTGGCTTGCTCTAGTAGAACTGCAGGCCAATGCATATTCGTCACTATAATTTTATACAGCTGCATTATTTTCACAGTTTATGGTGACACTATCTCATTTATGAAGTACACACAGCAGTTACACATATGGCTGTATTATTTCCAGCACTTCAAGCGCAATTAGTAATTTCATCGAGCTAACGCTGTCAAAGCTACAGCAGCAGCACACGCTGTATTGCAGCTGTCCAAAATTTAGAGAGTGCTATACACGTTTATGCAATATGTACATAGCTGTTGGGGTGCCTGAAATTGGGCCACTGTCTCCAAAAGGTTACCAGAAACATCAGGTGAAATTCCATACCTCCAGCTCCTTTCAGTAACCATGGCTCCAGCTCCTCGTTTATACCTGGGATACATCTGGCCCTAAGTTTTTGTGGCTCCGAATTGCAACACAATCACTGATCAAGGAAACGCTGCTTCACCCCCGCCAGGAGACATCATGAGACAGAACACCAACCTGAGCAACCAGGCCTCCTGTTCATAGACCAGGGGATGAAAATGGCCCTTTGAGACATCTCTGCCCATAATGCTATTTTGAGTCATTTGCTAGTACCGTAAATGACTCTCAAAATTAAGGATCAGTTTCTTAGGGAAAGAGGAGCACTGTTAAGTGGGCAGACTGGGCAGAAAAAGAAAAATGATACAAATTTAATGGGCAATTGTGCTTGCCAAAAAATGTGCCAGTTTGCACGTCACTGATTTATTCCTAGTGTAGTAATTATCATTGTGGTTTTACCCTGCCTAATGAGAGGTATTATCTATTGCTGAGAAGACAGATTCAAAACTCTGCTGTCAACTTCAGTGCTGACTTTCACCAGCATTTGCATGCCAGCAAATTTAGCTAAGGAGTGACTTGCTATTCAAAGGTATGAGAACGAGCAGGTGCCCTTGGTTCCTCCTGAGCTCCCACAGCATGCCTGAAACTCGGGCCTTTCACACAGGTGTCAAACACTAGCAAACTGTCAAAATTGTGCCCCGATTTTGCAGTATGCAAACCAAAGACAATAAAAGCCACTTCCTGGCACATTCAAGAATTTGTTTATTAGCTTCTAGGCTTTCTTCGCCCCCTGAGCGGATGGTACCACCGAGGCGTGAAAGCGCAGCAAGGCTTCCCCCAGCTCCTGTGGCTGCTTCTGAGACCAGAAGAAGAAATGTCCTCCGTGCCCCAAATCAAAATTAATAGGTTTTCCTACCAGCTCCATCTTACGCCATGCTCCGTGAAAGGATAGATCCATTCTTACCACAGCCCCCTATGTTTGGCTACATAGAAATACAATAAAGCACTAAGAGCAGGAAATGAAGGCAGGTTCAGGGGGATTCTTTGGGCACATTTCCCTTCACATGCTGACAGTCTCTTGCATTGAGTCAGCCTTTGACACAAGGGAAAGCATACCTTTTTTACTCTACTTTTTGGCAGTTGTTGTTAGTTTGGCTTGCTTTCCCCTGCAATAATGTTGACAAACACATTGCTCACAGTGCTCGGGCGATAGCACTTCAGCCAGCCCATTCAGACAAATGATGTTTTGATATTTACAGGCCATGCCTCACCACTTGGGCAACGGGCTGAGCAGGAATTTGTATTTAAAACCTTCCAGGACACACTGTTCTCTTTTTTTGGTACTTCAGATGCAAACTCCCAGTGCAGGACTAAACCTATTCCACCTTTCCCGTGTTCCTCCAGTGGGGTGGTCTCTGTGCGGGGCTGGCATTTCAGTCTCTGAACGTCTCAGTCCCGATTTAATTTTCCCTTCATCCACCTTCTCTGATCTTTACCTCATCAAAAGCAATTGCCTCATCCCAATTTGATTTTTCTGTAATTAGTACTCTTTGACTTGAGACGGAGTAGGAATGCTGCCTCTCACAGACACTGCACCTGAAAGTTCATGTCCCCAGTTTTGCAGTAAAAAGAAAAGTATTAAACTCCTGTACTACACTATGGTGTGTGGTTTTCTAGGTTTAAATTGGCCTATTTCCTTCCTGTTCTGCTTATTGACTCATTTCCTTAAATCTAATTTGAGCTTGTTATTGAGTTTTAGCCTCAGACAATACATCAGTTGTGTCCATAACACCCATCGATCCAGCAGGAAAAGAGATGGCAGCAAGAGATGAAAGATTTTCATTATTTTTACAAGAGAGAAATACAAATTATTATTTTCTGATGGAAGACAAGGAGGAACAATAGTGGATAGCCATGGAGCAGACCACGTGTTTCTTGAGGGAACCTTACCTGCTGCTCTCATGTCCAAGCACATCCTATATAAAATCCATAGAAATACTGAACTTGGATTCTTGGAATTTTCATCAATAGAGCTGTTGCTCTTTTGTAGTTGAGCATGGTAAAGATCCCTCAATATCCTTTATAGAAGAATTAGAGAAGCTTAGAATGCCTTTTTTTTTTTTTTCCTGGAGTTGGGGAAACTAAAGAATGCCTGCTTTTCACTTCCACCTTAACAAACATTTGAAGAGGTTTCTGGTATTCATCCTGTCTGGATCCCACCGGGTATGTCACTTAAATGGAGTTTCTCCACTTCTTTTTTTTTTTTTTTTTTAAAGAGTGGATTAAACATTTGCATTTCCAGTCCTCCAGAGCACAGATTTCAAAGGCAAATGTGTTCTTGCTTTTCCATGCTCCCACAGCTATTTGCTCTGAGAGAAGCCCTTAAGTGTAAATAACAAAAATAATGCAAATATTCTTGATTCAAAACCACATTTAAGCCAGCGGTTTTCTAGCTTCCTTATATTTGGTCCACAAGTAAAGACTTTTTTTTGCTGAATTCTTGCCCCTGGCTCCCTTTTTACAAGTTAAGAGGTTTGTGTCCAATCAAAAAAAAAACCTCTCTGTAGGAGTGGTTGGCTATTCAGTGTCAGCTGGGCTTGGTCCCAGCATCCAGCAGCTTGAGCATAATCTTCTGTGTCTGCAAGCGGACACATTCAGACATCTAACTACTTGATCTGCAAGATCAAGGTGCTATGGCTCTGGTTTTATGCCCACACTTGAGCACAGAATTAATATTAAACTGCAGCACCCTACTTGATACTCACATTTAATTGCACTTGAATTGTCAAAATGCAGCCTTTGATCATAGGTGAGTTTCAAGCCCTTGCTTGCAATTAAGGAAGATGTTACAGGAAGCATCAGGCTGCTTTTGGAGTGAGAGTAAAGGAAGACGAAGAATGCAGGTGCTCTAGCAGCAAAAAACATCTGATTCCACCCTTGGAGCTTCAATAAACTGTGGATAAGCATTGCCATGAAATGATGCTGGTTCAGTGTCATAACCTCAGATGCTGTCAATGGCATTTTTCGTCTGCAAGGTATTTTATGGACACTAATAATGAGCTCACAGAAAGGCCTGAGAGGTAAGTGAGGTGTTATCACACTACATCTTTAGAGGAAGCAGAGCCAAAAAAAGCTGAATGATTTGCCCAAGGCTAAAGAGTGTCAAGGCCAGAGTATTTATGAGTCCCGGGCTTTATCCAAGTGAAGGGTCTCAGCTCGTTCCCGTAGTTTCTTTACCCACAAAATCTGCATAAAAAGATAAGATTTCATGGTTATTTGGCCCTATTTGCTGTGCATATTTCCTTGTGTAGTACTCTGAGCCAAAGCTCTGGATCCAAATAACTGATAGGAGAAAACTTAAAAAAAATCACCAACACTACTACTGTGTCTGAAGTCAGATTTAGCCTAAGAGACTGAGAAGGTGCCCATCAACAATAAAACTATTTATTATTATTCTTTCCAGAGGAGACAGAGTTATCTCAGAGCCTTGGTAAGACGACTGGGAAAACACGCATAGCACTTTTGTCTAGGCTAGACTGCACAACAAAAAGGCATGGCTTAATGCCCTCATGTCTGCTTTAGCAAGTAATGAGTGTCCTCCTGATTTGTTGGTAGGACAAAAAAAAAAAAAAAGTTCCTGATAATTGTACTGTTACAGTTTGTCCTGGCTCACTTACATCTCAGGAAATCAAGAGACACTGCTAAGGACAGTAAGCTTTCCATACACCCAACTAACCACAGATTTACTGTTGGTGTAAAGCACTCCATTGGGTCCCCCTCCATCCCAACCCTGTAGTACCCATCCAGCTGGCCCCTGTCCCTGCCCCACGCTGGCAATAAACACATTTATCTGCTCCCCAAAGCTGGTGTGATGATGCCATGACTGCCCTTTCCTACAGGACCCCCAGAGCACACACATAGAAGCGAAGGCATGGTACAGATACTAAAACAAGTCCAGACGCAGACAAAGCACATAGATTAAAGATATCCCTAGCAACCACACTTTCAGATAGCACTCTTGTACAGCTGGTGTACAGGTTCTGTCCCTGCTAAGAGACCCTGTTGCCCTCAGCAAAAACCAGGCCTGGATGCACCTGACTTTGGTGCCTGAGGGCCCCGTCCTCGGCACAGGCCTCTGGGGCCTCGTGGCTGCCGGTGCCAACATTGTGCAAACCACACAGTGGCCAACGACAGCACCATTAGCTAATAAACCTCGATAAACTGAGACGAGCAGCTTTTTATGGCAGGCGAAGCACGTCATAATAGCCATCTCGTGGTTCGTGGTGTTAAGCGATATCCCCGATACCCATATCCCGGCCTTCCAGGGGTGATGGTGGCACACCTTAAACCTGCATCAGTCAGGGACAAATGTGCTTTTCTGCCCCGTCCAAACTGCGCCACTCACCAGGAATTTGGCAACCAGGGGAAAAAAATCCCATGTTTTTTTGGGGCAGTGTGAAAAGGTTGCATTTGCCTGGTGGCCTCCCCCTTCAGGGAGCCTGGGGCAAGAGGAGCCACTGCATGCTAGCAAAAGGCCTCTGCCACACGGGATTTCCCATAGTGGATTTGGTTAAAGCTAAAGGCTCTTACACTCTTCTGTTGCCCTAAGGGAGAAACATTACCTAAAAGGCTGGTGCTTTATACATCAAAGGATGCCAGGGGATTTTTTTTTTTTTAATTGCTCTGAGTAATTTTAAGCCAGACATTTTCATAAAAGAGTATCAATTTAAAATCCACTTCTGGAGCTGTTGAGTGAATAAGCTAGGATCCAAAGAGAGGCTTAAATAAAAGCTACAGTGGGAAAAAAAAAGAAAAAAAAAAAAGAAAAAAAAAAAAAAAAACATGCAGAATATTTGTTCCTCAGGGCATTTGCTTTCAGTTTAGAGATCCTTTATAAGCTACTCTGATCTTCAGCTTCCAATTTGTATGTGCCTGTTTCCAGGGAACTAAACACCATTCCTCCAAGTTTTCCTTTACATGAACATAAGGCATGCCTGTAAATCGAACCTGTCTTTACATTTCTTAGAGAGCATACTGCATCTCCTACAGTTACCTAAATAAAATGCACAAATCTGTAAGCTAAATTGCCTCTTACATCATTAACTCAGGTTTTATCTGCCCGTTGTTATGGGCAGCCACGTGTCACAAATGGAAAGCCAGAGGTTTTGAGATATACAGTGTGAGGGATTCATTAGTTCCTGAGTGTCTGATCTGACCAATCTTTAAATAAAAGGTCTGCTTTTCACCGGGAGGATTCCTCAGCACTTTCTGAAATTGCTCAAGCCTCACTTACAGTGGCTTTGACTGAGCCCATCAACACAGAGCTACCACAGCCATGTGAAGTTACATGAAATCAGCAGATGTGTCCAACTGAAGGACTCATTTCTTCAAATATCTGACCACGCACACATGTACACCCATGAAAAGAATCCAGAACAACTGGGTTTGACTGAATAGGATGAAGAGAGACACCAGGGAGACAAATTTGTTTGAAAATGCAAATACTATACAAACAACAATTGTATACACAAATATACATGAAAACAAAAATACCCATAATGCTTGTGGTTCTTTTCTCAAACCCAAGAAACAGTACAAAGGAAAATGTTGAAATTTGCTTTTTTGTCCTAGGTCCTCAGTGTAAAGCTTACTAGAGAGTAGGTAGAAAAGAAAATGAAGCCACATTTCATTGAGTAACCCCCAAATGAATTAAAATCAAACAGACAAAAAGGTCAGCAGATACAAGATGGTGAATTCAACTCTTCTGCAATTTCTTCGTTTGCAGTAAGTCATGCCATTACTAAAAGCACCAGAAAACAGATTCTCAAAAAAAAAAAAATCTTTTCAGCCCGTCATGTCTGCCCCAAAATAACGTGTATTGTGGTGTTTACATTGTGACTCCACAGGGCCGCTTCCTGAGCAAAAGGCTTTGAGTTGCCTCCAGACTTCAGCCGGACAGGATATAGCATATTATTGGCAGGATACACCAGGCTACGATCTCCACGTCAGCTCAGGCAGAAGATAAAGTGTCAATTAAAACGGCTCTAAACTATTTGCTCGCAGGTCCCACTCTGGCAGTTGTCAGTCTGCTGTGTCCTCCTCCATCCCACAAGTCAGCCAGTCACCCGCCTCCTGTCAGAAACCACCACAGAGTCACCCTGTTGCAATAACCTGGGAGGCAAGTCTGGGGGGCAGAGCTTTGAAAGGCATATGGGTTTGCATACAGCACGAGTGCCCATCAGACTCCATGAAAGGGCATTTTGAGGTAGCGTTACGGACACACCTCACACATACTAAATTACTGCAAGCTGAAGTCCTAAATTTATGTCTATAAAGAAAACTAATGTAGACTGAAGAGAAGAACTGCAGAGGCGTGCAGTAAAACGCGTCTGCATTGATGCAATTTTTCACAATCCTTTCCTGCACAGCTTCTACATTCATCTCTCCCCAGAAAGCCTCCTTCTAACAATCCCAAAAATCCAGCAGTTGTAAAGAACCAGGTTCAGTCCAGCAGAGAAAATGCAAGGGTGAGAACTGAGGTCTGAATCTGAAGCTCCCTGAGCACAGGGGAGACTGCAGCAGCTGGACACATGGACTTGGTCCAGAAATATCTCTGATAAATACCAGAGTAGCAACTCTGGCAATTCCCATATTGTTTGGGGTCAAAGGAGGAGCACTGTTTTCTGTCAGGAAACCCATACCAACCCATAGAGTCCTGGTTTTGGGGTGGCAGTTCTATCCTGCCTGGTGATAAATCGCCTCTTGTACAGGTGTCCTACCTCTTTCTCTGCCTAGGATTTCTGAAATAGAAATTCCCGGTTTAGGACAACATTGCATTGGTTCTCTAAGAACATCAAACCAAGGAGCCAACTCCTTCCCTGTTCAGGTGAGATAAATTTTCTGATACTTGGATATTACTTGGATGAATTATTCAGCTCACAGTTAGTCACGGGCATGCTCCTGGACACAATCTGCTTCTTCAAAGCCTGGTTGGGTAATGCAGCATGTACTCCCTGGGGGTCCCAGCTACTTCTTTAAGTTCTCTGTGGCCTGGAATTGCCTTAAAAAGAGACATTAGTTCTAACTCAGAAAGGTGAATTTAGTCCAATATTCTAAATGCAACTACCCTGTCCTAAGCTGTGGCTTTAGTTAACTCGAAGCACATTATCATGAAAGAGAGCAGTGACAAACTACTGAACAACTTTTTTCCCCCACCCAGAGGATTCCACACTGCAGAAACCAACCTTACGCTGAACCTTGCCAGTCACGGCACTCTGTTGTCACAGGCAATTATAAGTAATTTCAGCAATTACTAATAAAACATTATCAAGGATAATGGGGAAGGGGCAATTGCCACCGTTCGCTTAAGATGATACAAGGTCACGGCAAGACATGACCAAGAAGGACAGCCACGATAGGCACTGAACCTTCCTGATCACCCAACCCCAGGTCTGCGTGGCAGAGGTGAAGCCAGGGATGTGCCCTTGAGCAAGGGCACTCAGCAAGCCCCTGGCTCAGGATGGGGGGCACGGCTGCTGGCGTTGACCTTCCAGCTGATCTTCTGCCTCTGCTAAGCAGGAGATGATGCAGCTCCCCCACCCCTGCCAGGCTGTTTGGCCACAGGGGCTGAATCCCTGATTCCCACAAAGTGGTGGGAACTGGGTGAATCCTCACCTCCAACATCAGGCACGTTTACAGAGGCAAAAGGTTGTGTGTAGTCAAATTGCTGGGCCATCTGCCTTCCCCCTGTTGCAGGTCACCTCTTTAAATGGCCACGGGGAAACGTGGGAGAAGGGTGTTTTTCCAGTTGACCTGCTGCCTTCAGAGGTTTTTGTTTTACCTCAGCCTCTGATTGATTTCCCACATTCTGCATTAAAATATATATGAGCAAGCGGTGGCTTGTGTGAGGGTGACAGATCAGCAGCAGCAGTTTCCATCCTGAGGAGCAGCATGTACGCACTCCTGCTTCTTCTGTCAGAGCCGCTATATATTAAGATGGATGTTTCCCTCTGTGCAAAGAAAACAAGGTTTTTTAACCTGGTGTGTGGCACTTTTTAAACCGACGTGCACCTAAACTGCTGGCTCCCATGGCCTTGGAGATTATCCCCTCTGAAGACATTTACACTGGCATAAAGGGTAGGCAAAGAGCATGCTGCTTGGCCCCACATTGCGGGGGCAGGTTTTACACAGGGTGCAGCAGTGGACATTAGCCTGAACAACAGGGAATCTTTGTTTGCATGATTTGTTTTATTAAACGCATAAAGGAGAAGAGTCTTAGCAATGCACAGGAAAGAAAGAAGTTGAGTCTTGGCCCAAAATGAAGCACAGAGTGAAATTAATGCTCCTCTACCTGCCTTATGTTTCTTACTGATCCTCAAATCTGGACCTGGCTCAATTCCCAGTATATGAAGCTTTTTTTTTTTTTTCCTTGCCACACAGTCCCACCAAACTATTTACTTCCACAGGTTAAAGTAGCTTTTATTGGTTTTACAGTCTCTTGTATATTGCTACAGAAGAAACAGGATTGAGCTCAGTAGCATCTGTGTGTTGCTGAGCACAGAGCAAATTCCCAGGACTTTTTAATTGGATTTCTCTACCTGGTACCAGGCAAATCACCCAGGGGGATAAAAATTGCTGCAAAGTCCAGGAGGAGGAGCAAAAGTTCCCCAATAAATGGCTGGACCAGGTCCAGTAGGAAGACTGGAGAGCTGCCAGGCTGCCACTCCTCAAGTAAAGACGGCTGGCATTTGCAAGTCAGGTCCCAGCAGTGCAAGCAAGTTCAGGGCGATCGGCCGGTGGGTCACTGCACCATGTACCAGAGTGGGAAGGAAGAGTCGCACAGGTCTGCTGAGCGGGTGCCGAAGGGCAGGAAGGAAGAGCACATTGCAAAGGACTGAAGAATCTCCTTCCAATCCATGTGCACAGAAACCACGATTTGGTTACAGAAAGCAGCATGGACAAGTACTCAACCACATGGCCCACGTAGTTTCAAAAACAAACAAACAAGAAAATCCACAAAACAAAACTCTAAAATTGGCCCTATGCTGGCAATTGTCTCTATAGTTATCTAGCAAGCACAGAAGGAAGATTTTGCTGGAAATTCTCCATGGAAATTTTCTGCAATGTTTTTCATGACTTGCATGCTGCCCAGTTGTCTTTAGAAGGATGCTTTGTGGGAAAGCAGGGACAGTCATCCCGTAATGCCTCAGCAAGGATGAGAAAGGCCATGAACCGTGAGCAGCATGCATACTCTGAGACACAGTCGTGCAGAGATTTGAGAGCAGCCATAAATGAATTACCCTGAACAACCAAGGCAACCTGTCCACACTGAAAAATAGCACTGTTAAGAACTTTGCTGCTGTGGACATGATCCCATGCTTCCAGCAAGGACAGCCTACAGTGACCGTAGTGGCAGCTACTTCCCAAAGTGCTCCATTTTCATAATGATGCTTTGGGGTTGACCCAGAAATCCTCATCTGCAGGACACACTATTGTAAAATCCAAGTTTAATCAGTTCTAGTAATGCAGAAGTCAAGCCTGAACATTTGGAATAAAGCAATTTGAAAGTGAAGTCCTGCAGACCATACTGTGAGATATAAACCACTTTGCAGACAATCCTTTTTGACAGGGCATTTCCTGAACAGGATGAGGAACCAAAGTTAAATTCTTAGAGATCTATCAGCAGTTCTGAGGAGCGTGAAAAATATCCTGGGCCTGGGTGAGGAGGGAAGCACTGCTTTTCCTCCAAGCTTTTTCCACAAACTTCTCCCAGCATTAGCAGCATGATGGGTGTAACTTAAAATATGCTGGAAGAGTAGACCAAACATATGGAAGAGCTATTTACATTAGGCTAATGGCAAGTTTATGCTTTCAGTCTGTAAAACATTGCTTTGGACTTAAATCTCAACAAATAGCCCTCTCCTTCTGGACATCCCCTGAGGTTGTTTTATCCACCTGTGGGGGAAGCACCTCCTTCCTTTCACCACAGGGTCTGTCTGAAAAAAAAAAAAAAAAGTGAGTCTATTAAGACCTGTAAGATATTTTGCAATTTCTAGAGGAATCATACAACATAACTCTGCACCAGAGAGTTGCCAACAAATAAACATGGCTCTTCTCTCTGACTCGCTCAAAGCCTTTGGCATGTATATTAAGTTTGCACAAGCAGTACAAGGGATAGGAAAATCCGGCACACCAAGATCAATTGCTTTCTTATCCTTCAGCCCAAGATGCCCTGTGTGTGACCCTGACCCAGGGCTTTACAGCTCATAGGGTGGTGGTTGGGAAGAGGCGTACAGAGTCTGCTCTCGGTCACGTGCTCCACACTGGTCTGCTGGAAATTACCGCTGCCTAAACCTGGCAGTGCTTCAGCCTCTTCCACGGCTCGCACTGCCCTCCCCAGGAGCCACCAGGGAGATGTACAGAAGGCAGGGATCTCCAGATGACTGACGTCAAGCTGGAGACACCGGACACTGCTTGAAGCATTGAGTGGGGCCGTGGCACAGCAGCCAACACGGGGAGCTCCTGCCCTCTCCTCCATGCCTTGGTCTCTTCTGCCTCGCTGCAGCCAGGAAAATGGGCAGTGGCAAAGTGGAGGAGAGATGACCTTGCAGAAGGACTGTGTGGAGGAAATGCCATACCAGCTATTCAAAGAGAAATTGTCTTAGCTGCTGTATGCAGAAAATGCCCAACAGAAGTTGATGAGAGCTTCCATCTACTGCCACTGTAATGCAAATTGTCATAATGAGTAGTGATATGGAGTTTCCTACCATGTCCAGGAAACTTCTGGTATTAGAGCAGTACACATGTGTTCTGTGTGAGTCTGAGCTGCATGTATGCATATGTGGTCTAACAGTGTTATTTAGGTATTCCTAGAGAAACACACAGTGAGATGTTCCATCGGCCCTGTGTGATTTCTACAAAGAAACAAATCAATCCTTACAGAGACCTTACGCAAGAGAGCAGAGCTGAGTAACCGCAGATCTGCCTAACCAAGCTCCTGGAGTGATTTCAGGAAACCCCAGCAAGTCAAAGGTTTGCTAATGAGATCAGAAGGCGTGAACTCCTTTGGAAGGGCAGAGCTCCGTGCCGTCAGTGCTGAGCCACCTACAGAGACAAGGAACTGCTTTCCACTGATGAATTCTGCAGAATCTGTTCCTTGATAGCAAGGGATACTGGCAGAGCACAAAGAACAGCATTCCCGCTAGTTTGCTAGCATCTTTGGAGAGGTTTGGGGCAGAGCACGGTAATGATCTCCTGTAAGCATGGCTCCCACCCAAGCAGCCTAGCAGCCTGCTGGTGTGAGGAAAACAAGGTCTAAAGCTGACCTACGTGTTCATTAATTCAAGTCATATTCCCACCAGTGGTGCTGAAATTCAAGCATACCTCTTGCAAGTGCAGTTAGATCAAGTTAGCACGACTCTTTATCATGCTGTCGTGTTTCCATAACATCTGCTAAGAAGCAGATGCAACATGATGAGGGTAAACTTCAGTCACGTGGGAGCAAAACAAATTCTAACTCAGAGCCTTTAAAAGGCGAGAAGAAATGAGAGAAACAAGACTTCCTTGAGGAAGGGATGATGTATTGATATTGCAGTGTCAGGCTATGTAAACACAGCTGCAAATCTCCATGCAGAGTCAAGCTGCTTTATGGGGTGTTTATTATACATCTAGATGGATATCTCTTTATATACTTATAGAAAACAAATATCCACATAAAACACCCTTCTGTAAGTGCTACACAGGCTTCCGCATTGCAAAGAAGTTGTTACGAGTGGGATAAGGGAAATGCCTAATGTAATATCACGAGGCATTCAGATTTGAACGATGACTACAGGCCAGCCATCTCAATGAAGTCAGTGGCACTTCTGTTTGCGTGCATTACAGTTTAATGTTAACCCAGCACCCATGTTAGCAACATCAAAGCATCTGCTACAGTCCTGCAAGCATTGCCACCGTCGAGTCTATTAGACAGCAGCCTGAGGCCATCCATCAGCTGCCAACATGCCAGTCAATGCACGGGAAAGACAATTACCAAAGCAGATAGTAGCAATACCATTTCATTAGACATGCAATAGAAATTGGCTATAAAAGAAATGTGGAGATAAAACCAAATAAAATCAGATGGCCTGGCAAGGGATCCATCTGGTTTATCAAAACATTTATGGACTCCGTATCTCGGTTTGCTTTCCTGCATGTAGCCACAAGGCTTGATGTATTTAGTTTTAGCCAGATCAGCACCCAGATCACCAGCTGCATCATCTTCTGTGCCAAAGCAAGGAAGAGAACAGAAACAAGCACGCAAGGAAGAGAGGCATATCTCCTTTGTGGTGGCTAACGAAACTTTAGGGTTGTTCACAAAACTATGGCATAAACTTTTCAACCAAGCTTGCTATTCACATTCCCCGGTACTTCCTAACACTCCTATAAACTCCAGTATCAGATCCTGTATTGGGTTTATGTTGCAAGGTTTTGGTAGCGGGGGGCTGCTGAGGTGGCCTCTGTGAGCAGAGCCCAGCAGCTGTCCCATGGCAGATCAGAGCCAGCTCCCACCGGCTCCAAAAAGGACCCACCGCTGGCCAGAGCTGAGCCAGGGAGCGACCCTGGATGGGTCTTTGTGAGAGCAAATTTAAGAAAGGGAAAAAAAAAAAAACGCCGTGCAAAAGCAGTCTCTGAGAGAGAGGAGTGAGAAGCAGCCCTGCAGCCCCCAGGGTGAGTGCAGCAGGAGGGCAGGAGATGCTCCGGGTATGCAGCAGCAGTTCCCCTGCAGCCCGTGGAGGAGCCCCTGGTGGAGCAGGCTGTCCCCCTGCGGCCCATGGGTCCCACACGGAGCAGATCTCCACGCTGCAGCCCGTGGAGGAGCCCCCGGTGGAGCAGGTGGATGTGGCCTGGAGGAGGCTGCGGCCCATGGAGAGCCCCCGCAGGAGCAGGCCCCGGGCCGGAGCTGCAGCCCGTGGAGAGGAGCCCACGCAGGAGCAGGGGGTCTGGGGGGAGCTGCCGCCCACCCGTGGGGGACCCGTGCTGGAGCAGTTTGCTCCTGGGGGATGGATGGAGCCCGTGGTACGGACCCATATCTGGAGCAGTCCTTGAAGAGCTGCTGCCTGTGGGAAGCCCATGCCGGATCAGTTCGGGAAGGACGGCATCCCGTGGGAGGGACCCCGCGTGGAGCAGGGGCAGAGAGGGACCCTGAAGGAGCGGTGGAGACGAAGTGTCAGGGACTGACCACAGCCCCCATTCCCTGTTCCCTTGTGCTGCTTGAGTGGAAGACGTAGAAAGAGTGGATGGGGGGAAGGTGTTTGTAGTTTGTTTTTAGTTTCTCATTGCTCTAGTCTGCTAGTGATAGGCAATAAATTTCATTAATCTCCCTATGCTGAGTCTGTTTTGCCCATCACGATAATTGCCGAGTGATCTCCCTGTCCTCATCTCAACCCTTGAGCCCTTTCCATTGTATTTTCTCCCCCTCTCCCTTTGAGGTGGGGGAATTAGAGAGAGGTTTTGGTGGAGCTCAGCTGCCTAGCCAGGTGAAACCACCACACATGCACGTGCCTACTTTTCTAACTTCCATTTGGCTTGGTTTCTTTCAGAAGGGCTATGCCTGCCAGCAGAGGCTAGGCTGGAACAAAAAGAAGCAACCAGGCTCATCAAGACCCGCAGGTGGGGACTAACGTGCTAACCAAGCTCCAGCTGAGAGAATGCTGACCAAGTCCAAAAGAGTCAACAAGGGTTCCTTTGCTCTAGGGCTGCACGTGTCAACTAAAGGGGATGTTTTTAACAGGTCTCTCACCATCCCCTTGGCTCCGTGGAATGGTAACAGTAGGACATGGCAGAATGAAGATGCAATGATGTCTGGCCTGCTGGTGGAAACCCTCATATAGCTGGTCAGCTATTGGTGCTGACCCAGAAACGCACAGGTGCTCCACAGCTGACCAGCTTCTTTTCTACTGTCCATTACAGGAACAGATCTATCAGAGGATATTTCTGCAGTGTAGACATGGCCAAAGAACTGGGAAAATAAACGGGAAATTAGGGCAGGTGGCCATAAAAACAAAGCTATCTAAGAAGACTATACATAACCATCTACTGCATCAAACTTCAACCTCAGAAATTATGTAGGTATGTAGCACCTTTCTTATGAGATGATAACATCTGTGAATAACCCTTGCCCTTTCCAAATTTGCTTTCTGTAAAAAATAATTTAAAAAATGACACACTTCTTAATCAGACAGTTTCCCTCACAGTTGAATGGCCTAACTACAGTTGACTTCTTGCTATGGTGGCTAACCAGACAGGCCAACCACCTCGACAGAAATTCTCTCAAAATAAAGTCAGGCCCACATGTAAAATTTCCAGCAGAGTTGCAGTAAGCAGCTCCAGTTGATGATTTAAAAACAGAAGTTGTGGGAGGCAGCAACATGATTTTGCAGTCATTGTATATTTTGTTTAGGGGACTCTTTACAAACTGCCTTTATATAAGGAGCACTTCTCAAGCATTTTACTAGCAGAGAGGTTCTGATGGAGATGTCTTGCTCTAGCAGAAGCCCCCATTTTCTTCTCCACCCCACCCCAAGCAAACATTATCAGATGGGATCAGAAGTATCTTGCTTATTTACTCTTCATCTGGACAGACTCTATTCAACATCCCAGAAACTCCTTCAGAGACGATACGAGGCAACAGTCTACAATGTAGACATGTCAGGTAGTTTTCTAAGGACAACAGCCATCCAGCATCCCCACGCACTTAGAAAAAAAATGGGAAAGGGGAACAAAATCCTTCCCCAGGAAAAATGAGAGGTGACAGGAGATGCAACCTGCTTCCTCCTGCTCGTCTCCCTCACTGTGTTCTCTCTACAGGTGGCTTTGGGGAGCATGGTAGAGGGTGCAAGTTGCGGAAGGAGGAGAAGCTGCATTTCTCACAGCTGAATTATCATGAGCCTGAGCTGAGCTTCATGAATTCACTCAGCCTCCAGCCCAGGGCCAAGTTCAACTGCATCTGAGGTCTAAACAAATGTTTTGCATAGCTGTAATATCATTTTTTATTTCAGCTGAGTCTTTTTCCAAGGCAGGAGCCGATTCCTCCGCTTGGCTGAAGAAAGGCTTTAAGCTGTGTTTGTTAATGTATTAAAAGGGATTTGCTCTGTTAATTTTCACAAATACCAAGTCCCTTCTGTGGGCATATTTATTTGTACAGAAAAAAGAGTGTGATCCATCTAAGGAACACAGAGGCTCTCTTTTTTTCATTGCGTCCAGATGAAGTGATCAAGATCTAAGAGTCGATGGCTCTTATTTCAAGTGGACAAAAGCACAGTGAGATCTAACAACTGGAAACTTAGCTTAGAAATAAGATGCAATTTATTTTATTCATCACAAAGCATTAAGAGCAATTAGCTTCTAGACCAAACTACCACTGAATTACGCCATATCTTCATTTCTGAATTTTTTAATTAAAACTACATGTTTTTCTACAAGGTACACTGTAGCTCTAACAAGCTACAGGGCTGAAGCAGAAATTACTCAGCATAATGCTATGACCTGCATTATGCAGGTCAGGCTGGATGATCTAATAGTCCCTTCTGGCCTTAAATCCTATGAATTATGGATCTAGGGTGCCTTCCCTGGAGAGCTCCAAAATGGCTGCCAACACCAGGGTGTGATCCACTCCTGTACAGCAGCGTGTCCCTCAACATCCCCAAAGCTGTGTTATCTGCATTTGGTGGCCATCTCTACAAAGACGAGCTCTGCCCATTAGGGAATTGAATATTTCAGAAGAACAGCTACCAGACTATGTGGAAGAATTTCCCTTTTACAAAGCAAGAGTGGAGTGGCATTATGAGGCCCTGTAGTCTGAAATCCCTCAGGACTTCTGTCTTCCCTGCAGGAACACCATGCTACCTCAAGATGGATGGCTTGGTGTGATCCTAGCAGAAGCAAGGTGACCCCAGGTAACAATATGGTGGTGAAAAAACCTCTTCACAAAATTTTTTTCTTCACAAAAATAAACAAACTGACAATCTGTCCCACCTTTATATAGTACAGGCAAAAGACAGGAGCAAAGGCCTGGGCCCTCCCAGCTATTGCTAGGCCGGGGAGCACACTGTAAATACGAGAACATGCCCATGCAGACACATTCACACCAGTACTAAAACACAAGTATTGTCATAGTGGAGAATAAAACACTGAGGTGTGGGGTGCTCTGGGGGAACGATTTGCCCCTGAAGATCAACTGGGCACAGAAGGCCCGAAGACCTCCAACGAGGTAACAGTAACGTTCCTGAACCCAAATGGTTTCCAGCAGAGCCAAGAATGGCTTCAGGGGCCTTTTCTGCTTGATGGTGCAGGTTGCTCGACAAAGTCTCTGTACCACCAAATTGGTGCAGAGACAGGCTTAGTGCTTTTAGAGCCAGTTTCCATACTATCTAGACTCTTCAACCACCTGACAGACCTTTCAGATAAAGTAGGGCTGACTGCTCCAGTACAAACCTTAATAGTGAAACAAGTGTGTCAAGGCTTAAAACAATTGTAACTATGGTAATTTCTAAGGGAACCTAATCACTGCAGTATCAGAACTGCTGAAGCGAGGTTTGAGAGCAAAGAGCAGAGAACGACCCCCCAGTGCATCATCCCAGGCCCCTGCTCTAACAGCATGCAACTAGGCTACTGCTCATGCCAAAGCAGCTCACATAGAGTCCCTGGAGGCATCCCTCCACTGCAATCATCAAATCACAAATCTCCTAGGTATAAAGCAACCACAGAATGAGCCTGAATGCTGTTCTGCAAGAGCTTTATCCAAACTTGCTGAAGACAATTTTACCATTAACTGCAACACTTTTCCAATCAAGCCTGTAGCAAGTATTTTCTAATACTCTACTGCATTGTTCTTCACGCCCTTTCTCCCCACGAGCAGTCACACGGCTCTTTAATAGACGGTTTACTACTCAGTCTTACTTTGACCTGGGGTAGCATTTTCAGCAGGCACACATCATGTGAGTAAACCAACAACTTAACAGGCTTGTGATTTGCTGCTACTCTTGTTAAGTAGAACAGAGAGCACTCTCGTTTTCATAAAGCACTGCTACAAAAACACAGCCAAAGAGAAAAAGTCTGGAAGCCTTTGCTCTGATCAGAGAATTTAGCCTTAGGTATGCTATGAACCCTTCTGTAACCAAGTGAAAGAAGAGAGTTGAAGGCCTTTGCTTCATTGCCAAGCCTTTTTATCTCCTTTTTGCAGAGGACTTCCTGCTTCTGGAAAGGACTGGGTCCCATTTCTTATCTGCAGCAGACTGTGCTAGCACTGCATTAGGGGAGTTACAGGGGCATGAGGCAGGTGGGAGCTATAAGAGCATCAACTGGGATAGGGTTTAATGTTTCAGAATCATTGTGCTGAGCTTCTTCAAGGCTTGGGCAAATAAATTGAACATAATGCTAAAAAGTATACTGAAGCACATCTTTAAATGAGGAAGAAAATCCCTCTGAGTTCAACAAAACATGTATGCTTTGTCTCAGCTCCCTTTGTGCAAGGAGGGGGTCATCACCAATATGCCAGTGACATGCTGAATTAGGGACTGTGAAAGGCACAGCTACCACAATAGTGGAGCTCTATAAATGTCTTAAATAAAAACACATGGGCAGACACATGTAGCTGAAGGAGTTTGTACTTCAGTGGGCATAAACACGATATACCAAAATAATTAAATTCGTCCCTCGGAAGTCTCGAAACTGATTGAGTAAAGTCTCCCCATTTCATCCTCTCACATTTTATGTAATTATGATCATTCAATACATCCAGTTTTTGGAAGCATAATAATCTGCAGCTCCTTCTCTTCCCCTTCTGCATCCAAAAAACAGGCAAGAAAAACAATAGCTAAGTCTGAGCAGTTAGGTCCGCAATATGCCACTGGCTTTCCTCCACACAGTTCCCTTTAAGTCAAACCAGCTGATTAGCTCCGAGATGCCTATCTCTGTAGAATCTTTTCCCACAGCCAACAAAAAAGGGGAATTGCTTTTGTGGTTGCCTGAATCAGAACAGCACTTCTGGGATTTTTTCATGCTCTCTCCCTGTACAGAAGAGTCAACATAATAGTGCAACATGACAAGATGTTGAGCCACATCGCAAAGACAACTTGCACACTTTGCATTTTTCCTATTAGAGATGCATCAATGATTCTGGAAGGGAAGAGGGAGAGAGAAGGAGAGAGAAAATAATTCAGAGCAGTCAGGTCCAGCCCCAAAAGCCTTTGTGTTTTCACGTTTGCATCAAAATGGAGTATTACAATACACTGATGATTTGTAACATTCAAGTGTTGTAATAAATCTGGCCCTTTATTAAGACTGTTTTCCTAAGAAAAAAGTACACAAAAACAAACAAACAGAAAACAGACCAAAAGATTACAAACTGCATAGCTTCCTCTACTAGCGACCTCATGCTAAGATGAGCAACGGGGAAAAAAAATAAAACCAAAACTCGCTTTCAGATCCCTCCTCCTAGCTTTTCTGAAAGTTATTCCCTGAGACTGCAGCACCAAAAATTGTAAGCTCCATTTATTTTCTTTACACTAGGAATGGAGAGATGTTAAATTATGAAGGCTTTGAATACATTTTCAGATTTATTTTTTTTTTACTCTGAACTTAGAGCTGATTTTAGAGAGGTTTGTCCAGACTTTTTGATTTAAAAAACATATTTAAAATATATTTAAAAACTCAAGTAGGTGGATATCCATGGAGCTGATATTTCTGAAAATACCTGTAAGAACTACTATAGTAAAACATGCTTCCTTACCAGGTACTTGAGTTAAACTTTATATGACTTTGACCTGCGAGGATGAAAGGGCAACAATTTACTACTAATATTGTCATCCAGAAAGTGGAATGAAGGAAGAAACTATTTGATCAAGAGACAGGACAAGCAAATTCCCTCTCTTAATATTTTGGATGATGAAAAGTTGATTCACTACCAGGGGAAGAGTTTTTGTATTTTGTCTTTTCACGCTTCCAGATTTGGTCTCTCCCCAAAGCCAATGCAAACAGCAACAGCAGCTAGAAACAGAGGGCTCCCTTTCTGTGGTCCCACCTCCGAAAGCAGCCTGCCAGGTGGGCACCTGCTGTAACATCTCCAGTCAGGACTCCCAGATGGCTCCAGGAAGAATGCAGCACAGTGCCTTTTGCTGATATGAGCACCCTAGGTATCTGCTCTGGACCCGATCAACCAGACGGCAAAGCAGAATTTGTGTTAT
Source organism: Anser cygnoides (assembly GCF_040182565.1). Taxonomy (NCBI): domain Eukaryota; kingdom Metazoa; phylum Chordata; class Aves; order Anseriformes; family Anatidae; genus Anser; species Anser cygnoides. Next base: position 82,306,962 of record NC_089874.1, read on the forward strand.
TGCCCAATAACCCAAAGCCTGAGCTTGCAGGTCATCAGGGCCACCACTGTCCTCTATCCCATTTGGATCCTGCAGGGGAGCGGGGACTCTGGAGAGGCTTTGCAGCCCATCCTGTACCATGAACTGTATCTCATGAAGAGCCCCGTGCCTTCTCGCAGCCCTCAAGACTTTTTAATTTGCAGTGAGTGCGAACGGAGTTGTCCATCGCTGAGAAACCCTGTGCCCAAGGTGAGCCTTTCTGGCTGCTCCAGCATACATGAATCCATTCATTCACAAGGTGAAGGCAGTTCATTTTCAGCCTTTTTAATTGTAAACGCATTGTGAGATTATGGGGAAGGAGTGCTGTATGATTTCAAATGGAAATTTGCTTGATAATTATAAATTAGAAAAATATCATTACCCTCATAAAGCATTTAACCATTACACAAACTACTGCTCTATTATTCATACTAACACAATCAACTTAAAGCCTCAAGGCCAGTAAGAAGGTTCACTCTGGGTACTCTTGTTTTCAAGTAAATAACAAAAAGATATTTGGATTAACTTCCCTCTCTCTCTCACACACACACCCCTCAAGCTTTTAAGATTCTGCTAATGAGCATCATGGTTTTAATAACCCATGAATTGTACTGCAGATGTTTGCTCTTAAGGGCCCACAAAACCCATTTGTTGCATGACAACCTATGCCTAGCATCCTGGCAGAGATTATTAGCTTTACCATTTCATTGCCTTTCTGATAGAACTTCTCTAATCCAGTGTATTCTTTTTATAAAGGTCACACCAGGAAAACTTACACATTGCAGAGCTGTATTACCATCTACAAATCAAACCTTGGCTGCAAATCATGAACATCATACCTATCTGAAAAGAGCAAACATATGTACGTATAGCGATATGACAAGCGAGTCCTTCATATCCATCTTGACAATTGATCCAAGTGATTTGCATCCGTTATAAGGACGCAGGAGAAAAAGGACGGGCGGTCACAAATCATCTTCCAATGCAAAGCCCCACTTTAGCCCCAGCAGCACGGTTAGTCTGAGATTTGCCAGACGTGCTTGGCAAGAAAAGGAGAGTATTTTTCAGTAAAAAGGAAAGTAATTGGAGGCTTGTTTGTGAAATACAGCTCAGTGAAGAGCTACCCTCGGGTTGGAATTCTGACTCCTGCACTGAACCAATCAAAACATTTTTCCACAGAAACTTTCCTGCAAAAATAGCTTTTTCTCTGATAAGAATTTAAATATAGAAACTAGGCAAAAGAGAGCTACTTTTTCAGAAGAAGTCACTTTTCAGCCAAACATTTTCTCTTTAGCCTTGCTTTTCATTAAAGCTGTTCTTCCAAACTACTTTTTTAAAGATCTTAAAGTGAACTCTGGAAAGGCTGGGCTTTTGGGGAGGAGAAAGGCTTTTCATTAGATTTTCTTTTTTTAAAAAAGAACAAAGAGGTTGATAATTTCTCAGAGAAAAATCCTTTACACTCCCACTAGCTTCACTATCATCTTTTTTCTGATTCAAAAGAGATTAAAAAAAAAAAAAAAAAGCTAGTCTCCATGCTCTTCATACTCCTTAGAAGTATATTTTTGAAAAAAAGATGCTTTAAGTTAGCCCAAACTGCTACTTCTAATCAGCAGTCTGGGGCCCAGACCTGATCTCAGTTCTTTCAGTAAGATTTCTGAGATGGGCTCTGCTGATGTCAAGGAGTATTTTTGTCACTTGGTTCCTCTGGGACCAGGACAGGGAATAAGGGAGATGCATTTTAGACATTTCCAGTCTGGCGCAAGAAATTAATTGAAGCAACAAAGTTGGGAGCGTTCACTCTGCAGCTTCAGCGAGGGCAGCCAGCACATCCTTGGGATTACTGGGTCCATAGGACCCAAGTCTTGTGGACACTTTTGGGCACGTGAGAGGGACAGGAAGAGAACTTGTGTGCAAGTCACACCTACCTGCATGCAAAGCTCAGGGAGAAATATGCTTGGCAGATACAGCAAGCTCTTTCCTCCAGCTGCCTCAGGAGAGCCCATCAGCCTATGCCCTCTTTTTCATGGCAGCAAAATGCCATCGTCTTGGCAGGGGACTGTTGGGTTCTGACCACAGCAGAGCTGGAGAAACTTCTCCGCAAGGCCACCAGCTGGGTGCTGGGAAAATCCCTGCAAAAGCAGCAACATACTGCTGAAAGGGGCATGACAACGAGCATGGGATTTGTCTTTTATTAACTACGGTAAACTCAGCATCTCCTCTGTAGCTGGCTGGGGTGGAGTCCTGAAAATCTAATAAAATGGGAGCCGAGCATTGCACCATGTTGGAAACCATGTCCTCGGATCACCCTTTGGTTGCGTTTATGTATTTAGGCTGTGTGCAAAGTTCGTGGCAAGCTGCCAATTATCAATCATAGAAAGAGTTTGTAGTGTTAACATTTCTTGTAATACATCGTGCATAGAGACACACTACACTGTTTTCATAAGCAAACGGATGTAGCCTGAATCCAGGAATGAGGTAATTACTTCTTCAACAGAAACGTACATTCAGTAACCTGAAAGGGTGGAAAGGTGAGAACGAAGCAATGTAAGTCCTTACGGACCCATAAAAGATCCCAGGGGGTAAATCACAGGCAAGGGGCAATCAAACAAGAAGGTTCTCCTGTGTAGAGAACAGGAACAGGGCGACCAGAGTAATTTTTCTAACAGTCACCTTTAAGAGGCAACAAAAAGCACTCCAGAATATGCCAGCCCTTGCAGCAGCAGCTAATGAACTACCCTAAAGAGCTAGCTGGGTTGCAGGAATAGCTAAAAAGAAAAAACATATATATTTTTAAGTACAATCTTAATTGTTTTATTTTATCTTTTATTAACTTTATTCTAGTATCACATGTCTACACTCCTAAGTGGACATCCTTTATCCCTCAGTCTCATCTAGTAAAAAACGCTGACTCTTGAGTAATGCGAAGCAACAAGAGTTTCCATTCCTACTGGGCTGGAATCAGAGGATTAGCATGCTTTTGCAATAAACAACAGCTGACAAAAATACTCCCTGGGGTATCATGAAAGTAGCAGCACAGACTTCCACATAGCTACTAGGGCAGAGAGGAGGAATCCTGCTCCAACAACAGTAAGGCGTGGAGCCTGCCTGACATGCAGTAGGAGAGCAGGAACAAACCTGAGCCTCACTGGTATCCAGCAAAAGCTTTGAAGCCTTTCTGCCTCACAATAAAAATCCCATAACAAAACCCCCGTATGATACAAGCCCAGGGCACGTACCTGAGGGAGCCCAGGGCGGGAGGAACACTACCACCATGGAGAAAGAAACCAGGAGGGTCCCAGCTGTCCCACCTCTTGGGCTCAGCCGGCAGGCAGCTCTGAGGCAGACCTTCATCCCCCAGCTGCCTCCCATCATCTTCCAAGCCCTGTGCCTAAACAGGCCACCTGAAGCCTATAGCCCAGGGATGCACTGTTTGAACTGCTCACAACCCAGGGGGGGAATGACAGCTGTATTTTGGCCAGACCCGGCTGAAAACCCCCACCTTGTGTGCAGCAGGTGGAGCACAAGCAGCAGACACTAGTGCCAGGCTGGGCACGTTGGAGGGCTGGATGTGCAGAGCACTGGGATCAGGGCCACAGTCCCCAAGCCTGCACGCGAGTTGGCTTGCCCTTGCAGTTCAAGCACGTGAGCCTATGTAACTCAGCTCCCCTGACATCGGTGCTACTGTAGGGATTTACACCAGGCAAGGCACTGGTCCTGTTCTTCCCCACAGCTCAGAAGTCTTCATATTTGCTGAGGTTGGGGTAGGGGGCAGGGACATGACATCAGCATCCTGAAATGTTTAAACAAATGGAGGCAGCAGCATTTTGAAGTACTGCTTGTTTCCCTAGAGGCTTTGCCAAAAAAAAAAAAAAAAAAAAAAAAAAAGAAGGCGTGACTTTTTAAAAAAAATGCTACATTGGAAAGTTTGAAATAAAAACATCTGCTTTCGCTGACTTTCCTCGGTGCAGCCAGGCTGGACTGCCTAATCCTCGGGTAGCAGTGCTGATAAATACTGTTCAGACAGGCAGGTTAGATCAGATTTTCCCATGAGCTCATTCAGGACGGTTAGCTTTCATGGGCAGGCGTGTTGTTATCTCTTTTAACTGCCAGCACTTGAAAGCCAGCCCTGGTTTTCAAAGAGTCAGTCCTGAGGAGGAGGAGGAGAAGGAGGAGAGTATCTTTCATCGCGAACCTGACATGGGTGAAGCCGAGGTTTGGCTGACACCACAGGAGAAAATATCACTCACTGTCACGCAGAGCCAGGCTGTTTTTGACAGTGATGAGCCTGCTGCAGGGCACCTCAGGGGCACCTTGGGGTTCTCACCCAGGGGAGTGCAGCAGCAGTGGGTATGGAGCTGACCTTCTGCACACCTGAGTGCATCCCAGCACGCCGGGGAGTGGGTCTGCCCATTGCAATTCCTTACTCTAGGAGCTCCAGAGAGAAAGGACGTGCTCCTTTGCACATGTGTTGCTCACAATACTGGACGAGCTGCAGTTGTTAACACCAAAAGGCAGCAATGCTTCCAGCTGGCCTCTTCCTGGCCCTCAGGTGTGCTCATCCCAGCAGCGTGGTCGCCTCCACGGGTGGTTACATACCCTCAGCTAGAAGGCACATTACAAAGAAAGGAATTACCTGCCACAGAAACAACATGAAGGTGAAATATCAGTAGAGCTTAAATACAGGAGTACAACTGGTCAGAAGACAGCTTCGGCAAGCCTGTGTCTGACAAGAAAGTGTTAACCTAAATCGTATCTATCAGGAGACGTAGAAAATTTCTTCCAGTTCTGCTGCTATTCAGTTTCCCAAGAAGCATGGCTCCAGTGATGAGCAAACGATCATTACAGGAGTGTTTCAACAGAAAGAGATAACAGCAAAAACACGTCTGCAAGCTCACGGGGAAAAACAAGTCCATCAGAGCCAAAGGTGGAGAAGTCCCACAAGGAGAGCCGATTAAAGAGCATTTTGAAGAATATTATGTAAGCCCCGATGTCTGACATTACCTCAGCATTTGCCCCATGTACTGTCCTCATGCTGATCTTCGTAACATCCTTTGTAGCTGTGGGCCGTGAGCTGCCATTCCTGTCAAAAGGCATTTTGTGACAAACGTGCTGTGGGCATTTGACGGATGTGTCAGAAGTGCCCAGAGAAGTGGGAGGGAGGTGACATTACTGCTATTGCAGGAAAAAAAAAAAAAAGTGCAGATGATGAAAACTGCAACTGTGTAAACAGCATTTCTGTTGAAAGCAAAAGCAAACACCAAACCAAAAAGTGGTTTATCCTGGGAGGCAAACATATAGAGCGAAGCCCAGGGAGTCTGCGTGCTCTGCTGGTGGTGCACCTGAGGAGATCATCACAGAGCCCAACCAAGGCCTACTGCCACCCAGCAGAACAGGACCGTGGGCCTTTTTGCTTGCTTGTCCTTCCTTGGGGCGGTCCCACGTAACCTGTGGTGTCAGCCCAGCTGGGATCAATGTCCTTCTGTCAGGGTTTGTTGTTGCCCAGCGAGGAAGGAAAACCTCATGTCTTAGAGTCTGGAGAGGAAGGCCTAGACTTTTGCCTTCACCAGCAAAGAATTCATCCCACTGAAGGTGCCACTGGCAGCTGTCCACACCAAAGAGCTCTTAATCATGGCCTCCTTGAAGAAAAGAAGTAATTACAGCTGGGCATTGAGGAACTGCCTGCAACTCGTGTAGCCAAGCCCCAACTGCAGGCCCCAAGTGGCTGAGGGAACCCCTCGCAGAGGTCAGACCCCAGGGACAGAAGCTCCCTTTCTTTTCCAGGCTCCCTCCGTCCCAAAAACATGAACTGAAGTTCAGGTTTTCAGGGCATCCTGCAGATGTTAAGGGAGTCAGTAATGAGGAGCGGGATTGGCTTTGTTTTGGCCAATTTGGACCACAGGGTTCAGAGGGCTGCATCCCCAGAGGCAGTATTTGCCTAAGGAAAGGTGATTTGTGGAGATGATTTATACCAGGGGCACCAATTTTCTTTAATCTCAGCTGCCAAGGGCTGCAGGAGGGGAAGGTCAGGCAGGTAGAGGCCAGGATCGTTAGCCTAAGGAGGCTAATGTCCTAAGGAGAAAAGACCTACTCCACTGCACTCTGCCTTTCTCTCTCTCGAAGGTGACTTCAGCTCAATTCAAAGGAGTCTCAGAGGTATAAGTACCAGAAATAATTGAATTTCTACGAGCCTGATGAGACACAGTGGTCCGGGAGAACAAGAGATCCCAGGAAAGAGCTGGTGGCCAAGAGTGGGCACAGCCATGTGGTGGGTCAGCAGATGCCACCCGCCTGCTGTCCCTTGCCTGGGCTCCCAGGGGATCAGGCACAGGCACAGCCTTGCCCAGAAGCCCTGGCCCTACCGGGTCTTCTGCTTGTGGGAGAGCTGCTCTCTTTTTCTTGCTCTCACACGGAAAAGGGATGACAGCACCCAGCGTCTCTCCCACCACACGCTTTGGTGTGAAACATCTTTGTGCAGAGCCAATGCCTCAACCAGGTGATGCATACGGTGGTCAGGGTGATGAGTCCAGCCTCCTCCAGGAAGGGCTGCCAGCCCAGGCGTCCAGTCTTCTCAACGGCGCAGGGAAGAGAAAGGCTTGGACTAGGTAGCAGCGTGCCCAGAAGTATCTATCCTGAGAGGATGTGGTGATCCAAAGCATCATTGCAATACCCTTGAGAATTAAAGGAGTAAAAGGTAGCATTTGCAGACCATATGTGTCAAAGCTGAAGCATATGGGATTATCTTTGAATTATGCATAGGGGGGAAATAAAAAGAAATTGATCTCATGATAATACAATACCTAGCAATATAATGTCAAACAGTACAGAAAGTGCTGGGGAGGGCAAACAATTTTTAGAGTTTTTTTCCTTGACTGTTTTCTTCTTGCAATTGAAACCTGAGGAGGCAATCCTGTACTTACACAAACACTTAAATATGTTGATAGTTCACATGAGCTATCAGAGAGACAGAGACAACCTGGCATGTTGGCCAGGGGGGTTGGTTTCCGTGCTGGAGATGCAGACTCGATATCAAATTCCATTTCTGTAGTTAAGTAAACTTGATGCAGAAATATCGGGTAGATGACCACAGCAGTCCTTCAAGCGTTACAGGTAATTCATCAGTCAAAAAATGGGAGTAAGCTAATCGCTTTCAGTTATAACTAGATAGGTTTCATGTGGTATCTGACAGACACCTGCAGACTCACCAGTTCTCCAGGTCTATTGATGAAATTACAAACAAAGAGTGGGGAAGACAACAAAAATCCTTCATCTTTCTTCTGTGTATCACAAAGCAAAGAAGGAAAAAACAAACCAAACAAAAACAAAAAAGCAAACAAACTGATGCAAGCCCTTCTTTCACAGCCCATTTTACAGATTTCTTCAATTAAAACAGACCCCACAAGTGAGTAAGGACCTCCATTAGAAGACATGCAGTTTCTGTCATTTCTGACACAACTTACATAAGTAAGTTTGCTTTCCTTACGGTTCTTGTTCCTGTGCATAGCTGGTGTAATTGCTCTTACTGAGCAGCGGGGCATTTTTCTTTGTGGAAAAAATCAATAAATATTTAATTCATAAATGTAAGAGAGGTGATGAGCAAAAATATTCAACTAATAAAGATAAATGGCTTTTGTACTCATGAAGGCTTCTTATTAAACAGCCAGTAGAAAAAATGTCCCTGCTGGGCAAAGAGAACAAAATAAATTGTAGTCCTTATACTGCAAACACAGCATTAAGAAAAAAAAAAAAAAAGAAAAAAGAAAAGAAAACAACATTAATGCATCATTAAGGTTGAGCATTTAAATCTACAGAAGCCAGCACAAACATGAAGGAAGGTTCCTGTGGCAACGTTAATTGGGACTTATTGTGGACTGTGTTATTGATGATTGCATACATTTAGTTGCATAAACAAATTGCCAAAGCTGTATCCAACTGGAATGCAAATGAGGGATGTGCAGCCATGTGGCTTCTCCTGTGCTGAGAAACCCACCAGGTAACAAATTTAGCAGGCACAGCTGATAGGTTGCCTACAGCTACACACACACACACACACACACATACATAGGCATGTGTGTAAGCCAAAGGCCAAAAAAAAAATAACGCAAACCAGGCTACCAACTCTTCAGAATACATTTTCCAGTTATTTGTGTTTATTTGCAGGCAAGTTAACAAAGACTGTGGCTAAGAATGCATTCTTTTAGTGAACACATAGTTTAATTTGCTTCATCTGTTGTATCTGCAAATGCTAAAACATGACAAGAATGTAACATTCCCAGAGTCGTAAAGTACTTCTATTTAGTCATTTCTATGGCCAGATGAAAACTTTGTGTTATTTCGTGTTCTGTATTGCCAATAAAGCTGCAGCTGAGCTAACACATCCCAGCCCCTCTGCCTGTTTTCCAAAGCAGAATGTCCTGGGGACATATTCTCCAAATTGCCTGCGAATCTCTGGAACAACACAAAAACAACCCACAGAAAGACCCCATCCATCCTGGCTGGCTCATCCTAGGGCTATGCTGGAAAGGCCAGCATCTGTCTCAGCTCCAGCAAATATTATTATTACACAATATCGGCAGAGACGATCAAAACCTGGGAAAGATCCTTTAAACAATGCTGCGGGGGTTATTATGGGAATTGCTGCCTTTCCCAAAGACCCCAGCTGAGATCAGGTTCCCACTGCACCCATTACAGAGGCAGCAGTAGGAAATTGCCTCTCATGTCCAGGCAGGCTATTAACCTTGCGGAAAAAGGGTAAAGTGTGGGTCATCCTGTCAAATGACTCCCATCTCACAGGTGAAGTGGTGATGTGTGCTGTACCTCCTACCAAAGGCTGCGGATTTCAGTGGGAATTATGGTGTTGTGAAGTTTTGTTCACGATGAAATCAAGTGCAAAGAAGTGATCCCAGACACTTCATCAAGTTGCCCGAGGTCACATGCTGTGACAGCAACCAGAACAGAGTCCAGAGCTGCCCTTTTCCCTACCACTAACCTGCCTCTTTCCACCTCCTTGCGCCTCTTCTTTTATCAGAAAAATAATGGCATTGCTCATGAAGCGCTGCATCCTCATTGCTGCTTTTGTTTCCAAGTACCCCAGCATCAGAGCATAGGGTGAGACAGATAGCAGGGACATTTTGCTTAGATGATTTAACTAATCTCATGGAAATGTACTCAACAGTCTTGGTACACATCGTGCTTTCACCTACATAATGGCCAAGCCAGTTGAATATTGTTTTTTCCAAAGATAATAGCATTTTATGCATTGTTCCTTAAAGCTTTTTGTGCTCACGCACTTAAAAAGCAGCTTCAGCTGAGGAATAACTGATGTCAGTATACTTTGTCTCTGTCCAGGTAATTGTGTGTCCTCCTCCCATGTTAGCTGAAGAGATTGTGATGATGATAGGACATCATTAAGATGTCTATTTTTTTTCCCTATTTTTACTTTCAGAATATGAAATGGAAAACTGCAGTTAAACATTTATCATTACATCTTTTCTGGCTTATATGAGAAACGCTGGCTGCCTCCATTATCACGCATGTGAGAAGCAGGAAGAATTTTGCAGGCAAGACAAAACATAGAACTGGTTGAAAAAGAAAACAACATACCTTCCTCTTCTGGTATGATTCTGTGTGATTTACTGATTTCTGAATTGTCTGACTCCAGAGGAACTAAAAATATATAGTTTCCTTTTAGTAAAAAAAGCAAACCCAAAGCATTTGATAATGCTAATGGAAGAGCATGGTGCCTTTACTCAGCCGGGCAGCTGGACTCTACCACAGTCCCTCTCTCCTCCACCTCAAAGGAAAAGGGAGAGAAAGCATGATGGAAAGGGGTGGAGGGTTGAACTAAGGACAGGGAGATCACTCAATGATTATCGTCATGGGCAAAACAGACTCAGCATAGGGAGATTAATGAAATTTATTGCCTATCACTAGCAGGCTAGAGCAGTGAGAACTAAAAGCAAACTGAAAACACCTTCCCCCATCCACCCTCTTCTACATCTTCCCCCCAAACAGCGCAGGGGAATGGGAAGTGGGGGCTGCGGTCAGTCCCTGACGCTTCATCTCTGCTGCTCCCTCACGGTCCCTCCCTGCCCCTGCTCCCCGTGGGGTCCCTCCCACGGGATGCCGTCCTTCCCTGAACTGAGCCTGCGGGGGCTGCCCACAGGCAGCAGCTCTTCAGCAACTGCTCCCACATGGCTCCGTATGACACCCTGCAGACCCTTGCAACTACATGAAAACAACAAAATTTTGGGTCACGACGTACCTGGGTGATGCTTCAACGCAATAAAGAACGCTATAGCGAATGATACCCGTAGCAAACATTATCTTGCAGGAGTTTACAAATAAGAATGGAATTGAATTCATTTCACAGTAGTTTTGCAAAGGCGCCTAGGGATAACAGGCTAGGCCTGTAGAGCCTGGAGAAGGCTGAGAGGGGATCTTATCAGTGTATATCGATATTTTAAGAGCATGGGGGCCAGACCCTTTTCAGTGGAGCCCGGTTACAGGATGAGAAGCAGCGGGCACAAAGTGAAACAAGGGAAGGTCCATCTGAATATGAGGAAAAACTTTACTGTGAGGGGCACAGAGCACTGGAATAAGTTGCCCAGAAAGGTTGTGGAGTCTCCTTCCGTGGAGATACTCAAAACCTGCCTGGACGTGGTCCTGGGCTAGGTGCAGTAAGTGACCCTGCTTGAGCAGGGAGGGGTGCACCAGGTGTCAGGCAGGCAGGAGCTTCCCCCTGGAAATGTGCCTGAAGGCTCCCAGTCAGGAGCTACTGGTGATTCTTCCAACCAGACAGGAGACCTCTTCCTCTGAACGTGGAAGCAGGGAAGCCCCAAAAATGTTGAGAAGGTTTCTCCTTAACACTAGAGAAGAGAGCAAGGGTGAACCTCAGACTGACCCCCACCACCTCCAGGCCCCGAGGACCTCGGCAGCCCTCCCACAGACTCCCCGTGTTGTGGCAGCACAGTAGTGCAGAGACCAGGCCCTCTCCTCCCCCATGCCTCGGGGCACAAGTGATGGCACCTCCTCATGCTCCAGGGACAGGGGTAGGTGTAGGAGATGGCCCCTGAGAAGGGCTCCCACAGCACTTGATCGTCAGCAGGGCTTTTATTGACTGCTGGGAGACCTGGCGCTGCCTGGCCGTGCCTCCATTGCCAATCTGCAGGATGTCTGGGTGCTTTGCCCCCTCTCAGCTGCTGTCAGCATGGGGGGCTGCACCACTTGCAGGCAGCCCGGTCGGTGGCAGGGGGTAGTGGAGGCCCTGCCCCTCCGGAAACACTGCTGCCACCATCTTGTGGCACAGGGAGCCCAGGCATAGGATGAGGAGGGGGCTGGAGGGCAGGCCCTGTGCCCAAGGGGCAGCCTGTCTCTCTGGCAGTCAATAATGGCCAGGGAGAGCCATCCCCAGGAAAGGGGCCCTCTGCCCCCCGACCCTCCTCCTTCCTCGTGAGGGCGTCTTTCAGGCCACAGACACCTCTCCCAACAACAGCCGCGTTTGGCCATGCGTTGGCCACCATCACAGAGGCTTGCTGATGTCACAGTGGCACCTGCCCCCCGTATTGTTCCGAGCCCTATAAAAGGCCCCTGCGCAGGGCCTGCCACTCGCTGAGCTTCCAGGCCTCTGACGATACCCATCATGGATGGCAGGAAGAGGACCTGGGGCAAAGGCTGCCCATCCTTGCATGGGTCTAGAGAGGATTCGTTCCTCAAACTAAAGAGAATTCGGCCACAGCTTGTGACGAGGAAGCAGAGGAGGACCGGTGCCTGGGGCAGAAGAGCAGTGCCCTGTGCTGCGACTCGTGATGTGGAGGCCATGGAGGTGGATCCACCTCCAGATGAAGATCCCATGGAGGTGGATCCACCTCCAGATGAGCCAATGGAGGTGGATGCTCCACCCCAGCTGAGCTGGCACAATACCACCGTGCCCAGGCTCGTTACCATCAAGTCCCACTGGCAGCATCGCAGGAGCACCCGACCTGCTCCGTATTCACGGCCCGGCCTCCGCGCCTCAAAATAGCTGAAAGGCCGTCCACAGCCATCCTGCTGGCTCGCCTGCAGGGTGGCCTTTTTCCCGTCCCCCATCCTCTATCCCCTACCCCCACCTCGTCCAGAGGTGTCATCCCTTCTGCACGGAGTCCTGAGGAGTGGGCAAGAGGGGACTTGGCTTCCTCTGGGATGCTGCACCAGGACGGCAGAAGGAACCCCTCAGAGAGCCACGGTGGACCTTGGGACCTGGAGCCCGGTGATGTCTCCGTCTGAGGACAAGAAGGCTGCCCCATGGCTGCTTGAAGAGGAAGCCGCACCTTCCATGGCAACGCAAAAAGAAGAGCAGCAGATCAGCCAAAACTGTCAGGGAGACGGCTGCTCCTCTGAAGAAACAGAAGACTTCAGGTCTGCCGGGAAGAAGTGCTGGAGCGCAGCGTCACTGTTCATTCAGAGAAGAATGAATAAGAGCTTCATTAGGACCTCTTCCAAGACCAGGCAATAAATAGCAATAAAAAAATAGTAATAAAATAATAAAAAATAAAAATAAAAAAAAAAAAAAAACCAGAAAACCTCTTTCCTCTCTTATTTGGGGACAATTTAGTAACTGCGTCTGGACTCCTGCATCCTGTTCTGGTCTCCCCAGTACAGGAAAGGTACTGGTGGGTGTGGAGTGGGCCCAGCTGATGGCACTGGAGGGAGTGGGGTGCCGGGGCACACAGCATACAGGGGCAGGCTGAGGGAGCTCCTGTGGTCAGCACAAAGGGGAGAAGGCTCAGGGGTGGAGCTGACAGCTGCCTCCAGCTGCCTGCTGGGAGCGTGTAGAGAAGATGAAGCCTGAGACTTCTCAGCGGAAAGGCAAGCACCCCCAAAGGCCACGCTTGCAGATGGAGACATCGCACATCGCAGTGGGGAAAAAAAAAAAAAAAAAAAAAAAAAAAAAAAAAAGATTGTCTCTGGTGCACTATCTACAACAGACCTCTTCATCTATTGGCTTCCATGGACTTCGGGAAAATCCTACAGATTTTGGTGGTTGCTGTCTTACATCCAAGGTGTGTGTATTGCAGGGACGTAAAATCTATTTTGGTGTATTAAATGGCCATGGAGAAAGTTCTAGGCCCCCCTCCCCTCTGACCACAAAAATATGGCTACTTTCATAAGGAGTTGTATGTAATGCTGTTTGATCACTGTTCGCTGTCTTTTAAGCTGTTTCCATTATAAGCAGAAAGTGGTGAGGGATTCAGGTATTTTTTATGCAATCCTGTTGATTCTGCACAAAAGAGAGAAAGTACAAAAGCCCTGAAGACAGAATCAATTCAGAGATAATTTCCTTATTATTTTCTAGCTAGCACTCAAGCCTGTAGAGAGACATTTCAGCCATTATCTCGGGATCCTATTTCCAACTTTTTTTTCTGGCTGTCTCCTGGTTACTCCAGAAAATGCACACTCCAGGAACAGTATCTTATTTCTTAGATCTGAATTTGGACCCTAGAATTTTTTTTTTCAACATCCCTTTCTGTTTTTTGTTAATCATCCAGGGCTGGTGTTTTAGGGGTTGAATCCACTCATTTCCATTTTTATTCAAAAAAGGGAGATTACTGGCTTCCTGCATATCTCCTGAAAGACACCTTCACTTTGCCATGCTTCAATAAAGCTTCACCTGACCAGCATCAACCTCAGACGTATTTTAAGAGATGATATTAGCAGAAATAAAGAGAAAAAAAAGGTCAAAAATCATCCCAAAAAGCAAAGAACATGCAACAGTGGTGTACACAGGTTAGTGCTAATGTAAAAGGGCACAGGGATCATTGGGAAGGTTTCATGCTCGAGAGAATGCAAAGTAGCCGTTGTGTTTATGGATCTGCTGGAGAGGGAAGCGGTAACTCAACAAGCATGTTTCTGACAGGGATATAAACTCACATATTCTCCTTTAAAAAAGTTAAAAGGAGAAAGCAGTGGGCTTCAGCTGTAGTTCTGGCTTGCTAAATTTCACCTAGGCACATGAAACTTGAAGAAAGTTTGTTACACGGAGTCCAAACACAACTTCATCAGAACGACCCCGATTCAGACCTTCAGCTTTTAATAACACCCATGGTTCAGAGCAGCTTTTTTCACCTGCAGCTTCAGGAACTTCCAAAAATATTGCCAGAAAGGAGCTTGTGATGAAGCAAAGTTAGAGGTTCTCTGGTTGGTTGCATAAGGTGGGTGCAGGACGAATGGTGGAAGGGAGTTTAAAGATACTGCAAAACAAAAACATTTTGTTGCTGCTGTTGGGTTTAGGTTTTTCTTGGCCTCGTTCCCTTTCCAATTAAGCCATTTAGTGAAAGCAATATTTGGCCAAAGCAGAACGAGATTTTCACTGAATAACAATAAAATATTTAATATGTTTATGTTCCCCCAAATTAAAAACAAAACAGAACAAAACGCTGTTCTGAAACGGGCAGCTAGGTTAGCCTTTTGCTGAAATACCTCCCTTTTTTGTCCCTAGCCTGAGGAAAGCCAGCCAACTGACAGCTGAGGATGCTCCATCCACGACAAGCTCTGATTACTCTTGCTTACTGCCGCCACCCTGACACGGATGCTCCACACGAAAGTTTTTCCCTTTTGTAAGCTCCCTTAGCCAGACTCAGGTCCTCCGGGTCCCGTAAGCACAGGTCTAATTAAAGTGCACGAGCAGTTTCCTGAACTGAAGAAAGGGCCCGACTCTGCTCCACTGCAGTCAGCAGAGCCAGGTTGTTTGAAGGTAAGCACATGCTTAAGTGCTCGGCTGGATTTTTGCCGAAACCGTCAATCTTTTATAGTTAATCATTTATCACCTTGCTTATGTGCTGGTAGTCATGCTTCAGCGTGCAAATATGTAAATTGCTTTCATAAAGCTCCACGCGCTGAGCACAAATAATGCTTCCTCAGCCCTTTGCAGGAGTTCTCCCGTCCTGTGACATCTCAGATAGATCAAACAGCACTTAGGGCTGGCAAGGAAGTTACTGCTCCGTTAATTAAACAGAATCATTACAGCGTTCCTAGTCTTAATAGCGAGGCGCATTCGCAGGCTTGCAAAATAAACAAATAAATAATGCCATTTAGCTCTCACCTGACGAGCATCACGCACTTCACCTTAAGGAGCATGTACATCAATCCATCTTACGCACACCGCCACCAGAAAGAGTGAGGATGGGAGCAAGCTGTCAAATGCATGATGAGCACATGTGCATAACTGTGGCACAGATTAAGTTAAATAACGTTTATTTATTGTGAGTGAGGGTATTCACGATGTATCACAAGGTAATTCTCCCAAACATCAGCGACCGTTTTAATTTTTCCTTCTGTTGCTGACGTTAATTGCTGTGAACCACGGCGGATGTCACCTCCGCTTACCTTCGCTGGCTTGCTTCCTCTGTAGGAAGCTTGCAGCTCCCATGATTTTTCACAAATTAAAATCGCCACGAGGAGAGAAAATAGAGGTGAAGCCATTCGCTCCCGATACATTGTGTTGGAGTGATAGGTAGCAGTGGTGCCTTGCTGATACAGAGCCTTAAAAACGCCATCAGTTGCACTTCTGTGGATTGCAGAGCCAGTTATTCTGCGCTCTCGCCCGTGGGGCCTTGCACGCATCCGCTAACGAAAAGGCTGCTTTTCCCCAAACATCACACGCTTTTGCGAGAAATGAGTACCGTGAAGGAAAAATGTCAGAGTCCATTCCCCGGCTCCGTAGAGCAATTTCAGTAAGAATTTATCCTCTGCCAAGCAAACTGCCTGAAAAATAAATGCATTCAGCCACTTTCTCTAAGAGGAAGTTTGAGCACTTCTCGACGTGAGTCATATTAAAATGAATGAATGCTGCCAGCTGGTCTCCCAAGCATTAATTGAAAAAAAAAATCAAACCCCAAGATTTAAGAATCATGTAAAAAAAAATCCAGAACAAACAAACAAAAGAACTGAACAAACCCCTTGGGCTGCAGGGAGGCGCTGGTCCTGGCCAGGAGTAGGCACAGGGTGGGGATGAGGCCAGGGGGGAGACCGCCACGCACCGCACTCAGGGGCAGAGTTTAGGCAGGGTTCACTGTGAGACTGTTTGGGGACCAGCAGTGAAATAAAGCCCCCGGAAATAGAGGAGTCTTGGACAGTGTTTTGGAAGGCTTGCATTGGATTTAGGTCCTGGATAAAGATTTGGCTGTCATCCCAAATACTAGGAGGTTTTCCTTCAGGATTTCATTCTCAAAAAATGACCTGTGTGCTTTGTTTCTGCTTTCTGCTTTAAATACCAGTCAAATGCCAAGTTACGTTAAAATAAGTTTGCATTATCTTATAAGAAAGGTGTTAAGGTAGGTTACAAGCGATGCAGAAAAGTACCTTTACACGGAAAAAATGTATGGTGGCTAAACATTTGTTTTCCTTTCACAGCAGGTCAGATACAACAAGCTTCCTACTCAAAGCCAGTGATGGAAAATATCCACTCACTTCTGGAGCTGTGGTGAGATGGAGACACAAACATCTGAGTAGCTAAATATAGCTCTGGATAGCAATTCTTTGTACACTGAGTTCTAGTGTCCCGTAACTTAATATGGAAATTGATACAAAAATGAAAGGGCAGTATTTTCAAAGCCTGACTCTGCTCACATGTCTCACTTAGACAAACACCACCAAATTTCAACCCCAGCTGAAATCATTCTGCAGCTTTCCCTCTTGCACTGTCTCACACACCAACAAAGCAGAATAATGATGTCCAGCACAAAAGGCCACGTCTGTTGAGATACACATAAAAGGTTACTTCGCGGGAAGTCAATACGAGAGCTGCACTCGACGTGCCTTGTCCTTTAGCGTTTGTGCTAAGTTTAATTAGAGGAGTTTAGGCCTCCGTCAGAGATTTCCCCTACCCTAAATGTCAGCGGTTCAATTTTGCAACGTTTGTTACTGAACACGTCCTTTGGATCGGCTCAGGTCTGATGAAACTCGGTTGGGGTTGGGCAGGCGCTGCTGGAGCCACACTGCAGACCCCCAAGGAGGAGGAAGGAGGAGGAAGAGGAGGCAGCGAGGACAGCAAAGTCTGTGTAGTGAAGCCTGGCTTTCATGTACTTCTCCCGTCTTGCTGCAAGGCAGAAATGTTGGACCCGGCTGTGGCTGCACTCGCGGTGATTTAAATTTAAAATCCCCAGGCCTGATTCTGCACGCTCCTGTCCTTCTCTCAGCCACCGACCTGAGCACGGGGCGTGCACTCAGCAGCCTGGATCGCAGGATGATCCCGGGTAAGAGGGGCCTCACGGGGGCAGAGATGGCACCTCGAGATAACACGAAATTCAGAGCAGAGCTGGGCTCCATCGCTGCTCGGTTCCCGTTGCAGGTACACTTGGTTGGGGATGTGGGTTTGCCCTCTTGGCGCTCTCAGAAATCACCGGCTGGTGTCCGGCCATTCACAGGCTGGTCAGCAGTAAGGACCCGAGCGAACGCTAAAGCTGTATGTCAGCCTCATCTTATGCAACGCTGAAGGAAATGAAAAGAAAAAGGGCATTTGCTGTTATAACTTGCCTGCAAAATAAAACGCAAATGAGATGAAATCTATTTTCCTTTACTTCCAGTTGATATTATCACTGTCACAGTTAGAAAGTTATGGAGCTTGCTGCCAAGCACGACTCAATAAATAAACGAATAAAGAAAATATCGACAAGCTTGATTTCAAAGGTCACGGGAACGGGATGAGTGCCATGCTTTCGGCATTTTCCTTCCCCTTTTCAGCCCTCCCCAAATGCCAAAACGCTGCACCCTGCCCCAGGGCTGAGGAAGATGCTCCTGCAGGAAGCAGCTGAAGTTGGAGCTGGATCCAACCCCGGTGTCCCTAATAGTGTAACTGGTCTGGGTGACTCTTTTCTGCCTGAGGAGGGATTTGCAGCAAGAGGCTCTCTGCAAATAATGTCCCCTTGCCACCAGTCCTGTCCCCTGAATGGCCAGGACTGTCCTGGGGCTGTCCCACAAGCGCTGCTGCCACAGTGCGAGGTGTGCTCCCAGACCTCCCCCGGCCACTGCAGCTCACAAGGCAGCTGCCCAAAGACAACAGAAGTCCAAGTTTTTTGCCTTCGGGCTGGACGAAGCTGTGGGAGGATGGAGAAGGGGGTGCCCAGAGCTGCCCAGCCACTGCGATGCACTGCACACCCCAGCGCACCCTCCATGCTCATATCCTCTTTGCCAAAAGCATTTGAGAAGCAACTCCCGCCACCCCAAAGCGTAAGACACGGCGAAAGGGATTGCAGGATTCACGTGGACAGAAAATTCTGCAAAGTGATGAGCTTCAACCCCTTACAGACCAGCTGGGAGGTGGGAGGTGAAACGATGCTTGTATCTTGGCTCGGCCAAACCAGACAGGAGAGGTCAGCCTTTCTAGAAAGCAAGGTTTGGGTCAAAGTATCAAAGCTGATGAATGAACGTATTCACATCCTCATTCACGAAGTTGTAAGGCAGCTACAGCCTTCACGTAACAGCTACGGCAGGCATTGAAATTGGCAAAGCTTGTAAAATCTGATTTACTCTGTGGGGAGGGAAGGGGAAATCATTTGGTTTGAGTCATAAGAGGTTTTGATATAATCTAAGCTTCATCATCACTGAAGAAACAGCTCACTCTCTGGACTTGTATCAAAAAGCTTTGTACAGCCTCGATAACACAATAGCAGAGAACAATTCCTAGCACTGAAGATTACAAGAGCTTTATATCAGCTGCTCTCACATTGCAGCTTCCCTCGCATTGCAATACCTGATGGGTACTCCAGGTTTACGGCTTGTTCTTTGGGGATCCATGTCTCTGAAAGGAAGCAGATAGAAGATTTGCAGAGGTTTTTACTCTACCAGTATAGTTAAAAGAAATTGCGCTGCCTCAGGGATAAATAATGTCGATCTCCCTGCCTTTCCCTGCCTGAGGTTTTCACCATCTGGAGCCTCACCTGCTGTGGAGTCAGAGAGGCTGCAGCTCTGCTGCAGGTGAAAGAAGGGAGGCAGGAGGGCTCGGGGTACTTCTGCCTTCATGTCCCTGGCTGAAAACACAAGAGCCAGCTGATGCCTGCAACATCAGAGTCCCTGCTTCTGTGCCCAGAGCCCCGCTCATGAAGAGGGACTGAAGACCCACTAGCAGAGCAGAAGAAAGCCTAAACTCAGATAAATGTGAACTTCGTTCCCTACCTTAACTCCTAAGGTTGGCGAGGACTTTTTATTCCAGATGACGTTTGTTTTTGGAAAAGGAAACACGTATCAGTAAGAGGCAGGAGTCTACTGTGTCACACACCCCATGGGTCTGCCTAAAGTAGCTGAGCGGGAGAATTTTTGACACCTCCCTGAGCTGGAGTAAACCCAAACGTGCAGGCCAAGACTCCAGCAAGAGGATCAGCAGGATCAGCACAGCCAACCCTGCCCCTCCACCAGAGCTGCTCTCCAGCACTCCCGCGGCCTCCGCTAGAAACTGAATTTGCAAACGGCACAGGGATGCACGGGGCTGGCAGGGGGGAGGGAAAGGTGAGCTAAGGTTGCTGCCACTGCGGCCCAATTAAAAAAGGGCAAGCAGGAACAGTCCCTTTCAGAGAAGCACTGGGGGAAAAATAAAAAAGTGTGCACGTTGTAAATGCCCCCCTCAATGCCTCTGTTCTGCTCTTACAGGAACGGAGGTAAGAAAACCTACTTTGTGGAAGGAGGCACAATGGAAGCCACAAGCAGAAAGTGTAACTGATGCAGGTCGCACTTGGCACAGCCATTTCCACTCGCCTGCGTACCAGAATATATTGATTATGCCTGCCACCACATGTTAGCAGCACTGGGGACAGTGGGGTGAGCCACTGTATTACCATCATAGCCCAAGAATAAATAGCCCAAGATAATAAAAAATGACATCAAGCTCGAGTTTCTGTGCCTTGTCCCAGGGAGCCTGCAGCACTAGACAGAACGTACCTCCGGTGCTTTTACTGGGTAGGTAGGACATCCACTTGGCCTTGTCGGAGACAGACAGCGTTTCTGACATGCCTGCAGAAGACCTGCCTTCAGGGTGGCAGCCCTGCGGGCCCAGCGTTCCTACTTTTTGAGTCAATTCCTTCATGTCACACCAACGCCAGCTGTTCAGCTGCTCCCATCAGTGAATTTGCTCTGCAAACAGTCGCCTGGCAAAGAAATCGCTCTGGTGATGGAGGCTGGGGTGTTCAGTGGCACAGCTGCCTATAGCTGTGCGTGCTGACATGACAGAGCTGTGGACAGAGGTCTCAGGAGATGGGTTAGGTCACGCAGAGCTGATGATACAGCACCCAGCGTGCATACCTGATAGTCTGGGGCTGAGGTGGGATGGCTCTCCACGGCAAAGACTCACCGGATTTACGGAGAACGAGAGTGGCAGATTCCCATGTCTGAACGCTGTCTTTGCTGCAGCAGCAACTGTCAACACGCTCGTGGTTGCTCTTCGCCTTAAAGCATGGCTACTGGCAGTAGGCACATGCCCACCTTCCAACATGCAAGCCTGCGTGCACAGCCTGTAATAACTGTGAAATATCTTCCGTGACTGAGGCCAGCTGTGCTAGCAACATGCCCAGGAGGGCCACCGGGCTACTACCTAGTGGAAAAATGACTCCCTCTCCGGTGCTCAGACACTCTCACGAGGCACTCTGAGGTTGCACGGATGACTGCAGGCCCACGACAGGATATTTTCGAGCACTCAACAAGCAGATGGAGCTTTGCGACTGGTTCCTCCCAGCCAAACTTCCTGCGGGGATGACTAGTTTCCAAGAGCGTTAAACAGCCCTGTGACCGTGGCCAAATGCCAGATGGCTGGGAAGAGCTCTGAAACAGCCCTCGTGACGAGCGTCTAGCCCTGGCTGCCAGCACCACGTACCATATGCATCAGCTCACAGACAGGAAGACCTGGCTGCAGCTTGGGAGTGTGACACAGGGATATTGCACAGCACAGCTTGTCGGTGATGCTATCACACAATGGAGCAGAACGGAGAAATTTTTTCTTCCCCTCGGTTTCTTCCCTGTGCAAAGGGCCCTGCTGCATGGGCCGTTTCACCCACGGTGTGGATGCAAAACACTGTTTCAAAGGCAGGGCACCTAGCTTTGCGCAGGCCTCTTGTTGAGCAGGAGATACCATTTTTGTTTAATTCTTACAACAGATGACTTTAGGGAATGCTAAAACATCGAGGTATAGGTGGGTGCTGCAGTTTGAGCTACTTAATTAACTTTGGGCTAGTGGTAGGGAAGCTGACGCTTGCTGTTGGAAAGGCTACGAAGCTGCAAGTCTGTCTCAAAGCCTCACGCAACGGATTTACAGTTGCTGGGTCCCCAGGAGCACCCATGACAGCAGAGCCTCTAAGTCTCCTGGCTCTTTGTGCTCTCACTTCTAATCAGCATACAAGCAGGAGATTTGTGTCTGTGTTTGTTTCACGGCATAGCCATTACCCAAACTGACGCTTGCAATTCAGACCAGAACACAAGTGGAAAGAAAAACGAAGAAACAAGGGAAAAAAAAAATCCTCCGCACAGCAGAATAGGCATCACTGTGTGCAAACCACCATCTCCAGCTGCAGCTTCATGACCTCTTTATGCTGATCTAACTGTAGGCTGTCACCGAAACAATCAGCCCTATCCTTCCTGCCTGCCCTCTGTCACGAGCCGGACCAGGAAACCTGTCTGATACTATTCTACAGTTCTTTAATCAGGTTCATTTCCATTTGGATCAATTACTTCATTTGGCTTACTGCTCAGCCCGCCCAAGCACTGGCAGAGGAGGCAGCAGGGAGCATGGTCAGAGGCCGCAGATTGCACCGAGGTTAGCTAAAAGCTATTGTCTTACAGAAACAGCCTCGCAGCGTACCAGTCTTAACCTGCCTCACACAGTCTGCCTCATGTTTACACGGCTTGCAAAAAGTGTAGCCAGTTCCAGAGATACTCAAATGCATATGCCACATTGGCAACATATAAATCAGTGATCTGCCCAGACTGATTTGATTTATGCTTTTGTCTGTGAGATACTTATGTGAGAAATGAAATGAAGCTATGACTTTGCAGACTCCTAATGAGAGTATGCATGTGAGACAAACAGCTGGCAAGTAAATTACAGCAGCCAAAAAAAAAAAAAACCACCAAAGGTTTCCTGTATCTTTAAACAGGACTTACCTGCTGCATTTTATTTTATTTTCAAGAAATACGTACAGTTGGAGAATAGAGCTAAGGCTGTTTTGGCCCCATGATGTCTAAACGGCAACCTCCAAACGCAAATATCAGTCACAGCATTTAATCTGCAGCAGCAGCGCCCTCTGATCCCTGGATGGGATTTTGGCACTGAAGTCTGTTAATTTATATTTATATTCCAGAAATGGAGGTTGGTTCAAAGGAAGCTGGAGGGTGGGCAGAAGGGCAGGAACATTTATCGCTTCATCACGTGGCATGGTGCTTAGTCCTTCTGGAAAGTTCAAGTCTCTTTGTAGTTAGCAACTGGGCCAGTCCGTTCATCAGCATCATAAATATGGTCAGCGACATCACCAGCACGTAGTGGCTAATGCTGCAAGGACGAGACAGACAAAAACAGAGAAATGCAAGTTTGTGGAGTAGAAAAAATTGACTTACCTGATTATTTTTTTTAAACTAGACCTACTTTACTTATGTTACTCCAGGAAGACGATTACAGCAGCACTATCGAGTAAAAAAAAACAAAGTCAGGTCTGTTGCAAACCAAAAAAGTTGGGGACAACAGAAAACACAACTGAATGTGTACCAAGTGAATAAGAAGCACTAGGTTTACACACATGCATATAAAAAATATGTATTTCTTCATCCAAGTGGATAATTCAATGTATGCAACAAACCATTGTAAGCAGTTTGCTATGGACTGATCAAGCAGAATTTAGGGAGACCTTGCCCAGAAGTAGACATTTCTTTATAATAAGACAACTGAGGTATTTAGGTCAGTCAAGCTGCAGTTTTCTAGAGAAAGCACTTCTCCAGTGATAAGCTGCTTTAAGAAAACACACTTTTTTCCAATGTTTCTAGAAATCATAGATTTCACTGCTGTGGTAACACATGGATTCAAAGAGATTAATCAAATCAGTTCAAGAGTGGCTAATAGACATGATACAAAGATGCAACTTCTGGGTTAGGAAGACCTCAAGTCACTAATAAGTAAAAGCTTAGCACACACACAGATTGTTCTCCACTTGCTCAAACTCGCACATTACTTCCTCAAGTATCTGATGCTCACCAGCAGTACAGACAGCTATTGGTTCAGACTGAGATTTGACCTGGGAGATTCAGCATCCTGCATTCAGTGTCTGAATCATGCTGGTTGTTAATGTAACCACTAAGAAATTAGTATTTTTCTAAATCATGACATTTCAGCCTAGCGTTTCAGATGAAACACTGCTGCACTCGTTTGCATCACAGCATCCCGAGTCACCAGTGCAGCTGTTTTTTTTATTATTTTTTGTTGTTTTTTTCCCCAGGACTATTGAAGACACTGACATTCTGACACAAGAGGTGTTCGTATCTCCCGATGAACCCCATCTCCGCTATTTCAAAGCAGATGGCTCCTTAGGACGCGTGGGGTAACTTCAGGCTTGATGAAGCCTGAGTTTATTTAGAAAAAAAGGATTGCAAGGAGTACTTGCAGGTTTAATGATCTGGAATTTCTGCCTGAGGACCCATTCTGTTTGACAGTTTAGCCACGGAAGAGCAGTAAAGCTCGTAACTGATGCTATCAATCCTCACGACCCCGAGATTGTGACAATCTTGGCACTGGCACGCCGTAATTTAGTTCTGCGAAGCGTAGAAGCGCTGGCTCTTAACAAAGCTTGGCCACTAACCACTGTGAGAGAATAAAAGTCATCCAAAAGTTCACTAATGAGCAGGAGCTCTCCCACAGCCAGGATGCAAGCAACCGAAGGAACCCATCTGAACAAAATGGGTGGAGAGCACTGAGAGGGACCTGACTCACGCTACAAGATTTTTCTGTTTCCATTGAGGCTGATTATAACCTTCTCACAAATACCTTGCTCAAAAGACATACATTTAAGGAATCATTTACAAAAATCCACCGGTGCGAATGGGCCCCCGCCTCAGCAAGCATAACCCACCCCAACATCCTGCAGCTTGCTTCTGCGTAACTCCCACCTGTGTGCAGTGTAACCGAAAACGTTCCCTACTGTGAACAAACGAAGGTTTAATTTATCAGACAGGAGACATATTTCCTACGTCCCTTTCCTACTAGTATCTCCCTCTCTAGCATGAGCTAAGCAGAGCAGCACAGCTACCAGAGCCAGTCTCCTGCTCTGTTTCTGTGGGGAACGTACAAATCCGCACAACGAGAGCATGAAACCAGGCACAAAGCACACTTTCATCTGGTCGGTGCACTTCGGACTTCGTGGCCCGCAGTGAATTTATGATACAAAGATTACGCAACTCCCTCAAGAGCAGCCCTTGGAAGTCCACCTGGGTGTGTTACAGACTCTGTCCGAGTTTCAGTGCTCTGTGGGAAAGGACGTAACGCTGCCAAAGTCAAACCCTAGCCGCAGTTGTTTTCGTGGTGTAACGTGTCCTTGTACGAGCACCCCAGGTACAGCAGTTTGCATAGCTATTAAGAGAACAGCCACCCTGATGAACAGCTGCGTGGCTTAATGTCTCACGTATTACTGGAAACACCTCAGCCTTCCCACTCACTTGGCACCAGAATTGTTGTTTCTCATGTACAGTAGCAGCAATACTTTTACTCCAGCTCTAAAAGAAAGCTTGAAAATGCAAAATCTGAAAATGAGAAGTCAAATGAGGACCCTACCTTTCCTCTTACAGACACCCTGACAGAGACAGTCATCTGAGGCTTGCTTGAAGACTTGCTGCCATCAGCATGGTGCTTCAGCAGACATCTGACTTGCCCTCTGTCCTGAAAGAGGCTTTACCAGATGTGGGTGCTCATCCATTATTCGGGGGAACAGAGAGGAGCTTTTTCAAAGGAAAAAGCCTCTGCAAACTCTGCTTAGCCACCTGTCGGTCTGGGAATTAGATTCTTCATGCTTTTATAAAGAAGAGAGCGCTGCACACATTTTTCTCTTGCTATACTGCATAAGGCGGAATGGCTATGCTCCTTTATTAAAATATCTGATGTTCAGAGTAAAGAAAATATATATTGTGCCACAGAGCACAATTAAAAGCAATTTCAGTCTATTTGTCACATAATTGCAAACAGCCAGCATCTCTGGGGCTATCAGCAACTGGTACTGCAGTGCCTGCAGGCAGCTCTGCTTGGTAAATTAGTTCTCAGGCTGGGGTAATGCTGTAATTAAACAAACAAACAAAGCGAGACTCTTACAGGTATGTGCCACAACAGCAGTGGAAAAAGCTCTTGATTCCTGCACAACCCAGAACTACACCCTTGGCTGGATCTGTAGTTACAGAGAAGCAGGGAATTCTCAGAACAAGGTTCCTCCATCGCAAGTCAAAGCTGAGCTAACAAGACAAAGGAGTGAGATTGCAGGCTCCAGGCAAGTCAGACCCCTGCAGAAGAAGGGAAGACACCGGGCCTGGTGGGGCACAGTGAGCCTACAGTGGGGGCAACGAGTATGGAGGACAAGATGGGCAGGGACAGGTAATGGTAAGAGAAGAGGTAGCTGGTGTAGGGGAACACGGACAAACTAAGGTAAGGCAGCACCACTCAACAGAAAGGTGTTTGCCCCACCTGTGGATCAAGGTTAACAGGCAAGGCTAGTGCTAGGAAAAATCTGAATCAGGGCAACACCCATTTTGGTCACAAGTAACCAGAAGGAGAACATACGAGGTACTACTCTCTCGTGGTTTTGTTTGGGACAGTGGATATCAAGGAGAAGTACTAAAACAAGAAAAGAGGAATCAAACATAACTAGAGAACAAGAAAAACTGATCCTGCCCCAAACTGTGCCTGGTCTCTCAAGCCAGGCTAACTGCTAAGATGGCAGACCTGACTGGAAACTGGGAAGGAAGGAAGATGGAGCAAGTTACCTTAGCAATTAAAAAACAGAGACTGAACTAAAACAAATAGAATAAAGTAACTCATGCAAGTACTTGGAAGAGCTCTTTCCAGAAGTGTTTAAGGACCTTATCTCTACAGGACATGCTGCTTTCTGTGTGCTTGGGAAAAAACAAACAAACAAACAAACAAAACAAACAGCAACAACCAAGAAATACTTCAGAGACCAGACACAGGTTTTGAATTTTAAGCCTCCTGTATTTTCAGCCAGGATCCTTCACCATCTCTCTCTCCATTTCATCTGAAGCAAATCACAAAGCACATTGTTCTAGATCCTGCTTTAGAGATTGTTGATAAACACCATTTTCCTCCTAGACACAAGACCCTTGTTTTAATTAACAGCCCTAGAACACCACCATCCCCAAAATAAAACTGTTTCTATCAGATGAAAACCTAAACCCTTGATCTATGCTTTATCTATCTCCTCTGAACTTTGAAACTGCAGAAGAACAGTTCAGACTGTATCTATCTTTATATCTTCTAGCAACTGTTATAAAAAGAGAGCAAGTAGTACAGTGTGTGTCTGGATAAAACTATATAATACTGTCATATAAAGAAGTTTCAGGGTTCTGTCTTGACCATCTGTTTATACAGCTATTTACAAACCGCACGTACTATACAGCTATAGTAGGTTTTAAAGGCTATATATCTCCATTTTTATAGATAGATAGATAAAACATAGCTTTTAAGCCATAGAGAAATATATTTTAGTGACAAAGAAGTTGAAAAGCTATCTATTCTATTCATCTGTTCTTCAAAAATAAAAGAACCTGTCAGAACAAACTTCTCATGACCAGGTACTACACACTGATAAATCAGACATACTGTGAATACTGCATTAGTGTATCTATGAAATGTAATGGCGGGTTCTTCTACAGCATATGATACAATTCAGGGTCACCTCGAGATATATACGTACAGGGTAAGGTTAGCAGACCTCAGAAGCTTGCATAAGACAACACTATGAATTCAATATTCACTGAAAGATTATACCTTGTTCTTATATCAAAACAATGAAAAGCAAACACCCTCTGAAAAATAAGTTCCTGCTGATTTTGGTAGCACCATTAACCAACGGGGCATCAAAACTTTCAGCCATAAATAATCACGCTAATTTGTAATTTCCTGAGAGGAGGTAATCAATGGTGGGTTGATAATTTGCTGAATGTGATACTACAGGACTTTATGTTGGGTGTGTTGTTTCTCGGCACTTCATTAATGAACTGGAAGAGAGGGAAAAGTAAAAATCTCTTTACATTCAGAGACAATACTTAAGTGGTACGGTGTATTCAACCAGAAGAATACAGACATGTTGTTACGGCAGCTTTGAGGCATGGTAGACTGAGATGTAAGAGGCAGGAGTCAGGGGTGAAATAAAAAAATGGAAATACATCAGTCAGGCAAACAAACGCTACTTCTGAATGATGCGAGAGATCCACTAGGAAACAATACCACCATAAAATAGCGATGAAAGTCATATTTTTCCTCAAGGGACCTTACATTTGAAAGTACTGAGCACTGGTATTGAAAAATCCAGCTGTTGCCTAATGAGCATTTCCTACTCAACTTTCATATTCTTAGCGAGAGGACATTCAAAAATTTCAAGGTGTGGTAATTAGAAAATCCAGAGAAATCTATCACCACAAAAAAGGATGAAAGAATGGAAATATACATCAGAAACTTTCCAAATGCAGGATATACACCACTTCAGAGGACTTCAAAGGAATGAACCTCTCGTTTTTCACTAGGCAACTAAATTGCTGCTTTTCCAGTTTCATTTCAGTGATCTTGTAACTAGTAATATAAAATGAACCAGAAAATTGTATCCTCCTCAAACTACTTCCTATCACTACCACACACACAGAAAAAGACAGCAGCTGGTCCTAAGGGCGCTCCTATTCTTTGTTCCATTAAATTCTGCACAGGTTTTGTTGAGATACAAATGGTTGGAAACAAACCAACCATCATTTCCTTAACTGACTCAGTCTTCTCAGGAAAATTTTGGCAACACCTAAAATGTCAGCTGAGAGAGGATATTTTCAGACCTTGCTGTCAAAGCAACAACAGACAACACTGCAACAGGAATGCTACAGAGCTGTCACAGCGTCTGTAACAAAAGGACAGGAAAGAGGCACATTAGTATCTCTCTCCCACCAGTTTTGGGAATTGCCCAAAACCCCACGAATCTCATCTTTCAGGAATAAACAAAAAAATCTTGTGCCATTGCCTGCTCATTCTGCCAAGCTTGAGGACTGCACGTTGAAAAATCTGCTCAGGATCAGGGGGTCAAAAGATTGTTCACTCTAGGTAAGAGGACTGCTTCAGTTCTCCCTCCAGCTTCACCTCTTTTCTTACACAGCCCAGTCAGTTTTATCTTATGTGCATGCACACACACACACATATATATACACACAACATACGTAAAGAAACTGCAATAAAATAATGTAGGTTGTAAAGTCAAGCATTCAAAGGTGAAGTAATGACAAATTTAACACTGCCTGAGCGTTACGCATTGACATGTATAAAATTAATCACAAATTACTTTGAAAAAGGACTTCTTCAATGCCTTCTTCAGTGTTCAAAACACACATGAGAGGCAGAATTGCATTTGTATATAACAGGCTCCCCCAAGCTCTTTGGAACAAAGCCTACCTCCAGCTGAAATAGATCCAACAACCTATCCCAGCTGTAAATCACTGTGCTGTGAAGACTGTACATGAGAAACAAAGGTTTGGGTTACTTGTGGCAATTTTTGTTCTTGCTCGCTAACTCCCAGTTAGAAAGCTTCTTGCCCAGCTGAACAGACCACTTTAGAGGTCTTTAAAATCCTTATTAACCTACAGAGGAATTCAAACCAAAGGATGAGGCCATCTGACTAACCATAACCTGACAGCAACAAGGAACTGTGATGTTAAAGCAGTGTTTCCATTATTTGATCTAACTCGATCTCCTCCCATTAGGAACCTTCAACAGCTGTAGGCAGGAGTTTCAGCCTCCAAAAGAAAACAGGCAGAATGTGTGTGTATATATGCATGCATGCACCCAAAGAAGTGCAGGGCTCAGCAAAGCAGAGGGTAAATGTAGACTAAACAGAGTATTAACAACGGGTCACTATTCAACTTTTGTTTAAATAACAGTTTCAAGTGACCAGATTGGCTGGATTATTAACACCACATTCCCTACTAAGCTTATTACAGAATACTACCTACTCCCACAACTCAGGGAAGGTAAGTCTGAAACGTGCATTTCTTGAATTTGCTGTTTCTGGGCCACTCACAAATAAGAATGCACAGTTGAAA
Organism: Anser cygnoides; assembly: GCF_040182565.1. Taxonomy (NCBI): domain Eukaryota; kingdom Metazoa; phylum Chordata; class Aves; order Anseriformes; family Anatidae; genus Anser; species Anser cygnoides. The sequence continues at coordinate 82,336,269 of NC_089874.1, forward strand.
ACCTACTCAACGATGTATGCTGTAGGACTCACAATGCAAAACAAATTCACTCGCTGAAATTGTGATTTGTATCTTAAATGACACAGATTTATTCTCCCCCAACTGCAGGTAGGATAAATGCATGGGTATTGGTACCCACCAACATATTCGCACAATGTTCATGAATTCACAGGGGATCTTATATGGAAATTTAACTAGATTCATGACAATTAACAGCTTTGATAAATTATTATTTTAACAGTAATTAAAACTAATTACAATGTAAATCAGTAATTAAGATATTTTTGGGTAATTACTGTTCTTTAAAAATAACAGGATTTCTTGTCATGCAAGATTAATTACTTACTCCACGTTGCTTTGGCACAGATTTTAAGATGTAATTTTAGCTGTGGATATATCTATGCATGTGTTGGGGTGTACGTGTGCACATATGTATTCATATGTGTTTTAAGTATGGGGAACATCACCGAAGCATTTGATTAAGGAGAGTAATTGGAAAAAATTACAAGAGTTCTGAGTAGATAAACAACAATATTAACCTATGAGCCTTCTTAAAATGCAATGGAGGCAAAAAAAATACTGTACCTTGTTCCTATTTCGAGCCAGCTTCCATAATCTTTAACCAAAAAGAAAAAGTGCTAGGAAAAAAAAAAACAACAAGTTTTATTAGTATATCATCATTGCACAATTTGAAACCTAAAATTAAAATGAACATTTTCAGGTTGTTTACTCCAAGTCTCTAATTCAAGTAGAACAAGGGCAAGACCTTTCCAGGAATGCTCATTTGGACAAAAGTAAAGAATACTCTAGGAGCCAGAGATAGACTTAACATGGTATCAAACACAAACAGCTAAAGATAGACTGAGTTCTGTTTCTGTTTGCAGGAAACAGAGATTACCAGCAGAGAACCTTTTCAATAAGAAAATACAGTTCACCTTATTGCCCAAAATAATGGGATCCCAAGTAATGCCTAATGTCAAAAAGGAGACTACATATTGTTTACATGGAATTCTGCCACAAATTTATTAGTGCAAGTCTGGCAGTTTCCCATTTGCAAAAAGGCAATAAAGTCAGGGGAAGACAATTATTTATCAGTGAATTATAGCTGACGGCCACATTAAATACTTCGGAAGACAAGAAAACCAGCGTTGTTTCATTTTTTTTTCCTGCTAGCTTTCTCATTTCTTGATGTACACAAAGCTCCTACATATCAAACCTTTTTGGTCTTGTTTTGTTTTCTACACCAAGTACATATTTGCTAATTTTTTTTAAATCATTAAGTCAAAATACAAGAACATGTGAGATACAAAATACTGGGGCTTGCTATGTATCTGTACACACCCCCATTCCTCTTTTGTCTTGGTCTAAATAGGACTGATTTTATTAGTGAAACACTAAGAGAGTGGCTTACTGATATTTTAATCCTTTTCCTCTGAAGGTTATCAAAAACTAGTTTAGTCAAAATACTTGTTTGGAATTACACAAAACTATACCTTCTCCATTTTTTACTCTACAGACAAATTAGTCGTTATTTGGTTTTGTACTTGTGGTGTTTTTCCCATAAGGTAAGATCCATAGATCACACTGCATTGTACATTATGATGCCCAATGACATCACATCTGGAATACTTACTCCGAAGCGACTAAATGAAAACAACACATAAAAGCAAGAACACCAGCTCTACCTGATGCTTTTAAAGATTTCTGTTGAATTTATGATATTAAGAGGCACCAACTGATATTACTTGATACAGTTAGAGGGAGACAATGAAAACACACCTTTAATCTGTAAAAATTATACTGGGTTATTATTGCTCAGATCTGGGTTGTTTGTGTCCACGAACCAAGGTAATTCAATCTATCTCAATATATTTCCTAACAGCTTATTACAAAAGGCACTGTGCCTTTTCATGTGTTGCAGATCTCCCAGATGCTGATAATTCTAACAATGAAAATGGTAACACATTTTTCCTTTTAATCTTTTTTTTTTTTTATGGGAAGGGGGAGAAGGTGTGAGGAAAAGGTTCAAATTCCTGAAAAATTAACTAAACCTAGCACACAGCTAAAACTGATACTCTCATTTAAACTCTTCCAAAGAATTTGATTGGAAAGCACACGAAAAACTGAGAATGACTTGTTACTTCATTTTTGTCTCTTGTTATTATAAGTATATTGCTTCTTTGGAAACTTTAATTACACGAAATTCGAAGAGCGGTGATTGCAGGAGTGTTATTTCTAAATTATGCTAGGATTTCAATTTACTGCCCTAGTTGCAAAAACTTTGAAGTCTGAAGCAAATTCAGATCTCTAGCTGGAGTTAGCAGAGCCCTCTGCTTTATCTTATTTGAAGAGAACGTGCAACAACTTACCAAAGCCATGATGTCTGAAATCACAAGAACAATGAGGAAAAGGCTGCAAAGAAAAATAAAACAGCAACAGATCAACCTTCTTTCACGGCCACAGATGTTGCAAAGCATACTAACTCCCCTTCTCCCCCGTAAAGAAAATAAGATGTGAATTCTTGTGGTCGCCTTTCAATCGCTCAGCAACTTTTCGATGTATTAGAGAACAGTTAAAATATATGACTAGAATGTTTGGTGTTTTTAATCCCACCCTACTTGAAAATAACATTTCACATTAACAGCTTCAATTTTGCAACAGAGAAACCTAACACGAGTCACTAGCAGAGAACAAGAGCATGTTAGAAACAGTGCCTGTCCATCCCTTACACAGGGAAATCATGTGCCAGCTAAGCCAAAGAAAGCTGATTTAGAGGCTTCGGGATGGACTCAGGAGTGAGCAAAACTGTTTTGCGCAGGCGGATACCTGAGCTGATCAGTCCTACTCTACAACCATCCCTGCTGAATGAGGAGCTTGCCTCCCCCTTCCAGAGCCCTGGGTACCTGTGAGCTGCTCCAACAAGGTGCAGCATTTTGGTGGCACGCTTGCAGACTCACTGGAGTCTGTCAGGCAGCAGTTTACCTCTGGAAAGTAGACTGCGGCCAATAAAATGAACCAGAAGGGAGCACGTAGAGCTATTTTTTTCCCCATTAACCTATTCTTCTTTTCATTAAACTATGTAAATCCTAAATTGCATGAAAGCAATTACTATAACTGCTTAAAACTAGTTTCTAAGTTAATGATGCTGAAGCAATGTAGCAAGGAACTGACCCATTAGCAGAGGAGTCTTTAACTATAATACAGTTAATTTATCAGTACTATCGCCGTAAATCCATGAAGCCTTTTTTTGGGAAAAAAATGTCCTGCAGCAGTGTTGCACAAGCCTGTTCTGGGAGGACACCCATACCAATGTCTTCAAATAAGAAGTTGTTTCTGGTATTGCCAAAGTCTGCATGTGCTTCGTTAGTAAATCAGGATGCCACAAACCTACTGTGTCTCAGGCTCACTGAAAGGCACCTGTCCCCTTACCTATGGCTCAGATCAGATGTTGCAATCTTGGAAGCCTAGGAAGCACTCAGCCAGAGGGCTGTTTTCACAGGGAAGTTATAAGAACATATTCTGACAGAATACTCCCCATGAACAGAAAAAAGAAAAAAAAAAAAAAAGAAAGAAAGAAAGAATAATTCTTTAATCTATAAACAGGGAGTTTGGGAGCAATTTGACGGAACAACAAAAATCTGCTTTATGCCCTTCTGAACTGCGGGAAGCCTTTCGCAATGGAAGGACAACGCTAATTTCAGAGCATGTTTATAACACTACAAAAACACGATTGCCCCCTGTGATGGCTTAATTTAGCTAGCAGGGGCAGCAAGAGCAATAATGAGAGTACAGCACAGACTCCAGGATGTGCTGATAATCAGAGCACAACCCCTCCAGGGAACCTGGGCACATCTTATGGTTTCTGTCTTGATCCCAAGCCGATGCTGTGGCGGTATCACTGCTATTGTTACCTGAGCAGCTAAATGAAGCCAGCAAAAATCCCAGCCTGAGGTACAACCACAGCCTCATAAACCTGCAAAGATGTACTTGTGTCCCATGCTTTAAAAATACACAATTTCCCCTCTCACACACACACATGCACATTACACAAAAGCTTGCAATATCTCCAGTGTTGCAAAGCATTCGGAAGTTGGGAAATGCTGACCTTTGTGATGCCTGATCCCTACAGATGTGAATTGCTAGCTGACTTTCTGAACAACGCCAGTTCCTCAGTGCAGCCCTGCTCCTGTATTAACCTTAGTAAGGAAGACAGATACCCTTCCCTTCCTGGGGGGTCAAGGGTCTGCCCCAACACACTGCATGCACAGCTGAGGCAGGAAAAGTAAGTGGGAAGGCAAGCCTTGTGCTGCCTCTTCAACAAGAAGTTGGGTTTCAGGCTGCCATTCCCCTCTAAGTACCAGGTGAAACTGCAGAAGGAGACAACAGGCAGAGCACAGGCAGGGTGGAAACAAACAGAAAGGCACAGGACACCACAGTGATCAAGGACAGCTTCCTCCATCTTCGCTGAGCAATACGCAGGATAAAGTCACTGCGGTCCCCCTGCCGCTGTCCAGTGAGACCCTTGGCCCCACACAAGATCCCACTGTGACAAATTCAAAATTAGGTGGTGGACCTCCTACATCTCAGCACCATCTGTAATCCCACATGATGAACGGAGGCTGGGGACCCTTCTCACATTCACTCTGAAAAGTCTTCAGAGATGGAGAAAGGGCTGGCAGCCATCTAGCCCTACCACAAAAAACATATAATATTGAGGACACCTGAGCAGCATTAAACTGCCATAGAAGGGCATACATACTTTTTTTTTTTTAATGCTATTTGTGGTGAGGTCAGTGCTACACAGTTCTGAATTGGTTACCTTATAAATGGATTATTTTTAAAATATTGTACTATAAGCAGAGTTGCAACATGAAACAAAAATCAGACTTCAGATTCTGCTCATTTTTCTATATTACGGAGAAAACAATGTTCCTTCTGTGTATTGTCAAGAAGGAATATTAAATATCTGATTGCTTCAGACAGAGCCAACACCTCCATTTATAATCATTTATCACAAAAAGAACTCCTGAGCTTGCAGAATCACTGAACAAGAAAACCAAACTGTAATAACAAGTAACAGTATGACCCATCGGCTGATTTTTTTCTTTTAAATTTAGATATGACAATCTTGAAGTCTTGCAAAATAGATTTGAAACCCTTACTAATGCAGAACTACAGCACTTGCTGTACCTCTTAGAAGATAGCTGTGTTGTGACTTGAACAGCTTCAAAAGCACATGATACCAGAACAAATGGGATTACAACCTGTTAAAACAGAAACAACATTTTGGTTTATAACTGTATTTACACAACAACCTGGCAGGTTGTGGAAACAGTTTCGTTCTTCTGAAATTATCACAAAATGTGTATGTTACAAAAACAAAATATTGGCAAGAAAGAGTAGAGACCCATTCTGCAGGAAGCATGTTTAGTAGATGAATAGAAAACCCCTTCCATCATCATAGCTGAACTGCAGTGAAATAAACCATGAAGCAGTATGGAAAACTATAATTAAAACACATTAATGATCCTCACTTCATTTAGCCATTTTAACACTGATGATAAATACTAGAGCAAGGCTAGAAGACAGAACTATTCAGATCTAATATCCTGTGTGACAGGCTGCAGAGCTCCAAGTGAAGTGTAATAGGTCTATCTTAGCCTCACACACACACAAAAATAAAAATAAAAATTAAAGTATAGCATGTATTCAGCAAAAAAAAAAAAAGATCACACTGCTCCTCCAAAGCCAAGTAAAGCAAATGAAAGCAGTTCAGTAAACTAAGAACAAAACAAAGCCCCCCAAAAAGTTAGAAACATTAACATTGTCTTTTGCTCCTTCTAAAGTTGACTTGCACTTCTTAAGTTAGAAGTATAAGCACATCACAACTCTTAGAGGCTAAAAAGCTCTTCCCTAGGATCCAGAAAGTTTGCACTGACTTGTGTCCTGGAGTATTACACATCATATACCTAAGTGCATATACCTAAGGACAGAAGCAGCAGAGATGCAGAGGCAGGAGCTACTGCATATTTTAAAAGAAATCCATAAATTCCATGTTTCCCTTCCTGTTTGCCTCTGCCCCTGGCGGATCCTGTTCTCAAGTATCAGAACAGAGCTCCCACACCTTGCCTGCAAACCAGAAGTGCAATCCAATCTCTAATAGACCATTAAGATATTAGAAAAAATATTAAAAATAGCACTCATTGTGAAAATGACAGCCTAATCAGTAGAGCATTCAAAGACTGTACTTAATGTAATGTAGATAGATGGAACTAATAAAATATATATATTCCATCCATGTTTCTGTAGATATTATACTACAGGGAAAACTTACCATTTTAAAAATAATCTAGAAGTCTTTTCAACATTTAAAATTTCCATTTTAATGCAATAAACTGATCTAATACAGTTAAATTATACTTTCCATACTATTTAGCTTCTCTCCTTTGAGAATCAGAAGAATCCATCTCTAGAAACAATACAAAGGCTGAAAGCTTCACACATGGTTGAGAAGGCTAATGAAGCTCAAATACATATATATGTTTTTGTAAATTGCAAAGTAACAACTGTGTACACGATATGTCATTTATTAAACAGCTCTTTGAGAAAATTTCACTAAGGTAGGATTACTAACCTTCAGCACAAGCAAGCCTCCCATCATAAAGGGACTGAACACAGTTAAGAAACAATAGACAGACGCAGGATCAAAACTAGGGAAACATGAAAAAGACATTACAACATGTCCTCAAAATGGCATTTTGCATTAAAAAAAAGGTACCATTTAGTTACTCCTGTGTATATACATTTTTAAACAAGGCTTCCAGCCTTCTCTCCTCTTGCTCAAATATTAAATTAGCAAGGACTGTTTACACTTTTCTTTCTCTACAATTTTTCTCTGCTGGTGTCTTTTGGGGAGTCATGCTGCTAATGAGCAGCCGAGCTTTCTCAACTCATACTGCCAATAGCTTCTAATAGAAATTGAGATGACCCCGTAACCAAACAGTGCAGGCTTTTAGGGAACAGGTTACAGAGAGCAGAAAAAGTAAGTTATTATTATTATTGCTGAATATTGCTTTAATTCTGCTGCCTTGATCTTGCTAACCAAATTTATATTCAGTATACCAACTGTAGGAAGAACTGTTGTAGCCTACTGTTTCTCAAATCAATGAATAAGATTTACCTGTTAACGGAAGCTATGTTTCCAGTGCCAAAAAAGGCTGTCACTATGAAGAAAACCTAGATGTATTTAAGGAAAACACACTGCAGAAACAGCTGTAGTAAAACAAACCCAGCATTTTCCCCCTTTATTCCAAGTTAATTCCCAAACCCTGTCAATTTCATTCCCAAACCCTGTCAATTTCATTCCCAAATCCTGTCAATTTCATTCCCAAATCCTGTCATGAAACTACAAGATGCAGACTTACTGTTACAGCTTTACATGGCATTAAGAAAACCAAAGCATTGTCTAGCTCCACTCAAGAATTCACACCTGATTGCACCAAATTTGAAAGACAAGCTGCACATGTAACGTTTTAGAGGGTGTCTTAATCCCCTGCCAGAAACCTTCAGTTTGTTTTCTGGGTCCCTAACAAGACAGGAACATACCTGGACCACGATCCCAGAAATACAAACATACATTTTTGCAAAAAAAAAATAATAATAATAGCATTGTGTATCACCAAACAAAATAGATTGCTTTAGTGAGGAATTAACCATGGAAGAGGTAGTTGGCCATGAAATAAGACTAAAGGCTGTTATCCCTTCTGCAGCTTTGCTGTCCAAAAATTATGCTGAGTCTATCCACTGCAACTCAGGACTCCCAGCTACTCCTTGCTTCGGGGAGGGACGACAACTCTGGCACAATCTGTATAGCTCAATGTTTTATAAACCTACCTTATTCATCTAGATACAACACTTGCTGCTACAGGAGTACATGAAAGATGAATTTCTTCTACCTCCTGAGCTCATTGGGACCCTTCTAGCTCTCATCTCTTTGGTTAAAAAATGGTTTTAACTGCCTTTTTTTTTTTTTTCCCCTCTTCCCATCAGGCAGAGGGTCACTGACAATGGCTCCTGCTGCTAGAGGCCCTTCTGGGTCTTTCCACTCCTGTTACAGCTACTGCCTCCGATCATTCAAGTCTCTGCATAAACAGCTTGCTACCAAATACTCAGCAGAATCATCGCGATTCTGTATGCAATATTTCTGAAGGATTAGGTCAGCATAACTACAGAAATTATGCCTCCCAAGCGTATCACATCATTTCAAGTTTAGTAACGCAACAGTCTAACAGCATAATGCAAATCTGCCAGTTGAGATTTATAACAACAACAATTTTCTAATAAAGCAGAAAAAAATACCAGTGGCACATATGTCTAATGAAAATGCTAAGCGTATGCAATCTGAATCTGCTTTTGGAAAATCAGGCTACAAGGTCAATCAGTGCAAGGCTGACTTTTGTGCCCCATATAGGAACCTTAAAAATTCTTTTTAAGATAAACAACTAACAGGGTTGTGGGTACAATGTGATTGTTCTAGTAGAAAAGTCTTTTAACACCACAGTTTCTAATTGTTACACATACCCGAGTTAAACAAAACAGTACCTTTTGAGCTAGTATGTGTCACACCTGGCCTCCGCAAAGGAGACTAGCAAACTGTGTATTTTTTTCCAGGAGCTGAACAGGATACATTCAAGTGTTTTCAATTAAATATAATAACTTAATCTCATCTTAAGTGTTTGATATTAAAGAAGTACTATGCTGAAACTTTAAAAAATATAATCATATTGTTTGGGTCTGGTTTTGGCTAATTTTTAGGATCTGACAGCAGTAATTTCAACAAAAAATAGCTTTTTTTGTTGTTAAAAACAGCAAAGCAGCAAATGAAATAGATGAACTCACTGCAGGATCTCAGGCTGTTTTCAGGTATACTGTAAAAACAAATAATTTCAACTGCAGTCCCAGGATGAAAGAGAAAAGCAGTAATTTTATCAAGCTTTTAGAGTATTGAAAAAAAATATCAGCAGTTGCAGTTACAGTAATGCAAAATAATTGCTATGCTAGTGAACAAGCAACCCTTCCCCCCAAGTACAAATCCTTTCTAGCAGCAGAAAAGATGTGTGACACATTTTATTCTAGGCCAGACTCTGGCAACGTATTTCATTAGAGTCTGCTGGAACTTTCCTTCTCATCTCATCTGATTGGCCACAGCCAACATTTTCTTCCTAATAAACTGCCATAAGAGAAAAAACAAAACAAGTATAATTTTAATATCACCTTTTCCAACTAATTTGTGAAGGCTGAATGAATTCTCTACAGCCAAAATGTAATAAAATACAGCCAAACTGAAAATTGGTGCCCTTAGAATAAAGTTGAGTTTAACTGTAATAGTTATAAGAGATTAAACTTTTAAAAGTGGCCAAGGAGACAGATTTCAAAGGAAAGTACAGTTCATTATAGATTTATTTTTTTACTACTGTATAAAAAGCAATGGACAAGAAGACTGTTGTCTTCTGAGCAACGCGAGTCAGATCATCGTCACTAGCTTCTGTTTCGTTTCTTCACTAGCTTTCGTTTCTTTATTTCTTTTTCTTTGTTTTTTCTTAGCTAGCTTTCTGTTTCTCTACCAGACTAGAAGTTTTTGATTGTAGGACCTTCTGAAACAAACCCATCTTTCTCCTGGAAAGCAGCAGCCAAAAGGATACAAAGAAGAAAGACCTGCGGATGTCATCGAGGTGGAGCTGTCGAAACTGAGTTATATCAGTGGCATAGGCGAAGTTGAAAACAGCAAGCTGGGAAGACAGCAGAAGAAATCAATACGTAACATAACGGATGTACTTCAATAGAAACACCATATTTTTCACTGAAATGAATGAGAAAGAAACCTACTTCCCTAGCAGCTGTTATTAGAGTGACATTATGATGAGAACTGCAAACTTACCCATATTTTCATTATACTTCAATGAATCTGCCAGAAAGATTGTACTAGTGAGATGATCAAGTAAGTGAACACAAGCGGAGTTTCCGCTGTTATCTAGACTAAAAAAGAACTTCTATGACTTATATTTATCATCTTCTCTTTTTCCATCATAAATATTTCTCCTACACACGCACACTTCCACTAGTCACATGAACATGTGGATAAAGACCCACAGAAATAATAGACCGCAATCATCCTTAATTGACTTATGCTGTGGATGAGAATACTAAAATATTCTCCGTCTCCTTCACTCAATCACTTGACCTGAAGAGAAACTGTCTTCATGGAGTTTAAGAGGCCAATGAACTCCTTTTCACTGAGGAAAAGAAAAAAGTCAAGTAACAGACATTCAATACAGTCAACATTTTAATTAATGATCTCACATCAGAGAACTGAGGTGGATTCTCAAGTACAACATTTGCTTTATGGCAGGTATTAACAGGCATTCAAGAGATGATTTTTCTAATCTAAAAGTGGGAAGTGGGGTGAGCGTTATTGTTACGTTCACTTGAAACCGAAAGAAAAGTCAAAAGACATACAGATACTGACAACATAAACCATAATTATAGCTCACTTATGTTCTTGTTGTTTATATTTGATTAATAAAGTGTTCATCACTGTTCAAGTCTTCTACATAATACAATGCTTTAATAGAATTTCATTTTAAAGCAAACAGAATATCAGACCACCATCAGGCAGGCAAGCATCACAGGTGGCTTGTCACAAGATGCAAAAGGTACAGTGGGTTCAGGAGCAGAAGAGAAAGTAGATCCCACTGAAAACTGTGCTGTGCTAAGAATTTCCCGCTATCATGGCCTTGCACTATGGTTTGTTTTTTCTGTCTGTGTGCGTGTTACTTTTACATTTTTGCATTCAGACTCCATCTCTATCACTTAAGATGCCACAAAGCTTGCTCACACAAAATACTGCTAGTATATGCAATATACATAAAAAGTGATTCCCATTTTCATTTCCGATATCCAGCAATAAATTGGTAAAACCTGTTCTCTTTCAAGTTGTAAAATTGTCTCCCTTGAGGAGACAAAATCACAGCATTTGTCAGATCCACTCTAGTGACTGCTTTGTCACAGAAGATAAATACCACCACTTCTCTTACAAGCGTCTCTGGCCACTTCTGTGCATCCCTACCCAGATTCTCTCTGACCAGCACCAAGGAGGGCACAATTGGGAGAAGTGAAGAAGAGCCACGTTGCACACCTGCTTAGCTCTGAGCACCCAGACAGCTCTATAACAGGCATCCGGGCTCTACCCAAATCAATGGCAAAGCCACAGCCTGCTAAAACCTGGACCTAATTTAAAAGTTAAACAGCAGCGTGAGCAGCATGGGCTTTAAAAAGTGCTTTGAAAATTTTAGGGTGAAAGAAATTGCATCGATACCTATTACAAAATTCTGTCTCCAGGCAAATCCAAGAATGTTACAGCTTCAATTTAGTCTCCTACTCCTTGTCTGTCATATCAGAAATAAAGGGCCATCTTTGATGAAAGAGAGGGGCAGGACAAAGTCACACAAGATTTCTTGTATTTCCTATGGGTCATTTCAGAAATGAAATTATTTCTTTTCAGCCTTTACACGGACACTCACGACTGCCATCAGAAAGAAAGTACTGTGACATTGCACTTGATCTGAAGAGTTACTGTACCTTACTCTGATTAGCACTACATTTGAAGAACAGCCAGTAGCCAACAGAACACACCACTAAGTCAAATTGACTTCCTGCATTCCTAGAAAGGAGCTCTGATGTGAAACATCTTTTTTACAAGGTCACATTCCCATTTCATGAGACAGTTGTTACTGGCCTCCTAAGCTCAAAAAAAGGAAATGCACAGTTTTGCTCTGCGAAAGTCACTCAGAACTTTATTGTTTATTGGAACTGTTTATTATGCCTGAAGGTAAAAGATTAAGCTGATAATTAACTTGATAAAATTATCTGGAGCTGTTACCTTTGGTTTGAGCGAAAGACCATAGTGCTGCAGTGCTTCTTGTTCCATGTGTATCCACACAAACATCAAACCAGAGAGCACCAGCGGAAACAGAGCTTCATACCTGAGTAACAACGTAATAATCATAGTAAGTGCAGTCACTAACAACTATTTAACATCAAACATCAATATTTTTTTTCTTCACCCACCATTTCTGAGGAGTACACACAGTTGGCTGGTGAACTGTAAAGCCACACAATGATTAAATTATAAAACTAGGAGAGGCAGACTGCTTCAGCTTTAGTCAGTTGTGTTTTGTACTCATTTCCTTATCTGATGGCTGCCACAACACTGGCTGAGTTCCCATCAGTATCACGACTGATTTTAACAAAATTCTAGCAAATGAAATTTAAAAGAAACAGGAAGAAAAAAAAATGTCAAATTCAGCACCTGTTTTCTGCAAAACTGAAAGTTTTATAACAAGAGCTACTTGAAACTGAGGAGGTACAGTCCAACCTAGCATCTAGAAGGTGTGTCTCTTTAGGACCTAATCACACAAACTCTTTCTGGTGGTCTCAAACCAGCTGCCAGGAGAGAGGCATCTATATGATTAAAAGAGCATCACATTTTACTGAAGCTGAATGTCCTTTTTCTTTGCTACATATCAATCTACCCCAACAGCAACATCCATCCCAACAGCAGCATCAAGCCACACTCTAATCAAGTCACCTCAGCTTTTCTAGAAGCTAGATGCCCGGTCTCAGAGGGGGGACTGCTGGCTTCTACAGCATACCAGCACAGGAAACTATGAATGTATTTATTTGAGAAATTAAAACACCTTTATAACTTGGGGGTGTAGACTGTTTTCATATAATACTAGTTTTTCCCTGCCTTCTATGTCCCAGGTTGGGTGCTTCTTCTTTTCTTCTTTCAGGATGGCATTCTAAAACTGACAATGACTCTGACACTAATACTGAAAAGACTGAAATTTTTCCCTTTTTTCACTAGACTCAGACTTATTTGTCTAGAAGTAAGAAAATGATAACAGTTAATCTTGATATCGTCTCCATATTATATCTCCCCACTAGTGCAGCTACAAAGTGCTTTCAAACTGGAACAAAAAACTTTGAATATTTGTTTTAATTTCCAAAGTGGCAAGCACTTTATCATGAAGATGACAATGCTTGGGTTGTCAGAAGTACCTGCAAGCCTCACAATCATCTACACTTGCCTACAAACGGAATGTCTTCAACTGAGTCAGTGACAACTTGTTGTAAGCAGCTATGCTATTCAGCTGGCTTCAATACTTCCACCTAACTACACCTAGGAAGGTGCTGGAGTTACCCAAGTAAGGCACCAGGCTATCATTACATAATGTAACAGAATGCTGAGGAGAAAATGCTTTTGGTACGGAGAACCTTGGGTTTGCTGCAATTGTTTTTTGGTTTGTTTTTTTTTGAATAATTGTTTTAGAATTTGTTGGTCTATTTGAACATTGTAGGAAGGCAGCACAGAGCTGTAAGCGTTTAAGCAATTTGGTGAAGGGCCATAATACAAAGAGGGAGGTCGTCATCCTCAGAATAATTTTAATGCTTTATCCAGCAACCAGGACAGGCTAAGAAGGTCGAGTTCAAGACTGCGTGTGTTGACAGGAGCAAGATTAGGATCAAAAACCTAATGGGAAAGTGGGAGGAAGGGGCAGGCAGGAGATAAAAAAAGAGATGTTTCATCTGAAATGAGCGTATCCACAAGCGGCAGCTATTGCAAAATGTCTGCTGCAAGATATTTTATTCCACTTAATTTTCCAGTGAAATTAAATCCAGAGGATAAGTGGGAGGGGAGGCAGAAGGGATGGTTCCTACACTCCCCATTAATTATGCTTTTAAGAGCTACTGACTCTGGACAAAAAGTGGGTTGGCTGACATGGTGTTTTCTTCCTTTACAAGCTCTGGAGAATTGCCTTTTATCTGAAAAGGAGAAAGCCCTGCTCTTTATGGGGATCTAGCATCCCGTTGAAAAAAAGATACTTCCACGAAAATATCTCTGAATAAAATTTTCCCTCATTTTAGGGCTACTTGTTTCCCATCATGTCATTTAAGCCATAGCTACACACAAGTGCTGGGCAACTGAGAAGAAAGTTATTTTTTTTTTTGTGAGGAGAAAAGCATGTACTAAAACAACAGAAGAAACTAAAACAGATTTTCTTATTTGGTGCAAGACTGTTTGAATACACATCCTTTCAGCCTCTGCTTGGTCTAGCTGAAAGGAATGTCAACAAAACAGAGTGCTTACAATAAATACAAGGAGAACTACGGAAGTTCCCCTGAAATTTTCTTTAGGGAACTAATCGAAGAGATAAACAGTGAGACTACAGCTGCAAGCAAGATTTACACCTTTAAAAGGAATGTACATGAGATTCAGCAGACAGTTTCACATTTAGTCCCAATTCTTATATGCAAGGTCAATGCAATAGAGTAAGAAAGAAGTACCCTGTGCTGAGGAGTAGGTAGGTGGCCATCAGGGAAAGCAGTATGCTGAACAGTCGCGGAAAAAGAAACGTGGGGCTCAGTAACGGCAACACTGAGGAAGAAACTGCAAAGAAGAGAGATCTGTCAGTCACTGCATGCAAAACATTTCATCATCAGTAACAAGATAACGTTCTTCAAATCTTGACATTTATGTATGAAAACTCAATACTGGTCATATATGCCCTCTTATTTTCAGAAGTTACTTCTGGTAAAGGAAAACTGGTGTTTGGAACATTTAATATTTATCAAAAGTAATTTTGGTCGCTGTCATTTTCTATCATTTCTCTACAATCTCCTGGCTTTCTAGCCCACAGCCTTTATAATTTCTCATGAATTGCTGTTCCCTTAAGATAATACAGAAGAACTACCCCCCAAAAAACCAGTCAAACCTCACTGTTTACTACAAGTCTGAGAACCACTAACCATGGCCTTGAAGGCCACCAACAGCTCTAAGACTGCAGTTAGGGAACAACTGCTCCATTTTATGAGACTAGGTAGGCTGCCATATTTTGAGGTGCAACTGAAAATACTGGTACTACAGATATAGAAAGTATCAACTTACTAGCTTCTCTGCTTGAAAGGTTTAAAACAGGAAGATTTAAGGAACTATAGGGGACCTATCTGTTGTGATTCATGCTTCTCGCCTTTAACCTGTAATGCATTTTTATAATGCAGATGTAGGGTCTAAGGAGTTGCATGTAGCTCCTTAGCACAGTCCATTGCTCAGCCCTGGTTAGCTGAGTCAGTGCTAAGTCTTCTAGCTGGGAAACTTCTGCAGGTAAGGATGTGTCCCAGTGGCTTGCAGGAGGTGAGGAAAACTGAGAAAAGTGGAAATGGGCTACTGGAAGAGAATGAGCAAAGAAGAAGAAAGGTAGAGGAAAAACGGCCAGGCACTTGAAGCGGGGAAAGGGAGAAGCAAAAGAATTGCCATGATCTCATGACCTGTTCCCTTTAAACCTGCTTTTTTTTTTAAATAATTTTTAAAAAATTTTATTCAATACATTTATAAAGAAAGAAGTGGACAAATAACATTGGTGTGATTCTTTGTTGTATTATGGTCCCCTCACTAGGCTGAAACATTCAAAGGCTGCATCAGCATTGAGTCTTAATTAATACATATTCTATCATGGAACAGAAATAAAACTATAATATATGGAAAGCTCATTTGTTTTGTTGTGCTTATTGTCATAGCATATAATAGTGTTTATAGCAAGCATATCAATGAAAGAGAGATGAGGCAGTTTCTACAAACTGTGGGTCAGCATGTTTTATTTCCTGGCTTTCAGCCTGGGCCACTGCTACAGTTAGAGAATAAGTGACTTCATTTCAAGGGTGCTTCAGCCTTTCAGCATTCCTTTTAGCTTTCTGTGCTTAAAGAAAGCTTGGCTCAAGGAGAAACTCCAGGCACACTCACTGCAAGCCAGAGTTGGTGGAAAGAAATTCAGTGTGGCTATGGGCCTCTGTAAATTAGGCTCAACGCATCAGATGTGCATTGGTTTCCGTGCACAATCACACATGAAAACAGATGAGTGTCTGGCAGGTGATAATCACCCTTTCCATCTCTGATATGTCACATGAAATATTAGCCATCAAAAGACCTGCACACTTCTGGCTGACCTATGCAGTCTGTTTGTGTCCCAGGACAAAATTATGGCATGAAGTTACTGAAAATTTGGCTAGTTGCTATCGTAGATTTCCATCAATGAAAGCTACTAATACACAAAAGAAGGTTCTGTAGAATGTGGAAGCAGCTGGATTCACTTTATACCTCTTGGGTTTAACTCTGTATGTTTGTAGTTAAGGTACACTGCAACAACCACGTGGCATAACAGCTGAAGCCAGCTGGACCCTTTTGCAGGCCTTCAGGAACCCACCTGTGACTAGTTTCTTGCCTGATTTCCCCCTACCCCGCAACCAGCCTTTCTTTAAAGTTTTAATTTAGGCCTAAAATTATTATTTTTTTAAACACCGTAGACTTCATCAGAATGAATAGCTGGGGGTGGGGGTGGGAACAATTTGCTAGAAAACACGTGATGTCACATTTATGGTAGATGCTAATGACAAGGCAGATGCTAAGTTGTGGTTATGCAAGTGACAGGGCATCTCTCTACAATAGGAGTATTGAGGACATACTGTTGGATGCCTTAGCTTTTTACCTGCTTAGGTGTTTAATTATGTAAAGCAACTTCAACAAATGCATAAGGCTCCTACCTGGAATATCACATCCACTTAAAATGATTACTTCCAGTCTGAAAAATTTTGCTAAAATATTCAATACCACCATGGCAGCAAACAGGGCACATAGCTTGCTTCACTTTCAGTATTGCTTCTATCATAGACACAACACCATCAGCAAAGAGAATTTCTAATATACTTTTTCCTTATAACTCTAGACCTCTATGACTTCCCAAATCATCTCTTTGATGAAAAATATTTTTCTCTCACCATTACACAGGAGAGAAAGATAACCTTTAACCTCAATTCCTGCTACAGTAAGCCAAGCAGGACATCATTGATTTCATTGACTTTAAAAACTGCAAGGAATTCATCCACACAGAGACAAGCACTTAGCTTAGTAGGGTATGAAGAGGTAGGAAAGGATGATGGAAAAGAGAATGCTCCAAAGAGAACTACATTACAAAAAGTGTTCCTCATACACATAGTGATCACAATCAGTTGTATCAGTCTTGAATTAGTTCAATCAAACAGAAGCAAGAATGGCAAAACAGACAAAATCTGATTAAGTTACAGCAATGTCACCAATACAGGAATGCACACAGTATCTGACATTCAGCAACTAGAAAACAAGAGCCATAATTCTTCCGTTAAGCTGTATTTAAATTCTTGGTCCTGACTTATAGGAAACTGCTGCTTTCAAATTTAAAAGGGGATATGTTTAGCTTTAAAAGAAGTCCCATATTCCAAATGAGTCAGTGATAAATATTTCCTAACATTTTCTAATGGAGCCCTACA
The DNA here is from genome assembly GCF_040182565.1 of Anser cygnoides. Taxonomy (NCBI): domain Eukaryota; kingdom Metazoa; phylum Chordata; class Aves; order Anseriformes; family Anatidae; genus Anser; species Anser cygnoides. The sequence continues at coordinate 82,353,687 of NC_089874.1, forward strand.
GAAATTATTTTATAGCTGAAATACCAAAGGCATTACTTTACTGTGGTCTATAACCCCAGTGATAATTACATTTGCTGTGTTTAATCATCCTAAGATTTTAATTTAAGAGCAGTGAAAAATCCAGTCTTGTAAATTTTTTCTTTAATAGTTAGGTTCTAACATATCAAATGTATACTAATATCATTAGTTCACAAGTACTTTGTAAGGCAGCTCTGAAAAGCCTACCCAATACTCCAGGGATCTCTGTCATCGGCTGCAGGTTTATTTTTATTGAAATATAGCAACAATCTTTTCATTACTTCACTGTGCTTTAACTGGCTTGCTTGTAGAACATCTCAGATCACCCTTATCTGGCTTCAAGTAAAGCAAAAAAACCGTTTGTACCGGCATTTGTACCGGCGTTTGTACCGTTTGGCTTCAAGTAAAGCAAAAACGGCATTTGTACCCTAAAGGGATCTTCAAGATACTCAGAATATTCAAAACAAAAGATAAAGCTACTTATAAGTCACAGTTGTTCACATTCTATTACAAACTTAAAAAGAAGTAATTTTTAGAATTACTAGAATTTTAATTATTAATTTAGAATTAGTAATTTTTAGAAGACTAACACATTCATCAGAAAAAAAATAGAAAAGAACAGTAAACACATTTACAAACTATAAGGATTCAAATCAAGGAATATGTGCAAAAGTAAAATGTTAATACTAACAATACCCCAACCAACCCCTAACACCACAAATTATCAGAAAACAAGTTTGGGAAGCAAGATGTTCTTACCTAGAGTGGTCCAACTGATAACTTGATTGAATACAGGCAATCCCTGTTTGTTCTTCAGACTGTTATGGGTATTGCTCACAACATATGTTGAAAGTGCAATACTCAACATCTAGAAACAAGAAAATCAATAAAACGCGTAATTAGTGTAGGGATCTCTGCCACCTCATACTAAATATGTAAATATGCTTTAGAGTTGCATAAACACCTCATCTGAATCAATGCAAGAGTGGGAAGCCTGAGGAAGAATTTCTGACATGTAAGTAGAGTATTTCTACCTTTGTAGAATTTATGCCCTTTAAAACTTTTCTAGTCTTTTTTTTAAATTTATTTTAAAACTTATTCATGCTATTTTTAAATAGCTTAAGTGTTCCAGATCAGTAATTTGCAGTGATATACCCTCTGTAAACAGTAACTCCTTAAACAACCACATAAACCACACAAAATATATGCCCCCAATTTTTTGCCAACACCTTATATATCTTGTAAAGTCATCAAGTAACAATGCCTCTTCTGATTTCCTCGCATATTTTACACACTCGTAGGTATATATGTTTCGTATTTGCTAGATATTGTGAGAATCCTCCAACGAATCAAAGCTCAACATGGAATTCCCTTTTTATAAGCTAACCCCATTTATCACCTTCCCACATCCTCCTCCCCCTATATTTTTCTTAAAATAAGTGCAAATGTGAAAAAAAGAACCAACCAAACACAGAACAAATAGGCAGAAGAGCATTTGTCCTCGCATGGCAGCCATGAAGAACCAGCAGAACTTCTGGCTCTGCTGCAGGATCAGGCCCAGGGGGAAGGGAAAGGATAGTTAAGAGCTTTGCAGGGGCAGCACACTTGCCTCTGCTCTGGAAAAACACAGAAGATGGAAAGGGTTTTTGTTTTGGACTAATTCAGGAGGCGCCAATCAGTCATCTGGTAGGAGCACCCCCCCAAAAAAAAAACAACATAAAGCACACCCTTAGGGACATTACCCCATGAGTCAGTTATTTTTGAAAGCAGACAATTATTCAAGAAAATGTTTGAGCCAAGTTTTTAATTACTGCTATTTGTTCACAACTCCACAGTTCCACTAAAGGCAAATCAAGCATACACGGCACTTTGCAAACGTGCTTTAAAATAGCATTGCAAGATCTAATTGCTGTTGTGTTTTTTTTTTAAGGCAAAGCAACTAAACAGTGTTCCCAGCCGTAACTTTTTACCATAGGAATAGCTGCCACTTCCCATCCTGACATTTAGTGGTACCTGCCCAGAGGATATATTTGGCAGTCAGCACCCTTTCTTGGCCCAGTTTCAGAGGTGCTCAGTATCTGCTGGTTCTGCTTAATTTCAGAGCACATGAAAATGTAACTTGTATTTCTATGTGACCAAACTAGGTCAAACCATTATGCCTTCAAAAGCTCAGATAATTGGCCCATTTAGACCTCTGATGTTTATTTGGGATCTTTTCACTGCATCAAGGCCAGATCCCCTCTCCCCTTTGACATATCTTTTCAACTTCTTTGAGTGTCATGAGCTCTGGTAATCCCCCCTGCTACCTCCTAGTCACTGGTGAAGTCACTTTGAGTCATCATGCATAATATAGCTTGTGCCTTGTAAGATTAGTGATGATCTGGGCACATCAGTAAAACCCCATTTACTGCTGCTAGATCTATGCTAGACCTGGGGTGGTGCTCAGCGTCTGCTTCTGAGATTTGTGTTCACAGTTTAGCTGATGTTCAAAGTGCTCCCAGCTTTCATTGACATCTCCAGGACTGTGGAACAACACAGAAGCAACTTGGAGATGTAAAGAGAGGTCTCCAGCTAAGAACCTGTCTTCCTTCCCCCTGCACACCTCCTTTTAGTTCAGAGATTCTTCTTGAACAGCCTGAGAGCTGGCCTCTGAGAAATGGTCATCTGCAGGTCTCAGCTAGAAAGAGGAAACCAAGAGTGACATCTGCAATCCCTGCATGTCCTTGCCAGCAACTTTCCTGAGCACCACATGTGACAACAGCCCACAGAGAGGATGGTCCAAGAACCAGCATCATCTGCTGGACTGCATACAAGGCTGGCTGAAAATACCCTCCTGTCCCCTAACTCCATAGATATGACATGGATTCCTACTGGGGTTTTAAGTAATTGAAAGAAGAAAACCAATCAACTGCCCACCCTGGACCCACAGGAAGCTCAGGTCTCATAGGAATAACAGCTTGGCCCAGCCTTATCAGCCAGTGGGAACAGCAGTGATTTTGGTACAACCAGAACTGGACCTCAGCTATGAAACTGCTGGCAAAGAGCTAAACCGACATTCACTCCAGCCAAAAAAATGAAGTCGTACAGTAAGCACTGCAGCAGTCTAGCTGATGGATTATAACTAACTCATTTTTAAGCACTCCCGAAGCCTTCTAAAAGACAGAAGTGGCATTAACCAGAAACCAATGCTCTCCTTGCCACAGGAAACCAAATTCGGGAAAAAGTGTTATTCCCGCATTAATGATATCAAAAGAAAACCTAAGAAACTCTTGACAATTTTCAGAAACAATAGGGAAGTAATTAGTATCCTTCTGCCTCAAGCAGACAGTGACATATATCAAAACTACAAAACTAGGTCTGAACAAAACTGAAGATTCTGTTACAACTGTAAATGTACATATAATTAATTAATCCTGTATTTTTACTTTTATTTATAACACTTCAGTTGACAAATCTTTTTGATCACAATGTTTGGTTGTCTGTCTTTTTTTGTTTCTTTAAGGCTAAGACCAGTGTTGGAAATCCACGATGAATACCTACAAAAGCCAGTAAACGAATGCGTAGCCTGTAAACGGGCTCTCAGATCCATACAGGTAGGTAGTTCATACTCATTTGCCAGGAAATATACTCTGTCCCATGCATGGAGAAACCAAGAAAAAAATATACAGCTCAGGACTGGACCAGAGATATTTATCATCTCTGGGGATGGCTACATACAAGCTGCCATTTAAAAAAATTATTATTATTATTTTTAGTTTTGTCTCCTCTGTGGGTCTCTTTTTGCCAAAAGGGGGAACAATTAACGTAATGGAACAAGCTTTGTTCCTTACCAGACATGGCATCTTCACTACAGGCTAATTCTCAGATGGAAAAGGAAGCTCCCTTGGACAAGAAAGAAGAAAGCTGTCTGCTGAAGAAAAAAAAAATAAGCACAACAAAAATAGCCTAAGCAATGCTGAACCCCTTTCTTTCTCTGACATAGGAAGAAAACTGAAAAGGGAAGCATCTTTATTGAGATGCAATTCCAAAATAACTTGTGGCGAACAACTCGGGCAAATGGAAAGAACTACTTGAGTCTTTAGGAAATATTATCCGCTTTCTTGTATGAAAATGCATCTCATCCTAAATGAACAGATGCAAAAATTTGAGATGAGTGATTGAAAATTTGAAATGAAAGATTCAAAAGAGGGGTCTTGCATGCAGACAGTACCAGAACAAGGAAGAAAGGGATTGAAAAAAGAGGAGTCAAGGGATCCTGGTAAGCGAAGTTAGGCCAGATCAGCAGGTTTTTTTTTGCTGAAAGAAGTAGTAAAGCTAGAACCTCCAGTTATTCCTTCTCTCTTGGGTAGTTCAAAGGCTTTTGGTCAGAGCTGAACCTATAAAGACAGGTTGGCGAAGTTGCTAAGGGAATCCCAAGGCATAACTTAAAGACTGCTCATGAGGGACACTATATTTTTCCTTCTACTTCAATCAACACTTGACAGGAAAGGAGCACACCAAGAAGAACGAATCATAGCAAATGAATCTATCCTTTCATTCACCAAAATGAAGAATAAGAATCATCAAGCAACCACTCTTTTTCTCCTAAGTAGTAACACATATCAGAGGAAAGCATTACTTCCAGTGACAGCTTCCAAACAGCACAGGTGGGGGAGCTGCAGGAACTGTTCTCAAGAAATCCTTTCTCAGATGCAAAGCAAGAACCTGATTGTGTGTGCTTATGTGTAGGAGCATCAGTAACCTGACCGCTGCCTTTATAAAATAGGCCTTGTCTGATGAGAAGATGCATCTCACCCTTAAAACTGCCCAGGAGTTGTGTCTTGAACTCGACAGCTCAAAATGCTCCAGATCAGCATTTTTGACTCCTCCCACCCCAGCCCCTCTGAAAACTCCAACTCAAAAGAAAAAGTAAAGGGAGAACAAGGGAATTCCAGTGTCTAGAAATGACACCAGTGTTCTGACAGACGTTTTCCTTTAGCATTCCTGTACATTTCAGAGCAACCAAATAAATTTTAACCGCAAAACAAGCTCTTAACCGAGGAACATATGTAACGGCTCTGTAATGTTCTTTTCCCCCTCTGAGTCTAAATGTTCTTCCTTCCCAATCCTTTCCTCATCCAGAGAGTGAATGATGGATCCCAGCTTTGTCACTCCTAAGAAAGCTATTGAAATAAAAACCTAATAGATAACAGTAATGACATGTCATTATTGTAAAAATATCCCCTGATTAGGGAGCAAATTGAGGAGCTTTATGATCTTCTTACAGCTTGGGACTAAAAGGAAGATGTTTCTCCCTGAACAAGCAGGCAGACCCTTTTCATCTAATTAAGTATCGCAGGGCTCACAGAATTTCCTGAATCTCTGAAGCTGGCTCAAGAAGCATCTGGCATTACTCTTTGACTACTGATCTATTTCATCCTCCTCGTTTGTGAGTTTCTCCACAAAGTTACACTGCTGAGATGCTGTCACAGTTGTGTGGCGGGCTGACCTTGGCCCACCTAAGAGCACTCCCACTCCCCCAATATAAGTTGTTTCTGAGCTTTCCAGTGAGAAATCCATGGCTGATTATATACGGGAAATGTCTGCCTTAAATGTTTAAGATGGGAACCAATACTTCCTTTCCTAGGTTAAGCTGAAAAAGTTAAGAGAAACCACCACCACATCATAAGTACACGCATGCTCAGGTAAAGGCATTTTAAGACTTCAGTATTCTTTCCCCACCTCCTCTTACCAATTTGAGCTCCATACCTAAAAAGAAAATATAACGAATGCATTGCTTAGCTCAACAGGAAATTCCAGCATACAAGTCATAACCAATAAAGCTTTCAAGAAACACCGTTAGTCCTAAAATAAAACCATTATCTTGTAACAAGTTTTTTTAAAAATTGAGGACTGCAGACATGCAAAGTATTATTAAAATCTTAAAAGCTCTCTAGAACTTAATTAGCACCAAGTATGAAAAGATCTACCTATTTTATGAAGCTGCGAAGAAAAATCTCATCTTTCATCTGAAAGAAGATTTAATGAACAGAAAAGCAGCTCAGTATCAGTCTCGCAGTTGTTTTTCAAACAGCCACCCAGAAACTGGAAATAAACCCCTGAACCAACAAGCTTGTCCTTAGTGTGCATGGACAGTCCTGCAAAGGTCAGTGGGAATTAAATACACAGACTGAAGGCAGGAGCAGAGCATCAAATTCTTGGAGCAGAGCATCACAATGTGCATGCACATTTAGGTACCAATGCACATAAAGGAAGAGCTTTTGGGAACACATTATGAGATTTAAAAATGTGTATTACCATGAGCATACAGTCCTCTTGAAGACAACAGTTAAGGAGAAAACTCAGCAACAACCAATTTCTTTTTGAAAATTGTGGCTTTGGTAGGAAAAGGTTCTTAAAGTAAAAAAAAAATTGCACATAGAAACATTAACATTGAGAATTACTGTAAAGTAGCAACTGACCTGATAAAAATGTATTTTCATATCTTCATTATTTCTGTACTTATTTTCACTTTTACAGGAAGACGCCAAGGAGAAGCCAGAGATCAAAAGAGTCAGCAAACCAGCTGCTATTCTATAAAAACAAAAGAACAATAAAATCCTCAGAAATTGCACCAAAATTAACAAATCAGAACTTTTTCATAGACGTGTTCTTCACTAAGATAAAATAACTTGTTACAGTATCAAGACAGAATACATTAAAGGAATTTTAACATCCAGCTTTGGAAAAACAAAATTCAGAGTCATGTACTTTTTTTTTTTTTTTTTTCACAAGCTTATCATCCACAAATACAGACTTACATTCTTTTTGGGTAGTGACAAAAATCACCATTTTGGCCACGTACCTGCTTTGTTACCCATCATTTTTAGTTTTTCAGTTACCACCGTTTGTCTTTTGGCATCGCCATGTAGAGGCTACTGACCAAAATGTCCATTTGTGACTGCTCCACTCATTGTGTTGTCTCAGGCATAACAAAAAAAGTACAAATAGCTCATATTCAATAAAATCGGTCTGCTTAATTGCATTACAATAGTAATTTTCTGGTAATGATCTAGCCAGAACAGTAACACAACTGCAGGCTATTCACTTACAGAATGAAGATTGGAAGGCACCTCTGGAGAGCAACTTAGTCTAACTCCCTACTCAAAGCAGTGCCAATTTCCACAGGCTGCTAAGGGCAATGTCCACTTGAGTGTTGAATAATTCCAACAACAAAACCTCTACAACCTGTCTGGGCAACCTGATCCAGTCTTTGACCATTTTAATCAGTGTAAAAAAAAAAAAAAGTTTCTTATGTTTAAATGGAATTTTGTGTACCTGGATTTGTGCCCATTTCTTGTCTTTTCACTGGATACCACTGAGAAGAATCTGAATCTGTCATCTTTACTCTTCTCCCCCATTCAAGTATACACATACTTGGATAAGACCCTCCTGAGTCTTCTCCAGGATACCTGGTTTCAGCTACCAATCTCTCCTCATATGACAGATGTTCCAGCACTGGCTCTGCAATCCAGATGTGTTTCACCAGGACTGGGCAGAGAACAATAATCACCATCCCTGACCTGCTGGCAATGCTCGCCCTAAAGTAGCCCAGGGCACCACTGGCCTTCTTTGCTGCAAGGAGCACAGTGAGAGCTCATGGTCAACCCAGTTAGCCCTCAGCCTGCCTGATGCATACGGTTGTTACTCTTCAGGTGCAGGACTTTGCATTTCCCTTTCCTCAACTTCACAAGGGACATGTCTGCTCATTTCTCCAGCCTACTGAGCTTCCTTTGAATGGCAGCACATCCATCTGGTGAATCAACCACTTCTCGCAGTTTTATATCCCCTGCCAACTTGTTGAGGGTACATTTTATCCCATCAAACAGGTCAATAATGTAGATATCAAAACATAATTGACTCCAGTACCAAGCCCTAGTGTACACCACTACTGATTGGCCTCCACCTGGACTTTGTGTCACTGATTACAACCCTTTGAACCTGAAAGTTCAGCCAGTTTTCAGTCCGCCTCACTGTCCACTGACCTAGCCTGTATGTTATCAGTTTTTGTATGAGGATGTTATGGAAGACCATACTAAAAGGCTTGCTAAAATCAAAATAAACCGTATCCACTGCTCTCCTCTTGTTCAGTCAGCCAGTCATCTCATCTTTGAAGGCTGTCATGTTGGTCAAGCACAATTTCCCCTTCGTAAATTCATGTTGACCACTCCCAATCACCTTCTTTTCCGTCATATGTTTGGAAACGGTTTGTTTCCAGGATTAGTTGCTTCATTGCCTTTCCCAGTGATTGATGCGAGACTAACCAGCCTGTAGCTCCCTGGATCCTCCAAATAAAGTGTTCCCTAACCTGATCCTCTTCCACTAAGAGGAAGTTGTCCTTGCTCCAGACTTTCCTGCAGGTCTCACGGGCCTGAAGGCTGTGGATCCTTAAGGTCAGTCTTACCAATAACAACAGAGGCAAGGAAGGCTTTAGTCTGTTCCAAGTCCTTTGCCACCAGGTCCCCTGTCCCAATGAACAGCAGAGTCCACATTTTCCCTAGTTTTCCTTTGGCTCCTGTATGGCATCCTAACCCACCCTGCACACTGAGTCAATCATGTCTACGTTCCTCCTGGGTCATGCAACCCCGCATTCACCTCTTGTATGCTTCCTTTTTATGAAGGAGTTTAGTCAGGATCATACTGTGCAAGTTTTATTAATGTCCTGAAGAAGCGCTGGCCTGACCTATAGTGCCAGTGTTCAAGAACAGATTTAATAAATGCACCTATTTCTCACTGGCACTTTAATTTCATCCTGTGGTATCTTCTCTTCCAGTATCTCCTTATCTTCAATATCATGAAGTGTCACATAAACATATACTTTTAATTGCTGCTTCAAGGCCTTGCAATTTCAAAACTCCCTTGACAAGATTCAGACAGGTACAAGCTATATTAGAGGTACAATGTTTCATTAGAGAAATAAATAGGAAGATGAACAGCCAGGGTAAGGTGAATGTAAAGAAGTGTCAGGGAGGAAGACTTGAAGGTAATTTAATTCCATTTTGATTTCTAAGCTGTGCTAAGCTGTTATAAAGAATAAAAAAGCTCACAACCAGCAGACATACAGATCTGTATATACAGCCAAGAGGTGGTACTACAGCCATCACTAATCTGTCTTGAATATTTCTAATATGCCCAAGCACCAAAGGTTTTCGACGGATAGATTTAAATTACAGTGAAAAATATTGAGGCAGAACGTAAATAATTTTGAAAATATATGGGCTCTTTATTCTATCTGCAATCATATATTGCTGCCCTCAACCCATATTTTACTGAGGATCGGGCACCCTGACTCCCATGGGCCACCGTATGTTCTGTCAGACAGCAGAAGGAGCCCCTGCAGTCCAGGTCAATCCAAGTCTCTCTGCAGTAACTACAAGGATAACACAAGCCTAACTCCTTCAGGCCAACTAACTGGACTGCATCCAGATAAAAGAGAATGCCTCTATGATGAAAGAGTAGCACACAATAGGAGAGCTCTCGTGATCCTATTTGTTCTATTTCTCTGAATAACTCATTAGTTACAGGAAGTTATTCAAAGACAAAGTATTTAAAATTAGATGGAGAAATTCAGAAAGATGCTGTCAAAGTAAACTGCTTTTGAATAAATATTCATATTCACATGTCACTGCTATTTACCATGTCTGTACCCCAGTGAAGCTCCTCCTTTAATGACAACTTTATTTTCATGTACAATTTGTCAATTCTGGTATTGTGAAAAATGTTTCCCTCCACAAGAAATCACAGAATAATGCAAAAAGCAAATGGATTTGGCATTCTTTGAAGTACTGCAAGAGAATTAAAAGTCTCTTCTCATTGACATTAGTGACTAACCGACGTCTCTATAATCATATTAGTTAAATTCTGAATTTCAATATCTGTCTCAGCCAGCTTTCAATAACACAACTCCTCACATATATCAAGTCGGTCTAAATTCTGAATATCAAAGAGGGAAATAAAACTCTTAAACAGCAAGACAAGATTCTTACACCAGAGGAATGTTCGGTTCTCTTCCTACAACAGGCATTAAAGGAAATACTGCCAGGAGTGCACACAGAACAGTCCAGATCGATGTTGTTGTCTAAAAGAAACAAAAACAAATGGGATTTTTGGAGGCCATATGGATAGACAATCGTCACGTGGACAGACAAAAAACAAAAAATTCAGTGAACTACCAACAGCTACAAGCACCTCCCAACAGACAAAAACCTCACATATATATCAATAATAAGATTAACTGTAAAAGGCCACAAGGTCATTTGAATTACAGAGCTTTGATTTAATCCAAAAAAGAAACTCATTTACACAGCTGTCAAAATCCCATCAAAGACAATGAGAATTAAAGCTAAGCTTTAATTTTTATTCTTAAAAGCGCTTTCTCAAAGCGTGGCCTTCATGCACATTGCAGTAACCAGAAAGCTGCTGAGTAACCTTATGGAAGAAAGGAATAAAACCGTAATCTCATCAGAAGATTGCAGCAGCTAACTAGTCGCCAATCTCTAGCAATATGGTAACATTTTCCAGTCTTTGTATCTGAATGTCATTTGATTTACCTTCCATAATCACCTAACTAGTTCCCTAAATTCTCTGCTGTGAGGAAAAAGAAAACTCTCAGGTGTTTTATTTTCAATAGTCAGGAAGAGATACATCACTTAAAATTTTCAAGCTCTTGTCAGATTCTAGTCCCTGAAAACATATTTTCAGGGCTAGAAAGTGTCTTCTTTGTACACCCAATTTTAAGACGTGTTACTTGATTACTGAGATACAATAAAAGAAAGCGAAGAGAAGCCTACATCACAATAGTTCTTGCAAAGCAAGACTTAGCAATTTGGGTACAAATTTTTATTTCAATTAAAATGCTAATACTACCCCAGACCTCTAGGTTTTAGGTATTCTGCAAGGTAAGAGAAGTTTCAACAAACTAATGGAACAACTGTCTCTTATATTAAAGATTGTGCCACTTCACATCCTTATCTACTGAAGCAGAGGAGTTTTTTTCCTGTGAAAAGCAGTAGAGGAAGCTGCCTCTGAGGAACAATACACGCCATTTGACTGCGGACAATAAAGACATGACAAGCATTTTTCAGTTATTTCTTTTTTTTTTTTCAATTAAAAAGTATATTTCTTAAATGGTGGCATTTTCACCAGTCATGTATGTCAATGCTTTTGTCACTACGACAATTCGATAAATGATGTGCACTTCATATGACTTTAAACCAACCATTCTTTTTGTCACTAACAACAGAAAACTGATAGCTAGCTCATAGCTATCCTGGAATGAGAACAGAAGCATGATACATGACAGTGACAGCCAGGATACTGGACTCCAGGAAAAAAAACAGAATTCTGTCAAGTTGTAATCTAGAGAGATTACAACTGTTCCTGCCTAAAATCACTGTAGACTAGAATGCATGACAGCTGTCAGTCAAAATGTCTGTCAAATCAGTTCTGATTCTTAACCAATCCTATTGCTTGTCTTGTATATGAGAATTCTACCCAAATCACATGAAATTCCCCTTGCTTTGCTACGTGCTGCTGACAAAGATCAGAGTTAGAGCATAACTGAAAAAGAATCAGAAGCAGCATTACAAAAGAGATGAATCCCAACATCCTAAGTTGCAATCATCTGCCAGTCATTTAAAATGTTGTTGTTGTTGTTGTTGCTAAGTAAAGCAAGAAAAGCCATACAGTACCTTTGCTTGAACCCACAGCTGTGTGATCACTGGCCAGCCAGCAAACACAAGAAGACCCACAGTGAGTGTAGAGCGGTAGAAAAAGCTGAAAACCTAATAAAGAAAATTCAACGTAAGATTGAAAACCAAGCACATTAATAAAACCTACAATTCCTCAGAGAGAAATGGTAGCAATGAGATACCCTGTTGATACATACAAATAAGATACTTACTAGTATTTCAATTCCCACTATAGAAATCAAGATGAATCCTAGAGACTGACTGATTGGAAGTGACCAGAGATTTGCAGCGAGGTTTTGAATAACATGAAGTCTGTTCAAAATGATGGAACACAATAATCATTATTGTAACACAACAGAAATAATATAAATTTTTACTGCTTTGAAGGGCAGGGGTGAGGGGTCAGAGCACAAGAAATGACCAAGGTATTGCAGATCCTGTCTGCAGCTAGAAATTAAGATTGGGTGATGGCCTGAGGCTCCTTCTGCCCAGTTTTATTTGATATAAAACCTACAATAAAACCCTTCAGTTTTTTCCCTCCCATTTCTGGCATATCTTCATGAGTATTTGGACAAGCTTCAGATTGCTTTTTATCCAAATTGACTCTGAGTTTATGAACATCTTTGGTTATGCTGTGTTTAATGTCCATCATAACTGATGAAACATTCACATGCTTTAGAGGGAAAAAAAAACAGTTAGCTCTTCCAGTGTTTTATGAGGCAGCTCATTATCTAACTGCAGTTGGTCTCATTTTCCCTGAATAATACCTAGTTGGTATCTACAGAATTGCTAGTAGATTATGGAAGTAATAGAAAACAGAAAGGAAGAAGTCTTGTTGGACATGAGGTATTTAGTCAAGTTAAAGCCAAGCAAGACCAGTTCACTTCAGTATCAGAGCACAATCCTCAATATGACTAGCACATCTTCTCCAAAAGCAGCTGGAGTTCAGCATACCTAACATTTCCAGAATCAGACCATTTCAGAATAACTTAAGAAAAGGAACAACCCGCTCCATTTTACCCATTTTTGGTCAAGATTTTAGCACCTGTTTGTTCCAAAGTACTGAAAACATCTCATCTTGGAATAACATGAATTTATTTTTGCTAAAAGAAAAGATATCTGCTAGAACTGGCAGCTGCATTAGCCTGTTTGGAAACTTTTCTATATGTCAAGTGAAATATAAACCAGAGTACTCTGGAATGTCTCAGAAAACATTTCAGCAAATTTAATTACAGTTGTATCTATTTTTCTCCCAAACTTACAGAAATAATTTAATTATCAACAAAAAGGACACATGAACCTGGTTTTAAAAAACATAATTTGTAAAACATATTCTTTACTCACTCTCTCATAACTGCATACCACACAGGTACCGGCAACAGACAATATATGTAGTATGTCCAAGGACACGTTTGAATCAACAGGAAAAACGTTATCATCATCCCAACAAATGTAAAACTGTACAAGAGCACTGTAGATTCCTGAAAAACAAACGGTTAGACAAACAACGCTAAAACAGCAATGAAATGGTTTAAACTACAAGCTATTTTCCACTTGTGAGTTACACCCTAAAGCAAATGCTATGTTAGAACAGCCACTCAAGCTGCCTCGTGTCTATGAATACAACTCTGGATGCTGTTTCCAGCCCAATTAAAAGCTGCAGAAGGATTTGAAGATCTGCTTCTAAATATTGCTCTACGTAGGGTCCTGCAGTAAACTCTGCACAGGCAAAGTGCACTTGTACAATCTGGAAGCCTAATGCGTGCAACACTATTTAAGTTCAACAGATGCTTGAAGTCCAGTGGAAGTCAGAGCACGAAAAGTCTTGGAAAAAAACAACTCTTAAATTTAGATTCTAAAAATAGACTCAAAGCATAACCTTTTGAGTTCAAGTTCACAGCATTACGGTCAAAGCATTTAATGAAAATTCCATTAGCACACGTTTCCTTCTCCTACTTGAGGCATTTATAAGAGAAACAAATTAAAATACAAGACATCAACTCCTACTGAGATCAGCTCTTCAGGATTTAGTGGCAGCTACCGAAGGCTACCACTAGCCTTCCACAGCTAAGTTCCCCTAAGTTGCTCCTGATCCCCCGCAGTTTCCACCTTTGGGCATTAAGCTAAGCCAGCCCCAAATTCAATTTGCTGCTAACAAAGTGGAGATGAAAGCAAGGATGGTGGTGCAGGAGCTGCCCTGTGAGCTAACCCAATTTTTCCTGGTGCAAAGACTGATGCACCCGCTGAAGAAGCAGCGCAGGCTGATGGGGACTAATCAGCAGTTAGCAGCGGTCTCTCACTTGCACAAAGAAGAGCATTAAACAGTCAATCCATCCACCTTTTACTTGGTCATTGAACTACTTTTCCTTCTTTAGGAACATTCAGGTAGAGGAAGATTACATGCAAGTTTTAAATGAACAATTTTATCTTTTGGTATTGCAACTTGAGGTTGTGAAGGCAGCTTTAGTAGCAGAGCAGTCCTCAGCACAATGGGTAGGTAATGACTGAAAAACCTGTTTTCTTTTATAACAGAAATGTCAGTTTCTCTGAATGAGTTATTTAAAAGGATACACGACTACGCTAGATATGCTGAGAAGACAAGACACTCAATTAGCAGGCCACATCGATGGGTTAGCAGTTTTTGTTCTCCTCCCTGCCGTAATTGACATAAAACTGCCCTGATCTAAGCTGACAGCAAATGCAAGTTCTAAATGATTTTTAAAATACAATTTCTGCTAAGATATGCCATTAAAGGAAAAGAAAGTCATACAGAAAGCTGACCTAATGCAATTTGGTTCCATTAGTTTTAAATTTTACATTTGCTGACACGTACACAAAATGAATATGTATAGATAGGATATACACACAATGGAATTTATTGTCGAATGAGTAAACACACACAATCAACGTTTTATTCCACATCGAGATAAAGATTATACAATCCAATAGCTGGTCATGCATTGAAGATAGAAACTGATTTCACATTTTCTGTGAATGTTTAGAATTAGATTAAAAGGTTAGGCTTCTTTCTAAGTGAAACAACACCCCACTCTAAAAGAAAAAAAATGTTTTTTCATAAGCAGCATAAGAAGCCACTGACTTTTATAGATGACATATACAGGATATGCAGTTTCATTATTCAAAGGCTGCTACTGGATATACACGGCTGTGCTTTGCACAAAACTATTTGTCAATGGTAGATTGGTTTCTCAGCAATATTCTTTAAGTAGCTCTGATACTATCTATAAACCAAATAACTTCCACGTAAGAAGCGTCAGGCTCACACTGTGACTCCCTAAATATATATGAACACTAAAAAAAATAAAAAATCTACAGAAAAGGGCCTGTTATTAAAACAGTGAAAAGAAAAATTCTACATGCAACATATGGAACCTCTTTTTTCCCCACCAGTGTCGCTGGCCTAAGTTTTGCATAACATTTTTGAGATTTTACCTGTTGAAAATAACAAATTATTTTAGAAGTGAAATTTGATGTTGACTAAAAATACTACATTTTTGCTTAAGCTTTTAACATGTCCGATATTCAGTCTAATTTTTGTAATTATTTTGTTCATATCTAACATAAGCATCTTGGACTATTTCTTCTAAATTATTTGATGAAAGAAAAACTAAGTAATGAAGCACATCGCTTACGAATATTTTCTGATTCAATTCTGTTTGATCATTTTCATTAAAAGCCAAGACTCTCTCAATTTCAGCCAGTTGTAAAAACACCAAGATAGCATGATGGGAATTTTCCCAGAATAATATACTGAAGGCAGTAAAGATGCTACAGGAATACTCATTACCAAATTAAACAATTTCTTTTATTCTGAAACAAATTCTTAAGTCTGGGAGGGTTTGTCTGTTTGTTTGTTTCTCTCTGTAAAGCTTTAATCTTCCCCTAGTGAAATGCTAGCTTTTAGCTGGTTCACCTTTTTGAGGTCTCTCTCTTCTGATGAATGACTGAAACAAAAATGAATTTCCTAGGATTTTGAACTTTGTGAAAAATCGAGCCATTTTAACCTTGTTATAAAGAGCTTACTCTTTGATATTTTCTTCTCTACTCTTGCAAATTGTAAAGGGCAAGAGTGCAAGCTGACCTGTGAAACCACAGTTCACCTTTCAATTAAAACAGGTTATACATTTTAAAAATGCCATCATGCAATTGCAAGGCTTCTGAAGACTGATTACCCACCACTACTGAGGACAGGAACAAAAGAATCTACATGCAAATTTTTTTGTCCCTACAGTAGAAAACAAAAATCTTAAAATGGAAGCCAAAAGTCTGTATTCTTCATTGTATAACAATGACTATTACTAGAGTGCTGACTTCATTACACTTAATGCTGAAAATTGACTTCTGGTTATAGATAGATTCTCTAATAGTTTTAAATTATTACATTTGCATTAGCGTTTAGTAAAATGCACAACTGTAAGAAAGAAACTCAGAAAACACAGTATTGCATATTCTGACTTGTTATGCATTGGAATACTGATCTTAATTAATGGTCCAAACAATAACACCAGGCAGGATTATAGCACCTGTTTCCATGTGTGGTCAAAAGAACTGAACAGTGGAATGTGTGCAGTTTGATCTCCTGCACAAAGGCACCAGGCACATGTATAACACTGAAAACAGGGAGAAATCACTGCATATTTCTGACCTACCTTGTTACTGCTCTGGACAGTCTTAGTCAAATTGGTATGGGTCTTGACAATCACCAGAATCACGTATGTCGTCCATCCCACGAAACCCATTGCAATACTTAGGCCCAGGAATAATCTGTCATAAGTATGGTAATACGACAGGCCTTCCAAAGCAAGGTTAATCAGGGTTTTGCACAGAGATACCTAGAGACAGACAAAACATACAAGCAACAGTTTGAAGTAACGTAAGCTCCATACCACAAATCAACCCAAACAACAACTGCAGCTCAAGCAGTTTTGCCATTCCCAGCATGTGTCCTCTGTACAACCAGGTACGGTGTTTTGGCCAACATCAACTACTGGAGTGTGCACTGCTTCAGACTCCTGTTGGACATAAAGTCAGCCATCTGTACGCAAGTCGATGGGGCCGGATGGGATCCACCCGAGGGTACTGCAAGAACCGGCAGAAGAGCTGGCCAAGTCACTTTCCATCATTTATCAGCAGTCCTGGCTATCGGGGGAGGTCCCAGTCAACTGGCGGCTAGCAAATGTGATACCCATCTACAAGAAGGGCCGGAGGATTGACCCGGGAAACTATAGGCCTGTTAGCTTGACCTCAGTGCCAGGGAAGCTCATGGAGCAGATGATCTTGAGTGTCATCACGCGGCACTTGCAGGGCAATCAGGTGATCAGGCCCAGTCAGCATGGGTTTATGAAAGGTAGGTCCTGCTTGACGAACCTGATCTCTCCTTCTATGACAAAGTGACACACTGGGTGGATGAGGGAAAGGCTGTGGATGTGGTCTACCTTGACTTCAGTGAGGCTTTTGACACCGTTTCCCACAGCTTTCTCCTCAAGAAACTGGCTGCTCTTGGCTTGGACTGGCTTACGCTTTGTTGGGTTAAAAACTGGCTGGATGGCCGGGCCCAAAGAGTCGTGGTGAATGGAGTTAAATCCAGTTGGAGGACGGTCACTAGTGGAGTCCCCCAGGGCTCAGTGCTGGGGCCAGTTCTCTTGAACATCTTTATCGATGATCTGGATGAGGGGTTTGAGTGCACCCTCAGTAAGTTGGCAGACGACACCAAGTTAGGTGCGTGTGTTGATCTGCTCGAGGGAAGGAAGGCTCTGCAGGAGGATCTGGATAGGCTGGACTGATGGGCTGAAGCCAACTGTATGAGGTTCAACAAGGCCAAGTGCTGGGTCCTGCATCTGGGGCACAACAACCCCAAGCAGCGCTACAGGCTGGGAGATGAGTGGTTAGAAAGCTGCCTGGCAGAGAAGGACCTGGGAGTATTGGTTGACAGTCGGCTGAATATGAGCCAGCAGCGTGCTCAGGTGGCCAAGAAGGCCAACAGCATCCTGGCCTGTATAAGAAGCATCGTGGCCAGCAGGTCTAGGGAAGTGATTGTCTCCCTGTACTCAGCTCTGGTAAGGCCCCACCTCGAGTACTGTGTTCAGTCTTGGGACCCTCGCTACAAGAAGGACATGGAGGTGCTTGAGCGAGTTCAGAGAAGGGCAACGAAGCTGGTGAGGGGTCTAGAGAACAAGTCTTACGAGTAGCGGCTGAGGGAGCTGGGCTTGTTCAGCCTGGAGAAAAGAAGGCTCAGGGGCGACCTTATCGCACTCTACAGGTACCTTAAAGGAGGCTGTAGCGAGGTGGGGGTTGGTCTATTCTCCCACGTGCCTGGTGACAGGACGAGGGGGAATGGGCTAAAGTTGGGCCAGGGGAGGTTTAGGTTGGATATTAGGAAGAACTTCTTTACTGAAAGGGTTGTTAGGCATTGGAACAGGCTGCCCAGGGAGGTGGTTGAGTCACCATCCCTGGAGGTCTTTAAAAGATGTTTAGATGTAGCCCTTAGTGATATGGTTTAGTGGAGGACTTGTTAGTGTTAGGTCAGAGGTTGGACTCGGTGATCTTGGAGGTCTCTTCCTACCTAGACGATTCTGTGATTCTGTAAAGCACACCACTTGTTTGTCCCATCAGCATTTGACCTTTACAGGTGACCCCCTGAAAAAAAAACAGTCACGAGCTTCTGAGAGCACCACATTTAAATAGGAGGATGACTATGGATACAGATGATACTGGGCTGTACTAAGTTAAATCACAAGTCGCTCTAGCTCAGTACCTCCTTCCCTTTAGTAACCACTGGGGAGACACCATGATAAAGATGGTGGTATTCCCACTGTGAGTTGCATTCCTTACACACAGGTGTGCTGACCCCAGTGATTTTCCCAAAGATGGGAAACAACTGTGTAATTTATGGTCACAGAGGATTCTCTGATTGATGGAGAGATCTTTAAGGAAGGGTATAAGAAGAAGTTAAGCACACATAATGATGCTTCTTTATATGCCCAAGTATCCATTAAATCCTTTGTTATTATTATAATTGTCTCCATTAATTCGCCTGATATGGTTCTCAAGGCTAGGCACAGTAGTGGACATATCACATCCATCTCCCAGTAGAAAAAATACTCTCTTCTCTTGGAGCACTTGATTTCCAGTTCCTGCTCAATTTGAGGAAATGTCAATCAATAATGTGCCATTACTTCCTATGACCCACAAAGTACTAGGAAATTTGAAAAAAGAAGTTCAGATCTGCCTTGATCAGATAAGAGGTCAAGTACAAGGATAAGGGCAATAATATTTAACATTTGTCTCGCTGTCAAAATCCTTTGAGAAGCAGTCTTACACATAAAACACTTGGAAGGGCAGAAAGTTCCTCAAAATAAATGAATTAGAGTATGCTGATATCATCTGCTTGCTGTTATCAGTTAAAACAGGTGACAGAGATCCTATTAAACCAAAAAGTTGGGACAAAATTTCTATCAACAGAAAAAAGTGTATCAACTATTGAAGAGTCTGCCAAGGGGCAAACTCCCCCCAAAATCACACCATTCCTGAGAAAACAAATATCAATACATATTTGAAATGTAAAGAGTTGCAGGGTTGAGAATGCAAAGAAACTCCTAAATCCCAGCACAGAATGCACTGGTAATGCACAGAACTTTCTATCTTGCTATATAGGAAGCTGAGAATGGGCACAGGCACAGGCACAACCCTAATTTGTTAGTACTCAAAAGAGCGATCATGGACACATTGGGTACCTGAAGCAAACAAGGAGTAAAGTTCGTATATAAGAGGACTCGAGTCCCTAGACCTCTAGGGCCTCTGAGCAACTCCAAGTTCAGATGAAAGAAAGCTGGAGAGGGACTCTCTCAGGGAGTGTAGCGATGGAACAAGGAGTAATGGCTTTGAACAAATGGAGGGGAGATTGAGATTAGATGTGATGTGAGGAAGAAATTCTTCATTCAGAGCACAAAGTGCACATGGGCACTGGGGCTGAAGATACACCTTGCTTCTGTTCTTTTCTGTAAAGAATAGAATGAAATTACATAAAAACCAGTGTTAAAAATAAACCCAGGGCACAGGATGGGACGTGAAGGGCAGTCCCTGTGGCCAAGGGGCAACCTCTGGCAAGCCAAATGGCCTGGGGGAGCCAGCCCCAGAAAAGGGGCCCTCAACCCCCCCAATCCTCCTCCTTCTTCCACGTGAGGGCATCTTCCAGGCTGCTCCCAACACAGCCACCTTTGGCCATGCAGGGGCCACTCCATCACAGAGGCTTGCTGTGGCCACCACTGCCCTGCCTTTGCTCTGGGCCCTATAAAACAGGCCCCCTGCAGCTGGCCCACCACTCGCTGAGCATCTAGACCCTCTGACTGCCAGTTTGTGCGGCAGGAAGAAGACTAGAAGAGCAAGGAGAGCGGCAGGCCTCCTTGGTGTGCGAGGACAGCCATGCAGTCCGGTGAAGCACCAAGAAGGAATGCACCTGACCAAAAAATGTGTCGTGGGCCGAGGAATAGCGCTGGCAGCACAAGAGACACCAGTGCCCAAGGGACCTCTGGCGCCCAGCCCACAGATACAGGCGGTACCATTGGTACCGCAACGATGCAGGGAACAGGCCGGCCCCTCAAACACCCAGCAACAGGGGGCCTGGGCCTTACTATAGGCACAGCAGTGGCGTGGGGCAAAGTCAGGAGCATCAGACAGACAGCCGTGGGGAGCAGAGGCATGCCCAAAATCCGGAACACAGTGCGGGACCCAGGCATGGCTGTAAAATGGACGGCAGCGTCAAACCTATGCATGAAAATCAACCAGACAGTGGCATGGGACCTAGGGGTGGAACTGGACGACCCCCTGCTTCGGCACCCTGGCCTGAAAACATTCCGGACAGAAGGCATCCCATTTGGGCAGTCCCGGGCAAGGAGTGGCTTATCCTTCTGCCACACACCGTGGAGCCCATGGAGATGGATCCACCAGATGTGGAGGAACTGATGGAAGTGGATCCACCTTGGCCAGATCAGACCTGCGACTACCTCAGCATGTCTTCGCTCTGTGCCATCAGAGCGCCCCAGCAGTGTTGCTGGAGTGCCCGGCGAACTCCCTACTCGTCGCACAGGCTCCATCCCAAGCGTTAGCTTGGAGCCACCAAACACCATGGGCATCCCGCAAGCTTACCTGCAGGATGTCCTGGCAATAAAGAACTCTGTTGCTGATTCTCAGGGGTTGTGTGAGTGCTCCTTTCCCATCCCCCAGCCCTTGTGTGAGAGGTGGCATCCCTTCTGCACAGAGCCTCGAGGAAGTGCACAAGAGAGGACTCAGCTTCCTTCGGGCTGCTGCGCTGGGGTGACAGGAGGAGTCCCCGAGGGCCACCATGCGCCTCTAACATTTGTGAAAATAGACTGAGGGGTGAAAATAGTAGTGTGTAAGCGATTATAGGTGACTAATTTCTTACATTAGGAGTGAGTTTCTATATCTGAGTAATTGGTAATGACAGACATGGAGAAGGCTGAGGTACTCAACAACTTCTTTGCCTCCATCTGCACTGGT
The DNA here is from genome assembly GCF_040182565.1 of Anser cygnoides. Lineage (NCBI taxonomy): Eukaryota > Metazoa > Chordata > Aves > Anseriformes > Anatidae > Anser > Anser cygnoides. The sequence goes on from NC_089874.1 coordinate 82,374,971, forward strand.
AGACAGGCTTCCCAGGTCTTTCATTTCCCTGAACCCGTAGATGATCAAAGGGTTCCCCTTTGGCTGGGGGATCAAAGTCCCACCCACTGTCAGTGAAGAGGAGGTTCGAGACCACCTGATGAATCTAAACAGGTACAAGTCTATGGGACCTGATGACATGAATCCCAGGGTCCTGAGGGAACTGGCTGATGGAGTTGCCAAGCCTCTCTCCATCAGAGTTGAAAAGTCCTGGCATTTGGGCAATGTCCCTGGTGAGTGGAAAAATGGAAACGTCATGCCCCTACTCTTCAACAATTAAAACAAAGAATTGAACAAAGAGCACTACTCTTCAACAATAAAACAATTTGGAGACATTTCTTCTCAGAAAGAGCAGTCAGGCATTGTAATGGGTTGCCCAGGGAAGTGGTTGAGTCACTATCCCTGGGGGTGTTCAAGGAAAGGTTGGACCTGGTGCTTAGGGACATGGTTTAGTGTGTGACATTGGTGGTAGGGGGATGGTTGGACGAGATGATCTTGAAGGTCTTTTCCAACCTTAATTTTTCTATGATTCTGTTCTATGACCCAACACTCAAACTTGCAGGTTTGACTACTGAAAATGATTAAAATACATCCTATAAGTAAATCTGTAACAGACAAGTAGTATTTGGAAATAAAAAAGGTCTGTTTTCACACCAAAAAAATCCATTGATGTCAACTGAGCTATTTCCAATTTACAATGATGTAAGTGAAAAGGTACAAGGTATAAAATAGGTTTAGTTGTTCTGTGCATGAAACAGTAGTTTATAACCCTGAGAAACATATTAAGAAAAAAAAAAAGGAGCTGAACCTTAGCACATAACAGAATTATTCTTCCATGCATTTGCTAGGTTAAATGCAATCGTACAGATTCAACTTTTTCATGGGCTTTTTCACACAAAAGTCAGTAACTAACCTAAACCTGTTAAAATGAAAGTCTTCTTTGTATCATTGAGCTCTGCAAATTATTTCTGTGAATGTCAGAATACAAGCACTGGCAAATTGCAATCATCAAGTACCCTGTCTCAGTGAGTAGCAGCAAATGCTTAGGAAGGTATTCAAGACTTGCGAAGCACATAATGATTCCACATATGGCTCTCAGTTTCTGACAAAGTGAAATGCAAAATTAAAAACATGAACAATTGGTTCATGTAAGAGAAGTACAAAACAAAGCAGGGTCTACGACAGAATAAGTCACCATACTTTTTCATGCAACTAGCAGCCTAGGAAGGATGATTATGATCTATATGCCTTAGTATCTCTTTAAATTTACCCTTTTTTACAGCAGAAAAGATAAACATACATTGTGTGCTGCTATACTGTGAAATGGTAGCAAAAAGTTTAATAACTATGAGAAAAAACTGAGTAAGTCAGTATTGTTCAATAGAGCTGATGTCATGAAATGCAAAACTTCGGAGACTTACAATGGGATTTTATTTGTGTTGGTAAGTGAGATGTGCATCAGAAGGACAAATATTTTCTGGTTTAAGTTAAACAAATCTAAATATATTTACATATAGCAGAAGTTCTCAAATTTTCTAGAAGATAGATAGCAAAGACGCACTTACCGCTTCATCATACTTTTGCTGCTGAATATACAGTCTTGTTTTCTTTAAAAAGCTGATCTGTTCAGAATCAGAAAGTGGCCTGTACAACAAAATAAACAGATATTAACATTAATGCTTCTTTTCATGAACAGAGGAGGAGACAGAAAAACTTCACTTCGTAATCAAAAATGACTCTGGAATGAAACAAAACAAAACAAGTTTTCCAAATTTCATTAGGGGAATGCTCTACACCTCTATATTCATTTTCACATGTAAGTCAACACTGCTGCTGTCTAACTTACCCCAAGAATTTTGCATTAATAGACACATCTTTTATTCCCACCTAATACTGCTGGTGAAAATTCTCTCCCTTGTGCATTATTATTGATCACTGCCCTGAACAAAAAGCACTGCACACACAAGAATTAAGCAAATTAACTGATTTGATGATACTCATGGCTGTACGAAGTTTGAAAGCCTGTCAGCACAGGACAAACTGTTCAGGATCCACAATGGCCATAGATGACGCCTAACAATCTTTTATTTAAAAAAAAAAAAAAAGAAAAAAAGGAAAATAAAGAGTTTATCTCCTCTTCCACAGGAAGCTGTTAACAGAGTCCCCATACCAGGGGATAGCACAATTACCTGACAGCACTGAGGCCTGTGGTAAAAATCTCTGACTTTAATGAGTTTGATAGTCATCCAAAATCATTTCTACAACTCTTCCTTTACAGGAAATAGCACCATGGAAGAACAAACCAGTCAACCAACCCCCACCAAACAGAGGAGGAAGGAGCTGAATCCCTTGCCACTTTGTTCCAGGTTAAGGATGGCAGCAGGGCAGAGGATCCCCTGGGCAAATTGTCAGCCACTGGCCCTCTCAGCACCACAGAGGAAAATTGTCATGGGTCCCAACTTCATGATAGCTGATAAACAGATACAGGAAAGTTATCCTTCACACCCTCCACAATGCTGCTGAGCCACAGCATCATCTTCACAGCACCCCCAGCACGATGGCCCAGCAGTGTACCATTGGCCCTTGCGCACACTCCTCCACACGCAGAAATCCAAACTTCATGTTTCAGGCTGTGCCAAATCCAGATCCAGCCTTGGGGTCTCATTCCTATTATTTTCATCAGCAGCAATTACCTGGGTGGGCACTCCGTTGAACCATGGGAGGAGTTTTTGATGTTATGCAACCACTGCTTGGAAACACTTACTTCTGAGCATTTGATAGGAGCTGTAGGAACTACTTCTGCCTGCCACCCAGAAGCAGCTGATACATCATCAATGATACATACACGCTATCTTTTGAGCCATGAAACTGATGTGAAAGATTCTGTGATTGACCAACCTAATTTTTTTTTTTTTTATTACTATTTTACTTTTTATTACTAATAGTACCCTGATATGTTTTGCTAGATTGCTTTGATTTCAGAGCACAGCAGTATTGAGCAGGAGTCTTCTAAAACATATAAGATAATAGCAGCAAAAATCTATCTATCTTTTGAAAAAGGTAAATAACTAACTGCATTTAAAATGTTCAGCTGTTTTAAATCTAGAAGAATCTAAAGGTGGTATCTGTAAATGAGCAGGAAGTGAGAGGTCCCATGGAATTCAATACACTCTGTAACAGAAAAGCAACAGAGGAAAAAAGGAAGATGAATAACATGGTGACAGTGAACATTTCATCACCTTAACTTTGGAGGGGAAGACAGAAGACTTCAGAAAACAGCCTTGAAAAGTAGCAGAATGAATGCTGGTTGTTTCCACGCCTTTGTGGTATGTCCCTATGGACGTCAACCCTACAGCTTCAAAGGCCAAGGGCTACCAGCACATAGCCAGAGAGCGTGCACCGAGGCTGGTGATAATTCAAGGAGGAATCAATTCTTCAAGTAGGCTAACAAGATGCTAGCACTGCCTCAGAGAAATCTTTGATCTGTCTAGTTTTGCTAACGTTTTTGGCAGGGCAAACTGCCAAAGGAACCAAACCCATGTGGCAGTTTCCACCTTATGAATAACAGGAAGAAAAAGTGCTAACTTTTAGGTAAGGATTTAAAGAATCTGGAATAAATATTAATATTATTAATATTTTAAAATAATTAATATTAATAAATATTCATTCAGAACTTAAATTCATCCAAAGGGTTCCTATGTCCATTGTCTCATTTTTACTGTTTTATATGTATGCTTTCTGACAATTATCCGTATAATATTTAATGCAAAGGTTTAATATGCTAGAAAAGCCTTATTTTTACCTTTCACTTTATATCTTTCCTACAGTCATTTAGCTATAAATCCCCTAATTATCTTTTTACTCTCAATGAATCATTTTAATATTAATGAACAAGTTACAGTCTTTACCTATTCCTTCTTAGATGACAGCTCCTGGGATCTCTGCACATGGAACGGTGTAACAGACTAAATGTTTTTTTAAGCAGAAAGGTTCAGTAAGTCAAATGCACAATGCAATTATTATGTCAAATGGGGTTGCCATTAGCAAATGCACAGTTAATTCTCAATCGCTAACATCGTACCACACATTTTACCTTACTTCCATACACATGGATTTCAAGTACTGACATTACAATTATCTATGGATTACTTTTGTGTTAAGTTAATGAATTCTACCAGAAACTAAAGACTGTTCACACATACCTGTATCAAAACGCAAGTTTCATCCTGAATACAAAGTTTGATTGTCATCTTAGATATTATTTGCCTCCATATTCAACAAAAACTAAAATAAGTGATTAGAGGATTTTTACATCTCACACCAGACTGAAGAGAAGAGCTACTAAGCATGCAGATTATCCCTCAGTTAAGGGCTGAATGTAGTTCACCATAAGCACTTTATCATCCACCAAGGATCTTGATACACATCCTCACCAGAGGTAGCAGAAAGATCAAAGAGATAAAGCTTACACATGAATGGAAGTGGAAAGTTGACTAGAGAAGGGAGAAGACAGGGACTTAAATAAACAGCCCACAGCTGACTGTAGAAAACCTAAAGGAGGAATTTAAGAATATTTAGAAGTATTAAGAATTCAAGGCAATGCTGAAAACTACTGGACTTAGCTCCACCCATATGCATTCAGCAATGAGAGGTTCCACCATAGTATACTACTATACATTAAAAGGTAACCAGACTCTGGAGAAGGAAAAAACAAAGCTGCAAACTGCTGAAACCTACCCTTTTGAGGCAAACAGTAAGGAACCACCCAAAAATGAAGGAATGGAGAAGAGGAAAAAGTAATACCTAAACAAGTATTGCATCTATTCAAAGATGACTATGATCGATGGTTAATTTTGACTACCTGAACGCATACAGGATTTCAGTGCAAGAGAAGAAATAGAATCAAATTTATCAGGTGTCAAGAATTTCATTCTTTACAGACAAAATTTATGAGATGCTACTATATTCTAATAGTAATGATCAGAGCACAAACTGGAAAAACTGTTTGGTAGGTTTTCATTTTAGATGTGACCAAACAACAAAACTGCAAGGCAAATGTGAATCTGACAGGTTAAATCTTGAACTATTCTTAGCACCGGTTAGTTTAATTTTAACTTAATTGAAACCATTCAGAAGGTTTGGAATACAAAACAGATAGTGTCAGAGACAAGGATAAGCAGACCAGTTATTTCCCTGTGTTTCAGTGTGCAGCAATCCCAGAGGCACTACTAGCATGCTAATGTATTCTCAAGGTCATTTAACGCACATATGTGCAATTAATATTAATAGTAATTAAGTGAGTTTACTGATCATCATTAAAAAGATTCTGAACTCTATAAAGAGAGCTTAAAGTTGTGAATGTACATGCTCTTTCTGGCTACCCATCACCATCCAGTTCTACCAAATACCAAATTTGAAGTACAACTAGTAAAAGTCAAATTTTTCTGTAACACAATATCCTAGAAGTTTTGTTTTCTCTGTATTTGTCTAGTAATAGGAAAGAGAACGCAGTCAGTCAACTCAGCTCTCCTCCTGTCTTTGAACAAAAAAGCATTACAAAATACATCGCTCACACACTGTGAAGTGTAGAACCCTGAGATTTAACTTGAACAAAAAAACTAAGAACTTAATAGTCCTGTATATGATAAATAATATAAATGCATTCACAATAACATTAGGACTCCACCTTCTTCACAGGAAATGATGGTGGCACCAGGAGAAGGGTAATTTTGTTTTTCAATATGGCTATCTGAAATTAGCTTTCTAGCTCCAGACAGAAATCACAGCTTCATCCGTGAATAAACATAGTTAATTATGAAAGAAAACAATTGGGCTAATTGTGCAAGTGCTTGTAAACTATCCCTTATGAGATGTTAGCTACCCTTCTCATAAGCATACCTGACAGGATTAATCTTTCTAACACATCATTCACGCTTCATATAAGCTAAGCTATTTGACAGCACTAATAACAAGACTGTGATGAAGCAAGGCTACCGTAGCAATGTCAAGGGGACCTCTCTTTGGCCAACGAATCTTATTTATCATCACGCTACAGAATTACCATCCCCAACAGCATACACAGCATGCTACAGCCAAGCCATGGAACAGAACGGAGAGAGACATCTTACAATGACATCTGTACCCTCTACTACTAGTATGGTAATTTTATTATGTCTGGTTATTTGGATAATGATTTATAGTCATTATATCGTACAGTAAATTTTCCAGAATTATGCTATAAAAAACCCACAGCCCTTAGGATCTGTAGTAGTTTAACATTTAAAGTGCTCCAGATTTCATCATGAAAGTCAAGGAAGCATCACAGACTGGCAGATGCAATGTATGAAGAAAAATGCTGAGTTTCTTTTTTCTTTTTTAAAGCTTGCTGTCAAGCAGTTGAAACAAATTTGTTTTCAGTTCCCTCAAACACACACGCATCCCTGTATGTAAAACTAATAGACTACTCGTGCTTGAGAGCTTAATTTATTACATGAGAACTCGATCTCTCCAGGACAAACTCCACGTACCTCACCACCATCAGTTCATACACATTACATCCATCACTCCTTTTTTACTCTCCCCGTTAGCAAAAACAAACACTGAAACCTGTGCATTCTGCAACACTTTCAGAATGACAAGATTTGCAGAAAACAGTGATCACATTTCTATAACCCATACCCCACCAGCAGCAATAGCTGCTCAGCAGACATCCATCATCTAACTTTGCATATTAGGTATTAGGAAATGGGGAAAAAGACCAACTTTTTCCATTGAAGGGAAACAAAAATCTCGAGGGTAAGGATATACATCCTTTGAACCTCATGATGAACCCCAAAGAGATGTGGAAAGGCCACCTGAATAAAGCCTACTAGGATTTTGTATGTGTCAGCTTCTCCTGAACACAGAATCACAGATGGTTTGGGTTGGAAAGCACCTTAAGGACCATCTGGTTCCAGCCCCCTCCCATGGGCAGGGACACCTCCCACCAGACCAGGCTGCCCAAGGCCCCATCCAGCCTGGCCTTGAGCACCTCCAGGGATGGGGCACCCACAGCTTCTCTGGGCAGCCTGTGCCAGGGCCTCACCACCCTCTGAGAAAAGAATTTCTTCCTAATATCTAATCTAAACATACCCTCTTTTAGTTTAAAGCCATTACTTCTTGTCCTGTCACTACACTCCCTGATACAGAGTCCCTCCCCAGCTTTCCTGTAGGCCCCCTAAAGGCACTGGAAGGCCGCTGTAAGGTCTCCCCAGAGCCCTCTCTTCTCCAAGCTGAACAACCCCAACTCCCTCAGCCTGTCTCCATAGGAGAGGTGCTCCAGCCCTGTCCTTCTTGTCCTGGAGACCCCAGAGCTCAAGACAGGTCTCCAGGTGGGGTCTCACAAGAGCAGAGCAGAGGGGGACAATCACCTCCCTCGACCTGCTGGCCACGCTGCTTTTGGTGCGGCCCAGGATACGGTTGGCCTTCTGGGCTGCAAGCGCACATTGCCAGCTCATGTCGATCCAGCACATATGGCAACATCACACACGGCAGACCTTCTCACCTGCTTTGCTATGAAATTTCAAACTCCCAAACAGTTTGCAATGAAAGAGGCACCAGACTGACGCTTTCCAAACAGTCCGAGCAACCTCTTCCTTCAAAAGGCTGAGCGGTCACAGATCCTTGTCCTCTTCCCAACAAAATTGCTGGCATTTTGGTAATTTGCAACCTGAAAGGAATCCCCTGGAGTAACGCTGCCCCTCTCATCATCAGATTCTCCCGCTGGCACCATCCCACCCACGGAGCAGCCCAGGTCTCTGCCACACACCTGCATTCTCGTCATGCTGAGTGGGGCCAGCACTAACATCTCTCTGCTCTCACCAGGAGAGAAAACAGCCAGCAACAGAAGCAGTTGAATATATTCAGACTGTTTACCAACTCTCCCACTGTGAGGGAGTCATACTAAGAAGGACAGATTGCTTCCAGTTCAGCAATTCTGCAATCAGCTGAAATAGTACTTAGAGGACCAACTATTATTATTTTGATCCACACCACTGCTGCTGACGAAATGGCATCTTGGAAGTGCAGATATAAAACTAGCCCGGTGCTTTTGCAGGGCTGCTATTCAAAAGATGTACAAGTAATGGAACAACACTTTTTCACAGCCTTTTCGGAGCAGCAAGAGGATCCCAAAACAAAGCCAGTCTCCTACGAGAGCTGCCTTCAAACACTCCACCATACAACAGAGAGCATCTCAGAAGAGATCAGGTGGGAAAGGACAAAGCAAGATACTTACAGTGCGTGATGAGGATCAATCACAAGAAATGTGATTGCATGCCTATTCCTGATTCACATCAAATTCGTACTAACAAGCAATCTGAGTGCAGAGATTTGATATTAATGATAGTGCAATCAGAATCAAGCCTAACCTTATCATCCTATCATTTCTTTTAAAGGCATGGTGCATACCCTTGTAGCAAGAGAATGAAATGCATAATACAAAGCCCTCACAATTCCCTATCAAGAGCAGAAAATTATCAGAAAGTGAATAGCAAACGATGCAAAGTCGTGAGTTCATTCAGTGGGCCATGGAGGAAATCAACCAAATAGATATTTCAGAAATCAAAGTCTGGAACCACGATGTTTACTTTTCACTGAACTCGCTGTAAAGTACAGAGTACATGATGCTACTAGAAGTAATGATCAGGAAAAAATAGGGTGTTATAGTTTCATGGACTTTACCAAATTACACATTCATTTTAACATTCAGAAGCTGATTTTCTCCATTTTTAAAATGTGTTTGCTCTAGTTCTTTAGACGTGCCTGTTCAAAAAAAAGAGTTGTCTTACTGTATCTTCAAAAGACAGACAGAAAGCACATACTGTGAGATACAGAAACTTATTTCAGTGTTGAACAAATAGTGAAATACCAAAGATTAAATGATTCAGTGGGCAACTTGGTGATGCTTAATCTGTAGAGACAGCTGAAAACATTTTAGTAAAATGTTAAAATGCAGCCTACACTACTAAAGAGGCGAGTCCTAGGAAATTTAGTTTTGGTAGTTTAGAAGATGCAACTAATTTACACGTGGAAAAAATACAGTAACATTTTAGTGTGATAAGGCAGTGCTAAAGAACACGATACACTAAAGAGTTAACCCACACTAAAGAGTTAAGTACCTCTGACGCTGCTGCTAAAGGCCCAGGACCCTCAATATTCCACCTCCTCCTGATCCAACCTCTCGCCTCCTGCTATTCCACTGCCAGAAGTTCCAGCTCTGTAGTGGCTACAATTCAGCTAGGTTTTTGTGGCTTCTGAGTTCTCCAACTACTGTGCTAGAGTAAGTCAGCCAGTCTGGCTGTAGGGCAGTCATCAGTTGCCTTTGCAAAATTTTTCCTTTTAATAAATATTAAAAGCACCACATCAGGCACTCTGAAAAAACAAAGAAGAGGAGTAAGAAGGGTAATAAGACACTTCTAAGTCCTGAGTTTTTTAAGCTGTAAAGCATAATGAAAATACAGAACATACACTTCCATAGGCTACAGATACCAAAAAGCATCTCTAGTGATGCAGTTCAAAAACCTATGCTTTCACATTCAGATTTACGAACGTGCAAATGAAGAAATAGGACACAAATGAAACCACAGGAAGGGGTCTGACTGCTAATGGCTTAATCCTAGGCTACCAAATCCTAAAAACTAAAACAGCCTTTATTTCCACAAATCAGCATCCCCGATGAAGCACATTCAAATATTCTACAGCAAAGTGCCTTAGGATATTTATGTAAATCCTTTAGATAGCAAAGATGAGAGGAAAAGGAGAAGGCAAGCTAACTGCCAGCTGCCAATTCACTGAACAGAAACAATTAAGATAACCAGGCAGCGTACAGCCCGAGTTTGCATGCAAACTACTACTGCAAGAGCTGCAGACAGGCAGAGGCCACTCGGATGCGGTCCCTCCGGACGCTTCGAAGCGGAACTGAGGAACCGGAGCGGGAATCTCACAGGGAGGGGGTGTTTTGCTTGAGGAGTCAACGGGACATAGTGCAGCAGCCTCGGAAAAGGAAGCAGCTTAATAGGGAAGATGCAGATGCTCGAAGGAATGAAAATGAACTATTTTTAGTCTCCTCTATTTCGGTAGTGCAGGGGATACGCAGACTAAATGATAATGCCCTACCTATACTGCAAGCCAGTCCTTTCCTCTGCAAGATGCACGATGGATTTATGTCATGCACTGAGCTACGTTTAGATAGCTGCAGTATTATGGGCCTGCTGTGTTGTGCCACAGGTCTTCTGCTCCACGGTCCCACGTGCCGAACACCCAAACCGCAGCTACCCTTTTCCTACCAGTTGCATCTGAGGCATGCAGCCGTGGACACAACATGTCGTAGATTGAGGCAGGCACCTAATAACAGGGTCCCCTGGGCACAGAAATGCACTTTTGGGTAACCCTGCTCGCTAGGGCCTGCCTCCCTGCAGTAATCCTGACCTGGAGACCATCGTACATAGGGGAGTCAGTGATCCACCGAGCTGCTGAGTTGAATCAAGCCACCCGAGGCCTGCACTGCACGTCCAGCATGGCCTTCAGGCTGTGTGGTGCTGCACAAACCCCTTGGCCAAGCTCATCCAGATGGCTGTAACAGAGGAGCCACGGGCAGCTCGCACCCAGTGCTTATACTGCCTGCACAGCCTGGCCTTTATCTCACAGTGCAGCAGGAAGTTCTCATGTGAACCTCTGTTTTGTTTGACAGTAGGAATAATAAATAAAATTGATTTACTGTAAGCAAATCACATAACAGTTTCAATGACCAAAGAGAAGGAACCTCTCCATGGGCAGGATCTGTGCAATGCTGTGGGAAAATCCATCTGGGCTCTGCCTGATGCTACAGGAACATGAGGTGGGGTGCCCAGCATCCAAAGGGACTTAAAGTAAAAAGAATATAGATAATGAGTAAATCTTATTTTATTAAAGCAGCTATTTTACCCTATTTGTTGTTGTGCCTTTCTTAGTGAGATCCAAAGAGCCCTGTGCTCTTTCTCCCACTTGACTCCCCCCGTGATGAACATCCTCTGCCCTTCCCACCCCGCTGCCTGCCCTGCACACCCCCTGCCATCCTCATTACACGAAGCCTCGTAATCTCCCAGAAAAGGCCAATGAGATTTACACAAGGCGACAGGCAAATACATACAAATCTTGCGATACTTTTATCTTACACATTAGCCTCTTAGATTCTTCTAAAGACCTACTTCCTACTTGATAATAAATCCAATTATGTCCAGTCCTTCTGTGCAGAAAGCACCGCCAGTAAGCTCTGTATGTAAAAACTGAAAGCTTTTGAGTGTGCTGAAACCTGCGACCAGCAGGGTGCCTGCTTTCGAAGAGGACTGCATCCTCCCTGATCATCGTTCAGAGCGATTCAGACACAGCACATTCAGTGAAACAGAAGCTGACCTTTTTTGTTTTTTTGCCAAAGAACATGTGTTTTATAGTAGACAGTAATTTCTAATACATCTAACAATCCTTAATGTATATAACCACATGCATCTCAGGTACCGCCATTTACTTAAATAAATGCCATTTATTTAAACAAAACAAGAACTTGATGCTTTAAAGGATGCACTGTGTTTACTGACCTTAAGGGACCCTGCCCCACCTAATGGTGGAGGAGAAGTCACTCATTTCACTTTGATCCAAATGTCAATTTTGTCAAAATATTTCTTAGTTCAGTTTTGAAAGGCCATCAGACAGAGGGAACAATGGAGTGCTGTATCTTCAGTCACAGAAAGGAAGAAGAAAAGAGATATTTGTGCATATGGCCTTTCTTTGAAATTGCTGTACATCTTCACAGACACTCCACGTTATGAATGAGCTATTTTCTATTGCCATGGCAAATCACAGAACATAGGATCACAGAATGGTTTGGGTTGGAAGGGACCTTAAAACCCATAAAGTTCCACCCCCTGCCATGGCAGGGACACCTCCCACCAGACCAGGTTGCCCAAGGCCCCATCCAGCCTGGCCTTGAACACCTCCAGGGATGGGGCACCCACAGCTTCTCTGGGCAGCCTGTGCCAGGGCCTCACTGCACTCTGAGTGAAGAATTTCTTCTGAAAACCTAATCTAAATCTCCCCTCTTTTAGTCTACAGCCATTCCCCTTTGTCCTGTCATTATCTGCCCAAGCAAAAAGGTGCTCTCCATCTTTTCTTATAAGCCAGGTAAGTACTGAAAAGCTGCAATGAGGTCACCCCGGAGCCTTCTATTCTTTAGGCTGAACAGCCCCAGCTCTCTCAGCCTTTTTTCATAGGAGAGGTGCTCCAGCCCTCTGAGCAACTTCGTGGTCCTCCTCTGGACCCACTCTAACAAACCCACGTCCTTCTTGTGCTGGGGGCCCCAGAGCTGAGCGCAGGGCTCCAGGTGGGGCCTCACAAGGGCAGAGCACAAATACACGATGCATAACTACGTGCAAAGACTCAGTCTACATGACTGATGCATCCTTGAATTAAATCCTTACAAATGTTTAAGGCAGTCATATCTCAATTTATATGGGAGAGTAGGGGGGAAGGAAATGTTACATTTTAGCACAGTGAGGGAGAAACATGTCCTAACTGCAGAACACCGCACACACTACAATGCAGGGACTTCCTGTAGAACTATAGTTATGGAAGTCATAGCTTGATTATACATACCAATAACTCCTGGATTATTAAAATTTAGCATTCAAGCAGTGAAATTACTTAAGAATACTTAAATTACTTTAAGAATGCAACATCAAGGTGGTATGGTTACCTTGAGTAATAGTTATGCTGTTTCCTGAAGAAAAAAACACCACCTTTCTTGTTGATATAAACTGCCAAAGACATTCGAAAAAGCACAGCTAGAGGAAATGAAGCACTCATAATCCAGCTGCCCATCTCTTCTTTGTACGTGGTGGTTCTTAACCTACTGCTCCTGCTGTCTTACCATGGGTCAACCAGAACCTGAACAGCTGGAAGCAGAGTCTTGCTTGAAAGCATTGCGTATGCCAGCCATACACAAAATGCACTCCTGTGCTTCTGTGTAATTTAATATCTTAAATCTCTTGCACCTGTTGGAATAATCAAGTTGTTTTAACTGGTTTAAGATGATTTCAATGCAACACTGATGTCCCATCTACTCACCTCACTACAACTGTCCTCCAGCTACTCCTTTTAGGATTTCTTGCAGAGTCTGGAGGTGCTAGCTTTGGGAATGCTTTTGCAACAGCAGCATCTGGCCCCTTGGCACACTCCTCTTCAAACAGTGCCAGCTCTGCAGTTGCTTTAAGGTACATCAAGTGGTCAGAATGCTAAGATAATTCACTATCCTGGACATCGGTCTTTCTCTCCGCAGTCTTCAGATTTGTCCTCCCTCTGTCTTTCTTCAAAGCATCTGGTATTTTGGTACCTGCCTTTCTTACTTACAAAGGTCAGGGCACTGTGCCTATGTCTCAGGAACGCGGCAGGATTTTGTTACACAAGTAACCTCTGACGACTTGCTTTTCACAGCTGGAGAAAAATGCAGGGAGTGGAAGGAAGTGGGAGGAAAACTCATTTCAGACAGTAATCCCTTCAGATATCCAACTGGAATTGCCTATAAATATTCTAAAGAATTATTCAACATAAGCCTCACAAGTGACTTGCACATAAGCAGAGGATGCTTCTGCTCTTGTGTATTCACCCCTCTAGGAGCAGGTTGTGCACCTTGCCTTGCAGAATCAGACCCTTGCAGCTGAGCTCCTTCTAAAATGTATACTCAGTTTCACAGGTAGCCTCAGGACACACTTTTATACAGATTCGTTCCTTGATGAAGAGACTTTAACTAAATGAAAACGACACTGACAGCCAGACACATCCCTATTAATAGATACAGCTACCCAAATTCTGACCGGCCTCAAAGGTGGTCAAGTAGACACTTAGGGAAGTTTCCATTGCATAACAACGACCAGATCCATCCTCCCCATCCTTACAAATTTGACAGATGATTTCAGAGATGCAATTTGGATCCAAGTGAGAAAGGCACATTTCCAATGGCCTCCTTTACTCTCCACCCATTGCGCTAGCCACATTTCTACTAGAGGATAGATTCCTTGTGGAAATCAGGAGACTTTTATCACTTCAAGAGACTTCCTCTCTGTTGCCAGCATTGTATAAATAAGGCATAAAAACAGGCTTGTCGTATAGATAAACTAGCTTAATGCTTTTGGTGTGAGAGATTCAATGTGCAACTCAAACGCTAGTTTTTGAGTCATTGCATCAGAGGTCATGAAGAGTTTTCTAGTCACGTGGCAATGATACGCCTTGAAAATTCAAGCTCAGAAACAGGATTTCCCCCTTAGAATATAAGAATACCTTTTTATGCTATTTCTTGCTGAAAAAATAAGCTGAGTTTTTCTGGAAAGTTTTCTTTCTACAGAACGCATTATCTGTGAATGTATCTCCCTCTGTATAAACAAAGCTTTAATAGTAATTGTATCAACTTCTATGGAAATAGAATGTCTCCGTCTGAAATTTTACATTCATATTTCTTCTGGAATTCACATCCACATTTCAGTTACACAGACTTAAACAACATTTATTCAGTTACACCATTTAACTTAAGTAATTTAAGGAGCTCAATTCTAAGGCATTTTTGTTTACTTTCGGGTTATCAAGGTACTGAAACAGAATGTGTAATATTCCAAGACTGAGTATTTACTTTTCAAATTTCCACATAAAGTTGATGGTCCCAAAGCCATGAACTATGCTTCACTAACCTCCTATAAACTAGGGAGGAATAAAGCATTACGGTTTCTGAGCATCACGTTACACATTTCATGCACCAGAAAGATTAAAAAAGGATATATAACTCCTTTGTACAAAATTCAAAACAATGAGTAGTGGTGGAAGAAGCTATTCTCACCTTAATGAAAGGCCAGTAGTGGTCAGAAGTAACAATACAGAACTGTGCTCAACAGTGCACCAGGCCAATCATAGATTAACATAAATTTGTGGCCAAACCTCTCATTACACCTATGCTGACAAGTCCAAATAGTGTATAGCTGTGCAGGAATGGAATCTCTATACTACTACCAACTATTTTGAAACAGTATACCAAGAGATCTCCTGTTTCAGATACCCAAAGATGGGGTAATTTAGTCCTGTATTGTATCTGTGGAGATTTTTGCTATCTTTGAAGAGACTGCTAATACAAAATTGTACTTACTCTTCCTTTCACACAATTTTATTTAGCGTAGTGATATCAGGGACAACATGTATTGTATTGCCGGATTTGAAACTGGATCATGTGGGCAATAATGCTGCTGCCTTCTGGGCTTCTCTCCTTCAAAACATGCTCGGTAGCACACAGCAGAAAAACTACTTACATGTGTTAACAAATTTGAGGGTTCTGACAGTTAACACGGACAAGGCTAGCTGCGAAGACTTGAAATGCCCATCTCCTCTCTGCCCCCAAACACACACGCTGCCTGACCTACACAGTAAAGCCAGCAAAAGGGGATACACGCCTTTCCCCGAGCATCTCACTCTAGTTCAAGCAAGGTTTGTTTGGACAACTGGTGAAAGCTGGCTTACACCAATGCATCGGATCAGCAACGGCAGCTGACACTCAGGCTCACAATCACTGCTCTCACAGTCACATCCCCATGAAGCAGGGGAAGGTCTGTGATATGAGTCTTTTCTTGCTTTCCTAGAGTGAAGAGAAACAAGATCTTCTTGAGGAACCAAGGCCAGTCTTTATACACACAACATGCTAACACCTTCTGTAAGCTAATCCACACATCCAAGGAATGGTTTTGGTTTCACACACCTTTCCCCTGAAACCACTACCCCGAATTCTGATTCAGAAACTATTTAAGAATATATAGAGAAAGTAGAATAAATGTATTTTTGCAATGCACCATGCTAAAAAGTAACAATATTTTTATACCAAGTTTTAGTTATATTTTCAAAGTGATAAATGTCTCAAGCATTTCAAGAACATTTCAACCCAAAATACACCTTCTCTCCCCCCCCCCAAAAAAAAAAAAAAAGATGAAAACACCAATTCATTAGGCAATTAGCAGCTCTTAGTTCTCTTACAGGTAACCTCAATGTTAAGAAAATACACCCTATTTTACAGAATCAGACATTTCTTGCAGAAAGGTGAAATTTAAAGAAGAGCTGTGAAGACAATCTAACAGATTTCCCCACAGAACCAAAGATGACTGACTGTCCTTTGCATATGGCATTTTTGTTCCATACAGATCAGTAAGTTATTAGGTAATGCAATTGTCATTCATTCTCAATCAGAATTTAAATCAAAGCATTTGTTATGTGCCCGTGATTGACTTAACTGGGGTCTCAGAAACTAAGTGTCTTGGAGCCCTGCCCTTTGAAGAAGCTAGTGGTATAAAACTCACACAATAAATCTCTATTCGGAAAGACAGCAATCTTATTTAGCAGTTAAATGTACTTCACAGGAAAAGAGTCTAGTACTTTACTGCTCCTATGATTTAAAGATCTTAATTAACATCGGTTTTATTTCCCAAAGGAAAACAGCTGCGCTCAATGACAAAGCATTTTTGGAGCACTCCACACACTAAAGGCAGAACCGATCATGCGCACCCATAGCAAAGCTCTCTCAAAACTTCTGGGGCAGGAAGAGGGCAATAGGATAAAGCAGCTTTAGCTGGATAAGACTGATGGGTGAGTAGGTCAGTAGCGGCTGCGTACACTGGAACACAGAGCTCACAGATACACAAATCTTTTTCAAAATTCCTTCATGGCCTTGGAAACAAATACTAGACAACACAAAGAGTTTGAGCCTGATTTCTGGCTGCAAGGGGTTTTGTTTGTTGGCTATTCATTAGAATTTAAATTGCAGAAGAAACAATTCTTAGTCCAACTTTGATATACGTACAATCTGTTCTCTTTCTCGTTTGTATTTCCTAGCCCTATAGCACCTTTCATCAGGAATGATAAAAGAACATAGCAAAAAAGAAATCAGGGAGAGTTACCATGCAGTCTCTATATATCTATATTGTCAAAAAAGTTAAGTAAATAACCCTTAACCAAAGATTAAGTGTAAGGAATGGATTATTATTTTTTTAGATCTACTTCTAACCAGAACTTTTAAACAGAAATTTATTGCACAAAATCTTCATTCTAATGCGAAGTTTCATAGTTAGATAAACATTATCATTTAACAAGGAAGGAAGAGGCCAGATTTCTCTGTCACTGGATTTCACTGAAATACCAAAGCGTTAAAACAATCAAGGTAAGCTTTTACACGCACTTACTTAAATGGTGTGAACAGAAATGACAATGTAGTTGCCTTTTTCTGATTCATCTTAACCTGCATAAGAAAAAAGTTAAACCATTAAATGTAAGTTGCAACAAGAACAAAAATTATGTCAGGCATTAAACTAAGCCACAGAAAAGTTCTAAGACTACGGAAAAGGAATTAAATCAAGTTGCCAATATAGTGTCCAAGAAACCAGGTGTTAAACGTTTGTCTGTGTAACTCCTCAGTGCTGAATCAGTGTTTTTCGGGAAGCCGGAGCTGCTCCAAAGTAGGTAAAATACAGCTCCCTCTCTACAGCAGTGATTTTTTTACAGGACTTCTACAGTTTTCAGGAGAAAGGAAAGAAATGGCTAGAAATCCTAACAGACTTTAGTGACAGTCTCCTGTGAAAGTGGCATTATTTATGCTGGACAGGAACTGGAACGCTGCTGCAACAGTGCTGAAGCAATACTGTTAGATCGATTAACCTGCACTTGGATAAAAATAGAAGGCTTGGATGCCAGAGTCACTTTGCCCAAGGCCCTTCAAAACATCTTTAAGGTCTCCTGCACCAGTTTGACTTGAGTTTGACTGCTGGCATAAAGCAGAGGAAAGAACTCTCTAGCACACTGCTTCCAGAATCTGACAGCTTGAAGTAGCAACCCACATGTCTCATCCTATCCATCCAACACAACATCCTCTCTCCAGGGAGTACAAACTGTGGTCTGGTCAGTCCATCACAGGAAAAGTAAAAACCCACTTGGCATGTCTAAGGCAGTGTGCTACTTCTGCTTCAGCAAAGAAATGCAAACAAAAATCACAAACAAACCTTCCAAAACAATTCTAGAAACAAGCTACCCAACAAGAAAATAGCTCAACACTACAAAATTACAGAATAAAAATAAAGACAAGGAGGACTAGAACTACTTTTTTCTTAAACATTCCCTGAGACAACAATTTAACCAAAAAGAGCCAATTTACTTGTTCAATACATAGAGCAGAGGTCTTCCAACTGCGGAGGCTCTGCCAGCATACTTCAACTTCACATCCCAACAGCCAGTCACTTCCTCTGCTACATGCCAGCTCTCCACCACCAGAGACTGGAAAGCAACTCTGCTGTTGACATGGCCAATTTGATATCCATACAAACTGTGTTTGGGAACCTGTGCGCTCAAGGGACAGAAGGTGCTGAAGGCACTAATCATCATGTTACAGGTCATCTCAAGTGACTTCCTCGCTCTGACACCGTCACATGCTTTCCCAACAGTTCTGCATGACTCTGCTTCCTATCTGTGGAGATGATAAATTTCCTTCAAAGCATTTCTATGTCTTGCCAAAACTAAAACTTCTAGGATTTGTTTCTTTTTAGGATTTTACTCCACAGTTAAACAGCATCTAGTGAAACAAAACCCTTCACCCCCCCCTTTTGAACCACATATATGTTCTTATAATATCCAATATGAGACAAATCAAGATAGAAAGCAGAGATAAATGCTTACAAAGCATACAACAGATATTAAGCGTAATCTAAAGGTTAATCAACACACTAATTTAATTTCTTTAATGGACATGTGCCTGTTACTTTTTGATCTGTTTACTGGTCTGCCTTAGAGCCTTCTCTCCCAACCACTGCTGAAAAAGAAATTTTCCTTTACCAATAGCAGAAATCAGTGCTCAGCTTCAGGCCTACCTACACACTGCTGCAGGTTTACACTAACATCAATAAACATCAGCATTAAGATCCGAATCAAGAAAAAGTGGCTCATTTTCCTTACTAAGGAGATGTTTTATTGAAGTCTTTCAAACCTCTTCAGATACAGTTCACAGCTAGCACCACCTAGTATGTGTGTACAATTTTAGTCCTTTGAATCACAGCGTGCCATATACACTGCATGGCCCGCTATAATTATTTCACACAGAACAATAATAATTATTATTCAAAGAGATATTTGTCTTTTCCACCACGTTTAATTACCTTAAATTGCTCGAGAACCTGAACAGCATTGGTAAACATGCTCTCTGCTTTGAAATGAGCACTATTGTTCAGATATTCCAGAGGCAGGGTTCCCTGGGGAAGAATAAATAAATATATAAGTAAATCTTAAAAATTTACGGGGAGACAACGGAATTTCTCCAACTGTATGGTGGGCCAAATGAGCAGTAAGAGTGCTTCAAATTACTACTTAAATAACTACTGTAACACCTTAACAATGCTCTTACATCATTTCTCAGCATTGCAAAGACTGCTCATATTATCCCAGCTCTCACAGGAACACAAAGGCACATAATGCAAACTGTTAATTAAACTACATATTATATAGTAATAAAGCCTCAACCACTCATCATATGCCATTTTTTTTTTAAATATCTAGAAGGTTTCCATTCAAACCCTTGCTTGGTCCTGACTTGCCTGGTACTCAGGATGAGAAAGTGAGTGTTAGGACACTTTTCTCAGGTTGCTTTGCAAGTCCAGCAATCACTGCAAGACAGGGGGACTGGGGCAGAGCTTGCAGAAGAAATATTTTGAAAGTGTGTTGTATTTTGATGTTTTAAATGGAAAATGAGAAGCATCAGAGCATGCTGATGCAATGCTAATTGCCAATTAGGTATTTATTAGACAACCTTTGGGCTACACAAAAACATAGGAAGCAAATTCAAAGAAAAAGCTATCTCAGTGAAGACTGTTCTCTCACTGTTCGTGAAATTAAAAGCACAAGATACCATCTGAAAAAAACTCATCACACTAAATTACACAAGAAATAATTAAACATTAGATTGCAAGAACTATCTTGTTTACATATTCAGCTTTCTTGATCAAAATCAAATGTTATTCAAACCATATTGCATTTTTACCATCCCTAAAAAACAAACAAAAACCTTTTACATAGCTCAACAGTGTAAGGTTGCAGGTTATAAAAGGATCGACTGCCTTTGCAAATTAAAGTACTATATAATATATAAAAAGATTAAGTTTATGCTCCAAAGTGAAAATATATGCACATAAAATTAAAACTAGAAGCAGTCTCATACCCTCGAGCAATTTCCCAGAACTGTAATCTTTCCCCTTCTATCTCGTCCCCAAAATCTCTTCCTTTAAGACACGCAGATTCCCATAATATGTTAAGACATTTGTACTACTTACCACAGAATTCAGGGGGAAAGGAACACCAATAAGGGAAGCCATCAGCGGTGCTATATCAGCCTGTGCAAACAGAAACATCCCATTTTAACACAATCCCAGCTTCTAGAACTAATAAGTTCAGTTTAATTTTAACGTATCTACATTTGTAACAGTAAATGGTATAAAACTGTGAAGTTATAACATCACTACTTCATAATATTTCGTTTACTCTTTCTTGTAGTCATCATGAAATGATTAGATTCAAAATGTTCAGACTCCACTACTGATAAAGTTTCAAGACTATATATTTAGTTTAAAAAGCAAAATAAAAAAAGTGTTTATTCACAGGAATTCAGTACCTTCTTCACTGCGCTCAGAAGCATACTGCTTTATGACAACATACCACAGAAAGCACTCATTTCATATTTACAGTTTTAAGCAATACACCAATTTTTTGCACAATTTTTGCTTTTCAAAATGCTCCTCCCAAGTTTTCACAGTGAGGATTACTCAACTTCTCCCCTTCACAGAGGGGCTCTATATCTTTTCCTGTGTCCACTTAGCCCTTAACCCTCAAGAAGGTACCTTTACCTACATCGAGGCTTCTCAGAAAATAAGTTACCATTACCTTCTACTTATGATGATAAACACTGGATTTTCACTAGGTTTATATTTTTCTACAGTATATAACTATACACTAAGATTTTTTATTTCTCCACCATAAATCTGAAGAAACTATGCTGAAATCAAAGGCACTGCTGCAGCCTCATGTTTACTGTGCAGATGCAGACTCCAAAACATCATTTGTTTGTAGTCAGAGAGTATGTAGTATAATATAAGCAGAAATCCATCTCTAATTTCATACTAGGGTTTTGCTGAAAGCAGCTTATCCAAAGCTTTCCCAACTTTAATCTCACAGTAAAAGTTTCTTTCCATTGTTTTATCATGTTTGGAGTCTTATTCATACATTGGGTTTCATAGGACGGGATAAAGGAAGAATCAAGTTGCCAGTGCACAGATGTACATTATCTCCTTGATTTATAAAAGATCGGCTGATTTAGTATCAAGGGTTAAGTTGTCCTTTCCTTCTTCCTTCACAGTGCAATGCTACATATTTGTCTAAACAGCCAAGTGGCTGGGCCATACTACAGACTTTGTTAAAAAAAACAGTTCAATGGTACAGTAAGAATTGGTTTTGATTCATAAGTGATAGCAACTTCTGAAAAAAGTGACAAAAATACAGACATCAAAATAGCTCTGAAAAACGACGCTAAACATAAAACTGGTTAACTTCAATGTAGCAAAAAGCATGCAGATGTTCACTAGCTTGGGAAGCATGGCCATCAGACTATACTTTCTTTGTTTAGCCAGGCACCTTACATAGGAGTAGGCAATAGCTCAGATCCAAAATATTTTAAAAAGCAGAAAGTTGAAGGAAGGCATCACAAGCTATTTCTAAAAGCTTGCAAAAACATCCCACTCTGAAAACAGATGCTATTCCAGTTACAATCAGATAACTGACACTGAGCTTGCAAGGAATACCTCACATATTGTACTGCACTCCTTCTAAAAAGGCATATTATCGCAATTAAAAATGGCGTGAAAATGCATCTTCAGGAAAAGAAGTCGTACCTAGCTGCTGTGTGTTAACATGAAGAAGCTTAGATCACTTATGGTCAGTATAGGGGCAGTTCCTGCACGTTCCACGGAAATGCCAAGTCAGTGTGATGATTCATTCAAGTTCCCTCAATTAGTTTAAATCACACAAAACTCCATTTGAAAGCTTATGAGTTCTTAAATTAGGTATATTTGATACCTGATTGACATCCAGCCTCTTCAGGTTCTCCAGTTTCCACTCTGCAAGAAATAACAGAGCACGTGAACAAATAGTCTAAATAGATTTGAAAGGGATAATTCAAATGACATTTAATGTCTTGTTGGCATTTTCTGAACAGTGTTGTTACTAAAGAAAATTATAATTTGGCTTTAGGATGCTAGCTCAGGAGAGGTTATGGATGGAACACAACAGGCAGAAACAATAAAATGCGTTCATTTCAGTTCACATTTTCTTTTATCCACCAGGATAAATTGCTGCCTGCAATTGTGACCCAGATCAGTTGAAGAAAGTCCAAGCCTTTTATTTTTTTTCAGCACAGCACAGAAAGTGATGTGTTATCTTCTGTACCAACTAAAAGAATCAAACTCAGGTTTAGGAAGACTGTTTAAATCTCTTCAAGTGCCTTTTTTTTTTTTTTAAAGGTTAACCAAAGGTTTCTAATGTACCAGTACGGAGTGGTACAAACATACTTCATATGTGCCATATGCAATACTGGCTAAAAGCAAGCTCAAGGGAAAAGTTCAACAATTTAGTAATCAGAACAACTACAATGAAGACAGAGACAGAGACAAACCCCTGAAGCTATGGTGCATCATACAAAAATCTGGTTGAAAACAGCATTTTCCTGCTCTCCATTAACCTCTAAGGAAATGAAGAGGAAATTTTCTGTTTTCACTGGGGGTAGAGAGCTATTTCAAAACAAAGTTGAGGTGTTTTTTTTCATGCCTTCTCCTGGTGTTTAAATTAGCTCACCCAATACCTACAACAATAACACGAGAAAAAAAAAAAAAAAGAAAGAAAAAACCCACCAACCCTACAATTTTGGTAACTCAAGTTTAAAAAAAATCAGATACACAGGAGAAAAATGGTAGGGGCTGAGAAAGGCTTGCTCACAGTACTTAAAATGCTGTCAGCTATGTACCTAGAGCAGACCTTGATTACAGCAGTAAAGAATTCAGGGCAACTTATCCTCAACTGGGGAACCCAACGTAATGTTAGCCACAGGGACACAGCCACCTTTCCCAAACAAACACACAAAGCTAAGTGGACCAGTCGCTGCCCTGCTAATGCTATTTGCCCAAACGGCACCACAGAAACAGCACAGATGCAAGCAGGGCTCTGCCCAGCATCTCCGAATTGCAGCTGCCTCACTTACACCACTTCCAGTATAAGCACTTTGTCTACAATCATCCTCTGGGTTTAAGTGAATGAAAGTTTAAGGGCAGCAGAAACAGATTTTGTTAAGAGCGCTGGTAAGCCGTATTTCAAAGTTCTGGCTCAACCTCATTATTTTTCCAAACAACAATAAGCATTCAAATCCGGACTGTATCTTTTTTGTCTTTCACTATACCCTGTCAGCACCAGACCCAAACATTCCTATTTTGAATATTGCATGTACCACACTTATTTTCAGCAATTAGCTCGTACCACTGCAAGCTTCAGGGACCCGATTGCGAGTTCACTGTTATTTATGTGCTAAGAGCACCCTGAACAGCAGCCATGCATCTTAACAGCAGTAAGAAATAGTTGCAGTGAGTTCCCATAGCAACACGGGGGAAGTATTATCAGCATTTATCATGAATCCTGTATTAAACTTGCACCAAAATGAGCAAGTTTGTTTCCTTTTGCTTCCCAGAGCAGGAAGCAGGTTTGTATTTCTAGAGACAGATTCTCTCCTATATTTTTATTATATAAAAGCAATGTTTTTTCCCTTTTAAATAACATTTCCCAATCAAAAACGTGGAAAAACAGTCTATACACATACAACGTGTCTAGGGAAGGAAGAAACTGTAGCTCTGCTGGAGAAGCTTCTAGCAAACCTAGAAACTTTTACTTCTCTGCTTCCCTTGTTTATATATTTTCAAGAGGAGAATAATTTGAGCCACAAGGCTTGGACCAGGCACTGTAAGATATGAAATCCAAGTGTTCCCAAAGAACAGGACACACCTACACACTGGCCAAGCTGGGTTGCACTCCTGGGAATGAGACACGGTGAATCTAGATGCTGCCCTAGCTGGTTTTGTGTTTCAAGCTCTCTGTTTAAGTTTCCTGTACAGCGTTCAGCAGTTTCCAGTTTGTTTGACATTTTCCTTCCCTTGCCCTGCAGCCTGCAGGGCAGTCAGTTGCAAACAGTCCAGAGGAAACCGCAGGGAGGTGCCAGCTGAAGAGAGACTAGCACGAGGCTGCATGGACCAAACCAAGCCTCTCATAAAACCTCACGGAAGCGAAACCTCATGTGCAGCAAAGCAGGCTGAGCTTCCTCTGAAAAAGGGAAGCCTGTGGGTGAAAGCCACCAGCACGCACTTACAGGCTTCTCTGGACGGGCATCTGAAGGCCACCTGGCAGGGTGTGTGCATGCTGAGGAGCTGGAGAGCAGCTCCATTTTCTCTCTTCCCTGAGGGGCCAAGGCAACAGCCAAACTGGTAACACTACACACTGCCCGCAGGATGGGGCTCTGCCGTCGTGAATCCTTCCACAAGGATTGCACGGGCAGCCTTGAGGGAAGGCAACGCACAGGTGAATGGACTGATGAGGAGAAGGCTGCCCATCCGGAGCGGGCGTCGTGTCCTTCAGAGTACCCAGGGAGCACGCTAATCATCGCGTGTCAAATTAGATGGACCGAGTCCTGACTGCCAGCACCGCCTCTGGGGGCACCTACCCTTGATGGCGATGAGAGGAGAGACAATTCACTGAGCTGCCTAGAGCCCACTTGCATTGAACAGAGCTCAGGTAGGCCAGCGTTGAAAATACTGTGCTGTTTCCAAGAACTTGTAACTCAGAACTTAGGAAGGATTTTGTCAGTAGATGCAAGAACTTGAACGCTGGCACATGCAAACTCAAGTATAAATCTGACACCTGCATACATCAGTAATAAAGCAATCTCTCTTTACCTGCGCATGGTTTCAGCTTCTTTTCTATGGAGCAGGAAAGGCAAATTCAGAGAACTTTTCAAGAAAATTATTTTAATCATTTTTTCTTGCATATCGCAGTTTTATGAAAACATACGGGTTTGTAACTTAATGGAGTAGCTGAACTGTACTGACCTGAGAAAGTGTCAAGTTCCATTTCAACAATTTTTTCTTTTCTTTTATGCTGCACAGCCTACTGGAAGCTGTAATACACTGCCAAAATGTAATATGCTACCATAGAGAGCGTATTCACTTTTTAGAAGATAGTTATTACTCAAATAGAGATTACAACTCTCAGTATATTCAAAGACACTCAGAACTCAAAGAGAGATTATTCCTGACAATTAAGAACCTGTAACCAGTGCCTAAGCCAAACAGCACCGTGATTTTCAGATGGAAGGCTGCAGAATAAGGTCAGAATGAAGGGCTTTTTTTTTTTTTTTAAATCAACAAACAGACAAACAAAACACCACTACAAGGAAAACATGAAGCAGGCACAGCAGGGTGCAGACATATTCCCTGCTTTAAGGAAAATAAACATTTCCTAACTGGTAGCAGCCACCCCCTTTTTCTATTTTGTACCTAGACGTCAGCTCAACAGTCATCTTCTTTGAAGTGCTCTCACACCATTTTCATCATTACTTGAAATCAAATGCTGGTGTTTGTACTAAAGCTGCTAAGAATCAAAACTGCAACAGCTGTAAAAATCATCTATTATGGATAAACAAAGACACTAAGTGTCCTTAAAAGTCTAGCACGTAAGCCACCAGACACCAAAATCTGTTGTTTTCATTTTTTTCCATTGTTTATTGTACAACTAATTTTCAATTTTATCTGACATGTTGTAATTTTACAGCAGGGAATAATGAGCACAACATGTACGTTGTCTACGCTGGACAAGTCCTGTTTAATCTGTTACCAAATACCTTCTCAAGAGCAGGGTGGGGTTAAAACCTCATGTCTCAAGTCATTTTTGCCCATTTTCTCTTCTCTAATGCAGCTTGACAAACAATCCAATAAAATATGAAGTCATTTGATCCCAAGAAACACCATGAGAGATTCAAGGCATCTTAAGAAACAGAGCAGGCTACAGAAGTCAAACACATGAAAAAGGAAGAGCTTATGCAGTTAATCACATCTGATTTTCAAATCCCAAGGAAATTTCAATAAACCAGTATTTATAGCTTTGAAATATATATTTTTTTTAATAGCAGTGTTTACTTTCCTTAAATAAGTTACAAAGGGGAAAATTAACAGTAAAATAGTCACAGTTTTTGATTGAGAAAGACTGTTTACATTTCCTCAACAGCTACGAGGATGAATGTGAGATAAGATGCTCTAGGCAAGTTCCCAGGATTCTACTGTGGAGCTAGAAAGAGGTCCTAGGACATGTCAACTAATGTTTCTGTACAAATAACTTTTAACCTCTAGGAGTCTTCTGAAGAAGTAAGTCTCCTCTGGAACCAAATTTTAAGGGTGTTAATAGTCTTCCGTATGCAAAGAGAAAGTCCTCAGTTCCATGACTCAAGAAGAAATTACTCTGATATTATCTATCCAGTTTTGCTATATCCCCCATATGTTTGTCCTGTCACCTTTGCTTTCTACACTTTCTCGCACAAAGCAGGTTACATTTACTGCAATGGAACAGAAGTCAGTGAAGCTTAACAGATATAACTGTTGAACACTGCCCTTTCCACTAAAACCTCACACTTAAGTTTCGCATTTTACATACCTTTCAAAAAATTGTCTTCAAAGAACTGGGATGTGACTTTCTGTGGATAATTCACTCCAGCACCCCAAACGATCAGTGGTGTTAAAGTCTCTGACGGATGACCAGCTCCATGGGAACCTAAAATACACCAAAACAAAAACAACGTAAGCTTTAACATGCATAGTGTAATAAATAAATGTTTACACACACAGTTTTTATTATTGAACGTATGCTAAGATTCTGTTATAGGAACAAAATTCAAGGTTGAATTAAGTTGGGAAACTGGTATCACTTAGGTCAAGCCTATACAAATATAATGTTGTATATGAAAAAAAAAAAAAAAAAAGAAGAAGAAGCTTAATACAGAAACTAAAGCCAAAGCGTTCAAAAGCCTTAAGGCACAGAAAGTCACCTGTTCAAATCCTGTTGCACGTGCCTGTTCCTGAGTGCTCCATGGAAACCAGAGCTGGTTGATTTGAGCAGTTAGTTAGCTATGTGCCTAGAAATCACACAGAATTGATCTCTGTGGTACTCAAATAAGGATTAAACTTCAATTTCAAAAACAGGAGACAAGATACATAGCATCTGCCATCCTTTCCCAGTGATGCAAGTTCATTTTTAAGGCTTTAAAGCCTGGTAGCACAGTTTAAGAATTGATGAAACAGCAGGTCGTTCCCTGAGAAATTTAATTCCCTCCAGACTAACATATCAGCTGCCCAAAGGAGAAAACTAAAACTGCAACATCTCAACACAGCTGCACTGACGCAGAAGCCACACAAGCTTGAAAGAAACTTTGGTCATTGGATTCAGTGGGTGAGGTGCAACAGCAGTGACACAATCCAGTCTCAAAAGTAATGAGATGGTTATACAAACTATGCTGGTCAGGGCACACGCTACAAGACTATACGCTTTATTTGTATGTGTGTGTAGACACACAACCCCTCTGTATGTATATTTTAATCATTCAAGAGGATAGAGAAAAATGCATTGCTTCAAGGGCAGATTTTTAAAGGAAAAAAAAAACAATTCAATATAAATTTGGAAATAGCACTGAGGTTGCCTGTACAATTGCTATGGCAGAACTGAAAAGCCAGCTCTGCTTTCTTTAAATAACCACACTGGTCTGCAAATAAGATTTCAGACATACAGAAATCCCTGGGAAGGCTTTCTCTGGGCTCAAAAGCAGCAAATATTCCTCCTCACGGAATTTGGGAAAAGAACAGATGGAGCTCACGCTTCCTCCATCCTCCATGCATCAGCTATTTCCTTGTATCACAGGAGGAAAGTACGGTTTTTGGTGAGCTTTCATTTTACCTGAGCCACCAGCTCTATCAGCATTTTAGTGACAGTGTGCCTCCATTAACACTGCAAGACAGATGTAGCTGAGAGAGGCAGCTGTACCCGCCCTTCCTATTTTAAGGACCAGGTTTCAGTCGAATCCAGACTTAAACTGAATTATTTCAGCCGGGTCAGTTCCCTGTTCCCCCATCAGCACCCCCAAACAGACACTTTTTTCAAGGGAAAGGGAAGGAGATGGTGCTGCTGGTTTAGGTTTCTGTTCTCCTGTCCAGCATACCACACAGCAGTATGTTTGTCATGAGGGCAGCAGGAACAAGAGGCCATGAGGGTTGGTGTGGGACTACCTGTGTTAGCAGTCAGGAATCCCCTCTGAGGTCAGCTTAAAGCAAGATCACGGAGTCAGACTGAGAAAGCAAGTGATTTTTATCAGCCTTTGCTAACAATGGCTGGAAATCCTCACAACCCTCTTAATTATTTATTTAAATTTAGTGCCCATCCCGTTCTGCAAATAGTCACTGAAAGACTGTAGCAGTTGTGGATACCACAAGCCTGAATAAAAATCTACTGAAGTAGCCTCAGAAGGCTGGCTATGGGCCTCTGCCTCTTCTTTAAGTTTGCTCTTGTATTCACTCAGGTCAGCTTTAAAGTTACTGTCACTTCTGGCTGAAGATCAAGCTTTCACTTCTGACAGGAAGGAATGACAGAAAACTGTGGCAGACCAGTAGTTCTCAAAGCCTGAAGTCTTACTCCTGTCACCTTTCATTCCCCCTTCAAACGTTCCAGTACATAATGAGAACACCTCAGAATATATACAAATATATTTTATTAACAAGACTACCTACTCTTCCAGACAAACTAACAGCAAAGCTGATCTGTTTTCACCTACTGAAACAAACACATGCACTAACTGGAAAACTAATCCAGGCTAATGCAGATGAAAGACAGGTCTTTGAATACCTTAATATGGCATCCATTTTATATTCACATGCACACCTGCTGAAGAGTACACAGGACACTCGGTAGAAAGCAAGCTGTTGATGAGCCAGCAGCATGCTCTTGCAGCAAGAAATGCCAACAGCACCCTGGGCTGCGTTACCAGGGAATAGATCCAAGCAAGGGATTACTCTCCCCCAGTAAGGCCTTCTGAGATAGCCTCTAGGCATTGCATCCAATTTTGGACTCCCCCAGAAGAGGAAAGACATCACCAACTGGAATGAATCACAGAATGGTTTCTGTTGGAAAGGACCTTAAAGATCACCCAGCTCCACCCCCCTGCCATGGGCAGGGACACCTCCCACCAGACCAGGCTGCTCAAAGCCCCAGCCAGCCTGGCCTTGAGCACCTCCAGGGATGGGGCATCCACAGCTTCTCTGGGCAGCCTGTGCCAGGGCCTCACCACCCTCTGAGTGAAGAATTTCTTCTGAAAATCTAATCTAAATCTCCCCTCTTTTAGTTTAAAGCTATTTATTCCCTCTTGTCCTGTCTTTGACAGAGCGAAGAGTTGTTCTCCATCTTTTTTGTACATCCCCTTTACGTATTGAAAAGCTGCAACGAGGTCACCCAGGAGCCTTCTATTCTTTAGGCTGAACAGCCCCAGCTCTTTCAGCCCTTTCTTCGTAGGAGAGGTGCTCCAGCCCTCTGATCATCTTCATGGCCCTCCACTCGCACAAGTTCAGTGAAAGGCCACCAAACTGGCCAGAAGAGCACATGCCTTGTGAGGAGAGGCTGAGATGCTGGGATTTGTTTAACCTGGACAAGAGATTTGTGTGTGCGTGTAGTGGGTTTACGTGGCAAGGTTTTGGTAGCAGGGGGCTATAGGGGTGGCTTCTGTGAGAAGGATCTAGAAGCTGCCCCATGTTAGGTAAGGGCCCCACTGCTGACCAGAGCTGAGCCAGATAAGTGATGTTGTTTTGTGCCTCTGTGAGAGCATATTTAAGACAGGGAAAAAAAAACTGCTGCGCCACACAGCAGCTGGGAGAGTGAGAGGAGTGGGGAACAGCCTTGCAGGCGCCAAGGTCAGTGAAGAAGGAGGGGGAGAGGTGCTCCAGGCGCTGGAGCAGAAGTCCCCTGGGGCCTGTGGTGAGGACCATGGTGAAGCACGCTGTCCCCCTGCAGCCCATGGAGTACCACAGTGGAGCAGGGTTCCATGCTGCAGCCTGTGGGGGAGACCACGGTGGAGCAGGTGGACCTGCACCGACGGAGGCTGCGGCCTGTGGAAGACCCCTGGCGGAGCAGATTCCAGGCCGGAGCTGTAGCCCGTGGAGAGGAGACCACGCAGGAGCAGGTGACCTGGCAGGAGCTGCTGCCCGTGGGGGATCCAGGTTGGAGCAGTTTGCTCCTGGGGGATGGACCCCGTGGTACGGACCCATATCTGGAGCAGTTCTTGAAGAGCTGCTGCCTGTGGGAAGCCCACGCCGGATCAGTTCACCAAGGACTGCATCCCGTGGGAGGGACCCCACAGCACAGGGGACAAGAGCGACTGAGAAGGAGCGGCGGCAAAGAAGCGCTATAGACTGACCATAACCCCATTGTTCCCCTGCGCCGCGCGGGGGGAGTAGGTGGAAGAGGGTGAATGGGAGCGAAGGTGCTTTTGGTTTCTTTCCTTTGTTTCTCACTTCTCTAGCTTGTTAGTAATAAGCAATAAATCTTACTATCTCCCTACGCTGAGTCTGTTTTGCCCGTCACAATAATTACTGTGCGATCTCCTCGTCCTTATCTCAACCCTTGAGCCCTTTTCATCATATTTTCTCCCTGTTCCTCTTTGAGGAGGGGGAGTGAGAGAGCGGTTGTGGTGGAGCTCAGCCGCCCACCTGAGTAAAACCACCACAGTGTGTGTGTGTGGTGTGTGTTTGTAGCGGGACACACAACAGCAGCCTGCTTGTACCGCAGTGCCAGTGAGTTTGCAAGATGATGGAACCAGGTCTACGCTGTGCTATACGACAGAAGGATGAGAGACAACAGGCATGAGTTGAAACAGAGGATGTTCAGACTGCAGATAATGGAAGTGTATTCCTCCCCTCCATAAAGACAGCCAAGGAATGGAAAAGGCTGCCCAAAGGGGCTGTGCAGGCTCCATCCTTTGAGGTTTTCAAGGCCCTGCTGGATAAAGCCCAAGCAGCCTCATCTGATCCCAAAGCTGAGCCTGCTTTGAGTGGGTGGTTGGACCTCCTGAGGTCCCTCTGATCATATATATCATACAATATCTGTCTTTATGTATATATACACACAGACACTTGCATATACATATATTTAAAAATTATTACTTTAAACAAAAAAAAAAATTTCAATTTTATTTTAAGTGGCAGCCAGCTCAACAATAAATAATACTCAAAGCAGACCATTTTGCAAATGAGCAGATGGCAATTAGGCTGATTTTGAATAGATATGAATGCTTTTGTCATCTCTGATAACAGAAAGCTTGAATAGCGTCCGCTAGAAAAGTTCAGGATTTCACACGGTATAAGATGCTGAATTTTGGCATGACCACACCTTGATTCAGAAGTGTCACAGTTAATAGCTATGAGCACACACAGCATAGTAAGACGGACTTATCCCTCCAGTTGGTAGCATGCAAGGACAGCAATGTTCTTAATATTACTGGAGGAAAAAAGAAAGGGGAAAAGATTTGTCTAAAGGAGTTGACCTCAGGAAACTCTCCTCATCTGCCCTAAACCTTGTTATATCAGAATTGCCTCCAGTCCTTCAGCAGCTGTGGTTGTGCCCTTCACAAGTGCCCTCTATGAGTACCAGCCTGGCTGGCCACCTGCCTCGCTCTCCTGTCCTCACCGCTGCTCCTCGTACTCTCCAGCACCAGCCTCTTCTAAAAAGATCGCGCAGCAGTCCCATCCTTTCTGGTGTACCTAAAAGCACAAGTGGGAAGACAGACCACCCCAGAAAACTTGGTCACCAGCTCCCAGTCTGATTCACCACCTTTCCCAGGCACTCACAGGACCAAAGTGATGACTTTCTGTCCCACCTGGACTTGAACAAGACCACCTTTGCTATTGGCAACCAAATAAGTCTCCTGTTTGGACTCGTTTTCCTCAAAGAGGTACTGACAGAATTGGTATTCAGGGCTTTTTCTCCCCCTTAGCAGCCACTAAGAGAATTGGAGTTGAGCTTAACCTTTTTTTTTTTTTTTTGTCTGTTCTGTTCAGATATGCAACTCAGCTGTCACAGGACTGATGAGGGCCCCTGTAGTCCCCATTAACCATTTCCTAATTCACATGGGGTTCATACACAAGCAGTACTTATCAGATCAAAGCAGAAGCTCCAAAGCTTCTAATGGGACAGAGCTCTAATCCCACTCCAGATATATATCCCACACCCAACTCCCACCCATAAACTCAGCTGACTGTCAACATTTAAAAATGCTCACCCCAATCTGTCATTCCATGGTCAGAAGTTAAGATAAATGCAGTTTTTCCATCATTTCCATAAAAGCTTTCAAGCATTGAAGCAATTTCTTTTACACCCTCATCAACTTTTCTAATATTCTCCTTGTATTCCCTGGAGAGAAAAAAAAAAGTTATTAGATTCAAGGTAGCTTTTGCGTTTGGTATAAAGCAAGTTATCCACAGTAATTATGCCCAACTTTACTCCTCACAGAACCTCAAGCTAACAAAAGGCATTCTAGATGTAAAACTCCCTCTCCTCTAAGTCTAATGTGAGATACTAAATTGTCACATTGCAGTTGGAAAGTCCCTTGAACTACAGTCTCAATGGCTTTCTGTTTGTATTGCAAATCTAACCGGTCCTTGATTGTGGACAGCTTATTACCCACAGTAATGAAGCAAATTTACCAGGGAGTGTAGTGACAGGACAAGGGGGAATGGTTTTAAACCAGAAAAGGGTAGGCTTAGATTAGATACAAGGAAGAAACGCTTCACTCAGAGTGCAGTGAGGCCCTGGCACAGGCTGCCCAGAGAAGCTGTGGATGCCCCATCCCTGGAGGTGTTCAAGGCCAGGCTGGATGGGGCTTTGGGCAGCCTGGTCTGGTGGGAGGTGTCCCTGCCCGTGGCAGGGGGTTGGAACCAGGTGATCCTTAAGGGTCCAACCCAAACCATTCTGTGATTCTAACAATTAAGAATCATAATTAAGGAATTCTGGAAAATTCAAACATAAAATAACTTCTGAAACTTCTAATTTAAAGCTAGTAACTAAGACTTCACAATGCAAGAACTGTTTTGAGACTATTCATAGATCAGCACAGATCCCAGAGTTTGAGTCAGAGTCTAAACCTAAAAAATCATATATTTTTTAGAGACAGTGACCAAGATTAACTATTGGCCAACCGATTTTCTATTTGTGCTGTTGCTAAAGTCAAGTTGAAAACACCAAAATAGAAAAGAACATGAGACATACAACAAATATAAACTTTGGAACGACATAGAAAATCAGAACAAGGACTCTGCAAGGATCAAGAGAACAGAAAAAATATAAAATCCTATATACAAAACATTTGTCTAAACAAAAGGAAATCTCTCAAATACCCTACTGCAAGGTGAACTGATGATGAATACTGTTAATAATCTAAACTCTTCATTCAAATGCCCTAGGAAAGGTAAAGGATGGCTGACAAATTTCAGCATCATTATTTCTGATCTTACTTTTTTCTACAGAACCAGCCTTACAAACTTTCAGCCACGCAGAATCCAAAAACTGTTTACATTTTACATGCGAAAGTGCAAGTCCCTACACATCCTCTAGATCATGTATAAATTAAAGGACCTGCTAAAAAATCAGATCTGAGTAGAGAATTGGAACCAAGCATAAGGCATATAGCAAAAACCAACAACAAACAAACAAAAAACAGACAACAAAAAACTTCTATACAGAAGACCTTAAAACAAGAAACCCCTCAAAATTCAGAGCATAAGTAATCATGGTGACATACATGGCCTATTGTAGAAACCCTCAGGACTGCAAGTCTTGTTTGGGGCTTGATAAAGAGCAAGGTCAAGAAAAGAAGGAGTTACTGTATACACTCAACACTAGAAAGATATACTTAACCTCTCCAATTACCTTGAGTTTGGCCGATGAGCATGTCCATTCGTGTCTATGCCTAGCAAATGCAGGAACAGAACCACTTTTTCTTCATTTAGTGCAGAGAACAATGTTTGATTACTTCTTGAAGAATTAAAGAAGCTCTGTATGGAATAAGCCATTAAGATGTTAATCTGAGAAGAATGGATAAAGATGACAGGAAGCCTATTAAAATGCAGCTGGTTTTGCATCAAAATACCAGTAGTTATGAAGGAAAAATTGCTTCCCAATTTACTTACTTTACTTACTACCATCAATATAGTCAGTCCAAGGTTTCAGCTTATCTAGACAGGCAACACTTAAGTATTTTTTTTCCTAGTTTCATTAGGGAGACATACCAGATGACTGTATCAACCCTTCTTTGCCTCCTACATGTACACAACTACGCACCATTCGTGAGCTCCACTTACAGCTTCATATTTCTATCGATTTTTAAGCTGGGAGCGAAGTTCTCAATACTGCTGCTTTGGAAGCAGATTCTGCAGGACTGAGATACCAAGCTACAACTCATTTCCAGAAACCATATTAAAACAGAACAAAACAAGACACGCTTTGCAAATACAAGCGCTACAGAACATACATCTGCCTTGCACATGTCCTACTTAAGCATCCCCGAGGCAGATGCCGGGGGGGGGGGGGGGATTTTCCCCTGAGATTGTATGAGTCTTGACATGGCTATTCAGAGTTAGACCAGCCATATTACAGCAATGCAAAATGCAGGCAGACAGCTATTTCAGCATGATCTCCCTAGAAACAGAACTGCCCAAGGAAACAAGGTTGGGTAGGATTTCAGTTCAAAGAGCATCCAGAGGACCTTTCAGTAACAGGAACATAGAGAAAAGTGTCTTTGAATTTCACACAGGTGCCTAGGGAAAATGCTGGTAGACACAACGAACCATTTCTGTCGCCAAAGGGAAAAGCAACCTATCACATACCTGTGATGGCAGTGCAGCTGCTAAAAATTAAAGCTCACACCTTGGGTAAACTAAAGTCATTGTACCAAGAAGTAAACCAAGCCAGCAGCAAGACCACCATGGTAAGCTGTGTCAGGATACCATGGTAGTACTCAATTCCACCCTTTTTCCCCCTGAATATAGCCTAGCCACAGACTGATATTTGCATGCTCTATCTCTTCTCCAAACAAAAAAAGTCTTACCCAAGCCCAGAGATGTTTCAAATGAAGGTACATGAGAAAAAAAAAAAAAAGCCATCTGATTGCATTGTTTTGAAAGCAGTATAATTATTTTTATAGGTGTTTCCATTTCCCACGTGTCTGTCCACCTACACATATTTGACCACAAACTGAAGAAGCCTCCCAGAACACACCAATAATTTACAGGATACTGTATAGTTCTGTTTTATTTTTAATTAAATATCAGTACAGAAACAGGAAATTACTGGACTTATATCTTAAAACATAGATGAATATTAGAAGAAAGGTACTTTACATCAAGGCTTAACAAAGCAAAAGAAAACTCTAAGAGGAAAACAAGGCTTTATTTTAGAGAAGTTCCTGTGATGCTCCAAAAATGCCCCGCTCCTCCAGCACCAGCCACCTCTTAACCCTAAGCAGCAGCAGCCAGAACTGCTTGCATAACCTCAGGCTAATTAAGAATATGGCAAAGGGAAGGAGAGTGTAACTTGAGAGACAGCATCTCTTCAAAGAGCAAATGCAAACTTTTATCCCATGGAACATTTTTAAAATCGCATGCTCCGAAAAGCAAATAGAAAATTCACTGCAAGGAATTATCTTAGGCTGCTAAACCTGACGAGCTGATAAACAGGAGACTAAACATTTGGGGAAAAAACAAATAACCTTGCTCAAGTGGTTGCTGTACTGTGTGCCCAACACTATCCTCATAGCCTTCTAAATGCCTCCTGGTTTTAGTACCCATTCACAAAACTTGAAACTTGTGGCCACTAGTTGCCAAGCCACCACTGAACGTTAACTACATATTTGTCTCTATTTTTTTCATTTAGCTTTTATTTGCTCTGTTGAGTGATATTATCTCCTTTGTATATTTAAGCTAAGTGTCCCCAAGAAGTTTTGGGGTGGGAATAAACAATGAGGCTGAGAGAAACTTGGCCTACAACTCTTTACTAGGAAGCTGAAGAGGATATGGAGCCAGACTTCTCAGAAACATTTGACAATAGGGCAAAGGACAAATTGAAACACAGGAAATGCCAGTAAGATAGGGACTTACTACTTGTTTTTATTACTTTCGAAACCATGAGTGCAGCCAGATCTTTGAACAGGTACCTAAAGAGGCTGGAATATTTCTGCCCTCCAAGATGCTCAAAACTTGAGTGGGAAGGCCTGAGCAACCTGCTGTAACTGGAATTCCTTCATGCAGGGAGCTAGACTACATACCACTAGAGCCCTCTTCCAACTTGATTTTCCTTTGATTCTGAGTTACACTAATGACAAGCTTTACAAGGAATAGATAATTCAATTCCCAGAATCCAGCTAACTTTTCTGTTTTTCTGGTAAATAAATATGCTGGCTACAACTGAACAGTTTAGGAAGATTGATAATAAATTTTCCACTAAAAACTTTCACAATAAACTGAAAAGTTGTTTATAATGCTTAAAACATAACATTTAAAAGAGAAGTTGGGTTTTAACATCTGTAAATCTTAGTATCGTAAGAAATGTTAGTGTCACACCCCTCCTTGTATTGGAAAAAGCAAAGAAAAGTGTACCTAGAAGGTCTAGCAAATACCTGCTTTACTGATGTCTGAACAAAATATAGACTTCACTGATATCTACCAAGTTGTTGAGGGTACCTTGTTCCCCCCAAAACAGAGCCTTCCTTGGAAGCACAATCCTTTCGTAGAGTTCATAAACTGCTGCTGACTGCATGGCTGCACAAGAAGAAAGAGACTAAACAAACTTCCTCCTGCCACAAAGCTTCTTCACACACAAATCCAGGACAACTTAATTAAATTGGCTGATTAAAGTTGTGCACACTGATGTGTGCTCATGCGAGAGTTTAAATGGTTATGCCAATTTTTAGATGCAAACTAAAAAGGCAGGATAAAAATATGTATGTCAGGCTTATATCCATAGAGCATGCTTATGCACAGCAGCGCTATACATTTAAATAAATCATTCAACCATCATACTGCTAATTAAAACAAAGCTATTTGTATTGAAATCCACATCAGGTCACGGCACACGGCTTGCAGAACTTCAAAGGTTAACATGATCCAGTTCTGGACTCCAACCTCCAGCAAACGTACAAGGAACAGTCTGAAGGCTTGGGTGGCCTGTTTCTGGCAGAAAGGGGCCAAAGGAAGAAATACTATGGGCAAAATGAAAAGAGAAAGAAACTTGCTATCTGCATCTACATGTCCGTTTAAATCAGAAGACATCAACTTAATATTTTAAAAGTATTTTGACCCTGTGGTCATAATAAATTGTGGTCAGACCACTACTGAGACTCATCTCCAAGAGACTGTATGACTTCTTAGAATATTTTAATCATTTTATACTAAATATGATTAGGTTCAATCTTATAAAAGCGTTTTTCCCCAATATTTTTTAAAAAAAATCAGAAATGCATTTTGAAATATTTATTTATTACTGTTAACCTAGTCTTATAGCAATTGTTCCCTTTTTTTTTTTCAGCGCAAAGTCAAAGTATGATCCAGGTAAAGGTGATTAACTGAAAATTGTTGGGTCACATCCTGCCACATTCCAGTTGGTCTGCTAGTTATTTTTGAAGGTTTCTGGAAAGTCCAATAACCCCATACCTAAGTGGCCTAGGTGGGTGGTAGTAGTACCCACAAACTACTACCACAAATTAACATGCCACAAAGCTTTAATCGAGCTGCAGATAACCACTCACATCATCTAGTCTATACCTAGCTTTCTCTGTTCTCAGAAAGGGCTAGGATGTCCTTATACCATAAATAGACGTTGTAAGAACTATAAAGAATCTTATGTTTTTTCCTCCACTCATGACTTAAGAAATCTGCTTCCAACGTATACACAAATACTAGTCAGAGTTTACATACCTCCTGACTAATTGAGTTTCTGCTACTTAGCGCTTTTGAAGAGAATAAGCAATTCCACAGAGACAGAGCTAACAGCCATTAACATTACATTATAACATTAGTCGGCCATTCTCCGTTTTATCCCCATCTTTTCGGGAGGCAGAGGAAACCGCAAAAGGCCTCGTGATGTTTGGGACCTGCTAACTACACAGCAAAGAGGGGGTACACCCTTCGTCTTTTACTTCCTAGAGCAGGAGACACAAATTCAGGGACCAGAAATGCAAGACAAAGTCAAATGATATGTTGTTAAGCATTTTCCTGCCTTTAATTTTAACTCAAACACACGTTGCAGAAGAAGTAGACTTCAGATTTCAGCACATTATCTTTGTTACCCATATATTCACACCAGCATGGCTGAGACAGATGCTGGAGTTATAGTAGAAGAGTGACCTGTTTCAGGCAGCCTCAAGTTTCATGCTTCTGAAGCAATCGCTGATGTGTAACTGAAGAGATGATTAACGAAATAAGTATTTTACACTAGTCAATCAAGTCCTACCCATTCACAGCATGAAATTCAGAAGGCAAAATAAGCCTTTACAATAACGGTGGGTGCTGGTTCCAAGGAAAAAGTCATTAGCAATGACATATGTTAAGCATATCATTATAGTTTGAAATAAGAAATGTCATTGTGTGTTTTAAAACAAGAGAAAGGTAGCACCACCCTCATACCTGTGCAACTCTAAATGACAGCAGGGTGTAACTTTAAGGCAACTGTTCAAGGGTAACTGACAGCCTAATTTGATTTGTATTATTCATACATATTACAACAAACAACCTGGCACAGGTGCAAGTTCAGAGAGGGCGATGGTTAAAAAACAAAACAAAAATTGTCTTTCTGCTTGCAAACTCAGAAAATCACTTCCTTTGAACACTGGTGACTTGTAATAAACTTTTCAACCCTACATCATCGTTTTAAGCAGGCCCACCCTTGGCTTCCTACCACTGATGCTGATTTGGTTTATATATCGGTTTATTTCTTTTTATTTAGGTTTGATTTGATTTACACTGCAGCTAATGTTAATGTATCCAGCCCAAAGATCATGTGGAAGAAGTTTATTAAGACTTGAACTGCATTTAACATTGTTATGAGACACAGAAAGTCAAACCCCACCTAATCACTCCATTGACGTACAGACTTATGCACCAACACCCACTAACAGCATTTCTTAATTCAGGACAACTGAAGTAGCACAGCATAACATGAACACAGGAATTCACAAATTAAGTACTATGTGCATTGGATATTAATACAAACAACGGTAATATCACAGAAGACTGTCTAGCTGAGCTGAGCATCATGTGAATGAGTAATCCTGCTTCAGGGCCTAAATTGCCTTTTTAACAAAACTAACCATGGCTCCTCTGGCAGTCACAGCATGGCATCAGCCTCAGCAGATAATCAGGAGTCATCTACACGCATCAGAACAAGCAACACTATACTTGGTGTAGGTCGAGTCCTGACAGAAATTAAGCGAATAATACTGCCCATTTTTTTTTCCATAACGAAGTCCTGTTTCTCCCTACCTCATTCAGGTAGGAAAACACCTCTAAGATATCATCTAAGTCCAGCCTTTAACGTAGTATTGACAAGTCCACCACGAAACCATCCTACTAAGTTCTACCTCTAAATGTTTCCTGAAGACCTCCAGGGATGGTGACTCAACCATTTCCCTGGGCAGCCTGTTCCAATGCTGCAAGACCCTTTCAGTAAAGAAATTTTTCCTAATATCCAGATACTTGTTAGGAAATTCTTAACTAATCACACAAAATTTTAAACAGTCTGTAGTACTCTAAAAAGATAGGTTTCAGATAAAATGCAAATTTAAGTCTAAGGAAAGCCAAGAGTATTTGTTAAAAGGGTACGTTTATCAGCATTTTAATTAGTATTGAATGACACACTTCCTCTATTCTATTACATGACTCATGATAATCAATTCAAGCCTTTTTTTTTAATACTTACTGCCTCAAATGATATCTCTGATATCTCTTTCAAAAATTTCTTATTTTCCAGATCTATAGTAAAATAAACGTTACCTATGTTTTATACACAGGTAGCATAAGAAGATTCTTTGCTCACCTTAACATGGTCAAAAACCCAAGTATCAAGCTTGGATGCATCTTGTGCTCCAAAGTCTTCACTTTCTGCTGTGTAACAAAACGTATAGACATGATCTCCAGAAGCACCTGCAAAAACAATATAGATGGAATAAGAGACAACAGAAAGAAAAGTTTTCATCCTTTTCCCTTAGTAAAAAATACATGAATATTAATGCATAGGAACACAAATCCATCAAGAATGACAATCCTGAGAGAATTCAAAGAAGGATCTCTCCTTAAATTATTCCACCATTTATGTTTTTAAGTCTGGATACCATTTTTATCTCATTAGCTTATCAGCATCTTTGAGGAGGTTGAGCAACAATGTTATCCAATGCACTCGTGACAAAAAGCAGATAGAAATTGAACAACTTCCAGTTAAAGCAAGTTAAAAGCAAGTTAAAGCAAGTTAGTTTTGAAACAAGTAACTTCACTAAAACTTCTAACAGAAAACTAGACACCTAGAGCCTTATTTTAGCACACAAGTTGTTGTTTTTTTTCTTTTGTTATTTGTTTAGTAAATTGTACTTAGCTTTTGGTTGTTAAAGTGAATCATACAAGACAATAGGATATCATGTAGGCCTTTTATACAGGAAACCATCATATATTACATACAAGGCAGGCAACAGCATGGGGTACAACATGAGGTCCACTGATGCAAACACACAGCATCTGAACAAGATGATTTCATTCTGCATTCACTGTCCACAAAGCAAA
Organism: Anser cygnoides; assembly: GCF_040182565.1. Classification (NCBI taxonomy): domain Eukaryota; kingdom Metazoa; phylum Chordata; class Aves; order Anseriformes; family Anatidae; genus Anser; species Anser cygnoides. The sequence continues at coordinate 82,416,040 of NC_089874.1, forward strand.
GCAGAAAAAGAGGGGGGGAAAGATAATGAAGACCTAGAAGAAAGTAAACTTCTGAAGTCCTGGAAAGATCTGAAATTAGGTGCAGTTTAATGAACTATTCAGTCAGTGGCTGAGCTGTTAACAGCTTGGGAATGCTATTTCTACTTTGACTACATAAAATCCCAAAGGGGAGACATTCTTCTATCAGTTGATTGCCAGTCAGCATGTAGCTGATTTTCTGGATGTCAATTGTATAACACCATTTCGTAAGCTTCCAGGCTTGTGAATGGACTAACATCCCAGTATAAGGGAGCTGTTTAACCAAGATTACATCCAAACCTACGCAAGTGATGCAGGTATTTCAGGCCAGAAAGATGAAAGCTGGCACAGATCTGGTGCAGTTCCCCCTGCTGTCCCTCAGGAGATGTTACTACTACTTATAACCCAGAACACACGCTGCACTTCTCAGTCTGAAAGAAAAGAACAAAATACTCCAGGGCACTTAAAAGTGAATTAAGGAGTTCAAATTGGTGGATAAAGGAGCTCAAAAGAAGAAATAAGCCCTGGTGATCACTGTAAGAACGACTGATGTTCAAAGAGGTTAGAGTGCTGTACTGTTTTTTCTGTAGCATTACAGAACATCGGACAAGACCTGTTTTTGTGAGGTACAATACCAAAAAAGCTACACAAAAGGCATGTAGCTTGCAGACTGAGTAAGGGAATGCTACTAGTTACCTATTCTAATTTCCACCAGAGCAAAAAAAAACTAACCCTGCATTGTTAAAGAGAAACACAGTGGCTAAATGAGGCCACATAAGGAAAGCTTTGGAGTGCTGGGAAGATATAAAATGATTTAAGAAACAAGGAAACAACCAGCTATACAATATTATTTAATAATATTTTATATTTCTGTATTTTGAGAGGTGATAGGCAACAGTATGCCTGATACTTCTTTTAAATGTGGGGACAAGGCAAGGAGGAAGCAAAGATGTGACAGAGAAATAGATGACAGCCAAGGATGAAAACATCCTTAAGAAGCACAGAGCTCTACTGTGTTTAGTGGTGCCATTACACTAATGGAAATAACACGGAGATGCCAGAAACCCCCACACCAGATACCAGCTGTTCCTACTGCAGACTTCTGCCTGGCACGTTGTCTCAGCCCTTAATATCAAGATTCAAATAGTAGGGTTAGGAATAGAGTTATCCTCCTACAGTAAGATTACATCCTTTGGAAATCAAACTTCTCATTCTGTTAGCGAGACAGTTCTGTGTCTGACAAGTCTGTCGCGGGACACCAGAGCCTACACTAGCAGGAGACTTTGGCTGGCAAATTTTACACGTACAAAGGAGGCAAAGAGCTAATGAAGGCACAAGGACAGTCAGATATGGAGCCAATAGAGTACACAGGCAACAGACAACTGGCACCAAACAGAGCCAGGTGAGGAATGTGAAAAATTCTGCTTTTTTCCAGTTCCTTGGTGTGCTGTAGGAACAAGAGGAGGTGATGGAAAGGTCTGTTTCAATCTGAATGTAAATACTGAGGAGGCACAAACTCTTCACAATAACCCTGGCACAGGGTTGTCCTCATGGTCTTGAGGATACCCTTCTCAGGGCCCAAGAAACAATGACCCTAGCATTGCAGCTGGTTTCCAAGAAAGGGTACTCTTAAAATCATAGCATACCCCAAATTGGAAGGGATCCACAAGGAACATCAAGTCCAACTCTTGGCTCCACACAAGACCACCCAAAAACCAAATAATATGCCTGAGAGCCTTGTCCAAAAATGCTCCTTGAACACCAGCAGGCTGGGTGCTGTGACCACTGCCCTGGGGAGCCTGTCCCAGTGCCTGACCACCTTCTCAGTGAAGAACCTTTCCCTAACCCCAGCCTGACCCTCCCCTGTCCCAGCTCCATGCCGTTCCCTCGGGTCCTGTCGCTGTCCCCAGAGAGCAGAGCTCAGCGCCCGCCCCTCCGCTCCCCTCGTGAGGGAGCTGCAGGCCGCCATGAAGCCTCTCCTCCGCCTGCTCTGCTCGGGGCTGAACAAACCAAGGGACCTCAGCCGTTCCTCACACGTCTTGCTCTCTAGACCCTTCACCATCTTCACAGACCTCCTTCACACTCTAATAGTTTTATGTCCTGATATATTGTGGTGCTCAAAAACGTACACAGAACTTGAGGTGAGGCCTCACCAGCACAAAGTGGACCAACCACTTCCCTCCTTCAGACATCATGCATATGAAGTATTTTGATATCGACATCCAACAGCATTTTATTTACCTTCTCTATAGAATCCACACTGATCTGACTGAAATATTTATTTTATGACAGAAAAAAGACCTGAAGATAAATAATGCCAGCAAACAGGATTTTTCACTCCTTGACAAAACCCAGCGGGTACCATATATTCTTCATTTGTCATCCAACGAGAGTGGTGAAACAGTTAAAAGAATTCTGAATATTTTGGCATGATAAAAAAAATACAATACTCATGTGACCTTACTAATTTTCAATATGGAAAGGAGGAGAGAGTTTAAGCTATGCTCCACTCATCTTCTTTTCAGCTTTTTGTGAAAGCGAAGCTAAAGTTAACAGCTACTTGATTCCATTCCTTTCTTTGTTATAGAAGCCAAACTTTCCCACTTCACCTCTTCTTTGGAAACTCGTAACAAAGAAATGGTCAATGTCTTTATTCTATACATGATCAAAAATAGATTGTTTATAGATAAAGCTTATATTGGAGAGAAGGAAGAAGGGAAAAAACACTTTTTCCAACAAAAAGTTAAATCAGCTTTATATCACAAGAAACTGCTTCCCAGATAACATCTACTTCTCAAACAGTGCTTCACTAAACCTTTCTCAAGCAGTGCAGCCACATGCCTTCAAGGACAGTTCATTTTTGGAGGATTCTAAAAACAAAACAAAACAAAACAAAAACTATACAGCTACATTGGTGTCACTCAGAAGAAGCCATATTGAGACACGAGACAACTGTATGGAATTACCCTTGCACACCCCTGCAGAAAACATCAAAGCTGCTTCCAGTCCCCTGCTTATCTTCTTACTCAAAGAAAACTAACAAAAGGACAGGGCTTTGTAAAATTCTTGAATTCCCCAAATATTTTCCCAAGGATACATCCCTAGAAATGTAAATAATCTGTGCAAGGGCAGTATACTACCTTTCCTCTCTCCCCAGCCACCATCAAAATATTTCTAAATACAAGCTGTTATCTGAGGTCATGGGAAAGTGTAAACTACTAGAATATATTTTTACAGCTTTTCATAAACTTAAATTTATATGGACCAACCTAGGAACAGGAAAAAAAAAAAAGAGGTGTGTGTGACAGAGGAGATACTGGGGGGAATGAGGAGAGACTGGAGTTCAGAAAAAGAAGTAAGAACTTTAAACCAAATTAAAAGCATGAAGTCCTTTTAGTTATGGGTGTTTCTCCTTTACTATGGTGACAGAATTTAGTAAAGCCAATTTAAATGGATGATAAATAGGGATAATAAAATAGGGATATCTTCTTAAAGCTTACCGTTTCTCCACCCAGTCTTGAATTCACGAACTAGAAATCACATGTACAAAAAATAAACTGGAAACATGTCATTCACCTTCTTCTCTAACTTGAAAATTGCAAGTCTTTCTATTTTATTACCAGATAACTATGTGTTAAAGATTCACAAAATTTAAACCTTACCTTTTGCAAACATTGGCAAAATATCTGGGCTTCCCCAGCTCCAGGTATATTTACTTTCATTGAAAACAGAGTCAAATTCCACTGGATTCTCCTTCCATCCTGTTAAACATACATAGATTTCAATTGGATTGCTAAAAGACTTCTTTGACTTATAAGACTAATAGTCCACGCAAAATTTCTTTTTTTGGGGGGTGGGGGATGGGGGAGGTCCCTTCTACTATTTCATAATGAACCACGCTCTGTAGGTCTCAGTTTTACTTCTTTTTACCTCTATTTGCAATTAGTCCCCCATTCATCAAGAAATGAGCTGAAAACCTAAGCAAATCTCATTATGCAAGGATTCAGACAAACAACACACAGCTGGCTTACCTTCTACAAAGCTAAAATTTTCCTGAATTCTAAATCCCCTGTTATCTGATTGCAGCTTTCAACATATTGTGCATTAAGTTACACACACGTATTATATTACCAGTAATCATGTTCCACCCTTTCACAAGAAAACCTTAAAGACTTTCTGTGACAAGGCAGCTGACAAATATAAAGAGATGCTCTTAACAGCAATTCAAGCCAATCCTGCATTCATAACAGATGTCAGAAGGAAGAACCTTCTGACTAGAAGCCTGGACAAGATCAGGTAATTCCTCTTACCCTCCCCTTTCCAAAAACAACATACAACATTGCAAGTGTTCCTGGGGGAAGGCATAGAAGCATACAAGACAGCAAGTTAGAAATGTGAAGGTTTGTTCCATATTATTAACCACCAAGCATTCACCGACAGCAGCTATCTCCAGCTAAACCATAGCTGAAGTTTCCACTCCATTTTGCTACTGATCCTTCAACTCCACCTGACAACGGTTCAGCTAAAACACTGCAGTTTACTTTTGTTTGCAACATTTAACCACCTTCCATTATATCCCAAATTATAATTAAAAAAAATATGTTACATGAAAAGGTAAATCCAGAAAGCTTTTCTGCTTTTAGACTTAAGGTGCTAAATTTTACTATGTTATAAAATATTAACTTGTGTAATGCATTTTCATAGCTATCAATATTAACACTGGGAAAACTATCCAAAATGAGATTTTTCCATATAATCTTGTTATACAAACCACTATGCAAGTATATATCAATCACTAAAATTCCTTATTCTGGAGGACAGTGTTTAAAACTTTAAAAAGACTGGCATACCTTTAGCAACTGCACTGACGTCTTCATAAAACCCAGCTATTAGTGCAACATGCCCTGGTCTAGATTCTGTTGGGACCCGGGTATGAGAGATGCCCCAGCTGCCACTGTTCTCCAGAATGCCCCTGGAAACAGGATACAAGGCTGTTAATGCTTGTGACTTCTTGCAAGTAAAATGTTTTGCAGATAAAAAGAGTGACAGGTAGGATGCTACACAGGGAATACAGAAAGCCCAGAGTAAAAATAAGATTTTTTGCTTTAGCCTGCTGTGCAGCAACTCAAACCAAACATTAACTGAAAGTAGTTCTGTATTATAATATTACATAATATTATAATATTAAATTATAATATATATTATAATATATATTACAATATATTATAATATATAATTATAATATATAGATAACATTGCTATTGTTGACCACCAACACTTCAAAGAGACTAGTTTAGCTGATGTTTTACAGCACTTACATGTAACGTAGAGTTTTTTTTCCTGCTGCTTTCTAATATGGCTTAACTCCCCCATCCCTGCCCAACAAATTGTTGCTGTCTGGCATTGCTTTTCTTTGTTCTTTCCATTTAGCTTGAAAGTTCAATCTTCCTTTGCTCATTAAATATGCTCAAGTATAATTAGTTCTTGGGACCATGTCTGTCTTCTTTATCTACGCTTAATCTTGGAAGCCAGCAACGAGAGGATATAAACCAAATGTGAACGTAATGTGCAAATCATTCAAACAACACGGAGAAAATCCAGGCAAACCTCATATCTTTTGCAGTTACGCTGAAGTGAAGGAGAGTAGGTTCTCACCAAATATAAAGAAATAAAGAAATTGTCTAGGGATTATACACATACAATAGCTGTAAGATTAAAAGCAAAGAAAATAGAGGACAAAGCTCAAGCATAAGAAACAGGCTCAAACTGTTCTTGTCTGCTAAAGATATGAACAGCTGGAACCTGTCAGAGAGCAAGCAAGCGAGCATTATCATCAAGTGTTTTCTTGTCTCCATCTTCTGGAAGCAGAGAAACATTCACTGCCCACTGTCAGGGTGGTGGGTGGAAGGAGAAGAGATTAAAACACAACATGACGTACCTTATACTATTGCTCAGGAAAAAAGGAGCAGATTCTTTTGAACAACAAATCCAAATCAGTTTTAAGAATCAAATCTACCAGAAGTTACTTTTGTTGTTCAAGGTGTAAGTTACAAAACTCTCTGAGTTTGAATGTGATCGAATGTAGATCCCAAGTTCATGTTTTGTAACTTGGTTTTTAACAGATAGACCAATCTGGTTTTATACAGTTGTTAATTACAAGTTCTGTACACTAAACACATTTCTCTCATGAATGACATAAGAATCAAGCCAGAACATAGAATATTTAAGGCTTGACTGTGCTCATGGAATTCATAGCTTATATTCATCTTGGATCTCACATTCTCAGGCCTACTTGAAAGTTCACGGGACTACTTTGAATAGCCCAAATATTACAGAGAAAAATGAAAAAGGCAATACCATTTTCTGACATTATTTCTAGCTATCACCTCAGCCAACTTTTAAGACAACTCATATTGAAAACAAGTACTATTCTGAAAAAAAAGGATTTAAGTATCAGCGAAAGAGGTTTCTAATTTATTCTTACCGGAGACTGATCAAGATATATTGCACTAGCATTAGTGGAAGACTTAAGACAGATAAAACAATTTTGGCTCTCCTCTCACTTCACTGTAACAACAGGTAGGAAATTGTTTTAATTAGACTTTGATTTGTACCCCTTGGATTACTTCCCAACTCCGTTTTGCCAAAGTTAGAAAGTAATCCTTTACATTTGTTTCTGATGGGTTGCATTAATATGTCTGAAGTGAACAATAACATAAGGAATATAGTCAGAATATCATTTACCTTTTCAAAATTCACTTAGCCATTTTGAATTATTTCAAAGCCTTTTACTCAGAATAACTGTTTTAAAAATTCATTTCCCTGACAGGACAAACATTAGCTACCCATAATAGTGATCAATATGATATAGTAATACATACAAAACGTGACTGACAAGGAATAAAACATCCTCCTTGCAGTCCTCATCAGCACTACACCACAGCAGTTCAGACCACACCACCTGCCGTCCCTTGTAGCTACCAGAACACTGCTGGTTTGGTTGGAACACAACAGATTTTTCAAGAATATTTGTAGAATAAAAGCCTGAGTACTCGATATACATCAGCCAGCAATCTGTTCCAACCATAATGGATATTTATTAACTTTACATGCCTACTAAAACACCTTGCTTTCATTTATGGCACATTGCTACATGAATAACTCTTGCTCATTTAAAGATAATCTTTCCTCCTTAACGAAACAGTAGCTCCCAAAGTGCTCCACCTGCACGAGACAAGTAATCTGCCTATTATGCTGCACACTAAAGCAGGTAAGGGACTGCACACTTGACACTTAAGAACGAACGTGCAGAACAGTGGACTTGATATGCCCTGGTCTGCCTTGCCTTCCACCTTTCAGAAGGCACAGCACGCTGCATGCTTTCATCTCACATATACGTGCTCACACATGCATTTATTATTTATAGGCAGAATGAAAGAACTAGAGATAGACAGATGGCACCTCAAATCTCACTGGCATTTTACTCCGGTGACCTACCAGTATCTTTTCTTCTAAGGCAGCTCTTTCCTCCACTTACCCAGGTCCTCTCAGCATAAGTGACAAGGTTTTACTTACACAAATTTTGGAATAGGACAAAGTAAAGCAAAGACAGAAAAGCACAAATTTCCCAATACTGGACAAGCTAATATATGGTTTGCCTTATTACTAGAAAAGTGTAATAATGCTGAATTTCTGAAACTGAAGAACTTAAGACACTTAATGGCTGGAAAAGAGGTTATTTTGGCCCCAACACACCATTGCTCCTAGAGATGGGGCACTATGGTATTCACAACCTTATGATGCTACAAAAGACCAACAAATCTAGTCCTAAGAAGAAGAATCTGCTCTGGAAGAGGCATGAAGTCCACCACTAAAAGAAGGTATGGAAAACACACTGGTGTAGCATAAAGCACACCTTACAAGAACCCTAACTCAGCCAGAGAAACGGTTACAAGTACTCCCACACAGGATGGCAAGCACTAAAGCACAGGCTTCCCAGATTTCTATAGCAGACTGGAAATGCCATAGCAGCTTCAGATGATTGATTACGTGGATTTGCTCTGATATGCCAGCCAGACCTCAGCTATTACACAAAAGCAGTCTTATTTAGCACTGTCTCCTTTTTTTCAAGTTTAGGCAATTATTTGTCTTATGATCAAGTAACTATCTTGACATAAGGAAACAAGGAAGGCTGGAGAACGTTAACTTTAATCACTCTAAGACAAGACTTTTAGCATTCCTTTCTGGCAGCATTATTTTTCCACGATCTTAAACCAAATCATGCCATTATGCAATGAGAGATGCTAGAGATAGCACAAGAGAGACAGCGGGGTCACGCACGCAGGAAAGGTGGAACAAACAGGAAGAGGCAGCTTGCTGTTAGATCCGTTCAGCCCATCTTTTTTAATCACTCCTTAAGAAGCCTCATCAGCAGCTTAGAATTGGAAGACAGGTGCATTAATGAACTACTCCTGCTAAACTGAACATCCAGGAAGCAGTTTAAATAAATGACTTCGGTTTCAAAATTGATGCCATGCAGAGCATAACTGCAAAAATTTGTCACTTCAAAGGCAGAGGGAAGGCAGTACCAAGCCGCCACAGTTGCCTTTGTTTCTCTTGTTCCTATGAGAACACTTTTCATCATTACATAGAACTGTCACCAGAAACTAAACCTTCTGGATCAGAAGCATTTTTGGGTGGACTTACCGTAGGTAAGGTGCATGGGAAGTGTTGTTGCTATCCAATTCATACAGCGAATCTGCCCGCAGACCATCGGCAACAAAGAGTACGAGACGTTTTGCTGGAGGTGGCAGTGGAGTCTGCTGAGGGGTCATACCATGAACCAGAGGAGAGCTGAAGTAGATGTCAAAAATGGAGACCAAGAACACAAAATGGACAAGGAGACCAGCAAGTATGAAGACTGGTATACCCATGGTAACAGGGGGCTGCCAAGGCAAAGTCCAACACTGAGAGGGAGTAAGAAAAACATAGTTAGTCATATGAGACTTATTAGGATTAGTATTTATTTCATTTGTTACAGAATGGGAGTACCATAACTAGAGCGGTTACCCAGATCCAAAAGCAAACTTTATTTACAAGAAGCTTTTTCCCAGATACGCTGCTTTTGGTCAGAAGTCATCGCATTGCTGATTCAGCCTGTCAGATAGCTATGTCACACCACCTCCACTCTGGCGTTTACTGGGATACGGGCTGGCTTCAGAAGACCATTAAATCAAGCCAGCATCTCTGACAGTCAGCCGGTTTCTGTTACCTGCAGCAGTGACGGGACAACACGACGTCTCCGTGAACATACTACCCTCTACTGGCCGACTGCACGACAGCTTTGAGGCAGACAGGGAGCAAAGTCAGCTAGGGAAAGCCATCCTACAGCGCGCATCCACCCAAAGGTGCTTTCTGTAAATTTACCATCAATTCCGGGCTCATTATACTCCATTTAGAAACTTATTTTAAACGAACAAAGATGCTCTGTGTGAGTGCAGATCGCTATTACTCTTTTAAGAAAGGTGACAAAATAGCAACAGGTGAAGAATTATGGTTCAGCTGGACGATAATCTCTGCTTTCAGCGTGTTTTTTCTGCCTTCATTCTTTGAAGTCAGGATAGGGATACAAAGATGCTTAAAAATAGATACACTGGAAATGCATGCATCCACCACATGCACTGAGGGTTTCATACGATGCCTACTGAAGGCAACGCAAACACATACAGAGTTAGGTAAAATGGGAAACTTAGCCTGAATGAGTCTATTAGCACTGTCCAAACCACTAACTTCATTATTTACATAAGATAATTATCAGCTTTACCCAAACAGCACCTCCACACCTCCATTCACTAATTTAGAAACAGATCTTCCTAACAGCCTGGAAGGTGCCGACATTCAATTGTCTCTATCAATACACACCTCTCTCCAAAAGCAGCTCTTCATTCCGGATCTAGTTAGTGCTCCCGAACGAGAAAGCACACATTTCTTATCTTGCTACTTACAGAACTCCAATAGTTTGAAACAGGAACACGGACAGGCACAGACAGCCACCACATGGTAAGACGATTATTTTTATCAAGGAAGGAAAGAAAGGCTTCACTACAGCATAATTGACTCTGACAAAAACCCTGAAAGATTTTCTTAAAATAAAAGTTTTAAAGGGTCAGGAAAACCACGGGGAGGGAAAAAAGATTTGAAGTTTTGAAAGTTTTGATTTCAAGATTTGAAATTTTTTTTTATATCTATGTCATAATACTCGTCAAAGTAAAATTCAGGCCTATGCGCAGCTTAACTCTAAGTTACATTTCCACTAATTTTCCCTACTGAAATACAGCTGCAACAGCCTTCTTCCTAATCAAAATAATTAATATAGTAACGATTTCCAACTTCAGAGACTGAGAGAAAAAAGTAACAAGATCGAGATTACGGCATTTCAAAGAGACACCATCTAGTAGCCCTACTCAATGCAGAGTTAGGTTTTATCACTGAAGCAGGAACTCGCACAGTTCTGTCTTTACCTCATTACCTCATTTTACTCAGTCTTATTTTCCAAAGGGCTTTCTCTTCTGATGTAGTTGTGCTGTTTTGATAAGAGAATCTGAACTATTCATGCCTAGAAGCCGATGCAACTAAATACCCTCTTAATGAGAGCACATTATTTCAATCAGATACTTGCTGCTGGGTGCTCCCAATACTACAATTCTATAGCTTAACATTTTCTAAGTTCTTCCAATTACAGCATTAGTAATCTAAACTGTTTACAGCACGAAGTATTTCCCTTTGCTTTAAATCTCCCCAGGCCTGAGACGTAGGTTGCAGCAAAAAGAGTGTAATCAACACAATTCAAGTCTAATACCATGTCATCAGAGTACAGTGATCTACAAAATTAAGTCCAAAAAAAGACTTCATTTGCAACCACAGTTCAATTACACTATAGTAGGCCACTCTTCCGGGCACAAGATATCCAATTGCTCATCACCATTTGATGATTTCACTACAGGCAGCTCCCAACCCACCTGCTTTCATCACACCCCTTATAGCTGCTCCTTCTGCCTCTGGCTTAGCTTATATCGCTCCCGTAACGCACAGCCTTGTGCATCACTGCAGTGACTTACCACCACGAGGAGCGTCCTCTCCTCAGGCACACAAATACCTTCCCACACATATGAAGCGCCTGCAAAGCTCCAAAGCAGATGTGTAACCATCTCAAGCAGGATCACAGACGGGTACCCAGCTCCCTGCCCTAACTGCAGTCTTGTTTTTGAACCACTAAGCCCTTGTGAGGTCTTGCAAACGAGCACACGTCTGTGGCTAGAGAAGACTCAAAGAGCATTGGTAAGAAGAGTCAGCAGGAAGCAATTGTAGACAAGCAACAATGACCTTCTGCACCTTTTCGTGCTGATCAAGTTACAGCCGAACTTGGTCGTTGCTACTCTGAAGTGTCTGAAGTTGTTTAGACTGCTTATGAAATACGTTTTCTTCAAACACAAGAAGTATCATGGAACAACATGAATTAGGATTTCCAGTAACTGATTTTCAGCTTGGATTTCCTTGAGACTTCCCAACAGTCAAAGCACCCGTTCTATCCCACAGGACAAACACCCAAGATCAGGTTTTTTTTGGACCCAGCTTTCCATGGGTCTATTCTCATCTCATTCTCAGCTCTTCTCAACACACACTACCACACTTGGAGCACATCCCCATTTCTTCTCAGCCCTCAATACGACATCTTTGACTACAAAGTGAGGAGAAAGAAAAACAATCAGGCAGAAAGATGACCTCTCTTGTAGAGCTTTGGTTACTGGCAGTTGAATACTTCTGCTTTTCTTATCTTCAAGCGTTTCTCTACATGTCCGCCCCACTCCCGTGTATCTTTCTGCTTGAAATCACGTAATTACAGCTATAGAGCTCTTCAAGCAAATGAGACATCTCCACAGCTCTCCCTTCAGCAGCACACCAGCTCTTGCACTAATTCATCAAAAAGCACGGTTCCAGGTACCCGCCTAAAGGTGACAGATACTTTTAAGCACGGTCATGGCTGAAGAACTACTCTGACCCAACCTCTTCTCCAACACCTAACCAAGGCAGGCAGGCAGGATCTGAGAAAGCAGAGCAATGAGACTACCTGAAGAGAAGGGCTGTGCACATTAGTCCTCTCAGAGAGGATGCTCGGGATAAAATTTGGTTCCTGACTGAAAAGAGAGGTAAATACCCCTTTTCACTCCAGGATGCTGAAACAGCAGTTTGCCTAAAAGGTTCAGAAGCATCAATTAAAATGGGCTAATTAATTTTCAGAAAGCTTTTCCTAGAGACTGAAGATTGTCAGAGGGGTCCCATACGCACACTGCCTATAGAAGAAACTGCAACCATCAAATATAAGGACCAGGTTCTGAACCACCCCACCTGCAGAGGAAACAGCAACCAAGGTAAAATATAACATTCAGGGTTACGTTGACTCATGAAATAACCTGTCAGAGGCTTAAATACACATGGAAATGAACATTTACAGATTAATGAAGTAAAGTATACCCTGACAAAGAAATGCCTTTGCTAGAGCCCTCTGAACTTACGTGCCACAGTCTAAGACAGACATGGGTGGAAGATTGTTGAATGATGGACTGAAATGGCCACTTTCCACATAAAAACCAGTTTCCATTTTGAGTAAGATCTTGCCTGTCTAAACAATCCACAGCTATGCAGAAACAGGTCTTGGCTGACACTAATTTGTTTCTTGGCTTAATCACTACCAGCTGGGACTTACTATTAAAGGTTGATTTACCATGGATCACTGAATCATGAAAGGCAGACCACCAGGGAAGAAAGCAAAGGTTAAAAGACAAGGGGACTTCCAGAATTTGTAAGTGACCTCCATGGAAAAAGAAGGCCTAATGCCAAGCAGTGTAATTACAAATATAAGCATTTGTAGCACAAACAGGAAAAAAGATGAACGCGTCTCACTTCAAATACAAATGGGTTCCCTGGGGTGATCTCCTCCACTGCGCTCTTGTGCAGGGACCATCAGTGTGGAAAAGTAAAGCTACAAATATATGGTGAAAATGTTTTCTCTTGCAAGATCTGGATGTGACCTTCTGTAATCAGAAGAAGCCTCCGTGTCAGCCTCCTGGTACATCTGGTTTTTTTCTGCCTATGATGGGCTCTAATTTACACTGCTCTCTCCCCTTTTCCAAGATGGCTGGAATCATAACTTGACCTTGTTCTCAAAGACACAATGGAAAGCCTTGGACTGCAAGTCCACAGCCTCCACGCAACCAGTGCAGTAACAACTAGAATGGGGTGACAGCACCACGAAATGTGAAAACGCACAGGTCTTCAGAGCACTGAGCTGAATCATCTGCAACACAGAGATCTCTTCCACGCCCCTTTTCTTCTCCCTCTGTGCTTTTGCATCACCATTTGACAGGATTGTTCAGAAGCCAGTCTCAGCCTGCAGGTTCAATGTGGGAACCAGAGGTGGAACAGGATCTCAGAGGTGCCCTGACACACCTGTCAGCGTAAAGAGGAGCTGCAGATCAAAGCCTCGGTATCAAACGCCTTGGTGCCCAGCAGCTCTCCAGCACGCTCGTCTGGCTGGGAAGAGCAGAGAGCAGCTGTCCCAGTACACTCCAGGCGCTCAGACATCCCTCAAGCCAGTGAAGTCTGCCCTCACGCCCCCCAGGCACAGAGGAGTACAGGTAATGCTTCTCAGGAGCACACGTCTGCTCTAGCAGGAAAAACGCTTTTCTACGTACTGTTCCTCTGCATCCTCAGAGACACAGAAATGGAATCCAGCTTTTATGGGGCACCACACAAAAGAAGAGAGAGACCCTTCCTCTTCTCCTTCCTCCTGTTGTAGGAGTCATCGCAAGCAAATTTCTCTGTAGAGTCTGGTGCTTGATGGTTCAAGGCAACCCCACAAGACATATTAAAAGGACAAAAAAACTAGGAGAAAAAGAAAAGTAGATTGACTATTAAGTTATAAGAAAAAGCAAAAGCCAAAGCCTGTCAAGAGAAGCAAAAAAGAAATGCATTAGACACATAGCCCTTTTAACTTTGGAGGACAAGGAACTGAATCTAAGTTTATTTCTAGTGCAAAAATCTCTGCCCTCGTGTGCTTGGCCACCCAAAAAGTGGATAAACAAACTCTCCCTTGAAGATGTATCTTACATCTTGCTGTCAATAAAACTTAAGTTAAGGATGTGTCAGCATTTTTGGGTCCTCTGATGCTTTCCCAGGCAACCCCCTAGCAAGTGACTCAGTGCACTGCCTCCCACAATCCAAAGATTTAAGCTTTGCCCAAATCCTGATTGCATTACTCTACTCAATTCCATTTAGCTACTGCCTATCACATACTAAGAGAAAAGATTACAGCTTCTAGCCTTACAGACAATAGAGTGAGAGTCAGGAGCATGTTTCAACCCATTTATCACTTGTTGTTTCTTACTGTCCATCCAAAGACGCTACTTACAATAATACAGCTCAGGCAGCCAATTCATCTCCTCCACAGACTCAGCCCAAGCAGCAAACAGTGCATCAGGCTCTGATTTATTCTTTTTCTGTATTTTCTCTCCTTCTATTACTACCACCTAAAACTAAATACGGAGCCAATAACGACATTGTCCAACCTCCAGTATGTCACAAACTAAACTATGTATTTGTATTTAAACTATTTGGAGCCAACAACAGAGTTTCGGATTCTTAACAGAAAAGTACTAAAGACCCACCAAGCTGTTCACTGCCCATTAAATAGGAGTTGGCCACATGAGCAGAGCAAATAGAAAATTAGCACTGTTCTGGGTTGCCTCGTGGGCTTCCGCAGACTGTGTTCACAGCTTCTCACTTTATTGGATCTTGTACGTGATCAGAGAAAAGACCACATACGTGCACAGGGAGTCTTCAACAAGACGGAGTCAGCAGATGCCTTTCCTAAAGTCTAGGAGATTAAAGACAAGCAGCAAGGATCACCTAGCTGCAGATAATTATTTTTTTCCAGAATAAAGTGATTTGATCACGTGAGAGGTGGTCTTTTTTTCTTTTTTAAGAAAAAGAAAAAACAACACCTGCCACCAGCCGGGGAACCGAGAAGGCCTCCTCTTTCTTTGTACTCACACCTATCAAAACCACCCCAGAAATCCCTCCTTAGAGGCAGGTTCCTCACCAGTGCTCGTGTAAGTGCAGGAACTACAACACCCAGACTGGGACAGTAGCAGGGGAGCAAGACAGCTGCGATGAGCCCCCTGCGCCCCATGGAAGACAAGAAGCAGGCAGCCTGTTCCACATCAGCTCTCCTCTCCAGCTGAGCCATACCCTGCTAACAAGACATTTTTCGCCTTGCACCACAGCCCAGTACTTCCCCTGCAGCCAGGTCTGGCCGCTGCACAACCTGCATCCACAGCCCCCCCGAAAGGATCAGCTCCCTTAAAGCTGAGCGGGAAAGCTGATATAATTACGGAAATGCTTGTTTCCCTGAAGCAATCCACATCCAAGCTGTTTTTCCCTGAAGTTATAATCTCTCAGCATTACAGATAAGGCAAAGAAACCCATATTTGTGCTGCAATATAACATAGTTCTTTGTGAGAAATGTAACTTTTCCTTTCCCTGCCTTTTTTTTTTTCCTAAATATGCAATAAAACAAGCACAAAACACTACATGGAGTATGCCTCACTGGCAGGAATATTTTTTAAGGATAATAAAGTGTCAAGAGAGGGAGCTGTAGTCACATTAATCAATTCTTTTAGAGGGACCATGCCTCACTAAATACTGCCAAGTCTGTTGGTTAAGATGAAGAAAATCCATTGGAAAGGCATTTTCAATAAGCACCAATGGCCTTGGTAAGTATCTTTTATGGAAAAAAGAAATAGACAGGAATGTCTGCTCTGTTTCTGGCTGACGAATACATTTTTCAACTAAACGGCGTTGTGTATTATGTAATTTAAACTGTCAAATTGGTGACTGTACAATTTGTCCATACATAAAACATGATCCTTCCGCTTAGGGCAGGGGAGCGAAATGGGAGTTTTGCTGTGTGACAGTATTTTTCGTGGTGTGGCAATTATACTCCATCCACGATAGCGCTAGCAGCCCTTACCCTATTCTTTTACTAGTCTAGATTTTTTTAAAGAGTTAAACTTGTCAAGTAATACAATCAAGTGATTCCTGCTGTCAAGGCACACGCCTAGTGACTGCACAAATTTATACAGCAGACTTACCAGCCGGCCTCCCAGTAAGCCTACTCGCATCTTTACACAATACTTAAAACATTGGAAACTCAAAAACCTCATCGTGACTTCACACATACAATGAATGTAAGTGAGATAATGATCAAGTCCCTCTTCCTCCTTTCCCAAATTTCATTTTCTTTCTCTGCTGAGGCATAATATGCTCCGTCAGACAATGAAACTGTAATGACAGTATTTTTACTTGCTCTTGCACTGAAGTGGCTTTTGTAATTTAAACCATCTGTTTATAATTATTTTATGTTCAACATCTTCACTGAGCATTTTATGGATTATAATAACAAATGACATCTGCTTTAAATTTTAAATGTGGTTCAGTAAAGCACATCCAAACCTGAGGCAGAGAGCCCAAGGAATATTTAATTTTCTTTTTAACATCTCTTGATAATCAAAATTGCTTTGCCTGCCTAGAAAAGTCTCCTTTGCAAAAACACTCCAAGGAGAAACCTGACTGTGGCCTACGAGGCAGAATGACTTGAACTTCCCTGCAAATCAGTCACTCCAGTGCCAGCCTACAGAATTCAATCTGAATTACCCTGTGAGCACGGGAACAGTACCCACAAGTCTCCCAGGTACAGAAACATACTCAGGAACAACAATGACAAGATGACGGCGCTGAGAAGGAACAAGGGTGGTTTTCTCACGCTTTGAGGCGTGGAAGAGAACAAGAGCATCATCCTCTGCAAACACTGGTCAGCCAAGTACAGAGAAAGGGAAAGGGAGAAACGCAGCATTACTTTTGCTCACCATGCAGGCCATTATAAAAGTACAGATCTCAGAAAAAACAAAACTCAAACCCAACAGCTGTGTCTTTTTTTGCTGTGAATCAGCTATTTCATCAGCAGCAGCACTTTGGGAGCCTGTCTGTTTTCAGGCAGTATTCACGATTCCTTTCGGATATTTCTTGACTTTGGAGTCATACCGCCATACTCTATAAGCAAGATTTCTTCGAGCACCACTGTTCTACAGCTTAACATCATATTCCATGGACATTTCATTCATATATTCATCATTTCATAAACATAGACTGTTTAGTTGTTTCTCCTGCCAGAAGTGACTTGCATTATATTGTATAACCTCTATTCTTGCAGAGAAAAGGGATGTTTTGACTTCATTTCTTCATGTCCTGTTTGGAGATCTCGTAGACAGATTTTTCACAAGTTTTGTGGATTATTTTTGGGCAAAGAACCTCCGCCTAGGAGCACCTAACAGAGCCCAGCACACCTGCTTCCAGGACTGCTATGGTCAGTAAAGAAGCAGTACTTACAAGAACACAACTGCACGGAAGACCACTTGCCACAGCAGTCTTGCTGTCTCACTGGAGACCTCCCTGACAATCCAAAGCTGAAAGCCCACGAGATATTTGTAAAGTCATTTTCAATAAACACAGGCAGTGAGACACAGGCACCAGTACAAGCAGCACAGTTCTTCCCTTTATCAGTAAAAGATGGGAGCATCGAACTCTTCGAAGTCACACAGCAAATATTAAGGTAGAGCACACAGGGAAAAGGATGGAAGACGACCTTCAGCTCTATTAAGCTTGCAGTAAGAACCAGCTTGCAATTTTTTTCCTGTATATACACAGAGAAAACATTTAGACAAAGAAAATGGTGTTCAAAGTATGCTCTACAGAAGCTAGTTTAAGACTGAAAAAAGCTGAAACAAGAGAGTTTTGTCTTAAGTCACATTTTCTGATCAGTATCAACTGCTACCAAAAAACAAGAAATATCTTCAATGGAAGAAGCCACTTATCAGCTACTTCCTGCACACAGGCTGTCGAATGTCAATTTGCCAATAGTTTCAGGCTGAAGGAAAAAAGGACTGCAAGACAACCTTCTAAGCACAGAGTAACACTTTCAATAATAAATAAACACGTAAGTCAAATAATCATTTCACAGGTTCCCGCTCTTTCAAAAAAAGTGTTTTAGAAAGGACTCACGAGCTTGTGAGATAAAAGTACTATTTCAACCAATTCTGCTAGCCAGTAGAATTGCTTTTGATCATAAGGTATAATCAACTGGCTAGCGTAATTGCTATTGTACAACTCTTAACCTACAGAACCTGCACCCACAGCACGCCCCATAGAGCAATCCCTGCCTACCACCCGGCTCCCTCATCCCAAACTTGCCTGTTTGGCAGCTCCCGGAGGGAATTTCCCTTTCTGATGCCTTATCTGTCTTTCTCAGGGCTATGCAAGCATTAAGAAGGATCTTGGCTCTGCTTTAACTGTACGTGGGCACCGTTACAGACCAAGACCCTAGCAGGATCCATCTTAGAAACAGGCTTTCAGTATGTACAGGTTCATCATAAAGAAACTAGCACAAGGGGGGAAAAGTGCTCCAATCACCAAATGAAATGATTCAAGAAGCTGAAATAACTAGTTGCAAGGCCCAGAAAAACATTAAAAGGACGGACTGTATGACCTTCAAGGGAACATTCAACTTCTAAACTAGTAATGCAAGTGTACATAGTATTTGATCACGGATATGTTGAGGTTTATTGAGAATTCTTCAAGCAAAGAAGTTGTATTGCCTTCCTTTCACAAGTAGTTATTTTTCATTGACTGATTTCTCTGCTAACAAAACAACGGAGCGATGCAACACTGGTACGTAGAAGATTACAAAGAGCAGACACTATTATTACAGACATCAAATATAGTCTCATGTTAAAAACACACAGACAAGTTCTACCTACATTAGGTACCTGCTCTCAGGGAGGAAACAACCAGCTAGTTTTAAGGTGACAGAAAAAGTCTATTATTCATATCTGTGTAGCACTTATTTACCTGTATCCAACCATCTGTAGGAACTGTCTTGTAATTAAAAACATCTGTTTCCCAAAATAATTAAAACCAGCAAGGGAAATATTTCATCAGGTGTTGCTACACGAATACCTAACTGCTACTGCCATGTCAGAAGAACAAGAGGTCCTCACAGTCACAAATACCACAAGAAAAACCAAGCTAGGACAGCTGCAGAGAGTTGTCCTGTCCTCTGCTCCCATCCACATATTCCCATGCCAAGCCCTCCGTTGGACTGGCACAGCTGCCTGTAAAACTGCATAGCGAGACAGACTGGAGAATTCACTGAAAGTAACCTAAAGGAAAAAAAAAAAAAAAGGAAGGAAACTGAAATAAGTTTGCTCTAGTACAGTTGCCCATTCTAATTAATAAAATAGACCTCTGTTGGCACCAGATGGGCAGGACTGCATCACCTCCCAGCTGTGCTAACTTAGCACATTCGAAGCACGTCCTCAGATTCTTACTTTGTTTTCCAACTTATATCACATTTATTAACATCATTGCCTTCATCGCATGACCTCCTCCACAGGCTAGCTTAAATATCTTCAATCACATTTTCCTCCAATACTCGACTGAACAACAGCAGGCAGAATAAGGAAAACATAGTACATATAGAAATCTTTTTGCAAGTTGGTGGAGTGTGCTTCTGCAGTGACAGGAATAAATAAGACCTTCTCAATTTCAAGCCTTGTTTTCACCTCCAGAAAGCTTCAATAACGGACACGTTAATAAATTCAGGCAGCATAGCCTAGCCTCTCACGTGAGTTTAGTACTTTTAAACCTCTGAATGACTTTACAAAGACCATTTTCATACTCGATTTCCACTGTTTCCTTTCCCACCTAAACTGTCCTTCAACATGGTAAGGCATGCCTTCTTTAACAGCCATCTGTTAACCTCCACAACTTTCTTTCTGCACAGCCCACATTTGCAGACAATACACCCATCTTCCACAGGTTTCCAAACTTGAGTGAATGAAGACCAACGACTCAATTCTCTGATTTGTGGATGTATAAAAGGTCGTATCTCTTATCCCCAAGTTGTGGCTTCAGTGGCATTTCTCTCTATTCATTTTTGCAAAAACATGAAATATATGACACGAAATTTGAACAAAGTTTGATTCCGAAATTTCTAAAATTTTTCTCAGGCCGTAAATGTTTTATTCACCATGCGTCTCACAGCAGGCTCTTCAAACATCCACTGTTCACAGAAATGCTTCAAAACAACACATCTAGAGAGAAAAAAGTGATTGAACTTTTCTCCTCCCAAAGGAAGAAATTATTTCTAACCTCATAGAAAAATTAAGGTTGGAAAAGACCTCCAAGATCACCTGGTGCAACCATCACCCTACCACCAGTGTCACCCACTAAACCATGTCCCTAAGCACCAAGACCCACCTTTCCTTAAACGCCCCCAGGGACGGTGACTCCACCACCTCCCTGGGCAACCCGTCCCAATGCCTGACTGCGCTTTCTGAGAAGAAATGTCTCCTGATTTCTAACCTGAACCTCCCCTGGCACAACTTGAGGCCATTCTCTCTAGCCCTATCCCTAGTTACCAGTGAGAAGAGGCCGACCCCCAGCTCCCCACACTTTCCTTTCAGGTAGCTGTAGAGAGCAATAAGGTCTCCCCTGAGCCTCCTCTTCTCCAGACCAAACAACCCCAGTTCCCTCAGCCGCTCCTCACAGGACTTGTGTTCCAGGCCCTTCACCAGCTTCGTTGCCCTTCTCTGGACACGCTCTGGGGCCTCGATGTCCTTCCTGTACTGAGGGGCCCAAAGCTGAACACAGTACTCGAGGTGCGGCCTCACCAGAGCAGAGCACAGGGTGACGATCACCTCCCTGCTCCTGCTGGCTGCACTATTCCTGACACAAGCCAGGATGCCGTCGGCCTTCTCGGCCACCTGGGCACACTGCCGGCTCACGTTCAGGCGAGCATCAACCAGCACCCCCAGATCCTTTTCCTCTGCACAGCTTTCCAGCCACTCTGCCCCAGGCCTGCAGCGCTGCATGGGGTTGTTGTGACCAAAGCGCAGGACCCGGCACTCTGCCATGTTGAACCTCACCCCGCTGGCCTGTGCCCATCGACCCATCCTGTCCAGGTCCCTCTGCAGGGCCTCCCTACACAGATCGACACTTCCCCCCAGCTTGGTGTCGTCTGCAAACTTACACGTTCTCCTCTTACTTTGTGGGACATTATCGCATTTTTGTAAAGGCTGAAAATATTTCCAAGAGTCCCTTCTCACTTCTGTCTTATTTTTACTTCAGATCCCAACTTCAGATATATTATAAAGTCGGTTTCTATGGGTAAAGCTATACTTAACATACAAAAAATATTTATAAAATAGCTTATATTACATCAGGATTCAACAACCCTACAAAAATCAACACAAGAAGAGCAAAGACCGATGTGTTTCTACTCATTTTCTGCTTCAAGAAGTGCACGTTTAAAAATCCATGAAAAAATATGCATAGGCAGAAAAAATGGGTTTTGTTTTATACACTCCCCCCCCCAAAAAAAAAAACCAAAACAAAACAAAAACAAACAAACAAAAAACACAAGAAAACCCTCTGAAGGCTGTTTGTTTTTTTATCTCCTTACAAGCCATCCATATTTTGGATACCCAGCTTGACAGACCTATTTTTGGAACCTCATTTTCTGAGGCATATTAAGGTAAGCTATTCTTCAGACAAACAACTTGCACCCTTTAAAGGCAAAAGAAAATTTTAATTCCAGTAAGAAACA
The DNA here is from genome assembly GCF_040182565.1 of Anser cygnoides. Classification (NCBI taxonomy): domain Eukaryota; kingdom Metazoa; phylum Chordata; class Aves; order Anseriformes; family Anatidae; genus Anser; species Anser cygnoides. Next base: position 82,437,836 of record NC_089874.1, read on the forward strand.
ATGCACACCTTTTGGAGGCAGAAAAATAAATGAATTTGTAGATGTCTCCATCAAGTAAACTTATTTAATGCCTTGTTTCCAAAGCTTCAGCATCTTTTTCTGCCTCACACATCCTCCACGGTGATGGATGTTTCTTATGAGGCTTTCTTCTCAAGTCTCTTAAATTAGACTCTTAGAGTACCTATTTGTATACTGCAATAAACTATTTTTAAGCATATTGTTATTGCACAAGGCAGTTTAAACACACTTTTCTTCCTACGTTCTTCAGCTCTGGAATATGTACTTCAGCTGCGTTAACCTTATCCTAGGTGCCAGTAAAGTATTTTGGAGCAACTGAGGGACATCAGTGTAAATATTTCAATTAGTTTAATAAGCCAAAACAAACCTCTTAGGAAGTACTGAAAAAGAGGAATATTTTTGCACTATTTTAGGATAGAAGAGAAAAATTTAGTCCTTATTGTAAAACTACACAGAAGCCAGAAGCATCGCATACCTTAAAAGAAACGGAGACTTGTTTAAACCATCTTTAAACTTCAAATCACTTGTAAACATCGCAGATCACCACTAGAGGCTGCTACAGGACATCAGTAAGGGAAAAAAGGGAAAAAGACCACAAGCAGGTCAACTTTTAGTAAGTTCACACTGAGCATCCTTTAACTCTCCAGAAAGGAAAGCGACAAGATTTCCTTAACGAAATCCACCACACTGATTCCACCAAAGTACCAAGAGAAAACGCTTTTCTTATTTTTATTGTAATCTAAGTAAAAATCCCATTTTCAATATACTGCCGCTTCATTTTATGCTACAACCCATTCACACTCCCCTACTCTTTTCCTATGATATACACAATATGAAATCAGTATATTATTGGAAAAAAAAAAGTTTATTAAAGGACAGATTGATTGCATTTTAAGGAAAACGTATGTAAACTAAATACGGGAGTACCACTCTTTTATAGCATACTAATAGAACACGAATTAACCAGTTTGCAGTTATGGTACTAAGTACTCCTATATCTAGTAAGGCCCAGTAAAATAAGATTATAGGTAGTCTTGATACGGTTTCAATTAATTAGCAGAATGGTCACTTCCAAACACTCAGAAACACGTCTTTGTGCCTCCCTGAAATTTGGCCACTCTTCCATTAGAGATTTCAACCCCAGTTTTGCTTTCAGTAAAGCAACCAACAGAACTCCCAGTGAATCAGCTTGACACTAACAGAACTCCTACGAGCGTAGCAGGAACTGAAAGAGGATGTTTTCAAAGAAACAGAAGAGAAAGTAATGCTGACCCTGTTCAGCATTATTTCCAGTGAGCTGAACTTCCTTCAGTATGAACACATATTGAAGGCAGAGCGTAACAAAAGATGGCCTTGTCAGATGCACAACCCAGGTAACACCTTCACATCATCATTTTAATGAGAATGGTATACTTCCAGATAAAAAGCTTTTTACTACTCTGACTAATTCTCAGTCTTGAGGGACATGAGACAGGCATAAAGTAGAATCAAGACCCCAAAGTTCAGAAAGGCAAATTTTTCATTACTTAGGATACCAGTGCACAGGATCCCTTGGGAAAATGACCCCAGAGATAAAGGAATGAATGGGAGCTCAGAAATATTGAAAGACATTTTTCATAGGGCACAAGAGCTCTCAATCCCAACACGCAAGAAGTCTGGCAGGGGTGGCAGGAGACCAACTTGGCTGAGTCGGGCCATCTTAGCCAAACTGAAACACAAAACCAAAATCGACAGGCAGTGGAGGCGGGACACAAATCCGGAGAAGATAACAGGGATAAGGTCTGGGAGGGGATCACGAAAGCAAAGGCACTGCTGGAGCTGAACTTGGCTAAGGGTTTCTTCATTGAATTATTGAGATTTTTCTCACAAGGTACATAGGATGATCAAAAGATTAAAAAAACTGTATCCCATCCTCTGTCCCCCAGACCACCAGGTGGGCAAGGCATTGGCTGGGTGGTTGCATTCAGACAGCTGCTGCGGTCAATGGCTCTATGTCCAAGAGGAGAGCGGTGACAAGTGGTGTCCCTGCTGTGGCGAGGTGGGGGTTGGTCTATTCTCCCACGTGCCTGGTGACAGGACGAGGGGGAATGGGCTAAAGTTGCACCAGGGGAGGTTTAGGTTGGGTATTAGGAAGAACTTCTTTACTGAAAGGGTTGTTAGGCATTGGAACGGGCTGCCCAGGGAAGTGGTTGAGTCACCGTCCTTGGAGGTCTTTAAAAGACGTTTAGATGTAGCCCTTAGTGATATGGTTTAGTGAAGGACTTGTTAGTGTTAGGTCAGAGGTTGGACTCGGTGACCTTGGAGGTCTCTTCCAACCTAGATGATTCTGTGATTCTGTGATTCTGACGGGCCTGTACCAGGACACGTGCAGAACAAGCCCCAGCACAGGACGGACAGAGAGCTGTTGGAGCGAGCCCAGAGGGCCGTGGGGATGCTCAGAGGGGATGCCGCCCCTCTCCTACGGGGACAGGCTGAGGGAGCTGGGGTTGTTCAGCCTGGAGAAGAGAGGGCTCTGGGGAGACCTTACAGCAGCCTTCCAGTACCTAAAGGGGGCCCAGGAGAGCTGGGGAGGGACTCCATGAGCAGTGAGGACGGAGCTCCCAACCCTGACGGCGGCCAGAGCCCAGCCCAGCCCAGCCCAGCCCAGCCCTGACCCCCTCCCCTCCCCTCCCCTCCCCTCCCCTCCCCTCCCCTCCCCCCCCCCCCTCCCCTCCCCTCCCCTCCCCTCCCCTCCCCTCCCACGTCCCCCGGCCCCGCTCCCCGCAGCGCGCACTGCGCAGGCGCCACAACTCACTCGCCTCCCGCCGCGCGCCCGGCCGCGATCCCCTTCCGCTTCCGCGGCCCCCGCTGCCAAGAAGCCCCGCCCACCCCCGCAAGCCACGCCCCCAGCCCCGCCCACGCCCCCACAGGCGGCGGGGACGGGGCCGTCGGGCGGGCAGCGCTCGCGAGAGCGGCGAGCCGGAAGAGGCCGCGGGGCGGGCTGCGGAGCGCAGTGGGCGGCGGGCGGGCGGGCGCGCGGGAGGGCCTCGCCTCGCGTCGCCGGCGGCAGCGCCCGCAGCAGCCGGGGCGGGCCCGTCCCCGGTCCCGTCCCCGCCGAGGCGGCTCCGCGCGGGCCCCGCCGCGGTCTCGTCGCGCCGCAAGATGGCGGCGGCGGCGGGCGGGGGCGGCGGCGGCGGCAGCGTGAACCCCTTCCTCAGCGACTCGGAGGAGGACGAGCCCGGCGGCGGGCGGCCCGGCGGCGGCGGCGGCAGCAGCAGCAGCACGGAGCCGGGCGGGCCGGCCGAGCCGCGGCGGGAGGAGCCGGGCAGCCCCGAGGAGCCGGCGGGCCCGCGGGCGGCGGGGGCGCCGGGCGATGGCGGGGCGGGGCCGGGGCCGGGGCGGCGGGGGAGCCGCCGCGGGTGTCGATGGACGCGATGGCGGCGCAGCTGCTGCGGGACCAGTTCCTGCTGACGGCGCTGGAGCTGCACACGGAGCTGCTGGAGAGCGGCCGCGAGCTGCCCCGCCTGCGGGATTTCTTCTCCAACCCCGGCAACTTCGAGAGGCAGAGCGGCACGCCGCCCGGCGCCGGGGGAGGCCTGGCCGGCAGCGTGCTGGGGGCGGCCGGCGGCAGGGAGCCCGGCCCCGGGCAGCTCAGTAAGTGCCGGGGGGACGGGGCGGGCGGCCGGGCTGCCCCCGTCCTGCTCGCGGGTCCCGGGGAGCCTCGGCCTGACGGCGGAGGCCGGGCACGGGGCAGGAGCTGAGGTGGCTCCTGAGATGGGTGCTGGGCTGCCCTGGGCCTCGTGTGCCCTCCCGAGTACCTCCCCTCAAGAAGGAACGCGTGTGTTGCATGGCGAAAGGGCTGTCGAAACCCCTGACCCATCCCTTTAAAGTCTCACGGGATGGCTGAGGTTGGAAGGGATCTCCCGAGACAGCCTGGTCCGGCCGCCTGCTCGGGCAGGGTCACCCAGAGCACGTTGCGCAGGGTCACGTAACAGCTGTCAGAAACGGGCTGTCAGGAGCCCGCGCGGTGTTCCTGTCAGCGCGGTGCTTAGGCGCCCAAGGGTGGGCCTCAGTTCCGCGGGTACTGCCTGGTCGCACACCACTAGCGCAGTGTTTCCGATAACCAGTGCTGCCAGGCTTTCCAGGCGCTTGCAGTCTTGGGCTCTCCGTTTCGGGGATCACCACTTGGGATGGGGGGAAGTATACTGGACTAGCGTACCTACTGGAAGCGGTGAGGGTGTTTCAAAAGGTGTGGCATAGCTGGCCTTAAAAGCTTTTAGGTTTTAGTAGTAGAGCAGATGGCTTAGAATAGAATTACTTGTGTGATTTAACGATACGGCTGTTGAGAACAGTAGAGTTTTAAAAACCTGGTAGCTAATGGAAGTGGCACTGAGAGAGAGAAGTTGCCCAGCCACCTGACTTTTGAGGTCCTAATGAACTCCTGGCCAGCGCTGAAATGAACGCTGTTCTTTTCAGCAGACTGTTGAAAGGGTTATCTATACATATATTCCAAGATACCTAGTGGCGTTCTGCACGTAGTCCTATACTTCCGTTTACTTTACAATAAAGTTTCTAATGTTGCAAAGACCTGCAGTCAGACTTAAAAATTGGAAAGAACTGGTGGTATCTGGATGACTTGGATTGTAGGAGGCACATAGGCTTTCAGCTTTTATCATTTTTTTCAATGTATTTTAAAAACTGGATGGAATTTTTCTTCAATTCCTGCCGTGTTGTTTATATGCTGCTTGTCTTGTTTACAAATGCTTAGAATTTCATACTTGGCTTTGTCCTACTGAGAGCTTCAGTGTGGTTGCTTTCACGATAAGATTGGTGAACGTTGGAAGAAGCTCATGCTTCAAGGCCATGGGCCAGCAAAAACTTCTGTTTCCTTAAAAGCAGCTTTCTCGGGGCTTCCAGGCAATTCATCCAACTGACTAAACATTCTCCTTTCTATGCGAACATGATATGCTGTTTCCAGTTGTTGATGATGTACATACTCCAGTAGGATTAGGAGAACAGCAGCCTGTGTAAGTGGTGTTATACACCCCAGAAATTGGGGCATTCTACAGCAATGTACGTTTATGTGAGAACATCTTTATGGTTGTTGTGCTGACCTGCAGAATGCATGGCAGCAGGATGCAACTATTAAACAAGGGGGGAAGGAGGTGAGGAGAGGAGAGGGGCTAAAATGTATTTTTGGAGCAGTGTAACAATACTGAGGCATGGTAAAAATAGATATGGTAGACCTTAGGTTAAAAGTTACATAGAAGTGTCTTGAAATCCAGTGTCTATAACAGAAGTTGTGTGCTTTTTTTGTCTCAAAAGCATTTCAAAAGACAATTAACATTGACTGACGTTGACAGGTGTCAGATCCAGAACAATGAGAAAAATGTATTTTTGCGTAGCTCAAGTAGATTTTCGAACTTTTTTTGTCATCAGATTTGTTGAGATGTGGAGATCTAGTGCAGAGCTGGTGATTTGCGTCGGTGCTGTTCAGCCTGAGCCTGGTTAATGTTAACGAGAACTGAGAAGGACTCATATCTCTGAATTTAAGCCAATATCCAAATGTTAAAATTGATTGCAGAAGATTGATGGGCTGAAAATTGTAAGGTCCTTGCAGGAATTCTTTTCATTTTCTTCTTCAGCAGCTGGTATTGTATTTGATCAGATAAATAAACCACAGGTCTAATCCAGCAGTGAGTGCGTGTTTTCCTAAGTTAGCTGTGAAGTTAAGCTGTTGAGAGGTGGTCTGTTATTCCTGCAATCGTGCAGACTTGCAGAGAATTCATATGTGGGTATTCCAGCTACCTGCTCTCACGTTAATATGCCAAAATGAGTTTGAGCATAAAACTGCAGTTTTCTTCGTAGAAACTATTGATGTAGAAGGTAGTAGAATTTGGTATGATTGACATTTCAAGGTCACTTGAATTTTGTGCCTCAGTGGGAAAAAAAACAAAACACGTGTGTTCAGCGTAAAGAAAAAGTGTTGATGCCTAAAGTCAGAGTTCATTCTCAGCATAGGCCCTGCACCTGCTATCCCCTACTCCCAAGTTAGGTGACTCTGGTTGTATGCTGAGGTTTTCCGTAGTCTGAGTGGATGTGGAAAAGGTGACTGGCACTGAATGTGAAGCATGTCTGGAATGCTGCCTGAGGATTTCCACTGAGCTATGGGCAGCTTTGCACTGTATATGCATTCATATGCACAATGGGAGAATTTCACTGCAACTGTTCATCAGCAGCTCTTGGTGTTTTAGGCAAGCTAAAATATGGTTATATGGTTATGTATATATGGTGCTAACCACATATATATATATAATATATGCAGTCTTGGGCTTTTTTCCCTTTTCTCTTTATGGACTACTACAAAGAGGTTTTAGTGAAGTATCCTAGCAGCTAAAGAACTAGCATCATGTGGCCAACTAGTGACTTAGAAGCTGTTTCATCTCTGAACCGTGCTTCAGAGCGCTTGGTTACAAAGCAGTTGATAGTCAGATGACTAGGATCTCCTGTATTTTTGGAAAAAAACACCCCTCCATTTTGCAGCAGCAATATGTCACAGCTGCAAACAGAGAGAAAGCTGTACCGTAATGAAAAACGGGGAAAGGTGTATGGTGTCTAACACTTTTGTTTGTGGAATTTTAAAAAAATTGACATTGTGAAGGAGTCAGCGCTGCTCCTTTAGTCGCAAAGCACTTGTGTGCAGTCATCCTTCATATCCTGCATCTCTGCTTAGGTCTTCCCAAACTTACATGTTTGCTTCTTCCATTGGATTCGATAGCAGTGGTGACCAACCTGCTAGACCATTTTGCTACCACTCTTCTAATGCTAGTCATATGAGTGGTGTAGTTTGGAAGTCCTTGCTTCACACGGTATTCCAGATCTCTGAGGAGGCTTTGGTTAGCACCTACGTTTTAGAAGTAAAATTACGGTCCCTTCCCCATCACCGTTGTATCATATAAATTGAGACAATTAAAGATTAGAAATAATCCAGTGGCTCAAATGTCTCATCTTTGTTGCCCGGCCTCAAATGTTGTGCCAAGAAGTCCTTTAAGTTGACAGCCATAATTCAGGCTTGAGCATAGCAGGTGATGAAGACTTGCGTTTCTTATGTGTTTGGTATGGTGCCCTGTGAGTATTACGCTTGGTGAATGCTGTTTCCTGAAGGGATGCAGCTTACACTGTTAGAGTTAGCTTTAGTCTCAAAATCTGCCTTCTATTTTCTTCTTTATAAAGGAGAAATATTTTAAAAATTTGAAATGGCTTTAAAGAAAATCATAAAGGGGTTAAACTTGTCTGCTGCATTTGTATTTTTCAGGGGATTATTTTTTTTCTGGATATTTCAAAAGTAAAATTGTTTGTAATTTTCCAGGGGGTTGATTCCAGTTACATTAAGTTAATCTGTGAGTACAAATATAGAGAGAGTTGATCCTGCTACTGTGCAGTAAACTGCAGGGTTTTCTTGCAGTTTGGGATTTGTGTGTGTGTTTCAGATACAGTGAAGTATCTCTGTTTTTGCTTACAGCCTTTGGAATTCAGCTAGGTCCTACTGGAAGAAGGGCGCAGGAAGAGCACATTGATGATGCTATCACAAGAAGGTGGAGGCTTCATCACAGCTCTGAATCCTGAGCTACAGGCACAGTGATGCTGTGACTCTGTACGTGCCCTTGTCATGATCTGTGTTTCATCAGATTTTTGCTTTAAATGAATGTATTTCAGAAGAGTACTACATCAAAAGGGCTCCCACAGCTTTAATGACAATCTAAATAGGATTGGAAATTACGAAGATGATGTAATATCTGTTGTTCTAATGACTAGGGTTCTGCCTTGTATTGTTTTGCTTTCGTTATCAGCTTAAAACTTTCACTGGTTTCTTTATGAATGGTGATCTGACGGCTTGTGGGTGAGACAGTGGGTTTAATACCTGTTTTAGGAAAGGTCCTCCTCTTGTGAAGGAAAGGATTGAAGGGTGTAGGTGAAGAGGGTGTCAAGACCGCTGTTACGGACAAGCGGGAGACGCTGAATGTTGTCTCTTCAAAAGGACAGAAAATACCTGTATGTAATGCTGAAGGAAAGAGGAACTGAATTTTTGATAGCTGCAGCCAAGGAGTGAATTGTTTAATCTTTGGCTGATACCTGTATTGGAGTGCTCTGGGGTGTCTTGGTGGATCTGAAGATGGGTTCGTGCCCGTAATGGTGCAGTGACACAAAGAAGTGATGCGACCAGGCAGCACGAGGTACGTCCGGCAGAGATGGGCGAAGCAGGGCAGGCTGATATCCCCCAGGAGGAGGCAGGCACAGCTCAGGTTGTCACTGGGTAACAAGGGTTCCTATGGCCACACCAGGCGTTACCTTGCAGTAACTTATTTGTGCGCCCTTCAACTCTTAGGATGTTTGCGGGTACCCTCTGGGGAATCTAGCTGCACGAGCCCTGGCTTTCTCTTCTGTTCCTATGCCAGAGCTGCTGCTGGTTTTCCGTGCTGGGGAAAGCAGAAGTGAACCTGTGTGTAGGCACTGTAGCTAGTGCAGTCACGGGAGAGTTGAGCCGTGCCTGGTGTGAAAGTTTCATCACAATGAGCAGACTGGGTGCTGGAGCAGCACACATTCCCTTCGATCAGTTCTGCTGGTGGGGAAGGGAGAGGTGGTTGTGTGGAGAGGAGGGGGAGAGCAAGGGCATCAGCGGGAGCATTGCGTTTGAGAGCCAGCGGTTGGCAGCTTCTCAAGCTTCCCTGTGTGTAATTTCAATTCTCTGCAAAGTGTATGGAGTTTCCTGAAGCTTTTCTTCCTCTGAGAATTGTCGTTTTCGACAGAAGATGCAACTTGTAAATTCTGTTCTGCCGAGAGCACGCTTGCTGGAAATTTACACAAGATTCATTGCCTGATATTAAAAGAACTGTCTAGTATTTGCAGGCAAGCCATGATGAATTAGGTACTGATATCCAAGTGTGTTGGAAGCTGACTTGCGTGCAAAGTCCATCCTGATTAATTTAAAGTTTCTAACAACTGTATTCTATAAACTCAGAATTAATGAAAATATGGAAAACGGAAGTTTCAGGGAGTTCTCATACTTTCAAACCAAATTAAGATTTCTAACAAATTCTGAGTTAAATCATTCTTACATTTGGAACTGTTTAAAATCACAGAATCGTCTAGGTTGGAAGAGACCTCCAAGATCACCGAGTCCAACCTCTGTCCTAACACTAACAAGTCCTCCACTAAACCATATCACTAAGCTCTACATCTAAATGTCTTTTAAAGACCTCCAGGGATGGCGACTCAACCACTTCCCTGGGCAGCCCATTCCAATGCCTAACGACCCTTTCGGTAAAGAAGTTCCTCCTAATATCCAACCTAAACCTCCCCTGGCGCAACTTTAGCCCATTCCCCCTCGTCCTGTCACCAGGCACGTGGGAGAATAGACCAACCCCCACCTCGCTACAGCCTCTTTCAGGTAACTGTAGAGAGCGATGAGGTCTCCCCTGAGCCTCCTCTTCTCCAGGCTGAACAACCCCAGCTCCCTCAGCCGCTCCTCGTAAGACTTGTTCTCCAGACCCCTCACCAGCTTCGTTGCCCTTCTCTGGACTCACTCGAGCACCTCCATGTCCTTCCTGTAGCGAGGGGCCCAAAACTGAACACAGTACTCGAGGTGCGGCCTCACCAGAGCCGAGTACAGGGGCACAATCACTTCCCTAGACCTGCTGGCCACACTGCTTCTTATGCAGGCCAGGATGCCGTTGGCCTTCTTGGCCACCTGAGCGCACTGCTGGCTCATATTCAGCCGACTATCAACCAATACTCCCAGGTCCTTCTCTGCCAGGCAGCTTTCCAGCCACTCATCTCCCAGCCTGTAGCGCTGCTTGGGGTTGTTGCGCCCCAGAGGCAGGACCTGGCACTTGGCCTTGTTGAACTTCATGCAGTTGGCTTCAGCCTGTTGGTCCAGCCTATCCAGATCCTCCTGCAGAGCCTTCCTGCCCTCGAGCAGATGGACACACGCACCTAACTTGGTGTCATGTGCAAGTACAGCATCAGAAGTATCTTTCCTATCAGCACATGGAGATATGTCTTAAAACCTGATTTTGTTGCGTGTTCTGCATTACAACTATTCACGTTAAATGTATGACTTGTCATTGATTTTCTAGTATATTGTAAAGGTGTAGGCTTGATAAAACTGCATTTGATACCTCTTGGGCAAAGGCTGAAAATTGTAGGTAAGCTTGTAGGCTTTGGATTTTTAGTTACAATACAGATGACTAAGACATGGTATAAAGTGTATGTTGAGTTTGTTGGACAAGAAGGGTTTTTTTAGAGGTGTTGTTTTTGTTGTTGATTTTAAATGGACCAAGCTGAAAAAGCCTTTGGGAAATACCGAACTCTTTCCCCTCTGTGCACCACAGGGGACGGGCAATTTAATTCCTCCCTTCCTGCAGTACAACTCTGCACGGTGGTGATGTAACTTTGCTTTTGAATTGAAGGAAATACTATTACATAAAAACTCACAGGAAAAAAAAAATATTTATATGACAAGTACTTTTTCATGTTGGTTTGATGTTGGTGGGGCAGGGTAAAAATGAGCAAATACTCGTTTGACAGGCGACTTTCAAATACCTTCAAGAAGGGAGGGAGGTTCCACAACCTTGCTGGGCAACCTCTGACACTGCTCAGTAAAAAAAAAAAAAGAAAAGTGTTTCCTGGTGTTCAGATGGCACCTCCTGTGTTCCAGTTTGTGCACTTTGCCTCTTGTCCTGTCCCCAGACACCACTGAGTAAAGTCCCTCGTCTTTGCACCCTCCCTCCAGGTGTTGGTACACATGGATGAGATCCCACCTTAAGGCTCTTCTTCTCCAGGCTGAACAGTCCCAGCTCTCTTGGCCTTTCCTTGTGGGAGAGATGCTTCAGTCTCTAGTTTCTCAGTTTTAGTTTTTTAATATTTTTTTAAATTCTGTATAAAATCAGTTTAGACGTGTTAAAACTTAATTGGAAAATTTACTACTATCCTGAGATAAGTGTAAAAATCAGGGAAAGGAGAATATGCTGGAGGTGAAATAATGTGAAAACTGAGTGAAGACGGTGCTTGAGAATTAAGGTGGGTGTCATCTGTGCATGTTAAGTAGTTCCTCGTCAAAGTCAGCCACTTAAGGACTGGATTGATGCAAGATAATTTTGCCTGGCATCAGAGAATATCACTAAAAGCTGGTTACTGCAGAGAAAGGAAAAATCCTTGTATTGCAAGCTGATTTGTATGCATTGGGAAAGGCAGAGCTGCAACACAGAGCATATGGAGCTAACTTGATTCTGTTGATGCTTTCCTAATTTCTGCTGAAGCTGGGATCAGGGGCTGGAAGTTGTGCCCCAGCACCATGCTTCTCCCTTAGCTCTTCTCTTTTGGGAAGCTCTGGCAGCTGGAGCCTTGGCGTTTTCCCCAAGGTAAATTGCCCCTGGGGTCTTTGTGTTCGCTGCAGCAACACTCAGTGGCTTTTAGCAGGGCCAACTGAGTTCTTTCGGGCTCAAGTATCATGGGTGCTGCCTGCGTCTGTCTGCGCTGTAAGCAGATGTACCAGAGCACTATGTTTGCTGCTGGGAGGCTCTCTGCGAGGTCAGCCCGGGTGTGCCTGGATCTGTATCTTAACCCCAGTCAGTGGCTCGTGAGCGTGCTATTTCTCTGCTAGGCTGCGGGATCGATCTTGTGCTTGTGTGGCTTCCTGCACGGGAGCTTCTGCTCATGCCTTTCCGTAAGAGAAAGCATTATCTTTTTATTGCAATCTATATAGCAAAGCATTTGTTATACATAACTGGTGATTTGTTTTTTTCTGCTGTTCGTGGCCAGCAAGCATAGATAAGCGTTCTCCAAGTAGTTTTAGGGCTTTAACCCTCATGCTTCCCAGGAGTTTTCGTAGCATGAAGTAGGTGAATGTATTGATCATCTGTTTTCACACTGGTTTGGATTTCCTGTCATGGGCTAGCATGATCTGATCATCTTGAACACCTGTTAAAATTCTAGGTGACTTGTAAGTGGATTGCTCTGGTGGCTCAAAGTTAATTTTATTCTAGGAGCTGTACTTAATTTAGTTTCCCTTTTAATTTGATGGTGCTCTGAGAACTTCTTTCGAGCACGTAGCAATTTTGAAAATTCATCAAAGAAAGAACATCTGGGTGAGGGCGAAAGAGATGCTCATCGACTGGGTGTGTACGATTTAGTGCCTGATGCAATAGATGGCTTAAAGGCTCCTAGTTCCCTATCAGAGTTAGCATAGCAATGTGGAGCGTGTTGATCTGCTATGTTCACTGTGAAATTTCAAATTGATTTAAAAACTTGACCACTAAGTCTGTTCCTTCCTGATAGGTTTCATGCTAGATCACGTATCTGCTGCCGTGGATCTAGTTTGCGCTGCTGGCTGATGCAGCAGTGGGAAGCTGGGAGGAAGGGAAGAAGCTGAAACATGTCAGAACTTCTAAATGCAGCAGCCAGTTAAGACTTCTCAAAGCAATATTGCTCCACTGTCGTCTTGTCAAGTCTGGCAAGGTTTAGAGTAAAGAAAGCCACTACATGGGGAATTAAATTGTTCAATTCATATGTATTGCACAAGATACTACGCAAAATACCTATTTCAGTTGCTACATAATGTGGCTACAAATATAAGCTGTAAATTGATAATCGCTTTTCAAAGTGTTAATGATGTCAGATTCTTCAGTGTAGAGACATCTCCATTCAAGCTGTTTGCGTTTTTATCTTGTTCCACATCTGTGAGTGTACCCCTCTTGCCGGTTGGTTTATTCACATACACATATTTGCATTTTGGTACTAATTTGGAGCTAAAACTTCCTCTTTTACCGCTTGCACGTGCTTATTCTTTCTCCCACGTGGTGTCCATGCCCAGTTTCCTCAGTTCCTGCTGTTTCTGCCTGTAATGTTGTGCAAGACGGCCGAAGATGTGAGTAATTCAAGGACATGTTTCTATAGACCAGTGCTCTAGAAGAGAGCAAGCAAGCTGTTGTGTGACAGAAAGGGCTAGTTTAGGCTAGGTCTTGAACGTTTAAGGTAGGTGTAATACCTAGTCTGCTGACTTCTGTACCACCAACAGAATGAGATCTAAAATACATATTCTGACACTAGTATTTCCTTAGGCCTGAACATAAGCAATTCTTCTATTTTTCCTCTAGCACAGAAGAAAAGAAAAAAGTGGCAGACCTGAATAGTTTCTAAGGAAACTTGTCAGTTGGGTTCTGTTGCCAGTCTGCTGGTTTGCCTATATCTTCTTGGGAACCTGAAAATTATGTTGGGTGTCCTAAATATAAAAATGAGCTGTACTCTGTAAAATGTTGTACTGTTGGCTTCTTCAGATGGATATGGAGTGTTTTTTTCCAGTGTCTTGGACTTACAGACACCTTCAAAAAAATCAGCTTTGTTTTCCTTATGACCTTAGCTTCCTTGGGATAGAAAATTTGACTGTACTTTAATGTGTAGATTAGGAGGAGGAAGAGCTTCATAACAGGAGAAACTTCTGTATATTTTCTAAAGTTGCATGCAATCACACCCTTACGTATCCTAAAGCTTGCCTTGATAGTAGTCCATGGGTTGTAGGTTGAAAAGCGCTGCAGTAGTCAACATGTGTAGCTTTATCATCTCTTATGGATCTGAGAGTATCTTGTAATCAGAATTTTTTTCTTGGATTCTCTCAAATATAATTGTAATTACATGGTTTCCTGACATTTATAATTCCCAACTACTTTCATTATACTGCAGCTAATAAAATTTGGAGTCTAATTTACTGTTATATGTAGCATAACAGTAAATTATATAGCATGTCTGTTGGTTGAATTATGTTTTTTTAATTCATAAGAAAAATAAACCTTAGCAATTCCCTGTTTCTTTATCTGTTTTCTACAGAACAAATTTTCTATCTTAAGTTCAAGAATGAAGAGTAACTTGTACCTCTCCGCAGTTTTAGATATAACCTGGAAATCTAATGTTAAGGAGGCCTCGTTAAGGTTGAAATCCTATGTAATTAAAATTTAATTTAGTGAAGAGTGCGTGTTGTCAAATAAATTACTTCTGGTAGATCAAGTTGCTTGTGCAATACTTCTAACACCAATGTCAGAGCATTTTGACCTTCTCTGAAGTGTTTCAAAAAAAAAAAGTCCATGCTTTTGGAAGGTGAGCTTCTGGAACTCTGCAAGCTCGAATACTCAAAATTCTCTGTAAATACTTTCTGATATCTGATAGCATGAACAACATTCCATAATGTTTTTTTTCCAGGTCTGTGGTGTGTTTCCAGGCCACCTTCCTGCCTTAGTAAGGCTACGATAAATGACAAGTGGAACTGTATTAAACATGTAGGTTTATTGTCTTCCAGGAGTGTTTTCTTTGTTTTCCATTTCTGTTTCCTTTTCTGGTGAAATGTAGTGTTTTTTTCCTTCTCCAAAGAATGATGTGTGAGGATGGGCTTCTGAAGAGTCTAGATGATGGTTTCATAATAGCATGATAGGCGTAAGTTTTAAGCTAGATTAATGAACTTTGAACTTTTACTGTCTTGAAAACATTTGCATCTTCCTGTCATGTATATGAGCTGTCTTCTTACAGCTGTATCTCCTTGCATAAGATGCACATGAAGCCTGGCTTAAAATGGAAAAGATTTGGTCCTAGTGTATCAAATATCTAGTGAAAAGCTACCTTTGGTCTTCATGGTGAAGAATTCTCTTTGCATTGCCTCTTGCTTTGTATGGATGCTCATCTGAACCAAACTGCCAGCAGCCATTTACTACCCCCATCAGTTTAAAGCATGGTATTAGTTTTGCTACAGAAATTTTTCAGTACAAGTGAACGCTTACGCTTGCAAAAGACGAATCCTCTTTGAATTTCTAATGGTATTACCTTTATTACTTCTTGAATTTCAGGGAAAAAGATCTTGGTCTTCACATGCTCTGCTTGGTTAATTGCTAGTACGCAGTGATAGGATTTCTTGCCATCAAGAAAATGTGACAACTGCTTTACTGATGGCTGCTTTACCAACAAGTATTTTTAAAAATTCAGCTGTTGTCAAAGTAAATGCAAATAGCTTCTAAAAGATCTATACTATTTCTTGAGCATTTTCATCAAGAAGCAGTATTGCTTGGTTTGTCTGTCTTTAGCAGATACGTGATATTATGCTTACATAAAGAATATTAATTAAGTACTAATGTAGAAGACGGCAATTTATTTATGCTTCATTTTTGTACCTTGTGGTTAATGTGATTCCTGTTGCATCCCTTTAGATAAATTAGTTGAAATAAACTGTTTTTACCATCAGAGTGAACAAAACTTAGCCTTATCTTTATGTATGCTAGTGCAAGGAGCTACCACTTTGTTTTGATTTTGGTTTGTCTGTTTTTTCCTCCCTGAGACAGTTACACTCAGGTTGCATTGAAAGAAAGAGGTGAATACGCCCAAGGAACAGAAGTTGTCAGCAGAAACCTGCACATAATACAGGTGACAGGTCTGGGAATAAGAAGGGAATTGGATTTTTTTTTTTTCCTTTGGAATGAAGCAATATTTTAAAAGATAAGTCAGTGAGCAAAACATGATGATGAGCCTGAGTTTTAACTTCACAAAAGAAATGAAAGCGGTTCCATTTTTCAACAGATGGTTTAAAAAACTTAGCTTTGAGTATCAAGTATGATTCTTTGCTTTTTGATTTTTCTTAATACCTTTCCAGTGGCTCAGGTGGGAGACAAGACATATGCAGGCTCTCTGTTACTATCCCAGTCTATTTCCTGGCGTTTCACTAGCAGGAGGTATCAAAAGCCTACCCCTCTCTTGCTTGCTTTCTGTGCATCCCTGGCACTCTGTCTTGCCACATCACAGGGCTATGCTTTTTAATACCTCCTTCTCAGCACTGTTCCTGTTATGTTGTTTTGATATTTCTGAAATATGAAACTGACAGCAGGGTTTGTTTTCCTTTTACTCGGAAGGAATTACTGATTAAAAATAAAGGTGCTTTAGTTCAGAAAACATATAAAGGAATACAAAATCTATGTGCAGAAGATTGTTGGTGAGAACGTGCATGTAATAACAGCAAAATGGCTTCCCACTGCTGCCTTGCTTTTTTTTTTTTTGCTAGAACAGAAACGGAGGTCAGCCAAAGCATATTTCTCTTTTTTAGCACTTTGCAGGGTTCTGCTTTGATTTTTTCCTTGCCAAATAGCATGAAGCTAAGATTTTTCTTTTTCATTAAATAGACATTAACTAAAGAAACATACTGTCTTTCCTAAAAAAAAAAAAAATGTGTTTTTCCCAGTTGGTTCAAAAAGTTGTTCTCTCTCCCGAATGCTTTAGTTGCGATACTTCCACTCAGAGTGCAACTACTTCTACTTGAGAAAAATGGTGATGTTTCACATTCCTTAGGTGAGCTGCATGGGCTGAGCACAACCCTTCCCATCCCGATTGCTCTCCTTCAAACAACCCTGCTAATTTTCTGGGTGAATGAGGCCATTGTGTGGCCTGCAGTGAAGGTACCGACGTCCCCATCTGATCCTTTGCTGTGCAGGTATATGCTTTATGGAAGCATAAACCTTGAGGTTATAAAATGTTATTGTATAGTTTTCTGGATGGTGGCATTAGTCTTGGGAGGTAAGTCTCCACGGACGACTGCCTGTAAAGGAGGTAGTAAGGGGCGAGGTTGCATTTCATGTTGAAGTGTTTTGGCTCTGGATGGGAGGAAGGGGGCTGCCTTTGCTGCCCACTTTCCCCTTGGCTCATGAGCGTCGGTGCCTCGGGGCAGAGGCTGCCGGTCTAGCTGAGGTCGGTGAGGTCCGTGTGGGCACCGTGATAGGAGCCCATGCTGTAGCCACACCGCATATTTTAAAGGCATTATGCTACAGCAACGTAGTGATACAAGTCTTGTTACGTTACCCAAACTAACCATTTAGTTTGTGTTGTAGAAGCTGTAATTTCCCAACATCTGCAGTGTGTATTACCTAGAGGGACACTGAATTGAGCAAGTCCTGTGCAGCCTGTGTGTGTATACTGCTAATGTTCCTTTTCCTACATCATGTTTTTGGGTGGCCTACTACACACTCCTTAGTGTAGTTTCAGGTTTCACCACAATGATACGTAAAGTCATTTGTCATTGGAAACCGTATCTACAGATAGAAGCCCGTTATCTCCGCGTTCTTCAAGTACAAAGATTGACTTGGTTTAGTAATGACAGCACCAAGCTTAATTATGTTTTTGAGAAGGAAAGTTATATGTGAGGTAGATTCGTATACCAACCTGTATATAAGAGTGTCAGATGTTTGCTGTTATGAATACTGTGATGGCGATGAGAAGTCTAAACAGTGAATGTACAAATTTTAAGCCCACAAATTGCTGGTGTGCGTGCAGATGATGCTTAAGGAAGTTTATGGATGTTAAAATCGCCAGAGTGTATGGTTTTATTTGGTTTATGCAAGTACTATTAACATTGTAAAACTGGTGCATGTTCACTGGCGGGGAACTGTTTGATTTACAGCTGCTGGTACAATCTTAAATAGCCTCCATTGAATACATGCTGATACAGGATGACACCTGACATAGATGACACCATGCTGTTTTCTAGGCAACTGCTTTTTCAAGAAGCCTCTGGCTGTTGCTTTGGCAAATAAGTTTGTGTTTCGTGGCTGGGTTTGATTTACGAGTTTTGGGGAAGCCTTTGCCTCTGAAATATGCTGCCAGTCATGTGAACAAGGTTTTGTTGCGTCCAGCTTTGGATGCTTGGATAATTCTGATGTGATTGACTTTACCTGAAAGTTTGGGAATTGCTTCTTTGATGTTACCTGCTTTGTAAGAGAAATTGAAAATCGGGCTGTGCTTTGCCACAGTGGCGCTATATCTGAGACTGGGTCACTTTCCTTAAACATCATTTTTGCATTGAGATCTTTATTTGTATGCTGTTTCTTTGTTTAACTTGAGTCTTGAATTTGATTTCAAAAAACTGAACTGAGAAAACGTGCAGCCCCAAACGAAATAATTTGCAGCAGCGCTTTCCAAACAGTGTTAGGCGTTCAGAAAAGTCAGATGAGAAGACTTTCTCTCCGCGCGTTCAAAATTCATGATGCTAAGCACTGTGAAGCAGCCTAAACGGAATTCTTAAATCAGGTTAGCGTCTGGAAAACCTGCAGAAAGATCAGAACCTGCAAATGAACAGTGAGTTTTAAAACTAAATACCAAATGGGATGTATTCAGGAGGAACAATCTATTTCTTCGCCTGGGTAGCAAAGCATAGTTGTGGCAAAAAAAAAACGTGGTTAGATACTATTATACATACAGCGTACACTACCACGTCCTTGATGCAAATAGACAAATGAGGATTGCCGTGCACTGTAGTTTGGAGCAGAATACCTCTGCTTGAACTAGCAAACTTGTTATTCTCAGAAGTTTTCCAGATAAGCATAACGTTTTCAATCAGTCTGTATAATAGATTCTTTAATTTCTGACACAATGCAGAATAAATCTTTTAGATTTAAATACTTTCAATAGTGTTAGTCGTGACAGAATGTGACAAAGAAGTGATGAAATTGCTTTTCTTCCCTCTGAGAGTTGCAATTTTTGACAGCCATGTGGAATTTGTTCTTTGTTAAAGTGACAACAATTCTAATGTAATTAAAATGATGTCTGCAGAGCTACATAGAAATTAATTTCCAAAGGAGGAGAAAGATTTAGATTACTTAATATAATTTTGCATGTTCAATTGTGTTAGGAATGTATTCTATTTATTTTGGGTTCTGTCACTGTTTGAGCTATTTCATTGCACGTTTTTTTCTAACAAAAAGGTGAATGTGTACTTCAACGGACTTGAAATTCTCAAGATAGTATGCATTTCTTTTGCTGAAATGGAAAAGTTAGTGGTCATATCAAAACCTTATGCTAGTTTCTAAATTTCTTGAATGATCTAAAAAATAAATTCTAGAACATGAGTATTATGACTGCAGTACCAAGAACTGTGCTTGTTTTGCTTTAATTTTGCTAGATAATGCATTCATTAGTAAATGTTGTATTAAGTGAGTTTGTACTGGAGTTAATGGTTAGAGTCAGGAGATAATGCTGAGTAAATAGAAAATATAATAAATTAAAATACAGTGAAGTAAAAGAAGTACTGTAAAGTGTTTGGCTACGTTAATGTGACTTAAAATACTAAAAAGGGGAACAGAACTGCTTGCAGCTTGTTACAAAGGAGTTTGTATCTGCATGGTTTCTTATGTGTACTCATTTAAGTCCAAGAAGAGGTCTGTGGCCCTTGTGGAAAAGGGAAGGAGCTACTATATGCTGTTCTTGACATACTGTCTGGAGGGCGGAAGGGCTGTCTTTTGGGGAGTGGGGAAAGGGAATCTGTTGTAGCGCCTGTTCACTGATCTTGGTGTAGTGCTGTATTTTAAAAAACTTAGTGATGTACTCTGATCCTGGTTATTTATACCTGCTTAGAGACAGACTTTTTGGAAAACGTAGTGAAATTTCAGTCATGCAGCACATGTAGCCTTTTATTAATAGTATCTGAAATAAGATGTTTTGACTTTCTTCATTAAAGCTAATCAACTCTTCAGGACTTTTTAAGATGTCTTTTTTTTTTCTTTTCTATTTTTTTCTTAAGATCGCGCTGGAAGCATCAGTACTCTTGATTCCCTAGATTTTGCAAGATACTCTGATGATGGCAATAGGGAAACAGACGAAAGAGTAGCAGGTAAGTTCTTATGATTTAGGAATAATAGGAAGTTGACTTCACAATTTGCCTTGCTGTTTGTAGCAGCAGTGTATTTAAATGAACATTCCTGAAGATGACTAGACTTCACACTGTGGTGGTTTAACTAGTCACTTAACAATGCATCAGATTTCAGACGTTTCTACTATAATTATTGTAAATTTTCAGGCAGGTGTATTTCTATATGACTTAAACAAGCAATATTCTTGAAACTTGGACACAGTTTCTGACAATAGAAACCTACTGCCTTCTAATATTTAGCTGAAACACAATGTGTTCCATGTAGTAGTGTGTGACTACGAGCTAGATAACAGCTTTCTGATGTACAGATCTGCAGTGAATCATCTGGTTAAACATAGTGCATGTTTAGATCAAACGTGCTTTAAAAAAAAAAAAAAAAAAAAAACACAACATTTGGGGTTTCTCAGTTCCACAAGTCATTTTTGCTACAAATCTTAATTGTAGTGCTTTTCTTCTCTTCCCATTTGATTTCTGGATCATATAAGATTTTTTCAAAGTGACAGGTCTTTTTGCTTCATGTAGTACTGAAATTAAGGCTGCGGAATTTTAATTTCAGGATTTTCAACTATCAAAGGCAGAGAACATTTTTCTTTTACATCTGAAATTTTTATAGTAGTCTCTTTTGCATGTGAGCTATGTTACTATAATCCATGCTTTTTTCTAAGATCCAGATATTAAGCTATTCACAGCTTCTCCAGAGAAAATCATAAAATCTCTCTAAAACATGCTGCTTATTTTTCTTCCTGTCAAATAATGCTGCTTAACATCATAACCACCCGAAAATTGTCCATTCTGTGACCTTTGTTCACATTTTTTAGCTTATGAAACCTGAAGTGATGCAAGCTGTCATACCTCTGCTCCATATCACTATCTCTGCTTTATCCACCATGCTTTATCCGAGCAGAAACACTGGCAAGTACAAAAATACAGAAGAGGATGCTTAAACATAATTCTATAAAGGTTCTTCGTTATGAAATTTCCTCTCTCTATTAGTCTGAAATAGCAACCAGTGTTGAACCACAGAAAAGAAACAAAGATGTCGGGAAACTGTCATTTTTCTTATGTGACCTTTGTTGCTGAGGTAGAGGAATAGTGAAATTCTCAAATATGAAGATTCATGTATTTTGGTGTTCTGTTCTGAATCTATAGGTAATTATTGTTCTTTGATTTACGTGAAAACTGTCAGATTCTTACAATGATTGAATTCTTGTCTTTTGCGATGTATATTGTCAGTTTCAAGGAGCGAAAAATCTAAAAATACGCAGTTGCTGTTCTAAACAAAACGTCTTTAAGGAACCCAGGTATTTCTGAATCATGTTCTGTAATACAGTGCAGAAGCAGGCGTTTCCCTGTTTTTTTCCATCATCTTGGTAGATTATTCCAGTATGTACGTAATCTTTCTAGGTAATCTTTTGTGGGAGTGTAGCCATGGGGGTTGACAAGGTGTCCGTGTGGTCATTATGCCACAATCTTTCTTGGCAATAGTATTACTGAAAGAACTGGCTTGATCTTTGCTTGGAGCTGTGTTTGATAACTGACTTGGATTAGAGGTGCTTGTGGAAAGTGAGGACCAGGCAGAATTGACATCTAGTAAGACCATTCATCTTCCGATGGAACATTAATTACAAAATATTGATTGTTTCCAGCATGAAATCAATATATCCTAAAACGAAATATTAAATGTAATTTATTATGTACTAAAATAGAGATTTTTGAAGACTATGGTATATTAATTGGCTACTTTAATGTAATAGACAAGCAAATTATTTGGCAGGATATTTACATAGCATTTCTGTGTTCCTTTAGAGAGATTTTTCCATGAGTTGTTAAAAACTGATATAAGAACTTTACCAAAGAAAGCAATACTAGATAGGATTTCTGGATGTTAGTGAAAACTTGGAAGTTTTCTAGAACATCCTATTTCTGTTCAATTATAATTGCTTACAATCTCATGCATCAATTCTGTATGCAGCCTCCAAGCAGTAAATTGACTTGCATGGAAGTGCCTTCAGAACACTGAAATTTTTTAATATGCACATTAAAAATATTTCAGTAGAGATTTCAAAACCTTTCTATATCCATCTCCTCCTTTGAAAAAAATCTGGCTAATAACTTCTATTTTTGAAGTTGTCCTTAGCTGCAAATGTGCTTTGAAATGTAAGTAGCCCATTCTGCTTATTTCTTCTCATATTCTTTCTTCTTAGCAAAGAGCTTTGATCCATAGGAGGTAAAATTGTAATGTATTGCAAAAGCTGGAGGCAATGATCGGATAGTCATGTGTTTTTTTGATAATTCTCAAAGTTAGATTTGAGTAGTTTCTTTTTTTTATATGCATTTCTCATGCTGTTATCTTTGTGGGTTTTTTTTAACCATTTGGACACAGTCCATGATTTCTATTATCAATTTCCTAGTCAAATGTCAAATGAAGGATAGAAGTCATATCAGTCATTTAAAAGACATGAATCCTGAGTCAGAGGAACTTGAAAAATGAAGTTATAACATATCCCATACAAATACTTTTTTGTATTGGAAAGCACCAAATCAAAAATATCTGCGTATACTGTCCAAAGCCTTCATGTTTCTGTTTTTGCCCTGACGGATGGTGTTAGACTTAGCCGCCAGACTTCTTTTACCTGTCAAAAAATATATATATATTGGAAATAACTAGACAGAGTCTTGGTAAAAATGGATTTCAGTGTTTCAAATCTGTTAGTCCACCTCATTCCATCTGAAGTTAAAAAGCCTAGAAGCAAAAATATTCTGAAGAGTTGGTGTGAACTTGTCATTTGGAGAATCTGATCAAAGGAAGCGAAGTGGGTCTCTTATCATCAGCTTGTCTGAACAGATGCAAGTCACAAAGACCCATCAGGGTGTGGATCAACATTGCAGAACTAATCGGACAGAAAACATCTATTTTCTTTCTCATTTACCTGATCTTAATATAGATTTAGAGTGCTGTGTAACTAATTGGATAATGCATTCATAATACACAAAGTTTCAAAAAATGTATGCATTGTTAGATCTTGCAGTGTACTAGGTAAAAACAACTTGTTCTATAAGACTAAGTACCGAAGCAGTTCTTACTAAGATAAGGTCAGTACTGAAGGCTTTATTAGGCTTAGTAAACCTCCTCCAAATAGGTCTTCTGTTCTCTGGTTGTTCTATAAAAATTCCTAACTTGAAATCAAATACCCTCCAGTATTCAGTGTAAAGAGGTTATCTGACATTCTGAACTGAATCTTCTGCCACATCTTAGCCTGACTGCACATGTATATTTGTGATCTAAAAACTCTACTTTCTGTAATTTAAAGTATTAAGCATTGCTAACCTACCTTTGACGTCTAGTGTTCTGATAATTTTAGAAATGTGATGCTGTTATTTCAGTGATAATAAAATGAAAAATCATCAAATTCCATTTCAGTCATTTGTGTTCTTTGTTTTTTTTCTGTGTAAATTTCTGGCTAAAATGTGTATCTTTTGATTAGCGCAATAAAATATTGTCACTGTCAGGACTTGGAGAGAAGAGAAGTTCAAAAACTCACTTATTTTTGAAGATTTCATGTTATCTAGACTTATGTTTCTGCTTTTTGTACAGCCCTTTTTAAAAAAATAAATAATATTGAACACAATTCAGAAATGAAAAAATTGACAAAAACAAAATAAAAAAAATCACAACAAAAGCCCACAATAGGAGTCTGTAAGACTTGCTGCTACTTGTCTGTAGTCACTTGCTACCATTGTGTGTTCAATTTGTTCATAGTGGAAATGGACCAGTTCCTGTCTTCTCATTTTCTGTCTTATGTCCTGTTTAGCAGTTGTGCATCTCCTTAATTTCTTTCAAGGTTGGTAGTCTCCAAGGGTTGAATCTAAAGATCAGGCTGCTCTATCAGATCTTCTCTGTAGTTGGTCTTGTCCTGTTAACTTGGACACATTAATGAGGCGAATGAGTTAAGTGTTGGCTTCCCAGTCTTAGAATGATAACAAGTTCTCTGTTAACTTGCACTCAAGTCTCTGAATGATCATAATTTTTGTAGCTTGATAGCCATCTCTAGTACAACTTTGCCTTTTGGTTCTACCTGTTTTATGTCCTGAAATGTTTCATGCTGACAGTAAATATGGTCACTTCTTCTTAGGACTTGTATCTGGGAAGTGGAAATTAGGAAACATCAGGTCTTGAAGTGTACTGTGATACTAGCTTCACTGACAACCAATTTTTTCTCATTGACACAAGATGTAGGCACAAATCCATTGAATGTAATGGGATGTCATACACGTTTTAGAGGGCTTAATTTAGGACCTCTGGAATAGTTTTGAATTGATGGAGGAAATTGAACAACAGTAAAACTTCTAACAGTATGTCCAAATTCAGAGAAAGCTAGGTAAGCACAGGGGCCCTTGATACTGTGCTTCAGAGGAGGTCTACTTCAAATGAAAATGTTGGAATGCCGTCAATGTCTTCACAGTGTCAAACTAGATTCCGAGTGTTGTCAGAAGTATTTCGTACTGAAGTTTGCAAAAGTCTGACAAGATAATTCTAATGTAGAATTCAGAATTCATGTGTAATTGGGTTAAAAAAAACACACCATGTAAACAGAAGTAAATACTGAAAAATTTTAGAAATACTGTTTATTCCTTCAGCTTTTTTGCCTTTGCCCAACGAGAGTGCTGTTCACGTACGTCTCAAATCGTTCAATATCACAAACCACAAGTTGTTCTTTATAACTAATGTTCATGTAACCATGAATCCATGGTTCAACAACTTCTGAAGTCATTAAGTGAATGAATAGAATAAGATCCTTGAAAATAAGTCATTTTTAAATTTCTAAGCTGAGCAGACAAGCCACCCATTACTCATATGCACTTATTTTTTTAAGTGTTAGATTAGCTACATGAAAACTGAAGCACTTAATTCTTGGTCTAATCCTTAGTTGCTTGCTTGAAAATTCAACTCTTAAGTAGGGCTAAGTAATATTTTTCAGAATAGCAGGTGTAGTGATTTGAGTTCTTTAAAAAGGAAAAGTAAGACAGCCACTTAAATCCGGAATGCACTCTTACAGGAGGATTAACCAACCTCATAGCTCCCAGTTTCTGCTCTCTGCTTTCCTGATGAAGAGAAGAGAATCAATTCAGTTCTTTCCTTTCCTAGGCTGTCTGCAATAAAGCTCTTCTATGCATCATTCTTAAGGAGTGTGAACTCCTTTCACCAAGTACTGTAATTAGTTACACGTTATGAATTCAGTCAAGCATGAAGTTAAACTTCAGCAGACTTTATCAGTGTTTTTAAAGGGTTAAGTTTGCAAAGGTATGCAAGCATTGCAACAGGAGGAGAGGGGGAAGAGAGAGACCAGCTCATTTCTTTTAAAAGAAGTCAGTACTTCTAAAAGGTTAGAAAGAAAGGGGATAGGGGTTTGCATTTTTATTTAAGAAGAGAATCGCAGATCATCAACAAATGATTTCATTAGTATAGACATTGAATTAAAAATCGTCATGTGTTTTGGCAGAAGATTGTATTTCAGAATAAGTTCTAAAATAGAGCTTCTAATCATAATTAAATTTTATTGAGATTGTAACTTTACAAAAAATAAATAAAAACTTGGAAACAAGCTTCTTTGGATAAAAGCCAAGTGTGTTGACTTCTGGGTACACTGAGGTTTGTACAGTGGCAATTATAATGATTACATTGCTAAGACAAGGAAATGAGGTGCAACTATAGCAATCCTGTTTTGTAGTGGAATTGTATAACTGTTGTGACAGGCTTTGAAGTGAGTTCTTCACAAATATGTTATGTTCCGAATCTTCTACTGTATAAAGAGAAACATGCAGCAGAGTAATCTTTTAAGGTTGAATAGGGGAAGTCCTAATGGCTTCTAAGAATTTTCAGCATTGTCACAGTTAACTAAAAAATTAATTCTTGCCGTCTGACATGGGTTTGTCTGACATGAGTTTTTTGGCTTTCTACGCCTTCAGTCATGTCTTATTCCTATTTTCCTTGATGAGATTCCTGAGTTTTTCTAGTTTGTGTTGTTTTTCTAACATTTTTTTTATTATTATTTATATCATTCTAGTGCAGGGCACTCCTGATCTGCAACTGTTCTGGTCATTTAAAAAAATTTCAGAGAATAAAATGTTAACACAAAGTCATTTCCATCAGAAGAACTAATTAATTTGAATTCTTTACTATTTTCAAAAACTAAAAAATTAGTAGCTTTCAACTTAGAATCGTAACTGTCAATTAGTAAATCAAATGTAAGGAAGTACTAAAATGATCAGATACCTTACTACAAGAGCATTTTCTAACTTTGTTGCACAGAAGTATTTGCAGATCAGCATTGCTGACTACTAGAGAGATTTTATACATTTTATTCATTGTATCCTCAGTTGCGCTTTTATATCGCTGCAGTAAAATTCTGTGCATCAAACAAGTTCCTTTCATGTAGCAAACGTGGTGTACCGTAGTTACTCCTTCAGTTTTTATGGATAAATGCAAACTGAGTGAATCTTTTTTTCCATGCATGCAAAAAATTCTTAGTGATCCAAAAATTCTTAGTCACAGATGTTCCAAAAAGGAAACCACCTTTTGTAGTCTTCAGTAACATTTCTTACAAACAAGAGCCAATTCAGCGTTTCTGCCATGTACTGTCCTCTGCAAGTATTTCAAAATGCCATGGTAAATTATTTCCAGGAATGATTAAAAGTCACTCAAATATATTCTTGTTAAAAGCAACTGCAACACTTCTAGTTTTGTGTGGGAATCAAAATTAAGTAACTGTTAGAATAGTTTCAAGCAGCTTAACACTTTGGTATGGTAGCTGTTTTGTGCTTATCTTGTATATTTAAGTACAAGACTCATTATTTATCATAACTGTTTATTTAAGTGTAATTAAAGTAATCTGGGAATTAATGGAAATCATCTAGCAATTCCCTAAATAGGCTCCTTCAGATGCTCTAACTGGCTATTAAAAAGGCATGTACTATGTTTCTTGCAAAAGTACAAGGCTTTATAATTGGACACCGCAGCGTAGATGTGGTTTAAAATTAAAACACATGAGATTCTAGTGCAAACAAAGCACTCCTGGCCCTTTTTAGAGGAAATAATGGAATGTGAGAAATTCATAACAGTAATGGAAGTGAGGGCAGGTGGAAGTGGCAGCTAGAATTTTGTATTTTGGAGTCTCTAAAATAACCTTAGATGATTGAAAGTGTTGCATGATCAAGGCTCACCAGAAACTTTTAAGAATAATGGATCAAATACTTTTTTTTTGTAAGCTTCTCTGTAAATATTGAGAAAACTGCATATTTTGCTTTTTTGTCTTGTGCATCTCTTTAGGTTTTGAATTCCCTTCAATACATTTAATTAACAGAAATTATTCTGTGACTCCTGAAAACGTATAGTAAAACAAAAAGGTTTTAAAAAGAGATGGGTTTTTAGTAAGAGTATGAACTATGTTTCAAATTCTGCCATTTGAGGTAGTAAAATTTCAGTATATAAGTTCATTTTCAAAAAAAAAAAAGTGTACTTGGTGGGACAGTACATTTATATTAAGGTTTCAGCATTGCTACATGGAAACAGCTAACACTGCCACCAGCATGTATTTGCTTTTTTTAGATCTGTCCTCTGATCACCCATGTAGTCCCCCACCGCCTAGAAATCAAAATGCTTAACAGTATCAACCGACTGTAGCTGGGGGAGAAATTAAAAAAAAAAAAATCCAATTAATATACAAAATTAAAAACAAAAACAAAACACCCTACAGCGAGTCCTTGTCAGACAGCTTGAAATTTTGATAGAGCTAACTTAAGGCCAATGGAACTATGGAAAATGTTCACCAGTTTGCTTTCAGACCAACTCTGCTGCATGTGTTCATAAGTTCCATAAAGATTGCATGCTTTCTGTTTAATACGAACTGTATATTTTTTTTCACACCCATCCTTGCTTTTTATATTTTATTTTTTGTTTCCCTTGCCTTGGTTGGATGCCTGTGTGTGTTTAATCCAAATCCCTGTCCAGTCCTGGAATTTGAACTACGGAAAGCCAAGGAGACCATACAGGCCCTCCGAGCCAACCTGACTCAGGCTGCAGGTGGTGTACATAAACCTTTTCTTAAGTCTCTACTTTGAACAATGTAGAAGTAGCTGAGCTCATCCTCTCTGAAAGAGTAAAATTTAGTTACTTCTTTTTTTCCTCCCCAGAAAATGAAGTTCCTTTGCAGGAACGAAAAAATTATAAATCAAGTCCTGAAATTCAGGTAGGTGGTTGGTGATAACTGGGCTTTGCATGGACATTAATCCAGACATGCCTTCAGTAGATGGCAGGAGAATGAACCACAGAAGTAGTGTATTGTTTTCTTTTTTTTTCTAGGAGCCAATCAGACCTCTTGAGAAAAGAGCTCTAAACTTCCTAGTTAATGAATTTTTATTGAAGAATAGTTACAAGCTTACGTCAATAACATTTTCAGATGAAAACCATGATCAGGTAAGGTCTTATGTGCTTTTTTTTTTTTTACATGTCCGCTTCCCATATTCGGATTTTGTAGTGAACTTAAGTAATGTTAAGATGAGTATTCTAAGAGTTAAGTATGTTAGCATTTTCATAAATAAAGCATCACCTGAAAACACAGCATTTAGAGGAGTATATCCTCAGAATTTGTAGGAAGGAAACTAGAATGCTTGCTTTCTGTAAAGGAACCAAAACAAGATGATGAAAACTATCTCAATTTGTATTTCACTATTCAGCTTACATATCTAGAAAGTCAAATACTTAATATCAGAGTGTGGCTGAGGTTGGAAGGGACCTCTGGAATTAATCTGGTCCAGATCCCTGCTCAAGCAGGGCTGGCGTAGAGTGGATTGTCCAGGATTGTGTCTAGATGGCTTTTGAAGATTTCCAAGGATGGAGACTCCACAACCTCTCTGGTCAATCTGTGCCAGTACTCATTCACCCTCACAGTTTCCTGTTGTTCAGATGGCACCTCCTGCATTTCAACTTGTGCCCATTGACTCTTGTCCTGTCACTGGGCACCACTGAGAAGAGCCTGGCTCCATCTGCTTTGCAGCCTCCCGTCAGGTGTTTATACACATCGGTGAGATCCCCCTGACTTTTCTCTTGCCCAAGCTGAACAGTCCCAGCTCTCTCAGCCTTTCCTCATAGGAGAGGTACTCCAATCCCTTCATCATCTTTGTGGCCCTTACCGTCTCTCCGGTATGCGCATGTCTCCTTTGTACTGGGGAACCCAGAACTGGGCACCACACTTCACGTATGGCGCCTCTAGTGTGGCCTCACTAGTGCTGAATGGAGGGAATCACCTCCTTTGACCTGCTGGCAACACTTTGCCTAGTGCAGTCCAGAATATGTTAGGCTTATTTGCTGCAAGTGCACATTGCTGGCTTTTGTATATATTTAATATCAAACTTACGTATACTATTTTAATAATAAATATATATAATATTGTAATCATTCTTAAGATAATACTTAATTGCATAGCTTTGCTTTGTTCTTAGAGCAACAAATAGCTAGCTGCTTCCAGTAGTTAGCCATAGTAACACTAATAACTTATTTCTTGAAACTAAAGTTAAGCATACATTTTGTTTCAACTTTTTGTTACAACTGTTTAATTATACTATGAGTTATATGTACTTCTACACTTCTCTGTATTCTGATGGACGTCCTTCCAGTTAAACTCAAGGATCTGGATGTCATAAAATCTTGAACATGACTTTGTCACAGAATCACAGAATGGCTGAGGCTGGAAGGGACCTCTGGAGATTATCTGGTCCAGCCCCCCTGCCAAGCAGGGTCACATACAGCATGTGGTACAGGATCACATCCAGTAGGGTTTTGAATATCTCCAGAGAAGGAGACTCCACAGCAACCTTTTCCAGTGCTCTGTCACCTTCACAGTAAAGGCAACTTGCCTCCGTAAGGTAACTTCCACACACACAGATGAAGGTGTGGTGTCATCCATGGGGGGGCAAAGTTGTGCTCCTGCACACTGTCACAGTGCTGCTTTCTCTAGTCCCATGCAGGATCTCTTCTGCCCAAGGTGGTCTGGGAAGGCCCTGGCCAGCTTTGGGAACAGGCCAGCCCAAGCAGGAAAAGAGAAGTAGCACCTCTGCTGCCCAGCCCACACATTTGCATCTCTCCTGGCCAATCTGGCTAGAGCTCATGAAGAGAAGTGTGGGACAAAGAGTGATAACGTAGCTTCTTAACTGCTACCTCACGTGGTTCTCTGAACCAGCTCACCTGCGGAAACCTTTGGTGGGAGAGAGATGATACCACGGCAGCAGATGGAGGCTGATCTCCTTTCTCCCCTTGCCCTGTTGCACAACCACACACAGATCTTCGAGACATTCCTCTAGGTTCTTGATGCAAGTCACCAAGCCAGACATCAGCACTTGGAGCTGGGTCCTCACCTCAGCAACAGAAAATTTGAAGAGATGAAGGGTAGCGTGCCTGGCCTCCCCTTGCAGCTGCAGCGTGGCCCTGCTGTCCTGCAGGCTCAGGAAGACAGCCCCGCACTGCAGGGCTTCCATGAGCTTTGCAACGCCGTCCTCCAGCACGTGGCCTTAAATAGTTGATTTGTGTGGGATGATTAATTATACTCATTCTTTGTCATCTCCTGAGCGTATATTTATGTGTATATTTAATCACACTGTGACGCTGAATCCAGTCTCTTTGTAATAAGGTCTTATCTTAGGTATTTCATAACATAGCTGTGCTTTAATGCATTTTTCTTAAGATGATCAGTTTTATATCTCTTTTGGGAAGGTTCTAGTTACATAATAACTCTTACTGGGTAAAGAAAGTGATGTCATCAACATTCAATATATATGTAGCACAACACTGGAATATTTCTAGTAGAATTAAATATTTCTCTATGCGAATTTCAACCAGTTCTCTCTCTAACTAATCCCCTAGGTTTTTTTCCTACAGTTCGAACCTTCATCTCTAAAGAAAATAATTAAAAATACTTGCTGGATCACCCACTTAAAAGTGGAGTTTAATAGGTCTTCATACATAAACTTGTGAGGGTACAGCCCCAAAACCAAATAAGATGAATAGCTTCTCCCTGCTTTTTGCATTTTTCTCAGCTAGAAATGTTTTATGTTGTAAGGTTACTAACAAAAACAAAGTTCTCAATTGTAGAGAGTAAACATAAACATACTAAGTTAATGTATAGCATGCACATTGTTTTTTCTAGATTAATGTCATTCTTTCACAAAATAAGGATTATTTGTTCAAATACATGTATATAACTAGACTATGACAAAACATAGTGAAAATTTTGAAGAGTAGAAAAAAACTCTTGACTATGTATATGTATTTGAGATTTAATGCCCTGAAAGCAAGCATTACAACTCCTGTGGAAAGGTGTACACCTGCTTATACGTAGGAATGTGAAATAATCTTGTAGTAATAGAATGGTTACATGTCAATGAAAAAAGTAAAGTCATGTAGTAGTGGTTTGAGATGGGAGGCCCTACTGTTGTTTTCACCCATGTACAGTTAATAACATTATGTCTAGATTTTGCTGAGCACGTGCACGCTGTCAGTCATCTTCAGAGCAATTTGACTGTCTGCTTCTGGAAGACTATACCTGCACTTGTGAATGAGATGGGAACAAAATGATAGCCCTGTCAGTCTTCTACCAACTTTACAGACTTCTGCTGGAGTTTGATCAGCAATGTATCTGATTCTCAAAAGTATTTGCATCCAGAAGAAATAAAAAGTGTGCTGTGTGTTTTGGAAGGATCTCTGTTGAGTACACAACCTAGAGCTGTCTTTAGTGTGAAATGCTTTATTTCATGAAATGAGATGTTTTTCTACTTTTGTTTCTTGTTACCTCTTTCAAGATTTCCTTGTTACTACAGTGCAACTTTGACACGACTGTTTTGCTGTTCTACAGCAAATACAGACCTACAGTTAAATGAGGAAGAAAAAACATACTAAGAGGAAGTATGGTTTAGTTTGGTTTCTCTTATTCCCTTGAAGGATTTTGAACTGTGGGATGATGTAGGATTGAACATTCCAAAACCTCCTGACCTGTTACAACTCTATCGTGACTTTGGAAACCATCATGTTACTGCGAGAGATGTGGTGGATGTATCAGTTGGTGTAGATGATGATGAATTGGAGGCTGCCACTCCTATACTTGGGAACATCCCTGTATTTGAAACAACACCACAATCAATAGAAGTAAGAGATTGTACAGAAGAAATATTTCAGCTGTTCGCATTGCTACTTTACTGTACTAAACTCTTTTGTTTCTGTCTTGTATTTAGCAATGTTTAATAGTGCAAAAATTAGAAGATCAAATTAGTGTGTTAAACAGTGAGAAATGGTCTTTGATGGAACAAATCCAAAGACTTGAGAGGTATGTACTTATCAATCTGCTTGACTGGAAAGAAATGTTGAAATAACTTCTCAGTGTTTTTCTAGAACAGTTATGACAACATAATTTATAACAGTGGGATTACTAGGAGTTCTTTGGAACAGGGCAGTCTTCCCTTTTAATACGTGCTATTTGATTTGAAGGAAAAAACGAGGCTTCAAACTGAGTAGTCGCATTTTATTACCTACATCATTTAATTCTGTAATGAGCTTTGTTCTTTCAAGGCAACTTCTTTATTTACCTAATTGAAAACAGAATCAGTTCTGATGTGTTTTGTGTAAGTTTTCTCTTGAGTCAGCTGTATTTCGCTCCTCAGTACTGCAGTGCGTACAGCTTGCAAACACTGTTAAAGGTGTTTGTTTTAATAACTTATTTCAATATAGGTTTTCCTTCTACAGTGCAAGACTAGTAGAAGTGACAGTATCTTTAACAAAAACAAAAAGACTTCAAATGTTTGGTCAAAACATATGGTTCTGTAAGCAATAAAATATAATTTCTCTTAAGAGATGCATCAATACAACGTAAGGGCAAGCGTGTAGTTTTTCAGTGGCTTTATTGATCTGCACAGATACCATTTGAAAGCCATGTGGGATGGTATGTATTAATTCCCTGCTATAGCATTTTAAGTTTTGCACCCCAGATGGATTTCTGTCTCCTGACAATGTTTCAGTGCTTAGAGTTCAGCCAGAAGCATGTAATGCTAGCTCTTTTTATTCATTTATATAATTGATTCACTTATTCTGAATGCAGCATTTTTCTTACTGCTAATTATTGACTAAAGAACTCTGGTAAACTGGTGCTTATTTGAAGACCTTGTGTGATGCAGAATTATGTCTATTAATGGAAGTTTTGAACATACTGGAGATAAAGAGGGAGCTGTTCAGTATGTTGTCCTTATTTCCTTGCTTGTCTTGTGATTCCAACAACCTTCTCATGAAAGTTACAAAAATATTTCATTGTTTGCTTTAATTTTTTAGTGAAATAGACTTCCTCAAGAATGAAAACTTTGCTGTGTCAACAGTTTATGGTGTAGCTCCCCATCCTTCTTCAAAACAAGTGCCTCTCACAGTCTCAGAGGACAATGGACGGTACTTGGATATCAAGAGCTCTGAGAATGACAATAAACATGGAAACACTGAGGAGAAAAGCCTTTCTTTATCAGCTGAAGTGGATTCAAGGACTTCTAAAGATGATACGCTAAATTCTGTGCCCCGTAAAGAAACAGAGAAACTGTCCTCTTGTGCTCCATCAACTAAAGCTGCAGTCCACTTTGATAAACCTAATAGGTTGGTGATAAGTTTTAACTGAAATACTCTAATTAAAAATTTTTGTAAAGTGGATAGATATTTTTCTAACAGTAAAATTCTGCAGCAGGCATAGATCACTTCATGTTCTGAATACAAATGAAAGACTTAATATACCTTTAGGGCGTACTGCTGGTATTTTCACATATTGTTCCTGATGGGTTTTAGGGAAGATAATTTTTAGCATCAACATTAAGGCTTTATTTTCACCTCCTACTTGTTTCTAAAAGTTGCCCTGTTCCTTGCAACAACAACAACAGAAAAAGCTAAAATCAATATGATGAATGAGAAGACAGGATGTTTCCGTTCTCCGTTAAAATTTAATTTTGTAATGAAATCTCTTCTGTTCTACTTGAAGACTGGTTGGGGAAATTTTTGCTTTTCGTATGTAGATGCAAGTGCTTATTGTTATTCTTACAGTATATAACACAACCATATATCTTTTTTTAAAAATTATTATTTATTTTAATAACCAATAAAGGTTACCAATGACATTCTGCTTTTTGAGCTTTGAATTCTGGGCAGTTCTTCTTTACGTAACTTTAATTCTTTTAATGAAAATAGAGTATTCATGTTTTTACTTGGAAGCAATGGGTTTGTGTCTGGGTGTTCGTAACAAAATCTCTCCAATATGCAATCTTCTTAAGCATTATAGTGAAGAGAGAAAGTAAGATGTCCAGTAAGTAATAGATAAGTAACTGTGTAGCTATTGGAAGTAATGTGGGCCACCCAGATACTAAGAGTATATACAGCTAAAGGTATGTATCTGAAAATATTACCAAGCAGAAATCCTTGTTTGTAATACTCTGTGAAGATGGAAAATCAATACAGGCTGAAAATTACCGCTGCCTCCTGCTCTCCTCCCCAACCCACTCAAAAAAAAGTGAGTTGCTACCCTTGCTAGTAATTAACTTTTCTTGCAAATTCTAAGTCCTGTTCACCCTAGATTTACCAAACTTCTCTCACTCAATCCTAGTGGATAGAGACAGTTTTTTAGTGATATATCCTCTTTAGAATAAAGCAGCAGTAAAGATGTCTGATTTCTGAATACAGTGGGTTAGAGTATTACTACTAATTTAATCTATTCTAGCTGAACTTACTAGCGTTTAATGGGAAAGTAAACCTCAATAGTCAAAATTTGTACGTGTCATACATGAATTATAAATGTGTATGCCTACTTTCAACTGTGACTTTCTGCACGTTTTTTTGTTTAGAGTAATTGGGAGTGCCAGGAGGAATTAAGAATATGAATGGTAGATTGATGGTTTTAGGGATAGTAGAGGATAGGTATCAAAATAGGGGGAGATCAGTGAGTGAGGAAGGAACTATGAGTATCTCCAGAGGAATCTGACATCTTTAGAAAAATAGTTAAATACTAAATAAGTAGTTAAATAAAAATAAAGTAGTTAAAACTGAAATTTTAAAATCTATATGCAAGTGAATTTATTTGAAAAGTAGTTGAAGAGAACCTTGAATTCACATTGAGAATGTTAACTTCAAAAGTCCACTCATACAGTGTTCACTGCAGAAATAGGTAATGTGTGTGTAATGTTTAGCTATTTTTGTACTGAAAGTTCTGTTTGACGTGTCATTGAAGGGTCAAAGGAAGCCATGTTTGATAGTGTTTTATAGATTTTTATCTATGAATTGTCTTCCTGGGTTACAAACTTGGCTTGTAATACAGTAATGTTCTATTAAGAATTAAATGCTTTCTTAAGTATTTTGAGATCTGTGGGAGAAGAAGCATTGTTCAAGTGCTGTGTATTTATTTCCTTCAGACTGGGGGCAGTTGTTTGTAGAAGACAATCACTACAGTTTATTCAAAGGGTATTAAAAAGCTGCAATAAATGCTAAGCCGCGGTTCTAAAAGGCAAGATTGTTACTGCAGGAGCTACAGAATGGATTCTTGGCAAAAATCTTGCTCAGATGGGATGAAAGGCTAGAAGAGCAAGTGTGCCTGCTTTGTGTAACTGCAGTGAGAACAGATGTGTGTGCATGCCCGAAAATGAGGACATGGAGATCCTTGGAAAAGTGCCTTGTATAACAGATTGAAGGAGAAAGCACTAGCAGTAGCTTAAATAGACTTCACCGCATATATTTATTCAACTCATTTTAGGTGTTTGGCAATTTGAACCAAACACAAGGTGTTTTCTGTATGTAACATTCAGTCCTATTTTTTTCAGTAAATTGACTCTTTTTTCCTAGTTATGTATGGAATAGAGTAGTGGTGCTTGATTTTTGTATGCATCATACTTCCTTGTATTTGAACATCTTCATTACTGGCATCTGTTGGTCCTTGAAAAGACTTTCCACTGCCTTGTGTGCAAGAGGCCTGGGTTTGTCTTCATTTCTGTGAGGAAAAGCCTTCAAGGATTTTACTAGATTTCATCAAGAAGCTTTCTAGAGTGTACGTAGCCAGAAGGCGTGATGGAATCCATGTTGCCCAGAGCTTGCTGTTAATTAATCCCCAGAGAAATTTAGTGACACGTTGTCACACTTAGCTTTTCAGTCTCTCCAAAATGGGGATAGAGCTTAGCCCTTATTTAGGTGTTTAATTAAGGTTTCAGGTAGATAAGGATTTGACCTTCTATGGAGCGCTGAGACAAAAGACCTCCAAGACAAAGGTTGGCTAGGGCTTTCTGAGTCTGTTAATATTGCAGTACTGCTTTGCAACACCTGTTCCTATTCTTCCAGTGTGAATAAACTGTAAGGCTTTGAGTAGAGTTTGTAAATGCACCATTCAATAATGCTTTTGCATATTAAGGGCTAGCAGATTATCAAACCAAGATGCTTTACAACTGACTACCATCTAGGTCTTTTAGTATTCTTTTTTTAAAGTAAACCCTTTCATTAAATCAAGTTGGTCTGAATTAAACTGACTTCATTAAAACTGAAAACATGTTTTTTAAAAAATATATATTGTCAAAAAAAATAGTTGATTTTAAGTAATAAATGTGAATTCTTAGGTATCGTATTTTGTAAATAGTCAGAAGAGGAGAAATGCCCCGGTATATTTATCCAAATCCTTCTGTTTTCATTTTAACAATGTTAAGTAGGAACATAGCTTCTTAATGTTGGTGTGGGGTGTTTTTGGCTTTTGTTAGAAAAGAGTGGTTGATGTATTTATTATAGTGTAATATTTCAATCCAGTAAATAAAAATGTATATATGTCCATACATGTGCAATCACATGCATGTAGGTTTTTGTGCACTTAGGCTCACAAAATGGCAGTTTTAAGAGTTGAAAAGGTGATAAGCACTTTGCACATAAGAAATAGGACTTCTTCCTTAATCTCATCTGATACAGTTAGAGGATTCAAACAGAAAATGGTGATAGACGGTCAGTTATTTTCTGTGTGTGTTCTGGAAGACAAGTTCTCTTTTTAAGCATAGCGCATGAAGCAATGTTTGATTAGCATCTAAATACATGCTTCAGGTAAGGTAGAGGGAGTTTTCATTACTGGGAAAAGTTGGATGCTGCTGCTGCCGACACTAGCCTGTTTTATGTAGTGGTCAGTCCAATAATTGCTTTCTGAGAACACTTCTGCCAAATTATTGTCCTTGGACAAGGTAGTTCTGAGACTCTTATCGGGGTTTTATGTATATGCTTGAGGCTTTGAGTAGCTGGGCTGTGTGCTGGTGCTGCATGTGACCGTGAGGTGGTACTTCTACAGACACACGTCAGGGAGGAGGCAGCAACTCAAGTTTAGTTTTGATGCTCTCACTATCCGTCTGAAGGCCAACATTTAGATTTCAGAGTGGCCATTTAGCAGTATGGATTTAATCCTGAAGCTAATAAATGACTGACTACTCAAACATTTTTATCCAATGTGCAGAATCAGAACATTGAGCAAAAACTGCTGTTTGCTTGATATTTTTTCCTTGCTTTTCAGAATTGCCTGCTTCCTCTTGTATTGCCAAAGCTTCCTTTTCTTTCTTCTTTTGTCCTATTTTTGTCTGTGAAGCAGTTTGAAAGATGTTTCCTTTTTAGGAGCTAAAAGTAACTTGTTAATTAGTACATCCACTGTTGCCTTGCTGCAAACTAAAAACCCTAAAAGTCAAAGATAATTTTAAACAGCTCTGCTATGTGCTTCATGGAAAACAAGCTTTTGAATGTCATTTTATCTAGCTGGTTAAACCAGAGTCAAAGGACTTGTTCAGTTACCCTTCTGATCTGTTATTTTTTTCTTCCCCTCCCTTTCTGATGGTATTTCAGGAAATTGTCACCAGCTTTCCATCAAGCACTACTGTCCTTCTGTCGGATGTCAGCAGACAGCCGTTTGGGATCAGAGGTAAATTCCAGTTGGCATAAACTAGCGTGTCCTTTATTCTGCATGGTAGCAATAGTTAAACTAGCAATAATTGTTTTGTTACAGGACTTCGTAATGTAAATAGAAAGATAAATTTAAGTGCATGAAACTTAAGAAATAGGGATTTTAGCTTAAGTATGATACCTAGCTGTAACTATGTAATTACTGGAAAGTTTCGAGTCTCAACAAGTAGATTCATGCTTTTGAAGTTGGCGTACCAACTGCAAGACCAGAAACTAATGAGTTAGTATGTGAGCGAATTAAATATTTTTGGTTAAATGATCAGCCTGCAGCAATTCTTACTATTCCTCTAAAAAGATGTTTTTCTATTCCTGTGCTTCAATTAAAAAAAAGTAAGTTAATATACTTGGTTTTCTAGGTATCTCGAATTGCAGACAGTGAAAAAAGTGTCATGTTAATGTTGGGACGCTGCCTGCCTCATATTGTTCCTAATGTGCTGCTTGCAAAGCGAGAGGTGAGGAACCCTGAAATTTTGCTTTTTATTTTTACCAGGATGCTTTCTTGTTCGTTTTGAAGATGTTGTCATGAAAGTCTGTTACTTGCAATCATATTCTTACTTTTGTGCATGCATCTCTGCTCCTAGAAAATGGTTTTACACCTCTGTCAGGTGAGTTCAGTAAACCTGCATGGTATCCTAATATTTCTTCCTTTGCTTAAGGCACCCATTAGCTTTCAGCAGGACTACTAAATGTTACTGTAGGTCCATTTGTTTGTGGTAGCGTAAATATTTTTGTTAGAGAAGACTGTGCTGGATATGTGTTACAAAGAACAGAGGATATAAAGTTCAGATGCTACGTTTGGTTTATTTAGTCTATCAATTTCAAAGAAGATTAATGTTTAGTTTCTTTTACAGCACTATGTACTTCAAAAAGATTTTATTGTCTTTTTTGGAAGCTCCGTGTAACATCCAAGACAATGTTCATCAAAGGCACCTCTTCATAAGAAAATTACCAATTTTGCTTATACATTTTCCTTAAACTTGTAGTGAATGCAATGTTTATTTTGATTGTAAATGAAGTTGGTGTTTTGCATAATCATGCACACTGTATAATATAGAAAAGGAAGATGGTGATTGAAGATGGGAAAAAAATTTTTTTTTTGCTATACTGTAAATATTGCATGTTACCAAAAGCATGTAAAAAAAAAAAAAAAAAAAAAGGCGAAAATTCAACAGTCCTATACGTAACACCAAAACAAGAGATTTAAAATAGTATAGTTTGAGTAAGTTTTAGTTCTTGCCAAGGGGACCTACAGTATGGTAGATTTAGTGCATATTGCATAAATTTATTTTAAGGCTTTGAAAACTCCTTAAGAAATTTGTACTGATCCTATAATCTAAAGTTTAGTAACAAATAATTATTAGCTGTTAATATGTTGAATTTGAGATGTACCAATTAAAAGTGTCAAAATTTGTAACCCCCTCCCCCAATCCTTTTATAGTGAGTGTTTTTTTGTTGTTATTTTTCAATGGAAAAGATTATGTTAATAATCTTTCAAAATAGTTCTGTGAATGTTCCAGGATCAGTGCTTAATTTCTGGTTTCATAATTACTCCTCTCCTTCCCTCTGCTTGGCAGTATATGGTATTTTGGCTTATTTTCACAGCTTGTAGCATAATCTGTGTAATGCATTTAATAGTTTTGTGACTTTCAGGCTATTCCCTACTTACTTTGTTTTACAATTGAAGCTAGATTTGATTACATATATTTTCATCTTAAATGAATCACGTGTTTCAATTTGATTGAAGATCTCACAATTCAGAATTTTGTAACTGGATCGCATGGGATGCTTAATGTCCCAAGAACTGAAATTTTCTTTAAAAATATCTTTTCTCAGTTACCACCCACTACTGTAGCTATTGTAATGTTCTTTCAGGTGTAGTCATGGAATTTGAAGGAAAACTTGGGTAGACCGTCTGTTAGTATTTTGGAATATCAATACTACAGAAACCCAAAATAGGAATTAGGCTCTCTTCAACAAGGTACAGCTTTGGGTCTCATCTTAACAGTTGTATTGTTAGAGAGTTGTAGCAGGATTTTATTGATAAGTAAAAATGTATCAAAAGACCACCAACTTAAGCAAGATACTTAAAAAATGATTACTAGTCTGCTCTGAAAATATATAATGGTGGTATTTAAGATCTTTCTCTGTTAGTGTATAAAGCATGAGAATTAAACATAATTTTGTAATGAATCTCTAGTGTGTCCCCCCATCTTAGTTCCTTAAGTATCCATCACGTTCTATTTAGTTGCAAAATCTTAAGCTGAAATTATTGTGCTGTGTATTTTTGTTCTGGAGAAACTGTGTTTGTGGAGAATGATGGTCTCAATAGGTATTGTCCTTCACAAGAGTTTTAGAGGCCATTTCATGAATGCTTCTCACCCTTAGTAGCAGGCTGCCTGACATGTTAAGAAGCGGTCCATTAAATATCATAGTTGACATCTGAACAACTAGTTAGTGTCAGAATGACTGACACATTTCCAAAATTACTTATTTTATGTACTGAAGTACATTTATTTAAACAAAATAAAAACATAATCAACCACCTTGTGTTTGCCAGGAGATATACAATAAATAGATTCCTTTAGCTAAATTTTAGTTAAAGAGACACTTAAATTTTGTTTTGCAATAATAAATCAGTTCAAAACTGATTTGTCAGACTTAATAAATCTAAAAATCAGTGTCTGTTAGGTAACAGGAATAACCTTGCTTACATGTTCAACTTCCATACTCTGCAATCTGTAGTCTTTGAGCAGAGTTTGCGCCAGAGTAAACTTTTTGACTTAGTATCAGGATCTTGTTACACTTGATCTTAATCAAGAAACACTTCCGCGACTGTTGGTACCTTTCAATTCCCTGTTATTCCAGGATTAGTTTATCTTGTTAGCTTTCATTAGTGTAATGCAAACTTAGCAAAATCATAATAGCAATAGCTTATTGAATGTCCTCTACTAAATTTTTCTGTTGGAAAACTTCTATTTATATAGAGTTGAACATGCTAAGAACCAAGTTCTGCTGTTATTTCTTCATAGTTGAAGGAAAGATAATGCGGAATCCGCAAGCTCTGAGTGCCATTCTTGGCTAGAAGAGAGTAATGCTGTAGATGTGAAGTTATTTGCATTAGCATGCGTTAACTACACATAGACATTACTGAGGCACTTAGTCTGTGGTTAGTTTTATAGCTATCTGTCTCAGTACAGTTGTACTGCATATGTGACCTCAGATTTTCATCTCAGTCTTATCCTTTAAAAGTCATAAAATGCAGGCTTTGTTCAAAAAGTAAAAAAAAAAAAAAAAAAAGCTCCCCCCCCCCCCCCCATTCCCAGGCATGAAAGTGGTCATCCATCAGTGTATTCTAAAAGACTGCTCCTCTTTTAGGGGAGAAATAAAGGAATATAATAGGGGAGAAGAAAAACATTTAAATGAGCAATTAATTTTTTTCTGCTACTTAGTACAATTTAGTCTGATGTAGGCTCTTACAGTTTGTGTCATGTATTAACACTACAATTAAATATTTTTTTCATTTTAAAACTAAAAGATGTCTAAATTCTGAACTTCAAATACATCCTTGCACAAGAGATTCTGTACCTGTAACTTAACTAGCACCTGCAGCTGTATCAGTTGCTTCGATCAAGATTTTGTTAGCTTTACTAATATTCAGAGGCTTTACATCACAGAAAAAAGATTACATAATATTGTAATGTTATGTAATATAATACTTTAACATCATATAAAATGTTATAATAATATAATATTCGATCACAACTTAAACATTGACTAGCAGAGAAGAATAAAAGGAACACATTCATGAGATCTATCATAATGTCATCCTGGTTAATTATGTTTACAACTCTTTGCCATGTTGTTAATTTTAATATTTTAAATAATAAAGAAGGTGACTATGCCAAGCTATTAAAGTAACCAATCTTGGCACTTAACACTAATTTCATTTGTTCTTTGAGATGATTATTTTACTGATGAACACTTTGACCAAAAGACATGAATAGTGAAAGAAACTCAGTTGTACAAGACTTGTCAGAACATTAAACAAAAATCTTGTAACATGGCCAACAACACTGATAGGAAAATAACATGCTACCTTATAAGAAAGTTGTCAGCAAAATAGACAAATGCTTGCTATAATATGTATATTATATATATATATATATATAAATATATATATATATATAAAAACCTGTAGGAGGAACTGTTTTGCCTCTAGTTGAGGTAATACCAGTTCCTGTTAAAAAGCCACCTGCTTTTGACCATAATGAAGAGCTGCTTCATATGCCTATGTAAATGTTGTTGTTATTGAGAACTTCAGTCAGCTCAAATAGTGAATCCTGTTCAAAGATCACAGAATATGTTGTTATAAGTTAAGGAGAAGTTGTGCAAAGGTTCTATGGTATATTTCATGCTGTAGAAAAAACGTGATTTTTTTTCTTTGGGGAGACCTAAAACGAGAGTTACCCAGAAGCAAAACAAAAAGCTGGGTGGTTTCAGTTCTTCTGTGCAGTGTGCTGGGTCAGCTTTGTGGTCTTGTCCATGGTTTACCTGTGTGTGGCTCATTTCACAGTAAAAACAAATTAACTTTTTTTTCCTCTCCCTTCTACAATTGGACATTTCACAAATACAAACTGCCCCAGAAAGAAACTTACCTTTTCAGTAGTAGAGGTGAGACCTCCAGTACAATGTGATTTATTTCTGGACTCACTCATCAAATCACAAGCGCTGAAAATATGATAGCAGTCCGCTTGCCCTCGAATGAGAAAACTATGTGAGTCACTCCTTCCGGTATCGTTTACTGGCAGCAGTAGAAACTAATCACAGTTTTCTGAAGTCAGAGGCAAAAGGGAAAGGCGACTGTGAGGCATGTACAGGATGTTTAGGAAGGATCCAAAATTAAATAGAGAAGTGAAGTTTCATTTAAATTTTAAGTTCTTAACGTCTAAGTGTCAGCACAAGTGATATTCCTTCCCAAGGAAGGCAGAATGTTTCAATTAGCACTGGAAGTCCTCTCCTTGATTAGCCAAATGCCAATTCTGTTCTGTGTTACTGGAAAATGTGCAGTTTTCTACAGCATTCCTCTGCTGGCTTTTTTGAGAATGAAAAATCTGGGATTTGTCTAAGGCATGTCCTTTATCAGCAAACAGGAATGAACCCGAACCTGCCTGTAAGTCAGTGTTGTACGGCTATGTTCTTAATCATCTTGAATATTCAGACAAGAATCTGTCCCTTCTTAAATCTTCAGAAGACCTCACTTGACCCGTTCTGTCCATCTATGAGAGCAGTTTTTGTTCTTTAGAGAAAGATCCTTTCATCTCCAGTTTTACCTTCCCTTCTATGAAGTCTGTAGGGAACACGCACAA
This sequence comes from Anser cygnoides, assembly GCF_040182565.1. Taxonomy (NCBI): domain Eukaryota; kingdom Metazoa; phylum Chordata; class Aves; order Anseriformes; family Anatidae; genus Anser; species Anser cygnoides. Next base: position 82,480,947 of record NC_089874.1, read on the forward strand.
CACTGTTCAAGACTTTTCACTCTTTCTCCACTCCCCTTAATAGAAGGAACTGTAGCAGCACTGATGCAGCGATGCAGAGAACACTCTCTTCTCCCATAGTATGCATGAAAGAATGACCAATGGACAAGAAAACACAGCTAATTCCATCAGCTATAATAACCAGCTTTCTGCAAGGTAAAGAATTAGCCTTGTATCTGCCCCATATCAGTGGTATTAGGTAATTCATCAACAGTTGTCTAGGTGAATATTGAGAGGTGTTTTCCTTTCATACGACTCAGATGGAAAAAAGCAACTTTATTAACTTACTTTAATTTGAAAGGAAGCTTTAAAAAAAATCCTCATGACACTGTTTTGAAATCTAGTAGTTCTGAGTGAGCAATTGAGATTTTTGAGTAGGTACTCAAACATAGTAAGAAAGTGGAGTCAGTGTAATGATTTCAACAGATGAAACAAAACCTCCTTAAAACTATGTGTGTCCCGTTTCACAGGAGATACATATATGTTAATAATCTTTATAAGAATCCTTAGGAATATTTGCAAGACTATTAGGATGATTTGAACTTAGAGTAGCCTTCAGAAAGTTATGTCTCAGCATAGTAATGTAGTTATTTTTTGGTAAAAAGGTTTTTCCATGAGCTATAATCATTATGGTGAAGTTAGTAATTATGTTCTGTATATACAAAATGCAATTGGATTTATTTTTTGAAAGATCTTACCTTAATGTATAAGTATTGGTATTTAGCGTGGCATTTTTATTGTAATTTTTTTAGAATCTTTTTGAGTTAAAACAGTGTTTACAGTAGAGAAAATGCTTCTGTGAAGTACAAAACAAAAAAATAAATAGGTTAAGTCCCCTCCCTTCTCAGAACTTCAAATAGGAGCAAAAACTGAACGTTAAAGATACAAAGAATAACATACAACGTGCAAATTCTAGAGGGAAGGGAGGTTTCAAATGAAGAAAGTTTAGCTCTTCGTGCAATAACATTTGTAAAATTTCTCTTTAATACAGGTTTTCACATTTTTTTACATTGTGCTAAAATCATAGAAAAGCAAAATCCAAAATTGGTTTATATTAAAATGTTGAGAAAAAGAAGTGTCCAATTACTCAAATCTAGTTTTCATTTCTCTTTCTGTACTTCCAGATTTTTGAAGTGGTTGGTGAGGTATTTCTGTATGCACTCCTCTGTCTCGTAATTTTCCTAATCCATACCTTTTGATGGGTTAAATATTGCTAAAGGGACTCGCAGAACATTGAAATACATTCTAGGACCTGTCTTGGCCATCTTCGGGGGGAAAAAAGCATGTTGAGTAGATTATTTTTTTTAATGAAAACAAGAACTCTCAGGAGGAGACTAGCTTAGGTGATGCTCTAAAACAGAGCATTGTTCTTTGCTTATAATAAACATAGCTCTGGCTATTCAGGATAATCAAAGTTGAGCTTACTTCTCAAGAACATCAAGAATAGGTCACTTTGAATTGTCTGCAAGCAGAATTTGGCACCTCTCTGCAACGATGTTAGAGAGAACTACAGTTTTTTCTAGGCGTTGTACAATCTTTCCTGGTAATATGAAAAGTGTTTTGCCAGTGTCATCTGCTTGTTTGTCACTTCTTATTAATTTGCAAAGAGCTTTTCTGTTGAAATTGGCTCCCAAGTGTGGGCAAGGTGGGAGAGGCAGTCTCCTGGCTACTAGCCTGTGTTTTCTCTGCAGACGCCTTGGTTTGTGTTGCTTTTCTTCCCCAAACTCCCATTGTGATATTTCTGTCCATATATTATTAAAATCAACTGGAAATTGTGTCGTTTCCAAATTGGGTTGGAGTAAAGACTCCTATTATCAGGGTGAAGGAAAGGGACTTCCAGTCCGTGTTTTACAAACATTTGTTTCTTCTGGGAATGAATACCATTAAGGTTTTAAGGCATATAGATAAGAAAATCTTTGCTGCTGTGAACAATCTTGTATTTTCTCTTAGTTAATGTTTCATATGGTATTTTCTTGGTAGTTTGTTCATTAACGAAATTGAATTGCTCTAAAGATAAAATTCAGACTCAGATATTGCCTATTTATTGAAAAAAATCTTTTAATAAACCATGTCATTCTCAATCAACACAAAATAGAACGTATTTTGTCTGCAGTCACCTTTACCAGTGTATGTTCCATGATGCTCGTTCAAATTTGTGCATGAAAATTTTGTGCGTGCTTCATTGGACATTTTATCTCTAACTCCACAGATTGTTCCATAGATGTCTGTGGAGGTTTCTTAGTTCAGTACGTAGTGGAAAAAATATAGACCATATATGTCCTGTAACTCTGGTTACAAGTGACCTGCATATGTTAATTGTAATTTGTGTTGAGCTTTTTATTTTCTGTGCTGGTTGTCCCCTAATCTTTCCTAGCAGGAAGATAATTCTAACTTTCGTAAGCCTTCACTTTTTTCAGGTCACTTTTATAAGAGGTCAAGACTGAAACATCTGTAACTTTTTTGATGTTACGTGACTAGATTTATCTTCTTAGTTTCTTTTTCCATTAATGAAAATTTGCCAAAAACATTTTTACTTTGTTTGGTTTTCCCCTACCTGCAACTTTTTAGGAACTGATCCCACTCATCCTGTGTACGGCCTGCCTCCATCCTGAACCCAAAGAGAGAGATCAGCTTCTACACATCCTGTTCAATTTGATCAAACGACCAGATGATGAGCAAAGGTGTGTTTGTGTTTGTGTGTTGCAGGACAAGAAGGAACGTTTTTTCTTTGTCAGAGAAGCAGAACTAATAGAAATTGGATATTACTGGATGATTTTAACCAAGTTTCACTGAAGCTGATATTTTGTTGGTATAATGTTGACAAATTTGTGTGGACTTTGGGGCTTTCCATTTCTATAACCTGTACTTTCTAGTTACTGAAATGCAAGAATGTGCTTGGTTAGCTGCAGTGTAACATTTCAGTTCCTCTCTTCCTTAAGGATGAACTGGAATTTTCTGTAAAAATAAACTTTAGGATCCTACTTCTTAGTTTAGGATCCTACTTCTTAGTAGTGGTAGATAGAGGGATCAAAGCAGCTTTTTTAAACTCCTGTCTTAGCATGTTCTAGTTACCCATATGTTTGTAAGCTAAATACCGTGTTTATTTAGCATGGGAAAACAATTGGAGGAAAGTAGTACTCTTTTTGTTTGTGGTTCACTACTATGTTAGTAATAAAAATTCAGAAGACTGAAGCAAATTATTTAGTTTTGACAAGTATTAAGAGCTTTGTTTTATTTTAGTTAAGCCTTTGAAACAAAATATTGTTTTTATTTTGCTTTATAAATGTAGTTCTTTCTTAGTAGTCAGAATGTCTGACTTTGTACCAGTCTGGGTTAGATTATCCTTAAGGTTGAAAGGCTGTATCCTAGCTGGTATGTTTTCTTTAATTATGGAAAGTTTTTCGTATTTGGTGATCTGTTGTTCTTCCATTATTTTATTCAGAGTTGTTATAAAGCATCTGTATCTGTTGCTTCTCTATGCTGTCTTCAGACAAAATAGGCTTTAATGAAATAAGTCAAACACGTTTCTTTTGAAAAATCTCCGAAACCCAAGTGTTCTGGTGTCTTTTTGAATTGTTCCCATGTTAAAACATAGTGATGATGTGTAATTGAAAGAGATGGCTTGGAGACTAAAACAGACACAAAAAGTATGAATAAATAAGTTAACTTGTAGTACAGTGGCACTATGCAGGTTGAAATGACATAAAGAAGCAGTCCTTGTTCTACTTTTGGTACATCAGAAAATTGCTTCTGAAAAATCTACAGTTCTCTAAAACGTTTTCAATATCCCATGCAGATTGTGAAGTTAAAACTGTTTTGTGATTGAGGAGGGCAGGAAGCTGCATCTCAATTCTAGTCACTTGTAGTTGATTTGTCACAAGGCCGGTGGCCTGTCAAGTTGATTTTTCATACATTTGTTTAGCTGTTGTTGGGTATGTCATTTCCAGCAGCTAAGAAGGAAGAAAATCCAACTTGCTTTTTCCTTAAAGTTGTTCATTCTTTGTTGTGAAATAGAAATTTATATCTAAAAATGATAACTTGGTTTCATCATAAATTTGGGAAGAGTATTCTGCTATATTCCCTGGAGGGCAGAGGGGTACATGCCATGTATGCATGACTTATTTACACACATGTAAGTTGTAATCAATTTTAATGTTGCCACAGCACCTTACTGAAGAATAACCTCCATCAAAGAAAAGAGATTCTGAATAAAAATTGGGAAATACTTATTCAGAGCTTGTTTCAGTCAGTATTTCTTTATATCATATATTTATGGAAGTATACTATTAATGCTTGATTTTTATCTAAGTAAGTTTAAATAATGTTTTAGCAGTCTTGCGTGCTATCAAGTGAGCAAAGACAATCAGGTTTAATCACCAGGACAATCATGTTAATTAGCTCTTATGTTACTCAGTCACCTACTGCTATGCTGTACAGGCCTACATTATACATTAAAGTAGCAGATAAGTTGACTTTTTTAGTTTGTTAAATGTAGGAGACTGAAATATGGCATCATATTTATACTGAACAACCCATTAAAATAAACTTGCTGCTTACTATAAATATTTGACCTTGTAAAGTATGCTAACAGTTAGTCAGAAAGCCTGTGTTGTCCTTTCTCCTGTGAAAGGCATTTTGGTGCTTGTAGACGTAACATATCACCGTAGTCTTGTACATTTGTCATATTTAACAAGTCCACTTTTATCCTCAAGGCTCTGCTCATTAATTCACTATTTGGCTTTTCCAAATGTGTATCAAATTCTCTTCTGCAAGCAAATACGTGTTAGCTTTACTTAAACTGCTTTTTGGACAATTATGTCATTTTTGGAAGCCAGGGAGCCATGAAGAAAGTAGTTTATTGTTGGGGTCTTTTAGGACAAGGTTAAAACATAGATTGAAATGTAAGCTCTTGAGAAAATCTCCAAGCGTAATATATGTAGAAACAGCTCTCTTACTGAAGAGAAATTAAAATACATTACACTTAGTGGGACTAGTATGAGTTTTCTTGGGTCATATGATGCCACTTTGTGCAGAATTCATGTAACTTGTTGACATATGATGGAAAGCTCTTGTAAGCAAGTTTTTAATGTAAACTTTAGGTGTAACAAAAGACTCTGAACTGTGTATTGTGAGACTAAATTGCTAACCAGTACATGCAGCCACTTTCTAAAACGTCTAGGAAGAGCTAAGAAGTGTTAAGCTATGTGTTCTGCTCTAACTCTTGCCATGTTCCTTGAGTCTGATTCTTGATTTCACTTTGTTTTTTGTACTGATGAAGCTGAGTAGTACTTATTGGCTTTATGTTCCTGTCTAGGGGATCATAAGCACATAAATAAGCTGAAGAGAGCTGTTTGTGGAAAGCCTTCTCAACATCTTGTTAACAAAAGAGAGCATCGTGACAATAAGTGGAAATACATTTTGCCCCATATCTAGTTTAGACAGCAACTTTTGGAATAGTTCAGTGTTAACGTATTTGGTTTCAATAACTTGTCATTGGGTTCCTTTCAACCTTTCCTTTCCCTGAAATACCAGCTGTTGTCACATACTTGAAGGATGGTTATAGTAAAATATGTCAAACATTTTGAATAGTTTTGCAATATCTGAAATTTCCCAACTTTATTGCCAAGGCAAAAGGGAAGTCTGACTTAATTTTGAGATTTCATTAAGGTTTTTTGAGGTTTAGTTAAAAATAAAATAGTTTGTCTTTCCCTTTTTCTGATGCAGTAGATTTCACATGACTACTGTATCCTGCCATTTGCTATTTATTTATTGTGAAAGTATGCTCTGTTGCCCAGTTCTGTGATTAGGTGCAGTATGTAGGTCAAGAACCAGACAGGTATTTGAATTTCTCTTGTTTGTTGTAGAACTTGGAATTGCCACGGTCTTTTGTCTCCATATTGGTATCACAATATCAGCTTTTGATTTCTCGAGTCTTATCTAATCGTCATGTTTTTGTTTTTCCCCCAAACCTTCTACCTTGATCAAAGGTCTAGTTCACTGTACGTGGTAGAGAAACTAAAAAAATATTTTTTTAAAAAAAAGCTTGTATTTTTTGGCCTAAAGCATGCTGGGAAAAAATCTTTTAGGTAGACTATTTCTCCTTGAAAATATTCTGAAAGTTAACACGTCTCTTTTTGATGGAGGAGTATGTTGTATTACTGGTTAAGAAATAATCAGCAGAATCTCTGCCTTTCAACCTTAAGGGCATACTGTTAGCTGCAGTAAATATTCAGGAGTTCAGAAATTACACTGAAATGGTATCAGATTAATTCTGTCTTGCCTTCTGCAAAGTATTAATGAACAAATTCAGTAGTATTCTAATCTGACTGTAAAGGTGATAAAATGAGTGTCTCAAGTTTGTGTGTTATCATTTGAAACTGGTTATCTTAAGTGTTGATGTAAACACTAAAACTAGATCAAATTGGTAAACTGTATGCAAAGTTGGTTTCATTCCAGTCCTGTTAACAGAAGAAATAACTAAAACTCAAAATTCCTAGCAAAATAAACTCTCGTCAAATAAAAGTTAAAATATTATAAATGACAGCTGAGTACAGTTTTGCAAATGCCAATTGTTTAATCTCATTTTTGCCTCAATGGACTTAAAAACAAACATCCGCCCCTCCCTTCAAACTTCCCTACTATGTATTTTGCAACAGGGTGATCTATCTTCAATCATTCCCTATATATCCACTTTTAAGTTAAATTTTACTTCTACACCTACAGTAGAACCTCATTTTGTGTATAGCTGTTTGTGAGGAAGGTGGTTCTTCAAATGTCTTAAATGTAGGTAAGATAGTGGAAAAAATAATGAGGGATTTATGACCTCACATAGTTCCTGAAGTTACTCACCCAGCTGCTTGCATGGATTGGTCAAAAGGACATTTTTACTTTAAGTTTTTTTGGATCCTAATAGTAAATAATAATAATTTAGGAATAAGTATTTTTAAATCTCCTAAATTGTTTGTTTTGTTGTTGTTGTTTTTTTAGCAAGAATATAAATAGAAATTAGGTCATCATATATACTACTGATTGATTGTGTCCCTTCCGTAATGGGCTTTTGAAGATTTCTGACAAGGGTAAAGTCCAGTATTTTGGGAGAGATGACAGTAACTTGCATATTAGAATGTTGCAAGACCATTTCATGAAAGAATGAAATTACTTTGAACAAAGGTCATTCAAACCAACAGATGCTTCTAAATAAAAGCAGTAGGTAGTGTTAATTAACTTAGATCTTGTTATTGCATGGTGAGTCATGGTATTCAGAATTAAGACTTGTATCAGAGATTTAGTCAGAGATTCCCAATCTCAGACATTAGGAAATGAGTGCTCAGGGGTTCCCCAGTCAGCGATTTTCAGGCTCTGGCTCATTGCATTTTGGATCTACTAGTTTCTTGAAAAGGCATATTAAGTAGAAAACAATATAATGGCTTTCAGTTTAAGATTTAGCCTTTCAGTCAGTGTCAGTCAGTGTGTATGGAGTAAGATTCTGACTGTAGATAATTACCTGTTGCCTGACCATACACGTTTTTCCTAACTTAAAGAATTAGGATGTCATATGTTATAGAGCTTCTCTTTATAAACAGATTAAGCTTTTTAAATTTATGTTTTCAGACAGATGATACTGACCGGTTGTGTGGCCTTTGCCCGACATGTTGGACCAACGCGTGTAGAAGCTGAGCTTTTACCACAGTGTTGGGAACAGGTAATGGTTATTTTGTGCTTTACATTAGTAAATTAGTTGCAACTTCATAAATGTTTGGTTTTATTTGTTGACGTGGGGGTTGTTTTAGTTTTCTTTTTCAGTAAATGTCGGTTCAAGGAATTTTTCAGAGATGTATTTGGATGTCTTTGTCATTATTATGTATACCTTTATGGAACATGGAAAAGAATTCAGAAACAGAAAATTTCATCAAGTGTATCTGGAGATTCTAGGTATCTGTACATCACGTACCTGCATGTTATATAGAAATGCAGACAGGCACACATTCATCAGCAGTGCTGTCTAACCTATTGCCAACTAGGTGTGTTTATAAATTTCAAACAGTCATTTCCAGACTGTTGGAAATCCATTTGCATTCAAAGATATAATTTGCTGACTTTTACATTGTAATTAATAAGTCCTTGGAGCACCTTGGAGCAGTATACGCATTTCTTCAACAGAAAATTAAAGATTAATGTAGTCAGAAGTATAGATGGCTTATACCTCCAAGACCAGCCTGAAGCTTACAGTGTGACTTCTAGAATCACAATGACCTTTTCTACAGATAGTCTGAATTAACAGAAAGAACCGAACAACCAAACTGAATGCTCTTTCTGTTTCATCTGAGACATAGAAACAGAACAAGATGAGTTCGGGTGAAAATCTTTCCTTCTTTATGGTAGAAAAAATAAAAGGATTTCATCACCTAAAAGACAGTGAATAATTAAGCTATGACAAGAGTTGTAATGCTTGTTTTGATGGCCCCGTCTTTCTGGTCTGATAATTGTCTCCTGTTTCTCCACATGCATAACTCAGCCATCTCTGTTTCACAATAAAGTCCAATCTTTAATTGCCTTAACGCTTTTTGACGGTGCAAGTACATATTAGATGTAGCATTTGTGCTTATGTGTATGACTAATTTATCTGTTGATTAAAGGAAAGATTCACAGCAGTTAAACTTAAACCTTGTTTTGTTTTCTTAGTGCTTCTCATGAAAGTTAAACAGTGTTTAAAGGAACCAGTCTCACTTCAGTAAGAGCCCATCTTCATCGTTCCAGTTTCCTGATAATTGCTGATGCACAAGACAAACCAGTCCAACTGTGACAGTGCAGCATATCAGGCTGCCAAGCCATATGACATCATGCATTTATTTAATGCAGTTTGCCAGGCTTTGTTTGCAGTACTGAGCCCAGGTCAGCATTTTCTCCAGCAAAATACTAGCTGAATCTCATTGTCACAAAACTGATTTTGTAGAAAGACCTCAAAAGTACACATACAGTATGATTTTCTATCTTTTCTCAGTGGATGCCACTAATCCCTTAATCATGAAGGGGCTAATGTAGTTGAGCTTCAACCAAAATGTACTTACAGATGCAAAGGACTGGGCTTTCAGAACATTCAGCATTTTTATCTGCATACTCTGGATCTCAAGCTAGTCTTTGCAATATTTCTACCTGCTGTTCACAGCTCTACACGTAGAATTTTCTGGCTTGCTCATCTGAGTTTAGATCAAGGCTCTGTGGATGCTAAAAGTTCCCTAACAGCTAGTGACCAATTAACTGGCTTCCAAAAATGTAGTACTACTAATTAAAGACAAAGGAAAAGAAATGATAATCAATTTACTGTTATGTTTACATTTTCATGGAATAATAATCTTCCCTGAACAACAAGCGTTAGAGAAACTTGGGTCTTTTTCTTTTTTCCTTTCCAGTATGTCAGTATGTCTCTGAAGTAACAGGGGCAATATTTATATTGCCTTGCCACTCCACCTAAACCAGATGAAACGAGTATTTGCAATTTCCCTTGAGTAGGCAAAGGTTCAGGAAGTGGAGTATATGTCTATTACCACTAGGGACTTTGTGTTTAGAAAGCTGCCACATGAGCCAAAGATACCATTAGTTTCAAGTATTAAAAGCAGTCTAATGTATGCCCATAGTGTTTGCCATCTATGAAATCTAAATCTCCATGCTTGCAAAATATTACAGGTGCCCTGTTGGTGTATGAATGCAAAACAAAAAAATCAGAGACACTCAAGGAATTCTTTCATGCTTGATGGTTAAGTTTGCTTCATATGCATGATATATCTTCGGAGATTTCACTTCTCAAGACCAAACAAACCCAGCTCTCTCAGTCTCCCCCCATATATCTGATACTCCTATCTCTTAATCATCGTCTTATCTTTCTGCTGGACTTGCTAAAATATGTCCATGTCTCTCTCACTGGGGAGCCCAGAACTGTACGCAGAACTGTACACAGATTTGGTATCACCAGTGCTGAGGAGAGGAGAAGAATCATCATTTTCCTTACCTACGCATCATGGTCATCCTACTGCTGCCCAGAATACCCTATGCTTTCTTGGCTATGAGGGTGCATTGCTGGCTCAGCTTGGTATCCACAACCAGGCCCTCCAGGTCACTCTCTGCTGAGCAGCTTTCCAGCCTGTTGGCCCTGAGCCTGGCCCTGTGCATGGGAGTTATTTCTGCCTGGGTGCAACACTTTGTTACACATCTCCATTATTGGCCTTGGAATCACCCCCTGGGGCATTCCACCGGGGATTGACCCCCCTCTGCTGGACTTTGTGCTTCTGGTCACAACTGTTTGAGCCTGCAATTAGTTCAGCCAGTTTTCTGTCCGCCTCACTGCGCACTTGTCGAGCCCAGACTTTGTCAGCTTGTATGTGAAGATGTTATGGGAGGCAGTATCAAAAGCCTTCCTGAAGTCAAGATAAACAAAATCCCCTGCTTTCTCCTTGTTCTCTGAGCCAGTCATCTCATCTTAGAAGGCTATCGGGCTGATCAGGTATGGTTTTTCCTACCCAAATCCATGTTGACTTGAAGAACATGATTCCCAATCACGTTCTTGTGGTTTCTGGGATTAATTGCTCCAATGCTTTTCCAGACAGTGAGGTAAGGCAGACTGATCTGTATTTCCCTGGATCTTGTCTTGTCCTTCTTGAAGATAGTGGTCACATTTGGTTCCTTCCGGTGCTCAGGAACCTCCCCCATTGCAACAGCCATTCAGTGTTTGTCAAGAGTGGTCTTGCCATGACAGCAGCCAGCTCTCTCAGCATTCAGGGGTGCATCCCACCAAGGTCCATAGACTCACATGTGTCCAATTTGTTTAAATGTTTCCTAACCTGATCATTCTCTCCCAAGGGTAAGTCTTCCTGGCTCCAAAGTTTCCCATGATTTTTAGGGATCTGGGGTTGCTGAAGACAAGTCTGCCCAGTAAAGGCCAAGACTCAGATGGCGGCATTACCTTGGTCTTTTCCATGTTAAGATAGCTGTTCATCTGCACAGCAAGAGAAAAAGAAATAGTCACACCAGGTGCATATCCTGTTTTACCTGACAGGATGAAACTATTCACTTTTCCCTGCCATTGTTTGGCCCTAAAATTTTTTATTCACAAGGGGTATTGAAACATACTGTTTTTCATTGCTCAGCCATTAGTGCTGTTCTCTCACTGATCATAAAAGCTGATTCCACTGGAATGCAAACTTCTTTCGGAAGTGTTGATATCAAATTTCTATGGCAGAATTTTCAAATGGCCTTTGGAAAGGGGAGGTAGGCAGCACAGGAGTAAGAGGCTCTTGAGAACAGGAACTGTGTTCAGTCGCATCTTAGAGACTTGACATGTTCATGCTGAACTTGGGAACAGAACTTCAAAACCATGCAAATACTTTTAGGCTTAGAATTTTTTTAGTATTTATGTCCTCTTCTGACCCTGACTGCTTGGCAAGACCTGGGCAGCTATGCTACAATGGTTGGCTCAGATCACTAGAGGGCACTTGTGTAGTTCTTAGAGGACAAGACAAAATATTTCAGGATCTGCCAGCTCCCAAGTTACTCATATTCTATGGAGAATATTTTCTGTGAGTCCAGCAACCCATGCACTGCTTTCTACCCTTATTTTTGCTGCGTTTACATACATAGTTCCCAGCTTCTCTTATAGTAAGCTCTGACTTACAGGACAACAGAGAAGGCTATATCTGCCCTGCCTTTATGCATCAGTGCAAGAATTTGAGGCAGCTTCATACCCATATGCAACTTCTACAGGCACAGCCAATGTTTATCTAAGAGGTGCACACATATCCCTGTGTTGCAGTTCATTCTAACCACATTTTGAATACTGGTTTCTGCAAAGCAAATAGCCATTCTGTTTCTCTTCACCAGATCAACCACAAATACCCAGAGAGACGGCTACTGGTAGCAGAGTCTTGCGGAGCTCTAGCACCTTACCTTCCAGTAAGTATTAATAATGACTCTTAATACTTTTCATGAAACCAACGATAAAATCTGTTGCTTGATGTAAACATGTTGCCTTTTCTAATATAGCCAAGGGTGGATGTCACATGTAGACAGTCACGTTATCTTCTACTTTGTCACACATAGGAGGCTCAATAAAGAGGATATCTATTATTATAGAGGAAAGCAGATCAGTGTAGCTATAACATGTCTTAACAACCAGTGTAGCCTGATAAAATCGTCTTTGTTTCAGAAAACATGAAGTAAAGGTAGTTAAGATCAATTAAGTAAATCATCACTGAAAAAATGATACCCAGTAACAGAGTTCTTTGGACACTGTAATGTTTGACATGAAGAATGCTGCTAGTCAAAAGAGGCAGCAAAATTAGGTCAGTGGCCAACTAGAATTTGAAGCTTCAGACAAAGATGAAAATAATGAAAATTAAAAACCTGCTTCTCCAATTTAGCAATGAAGTGATTAAAGATTCTGTTTTAAGTACTCTTCCAAATCTAGGCCTACAGTAGTATTTTGCTGTCAGTTATTTCTGGTACGTGCTTCCATATGAGTTAAAGGACTCCAGTTCTATGCTTAGTAGGACAAAAGGCTCTCTAAAGAGGCTACTGAAACTTTATTTTCATTCATCTGCTATCTTGGCAGCTGAACGCATAGTATTCAGAAGGGGATCCATAGTTGGAGGAAGGGATTGTTGTTTGCGAGCACTAATAGAAGGGCAAATTATTTATAGAAATTGATATGAACCAGCATATCTTGTTTCATCGGATTTAACAAGAATTTTTCTTCTTTACAAACAGAAGGAAATTCGTAGTTCATTAGTACTTTCCATGCTGCAACAAATGCTAATGGAAGATAAGGCAGATCTGGTACGAGAAGCTGTGATCAAAAGCCTTGGCATCATTATGGGGTATATTGACGATCCAGACAAATATCAACAGGTACAGTTTGAGTTGGGTTCTGTGTCTATGAAATGTGTTCTATATTTATTTCTTGAGTAGGAAACACATAATTTTAAATATTTTTATTAAACAGTTCTTGATACTTTTAAATGTTCATGTTTTATATGAATGCTGGTTTTTATTGTATCGCTGAGACTGAAAAGAAAGCATATACATACAAGTGTCATTAGAACCTTGGGTGTAAGCTTCATACAGAAGCTTCTTTAATAATTCATAAATCACTTTCAAGAACATAACACTTCATTGCCCACCTGATACTATTAGCCAATTTGAAATCATCATTTGCTAACAAAGATTCATATGCTACAACAAAGCCTACTTGTAGTTGTTATTAATGCTGGCTAATAATACTTCAAGTTCTTGAAAGCAAAGAATTTCTCTTCCTGTCATGAGTTTTTGAAGGTGGGGTGGTCAAATGTGTTTGTATTATTTCTGATAACTTGACGGTAAAAAAATGCTAGCAAGGTTGTTGGACTACGTGTTGTTTACCTTTGCAGATGAAGTGGGAATGTCTGTTGAAAGGCCTCAATATACTACTTTGGTTTACTTTTTATTAGTGTAAAAGTTTTACAATAGGTGATTTTTTTCTAGTCTGTGCATGTTTTGTGTATCTATCTTCAGGATAAATTGTAGGAAAAGTCATTATATTCTTAATTTAATTTTTTTTTGCCAGGGGTTTGAACTGCTGCTTTCGGCTTTAGGAGACCCTTCAGAACGCGTAGTTAGTGCAACACATCAGGTATTTTTACCTGCGTATGCTGCCTGGACAACAGAACTGGGAAATTTACAGTTCCATCTTATACCTACACTGCTTAATAAAATTGAAAAACTGCTCAGGGTATGTGTTCAGCTGTTTCTGCACTGGAGAGTTTTCTTTTTATCTTTGTTACATACACTGACTTTTTAAAAATTTCCGTAATTGCTACTTATGTTAGCAATTTTCTGGAGGGTTTTTTTTGTAACTTTTAACATTTATTTGTGCTTCAAAATGGGAAGAAAACAAACAAAAAAGAACAAACAAAACAGATGTTTCTTTAACATTTTGTTTTAGAGCCCAAGAATCAATGTGCATTTCAGAAAAAGCTTACTTGAGTCTGTGACCAGATGGCATGTTTTTCTGAATACATTTGTCCTGTATTTACATTGTTTTTAAGTGTCACACAGTGTAGCTTTTAATAAAGTGCAGTATTTATTGCACACCAGAAAAAGGATGATTGAATGGTTTAATTACGTGGTTTGCAGTTTTGAGTCTGTTTGTCTGCACAGTTGGCTGGGGTAGATACCTGGAGAGTTCTGGAAAATAGGATATCTCATACAATTTAACATTCTTAACCAGGCTGCCCATTTTAAGAGTGACTTAAAGAGTAATCTAAAAGTAACTAGTTTATTCAATTTTTAGATGCATTGGTCCTCGAGACGAAAGAGTCCTATTTTTCAAAATGTGCTGAAAAATATTCTTTCAGAATATTGTTATGTTCCATGATGTGAACCACTAAATGCCAAAGGCTATGTTGCTTAATTCTTTTGAGAAGTACCCTAAGGGCAAGAAGGGTGTTTGGATGGTGACACAAAGTACACTTGTGGTCAGAATATATTACTATATAATTAGCATTTCTATGTAGTAGTTCATCACAAGTGCATTCAACCTGAAAACTTTAAATGTCCTGTCTGTTTCAGGAAGGAGAACATGGCTTGGATGAACATAAGCTCCACATGTATCTGTCTGCTTTACAGTCACTGATTCCTTCGTTGTTTGCATTGGTGCTACAGAATGCGCCTTTCGCAAGCAAGGCTAAACTTCAGGGAGAAGTACCACAGATAGAAGGTAAATGATTAATTTCTGATACGTGGAATTTTGGGAAACGTAAGTATAATTCAGTGACAAATCTCAAATCAGTGTTAAATGCAAAGAAGAAATGTCAGAAATAGTGCATAGTCCACATTTACGTGGAATTCTCAAATACTTAGGGTTAGTACAAAAACATAAGCTGCAGAATTTATGCATAAACTTTAGTGTGTTTTTTTTTTTTTCATTCTGTCTATAAGATAGTCTAAGTTCTTGTCCCCAAACCTTTTTTCTGCTCTACCTGTTTTTTGTTGTATTTTCAGATGTAGCAAGAACAGAGGAAGAAGTTCAGGGAACCTCTGTCGTGTTATGAACTTCCTTTAATGTGACTGAGTTGATGGAGTGAATTATTGTTCTTTTAAAAGCTAGATTCCAACATAGATTTGTCATGACTTTTTTTGTTCTGTTTTTTCCCTTTTTGGGAAAAAGTCTTTCTGCTTCCTTCCCTCATCCCCCCACTCCTACTCTATTGCTATGAAATAAGTCAGTGTTAGGAAAAAAAACGTCTCAGCTATTTAACTAATTACAAACATCAGTTTATTGATACAGAAGAAATTTGTAAGACATGAATATGTACAAAATGATTGCCAGTAGAAGAAAGGAGAACTAAATTATATCTCTTTTTTGGCTAAAATTTCTTTAGTTACTTAGCAGTGTTCCTTAGTGTACGTTATAGGCAAAATGGCTTCTCTGTGCCTAGTGACGTCATTTTATGTAATTCTGTGACAATCTTGCAGTAAAATACTTCATTGTTCTAATACAAAACATGAATTGGTGGGGAAGGAGGGAAGGAAATAAGGTTTTGCCTTCTGTATGTTTTTTTACATTTGGGTTTCCCTTAGCAAATCCTTAAGCAATGTTTCCTTTTTCCAGTCTTTCCTATGCTTAAGCCACTTGATTATTGCTAAAAATAGTTTTCTTTATTTCATCTCAGAGTATTTCTGTCTACTTTTCAAAAGAAACTTTTGAGGAAGCAAAACAACCCTTAATTGGACTTCTTAAAGGTTTCCGAATAACTGTTTTCCACAAATAGCCAATAATAGTTCAAGAAAGCTGTCATCAGATTCAGTGAATTCTTACAAATAAAAGATTTTACCAAGAGGGAAAAATACAGCCTAGTTCAGGAGCTTCACCATTTCTTATGTGTCTATGTAATTACCTTGGCAGACTGAATGGCCTATTAGTGAAGTTGCACTTAGATCAGCACTCCCAGCCTATAGAATGTTTTCTTCTATAGTGAATACTTTCTAAAGATTTTGCTGGTAATACCTGCTACATGCTGTTAATGGTGCTATATGTCAAGATTCAAAGAATGGGTAACAACTTTACATTTAAAAGGGAATTTGGAAAGGAGCAAGTGGTATGTTGTGTGCATTAACATAAAAATGTTAGACATGCCACAGTAAAGCTCTGCCAGCTGACCTGAGTCATTTGAAGATGAGTACATTTTCCCTGAGTTGCTAGTGCTTAAATAAGGAATTCAAAAATTTCAGGCTTCAACATAGTCAGAGAGTTGCTTCCTCCACATAAGTGGAAGAAAAAATCTCACGTACTTTTCACTAATCCAGTAGCACTGCTGGAATGGCAAGTTTGTTTTCTTGAATTCCACAGTAGGAAAGGTTACGTACTTCTCACTTCATTGTTGAATAATTTTAAGTATACTTGGCATAAATTAAGAGAAATAGAAGAAACGTTGGTGGAGCAGACCTTCTGCCCCACATATTTTAATGGTTTAGAATTTTTGGAGGTCTTGCTTTTTCTTTGTAAATTCCTCTCTTTTGATGATTCAAATACTTGATGCTGCCCACCCACTACCCCATCTCCTCAAAAATTACTTGAAGTATAAAGGATGGAGCAGTCTGATGATTAAAGCTTAGCAGAAGAAGTCAAGAGACCTTGTCTTGTAGTCATTCTACCATAAATCTGCAGTGTTGTCTCTGGAACCACCAGCAATCTTTGCGTTTTCTTTTGTTAAGTGAGGGTTGTGTAATCTCTTTAGAGTTATATTTAACTCACTGATTTTTAAAACGTAACTTGATAAACTTAAACAGACGTTACTAAAGAGTTTCAGACTTCCTTGTCTATCTTTATTGAGATGACCGCCAAGGTATTTTCATCTTATTTTGTTCATGGTTGCTTGTTCTCTGCTGTTACAGTCACTAGATTTCCCCGACCTGCATCACCTCTTCAGGATGTGGCCATCATCATTGGAAGCCGTGAACAACTGGCGGTGCTGTTGCAACTTTACGACTACCAGCTAGAACACGAGGGTACCACTGGCTGGGAGACTCTGCTATGGGTAGTAAATCAACTGTGAGTTCATTTCCACCTTACGATTCCTAAAAATGGTCAAAACTGATAGTCCTTCAGCATGGTTTTGTTTAGCGGTACAAAACATAAAGGTTTCAAGTATGATTGTGTTTAAGAATTATTAATTTTTAAAGAGAAAAGGATAGATTTTTTTTATTGCATTCTGGATTATCTTTGATTTTAATCAGAAAATTCAGCTACCTGACAGAATGTACTTTTCTGACATTTAAACCCTTGCTTTCTTCAATGGTTAGGAATTGTACAGAACGTGTAGATAATTTTATTAGAACCAGTAGCACTTAATATGTGTATTTATTAGCATAAACAGTAAATCTATACAAATATAACTGGAGAGAAGCAAAAGATCAAAGTGGTGTCTAATATTCTTTTTTTTCTGATTTTTAGGCTACCACAGCTTATAGAAATAGTTGGCAAGATCAATGTAGCATCAACTGCATGTGTCCATGAGTTCTCTAGATTTTTCTGGAGACTTTGTAGGACATTTGGGAAAATTTTTACAAACACTAAGGTAAGAAAGTACCTTGAAATGCTCTGCCAAAAAAGTACCTTGATAATATATACTATCCATATTTACAGTATGTTTGAGTACCCATGTTTTATGTGACATTTGTATGCCCCACTGATGCTTTTCTGTAAGTACTTTTAAGCCTGATATTTTTAAACCGTCTTTTGCATCCTTTTGTTTTATGTTTTTTAGCCAATGAGCATTTCAGAATGACCTTTTCGTCTTGCCTAACGTGCAAGGGTTTTTTTACTGGGTTCTTCAGACTTGTTTTGTGAGTGGCATACAGAATGGGAGAGGTCATTCCAATTCTAGCGATTTCACAATTTTCTTTCTTCAGAACAGCATACTGTCCATTGTTTGTGGCACTTATAAATACTCCGTCCTGTACTTGATCAGTAATTTAAAATGCATAGTCTCTGCTGAAAATAGTTTCTACAGGTTTTATCTAAATGTTTTTTATCAAGGAAATATGTTATTTTTTTTCTCAATACAATAACTTCTGAATATTTATTCAGAATATTAATTTAAAATATTTTAAAGGGAAATGCTAAAATACTAGATTATCTAAAGGTAAAATTAAAAAACAAGATAGCATTCCGTGTGAACCTACAATATGCAGATTCCATAGGGAAAGTTAAAATCACTCTGGTCTTCAAAAAGTCCCCTCTGTAGGTTATTTCTGCAATTCTTGCTTAATAAGCACATAAAAGTGCTTCAGTATTGTTGACCACAGCTATATTTTGGAGGAGAGCACTTCATGGACAACAAAGAAATAAACATACAAAAATTATTCCTTTATTTATTTCTTTTACATGTAGCTAGGTAGAACCATAAACCCTAAGGCCCAGTTAAGCAAAGTGATAAGAGACTTCAGCTCTTAACAGTAAGAGTGCTAAATGCTGCTACGTCAAAGGTAGCTACTGAGTGGGTACTCAGTAGAAATTTTTATTCTCTTTATGTCACACTTCAAATTGTGGCAAAAGGCTATGCTTTTTAAAGGTTTTATTTTTTCTTTCTGTGTCTTCAAAATGTCCTTTTCTGGATTTGTTGTCTTAATTTTTTGAAAGTTAATTGACGCTACCAACAGGTTTTCTAATGTGCGTTTCATAATCCTTTATGTAGGTAAAACCACAATTCCAAGAAATCTTAAGACTGTCTGAGGAAAACATAGGTGAGTAATGTTTTATTCAAATGAATAAAAATTGATCTTAGCAGCAGCTGGAAAAAAATCGTTACTCTGCTGTTCAAATAACATTTTCACACCACAGTTCTCAAATCTTTCATCTTTCTGAAATGTTGAAAAATCTCATCTTAATCTGAATGAAACACTGAAGTTGTACACTGTGTGTGTAAATTGCAAATAAAATCTCAAATGCAAATACCAGTCGAGCATTATTTTAGCATGTGTGTATATGTATATACATTCTTTATGTGTATATATAAAGATGAAAATATATATATGCACACACTCTTACAATGCAAAAATATTTTACTTTATATATGTACATATGAAAACTAAATTCTTCACTATGTTCCATTAGATTCCACAGCAGGCAACGGAGTGCTAACAAAAGCCACAGTTCCCATCTATGCAACAGGGGTCCTTACGTGCTATATTCAGGTAGGTTTGGTTTTCTGTTTCTTTGTTAAATTTCACATAATGTTATGCATTTATTCTCCCAGACAAAAACAGAATATATATTAAAAAACACACCACTTTCTCTGAAAACTTCTAATGCTCTCATGCTTTGAAGATAATAGACAAGTAGGCAGCTGTAGGTCCATTTTAAAGTTTCCTAGGTAGGTCTGCTACATTTAGGCAGTAGTCACCAGTGTTAAAACCTGAATTCACTAAATCTTAGTGTCTAACTCGTAGACATTGGCAACTGTGATGTGCCTTTATCAAAAATATTTGTGATGTTCGGTAAATGGGTTCTTGGCTGTTTAGCTGTGTCCCTTGCGAGCCATAATTTTGCAACAGTCTCTGAAATAAATAAGCAGGTAAATTGCTGTTTTGAGCACAGTTGGAGTCATAAAATTTTAGTGTTACCTAGTAGTAAAATAAACACTCCATAATAATACTCCCTAATCCTCCAGTAAGCAGAAGCTATGGACTGGCATATACGTGGCTTGCAAGAAAATGGGGCTTACAAAACCCTACATCATCTCACAGATGGACTTAAATTTCTCACAGTGGGCTGTAAGCAATCACAAACTGTCAGGAGCCATGAAAGTGCTCAAGTAATTGGCTTTAAGTTTCTTTAGTAAAACTCTTAGAGGAATTTGTGCAGGAGCATGTGCTTAGTTGATGAAATAGAAAAATACAGTCTTGTGTTTACTTTAAAAGGTTCTTGTTCTAAAAGGACATTTTTGAAATTCGTAAGATTATTAAATGCTAAATCTAATTTTCTCTCTCTCTCTTATAGTTTGTCTTTTTTGTAGCTGTAGGTCATCACAACGACAGCAGTTCTACTACATTTAATGTTGTATTTCTTTAGGAAGAAGACCGCAAGCTGTTAGTTGGCTTCTTGGAAGATGTCATGACCATGCTTTCACTGTCACATGCTCCTCTTGATAGCCTGAAAGCTTCCTTTGTGGAACTGGGGTAAAAAATATACATTGGATTTGACTGGAACTGAATGCATTAGAAGCTTTTATTAAGAGCTCCCAATCTGGCTGTAATTTTATCAACAGTGATGCTTCAGATGAATGAAGAGCATCCTTACATTTTTCCTTGGTGTTTCACAAAATGTAAACATTTTATCTCAAAAATTAAAAATGTAGTGATAAAACAACAACAACAAAAAAAGTTAAAAAAAGAAACACCAAACCCGCTCACACACATAGGAAAAAAAAAGCAAGCTACAGAAATGTTATTAAGGATAAAATAGGAATTCATTTAGTATTTTCCATATTATTACAGTATGTTCTACGTATGTGTTTGCATTCAGTTCAGTGTTGTAATATACTGAAAATTATATTCTTAAGGTGTTTTTTTAAATGAACTTGAAAATGCAACCTGTTTTCTAGACAGCAAATGTTGCGTGTTCTTAGGAATGGAGCAAATGTATCCTTCATAAAGGATAAGAGTTGGAGGTTTAGACTAGTTGAGCAATAGATTCTTGAGACAGTTTTTTGTAGGCAAAGAACCTATGCAGGGTTTGGGGATATTTTTTGTCCTGTTCTTTTGATTGCCCAACTGTTACCTTGTAGTGCAAACCCAGCTTATCACGAGTTGCTGTTAACTGTCTTATGGTATGGAGTTGTCCATACTTCTGCTCTTGTTCGATGCACAGCTGCTAGAATGTTTGAGGTAAGTGATACCCAAAGTTTTTTAGATCACTTATTTGAAACCTTAGTGTATATATAAAAGTAGTGATTCAGATAAAATTGATACATGCCTAAAAATTACACATTGCTTCAATAAGCTGTGTACTATGTGATGGAGCAGGAAGTTGTACAGTTGTTTCTGTATCTGTTCTTTATTCAACAGCACATCTTTCATTAAGCAATTTGTCATTAGCCACTTTCAAAATGTTTCTGTAGTAACCGTGTATGTGTTCTTTGATCTGCTACTGACTTGGTTTTTGCATTTTGATTATTGCATGCTGAAAAACATTTTCTGATTATGAAAATGCATTTCATTGCAAAATTGTGTTCAAACCAGAATTAAATACATTGTCAAATGTGTTTGCTTAGGTCTGTATGTAAATATAAGCAAGCATCCATCTCCAAGTTGTAACATTTGCTTTTGCTATTTAACATGTCATCAGTAGCCTAATTCACAAGTTAATGGTTTTCAATACCTTTTCTGTATACAAACAGTCCACCTGCATTGTAGCTCAAACTAGTTTCCATTGGCGCCAAATATGGTAGCATTCTAATTTTTACAAAAAATACATAATTGGCTAAATATACAATTCCTTAATTTACTAGATTGACAACTTCATCTTTTTATTCTGATTTTTAAACGTTAACATAGACTGTTGCCTTTAGTTAATAAGTATGATTTTATTTCTACATCATGCCTTTGTTTTATCAAGTTTTGATTAAAAAAGGCATATACAGAAACACTGGAACATATTCTACTTGCTGAACAAAGAGAATATCTTTTTTTTTTATTCTTTTCATTCCTTTTCCTTTTGTTTGGGATTCTGTTAAGTTCGATTCATTGTATAGCTTTGCTGTAGACCTCTAGCTGAATCTGCCATCTTGTAGCTATTTGCAAACACAAATCACAAAAAAAAGAGCAATTAGTATAACCAAAATCATTAGTTTTCTCTACTGCAATTTTGCAAGTCATTGCAGATAAAGCACTAAACAATGAAAAGACCTATTGTTTGACTTCACTTGAAAATATCCAACTTTATGTTTGTTCATTTTTCCCTGTGAAAAGGAGATGGCAATTTTTGGTCAATTCATGAAAGACTTCAGTTAATACAGGCTGTTGTCTTAGTTGCAGTTTTTTCTACTCTGACTGCATATTGGTTATTTTTAGGTAGTTCTGCATGCTGCTTGACTGCTTGTTTCCTAATATATTTCAGTTTTTACTAATGCAGAGGCAATTTGATTGCGGACACTTTTCTCGACTGATAGATTTTAATAATGTTGCCACTTAGTAGCCACAGCATACATATTTATACATGGCAATGTAAGTCAGCTGTGTAAAGAGATGGTAATAGTTGGTTTTACTTTTGAAGATTCCTTCATTCAAGGAATTTCTGACATCTCAGAGGTGGTTCACTGGCAAAGCCCAGCAATTCTCTGATAAGGTAGATAATAATGACTTGATAGTAAGACAGAAGAGCGCGTCACCAGCAGGACAGCTATATGTGTACTATAAATATTCTGACCAGTGCAGCGGTCTGCAGCAGCACAGAGACCTCTGCCATTTATGCCTGCAAAATCACATTACCAAACCCTTATAGTCTGTTGTGGCCAAGAAGGACGCAGAGGTCTGTGTCTCTGCTCGCCTTTGGGGACAGGAAGCTTTGTGCTACAATTTCTAAGGTGTAGTATGTCTGAAGTAATGAACACACATTGTTCTGTAGGAATTAAAAGAGGTTTAAGAATCTGTGTTGTCTGTCTCACTGTAGCCTTACGTGCTGCTATGTGGCTTTGCCCATCCAGCTGTTTCTTTTGCTCCTGTGTGTTAATGTTTTCTGTCAGTAGTTTCCCATTTAAATGTTGATGCAAACAGATTTGACTGTGCTGGTTTGAACAAGTGTGTAGTTGAGTTATAAACTTTGTTGGTCTGTTTAGGTGCAAGGTTAGGAACATAAGTCCAGTATGACACTTGAATTATGAAGCATGTTTTGTTTTCTGTAAGACAATGATGCTGTTTGCCATGCTTTACCATAATTAGAAGTGCAGCAGGTCATATAATCATGAAACTGAGATCATTCTAAAATGTTTGCTAATTACAAAGCGCTACATTCCCTCCAGATTTTTCTCAAAATTAAGATTAGTAAAGAAAAAAGTAAAGAACCTATTTGTTCAAAATTGAAAACAGTAAGCATTGTATAGCTTAACTGTATGAGAGGAAGGTCACCATGGCTGAACAGTGAGCTATGTCGTTAACATCAGTTTGAAGAGTACCACTAAAGCTGAATACAGCAGCACTTTTTAAGTTGCTGCCACTCTAACTAATCATGAAAAATTAGTATTAAAATGTAGTAGTTTGCTAGTGCACTCCTAGTACTATGTAAATTATGAGTATAGGAAGTTGCAGCTTTCCACCCCGGGTGTTTTGCAGCAGTAATGCTTACGCAGTTTAACAATTCTCTCCCCTGTGCTTCCTTCTCCAGTTATTATCTGTAATCACAATATGTTCACAGCATGTGTACGCACATGCACGCACATGCACAAATATTGCTTAACAAAAATCACACCTTTGTGTAGAAGGCTTCTCGAAAGTCAGGTTCCTTCCAGTCTTTAATAATTGACTTCATGTTTTAAATTCAGAGTCAGTAAAACCGGAATGCTCAATCAAATAGCAGAAGGTAAAATTCTCTAATTAGAGAGTGTAAATATTTTTTTGCCTGATTTTAGCACTGCATGATATACTACCAGGTACTGCTTTCCCCATGGCACATATGGATCTTACATGTTCTCTTTTGACACTTCTGGAGAAAAAGCAGATAATTTACTTTGTGTTCATGCTGGAATGTGGGTAATTAGAATATAGCTAAATATTGAGAACATACTTCAAATTTCTCTCAGAAACTACTCACCAAACCCATTATGCCTATCCCCTAAAACCAGCAAATACATGCAGACTTTCTTATATAACGTGCAGGATGAAAATATCAAGGCTTTTCCTTTTTTACTAATGCAGATGAAAACAAACGAGCAAAACAAAACAGAACTGTTCGCTGAGGAGGAAAGTTTAGAATCTGACATTTTCTAAAAATTAGGCCATCTTGTATGTAGAAAACATGTAGAGGGCATCTGCTACACATACACACACTTCACAAGTATATACAAATACATATATATTTGCTACATAAGTAATGTTAAAAAAATCACTTAGGCACTTCTAAGTGTAAACAATTTAAACATTTATGGATAATGACATAAATTTCACTGTGATCTCAGTTTTTAATATTTGGGATGTATTGCGACATATTTTTTAGTACTCAAAAAGACTTGGTGAAATACATTTCATGGTTAAATCAAGGATTATTACCCATTTTCTACCTGTATAGACCAGCAAGTATAACTTGGGTTGTTTCACATACAGACTGCTTAGAAGGCTGTTAAATCTAAAATAAATAATGACTGTGGAAAGCTTAGTGGCCTCTGGGAAGATGCTGTTTGTCACCTTGGTAGAAGTCTGAGAGGTGTCATTCAGTGCTGGAAAACTACATGCATTTGGCCTAACTAAAGAAATCTTACTTTGCATTTGACAGTCACATACTGTAAGAACCACCATTCCATTGAGGTAGAACACTGTTTAGATTAGACTGTCAAATTGGCATCATTTTAGTGTTTTACAAGATTTGAATGATAATGCATAAATTACTTCCTAAACTTTCTAAAGTTTGAGTTTTAAAATAGCTGAAAATAGAGAAAACTACATTGTGTCATGGAATTTGTCAGGTTTGTGCTGATCGCCAGACCACTTCAGCTTTCTTCGTGCCTTTGCATTTATGAAGCACTAGTGTAGCAGTATTTGCTTAGCTTCTAATTTTGGTTTGCTTTTTGTGTTTTTTTCTTTCTCTCTCTTGGTTGTGCCGTTCTTCTTCCCATGATACTGTGCTCGCTATTTCCGTGCATCACCTGTGATAACCCCCCTGCTCCGACCATTCAGCTGTTGGTGAAGGGGGTACATGAAACTCTGGTAGCTCAGAGAGTTGTTCCTGCTCTCATTACTCTCTCCAGTGACCCTGAAATGTAAGTTTCCTGACTGTCTTATGTATCTAGCATCCCTCTTAATAGGAAGAAATAACCATCAGTTCTGTTTGTTATTCTAGCTGAGAGAAAAAAAAAAGGGTATTACTTTTGAACAAATGTAACTTTAAAATCACCTATCTGTAAATAGAAAGGTTTATTGGAACACCTAGAACTAAACAGAATAAAATCGCAGAATACATTTTAAGTAGAAAACTAAATTGATGTCTTTTTTGATTTTTATATTAAATCATAATTTCAGTTTTGACACTTGCTTAAATCATTTCTAGTAGAAAGCTGCATATTAATGTGCTCTGTAATGTTACCAGCTTTACTATTGCAAAATTAAGTATCATATGCAATATTGAAATGTGAAACAGTCTTGGCAGTACCTAATTTCCGGTAGACAACCATAGTACTTCAATTCAATGGACTACATGTAATATAATACTCTGATGTGATATTTCTTTCAAGCTAAGGAGGGATGCTTTGCTAATCTTACTAACAGGTTTATTATCAATAAATGCTAGAGCATGAATAGTGTCTTAATCAGTTTAATATATTGTGTGGGTGACTAAAACAAGATAAACCCCAAGAGTCTGCCTGCCCATCCTCAGTCACAGCTAACCCAGTTCTCCTTCCAGTTTACCAAACCATTTTTTATTGCATGTTGACTGGTTTACAGCTGACTCTTCGAGGCATGAGTGAAGCATTAGTTGACAAGCGGGTTGCTCCGGCCCTTGTAACCTTGTCCAGTGATCCTGAATTGTGAGTTTCAGATTGAGACCTTGAGTTAATCCTGTCTGTCTTTTCTCCTGGTCTGCTTTTTTTGTTTTGTCATTGCTAGAAACTAACGTAATTTAAAGTACTAATTTTTTTAGTTTTGCTCTATTTTTAATTATTTATATTCTTAATGTTGAATAGATCTTAAAGACACCATTTTTCTCTTGTAGCTCAGTGAGGATTGCAACAATTCCTGCTTTTGGGACCATCATGGAAACTGTTACTCAAAGAGAGGTAAGAGTCCTATTGTCAGACTTGGTTTGATAAATCCAATAACTTACTATTAATGAACTTGGAGAAGAAAGGAAAAAAAAAAAACTTCTAAATTATTTCTTCATTGGTTGTTTTCTCTTTTAAAATGCTTTTCAGTTTTTCTGTAGTCATTTTTTTTTGTTCGTTTGTTTCGATTTTTTGTTTGTTTTGCGTGCTATTTTTATACAAAAAAGCAAACCCTCTTTTAACTGAGAAAAACATCTGCTTCTAAATATCAAGCCAAACACTAAAAAAAAAAACAACACAAAAACAGATATGCAAAGGGAGAGGCCTGTGTTAAAAGATGGGAAACCCATGGCTAAAATATGTAAAACGAACAAACATTTTCTAATACAGTTGAGAAATCCAAATCCACTTTTTCCAAATTAAATAGGTGGCTTTACTTTAAAATGATGATCAAAAAGTCATGTTAGGGTTTGGTTACCTCCACATAAATACATTGCACCATTTTAGGTTGCTTAGGATATCGTTGTTGGCTTCCAACTACTTTAGAAGGGCATAAGTCTCTTGTAGTTCCTTCATGTTGCTGGTCCTCTGCAACTGTCTCAGCACGTCGTACCCAAGAAGACATGAAAAGACATCGAAGTGCAGTAAATGAAATGATACTTCAGGACAATGTAGATATGCAATTTCTCCTTGTTTTCTAAATGATGAAACAGTGGTAGTAAATCAGAATTCTGAACAAGACAGCTAGGATTCTGCTCTAATTATAGAAATACTGTATTTTATTTCATGTACTAGTTGTACAATCAAATTTCTTTGTAAAGTCCTCGCAACTTTTTGCAGAGCTTGCATTCTTCCTGTAATTTCAACATACTCTAAAAGAATGCATTTGAGGAAATGTGAGTAAGAAGTCAGTGATGACTCACAAGTACTTGGAAGATGGCTAAGTTACAATTTTGTAGTTTGGATTGCATGTCTATAATCAGTTTGGAAAGAATACGGTTTTGTTACCACACAAAAATGACTGTATTCATTGCACTAATTATAATAAACCTTAGAGAACAAAGGTGGTAGCTCCTTCCAAAATGTATCAGAAAATGTTATTTTAACAACTTTGAGTGCAAATTAAGTATTTGTCATCTTAGACATATTTGTATTTTGTTTCAGTTTTTCTAGCCTTTAGTTGAAGTAATCTTTTTAATTCCATTGCTTTTATGATGCTCATCTATGCATCTGTCTTCTGCAGGAATTTTTTCATCTTATTTAGGTGATATATTACAAAGAAACTAATGTGAACTCAGTTGTATTTAAAAAGAGAAACTCCAAAGATACTAGTAATGAGGGAAATTACAATAGATAAAAATTGTGAGCAAACTTCAGGAGGAGAGACTGGCTACGTGAAAACACCTGCCTATAGTTAAAGATAGATCAGAGTAAAACACTGTTAAGTCTTTAAAATACGGAGCTGTATTAAACAGGTTGGAACATCCTTTCAGAAAAGATTGTAAGTGAGCAGAAGGTCCAAAGTTTATCATATAAAATACAGAAGATTTATAGACGTACTCTGAGCTTAATGTTTCTAACATCTTCATTCTTTGGTGAACTTATTATTTCTCTGGGAACTTTTAAGCTTCTGGAAAGGGTAAAAATGCAGCTGGCATCTTTCCTGGAGGACCCTCAGTATCAAGACCAACATTCTCTACATACAGAAATCATAAAAACGTTTGGAAGAGTTGGACCTAATGCTGAGCCCAGGTTTCGAGATGAATGTAAGTTGCAGTGTTGGGAAGATGAATTCTTCCTCTTCTTGTCCTGAGGCTAATAGTTTGCTGGTTGTGTTGATACTGTCTTTACAAAAAAATCCATGAAAACTCCTATTTTTTAGAGTTTGATGTGTCCCTAGATATTTTTTTGACCTTGCCAATATAATTTTCACTTGACCTCGCGTTGATGTACCTACAGCACATCAGCATGTGGAAATTTAATAATTTCAAAGCTGAAGGGGACTGGTCACAAGAACAAATATGAATTTGCCTTTTCTGAATTACTTAGCATGTAAAATGCCTTCCTCTCACCCCTACCCCCGTCCCCTTCTTCACCCCAATCCCTCTGGCATTATAAATGTCAAGTATTCCACACATCTTAAATGTGAGTGTATCCCAGGTTAACAAGGTAGAGGTTTGGTCTGTTGTTTCTTTTTCATGGCCCAGAAAGGTAAGGCACATAGAAGAGCAAAGTTCATTATTAGATTGTCTTAAAGATGTAAACAAAGCATGAGGAGCGATCATACCAACGGTTGTAGGCATTGAGTTTAGCAGGCTAAATTCACCAGATAAGACTTCCTCTCTAGTCAGTGAAGTTTTCTCATGACATGCAATATCTGTATTGCTAGCTGATGAGCTGTATTTATAAAATAGAAATATACTTTAGACGGCTTTAGCGACAGGGGAATAATAATGTCACAAAATATTTTCTGTAAATTGTTACTGTTCCAAAGGTGGTACTCTGAGGGGCCTTTTTCATTTTAGATGTTCTTACTACACTTTTATTTCACATTGGAATTGGTCAATTACATCTGCATGAGCAGTCCCATCAAAGCCATTATTTGCAGCTCTTATCCCACATTGATGCGTGCTGTTTCAGATGCCTGCGATTGTAACTTAACAACCTCTTAATGCTAAGCAAGTCTATGGAAAGCAATTTCAAATACTTATGGTAGTATTTGCTTTTTGCAGTTGTTATTCCACACTTGCACAAGTTAGCCTTGGTCAACAACCAGCAGTCTGTGGATTCTAAGAGACTGGATATCGCCACCCACCTGTTCGAAGCCTACAGTGCTCTTTCCTGTTGTTGTATCCTTTTTTTTTTTATTTTTAGGGGAAGTTTAGGTGTTAATTCTATTGTGGGTGGAGAAGATTAATATTTGAGAAATAACTAAGTTTGTCTTTGAATGTGTGATCTAAAATATGATCTGCTCAGTATAAAGAGGAGATTTTCACGGAAGGTGGAACTTAAAAATACTTGCAAAAAAATCCCTTGATCTTAACCACTAACTTTAAAAATACATATATATATATGTATGAAAATGGTATTGATGTATGAAATATATGAAGTTAAATGTTTCAAACTTTTTTTTGTTAGTTGTAAGGTAGCAAATGATGTTGTTTCCTGTGTATTGCTGTTGTAGCTTGTCCTTGTGTTTGATAAGACAAAATTGCATAGTATCAGAAGAGAGAATAAAATTGTATAATTTCAAAAGACAATCCTTAACGACACGATTTTTAGTTATTTCAGAGGATTTAATGGTCAATCACTTTTTACCAGGACTTAAGTGTTTACGAAATGACATGGAACATCTCTCACCAGAGCATGAGGTGAGCAGCAACATTTACTGAGTATGAGATACAGGTGGCAGCAAGAGCTGAAATGTAATGATATTTAAAACCAGAAGTAAAGGAAAGCTACTCATGAATAGTATCAAAGTATATAGCATTGAGGATTTGGGGGGAAAGAAATTGGTCCCACAACTTAAAATCTGTAAAATTGATTATATCTTTAGGCTGAGTACCCTGAAGAAAAGTATTGAACTGCAGCTAGTGTCATAGATGTTCACAGACTGAATAAAAAGAAATGTTTTTACCATCTGTTTTTTCATTAAAACAATAATACACTAAAATCCGTGGCCACAGTATGTCCAAGGAAATGGAAGTGAAAATTGGTGGAGTTCAGGAGACAAATGATAAGCAAATTCAGCAGAGAGAAAGGATAAGAAAACATAGTCCTGAAATATGTGGGACGAACTTCATGTCTGGAGCGCGGTTTCCAGTTCTGGACTCCCCAGCAGAGAAGAGAGAGTGTTATACTGGAGAGTCCAATGAAGGGCCAGTGAGATAATGGACCGGAGCATCTCTTCTATGAGGAGGCGTGAAAGAGCTGGAACCGTTCAACCTGGAGAAGAGAAGACTCAGGGGGATCTCATCCATGTGTATAAACACTTGAAGGGAAGCTGCAAAGAGGCTGAGCCAGGCTCTTTGCAGTAGTGCTCAGGGACAGGACAAGAGGCAGTGGGAAAAAAACAGGAACGCAGGAGGTGCCATCTGAACATCAGGAAACACTTTTTTTTACTGTGAGGGTGACCAAGCACTGGTCCTAGAGAGATTGTGGAGTCTTGTACCTTGGAGGTGTGCAAAAACTATCCGGACATGGTCTGGGGCAACGCGCTGTAGGTGGCCCTGATTAAGAAGGCGGGGTTGGACTATATGGTCGCCAGAGGTCCCTTTCAACATCAACCATTCTGTGAGTCCGTGAATCATAAAAAGCAGATTATAATAAGTAGACAGGACAACATGAGAGCTACCAAGATCTTCCATGGTGGATGCTCACAGAAAAGTAGCAAAAGCAAAGAGGTAGCTAGAGAAGCTGACTTGAGAAACTTCAAAGTTTTGGCCATGTGTCTTGGTCTTTTTTGTAAATACTTCAAGAGGATGAACACTAATAGGGATTGGAATACACAGAGATTAATTCAGTAGCTGAAAGTCAGAGAAATAATTCAGTTGCATGCTGGAAAATCTTGACAGTCTGAACGCTTCAAGTGATGGAAGAAAAGATTTAATCTAACTGTGTGAAGAAAGGTCTTTATGAATGTCTTTTCTCAAGGTTAATAGTGTTCTTCAGGGATTGCTTTGTACTTGAGAAAAGTAATTACTGTTCTTTACGTTGGTCAAGTGAGATAATTCAGCTAGACTATATTTTCTAGGAGTCCTGAATTCTTAAACTTGGTAACAAAATCTATTCTGGTTACATTTTTAGTCTAATAACCTATAGTCTAATTCTTGTTTGCTCTGTATTATATCATTTTATATTATTTATCTGTGGAACTGGGGGGGATGTGAATTAATTTGAAGGACTTTCAAACCTTATAAGGAAATAATCTGACTTCAGAGGGCGTTCAGATTGGGACAGTACTGATCTGAGCATCAATCAAAGGCAACTCTGTGTTCAGAGTGAGCTGAGAGGTGTGTTGTGTATTGTGAAGTCCAAGAACATACCTGAAAGGTGCACTAGGCAAAAGTTGGGTTTCATTTTCTTTCTTATGTCGTATTGACTAATGAGATAACTGTTACAAATATTAATACTTCATTTTTGTGTAGTCATTAGTGGAACTCATAAAGTGTAAGGACACTTTCAGTTCTAAATTAAACCAAAAGAGCTTATGTAATTCTCTGTAGCCAGAGAAGGAACTGAAGGCTGAAGTAGGCTTAAATAAATAAATAAATGACAGAGGATTGAGAGCGATCTTTATCACATTCTGCCTCACTATGACAGATTGTCTTCAGGCATGATGCCAAATGTTTTATTTTCTTATCCCAAGGGAAACATAAGCTTTAAAATATTTACTCCAACTCCAGTGTGCTAGAAAACTCACTATGGCTTTTACTGCAGAACTGGAATTGCCTTGCCTTGCTCCTTGCCTTGACGTGATGCTTGTAGGCACCATGACAGAGATTTCTAAGACCCAGTCAGTTCTATTGTCAGTCTTTCAAGTGGGGAAGTTTAGTCGTAAATATTCTGCAGAAACCTTTAGTGCTGGAATTGCTAAAGTAAAAGGAAAAAACAAACAAACAAACAAAAAAAAAAAACTTGATCCATAGTAACCCTGGAAGACATCAGTGAAATGATGTATTAAGTTTGCTTTCACATTTCCTTTCCATTAAGTTGTCATCTCTGCACACTACCGTGCTTTTTTCTTTTCTTTCCTTGCTTTTTCTTTCATGCATCATGCTGGTAATTACAAGAATTTTAAAACATACTTGAAAACTAAAGGAAAATACAGGGAAGATGAGCGTTTGTATTAACTGTTAATAAATGTAAGGTTTGAAAAAAAATGGAGATAAGGAGATGCGTAACAGAAGTGAGTTTTGTTTGGCTCTCTTTTAAAAAAAAATAGGAGGGAAGCAGGAGGGACTCTTGAACTCTTGTAACTGGTTCAAAAATCTTTTCTTCCTTAAAGTATTTTGAATGGTTTTGTTGTTTCTACCTCAGGGCATTATCAGATAGTTGCTACTTAAATGCACTTGAAAAACACAGGAGATTCATTTTAAACAGTTCTGCTAGTGTCAAAATTAGTTGGGGAGCAGATTTAGTGTGAAGTGTTGATGTAACAGAAAAAGTATCATGTCTATCTCTTCCTTACTCATTTTAGGTCATTTTAAGCTCCATGATAAAAGAATGTGAACAGAAAGTGGAAAACAAGACCGTCCAAGAACCACAGGGGTAAGGCTTTCATGTCTCTTTTTTTTTCTGTGCCTCCAGCATAATGTTCTGTGGAGGATCTTCCATAATGGTGTCCAAGATTGTGACCAGAAATCCTGCACTGAAGCACATCTTAGGAACTTCAATTCAGTTTTGGTTGTTTCTGTCTCTCTGGTGTAAAACGCAAGGCAACACACTTTTATTTGTATCGTAGTAATGAAGCTCCTGTTTTCCACATGACTTTGTTCTTAGTTTTTGATCCATAGAAGATAGTAATTGAGCTTCTGTCCAGAATCTCAGAAGGCATGAGGTACTTAGCTTAAGTGCTGAGGGCAATGCATGTGGCATGCATCTCACATCCCTCTTTCATGGGGCTGGCCTGCAGGCTGAAGTTCTCATAGTGCTAAAAGCCTGCTCCAGACTGCTGGTTTTGCTTGTATGTGACTACAGCACATGAGAACATCTGTAGCATCATGTAGGTTCAGTATGTTGCTCTTTCTAGTCTGGTTTGTGAAAACTTCGTGGACTCTGCATTGTCTTCCTCAGTATGTATGAAGTAGGAGCGCTCGAGGAAAGGTCGTAGGGGTCACATTCGCAGCCACCAGGAGAAGGCTTCTCTGCCAGGTGAAACCAATAGAGCTGTGCCCAAGGGTGGGTTTTGCAAGAAATGTATGGGGTATCAAAGGAAGACTGAGCAATAAAGATCTTTTGGGAGTTACTAAGTTGACAGACAATGCAAATTCTAAACTCTGCTTAGGCAGAAGCAGTTGGAAAATAAGAGAGTTTTAAGGAGAGGGGCCACCATTTATACTTTCTTTGTTTTTACTCTTCCCTGCATGTCTGCTTATGGTCACTGTCAGAGGCAGGATACATGGGCTAGATTGGTCTAATCCAATACTGTTGTTCTTGTATTAAACAAATGTAATATTGAAGGATAAAGATAGACATTTCTGGTGAGAAGGTAAAGCTGATCTTTCCACAGAGGTATTTGTCACTGTAGCAATCATCAAATATCTAATCAATGCTAGTGTGATGACTTCCAAAGGTGGTAAAAAATAAAATTAAAAATAGTGTGCACGAAAACGTTTTACTACTTTTCACTAGGACTGTTCTAGAGGCCATGATAATTCACTTTATGGTGTTACGTGAATGGTATTATATGTATTTGGGCTTGGTGGTGATGTTTTTTTAATTCCTCATGATAGACTGATCTTTTGTCATCTTGAAACCACTAACATGCAAAGACAATTTAGATGTTTATTAAAGAACAGCACGGTGTTCTTTTTGTTTGTAGTCTTCTGTAACTGAATTTTTGTCTTTCCTAGCTCAATGTCGATTGCTGCGAGCCTTGTGAGTGAGGATACAAAGACCAAGTTTTTGAACAAAATGGGCCAGCTGACTACATCAGGTGCAATGTTGGCTAATGTGTTCCAGAGGAAGAAGTAAGATGGGAAAAGGAGCTCCCAGCTAACACTAAGATGGACCTCACAGAGACTGGTTCCTGTACTTGAAGTACTTGCCTTTTTATTTCTTCTGTCTTATGTTCTTGTAGTATAATTTTATTCTAACCTCCAAAGATATTTGCACTGCTTTTGAATATCGCTGTGTATCTGTTAATTTTGGGTTAACTGTGGTTGATATAAAACTGAAATCATAGTCTGTACCAAGTCCTTGTTCTGTGTTCTTGTCTTTCCAGCATAATTTTTTTTATATAGTGGAAGGGTTTTGTTTTCTGTTTTTGTTTTTTATTATTATTTTCTGACAGGATATCAGCAAATATCTGTATTATACATGGAGCTATTATGACGGTACTTAAAATAATGTAAATTTGAAGTCATTGTCATGAAGTAATAAAAGTGGAGATTACTTATGTATTTAAATTATGAAAGAGTAATGCAGATTTTTTTATTATGTTTCTAAAAAGAAGAGGAGGAGCCACCAGCATTTGTCTGTGCTTCTAGGGTTGTTTTTGTAAGTATTGTGCATCTTGAATCCAGAGGAATTGCAGCATCTAATGTCTAAGACTGCTTGCACTGCATCAGTCTGCAGGGAATGCTCATGTTTCAGATGCTTTATGCTGACATTGTAAATGCTGTACAAAATCCTTCAGATAAAATTCTCACATCTGTTGCGGTTTTTGAGGGATGTTTTGTTTTGTTGGAGTTTTTGTTTTATTTTAAAGCACTTTAACAACTAGTTGCACATCCAGAGGCACATTTGCTGAAGTAAAGGCAAAACGTGATAAATGAAGATTCACAAATGTATAAACTACTACAGGGTCCCGACACAGTTCTGCAGGCAGAGTAACCTTATGCAGGAGAAAGACTGCTTTCGTCTTGCATTCATTGTGCAGTTCTGTGTACAGATTTTGTTGTTTAGCTTGAATCTCAGTTCAAATTTCATTTCAGAGTAGTTGAAATTATAGTAAGGAGTTTTGACATGCAGTTTCTTTCAAGTGTTAGGTAGACTGCATACATACTTTATGAAAAAACATTACAAGGAGTATCTTGTAATGAAGCGTTTTTCTTAGCAAGGAAGCATTAACAACTAAATCCGTTTATTCTTATGCAGCACTTTTCTTTTTCCTTTATGTCAACGTAAGCTTCTGAAAGTAAACTCAAGTGCATGCATAAACTGGTAAGATGTGATAAAATATAAAAGATCAGGCACTCTCTGAGACGACACCATTCAGTTGGAAGCATAAACGTCTTTAAGGATAGGGAAGCAAAGGAGTGAAGGGAGAAATTGCAGTCTCCTGGGACAGGATATGGATGGCAGCGCTTCACGTAGTGCCCTGAGGTGGAAATAATAGAGGTAATTTGAGGCTTCTGACTGCTTTGGTGTCGGTGCCTGTTGGCTCTGCGTATACGGTTGCCTGCCGTGTTTGTGTTGTGACAGGGCCTGCTGCACACTTGCACACTGCCAGTCCCTTTACCCTTCACTGAACCATTTTTCTTGAGATTACAGACAGCTCCATGCCTTCTTGTTGCTTGTTACCATGAAAGTATACTTTTAGCAGACTGACTGTGAAATGGAGACATTCCTGAGGAATGGGAAGTGGTGATGTTCCTCTCTATTGTTCTGTTGTCAATAAAAAGTTTTGTATACCTGCCGTGTCTTGTTACTTCCTCTCTTCTCCAAGAAGATGATCACATCAAAACAGCCCTTATATATATGTTAAATACACAGAAATCCTTTAGCCTTTTTTTTTTCATTATCTGTACAAGTAGTTGCAGTGCCAGAGGTAGCACTGTAGTCCTGAGACCGAAATAATTTTACGGCTGAACTCTTTACAGCAGGGCAGCTGCATTCAGCCTGCCTGTGAGAGTGGTTCATAGCCCCCACTGAACTTCAGCCAGAGTTTGGAAACCTGCTGATCAGCACAAGCCAAAAAGCTGTGACAGCAATTTAACCATGGGTGATTGTGGCATGAGAGTCTCCTTAGTTTATGCGTATAAATGTAATATCTGTAAACTTGCAAAGTTTAGCTTTCGGTAGTCAGCGTTTTACTCCATACTAGCTGATCCAAGGAGGAATTTGACTGAGAAACCCCAGAAAGACCAGCTCCATTGTCATGACCACTGAGCTGAAAAAAGTGAAGGTGAAAAAACATCTTGCAGGTAGTCTCCAGGAGTTTAACCTCCTAAATTTCATGTCTATTTTAGTGTATGTTGGTTGCAGAAGGTTGTGTGGGGGCTTTTTTTTTTTTTTTTTTTCTCCTGGGGGGTAGGGGGGGGAAGGTAGTTGTTTTGGTTTTGTTTTTCCTCCAAACAGTGGCACTATAGCACTCAGGAGTGGGATAGAAAAGAGAACTCTTAAATAAAATTAAAAATGTATTTCCTTTCTTTAAGATTAACTTTTTTCCTTCCTGTTATTATACAAAACAAGTTAAGTGAACCTTTTGGGTGAAAATGCTTCATTAAAACAAGACAGATGGATAGCCAGCATGGAAAGGAATTCATCCTCAAAGACGTATCTTCAATCGCTTATGATTTTGCCAAAATAAGGATTCTGTAAAAAAACAAAATGTTTAAAGACAAAATGTTGAAAGACAAAATTTAAAGGATCAACTCCTGTGCTCTTAAGCAAAGATGATTGATGGGTGGAGGACACATGGCTGCCTGGGTGAGCGTTCATGATCTAAATAAGTTTTGTGTAGATTAGATACAAGTCATTATTTGCATGTACTCTGTTCTGAAAGAGATTGTTTTCTAAAC
Organism: Anser cygnoides; assembly: GCF_040182565.1. NCBI lineage: Eukaryota > Metazoa > Chordata > Aves > Anseriformes > Anatidae > Anser > Anser cygnoides. Next base: position 82,517,425 of record NC_089874.1, read on the forward strand.
TATAAGGTAAATTAATCTTTCTTTATATTCTAATCAATGAGAATAAAGGGAGTTCTTTGAGAAAAGCAACGCATTCTTCTGTCATTCTCTCCCAGCTTCCCTTTCCATCAAGAAGAGGGAAAAAAATCCTGCTGGTGCTGCTTGTTGTACGTAAAAGTATGGTCTGGTTAGGAGAACTGATAGCAGTATTTGCATGGATTCATGGCTACAGAAAATGGGGAACCTGACACTAATTACTGCAAATTAACATGTTAAGATTGAAAGATAAAAATTACAGGTGAAATATCTCTGGTGAAGAAGGGGGAAGAATTATTGGAATGTACTGGAATTTGTTGCTACATGCAGATAAGATTTAATAATGGTGCAGAAAAAGCAGGAATGTGGAATGTTTCTGTATTCCATGTTGTGATGGTGTTAGTAGGATTTTTCTGTTCTAGGAGTTTTAGTGCAGTTTCTAAAAATGGATATCGCGCTGAAGATGTTTTAAGTACTTTTCTGTATAAAACTTGCTGATGTTGATACTGAAGTAAAGGATGAAAAAGCTTCACGGAGTAGAAAGCCATTAATATGCTGATATAATGGTCTGATTGGCATGGCATTCATCCTAGACAGAATCACAGAATAACTGATGAATTGCAGGATCGCAATAACGTGTCAGGCAACAGCACGTCAAGGAAACTGGTTTGTTGGCTTGCTAAGTGCATTTGGCTGGTATTTGTAGCTAACATTCAGGTCATGAAAAAGATAGGAGTAGCTAGTTTGTTTTAGGCAATGAAATTAGTCAGAGGTATGGAGGATTGTTGTTTTCCCGTACGTTGGCTAGCCAGGTCCTGGATTTCAGTAGTGTATGGTAATATCTCAGGTGTTAACAAATCTCAACAAGTAACCACGAATGAGTAATCATTTTCCAGGGAAACTGTTTCTAAAGTGCTCTGCCTTTACGTTTGATGCTCTCCAGTATTGCAGGTAAGCTGTAAGAAAGGTGGTTCTGCTTACAGAGTTTGTGAAAAGATGTGCAGGTCAGTGGCAAACAGCCTGGTTCTTTGGAGGCGCCTGTACTGTGTACTGAGCTTGAACTTGTGTAATGCTTTCCATACAGTGGAAAGTTTCCTCTGGCTGAAGTTTTCCGGTTTGTAGAAAGTTCGAGCAAGAGCAGTTACACAGTAGAAATCAATGTCTTGAAAATGTGACTTGTGAACCTGGCTGTTTCTTTTCCCAGCACTTGCATTGTATGCACTCCCCCCAGTCTCCCTCATCTTCTGCCCTTGGGGCTGGTCTGTACCCTAACCTGCGAGAGGCACGCTTTGGGACATCAGCATCCCCAGCAGGACATCCTCCAACATTCCCATCCTAGAGGCAGATGCCCTTTTTGAATTCTACTGTTTAAGTCCTTCGCGCATACAAATAGAGCTGTTTGCTGTGTATTTGAGTATGCCCATTCCAAAAATTATGTTGATTGTGATCTTGTGCTGCTATTCTTTTCCCGTTTCCCAAAAGCTGAGAAACTTCTTTCCAGCTGAGGTGGACGCATCACGATGGAGTCCTGCAGTGGTTACAGCAGCTGTAGCCTGTGCCCTGTAGGATCCCTTGTGTCGTTCTGCCAGGCCTGTTACACCTTCCCTTTCAGCATGCTGCGTGGGGACAGGGAAGCGGCAGCTGTAGTTTTTACTAGGCAGCAAGGTTTCATTTCAGCTCGATCCTTTGCTGAGAGATGAATGCCCTCTGTTGATCCAAGGATGAGTCACCTGAGCGTTCTGGTAAATTTTCAAAGACGTTCGTGATAGTTCAGCACGCAGGGTTAGATAACGTGGCAGGGTGGCTCTGTCAAACTGGCGATGGGTGCTGCACAGTGTTTCAAAGAAGTGTTAAGGTGCCGGTCCTCACGGTGGGGTGGGCTGTTGGGTGTTTTGCCAGCCCCAAAGACGCATCTCCAGGCTGCACACAGGTTGGTGTTCTGGGCAGCACAGGGAAAGCTCCCAGGACTGCCGCTGCTGCTCTTGTCCTAAGGATGAACATAGGACTTGAGTCTCGGAGGTCAGCACCAGTGTGAACAAATGTTCAAAGTTAAAAATTCACCACAACGTTTGTATTTCCTTCCACAAGTACGTAGGCATGGTTATCGCCACAGGTGATAACGTCGGTGATAACGTATCAGTTCAATGAGTGCTTGCACATACTTCAAACATTCAGCTTGTTAGCAGTGGCTAGTTGTGCGCTTGCTCCTTTTGAATGCAGCAAACTTCAGGTTTCTGACAGGCATTCTGCTCTGGTACGTTTTTGTGGGATTGTCAGAAGTGTGTTTGGTGTAACCCACACCATATGTGCCTTACAAGCTTCCTTATAGTTGCTCTGTCATGAAAAATACTGTGTGCGTTTGAAAATCTTAGGCAGATTGGGCAATAGTCTGCTGTGGAAATGGGTACTTCAGAGGAAGAAGACAGTTTCAAGTTGACAGTGTTTTTTTTGTATAGATTTTTTGGGGGGTAAATAATGGAATTTTTTAATGGATTTATTTTAATAGCTGGAGACCTAAACTGAAATTAGAGCCCCCTGTGCTAAAGATGTGCAAATAGGTCTTTTTTTCTTTTGCACTGTCAGAAAGCTGCAGACCCTGTACCTTACAGGGGGCTTCTCCCTGCGGTGGGTGGCGAGGCAGCTGGGGCACCCTCTCTCCCTGGCCCCACAACACACTCTCTGCATGGGTTGCTGCTGCCCCAGCAGCTTTGCAGATCCTCTGGGTTTCTCGCTCACCCTGACCCAGCTGGGTGCTCATATTTACAAAGCCTGTATGTAGTTCAGAACCTCAAGTCCTAACCAGCCTTTACTACGTCTAGTGGAAGGAACCCACTGACCTAGATCCAAGGAAAATCCCTCCTTCCATTCCTCTGTCCCTTTGCTGCATGTGAGGCACCTTCACAGCATTTCTGTGCAGCACGGAGAGGCTGAAACAAACCCCTGCCTTTCAGTTTTGCTTCTCTGCTCAGGTTTCCTTTCCATCCTTTCGAAGACCCAGGCTCTTCTAAGACGCAGAGAAGGCATATCTGGGGATGTGAACGTGAGCCTGTTCATGTGTGTAGGTGTTGTTTGCATTCGATCGCTGTATCTACCAAAACAGTCTTTATCTTTGCTTTTCACGTTGAAAATGTCTGAATGACAGGAGTCAAGTTGGCTGGTTGTCTGGGAATTAGTCACTGTTTATCCAAGCTCTGGGAAAAAAGGCGTTTGCACACCAATGCTGAAATGGCCTTATTTTCAGACAGTTATAAAACAATACAGCATTGACTGCTGTACTTCTTTGACGTATTTTTGGCATGCAATTTCTACTTCTCTCTTGCTAGGAAGGAGGTAAGAAGAGATCTGTACTAACAAACCATACCACTGCTAATTTATTGACTGCTCTGATGGTTTGTTTCTGTGGCAGACTTCACAAAGGAAGGGATCCTGATATCAAATAGGGTATTTTGAATATGTCGCACCTGTAAGGCTGCACGTGGTTTTCCATCTCTCTTCTTTAGGAAGAGCATTGCAAAGGATAGCCCAGTCGAGGCTTACACATCACAGTAGTGAATAGAAACAGCAGGCACCCGGATGCCATCAGAAGTTCAAAACTTACAGATTTACAGGTATTTCATCTTTATTCAATGTATGTGTTTTGCAAAGCTAGCTGAAAACAAATACAAAAAACAGTATTCGATAATACAAAATGTATCTTTTCTACAAAATAAAAGCTGACAAACCAGTTTTGGTGTAAATTTTTGGTTTTTACTTGTGCTGCATAGAATTATAAATGCAATAAACGAAAGAGCGTTGATAACACTTTCTTCTATATGTTCTCTAGTTTGTATTTCCAAGCATTTGCATTTCAGTTTCTAACAATCTACTGCAATACATAATTAAGACTATAAAGCACCCAGTAGTGGCTTCTGTGGTTTTTGGCTCAGAAACATAAAATTTAACTCAGAGGAAAACGTCTGAGCTTTCCAAAAGAGGCTGTTTTCAGATAGTGGAAAGAAAAAGAGAAGGAAAAAAAAAAAAAAAAAAAAAAAAGAAATTTCAGCCCGAACAGCAAATACTTCAGGCAAGACTGGGGATCAGAATGTGAAAATAACGAAGCTGCTGTGTAACAGTGAACTGCCTGGAGCGGCTCTGCGCTGAGCAGGGCTGGGCTGTCCTCAGCACCTTCCCAGGCAGAGAGGACAAGGCGTCTAACTGCTGGTGACAGCGAGCTTGCTCCTGTAAATCTGTGGTTAGAGTGAGCAGCTGGTAAATAAACACTGCTCATAGCCTTGGTATTGTGCTAAATGTGAAAAGGGGAAGAGACTTAACAGCTTGTTCTGTTTAAAAAGAAACATTTCCTTGTGTGTCAAATACAAGCACTTCAAAACGCCAGGGCTGTGAGCTGCTGGTGGTGGGGAGGTGGCTCTGGCAGAAGGATCTCCTCTGGTCTCCCCCCAGGAGCAAAAGCCATCCTCAGCAGCTGGGCACCTGTGGTACTGAGGCCTCACGTGCTGCCTTACGAAGCGCCGGGCGAAGGAGGCTTTGTGCGTCACCCTCTGGGCACACCCAGTGCCATGGCCTTCCCCCCGTCTTCGTATTGTTCTGTTCAGCAGAAGAGCTGCGGCCTGGCCAGCCTGTGTGCGTAGAGGCCCTGACTCTTCTGGCAGCTCAGCTGGGCTCTGATCCTATGATTGCAAGCTTTACAGCTCCCTAACAGCCCGCAGCACAGCCCTGGCCTCACTGCCCTTGAGGTGAAGGGGCAGCAGGACCAGCCGCCAGCCCTGGGCCAGGAGAATCACCCCGCGTTTGGCTCCATACCACACTGTGGTGTGGAGCATCAAGCTCATGTCAGGGCGAGCAGTGCAGAGGATGCTGAGAACGTATTAAGTGTAGAAAGGAGCTTTAGAAAGAGTAAACGGGTCTGGCTTCACAGCCTCCAGAAATCATGCAGAGGTAGGGAGAAGATGGCAGCTGTGTTTTGCCACCCGGACAGGTGCCTTGCATTAGCTATCAGAGAAATCCTGGGGCCAGTCCTGCCTTGACTTCTCCTTGGCTCCTTCCAGCAGAAAAGAGACCACAGCAGACCAAGTAAAGAATAGTTTTTAAATACCCTCTGTCTTCGGTGTTAGCACGTATTTACTTGTAAATGTAGAGCAGCTTATGAATATATATATATATTTTTTTTTCCCCAGCCAAGGGTTAAATCTAAATACACAAGTGAAAGAACAACTTCCTTCTTAATTCAATCCAGAATCATGCTCCTGGCTTTTTTTTTTTTTTTTGCTCTGGAACATGAGCACGGGCACACGGGGACGGTGTTAGGACGACAGGGCTGGCTCGGCCCCATCCTCACGCTGCACCAGCGAGGGTCCCCCTGCCTCCCCGGGGCCGTGCGGGTTGGCATGGCGCGAGGGCCACGCGGGTTCACGAAGGCAGGCGGGTTGAGGAAGGCTGTTGGAGGCTCGGCTGAGCCCCGAGATGTCTTCAGATAGCATGAGGGAACAGCCAGAAGCGGTGTGAAGGAGCAGGCGACGACTGGGTGGGCAGCGGATTTTGGGGAGGACGCGTCCCCAAGATGTTGCCCAGAAGGTGGTGGGAGGCAGGTGGGAGCCCGGCGGGGCAGGACGGGGAAAGCAGTGCCTAGAGGCAGGAGGAGGGACGTGGGTATGGTGACTAAAAGGGGGTGGAGAAAGGAAAGGGAGGGACGAGAAGAAGGGAAAAAAAAAAAAAAAAACAACATACCAACAAATCAAAGAAGAAAAAAAAAAAAACAAAAACCAAAAAAACCTGCATGTCAAGTCTGAGGAAATGCTGTGGGAACTACAGTCAGGCTCTTTTTTTTTTTTCTTCTTCTTCTCCTTCTCTCTTCTCCCCTCGCGTAGCTGAGAGGAAGGAAAGGCAGAAGCAGAAGTAAGCCGCCCGATGCGCCTGCCCGCGCCGCCGGGGCGCTGGGGCTCGGCTGGCCGGCGGTAGCGCGGCCCCGGAGCCGGGCCGGGCCGGGCCGTGCCGGGCCCCGGAGCCGTGCGGGGCCCCGGAGCCATGCCGGGCCCGCCGGGCTGGCTGGCGCTGCTCTGCCTGGCCGCCGCGGGACACCAGCAGGTAAGGGACCCCTCCTCCTGCCCGCTGCCCCCCCTCCCGGCTCGGCTCCCCCGTTTGCTCGCTCCGGCGGTTCCTCCTTGGCCGCCCGGCCCGGCCCGGCCCGGCCCGGCTCGGCCCGGCTCGGCTCGGCTCGGCTCGGCGGCTCCTCCTCGCCCTCCAGCCCAGCTCCTCCGCACGAAGCCGGGGAACCGGCGGGGAAAGCCGCCCGCGGCGGGGTGTGAGAAACCAGCAGTGAGGTTGCCGAGGGGTATAATTTGCATGGAGAGTTAAAAAAAAAAATAATAAGGCGGGCTCCACCCTGCCCAGCGGCTCTACCCGGGGCATCTCGCCAGGCCCCAGCACCCGCAGCCCCGCAGCCGCCTTGGGAGCCCCACGGCTGGAGGACGCGGGCCTGGTGGGTGCGTGGCCCTTGGGGTGGCCCAGGCGCCAAGCCCGGTGGCCCTGTGAGCCTTGGAGGTGCTGCAGGGCCCTCGTGCTTCGAGGAGAAAGATGGCACCGGGTTCGGCCCCGCCGCCGCTCGCCGGCCGAGCGTGTGTGCTTCGCGCCCCGGGATGGCGGCGGCCGCACGCGGCGGTGCCTGCTGGCCTCCCTGCGCCCACCGAGCCCCCTCCTGCAGCCTGCTGTCGCTCAGCCCCGTCAGCACCGCGCGACGGAGCCCCTCTCGAGTCTGCAGGATCTCGCTGTGCTATTTCTCATCAGACCGCTTAAAAATAATTCCTCTCCCTCCAGGTTACTTAGGGCCCTGTATGCCGGCAGGTCTTCTGCTAATCCCATGCTGCCGGCGCTTTATTGCAACCGTTAATCAAATGTTTGGCAGCCTCGCTGCCATCTGTATTTCTTTCAGTTGAACTTCTACTATTTCTCTGTCTCATTATTCTTGATTAGGCGTAAGTGTCATGTTAAGTGCCTCCTTAAACATGGTGCTGCTGCATGGGCCATGTCAGCGTCCCTTGAGAGCAAGGTGCAGCTTCAAGGAAAGAAAGATTAAGGGAGGAAAGAAAAAAAAGACTCTGCTGTCTGCAGCTTACAATTTAATGTCTGACCACATAGTCCTGAGAGCCTTCCTTCTGGATCCCTGTTCCTAAATATGTTGCCTGAAACCACACAGGCCTTTTTTCCCCGCCAAAATATATGTTTCTTTCTGTCCACCCTCACTCCTTAGGCTTCTCCGAAATTGCTGCTTTCCAGGTGTCCTCCATATGTATACAAACGAGCCTGCATGTTTCAAAAGTCACTTTTACATAACAGCTTTCAGGCACTTTGTCCTGTCCCTCAGCAGCTTCTGTATCTACCTGTTTTTCTGTACTGGTGTTCAGGACTGTGTTCAATGCAGCATGGCAAGCAGACCTGGTTATCACTAGCCATGACATTTACTTCTTTCTGGAGCTATTTGGTCTTGGGGCAGTTGTTCCCCTGGAATCTCCTCATTGCCTGAAAACTGCTCCTCTTGACCAAACCTTATAAATTCAGATTTCCATGCTTTTCATCTCAGTGTTTCAGGTGCCTTGGTGTAGGAGCCAGTAGTTACCCCTCGTTGTTTCTTGTCTTTCAGTTCATAGCCTTTCAGAGGATGCAAAACAGGGAACTTGTATTTATTTGGGACTGGTGTGTAAAGTCTTTCCACTGCTTTCAACACGTGCCTAATTCTGAGTCTGCAGGGGGCTGCATAGGGTACAGCTTCCCAGTGCCAGTGTTTTAGTAGCAGTGCAAAATAGTAAGGGTCTCTAGGAAAGTTGTAGTTAAGTTTACATGGGAAAAGCCACACGTCGTCAAAATCTGGTTGATCTGATACTTTCTCTGCCACAGTGAGCAAGTCCTGAAAGCAAAGCAGGAGAATGCAAGGCAGGCCTGGATAGATGCTGCTCCCAGGCAGCCTTTCAGGTTCTCCTTTACCTGACTGATTTGAACTGTGTCTTTTATAATCCCCTTATGGGTGGTCTTTCTGATGGAAGAAGCTATGAGAATAAGTGTGGCAGGGCTGAAATTTGCCTGATGCCCTTGGTGTTAGAGTCAACAGTATGGTGGGGTGGTGGTAGGACAGTAATATGTGCAATGCATTTCCTGTGAGGAATGAGAAACACTTGCTAACTTGTAAGTTAGTAGGTACTCATAACGCTGCTGAGAATAGACATTATCATCGTCATCATGTTCACCAAAGAGGAAACAGGAACAGAGAATTCGTGACTTGCTGTAGGTCACATACCAAGCATGGAGCAGAACTACTGGGAGCAAAGCTCAGCCCTCCTTGTCTTGTGCTTCAGCCTCAAGATGATCTTTCCAAGTGATTTGTCCCGGGCAGATGTCAGAGGGCACAGTATTTTGCTTTTTGAGATCTGAAAGCAAATGTGATCCGCTCAGCTTCTTTGTACAGAATATTCACATCCCGTTCCTTGCTTCAGACTGGTGAAGAGCAAGATCGTTTCTGTCGGATGGGTGTTAAAGCCTGTGAGAACGTGCATTCGCAAATATGTGGTAACTCAGTTACCAGGTGTAACATCAAGGATTCTTCTTGTATGGCAGCAGGATGGATTCTTCCACTACTCCGTAATATTTACTTTACAGGGAAAGTTTGCTCACTGAAAGCATCCAGAATTCCTCATAATCTAGGATTTTATTTTGCCCAACATGTAGATTATCTTTAAACTTCCTAAGATGCACAGTATTTATGGCGAGAAAGAAAAACAGCATAAACGTGTCCGTGCTGTCAGATCATAGGCTTTCCCAGTCCAGTGTTCCTGCCCTTGTTAGGGCCAAAGGAGTCACCCAGTAGAGCAAAATTTACGATATCATATCTAGCCTAAAGCCCTGGATTTATTCTGGTGTTAACAGCATAATTTTAACAGTTATTGCCATTCAGTTAGTTTACTTGTCAAAATGCCCCTGCAGGAAAGGGTCCTGCAAGGGAAACTGGCAAGCTTTTCGTTGCATCGCAGGTTCCCCCGGATCACGTGAAAATCTGAAATAACGTTTTACAGCACCTCATATAAAAGGAATAACGCCTTGCATATAAAACCGAACCGATTCACAGTTTAAGAAACCGTTGTCGCTTCTCTTTTCACGTTAACATCATCTTCCTGATGCAATTTCTACTTTCCCACAGCGAGGACCAAAACGGGCCGTCACCACGCTCCACAAGTCAGTAGAATTCGGAGCTTATCAGCCTGCCATCTGCGGCGTGCTAACCCCTGTCGCCTGTGGCACAGGGCTTTCTTCTCACTGTGCCGCAGGGAAACAAGAGGACGCGGGTCAAGCAGAGGGATTAAAGGTGGCCCCAAGGACCGTGACCGTGACCCGACCAAAGCCAGCGGGGTTCCTGCTGCTGCTGCGGGATGCAGCCCTCGGCTCTGCCCCGTGGGAGGCGGCGGTGCTTCGGGTGCTGGGTTAGCGTGCCGGAGGTGGGCATGGGGGGGAGAGGGCAAGGGGGAGGCTGGTTCTTCACCTCCTCAGCTGCAGCCGTGCTCCTCGCGCTGGCTGCCCCCTTCCTTTCGATGGAAACCCAGCGTGCTGAGCCGCTGGCTGCTGCTGCTGCTGCTCGCCCTCTGGCTGAGGCGTGCGTTGGTGGGTGCTGCTCGCAGGGAGAAGCAGCTGCTCCGAGAACGGTTCGTTATTACCGATGGAAAGCGCAAAGGCAAATATTTGTGTGCTACAGACACGATATAAAAATCGAGTGCTGTTTAACCAGGTTGCACTATGGACTTGGGTAGGCCTCGGTCTGTGCGGCACAATAGCCTGCCTGCAAGGACGTGCCCCGTTTTATGACTTGCTCTTCTTTGAACGCGGCCCAAAGTTCACGCAGTGGAAGGAGGGCTGTTCCCGGACCGGCACGGGACCGGGTTGCAGGGTGGGCTGCAGGAGCGAGCCCCGGCACCCCAGGCAGGCAGTCTGCCCTCGCGCCCGCTCCGCCGCAGCGCTGGCTGCGGTGCCTCGCCTCCAGGGAAGCGCCAGCACCCTGGTCTGTCGTTCGCGTGTCACCTCGTCCGTGTGCCGCTGCTCCGGGGAGTGGGATCTGCGGCGTGGTGTCGGCATCGGCGACAGGAGCTCCCTGGGGGCTCACCCCGGGGCAGGGGGGCTGACGCCAGGCGCCCCGGGACGTCCTGCTCCTTGCCCCGTGCCTGCGCACCGACCTCAGCTGCTCCTCGCAGTGCTTCCCGTGGTTGCCTTTCTGTTTGTCTTTTCAGGGCGTGAGCTCTCTGGGCCCAGGGCTTGGCTTTCCCTGCTGTTTGCACAGTGCTTAGGATGTCAAGGCTGCAAATACAGCTGAAGAGTCGTTAATCACCGTGGGTTAGAGCCCTGTCCCCTTCCCACCAAAGTCACGGGGAGGTCTGCTGGGAAGGGGGCAGATCTGTCCCCCCAGCTGGCTACCGTCATGCAGGCAGCGTCTCCCAGCCCTCGTCCTCTTTCTCCAGGTCCCCTCCGGCCTCCACACAAATTTTGGCCGAGCACAGCCCCTGGCCCCGTGCCCCTTCCCCGCCGCATCCCCGCGTGGCACACTCGTGTGCGGTCAGAGAGCCGAGCTGGCCGGTTCAATCCACCCTGCGAGAGCCAACTAGCTGAGGAGGGGTAAAAATAAAAAATGAAGAAAGAAAAAAAAAAATGAGGTCATTCACCCTCACCACTCTGTGGTTACTCCAAAAGAAAAAGAAGTATATAGGGTCTGTTCAAGAATGAGAAAGAACAACACTTGCGACTGCAGATCGGTGCAGAATATATTTAGCCAGTGGTCAAAATGGAGGGAAAAGGAAAAAAAATCTTGTATGGAAAAAAAAATACCGTGAAGTTTTGTTAGGCAAGCCATTAATCTGGAATACCGATAGGGAAAATGTGCTGCTAAGTTCATATGAAGTCCTAAAAATTGCTTACGTAGCATACAGGGGAATCTATTTTGAGCCTGTTATTTTGCCACACCGAGTAGTTCTGCCTTTGCGAGCATCATGTTCTCTCTAACTTTCATCGCCTGGTAGCGAGAACAAGGAGACGACTGCTTCAATCTGCCCTCACAGGAAAAAGGTTCTCCCCTGCGATACCACGTGTAGTAAAACGGGCTTCTTGTGGAGATCAGCCAAAGCCTTTCCAGATCGGGGAGGGATATTTCTGCGGGCTGAACTGGCCCACGGGCAGAGCTGGCTCCTCGTGGTGGCACCTGAAGAGTCAGTGAACCGTTTCTCCGCCGGGTCCCGAGCCCCCTCGTACAGACAGCAGTCCCTTCACGGCGAGACGGGGCAGCTCCAGCCACGCCGTTCCTGCCGTCCACACCACACCACCAGAGACTGCTACGCTCCGCACTGGTGGCGTGCTGGGAGGAAAGGATGCATAAACACATTTGTTTACGTGTGTTTTTTCTATGTTTTTTTGGCATACGCAGTCTATGTTGAGCCCTTCTAATCTGGCATCCAGAAATAGCCCGGCCCAAGAAATCTCTCGTGGTTATTTCTGCATTAAGCCTCAACTTCAGGTCATGAAGGATGGAAAAATGCTCTGTTGGACTAAAATGTGAGAGGAGAGAACAGCCCGTGAATGTGTCTTTAGTGCCCTTTTATTGTTATTATTTTAATTAAGCATGGGTGAGTGGAGGGAGCGAGTCACCGAGGCTGTACCCGGCGGGGTGAGGCTGCAGAGCCTTCCTGCTGAGCGGTGCTCCGGCACCTGCTTCATCCAGACGGGATTTGCCTTCGCAGGTCTGTCTCCAAGATATCTAGGTAGCAGCTTTGGTAGTGTCACTACTCCGCAGTCCTTATTCCTGTTTTTTAGGGACCGTTGTGTTGCTTTCAGACCTCCTGGTTAAATATTTTGGTTTGGTTGGCTTTCGGGTTTCATTTCTTTGATCCATTTCCAAATCACCCTACCTGGCAGCCACCTGCTGTTCGGCACACACCACTGTCTTCCTCCCTATCAGTAATGCGTGGATGCTGCTGACCAGCTGGTGAAAACATGAGGTCTGCCTTTCTGCGTGCTGTGCGGGGATGACTTTGCCACTGGGTGACCCGTGCTGTGCATGTGACGGCGAGTTTTCAGCCCGCAGAGGAGAGCTGGCTGACTCCCCGCTCCGCCGGCCGCTTGCAGCCCCGCCGCCTGTCACCCCCCTCGTCTCCCATCTGATGCACCTGAGGTTCCTGTCTGCCCTACCCCCGCGCCCCGCTGCCAGCGTGGTCAGCGAGGCACTTCTCCTTCACGTCGTCTGCCTGCTAGAAATAGCTCCGTCGGGCTTGGCAGTGATGGATGGACCTTCCCCTCGGTGGGGCAGCACCAGCCGCTCAGGTGTTTGCTTTTCGGCACGTGTTGAAACGGGGGAGCAGTGGGAATAGCCAGGATGGGGATTTTACCCCCGTTTGTCCACTTTCTGCTTGCAAGTTATGGTTTTCTTTTAATCTCTGTGTTATCTGTGTTATTCTTCGTGTTCTTCTGGCCTCGTTAGGTATTCAGGCTCTAGCAGGGTTTCAAGGGCCTATTTTTAAGAGCGAAATAATATTTAGTTTTTAGCCGTTGCCATTTCCCGGCTATATTTGACCACGTGGTGGTAGTTCTGTGATGTGGTTTACTGGTCACTGGAAAGTTGACATCACCAAAAGCATTTCATTCACAAGCTAAGATTTTTGCGTTGAATTACAGACCTGCGAGCGAATAACTGGAATTGTGCGGCTGCGACTTGCGGGCTGTCCTGATTGAGTTTGTGTCGGCAGCGAAGCCTGGCTGTGAAGGAGCTGTTGCATTCGGTGTCCGTGTGATTATGATCAAGCCTTTTTAATACAAAATTCCTCTTCCCCCCTCACCAACTCGCAGTTGTAAAAACATTGAGAGCTGTCTACTGTGAGTGTTACTGTTACATGCCCCAGCAGAGCTCCTGGGAATGCCAGCCACGTGGAGCAGTGCCACGCTAGAGCCAGATCCTATGTTTGTTCTGAAATAATTTTTGTCGAGCCACCGAGGCTGGCGGTGAGCTGAAGAAATCTGGTTTTGCTTAGCGACACTGCTGAGCCACACCGGGTCGGCCCGAAAGGGCTGTGGGCATGCAGTCGGTACCTGGAAGGGGAGAGGGAGTGACTTGCATCCGAAACCGGAGCAGCAGCAGGTGACCAGAGGCCTGCCTTGCTGAAGGTCAAGGTGCTGAGGCTGCACAGGATACTTCAGACTGGTTGGTCAAAGCTCAGTCCTCTTGTCAGGGAGAAATAAAGCCCGAGGAGCCATGGAAATACTATGCTTCTGCAGCAGGCATGGCCAAGGATCTCAAAAGCAAGTAGTGTGAGTAAAAGGAGGCACCAGAGCTCAAAGAGCAAGAGGTGTGTGAGGCAGGACGTGCTGGAGTTCATTCTCCCATAGGTGCTTTGGGTCTGCAGTACTAAATGCAGAAAAAATGTGCTTTGGTCAGTGAAACGATGACGGATGGCTTGAATGCTCTCCAGAAACAACTACACTGAGCAAGAAGGTGTCATCTTATGATAGCTACCCCTTGACGTGTCCCTTTACGTCTCAACTTTTGCAAAAGCCAGATTTTCGCTAACGAGCAGTCCCCATTGAGGCCTCAGGTTCTTGTTCCGAAGTGACATGGGAAAAAGACTGTGGAAACCCCCGAGCTTGCTCTTCCAGATTTTTTCTTTTAAAGGAAAGAGGCCCATGCAACTTTATCTTCTCTGAAATGTATGTCTGAATATTCATCTGAGCGAGAAAGTAATTTTAGCATCTATGACACACAGCTTCTGCTGTCATCCGATTGCTCAACAGCACCGAGAATAAATATTTCCTTAAGCCTGGGGACAGGAATCTGAATGCTGCTGGTTCCCCCTTCAGAAGCACCTGCGTGCGTGTTTTTTCAAGGTCTGAGTAACACAGTTGTGCTTTGTAGCTGTGACTCATTGACGTTCTCCAACCCTACAAGCACGTTCTTGCTTAGCGTCCTTTTGCAAGAAATGGGGGGAAAAAAATAAAAAGAGGCTGAGAAGGCTGCCTGCAGCTGCCTGACACCAAAGCACGGTCCTCCTGCAAACCTTGACGTGAGCATGCCTGTTTTTCCAAAGAACTCATCGATGCTACTCATGTGCTTGAAGGCAAGGAGGTGTCGGCGTGCTTTATCGAACCGGACCTGTGGCAATCTGCCGAGCCCAGAGGATGTTTGTCTTCGCTCCCCGGATTCTTTCCCTCTTGGATATTCTTGTTTTGAGGAAATACAAATCACCAAATCAGGGAATGCCTGAGGTGGGAAGGGACCTCTGGAGGTCACCTGGCCCAGTCCTCCTGCTCCAGCAAGGCCCTGGCTGGCTGCCCAGGACCAATTAAGCAGGAGAGCTAACTTTTTTTTAGGAAGAGGAGCAAACATGTGCTTTGCGTACATTTTAAGTGACGAATTAAATGCACACAGGATACCTAGACCTCATTGAAGCACTCATTCACGTACGGTGGTGGGATTTAATGAAAACCTTTACCAACAGTGAGTGTTAAAGGAATGATCAGGCTTTGTTTTTTCGTTCTGTCGTGCTACTTCAGACGAGATGGATAACTTTTTCTCCAAGAGATGAGCTTGGAGATGTCAACATCGCTCCTGCTTACGGGCAAGCGCCAAGGAGAGGAAGGATGCCCTAGGGGTTACAGGGCGAGCTTGAGACTTGGTTCTCTTTCCTGCTTTGCCACTAATTTCCTGTCACCTTTGTGAAGCCGTCCGGCCTCTGGGTGCGAGTTCCTCCTCTGTGACATGAATTGCACTTCCCTATCTCAGGCCGGCGCTGCGGCTGGGAATGCGTTCGCGCTGGCGGGGCGTCACTGCTGGCAGCGCACGTGCTTCGGGCCGGCTTCTCGCGCCCCGCTAACAAAAGGCCCCCAGCTCGCTGGATCTGCTGCCACCCTGAGAAAACACAAAGTTTCTGTTGTTTCCTTTCCTGTCCTCTCCACACCCAGCTTTCACACTCGGCAGGTCAAAAAATACCTGTCCCAAATCCCTCTCCTTCGGGCGGAGGGAGTTAGTTAGCACGTGGACAGTGATAGCTTTGTCTTTATTTCTCCAAGTGTAAACCAAAGAAGGGAATATCGCAGCTTGGTAAATGCATTGGCTTGTCCCAAAAGGGGAAGGACACAGTCACAGAAGAGAATACTTACTGACACAGAGCGTGGATTTACGTAGCTGCAGCTGTATTTTGCAACAATAGCCCTCTTTATGCTGTAAAGCAGGGAGGTGCGAATCGATTTCCTAAAGGTAGCTGAGCAATTAGCCTGCTCTCCGAGCCTCAGCGCGGGGGGTGCTTGTTCTGTTCAGGCTGAGCTTTGGTTTTCGGAAATCATTCCAGACCCTTTAGCGGTAAGTTCTTCAGCAGATTTGCATATCCTTCCTTAAAAAGGGCGATTTGCCCTTCTTTGACACTCCAGTCGTTTTTTAGCCTTTTCTTCTAAAGAGGAACTTTCAAACTGGGGCAAACGAGGAAGAAAGAGCGGTCTGCTATAAAAAGCAAGTGACTGGACCCGTCCTGATCTGGTCGCTTTTGCTGCCAGTGCGGACGGCCGGGAATAGGAGTCAGTCCCTCGAGTCCTTCCTGCTGCTGGGTCCTGCAGTGTGGTCTCAGCCCCGGCCTGGCCAGCGCACGCCAGCTAAAGCACGGCACCAAAAACACGCTCCTGGCATTACACTTACTGCTTTGCCAGCACTGGTCGTTGTCCTGATATTCGGGGAGATGAGCAAGGTGTCAGGAATAAGCCAGAAGGAAAACTTGTGGAAGTATGTCTGTGCTTATTTACGTTATGGTTGGGATCCCAGTCGTGCTGACAGTGACCCTTGCGTGAGGTGCTGTGCAAACATGAAGCGCAGTCTTTGTTCCAAAAAATGCGTAATCTCGTCACAGACAAGACACTGCTAGTAAGTGCAAAGATAGGGAAGGACAAGGAAATAACGAGACAAAAATGGCTCAAACTCCGAGACAGGAGGTGGTGTTTTAAAGAAAAATGTCAACCTCTTTGGTCATCTTTAAGTCGCAAGACCCTTCCCAGCATTAGAAGAGGTCAAGGTGCTCAGGGAAAAGTAGTTTATATTCAAGATATTGCAGATGATGAGACTACGACAAGGAGGAAAGAGGAGAGGCAAGGGCTTGGTGGAAGCAAGGGGAGAACACTAAGTAGAGGAACGGAAACCAATATCAGCAGGCACAGGGCTCTTACATGCTATTAGACAGCAAAAGCTCCTGTTAAGCAGCAATACAAGTTCTTGCGCAGCTTTCCCCAAGTAAAAATTACAGTGTCCTGTAAATGAGATTTTAACAGCAGTGTTCAACCGGAGTGAGGCGTTCCTTGCTAGAGGCCTGATTTGGAGTCGTTTCACCTATCACAAGATCACCAACTGGACGTAAGGTGTTGAGTTTGCCCGGAGGACCAATGCCAGGAGACTCCGGGGCGGCCAAAGCAGGGGCCTCTCATGTAACCGTTTTGTTTGGTGGGGTTGGGGCTCGGGTGTGTTGTTTTCTTGGTTCTGGAGAAGCAAAAAGGCTTCGTTTGTGTCCCCTCTGTGGATGGCTGCCCCAGTGAGATGAGGTCACCTCTGCAGAACATAGTGGGAACCATAGAAAGCTGCAGAAATAAGGGCCAGCATTTTATGGTGCTAGCTAGGGGTGTTGCGTATCGCAGTGGGAAGATGGGAACTTATTTTTCAAGGGTATAAATCATTCACTTTACCTGTTAGCCAGATGCTGTGTTTTAAAACTGTCAGTGGCCTAGGTCTCGATCTGAGGTCATATATGTAGAAGAGACTACGGAAGTATGTCAACACAATTTTCTTTACAATTGTTTTGAAGTCATGAGTTTCAAATAATAGAGCACTGTAAGAAAAGATTATACAGCAGGCTAAAAGTTCATGACAAATTGCAAGATTGTGCTATTTGTTTATCGCCTGGCTGCATTACAAGTCCCTGTGTGTACAGTATCACGTACATATTCTTAGTCTGTCTACAAAGCGTCTTTGAAGTCGTAAATGTTGAGTAATGTTTTACTGCTGTCCAAAATGCTGCACTGAAGAGAAGTTTTCCTTCTGTCTGCCAGCATTGTGATAAGGCAGGTCTGAAGCTTTCTGGGTGTGCTGGGTCTCATGTCCTCTCTCTCCTTCTCCACTGCAGTTGTCACTACAAAGCACTCTGCTGTGTGACAGCGAACAACACTATGAATACTCCGGGCGGTGCTGCACCAAGTGTGAGCCAGGTACGTGAGCACTGGGCTGCGCTTCCTTAGTAAAGGAAAAAGTTCCCTAGAAACAGCTCTGGGGGTCAGTAAGGCAGCTTGTTCTTGTGACTCTGCAAATCTGTTTGCACATACCCTTGCAAATGCATGATCTCAGGCCCTCAAGTGTCTTGTAGTGCAGGAGCGGTCCTGCTGACCTCAGCAAAAGTCTCAGCAGCTGTTGTGTTGGAATAGCATTTAACCACTGCAGGAGATGGAAACAGCTCGATTCTCGTGGATTCTCATGGGACTGCTCCTATGCCATAAACTTCACAGATGTTTCAGTCCTCTAACTGGGGGCCAGACTGAGGAAATGAATGGGGGAGAGGAAGAAATGATTGTCCCTGTGGTACAGCAGCGTTAGCCCGGCTCATTATTTTCCCTGTGCTTCTCAGACAGCTGGTGTGCAACTTACAGATGACCTTGTCCTTCTCTTGTTCACAGGAAAGTATATGTCTGCTAAATGCACTGCGACTTCTGACAGCGTGTGTCAGCCGTGCGGCCCAAACGAGTATATGGATGTCTGGAATGAAGAAGACAAATGCTTGCTACATAAAATATGCGATCAAGGTGAGCTGCTCACACTGAAAAACCTTTTAATCCAAATTAGCGAAGCATAAAGACGAACAAGCAGACCTAGGGCAGATGCTTTGTTCAGGTACATGGTAACGGAGGTGGCGCAAGAACCTGGTGGATAGGGAGGTCCCCAGACACCAGGAAGTTTTGGTTCTGTGCCCTGCTGAATACCATGGCCATAGTCTCCATGCTGCTGATATGATTATCTTTACTGGGGCTGTTCACTCCCTGTGAGCTGGATCTTAAAGGCTGTCCTTTTGCCCAGCATACTGTGCACTCCCTCTCTTTATGTTCTCCAGGAGCGACAAGGAGAAGCATGCTCAGGAGCCCAGTCAGTGAGGTGCCTAATGCTAATCAAGGGTCCCCCAAGGTAGCTTTTCCTTTAACATGAGTAGTTTTGCATCTGGCCTTCAAGCAAAGCAAATAGGTAGAACAGGAGGTTCATAGACACGAGGCCTGTTATCAGAGAGATATTTTCTCCTGTTTGCTTTCTCCTCTAGGGAAAGCCTTGAAAGAAGTGAACCCGGGAAACAGCACATTCCAGCGGCAGTGTGCCTGTACCACAGGTTACCACTGGAATGAGGACTGTGACTGCTGTCAACGAAATACCATATGTGCTCCAGGATTTGGAATTGGGCACCCTGGTAAGATACAGAGAGGATGTACGAAAGTAAAATGTCCAGCTCAGGCCTACAGAATAAGGCCAGCATCATGTAGGTTGTGGTGTTAAAGAGCAGGTACTGTAGACTCTCAAATCATTGCTGCTGCATGTAACTCTCCAGGACTATTTGTATTTTGAAGGCTTCTGCCTCTGCAGTTTAAATAATATCTTGGATGAGGTGACATTTACAAGCTTTCACATGTGCATGGCAATAATCACAAGGTCTTCGGTGCATTTGTAATGTTTGCTGAGGTGCCAGTCTGTGAATCACCAGTTTGTGCATTGCTCCACGATTCGGAGAAGTGGTTCACTGAGGATTGTTGCTGAGGTCAGATTTGAAATCAGTTTTTGCCAGATGGCTTTGGTTTGCCATTCTGTAATGTTATGAGTTAAAAGTGATAAACACCTTTCGGATAGAGCAAGTATTCTTTGTTTTAGACAACTTGTAATGCAAAGATTTATTACAGACATTTAATTTAGTACAAGGTCTCTGACTGAGATCAAAATGCTGGTGTTTTGTGGGTGGAAAACAGAGACAGTCAAGTTCTGACTTGTAACGAACACTGGGAACATCTGTACCAAGCGCAAGGAACTCCAAAAAAGGAGCACACAATAGGGCAATAGAGGATGAAATGCTGAATGGGCCTGCCTAGAGCACAGTGGTGGTGTTTTCCCTCCAATCTAGCAAACCCTTATACAGCATCGTGTTCACTGTGGCTTCAAAGAAGTGACAACACCAGTTGGTGTCGCTGCCTGTGGCATAGCATCGACATGGGGAAGTTCATGGCAGTGGAAGGATATAAGAGCTGTGTGTTACTTCACAGTAGCTGCAAATGGCTCCTGGTCATTTCTTATTCTGATCATGCAGAGGAATGTGCTGGTCTCACCTGAGCACTTCTTTCTGCTTACGTGTGACTGTCATTGCAGCTCCAATGTAATTTTAGATCCTCTCCTCAGCGGAGCTTTTGGCAAGGGGGGTGAAGCGGGAGGATGGGGGAGCATAGTCACCTTCCCCTCGCATGAGAGGAACTCACAGAAACTCAGCTGTAATGTTTTTTCTTCCTTCACTACTCGCAGTGCAACAGGACAAGGACACGAAGTGTATGCCATGTCCCAGAGGTTACTTCTCAAAGGTTGCTTCATCCACCGACGAGTGTAAAGCCTGGACCAAGTAAGTCCGTTTGTCGTGCAAAAGGCCTGTGATAGCCACAAGGCAGCGAGAAGCTTGAGCGAGCACGCTTTTCAGGGGGGTGTCCTCTTGCCTGCGGAGTGCGCAGAGCATCTTGGCTAGTTGTGCAGTGGTAAGGGCTTTCTTATGCTGGAGCTCTAGTCCTGCTCCCCAGGGGGAAACAAGAGAGAGCAGTAACATCAGCTGAGTTGATGTAGCTGAACATAAAGAAGGCACCTGAGCTTCTTAAGGGTGGAGAAATGCAAGAGTACTTTACAACAGAAGGTACCACTCTGCAGAAGTGTAGGAGCCCCGACAAGCTCCCTCTTTGGGATTCTAGCCTCTTTGTCTTTCCTTTTCAGCTGTACAGCTCTGGGAATGGCGGAAGTAGTCCCTGGGACTGATAAGTCAGATGCAGTTTGTGCAGAACGGAAGATACCTGAGCAACCAGAAGACGGTATGTGTCTCATAGAAATCATTCATTAGAAAGTCCCTCGAGAAGGGATGTATTTACAAGGGTTTTTGGCTGGCTTAACTATATTCCTTTTGTACTTGACTCTAGGAGAAGCAGCTGTAAACCAAGATTGGTCTCTTTTTCTCTTGGAAAATCTTGCTTTTAAAGATTAGTTTAAGCCCAGCAGCTCTAGACCAGATGTCCAATACTAAGCAGTGCTTTACACCTCTCCCTGAAACTGCGTGGTGAGCAGCGCTGCTGTTATACCCCTGACCTCCATCACGTTTCCTGCTCTTTCATTTTTCAGCCTGCCAGTTTCCATATGCATGTCTCCTGTTTAAAGGCCACCAGCTTCTCCCCACGCTTATTTTATAGCAGTGGACACAGTCTCAGATGAATGTAGCTCTCCCTTCTTGCCAACAGCCCTTTTCTCTCTCCAGCGAGGATATGGTACCAGAGAGGCTGTTTGGCTGGCACGCAGTGATCCTTCATAATCTGAGATGAAGGCAGAGTTCTGCTGGCTGAAGTCCATAGTCTCTGTGATCTGCATTTCCCCCTTATCTGGAGGCAGAGCAAGCCCAGCCCAGGGCAGCTGACAGATTGCAAGGAGACTTTCAGAGAAGGATGTTTGCCTCACACCTCTCGCAGACGCTCAGTTTTTACTGAGATGGCTCTGTACCAGGTACCTTTGCTGAGGCTGCTTGTCACAGAGCTACGCGGGCGCTAGAGCTGTGGTCGTTATTACAGAAACTGAAAATCAATTAGGAAGAAAAAAATCCCCCTCCTGTGGTAAAACAAGTGAATGAGCGAGGATTGTCATACTGCTGAGAACACGCTGCATGTTGATGGTACTATCTTTCTTATATTCTGCAGGAACAAACAAGATTTTATACGTGTTGATTGTCATCTTGTTTTTTGTGGCACTAATTGGCATTGTCATCTTCATCGTGTACTACAAGAATAAGGGAAAAAAGCTGACAGGTACATGATAGCTAATATGCATGAATGTGACAGCCACGTGGCTCTTTGTGCACTCTGGTTTTGCAGGTAACCACCAGGAGATGAAACTTTTGGATGTGCTGTCCATATGGATGTCTTGACTAGCACAAAGCCAGGCTTAAACCTTTCCTGTAGGCAGGGAGCATATTACACCTACACATAGTGCATATTGCTCAGCATCCTCCTGCAGCCCCTGGGGCACGGTGTGGGTGGTGGAGGGTGGTGCTGGGTCTTCTGTACCAGCAGGGCTGCTCTGCGCTGCCTGGCACGGCAGAGCCCGTGGTCAGAGGGAAGCAGGGAGGGACTTACGGGGCCTTCATCACCTCCCATCTCCTTCTCCCCACTTCCTTTCCTCCCCTGAAACCCGCATCTGGGTAGGTTAAAATATGGATTTCAAAACCGATGTTTGTTTCAAAACATAATGGAGGCAATGGTTTTGTCTGAAGGACAAAGTTCTGATGAGAGACTGCAGAAATAGTAGAAGGAATAGAACAAATAATAAAAATAGAAAAAATAAAAAAAATCTAGCAAAGACATTCTGGATAACACGAGGGCATTGAATATATTATGAATATGACAGAAGTACCTCTAACAGTTACTCAACTCTGTGTTAAGCCCTATGTCTTCACAGTGAAGGACATATGCTTACCGTTCTCTTCATTTTTTATTTTCTCCCCTCTTTCCCATGGAAAGCTTTTCCTACTGTATTTTTCCCTTCATCTCCTTTCCCAAACCCCAGCAATTCTTGAAATGTTTTGGGAGCAGTGGAAGGGAATACAGCAATCCTCTCTTGTAAAGTATTTTTCAACCCATATTTTAGAAATAGGCTGCCTCTGCCACACTAAACACGGGTTTTGCTAAATCTGGAATTCCTGGGATGGGCTGGAGGAAATGGTGACTCTCCCTGCAAACCAAATACTTACGATGCAGAGCAGGTTGGGGGGAATGCTCCTTATTTGAGATTCCTATCACCCTGCTGCTCTGCAGCAGCAGTCCTTCATTGCCTTCATGTGGTAGATCCTGCTGATCAGAGCCCCAGAGAAGAAGCTCTGCCTGCTTGGGGACTGATGGTAAATGTGCAGACCTCACTTCAGAGGAACAGAGTCATTGCTGGGAAGTGCCAGTGGCTACGTAGCTGATCTATCTTCAGACATACAAAACCAGCACGAGCCTAAAGTGTACGCAAGACCTGAGCCCTGCAAAATTTCCTGAAAGCATGAATAGAAAACAAGAAGAGTTGCTCACTCTATTAAGCAGCAGTCCCTGCTGTAAAGTGTTACTAGACTTGAAGCTTTTCCTTGGGAGATACTCTGATTAAGTGAGTTTCCCAATTAAATACATCTTGATTAAGTGGAATACGCTGTATTCCAGTCTGCCATCCCGTGGTTTCAGTGGCTTACCCTCTTCTCTCCAGTCTCCTCACTCCTTTCTGGGAATGGTCTTTGGGCCATCCATGTGACTTCTCTTGAAATAGACTGTACAGTTGTAAGCGGGTCGGTATCAGGCTAGTCATAGCATGGTGACATATGACCAGGAAAGAAACCCCATTTGATGTGGAACACAGTTTAACCGTAGGCTATTTTAGGAGCTTGGAAACATTTATTCCACAGAAATATCTCTCTGTTCCAGTTACAATGAGTCCTGAGCTAGACTGATGCTGGGACACTTGAACAGTCAGTAAAAACAACAGTCTTGCTGGGTTTTATTTAATGTAATATTATGGATCGTGAGTGCATGACTGTGGGTGTTTAGGTCTGTGGCTAGCTTCAGCGCCTGCTATATGTTACAGCTACTCTTTTCTTTTCCCTACAGCAGATCTACAGAATTGGGCTAATGAAGTGTGCAGCCAAATAAAAGGAACAAAGGTAAAGTCAGGGACATTAAAATTTTTATGGCTTTCTGACAATATTCCTGACACTCCTCCTTACTTCAGAGTCCATGATAATGTTTGGCTAGAAAAAAAGTTTTGAGTTCCTCAAAAACCACTCACAGCTTTGGCTTTTTTAGTCTGGTTTTCTGTAAATGTGAGGGTTATGAAATCACCATTCTCATATAGCTTCTGAACCTGCTCTCTGGTTTCAGCCAGCTTTAACAGCGGTAACAGTCTCTTTGAAGATTAAATGTTTATAAGAGGAGAAGGTTGAATATGAGCCCTGAGATTCTACCTAGGATTTAGAAAGGCTCTCTCCTAAGATTAGAAGAAACTTTAGTTGTGTTTGCACCTTTTTACATACCAGAGTCCTCATGAAAGAGAAACCTGGATCTGAGGCAATGCCAAGAATGCCAGACATGCAAAGTACTAAGCACACAGCCATCAGCTAAAGAAAATGGCCACGAGTCCCTTTTATTCCAGCACATGCTGAAATCCTTGTTCACACGCTTATGCGCTGCCTGATCCACATGGGATGTGGACTGAGGTTCCCTGTGTCCCAGGTGCATGCTGTCCCCACCATCCCACCTGCCAGTCTAGGAGCTCTGTCTAGCTTAGTTGTGGCAACACTCAAATCCTATTGCTACCAAAAAAAAAAAAAAAAAAAAAATTTGAGCAGGCAGTTCCTCTTTTTTCTCATAAATGTTCATGTAACGCCCTGCATTGGCAGCAGTTTAGATCCCCCAGGACAGAGGAGTGAATCAACAGCAATTAGTGGCTGGTGGCATTTACTCTCCTCCATCCTGGAAGAAGTAAACAGATGCTAGAAATGAAAGGTAGCAGATCCCAAATACCCATCATTACGGCATGACTGGCAGGAACTGAAGGGAACCCTTGAAGTATTTCCCAAACCTTTTTTTGTGGATCTCCAACCAAAAACATAGCTTCATGTGAAACATAGTTGGAAGGTAACGTCATGGGCTTTTGTATTTGTTGTCTTAGCCTTTTCCAGGTTAAAGCAGCCTTGTGTTGGTGTGATTTTTTTTTAATCTGATAATTAAGATTCTGCTTCCAGAGAGGCCTCCACAGATCAAGAAAGGCATAGGTTGTTCAGGGAGGTTATAAACCTTACAAGCAGTTAGGTTACGTAGGGCTTTTGGATGGTCTACAAGGAACAGCAGAATCTAGCAACTTCTAGGTTTATTTACCCTTAAGTGCCCTCTTGATGGCTGGTTGATGGATGGACTCAATGATCTTGAAAGTCTTTTCCAACCTAGATGATTCTGTGATCCTTAAAAGCTAGGAACAGTCTTCTCCCGCCATTGTTATTGTCCCCAGATTTTTTTCTGATCACTGGCAGAGTTCAGCCAGCCAGTCACAGTTTCACAGCAGAACAGAATTACACTTCTCAAGATTCAAATGCGTCAGTGCTGCTTAGCCCCGCCAGCTCCACACCAAGGAAACACCAAGACATTGCCTATTCCTCCTTTGTTCAGAAGACAACCTTCTGCCAGTTTATGTATCAAATACGTTTTTCTTTTGTGTGTCTTTCAGGAGCCCCCCAGAGATGCGTTCGTTGCTGTAAACATACCGAACGCCGTTGTCCCCCAGGGCTCTGAAGACATGCGTCTCCTGGGCCCTGCTGCCTGTCCTGGCCCCGGGAGCTCATCCTGTGCCGGCGCTCACACCTCGTGCAGTCACAGCAGCCCCAGCACGGCACCCTGTGAGGCCGGGGGGAACCTCCAGCAGCTTTCTGTGGTAACAGAGACCGATCACGACCATTTCCCACCTGTTCCCACAGAAGACGAATATATGGATAAAGATCTCAATGCTGCTGATTATTTATCTTTGCTGAGTCGGCCTGACAGTAAAACTGTGTCGTCGTTTTCAGAACCGGTGGAGATCGGGGAGAACGATAGCTTGAATCAGTGCTTTTCAGGAGTTGGGAGTACAGAGGACGTGTCCGTCTCTCAAGGCTCTGACTCCTTCTCCGATGCAGATGGTGCACACGCTGCCATGGACAAATATCTTCAGAAATCTTACCAACGTGTCCACAGTTGTCCAAAGGAAACAGACAGCAAAGACACAGATCGTTTTGCAACGAACCATGACTCAGAGAAGATCTGTGTAAGGTGTGGCATTTCATACCAGGAATCTCCCAGAAAGTGGAGCAAACCCTGTTGTGCTGCAGTTGACAGTGCCTCCACCTCCCCAGAAACTGGATCCTATGCACAGTGCACCTGTGGCTTGAATTTTCTCTCTGCTGGTCAGAGCACTCTAACAAGTGACCATGGTATGGAAGATGCATCTTCTGACGGTACCAGCACGAAGTACCAGAACACAAGCAGAAGCACTTCAGGGACAAACAGCAGCACTTCAGACCTCCCTCCAGCATCTGGTGAGTCCATTAGGCTTGACCTGTACGCAGTTGTATAGACTGTTCTCCGTGCTAGCTTGGTATCATCCAGAGGGTCTGATCTAGGAGTAGAGAAAAATGGCATGGTGCCTTTTTGCTTAATTGCCCTGACGCTAACCTGAAAGACAAAACTGAACTAGCAAGGCTTTTGGTTCACTGTGAATTCTGCAAATAGCGCGAGCACTGTGAGGGGTCATTGTCCTGCCATGATCTGACCAGCAATGCAGAACTCAGCGTCTGATGTGGCTGCAAAAGCCAGCCAGTCCTGTAACTCAGTAATCTTTGCTGCGGCAGGCCTTTGTATGACAGAAAACTTAGGAGAGAATGGTCACCTAGAGGCTGAGCTGAGAAGGGACAAGTAACTCTGATGGGTGTTTTTCCATTCAGCAGCCTGCACATGCATCTTTGTCCTTGCCGTTAAGTTGAGGTGCAGTTACAGTCACGTGGCCGTCAGTAAAACTCCAGCTGGAGCTGTTACCTGGTGGCCAGGGTAGGGTCTAAGAGACTGTGATCAATTTTTTGCCTTTAGCTCTTTCTCTTTGTTTTAATTTGCTAATATATAAACGTTCACCTAAAGATAATTTCATACATACATTTGTTTCTTCACATGCAAGCACTTTGTCCCAAAAACAGCTCTGAAACACTGATGTCACCAGTTTACTACTTGGCTACTAATTTACAAATCGAGTGAATATTGCAAAATAGTCGAACGAAAGCAGGGAGAAAAATCAGTGAAGCAAAACTAGCAGAAGGGAAGTTATGAGCATTTTCTGGATAAAACCTTCCTCCCTCAGACTTTTCAGTATAAAAGTCTGCAATCGTCTTGTCATGTGTTATTAGTCATTTTAGATTATAACCTCTTAAAGACAGATGCTCTGCTTTTGCATCTATGTGCTGCCGGGCGTAATGGGACCTTAGCTTTGACTGGGACATCTGAGTATTACTGTAATACACACAGCAATCGTAAGCGGTTGCTCTTCTTTAAAACCACATCATGCCTTAAGGCTTCTTACGCAGACTTTCTTGTCAATCTGCCAAAGCCCAAAAGTGACACTTTGAAGACCCGCAAGTGACATTTTGAGGGCCCTTCCCTTCTAAGCATACAAGCTGTGCAAGAACCTGAAAGCGTGCAGTGTTGATCTTTCTAAGAGCAGATACTCTTTCTACTGCTTCAGTTTCCTGAAATCTCGAAACAGTTTCGCTCCCTGATCTGTACAAAACTTAATAGTAGTAAAGAGCAGACAGATTTTATTTTTGTGGAAGGTGACTCTGAGGTAATACTGAAAGTCAAGTCTTATCTGGCCCTGCAGAAGTACTGCTTTTCTTTCTAAATCTCTCAAGAAGAGGAAGAGAAAATATTAAGAAACGTTAAGGCAAGCAGGAGAGTTTGGATGTAAGTGACATGCTGGGAAGTGCCATCTTAACTCGACGGCACAATTCTTTCTGTGTGATTTTAATTGCATCTGTGCCTTCGGGTGTGTACGTGCTACAGTGCCATCTGCTGTCACCTGAGCACAGATTCAGCGTTCCTAATTCGCCGCCACCGCGGCGTGACGGTGGAGGCACTGACCGAGCAGTGGGCAGTATGAGAGCATGGGTTTAGTTGGTAGGGAGCTAAGGTGCCTTGCTGGCAGAGGGTTTTTCAGCCCGTGGAGTGGCTGTGCCCTGCTGGTCACTCCTGGTTGCATGAGAAGGGGGAGCGGGCTTAGCAGTAGTAGCTTCCTCGCTGAAGCGCCCCAGCTCACATTTGGGGCTGTGTGTGGAGCTGTAGCAGCATCAGTCGTTTTGCTGGGCCCTGTGAGGTGCCCGGATGGGACAAATGTGCAAAATAACTTTCTGTGAAGCTTCTCAAAGCAGCTGTAGCCACCAGGCTTTGCACACAGTTGTGCTAAGACAGAACTGCCTGGAAGTGGGTGGGTGAAGAAATGGGAAGAAAAATGCCATGGGTAATTCCATGAAGTTTTGGTTTTGGTTCCTTAGCATTCAGAATGACAACAGAAGTTGCAGACTCTGCCCCTACTGTGAAATAACCTGAGAGGGCCAAAGTAAACCTCTGGACAGTTGCCGTTACAGGGGTCATGGACAGCAATTGAGGGAAGCCTTCAAGCACCCTCCCAAATCTCCCTGGAGGCAGTCAGAAGATGCAGCAGTCAGGACATGGATCACAGCCACCTCACGTCTCGTGTAGGGCTTCAGCGTAAAACACGAGTGGTTGAAGATTCATGTGACAGGGGACTAGGGGTGGTTTTGTGGAGACTTTCGCTTCCAGAGCCCAAACCAGCCTGGTTCAGCTGCAACAACCAGCTCCTACCACCCAGATGCCATTAGATGGCTCTGAGGAAATTAATTGCCTACATCGTTCCAGTTCCCAGTGAATAATTACCACAGAAATTAATCTGTCATTGTAATTAATATCATCAGGCAGTACGAAGAGATCGAAAGGCTGAAATTCTGCAGAGAAGTCTGCCTTCACTTGCCCTCTGAAGGTGTCCCTTATACTTTTCAGGTTGGAAGCACATTTCTTAGTGCAATCCAGGAAGCTCCTAGGTCCATTTTCTGTGCTTCTGTGCTTCACATTTACTTTTGTTTCAGCATAAACAGGAAGCAGTGAAGAATTGCTAGCAACATTCAACTAAACAATTTAAATGTGTTTATCCACTTTTTTTTTTTTTTTTTTACTCCATCACTTATATTTCCAAACTCTGAATCTCGTGCCGAGCACTGGTGAACTTTTGCAGTGCCTTTTTCTGAGTGGCAGGCAATCCGTATGAAAGCAAAAAGTTATTGCTGTCCTCCCGTGGTGCCTAACAGAGCCGTGCTGACAGCAAACAACCTGAACGCAGGGGAAGAGGCAGACAGGGAGAAGTCCCTGCGGTGAGCACTCTTACTGACACCTCACGGTAATCAGCAGTACTTGGAAAGACGGCAGAGAGCTATCAGTGAGGTGGTTCAGCTCAGGTAAATAGGATCGCTTGAGGGGGGCTGTTAGATGCTCCAGTGCTACCCAGACTCGGCTATGAGTGCTTTGTGTGAGGCCTTCAGTCGGCACTGCTGGCACCCAATGTGCACTGCTGGTGTGTAAACAGCACCGTCGGCTGCTGGGAAAACAGCTTTTCTCCGGGCTCAGCTGCAACCAAACTGTGAAGGTCTCAAGTGTTGAGGAGAGCATTGAGAAAATGCACAAAACGTCTGTGAGGGGCACGGTCAATCTGCAAGTCATGGTTAAGCGAAGCTCAGCAGGAAAAAAACATTTCTAAGGAGAAGTGTTCATAGGCTACAAGAGTTATTTATTTGGTTGTTTTGGTCAACTTTGTTTAATTTCAGGGAAGTTTGTTAGTTTGTTGTTGAAACTTTGTTCTCAGTTATTTTCTTTCCACTCCAAGGGAAGTTTATTAATTCCCAGAGCCTGGTCCTGCTGTCGCTTGAGTCAGTGACCCAGTCCTTGAGTGAGACAAAGATTGGATTTATACTGAGAAATCTCTAGCCGCAGGCAGACTTACTGAAGCCGTAACTCTGTTAGGCTGCTGTATTATAGACTCTCTTTTCCCCGTAGCCAACATATATCCCGTTAAATCCATGAGGGCACTGGATGAGGGCTGGAGTGTGCCTACGTGGGAGATGGGACAATACAAGATAATCGTATAAGCTCTGTGTCATTTGGACGCTGTGACTGCAAGGCCTAACATTAAGTCATTCAGGACTTATTCAATAAACCTGCTGCCTAGCCCTCACCATAGGAGTGATTGCTTACCAAGGGGGAAAAGGCAATGTGATGCCTGGGGCTCTAAAACGCATCTAAGAATTAGAAATGATAGCTGTTTCCTCACAAACCGCGTGTGGAGGCGGCCTGGGAGCAGCTCAAGCATCCAGAGGCCATGGGAAGATGAGGTTATCTCGCGTGCTCTTGCTTGCAGGAGAGCAGTGTAGAGAGAGAACTTTTCCAAATGCTGCAGACAGGCTCCCCGAGGGTGACAGGCGTCGTCCCGAGGCGGCACAAGTGGAAATCATGAGAGAGCCCCGTGGAAGGCATTGATTATAAGAGCATCCCTATGTCACGGGATAAAAATAATGGAACAAAAGTAAAGCTATCGCGGCGGATTACATTCACCGTGCTAAACACCCGCCTCATGAGAGAAAATATTAATCACGCCTGTCTTCTTTTCTCCCCCGCTCCTTCCCCAGGAAATGTGACTGGAAACAGTAACTCCACGTTTATTTCCAGTGGACAAGTAATGAATTTCAAGGGAGACATCATCGTCGTCTACCTTAGCCAAAACTCCCAGGAGGGGGCAACGGCCTCGTCAGGGGCGGCCTCGGAGAACGTGGGCAGCCCGGTGCAGGAGGAGAACCCCAGCCGCTGCGAGACCTTCGCCGGCAACGCGCAGCACTACAAGGAGAAGTGCGCCGAGCTGCACGCCGGGGGGGCCGCCGGGCCGCGGCACCACCACACGGCCACGGTGCCGAGCCCGGGCCTACGCCATGAGGCCTCGCAGCCCGTGCAGGAGGAGGGGAGGCTGGGACACTCCTCGGAGAAGGTGTTGAACTGACGGCCCGCAAGGGGGTCAACCCCGAATCCCGGTTGTTGCGACGGATTCGTTTCTTCGGAGGCCGCTGGGGTCCCCTGGGAGAGCGCTGAGGGACTCCCCCTGTGTTCCTCCCCGGGCAGCAGCGAAGGACGGCCGAGGGAAACCCTCAGGCTGGGGGACTTGGCCAGGGGGAGAGTGTGAATCACCGGATGTCCCCTCCTGGAGAGGGGGCAGCGTGCTGGAAGGGGCCCCAAGCACTGCCCAGGTGTTGTTTTTGTTTTTTTCCTCTGGGCAGGAATTTAGTAGCTGTATCAGGTGAACCATTTCACGGGGCCTTGGTCCTCCTCGATACCTCTGGTGGTAGAAGGAAGCGACAGCCACCTCTACTCCTGGCAGGGATCGGGTGCGTGGCTCCAGCCCTTCCCATCTTTCCCCAAAGGAACAGGCGCTCCAGTCCTAAACCAGTGCAAAAGTCAGGATCTGTGCCTGCCCCTTGCTAACTTGTGGGTGTGATTGTGTGTAGTGCCGCCCGCGTTACGGTAACAGGCACATTAGCACTGATATGCCTTGAAAGCGTATCAGATTAATCCTGAGCAAAGAGCATTTATAGTTCTGAACCCTGATTCACCTCTGCCTTACTGCATCTCCCCAGAGGAACTCAGACCCCTGAAGCTAAAGATGAGCGACATGTGCCTGGCATGCTGTAGCACAAATCATGTCACTGAGGTTTAAGCCACAGAACTGCTAGCAGGTGGGGGAAGGATCTAGGGCAAGTAGCTGCAGACATTTCCTGAGTGACAGGAGAGCGCCTGAAGATGGAGAATTTGGTCAGGGTCAGACACGTGTTCCTTCATCTGCCCAAACAAATTTGTCTTTCCCCTTGATATTTTAATTAGTAAGCAGAACATTATTTGGGCAGCACGAAACTGTTTCCAGAGCTTGGCCTGTCTGAGCTGAAATCGGAGCATAACCACTGTCACACTAAGCGCTGACAAGCTATGGGACCAGGGGGCTGGATTTAAAGAACAGTAGTAGCTGTCGTTAGTAGGGTCTCAGCTGCTCGGTTGGCTTTTGTTCAGGTCCTGTATCCTTCAGCCTCCTCCACCAGTGACCATGGAGAGAAAGGTGAAGGGAACAGAGACTCAGGGAAATCCCAGGAGGAGATGTTGATATTTTTAATGTTTTCCTGACATGGCGTAATTTTCTGATATTCTCCTGCATTGTGTGAGTGCTGCAGGAGGTTTTCTTCAGCCTGAGCCTTCAGGAGGATCAGTGCTGCATTTCGTACTAGACAGCAAAGGGGTCTCTTGTTGAGTGTGATCTCATCCGCCCTGACTGAAAAGATCTCTGGCAGGGAGGGCTCCTCTTCATGAAGGTTTTAAAGCTGAGAGGTTTATCACCTAGCTGCCCTGTTTGCAGTAGTACTGCTCTGGGGGTGAAGAGAAATTAGGAAGCTAACAGGGTGACCACTGTGCCACGATGAATCATAGAATCATTAACGTTGGAAAAGATCATCTGGATGAACTACTCATCCAGAAAACAGAAGGATGGGCTAAGCCACCTTCACCTCTCAGGAAAATAATTCTGCATTATTTGTATATCTGGGATGTAAAGCTTGGCACAGACGTGCAACTGTCTCTTGGGTGGCTGGGGGAAAGGGTGTGCAAACAGCCAGGCTCCTTTTCACCTCTCTGTGGCCTTCAGAGAACCAGACCGTCCTACCCTGGACTCAGCCAGGCAAGTAGGTTGTCCTGTTGAGTGACGGCCTAAACTACCTCTGCCTCTTTGAAGAAAGTGTGCAACTGAGGCTGTGTTATCTGTGGTATTGTTTTGTTTTTCCTGCTGGATCCTGTAACAACCTCCTTGTAGCCTCTTCAGGCCTGTTTCTGTATCCTGGTGCAACAGGGACAAGGAAGCAGAGCTACACATCAGGTTCATGCAAGATGGTGCAAGTGTTTTCCCACTTCATGTTTTCAGTCACATTTTCCTGAAAAGAGTTAATCCAGGACACCACTCCTCAGTAAAGGCACATTTTTCACCTCCCAAATTGCAGAATCCTACTGAGCAGGGTTTGACACTAGGTTCATCAGCAGGCATGAAGAAAAGGGTCGTCATGATCTCAGCACTGTGGCCAGTCCCTTGTAGGAAACGGTAGATCCGATTCTTCTTCCTCCAGAGCCTACCCAAAAGCGAAGAAACCATGTCACCCTCATCAGCACGCTGCATGTTCCCTGGGTCTCTGCCTGGCTGTGTAGACGTGGACCCCACAGGGACTTCTGTACCCTCGTGATTTCATTTGTTGTCACTTTGGAGCAAGGGCTGGTTTTTAACACCTGTTTGTACAATGCTGCCCTATGCACTGGGCAAAAATTTGGAGGCTTCTGGCTGCTATAGTAATACATGTAATTAATGACAATAAAAATCTTGAAGATCTACAGAAGAAAGAGTGAAGATTTGAAATAATGGGGAGAATCAAATGCATTATTATATGCCCATGCTCATTTTGACATAAACAAATAAATAAATTGTGAATATAAAAACATTCCTGGCTAGATTTTCATAACCTTTCTTTGTGTGTGGAATCGTTTTAAGAAAAAGTGCTCCTCCCTTCCCCAGTACGTTCTGCAACAGAGAGTAAGTGCGGCCAGGCACACGCACGGAATCGAGCAGGAGCTTTCACACGTCGAATGTGGTTTTACTGCTAAGAACTGGACACTCCTTCCAATTTATTCCTGAAGTTTCATCCTGCACAGCATGCATTTTTGAAAGTCTTTCAGTCTGAGGAGCCCACAACATGCATTATCTATGGCAGATATGCTAGGTGCTTTGGAAAAGCAGCCACTTGAGGCCTGGAAAGGCAGCAATACCTCTGTGTATTATCCATGGGAAAACGAGGAGCAGTCTTTTGCTCAAAGGTGCTGGAGCAGCCCTTCTTATCCCCATGAAAACCAGTATGGGATTAAAGATCAATATGCACAATAGCTGCTGCTCATCTGCGTGCTTTACTGCGCATTCACGCAGAGATTGGAAATCATTTGGCAGGGCTACAGCATACCTGGGAGCAGCATCCCTAAAACATCATAATTTCTACCTGTCCATTGAGGTTCCCCTCCTCTTATCGTAGCAATGATACCTGAGCAACTACAGCCCTGTGTCTTTTATAAGAGAGAACCCTGCTGAAGGATGGCTCTGTGCTGCTCGGGTGTTGTAATAGGGCTATAGTTTTTTCAGAGACATCCGCTCAAATTAGGCAGCAGTCTCCCCCCCAAACCCTCCTTAAAAGCCATCTACAACATTTGGAGAATTCCTTGCTGTCAGCACATGCCAGTGGACGTGGTAAAATGGCTGCAAATTCTCTGTGTGGAGAAGTTATTTCTGGAGCATGTAATATATATTATTAATAGACGCTTAATTATAGCCACTGGAAAATTGAAATGTATTCGGCCAAGTTTCCTGAGGTTTTTGCGAGGAAGGCTGAACCACTCTGTGCTTTACAAGCCCGTTCGTTCTCCAAGCCTCCTTCCCAATGGCTGTTGCCTGTCGCAGTCCCTCGGGGATACCTCCACACGGACCCCAAAGGCAGGTGTGGGGCCACCTCCCCACAGCCTGCCCAGGGCAGCGCCTCGCAGCGCTCCCGCTCGCAGATGTGGGCACCTGGGAGCTCTGCCTGGCACGGTCTGGTCTGTGAGGATTCACTGCCACCCCGAGGTGCTAGATGCCAGCGATTCACTTTCCCTTTGGCTCAGCATCTCCGGCAAAACCCAAGCTGATAATCTCGTGACGCTCGCGGTGACAGCACCCACAAGGCTGCCGAAGCAGGGGCCTTAGGATGCCAGGTGCCGATGGGACTGAGCACCGCTTCAGGCTAAAAGATTATCGTCAGCGTGTTTCTCCTCTCTTCCGTGGTGCTGTCCTCATTGCTAGAGCGAAGAGTGAATTGTTTCTGTACAATAGATTATTTCTCCCAGAGCTCTGCCATACGAGTTCACTCTGCCGCTGCGCCGCGGTGTCAGTCATCTTGCTGAGTGGGAAGGCGGAAGCGGAGAACACACATCAGCTCCGTGTAATTCCAGTTTGTCTAACCCAATTGCATATTAAAAGAGACTGCTTTACGTACGATTGCTGAGTCCACGTTAGCAAAATTGTGAGGGACAAATCAAAAAGCAGCAATTCCCCCTCAAGCCAAGAGGAGGAACTGCTGCTGTGTAAATGGCGTGGCTGATCACACACAGTGTCCTTACCCGAGGAGATAGCGCAGGAGAAATTCCTCTCTCTTTTTCCTTTTTTCCTGTTCTTTTATTTTTTTTGTCATACCTTATGTCCTTTCCAATTTCATCACATATGGGAAGATTTACTTAAGCTGAATAAATGTTTTCAACCTTTGTTATGTCTACAAACCCATTCTACCCAGCAATTTAATAATCGGCGATGGGCAGTGGGCAGTTTTTGTGTGTATCCTCCAGGGCCCTTAGGAACATTAAGGGACCCTGTTGCGGTGGCTGAGTACCCCAGAGTGTCTGATTGGATGTGTTTTATAACTGCATTTTTCTTCTTCTTTTGGATAGCTGACTTTTGGTTCCTTTATTTTGGCTGAAGATGACCACATTCTTTAGCCTGCTTGACCACTTGATTGGTGTCCGGGTGTTGCACTAGCTTTTGCTAGCTTCGAAGTTGACAGGTCTGTGGCATCGTATGTCTCTGCTGACAGTCTCAGATTTCTGTACATTATATGCAGCTGATCATACACAAAGTTGCACCCAATTTCAAGTTCCAGGAAAGTGTTTGTAAGGTTCCCAAGTAAGTCTGCCAAGGTGAGCAAAGGAGCTCAGGAGTGCCAGGGTTGACCTGTACAAGCTGGACATACTACACGAGTCAATGGGACTTGGCAGCATGTGTCTGAGGCTGCTAGGAGGCCAACATCCCTACAAAGTCACACTTTTAACATTTTTAATAGGTCATGGCATTCAGGGGAAGTCCCAGATGACTGGAAAAGGGCAAATATTACACCCATCTACAAAAAGTGCAAAAAAAAGTAGATTTGGGAAAGTACGTATGAGTCAGCCTCACATGAGTCTCTGGAAAAATTATGGAACAGGTTCTCTTAGAAGCTGTTTCCAGGCATGAAGGACAAGAAGAAAGCCAGGAAAAGCCAATACCTACCTCAGCTAACTCAGCCCTCTTCCACTGTCAGGAGTTCACCATTTGCTTCATCATTGCTTCCATAGAGACGTGGGAGGCTGACCTTACTCATGAAGATCAAGGCAAAGAAGGCATGAAGGAAAACCGTCAGGTTTTTCTCTATTTGTAGCTAACTATGTTAGTACTTTCTTGCTGCTCTTGACATCCCGTGGAAGTTTGCGTTCCAGATGTTTTTCTCTTTGGTTGTTTGGTTGATTTTGTTTTGTTTTGTTTTGTTTTGTTTTGTTTTGTTTTGTTTCAGTTCCGTTCTCTCAGTAGCTCACTATTTAACCAGACTGGTTTCTGTGCTGGTTCCTTTTCCACTTTATGTGAATGAACTGCTCTTGTACTTGGAGAATGCTGTGTCCAGAAGTCTCCCAACACTCCTGAACTCCTTTGGCCCCTAGGCCCTCCTGGGATCCTTCCTAAGAGCACCCTCAGCAAGCTGAAATCTGCGCTTCTGAAGATCTGGGCCTTGATTCTGCTACTTACCTTCGTCACTCCCCTGAGGATGTTAACCTCTGTGCCCTTATCATCACTGCAGCCAAGGCTGCCGCAGTCAGTCTCGGAGCGGTCTGAAGAAGGCTTCACCCATTTCTTTTTCTTGATAAGTTGGTCCACAGCAGAAATCCACCGAGAGCTTTCCCTTGGGGGTGACACCTCTGATTTTGACCCAAAGGCGCTCAACAGACCTGTCCTCATGCCCGTGTTCTCACATTGCTCTTTTACATAGAGCACAATCCCTCCACACCTTCTACACTTCCTGCCTTTCCTCAAAAGCTTGCAGGCTGTTGCTTTCACTCTAACACAGCTATTTCCTTAGTCAGCTTCGAAAATGACGGAAAAAGAAATGGTGTTTCAGCTAGCTCCCCACTGCTGTGCCTGCATCCAGTTACAGGACCGAAAGCTTTGTCCTGTGCCTGGGGATGGGCCTTCACATTTCCCACCGTAGGGTGGGGAGGGCGAGAGGCAAGGTCTGGGGCTGGTGCAAAGAGTCCAAAAGAGCGTGTTCCCTCTTCTCACAGCCCTGCAGGAGGCACGGCAGCGACTTGTTGCTGCCGGCGGGGACCCTGCTCCTCCGGCAGCGGCGAGGCAGGCGGCAGCATCCCGGAGGCTTCGCCACCCCCGTGCTCTGCAGCCCGCTGGGACCCCGCTGCCCTCTCTCCCCCAGGGGAAGGAGTGATGGCTGAGCAGCTGGCCGGTGGTCCAGGGTTTCCATCAGAGGAAACCAGCCCTGTCTGTGTCTCTCTGAAAAAAAAATAAAAAATCGGCGTGCAAAAAATGAAGTGAAATTTGCCGTAGGCAGCCATGGGGGAGACAAATCACAAAGTGGGACCGACCATTTCAGATGCAGGATCCACGGCCCTAATAGGCTTTTCCTATTGATCTTCACTGGATTTTAATGGCAGGCTATTTAAATAAAGCCTCAATTATTTGAAGCTCCTTAAATGAGGATTTAGGAGGTGTTTTTCAGCATGCAGGCTTGACATTAAAAATCTCAATTACTTAGCCTTTATGAAGCAGCTTGCTTTCTTTACTTTCTATGGTTTTGATCCGTTCTAACATTTATTCTCTCTCTTTTAGTGTTGCAGGCACTTCTAAAGTACAGAAGTTCTTGCTCCCTGTGGGAAATACGAAATGCTGTTTCCCCAAGGACATTTGCTTTTTGCATCATTTCAGTTCCTCGGGTTTTTTTTTGCAAGCTTAGTTGGTGATAAATGAGCTAGGCAACAGATGGCAGAGCTCATGCTGTAACATGGAAAGTGTTTCTTTAACATGGGTGTCCACTTAAAAATGCAGCTGCCCACTGGTGCACAGCCAAACTTCCTTCTGAGGCCACCCTTTGAGTGTGCTGCAGAATGGGATAGATGCAAGTGGCTCTAATGATCTTCTCAGCAGGCTTCTCATAAATGCTTCCTGCAACCCCTGCTCTTTTCATCCTCACCCCGTGGGTCCGCCGTGTCTGCTGAATGGGCAGCGCTTCACGGGCTCGTTAGAAGCTTGTCCAGTTCATCATCTTCATTTACACAAATCATCATTGAAAGGGGGTTGTCTCCTTTGTCTGAAAGGATGCTGCAAGCACAGTATAGAGAGAGACATAAAAATAAATCCACTTCAATGCGCAGGTTTGTCAGTCAGGCTAGCCTGCCATATGTAAATGTTGATGCGCTTTAAGGCTTTTCTTTTCAGAGTCAGGTTCTTTATCAGGTCCCATTTGGATCTACTGCATTATACTTTTATCTACTCTATAGTAAATTTTGCAGCTGATGCTTCTTTGATAAAAACTACTAGAAATCAGACAAGTATTTTTATTCTTCTTTAGGAGGAGACTTAATATGAGAAAAACATACTCAAGAATTCTTTCCTAGTAAATATTTCTAAAAGCGTTGACGTTCAATTGATTTTGGATCTCCATGTTTCGCTGAGATTTTACTTTGATAGTAAGCACTCTTCCATGCCACTATTTTGTTCCCTCCCAGCGCCATTTTTCTGCTGGAGGTGGCTGAAGAGCACGATTGCCCTAAGTTAAAGATGGAGCCTGTTTCTAAATAAAACTATCCTGTGGTTCCTTTGCTGGACGGACACACAAAGCTTTGCTTTGCTTTACTGAGATCAGGATACACCTGCTGCAGGGACTGCGGTGCTGCTGACATGAGTCCCTCACAGTTCATGCAGATAGAGAAAACAAACCCAATCACAACTTCTTTAACGTACATCCTGATGAGAGCAGCTGAATATGTTTCAAACAGCAAAGACGTGCTTGGATTATTTTTTTTTCCCCTAGTATTCTTTCCCTCTCCTAAGCTTATCATCCCTTTTTTGGTGTAAATACAAAGGTCGTGGTTTTCAGTATGGTGGATGACTCATTCTCATGTTTGAGCAATGTGATCAAAATGGAAACAGAGAAATCCCAGTGTGGTATGTATTCCCTGCAGGCAGCGTGCACGAAAAGAAGTCTCTGTGGATGTCAGCTATCCTGAGCAGTGCCAGCATCACGTATGATTGCTTACGGATTCCTGACTGTGTGCTAGATCAAAGAAAATGCTTTTAACCTGACAGTGCTGTATCAAAATAAGCGGATTACTTTTCGCCATTGGGTGTATATACATATAACATTTAACAGCCACATATATGTGTACACATGGGGTATTAGAGTATGACTAGTATTTAGCTGGCTCCGCAAGGCTGGGATCAACCAAGCAATCCCTCCTCAACTACTGTGGTGACACCTATTGCTTTGGCTCTCCTTGTAGTTTGTGAAGGTGCCCAGAATGATCCTTCAGGCTCACGGACCTTAAGTCAGCTCACTGAACCACAGCCTTTTACAACCACCCTCAGACCAACTGGGAATCACTCAGCCCTATGAAAACGACCCAAATCTGGAGCTCCTGCAGCCACCAGAAATGCCTGTCCAGCCTGCCTTTGACTGCTCCTACCCTGTCGGGAGAGATTTCCGTGCTAGCTCTGCACCTGTCTGTTCCCCCAGCCTCCATCCACACAAAAGGGTTTCGCTGATTCGGAGGGCAGAAGAACGGTGCCAAGAGGCAAAAGGCAAAGCAAGAGAAAACAAATCCCCCGTCTCCTCTGATTTCAGCATAGCATGTAGTAGCGCACTGTTCGGCTGCCAGGTTTATCGCAGCCCGTATGCGCGGGGTAGGTACAGGTCCACCAGCACCTTTCTGCCCCGTGCTCTGCAGGCTTCGTTAAGCGAAGGCGTGCGCCCGCTGCCCGCCGATCCCTTCTCCCTCGGCTGGGACCAAGGCCACCAGATGGAGCCGTGGGGAAGCGCCTGCACAAATACTGTCTCCGCTGCTTTTACAAACTGTAGAAGCCGGGGGGAGGAGCGGGTTGTATTTTTAGTTACAAACCCCTTTCGCCAAAGACTCCTCGTTAAGCGTGATTTCTCCTTGCCTCGTTTCCTATCGCCTCAACGAGCGAGCAGATGAAGACCGAGGCCCCGCTGCAGGGAGAGCAAAGCAAGGTCCAGCCTGCTCACCACAACAGCCCTGCTGTAGAAATAGGGTAACTGGGATGATTCAAGGAAATGTAAAGAATACAGACATAAAATGGAAAATGTATCTCAAATCCTTGGAGCTGCTGTGAAATCCTTAGTCAATGCGGATAAACAGCCGCAACAAATAACGCAACTGAAATTGGAGTGGGAGGAATAATAACTTACGAACAGATGCTGACTGTCTCCAAGTGCGATCTTATCAGCTGTCAAAGTCAGTGGGACCTTGGGTTGTGCGCACACAATGAGCTTAATTATGTATTTTATCAAATGGATAAACTCAGGACCTCAGAGAGCTGGGCTGTAGCCAGCACTATGTGCCATTCACTAGCACGCTTTACAAGAACAGACATTCAATTAGTAGAAAACAAAATCTGAAGAGGAAATGATTGGTTTTATCCATCTTGTGCCTGCCAGAAATTAAGCCTTTGAAGTCAAAGACCGTTTTGTGCTAGTATTAAAGCTTTCTTTTCTGACTCTTGCGCTGCGGCGAGAGTTGCCTCCTTTTGCAATCCTTTCCTAGAAGTCTTCTCATTTCTGAACTGCCTTTGAGAGTACTCTGGAAAAAAAAAAATCCTTAAGGGAGAAAAAGGATCCCTGAAGTTTAATGTATTGAAAATTACAATACGGAAATAGTTTTTGCTTATTGAGTCTTACATTTACATACTTCTCCAAAGCGCAGGGTAAGAATTGCATTCTCACTCAACACAAGGAAATCAATTCAATTTATGAAATACCTCCTATAACTTCTGCAGAGTCTGAATCATGACATTTATAGTATTAGAGGTGGAATATACTTGTATTTTTCCCATCGACATTTCTCTAAAATACAACATGTCCATAAAACTTAGTTTCTCTGTAAGTGTATATACAATTTAAAGCCTAAAAAAAGCATCAGTGTAAGATTTTTGGTTTGTGAACAAAGATTGCTTCTTGGGACACACACAAAGAACGCATGTAAATGTAATACAGCTGCTGTAAAATGTATTTTTTAAGGAAATATTGGAAGTCTTATAGACTTCCATTGCACTAGTAGCTTCCACACAGTGTCAGAAACTGGTAGAATACGTGTTCAGATTGAAACATCACTGTAAACAACGCAAACAGGACTTGGTTTTGCCTATGATAGCTTTTAACAACACAACGGCTTTACATATTGTAGGTTAAAGAGTGTGTAATGTGATGCTGTTCTGATATTAATAATTTGTAACAAATACATAGTACTAAATGCTAAAGAAAGAAATTCTAAAAGAATTTCTTCCCTGTTTTCCCCAGCTTTACATGCATATCAGTGTAAAGAGGAAGGCATCAGCAATATATCCTGGCTTTTCTCACAGTATCTTCTTGACACCCTGGGGTGACAGGAACTCAAGCCACCCCCTAGGCCCATGTGCAGGGGATGAGGTCCTTCTGTGCCTGGGGGTGAGAAATGCCTGAGGCTTGGCAGGCAGACCAGAGGTAGTGGTACGGATGGAGCCAGGCAAGATGAGTGCAGCAGACAAGTGACAGAGCCCAGGGAGGCTGGG
Organism: Anser cygnoides; assembly: GCF_040182565.1. Classification (NCBI taxonomy): domain Eukaryota; kingdom Metazoa; phylum Chordata; class Aves; order Anseriformes; family Anatidae; genus Anser; species Anser cygnoides. The sequence goes on from NC_089874.1 coordinate 82,558,085, forward strand.
GAAGGATGGACGAGATGTTTGGTGTCTCACAGGAAGCCGGGGAGCCACAAATATGGGGGGCTGTGGGGAAGTCCGGAAGGACAGAAGGAGGAATGGTAAGGCAGAGAGCAAGATATCAGGTACCCAGGGGAAGCAGAGCAGGAGATGAGGTAGTTGAATGTGGATGAGGAGATGATAGGACAAGGCATGGCAGTTTTAAAGTAAAAGAGCGTAGGTTTAGATTAGATATAAGGAAGAAATTCATCACTGTGAGGGTGGTGAGGCCCTGGCACAGGCTGCCCAGAGAAGCTGTGGATGCCCCATCCCTGGAGGTGTTCAAGGCCAGGCTGGATGGGGCTCAGTGAATCAGTCATAGGCTTTGTCGGTTGTTCAGGCCCCTGTCTGGTATGGCCCTCAGGATCGGTGCTCCTAGAGAAAGACCAGCATTTCCAAAGTTTGTATGCCAAAATAGGAGGAATCTCTCTGGAGGGAGCAATAGCAGCACATCCTCTCAGCCGTGTGGCTGTGCCCAGAGGTGGGTCTCCAGGCGTGTCCTCCGAGAGGAGGGAGCGTGCTGGGCAGCACTCACGGAGATGTGACTTGGTTACACAGCACTTGGGTTTGGAGCAGATTATCCCTTCCTCTTCTGCTTTTACATACAGCAACCCACTTTAAATGACCAGATCACCTAAATCACTAACCGAACCAGCCACACCTTGGAGCATTTACGGGCTCCTAGAATGGGGCACGTCCGCATGGGAACCATCTGAGCTACCACCACGCTCCTGCTCTGACACCCGGGCTGTTTTGTTCATCACCACAGACCACCACACTTCCTTGTATAACAGGAGAGGATCAGGAGCATTTTCAGTTCCGTTTCTGTTGCCTGGTAGGTTAAACAAAAATAAATCAGTTGACTTCTTTGTGTTGAAACCAGTTTTGATAACCCACTTCTATAAAAAACCAGGTCCCATCACACAAAGCCCAGGCTACTTTCACTTCTGTAGAGCAAAGCAGGGTTTAATGTCGTGAATATCAGGGAATGACCAAAGGTGGGTACAGTGTTCAAACCACTGTGCATGGCTCTATGAAGAGACAAAACAGCTCTCCAAGGTACAGCCTTACTCCAGCCTGTTCCTTGAGAGAGAGCTCATAAGCCCTCATCCCAGTAGAATACAACCATGTCAATTGTTTGCTGAGTTTTAGACTTGGGTCTTCTTCTGTCCCCTGTCCCCAGGTGTTAGTTTTCAAGTCACCTGTGAAATTTATGGTTCTTTTCACAAAACATTTTTGCTGTAGACCTCAGTATATAGAAATGAAGTAATCATGGCTCCAACACAGACAAAATAATCGATGTCACTTTTCAGATTAATAGTGAGAAAGACATGTGTCTGCAAAGAGCAAGTCTTGAAGGCTCTCTTTTCCCTCCCTGAATGGATGTCCGATTAGAGCAGCTTATCCCATATTAAGGCTGACACAGTACCAAAGACACTGCATGCAGCTCAAGGCTCCCACATGCTGCAAGCCGCCCAGATAGGATGTTCCCATTGAACTCACTAGATATTCTTCACCAAGCAGCACTGGTTACGTGACTGGATCACATAGGAGTTTTGGCACATATCAGGAAAAATGCTCTTGTCAAGGCCTCGTGATGCTGCAGTCTGTTGAAAGGTCCCAGCCCTATGCTGCCAGCTGAGTGGGAAAAGTTTGTAATCTTTCACCAGCACCTGACAAGGTCACCATGTTTTCAGAAGGTCTTGCTGCTTAGTTTGTGTGCATCTACACAAGAATAGATACATTTGCCGTCAGTTAATTTTGGTGAGCTCTGGGAGTGCAGGCTACCCCCACAACTTGCAGTCCTGCATGAATCTCATTATGCTTGTGACATTCATACTTCCTCTGTAGATTAAGGTTTTGCAGCTCTGACCTACATTCATTAAGCCAGCAGCTGCAGCTCTTTATCACCATGTAGTTGTTACTACACCTCTGCTGGTGGCTTTCAACCCCGTAATGAAGCAGAGTGGATCGTGTACTTCAGCTGCTAGCTGCCAGACCTCATACACCTTGCTACGTGGACATTTTCACCCTGGTTTTAAGCTAATGTGTCAGACGGTGATGTGGGGTGACCAAGGAGCCAGCACCTGCAGGTACCAAATAGGGAAGGGTGTCTGGGCAGTAACCTCCTAGGCTGCCTTCACAGCCATCTCCAGGGATTTATACTGTGAAAAAGTATCTCCTTTTTTTTTAATGTGTGCACTTCCCATCTTTCAATTTGATGAATATTCCCTCATTTTGCAAAGTAGGAAAAAGAGAAGCCCCTGATCTCTTCTTCACATCATTTCTCATTGCCCAGGCTTGTATTAAGGTCCCCTCCTAGTTTTCTGCTTTCTAGGGAATACAGTCTGACTCCTTCAAACCTCGCTTTGATTGGGAAGGTTTTGTACTTGCTTTGTCTTACAAAATTCCTCCAGACCCTTGTGATGATACCTTTTGTGAAATCTGTTGACCAGTGAATGTACGGTGTTATTCCTGGGCCTGCCCTGTGCTTGGTTATTTGAAATGGTCTTAAAATCCTTTCCTTTTTCTAACTTGCAGCCCATTCTTTAAACTTCCTTATATCTTGTCAACATTTTTGATTGCACATTGAGCAATGATTTTCACTGAGTTCTGTAATGCCACCCGGGTCACTTTATGAAATCGAGACAGTTAATTTAGAGCCCTTAAGGTGCTTGAAATGCTCTCATTACACCTCCAGCCTGTATTGCTTTACATTTACTGACACCGAATTTCATTTCTGCTCATCTAACTAGTTCACATCTCTGAAGATAATAGCGAAGAATTCCAGGAGGGCACTTTACCAGGAAAAGTATGGCTCTATGTTAGTTACCAGCTAGCCTGTGCAATGAGGGAAACAGGAGTCTGTTCAAGCTTCACTCGGGGAGCATGCTGAGGTGAAAAGTGGGGGGCAGTCTGTTTTAGACACTCGGATTTCCTATGTAAGCAACATAATAAGGCTGTGCCCTTCGTGGCTCTGAAGGCAGTGTCGCCAGGATTAATGAGTGATGACTTCATTTGCAGAACTGGTGCCGGTTAGCTATTTTAACACCCTAATCTGACAGGTACTTTTAGTGAAATGCATCAGATGGAGCCACGGCGCTAGCTTTCTTCTGCTTCCCAATGACTATAACATCGAGTCAAGTAAAAAATGTTTTGTCCTAACCACGCAGGGAAAATTTTTGCGTAGGAATAACCCTGGTGAAGGATATTCATGCAGCATGTGGATCCAAATTTTCACATGGATTTATTAAAAAAGCTTTTCCTTCAAGACAGAGAAAAAAAAAGTCAGACATTTTGGGCATAAACACGTCTTTCTGGAAATCTTGGGTGGTTCGCTCTGAAATCTGCGAACACCCACTCCTCCCTACTGTCTAGAGCAGAGAGGCCACGGGGGTGTTTCAGTGCACTTTAACAACCGCATCTGCAGGGGCGACAGCACACAAGGCGCACCCTGAGAGCTGCTCGCCTCCTAGCATATAACTAATTGTTCCAAAAAGCACCAAAATAATCAGTAAATGACAACTGTGCGTGATTTTGTGATCGGTTTTGTGGCATTACGTTGTCACCAAGGCATCATTAAAGCAGTGGTATTTGGGACGTGAGCATGTTCAAGTTCACGGTGACTCCATTTAGCACAACCCTTTCCCTTCTCCTCTTCCTCCCCTTAGACAGAAAACAGGGGAGGAAAATTTGCAGCTCCCAGCTCCTTCCTTTTCTGGGGGGAATGATGGGGACTGATGTTCTTGCCATGGAAATAGCTCCAATATGAATGCTGGGCACCTCCCTTTGAGCTCTGCCAGCATTGCTAACTCACTTTGGCCAGCAGTCTGGCTGCAAACAGGAGTCAAGGGCTGATGCCTCCAGAGGTTTACGCAGCCCAGTGCTGGAGATCCTGAGGCCACAACTACACCTTTGCCACTCGCTGCCCCGCAGCACTGGCGTGCCTTCTGCACCTGCCCCTGCTTCACAGAAAAGCTGTTTTAGAGCCTGACAAATTCAGCAGTGTTGTTGCGTTTCTCATCCCTCTCCCTGTAATATCTAGTTGCCGTAGTTACCTCGTGTATCTAAGGCAACCAGATGTTACAGACGGAGCACTGAAATAGCATCAACAAGTGTAAAAATCACAAGTGCTTTAACTAGCTGGCCAGGGTTAAGCCGCCGGGGGCAGTTTCCCTCCCAGCTCTGTCCTGTGCCACCTCCTCTGACAAAACACGATGGCCCAAAGCCCCACCCAGCCTGGCCTTGAGCACCTCCAGGGATGGGGCACCCACAGCTTCTCCGGGCAGCCTGTGCCAGGGCCTCACAGAGCAGGTTGCCCCGAGAAGTTGTGGATGCCCCATCCCCAGAAATGATCAAGGCCAGGCTGAACAGCAAAGAATTAGTAGGTAAAATTCTGAGTTAAAAATTTCTTCCTTATATCTAATCTGAATCTACCCTCTTTCAGTTTAAGGCCATTAATGCAGCAGGGGTGAGTGAGGGGCATTTACAGCAAGTCAGGTGGTTTCCACTGCCTAAAGTCCAGCATTGGGCTACCTGACAGCCTCCAGGACATTAACGTGTTGTGGTTTTGGGGTATAGACTTGCCAGACTCAAAACACCAGGCTGTTAATCCCTGTTCCCTCCTGACCAAGGATCCTGCCAAGCTTGCAAAGAGCAAATAAAAGTGTTTCTTAGGTTTCGTTATTTTCCTTCATAAAATGGCAGCTGCTCCAAGCCACCCCAAAAGGCGGAGAACTCAGGCGTGGAAGAGTGCACGGGAGGCGCTCAGAAGCACACCGATGTGCTGCAAGAAATAAGAAAGACAACGACTACACCTGCACCAGAACAGCTACTCTGGGTGAGTAATATTTACTAGCCATAAGTCAGTCCATGGCTACGAGGCAGGAGGGTCAGGTAGGAGAGCCTCGCGCGCTCTGCCACGCGGTGGGTGGCAGCTGCCACCAGACTGTAGACAGAGCTGTCCCCAAAAACCCTCGAAGGGCTTTGGCACATGCAGGTTTTTTGTTTTACATAAAATGTAATGGAAAAGGAAGGGTTAAGGAGATGGGAAACTCCTAGGCTAAGCACGGCTGCATTACGAGGAAAATTAAAACTACTCCTGCAAGGTGCTGCCTTTATTCCACCTTTATTCGCTTTATTCCTGCCTTTATTCACTCTACAGCTGTTGCCTTTTAACTCCCTCCAATTCCTTGCGAGGGCCCAGGGAGAGCTCCCAAGCAATTAATTTCACGTGGTAAAAGCACCTTCCTCTCAAGGCTGTAAAAGCACAAATCAGACATAACACCCTTCCCAGGCACCTTTCTCAAGACTGAAGGAAGGAGGTGTTGAGCATTACACTAATTTTAAACCCACAATTAGCATAACTTGAATCCTGGCCCAGTTCCAGGCTAATTCATTCTATTATTCCAAACTGAGCTCCCCTGCTGACTTTACTCGAAAGCAGGAGGCCAGGCCCTCTGCCCACCTATGCCTTTTTGTTATTCTGCTCTGGGTGCAGGAAATGGGGTGGCAGGGAGCTGCTGCAGGGTTCCTGCATGCCCTCCATCGAAGAGGTATAGCTGACATGGCCACAGCCCACCTGCTCTTCTGCCATGAAAGCAGCATTGGTGGCAAAAAACCCTTGGGAAGCCCTTGGTGCTATTGGAAGATGTCAAGTGTGTTGGCGAGGTGGGGAAGGAGCTCGCAGTCTGGTTGCATGCCGGGCATCACAGGATCATCTGGGTTGGAAAAGACCTTCAAGATCATCCAGTCCATCCATCAGCCTCACCTACTGAGTCCCATCGCTAAACCCCATCCCTTAGAGCTGCAGTACGTGTAGGTTAAACCTGCCACTGGCTCTGTGGCGTTTTGGCTGGACGAGAGTTGCCGGATTTAACTCTCTGTGTAAGTGCTGGTTGCATTGCATCGGGCAGGGAGCAGGGCAGGAGGGGAAGAAAAGGGGGGTGAGGGAAAGGACTCTGCACGTTCAGCCAAGTTCAAGTTCTGGCTAAAATACTCAAATGGTCAGAAAGGCACAGAAATGTCATTGGTACATGACGGGCTCCGGAGCTTGCTGTGCTCCAAGGAGGAAGCCATGGGGTGAAGGTGAAAGAAGATGAGGGCCCCAGGGGCGCTGTGGCGCTGGCACAGGCTGAGTGACGTGCTGTCTGGCACACAGGGAAATAAACTACATACACAAAACTACAAACTGGGCTGGGTAGGATGTACACGAGACCAGTGCAAGCAATTAGTGCCGATCAGCAGTTCCCTCTGCTGGCTGAGCTAACGAAGTTATGCCTTCCATCCTACTGGCCTATCTCTGATACTGCAAGGGTGCAGGTATTGAGTGACGTGGTATCTCTGTGCGTAAACTTAACGGGGATGGCTACATAAAACGGTGCCACGGGGATCTGTGCAACAAATAATAAAAGCGTGGCTCGCTTTACTGCCATCAAACTCTTCTCTGATAATAAAAGAGCCGAGCAGCTACAGATGCTTGCTCTGGGAGCGATCCTGACATACATTTCCCCAGATGATTCGGAGCCGCTGCTAGTAATAATTTGTGTTGGTTTGGTTGCTGCATCATTTTGCAGGTTTGTTTGTGTGTGTACATGTGCTGTTTGTTATGGGCTTTGAGCAAGGATGTGAGTCTACCCATTGTTTACTTTTTTGAAATATTTTTTTTAAGAGACTGTGCATTTTGAAATGCAGCAAGATACTTTTTTCCCCTCTTTATTTCTTCAAGAAATGATAAAGCGGACCATAGATTTGTCTTCTGTGTCTCTTACACGATAAGGAGATGTGGTGACTTAAGTAAAACAAGTTATGAGCCAATTGTTGTCAAAATTCAAAGGCTTAAGTCACCCAGAAATAAGAAATGGAGGAAACCCATTTTAGGTCAAGTTGTCAGTATCCGAGCTGTGTTTTCTTCTGTCCAAGCGATTCTCCATGATGTGGCTCCTCAGGGAAGGAGGGCTCACTGTGAGTCCACGGTCTGCTCATGGACCTAAAAAACATCAGCAGGAGTCACAGCTCACACAGTGATCCTATGAAAACATTTTTACAGACAATTGTGCCTTTTTTTTTTTTTTTTTTGCGTTTTATGGATTTCATTAAAATCTTGAGGGTTTTGTGTATGGTTTTTTTTTTTTTTTTTTAATGTGAATGACTGATTTGCTCTGCGCTTTTGGACATCTCTGTCTACCTCCATAAAGAAGGGAATGAAATTGTTAAGTAATGGTTTTCGCGTCCAGGGGAGCTGGCTCCAGTCCTGTGTTTCCGGCTGCTGAACACTTTGCGCTCTGAGATTCTTGTGGGTTTTTGTGAAGAGCCCTCGCACCTTCTCCTACGCGGCCCTCGCCATTCAGCGAGCAGAAGGGCTGGATGCTGGGCAGCCACTTTCATCCCCCTGCCAGGGAGACCTGCTCCTGTCTGGCCAAAGCTGTAAAGGGTTTTGAAACATGGGCTTGAACTCCTCAGGAAAACTTCAGCTACACCCAGAGCAGCAGCCGAACACCAGCATCTCATGCCCAGACCGGGCTTACTGTGGGAATGACTGGATGCTGCCAGGGAAAACGGCGGGAGGTGAGGGTGGCCAAGCTAAACAACTGCTGTCTGGGCCCATGTCGTCCTCTCCTTCCTCCTCCTCCTCCTCCTCGGGAGGATGGCGGGGAGCAGCAGCCCTCCGATGTGGGGCTGGGGTGGGGGCACCCTGCTCGTCTCCCCCCTGGCTGTGGGGCCAGGGACCCCCCTATGCTTGGTGTTGAGCCTTGTGGCTTCGACTCGCCCCCGCGATGTCTGATGCTTGAGTGCTCCTGGCTGCATGTGCTATGAAGTGCTCGCACTTTCCTACTTGAACTGCGGGAATTTGCATACAAAAAGCCCAATTAGCCCTGATCAAGCGATATTTAGGTTGCAGTATTAAGCAGCCAGAAGCAGAGACAGTCAAGTTGCGAGCTGAACATGTTTCCCTTCTAAAACTGAAACATTTGGTGGTGTCATAGGAATTTTTTAGTAACCTGCTCACACTAATTTTATAGCTTTTCTTGTCAGGTTTCCACCAGTACACTAAAATTGAATTTCTATAATGGCAGGAAGTTTAATTTCATACTTTTTTTTTTTTAAATATTTTTACATACAGTATTGAGCATTATTTACAGATACATTAACTCACCATTGCCACATGAAATTACTGTGATTTATGCTACTAATTGCATTAACCAACCAGGCAATAACGGTAATAGAACTGCAAAAGTAGCCACTTCTGCACAAAGTCCTCATTCCCTTTGTGGTCTGAGCTAGCAACTCCCTTTCAGTAAAGACTAGGTGATGTTTAGCTAATTACCCCCAACTAATTCCTGATTTACCGAAGCACAATCAATGCTTAACTTACCCATTGCTTTGTATACTGGGCCACTTGACCCACTAAAACATAAGCCTGCTGATTTAAACAGGTTGGGAGGTTTCATTACAGGGGATAGAAAATAGACAAAGCGGGGAAAGCCCACGTGGAAATACGTTCTTGGCAAGTGTTTCCCTTCCTGCATGCACCTACACTTTATATATGTCAGTCACGTGGGAAATTCACAAGTCCCAGTGCGAGAACCCAAAAGCACTGGTATGCAAATGCCAGAGCTCTAGTACGTGGGCTCCCCCTTCGCAGCATTTAGATGAAAAGTGCCGGTGCCCACACTGCAAATGTGGCACGCTGTGGTGTGCTGTTTCAACTACTGAGTGCACGGGGTTTTTTTTGGGGGGGGGGTGGGTGGGAATGGCTACACACAGATGCATCAAATCTAAGCTAAAAGAAGCACTTTCCTTCAATAAACAATGTTTAAATCAGTTGCTCCTTGGGATTTGCCACTGAATTAACTCCTATGTTGTAAAAGGGAGCTTCAAAGCTTTGGGATGGGAGGAAGCTTGCTCTGAGATGCTTGCAGTCAGAAAATACCCAAATATATCTTGAGAGAGGCTGAGGAGGGAAAAAAAAAAGCACACAACAAAAACAAACAAACAAACGGGGAAAGAGGAAAAGTGATTCACTAGCAGCAGAAAGGAGGAGGTGGGTTGTTCTTAAGCAGTAGTTTTACACTTTTTTTGATTTGCAGATTGGTGAGTAGCTAATTTTCACCTCGTGCCAGTCAGGTGGGAGGCTCCTGAGCAGCAACCCAGCAGCCTGCAGGGCCCAGGTGATATCTGCTGTAGGATAAGGGTCTTGTGGAGGCTTCTGGACTCATCCTGTCCCATGCTAGGGACCTGTAGGGATGAGCACGTGAGGGTGACGGTGCCAGCAGGCTGGGGGATGAATGCTTGGGTCTGGAAATGGCAGCAGAAGGTGAGGGCAGGGCGACCGGGAGGTGTTTGGCAGAGGAGGGTGAGGAAGGAAGTCACAGGCAGGCTGAAGGAAGAGGAGAAGGAGGGTTTGTAGTATGTGAAGGTGCAGTACAAAACTTGTGCTGGGTTTCATATGCTGACAATAAATCTGTATGTCTTAGGGTGAAAAGGAATGAAAATGTATTCTAGAGATCCTAAAAAAATAATAATAATCTTTGAGAGCAAAGCTGTATTTAATTTGGTTATAATCCTCTGAACTGAGATATATTTCAACTTGACTGAAGACTCTTGAGCACTGCTCACAGAGGAAACCTGATCACTTTTGGCAGAGGGAAGAAAAATTGTCTGTTAAAACTAAATTCTCTCAGCTGGCACATTTATCGCCACAGATCAATGAAAACCAGAGGATAAATAAAAGCAGACTTTGAAAATGAACGGATAGATGTCCAGGAGCCAAAATCTCTCTTTTTTTTCTTTTGTTTTCTTCTTCTGGGTTTCTTCTTTTGATTTTTCTCCCCTGAAGAAAACTAAATTGAAATGTGCTTTATTGACTGGTCTGTATCTTATTTAGAAGACTGGTAAATTAGTGGCTTGTGTAGTAGCGGTCTCACATTTGTTGCCCTGCCAGACCTATTAGTTTGCCCCACTAAATGTGGACAGTCAAATGTAGTGTATTTTCCAAGGTGGGACATGATGTTCTGCTTTAACAGGAAGCACGTGGTCCAGTTTTTAACTGCATAGCAGGACTTGGATGGGACTAAAATTACTAAACAGCATGCTGATGGTTTTAGGGAAGTTAACCGTATTTTCCCAGGGAGACTTGGTATGTCTAAGGGGAAAGAGAAAGTAAACAGTATGTTTGTTTTCAGTAGCAAGCCCTGGAAATGCATTTGGAATACAGGCAAAGCTTCAGAGATACAGGTGGCCACTATGCCCCTCACAGGTATAGCCGTATTGCTCTTTGATCTTATGCAACGTGGACGCAGCCTTGATCAGTGTCCTTGCACCCATCGTCTTGTGTGTCATCCTTTCTTCAGACTGAAAAGTGCTGGGCGAGCTGAGCTTCTCCCCAGGGTCTGCACCACCTGACCTCTCTCCTCTGTGCTCCTTTTCCTGCATTACACAGCACTTCGCTCCCACCCCCTTCAATATTATTGCCATATGTTGTCCATCTTCCACCTCCCTTCCAGCTGCTCCCCCTTGGCCGTCCTCCCCAGTCTTGGTTCAGGAATGCTTCCTCCCTCCCTCTGCCACCTCCTGCACTCATGCTGGGAGCCACACCATCCCTGTCCCTACGAAAAGGACAAGCCCCTCAAGTTGGTGTCCCCCAGACCTTGCTGTCTCCACTTTTGAAAATGTTAGTTAAATAAACACCATCAGATTTTCTCCAATGCCAGTTTTCCTACTGTAGTGGAGTTTAATGAAGGAATGTATACAGCTGTTCTATTAACTGCTTTCACTGGTCACCTTAAAACATCCTGCCTTTTTACGATGTTGATAAAAAGAAATTATAAGGGCTAGGCCACCAGGGCGCTGAGATCAGGACATCTTGCGCTGATGAATATCACTTCATTGCCTCCATGTATTTACCCATTGATTGTCCATTGCATCTGGCCTTACACCCATGCTTCGCACTCGCCATCCTTTTGTTCTGTGTTTGTGCTGAATACAACAGGACCCGCACACCTGCCTGAGATCCCAAAGGCTTCTGTAATTAAATACTTAGGGAGAGTAAGAGTAGCTGAAAGCTATCCATTATCAACTCTTGTGGATGGAATAAGATTTTAATACAGAATTCAAAAAACACTTTTATTCAGTGGTTATTTTTTATTTTTTTTGTGTATAAACGTGTGCGACAGTAGGAATGGTTTAGATAGGTTTGGATCTATGATTTCTTTAGAGCAACAGCGAGGTAAGGAAAAATATGGTCATTGTGGGAAGGTATAGCCTGTTTCTGTAACACGCTGTATTTGAACTGGAGCCTGTCTGACAGCTGTCTCCAATAGATAGATAAATTGTTATACAGGGAAAGAATTACAACAGTGACGTGTGCCACATTTATAAACAAAACCTCATAAACCCCAGCAAGGGGGAGGAATTTCCATTGCAGAAGTAAACGGTTGTATGCCTTTGATAGAAAAATATTAAGACATTCTGTGCAAGGTATCTTGAGGCAAAGGTATGTAGTACTTGACCATCCTGGCCATAAGAGCGAGAGGTCAGTACGCTTGGTAATAGAGGCTTGTCCATCTATTGATTTATTTATTATTTTCTGAGAACAGCACCACTAAACTGAAGTCCTTAGTTATTATTAGAAAGATGTAAAGCAGGATTAAAAATGAGCTGGGATGAAACAAAGGTTTGCTTCAGGGAAATATCATATTCTTCTGGTTAGGAGAAGGAATCTTATCAAGTCTGGCTCTGTTATTTCCCTATAATATCTGAGGCAGACTCCTAGAACTTAATGAGCTGCATAATGCAATGACAGCCATAATTTGGCTAATTAAAAGTGACAGGCAGGGATCCTCCCTCAAAGATAGGGGAGGGAAAAAAAAACAACAACAAAACACTCATTTCTCTTATCAATTGGCCTGCAAGTCTGGATTATTTTTTTTTCCTGGGCTGTCCTACAGTGAAGTCCTTCTCCAGCCAGGGCCTGGGCCGCCATTTCTGTGAGGACACCTGGGCTGTGCGATGAAGGCCCCGCCATGTTCCTGCCCAGGGCTGGTGTCACCCTCCGGCAGCAGGCCCTGCGGGGACAGCGGGTCTCCACCCGCCAGTCCTGATTCTCAGCTCACACCCATGCGCTTCTGGTGATGTTATTACCCGCATTGGAGTTGGCTGGTGCATGTCATATAATATTTGTCCCCTTTACATTTCTGCCAGACAGTTAATTGGTACAATGAGTAGGAGAACATCTCACCAGTTTAATCCCACCACCCTTCTTTAGTTACCTTCCTTCACTGTTTTCATGTGTGTTACCCAGTTCCTAGTATTCCCATTACCTACTTACTCCAATTTAAAATTGAGCTTACAATTTTGTTGAAGCAGCTTTCTTTTCTTGCTTCCCATTTCAAGACATTATTTCAGGGAAGAAGGGTGTGCCTGTTGGGAAGTCTGAGGGCTAGGAGTTGCTGGTTTGGGTTGTGCCTCTACAGCTTGAGCAAGGCACTTCAATCTCTCAGCACCTCAACTTTTTGTCTGCAGCAGGAGGTGAAAAAAGGATGACCTGACTAAAATGTGCTGGGCTTTACCATATTGCTGTTTGTAAAATGTTTTAAGATCTTAGAGTGGAAGGTTCACCAATATGAGAAGGACGTAAAGTAGTTAGAGAGTTGTCCAAAGTCTTAAGCCATTAGTCTTGTCCAAAGGAGGATGATGAAGATGGTGAAGGATCTGGAGGGGAAGACCTATGTGGAGCAGCCGAGGTCCCTTGGTTTGTTCAGCCCAGAGCAGAGCAGGCTGAGGGGAGGCCTCATGGCGGCCTGCAGCTCCCTCACGAGGGGAGCGGAGGGGCAGGCGCTGAGCTCTGCTCTCTGGGGACAGCGACAGGACCCGAGGGAACGGCATGGGGCTGGGACAGGGGAGGGTCAGGCTGGGTGTTAGGGAAAGGTTCTGCACCCAGAGAGTGGTCGGGCACTGGGACAGGCTCCCTGGGGCAGTGGTCACAGCACCCAGCCTGCTGGAGTTCAAGAAGTGTTTGGACAACGCTCTTAGACACACGGTCTGATTTTTGGGTGGTCCTGTGTGGAGCCAGGAATTGGACTTTATGATCCTTGTGGGTCTCTTCCAACTCATAGAATCATAGAATATCCTAAGGTCTTGCAGGAATGTACCTGTTCTTTCTGTGTGTTGTTAGTGGATTAGCGGTGCAGTTTTCATAGCCACTTATATTTACACAAGTTAATAACCAGTGTAGAAGTCAGCAAAGGTGAATGGTGGCAACCATTTTGTGCTCAAATTGCACAGCTAAACGTGAGGGAAACCCAGTGAAGGGGACCCAACAACTTTGTCTGTGACAGCATGCCTTGTGTGTTTTCTACCCTCTATCCCCATGGGACATATCCATGACCTCTGTCCAACTGCTCAGTTAGTTTATCCTTGTCCCTGATGCAAAACCCACATCACTTGAGCACCGTCAAGGGCTTTGGTGTCCCATCACCTGCTCTCAAGTCCCACTGCAGCGCCACCGTTGCCACGTCCCTGCCTGCCAACAGGTGGAAAGGGAGGTTCAGACAGGGATGCAGGGGGAGGTATGATGCCAGCCAAAAGGTAGTGGGTACCTCTAAGGATGGCTACACGTGCATTAATTATCTAAACCAAGAAACCCTGCCTTTGCTGCTCTTTAAGTAGAGCAGGATGACTTCCCTGAGTGCCAGCACATACAAATATGGTATATTTATGCTCTTCTGTTTATTTCTCTTAAAAGGGAGCACAAATGAAAATATTTAATTTTTCTCTGATAGTTCAGTATTATGGGTGGGCTGGGATTCAGAAAAAACTTTGGTTTTGCTTGGATTTAAGCAAAGAACATTGAAAACAGAGATTGAGTAGTTCAAGATATGCATAGTAGAAGATGTGCTCTTTGCCAAACAAATTGTCAGTTAAAGTAAACTGCAATGTGGTATCTAATTATTCTTATATCAGTGATGTCTGCTTGGTCGTCTCTGCAAAGAATTAGTTTTGACCTTGAAGAGATCTCCAGGGTATAGCTAGCAATAGCTCTAAATTGACTAACATTGTCCCAAACCTGCAGATTTCATGCTAGGCTTGGAATACATTCATGACGCATGTCCATGATGGTTTAAGCTGGTGTAAGTCGGAGCTGGAACAAGTGCAGTTCTAGTCCTAGCCAGACACTTGCTTTGCCTCAACATAAAGTTTGTCTGATGGTGAGAGAGTTCAAAAATCAAAACAGAAAAGTAATGGATGCAAAACTATAATTGCCAAGTTTAAAATAAAATGAAACAGTAATTTATTTTTTTTTGCACGCTCAGCTGCCTGAACCCATTTGCAGTGGGATCAGAAAAGCAGCAGTGGTGACGGAGAAGACAAGGTGGGAGCCTTCCACCTAGGACAAGGTGGGGCCATGCCGAAGTGGGGTTGGAGCAGCTCACGCTGTTGTCCCAGAGCACGCTTACATCCAGACAGGTTGAGTGTGGGAGCACTCTTCAGGCCTCTTTCCTGAGCACTAGACAGTAGTTGGCCTGCACTTTCTTCTTAACCTTGCCCTCTCCTCTTCACAGCCTTTCTGTCTTGCCTCCCTCTGTGTGGCTGAAACCTGTTAACTACACTTCATGTGCTTTGGTTCACGCTGTTCCCCGTAACTGTCTCCTGCAACCACTGCAACCTGTTTTCCTTTCTGCTACTTCTCCCTCCAGTAAGGTCCAAGGCAGCACTTCGCAAGACTTTTCCCCTCCTTTGTGTTAGACAGCATGAGGCTAATAGGCAGCATTTTCCACCACAATATGCATGCACATTACATCTGCAAAATAAACAGTATTCAGAACTTACTGCTTTTCTGGACTTCCAAGAAGGACAGAAGTTCTGACATGTAAAATGCTCATCCAAAGGATGGGACAAGGTCTATTTCTTTCAGTGGTTCTTGCTTTATTATCTGATCCTTGATGGCACCTATGCTGGTCTCCTTTATAGATGTGACTTTCAGTGCCAAGAAGGTTGTGACAGCAAAGTTTATAAAATACTTATGCTGTGGGTGTATATGAAAGCTTCATTTGAGATGATATTCCCAATGTTCTGAGTTACTCTCATTTATACAACAGCAACTTTGCACCCTTCTAATCATGTAAATGGACTTTGAAGAAGACATTAGCAAAATTTGTAGCTAGCCTCAGGACAAGAATTTCTCCCATCGTTTGGAAATGTTATCAATCTGCATTAGGTTTGGAAACTATATTTATGCAGCAGAACTGTGCTGAAGCATCTATTGCAAGATTGAAAAATCCCATTTCTGCTTATGCCTGCTTGGCAGTAGGAAGATAATGCCAGTTTTCAGACACCATTAAGGATTTAATCACAAATAATGTATCCCAACATATCACTTGAGCCTTGGCAAAACAACATTTTTCAATGCAAATACATTTTGTTGGAAGTTCTGACTGGTTCCAATTATTTTGCTTCCATTTTAAGCTTCTTTTTATAGTGGTACGGTGCAGTAAAATGGATCTTCATGTTGACTGTTGGCAGGGTCAGGCAATGCAGTTTAGAAATACAGAACTCCTAACATAATGTCCTGTTTCTGCTGCCTTCTTTGCAATATGAGTTGATAGAGAATTTATTTCAAACAATACTTTTTTATGAAAAGCAATGTTTCTCAGGTTTGACATTGTTCTCTAATTCACACTGAATGCAATGCAGCATAATTTTCAAAAGCATAGTTTTTGACTTTTTTTTTTTTAAGTCAAAATGTGTCAGCTCTAATCATCTTTGGAAATGTGGATACTACTTAGGGTTAAATGACGCTACTTGAGTGCCTAAGAGCGCTGCCTAATATTATCACGTTGGCAAAGTTCCTGAAGCTATATTTATAATCTACAATTAATTGTACTCTATGGACCAATTCCGCCATGCTTCTCAGACTAAAGCTTTGAGATGGCCACAGGAGAGAAAAGCCAGTGGGAAGCAAGCTATTAGGCTTTAGCTACTGGGTCTTATGACCAACAAGAAAACCACCGCTGTTCTGAATGCCTGGATGATGTTGCATGGTATGGTGCATGGTATGAGCATGTATTCTTCAGATGTGTAATTAAGACTTACCCACTGCAACAAATACTTTGAGGTAAGACAAAACAAGAGAACTGACAGTGCTAAAACATGTACCAATTATATATATCTTGCAGTGGCGATGGTAGAAAGTTGTGTGTCAGCGTTTGGTTAGCTGGAGGCAATGAGGTTCAGCCGCGTTTCTCAGTTCTGTCATTAAACACCCTCCTGTGCTCAAGGTATGAGGTCCATTTGCAGACAGGAGAAATGAAGATAGAGATAAGGAAGGTTTTGTGCCCTGGCAATGGGCTGAGTGAAACACAGGGCTGGCATGGGCAGTGTGGCTTGCCCCTCGCTTCCACCAGAGCAAACATGCTGCTTGAAGGCTCCGTCTTCACCTCCTGTTACCGTGCTGGGCCTATGGATTTCACCTTATTTCCCAGGCATTTTACAGAGCTTCTAAATATTTGTTCCCACTCTAGAGTATGATTCCAGTTTACGTATTCTTCTTCCTTCATCTCTGTTCATTTCCTTTGGAAAACTTCTAATCTCCCAGTTCTTGTCCTCTCTTGTTGCTCCCTCCAACCATTAATCCTGAAGACAGTATTGCTAAAGAGATTACATCTGCTGGGAATAAATTCCTAAATAACAGGGTCTAACCATGTTTGTTTCAATTTCTGCACCTTGGAAAAGAACGCAGTAATTTTTTACTGGTCCCTCAGGAGAGGGTTAAAATTAAGTAAACAGTATTTGAAAAGTGCTTGGCAGATGGCAAAAAAAAAGTCCAAGTATTTTCAGAGCTCTAGTGAGAGGAAACCTCTTGTTAGGCTGCATGTCTCAAATCAGCTTCAGCAGATTTTTTTTTCTTTTATGGTTGAGAGCTTATTTAAAAGGAAAAGATGTTCATGTCTCTGGCACTTGGAGTTTGAAACCCATGTCTCTGTCACGTTTCTTTGGCTTTTCTCTCGTGTTCATTACTATGCTCTCTAAGTGCTTAAAAACACGAGTTCCTAGGGCAATATAATTATAAAATTAACCAGAGTGTGATATTCAGAGAAATTTAGGGAGCTGGGAACCCCTTGGAATTCATTAGATGCTGGATTTAAGCTACATATCCAAGCTAGATGTTCACATTTCAAAGTTTTTTTTGAAGTATTTAAACAGAATGTTCAGAGCTGAAGAAAGGCGACCCCTGGAGAGTCTTTAAAACAGGAAAGGAAGAGAAAGAAAGAATTGGGCAAAATTATCTTGCATCTAGCTTCCAACACAGATTAGTAATTAAATTGGTAAAAAGTTAAATTGGTGAAATGATTTAAAACCCAGGTATAGAACATCCTTTCCCAAGGAACTGGAGTGCCTTTTTAGGGATCCCACAAAAGGTTTCAACAGTGTAATTCATTTGATTTAATTGATTTTTCCACCTTTTCTCTGGGAGGTGACAAAGCCAGTTGTCAAGACAGATAAGAGAGCTGCACTGTGGACTGCATGTTCACAACGTTTTCCAATTTAAGCCTTCTATCGTCAGGGCTTTTTTATCATCTTTAGGCAAACTCAAAGTATTAAAGTTTGTTATTCATTTAGTGTCTCAAAGTACACCAGGAATATTAAAGATATAAAAAGCAAAACGTGTCCCTGACTAAGAGAGGATTTCTTAATTATGTATTTTATTATGTATTATATTACTTTCTAGAGGCCTCAATCAATGCCTTGGCTGCTGCACAAATACAGAGAAAGGCTCATTCGTGGCAGGACGAGTTTCCCGCAGATGGTAAACAGATGTCTCAGGTGTATGGCAGAAGAAAAGGAAGCCCTTGAATGGGGACCTCAGGCAAACACACTAGTCTGCACGAGTCCTGAGCCGACCAGCTCTGGAAACAGCATCACTGCCCATCTTGGAAACACTCCAGACATTATCCATGTTGTCCTTTAGGCAGCCTGGCTTCTACAGATGATGTCTTCCCTTGCAGCAGGCAATCCTGGGACCTCTGGGGAAGGGACATGAAGCAACCTCGTTTGGCCCATGTGGCAGGACCAGAAGGGGTACAGCGATAGGAGTCAATGGAGGCCCCTGAGAGTTGCAAGGGCTGGTCACCACTCTGCGTAGGCATGCATTCGAATAAACGCTATCGGCCCTCTTCAAGCATGGGTCTGGGCTCTCCTCAGAACCAAGTGGGCCACTGGCAGTCATCTTTTACAGACCACTTCCAAATCTCTTCTAAAGCCCACTTCAGGGTTGCTCTTGAGTTACAGCGAGGTGGGAACTGGGGGGGACTAAGAGATCTGACATGGGTCACAGCAAGAAAACATCATCTGGGCTAAGAACAGATTTGTTAAAGGCATGCCTTTCAAAGGCCATCAAAAGGCACCTGATGCCCATTGGTATGTAACGGTAGGTATTTAGGGCATAAGAGTGGCTATGAATCAAATGGCATGAAGAGGAGAAAAACAGGATAAATGCAGTTCAGTAAATCTGGAACTACTTAATGTAGAGGAAGACGTTAAGAGGTTTTTTTGACAGAAAAGTTTCAAAATTATTCATTAAAAAGCAGCCTTTCACCAATGCTTCTTCAGCCAGGCTTTTCTTTCTCCTCGCCTCGCCTCGCCTCGCCTCGCCTCGCCTCGCCTCGCCTCGCCTCGCCTCTCCTCCCCTCTCCTCCCCTCTCCTCCCCTCTCCCCTCTCCCCTCTCCCCTCTCCCCTCTCCCCTCTCTCCTCTCTCCTCTCTCCTCTCTCCTCTCCTCTTCAGAGCCTGTAATATTTTCCAGATTCCTGAGAAAGAAAGGGTATTCCTCTTTGAAATTCTGATTGCTTGTTCAATACATGTTAGAGAAAGCAAGGCATGACCAGCCTATTATATTCAAGAGTTAGTAGATGATTATGGATGATAATTATATCCTGTTAAAAACTTCCCTAGAGGTAGGGATGAAATGGAAGCAGGGTGAAACGGGGTAATTTTGTGACCCTTCACTTGTCTTCAGTTATTAAGGAAAGCCTGTAACTGAGGACAAAAAAAAATAATGAATGATGCTTTGGGCTTCAGCCACGTGAAATGTCTCTGTCTGCTAAGCAAAGCACAAGTCTCGTCACTTTTACGTGTAAGTTCAAGCTACACGTATGCCTGAACGCACGCTCTGCTCTGCCTGGTGCGGCCTCACCCCAAGTTCTGTGCACAGTTTTGGGCGCCACAATATGAGAAGGACATAAAACTATTAGAGTGTCCAAAGGAGGACTAAGAAGATGGTGAAAGGTCTAGAGGGCAAGACACATGAGGAGCAGCTGAGGTCCCTTGGTTTGTTCAGCCCCGAGCAGAGCAGGCTGAGGGGAGGCCTCATGGCGGCCTGCAGCTCCCTCACGAGGGGAGCGGAGGGGCAGGCGCTGAGCTCTAAGTGAGAATGATTTGAGTGTCCATGTACATGTGAAAGGTGCCCTATGTCTTCCATGTAGGAACTACTCTTCTTCCTTATGAAAAAGAAGCACAGCTGCCCCTGAGACTGGACGCCACCAAAAAACAAAAACAAAACACCCAACCAAAGGAAGAAAGGTGGGAACTTGCGATGCCCCGAGGGGTAAGGCTGGAGACTGGCTGAGCTGAGGGCAGCGCTGGTGACACATCCATCTTCCCATGGGCTGCACTTAGTAGCTCCAAGGAGCCATGCTGGTGCTCGGTGCCCAGAGATGCTGTAGATATTTTCTGTACAACAGATCCCCACTTCAGGTTTGCTCAAGGCCAAATTTGATGCCTTGGCCCTTTGAAGATCTCTGAAGTGGGGCTGTTAATTTCAGTAGGACCAGGAATTTATTCCTTTTTTTTTTTTTTTTTCCTGAGGAGTTATTGACTCTATTGATTAATTGAATTACTTTTTTTTTTTTCCAGAATGATTTCTGTGATGCTTTCCCTCAAATATCACAGATTGTAAGACATCCCACTTATGTGCCATAAAGTCCTAATAAATACATATCAGACTTAAAAAGCTCCCACAGATGTCACTATTTCAATGCAACCTACTCATTCTTCAGAAGCAGAAAATGAGAAACATCTCCAGTCTGAAACACCTACCCATCAAGAGATTTCCAATTGCTTGTTCTATTTTCGAGAGGGTTGCCAAATGGAGAAGTCCCACTTTAGGAGCAGGGCTTCACACCTGAACGATGTACTGGACATCCCAGAAGGGAAAATGTCGAAGCTTCCAAGGACTGGTAATTTGAACTAAGAGCATCTCAACATATATACATACACTGCAGGAGACATGCATGGCTAAAGTGAAGGTTTTTTTTCTTTGGATTTACATATTTTCACAACCTACTTTAAAATAACCGAATGGCAGTGTAACATCTGCTCTGGTAAGCCTTCCTGCATTATTTTCAGGTTAAGGCACACACTGTGGATTCAAACAAGCAGCAATGGCACACTGAGGTCAGCTGAAGCTTGAGCTTTTTTTTCAACAGCAATGTTGTGCGCCGTGAGCCAGACTAAGTGTGCAGAGCTGAAGACAAATGAGTAGTAGCAAATTCCTCAGGTAATACCGTGAACTGTGCAGCTGAGGTGCTCAGTTCTTCACCAGACCCCCATCTCATCCATCGGCTCATGATAGCAACTTCTGCCCCAAAGGAAGCTCTCTCCTTTTGTCCTACAGCGGGGCTTGCTGGCAAAGACCTGCAGAGTCCCAGTGCTGAGAAATCAGCTCTGGCAGTTGCACAGCAGCCGTTCCTCTCTTGAGGCCGTGCATGGGACGTAAGCCACGCTTGGCAGGAGGGGGTTTCCCTTGCTGTAGGTAAGATGCTAAGCAAGGCTCAGGCTGAGGAGAATGCTACGCTCTGAGCACTGACTGCTTTGCATGGTGATGGCGAGAGCTGTGTGTCTAATTTGGGCAGCAGCAGATGGGTCTCTTAAGACAGCAAGAGACTGGCACTACCAGCAGAGTGAAGGGATAACGTGTTCCTTCTGCAGCAGAGATTTCACAAGTGACTCATGACTCTTCTGCAGCTCACGCTGGCATCACTTGGTCTCCATAACCGTGACTGCACATTTTAAAGGTCAGGATGTAAAGCTTCTTCGCCAAGCACCTCTGAGTCCGTATTTATTCTGAAGGATGTTTGGTGCACACGGTAGCTCCTTACAGCCTGACCAGGATTTTGTTCTTCTCCTGCTGGCATAAATGTAGAGATGGTGAAATAATCCAGCCAATAAATCTCTCAGGAGAGTTTGATTCCCGGGCGCTCGTTGCATACACAATTATCATGTACATGACTAACTCCAGGCAGGCCTGGTGCTTGGGCTCTGGCGTGTCGGAGCCACACCTACATTCCTCCTGCAGGCCCTCGTTTAAGAGCAGATTTCAATTAACTTTAATCAGATGTTTAAGGTGGCCTAGGTCTTTTCTTCTGCGTGTAGGTGTTTAAATTTCACTGCCCTACGCTTAAGGATGTACTTCACTGCGAACCAGAACAGGGGCTGATTTGGGCATGTGCTCGAATGGCCTTGTGCCCAATGGTCTAACTTAAGTAGGACTTCCCAAGACAGCAAAACCCCAGTGTTGGCAGAACTGTGCACACAGATTGCTTGTATGCACATGTCCATGGGCTCATTGTGAAAGCCCACAGCAATGGTTCACCTGAAATTCCCTGCAGTCACTGGCCTCTCTGCAATATCCGAAAGCCCAAAGCTGAATGCTTTTGGAAATCCCATCACTTTGTTCTCCCCAAAGTGATTTCTCACCTAGATCAGGCAGTAGCTTTCTGCGCATATCCCAGTTCCAGGTACAATGTATAATTCATCAGCACGATTCATTCTTACTTCAAATCACTGTGATCCAAATCAATGCAGACTGTCCTCTGTGGTGGTGGAATTTCCATCAGCGTAGGGAAAGTGCTGGCCAGAAGATGCAAATGATATGAGTATCCCAGTGCTAGTATATTCTTTGCTCTCCCTAAATTCTCTTGCTGTTATTTACTATTTTACACGGATAAGAGCAAACCAATACAGACTGCCATTTGTACCATGGGTTGGAACCCCGTGCAGGTAGGCAGCCCGCTCTGTTCACACATAAGCTGAAATCTTAGCAGCTTGGTAATGTTTCAGTCTTTCGTACATTTCTCGTCTGCATCCAGCTGAAAATAGTAATAATTCACCTTTGACAGCAATGTAAAAAAAGGGTTGTGGCCTCAGTTCAGCTTCCCTTGAACGGTGAACTGAAATTTGCAACCGTGTTTCGTAACATTGTCTTTATTGGCCAGCTTGCCACAGAGTCCTGGGACAGGTGACCTTTGCAAATGAATAACCAACAACTTTGACTTTAGAAATAGGCTTTCATAACGATGTTAATCCCAGGGACACACCCTCAGCCTACACTGAACTTATTTTCCAGTAACTTTAAATCCAAAGCTATGTGTAAACTATTTAAACTGTGTTTAATACAGTATATTTATTCCTGCACAGGGTGCAAATGAAATCAGGACTATGGGTCATCTTCTGAATTTCACTAGGTACATTAAGTCTGAAAAATGCATGTCTTCATTCCGCACATGCGTATTGAAAAAAATCTCATTCCTTAAACATAGCTTTAGCTTTCAAAACTGTCTAATAACGTACCATGAAATGATCTATCCATCATGTCTAATCTTAAATGATAAAGACTTCCTGCCAATACCATTTTAAATTTACTTGAAGAGGAAGTTATGGTATCAGATTTTAAAAATCAGTATTAAAGCAAGCACTTAAATACATTTTTCCGTTATTGAAAATATAATCAGGCTGCAAATTATGTGTTTGGGAAGATGGCTAAGTAAATGTCGCCATTTTATCAGTTGACTTGGTTTTTGACTGAGATCCAACCTTAGAGGTGATACTGACACCCTAACCCTTCCACATACCATCAGGCTGCCTTGCTCCAAGCCACTAGACCCCATCTGCACCCATTATGCACAGAGGAATATAAGCTTGTTCAGCTCATCCTGAAAAAGAGGACAAAGGAAAGAATAAATGAGCTCAAATATTCAAAAACCATTAAAGCAATAAGATTTTTTTTTCAATGTAATAACATATTGATTTGTCAGGTTTTGTTTTCAGTGAATTTCAAATTGTCGTGTTCTCAAGACTTTTTTCTTCCAGAGAGTCCTGACTAAAAGGTAATGATCACCTGTTTCACAAAAGGTAAGCTACTCAAAAAAACACCAACTCTCATAAGATAAATGGCAAATCATGAGTGAGCAAAACTGCTCCAAACCTTTATTGGGGATCTTTACTTGCTGCTCTAGTTAGGCTATTCCCTCCATATGTACCGCACCATAACTAGCTGGTGTGTAGCTGCTTTGAGTGATTTGCACTTGTTTTCCTGCAAGTCTATGGTATGCATCATGCAGAAGTCGCAGTTCTTTCTCCCATCTCCTCTAACATGCTATTAAGAAAATCAGATTAGAACATCTCAAGGGCAGCGTATCACAGCAGTGTTCGTGCATTGCCCCGCTGCTTTCTTCTTCCATTCCCAGCCCTGAGTTTCACTTTCATTTCCTCTGGATACTCAGAGTCCTTGTTCCACATTGTCCTGTTTCTTCTTGCTGCCAACTCCCTGAGCTACTGAAATGCTTCTAAGCCCACTTAGAGTATCTTTGTTTTCTTTTTGCCTTCTCACACCAGTCCCTTTCCTGTTTTTTTTTTTTCTTGTTTTGTTTTGTTTTTCCTATATTGCAAATCTGTTTTCCTCAGGTATCATAATTTAAACCATTAGAAAACCAGAGATACAAAGGGGCTGAGTTAATCAGGTTCTTCAGCTTAGTTGTGAAACTTAGCATCAGCTTGGGAACTATCACATCGGGATGGACGTAGGCACATGCTCAAGTATTTTCTGGACTTGGGGAGTGTACTTTCAACCATTACCCTCATGCATGTGCAATTTTTCATACCTTTGTGGACTTATGAATGGTTCAGTGGACTTTCTCTTTCTCTCATTGCCTTCTTCCCTCCCACCAAAATTAAATTCATTTTCCCCCCTCCATGGTGTCATCTGTTTGGAACTATGTCACGTTTTATTCGAATCACATATTGTTAAAATATGAGAAATGTTATTTCTAACACCCATACAATTTTAATTCTGATCCTGCAAATTCTATTCAGATGAAACAGCCGTTCAAAGTAGAGGCCTCTGGTCATGTTTCAGTAAATCCATGATTTCAGCTTAGTATATCTGCTGTGATAGTCATGGCTGATTTTATTTGGAAACAAAACAAAACAGAAAACTCGTAATAATGAGACAAGAATTATTGCTTCATAATGGTAAGAAAATATTATCTTGGGATATTATGATAACTGTTCTATTAACTGTAAGTATTTGGAGTGATTCATCGGTCCAGCCAGGCCCTAACCAGTGAACAGCATAGGAAGATAAAATGGAAGAATAAAGGGGTTTATGAGACCTCTTACACCTACTCTTCACCTTCCTGGTTCTGGGACTGATGAAGAACTGCTAGCAATCTGGGAGAAAACAGTAGAACAACTTCCTGCTCCCTGCTACATTTCTGCTGTCACAAGCCTTGGAAGAGGCCGTGATGGCAGTGACCATGGTCTGTGAAGGTAATGAAAGAGTGGAGTTAGCTGAATCGGGTTCAAGTCTATTTGTGTTACTAGAAGAGGTCAAAGCAGCCATTAGGAAAGTATAAACCTAACATATACTACCTAAAAGTTTATTTTTTAATAGAATGTATGTATGTGAGTATATGTACTCACTGAATATATATAAGAAATCAGGATATGGTTTAGTCTGTAACCACCACTGAAGAGTACACTGAAGGTCTGTGTCAAATCTGAACGATGCATGCAAGATTATTACAATCTGCATGACATTTACTTGGTTGTTTAATAAATAGGCTCTTTCATGGCAGCACAATCAGCTCCCGGACAGACAGATAAGGGGGGGGTTAGCAGCGGCCCTTCGTACTTTGTTGCTGTAAGCTGTTTAGGGACGCTGCTTTGCATAATTCTAATTAGCGGGCCACATTTTGTTCTTCACCGTGATGGGACGGGTTTTGCGATTCTGTTTTCAGTTACGCCGTCTTTATGTAAACGTGCGGGAGCCGGAGCAAGAAGCAAGATTGCTCGGGCTGTTCAATCCGATAACTGCGGGCTCCCCGCAGGCCTGGGAACAGAGCAGGGCGGCGGCAGCGCCCTCACAGCGCCCACCCTTAGGGAACCCTTCCTCCTGGCGGCGCCCCCCTCAGCACGCCACACACCCCCCGCAGCGGCCCTAACGGCCCCAACGGCCGCCCCGCCCCGCGGTCGCGAGCGCGCTGACGTCGGCGGCGCCGATAGGGGCAGCGGCAGGAGGAGGAGGCGGCGGCCGGGGGGGCGCTGCGGGAGCCGCCGCCCCCTCCCTCCCTCCCTCCCTCCGGCCCCCCCCGTTTCCCGGCACGCACCGGAGCGTTGCCCCCGCGCGCGCCTCTCCCGCGCCGGCAGGGCCGCGGCGGCGATGAGCGGCGGCTCCGCCTGAGCGCCGCCGCCACCCCCCTTCGTCCCCTTCCCCTCCGCGCCCAGCCCCGCAGCCGGGCCCCGCGGGACGCTGGCGGCCGCCCCTCGCCGAGGATGCTGAAGATGAAGCTGCCCCTCAAGCAGACGAGCCACAAGGCGGCGGCGGCGGAAGAGGCGGCGGCCGCGGGGCTGGGGCTGAAGGAGCCCGGCGCGGCCCTGGACTGTCACCTCCAGCTGCAGCAGCTGCCCCGGCCGCCGGCCCGCGGGGGAGCCGCCGCGGGGAGGGGGTGCGGGCCGGACAGGCCGAGCCAGCTGCACGGCTTGGGAACCGGGACGGGGCCCGGGCCCGGCCCGCCGCCTCCCCCCGCCGCCGCCGCCGCCACGCCGAGCGCTGCCGGTGGCGGTGCCGGCGGTGGGCCCGGCGCGGCGGCGGCCCGCACCGACAAGGAGACGGTGTACGAGTGGTTCGGGCTGGTGCTGGGCTCGGCGCAGCGGCTGGAGTTCATGGTGGGGCTGCTGGACCTGTGCAACCCGCTGGAGCTGCGGTTCCTCGGCTCGTGCCTGGAGGACCTGGCCCGCAAGGACTACCACTGCCTCCGCGACTCGGAGGCCAAGGCCAACGGGCTGAGCGACCCCGGGCAGCTCGGCGACTTCCGCGACCCGGCCGTGCGCTCCAAGCTCATCGTCTACCTGGCCCTGCTGGGCTCCGAGAACCGCGAGGCCGCCGGCCGCCTGCACCGCCTGCTGCCCCAGGTGGACTCCATCCTGCAGAGCTGCCCGGCAAGGCGGCCCCCGGCGGGCGCTGCCGAGGAGGAGGCGGCCGAGGAGGAGGAGGACGACGACGACGACGTGGTGGTGGTGATGGACGGCGCCGGGGAGAACGGCCAGGCTCCCCTCCCCGCCGCCCAGGGCCTGGGCTTCGGCGCGCAGGAGGAGCTGCTGCTGCTCTTCACCATGGCCTCGCTGCACCCGGCCTTCTCCTTCCACCAGCGGGTCACCCTGAGGGAGCACCTGGAGCGCCTGCGGAGGGCCCTGTGCGGGGACCAGGACGAGGAGGGCTTCGGCCGCCCCCGAGCCCAGGTAACGGCGTGCCCCGCGCCCTGCCCTCCCGCTGGGCGCCCTCCCCTTTCTTCGCCCCCTCCCCGTGATTTTCTAGGAGCCGAGGCGAAGCCCCCCCACCCCCGTGGGATGGGCAGAGGGCACCCAGAGAGCCCTGCCCCCCTTCTCTGTAGGGCCTGCTGCGAATGTGGGGCTGTGACGTAATACTGCCCGGTATGACGTAGTGGGGGGGGGGGGGGGTGCTTTTTCTGGCCAGCCATGCTTTCTGGTGCGCTGCCTTTAGAGCCCCCGTGTTGCTAGAGCGTAGGATGCAGAGTGCCCGTAAAGCTCGAGCGGCTGCCTCGTACGCTGCAGGCCGCTGAAGAAGTTGCACGATGCAGAAGTGCAAGCGGCAGCTTGGCTAAACTCGTAAAAATAATCATAACGCCAGATCGAAACCATACGGCCTGAGAGAGCTTGCTGCAGGGGCTCCAAACAATAGAAGGTGTTGGGGCAATTTTCACGTGGAAGCTGCTCTCTCCCCCCAAAAATGAGACTTGGCAAGGATCAGGGCTGTAGTTAAGGGTCAGCGGCCGCGAGGCTGGTTCTCAAAAGCCGCGTTCCGTGAGGTGGTTGAAGGCCTTTGGGAAGGGGTGGTAATCGTTTTACTAAACGAGCAAATTAAAATGTCACAACTGCAACTTCTGTTCAGAGAAAAGCTTAATTTCTGGGTGGCTGTCAGGAAGCAGCAGAGCACATCTTGAAAGCAGATGTGCCACTTGTTGCTGGAAGGTGGCTGTCACAGAGCGAGGACTCTCCATGAGTGGCACTGAAGCATTCTCATATGCAGCAGCAATATCTAAACGTGGGTTTTTCCCCCCTGGCCACCCATTGCTGCCCTTTTGGTGAATGTTTGCTTTAAAAAAAATCCGCCCCATATTTATGCAACCAAGTCATCGTCTTGGAGCTCTGCAGTTTTTGGTCTATAGATGGCCTCTCGTGCAAAGAGGAAGAAAGGGCTGGAAGATAGGTACTTACAATGCAGATAGGCTGTTAAAACCAACACATTCGTCAGGGGCTTAACAGAAAAAGGTACAAACATTTTTTTTTTAAATTTACTTTTGATGCTGTCCAGTTCATCCACTCACAGAAAACTGCTGTGATTCTAAAGGAATGGCCCTTGATCTGCTTGGTAAAGACAGGATGTGCTTTTGAGGACTACTGAAAGGAGACAGGGATTTTTAAGACTTCAAATATGCTAAGTACACGCTTGTACCATTTTAAGGCCAAAGCACATTTGGCAGGTCATAAACTAGTGGGTGGATGTTATGGTACTGAAATCATACTGAATTCATAGCATAAGTCCAAAAAGTGTTTATTTTGGCTCACTGAGCTGTATCGAGTCTAGCTCTCCCAAAATGTCCTGCAAGTCCCTGTAGAGGGGGGGAAGATGGGGTTACAGGAAGCGGTAAGGCTGGACGCTGCCCTTGCTGGGTTTGAAGTGCTAATAACTAGAAGCACGCTTCCTGGCTGAAGCTGGCACACCAGCTCTAAGTGCTCAGCGTGCCCCACCAAAGGCACTGGGAGAGCAGGCTCCCATGAACTACTGGAATTGCAGTCTGCTCCGTGTGGCGTTCTGGCTTCGGCGTAAAAGCAGGCTTCCAAGTTGTGGTGGTTTCTTCTGCAGAGGGAACACGGAGAGATCCGAACCAGCTTGGCTGAACATGCATGTCACATACTGCCTGGTCTGCGCAGGGCTCAACTGCATGCCTTCTGCAAGGTTTTTTTTTTCTTATTGGTTAAACTGTAAATAGAGCAGAGCCTCTTCTGGGAAGCAGCGGCTGACAGGGCACAGAGGGACTGCTGTGTTTCTGCCGAGGCTGTTCAGTTCAGGTTTGCAGGGACCCTGACAGGTGAAAATGGAAGGTGACGGAGTCAGCGTGGCTCAAGGCTTCCCTCACAAAATGCCGCTGTTCCGTTACACGGGGCCGATTTAAAATCCCGTCAGGCGCCCGCGTGCTCGTTCCCCCCCCCCGCACCCCGCGCAGGGTCGGTGCCCGCCGCCCCGCGGCGGCTGTGAGGGCCGGGCCCCGCGGCTGCGGCCCGCCCCCGCCCCCGGCCCCCATCATGGCGCCCCCCCGGCGGCGCTGCGGGCCCGCCGGCCCCGCCGCTTCCCGCCCCCTCCAAGATGGCGGCGGCGCGGCCTGCGCTCGGCGTCACGTGCCCGCAGGGCGGGATCCTCCCCGGCCCGCACGGGGGGGGGGCGTTGCGTAACGGGGAGGCTCGCGGGCGGCCAATGGCAGCGCGCCGTGGGGGCGCGTGCGGCTCCCCCGGGGGGGGGGGGGGGGGGGGGGGGCGTTAGGTGCGGTGAGGCCCTGGCACAGGCTGCCCAGAGGAGCTGTGGGTGCCCCATCCCCATCCCTGGGGGTGCTCAAGGCCAGGCCGGATGGGGCCTTGGGCAGCCTGGGCTGGTGGGAGGTGTCCCCCCCCGTGGGAGGGGGCTGGAACCGGGCGGTCTTTAGGGATGTCAGGTAGCTTACTTTTTTCTCATGCTTGGGACTGTGTTTTCTGGTTAGGGTCTGCGCTGCCCGGTAACATGGAGCTCACGTGGAAGTTGCTTCTTGACAAGGATCTAACGGGAGACCAAGAAGAGCAGCGATCCTATTCTAATGGTTCTTTAAGAACCTAACGCTTTGTAACGATACCCTTTTACAAATTCAGATGGAAATAATAGGCTCAAAACTTGTGAGGGTTAGCACTGTTGGAGTGGGATGGGCAGAGGTAGGATTGCCTTATAATTGCATAAACTTGTGTTCTGAAATACTATGTTTATTTAAGGTAAAACACCTGATACAACTTGCAAATTTCTAAATGAAGATGTAGGGAAAAAAAAGTCATCGACGCATTAAGCTGTGCAGAATATGGACTTTGAATCTGGAGTTGGTGTATAAAAAGAAGGCAGCAGCATTCACATCTGTAGTCATAAAAAACCTTACTAATGACCAAAAAGTACACTGATACCACTAACGTATATCAGTTTAAGTAGCAGAACAGCTTAATTCTGGTGTTGATTATGTATGTTTAATAAGTCCATCAGGATCAAACCTGTTCATGGCCTATCTTGCTCGAACCCAGATCTATGGTCTGAATGCTGAAATAGCGAAGGAGGTCTGAGTACATACAAACATGATAAATGTGGCTTGCGTAATACGCGGGAGCATTTAATCAGGAATACTTGATGGTAATAGAACTAAGGTTCTACTGAAATAAGCAGTCTCCTGCAGATAATGGCTTGCTGAATAGTTTTATAATTACCTGGCTTGAGGATTCTTCACACAAAAAGTCCCTACTTAAAAATAAAGGGAAAGTTTCTATTTACAGGGTATTTTGTTTAGTAGGCTTCTATTTATAGTTTATTTTGTCTGCAAATTAGAAGAGTGCTTTTATGATTGATCTTCAGTGACTTGCAGCAGCACCAGGTACTAGAACTTAATTTTAGATCCTAAGAGCTCTGAGAGAAGAAAAACGCACACAATCGAAACTGCAGTGTACTCAAATACTCCTTTAAGTATCATGGTGTCTGGTTTAAATAAGAGACAGAAGGATAAAGATGACTTTTTATTGTTGGCAAGAATCTTTTAAATTGTGGATGGTCCAGCAAACTACTAGAGTTTTACATGTTTTGCATATTGAGATACAAAGTATTCTGTCTCTCTCAGTGACTGTAACATCCTTGTCTCTGAGCAGAAATTTCTCTGACTTGAAACAGGAGTTGGGGATGTCCAGAAACATTACTGGAAGTCTTCTGGGAAGGAAGTCATGGATAGATAAAAGCAGCTCCTAAAATGAAAGACCTCTGTTTAAACGTACATGTTAATGCTCCAGGAAACTGCAGATGGAAAACTTACATGGCTTTCAGTTGCTTTAGTCATTGTTCAGCTCTAATTTTGAGGTATTAAGACAAGATTGTAGCCTTGCCCAGTCCCTTTATGCCAGCCTTCATCAGCCTCCCCCTGGTTTCCGTGTCAATTTTTTCTCTGTTGTCTTAAATAAGCACTGGGGGGACTGCAGATGTACCCATGGCTTCCTAACGCTTGCACTTGCATTGCTGCTGTTAAGCCGTGGCTGGGTTTCCAGTGTCACTCAGGGTTGACTTACCTGTCGACAGCAGGATCTCCCAGGGCTTGGGGTACTGAGGGCTCTCTGTTCTTTCTAAAGAAAAGGACGTGGACAGCAGCGGTAAGATGGCTGTATCTATGGAAGCACACTCTTCCATAGAAGGTCTGTAGCTTTATCTCTAGTCTTCCGTAGGAAGTCTGTAGGTTTATCTCTACTTAAGTTTGTTACCACATTTTCTTGTCCACGTTTCCTCCAAGATTTGGGTAAATTTTTGTAGTATCTTCCAAGTCTTAATCATTTATACTTGGAGAGACTGAAGCTTGCAGAGGACAGGCTCCAAGATCTGGCTGGAAATCACACTCCTTTGTGAGCTTGTTGCCTTTCCTTGGCCTCTTAATCTTGTCCTTTTGGTAGATGAAAGTAAAAACACATTTAACTGTGGAAGGGGATTTGATGCCCTGGGAAGTGTCTTAAGAGCGAAGATAAGAAAATGGCAGACTTTCTGTTCAGAACTTGAACAACATACATGAAAGAAAACTTTTAAACCATGCTTCTTAGATGTATTATTCTCTGTCAGTAGTTAGCAGTGGCCATGAAGGCATTGTCTCCTCTCAGAACTAGTTGTGCTTGAACTAGTCTTAAGGGACAAATATTTTTTTGAATCTTTCTGTCACCCTAGGTGGTCGTGAGAATAACTTTTGTGTATCAGTCTGAACTAACATGTTCAAGTAATTTTCTTAGTACTGAAGCTACGTGAAGCTGTGGGATGAGCAACTGACTGGAGATGCAGTAACATCTAAACTGCTGCATTACTGGCTGTAGCTTCAAGATCTCTGTTTTGAGACAGGCTAGCTAGGTTAAGCTGTGGTTTAAATCCAGGTAAAAAGTGTGATGCAGATGAGACTTCAAGAACTTGCTGTGTCTCTAGCAAACACAAGGTGCAGTCTTCTGCCAGCATTGTAAATCCCTGCTGTAGCTGACGTGTCTGGCTCTTCAAGGTTAGTTGTCGTAGGCCTTGACAGCCAGATTTAATAATCCTGCATTAGAGGTCGGTATACCCTTTGTCTCAAAATTGTCATGGCTTCACAGTGCTTCAGGTTGATCAGTATGTGATTGCTGAAGCTTTTCTGCGGTGTACTTTTCCACCGTGAATCAACTGGTGATTTTTCAGAAGTTTTGTCTGTCTCACCATGCTTTATTGCTACCTCTTGGAGGTGAGCTCTTAAAATAGTTTCACTCTAAACATCAGTGAAGAACCTGGCCTTGAGCGCTTCCAGGGATGGGGCATCCACAGCTTCTCTGGGCAACCTGTTTGGGTGCCTCACCACCCTCTGAGTGAAGAATATCTTCCTTATATCTAATCTAAATTTTTTACTGAATATAAAACCATTCCCCCTTGTCCTATCAAGGGATCGCCCCCCTCAGCGTGCTTGTTTCTCCCCAGGTTGCAGGACTTCACAGTTCCCGTTGCTGAACTTCATGAAGGCTTGTGTCAGCCAATGTCTCCAGCCTGCGATTATAAGTAGGATAAGCATTATTCTTCTGGAACTTGATTCTGCACCTGAAAACCGAGTTAAGAAGGAAGCCTTTGTTTGCTGGCTGTGGCCAAAAGAGAGTTAATTGTGTAGATCTTCGTGGTGTTAGATCTTGAGGTTGATTCTGTTCTTGGACTTGTCCCACAGCTCTCTGCATCTCAAATCAGTAGGGCAGTTAGTGCAGTTGCTTAGGGGAAAGCTGGAAAACAGAAGTGTAACTTAGCAATGTCAGTTGGGCAGCTGCCTTCAGTCTCGACCTTGCATTTGGCAAGCAGCTCGTTCAAGGCAGTAGTGGGTTTTTTGCATGGGAGACAATCTGTTGCATCAACAGTTGTCAACATTAGCAGATTTGGAAGAATTGGGTCTGCTGCTGCCCTGTGTTTTTGCATTGGTGTTAAGTGCACGTGCTGGATTTCCATTAAAGTATACGACAGCATAAATGCTCTATCCCTCTATGCAAACTACAGCAAGAATTAAGCGATAGAGCACAGATACAGGTATGTGTGCGTGTGGAGTTTCACCTGACTTGCTTCTCAAGAGGTGGTACGGCCTCTGTGCCACCATGGCTACGTGGCCGTGTATCTGCTGCGTAGCTGTGAAGCACTGAGGATGGTAGCTTGCAAGGATCGTGTTGAGCAAATCATGGCTTTAGTCCTGTAACTGGCACCAGATCTTCCAACTCTGGGTGTTCTGTGAGTCTCTAATCTAATAGAGATTATTCTGGTGTTACACAAATTTCTCTAAGGTACGGATGCTGCAGTTGAGAAAGTGTGGTCACAAGTTAGACCTTGGTTCTTCCAGGATGCTTTCTTCAATGTTTGTTACTTGGCATCTGGTTTTGTTTGCCAACTCCCATGTGTACGTGAACGGATAAGCTGCGCTGCTTTACATCTGCACAGCCTGCAAGGCTAAGCAGTGCTGTCCCTACCAGCACGTTGACTGAAATCTTGCAGAAAAATAGGCTTTCCTTTTTGGGTGGTTAGAACTAATCAAGCCATCCAACTGCTGCAAGCAGGTTTCCCTTGTTAGTGCTCATCAGAGCTGATGCATGAATAGCTCTTTTATGAAAGGGCAACGCAAACATCAGAAGATTTATGTGCATTACTCTTGATGATTAGTAGGTTATCCAGTAACAGATTTCATTACAGATTGCCAAACGAATACCAGCACGACACTTTCTCATCGGCAGTCTGCACTAATAGAAGGCAGAGCGTGGACACTTGCCGCACGTAGACTAGCTGAGACTTTCTCAGCTCTCATGTGTTAGCTATGCAGAGTAATGTCTTTTTGAGCAGGGCTCTCCGTTTTGAGCAGCTGATGCTGGTTTCCTGTGACTAAAAAGACATCTCAAGTGATAGGTGTTTTCTTTAATAAGGTGCTTGGTTTCAGCCATATGAGCAATGACGTTCCAGCTACAAAACTCTGGTCTAGGTAGTGAGAGCAGACATACCTTAGAGCACTGTTTTATTTCAGTTAGCTTTCAAGGAGAAATGTAGCTAATGCCCTAGCCTGTCACAAAGATCTGTGAGATAATCAGATCAATTATTTGGCAACTCGTTTGGGGCCACCCACGTTACTTGCTTCACTGTATTTAATCAGCAGCACTACGAACCGCACAGAATCCTTGCATGTGAAAGCCTTGCAGTGATAAAAGCCTTTGCAGGAATTAATCTTATGCTTGCATGTGTTGTGTGAATCCATTTTATTCATCAGCAGGTGTGGTGGGTTAACCTTGCTGGTCACCAAGTGCCCCTCAAGCCACTCTCTATCCCCCTCCTCAGCAAGGCAGAGCAGGGAGAAAATCGGATGAAAAAACTTCTAAGGTTCTGATAAGGACTGGGAGATGGCTCACAAATTACCACTACGGGCAAAATAGACTCAGCTTGGGGAAGGTCACTTGGATGTATTGCCAGCTGATAACAGGAAGGCACTGAGAACTAAAAGCAACCAAAAAAAAAACCCAACCCACAAAATGAAAAGCACCTTCATTCCACCACCTCCTTCAAACCAGGCTCAACTTCAGTCTTGACTCTTTGAGCCTTTTCCCACAGAGCAGTGCAGGGGGATGGGGAATTGGGGTTGCGGTGAGTCCATAATGTTTCGTCTCTGCTGCTCCTTCCTCCTCACACTCTGCCTCTGCTCCAGTGTGGGTCCCCCATGGGCTGCAGTTGCTGCCAGGGCAGGCTCTGTGCCTGGCCTCTCCATGGGCCGCAGCCTCCTCCAGGCCACGTCCCCCTGCTCCACCGGGGGCTCCTCCACGGGCTGCAGGGGAACTGCTGCTCCAGTGCCTGGAGCATCTCCTGCTGCACTGACCTTGGGGGCTGCCAGGCTGCTTCTCATGTTTTTCTCACTCCTTTTTCTCACAGCTGCTGCACAGCATTTTTTCTCCTTTCTTAAATATGTTATCGTGAAGGCATAAACAGCATTGTCCAGTGGCAGGTCCTTCTGGAGCTGGCTTTTACCTAACACGGGGCGTGTTCTTGGCTCCTCACAGAGGCCACCCTTGCGGCCCCCCTGCTACCACAACCTTGCCAGTAAACCCTATACAACAGGAAATGATGAGTACAACTAGCACTAAACTTGCTGACCATTGACAGGAACTCCTGAGGGGCATAGGCAGTGTTAAAGGGCTTGTGGCTGTGGTGTGACTAGCAGCAGGTAGCAGCCATTTAATATTTGTTGGCCCTCTGGACTGCCTGGACCTTCCAGTCACTTGCAGGCCACTCTGGCAGTGGCACTTAAGTCTTACTTCCTTGTGAGTGCTTGATGTAGGACTCTCATAGTAGCTAACGAAGAGTTGTAATGCAGCTTAAGCACAGGATCTGTAGCTGGCACAGAAACAATGTTTGCAGACAGTAAGCTGCAAGGTAAAGCTATGACTGCCCTAGATAGCCTACCGTCTACCTCCTGTATTCCAGCACGTGCTGTGAAAGCTATCATTCACCGAATACATGTAGTACATATTACTGGTTCAACTTGCTAGGTGAAGAATTTTTTGATTGAATTATGATCTATTTACAGTTACGATAATTTATAAAATTATCAGTGTCAGGACTTGTCTAAATACAAGCTTGAACCACATAATATATTGCAGAGTAGAGGGAGCCTTCAAATGTGGATGTAGTTCACCTCATACAGAGAAAGCTGCCATGTGTAGGAAAGTAACCACTCCAGAATAAGACTCTGCAAAAATATTTCAACACTATTAAAACACTCATATATATTGTAAGTGAAAAGCAGCAGTCTAGCATAGGAGGTGTGGCAATAATGTTTACTGCTTCTCTGATATAAGGTGAGCAAAATATATCTTTGAAACAAATTTTATTTCTAAACCCCTCTTCTAAAAAGTGCTTCCAATTTCTTTGACTTCTTAGCTATTAGTTACTTATTAGAATTGTAGTTTATTTTTCTGATAATCAAAAGAAATAGCTTGACTTGAAAAGCAAGAGAAGGTGTGACTTCAAATTCAGTAGTAGATCTGTTTGTGAGCTAAAGAAAAGGCAATTGATGATTAGGTGGAAATCCTAGCTGACACCTTAAAGTGAGTGGAGCACTGCCTTCAGCTCTTACAATCATGATTTCAAAGGTGGAAAAAGACATCTGAAAGTAGAGCAGAGTTAATATCCACTGTCAGAGTTCATCCAAAAGTCTGTTGTCTTCTACATGGGATGTGGATGATGGCAAAGCATGTGGATGTAGTTTAAGGAAGGACCTTACTTAGATAATTAACGCTGACCATCTCTACAGGAAGACATTCACTCTTATTCTAAAATGTTTGCTGAAATTGTTAACTTAACGTAGTCTGGACACAGCTGCTTAATCATAGTAGTGATGCTTTGCATGGACAGTCTTAAATGAATCACTGTTTTAACAGGATAAATTTAATTCCCAAATGCCAACAGTTCTGCCAATAACGCATGACCAGGAGTTAACACTTAAAAACTGAAATGCTTGCTTTTGGCTCTGTCCTTGGATATTACGAAATATCTGGTGAAACGGTGTCGTTGGAAGTCTTGAAGAGATCTTAAAGTGGCTCTCTCCAGGGCATGCTTGTGAATTTCTGTTTAGTAAAATAAGTTTGCAAATTGGCTTAGAGCTGTTAAAATGCAATCTCACAGATATGCAGCTATTTTCCTTTCTTGTTCCAGGTCTGACATTATGCTCACAATTTATTAGACATTTAAAGCATGAAGTGATGTTTTGGTCAGTAAAGAAGTTTGCTGAGATCATCTACTGAGTGACTAGGGATTGGTGTGAGTTTTATCTTGAGGAAACAACAAGTGCTTTGTATTTTAAGGCAGACTGCTTTGAAACCTGAAATTACCGACATTCAGTGCAGAACACGAACCATACGCTGCTTTGGATGAAACAGCTGAAATGTCTTTCAATTCCTCTGACCGTTTGTAGTGCAATCTAAAGGGCACGTTAGATGTTCAGTTGCTGATTTTGTACCGCTGTGGATGAGACTGATGAAAGTTGGATTAACAGTATGCCCAGGGCAGGCTTGATGTCAGTGTGATTACCTGGGTCCTAAAAGAGTTGTGTGTTTTGTTAGGAGTTGCCTCAGTTTGTACCCAAGCCACAGATGCTGTAAAGCTGGTTTAGTAAAATGAAGCAAGCTGTAATTGGGACATCTGCAAAATCTTAAAAAACTCATTCTGTAAGGGAATTTTGATGCATTTCAATGCCTGTGCTTCCTCATTCTGGTGTATTTTTTGTGATGGTCTTGGGTCTGTCCTGGCAGCTGGTTTGTCCCGTCAGAAGTCCTTCAGGGAAAAAAAAAAGATTCTTTCACATTCTGGTACTTATTTTCAAATATCTTATGCTTCCTGTATTTAAAAATGGTAAGAATACTGTCTGAAGATTTATCTTTTCCCTCTGCCTTTCTCTTATGAAGGTCTTTAATGGAGTAATGCTCTTCATCCTGAATGAGAGGAATAAACTTTGAACTTTTAGTATACATCTACAACAAAAAGTGTCCATTTCTCCCAGAAACTTCATTTGTTTTAAGACGTTCTGCTAAGATTCAGGGTGCAGTGAATGCCCCCATCTAACTTCCTTCTTCTGAAAGCTTTCCTGAGAAAACTAACTTTTGCTCTAGCATCCAGTACTCAGTAAAAAACAACCAAACAAAAATAGCATTTCATTGATGTGTGTGAGACAGAGAACCTTCTCTCCCTCTGTGTGCTGCCACTGCCCCCCACACCAATCCACCATGCCACAGAGGTCAAGATATTTGCATATTGATGGTACTTGCATGCATATACTAAGCTCATATGTTATACTACATGCTACAGGCAAAACCAGATGTCTCACTTAATAGATAAATCTAGAAACTCGCTAGTAACTTCTAACATTTTCTAATTCTACACGCATGGCTTTTTTAAGGTCTCATTTAGTGTCTTTCCTTGAAATGTAAAATTACATTGGTCAACTGGAGGGTTTACAATGTTTCTGAGTTTTATGTTGGTTAGCTGGTTTGGTTTATAACAAGACCTGGTCATTGAAAGGCATGTAAACAGTTACATTAACATTTTATCTCAATTTGGGAAAAATTATACAGGTTCATGTTACCATTAAAAACAAAAAAACACCAACACTTGAAGTTCATGCTCATCTGATACTTTTCTGCTAGGTTATCCATGTGTCATTGTTTGTTCTTTTACTCTGGGAGTTTGTCCTTTTACTCTGAGAGATCCATCTGCGTTATCTGAGCGGTATGACTTGCTGTACTGTCCCTCCTTACGCACTGTATTAAAGGAGTAAAAATTCTTGGCATATCATTTTGAAGTCTGCATGCAGATATGGGGGGTAATGAGCTCTGGGTCCTTTCCTTTTCTCTGTGAAGGAGAGGGTGTTGATGGCAACCGGTTGTGTTCTGAATGTCTGGTTAGCTGGAGGTGCACGGATTTGGCTGTTAGGATCGTATGTCCCGGTAGACTGTCCAAACAGATATTCATGATTTCCTATGCAGAAGAGGTGGCAGGCTGAAGATACAGTGCATGAATGTAACTAGGGAGCATATGTTTGCAAAGCTGTGAGTAGATTACTTCACAGATTAGTAACCGAAAGAGTTCATACTAATAGTAAATTAGCACTGAAGTTCTGAGTTACTCATCTTGAATTGTCCACCCTGAGATAGACTAAAGGCACACGATCTGTCCCCCACATCATTCTGCTTTTAAAATAAAGTCATTGTTACAGTGGAGGTGATAGTTGACGGGGGGGAAAAAAAAAGTAAGAATTGAAATTGCTAGTGATCATTTTGACTCCTCTCAAGAGCCTCTATTTCTATTTTTTTCCTGTAGAATACAAAATAACTGTTTTGGGGGTATCTTCTGCTGTAAAGAGTATGTTTTGATTGTAGGCATTGTATTAATATACTTCGTTTTTCTTTCCTTCTCGATTTAGAATGACTTTTCCCATAGTGACTGCATGTCGAGTAATGAGACCAGTTTGCTAGAACGAACCACAGCACCTCATGACGGACTACCGATGGCTTCCCATAGACCTCAGCGAGAAGGTATGTATTCTGAAGTTTCTTTTCAGGAGTATTTTGAGGTGTGTTTTTTTTTTAAGGCTAAACTCACCTTGGAGTTGTAGAAATCTTACTTTTTTCTTGCTGCTCATCTGAATGAGAAACTGCAATGGTGGGTAGGTATAATAGCTTCTCTGCTGCCTACTCGGTCTTATCTTTGTTATGGCAGGTTGTCATCCTTGTTAGCTGCTAAATGTTTGTGACTGCATGCATGAAAACCAATTGCAAATGAGTGTCCTCCTGAAAAAAAGTGCTATGGCATTTGGAAGAAGGCAAAAAAACTTAATGCCACTGTATTAGTGTTGTTTAATTTTTTGAAACAAATTTAAGCATACTGTGAAGCCATGAATAGCTTTTGCTAATCAATTTAGTTGTATTTGATTAGCCTTAAAAAAAAAAAAAAAAAGGAAGAAAGAAAGGAGGTTTTATAGAAGTGGTAGTTCAGAGAAGTGGGAGGCTTTCCATACAGAAGTAGGTTGTATTTTGGATGTACAGGGAAGAATAAGGATAAGACTTCAGAGCACAAACAGAATTCGTTTGTACAATTGCCAGAACAGTTTGAAGAAATGAGCATTATTGAAAACAGATTTCTTCTTACTCTTTATTCTCCAACAAGATTAGCAGATCACTTGTCTACTCAAAATAAGCTTACACTATCTTCCGGTTAGTGAAGAGCTAGCAATCTGGGAAAACCATTGCTATTCTTTTGTCCTGATAAATATCCTTTTGTCTATATTGTGGAGATTTAATTACACTTTGAAGACAGGCAATTTGCAAGTTTTAATTCCTTACCAAAAAAAAAAAAAAGATTATGGCAGATTACAGACAACAAACGTATTTGAAAACCTTTTACAGAGTTTTAAGAACAAAGTGTTCGTATTCACAAATTAGAAACAGAAATGGGAGACTCATAAGTGACATTCCTGAATTAAATAACAGAAGCAAAGCAAAGATGAATAAACGAGTCTAGCAAAGTACTTAAATATTTCTCAGTATTTGTATTGTATTTAGAAACTGCAGGGAAGGATCAGAATAATTTTGTGATATTTGTTATATTAGATTTATGATAGAGGGTGCCAGCTGGGTTAGAAATAGCACTGACGGTTTTTTTTTTTTATTCTCAGCTTTGTTGATTTTGATTCTTAGAAATCTCAATTGATACTTAAAATAAAATGGAAGCAGTATCACTTAGGTTTAATTTAATTGAATTGAATGTGTGTTGCATTCAGAACAGATTTAGAGATGCAACGCACCTTGTTAGCTTGCATGTTCAAACATTTCATCTTGGTCTAGCCATTTAGAGTATTTAAAATGTGATTGTGGAAACTGGATTTTAAAGTAGGCTATTGAATCTGTGAAACTAAGGTTGTAAGGCAATTACGCGGTAATTATCTGTTGTGTATAACTTAATAAAATTGAGCGTTTAACAGCAGCAAAAGAAGTTAAGGAAGTTGAAGGTACTGCATTGTGTAATAAAATTTCTTTATATTAGAAGACAAATCTATTTAGCATCGATAACATTCAATAGTTTAAAATAGCCACAGTCTAGTTAGAAAAAATCTTGTCTCTATGTGAATGTTAATGATGCTGATTAGTTTCCATAATTAAATATATGCGTATGGTGAAATAATGGAACTTAAAACATTATTCTCGATTCCAGTTATGGGAATCAACTTTTTAATTAGCTTCTGCATATCAGTCCAGCTGATGGTATTGATTTTAACATTGGCTGTTAAGGAACTTTAATGCACTAAAACTGATGTTAGGCCATAGCCCTTTTTCTAACAGTGCTTCTATCTATACCAGAGAGGTAAAAATTCAGTTTTCCATGATATATAGTTGTATGTTATTATTTGGCATCCTTAGTTCGTCTCAGATTTTTTTTGATTTTGCAATAAATAGTCTTCAGTAATTGATCAAAATGAACTGGTTGTCCAGTTCTTGTAACTCCCAGGTAAAGGGTTACAGCCAATGTACACCATTCCAACCCAGCGTTTGTCACTCTTCCCAAGAAAAGAATTGGGAGCTGAATACTATCACTAGGCTTGTATGCCTGTTTATTATTCTGATTTTTAGATTTGTTAAGTTGCTAATACTTAGTTTTCCCAGGACTGGCATATTCAGATGGGGATGATACTTTAATTGTAACTCTAACAGGATTCATTAAAAGTGTTGAAGTTGGATGAAATGGTAATTAGTTAAATTCCAAGGATAAGCTTTGTAACACATACTTGTAAGAAGTTGGTAATTTTAATTGTTATGAGTAGTTCCCAATATGTATCCCCTGTTTTAAAAAAAAAAAAAAAAAGGGGGGCAGTTAAGAATTGAAAGGAAAATGTTAACTGGTAATACCCTTCAAAAAGAGCTTCAAAAGCACTGAAAAGAAGCATTCATGGTGCAGAGTTGGCAGAGCTGTTTTTGAATAAAAATTTTTACATGTCATGATCACGCTTGTAAGGGAACAAAATTCGGTTGAGTTGTTAGAACAGCATAGCAGGAAAAGTGTAAAGCCCATCTCAGCTATACGAGGATTTTTATATACAGTATTGCCTGAATAATATTTTGTGCTCTGAAGAGTATCTCCAGATCCTGAAGGCCATACATAGCTGCTGCTATGTCACAGCTAGAACTTGTCTATTCCTGAACAAAGCAGACTGTGGGGAAGGAATGTTTAAGTAGTATGTACTTTAAAGTACCCTTCTTCCTTTTCAGTTCAATCTAATGATACTCTGTGTGGTATGATCGTAGTAGCCTTCTGCTTCTGCTCTTCATTTGGCAATGTGCACTTGCAGCCCAGAAGGCCAACCGTATCCTGGGCTGCATCAAAAGCAGCGTGGCCAGCAGGGCGAGGGAGGTGATTGTCCCCCTCTGCTCAGCTCTGCTGCGCCCAGCACAAAAGGACATGGATGTAATAGAGCGAGTCCAGAGGAGGGCCATGAGGATAATCAGAGGGCTGGAGCACCTCTCCTACAAAGACGGGCAGAGGAAGTTGGGGTTGTTCAGCCTGGAGAAGAGAAGGCTCCAGGGAGACCTAACAGCAGCCTTCCAGTACCTAAAGGGGGCTCAGGAGAGCTGGGGAGGGACTCTTTGCCAGGGGGTGTACTGATAGGACAAGGAGGAATGACTTTAAACTAAAATAGGGTAGATTTAAATTAGATATTAGGAATAAATTCTTTACTCAGAGGGTGGTGAGGCCCTGGCACAAGCTGCCCAGCGAAGCTGTGGATGCCCCATCCCTGGGAGTGTTCAAGGCCAGGCTGGCTGGGGCTTTGGGCAACCTGGTGTGGTGGGAGGTGTCCCTGCCCATGGCAGGGGGGGTTTAATGTCCCTTCCAACCCAAACCATTCTGTGATTCTATGATTTCCAGTTTGCTGATACTCACTTCTGACTCCTTTACTCCTTCACCAAGTGTTTCTTCCACCTAAATGCCTTTCAGAAATGTGGAATTCAGTTTTCTCTCGCTACTACTTGACATTTCAGAAAGAGATGTAGAAGACACTGTCACTGTTCTTTTTCAGCGCTCATTACTTCTTGGAATAAAGAAGCAACTTGATCAATTTTCATTGCCTTTTCACTCA
The DNA here is from genome assembly GCF_040182565.1 of Anser cygnoides. Taxonomy (NCBI): domain Eukaryota; kingdom Metazoa; phylum Chordata; class Aves; order Anseriformes; family Anatidae; genus Anser; species Anser cygnoides. The sequence goes on from NC_089874.1 coordinate 82,600,419, forward strand.
TAGTGGTTAACGGTGTGTTTATGTGACTTTAGGTTCAAGTAACCTCTTGGTTAATGCCCAGATTCCTGTGATCTGCAATTAAAGGGTTGTGGTCAGGTCTGAGAAACGCTTTGTAGAGAACAAGGTTCCACCTGCCCCCTGCAGTTAGTTACGGTAAAATAGCTTCTGAGAGGGAGCTGGGTTATGTGAGTCAGTAAATAATGTATGGCAGTTCTCAGAGTGGCTAGGTAAGTAGGTATGTTTTCAAACTATAATTTTAGTATGCACGATAAACTGTTTTTCTTTCAGCTGTGCACATTGAGAAGATAACCCTGAAAGGAGTACCAAGAAAAAGGGCTGACAAACATTTGGAGTACACATTCAAAGTAAGCAAATAACCCCTGGAACGTTGGTATCTTCATGATATCTATTGTAGAGGTATACAGCTTGTTTCAAATACCTGCTCAGAGACCATTTTTAATTACATGAGGCTCTTCAGAGATTCCTGGTATTACCCTGTAATTCTTTTGGATTCGGTGTGCAGAGCAGGTTTTTTTTTATGTAATTGTGGGCATAAGATGGGAAAGTGTAAAACACCAGCAGCAGTTGAGTGTGACGTTACTTCAGTAAACTTGGCCTATGCTGTTTTGGGGCAAGCGTTGCAAAGAATTCTAAAACTAGCTGATTGTTTGCTCGAGTGACAAAGAAGTACAGTTCTTGTCTGCAGCTACGTATTACTTGGAGTCATATATTCATCTTAGATATCATTCGTGAATGACAAAACTGTTTTTTTGTGGCTTGGGTGTTTGTTTTTTCATTTACTGAAAAAAACAAACTAAAATGATGCTAATAAATTTGAAGGCCTTCCTAGTATAGTCTTCATGTATAATAATAACCAGAGGCAACATATCAAACAATCAAAAGTGAATTTTAAGCAAAACTGAAACACTACTTCACACTACTTTGGAAAAGAAGCTTTCAGTATTGAAGTCTGCTATTAAAAGCTGTAGGTGTTTAAATAATAGCTGCTAAGGCTGTTGGCGGTGATATTCTGGTTGAGTCGAAGTCATAATTTTCTTAGCAAGGATTGACTAACATGAGTCATTTGGTCAGTAGATGCAGATCTGGTATACCAGATTTGGTCTTAGCATTTTTCCCCAAACAAAAGAATGCTGTAGATCAAACATTATAACTAATGTAATTGGTCATTTGATGTGCGTCATGGGAGCTCTTTGAAGAGGTAAAAAGAGGTTTGATGTTGGACGTGTCTGAAGCTGAAATTTGGAGGAAAAAAACAATCAAAAAATGAAACCAAAACAAAAAAAACACTCTTCTTTTGCAGAGGACGTTAATATAGAATTTAGCCTTCAATTCTTAGATTAACTTGCCCAAGTATTTCAGCCTTGTCATTGATATTTTGGCCAAATAGTCTGTGAACTAGGTACTAAGTAAAATGCAATAGTAGATACAGGAGGTTCATACAGAATGCCCATATGGATTATTAATATTTAAAATCACAAAACTATTTTAGAAGTTCAGCATGTAGATGGATTTGACAGTGGTTTTGAATTTCTTTGTTAAAGGGGGAATGTTTGGAGATATTCTGGGAAGTATTTGAGTAAGCTTGAATCTCCTCCACCTCAGTTCTTTTAGAAAACAGTTTCCTCTCCTCATCTGTGCAGGTATATACCGTGTTCCTCACTGTGGATCATTTTATGCTTGCCCAGACACTGCTTCTTAAGGTTTTAACAGCAATTTACAGTCATGGCTTCCCAACCAAGGTCACCAACAGTAGCTGGCATTTCAGGGGACTAAGATGAAGGCAGTTGGTGGTTGACATTTTCCTGTCTGCTCTTTGGAGTAAATTAATGTTTATAATTGCCTTGTCTGCTCCCATTACACAGAATCTTCCCATGCATGTAATGGGAATCTTAAGCACAGAGGTTGACTAAAAGCCAGGCAGCACTCATCTAACCAAGCTGCTTTTTTCTCAAAATATGCACGTGAAGGTGCTGTTTTAATGCTTGCATGTTGTGTCAGAACAATAAGCTATTGAACATTTGATAGCATATACCAATATGCTGTCTTACTCAAGTAACTTCTTTAGTAACTTGCAATATTTTTTATGAATTGTATCCTACGAGAAGTTTAGTATGACCATATTAGTATCAAACCTGAGGCAGATAAAATTATTTTATATGCAAGAGAAGCAGAAAGATTTTTGTTCATTTATTTATTGACTAATGATAATGGCAGCAAGAACAAAATCCAGTATATCTGACCTATAGTTCTTCGCTCTGTTTTTTGAAGTTAATGACGACTGTTTGATAGAAATCCTGTAATTACACAGCCTTCTGCCTGGCTTCTTTTGGAGTCACTAAGTAATCTTCAGGGACTTGATTGCATTGACCTGAATTTGTTCATATTGCTTTTAGCCACAAATAACATTAAAATGATCTCAAAATGTGCACTCAAAATTAGTGTACGTCTCTAAAAGGTACACTGTTATCTCTATTTTGCCTGGTATTTACTTAGCTGCTAATGTGAAGTCTGATGATCTCAATATAAGAGTTAAGAAAATGTTGAAGTTGACTAACTGGTATGATCTTTGAAAAAAAGAAACTTTACTCATTCTCTTCTCTTTCATTATTCAGGTAACCTGGTCCGATCTTTCGGTAACATGTGTAACAAAAACACACCAGGAGCTTCAGGAATTCCTGCTAAAAGTATGTATTGAAATACAAAAGTAGTGTTTATACATCAGATTTGTAACTTCAGATGTAGTTTAGGAGATCTGTGATTTCTGGGATGTAATTACAAAAACAAAAGCAGGCTACCGGCTTTTTTACTACAGAATTTTATTAACCATTTAAATTATGTTTATTGTGGTGGAGCAACTTGACAGATGAAGAAGTTCAACAGAAAGTTTGAGGAGTTTCAAATGACTCAAACTTGTCTGGCAGCTTTAACTGAGCTGCCTTAAAATTGACTGTACAATATACCCACAGAATTAATATATAGGGGCAAGCACTGCTAATTTGCTAATTTGTACCCTATTAGAATAACCTTAAGAATATATATTTTTTTATTTTAATTAATGATGCAGATCCACGAGCATAACAGCTTTTAATCTTACTGTTGTATTCTTCAGCAGAACAAAGGCAGGCATATTTACTGTCAGGAGTTAAACTTGAGAAACTCTACAAACTGCTTATGCGTGCACGTGTATGTTTACAAGAAGTAGATATTCTCTAAGCCCCTCTCCCTCCTCCCAAAGCAGGGAATGTATTCGTGTGCAGAGACAACATGTGGATCCCCAGAGTGTGATGACCTTGAACTGTGTGTTTCATTGTCAGTGCCTAATATTTGGGGTTCTGTCTGTTCTGGGAAATTCTATATTTAAACTCCTCACCGTTCAGGGTACTAAGGAGAGCTCTGTTTTCGGCATGTTTCGATAGCATCTGAAGCTCTTACTGCGGTGTTAATTGCAAGTGGAACACCTGTTACTGTACAAAGGCCACAGTCTTGTTCACCGTTTGTTATCAATACGGTGTTTTCTAGTGTTATAAAAATGAAGGAGAGTATTTGCTGCTGCTGTAATCCAGTTGGGATATCTAGTTCTGAGAGTTCCCACAGCTTGATTTGTGAGGGTTTGAATTATGGGTGGAATATCTAGTTGTGGACAGCGTGTCCATGAAATCCCTCTATTCATGAAGAGAACCTTAAAAGCAGGGTTGTCGTATGAGATCCTCTGCAGCTCATGGGATGAGTGCTGAACTGCATGCCTCATGTTCTCCTACCTGCAAAGTAAAGAAACACACCGGCTTCTGAAATGGACCTTCTAGTACCTACTCACTGCAAGGAGGAGTCAGGCAAACAGGATCCAAAATGTTCATTTGTAGAGCTGTTGAGTCGGACTGATGGGCAGCTCTTCAGACGTGGAATGTTCCGTGTGCTGGCTGATTGCTCTGGCTCTGGCGGAGTCTGGATATATAGAAGATGGCAGGGCGGGAGGGAGATAACTAAAAGCTGTTACAAGCTTGCAGTGGTGGCTCTGTGGAGAATGTGCGCAGCTGAAAAAGCATTTTGGTTTCTATTGGTTTGATAGCCAGCAGAAGAAAGGAAATTGTTAAACACAATAGGAGGAATTTGTCTTGCTTTAAAAAGCACCATGGAAGTATGAATGCTGTCAAGTTCACCCGTCGTTGCATTCTGGCTTTCTGTTATTTCCAGTCTGCATAGCATTGTTAAGTAGTACGCTCTGTTTCCTAGGGCAGAAAGGAATGGGCAAACTACTTGATAGGAAATTACAAGTTTGTGGGTGGTAGGAGTAAGATAATTGTATAAAACTTGTTACAGAGTAGCAGCATTGATGAGAAAAGCTGAGGTGTAGTAAATGGGGTAACTTTTCCTTATATTTGAAGAGCACCTTCTCTTGGGTGATAAGCATAAGAAGTTATTTGTGTGTAGGAAGTTACCCACATATGTGGAAGGACTAACATGCTTGTGGTAACAAGGCTATCTCATTACCTGGAGTTAAGATAGTAAGCACCTACACTTTGGTTTGTATAACTCTGAATCTTAATCTACAAGAGGATTTGAATCCCTTTTAATGAAAGCTTTAAAGGAAAAAAAAGTTGTGGCTGTTTCTTGAGGCAAAATTATATACAGAACATTGTGACAGGAAGTTTGCACCTCCCCATGCTTTTGGAGTAGCATGAGTAAACCATTTGTTTAATACTGACAAATTCTTCAGTCAGAGATACTCAGTAACACATATTAAAGCCAAAGTGTTCAGAAAACCTACTTTCTGTTCAGAAGCATTTCTGTCTGTTTTCGTATCTAATGCACTTCAGGTGCTATGGCGTTATACTAATACTAACAGTATCTGTCTATCTGAATTCCAGAAGTTCCTATTTTTGCATGTTACCAAGCAATTATCTACATTAGACATAGTGTCTGTTTATTAGTAGCACTTCAATCAGTGAAAGAATTACTTAGTGCTTTGCTGTTATACCACTAGCAGCATGGTATATCCAGCTGGCGCTCTGGATTGGGCATATTACAGATATATGAGAGGAGGATGCCGCTATAGTATAAGTTGCTTAGTGTTGTTGATCAAAACTGATGGTAGATGTAAACCAGATCAGCAATAGCTTTTAAGTTTAGGAGAAAGCATATCTGCTGTGGCTGTTTTCTTTTAACTGTACCAAAATTAAAAAAAAATACTTTTATTATTTTTTCTAAATAAATTAACTAATTTCACCAGCCTTTCATATACTGTAGGACATCGTTCTGGAAGTTACAAATGTGAGAAAATTTTGTTCTAGGGAAAATTTTTCATTTAAAATTGACAGCTCCTTGGTAGCAAGAATTTTACATTCTGCACTAGAACATCAGAAGTATCACTTTGTGATACTGGCATTGGAAATAGAATGAATTTTCATAAGAAGCTTTGGTGGTAATAGCAACTGGAAAAGGACTTGCTATTGAGTGATCTCAGTATTGCCTGCTGAAACCCAGTGCATTATGTAACTTTAAATGGTCATTTCTACTCTTTCTTTGAAATAATTTAATCTAGTGAAATAATGATAGTGAGTACAGTGCTCGTCGTCCTCCCTGGTATTTTTTGTTGTTGTTATTTTCAGACCTACTTTTTTTGTGTGAAACCTTTAAAGAAAGACATTGAAAAAGGATGTAAATTATTCTGAGAAAGAACATCAGTAAATTTCTGAATCTACATCTTCTTTTAAAGACAGCTTTAGAGCTTCATACACCTAGACTTGATAGGAGAATTTACAGCAAAGTGTTTCTCTACCAAAATTAAATTATGATAATTTGTTGTACTTTGTCTGCAAATTACTTTATTCAAGTTGGAACAGTAGAGTTTCCTGTTGATAACAAAAAGTATAAAGACTGATGATGAACAAAGATAATCGTAAGATGAGAAATGAGTAATTGACATTTTTAACCTTTTTCTCAGCTTCCAAAGGAATTGTCTTCTGAAGCATTTGACAAGACTATTTTAAGAGCACTAAATCAGGGTTTTCAGAAGAGGGAAGAGCGAAGGCATGCTGATCTTGAGCCCATAATCAGGTGAGAATTCTAGCAAATAACCTGAAATGCATTATCTGAAAAGGGATTGCAATCAAACTAGATGACTGCTAGGGACAGTGTAAATTCTGCTGTGTAAATGCAATTTATGAAGAAGAAGGGAAGGCAATGATGAAATATATCTTTTTTCTTGAAAATGAGAGTCTACTTTCAAACTTCAGTGGTGTGGACTTATTAAGGAGTAATCATCCAATTAAGAAAGTATTAGTGTGGGACAACATTGTTTAGCAATGATTGGTGCTTTAGGGAGGAGGGCCTTATCTCCATTGTACAAAGACATACTTTTTAATTTTTCTAAATAACGCAAAGTGCTATTTTCTGATTCTAAATCACGATAGAGTGACACAACAGAATTTGGAAATGAATAAACAGTAACAATGAAGCGTATCTATAAAATAAAATGCAGTTCACACATTTGTAAGAAAAGGGCGGATACCTCATAACCTGTTATCTAGTTATGAGAGTGCTTGCTGAGCTGTGGACCATTTTGATTAAATCCTGTACCTCAGAAAAGCAGTATGAATTTGAATATGCCTCCCTTGTTCTTTTTATTTGCTATAGGTACCTTGTTAGGTTTGTTCTTTTCTGTCAGGGTTGTTCAACCTTATTCAAAGTAACTTAAAACTATTAATCAGGTTAGGCCAAGTGTGTCTTGAGACACTTGCTGAAGTAATCAGGCACTGCTTGTCAAGCTCCTGCTCTGAATACTGCAGATGAGTACTCGAGTCCAAGCTTCTTACATCTCAGGGTTTTGTCTCAATAGCTTAGCTACAGAAGATACAGAGCTGCTGCATGCCTCAACCTTCCCCTTCCCGTCTCCTTCCCAATTTTCTTTTATTTTGATCTGTACCATTATTTGGCTTTTATTGGCTTGATGTTCAAGGTAAAAACTAGGTCAGTTTTGAGTAATAAGCATCATGTTTTTAAATATTGGTCGATTGGTAAGTATCTGCAGTACAGAAGAGGTGTAAAGCCTAACTGCAGAATAATTACAAACACACTGAGGATATCTTTTCAGTATATCGAACCATGATGTAGTATGGAGTTGTAATTACTATTTATAAATGAAGTTGTGACTATGCTAAATGACCATGTGAATAATCTTGACAATAGCATTACTTCGTAAAAAAAAATTTCTTACAGTGTCAGTTAAGCAGAAATGTGTATTTAGGTGTCTTAAGTACGTGCTTGGTTGGCCAAAAAAATTTTTTATTGCCTTTACCCCCCCTCCAAAAAAAAAATAGTAGAACTGTAGTGCTGGCAAGCAAAAGCTGGAAAGCTGTTGTGAGACTTAAAATATTTATTCTTGGACTGTTTTCTTGTCTGAAGCTATAGGAAGTCATTGAACTCTTGGGAACAGATTCAGAACAGTGCTGAGCAATTTTGAGAATCCCACCCTTTCTCTTGGAGATAATTATGAAATTCAAACACTGTCTTTATAAGTGAATTCAACTTTGTATTTAATCAAATAAGTGTATTTAACAAGTAGGTGCATTGCTTTGGAAAAAAAAGAAGTTGAGGAAAAAAGTTAAAACTTAAGGTTCAGTGCTTTTTTGAATCTGTCCAAGCTCCTGCCTGATAATGTTACAGGTGGCGAAAATATTTGAATTAGGGTGGCTCAAAAGCACGTACGTTTTTAATTTTAAAAAAATCCATCATACCAATTTCTTTTACTGGCTGTACTCCAACTAGGACTGAACACAAGGACTGAACAACAAAGCTCTGAAGTAGCCTTTAATCTTCTGTATGCTCAGTGTCCAAGTTTGCAAGTTAAAGTGTTTAGTCTTTTTAAGAACTACCTAATTTGCTCTTAAATGGTACTTTTCTATTCTTCCTATGAAATATTACTTACAGTTTAACAAAATTTCACTTAAATTTCAGGCAGCTATTTTCAAATACATCACAAGCTTTTCTGCAGAATCAGAGAGTATACAACTTCTTCCAATCAATTTCATCAGAATCTTTGCACACTCACAGTAAGAAATATCTTAATACTGTTCTATGTAACAAAAAGTCTATAAAAAATGATTCTTCCTGTCATGCCTAATTATGTTTTTTAATTACGTATTCATGTTACATTGTATTCTACTGGTCATACTTGAACTCACTGCCAATGAATAGTTGTTTTCAGCAGACACATACGCTTTTGGCAGTGGGAATGTGCTGTGAAGCATCAGCCTGTGTTCTTTTCTTTCTTTCTTCTCTGTACCATCATGCTGCTAAAATAGGTAAAAATAAATTGAGCACGTGCAACACTTTGGGACTTTATCCTTATAAGAAATCTGAAAACGGGCCAGAATTCCCTGACCTCACTAGCACTTCAGCAGTAGGACAAGTGGTATTGAATAGAAATGCAGCCAAATACTTTTGGCCATTCAAAAACTTCTTTAAAGCTTCAAGACTTCAAACAGGTTTTTAAAAAGCATGCTTTTTTATTAAAGCTACTGCTACCTTTCTTATGAATCCTGTGAAAATGAATGATGAGGCTGTTGTAAACATGGGAACAAAAAGCCTGCTGCACTGACCCCAAAAAACTGCATGTTATTTATTTGGTTTCTTTTGTAGATTTTGTAGAGTTTGTCTTGATATTTAAACTAAGATTTGGTTTGGATACATAGTATGTAAATAGTAGGATGGCTCTGACTTCAGATCTTAAAGAAACTTGTTCAGAGCATTTGCGTTGCTGATATTTCCTTGGTGGACCTGGCACTTCTGTATTATAAATGGTGTGACCCAAGCTTAGCTTCTCTGTATGGCTGCCTTAAGATGTGCTCTTTGTTTCTATTGAATCTTTTCTTCTTTCAGTGCATGTTATACACCATGACAGTTACAGTACTGACTGTGAGACCATAGCCTAAGAAGTTGCAGAAGATCTTAGTAAGGAATAAGTCAGAGTTTTTGAACAGAGTGCTTGTGAGCACTCGAAAGAAAATAAAGGGATGACAGTTAACACAAATCTGAGACGATACATGTGGTGTATCAGATGTGTTCTTTCTATGATCAGATAGGGCCTTGTTATTATGGGAGAAGCTGAAGATGTTATTTGTGGTTTTGAATTTTTTTTTTTTTTTAGTAACAGTTAGGACATTCTTATATGTAAGTTTCATATATCAGTTAAACTAATGAGGTCCAGGATGATTGTGAAATTGGCTGGAATTTATTGCTGTGAAAAATTCTGACAACTCTCTTGTAATGAAGAGCTGCATGGGGAGGAAGGAAGTTCCAAGGTCCAGAAAGATCCACATTAATGATGGACACACTGCATAGGATTTGCATGTATTAGTCTATAGGCTACATCTAGGTGGGAAAAAGTTGTCGGTATGTTGTTGTACATTATTATGATTTAAAATGATCTTCACAAATTGTAGAAATGCACTGAAAAAGAACCAGTGCTAGGTCCCATCATAGTAGACTCAACTGCATGAGTGCAGGACAGAAATGATCTGCAGGGTTGTTGGTAGATTAAAACATTAATTCTGCAGGACAATGCCTTACAGATTATAGTGTGATCATAAATGGGAGATAATTTGTAATAAAAACAAACAAAAATGTGTATATATGTGCATATAGGCTACATGAAAGGTCATGAGGATTTGTCAGATCTAAAATGCATGACAGATAGAAAGGATGAGGAACTTCATCGTTTAGCAGAGAGGAGAGAAAACTTGTAATGGGCTTAACTTGCTGTGAGGAGGATTAGGCTCAGGGACAGGCAAGAGTCTGGTGATTACCAGAGAAGTCGGTAGCAGTGAGTCATGTCTGAGGTCAGGGCAGAAAAGTCAGTGGGTCAGGGTTAAGAACAGGATCAGCGAGACGTGGCTAGGCCCAGGCACGGCTGCAGCATAGCCCTGGCAAAGACCTGAGTTTGAATGTGGCTCCTGAGCCCAAGGATGGAGGCCCTGCACGAGGCGTCTCCCAGCTCATTCCCAGCAGTCTCACCCGAGATTGCAAAACTGCCCTGTACCAGAGCTGGTCTCGAACGCAGGCAGGTGTGGTCCTTGGGAGGACAGAAGAGGCTGTAAAGATCACTGGTGTGGTTCAGGGCCCTGACATTGGGATAGATAGTAAGGAAAGCTTTGATGAAGACAAATAGCATGATAAATTTAAGTGTAGTTGTTTATCTGTTGATAAGGGAGACTGGATAACTCCTCTGGGATGGTTCAGTTTCACCATCACATTTACTGTAGAGCAGACTAATACGTTCTGTGCTAAGACAGAAGTACTCATCCTGCTCTTTTTTGAGTTTTTTGTTTGTTTTTTATTGCTGGCCACTGTGTTTTTCTAAATTTCGTGTTTGGGAAGCCTGAAATCCTGCTAAGTATTTACAATTACAATTTAGGCCATGGTGGCATATTTTGAGTATGGTGACAGTGCTGGGGGAGAGGGAAGAAGCATGTGTTTGAGAACTGGGATGAGATTTTTCTTAACTCAAATGTGCAGAATGAATTACAGAAAGTTACTGTGGCTTGCATTGGTCTTCAGTCATTTTTTAGATCTGGGGATACAATGTCCATTCACAGAAATATAAAAATACTCTCTGAAGTACTTAAATGCTATAGGTATGATTTTAGTAAAACCTTTGTGGAAATAACTTGTCAATTCAGTGGAGGATCTTTATACCTTAAATAATAGTTGAGATCTCACACTGAATAACATGTTCAGTAAGCGTCATTATCTATGCTGTCACAGTTCCATTAAGGAGGGAATCAATTAGCTCTCTTCTGGTTCATAACATCAGTTATTTTAGACACCTCTTCAGGCTGGGGTAAATTTTTGATCCCAGTAGACTTCATTCAAACACGATCTCTTGGGGTTTAGTATGTTCAATGCAAACAATACTCAGGAAGATCTTCCCATCAATACTTCAAGACCTTGAACAGCAGCTTTCAGATGCTGTTACCTGCGCTAACTTGGAACTTTTTGAGAGGAAAAGAGTCGACTCCTAGAGTTAAATTCATTGCTGAACTTAGTTTTCTTTCAGAGTGGGGCACTGGTATTTTTGCAACAAAACTGTAAATATTATTGCCACTTTTTGTTACCTCGTCTGGCATAACAAGGCAAAAATGATGCATCAAGACTGTGTTAAGGGCACTAGACGATTTCAGCCCAAATTAAGTCTCCTTTGACAGGTGAACGATTTAACAGTGGAGTGTAACTTATTGTGTAAAAATTTTAGTAACTGTAGTTGGTCTCCTGCTATTTCCTGCTGAAACAGAAAATATTATTTATGAAAAATCTGATGTGCAATACGATAGAAATATTCATAATATAATCACAATCCAAAGCTTTTGAAATTTTACCATAGCTTTAAAATTGTTTTGCACACATTTTTCTTCAAAATAAAAGCATCTCCATAGAGCCTCTGTTCTTGGAGATGGCCAGCTTTGAAGGAGACGATGTTCAAATTATTGCCACATGCAAACCAGAAAGTTCAGTCTTCCATTTCCCTAGCTTCCAGTTTAGTGCAAGAACTCAGGAACTGTCTAGTTGTTCAAGATCTATAAAGTTACTACGTGAACTTTATTCTCTGCAGGTAACTTACAACCCTCTTTGAAGACGGTTAAAGCACCAGAACACTTCAAGGAGGACAGTTCAGAAGCTTCAAGTCAGGAGGAAGGTAGTTGTGTACTTAAAGGTGGTTCTTCTCTGAGAAAATTTACCACACTCAGTTCTGGAAATCATGCAGTTGACCAATTTCTTTATTGGTACAAAGCTGAGAGATTTGGATGAAATGTGCTATATAAATGAAGAGTCGTTGTATACATCCTACAGTTTCCTTAGAGGGTTGCTATATAATCCAAGAAGTGGGATTGTTCATAGACAGCTTGGAGGCAGAAGTTCACGGCTGTGTTGAGGAAACAGGAAGAAATACTCCACGATTTACTTGAGACAAGTTTGTTTGCAGCTTTTCATGTTTTTACCTATTCTTCAGTTATTTGGGTTACAAGTTGAATGCAGCAGCTTGTTTTGCTATAAATGTGTCAAATTTGTCTAGATTTTAGTTTTACACAGAAAGGATATTGAAGTTTTTCCTCTTAACTTACACTGCTTTTATACTCTGGCCAGTTAATAAGGATTTTAACTGTTTGGGACTGTAGTGAATATTGATTACAGTCTCAAAGCTGGTGTTTTCCAAATACCTCAGGAAACAGTTCACAAATGGAAGCAGCAGTCTAGTGGCTGGTCAGTAATTTCATTCTGTAATGAATGTCAAGCCAGTTTCACATTGCTTTGAGTAATGAGCAAGTAGAACTTTCTGGTAGGTGGAAAGGATGAGAAATGGGGCTGATAGGTGAACATGCACAGATGTACTAGCTTTCACAGAAAGGCACCGCTCTTATCCTCTTACATGCTAATAACTAATAAGCTTGTAGTTGATCTTATGTGCAATCAGTAATCCACATATGCAGTTCAGACAGACTTTTCTTATTTAAGATTGTTTTGTTATATTCTTCTGTAGAGTTCAGAATACACCAAGTAAATTTACAGTATATTCAAAAACAGCTCAAGAAGTTTTATATACTGTCCTTAAAAGGAATTTGTTCAACCGATGAAGCTACAAATGCAATGCAGAACACCTTGTGTGCCATTTTAATAAGTGCTACCAGAAGTTTTAAAATTGAATTATTTTTTTTCAAGTCGTCATTTGGACTTCTGTGTTGCATTGACAGGAGTTCAGGCCCAATGATGGCTACCAAGAAGGCTAGTTGCAATTGAAAAAAAAACTTGTTTTTGTTAAAGTTCAACCATTGTTTTAAAGAAATGGGCAGACCACGAATCCAAGGTTCTTGTTTCTTGTTTGAGGCGGTATCTCTTTTTCTGTCTCATGTTATCAGTAAAGCTTTACATGCACAGTGAAATTTCTGAGGGTCAGAATGCAATTCTTCTGTGTAAGACTTACCTTCATTCACTATTCAGAACTTGTGAATGACATGGAATTTTGAGATTCATTTTAGTAGCCAAAAAAAAAATTACAGAATTCTGAACTTTTCTGACTTAATTCACTTTCTTCTTTTCATCCCTTTCATACTGGACAATACTCAATCACACATTTAGTCCTTATGACTAAATCTAGAGGTGAGCAAACAGAGGGTTGTTATGCTTCCTATTTCTCTGTTTCATTCTTTTGTGAAATTGAAGGTAAAGAGTCTTGATTCTACTGTCTGTACAAACTGATCTGTCCTCTATGCAACATCTGTTAATTTCACCACTGTAAATTCAGTCTAGTATATTTAATGGAGATGTCTTCCAGTGTGTCGGGTAGTGATGGAAAGATGAATTTTCTGGATTGATCTAAACGAGAAAATAACTGCTATTGGAATCATGCCTTTTGCCTTTTTTTTTCCAGATGTAATGCAACACACAACAGTCCACAAGAAACATAATGGAAAAAGTCCTGTTGCCAAGTAGGTACCAGGATGTAATGTGCCCATGCTACCTTTCTGAACTTCATTTGTTAGTGCTTTGGTAGTATATTTTTCCTTCTAGATAAAAGCTTGTTCAGTTGGTTGTTTCTCCGATTAGCTTAATCTGTATTAGAAAGGTCTATGTAACATGGACAAGTTCTGTATTAAAAACTCTACTGAAAATATTATAAAAGATTGTGTTTCTGAATCTGTAGGTATAGGTCATTTGGAACTCTCTTCTTACACAAATTTTGTTAGTCTTCTGTTTAAGTTGATATTTTGATTTTGTTTATAGTCTGGGTAATATCAATATATATTTTATATTTTCTTTCCCTTGTGCATGCACACATGCATATATGGAAACTTCCAGTGCTGTTGATTCTCAGCTTTTCTTCAATAGTTTCAAAGATGATCTTAGCGGAGAAGGTAGCCCATTCTTTCCCTTGTTTAGCAGCTAGAGCTTGTATACCTTGTTTATTTAAGTCCATTCACTTGTTAATGTATCTTAACCAGAATCTTTGGAGATGTTTGCACATAGTTGTGCAGTATTTTAACTATATTAACGGGAAAAAACGAATAGAGTTTTTCTTGTGGTTTGCAATTTTGTTCTGTGTTTAACTGTTACGTTATCTGTAAGATGTATTTATCTCAGGGGAAAGATTCACTTGAAATTACAATAATTAACAAACAATCGTAGTGCAAAACCATTTGTCAAAGTTTTGTGAATCTTAACCAACAAGATTGTTGTGAAATTACTGATTGGACAACTTAGTGATTTGGTTTCATTTTGTTTTTGTTTTTAACCCTCCTAAGTTACTCTCAACTTAAATTTGTCCAAGAAGAGAATGGCATCTTAACAAAATCTTTGATTATGCCAGTGGTTAGAAAACTACTATGAAGTCATAAGAGCTCAATCCAAGCTTATTAACATACAGTTATCAATCCAAAAGAATTAGTCTTTTTTTTTCTTACTCTTATAATATAGACTTATAAGTATACTTACTCTTATAATAAAGTATACTAGAACTGACTGTTGTTTAGGATCTCTCTTCAAAGTGGTTTTTTTAGAAGCAGCTTGATGAACTGGGACAGGTCTTTCCACAAATCTTCGTGATAGAAAATCTTTTTGCTAGCTGTTATTTTCTTCTTAAGAGGGGAAAATGTGTTTACCACTTGATTACTGAAGGCCTGTTAATCCTTCTGTGTTCACACTGAGACTTCCTTAAAACCTATGCCTGCTATTTATAGGCTCTAAAGAAATGGCATTGAATGATACTTTTCTCTTTTAAATGTATACAAAATTTTCTAGAGTAAATAATGGTTCATCTCAGACAGCATTGGTACATTTCAGGAAAATTTATACATTATATCCGTCTGTTTTCTGTTGTTATTTAAGTATGGCAGCCTTACTCTTGAAAAGGTCCAGAAGTTTGCTTGGAGGAATGAGATTGAATATCTGAAATAAATATTTACCAGTATTTCAGCTTATACGAAATGACAACAAATTTAGCAGCAGCTTCACTTAATCCTATTTGGCAGAAGTTTCTAAAGTGACCTTGCTTAGATCTCTACAATTATGGAGTCATGTCTCTATTTAGGGACCACCTTGGGTTCTCACCGTTTGTCTGAGCTTTTTTTGTTTTGTTTTGTTTTTAAATATTCTATTGCATGTCTTTTAAATTAGTTTGAGCACTTACTTGCAGAGGTGTTTGGTAAGTAGCTGCTGGAACTTCAGCATGTCTTCTGCTTTGGAGTGAGCTAGATTTCTGCCATCATGGGAACTGATTAACATCTCATATTACAGTAATTTTCATGTACCTTGACAAAAGCCCTGAATTAAAAGGTGCTTTAAATTTCCAGCATGAGTATTTTGATAAGAAGTTAAAAGTATTAACTCCTTTTTTTTCCCCTTATTTTTTGCATCCAGTGAATAGTAGGATATGTTTTTGAATGGTAGATGACAAGTTTATATAGATCCATGTGCCCTTACTGACCTTGTGAGACCCCTGACTGTTTGTCCAGCAGTCTTCACTGACAAGCGCTCTCAGACCTAGCTAAAACTTGCCACTGGCTGGCAACTGCTAAGAGAAGCATCAGTGCAAGGCATTATAAGGCCCACAGAAAATGTCGAATGCAAATCTCATTTCCCAGCACTACTCAAATCTAGCAGCCCTCAAGGTTAACATATAAAACAAGAGGACTAGTTTGAAATTCAAATAAACACAGCTGCAGCACGATTTGTAAGTAGGCATGCGCTCCTTTTCTGATATGTGTTATGAATTCTGAAATAGTAATTACAAATTTTGTCATTAATCATAAGGAAGAAAGAGAATGAATTCAGAATACATTTCTTTCTGGAAAGTTTCCCCACATCTTGTATGATATAAGCGAACAAAAAGACTGCGTGCAGAAATATCCATGAAAACTCTTCTCTCAAGTGCTGTTTTCTCCAAATGTTTTTTTTCTGACTTTTGCATCAAATTCTAGTAGACGTTCAAAAGGAACTCCATGTATGTTCAGGTCGTTATTATAACTTTAGTGTGCAAGAACTTCTGTAATTTGTCTTTAAAATGTCTTGAATTTCTAGCGTTTTCAGAAAGCAAAATAACTGTTTCCCAACACAATGTAAAAATGTGTATGTTGGTAGGAAAAGCCCACAAGTTTGTTCACGTTGGCATAGCTTTTGTTTTTTTCCTTTCAGCAGCACTAGTAGTGCAAAATGTTCTTCACTGGATAGCCTTAACATACAGCACTCTGAGCAAAATGGGGTAATGGACTGGAGAAGAAAAAGCTGTATTGCCCAGCAGCACCCAGAGCACTGTACAAACCTACTTGACCAGGTGTGTTGTTTTTACATTTAAAGCAATGTTCTGAAACTCTGAAATGAGACTGTCCTCTACACATGATTATATTTAGATATAAAAGACGAAGAAGACTGCTAAAATTGTAGCGATAATTGTCCATGTTCAAGTTGCAGGTGACCTACCTTGATTAGAAAACCCCTCATAATTTTTACACTTACCACTCTGTTGAAGTTTAAGTATTTTGTTTTGAATTTATAGCTAAAACATCCCAATAGGACGTGTGCAATCAGAAAAGTCTTAATGTTAATTTCTTAGCAGGAACTTCCTGTTATTGTAGCGTGTTGTACAATAAGTTACAACTCTCTGTAACAGAGAATTTCAGAAGGCCTAAGGAATTTGTGTTGTTGCAAGCAACAAACTCAACGTGGTATTAATAAGTAAACTATATGAACGGCGCAGCAGGGAGTACAGGTTAGACATGCCCTCATCTATCTTACCTCCATTATCTAAGTAACTTAAGTATTAATCTTCATTGAAAAAGTTAATAGCTGGATGCATATATACACATTGTGTGAGATTTTTATTTTTTTTTGTCTCCGGTGGTCAATTTCGGTATGAGTGTGGTCAGGAGGAATAATTACTCATAAATAAATTCAGGTACTGAAATTGAGGGAAGGAAGGTTGCTCACGTTTTCATTTGAAAAACCCTGAATGTTAGAATTGCTTAATATTGATTTCATTCCACATGCAGAATTAGGCTATTGATTATTATGTGGGGAATGGCAAGCCAAAGTTTCCTTATTTCACAAACTAGGGTAATGAATTGAGATTCGTTTTCAAAGCAGAAATGGTAGACTGCATCAAAGCTTGAAGTACGCGAGCTTGAGGCAAGACAAAATTGATGTACTGAAGGAGTAAAAGCTACTTCTCATTTAGAAGATTTCCAAATACAGCGTAGGCAGAGACTATTTTTGGGTTGTCACAGTTTTTACTGCTTTGCCAAATATGAGATATCACTAGCAACTAGTA
Source organism: Anser cygnoides (assembly GCF_040182565.1). NCBI lineage: Eukaryota > Metazoa > Chordata > Aves > Anseriformes > Anatidae > Anser > Anser cygnoides. Next base: position 82,617,751 of record NC_089874.1, read on the forward strand.
TATACTTACAGAAAAATGCAGATGTTGTGTTTTTTCTAATACGCTCCTAGGTGGTATTTTATAGAGTTTAGTTTAGCAGCAATCAAGGCCAGGTACCTGTTTTGTCAAGATGTGAATATAACTTGCAATGTAAAAATAATTTGCCACATGTACTCTTCTCCCCCTCCCAATCAGATAATTCCACTTAAATCAAAAGTTCTGTAGCCCCTTAAGCCTTATGATTAACTCTGATGAGATAACTTCTTTTCGAGGAAGGAGTTGTTAGGGAGTATTTGATGAAAAGTGTTTGGTTTTCTCCTCAAATGGAAAGACTTACAGCTTACTTATAGCAGTAATTTGACTGATATCTTCTGAATATTTGGAAGTAGTAATTCGCTGTGTCCTTTGCTAATAATAGCATAAACGCAAGATGATATGCATGATTCTGAAGGTCTGATTGCACCATACAAATAGTTGTCTGTATGGCTGTAGCATCTGTGAGCAGCACTAGTCATGGGCTCATAGACCTTTAAGTCTAAGGTTTTTTGTTTGTTTTCATGATACAAATTATCTTTTATGACTCGCATTATTGTATTTTCTGTTTAGCATACAGGGGAAAAACGAAGTCTCTCTGCAGTAAGCAAGAAGAAGGGAAAGCCACAGCTGGAAAAGTAGGTTTCCAACGTAACCAGTAATCCAGGAACGACGTGTGGTGCATTCACTCTGATAAACAGAGCGTACAGTCAGTTAGCTGCTTTGTTTTACTATCGTGGAATAAGAGCTGGCATATTGTGAGACTAGGCTATATAAAAAAACCTTTTATTTTTTGAAAAGAAGTAATGCGATAAACAGAATGTAATTGTATGCATTCCTTTCCTAAAATTGTCAGTTGTCATTTAGCAAACAGACTAAGGAGCAGAAGCAGGTTGAGTGATACAGAATTACCTTTTTTTCCCTTTATATTTATGTGAAAGTTAAAAATTGAAAAGCTGTCCAGAAAATGGTGAAGATCAAGTAAGGACAGACAGTGGGTGGTAACTTGCTGAAATGTTTTATTGAAGATAATTTGTGAATCAGAGGGCTTCAGAACTTCCTGTGGGCTTAACAATCCTCCACCGTAAGGAAGTGAAAAAATTTACAACCTTATCTAATAAGGTTTCAACTTGACTTCTTGTCATTTTATTACTCTGTAACCAGATGCTTTTACCATAGGCTAGGGTATGGCTTCACTAACATTCGTTAGCTTTCAGGAAAGGCTGCAGAATCAGCTGCATCCTCTTTTTTTTTTTTTTTAAACTCTTGTGTGTTTTCTTTTAGATCTTTATTCAAAGTGTTCAGTAACACTGTTGGTAGTTTAATTACTGGTATATTAAACAAATAAATAAAGGCTATTAGTGCATTATCTACATTTGTTGTTAAATCTGTTAAATACACATTTGTGGCCTGGAGTTACTGCCTTTGTTTACAGTGGCATTCTGTTTTCATACATGGTTGGTTATCTGTGCTCATGCATTTGGGGAAAAAAAAACGTGAAAATTATTTACACAGGGAGAAAGCAAAGAAAACTGACTGCCGGTTGAATAACAGGACTAATGGAGTTAGAGTTGCAGCATCACAGCACATACGTACAGGGACAGCAAAAGGTAAGATGTTTTCTCCTAAGCTCTTTGTAAGAAACAGAATATCCAGTTTTGCCCATTTATTCATTGTTCTGCAGTGAAGAGGAAATCACAAATTTGAAGTTTCTTTCAGTGCAAGTCAGCATGTTGGCTGTCTAGTCTGTGCTTTGACTTTCTGGATAAAATGTGCTAGACAGTATTTTGTATAAAATTGCTTAGGGTATGTCTCCTTTTGTGCAAAACTGGAAACATTCTAGTAAAGTCTTCGTAAATTGCCTTGAGTAGTAGTTGCAGAAACAGTTAGAGTTAGGCTTCTTCTGTATGGAATTCAGCAGTCTGAGTGTGTGGAAGTCCAGCGTCTTGTCATTAGCATTTCCTTTGCAGATCACTAGTTTCATGGATTGCTAGTGCTATGGGGTGGCACATGGGGAACCCGTTATAAAAACCCTCTGGTGTGACCCTTTGGTGAACTGTAGTGCATAAACCAGGTGACTACTGAGCACAGAACCGCGTACGCTGCCCTAACAGGGTTTTCAAGTTTAGGTAACGCAGCAAAATCTAGTGTCTGGGCCAGAGTTTGTATACATCAGTCAGTGTTAAGCAACACAAATATCATTTTTGTTTTAGTAAGTTGAGCCTTCAGGTTTTACTATCATTTTCTGAAGGGCTATGTTACCTATTGACTTTGATGTCTTGATGTTTTCCAGCCTCCTAATATCAGTTGCATCCTTGTCTTTCCCATATTTAGTTTTCCCAACAGAAAGTTGAAAAAGAATTTACCTTTTTCTATACCACCTAATTGGCCTAAGTGTTGAAAGCACTCTTTCAAAGTGCCTTGTCTTGCTCATGCTTCTCCGTGGGGTACAGTCTTGAACAAGTTTTCATTCTTTCTTCTCATCACTTCTTACCTTTGAGAGTTCCAGGTAGATCCCATATCTGAATTAGTGTCATGTGCTTTGTGGGCAGCTTTTGTTATCTTCTAAAAAGTGTATTAAAATCTGACAGAAACTTTAAGAATTCACAGTTCACAAAGTTAGCAAAAACAATACGTTTGTAAAAGGTTATAGGTAAGAGCTGTACAAGTAGGAAAAATAATATACAGGACAGCTTTTTGTATACGTTTGATTGCTTACTGCTCATGTTAAGCAAAACACACTGAGTGTTTATGAACTGATGGTAACTTTCAGAGACTGTGCAATTTTGTGTGATACAGTGCAATGCTAAAAAGGAGTGCTTTGCGTTCACCCACTATGCAGTAATCCACAGATGTGAAACTGCCTCCTTGATAGAGATGGCTAGTTAATGCTGCTCCAAGAAGAAGCTTCAGCCCAGAGAGTTTAGAAGCAATTCAGTCTTCAGGGATGAGCTTTCTACCTGTTTGCGTACAAACATAAAAATGTCATCTGATACACTCTTTTCGAGATGCAGTCTACAAGAAGAAAAAATCATGTAGCCGTCTGAGTCTCCCTAGCGTTGTATCTGAAAGCATGGTTTGAAATGTCCTCTTTTGAGTCAGCAGCTCTTAATTGCATCGTATTTTCTTCCATTTTTCACTCCCTATTTTTAGCTTTTGAGTCCTCATTTAGTTACACTTGTAACTTAGAAGACTTGATATTTTGTGATAAGTGCTTTGGACTTTTTGAACAATTGTCAGCATTGTGAGGTTGACACTTCCACTTCACATTATATTTTAACAAGTGTTTAGAATATGTAATAATTTTACCAAGTATAGGTTTCAGTATAGGTTTTCTCTAGCCGGGAAAATGGTTTCAAGAATCAAAACATTATGTCAGCTTTATAATGACTTATCCCAACCTGTTATATTTGCGATAACAGTAATGAATCAATAATTATAAATAAATTAAAAATTTATAACAATTAATAGTAACCTAAATAAGAGTTCTGGTTTTGTCCTGGAGTTTTTCCAACAGAGTTTTGCCGCATCGGGGTTTCCTTGTTGCTAGCATCTGGCCTACATTCTGTGAGAGCACACATCTCTCTTGTTACTTCACCTCTGAGGCTGAACCTGAAAGCCGGAGCATTCTGGCTTAGACTTGACTTCACTAATAGGATCCAAACCCACCCTGAAATCCCATTTCCAGCAAATGAGTTTCCCACGATCCCTTTCAAAATTTAGAAAGCAATTTTACGCATCTGTAGTTCACCTCTTTTTCTGATTTTGTTGATACAGTTGGCTTAAAGCCTGTTCTTGAACAGTTCGTGATGAAAAGGTGTATTGTTTGGACTGTGCCTGCTGAGTTAGCTTTCTGCCTTTGCTGGTGTGACCAAGGAGTATTTCACCTACTTGAATGGAAACAATTGACTGCTACCATGCAGAGGAAATTATTATTACAGTACACTTTTTATAAGCATCACAAAACTTTTGAAGGGTTATTCTTTTGATTATTCTGCATAAATGTGAATTTTCAGTGTCACCTTCTTTAACATGAAGGATTCAGTCATCAGATATGTGGGGTACAAGACTAGCCCTTGATGCACGGCGTTAAAACATTAGAAGGGACAGATGCAATTAAGTAGGAACACAGTATAACAAACAAAAATCTGGACTAGCGTGATATCAGCAAACCAAAACAATCTCACTTCAATATACTAAGATTAAAAATAAAAATGCCAATTTTTATTTTTAGATCTGAATTTGGATGCTGGATCTGGTCATGATACATGTGGAGAAACATCGTCTGAAAGTTACAGTTCTCCTTCTAGTCCACGACATGATGGGAGGGAAAGCTTTGATAGTGAAGAAGAAAAAGACAGAGGTTGGATTTGTGGAGAGTGTGCATGAACTTCTGTATTCCTTGACTAATCTTTTTCTTGCATTAATTTTAATTGGTTTCTCAGTTTTATTAGCTGCTCTCATTTCTGAACTCGCCACAGATGACGTCTTGTTTTGTGAGTTTTGTGGCTGGATGATTTGAAGGCTTCTTGCAAATAGCATGACTGTTTGCATACTGTTGAGTTTTAGATTGCTACGTACATGTATGTCATACAAGATACCAGTATTTTCTGACTTCAGTGATGTAGGTCTCTTGATTAAGTTCAGCAGCACAGTATATGGAAAAAATGTTTTATGTTTGGCATAAAGTTGACTTGTTTTACATCAAAGTATGCCCATCATTTCTGGGAGGTTCTTCTCTTTGTATTTAATGGCCGTTGAATTTGCCACTCCTTCCAAATTTGAGTAAACTGTGTTAATATCTTTCAAGGTAGATGCAAATTCCTAATGTGGTCTGTGTACCACCGTTCCCATTTGCAGATATTCACAAGTCAAAGACACGGTAGCTTGTTAGGCAGTTTGGTATAGGCGAGTGATTGAGATTGACCTACCCTGATCTGGATGAATGAAAATAGTCTCAAAGTTGTTCTAATTCAGGAAGATGTAACTATCATTTGTGTCGGCAAATGTAGTTTTATGTGGGTGAATGAGTCCAGGGTGAGAGTTAATGTAGTTTCATATACATTCTTCCGACTCTGACAAACGCTGTTTTCTCCACAGATACGGATAGCAATTCTGAGGACTCTGGGAATCAAAACGCAACCAGGTTTACAGGCTACAGTGCTGTCAGTTCATCAAACATGAACAAATCATCTGCTCAGATCTCTGCGGTGAATAACGAAAACGGAAGCCTTTCGGAAGATCCTTTGAACGCAAAGTTCCAACACATTTCCTTTATGCCTGCCTTACACTGTGTGATGCACAGCGCTGCCCAAAAGCCTGAAGCAGTTGTCCCACCGCCCATATCTGCAGATGGTAAAACGATGGGAATGCTCGTTACCACGCCTGTTGCTGTCTCACCAGTGAGAGAGTCTGCGAATTCACCTCCTGGTGGAATGGGCCCGGGGACTTCTGGTGAACCTGAGAAACGCCTTGAGCTGATGGCTTCCCCTTTGCCAGTCCCATCCACTTTCCTTCCACACTCTGTCCAGCCTGGTAGCCCTGCTTTGCATTTGGCAATACACAGATTGAAAATGCCCTCTCCACAGGGATCGTCAGAAAGTTGCACAGTTAATGGACCGCAGCAGCCAACAGGAAACTTAAGTATTGGATCACCAAATACTGCCTTTATCCCAGTCCACAATCCAGGTAGTTTCCCAGGATCCCCAGTTCCTACGACAGATCCCATCACAAAACCTGCATCCCAGGTGGTAGGACTGAATCAAATGGTGCCTCACATTGAGGGAAACCCAGGAGCGATCCCTCAGCCTACCAATCTCAAGGTAGTTCTTCCAGCAGCTGGTCTCTCCACGGCAGCACCACCACCTCCACCAGCTTCGTACGCTTTGCCAGGCAGTCCTCACGCTACCAGTGTGTTGCCCAACCAGAATACAAACGTGCTAAACACTGTAGCAACTTCCTCGCCACCTCAGTCCGCTGGTTTAGGTGTTGGCCAGGTGCAGTCCACCGTTCCTCCCGCAATACCTACACACACACCAGGCCCTGCCCCTAGCCCGAGCCCTGCTTTAACACACAGCACTGCACAGAGCGACAGCACATCCTACATAAACGCTGTTGGAAACAATAACACTAATGGGACAATGTTACCTCCGCAGCAGTTGGGATCTGGTCCTTGCGGTTCTTGCGGACGGAGGTGTAGCTGTGGGACCAACGGAAGCCTTCAGATTAATAGCTATTTTTATCATAACCCACTTCATGGACAAGTCTACAGAGTTCCATCTTTCTTCACTCTGCCATCCCTTTGCAATGGCAGCTACCTCAATCAAGCACATCAAAGCAATGGAACACAACTTCCTTTCTTCCTGCCTCAGTCTCCATATGCAAACGGGCTTATGCATGACCCGGTAATGGGGAGCCAAGCCAACTATGGTATGCAGCAGATGGCAGGATTTGGGAGGTTCTATCCTGTATATCCAGCACCTAACGTAGTTGCCAACACAAATGGGTCGGGACCCAAGAAGAACGGGAACGTTTCATGTTACAATTGTGGTGTAAGTGGACACTATGCGCAGGACTGTAAGCAGTCATCCATGGAGGCCAGTCAACAAGGTAATCATGATAACTCCCAGCGGACTTGCTTTTGAGTTTAGCAGTTTCTCTTTACCTTACTGAATGTGCTGTTTCTGGTCTTGCAGAAAGGTGTGCGTGCGTGTGTATGTTTTGTGTAAATGGTTGTGCATTAGTGACCTGCTCTAAAACTGCAAAGTATCTTATCTCTGCCTGAAATTTTTGTAGAACAGAGCAAGGGAATGGGATTCACAGCGCGAAGCTGAAAATGGGCACGATTCAGAGCTGGGAACTCAAACTGTATCTGTTCTAACTTGTCATTCCTTTCACTGGTTTGTTTTTGGCATTATGTTGAGATTTGCATGTTGTTCCAATTTTTCCATTCCTGTTCAGTGTTTTTTGGAGAGAATTTATTGGCAAAAAGTGTAGAAAATATCCATTACTGTCTATAATGTGAACGTGAATCCTTAAAACTTAGGAGAACTCAAAAAAGCAAATGAAGTGGCCATTTGATAATTTAACTTTTGTAAAGCTTACATTTGCACAACCAGCCATCCTCTGTGCCCCATCGTGAAATACACAAATGAAATACGCTTCAACTTTTCAGACAAGTTGCAGCAAAAAGGCAGAAACCAATTGGAACCAAAAATCAAAGGCTTCGGTCTTGCGCGCCGTTTTTTTCTCCATTCAGAACAGTGGAGAAAAGGCAGTGTTCACATGGAACGTGAACTGCTCCTGGTTCTTGGCCTGTGCCCACTCTGACTTGACTTGTTTGGTCGGACTGGAACAGGAAGGACGAGCCTTGGTGGGGTCTTCTTTTCTCTGCGTTTTTTCCAACAAGGGTGAAGTCCTATATCTGCTGTCTGTGGTTTTTTTAAAAAAGCTGACATTTTTAGCGAGCAGTTGAAAGAAAATAGTATAAAATCTTGGGACCTACTTTGAAAGGACTGGAGGATGATAGTGCCTTTTGAAGAGCATGTCCATTTTGATACCTTGTAGTGGTTTTGTAATCCATTTTAATTGTGAGCAGTGACTTAGTAGTTCTCTTTCCTGTTTTAGGCACTTACAGACTGAGATACGCACCTCCCCCTCCCCCTTCCAATGATACCTTGGATTCTGCAGACTGAAACAAGTAAACATTGCCTACTTAAACTGAAGCTTGGGAAATTGGGGGAAGGTGTGTGTGGGAGGGGGGGGTGGTCTTGTGTTTTGGGACATTCCCGGTTTTATATTCTTTTGGAATTTTTCATTGCTTTTGCACCTCTGTTCCATACAAAAGAAGAAAGCTGAGTCCCTGGTCTCCTTCTGGTTCTACAAAAGGCTTGCGTAATGCATGTAATTCACACACACAGCCAAACAATCAAAAAGAGCATTCGAACCATGCTTTTGCACTGAAGACTTGAGACATGTGCAATGTTTACTGCATTTAAAAAAAAAAAAAAGTCCTCTGACCTCTGACATCACTGGTGGAGCAGCCATATGGTGAAAGAAGAAACTTGGTCATGTTCCCCACCACAATCTTCTCCCCCTCCCACTCCCTGTCCTCTTTATGCTGCTGTTTGATTTTCTTTTCCCTGTCTGTCCACGTGGATTCGTTGGACTTGCATGAGTGTTTAGCAGTTCATACAGACCCTGCCCCTACTCTAAATTAATGCTCATGAATTGAGGGGAGATGTTCAAACGTCCTATTAGGAGAATCCAAAGGAACACACCGTACTGTGTGTACTATATCTACTAAAAATACATATACACAGCTCTTGAGAGTCCCAAATAATGAAAATACATAGAGCAGGAAGTGGCTGAAACTGTGTGGACTTGAACAGATTTTTAAAAATGAACAAGCTTAAATTGACAGATTTTTCTTCCATTGTAGCTTTTTAGCCTGTATGTTCAGCAAAAAAAAAAAAAGGTGAAAAAAATGGTATGAATGTTGTACTCAGTGTGTTTGCATTTGTAATGAAAGTTGACAGCATTTTTTCCTTTTTTAAAGCTATTCTACATCGTGTCAACACAGAATGAACATTACTTGATTGAATATTTTTTTCCTAAACTATTAGTGTTGCATTGTACTTAGAATGTAAATGTTTTATTTCAAACTGAACAAAAGCTATGGTTTTCTACAAAATAGTCAGGTATTAGTATTAGAACCTGTCTACCAAATAGCAAAGTCACTATTTTATAACAATTTACCACTATGCGTAATTACGGTATAATGTGAAAGACTGAAATGAGTGTTAAGATGGTATTAATCATGTCAGTATCATGAGTAAGTAAGTTTAATGCTGCTGTATTTTTTATTTTATTTTTAAAAGCCAATATAAGTACTAAATTGCTTCCAGGTAATATTTGATTTCCTAAAGTGCACTGAGGTTATCTGGAAGATGAGTGTATTTTTTGACTGCTGCATTCAACACCGATGAACAACTACCACTGTATATCCATAGGGTTTGGCATTCCTCACAGTTCATGGCAGAAATCTTTTTTCTTAAACTAAGGCCCAGTGTCCGGTAGAGGGATGAAATAAAATCAATCTTTGGTTCAGCCGTCTAATAAATTGCTAAACAAAAAAAAAAAAAAACTTGAAGAAAAAAAGCTTGATTACTACATTTCTTCATAGGTAGCATTTATATTTATAGCACCAGTGTACATTTTGAAACTTTTTTCTTGGAGGGGGGGGAAACGGGGAGGGAGGTAGATGAAAGCTTTAATTTAAAAAAAAAAAAAAAGTTTAAGTAGTAAATGAAAATTATTTTGATTAAAATTTTTATTTGATCTGGGTATTTTTGGACCACTTGAAATGAATGAACTGCGTTTGAGTTGAAGTGAGGGTGTTAAACCACCAATGGACTTGTATTGTGAATTACCTGCCAGTTGTACTTTATGGAACTTATTTTATGATTTAAAATACTGTACTGTAAATAGGAGGTATGTTACCTTCTCTTTATTTGTATGTTTACCATATACTTTGATATTTGAAATGTACTGGAAAGGTCACTTATATTTCTAGAAGAGATTGGATTTTATGCAACCTTTTTCCTTGACTTAACAGCAATAAAAAAAGAAAAAAAAAGTACCCGTGTTCAAGTACTGTCCTTTATCGCTGAGAAAAATGAAATAAAAGTGGTACTTTGCTTCTGGGTAGAGGATGGGAACGTGGAAGGTTTTGGCAAGCTACTGTTTTGCTTGGAATCTGTCACTTTTAAGATGAAGCTGAGAGTATTTGACTGAAGGTAAGATCAGTCTTGTAACTGCAGTCAGGATACTGTCTCTTGCTTTCAGCTCCTCTAGGGCAGATAGATCTCTTGGGAGAAAGAGGATGGCCTTCTGTGATAGACCCAGGACTTTGACCCGAGCTCTTTCAGAGCAGTTAAGCCTGTGTTTTATTCTGATGGCTCCTGGAGTTGGGGTGAAACCCAGTTTAAACATGCTTTTTTGACTGCAGTGCAACTTGAGTCCACTGTACTCCTCGATACAGCGTGTTTGCTGGTCATGCACTAACTGGAAGGTGAGATCTTCTTCCGTCTGCTAAAATACGTGGAAGGACAGCAGGAGTTTTGGGGCTAGAGAAGCAGCTTATGTATGTGTAGATTACAGCTGAGTGGTATGATAGGAGTTTAATACCCGAATGTGCTCAAGTAGTACTGAAAAAGAGGAGGGTAATAATTACTCTGTCACCTTCCCTTCCCTCTACTGTACAGCCAGAGCTTCTAATTCCTAGTGCTTAGCAGCAGCTTACCTACCGAGCTGAGGACCACAGACTGTCTTAGATCTTTATCCCAGCTTACTACCCAGAGCAACCTACTTCATGAGAAACCAACCAACATGAGAAGGCTCAAAGCTGCCCACAAACCCAACCTTTTTTCCTTGGGCAACTTGCATAATAGCGGGTATTTTAATGAGGTATCACACAAAACATCATTATGCAAACATTCCGTTTCTGCAAGGATCTCGTATCCCTCCCGGAGTGCGTGCTCATGTCCAAGGAATTTGTGAGTTAACCATATTGCTTTGAAAAAGGGATCTGCTACTTATCATGCCATCAGAGATGCTGATGCTCCGGTGTGCCTGAATGACACCGTCTGTTTATGCTGCGAGCAATCCTGACTAACAGATCCCGGGCGCACCTATCAATCCTAACATCTAAAAATGCTTGCCCTCTGGCACTGCAAGCAGTATGAAATGCCTCATTATTCTGCTGCTTGTTTTGCCGGAGACCTAACGATACTCTCACCCAGCTGTCCTCGCTGGCTACCCTGCTCTCACCTGGGCAATCAGGTTTAACTACAACTGCAGGGATTCTTCCATTCAGTGGCTTGGAAGCAGTTGAATGCCCTGAAGATCCGTGAGGCAATCCCCCTATCTGGCTGGCCCTGGCTGCTGTTCAGGCTGTCCAGGAGCGACTCCCAAGTTCTGTGCTGCTCCTGGTTTGTATGGCTTGCTGCGGATGTGGAAGTGTGGCGTTTGTCCCCAAAGCTGGGAGGAAAAACGAACAATGAGCGGGGCACGGACAGGACTGGCGAGATTAGTATCAGGGGGTGAGTGCGTCGATGCACATAGCTTGCTTATGAGTGAACAGATGACCTAATTTTCCCAGCTAAGTGACATTAGGGTGGCAGCGATGACCTAATGCCTCGATCTTGACTTAGCTGGTACCATTGAGGGGGTGAAGGAGCTCTTGTTCGGAAAGAGAGGCCATATGCATCGTGCCGAGGCAGATGGAAAAGTGAAAGGTGCAAAAATGCATACTGCGAACTGCAGAACTAGACCAGTGCCAAGTTAATTGAATCATAGAGGAGTGGAAGTGCCATCGATAATTACGGCTGCCAGAATTAGGCACGGTACGTACAGAATTTGGCACAGTATACGTAAAGGTCGTGTATCGCACTGGTGGTCGCGAGGAGGAAGAGGTGTCTGGAACACCTAGTCAGGCCACCTTTTGTTGTATAAACCCTGGTATCCCAAACCTGCTCATCGAGTATGAGAAGTCAGCAAACCCCTACTGCTGGTGTATTCTGGTGCTATAGGCAGATGCTGTCTGGTTTGGACCTCGTGTCGTCTCTCCATGAGCTTGTCGAAGGGAGCAGAGTTGCTCAGTGGGAATCACGCTGAGGTTACTGTCCTGTGGACTCATGCTAGGGCTCGGTGACGTGGACGGGCTCCCAGCACTAAGCAACGGCCCTCTGCTCTTTGAAGGAGGGAAGGAAAAGCAAATGTCAAAGTGTTATTGCAGGGAGAGAGTGGTACCTCCCTCCGTGCTTAGCTGTTGTATGTCTCAGTTGCTGCTTAGGGCAAAGGAGCAGAGCTCCAGTTCTGATCTCGGCTTTGAACGAACAGCTGCAGACAGGCGCGTTCCTTAGTCTTATTTAAACTGTATATTGGAGTAGGTTAGAGGTCAAAACATACAAGCAGCTATATTTGGTCTGACCGAAAGTTCACCTATGCCTGCATCCTGTCTCCAGCAATGATCAGTAGCAGATATTTAGGAAGAAAGCGTTTTTAATGAGGGAGAGATGGCAGTTCTCGCATATGCGCTGTCCTAGCGAAATGAAGTGAATCTCTTGAGTTCATCTTCACAATAGGTGGCAGCATAACTCCACCAGTTGAATATACTTGTGCTTCTGAGATACCATGTAAGATGCTTCGGTTTCACTTCGTTTTAACGTCTTTGAGCCATGAAAGTAAGCTTATTTGGGGGATTTTTTTGACTTGTGATTTTTGTTACGTTAGTTTCTGTAGGGATGTCTCATGTTTATGTATTTTCTAGCATGAAGCACATAGTCGTCGTCTCAAAAAAATAAGCATGCTGAAAGCGTATCTGAAGCATTAACTACCTAGAGCTAAAATAGGCAAGGTCTCATAGACGGTATTGAAAACCTGGAGAACTGCAGCCAAGTGTGAAAGCTGTATCTTCAGAGTATCTTTTTAAGTCCATATAGCTTGTTTGCAAACTAGAATAATTCCTGAGGGAGTCTGGCTGTCTTTCAGGTTAGTTAATCTTATTTATGTCTTCTATACACAGTCCGAAGGTCCACAATACAGTATTTAATTTCAAATTATATACTTGTCTGGAGTGTCTCATGCTCAGGAGCATGTTGCCCAAGAGATGGAACGTAATAAAGCCATACTTTCTGAGAATGGTACATGCTTCCTGACTGGTGTAAAGAGTCACTGTTGTATAAATGGGTCAATAAAATGATTTAGGAAAGTATAGGCTGAAAAAAATTGTTGGTAAACTGATAGAGTAACAGCCTCTTAACATCATGCCGAGGAAGGTACCATCAGTACATTCATTTTAGAATTCTCCTGTTTGATTTAAAGTCACAGTTTTTTATTGATTACTAATGTATATTGTTTTGTAGAGATAGAGGATGTTGATTACTGATACAAAGTTAGGAATTAAGTCAAAAGATGCTGATCGGTGTGATTGATGAAAAATGGGGATTGCTACTTTAAGTTTAGTTTTAAGATACTCAGTAGGGACTCCTTAGGAAAAAAAACAATAGTATTTTACATAATAAAATACTATGTTTACATTGTAATAGTCTTATTTTACACCACTGATAGGTTGAAAGCTAGTGGCACTTTCAAGAGCTTCGGATTTTTTTGTTGTTTAACTGAAATGAAATTTTGAAACTCATGATGCGTCTAAATAGAGTAGTCAGTAAAACAAGATTTTCTTGCTGTCAAAACACCGTATTCGCCTTTTTTAAAGATTTTTTTTTACAGGATACGCGCATGCCCCAGCACACGAGTGGACAGCTTAGCAGTGGCAAGACTTCTGGATGAAAACTTGACACGAGACTTTAGTTGCTCCTTAAAGACCAGATCAGCTCTGAGGTGCACATTGAAATGATTTCCAGGTATTTCAAACTGAGCATGTAGACCAGGAAATCTTGGTCTCTGTCAAGCAAGTGTTATGAAATAAAAATGTTGAATGAAAAGATCAGTAATGTGTGAGGAGGGGAGGGGAAAGCAGCAGCAACAAAATACCAGCGGGCATTGGGGTGTGCTTGAGACGAGATGATTTCACTAGATTTCTTACCTCAGCTCAGATCCAGTTCATAGCAAAGAACGAAGAAGTGATTGCATCTGTTTGGTACAGACACAAATGACTTCTGCATTTAATCATAGTGCCGCTGACCATCTCACACACGCAACAGAGGAAATTGGAGCTTCCTGCAACCTACATAGGGCTAATTTATGTGGACTGCATAATAATAGAATAGACTGTAATAATACATTTAAAATACTGTGCCATTCACAATTCTTAAGGCTATCCAGAGTTGTCAGCTAGCTAATGCACCTTTATGGTGTTTTCCTTTGATGTGTTTTCCATTTTCATTAATGTGCTAGCTTTTTTTTTTTTTTTGTCATCTTTCTCATGCCCTGATTTTCCTTTTAGCATTTCTTTTACACGCCTACTGGAAACATGTACATAATAGAGGGCCGTTGGAAATGCTTTAATCAATGGTATGCAAAACTCCCAGACAACAATGCTGAAAACTTACTAACCCAAAATAAAATAACCTGTGCAAGGAGGTAACAATTTCGGCATAGGACTGTGCCAGTACCTGTCATTGTGAAAAAGTGGGAGCTGTGACTTAAAATTCCACTTTGAAGCCACCAATTTTTTCTTCCCTTTTAAGGAAGGATCTCTCATTTCTAGCAACTTCTCGGGTGGAGGAGGCAAAGAACAGGACACAAATCCCGTTTGTGTGTGGACACAGGCATGTACCATGCTGCTTGCGGTGGCAGAGGAGAGGGTGCTGGGATCCGGAGCCACAGGAGGGACCAGGACTGCTCGAGAGATCAGTGCTGGTCTGCGCTGCAGAAGCTTCAGTTCCAGACTTTAATCGTTTATGCTTATTTGCTCAATTTCAAAAACAGAAACCTTCCTAACTAATAGCCTTCTTGCAAGCACATACAATGAGGATTAGGACAGAGTAGGTCGAGCCCGTTTGACAATACCAATTGCATAGACAGCCGGAGTGTGAGTACCTAGAAAGTTTCACCAGTTGTCTGGGCCCCGTTTTTCAAAACTCTTTGATTGAAGCCTTAAAGTTTCATCCTTCAGATCTTCAGTGCGCTTCCTTAACCAGCTTTTGCTGGCCAGTTTGAGCCTACTTTCATATCCAGAATATTTCACTTACTCGGGTGAAAGGGAAGGCTACAGAGGCCTCTCCCTCCATTGCCAGGCATTGTCAGCCACCCCGTAGTTTTCAAAGTTTCTTTGTTTAGAAATGTATCTAATTTCCTTCTGAACCCTTTAAAGCTCCTGATTTCCATGACCAATGCGGGTAACATATTCCATACGCTTGCTTCCCTTTTGTTAGTGAGCTCGTTCAGTCTCTATCTGTCTTTGATGGAGGCGTACACCAGGCTCCTCCTGTTGCCACTTGAAAGCTGGGAAATGCCCTCAGTTCTTTAGCAAAATTAATTTTGTTTCCAATGCTCTTTCTCAAGCTGTACATAATGCTGCTTTGCTTTGCTTAGGTGTTTGCATGTTGTGCGGCAATTGTTCTATCTGTGCCAGGATTTTATTTGTACAGCTGGCCATGCCTTTGATACAAGGAAATGCGAGAGTTTAAAGGATGGAAGGAAGGGAGAGATGGTGGAGGAGCCGCAGCAGCTGTTTGCGCTATCCCCAGGTGGGGAGCTGTGCTTCACAAACCCTCCGTGCAGAGCACCAGCGGTTCCAATGAAGGACAACAACAAAAAAAATACAAGCCAAAGCTCGGGAAAAAATGAACAGCTGCCACCGGAGAGCACTAATTGGCCGTAACGGCCTGGCCCTGCCCATGGCCAGCAGCCCCATCTCACCCCTGTGCCTAATCCTGGCCGAGTGATGCAGGTACCCCCTGCATCGTTCCTGCTCCTGCCTGGGCCCCCGCGATGGACCCTGGGCCCGACCCACCTTGCCTGGGGCTGTTGGTGGGACCAGATCTGCTCAGGTGCTGGGGACAGCCAGGTCACCCTGGGCTCCCTCCTGCAGCTCCTCAGCGAGCCTTCAGCATCTCCTGAAGCTCACCTCTTCATCTCGCTTGTGCTGTGGTGCATGAACCCCCCTGCAGGTGATGGTTTGCTTCCTACAGGTTCTTGTTAGCTGTGGGCCGAAGGATGGGGTGGCAAGTAGAAGGGTTGGAGGTCATCCAGTTTGCAGAAGATACCATTTAAGATGCTTGATAATTGCAGCAAAACCTAAACGAGGAGCAACATGCAGCTGAGGAGAGAAGAGATGGAAAAAAAATAGTCTAAAATGTAGCCATTAGGGTCACTAAATATTGTTTATTTATAGCTGGTTCAGGCCCACTTTCTGTCCCAGATACTTTTGAACTAACTTCAGTCATGCAACAAATGCAAAGCCAAAATAACCCAGTGCTGATTTCGCCGGCTGCGCCTCTCCCCTGATGTAAACAGGGCTTTCCAGCTACGCTTTTATGTAAGTATTTTTGCAGCAGTGTGGAAGCCATTAAACTGTGCGGTTATGTATTTCGCTGCTCATTTGAGACCTATTAAAATAAGGTATTACACAGTGAGCCCGAGGCAGCAGGGACGGGTGAAAGAGGGCAGATTTTGCTCCAGACTGCCATTGCCGTATCAGAGAAGGCAAACTACATTTCTCTAATTTACAGATAAAATCGCCTCAGCTGAAAACTCATTTGATGGTGCATTTTAGACCACAAGGGGTCTGAAATGTCATTTTCCCCTCTTTGAGACAAAGAGTGGCAATGATTCTGTGGCACTGGCTTACGAATGTTAATGCGAATGTGTTTTGAGTGAGGTTTTTTTTATCGGCTGAGATGTCTCCAGCCTACAGGCTGCTTGTTCTCAATCCAGGACTTTGCCTGCCCTTTGTTTTATCTGTTAAGAGCACAACAGCTCTGTTCAGGTGCTCACAGGTGGGGTATATGGATAGCACCTGGAGTAAGCAACTTGGTTTCAGGTGGGCAGAATTATCCCCATGAAAGACAAGGTCATTTGCCCCTTCACCTCCAGTTCCATAGTGCTGCCTATGTGGGGTCCTATCTTCTCATTTTCAGTCTCAAACCCTTCCATCTCCTGTGTTCCTCCTTCTACCTGCCCACTTCTAGTGGGGGTAATGGGGTCAACCTCCAAATCCCTGTTTCTGGATCTGCTACTGTTGGATTTCACGGTTAGCTTGGCTGTAAGTCATTTCTCAGAGCTGGCTTTTCATTTATGCGTTTTTATTCTACATTGTTTATTTGATCATCGTGTCATGTTAGGATGATGTCATGTTTTGGCTCCAAAAGCTTCAGAAGTCCAGGCAACGTGATTAGGGACAAGTTCACTCCCCGGATTCATTTTCTTTTGAACGCCCAGAGATTGGCCTTGTCTTCTCACGCACACTGACCATCAGCTGTGGTGGGAAGACAATGTCCAGACTGGGGCAGGAGGCATTGAAATGGAGCATAGATGTGGTGTCTGCCTGTAGCAGGATTTCAGAGGAAACTTGGGTGCTGGAAAGGTGGTGACTGAAGACGTGTGCCAGAAGGATGCCTGACCTGTAAATGAGCACAACGCGAGATGGAGATGTGGTGTGTTGAAGATGCTACTGCTGCCCCAGAGGCCAAAGCACAGCTGAGTTTGACTGCATTTAAACCAATGAGAAACACGAGGCTTACATGTGAGCTGGGGCAGAAATCTCATGTGGCATCCCTCGACAGGCTTCCTCTCTGATATTAAAATATACATTTATATTAGAAGAAAGGCTGAGAGCATTTCTTCTTTATTCTGATATTTCACATCCTCATGCTGAGGTGCTTGCTGAAAACAGAAGAGCAGTAAAAGGCTTTCAGATGAACATACACAGATGAACAGCAACTCAGGTTGCTCCTTCCCCACCTACCCTTCAAGATGCCCCATGGCTTTTGCTCGTGTAGCCCTTGCAGCTCCTGTTGTCCAGCTCAGCAGCTCCTTACGAGCTTGGTGAGGCAGGAACGTGTCAGTGACCAGAGCCATCTCCTGCCCTGTCCCAGCCCCTGCTTCACTCAGGGACCTCCCATCCCCACCACTGCTGTGTCCAAGTGCCCTCTGTACACACACAAAACAAGATCTGTGGGATGTCCCCTTCCTGAGCTGGGCTGATCACGGTAAATCCTTACCAGGCCCCCACTCGCATGTCCTTCACGTGGGCAAAACAACCAAGTGCCCATCGTGAGGGGTGCGTACAGCCACCTACCTCCTTCTGTGGAAACTTGCGGTGCTCTGCGCTCCTCTAGGAGCACTTGTGATCTGGGGCTTTTTTCCTTCTAAGTTTTCAAACAATGCCTCAAGGCTGTAGCCACAGCACGTCGAGTGGTCCTAAAAATGAAATTATCTGGGCACTTCGGAATCTGCTGTATAATTAATTCCATCTCTGTGAGACACAGAGATACTTTTGTCCCCTGTTGTGTTGATTGTAAACAGAGGTATGAGGCGGAAGGAAGGCATAAATGATGCTGTCTGCCAAAGAGGTTTGCTTTGAGGGAAGCGCAGAAGACGTGTTAGAAGCCCAGGGCTATGTCTGTGTCCCCAGATGAGGTGTGCGGGGGATGCCTGGGAGGGTGCAGCTTGGCTCTGGTGGGGTGATGCCGCAGCATGTAGTCATGGGGAAACCTCAGGTGGGATGAGAGCCCCCGAGTTAGATGCCGAGAGTGAGTTAAGGAAAGAACACGAATCCCCTCTGTCAGAGGAAGTCCAGGAGTGCAGCCTGTGGCACCTGAGGGGGCGGAGCGCGGGGCTGGGTCACCCTGCCCATGCTGAGGTGCTTCCTGACTGGAGTGCTGGGCAGCACGAGCACGTCTGGTGTCACCCGCTGCACCGCGGGTCTGGTAGCTTACCAGACCAGGTAGCACTGGTCTGGTAGCCTCTGTCCCAGACCTCATCCCTTCTTCCCTTCTCCAGAACATGGAACAAGAAATGCTCCTTTCGGTGACAGAAATAAAATTTCTTCCAGAATTTCCTCTGAGGAGCTCAGGGGTTGTGCTACAGCAGATACAGGCAACCCCACCCTGTGCTTGGTCCCAAGTGCCGCCTCAGCTGCGCGACCTTGGCCGGGCAGAAATCCAGGACAGAGCTGGCCCTCACCGTGCGCAACTTTCCTGAAGGGGGAAGCAAGTGCAGCAGTAATTGGCTTACTTTCTGTATCCCCCCCAGTCTGCCTTACAGAAGTGTTTCAGCGCGTTTGCTTGTGTCGATTGCTCCTGGAAGTGCCGGCTTGATGATTTTGCGAGCAGGAGATTCAGCTTTCATTTGCTTCCCATTCAGAGTCCATTTGCTAGCGTAACCTCCCTGCTGCCAGTGCTGCTTCCTTGACTGTGTGTGGTCCTTCTGCCAAATCCTGACATTTCTCATTTTTGGTTAACATCAGAATGGAAGTCCAGAATAATTGCTCTTTCACTTGCCTCTTAAATAGGCCATGCTGCCTGTCTGCATAAATGGTCTCTTCATACATCTTGTCACTCTGCCTTCTAGGCTTCCTTGGAAAAAACAAAACAAACCAAAAAAACCACACTATTTTTCAAAAGTTGCCTTTTCTTCCTCATGAATCACTCTCACCCTGTATGATAGCCAGCATTTGGCCCCAAAGGATGAATACTAAGCAGCTTTGCCAAGGTGCAGTTCAGCTCTAAGACATCCCATATATCCAGGACTGTCCTGGAAGACCTTGAGGGCTGAGGAGTTGAAGCCCGGCAGGAGCAACGCTGCCTCTGCAGCTGCGCCTACCTCCAGTGTTTGATTTCAAGCCCAGCCCAGGTTTGAACCATGAGTGTGCAAACCCTGGTGACACAGGAGGATGATCTGCAAATGCAGTTTTGTCAAGGGTAAAAGTCTTTGCTGTCAAGCTGTTCAAAGGGAAACATTTACAGGGTCTAAAGAGCCTTCTTGGGTTAGAGACTACAACTTCTATCATCACTCACCTCCCATTACAAACTTCTTTTATAGACTACCATAGCTCCTTTATAGAGGCAATTAGGCTGGATTTTGTCCTTCTCCTGGTAAAAGGTTGTTTCAGAGCCTTGTTGCTCTCAGTATTAGAAACCAGATAAGAAGATGGGAGTAGCCGTGTAGGACCAGGTGAAGGATCCTTCCAAGTATCATAGGCCTGACACTAGTCAACAGCATATTTGTGTGGTGCCAGGACTTGGACTCGATGATCCTTGTGGGTCCCTTCCAACTCAGGATATTCTATGATTCTATGATATTTAAATAGGAAAAGCAAAACCTCTTAAATTTATTAAGATCAGTAAGAATATAGCCAAATCACACAAACTATTAGCCTGTTAGCCAGATAGTGGCTGCCCATTCTCCACCCATGGAGATACCCAGATACCAAGCTCTCATTGAAGCCTTGCCCTGACGTTGAAGCTGGCTGTTGTTTGAGCAGGGAATGGATCAGGCAGTCTCTTTCAACCTCAGCTATTCTGTGGTTCTGTATTTTATTTATAGGTACACCTGGTTTTATTTTTTATTTGCATGTGTATCTGTAGCTCAGGTAACTGCAGCTGTAGTCACAGTTGTCCAACATCTCCCGCGATAAGACCCCATTTTCAGCTTGCTGCAGGTGACCAGACAGCATGTGTTTAAGTTGTAGCTGTTGGATACACCCTTTGCGCTGCATCTTTTCTTTCAGTTACATTCATCTTTTTCTTTTGCTGTTACAGTTGACGTGCTCTAACCATTTCCAAGAGCAAGGTTACTGAAAGAGTCATGACCAAGAGCCGGGAAGTGGCTTGGAAACCAACACACATCTCCAGCAGATGTGGCTTGCAGGGTCATCAGGTGACTCACTCTCTGGCTATGCGGGTGGTCAAGGTCCACGCTTGAACCAAGCTCCCGGGTCTCCTTTCCGTGGTGGTCGAAACGTGACTGCCTTTTCTCCGGGGGAGGCACAGCCATGAACATGTTCCTCAGTGCCAGCTGGTGTTGGTGGGAGCCCTGCTACACCCTCTCCAAAACCAGTCCCCAGGGTTTGGTGCCCAGAGGATGCCTGTGGCTCACACAGTGTCTCAGTATCCACAAGCTGGGGCAGAGCCCAGCCTCGTGGTGTCAAGAAGGCAAATTGGGCAATCGCAAACTAGGGTGGACAGCAGGTCCAAAAGGAAGCAGGTCCTTCCCTCCACCGCCCACAGAGCGCAGTCACTCTGAGGTCTCTGCTCCCTGAACCACACCATGCTTGGGTAAAATGCCTGCGAGCTCCGCACAGCCCTCTGTGCTGCTGTAACCAAATTGTGCTGAGAGCTCATTTTTAAGTGAAGCTGGTGGGGGGCTGTAGGGCAGGAATAAGCCCTCAGGCATATCTGTCCATACCGTACTTATTGCAGCCTGTCCTCCAACGCTTTAATGCAAAATAAGTCACTTAAAATGGATGGTCATGCCCAGAAGAACCATCATTCTCAATTGTGAACCCTTCACAAACCCAGGAAAAAAATCAATGAGGGATATAAAATAAATAAATAAATCATATTTCATCTCCTCTGTGGCAGTGGGGAGGAAAAAAAAAAAAGGCAATATAGGCTTCCCTGTAGGGGATTAGGTTTCATTTTAAAAATTTCAACAAATGCAGAAATCTTAGTAGAAGCTTCTGGAAGATCAAGCATTCTGGCATTAAACTAGGAATGAACGGCAGAAGGCTGGGACTCAGGAGACTTTAGGGTTACTGTCTTCTCCACCACTATGCAACCTGTTGTGTGTGACCATCTCTGGTTTCATGTAAGCCAAATCTTCCAGGCTGACTTCTTCCTTCGGGTTTCAGTGGGAGTAAGAACTTAAACACCTCAGGAAGGTCCATTTGCTCCGTTCTCTCTCTCTCACTTGCTATCTGCTCATCTCGTAGGTGTTGCAAGAGCTCTGAGATGAGGGCCGGTCCATACATGTTTGTAAAATGATGCACTCTGTTGACTAGGGGACATTATACGGAGTTGAATTGCCGTGTGATGATTCATATTTTCTTTTGAAAGATTCATTTTGGGCAAGGAATGTGTGGAGTTGAACGTGTGGGGCACGGGCTGGCCATCTTTCCTATTTGAGAAATAGCCTTCACACTGGTGGTTCAAATACAAATCAAGGTGGTCAGGGACCACCTTCAGCTTCTGACCTCGTTTTCCTGATGCTTTTCACTGTGTGGAGAAAAGAGGGTTGCTCACTGTTTGCCCCAACAGGCAGGCAGTGTTTGGTATGTACATCTGTACACAGACAGGCAGGGAGAGGTGTGTGTGATGTACAAATAGGCTGGTGCTCGCAATACAGCTTGGATTGCACAGTTGTATTTCAGAAAGAGGAGACACCAAATAATATTGTGCAACAGAAGGTTTTTCCAGAGTTGCACAACTGCTGGATCCTGTGCTGGAGATCAAGGAACTCTGACAAATTGATTTCAGGTAACGAAGCGCGGCCTAGCCGCGAGAAACTTTGTACGTTACATGCATGCGCACCACCGAAACCACCCCAACGGAGACAAAAGCATTTTAATTTCTTCTGCATCAAGATTAATGTGCTTGTCATAGTACAGGGAACACTTCTTAACTAATACTTGGCGACTGCTGTGGTAGGAAATGTGAGGAACCTGATAGCTCTTGGTGGAGGTGCCATCTTGTGAGCGACAGGTTAAAAACCACAGCAGCGAAGGCCCTGCTGGGTGCATCAGGCAGTGCTGGCACCGTGCTGAAGCCAACTTCTCCACGTGCTCGTGGTGAAGCCTACATTACCCACCTTGAACAGCCAGGGTATGCAATCCCATCAAAGCTGGCTTCCCTGAGGTACGTCAGGCGCATCTGGGCCTCACGACCTGCTGGAAATGCCCTGCAGCACTTTGGTTGTTTCTGGGGGGAGAGAAGAAGCTGCCGTACCCCTGCAAGGCAGCACTGGTGGGGAAAAATAGATCGGGGACAGCCTGGAGCTGTGTTCGGGTGGGAGAAAAGGCCAAGGAAGAGGCCACCCTCCCAGGTAAACCCTCTGGCCACTGATTTAGGGAATCGGCCAGCAAATGCCCTGCTAAGGAGGTGGCGGCCGTGAGGGCGGCGAAGCCTGCCGTTGTGATGTGAGGTTTGCTTGCCCCTGGGGCTGTAGCACGAAACTTGAGCAGCTATTATTAATGAATATTAATCTACGCTGCGTGTCAGGACTCGGCGCGTTACTGCAACAGAGGCTGAAGTCGGGAGTTGTCCTCCGTCCCGGGAGAGGGCTCGCACGGCCTCGTGAGGCTTCACCTCTCGTTTGCAGCCCTTGCGTTTTACATCGGATTTCCATTATTGAATTAAGCATACAGCATGGTTTTGTGGGGCAGACCAAGCTTTTCATAAAACGTCTTGGAGAGAAAATTTTTTCTCAAGACATACAAGGAAAACAGCACGGGTTTTTCCATAACCACAAAATAATTGTTCTAGATATATTACTGTGCCAAACAAAACCTGTTCTCTTTATAGCTTTTGTTTCTTGGTAAACACAGGGCTCGCTGCAGTGAGGAACATTTGAAAGGCAAAATCTTGTGATTTAAGATGTTATCCACGGTATTTTTGTGTTCACAGGGCACACTACTGACACTTGTTCTGTTTCATGACAAGCCCAGAGAACAATAAATCATCAGAAAAAGTGTTTCTATTGAGGGAAAAGAAAAAAAAAAAAGAGTTTATGGAGTTTATGTCCCTCAATCAGCAGCTGTCTGTACTTGGTAAAGCTGGTTAAAGGAAATGGTTTTCTGCATATTTTTGTAAAAGCTTTGAATTATTTTCACTTCCTTGCAGCTTCCTTGCATATATATATATTACTTTTCTTAAAAACCTTGCAAATCCTTTGCAGATCCTGAGAATTTTTTTAGAAGCAGAACCAAATGCCAGAGGAGGATGTTACCAAGATTTACACTGTACTAGTCCAAATCTGCAGTCTGCCTTATGCAGGCCAAATTCCCATTAGCACTTGAGGTTCAGCCAGTGATACAGTTCTTGTTTTCCCTTTCATCCTTTTTTTTTGAGCTGATTCACGGCCTTTGTTATCCCCGCGCACCGTCTGGGTGTGAGGGTTCTGGCCAAACTGCAGCAATAACTCTCCGCGCTGATATCTGAGGGAAGCGCTCAGCTGGGAGGGGGGAAAAATTGCTCCTGCTACAAAATAAGCTATTTAATAGTATGTGTGGTAACGGGGGGAGGCTAGAAAATTGATTTTGGACAGTGCTTGCTGGATGCATACAGCGCCTGGGGAAGGAGGTAAAGACCTGCCTGTTGTAACCTCCGCTCTCCCTCATTTTGTTATTCTCAAACCCAGTCCGGATGGGAAGAAAAATGCCTGGGCTCTGCTCATCCGCAATTAAGGAGGAAGCAAGCATAAAGCGGGCGTGTTTGCGTGTGGCCGAGGGAGGCCTCGTGCTCCCCGCTCTGCCCCTCAAATTGCTCCTAATGGGACCGGCGAGTGTTTTGCAACCGGGCTCTCGGCGGGCGATGCTGCAGCCAGCCGGCGCGCCCGCACGCGGCCACCAAAATGCTGGCGTGCTTTTGCATGCATCATGCCATTGTTATTATAATGGCCAATAACTAGCTGCAAACAAATTAGGTGTCCCGATACCGCGCTCTAATGAGTTTAGATGCATACCCAGTGGTAGGCAAAAGGTAAAACAACAGCACCAGACAGGTAATTTCTGGACCTGTTACAAGTAATTTGCAAGCTCAGGCATCCCAGTTTTGCAATCTCGCTCATCTTCATTTCCTTGGAGCGCTGCATCTTCTTGTCAACATGAGCTGGCTTCTTTTTGGAAGTGTTTGGCTTTCAGTCAGGTCTCTGTCCCTGCTTGCGCAAGGGCCAATAAATGTTTAACTCCATTGATACATTTAGCCCAAAGTAAAAGGGAAAAGCATGTCTTGCACGGGCAGTGATAAGTATTTTCCCCTAACTTTTCCCTTGTAAATATTAATTGGAGAAATGGGGGCTGCATTCGCCTGGTGGCACCACACTTGCTGAATGCTTTGTGAATGCACAGGCTGCACCCATGCAGCTGCATTGACCCTCTCTGTGCGCGGACAGCTGCAGTGTGTGGGGACCCTCATAAACGGGGAGAAAGCAAAGGGCCTGAGTGGCCTTGCTGTGCACAAAGGGGGACCCCTCACGCTTGGTGGTCTCTCGGTGGTGCCCGCCTGCATTCAGCCTGTCCCTGTCCTTGGCTTTTATGGGGTGTTTCCTTAGTGCTCTGGAAGAGCCAGCAGCCTGCTTTGCAGCAGCAGTGTATGTTTCTGTATTATTTGTGCTTTTTGGGGTCGATGGTGTCGTGCAAAAAAAAAATGGTAAACTTAGGCCTAAGGAATAAAAGACCGAAAGAGACGCAAAAAAAAGGAAGGTAAACCAGAGGCAGCCCTAGAAAGAGGAAAATGGTCTGGGGGCAAAGGAAGGTACAAACTGAGTGGCAGGTCGCTACGAGAAGTTTGCAGCAGGGAGGACAAATAGCAATGTGTAGGGATGTATGGAGAACCACATGTATTTTTCTATCCCTCCCTAAAAAAGAAAGCAGGTTTCCTCCTGGGAAGCACACACGTTTGAGTTTTGTTGATCCAAATATGTGGAAGATTTATGAAGGGACTTCATTTTATATGAAACCGCTCATGGCAAAATTTAAAAATACCATACTCATTCAGAGTTTGTCTGGCTTTGTTTGCCACAAATAAGCAGGAAGGAGGGAGAAAGGGGGGTGCGGGTTGCACCCCAGGTGGCAGGACGCTACTAGTGGTTTGCGGCAGAGAGGTGCGTGCCCCTTGCAAGGAAGGGACAGGGGAAGGAGTTTGGGCAGAAGCTGGTTGTTTGCACGTTGACAGCTGTTCTTCAGACTTGGATGCCTGCAGACCTGGCTAACAAAATCTGAGCCACCAGCAGCTGTCTGTAAGACTTGCTGGAGGACAAGTGAAGCTGACTTTAAGCCAGGGGGGTGAAGAAGAAGCCGGGGAGGCAAAGAGCTGCTGGCTCTACTTCAGCTACCAGGAAAAAAAAGAAAATGGAGCAAAGGATCAGAGCAGCTCACACCTGACGATACAATGAACGAGGACGGACTGGGCTAGGGCCAGCTCCTTTCTGCTTCCACACCAGGCAGTAGCTTGGCTCACAGACAGCAAGGCCAGGCTCTGGCTTGTGCTCTGAGCCTGTTTCTGAGACAAAGGCAAAGGCCACGCCGGGGCACACAGACAGGGCTGCAGCTCGCAAGACACGGGCAGAAGCCTGTTCCTGCACCTGGAGGTCACGCTGGAGGTTGGTTTTGGGCACGTGCCTCGGCTGGACGCGGCGCAGATGCCAACCTGGGAGCATGACCTACAAGGCAAGAGCAAGGGCACGGGGTTTATTCCGCCCGGAGGAGGCAAGCGGAGCGTTTCAGCACGCTGCAGAGAGGAAGGGAATTGCCCTCCTCTCTGCCTGTGGGGCAGCAAGGACGTTTCAGGTTAGTCATGGGGAAAACATCATACGTGCACCGCCGGCCCTTGGGCACTTGGAAGGTGGCTTCAGATACCTGAGCCTGGCTGTGAGGGGCTATGGGCCCCTATAAGAAGGAAATGTTTGTAGCTGGTCAGCGTGAATTGTGTTTCCCTACAAACGGGGACCTGTGTTCGAGGATCTGTGCTTTGAGCCCTAACGTTTTCACGAGCTAATGAAAGGCATTTTATAATTACGTCAAGCAGAAGGGAAACATCTCTCTAGTTACTTAGTAACTAAGATGCTTTGTCAACATAAAAGTGACAGGGCTCTTATTGCCTACTTATTTACTCAGAAAAATTGAACTATTTACAGCAGAGGCATTCAGTGTGTTGCTTGTGCTAATGCACCATTTCAGTGGCACAGCCATAGGAATGAAGGCTCATCAAAAACCTGTAGCTTGTAACGTTTGAATCGTGGTGGAGCCCCCTTGGAAAAAAAATAATGCTTGCTGGGTATGCGTTTTATATCTCTAAAATGTGTTTTGTTAGACAGAGGCTTAAACTGACTCAGTGAATCAGAGGGCATGGACATAGTGAAATTACTGATCTGGAACTCCAGTTTATTTTTAAAGACACACACAGCTATGTGGGAACCTCTGCCATCAGTGCACTTGCGGGCCTCTGACTTTGTTCAAGTCAGGGTAAAAAAGGCTTCCAATAAATAGCGCAGAAGGAAGAGTAAAGATAACATCAGCCACCTTGCGCTGGTGGATTGGTGAAGCTGCACCCTCCCAGGTGCAAGGACAAGGAGAGGTGGGCTGCTGAGAAACAGCTGTTGGGGAGGATGCTCTTAAACATCGACGCTGGCATGCTGCGGGAAGGCTGGCTTGTTTTGTTTCCTTTCTGCCTTTTGATTTATTATACCTACCTCTGTTTATCACACAAAATAAATGCACGAGGTCAGCTGTGACAAGCAGTGTGGGGAACGCACGCACAAAACACGTGAACCTTTAGAACAGGAAATAAACCACACAGCATTTGATGTTCCATCATTGCGTTTAATTAGGATAGCTAATTGCTGCTCTTCTGCCAGCCTGCTGTGGGGCCTGATCCTTGCCCTCCTCGGTGGCAGTGGCTCCCAAACTGGGGCTCTCAGGCTCTGCATTTGGCTGCATGTCCATAGGGCATCTCAGTGCTTCAGGTGGCCCAGGGCTGTCCCTGAGCTAATGCTCCTTTTCCATGCAGTTCGCCTGCATCCTGCTCAGTGCTCACTGCTGATTAAAAGGGGGAAAAAGAGGAAACTGCAGGAAAACAAACGACAGGGTCCCCCGCTGCTCTGAAGAAACTCCCTTGCTCTTTCCAAAGTAGGCTGCATAAATATTGATCTTGCCAGGATGTGCCCTACATTCATTTGCACAGACATTATAAATGTGCTTAAGGACGAGAAATCAATCTTGTTTTCCTGTGCGGTAAACATGTGCAGCCAAGGATGCGCATAGATAATGCGAATTACAGCTCTCAGTCCTGCCACTTAAAC
This sequence comes from Anser cygnoides, assembly GCF_040182565.1. Classification (NCBI taxonomy): domain Eukaryota; kingdom Metazoa; phylum Chordata; class Aves; order Anseriformes; family Anatidae; genus Anser; species Anser cygnoides. The sequence continues at coordinate 82,645,249 of NC_089874.1, forward strand.
ACTGGGTTGGAAAAGGTGCTCTGAGGAAACAGACGAGAAAAAGATGTTCTTACCTACTTGCTTATTTGGAGGTATTTCCATGGATCCCCCTCCAGACCCTTTAAAACACATTCAACCCCATTTCAATTCTAGTAGTAATCCGTAAGCTAACTAGCTTTCTGTATTTCCCTGATAAATTTGCCTAGGTTACTTTTTCACAGCCTGCTGCCAGCAAGTCGAGGTGCAACCTTAGACATTCATGTGACTTTATCACTCCCTCTCCTATTAACCTTCCGTATAGTTTAGCGTTGCAACATTGCAGTTGGGGAAATCATACCATTAGGTTGCAAAAGCCGTAGGATTCCTGCAGTAGAGAGCCACGAGGTGGCTTCTGAGTCACTGGATGATTAATAATTAATACATAATTGTTGGATAATCTGTTTAGACAGTCACAGTATAGGGAATTTATTACTGTTGTCTCTGGAGAATACTGCTACTGAAATAATAAAACTTTAACGAGTCCCCTCTCCTTGTAGCCCCACTGAATTTCTGATGAGAAATAGCACAAAGCTGCCACGTCTTGCTATATATAGATTGCAGTGCGGTACAACGAAAGCTCCTGCTTTTTTACCAAGCAAAGTGTACACATGTTCATAAAGCAGGAGACATGGCAGACGTGTTATGAGAGAGAGAGAGAAGTATTTGTGTGAGAAGTATTTTAAAAGAAAATGATTTGATTCGGTTCTTCCTGAAGTATCTGATTTACCTTGCTTGAGCTACCGTTTGGCCAATTTCTGTGCCAGTTTTGTTTGCTCGACTCACATTATTTTCAGTTATTTTCAACTTCATTTGTGCGTTCTAAATTCCACGTGCTCCTCAGAAAGCGTGTAAAATGCTTGTGCTATTGCAAAGGGAAAAATCTTTAAATTACAAATGCACGGCCCTCTTTCACAAGTCGCTCCAGTGCAAGGCGTTGCAGTAAATGAGCGGTGACAGTGGTATGCTTAAAGACTTGGCAAAGGCAGGAAGCAAAAACGAGTCAAGTGATCCCCGTTTCTTGAAATCACTCCGCCGCAGCTCATCGTGGTCGGCCTCGGGAGGGGGTGATTGTCGTGCTGCATTTCCCAGCTGTGACTCAGGAGCCGCGGGATGCGTCGCTCTGTTCCCCGACGGTGCTGCACGCGGCGACTGATGCTCACCTTTACCGTGAGGATGCCGAAGGCAGAATTTCCCCGCCTCGCAGAAGCGTGACACTGACTGAAACATACAGGATTTGAAAAACGGCAATGACTCTTTTTGACTAATGAGCCTGCGTTAAGGCACTAGATAGTCTAGAATGGACAGATGTTTTATCCTCCGCGTTCAGAAACGTGTTTTGTTCAGCTGTATGTCGAACGTGATTTGTAGCGAGGCTGCAAAATCAATCCAAAAAGATAAATTTGCTTACCGAAGGTATCTGTCAAGCTCCACCATGCTGAAGCTCCAGCTTACAGAAGGCAGTGTCTTCCAACAAAACAGTTTCAGCCAAATAAATGGAGCTTAGAGAGTAATGCAATGTTACAGCTGAAGTACCAGGATAATTGAGGCTGTAACATCTGCTGAAATGTAGTGACACCAAAAATAAACACTTCTGCCCGTGTTGTTATTTCCTGGTAAGGCGGAGTGTAAACACATGACACGACCCCAGCACATCAGGGAATTTGGAAACAGAATCATCGTGCTATCGCAAGTACCCTTCCCCTGCCAAGGCGGGAACTTTCCCAGCACCGCTGTAATAAGGACGTTGCTTGGGTTGCTTTCCAGCAGCTTTTATGAGAAGAAAAAAAGGATCACGTACTTAATTAGCCCCTTTAATAAGGGGTGTTTTTGTGTATGTTTTGCAGCTGGAACAAAGGGTTAGTGTTGAGGGTGTTTGCTTGATTTTTCTTTATGGCAAGAAATTGTATTAAATCGCTCCTGGATGAAAAATAGGAAACAGAAATAGAAAAAAATCTTTGGTGAGATATAAGGTCCAATTTTCCTATGAAATTGCTCAAGGATAAGATTTTCCTTTTGTTGCAAATTACTGTTGAGTTTGATTAAACAGAACCCTTGATTTGCTTATTCTTCTCTGTTGTGATTTCCCCTGGCTTGAAGCTGTGGGAAGCCAGTCCCAACCTCTGTCCAGCAAATGCCCTCAAAAATACATGCTGCTGGTTTTCCCTTGCGCTGTATAAACACGAGGGAACGTTCAATTATGTTGAAAAGGGATGCATTTAAAAGTGATAAAAAAGGAAATAAATTTTTGCACAACGTGCAATTACTCCGCAGAATTCCTTCCTCCCGAGTATCGTCGCAACCAGAAGCTCAGCAGGACTCAAAAGAGGGCCGGTAATACACGCGTAAAAATAAACAAGGGCTCTGGAAGGGATTTACGCTCTTCGGCTTCTGGGGAGAAGCCAGCATCCTGCCACTGCAGTTTTGGGAAAAGTTTTCTAGGGCTGCCTGCCACCATGCTCCTTGCCTCGTTCCTTGGGGTGTGTGGTAGCAGCCGCTCTGCAGCAGGACGCTGTCTGGCAGGACCAGTAGTTTAATCCTCTCTGGTGACTTTTACGTTCTCGACAGAACGTAGGTTGGAAATCTTACAAATGATTTCTGTTCCTCAGCTCTTGCAAAAACGGAGCCGTTGGTTATGTATTTGACAATCTGCTGTTACACTCGCTCAACAGCCATCTCATTGACAACCAGTTTCTCGTCCTGTGAGTCAGGCTGCTAATTTCAGCCTGTAAAGTCTTGCCTGACGAGGCCCCGGGCGATGCGATCTCACTTTGGCACTTGCCCTGCTCGAAGAAGGACGACCTCCAGAGGTCTCTTCCTGTCCAACCTTTTTGATGACTCTCTTCAAGGCAGGGCTGTGTGGGGACATTACAGGAAAGGCTTGCAGCCATCTTAGAGCATCCTAGCTCTGATCACCTATCACTCCGCTGCGGTAAATGTGTTCGCTGCAAGTTTCACATGGAGGCTTTCCAAACTAATTGGCTTCGTTCGGTCTCCACAGCTGCTCATGGAGCAGCCTGTCTTTGCTCCTGTCACTCCTGGTCATGTTGGCTCAGTGTGACCGCCTCCTTCGAAAGCTGCTCCATGCCACCAAGGACAGAAGGAGCATCAGCGTAGCCTCTGAGCATTGCTTTCTGCATGTTCCTGCACAGCTCCCTGGAGGTCTCCTGAGACTGGCTGCCGGTTTTGGAGAGCTGCACCATCCGTCTGGCTCGGGTAATAGGCCGCGGATGCAACGCTTTTCTTCTCAGGGTAAGTGACAAAGAGGAGGCACGCCTGAAGGTGTTGAGGCAGCAGAGCCCTGGCTAAAGGAAGTGAAGACAAAGCATCATGCACTAGGAATTAGGTGACGCTTTTTGCAAGCAATGCCACCGTGTTGGGGAGTGACGTGGCAAAGGGTTTTCTGCCAGTCACCCAAGAATCCACTGAAAGCTCCTTGTACGCTGTGGTATCTAATATGGAGAATGTATAAAGGGGCAGCCAAGAGTGGTGTGGCACAAAATATTCGGCTATCACACAGAAATCCAGGCAGGCCAGCTGTGCTAAATCATCACGGACGGGAGCGCTGCCAGGAGCCCGTCTGCAGATGCTGGGGAGAAGAGCTCCATGGCTACGTCTTATTTGCTACAACACAGAACAACTGCATGGAGAAAACTTCAGCACTTAAACAAACAAACAACAAACAAAACCACAACACTGATGGTTCACTGCCCCAGGTACCAGGCTAGCTCCCTCTCCCCACCTTTTCAAATCTGCAAGAAAAACCTGCACCATGTGCTCTGGGCAACACCTCTGTCAGAGAATCCATGCTGGAAAGCTTCAGTTCCTGCAGCACTGAATTCCAGACCTGCTGTCAGTGCAGGGCTGACCTGTCTGGTGTGGCAAAGACATGTGTCAGGTGGGTGGAAGCTGAAGTTTATGATACTGTTATGAAAACAGCTTATCAGTATCTGTTGGCAGAAGCAATGTTCCTAAAACTCTAGCTGACTTTCAAAGCATGGCATTTCCCAACTGCGCTGGGGCCATTGACAGGTTTTTACAAGTTCATCACCTGTTGTCTCAAGAGGCCAATGAATATTTTAACCTCAAAGCATGTCTTGGTTTGTGCAACAGGTAGGTCATGTGTCCTGAGTACCCTGGAAGAGCATGCAACTGGTGACAGTGCCCGGGCACTTACAAGCTTGGAAAAAATGAGACCTTATTTTGCTCTAGCAAGGAGAATTCATGTTCCTTTGGAGAACTTGGGTTATCCTTGTTCTGGCCAGAGCAGTCACACAGGGCACATGGCTCTGTTCTTGGCACTCACAGAACAACAGAGGACACCTTTGGAAAGCCGAAAGCAGGATGATGCTGCCTCTGTAACAGTTAGGCTGCCAAATAAATACCTGTGGCTGCAGTTTGCTGTGCCTTGGCCAACATCTGCAGTGCTAACAATGCAGATTTTCACCCCAGTGAAATCTGGATGCTGAAAGGGCAGCTGATCCCCCTCTTCCTATGACCTTGCTCCCTGCCAGTGCCAGGCCAGCTTCTCTGCAGGCTGACAGAGAGCATGGAGCAGGGCCTTACAGCAACCAGGGTCATTCCTTGGAGAGCCCTATTATCCATAGGCTAGATGGTGGCCTCGTTTTCCTGAAGGTTTTGTTTAGACTCATCCGTGAACACTGGGCTCATTCAGGTTGTCCCGGTATATTGCTAAGAGCATTCTTATTTTTGTGCACAGGCATATGGCTATGTAGAATCACACAGTCACAAATGAAGTGACTATTTTGGTATTAACTTCTAAGTTGATCCTGCCAGTATTTTAATTGTGTAAGGGTATACTTTATTAATCTCCTTGGAGGATTTTCATGTTTACTTTTACCAAGATTCACCTTTCGTGTTCAAGTAATAAAGTTAAATAGTTCCTTCAAAGGGCGTTAAGGTGCATCTTTGCTTATACTACTAGTAAATTGCTGTAGATGCAGCTGCTGATAGCATTCTGTACTGGCATAAATCATCAGTAATACCTATTTTGAAAGTTTATCTTCCAGTACACCATTCTCAAGTCAGTGCTTATTCATTCACAACTAAATAACATGTATTTATGTGATAGATTCTTACCGTGTCGAAGCAATACCTGAGGTTCTTAAGGCATAATTCACGTTAACGCAGAGCATTTCCATCACCCGGTTGACAGGGCAGCCCCAGAGTCGCAGCGGCGCGCTGGTGCGAGCAGCACACCACGCAGAACGGGCAAATAACAGTGAGTAGGGGCATGAACTCTGCCAGCCAACCTTGTTGCCAAACCTGCTGTACAGCAGAAACACATGCTCAGCCTTGCGTGAAAGGCCTTCGTGTACGGCCTTTTAACAACAGGCACTGCCGTGCTCGGCTGAGACACTTAGGAGTGAATTAATGAGAGATGACTAACCTCATGAAGAACTGATACCGAAAACATTCGGATCTCCTGGGTCACTTCAAATGTGCCAGTCGTGCTATTTAGGGCCCTGTATTATGTAAAACCATTGCCTCCAAGTCACTGCGTTGGTTACAGCTTAATGAATCCGCATTAATCCATCTCTATCAATAGTGATGAATACCTCCAGGAGCTGTAGGGTTTTGGAACAAAATGGGTTGAAGAAGCCATGTGAACACGAAAGATAAAAAGAAATAGTTACAGGAAAGGATTTCTGCGGTTCTGGAAGAGAATCTTTTGGTGCATTAATATCCAAGAGAAAATGAAGCTCTTTTCCTTTTGAAAAAAAAACAAACAAAACACACAGCTGAAAACAGAAGAGCCAAAGACGCAGTAAGAGGATTAGTGTATAGCGGTTACTGAGTCCACTCAGCAATTACAAGGTCTGGCTTCGCAATTAATACCAACACAAATTAAAAACAAAATCTGTAAAATATTTCTTTAATTTTAATGCAGGATTTAATATGACACTAGATAAATACCATCGACCTGTAATCAATCCTGGTAACGAAGCTGGTGTTTCTTCTCTAATCTGTTTCCTCGGCGCGTGGTTTTCAGCTGCACAGCTAGCTCAGCGTCAGCTGCTCATTACCTTGAACAGCGATGGGGAAGCTGGTATTTACTTCTGTAAATTGCCTTCTTCATACGTGCCGGGAAGGAGAAGTTTGTGCTGGAGAAGAAATTCCAAAGTTCGCTAATGAAGCTGCATTTCCGAGCTGTTTAACTGCAATGCTGACATACCGCAGCCTGCGTAGGCCGCAACGGAAAGCATTTGTGTCATCAAAGGATCTCGGCACCACGCTGCTGACGGCTGCGTAGGAAAACCTCACCGTGTTCAGCTCTGCAAGAAACTGAAATTCAAGGGGAAACCGGGGGCGCTGCAAGAGTAAAGACCTCCCTTGTCAGGCGAGGGAAGGCCATGTGCTGCCGGCAGGTAATGCTGGCCATCACTGCCATCACAGACAGCTCTCAGGCGGCCTCCAGCTCACTCAGCCATGAGGGAGCTTCACTCAGCGGGTGGTGAGGCACTGGCGCAGGTTGCCCAGAGAAGCTGTGGTTGTCCCATCCCTGGAAGCGTTCAAGGCCAGGCTGGATGGGGCCCTGAGCAACCTGGTCTGGTGGGAGGTGTCCCTGCCCATGGCAGGGGGTTGGAGCTGGGTGATCTTTAAGGCCCCTTCCAACCGGAGCCATTCCATGGTTCTGTGATTCACAGCCCGAAGCTCCACATGCAGGACACAGGGACTCAAGTTCTCCCCGTTGCCTTGACGGGGGCTTGATGGGCAACTGGGGAGATACTTGCCTCTTTTCTCCTCTCTCTGTAACATGGAAATAATCACACTTACCCACTTCTGCACGGTGCTTTGAGGTGCAAAGCTAAAGAGCATTTAGTAGCATTGATATTACCTTGCTGGAATTGGTTTTGGAGTTAGAAATACAGATCAACCCTTGCTGAACATTTTTTAGGGGGATGTAAATACAAATAACCTTCCAGGCAATGCAACTCTGAATGTGCTCCTGAATACATAAACACAAGCACGACCTATTAGATAATTTACAGCCCAATTCTATTTCAGGCATCAATTAATGGAAACTTCTCAGTTCAAGAATGGTTCTTAATTTTACGCTCAATCTAAAAGCGCATTTATAATTAAGAGTTTCCTTGAATAAGCACCGTCTTAAATGCCTTGCTACGCCAAAGGCCCTACTCTCCAGGAGGAACACAACCAGCCCAGAACATGCAGACATTGTTGCGCTTAAGCTCACAGCTGGAGCAGCAATCAGCGTACATTTTCTGTTCCTTGTTATCTTCATACCCAATTTGCTCCTACAGTTGTGACAAGCTCACGGATGGATGAGGGATACAGGTGCACACCTAGCATTTTGAAGGCTGGAAATCATCATTACTGATAAAATTAGGTATTATTTTCAGAAGAGCTTCCGTATGAAGATGTTCAATTTCTCTTTACAAAGAAGGATATTATTATATTGTTAAATTTGAAAAAGTCCCTTTGCTCATCCTTCTCCTGCTCTTTGAATTATTTTTACGGTGGCAAATGTTTTGTCTTTTGCTTCAGTATTCTGACATCAACATTAGTCTCTTGCTTCCTTGTCTGTAGGGGAAATCTCCCTTGCTAGAAAAAACATGGTACTAAACAAGAGAGCTGAATAAGATCCCTAACATGTTGCAGGGCTAAAGGGCATTAAATTCCTTCTTTCTAAACTCCCCCCCCCCACCTTCACATGTTAACAGGAATCACTAAGGTGATTCATACATACCCTCTGAAAACACGGATGAACATTCAACGGCACCATTGATGGTGACTTATAACAGACAAAGTATAAATATAATTTTTCCCACATTAGCATTTCTCAGTGCTCATCAGCTTTTCATCCAGAACTGACTTGTCAGTCAAGTTTTCTGTAGTCGAGGGCTGGGGATTAAGTAATTCCCGTTTAATGAGGGCATGCTATTTTGAAATGGTATCTTTAAAAACAAAAACCAAGTTGGGTAATCATTGCTTATTTGATACAACTTAAAAATCCTCTTTGAATACCGTTCATGGCAAAACTGATTCTACAAAGGCAGTATGGTGTTTGTGTTGTCCCATTGCAGCAGGTGTCTCAGAAAAATTAGACAGAACCAATAAGGTATCCCTGCGTTAGTTGCCCAGAGGGGCTGTGGGGCCTCCCTCCTTGGAGATCTTCAAAAGCCTCCTGGACGTGGTGCTCCTGGGCAGCCTGCTCTGGGTGACTTGAGCAGGGGGTTGGACCAGGTGGTCTCCAGGGGTCCTCAACCATTTTATGAATTGCCCAGCAAAATATTAATTAAGGTTAGAACAAGGGATTACGCGGGTGGTAGCTGGACCCATCCTGCTGTAGCTGTGCTAGCTGCTCGAGGTGGAGCTGTGGCCAGCACCACCTCAGCAGCTCCAGCACCCACAAGGACTTCGGCTGCTCTTTGGCCTGCTCTGCTGCCCAGGGGTCTCTCGGTCTCTGGTAACTGGGTGTGTAACATTGCCCACCTTGGCGGTTTCAAGGCCTTCTGGCACTTTCCTGCCACTGTGGGAGCGTGTAATTTGTTCACTCGGTATAAAGAGTTGTGGTATGGAATCATTTACAGTAATCTGTGATAAATTACTTTTTATTCCCTTATTTTTTTTTTTTTTTTTGTGGAAAGCTCCTATAATCAGATCACTCTTCTTCAAGATTGCCAGACTCCGGTCAGAAAACTGCAGATTGCAAACTCTCCTGTTTCATTTTACCGTTCTTCCAAATAGCTGTCATCAATCAAACTCTAGAAAAGGAAGATGTGTATTTCACCCTTCCACTTCCTCCCGACATAAACGAATTTCATAAGCTCCATTCCCACGTCTCGTGGCTGCAGTTAATCCACAGCAAAATTCACAATTTCAGGAGAGTTAAAAAGCATCTATCAGTTACTGGGAAACAGAGAACAGCATAGTTTTCTCATAAGCCTGAGAGTTCAATTTGAACATGCATATAATTACAGACTTCAGATGCACTTCTCTGCATAAAGCAAAAGCAACCTGGCTTCGTACCACCGACGTTTGGAGATGCCGGGTCTTCACAGAAATCACTGCCTGCATATTCAGGAAACTGCAAAGAGCTACAACGTGATGCCTTTTCTCCTCACGGCACAACGCAGGGCTTCCAGGATGCTGGGAGCCTCACCGCAGCCTCCTGCCCCCGAGCAAATTTCACAGAGCAGTGATAAATCTGGCAATTTTCCACCCTCGGGACTTCAGTGCTGCTACTTGGTTGTGTTGTAATTTTTTTTATATATATAATTGCATAAAGCCCTTCATCAGTGAGGCCCCCCCGGCAGTGGTAAGTCAGCCTAGCAACAGGAGGAGCGAGGTCAGCCCAGTGCCTCGCCAGCTCGCAGCACCACGGCACAGTGCGGCTGCTCTCCGCCGGGACCCGGGAGGCTGCGGGGCCGGAGCAGGAGCTGCTCCAGCTCACCCCACCGAGGCTCCTGGAATGGCCTTAACCGTGTGTTCTTGTACCATGTGTCTGTCTTGCCACGGGAGACAAGAAGGGCTTGTTTGGTCTAGCCGGGAGAATATGAAGACTGCTCGGGGATACAACGGCTGCCTGAAAGTACACTGGGGGTAAACAATCAGGAGTGAAAAAAGAAAAAAAAAAGGGGGGATTTGAGTCAAAGGGCACTGCTGGCGTGTATGTGAACACAGGGGTGTAGACCACCCAACCGTAAATGTAGACTGAAAACTGGAAGAAAGTTCCTGACCACAAGGGCAGTGCTGCTCCACTGAGAGCTGACGACAAATCCACTCGGCTCACTCACTTCCAGTTGATGTTCAGCTATTTTGGGAGACCTCAGTAGCACGCAGCGCTATAGGATGTGGTATCTCCAGTCAGAAGGGAGAAAATTTGGTGTCCCAGGGGACTTACCTTCCTGCTTCACGTTCCTAAGAAATATCTGATAATCTCTGGTTTGGATTTTTCTGTGTGTGTGCACAAACAGTCAGCTGTCTGAACAATTGGAGTACAGCTCCTCTCTTCCTGCCTCCCTCCAAGGAAAGACTGCTTTCAAGGGTAGCAAGCTGTTTTCTAGAAACAGTATTTTATTTCAAGTATTACTGCTAACAATAATGCCTCTCGAGCTTACCGAATCCCTCTTCTGAGTGTGTCTGTGTGTGTTTGCACATAAAGTATTTCTCTCACGCATTTAAATCAGGAGACCTGGAGTAACCTTCATGAAGTAGGTGGCATGAGGGTGGTGTGAATCAGTAGACATAATTAAAACGGAATGCACGAAGTAGACAGAATCAGGCTGCAATACACTCAACGCTGCACTTTTATTGTGCGCTGCTACTGTTAAAGGAGGTTTTGGGCACCGGTTTAAGCCTTTAATGGCCAAGCGTTGCCGTCATCTTCTGTTAGTGTGTGCTCTGGATCTGGTCCTGGGTCTCTCGCCCAGAAGGAATTCCAGTGATGTTCTTGCTGGTTACTGCAAATCCAGATACAGGCCAGCAAACTGCACAGTCAGAATGTAATTAATTTACAGATTGTTCCATTCAAAAAGGGGGTGGTTTCCATACAAAGGTAAAACGACAGCTTCATTGTTATAAACCTTATAAAAGGTAGACACGTTTCCATCGCGAGTTTCCTGGGGAATTCCTCTGTTTTCTGTGGTCTGTTTCACCTGCTTGTATGAGGTATAAAGAAAATAATGTGCAAGTCTGGAGGAGCGTTTTATTAGGAGACATAAACTTTTGTTTTATTATGGTTCTGGTTCATTTATATATATACACTAAAAAAAATTAAAAAAAAACACAACTAAAAGTTCTGCTTCATTGACACTGAGAGTTTGTCTCGGGGTTCTCAGCAATGAAGATTTATCTCCCCTAACACTGGCGCAACTGGTTAATTGCCCAGAACTCCCACTTTGCTGCAGCCCATAGCATTTCTGATGAGTATCTGGCAAGACGTTTCGCTGTGTTTTTACAAAATGTACTAAAAAGGAACAATCTCAAGCAGTTACAGCCCTGTCCAACCTACATTACTCAGCTAAAACATCCTCAGGAGCGTTAAGAGGATTCTCCGAATAAATACTGTTATGTCCTTAGGGTGTGAAAACTCATTTATCTGATTGTAATTTATCTTTTCAGTAATTAATTTAAAATCAGATTTGGGGGGAAGTGTTGGTATCTGGTCGCTGCTCCTAAACAATTTTTAGGAAGTATTTTCAGAAGTTTTAGGGTCTGAAATACACATTTTCAGTAGTTTTAGCAATGAAATACAGTGACAGGATAGCAATGCTGAAACTTTTTCTCTGTGAACCTTCTCACAAAGCAGTTCTCTGTGTGTGTGCATGTGTTTTATGTATAAATGTTCCCCATGCATTTTTATGTCCCCTTGCATCTAATCTGTGAGGAGAGATCGCCCAGGCTCGGCGCTCGGCTCCTGAGCCCACTCTGACTGAACCGAGAGGGGACGGCTGGTCACGGAACCACAGAACCACGTAATTACAGGGTCATTAGGGCCGGTGAAGCCGTGAAACCCCCTCAGCACGCCGAGGCGGACCGTTAGCCAACGGCCACCCTTCGGCACCGACGGAGGGCGACCTGACACCGGCCTCAGTCCCCCGGGCCGTGCGGATTCCCTAGCTCAGCTGCTCCAGCGAAACCTCCCGATAACAGTTCGGGAACGCGGCCACCGAGAGCAGGACAAAGTCCTGGAATGTTTTCTCGAACCGAGGGGCGGGCGGGCGGGCGAGCACCCCTCCGTCACGGCAATCCACCCTCCCCACAGCGGGCGCTGCCGGGACTCGTAGTCCCCGCCGGACTCCATTTCCCACCCCCCCAGCGGTGGCGTCACCGGGGCGGGCTGATAAATATTCATGAGGCGCCCTCCCCCCCCTCCCTCCCTCCCTCCCTCCCTTTGCCCCTCCCCTCCCCGCCGCCCTCCCTCCCGCCCTCCCTCCCTAATGGCGGCGGCGCCGGGCGGGGAGCGGGGCTGGGGCTGAGGCGGGCGGCGCGGGGGCCCCTGCGCGGAGCTGCGCTGCCCGCCGCGCCCTGAGCCCTGAGCCCCGCCGGGACGCGGCGTCCCTCCTTCCCCCGCTCCCTTCCAGCAGGCGATGGAGCAGCGAGCCGGAGACGCCCCGCCGGCCGGCGGCGGGCGGGCAGAGCCCGGCAGGAGCCCGCCGGGCAGCGGCAGCCGGGCGGAGAGCGGCGGCCCGCGGAGGAGGAGAGCGGCCGGAGGCGGCGGTGGCGGCGGTGGCGGCGGTGGAGGCGGAGGCTCGGCGCCCCCCGCCGTGCTGGCGACCCCCGGCGCCGCCAACTCGCTGCTGCTGCGGCGGGGGAGGCTGAAGAGGAACCTCTCCGCCTCCTCCTCGTCCTCCTCGGCCGCCCCGGCGGGCACCCGCAGCCTGGACAGGAAGGCGCTGCTGCTGCTGCCCAAGCCCCCCCGGCAGCTGCAGCCGCTGCAGCCCCCGGAGCGGGACTGGGTGCGGCGGGACGTGCGGCGGGGCTGCGTGCACGTCTACGAGCGGCACGCCGCCTGCTACCTGCGCCCGGTGCTCTGCACGCTGGACACCACGGCCGACGAGGTGGCCGCCCGCCTGCAGCAGCTGGGGCACCGCGGCGGCAGCGGCGTGGTGCGGGTGCTGGGCAAGCCGGGCGCCGCGACGCCCCCGCCGCCGCCTCCTCCTCCTCCTCCCGCTCCTCCGCAGCAGCGGAGACCCCCGCCCGAAGCGGCCGGGGAGAGGCCGAGGAGCCGCCGGGGAGCTCGGAGCGGGCCGGCCCCGGCAGCCGGGGGGAACGGCAGCGCCGACGAGAGCGAGGCGGCCGGCGGCAGGCCGAGCCCGGCGCCCTCCGAGCGGAGCCCCGCGGCGCCGCCCCCCGCCGGCGAGCTGTACCTGGCGGGGCCGCCGCTGTCCTGCCCGTCGCTGCTGGGCGAGCTGGGGCCGGCCGGCTCCGACACGGAGAGCTTCAGCCCCAGCGCCGAGAGCGTCTCCGACCGCCTGGACCCCTACAGCAGCGGCGGCGGCGGAGGCTCGTCCTCCTCGGAGGAGCTGGAAGCGGAGCCGGCGCCCCCCGACGGCGCGGGGGAGGCCGCGGGGCCGGCACGGAGCCCCCCGGGGCCGGGGGAGCCGCCGAGGGCCGGGGGGGCTCCGGGGGGCGAAGCCGTCGGCCGGGAGCCGCCGTCGGGGCCGCCCGCCCTCTACGTGCAGCTGCACGGGGAGACCAGCCGGCGGCTGGAGGCCCACGAGAAGCCGCTGCAGCTCCAGAACGACTACCTCTGCCAGCTGGGCTACCGGGACCTGTGGCGGGTGCAGGAGGAGGGCATGGACGCGGAGACCGGCTGCCTCATCCGCTTCTACGCCGGTGAGACGCCGCCGTCGGGACTGAGCCGGGGGGGGGGGGGGGCAGCCCGGGGCGCCCCGTCGGGGTTACGCCGGGCTGGGAGGGTGAACGGCGGCTGCAGGTGCTGGCCTGAGGCAGCCGTGGGGTTCCGCGCTTGTAGGGTTTCAGCGCTGTGCAGCCCTGCCTTCCCTGAATTGCATCGCCCCGTCGCCCTCCGGAGCTGGGCTGCTTAGGGAAAGAGGCTCCTCGCAGCTCCGTCCTGCGAGCGCAGCCCTCTGCTCAGCCTCCCGCGTCGCTCGCCCTTTGGGTTTCGTCGCTCGCTGTTTGTCAGAGGTGCAGGGCTCAACCCAGGGATCGAGGCTGTAAGCAGCGAAAGCGTGCCAAACGCGGGACGCAGCCTTTGGAAACGGGCTGTCAAAACCGTGAGCGTGAAAGGCAGGAGCTTGCAAACGCGGCCTCGCCGAGGCGACTTTGGGTACGGAACGTGGGGAGCGTGGGGTGGGAAAGTTAGCTCCCACGTTGCCGTTACGCAACGCTGCCGTTCTGTAGTGCTTTAAAAATATCTTCCCGGGCGGCTGAAGTGCTTAGTAAAAATACCTATTGTCATCATGGAGCTCCTTGGGTTTTAACCGTCTCGCCCAGCCCTCTGAGGAGGGGAGTGTTTAATGTCCAGCAAAGCGTTCAAATACCCAGCGAGTTTTCCTCTGGAATAGGTCAACGTAGTGCCCAAAGATCAGGTCCCGCCGGTAAAGCAGCGAATGACATTCCCTCGCAGGGCTGGCTTAACAGAGTGGTACTCCACTGAACCGTGAGAATTCAGCGCTTTAATGCTAAAAATACTGAGATTCCTCCCTCTAGTGAGTTCCTGTGGATGTAAAATAGAGGCGGTAATGGCAGGCCGGGAGGGAGAGCGGTACGCTGCGTGAGTGCCCCTTCTTATTCAGAGAATGTGGGAGTGACGGTGAGCGGTCAATTCCTCTTTTCTTCAGTTTTCTAGGTTAGCTGTATTAACGACCCCAGCACAAGCGGTGCTCGGTCAAGGAAACGACAGGAGAAGGTTAGGTATGCTGGGGTCAGAAAGGAGATAAAATCTTTTTTTTCAGGTGCTGAGGGTGGTCTGCGTGTTGCTTTGGCCGTGCCGGTGAGGGTGGAGTTCAGCAGGTGGTGTTGGAAGGAATGCTGCTTCCATTATTTCCATTCCCACAGCCCAGTGGGAATGCACGGGCACGTTTCAAAACGGGGCGACCGTGCGCCTCCTTTCCCAACAGGATGCATGCTAAAGAAAATACAATCAGAAAACATAGCTAAGCCTTCTATACAGTTAAGCCTGTTTGCATGTAGCCTTTATGCATTAAGTGATTAATTCTATCTGCTCAATGCAGCTGTTCCAACTGTCTTATTTTAGTGTCTCAACTTGACTGCTAACATAGTTCGTGCGTTCTGGACTTCCTTGTACAAGGCTTCTAAATAGAAATTTAAATCTGTAAGCACACATACAATTAAATGAATGCAAATTTGTTACGCAATTTCATATACTAAGCAGTATGTCTCTGCACTTCAAAAGTGCAGTGTTTTTTTTGAAATCTTTATCTCTTTGGGGGGATCTGTGATCAACATCTAAAACACCTGTGATCAGGTGCTTGTAGCAGAGTGGTTCCAGCATCTAATGTACCAGACCAGCCAAAAAGAGCTAAGAAAATATTATTGACGTGTCATCATACTGATTTTCTATAACCGTCTTGGCAACTTCTCGGCTTCCTTATTGTAATTTTTTTTTTCCTACCGGATGATGAAAGGGAGGGAAGGAGGAAGACTTAAAGAATGCACATCAAATTAGACTTGGAAAGGGGAGTGTGTTTTGGCCCCAAAGTCAGGGTGTTTTGGTTAGGAGAAGTACCTTTTTGATAAATGATCCTCCAGGAATACCCTAAGGAATGCTTTCAAACAGTGATTTCCTGTTTGCCCCGGACTTCATTGGTTTAAGCAGACTGGCTTGTCCCAATGGATAGAGAACAACTAGCATCTCTATCCCTGTAATTTCCTGCAGGCTGTCTCAGCAGGATTTGGTGATTCTGGCCTTGTACTGATGTAAAATGGCATAAACCTAGACTGGATTTATTGCACTGCTTCTAAAAAGAATTCTTTTGTCTAATCCCCTTGAAGTGGGGAGAGGAGAGAGCGTGTTGGTGACTTCTGGGCTTTTCTATTTCTGGGGAGAGACAGCTTTAAAACTGGAAGATTTAAGTACTGAAATGTAATGTTAAAAATTCCGATCAAGGTAATGCGATACAGCCAATGATTTCAGTGATTGCTGTATGTCGGTGATTTCTCTAGTTGTGTCATTTTTTTAAAAAAAAAGCATTTTAGAAAAAAATAACTAGGAGAACTGCAGAGCATCAGGGTTTTCACTGTGACAAAATAGCTTTCTTGATGTTTAGCTGTTCACAAACATTCTGTAAATGAAATGCCTGTTCTTTAAACGCAGCATTCCAAATTTAAACGGCCCAGAAAATAAAATGTGACACTAGGAATGTAAGAGTCCTTCTTGTATGCTGTTTTGACTCGCTTCAAAATGTGGTTAGCGCGTATTTATTTTGGTATCTCCCCTACTTTTCTTACTGTGAGCGTGCGGTTGATTTCTTCGGTCTCTTGACTGAGCCTTGCTCTGAGATGATGCTGTTGCTGAAACAACATTCCTTACAGATTTCAGGATCTGATTCTGCTCCCTCTAACATCAGTTTGAGCAGGATTGGACGTTAGTGGCTAATTGCGTGTGTCAACTTCTCCCTCTGTTGAAATCTGTCTCAAGAAAATATACCGTCTTCAAAGTTTGAAATGCCTAATCTCTATTTAAAAGGATATGGTTAAATAGCTTTCTGCTGAGATACTACTTGACTGGTTATGGAACTGTGTAGGAATCCATAGTGCAATTACAGCCGTGATATTGTAGCTGGGAGACCGATTAGGTCAGACTTACTAAACTATTCCTAAAACCATAAGAGTGGCTGTGATCCAGAAGGCCTCTCGAAAACAAGTTATAGTATTCCTTATTGCTCTGTAAAAATAATTCTTGTAAAACATAACTTCTCCCCGTGGCCTTGCCTTCTCTGTAATTTGCATGTCGAAGGAAAAACAGACTAATGCACCAATCTAGTCACTTAAAAACTGCTGGACTGCTTGCTTGTTTTGAGACTTCAGGTCAGAGGCGAGTGGGGAATTCTGTTCAGTGCTGTGCTCCGGAGCATTTACGTGGCGAGCCGCATGAGCAATTTGTTCTTGGTCTTGAAGACTGCTGCGGGACAATGGATGTTTGAGGCTTTTTTGTTTTACGACCTCAAGGTGATGTTATTTGTGATTCTGGCACTCGGCCGTCAGTAAATCGTCTGCTCTTTGAAGTGACATAGGGCTTCTGCACCTGCTGGTGTCATCAAATATATCACTTTGCAGGAGGTGCTTGCCTATGGGCAGAGTACTGAGGAATGCCAGATGTAATTAGGGGTGTTAATTTTGCAACTGGCTGTCAGGCTCTCTCTCGGAAGAGAGGCTTCTTGCTCTCCTCAAGCTGTGAGGAGAAACCCATCCAGATCTGTATTAGAGCTGGTTACATAAAATGTTGGTCTGTCCAGCATGGAGATAAGGGTGGGAAGATCTACCAGCAGGATCATTTGTGGTGGCCTAAGAAATTTTTTTAAAAGCATGCTTGGCAATTGGGGTCACGTGAAGGCTTCCAGCTGTATGGATGGAGGCAGGGTTTTGGATGCTTAGGGTTGAGTGAAAACACTGAAGGCCAGGCAGTGCTGAGCTCTGGAAGATGACATCTGTTGAATCGCCAGCCGTTTGCTGCACTACTTGGTGAATAGCTCAGTTCAGCTATTTAATACATTGGTAAACTCGATTCAAGATGACTGATGTTTAAGGGAGGGAAACGTGCCAAAGACAGACGTGTTTTTTAACTTGGGGTAGGACAGCAGCTGTGCTGCAGAGAAGCTTCTGCCTTTGGAGCTCCGACGTAGTTCTGAGATCCAGCATCCTGTTTAAAGTGAAAAAATAGTTCTCCTTATTGTGGCTGGATGTCTTTTTCTACAGCTGTGATTGGAAAGGTGAGGTCTTGGTGTGCAAACTGTCTGAAACCGAAAGGAAAAATAACCTCTGCCTGGGGCTGCCATGATCCTGATTTTCTTTTTCTTCCCTGCGTGACTTGTGTATACGCCCTGTTTACCTTGTAATCATTTGTGTGTTTGCATCTCCTGCAAGGGGAAGCAATACCGAAAACTTCCCACTTCGGGAAGTTTTCATCTCATTTCAACGACATCGAATCCGAGCAGGCAGTCTTGGCGTGGCCAAACCGGGGGCATTTCCAGCCCTGTTCCGCAGGGAAGCGTAAAATGGCTGCGGTGCTGGGCTTGCTGCACCTGCCCGTGGGCAGCAATAGCCTTGTGCTTATCGGGCCCCAGTTGGAAGGGGGTCTCTCGAAGGCAGGCGATTTCCTGAGGCTCCGGGGCTGCGAGTGCTCCTCGGCCGTCCTCCTGCACGGGAGGAGCCCAGCAGATAAAGCTGGAATGCTGGTGGGACTTGCAGCTGAGCCTTGGTATGTAACACCTGTTAAGCACAATGGGTCTCGCAGCTTTTAAATTCTCTCGTGCTCCTGGCTAGTATCCATAACTTAAGTACTTGTGAAGTATCAACATGGGAGATTTCAGTGTCATATGCATAAGTTACTATATGTACTAAATATATGGTACCTAAACTGGTGCACCCAGGAGCTGCATTTCCTCACTGCTGCAGCATGGAGTGCAGCATTCTCCTTCTTTTTTTTTTTCCCATCCTTTTTATGTGTTTTGATACTATCCCTCTATCTCACCAGCTATTTCCTTCTTTTTTTTCTTTCTGAAACTGTACATAAACATCCTCTTGATCGTGGCACTGTTGATATACCTAAAAGCCTTTGTGCAATTAAGAACGTCCATCTGTTCTGTTAGGACACTGGCAGACTGCTATGCATCTAAAGCGCTACATGGTTCTTGGAAGGTACTACTGAATAGTACAAAAAACCAAAACAACAACAACAAAAAAGCAACCGCTAATTTGAAACAGTGTTAGAAACTGGTGTGTGCTTCTGATCTACTTAAAATTAGTTTGTGGTTTAATAAAACAATGTAAAGAGAGATTTCTTTGTTATCCTGGTGGTCTTCTGGAAGAGGAAGAGGTAGGAAACATGCCTGAGAAGGCCAGTTAGAGTATATGCATATGCAATTTCACAGAACAGAAGCTTAGAGAGAAATCCTAGAGTGTTTCTTGTTACACTCCTCCATTTAATTTGGAGGGAACCTGTACCTTGAATGCTAACAGCTGTATTTTCCAGTGGGCTTAAGGGATTCTCATTGTGAATTAATTGTTTAAGTTATTAGTGTGTCAATTTGTAGACAAAAAAAAAAACAGGCAAAAATGACTTGTAGCTTTCTATTTGCCTTGGACAGTAAATGCAAAGATGCTTTGACTAACTCTTCAATGTTTCATTATTTCATTGCTTGTGGGATGTGGCACGCTGGCATTTTAGGTGAGATGGGTAAAATCTCTGCGTGTGTCTGTTTTCAGCTTCCCTCAACATAATTTTATTGCTGTATTTTAGAACCTTTACTCAGGTGGGGATTTGCACTATGGGAAGCTGTATGTCTGAAATAGACTGCTAATAATTTTATTTTTAGACCCAGAGCACTGAATGTTGCATTTATCTCTAAATTTTTTTTTTTTGTGAGGTCTGTTTTGTTTTTATTTTTATTTTTTTGCATTTCTGTGTATTCAAATGGAATAGACTTTGATGCTTGGAGTCAGTTGCAGTTTGTTTGGGTAAGCCAACCAAAGTAAAAGGGGCGGAAGTACAAAAGTTTGTTTTGTAAGCATCACTATCTTGGCTGTGTAACTCCGGCTTATTTTTTCCTTCTCAAAGATGTTTGAGAGAAATGCAACCAACCCTTGTAAAAAGCTGAAAAGATTTAAACTCAAGAGTGGATGTCTTAACATTTTTTTTCTAGATTTGGCTTTAAGACAGGAGTTCTGAAACACTTAGCTTTTAACAAGATATTTAAGAAATTTCACAGGGACACAACATCCTCATTTAAAAATAATCAACAATCTCTTCCTTATGATACTCATGAGTAAGATTGGAAACTGAAGTTGAAATTCCAGCTGCATGGTAATGACTGAATTGTGTATAGATCTGAGGTAGTTAAGCACTGCAAATCTTGTCAGAAAATGTTCTTGTGAAAATTCTAGATTTTTAGCTTTCTGCTTCACCCAAGAGTCCCCCTAGTTTTATTCTTTGTGTAATTTTTGCCCTTCAGATAGGTTTTCTGTTGTGTTAGCTGTAGCGCTACCTTTTTGGAGAGAAAAATTTTTATATTTTTCACTATAAAATAAATTATTTGCTGTAGAATATTTTTCCCAGTTGGGCTGGCATTTGACCAATTATGCTATCTTAATTTTTCCAAAAGTAACTAGTGACATTCTTGTTGAATGTCTTCCAATTAATTGCTGCTAAATACTGAAGCCATCTTAGGTATTAGATAATTTTAGATTTAAATCTTTTTATTTATGGTGTATTTTAATTGACTCTTTATTTACTTTTCTATGTCTGTTACGTGATAAAATGTTACATGCAAAGCATCACTTTTTATGATATGCATCACTTGCCTCTTGAAATGCAGCAGCTGTCCTAACAGCATGGAGAGGCGTATGTGGGTAGCAAATGAGTAGTGCTATTGTGTCCAGCTGAAATGCCAATCAGGATTTCAGGTAGGCAAAATTAATAGTAAAAACAATGTTCTGTGGTATTTGGTTGTCACACCCACTTCGGTGTGCGCTGGCAGTGATCATAGTTCAGTGTCTTTTCTCTGATAGTATGGGCATGGCGTCCCCTTCCATACCCCCTGCCGCTGTCATGCAGAATCCTTCAGCTATGTAGGTCGATGGTCCAGTTTTTGTGTGTTGGTTGCCACAATCTGGATTCTTCGTGCTTCCCTATTTAGCTAGCTAGCTAGACAGGCCTGCCCCTTTTAGTTTTACTGCTGAGACTTTCTGCTCTTGTGGTTGTGGTTAAAGTATGTGGAAGAATGGGAATGTTGCAGAATCTCTTGCGCTGTTTTTTTGTTGTTGTTGTTATTTCCCTCTACCCCCCATTATTTAAGGGGCAAAAATTATTCTTTGAAGAACATATTGTTTACCAATGACAACTGTTAAATCAAGAAAAAAGACCTCCTGGAGTGAAGAGTCATTTAATTTCACAACATTGCATAGCGTCTTTGAAGCTTTTTCTGTTGATGGGGAAGTAAAATTTCTTCCAGCTGGCTTTGACTTATTTGGAGGGATGCTCAAAATACTCATTGCCGAACTAACTGTGTGTTCCTTGATTTGACAGTTAGGAATAACCATTTACATATTGATTTAAAATATGAAGTTTCGGGGAATTTTTCTGTCCAGTCTTATCTAGCTTAGTTCTCAGAAGGAATATGAAATGAAGTTGTGTAAGAGACATAGATGCAAACATCCAACTGGAGTGGAGAAGTCTTTTAAAGTTTAACTCGAATTTTTCGTGGGCCAAAGGTACATTTGACCCTTTGAACTTAATAGGCCATTACCTGCTCGTTGCCTTGTCCAGTGGCAACAGGGATCTTCAAACCAACTTCAGCAGCCACCGAATTGTGTTCGTAATTCTCAGAAAAAACATAATTGCTGCATTAACCAGTTGCTCTCATCTGCGAGCACTGGGGGTGCCATGCCAACTTATTTAAATAAAAACAAAACAATGGGACTTGTTCCAAGGGAGTAATGAGGAGCTGGAATGCCTTTGAAGTTCAGGAGCCTAGGCTGTAGGTGCAATTTACATAAACCTAATTATGTAATCTGAATGCAGTTTCTCTTCCTGTTTGTTCAATTTTTGAATCTTTGTGCCCAAAGAGAAAGAGATAGTAAGACCCGCAATTAAGATAAGTAGCAGGCCGCTCCTCTTCTGAATGTGTGCTCTGGTGAGGAGAGAATTTTTGAAGCAGCATTCGAGGAGAACAAAACCTGTGATTCAGGCACCTTCAGCCGATGAGCATAAAACCAAGTCCTTTCCTTTCAAAAAGCTGCATGCTTCTTTAAACAATAACTATGCCCAGTTCAGCCTATTATTTGTTCTAAAATAAACGGTATAGAAAAGCTTGAAGTTCCTACTAGCAATGATTTTGCTTTCGTATAAGCCGTAGGAGGGTCTGTAAGGAGCTCTCCTCGGTTTTAGAGCTACCTTGAAACGAGTAAGTTTCTAACTAGACAGCAAGTTTCCTCATCAGAATGCTATGCGATGACATTTTGTTGTCTCAAATGCTTGCTTTTTCCTCTTGTCTGATCTTCTCTATCCTTTTAAAAGCAGATAATAGGCAGTAGCACTGGCCTGGTGAGGAGAGTCCTGCAAGCAGCAAATTTAGCTGTATGTGCAGTCTGCTCATTTGTCGGATGGTTGGTCAGATCTACAAGTGACTGTTTATCACCAGATATTTTATGATGCTTATTGACTCAAATTGTAAATGATGGAGGAACATATTTTTCCTTCTATTGTATATTACTTACTAGGACAAACAGACCTCTAGGGGACAACAGTCTCAGTGAGCAGTCATTTTATTTATGAAACTTAATTATATCTGAGACAGCCTAATATTGTGTGTCATTATTGGCTTACTGCATCTACATGTATTTGGCTTTCATGCTGTAAAGCTTGCCTGGTATAATACAAAATGTAATGACAAAGCCTGTTATGAATGAAGTGTGAAACTCCTGGAAGAAGGCTTGCAGGTATAATGTACTGAATTTAATAGGCTAGGAGCTTTTGGTTTCTTATACCAATACCACAAGGTTACAAACACAAAAGCAGAATAATATGCAAGTTGCAAATGGGATGCTTCTAAAAGTAAAGTTAATCATGTGTGCGGGAGCTGCAACTTAATGTTTTCCGAAATACCGTCAGCAGACTGTTGTGATTATATGACAGGGATTTTTTTTCCTGTTTCAGTCACAGAGTTGAGGATTTTTAATATACTGGCTTGGTGAAAGTGTAGAGCTCAGAGTGTGGTTGTGTCGATTAAAATTTAAAGATTAAAAGTAGACCAGAGCTTTTATCCTTTCCAAGCAAGTAGCTAACTTTTTTTTCCCTCTTGGGTGTTGTAGCTAATAAAAGAAAGGACTGGCTGAAAATGGGAATCTGAACTCTTTGAAGTGTCCAAACGCTGTGAAGTGGCTGTGGACGTGTCTTATCTCTTCTCTTTTGGTGGCATGAAAATCATGTCTCCTGTCTGTATCAACCAAAATACAATCCAAAGTCTCTATCTTCCATGTGAATCAACTGAAGATTAATGTGATACATTTCAGACTATTAAATACAGAAAGTTTTTCCATTTCATAACTTCAAGAACAATGGAATCATCTGTATAAGTGTCTTCATTCCACTTGAGATTAGACTATAGCACTAAGGACTGCTTGGTTCATGTCTCTTTAATCTTCTTAATCAAGTGACAACTTTAATTCCTGCTAATACGAGAAGACTACACTACATTATTTTGCTTTCTTTTGATTTGCAGATTCCATCTTGGGAATGTCTCTTGTAAGAAATATCTTTTGGGATGTTTGTTTTCTGAATCCATGCGATAAAAGATCCTCGTTTATTTATCAGGTTCCAGCTTTTTCCTTCATAAATAAAACCTAGAGTGAAAACACGCAGATCAGTATTGCTAGATATCGTAGCAAAAAGATTAAGAGGCTTTGTAGTCTGCAGTGGACTGTGTCATGTCCCTTTTGTCAGTGCCAAAATAAGTGTCCAGAGAAAACGGTCTACTAGAGCCTGGGGTATATGTTATATGTATTTAATTTGTGACACTGTGTGTTGTGATTCTTTGTGTAATGCACCACTGGAGTGTGAGCAGTTTCAGCATCTCTTGCTTCTTCAGTTTGGCATTAATAGGAAGCATATTTTGTACTGATGGCAAATAGCATATATTGCACCGTGGGAGTGAGGGATCCTTTTAGCCCAGAATATGCAGCTTAGCTCTTTTTCTGCAGGAAGTTTTGGGGCATTCTTGGCTGTATTTACCAACTCGTTAATTTTGTACAAGAAAACTTTTAGTTCTTAAATATCTTAGGGTGTTTCTCTGCAATAGCCACTTATCAGTATGGCTCTTTGTGTTTTTTTTTTCCCTTTTCCATGCATCTATGAGTCTATGTAAAAAACAGTGCCACTGAGTTATTGTGGAGAAGAGCGTTCATTATAGCGTAGGTAATGTGGGGCTGCCAAAACAAGTAAAATTTTCTCCAGAAAGTCACAGTACATAGCTACAACAAAATTGCTGTGTCTGTGTGTTAACAGTGTAGGATCTGGCAATGATGTAGCAGATAGAACAGACCTTTAAAGGAGTTTAAGGTATATTTGACCTCTTATTACAGAAACAAGCATGTGGAAAAATTCAAATATAAAAAAATTGTGTGTCAAATGTATGTTCTTTACACAGCAGTGCATCTCTTGCAAATATAGGATTTTGAGGCAAAGGCTGTAGCCTGCATATTGTTCTCAAAGTGCTCTTCTATGAGAAGAATTTGTAAACTGGTTAGAAAGAAAGAAAAAAGCTTAATCACGCGTAGTAAGAATTGTGGCTGATAGTAGAAGAATTCATGCTGTTAAAATCTTTGAACCTAAAACTGGGTGTATTGAATTTTTAACATCAGACTGACTTGTAAACAGTGGTATTACATACAGCACTTCAGAAATGCTTATACTTTTTAGGAGTGTGTACAACAACCAGGGAGGAGTTCGGGCATTTGGCAATGCTCTCCTACTTGCTGTCACTAGCTAAGCTGAGTACATTCAACAGGTCAAGTTAAAAAATGCAGTTAGCAATCGCTGTCCTTTCTGAATTGTGAAGGAAGGTGCTGCTGAGGAATATGCTACAGAACAAGTCTAGTCTCCTCTTGTAACTCTGTGAAAGGATGTATTCCTGGAAAGCAGGTTCTGGGAACTGCAGACTTCTGTCCAGGAGGAGATTGCGTATGTGTACTTGACGCTAAATGCAAAAACAGCTGTAATTTCAATAGGGGTGACTGTCCTTATGCCTATACGTCTTCATTTTGTTTCCTTATGCCTTTGTCTTCATTCTGCAAGGTTCTTAAGCATATCACGCTTAACGAGTTGGTGAATTGCCTTTCCAGACACGGTATTGTGCCTTCAAGTCTTCTCATATTGACAAGCCTTAATCAGAGGTGTTATTGGAGACTGTCTTCCATAGGTCCTTTGGCCATTGTGTCTTGGCACTCTGTGTGTTGTTGCTGGCACTTTTGCTGAGCTCTTTTGTAGCTCATATTCCCTGATTTTTCTAAACATGTAGGGCATATACTCGTTTGAAAATCCTTCGAACCTTTCTCTGTAGACATGGCTATACTGCTTTGTAGCAAAACGTGTAGGCATCCAAAGATGGTCGGAGATTGTCTAACCTCCTTACCTAATGTAGATGCTGCCCATACCGAAGCAAATGACATGGCGTAAAGTTAATGCCCACTAATCTTTTTGTAGTAGAAATGTCTGAATATTGTCGTGTCTTCATCCTCAGTAGCAAGGAGATAATGATACTATGCTATTTCCCTAATGAAAGATCATGCAGACCTTGTATTACACATAAATGTCCTGTTTTGGCTTGTTGGACTCTCTTGAGCATTTGCTTCTCAGCGCTGGAGTTACTCTGCTCCTTCTGGCAGTTCACGCTCAGAGGAATATACCCCAGTGAGTATCTGTTCACAGACAAGCATGCCTGGCTTTCTTGCTCTGAATGTGAATATCTGTTTGCTTCTCTTTCTTGCTAGGTTATGAAAAGCATGGTCATAGATAGTTAGAAGTCACATTAAGCAGTATCGTCATGGCCACTAGTCTGAGCATTTCCAATTGATGTGAGTCGGTGGATGGCTGGCATCTTTCTGGTACGGCATGAGGACGAGGTGCTGTTATCAGTAGAGATGTCAGGTAACAGGCTGAGTTCCTGAATCATAAGCAAGGCTTGCTGAACCTTGAGAATGAGTACGCTGTGCTCTGGGTCACCCTAACCTTTGCCTGCATGTGCTGTTCTCATCCTGTCTCATTCTCATTTTCCTGCATATGTATCACAGTCAGAGAACGGCTGAGGGTTGGAAAGGACCTCTGGAGGTCATCTGATCCAGCCCCCTGCTCAAGCAAGGCCAATTAGAGCAGGTTGCCCAGAACCATGTCCGGGCAACATTTGAATACCTCCAAGGAGGAGACTCCACAACCTCTCTGGGAAACCTACACCAGTGCTCAGTCACCCGCATCCCGAGCATCCTCTCCTCCAGGCTGAACAGCCCCAGCTCTTTCACGTCTGCTCATAGGAGAGGTGCTGCAGTCCCTTCATCTTGTGGTTTGTCCATATCCCTTCTACCGAGGAGCCTGTTCTGTGAGGCTGTTTCTGTGAGGCTGTTGAGAGATTTGGTGAGAAGCAGAGCCCTCAGTAAGGGAAGCTGCTGTGATTTTGTTTTCCAGTCACTTCTAAAGCAAATTGCAGAGTGGATTCGTTCCTTGCTAGTTACAAAGGCAGGGAAGATGGCAAGTACTTCCATTTTCATGGTTGGAAAGAAGTAGAGGTTTTAAAATCTCACTGTAGTTATTCCTGTTACCATGTGTGTGCTTTAATTTTTGCTGAGGCGAAACGAGGATCTGTTGAATGCTGCAGCATAAATCTAGTCAGGGGTGAAGGTGCAGTGCCGGCGTTGTAGCTTTGCCTGGAAATGTCGCGAGTTTCCCAGTAAATGAAGAGCAAAGGTGAAAATTGGACACGGTAAGGAAGCCTGGCTTGTCAGCAATCTGACTAGCGAAGACTGGTCTCCGCAGATGGGACAGTACTCCAACGCCATCGCCATCTCCTCTGGATGCTGGCAGGGCCCCGTGGTGGCTCACCCTGGGGAGAGGGAGAAGGCTGGGCCAAGGCACCGGGGCTGCGTGCTCCGCGCAGGCACTTGGGAAGGGGCTCCTTTCGCGTGCTGTCTAATGGATTCAGCCTTTTATTTTATAATATAATTAAATAACCAAGCCTTTGTGAGGCTCCTGAATTCCTTTAATTTAGCGGCAGCACAGAAGCTGAATTCAGAGCATTCATGGGCCTGTACTATCTCCCTGACTACTTGCCAGGTCTATTCATGCTGTTCTGAGTGCAGGAAGTTCTCACATTCATTCAGGACTGGGGGTGGGGGTGGGTGGGAGGCGTTGTGTGCTTGGCTTTTTTTTTTTTACTTCTTTTTTTCTTAAAGCAAGGGAAATGGTTATAAGGAAAATTCTTCAGTGATTCCCTGGGACCAATTTACCAACTGTTAATCTGTGAGTAAATAATGGGAACAGTTTATACACTTGGCAGCTCTTGAGAAAGAGCAAAGAATCATGAGAAGTTCACAGTCCACAGCCCCAAGATAGCTGAATGCTTTGGTATGTTAGGATTTGTCTGAACAGGGATAGACCAGTACTTTTCTGTTAGCACACGTAATCTAATATATTCTGAAGTACTAGGTTTGATGAGGAAAACGTTACTCTGGCATGTGCTAGCTGGCTGCTTATGCTTGCTCAAGTTAAATAATTCTTTCTCTGCTGGAGTCTTAATGCTCTAGCCAATATGTTCATGTTCTCTTGCAGACGGCTACTAATGCTCCCTTGAGGAGAGGGTGAGGAAGTGTATTTGCTGCCCGGTGAGAGCAGAGCTGGTGGAATATTACCTTTCCCTTGTCCAAAGGAAAGCCAGAGAGAGGAAAAGGTAAAACAAAACTGAGAAAGCAATGAAAAAAAATCAAAGCAAGCAAAAAGGAAGCAGAAAATGATTTGCAAGCTTAAGCAGTCACTTCACTTCCCAGGAACTGTCCCACATCTCTAATCTGTGGTATCTAATCTTTATAACCAGATACCACAGTGATAGACGTAATTGACATGTGTAAAGTGCATAGCAGAAAGGAAAGTGACTTTTTGGTGTAGGTTTTCTGCTGATGAAAATGACAGGTCTTGGGAAGTATGCAGGTAGGTAAATACAGCAGATAATCGGCAAGCAGGTTGCATTTTCACCAAAACAAGCATAATTGTAGTAATACAGACTCTGCAGATTTGGTGTTCGCTTGTAAAGTTCTGTGCCTGGATCCTCTGTTCCACACTTGAAAGAGAGGTGCTTGACAGTAAAGTTGGTATACAGCACTGAGTAGCTGTGAATGAGCAGGAAAGTCCTCAGCTGGAAACCTTTTAATGCATACAAGGCAAGCTGTATATACCGAGTTCCTGCTGGAAGCTGAATTGGAGGTGAGGAACCCAAAGTTCGTCTCTTAGGATGTGCCGAATTGCACCTTTCTGTTCTGGGGTATAAAACTTGCCAGCCAGTGTACCCTTAGAAAAAATGTTTTTAACTTGGATTATCTTAAGGCAGTGTAATTGCTTCATAATGTTCTGCTTTTACTGGGATGCTGGCATGCATAGGACTTAATGACTCCCTCTGCTAGGAGGCTTAATCTGCCACTGTGATGTTGACCTACAACTTCCCGTTCTCCTGAAAACCAAAATGGGTGTTGAGGCTGTGTTCCTCTCCTTTGTGATTTCTGTACAAGAAGGCATTTCCCTTAGGTTCTGGTATAGTTCTGTTTGTCCACAATAAGTACTTGGGCTCTTTTTGACCTTTTCTCTTTCCATTCTCTAGCTGTGTATTTTTGAGATCTGTTTGAAGTCTTCTTTCTGAGATAAGTTGTCATGAATTAAACAGTTTCTTATGGTGCTGTTGTTTCTAGAATCCCAGTCTGTTAAGAACATGTACTTGTGGATCATGGCATGCGTTACCACACGTGATGCCAAAGTGATGCCAAATTGTCTGGACTGTTCTAGCAAAAACAAGGAAACAAGGAGTGTGAAATCACAGTCACTGGATAGTGTCTTCATTGCTTTTTTTCCGCCTTTAATTTAGAACTCTGAGTTCTGATTTCTGCTTTTTATTACAAGCAATGGTGCTGAATATTGGTGGCAGTTTTTTATATTTACCATTTTAAGGTATTTTAAATTTACCATTTTAAACTGTGACAGCTTGGCTTTTTACATATATGTGCATGTATATAATATATAAAGCCTTCTGTTTCTCTCTCCATATAATTATATTTTGTATGTTCTCTTCAGAGTTTAGAAGGCCATTACACATACTTCAAGAGGCACATACTTTGTGAACCCACTTTCATAACAAGGCTTAAAAATATATGGAAGTACATGTTTGCTTCAAGGTTGTATTTTGGTGAATTTTTTTTAGCAACTTGTGAAAGTCTTTAGCAAAACAAAGATAAATAGCACCAGCTATTCCACACATTCTTGAGTAGGGGAGGAAGGGAGTATGTCGATTGAGGGAAGGTTTGCAAGTTAAATAAAACTGTTGTTGCCAGGCAGCCCAAGAAGTGAGTTGGCATCACTTGAAAATACTTGAAAATGAGAGTAGATTGTGGGTTGATGTTGGAGCAGTGTGGACAATGGAGAAATAGAGAAAAGAAAGAAACTTGAATGCTTTTAAATTAGCTTGTTTCTGCTTCCAGAGCACACAATATTGAAAGGAAGGTAGCTATCTTGGAAAGCCTATGACTATTGTGAGTAAGAAGAGAGCTGGACTACACTGAAAGTCTAATTCTCTTCATTTTTTTTTAATATAGTATGTCATGGTGAGTTAATGACTGCTATTACAAAATAGGGTGTTAGAACACTTGAAATTATACTCTGGCTCTGCCTAGCTATGAGACGTGAGTTGATTGATGCTCAAAAGTTACCCTATCTCCTGTAATGCCAAGTTTTTTTGTTTAGCTTCTGGTTTATGTAAGTGAGCATTTGCTGCAAGGTGCTTGGTGCAGTGCACAGCCACCTGTAAATACAAGTTTCATAGGATCCTGCTGTTCCTAATCTGGAGCTAGGCACCCCTTGCAGAGGTGACTAGGAGTCACAGACTTGCTGTGTGGATGAGCTTTATGCATAAAGACGTCTTGGTTTTTGATGAAAGCACTTTCACTTGTCTCCTCCCCATCAGCGGTGTAGGATTTGCTCTGCTCAAGCATATGCCTTTGGAAGATTAAACTTGCCAGTGTGCTTATGTTTAGCAGAATGTTGTAAGATAGTAATTAATTCTGTAGCCATCATGTGAATGGAAAATATTTCTGCAAACATGTCTATGTATCTAGATACTTAAGAGGATAAAATTAGGCTTTGGAATTTCCCTCTGGTCCTGTTCAACTTAGTTAACTCGTAGACACGCTTTTATTATGGTGATAATGGTTATCTGCCATTGCTGTTTTACTTTTAATGTCAGCGTTGCACTGTCCTTTGCAAGAGCGTAATGTGCAAACCATTACATGGTTGGGTTGGTGCAAATCAGGACAGTCAGCTGGAGGCTATGCTCTTATGTTCTAGCATCTGGCAAGCTTCCTTCGTTTCTTCAACTTCTGTGCAAGTTTGACAACTTGTGTAGCATCTTTCTTGAAAACTTTTTAATATTTATACCCTTCAACCCTTGTTGGAAAGTACAGCATTGTAAGCATATATTCCTTTAACTTGTCTTCAGAATTGGTATCCTTTGTGACTAATGAATATGGTAGACACTGATCTAGCTGGGACTCGAAATTGTTTTAGGATTATCAAGTCCATGCAGGATAAAATTTAACTGTATAATCTTACTGATACAATAGTACCATTTCTTCTTTTGTTCTACTTATTTTTGTGGAAAAAATCATGTAGGCAGCTCCAGGGGATGGACCATATTGTCTGCTTTTATTTATTTTTATTAAATTATGCTTTGCTTAACTGTCTTGAGGTTAGGAAGTATGTAGGAAAGCTTTTGGCTAGATGGGCAAAATTTGTGGCTTCTGGTCCTCCCCCCCACCCCCCCGCCTCAATTGCTGAAAATTGTGAATAACATTGTTTTAGGACATGCATTTCTTTCACAGTTATGACCTTAAAACTGCAGTGGGAAATGGTGAATTGCTTTTTCTGTTGCCTTTCTTTATTTCATCTCTAAAAGCAAACATTATTCCAAAACAAAAAAGGTAAAGTCATCTTCTTGAGCAATTGTGTAGTAGAGAAAGTGAGGTGACAAGGTATTGTTTTCTGAAGGCTTTATGTGAAAGAGAGAACGTGATGGCTTGAGCGAGCAGTTGCAGCCACAAGCAAGGTGGATTCCAGATGGCATTGGTAAAGCGTGACGGCGATGAAAGAGCCGTCTCTCTAGGTTACACACACCGCTCAACTTTGACTGCTGCAAATATAAGCATCAAAATCCTTTGTCCCGAGAGTGCTTGAGCGCAAAGTTCATTCTGCACTGAAGTTTCTCACCCGATGTGTATGCGGTCTGTCATTCTGTCTAGTGTAAGGATTTTTCACCCCTCAGTGTGGTATGACACTGTCTCAGAGTGGCTGCCTTTTGGTCCCTGCAGTATGCAGGTGGGCAATGCTGCAAGCAAGAGCCATTCACCTGTCCTCTGAGGAAGCCTTCTGACAAAATGGGTTGGGCATGGTTGCCTAAAGCAGTCAGACATCCTTCCATTTTAACCAACCTTGGTCCCGAGCTGCATTCACATTGCATTGATGCAGACACTTGAGGTGCCCCTGGTGCTGGAACTTGTAATAGCTTGAATTAGCAGATGGCTGGAGGAAATATCTGAAACTTCAGTGGCCATGAATCGCTTGTGTTAATAAAACTCTTAGCCTCCTGTTAGCTGCTAAGTCAGCGTGTGTTTAGCTGTGAGAACTCATTGGAGCCCTTTTCCTGAGTCTTCTGATTTGTGCAGGAATCAGGTTATTGCTGGAAGAACTCTGCTCTTCCTTTCCCTTCACTTCTTTATAAAAAACAGAATGTTTAGATTTAGGAAATTAAAAATTCTAAACGTAGAATTTAAATATTATAAATTTCAAAAATGGAGGGGGGGGAGGGATTTGAAAGGCGGAAATTGGTCCAAGACCCTAATTCAAGAGAAAGAAAATAAGTCTTGTTCTAACATCTTTATCTTAAAGCTCTATTTTGCCAAGCTTTCGTAACAAGCTGGGTAAACAATACTGATAAAGTGTGTTGTTCTAATTTTTGTACACTTTAAACCTTAATCAGACTTCAGAGTGTTGCTTTCAAGCTCAGAGGCAATTATCTAGATTACTGAGATTACATATTTGTGATTGTTGGAGTTCTACCACAGTTGTTTTTGGCTGCGTGTTCTTTCTACTGCAGAAGAAAAAAATAGTCCCAGGCAACTATGTTCCTGTTGTAGTGGTTTTTGGGGCAGACCCAGGGGGATGCGAAGTAGTCTGAAAGCAAATACAGGACTTCCTGGGGGGGAAGTCGTGCAGTGGCTCAGCCGCTGCTCTGCTGTCTTGATTGCTGTATCGCCTGTTAAAAATCACTAATTTTTAATTAACTAGAAGCACAGATCATCCTCTTTTTTTTAAATGCGGCTTGTTTTTTCCATCAAGGGAAGGGTTCTTGATTATTTTATTTTTTTCATTTCTAAAGAGTTCTTATGCACTGTGCTGACCTGCTGCTCATGGAGGCCCTAGGGAGCCTGTCAGTGTTTGCACAGCTTCAGGGAAATCTGACCCGCGAGTGCCAAAGGGCTGGTCTGTGCTGAATGAGAACGAAATCTGTTTCCTTTCCAAGGGGGTTCTGTACTGAAGACAGTGCCGTTGCACTTCTAGAAGACCTCGTGAAGCAGCAGCTTTCCTAAGGCCTGGTTTGAGGTGGGGCTTTTTTGTTCAACTCTTCTGGATAGCCGTGAAAACAAAATGGACACTGTCTTCTGTGCTCTAGGCTGTGACTTGAAAGAAATAATGAACACTAATGAGATTCTTCAGCCCACAGAAATAGACAGGAGCAGGAGAAGCCTTCTGGAAGAAGGCTCTTTGAGTGGGTGCATGTGGCAGTGCTTGCTTGATGTTTGCTGTGGTAAAAATTCTGTGCTCTGCTACCATAGTCTTTTTTCCTCTTCACTGTGGATTAACAAGAGATACTCTTTTTCCAAGATTGGTTGGTCTTTATTATGGATGATACCAGAATTCTGCATCAAGGAGTCTTAACACTGCCATGCTCTGGAGTCACCTAGAAGTGTTGCCTCTTATTGAGGTTGGTGCAGTTGAGCTTACGTGTTGGCATGGGTCCGACACTGCTCACTGGGGCATGCCACTTGTAGGGTTGCCTCTTACAGGCTCTCAACTAGAGGACAGCACTCAAACCTTGGAGTCTTGAAGTTCTTATATCCTAGTTTTTGTAAACGCTGAGGCTGAAAAGCACATTTTAGAGGGTCAAATGTGTAGCGTTCAGCAGGCAGCGCTTCTCTTCATCTCGTTTTTGCAGTATTGGTACTTGAGGGCTACAGAGAGATCCTAAAATAAGATCAGTGCATGTCAGTACCATTACCTGTGCCTGTGGACGTCTGCATAGCTGAGCAAGGATTGGTGGTGTCAGTGCCCTCTTGTGCGTGTACCTTTTTTTTATTAAAAAGGTTCTGTATAATGTGCGTTGTTCTGGGACTGCAAATGCACTGATGGTACTGATGTGACATCTTGTTCTTAAAATATCTTAAAATCTTGTTTTTGAAGTATCATAAATGAGTTTGCCTCTATTTCTAGCAGTTGCTGAACTCTCACAAGTTCTAACTTAATACTTCTTCAGAATAAATGTGTAAATATTTACGTGATACCTTTCCTCAGTGAGTGTCCTATGTCTCTTGCTGTATACTGTCCAACCCATGTATTACAGGCTATAGTTAGTAATGTATTGAACCTGTGCATTTATTATATATTAATTATTATTATGGTGTGATTTTTGCACTAAGAGCAGAAACTTCCAACTCCAGGTTCCTTCACCTTTGATTTTACTGCCTGGATGCTGAAAAAATGAATTGCATGCAGTTCTGTGGCTAGCTCCTGATCAGATACAAGGGACAAAGTTGATTGTTCATAAAGTTTTTGCTGCCTTAAGTTTGAGGCACCTGTGTTAACTAGGCCTTTTTTGCATAGGAATCATAAAATGTGTGTAAAGGCTGTACGTGAGGCTCCCTCCCTGAAACAAAGGGAACTGTATTTGTATATTGGGTAAACGAGTGTCTTCCTGTTTCTAAAACAAACAAAATCTCATCAAGGAGAAAGCTGATCTTTTCCTTCTCTTTCCAGGTGCTGTATTGTCACCTTGCACAGAAGTTTTGTTAGGTGTCTGATGAGCATTTTGAAATGTACTCAACTCTGTAGAGGGATTTCTTACTACAGAATGTAGTATGTGTTACAGCTTAAGAAGACACTTTCAAAATTCTTAAATATCAATTAAAAATGAACTAGTGCCATGGAGGAATTTTAAATAAGGAAGACTACGCTTTTAAGCACAAAAATTGAAGGTTAAGCCTGGATACCCTTACTTGCATAATTTTTAAAGACTTAAGCTCCAGGCATAAACAAAACAAACCATCCTACCCTATTCTTCTCCAAAGTAGCACTCTTGGTGCAGATTAGAGAATTGCTTTAGGGTAATTTACAAAGTAGTGGTAGTATCGTGTTTACATATCTGCTGGTGTTATCTGGATCTACAGTTTGGTAGAAAATACTGAAAGGTAGGAGAAATGGATAAATTAGGAGACCGATTAAGTGTTTTACGCTACTGCTGGTACCTCATTTTTCACTTTGTTTCTTCACTGTGCAGATGGCCATGTTTTGAAGAAGTCCTTTTGCTTTGTAGGGTTTTCTTCCTCAACAGGTCTCAGGGAAAAGAAAGGTTTTTCTGGCTTGCCTTGCTGAAAAAGAAAGAGCAGCTAGTAGATGGTTCTGTAGAAAGATAATTTGTCTCTATTAAATCTTCTGGAATTTGATATTTCACCTAGGATATGCTATTGTTTCCCTATAAACACGCATGGTGTAGCATTCAACTTCTAGGATGTTGTCTGTAGATCTCCAGGACAGATATAAGGTCGACTTTCATGGCTCTGCAAGGTCCAACTGGACAAAGGTGCAGATTTACCAATAAATGCTTCGGGTGATATTTGTGATATTTATGATTTGTAGTGGTGTTTTGTGTAGTTTTGTGTGGTTTTTCTGTTTGAGGGATTAAAACAGCCTTATCTTGATAAGTATTATCTTGCTGAGGTTTAAATTTCATCACTTTGTGCAAGCTGACCGTTTACAAAGTGGTGTTGCTGTATAAGATTAACTCCTTTTGCAGCAGTTTTGTTGATGTGCAGATGGGGGGAAGGTGTCACGTTGTGTCACATCTTCCTTTGTCTCCATCGTAAGCTCACTTGGGAAGTCTGGAAGCAAACACCCTCCTAAGAAAGTATTGGTTAGGGTGTTCACGTACAACAGGGGAAAAGGCACAAGTATACTGATCCCTGCAGAAGTACTACACATAGTGCTACTTCTGGGCCCTCTTCCTTGAATGCAGGTGACTGTCAGAGGAAAGGAACGCTTCAGGTAGTTGAGAGAGGAATATACAATGTGGGTCGGGGGTTACATTAGATGCTAGCAAAATGGAGGTTGAGGAGGATTTGATCTAAACCTAAATGCTTGGGGCTTTCACCCCATCTAGTATCATGTAGTTTCAGCCATCTGTGAACTGTGCTGAAACGTAAGCAATAAACATGGTTTGACTCTGGTGTAAGTGAACGCTTGTTAGGAGTACGTTTGTCTCAAAGTTTCTAAAGTTTCTCAGCCGTGTCTTGTAATGAGATCTTCAGAATTAGTCTGTCCTGGAGACAAGTGGGCTGCTTGTTCTCTAGGCTGAGGAAGCCCAGCTTCCTCAGCCTGCCATCACAGGGCAAACGCTCATGACCTTCATGGTGGCCCTCTGCTGAACACTCTCTCCCCTTTTATTTTAATTTTCAGCTCACAGTCTTTACTGGTGGGCTAAAAACTGGATGTAGTATTCCAGTTGCATCTAACCGTCCGTGATTACAGGCATATTGTATCTGCTGGCTGCACTCCAGTTAATGCAGTGCAGGATGTTGCTGGCCATCTCAGCTACCAGGATGTGCTGCTGTCTCGTTTGGTTTGTCTGCCAAGGTCCCCAGCTCCTTTTCAGCAGACCTGCTCCTCGGCCAGTCTGTCCCCAGTCTGTATCACTGCACGTGTTTTCTGGGAAAGAATAACCATGATTATTCCTTCTCTGGGCAGTGTTTTGAAATTCCTCCTTTGGAGCTTTATTAGGACTTCCTTGCTTAAACAAATCTCCTTGTTCTCCTGAGTACGGGGATGGACTGTGCTTGTGCTTGGGTGTGCAGCTGTTAAAGCCCTGCTAGCTTTCCTGAGCTCCTCTGCCTCCTGTGGCTGGTTTCTTGAATAAGTCAGCTTGCTCGCCTGAAGCCGAGGATCTGTACTCCGCTGCTCTCCTTCCTTGCTCCCATCAGGATCCTGAACTCAAGTGTTTCATGGTCACCACAACCACGGTTGCTGTTGGTTGCTGCCAGCTCTTCTTCAGTGAATCACACTGGTGAATGATAGGTACACGTGTACTGAAGCATCCCTGAAGTGACCGAATTTGGGACATCACATTTTATACCTGAGTTCCTTTGCAAGTATTTCTGATGCCCACCCCTCTCTGGAGAAACACCATTGGAAGCATCTGGATATCAGATTTACTTGTGAGAATTTAGAACAGAAATATTCTACTACTGTTGTAGATTTGCTAGATACATTTAGCAGTTCACTTGTGTTTCTTTTTGCCCTCCTACAGGCACTAATTGGTAACTAATTTCATGTTTTGCTTACTCCTTTCCCCTGTCCCCCAGTGTAATTTGCCTCTTGTGTAACAGTATTTTTTTTTAAAACCCATTGATCTTGATTAGCTTTTGAAGACTTTGTTCAGTCTTCTTATTTTGAATGATTGAGGGAGGAAGAAGGCAGCGTACAAAATGTCTTAACAGTTGAGTGTTGTGGGGGCAAAATGCTCCCTTGCTGGATTGGTATCCAGGTATTAGCCTGGCTTTGGTCTCCTGTACAACACATGAAGCCATTACATTAAAATGTACCAGAACTGTGATAGGAGGGTGAACTTAACTTCATGAAACTTAGTAATAGAGGGAGGTAGTGTAGCACCCTGCAACCCTGCGTATTTTAAAAATTTGTGTATATACATGCTTATGGAGGAATAAAAATACAAATATAAGCTTATCTGATTTTAACATCTTCAGTTGTCTTAGTAATGCCTTAGGAGCTAGGGTTACCCTGGGCATTAGACTTACTGTGAGGGAACCTAGAGCTCTTTAGGAAAAGGAGGGCAAAGGTTTTTTTTTTTTTTCTTCCAATAATACTTGTATAGGTATTAATATTTCTTGTGGCTTATACCATGGTTTGTTTAGTTTTTAACTTTTTTTAATCTAGGTGTCTACTATCTGTGAAGGGTAATAGATTTGGTGACATAGGCAAATACCTTCTCGACAGATGCAGAGTCATTTCCCTTGGGGTCAGAGGTGAGGGTCTGACTGTCTCAAGTTGATGCAGAAGAGAATGGGTTTAACTCGGGGGAAGTGAAGCAATGACAGGCCAGAGTATTCAGATAATGTGTGGCATCAAACTGGTTTTGCAAAGCTGGAAGTGCATTCTAGACTTGTTTTCGCTTTCCTTTCTTTCTCCTTTGCCTATGCTATGCTTTGTGGTGAGTCAAGCACTTAAAGCACCAGAATTTATGTATGATCATGCAGAATATTCTCTGCCTCTCTTTTCAAGCCAGGCAGGGAGAAAATGCTTCCTTCTGGAAGTGTTTCTCATTACACTGGATGTTCTAGACAGTGATTGGAGAAATGTATCTTTGGAGAGGTTCTTTGTAATATGGAGAATGGTGTTCTGCAAGAAAGCAAGACTGGAAAAACAGAAGTCTTTATGAGTCTTTATGAGCTTACTTGTTCTCTTGAACTAGTTCTGCTTTGCTTCCTAGGCCAACTGTGCCTTTAGTTTTAGAACAGAGGTTACTCAGATGCTACATCGCTATTAGCATCGAACTTGTGTGCTTGTTTCATTACGAGTTAGCTGGCTCTCTTTGCTCTTTCTTGCTGATCTCAAAGGCTTCATGCAGTGCAAGTCTTGTACTCATAGAATGTTAAAATCTGAAAGGCTTCTGAGGATCTCTGGATAGGTACAGTTCTGCAACTGGAAGGTTTCTCACAGTATCTTTCTCTAGTGAGGCTCTTGAATTAATTGTTCAAAGATGGAATGAAATGAAATATATTCTGTTGTCTTGTTTCTCCTTTATTTTATGTTTATTTGGTGCTTAAAAGGTTACCCTTTGTTACTAATGTGATAGGGCAAACGCATCCTTGAGGCCATCAGTTCAGGTGTGGACTCAGAAATACCTCCAACTAGATTCTAAATCACTGTTAAAAATACATTATTTTAAGGGGAAGGAGACTAATTGATATGAGTGGTGGATGTTGCTAGCTGAGGGGATGAGTTTACTACGTAGAGGCTGTACAAAAAACTCTAGAGCTGGAAGTAAATTGTAATGAAAGATTATAAAGAAGGGGTCCTGCACAGTGAAAGCAGATGGGCGTGATAACTTGGGTTTGTGAAAGTAGACTTACTTTTCAACTAACTCCTCACAAATGAATCGTGTGTGTATATGGAAGCTGGCTGAATATAATGCCAGAAGAATTGGAAGCAGAATTGGACAGACTGTTTTGAGAGTCTTCCAAGAATAGAAAGCAAGAGGAAAGAAAATGGTTTGTATCTGTGGAGCTGAGGGAAGACAGGATGCTAGATGAGAAGAAACTAGATATGAGGTGTCCTTAAAGGTCTAAGTCGTACTGACTAGTGGTGGGGCTTCTAACCTGGTTTGTACATGTAAACACTATCTAATGTTAAAAAATAATTCTCTTAACTGAGAATGTGGAAGCTGCATATTAGAGAGAAAAATCTTTGCCGTGTTACTCATGTTTGTACTGGTGATTTGGAAATGAAGTCTCTCTCGTGAATTAAAAGTTAAGATTCATTAGCATTTCTGCATGAAAATATATTTTCTGTCCAAGTTAGTCTGTATGTGTTTGAATGTGCAAAATTTCTTTCAAGCTGTTTTAAGCAAAACTGCCTATGTCAGTGGATTCATTTCTTGGTATTTTTAGAACATGGTGTTCTGCCTTAGGAAGAAATTAACTATTTCAGAGTTGAAGAGCAAGTATCGCGAAGAGATCTGAAATAAGTTTGTGCAACACTGACAAACCTTGCAAAGGCATTTGGGTTTGCTGTTTTTGCAGCAGTAATCTGCTGCAGAACTGCAGGGCTCATTCTCCAGCACGCAGGTATAGTAGGTCTTCTTTTATTCTGCAGCTGTTTTATTGGAGTAAGGGAGTTGAGAGGAACACTGTGAGTCATTTGTATATTGAAGTTCACCAGCATCTCCTGTAGAGCCCTTGTTCTCCATTTCTATTACTCAAAAATATACACAGGACGTAGGTTTAAATAGCAGAAGGTTCAACTGGAGAACCTAGACAAGTAACTTCTGTTCTGAGAGTACTACATCTTATGAAACTGATGTTTAGCTGCTCTAGATGACCCTGTTTAGATACTTTTAATTCATAAGATTAGTAGGGAATTAACATTTTTTTTAATGACTTCCAATTCTGTGAAAAGGATCCTTAGCAGAAACGGAAAGGAGATCAATGTGGACTGCAAATATAGTGTAAGAATCTGTTTCCTTCCAAGTAGCTACCCTTGGTTTTTCACTTACAAATGTTTGGTCTATTCTTCGGAATAGCTTGTACAACCCTTAATAAAGGGTTATCAAATCTTTAGCAGGGCTAGATTTCCTGTAAGATTTCTCTTAGGTAGCATGAACGGCATAGTCCCCTGTGTGAGCTGTGGTAATTAGATAAATAAGATGAATAGTTTAAAGAAAATGCATATTCACTGCAATAGAAATGGTACTGGATTGTTTGATAGATATGATAGTAATGATGTTTAATCTAAAAATAGGTGAATTCAGTCTAATTTTTTTCAAAAAACACTTGAAAACTCACAGACTGAAGGGCTTGTGTGCCTTCTTTCTCTAGCTTAAAAAAAAAAGGCCTCAAAATATGTATACCTGCATAGGTTGTCTTTGCATACATGACAAAGTTTGCATCTGTGGGACTGTGTCAGGAAATGCTCAAGGACTGGTGCTTGATGACTTCTGTGACTAGACAAAAATTTTAATTGTGATGCATGATCAAGTACAGAAATCTCTCTAATTTAATGGCGTTTTTGTTTATTTTGTGAGTTATGGTAACCCGTGTATCCCATGTGAAGAAGTGCAGTGGGATAAGACCTGATGAGAGCCCCCAACGTCCTGCTGCAGTGGTTTCATTCGATTTGTATCCATGCTCCCAAGCAATGAGACAATTTTACTGCAAACATGGAACACTAACCTCTAAAATTCTGTGAATTGCTATGGAATCTGCAGTAGTAACACTGCACGAAAATATTCCATTTGATGGGGGCTCTGAAGTAATGTCTGAGATGATGATGATTGTTTGCTCCTTGCTTTCTGTTCAGTCTTAGCAAAAGCTTGGATGTCAGTTTTATCTGATGCTGCCTACTGTGGACTTGAGATAGGGAGTCCCAGCTGCCTGACCCTAATGGGTTAACACTTGGATGTTCTTGGTTTGCGAGCTCAGGAATTTCCAGGAAGAGAATTGAATCAGCATCCCTTACTTATTTATTTTTTTTAAAGAGGGAGGGGGAGAAAAACAAACGGAGTAATTTGGAGGTGTCATTGCGCAAATCTTGAGCTCTTGAGAGAATACTTAAGCTTGTCTGTTTAGTGGTGAACGTAATTGATTCACCTTCTCATTGCACAGAACATAACTCAATTATGGTAGGAACAAACAGTGTCTCCAGAGATGCAAGCTTGAGTGGATATATGAGATCCTGGCCTCTGTCCAGCAAATGATGCCATGACTTCTCTTACTTCTGGTGCTTAATATCTTATGGTAGAGTTTTTCTGCGGGAATTAATACAAACAGGGAGGGGAAGGATCTGGAGTGGTATCTGTTCTGTTTTAGCTGTCCTGATAAGACACTGCTGTCAATTTAAAATGTAACATGGAAACTTTTTATCTGTGCCCTTTTAAGATGCTTAATTATATCTCTGGGTATGCAGTCAGTCAAGGGTGGTGTGTAGGGATTTCTTTTATGCATCTGTTTTGGGACCTTTCTGCTTTTGGGGGTCTGGACTGAAAACCAGGAGCTCTTTTTTTTTCTTTTTCTTCACAGTTTAAATATATTAAACATATATCTAACAAAACGGGTTTGTGTATCTTTCAAGCAGAGCTGTCCATTTCCACAGTGCTTTTTTTTCTCCTGATGTGGCTCTTAGTTTGTTTTGTCTGCTGAAACTAATTGAAGCTAATCGAAGATGCTATGGGAGACCCAACAAAAGGGTTTGCTTAAACTACAGCAAACACCATCCACTTTGTACAGACCCTAATCTTGACCGAGAATAGAGTCAGGATGTGAGTGCAGGGTCAGCTTCTCGGATGCTTTTTTTTTTGAGGTTTATTTTGTTATCTGTGAACTGGCTCTGGAATCGCAGAGCTCTTCTCTTGGGCATCTAATTTTACCAGTGTTTGGGTTCACTGAGAAGATAACCCTTGCACAGATTTAGTGTGGAGTCAGAGTTCTCCCATAAAACCTCTGGAGCTGAATTATTGCTAAATAGAAAAGTAGCTTGCTTTGGACCTACGATAAAGGGTATAGAGAGTGGACTTTGATCAAAGATCTATATGTGTATGCTGCTGCAAGTAGTAACTTGTGCTAGCTAAAAGTACAGTAAGGAAATTGTACCTGCACTGCATAAGGTCTTAAGAGCTGTAGCTACAGGTGGTTTGGCTCTGAGTGTATTTCTTCATAGGAAGAACCAAAACACAGACAGTTGTCTTCTGAAGCTGTGACCGTTCCCTGGTAGAAAGCTGTGAGCAAGGAGAGTTACAAGATCTCGGGACCCTTCTTGGGGAGAAGGGAACTATAACTGGGGAAGTCTAACTTCTTTATAAAAAATAAAGTGTATATTTGGTGACGCAAATGGAGTAACTGTCCGTTAGTGGTGCAGTTGATACAGTAGGCTATTAAGAAGTATAAGTGTTGGGAAGGGAAATAAAACTTCTGTGCCTGAGCTGAAACTTTTGAGATAGAGAAATTACCCTTGGCTAAGGGTACTCTGGTTTTGATTTTTCACGATTTGTAAGGTTGCTCTAAACTGTTTATATTTCTGACTATGTAGAAAAAATGGCTTCTCTTCCGTGAATGTAATGCTGGCTTCAGGGGTCGAACTTTCAAAGGTGAACATGAGTAACTTGAACAGTGCTAGTTTAGTCTGTATTGCTACAGTTGAGCTTGTAATTGCGTGTTCAAACCAGCGTGCCTGTTTGGAAAAATACATGTTGCTGTTCTGCAGGAGTCCAAACAAGGATCTGTATTCAGCTGATTGCTTTAGTCAATGTGCAATATCTTTTTTAAAAAGAAAAAGGTAGTACTACAGTAAATTCAGTAGAACAGTTAGTCTCATCATTTGGAACAGAGTAGGTCTAGAAAAATGCTTAAAAACGTTACGTGTGTTTCTGTACCAGAGGAGAGGGATGAAGTATTTATTGATATTATTTGAGGTTCTTACTGTCTACGTGGGAGGTTACCCAGGGGTGTTTCTGAAATCCTGTAGTTTCTGTCATCCTCTGAAGATGGGACGTGAATCCTTGTAGCGTGGGATAGGTGCTGCTTTTTCATGTTTCCCATGCAGTACCTCAGTGTTTTTGGACTGCTCTCCTTCGCAGATGCTGAGGCAGGCAAGTCTTGAGGGGACTGGCAGCTCAGGCTGGTTTACCTAGCGCTGTTTGGTCTCTTAAAATGTTATGTGCTCTCTTGGAAGATCAGTCTGCCTTCTGAAATTCTGTCTGGTGATGTCAGGTAACAGTTTGCTCAGTTTGAACTCTAGCATAGGTAAACCTGGTGATGCTTTTGAAACAACACGGGCTTTGGGAGAATTTGTACTAACGTGTGGAAATCTGTAATTTAGGAAAATCTCAATTGGCACTGCTTTGGGGTGCATCGACACTTAAGAGTGGGAACCCCTCGGGTGGGAAGGGTGTGGAAAGGTAATGTGTTGCTTTTTAAATTTGAGATTGGACTTCAGCGTGGAGGACTTGGCGAGGTACCCTAGTGGAAGGAAAGACTTGGGTAAATGCAAACTAGTTCCTCTGTTTCTTTTGGTTTCAGGCTTCTGAGTTCATAGTGGTAGTCCATTTCTAATGACAAAAGTGTCTGGATGCTCTTCCTCTTCACCAAGCCCGTGCCTCTCCTCAGTCAGACACTTTCCTTACTAGCAGTAAATTTACAATGATTTAAATGTTTTTCTGCTGCCCGTTCTCTGACCAGCTAAGTCCATTGCTTCTTAGATAAGGTTTGGATAAATATAGGCTCAATAAATAGATTCCCAGGTGGTTAAATCGTGAGTTGTGGACAGAGCCTCAGTCCTGGTACTTGTTTTCTTGGCTGTAATTTCTTACGGCTAATAGTACTTCCAGTTCTTCCTTAAGCGTTTTTGCACTGTTCTGCTTGTGATAGGCCTGGATAAATGCTAGATTGTAACACTGATGACAAGAAACAACTGTTGTACTCTGCTCTTCAGGATGAATGGGTGCTGTGTTCTGTAATTACTAGGGTAAAAGAGGACACTCGAGTTCTCAAAAGTAAGCCGTTTTCTGCTTTCTTTTCCATCCTCTTCCTGGGTAACATCATCCAGGCTGTGGAGGGAGCTAGTGTTGTCACTTCATGCAGAATAGTGTGATCCAGGTTTGTTCTGGTCTACTCTGCTCAATTAGTCTAGCAGAGACCTTGACGTAATCAAGGAAGTTTGTGTTTTGTCAAT
Organism: Anser cygnoides; assembly: GCF_040182565.1. NCBI lineage: Eukaryota > Metazoa > Chordata > Aves > Anseriformes > Anatidae > Anser > Anser cygnoides. The sequence continues at coordinate 82,688,480 of NC_089874.1, forward strand.
ATTTTTTGAAGTGTGTTAGCTCGCAAGCTACATGTAATGTGCCCGTAAGAAAACTATCTTGTAACTTCTGCTGTGGCCTAGACCTGAACAAATATTCTTGTCTGAGTGATTCTGTTCCTGTGTCTTCCACATCGATGTGTGGTTTCATCTGGAGTTGCAGGAAGCCTATGATAGACAAGCACGGGACAACCTTTTGCTGCTCTGAAGGAATGAGATGTGATGATGCAAGAGTTCTGCATCAGGACAGTTGAAGTGAGCATCAGGACTTCGGGCTTATTATCTTCAATGAGTGTTGCTAGTCAGAATATCTTCGGTACCTCTGTGAAACAGTGTGACAGACCTCTCTTCCCAGAAGCAGTCAAGGTGTTGAGTGCGTGCATTCATCTTAAATCTTAGGCATTCGTTTGTACTTTCAGTTGAAAAAGGTATTGAGTGTGGTATGAGGGGAGGAGGGAAATGGCTTTTGACAGCATTCACAAAAGCTATTTAATAGCTGGGAATTTGGTTTTCTCCTTCCCAGTGTTCTGGTTTTTTTCTTAGCTGTTATCTGTGCAAGAACTAATGGGCATGCAGATGGCACAATGGATGCCTTGCACAGACCGAAAATGAATATTTCATCATGCCTCCCGAAAGATAATGTGTAGCTTGCTAAGAAGCTTTTTTTCTTTTCCAGCAAGTAGCTCAGCTCCTCTAGATTTCACAGTTTCCAAGTGCTCATCTAACTGAGGGAGGGCTTCAGATTCTGCAGCTGGCAACCTTAAGTAATCTGCCTCTTGCTCACCAGTCTGGCATGGTCAAGATGAGCTGTGGATCTTGTTCTAAAGCATTGCTTTGTTGCTGGAGGCATTTGACCTTAGTGCTTAGGTTTTTATCGTAGTTATTACAGGCTTTGGCAACTTAGCATGTAACTCAGAGGTAAAAGAGGTTTGTGGTGGTGGGTGGGTTGTTTGTGTGTGGTATTTTGTTTATATATATATATATACATTTAACATTTCGTGTTAATGGTGAGATGTCCATACTGGTAACGCTGTTTGTGAGCTACATTTGCTCTCTCAGAAGATGCTTCTGTTTTTATATTAGGTAATTAAGGGCTGATCCTCTCTTTAGGTCATCTGATTCATAAGTACTTTTTTCTATTTTGATTGATTTCATTCTGTAAGTTGAAGAGAAGGAGGGAAAAAAAGTAATAAAGAAGGCTTCTTAATAAACATAGACTATGACGTCTGGATTTACATCCTCTACAACAAAAGACAAAAAAAAAAAACTAAAAACAAAACAAAACAAACAAACAAAAAAAAAAAAAAAACCAACTCAGGGGTCTCTGAAGCAATTAAATGAGTAAAACATTTCCATTTATATGGCTTATATGATACAGCCAAAAATGTTAGAGATCCGGCATTTATTTCTTGGACAGCATTCTATTACAAGATAGACTAATGCAGTTGCTGGTAAGACGGTCAAACTGTTCGGGCTTAAAATTTCCATACAGTGTCTACTCAATGCTGAATTATTTTCAGAAAACCTCAAGAAAAATATTTAAATCACGTTAAGGAAATATTAAGGGAATTAAATTTTGCTCCCATGGAAGCGGTAGCGTTGTATGTGCATATGGTGAGGGGAAGAGCGTTAACAGCTTAGCACTTCTGTATTCTGGGGAAATAAAAACTTGTTGGGCAGTATGTATCTGACTCTTTCAGTGCAAATCTGCAGATTTCTTTCGTCCTTCAAGGAACTAAAAATCATACTGTGTGCATACTTGGAATAAGTGTAGCTTGGAAACTGTGTTCTTGGAAGATAGCAGCTGTGTGAAACATTTGAGCTTCTGGCCCCCTGAGACACTAAAAGGATTTCTCCGACTACATACAGGATATAAAAAGTGCTGCTTTGGTATATGATGCAAGAAGTGAAAACAAGGATATCCTCTTTTTCTTTTTTAAACTGTTCAAAGGCAATATTGAGAGGTTACAAGTTTGACTTGCTTACAATAGGTGATTAGAAACCATCTTGGTATTGCCTCTAAATTAGAGGTGTTTTTGACACGTGTTGTGTTTTTATGGCTGGTGTTCCATTGCAAGACGCTGTCAGTTGTACATCTTCGTTTCCAAAATGTGTATATTCTCTCCCTGTATTTTCATCTTTTTTGTTTACTTGAGTGTTCAGCAAAGGCTTTGAGGTGTAATCAGTTTCCTTGGATGAAATGTCTGCAGTACTGTGCCTTGCCCATATTGGAATCTCATTAACTGTGATGCATATTTTGGGGTTAGGAAATGACTTACACTACTTGCAGGCTTCAAACAGTGTGTCCAAGTGATAAACTCCTTCTCCTGCTGTAGCTGTTGGGCTCCGTGGAGTAACGGATGCTTCGGCCTAAAACAGGAGGAGTCCCTGTGTGATTTCTGGCCAAATACTTAATGCAGTGTTACAAAACGAGTGAGCTTGATACATGTTTATTGTGAGAGAGGTTCCCCTGGTACTTATTATCAGACTGGAATTTAAGCCTAGTTTTCTGTACCACAAAATAAAGAAGTCGGTGTAGGCTTCAGCTAAAGAAATTTCAAATGAGATTTTTTTTGCTAAGTTAGGCTATTTCATTTAGGGTATTTTTGGGTTTGTATTGTTGCTGGAGTTTCGAATTGAGATCTTTCATTTATGTTTTAAAAATCTCCTCTTGAGCTTTTAGGCTGTGGTAGTGTCTTGAGATCTTAGGGGAAGGGGAGGAATTGTCTTGCTATGTGAAATGTTTCAAACAAATTTAATAATTTGAGCACAGAGCAGTTGATTCCAGCCCTCCATAAGACAGGTGGTCCCGTTGAAGGTGATAGGTGGTTTTTCTGTGTTGTTTATTGTGTGGTACTCAGTGGAGCTTCCAGAAGTAATTTTCTTTATACACAAACCTGTAAAAATACTAGCGTATTAACCACAGAGTGAGCGGATTAGACTTCCGAATGTAACTACGCTCTCCCTGGCACACAAAATGAGCAGATTATATGGTTCTGTTTTTGTTAAATAATTGTGTGGTTTCTTTTCAGAGGTAGCTTGTACAATTTAGAAAATTGAATGGGACTGCTTTGAGAAATTGAGTCATGAAATCATGGAGAAGAGAGGTATGCAGGGAAAATCACTCCTTTCAGCTTCTCTGCAGCTCTTCGGTATGAAAAGAATCGTATTTGATGTCGATTGGAATTTTTACAGTGCGTGCTCGTGCTTGGTTAGCAGTGTACAGAATAATGGGGAGTTCTAGTAATTGGTACCTTTCCTATTTAGGCTTACAAAGACTGATGACAGGTTTTTAAATTTAATTGCAAAGCCATGTCTGAATGTTCTTAAAGAACTCTTTAGTACTGCAAGCTGCTGGGATAGTGGTTTCTCTCGTACAAGATGAAGTTTTGCCAACAATGACGCATTGACTGCTATGCAGAGAGTCCTAAAGATCGTATTTTATGAGCAGGGTGAGAGAAACTTGGATGGGTCTCAGCAAAATCTTCAGCAGGGAGTGTAGAAAAACTGTGTGAGCTCCTCCTAATTTTCTCCCTGTTGTTAGATTAGTTTTTTTCGTATCAAATAGTAGCTTCAGCTTTTGTTATGACATAATATAAAGACCAGATTTCATAGAACTTGCAAAGATGACTAAGCCAATATTGGGCAAATTCTTAACCCATTTCGTGGTTTATCATCTTTTACTTACTGGGAAGGCTGCTAATACTGAAAATGAAGAAATATAGTGAGCTGACCAGGCTTGGAAAGTTGTAAGCATAACTTTTTTAGGCCTGAAAGTGTTGTGGCTTGAATAGGTGGATGTAATTGTAAAGTGGAATTGTAAAGAGGAATGGCAAGTATAATTTACTTAGTCACAGATGGAAGAAATGTTGAAAATATGACTACTCTGGAGCTTGCTTGTAGCTCCAAGCGAACTCTGCTTTTGTCCAAAAAAGTACCTTAAGTCCTCATTTCTAAAACTTTGACCTTGTTTCGTAGGGCAGAGGAGCGCTGTGGGAGTGGAAGACTGCAGTTTGCTAGTCTTCCAATTCTACAAGTCGATTCTCAGACGCAGTGGCTAAAAACAGCTTCCCCTGCTTCCAGTCATGGACATAGGCCTTATGCAACTAAGCTTCTCTCTCCTTCTTTCATTTTATTTTTATTTTCTATGTTCCTTTTTGTTCTGTGTTCAGCCCTGCCATCGATTGCAGGAACTGGCTGTTTCATCTTGACAAAGGATTGCTTGAAGCAGGTGAGGAGAGGTGGGAGAGACCTTTTCTTGCTATGAATTATTCAACAGTGGGTCTCTAGCTGACACTTCTAATATTAACTTTTAATAGAGGCTTCTGTCCTCTGGTAATCCATCTGGATTGCTTGATTGGGTGACAAATTTTTTTCATGTAAGTCATGAAATCACTTACTAGGAAACCTTCTGCAGCCCTTTGTAGAAGGCTTCGGTCTGAGTGTCACCTACTTGCTCTTAAAGGCACATAGAGCTTAGATTTTCATAACCATTACACGGGCTGCTGGCACGTGGCAGGCAGACCTGGAGCGGTCACCCGGCGTCTAAAGGCACAACGTGAAGTAAGTACAAGTGGTATTTAGCAGTGTGGGGAGCACTGCCCCTGTTACTGGCTTTCTGTGCAGGGCCAGGTTGGCTTTTTGGCAAATAGGAGGAGACATGTCTCTGTGCCCATGTGTGTTTGTACTCCTGTCATGGGTGAGAGCACATGTATGGTCATGGCAGAGTTGAAGGAGAAGAAACAAGCTCCTTAAAAATGCCTTCACCCCTCTGGGGACTTGTGACTGGTATGCCTGCCGTGTCTCGTAATGCAGATTTTAACTGAAGAAAACCTTAATAGACCATATATGAAGGCAAGTTGGGATTGAAGTAATGCAGCTGACTTGTGTGGCTTGCTTGCTTTTAAACGTGCATCATTTGACTTCATCTGTTGCAAATAGCAAACGTCTGTTTGAGAAGTAGCAGGAGTTAAAACCCTGATCTCTGTTTAAGATGATCATCGTTTTTTTAACACACACAATGTTGTACTGAGAGCAGATGGGGAAAACAAAGGTTGACAGTCATAGCTGGAAGACTAGGGTAACTTCTGGTGTTTCTCTCGTAGCAGCTGGGACTCTAAAAAGCAGGAAAACTGCTACGAAGGGTATGGAAGAGAGCAGACAGGAAAGATGAAAGGGAACGGACGTAAGCGTGAAAATTCTTGCCACCTCTTCCCCCCCCCCCCCCCCCCCTTCCTCCAGTTGCACTAAATGTATGCGATTCCTGTAGCACAAGGGCCACACACACTTCAAAACCAACTGTAAATATTTAGCTTGTTGTTTGTCCCAAGTTGCAGCATTTTGCCTGACAGGCTTTCCTCCTCTTATTTTAGAGACAATGAAAACAGTTGGTACTTATTTTCAACTTTGTAATTTAAAGAGGGAAGAAGTCCAGTTTGCAGCGCTTTAAATACTGTGCATAATATCCCTTTTAAGCCTTTTTCTGCGCGCTGCCAACAGAAGAGTCTAATGCTGAGGAGGAAATCCTACCATGGAGACTACAGTTTAGAATGGACCAGCCAAAGTCTGCAGCTGAAGGGACGGACTCCTGCTATTTCTGTCAGCAGACACATCATTGTTGCACTCTGTCAGGGAAGCTCCTGTAGTCTGAGCCACATCAAAGCTGTAAATCAGCTGGTAAGAGCTTTACTGCTACATCAATGCTGCAAGCCTTGTCAACCCAGTCATATGCAAAACAATTGCCGTCTTAATGTGTGTTGGAAAGAGTGAATTGGAGTGCCATCTTTGAAGAGCTGAAAGCGTCTTCCCAATAATAGCGTATTTTACATCTTAAAAAGACAACAAAACCTTCATTTGAAATGTTCGGTGTTTGTTTAGAGGGAGGCTTTGCTGCTTTGTTTTTTAGTCCCCTGTTTCTCCACTGCAGAGGAATTACAGAGGTGCAAGAACTACGTATACAGACTTGCATGTTAAATCGTCACCAGAAAGAAACCGTTGCTGTCGTGGAGTGCTGAAATGCTCAGGTTTCTTCCAGTTATTATATAAGTGGCACTAAAAATATTACTGTTGCAGTCAGCACTTCGAAAGCTAAAAGGGAAGCAAATACTAATTTTTGGTTTTGGTGTGCGTGTTCCATCATTGTCCACCTTCTGTAGGTAGTGTAGAGGATCTGTGCACAGATCAGGCCTGTATTGTCAAGGGGATAGCTTGTAGAGCTGATATTTTATTTGTAATAAAGGTTAGAGATGCAATGACAGCTAAAACTGGGACTGCAGAGAAGAGAGTGGTTTTGTAGTTAATCAAATAGGAATGAATTCTTCTATATCCTTACTTTCTGTTAAGGCACTTATCGATTTACTTAAACCACTTTTTTTGTTTGTTTTTGCAGATGGACACTTGTTTGTTTCCTGCTTTCTAGATCTTTCTTTTTAATTAGATGCACTTTAGCAAGTTACAATATCAATTCTTAAGACAGTGGGAGTAGGAAAACTTTGCTGTCTGAAGGAAGGAGCTGAGAAATGAGAGATGAGAACCTACTTCTACGGCTGACTCATTGTGGCCTAAGGCAAGGCTGTCTCTCATCTTAACCATCTGCAGGATGATGATGATGATACTTGTCTCGTGGTGGTAATTGCAAGCATGTGAGAGTTAATGTGGTATTGGAGAAATGAACTGTTCAGTGCATCTGGGGAGTAAATAAGGCAGAGGCTGCTATCTGGAGGAAGATAATTTTGTCACATTTCCAGAGTAAGACCTCCCTTTTCTGAAGTTAGTGCCGTACACAGGTAAGCTCCCTCCTTCAGTGGTGTGAATGCTCTTTTTTAGAGTGGAACAATTTCTCCATGCATCCTTTCTTTTCCAATCTCTCCCTCGTGCTTGCATTAAGTTTTAGCTGATATTTGTAAGGGTTTTGAAGGCCTGGCAACGCAGCCTCCATGTGTTAACCACTACTCAGTATGGCGTGTGATTTTAATTTGAGTGTTTGTGGCATTATTTACAAGTCTAGTGGCTTCTGTTGATACTTAGCAAAGTTTGTGGTGATCTTTCATTGAGCAGCACATAACAAAGTTGAAGAACAGGGGATGACAGCTATGATCCTTGTGAGAGGAAGGAACTGTATGCAACATTCAGCGCGTAGTGAGAGCCTTACTGTTTCTGCATATATCAAGTCTGCCAGACATCTAGGTAGTAGGAAAGTTTTTTTTCCTTGATATCGAGAGAGTTGCTCTAAGAACAACTTTTAACTGACTGCTGCTTTGATGATCCTCATCACGCTGCTCTGACCAGAAGTTGAAATGAATGTTTTCAAAACTGTCCTCAGGAAGCATAACTGATGGCAGATGGTAGGCCACACCAGGTTTGTAGTGTATTTCTAATCTCAATCCAAATTCCAGCTCCTAAAAATGACAATTGACTCGTTCCAAGATCTCATCAGCAGCAACTTTAGAAAGTTGTAGTTGCTGGGAAGAAGCCTTGTTTTCTGAGAAAGGTGGACAGCTCTTTAATGTAATGTAGTGGATGAAAAGTGTGAAATGGTGTGTTTGCTTCCCCGCTGTTCTGGATTTCTCAGAATGCGTTCAGAGTGTGACCGAAGTCAGGGGATGTAAAAACAGTAAGTACAAACTAGGCTTGTTTTTGTCTGACAATTTGATGGTTCTGACATTCATGACGATCCAAGTTTGTCATGTTTGTCACAGGAGGCCTTCTGGGGAATGGGTGGCCGCATGGGAGAAGCAAGCTGTTTGGGACAGGTTTGCGCTGTGTGTGTGCAAGGGCCTTGTTTTTTTTTCTCTTTGTGGGCGTAAGTTTTCTGCCTGTATTTAGATATCACCTAGCCTAGTGGGTTCCAGTGCTATGACTAGGATTCCAAGGTGTTACAAAGAGAAATAAACGCATAGAAACAGTTGAAGCAGATGGCTTAGATGAGAACTGTTGGGAACAGAGGAGGCATCAGCAATGTGGTGAGAGTGCAGCGGGTAAGAGTAGTGAAATATCTAAAATTTCTTGCTAGTGTGTGTTTTTTTTCTTTGCTAAAGAGATCAGAAGAGTTCTGAGCTGGTTTGCAATTATTTAAAGTTACTTATTTCTATGGGATTCTGAATATAGAAACTGCATCCTCCAAAACCCTGTTGTCATTTTGTACACGATCACAGCAGTTTCCAAAAACGGACAATCTATGTAAAGAAAATTAGTGGCTCAGTGGAGTTTAGTCTCTGTGGCAGGGAGTATTGTTTCTTGGCTTCACAAAACCAAATGGAAAGGTATGAGACTTGCCTCGAGCTGTTTGGGGTTTCTTTTAGGCTCCTGGCATTCTTGCATGCTCTTAACCTAAAACACACTCGATAGAAAAGCACTGAGGAAGAGAGATGGAATGTAAATTCTGTTACATTAATGGAAGGCAATGTATTTACTTTGAATGAAATTTTACCTGGAGTATTCCGTGACTCTTATGGCAGCTTTGGTACTAGTTGTAAATTGTCTGTGTTACCTGGTTTTCCCTGGTTGCTACTACTGTTTTTCCTTTTCTAATCTGGGTTTTCAGAAAATGGAGTTTGTGAGACCCTGCTTTTCCACAATGTCCTTCACTTAGAAAATAAAGGAAAAAAATGCTTTGCTGATAACTGAAAGGCACTGGGTTCTTTCTTGCATCAGACCAATGTGATATGAAAGCAGAGGGGCTACTGCTATCTTCTGCTTGCTGGAACAAGAAACAGAAATGGTACTGTATGCTGCTTAGATAAGAAGGTTGATAAGGAGATTAAGTCTTCTAAATTCTAACAACATACCTGTGTGTGTTATCTTGTACAAAAAGATTTTCATTGCAGTATTTGAAAAAAAAAAAATGAAAGGGGAAATACTAGAAGTTATGAGTTGTGCTATCACCATTTTATTTAAGTGGAGTATTAAGTTCAAATCTGATTGGGGGGGGGGGGGGGGGGCGGAATTGAAGTGCAAAATCGTAATCAGCCATGCAGATAGGGCAGATATCACAGCTTGTTTCCAAATTTCAGTGACCTCCTAGATTGCTTCCTTTCAGTTATTTTAAGTTACTTTAAGTGGTATCTGGCTACCATTGCCATCACAGTTTGCAATGATGTAGGTTCCTGAAAGTAAGCATTCAGAGGTATGATAATCCAGATGTGCTTTGCGAATAAAGTTGTTAGAGCCAAATGGATGTTTTGGGGCTGTTAGGCATTATATGCTTGGGAGAATGCACATCTCCATACAGTGAATCTTTTTAGTGTGTGTTAAAAATCATTGTAACAACCTCAATTGTTGGTTTGGTTGGTAATGACTTTTAGGTTGAGATGTTTTCTTGGCAGCCCCTCCTTTGAGGATCTGCAGAGTGCCTGGACTTCAATTTTGTATTTGCATTAACATGACTTCACATCTTTTCAGCTCCCTGCTGATAAACAGGGTTCTTTGCCATGACACTGCAACAAGTGATCAACTACAAGCTAGAAAGAATTTACAATGATCTAGTCCACCTTGTTTAAGTTGTAGTACTGATTTAAATGTTTTTCTTCTTTTAGAAAAGAATATACCTAATACCTATATACCCGCTCAAAATTACAGTGCTTGTATATGTGGAGAAACGTACCTCTGTCCTCTCTGAGATTAATAAAGAGATTTTCAGTAATTTTGTTATTAAAAAGCAAGTATTTTGCTTTGTGTAGTCTAAATATGCATAGTTTCAACTTCCGTTATTTTAAATTGGTACATATTTGCTGAACTTGAAGCTAGTTCTTGAATTTTTCATCCACTATGGAGAGAACTTGAAGACTAAATAGCCCTTTTTACCTTTTAATGGACCTAAATAAGACAAACATACTAAATTGAACTTAAAGGTACATCTTCAATCTTCTTACTTTTGCATCTTTTCATGAATCAGATCTCATTTCAGTCTTTGAGCTGTGGATTCCAGAACTAGCTGTAGTATTTCAGTAGCAGTTGCACCAGTAATACAACACTTTTAATCCTATTTGTATTGTCTATTTATATTCTCAAGGATAAAGTCAGCCCCTTTGACCTAGCAGCACAGAGCTTTTCTGATTCAGGTGGGAAAACAAGCCAGACTCATGTGGCCAAAATCGTTATACAGGGATGTAAGAGCCCCTGACCTGTTGTCACGACCTCCATGTGTCCCTGAGGTTTGCTACTGCAAGTATGTTCTGTGCTAGTTTTTCCACAGCTGGATGGGGATGGAAGTCCTGGTCTTTCTGAATTGAAAAGCTTCAAAGTAGTTCATTTTACTGATTGATGGCTGGCCATCCTTCATTAGGCAAAAAGATCTGAACTTCGTCTAGATCTTTTAATGGTTTTCTGGAAGCCAGGATCTGTTACTTTTTGCAGAATTGTTTTTCAGCTGTACTGGTAAACTTACCCCTAAGAAACACCTTTTTTGTTTGTTTCCTCCCCCTTCATTCATTGCCTCAGCCCTCCATAGGCACCATATCTCTCCCTTTGGCTGGACTCCCCTCAGAATTATCTTTTTTGACTAGCAGAATTATCTTCGACTGTTCTTGTAAGTTTATCCCTCTAGAAATGCTGATATTTTGAATCCATTTTGATTAAAAACACGTTGATTTTGTATGAACGTGCTTATTTTTACCATGTCCCAAAGCAGTATGCATGGAAGCTGTTGATTTCAGCCTAGAAAGCCTTCAATACCTGGTTCACGTGGGTAAAATCGTGGCTTTCCTCCAGTGACTCAGAGCTTTCCTGACTCTTTCTTTAATTTCTTCTAATTCAATAGCATTTAAATAAACAATAGCTGTAAAAATGGGAGAGAAGTGGAAGAATCTTTAGAGCAAGGGGATTGATCTAAGACTTGGAGGAGAAAAGTCTTTTCAAGAAGCTTTACAGTGTAAGTTGGCATTTTCAATAACCAGTCAGGAATGTTGCTTTTGCGTTAATAGCAACAAAATCGGTACATAAGCAAGCTGACATTTAATAATGTATGCTACAGAAGTACTTTTGAGTAATTGGAATTGGGTTCCCATAATGTTAGTCATTGTGCAAAATATTAATTCCTGCCCTTGAGATCTCTGTATAGACAAGACAAAAACAAGGTAGTTGGAGCAGGCGTGAACAAGCAGAGTAGTAATGTAGTGGGGCAGGCATATTTGTTTCCCAGCTGCTGTACTTTCTGGCCTTGATGAAGTCTGGATTGACTTAATGGAAAGAGGTGAAGGCAAATTGCAGGGGAGCATGAGGGAGGGGTGGGAGTAATGTTGCTATCAGCTTGATGGAACGAGCTGCGGAGAAATCGCTGCTGTAGTTAAGAGCCAAGCTGTGGTCTTCCATCACAGTAGGAGAAAGGGAAGCGAGGGTCGGACTAACTCATGAGGCCAGCAACTTCTTTATGGTCTGAAATGCCTGTGCTGTGAGATGTGTTCCTTCTGTCCTCTGGACAGCGAGAGCTGTCTCCCAGCTTTGTTTGCTCTTCAGTGTGCATTGTGGCAATAAAAATATTTGCGGTAATTAGAAAAACTAATCCTTTATGAGAAGCAGAGGCAGCGATTATACTACTTACAAGTTGTTCGTATGCATTTCCTGGTGTGATTAAAAGCAATTGTTTATTCCCGTGGATCCCCTGCAACCCTTTCTCCATTTCCTCACTCTCTGAAATTTGAAAAAATAAATGTCTTCTCCCCTGCTCATTTTACAAGTGGTTTCTTTGCGACTAGGATGTTCCTAAAGCACATGCATTAACTGGCAGAGGTAGACCAATGTGATGTGTGTAAGGATGAAAAAAATGGAATTCTCCCTGCTGTCTGCATCCCCGCCTAGCTCCGTTGTACCACCAGTGAACCAGCGGTGCCTGTCTTCTGTAGGATGTGGAGATTTCCCTGGAGCATCTCTTCTTTAAGCGGGCTACGTCTGAATCACAACTGTCCCTCTTGTGGTGGCTGTGAATCATTATTGCCTTGCTAATGATGGAACACTGGTCTCCTGTGGTTTACCATAATAAGATGAGTCATTAAAATGTTACCTAATCGCTGCTGAAATGTCTTAAGGTAATTTTCTTATTTAACTTATTTATTCTGAGTGATGCTAATATTTATCATCTGTAATTTACAATATATCTAGTTAATGCAGCATCACTCGCTGACAGTGCAGATGCTGTGAACTGAGAGGAGCAAAGCCTGCTGACTCTGAATGCATTGGACAGCCTAAGTCTATTTTATTTAACTGAAGAGGTAACCGTTCAGAGTACCCAGAATAATTAGTGACATTTGCTTTTCTGTAGGTTTGTAGTAGCTTCTTTGTCTTTATGCAAATATGGCATGCACCTACTTGGGTGGTGAAGTCCCAAGGTGAATAATTGGGACAGGAGATGAAGTTTGAGCTTTTATAATCATCGGGGTGAGAAGAAGATTGTGAATCAAGGATGAGGAAGTCTCAAACTAAGGATTTCAAGGTCTGCCTTCAGTAATAGTAATGATATAATATGCAATATCTGAGAGATGACAAAATACCCACTGCATATACTTCTGACCCTTAATTTCCCCAAGAATGGGAAATGATGGATATTACACTACTGGGTGCATTTAAAGTAGTGTTTGAAATTGGTTTGTGCAAGCTACCTTGAACGTGACTGACATTTCTTATTTGAATTGTGTTCTTGAGAAGTGAGGCAGACAATACGCAGGGAGCCTTCTGTAAGTTCTGCCACCCTCTGCTCTAGGTTTGACGTAATTTTTCTGTGTCCGAGGCTTACTGTCATCCCAAAACTAGTGGGGAAGAGTGAGATTTCAGGACAGATTTCATAGGTGTTGGAAAGCAAAGGTGATGAGTTAGTCTCTAAAGAGGAATTGACTCCAATTTTAAAGTTATCTTGTGGAATGATTTTAGTGTAAGTACAATGAGGTAATTAAATATCTCCAGCTGTGAAATGACTGAGAAGCACCTGGTTAGTCTACGGAAGGAAGAAGGGAATTTCAAACAGTCCCCTTGCAGTTGTCCAAAATGTGCTATAGGTAGCAGTGCCAAGGATAGGCAGAGGGTCTTAACTAACAAAGCAGTGAATCTCAGAGTATTAGTAATGTTGCATTTTCCTTTTATTACTCATGCTTGTACCTTAGGTTGGGGGGGACGGCAGGGCAAGGCATGTGGGTAGCAAACAAACATCTGGTCACATAAGACGGTTTTTGGAGATGTATGCATTTTGGAGATGTCTGCAGTGAAAGTACTAATGCAGGTTCAGCTCTATCTTGCAACATAGGAGCGTGCTGTGGCTCTACTCAGGCAGTTTTGCTGCAGGGTAGAAAAGGCCTCAAAGTCATTGCTGTCAGCCTTCTGTGTGTTATGGGTACCCAAGCCTCTGGCAGAGAAAACACTAATCCTGATAAGAGTTTTTCTGCTTTTCTTCAGCCTGCTTGCTGTAGATCAGCCTGAGCCCCTTGGAAGGAGGAGTTACAGGAGTGTAATTGGCCCAAGAGTGTGTGTGACAGTAAAGCAGTCTGCTATGTTGTTCTGCTTGCACTAGGCTAAATTACAATAAAAAATAAAATATAAGCCCCCAAACTTCCCTAAGAATGGGATATACCACTAGGGAGCTGTGGCTGTTCCATCTGGCTTTTCTGAATTAATTCTAAAGCTGGAAAGCGGTTTGAGAGTGAGCAGCCTAGGGGCTCAAACAACAAATTGCAAATTGAGAAGTGATATTTTAAGAATTTTGACTCTTGGGGGAAGGGAGTTACATGCTTGAGCCTTGCTAGAATAAATGAAAGCCTAGCTTTTCTCTTGATATTGGCGTTAATTTTTGTTTGGCACCATGTCATTGGGTTTGGCATTTCAGAATTTTATCTGAATTCATTGGTAGTTTTTTTCTCATAATCCCAGCAATTTGACAACGAAATTATCTAGGTGGGAGAGAGAAGCTTTGGTTGAATTTCAAGGCACTTGGTCAGATTCCATGGTTTTGCACCATGTGTGGAAGACAGCAAGCACTTGTTTCAGGCTTTCTAAGGTTAAAAAATAAAAATTGGAGACTGACTTTGGCATCTTTTTATAAAGCTTCTGTAAACTGATTCACACAGAACAGTGAATAAAGTAAGGTGAGTATACCAGTGGAGGAAGTCATCAAGGTATCATCAGTGCTTAATTTCCATGACAATTCTTACCACCTAGCCACTCAGTTGATATTAAGAAAACCATTTTGAGGCTACAAGAAAAATAAGGAATTTAGTATTTTTGCTGTGTTTTTTAGCCTTTCTTCTTCCCTTGTCAAAGGACAGACAGTATCACACTCTTCCCTGCCCCTTTCAGTTTTTCTGGCTTAATGCGTCTCCAGACTGTGCAAAGGGCACTCAAGCACGTGTAACAAGCTTGCTGCTGTTCTTCTGTGGAGCCTGGAGCCAGAACTGATGGTAGGTAGCCAAACAGAATTGCAGACTGTATAGTTTGCTCCTAAGTGACTTAAATAAAAACCAAAACACAACAAAAACAACAAAACAAAAAACAATACTGAGCGTACAGTGCAAGGTATCAGTCATTTTGGGAGCTGTTACGTGAAACCAGCTGCTTTTCTACCGCATCAGTTTCTGAACTGAGACCAGTGAGCTCTAAACTCTTTGCAAGATACTCAGAACGAAAGCCAGCTTGAAGCAAATCTAGAACAGAAACGAATGTGTAAGGCAGCGTGGAGGTGCCACCCATGACCCTGCACGTGGGATGCAATGCATCTGTTTATAGGAGCGTGAAAGTATCCACGTCAGGACGCACTTTGCTATGGTGGGAGTGTATCTGCAACTCTGCCCTTTATATCATTCTTACGTGGACAGTACTTTGCCCTTTATATCATTTTTACATCGACAATATGAAGTTTCTGTTTATCTGAGAATATAAACCAAAGTTTAAACATCTCATACTTCCCTGACGGCCAAATGATGTCAAGCTACTCTGAGCTACCTGTTGGAGACAGTAAACTGTTAGGTTTAACTTTCACAGCCTCGCTTTTCAGTGACTTATATAGCTGTTGTTGTTTTTTCTCCTGGCCAATTAACACAGCTCAGGCACAGCACTCGTCAGGGCACTGAGCCTTTGGGCCGGGAGCCCTCAGAGCACTGACAAAGCAGGCCATGGGTTCCTTTTAGCGCTTCCATGCAGTGTAACTCTCTGTATCGCTGTTTTCATCACAGAGGCCTCAGCTCAGCAACCTTTTTACCTCAGAGCATGCTTTGACAGGTGCTTTAATGGGCAAGCTGTGGTGTGGCGTATCGGCTGGGGGGGTTGGCCGTTTGAGGAGAGGGATCGGGAGGCTTCGCTTGCTAAGGAGGGAAGCGACGCTGGAGCTGAGGCCTGGAATGCGCCGGGCCAGTTTTCATGCCCGCGCATTCAGTGATGCTTTGTTTCATAGGCAAACAGCTTGTTGAACAAGTTTTCTCAAATAAATGCAGCCTATAGGATAATGAAGAGCTGTGGTTGATTTCTTCCTTTTTGAGACACTGTGTTGCTTAGGTTTTGTGATCCTCTTGTATAGATGAGTCATTTTAATCTGAAACGTCTTCTGTGGAAGTGCTTGGGAGTTTCCCTAGCTGTAGTTTGGAGATCAGTGTGTGCTTTATACACATCCCAAGCAGTGTTTTGCCATGGGATAGGTTCAGATGTAGCCCACGTGGTTTGGGTATTCGGCATTCAACTGGCTGTTACTCTTTACCTTTTGTGTGAGCTTGTTCCCAGATCTTTATGATGTTATTTCAGTGGTGGAAAACAGATTTCAATGGTGGAAAACAGCTTTGGATGCTGACATGTGAATGTGTGACTAATTGCATGTACCTATAGAATTTCTTGCCCTGCTTTTTTCCTGCTACATGCCCAGTTAAGCCTCTCCTGCATCTTTTCCTAGTGTTGCCTCTTAAAACCGCACATTACCATCACTTCTGCAGCCTGATTGCAGCATTATAATTTTGTACGGTGGGAAGGGTGGAATGAAACTCCTTGTGTAGCAATTATGGTTTGTTTGGGGATTTAGTTCAAAAGTATTCTGTTCATATGTTTACCACATGACCTGTTGCTTTGTATCTGAGTTTTTACGTGTGGGAGAAGTTGCCTGCTAGCTTCAAGCTTGGAAATTACAAGGTGGGAAGGAGATGGGCAAAGCGTTGGATTATAAAGGATTCTACAAGCAATACTGGCTTAGAAAATTCTCAAAAGAAAAAGCTGTTTTACAGCAGGGTAATTGCATGGTCTGGCCAGCAGCACATTCCCACAAACAAGAGTGCTGTTGTGACTGGGTGTCAGGGAAAGGAACACTGCAGAAATGGGAGTGGAAGGGATGAGAATACCTTAAGACAATTCTATTTCTGAAGCGGGCACAAGGTGTATTAAAAGAAACCATGGTCTGAGGAGGAAGGTAAAGGGAGTGGTTGCTCATGTATTCAGGGTGCAGTGGCAGCGTGCAATGTAACATGGTTGTATGCTGTAGGGAGTGAAACCACTGCTTGCAGTCCTTTGGGACAGGAGGGGAAGGGGCAAGTGTTTCAGAGGTGAGTCTGGGAGATGGCAACCCTGTGGCGAAACAAAAGTGCTTGCATGGACGAGAGAGCCAGACACAAGTCACCTCTCTGCAGAGCCCACGTGACTCTGTTTGCCTGGGCATAAAGACAAGTGACTGCGGCAATTTCCAAAACTCCTGTTAACATTGTTGATGATGCTCTACAGAGACCTAGCTTGCATGTTTGACTGTTAAAACATTATTAGAAGATTAATATAATGCTTCATTGATGTTGACAAAACAGCCCTGTAGCAATGATAGAACAACCCAGACTACCAAATACATGCAACAGCATAAACATAGTTTTTTTCTTTGAATATGAAAAGTATTGAGTTGCTGGCATATTTTCTGTCAGCTATAGCTGAAGCTGAACATATCAAATGCTCATCCCTGCTAGCAGATGAAGAGTGGCTTCTCTATACGTTGCATTATAGTGAAACTACTTAAAATATTAGTTCACTGCTTCAGAAAAAATGTTGTCAGGAGTGTTAAGAGCATGTCATTTTAAAATAACTTCTTCCTTATATAGGAAGATGAATTAGGATGACTGTACTGTAAAAAAGAAAAAAAAAAAAGCTGCTAAATTAGTAATTCATTACCAGACACAGAGGTTTTTTAATTCCTTCCCTTCCTCCCTTAATGAAAATGATTTTCAGTTCAAGGGAGATGGCATTGTTGCTCACCCTGCAAGCTGTTACATGGATGTAGAGAACTGTTGCTATAAATACTGAGCATGCAGGATTTATTGCAGTTCTAACTAGAAGAAGTGAGACTTCGGTAAAGTTGATCAGCCCTTGGAAATTAAATGGGCAAACCCAAGGCCCAGGCAGAGTGCCAGAAGTAGTAACCTGTATTTTTTGAGAGACTCGAAAATGTTTAGCAGTTTTAAGTACCAAAGGAGAGCAACTGTTTAATGCTGTCTATTGGCATGATTTTTTTTGGCGTGGCATTTGGAGTAATAAATGTCTTATTTATACTTTACTTCTTTATCCTGTAGCCATTTACTGCATTTTTGTTAAGTTTGCAATTCATGTGACAGGGCAGAAAAACCTTTTCATTTAGACAAAGAACACAGCACTGCAGTTATTTTCCCCATCGTTCTGAAGCCACTGATGAACTAAAACTCAGGAAAAGTGTTTTTTCTTCTCCCTTGTGATTTTGCTAACCCTTGTTAAATCTCCTGAGACTTTGATACTTATTCATAAATATACCAACTTTCTCACCTTGTACATGAAGCATGTCTCACTAGTACTGTTGTTCCTGATGTTTGCCTCCGAGTCATGCTGATGCCATTTAATCGTTAATTTATATTAAGATATATATTTTATATAATATAAACTATATATTAACATAACTATTTTGACATAATATATATATCATATTGCAATATATACATATAAATGTGTAATATATATGATTATATATTTATAATAATGTTAATTTAATCAACAATTAATGGTGCTTTAATAACAAAGCCTGAAAAATCTATGAGATAAAATATCTTCAAGATGTCCTCTGGTCATGGAGTTTCTTTGTTGGATTTTAGGCTCTAAAAGGGAAACAACAGGCTATGGGACTTGCGGGATTTTAGGTCATGTGAAAACAATCTGCCTTTTTCCATCTATGAAAGCTGTATTCTTTCCCTTTGACATCAAGCCCAATGTTGAAGTTAAGCTGAAGCTGGTAGGAAATACCTGAGTCATTGAGGAAGGATTCCAAAGTAAAGGTAAATGGATAGCAGCAACCCAAACTTGGCAAAATTTTTGTTGTATTTGCTTCAGTGTACTTTTGTTTCCTGATTCGTAGCATTCAGGTGGGGTGTAAATAAGGATTGTATGCATTCATATCCTTGTAAGCTCTGGCTGCAATAGATGTTAACTCAAGTGTGGGAGTCATGTTGTCACTTCTCAGCTGTGAACTCATCTTCCTCTGCTGCAGAGGGGATCAGCTGTTTTTGCTGTGACCAGTTTGCTGAAGCCAGTTGAGTTGGCTCTGAAAATACTGAGCATCAGCAGCCTTCAGCTTTTGTCTTTTTTCCCTTTTAAGGTGGTGAAGTTGATCACCATTTTGAAGTTGCCAGCATAGTTTTAGGAATTTTCAGTTAGGGCTGTGGCTCACTACTGATCTTCTGGCTTAACAATGTGCAGGTACTTGGGGACAAAATGGTTTGTGGATGTTACAGAGGAACTTTATCTTCAGGAAACTATAGGTAAAGGTATTGGAGCACTTAAACTTGCAGATGATTCTTTTTTCTTGTGTTTTACTGAATAAATCAATTTCTAAGTTGGAACTAAAATAGCTTTATTTTCCTAATCCTTAATAAAATAACATGCTCCAAATGTTGAGACTGTGCTCTTACATAATCCCTAAACTCAGGCATAAGAGTTACACATAGGCTGTTTTTGGTACAGAAATGTTTTTTCTTTAATACAGCCACTTTGAGGTTCTGCTGCAAGCACATTTCATGCTCAGCTTTGAGGTAGCATACTTTAGGAAGAGAAATCTTATCTGAGCTGTGTTCTTAGCTGCTGAAGTTTGTCAGTGTCAGGGCCCTTTGGAAGACGGGCTTATCTGTCTCTAAATGACAGATTTACTCTGTTCCTCAAAACCACAAGGTGTACTGTGGAGTCTGGTCTGAAGTAAAGGCATCTTTCATCTAAGGATGGAGCTGTTTGATTCAGAGCTTGTCTTTTACTGGTATTTCTAGAGCAAGTAGAAAAGTGTGCAAGTAAGATGTAGGAGCTGTTCCTTGTGATTCTTGGTCAAGAAATAAGTATGTGCAAAATGACTTTAGTCCTTCTGGCTCTGTTTAATTCTTTTTGTGTAGGTTTTGCAAAAAAAATAGGTGACCGACCTTGAGGAGAGCTTTATTTCAAAGCAGGTGACTTCTCATTTTCTCACCTTCTTGTAACAGTTTAATATCTACTTCCATATGCCTGAGGAACAAGATAACATGTTAGTATGCCACACAGGGTAGAGTCTACAAATAGGTCTTGATCTGTGTGCTTTTCTGATAGCTGAAATCATGTGGGTGTTGTTACCTGTTGTCTGAGTGCCACTTCTCTCATCATGGCATGCATCTCCCGTTGTGTGTGGTGGGGGATTGCTGGCTCCTTCGTGCCCTCCTGGTGATCTCTGTGGGACAGTGACAGCACGATCTTGAACAGCAAAACTTGGGCTGTACTGAAAGATATGGGGTTTAGAAGCAAAACAAAGCTCATGTAAACCATGTACAGAGAAACTTAACCAGTGCTCGTAAATCTGAAGCAATGTTCTTATAATAGATCTACCTATAGCATCATTGAGCCCTAACAAGGGCATGGAACGTTACACCAAGGTGGCAGATCTTGGGAATTCCTGGTAATGCCAAGAAAGCGAAAAAAGGAAACAGAGGGAAGAGATCATGTTTATGAAAGGTCTATTGCACTGTGATTAATTTTGGTGTGATATTACTACTTTTGTCTTGGTACCACGTGATCTGACGCAGCATTTGTATTCCAGGTGCTGGGCTGTGTCCTGAGGCATGTGGAAAATAGTTTCATGTGCTTACGAGAATAGAGCATACCAAAAGGAGAGATCCAGAAATAGGCCAGGCTGGTCAGAGAGTCGGTATTTAAGATGCTTGTCTGGTGTACGTCTGTCTCTTTTACTAATTAAAAATAAAGTAAAATAGCGTGTTTTGGGTTTTTTTGTTTGTTTGGGGGTTTGGAGTAGGTTTTTTTGCTTTATTTGTGGCATCCTGGCTGAAGTTACTGAATTGACAGAGGCTGTGTATGGGTGCATTTAAACTGGGGAGTCTCGTGCTTTAATTGAAGCATCAAAAATTTCTTCAAGTTATGAAATAAAGTAAGTCGTCTAGTCTTGAATCACTGTCCACCAATTTCTGAGGCTAAGCCTTTTCTTGCCAAGTTCTTCATCCTGAACAGAAAGAATAAGCACTGAATATGGAGCCTTATTTTTGGTTTTTAGTATCACAGGAAGGGAATTCCTGAAACTGCGTGTCTTGCATCTTATAGATTTGGTTCTTTTTAAAGAGAACCCCTGGGATGTTGCATAGAGTTAGTGGGGGTAGAACCTTACTTCAAAGGTTTTAGAGGTTTTGACTTGCACACTTAGGCAGCTCTAGTCCTGTTGTGTGGGTAATAATGGTGGGAGCAGTGCTTAGTGCTTCAAGGGAAGGACTGGAGCCCCCTGGAAGAGCACTCCTTTGTTCCACAGTGTCATTTAATGTTAACTGTTTGCTAGCCTTATCTTCTGAACAGCATTTTCTTTCTCCGGTAAAAAACTGAAGCTGGAGGAATTTTATTCATGAGTACTGGCACAAGAGAGGAACTAACTCCTCTAAAGTCAGTAGGGATTCGTTAGGGAAAGCAAGTCTTTACTGGCAGTGCAGAGTCTTGTGTGTGGTTTATTGCATTGACCAAAGACGTATCACAGCCTTGACAGGGATGACTCCTGTGCAACTGGCACAGTAGGCTTGAGGGAGTTTTCTGATAAGCAGCATGCGTTCCTCCTCAAATACAAACCAACATGGTAACTTCCAAATCTTTGAACCACAGTATGCATCAATACGTGTATGGGAAACTCTTACAATGATAAATGGTGTTGAAAAATGCCTGTAGGCAGGTAAGTAGGTTTAGGCCAGGCTTGGGGCCCCAGTAGTCTTTGTGAGTCTCCTTGGGGAGCAGTGCAAGTGAGCCAGCATGCAGGGCTGGCGGGGCAGGAGGCATCGGCACTGAGGCTGCCACACGGCTCATGACAGCTAGGTTCACAGGATTATGAATCAGAAATCTTAGTGACTTTGAAAATACTGTTTGCTTCACAAATGGGCAAGGACAGGAATGACTCGGTTACATTTGTCAGTGTGGTTTGGCCCACAGCCAAACATTTTCTGAACTGGTTGCAAGAGCAGGTTTTCCTCTTTATATATCAGGTAGGGAACAACCACAGAGACAGTTTGCTTATTGTGTAATATATATACTGAACTATGGGACCCAGGGTTAGGATCCTGAATATGGTCACCCTATAAACAATACCACATTTTAATTTAAAGACTTACTGAAAAAACATTGTCTGGCCTACATACTGCAATGTACTGACTGCACATCATAACCTGCTTGGTTTCTCACAGGAAACAAGTCCAGAGGCTAACTTGTAGCTTGTTTTCTGTGGAAAACTTTCCATTTCAAATAGGTAAATTGAAATGCTTCTTAACAGAAGAGCTCTGAGAACGTACTCACCAGCTAAGGGAAGCTGCTTGCTTTCTTCAAATCCAAACAAAAGACCAGACAGTATATATTTGAAAGCCCCTTTTCATGATTCAGGTCACTTGTCCTAGTTTCCAAAGGCTGACTTCAATCCTGTGCGTTTGAGATAGACAATGGGGTATGTCAGTATTTGTTCTACCTCTTCTCTACTTAATAACATCCCAGTCCCATTATTTTATCCCTGCTCTCCTCCCATTGTTAAATAGCTTGATTCTGTCAGGTTGAATAAATATCTAAATTCAGTCCACTGGAGAATTGCTCAGTTTCATCAGCAGATATAAATGACCCACAATTTCTAGAAAATGGAGCAGCACATTGTTGCTGCCTTTGCCTGTCTGTGAGCTACCCCTCTGTGCAGAGCTACTAAAACTGAGACGAAGTGGTGAGAACTGCGGCTCCTGGTTTCTGTGGGCTCTGCACCTTTCGTGCTCTAAAGGAGCAGGTATTTGTGTCAGCCTGGCACCCATGGGCTATACTTTGGCTACCCATATCATGGACAACGGTAAAATAAATTGTTTTTAGCAGATTGCCACAGACGTGCTGAAGTAGCATGTTGTGTTTTTGCGAATATGATTTGGAGCTAATGAAGCACATCAGAGAAGCAGCCTTTTACATAATGCCATTGCTTCAGCACTAATATGACTAATCTATTTGGACAAGTAACGATGAACTCCTGAATGGCTTATTGCAGGATGCTTGAGTAACTCTGTTAGAAACAACAACCTTTGTGTTGGCATGATAATCTCTTTTATAAGAACAAGTGGCTAGGTTCTCTTCAAGAGAGTACTATTTTTGTTTCAGAGCAGTGGGATGTCAAGTCTTGGGGCAATGCTTAAAAAAAAAAAAAATTAAAAAGTGGGGGGGAAATCATCTGAACTTGATTATAATTGCAGGCTGGAAAATGTTATTTGGATGATCATCTGTGGATACAGAAGAGAGAGAGAGGATAGCACTGGGGATGCATGGTGATGCAGGAGGTGTATTGGGGGATAGATGAAACAGCTAATGGCCACATGTAGAAAGTTTGGCACCTTTCACCTGAAATTATTTAGGTTTGTGATAATTTACCCTTAAACTAATAAAGAAACAATGAATTAAAAGCCCTAAGTTTTAGTGCACTTGCTTTTTCACAGGCTCTAGGAAAACTTGTGTTAGTCCCATGCTGTGCAATCCAGGGGCTGGGTATTTTTCTGTTTTGTGAATTCAGACTTTTTTTAACCTTTTGTGTGCGTACTGCTGGTGCTACTCCTTTAGTAGAATAGGTAACATAGAAGATTGAGTAATGCTTAGACTGAATCCACTTTTTCCTCCACAGATTGGTGTAATACTGTTTGTGTGTCTACTGTAACATGTCACTTCTGATGTGTTCTGAGTGCTGGCTGACTCAGTAGAGGAGACAATAAAACCAGTTAACTTAGCATAAAAGTATGGGCATCAGTCATATCTACAGAATTTTACTAAACTGAAGTTCTCTCTTGTCAGTAAGAGTGGTACTGTTGCTTTGTATTCCTCTTGAAACTGAAGCCTCGTAACAAGACAACATACCGGATGGAGGCTGACTTTTCCTGGTTAGGTGGAAGCATGCAGCAGCACAGGAGCCTGCAGCATTCCCAATTTTTCCTGTCTGGTACGTCTCTTATTTTATTTTTGCCAGGGGTACATCTGCAGCAAGAAGCTATGTAAGTCCTGTACTTGGTAGCATCTTTTATCTGTCAGTGATACATGTAGGAGAAATAATCGTAAGTGGTTTTGTTTCTATTTTGTTTTCTTGGAGCATTGCTCTTCTTAAGCATAAGGAGAAAGTTAGGAGAGAACGCCAAATATTGTGTATTTGGCCTTACTCAACAGGAATATTATTTGCTTCAGAGTTGTGTAGGTAAAGCTGAAGGTGGCTTGATAAGGAGTCCTGTACTTTGAAAGGATAGACTTTCAGAATTCACTTTTTTTCATTATTGCAATCTTTTGGCCAAATCTGTCCCTGAAACTGCTGCTTGTAACATTTTTAGCTTTCAGCAGACTTCCTTTATGGAAGAGTTATGACTCTCTGATCCATCTCTGGGAAGGTTATATTTAGTCATGGGGAAACTGTCTGTTGCAACTATTTCCAAGAAACGTAAGAGTAATCCTGAGCTACTGTACTGGGGTTATCACTGTGACAGTTCCTAGTTAGGACTATTAAGTTTGCAAATAGATTTTGAAGAAAGTCTGACTGTGAGTTGAACCATATTTACTTTGCTCCCAAACAGGTTTTCCCCTAATGAGAGTTGGATGAACACAGCTGCTCTACTTGCAGCTTGTGTAGAAAGTTTTAAAAGTAATTTTGAATGTGGATTTCTTTTTTCGTAAAATGATGAATAAAGCATAAAATCTAGAAGGCAAGAAAAGCTGGGGATAGAAGTTTGCGTTTCAATCCAGTATCCTGAGGTCTAGCACAGTACATTCAGATCATTTCCATGCTCTCCACAAGCAAACTTTAGTAAGGGAACATGAGAATTTATTTTCCATGCATTAAATCCTCTGTGGTGAAAACTTAATACCACCTGTGGATTCAGAATGTCTTTTTTTGTATTAGCTTCAGAAGCCTTGGGAAAGGAGTACCTTTGTGCTTGTTACAAAGTAACTGCTTCTGGGATTAAAAAAAGAAAAAGTATAGGGATTTTTTTTTTTGTGTAGAAGTGGTCTACGTTCTTATTTTAAAATGACTAAGTTATGTAGATTTGGCTGTTTCAAATTGAGTTGGTAAGACCAATATCTCTTTCAGTTTAGACTTGGAAGAAGAATAAAGTGGCTTGATTAAGAAGCAAAGAAGTTAATCCAGTAAAAGCTAGGTGTTTGCTCTAATGATCAGGTGCTGGTGGATCGATGAGCTTGTTTTCCAAAGATGGTCAAATGATTTTGAAACTCTGTGAAGTCCTTGGACTCTTAACTGCCTCATGATTCAGTAAGACAAAACCTCATGACAGCTTCTAACTCATCACCTCCCTGGAGCTGAAATCTCCAAGTCTAAGTCAAACGTTCAGGCAATGCCCACTCTTTTTTTGGAGAAGTGGTTGGCTTTATCATCTTAGGAAGTTCTGGTTGGTTTGCAGTGCACTTTTCAGAGGTGTCTTACGGATGTTAGCACTTTTTTTTCCTCAAAGCTTTGCTAAATATTTCTGCTTCCTTTTTGTCTTGTGATGACAATTACAGCACTCTAGGTTCCTGACTGAGCAGTGGCCTAGTATTCATAATGGGTTTTGCATCATTTTTTCATAATTTTGCAGTAGCTTCAGGAAAACAATCTCTGCCATGTTAATTAACGGTGATCTTGTTTTTTATAAGCTTTACTTTACAGGACTTGGGTTGGTTCATTTCATCCTTGTAAAAAACATGAATGACTGCCGTAGTCAGCTTCTGGAGACAATAGTGAATTCATCCCTGAATCTAACAAAACCTGAGACAGAGGAATAGCGAAAGTGTTTATGGGAGGAAAATAAAAGTATTAACTAACCATAATCATAGGAAAAAGATTTCATTTTCCCTAAGAACAGAGGCTAAGAAACTTGTGTGAATGATTTTTGTTCAAATGCTGAGTTGTATAAATGGTTGAGTTCAGTTACAGTGCTTGCTCAAAGCCTCTCTATTTGTAAACAGTCAAGACAAGTGTGTGCTTTTATAGGAAAAAGAAAAATAATTAAAGTAAATGTGAACCAAAAGGTTTTTAAAGTCACCTCATGGATTTTCCCGCTATCTTAGCAATTCTCATGACAAATAGTTCAGTGGAGCAGCAAGACAAAATATGTCTAAACAGCTTTTTATGCTATGATTTAGTATGCAAAATGCAAATTGGATGAGGTAAACTACACAGTTCCTTTCCCTTAATTACATTCCAGGTCATTGGCTTACTTTGCTTCAAAAACCAGCAGGAGGCCAGTATAAAAACTCAGATTTGTGAGTCAGAATTTGAGCAAGACGAACTGGGGCAATCGGGAAGTGTTTGGCTTTTCTGCCGTGAAGGGGCATCTCTCCCTCCTGCTGTATTTCCTGCTAAATCTTTGCAGACCTTCCAGTGGTGTATGGATGTTTGGAAGTCTTCCTCTCGTCATCTGGATTTGATGGCAAAGCCAAAATATCAGTGCTAGCGTCCCTTGAAGTTGAAAGCAAGAATCTGTGTCCATAGTTGCCTTTTTCTTGTGTCGTCGAGCACGTGGCTCCCCAGCTTCTCATAAAAGATGCTTCAGCTGGTGGCAGCAGCACCAACCCCCTCCTTGAAACAGAGAAAGCATGCTTTTGGGGCCTGATCCTTCTCCCCATACACGCGCACACAAGTGCACATGAAGATGACAGCAGCAGTTCCCAGCCCAGTTATAACAGAGAACAGATTTGGTTATTTGGGCAGCAGTAGCTGCCTGAGCAGCTGTTCCCCATTTTCTTTGGGGAACTGGCACTGGCAGGGAGCTGGGGGGGGACTGAGCAAACTTGGCCTGCTCCCAATGCCACAAGATGCGTTTGCCAGTGCCGATTGAGCCTTGTGAGATTCCTGTGCGGGCAGAGTAATGGAGCTGCTCTGGGGACCTACTGGGTTCCCTGTGTCCCACAGAGTGCTGTGAGCTGCATCAGCCTTCTGGTAACCTTCTGGTAAGAGTGGAGGAGCAGGCTGAAGTTCAGCTGCTGCTGGTAAAAGAAGTTTGTCTGGTTCCTCTTCTTGCAGTGTCCTTTCTTGGTGTGCTATCTCATTCTGTGTATGCCTTCACATGTAGTGTGCTAGCCAGCGTGAATGATCTGAGCTGCTTTTCTCTTGCTTGTTTTTGCTTAAGATTTAGGGGAAGGTGCTTTCAAGCACGTTTCCTTCATTTTTACATTTGTGCATATCCAGAGTAGTGATGAATGCAGGAAAAACAAATGTGATTGCTTTTTTAGTCTTTCAATATTTCTAGTAAAAGCATTCAGTTGAACAATTTTGTGGTGTTTCAGCTCAAGTCTCCTTTCCATAGCCAAATGTGAACAGCTCCAGGAAATCTTTTGCTACTTCAGGTGCCTGAAAATCAATTAGATCATCTATTAACTCAGTTCAGCTGGCAACACCTTACATTAAAAAAAAGAATAAATAAATCAGCAAGATGTTATTACTGATCTGAAGTAAAATAGATTAGCATCAATTTGGAGATTGGCAACATGCTTGGCATTTTGTACCAATTCCCTTGTGCAAAGTAAATAGTTCAGTTGCAATCAATTTTAGTGATTGTTTTGCCCCAATAATAAATTTCACTGAACAGATTTTTGTTTCTCTAGTATTATAAATTAAAGTAAGCACTGACAATCCATAGGATTAAAAAAAAAAAAAAGAAATTAAAAAAACCAGCTTGCTAGCATAATACATCCTTGACCTCTTCCTTTTTTTTTTTTTTTGCTGGGGTGGAGATGAAAATATTTAGAACATAGACTCCGTCAAAAAAAATCTTCAGGAGTCTCAGTTCTGCCTTAAAGGAGTGTGACTAGGCAGAGAAATCAAAGATAGTATTTTGGATTATTTTCAAAATATATTCAAATGCTTTTAAAACTTAATCCTGTGTATGTCTGTGAATGAGATGACCTCGTGAACTTTTCCTGTGTGTTTTTTTCCTGACAGTGAGCTTCATACATGTTTTAGAGGCATCAGCTCTAGCAGTGATCTTTACAGGATGCCTTTATATTGTATTGTTGTATCCAGTAATACAGCAGAGCTGTGGAAAGGCAAGGCACAGAAGAGGATTCTGATCCATGGCCACTTCCTTCTCTCTGAGTTTAATAAATGGGTTGCAGAGCTAGCACAGGAGGGGATTTCTGCTGTTAAGGATATGTCTGTAAAATCCAGGCCATTTGCATTCCCCAACATCGAAATAACTTATGAAATACAACTTTCAGAAAAATAAATGTGATATGATCTGTTACTTTGTAAGAACCCAAACACTAAGAAGACAACCGGGCTGTCAGAGTGGGTGGATCAAAATAGAGAGCCTGCTTAAATAAGATCTTGCATATTTTAGTTTTTTTCCTTGATTACAGGGTGGAGGCTTCAATACAGATTTAATAAGATTAAAATATGTTGAACTTAAAATGCTGTACTTTTTTGGGGGGGGGATTTTTTGGGAAGTGGGGAGTGGGTGGTGGTTAGATGCCAGTATTAGACGTGGATGGGGGTTGGAAAAGTTCAAGTTGCTCTGCTTTTTGGGTAAACAATTTAAGTACAGTGTCTTTTCAGCCACAATATTTTTTCCAATGGTACAGAAAGCATTCATTTCTGTGACAGAAAAATGAAATAATATGGTCAGACCTCAATCAATATCCATAAACAGGCAGACTTGTGCTCTGTATCATACTAAACATTGTCCAGCTGGTCTGCTCTTCTCTCTTGGTGTTGAAACGTCTTGGATTCAAATGCCAGTGAAGAAGGTGCTCAGCATTCAGAACGGGTTTCTCAGGTATGTCAATGGACACTTCAGACTCGTGGGTGATGGCGTTTTCACCAAGAGGATGAAGCTTAGACAAGTAGCCCCAGCTTCAAATTGATCCTGCAAGTGTTGTGCAAAGTACTTGTGGGGAGCACTTAGGGATTGCTGTCTAAAATTATCGTGAGCCAGAGTTAAAGTCATGCTCTGACTTTTTAAGTTCCTGGGGTTGTTTTTAGCACACTCGCTTTCCTGTCAAAGCTGAATTTTGAACTAGTTGTGATATATATTAGGTAACTTCCTGACTTAAAAGTGGCTTCAGGAGCTCTAAATCAGAATTGTAAAACTGGACCCATGAACAGGCTTTTTCTTCTCTTGCTGTGAGCGTGGAAATTTTCAACTTTTTTTTTAACAGAGGAGTGTAACATGAAACAAGAATCCCTGTGTAGTCAGCCTTATTAGGTAGCACTTGTGATTGTCCTTTCACAGACCCTTGGAGTGCTGTGGACAGAAAAGTGATGGGTTTGGGATGACTCAGATGTGTGATAGTTGATTTTAATTTAAAGAAGGAATGGAAAAAGCTGATCTCTTCTGGTTTTTTTCCTGCCTTTTGTAATAAAAAAGTATGACATGCACTCCTAGACAATTCCCATATGCTATCCAGTTACTTCTAGTCTCTGTGGTAGAAAAGAGAAGAAAGTGTCAAACCTGATATCTGTGGGCATGCGATAAATCTTTCTGCCTCTGTTTCCAAGGGTAGAAAGGCATTGAGAAAAATGTTCCCTTTCATGTTTCTTCGTGATACATATCTTCCACTCCCCACTGTTTCCTTGTTCTAGTGCTTTAGAAAATCAGCTCTCCTTTCTTTCTTTCTTTTTCTCAGAAATGTGCTCTGAAGTACAGGGCTTTTATTTAAGTTGCTTTTTATTGGTCCATGTTTCCATACATTTACATAGAAATTTAATGTACGTTGACATAATCCCATCTTTGTCATGTAAAATAAAAACAAACACTTGAATTGACAAATTGATTGGGAGAGAATCAACAGGTGCGTTCTTGAAGAAAAACACCTTGTCAGCTCTGAGCAGGCAGAAATCAAGGTTGTGAAGCTTTCTGAGGGTATCTTGATCCTTTCCCTGCATTTCCATCATCTAGACTTCTGCACGACTCTTTAAAGCTGCTGTTGTGGTTAAGTGGAAATGAGGGGCTGGTACAGCTGCTAGTAGGAACGATCTCTAGCTGTGGAGTCATAGGAGAGAAGGGGGAAACGTGTGGCCAGCCAAAGTCCTGCCCTGCTGCAGGTCTTGCTTTTGGCTGAAGGTGTGCTCCATCCCATTTACTGAAATGAAAGCTGCCAACCAAAAAGGCTCTTAAATTTTGCTGTTTAAAATTTGCTGTTTAAAAAATAAATAAATAGAAAACGTTTGTAAAAACATGTTACAAAAATGTGTGCATGCACAAATGTTGGCTACTGTTATGTGGGAAGAAGCCACGGTATACAAAATGTTCCAACTAAGTTTATATAGCAGTTGAGCAGACTGGCTTATAGGATATAACAGTATAGGTTAGAACAAGATCGGTCAATAGGGTCATTGCCCAGCCAGAATTCCTTCTAGTCATAGCATGGAAATCTTGTGTTGGCGAAGCTGAATTTGAAATGCTTAGTTTTTAAGACTGACAGATACTCTCTAACGTGTTCATGCTATTTTTACTGGGTTTTGTATTTTGTTGTCTTTCTGTATCTTGAAGTAGTCACTTTTTTAATCTACTAGTTTCTTTTTTTGATTAGGTAATGCTTGTAGATGTTAACAATTTTAAATTCAGCCTTCTGACCTTCGTTTTACAGCCCTAAATTTTGAAGGGGGTTTACCAAACAGTGTATAACATCTTTAAGTATTGTTGCATATCAAAATTTTGATTTTTGTACTAGACCTAATTAAGCCATGCGAGTAATAGCTTTGTAATACTGTACAGAATTGTTTTGACATGAGCTGCTTATCAGCTGGGTCCTATAATAAAACTTACATTTAGATTTTGATCTACACAATAACGCTAGTACAGTAGTCTATTGTAGGAAATGTCATACTTAAAATGCTTTACCTTTATAGGAATGTAGATTACCATATTCTTTTAGATATGTTGTACAATACCAGATTTGGTTTCTTCTGATGAAAGAGCAAGGAGAAAAATCACTGTACTTACAACCTGAATACATTTGATGCACAAAAATAGCTTAATGATTTTGAGGTGGATGGCATTTTAGTCTAGAATACATTGACAAAGAGCATGTGTTATACATGAAATTCATATGAAACGTTCATTGATCTAGCGTGCACAGTGTGTTTGTTCCTCCGTAGCTTTTGTTTTTTTAAACATTTAACTATTGACATCTTCCAGCCTCAGGACCAGGCAGGTAGGTACAGGATCATGGGGAGTTTTGCTGGTAAAGAGCACAGGTTTCCGTCTTTCCGTCATAGTATTAAGGCATACAGATGAACTTCTGCCAGGGGCTGTCATTGTTCCTTCTCAGAGGAGTGTGTGTTCAAGTAGTTATTTTGAGCTTACATTGCTGCACTTCATGTTGAGCATCTAATGCTGATAAAACCTGAAATCTGCTGTTAACTTTAGTGGAGTCATCCGAGCAATTTTGTTCTTGAATTCCACCAAGACTCCAGCTTTGTCTAAAACGGTTGGTTAGCTCAGAGCTTTTGCCAATACAGCGATTACATTAGACAGGATAAGTATCCTTTGGGATGCCAGGGATTTTACTGTGCTTGTGGCTTTATTGTGTGTTGGGAGTGTGATAAGTAGAAGTCAATTTTGCATGACTTCACAAAAATAAATGTGCATTTCCAGTTTTCTGTTCAGCTGTGCTTTATGATGACCGAGCTGGGGGAGAAAGGGGAAAGATCAGTTGAGCAATCATTGGGTCCTATCCTGCTGAAGATGTATGTGCTCTTTTGCAAGTTGTAGTACTACTGGCGTATTTGTAAAGCATAACTTTCTCACCCTATCTGTTCAATTTTCACTTCATTAATTTTAGTGCATATGATTGTAAAATGGTGCAAAGTTGAATTTCCATCTTAGTAAGGGATAGTGTGAAATGCTGCTAAAATATTCTTATGAAATATATTTGAGGTGTGATCAGATAATGGCATAAGTCTTCTCAATGTTAGACTTACTCTGTTTAAAATTTACTTTTAAGCAAGAAAATTTGGTAGATCTCACTAAGGAACTTCTTCAGCATCTTCCTTCAGTGAATCTGAAGTTCAAGGTGAGAAAGTTGTTTTAGATGGTACTTCCAGGAAGCTTCTAGACCAATACTGTAGCTTTTTATAACCCTGTTAAAGAACAAGAGAAAGGAGATGACTTATTTTTTCTCTTGATGATTCCTTTTCCTTATGATACTGCAATTATTTTTCCCTGCAGAGGTGGGATTATGGTTGTTTCTGAAAGGAGTTGATACTGAGTTTTACTGCTGAAGGCTAGGAGACTCTCCTCCCCTTTATGAGCTTTCTTCAAACAAATATTTGTTATAACAGTAGAATTCAACTTGCACACCATTGTGTTTCTGATGCAAGTGAAAGTGAGGATATCAAGAGCACTTCTTTTTCTCAAACAGCTCTGCCTGCCCTCATGTAACTTGCTTAAATTTCCAAGTGAGGAATGCAAGTGCTTTGGGCTGAGAGTTTGAATGTGAAGGACCTGTTTTTCAACCAGAGGGGAGTACTCTGTAGGAAAAGATGGGAGGAAGAGATTAAGGACATGTGAGTTATAAATATGTTTTTGGGGTGTTTTTTGCGTTTTGCTTACACATGGTATACTTAACTGATATGAGTTCTCAAAATACATTGGAGCAGCTAGATCTGCAGTTCACTTGTTACGGTAACTAACAGTTGGAGTCCAATACTTGGGGTCTGCTGCCTCTAAACAGTAATCCAGATGAACTTCCATGATTGCTTGCTTTTAATTGCAAGCAGCATCCTATTCACCATTGCACGTCCTACTTTATAGCCTGTTACCTTCATTAAGTTGTCCCAGCACAGAAATTGTGCTAGGTTAACAATGAATCTTAAATGAGTTCTGCTGATTCACTGTTCTTTTTTTTCTTCAAAAGATTTTGGCTTATGCAGTTTGATATTTAGCTTTTGACACTGTTGCAACCATTTTCCACTGATAAACATGCAACAACTGATAGAAATGCTGTTAAATTTTGCCTGCAGTATCTTTTCAGGTGTTGATGCCATGTTTTCAGGCCCCTTGTGTGGAGGTGGTGAGTCTTGTGAGAACAAGATGCAGGGAATGATCGAATGAACATAAATTGAACTCTCAGTGGGGAAAAAAGAGGAATATTTTCTGCATTATGAAATTCATACAAACCTTTCCTCCAGAGAGTGTTTAATTTAAATGGAAGGCAAGATTATTGCTATAAAACCAGTAACTCTTTTATTGCATCATGTGATAGAGATGATGCCTCTCCTTAAGGATGATCTTCCTGTAAAGTGGGAATATGCCTCACAAAAGCTGGAGGCTTGTCTGTCCTCTACTGTTTTGTCTCATAGTGAATATTTCTTTGAAGAAAAAGCTGAGTTAAGGCAGTTCGATAAAATTCAACTGTTGTGTCTTTAAGTGTGAGAACTCGAACTGCTAATATCTAAAAGAAACATAACCACTTCAGAGCTTCCCCCAGCCCCCTATTAATACAGAGAACAGCAAAATGAGTATAATGAATGGCATCTATGCTAATAGTTATGTGCCCATAAAAACAGCATGATGGTGTCCGAGTCTCTGTTCCAAAGAGCAATACAGAATCAGTCAACAGCTGCGTGTAGACTCTTATGAATTCCTAAAAGAGTTAAAGCAGATTTGAGTGCAAAAATTGAAGTCCTCCTTTTCCGAATGGTTTGTTATGTAAAACTTTGCTTTATATATTCTTGGTCTGTTATCTTTTCAAAAACATCCTCTGACTGCTGGTAGAGACTACTAGATGAATCCTTGGTCTTAGTTAGATGTAAAACTTGCTAATTTTGTACCTTTGTTCTTAAATTATGTGTGGTACCTTCAGCAAGGAAAAACACTTCTAACAAGCACATATAAGTAGGCTTTCTTCATAAGGTTGAAATGAAAATGAGAGTAGTGCAGTAGTTTCAGGATTTTTTACTCACGTTTTTGTGCTTCCTTTGCTCTCTTCCTTTTTTCAATCCAACTTGCTGCTTTATTTTTACACATCTTGTTGCACTGGGGCCTTGCCTGAAGTCATCTGCGCTGTGCTTATTTTGACTTCAAAGCAAGGGGAAGGAGCCTTAAATGGCTGAAAAGCTTCAAAACCATTGCAAGCTATAGCATTCTCTGTTCTTAGTGAAATGTTTTGGACAAAAGCAGAACTCTGCAGCAGGATCAGCAGGGGCTCAGCACCATCTCTTCCTGTTCAGGTCTCCCGAAGGTGGATAAAGACACCTGAGGTCTTTCAGTGTGTTAATGAGGGGCCAGTCTGTGCTTACGGCTCATCAAGATGAGTGCCTTGGCTACCTGACCACAGTGTTGCGTGCTGGGGCCTGTGGGCAGGGCTGGGGCAAGGTCTCCCCCATTTCCCATCAGAGGCATGCCTGAGGTGCTGCTGCCACTAGGGACCAAGGCATCCGACTGCTCTGATGATTTTTGACAGCTTTGCCAGGAAACAAGCCAGCTTTTCTCTTCAATCTGACTGCTGGTCTTCAGTTTTTTCCTCATCTCCAGTGTGTATGAGTCCTGATGTTCATAAAGTGTCAGTGTGGGAAGTATCTTATTTCTGAAATTGCTTGGTGAAAGCCGTAGGTGGGCTTAATTACATATCCTCTCCGGCAGCAGCAACCATGTTGCGGGCCTGGCCCCCGCATGCCATTCCTCTGTTCTCCATGCTGAGCTGCTCGCCCTGAGCTGTCCCTGTGGCCTTTCAGTCAGAGGGAAACAAGAAATTAAAGCACTCGGGTTTGCTTGAAAGGGCTTGGGGACAGCTTATGGCGAACAGTTGATGTAGTAGGGTTGATGCGACGCTGGCCTCAGGCCAAGGGCCCGGCAGTGTGCAGATGAGAATGACGACCTCTGTCGCTGGCCCATCTGTAGCTGAGAAAGGACATCCCCAGATTAGGTGCTCAGACCAAGTCCTTTTGTCACTTGTGAAATGCCTTGGGCTCGGACATTGTTCCAGTTGAACAACCAGCGGCTGCTGTTCGTACCTGAGGGCGGTCCCTCCAGTTAGGCGGCTGTCTGCGCCGCACAGACCCCAGAGTTGTTAGCTGTTGTTCTGTCAGGCCAGTATTAGCAATTAAAATAAAACCCGCTGCACAGAAGTGAACGTGTTCCTTATGTCAACGCTTTTCCCCACTCTTATTTTTGTAATGTCTTAAATAGTTCTTTAGAGGCAGACTTTATTGGCTATACTTTTCAAACAGGGTGGAATAATAAGTACTTGCAACTTAATCAGCCATATAGCTTCAAGAGAGCTTTCTCTTCCAGATACTTTTATGTCCCATAATGAGCTGGTATTTTATAACTTCTGATGGTAATGTATTCCATATGTCTTCTATTGCTAGGATGAAGAGCTTTACTGCAGCATCCAAAGCAAGTGGGTGTGGGTATTTAGTAAGGTTTGAAGTCTTTGCACTAGGCAGGAGTCCAGTACGTTATGCACCCATAGCTTCCTCATGCTGCTCGTGGCAAGGACTTCGTGTTTTAAGATCACGGGAGGGCGGCTGGTGTCCCATACATGCTTCCTGTGAACGGCTCATGGTTCTAGACAGCAGTCCTGCCATTTCAATCAAATTCCTTGCTTTTCTCTGTCCTTGTTCTAAATACCACTACCTTCCCTCCAGGACTTTGGACAAACTAAAACCGAGGGGAATTCAACCATGAATGTCAAGATAGCCAAATGAGTGGTCTGTTCATAATTCCTTGAGGCATCTCCTCTAATGCCTTGTGCAGAACAAAAGTCCTGTTGTGGGTGTGCTTAGGAGTTGCTGTAGTCTTGGAGTCCTGACAAGAATGAAAAATAATCTTTTTATGGTTTCTTGCTAAAACACTTGAACTGTTCTGGTTGGGCTTAGCATTTGAAAAACATTTTCTGGTATGCAAGTCTTCTAGATGTTCTGGCATATTTGCCTCCACTCTGATCGAGGCAACAATAATTACCTTCAAGTTTTTGGCAGGATTTGAATTTGTGTTTCAAGTCACAAAGGATCATCATTACCTTTTTTATCTGCACAACTGTCAGCTTCAATGCAATATCACAGGCCCCACTGAAAACTTATCTGCCCCCTCTGGGTATAGTTAAAACTGAAGAAAAATCTGAATATGAATCTCACTATCTACTGAATCTCAAGTGGGAGGTCTGTGAGACAGATTGAGGAAGGTAATTTCAGAACTGCTGATCCTTTTACTGGAAACAGGATTTTCATCAGCACTGGTAGGTAGTAATTGATTTTTGGCGGTGGCACTCCAGTTATGGCGTAACTTGTGCTCTTCGATCCTTTGCCTGAAAACATTCAGATGAAGTTCTGATGGTCCCATCCCTTGTAAATGTTCAAGGAAAAGGTCATTTGTACCAATTGCTGATGCCTTTTCCTTTGATTATTTTTCGAGTTGTAAAATACGTAGGGGACATTTACTTTTCTTTTTCTTTCTGCTCCCTCAGTGGCAGTGATGCACTCTCTTGTAGGAGCCATGCTGTGGGGCAGCAACAGACTCTGCCACCTGTTGCTCTCCTTAGTGAAGTGAGGAGCAGTGAGTATTAGGATCACTTTGCACACTTCTCAAGTTATATCTCTCTCCTGTTGTCGCAGTAGCTTCCTAACTTAGTGTTGTTTCAGCTTTGCTTGCCTTTATGGTCTTCTGTCATCAAATTTCTGACCTCTTTAACACTGCATTCTGTTTAGGTAAGCTTTCAGTAGACAAGGTTGATTCATGTCAAACAGTCTTTGCACTGAAAAATGTGCAAAACTTTAGTGGGTTTAGGGACCTTTACTTACAACTGGAATAAGTCGTCAGTTTTTGTATTTTTTTTTTGCATGATAAAACATCTTGATACTATAAAATCTCAACAATTACAACCCTTTAGCAGGAAGAAAACTGAATGATTTGTGAGCAGATTGTGTCTTAGGCAACAATGTGATCCAACATTAAATGTAGATTTTTTAAAAGTTTTTTAGTGGTATAGAGAAGAATAGGAAGAGAAACCTTTTGCTTTTATAAAGTAGGCTCAATATTTTAGTGTTGTATGTTCTCATCAGGAATCTTTTAGCTTTCATGTAGCAAGGGGCAGTACTTGCTAGGAAAAAATGTCTTAAAGCCTTATAATTTGAATGGGTTGTTTAAAAAAAATCTTTGTAGGAATAGCTGAAGATTTTTACCTTGGTAATTTTTCCATCAAATCTGAGGTTTGAGAGAAAGTACAGTTCATACCTAGCATGAAGACTTAAAATGACAGCTCTGTTCTTGTTTTTCTAGTACTCGTTTACTAAGGATACTAATTCTTACTGTGACTTGCAACTTAGGATCTCTGTGAATTTACCTGAAGTTTGAAGAACTGCCATTTAGAGATTACTGGGTAGTTTTACAGGTCCAGCTGTACCTAACTTCATGGAGCTAGTCCAGGAAAGTGAACTGTTCAGTCTGGTCCAAGGAAGCAGGTTTTTCAGGCTCCTGACTACTTTCATCTAGCTTTTCTGAAGATTTGCTAATTTTTCTGCACCCTCTGTGAAGTGCGGGCACCTGGTACGGTATTCCAGTAATCATTTTGCCAGTACATTAGACAGGGTAACGTTAATTTTGTATTGCTTCTGAATGTTTTCATGTTTCATGCCAAGGCTTTTGGCTGCAGTGCTGCAGTGGGATCTCACGCTCTTTGTTATCCACCATAATCCCAAAGAACTTCTGAGGGCTGGTATTTTCCAGGACATAGGTCTGCCCCTATTAAGTGTGAATTACTGTTTCTTCCTAGATGGGTAAGGTTGCGTTTGGCTGTAATGAAATACACGTTGCTAAATGAACTTGGCTTTATGAGGGATAATTGTGCTTCGCCATCCTAAAGAGTTCCATCAGCAATGGGTTGTGCTTTTCCAAGGAAGTTAGGGAGCAGGTAGCCAGAAACAGGCGCTGGGAGATAACCTTATTTAAAACATCACTTTTCAGTTGAAACCGTACACCTGACAGCTGTTTAATATACAACCATACTTTTTATACATACCAGGCACATTTTACTCCATTACAGAGATTTGATTGTGTGGGTTTTTTGTCTGATTATTTAATCAATGCTTTGTGGTATGAAGTCCATTGTTCTGCACAGACTAGATAAATAATCAGTTACTTCAGCAACCACACTTTCCATATTCCAAATATAAAGTCTGATAGGGTTTCTGTGCTTAATTAAGGCTGAGTTGCTCTATTCTACTCACTTGTATTCCCTATCAGTCCTGTGGCTTTGTAAGGAATGGGTATTCTCTATTCCTTCTGTTCTGTTGGGCATGAGAGAAGTGTTTATCTGCAGCTTCTGTTGTTGGATATGAATTTGTTTGGCAGTGAAATTCTTGCTTTCTTGGGGCACCTATTTTTCACTAGATGCCAATACCCTGTGAGCACTGAAGTTTGTCTCTTAGCTTCAAGCAACAGTAACGTTCCTGCAGATCCAAACTGGCAGGCATTGGTAGCCTCAATGCTAGTGTTTATTAGAGCAGAGCAAGGCTTGAGGCTAACTATGCCAAGTCTTGGCTCATTAAACTGGCAGGAAGATTCAGGAAGGCTGCTTTTAAAGATAAGGGCAAGAGTTGGCGCGAGGTGCATGAGGGTGACAGAACTACAGTGGGTAGGCTGCGTGGTAGGTGTCTTCTGTCTGCACTTGGGTGATCTGGGGGCAAGAGCAGACTCATTGAGACAAATTGTTCTGAAATATTGGGGTTAGAAAACAGGATCAACTCCCTGCTTTTCTGGAGACCCAACCAGTTACTAGTTCATTGATTTCTGAAGAAATTTGTTAAAGATTAGTGTGGGAAAATGAATGATTTATCTTGCCTCATGATCAGGAAGCTACCCGAAGTTATCATAGCCTTTGGTTCTTCATCCAGGGGAACTCCCTTTCAAAGTCTCACTAGCACTGGCGTTCTTGCAGAAATCTCAACTGGTTTAACTTGAACATGATTGCCTTTTGTCTCTGTTAGTATATTTGGATGAGTTGGTTCTGGGCTGGGTTGTTCAGGGCTTGGTCCTGTCAGAATGAAGACGAGAAGTGCTTGTCTTTGTGTTGTCCTTGTTAATGACAGTTTCTATAGAGCAGAGTATTTTTAATAGATTAGTAGAGTCTGAGCCACTTAAAGACGAAAAATCATTTAACAAATTTGGTGTAATTGCTAGCCTTGCTAATAATCTGAGTTATAGTGAGTTCATTGTAATACAGGCAGAAGTAACTTTGCTGTTTCTGAAGCTCTACTCAGTCTGAAGCAGGGTCTTTGAGAGATTTCATCTGTTCACGTTGTGGCTTACGTTGGGTACTGCCTCTGCTGTGGGGTTTGGACCAAACAGGGTGGGCTGGAAAAGGAGTAGGAACTGTATTCTTTGGGTAGCTACTGAAGCTATTCAAATCAGGACCTTAAGGACGGCAGGAAGAGAAATGGAAGTGCAAAGGTGTGAGTGAGCATGCAGTACTTCCTCCTTTTGCAGTTACCAAAGGGTGATCTTTGAACTCAGCAGTAACCATGGTTTCTTACTGTTGAGGATGAATGTTTCCAGGTCCGGGATAGAAGACTGATACCACTGATTCGTACTTCTGCGACTATTGTGGATTATTTCACATATTGCAAGGCAGTCATCTGCTCTGTGATAGCAACTGGTCATATACTTCTACCCATGAAAGATACCCGTACTGAAGTTGATACTCCATTACCTGCTTGCATGGTTCTGAACCTGTTTCATTTGCCTCAGTGTGACCCATACCTTAAGAATTTGTTGATAAAGTCTTGGGATGGCTTGAGTGAAAGAGGCAATGATTTTCTGTGATTAAGTGGATGCTTTTGTTTCCATTTCAGGAAAGCCCCACAGCACTGGCAGCTCCGAACGGATTCAGCTCTCAGGAATGTACAATGTTCGAAAAGGGAAAATACATTTGCCAGTCAACAGATGGACAAGACGTCAAGCTATCCTTTGTGGAACATGCCTAATTGTCTCATCAGTAAAAGAAAGCCAGACTGGAAAGATGCATGTCCTCCCTTTAATTGGTGGAAAAGTAAGATTTGATTTTTACTTTTATTTTATGTATTTGTGTGCTTAATCCCTGCCTCTTTACATGGAGGAGATCACATTCAATTATGATGATTTCTAACCTCCCCAAATCTTCTTTCTGTTAAAGAGATAATCAGAGTATATAAATGACTTTTGATTGCAGTCAGATCCATACTTAATGATTTACAATGTTTGGATTGAAATACTAAGGAAAAAGTGAGGGGAAACACATTCAGTTTCCTTTTGTGTTCAGTGTTTTATATGCATAATTAGCATTTTATATGCAAAATGGCACACAAT
Organism: Anser cygnoides; assembly: GCF_040182565.1. Lineage (NCBI taxonomy): Eukaryota > Metazoa > Chordata > Aves > Anseriformes > Anatidae > Anser > Anser cygnoides. The sequence continues at coordinate 82,728,196 of NC_089874.1, forward strand.
CGAAGGATACACACATCTGTATTGTGTATGAAATGTACCAAGCCTCTTCATCCAGTTTTTATCTGTGCTATGTTACTCTGTTCTCAAAAGTAAACAGTAAGGGGATGGTCTTATTTTGAATATCAGTTTGGTTTGATTTCTTTTGTTTGGTGGATTGTTCTTGTTTGTGGTTTGTTCTTGTTTTCGGGAGAAGGGGACTGTAAGAGTAGTAGTGGTCTAATGTAACCTAACAGCAAGAAATGTTTTTAATCGCAAAAAGCTGAAACAAGATTTTTTTTCTGACTAATTCTGTCTGAAACATAAGAGATTCTGTCAGAACACAAGGAATTTTTTTTCCACTCTGTGAAATTTTCATTTCAAAAGCCGTGTGGATGTTGTCCTGGGCAACTGGCTCTAGGTGGCCCTGCTTGTGCAGGGATTTTGGACCAAATGGCCTCCAGCAATCCCTTCCAACCTCAACTGCTCATTGGTCTGTGGAACTTTAATAAGACATTAAGATTTACACCATTACTATTTCAGCTTAAATAGTGTTTCAGAACACTATTATTGGCTTGATTAGCCAAGGTAATGGGAAGAGAACCATTAGTCTGAGGATGAATTTACACCTGAAATACTGCTGTTTTACTTTGCATGCTGATAAGTTTGATTCTTAAGAATTATTAGGAGAGGAAAAAGCTTGGTCATATATGCAGACTGGAGTTGATGCATTAACATTCTGTACTAGTAGTGTGGAAAGCAGTAATTTCTAGGAGTTTTCTCCTATACGATTCCACGATTCTTTGACTCTTTCCTGGACATGCTGAAGTAGAGACACTTTCCTCTCTTTTAGTAGTAGTGTGTGAACTCTGACAGTGAATTGTATTCCTGGCTGCAGCGCACTTGAGAGGTTCCCTGTTAACTTTCTCTTTAAGAGGAACAAGATTTTATTTAATTGAAAAGAATTCTCTTTTTTTAAATTGTTTTATATAGAATTTAAATTATTTTTCACAGAAACGCCTCACGTAACATAAAATATGAATACTGTTAAGCTGAAAGTTGACAGCAAATTTTAAAAGAAAAGGAGAACCAAGCTGAGAAAAAAATGTACTGAGGGCTTCTGCTGACAAAGCTTGGGTGGAGGATGCTTGGCACAGAATTAAGTGTTTTTTTAAATCATCACTCAAAAAATATTCTTCCTCAACCCCATAAATACACTGCACTTCCTGGTTTGAAAGGCTTTCCAGAATGCAGTGCTGAGACATTGAGACCATAAGTTGTGTGGGACTGCGCGTGTATGGTATCAGAATGATGTATTCTGGGGAGTTTTTAGCAAGTTGAGAAATGCCAAAGAATTAATTGGGGTGTAAGAGAAGCATTTTGTTAAGCCTGTTTTTAATAATGAGTATAAATCGTGCTCCTTTAGGTTGTATTAAAGACAGCCTGAGATACGTTTCCTTAGGAAACCTTTTATGGTGCTCAGTCTCTCTTAAAATGTTGTTGTTCTTGGTGTTTTCCTCCTTTGATGGATTCTTTATATCTTGCATACTGAAGATAGCTACCCAGAAGAAGGTTGTAAATACCTGGGGAAAAAAAATAAAGTTACAAGGAAGCAACCCACAGAGAAACCTTAAATACTGAAAATAGCAGCAACGTATTTTATTTCAATATCACCATCAACTTTCAGTTCAAACTCGAATTGTTGCCAAATTTATCTGCCTGCAGCATCTCCAATTTTTGCATACCTTTTGTTTGTATGACATGAGATTAAGTCATGCGGCTAGGAATTTTTGTCAGATGTGTTCTTTGTTTTAGAAGTTTTTTCTGGAAAATGGAGATGAGCAAGCTTAAAGGTTCTTGTTCTGTTCTAATGTCTTGCTTGTGTAGATTTCATGGATGTTTGACAGTCAAGACCTAGCTGAGTACTTGAGGGAGTTAGTACAATTCTACTTGAAGAGCTCCTCTTGGACACGTTTTATCTTTTCCCTGAGGAGTTCTGTAGAGAGGTTCTAGATTCTTTTTTGCTAACGGTTTTTGTGCCTTTATTGTAGGTGGAAGAAGTGAAAAAGCACCAGCACTGTTTAGCATTTAGCTCCTCTGGACCTCAAAGCCAGACCTACTACATTTGTTTTGATAACTTCACTGAATACTTGCGATGGCTTCGACAAGCATCAAAGGTAAGAAGAATATTAATTCCTGAATGGGATGTTGGCAGTGTTACCCCCAGTTCTGTCCTCTGCTGCAACGTAGTCCCTCTTCCAGGTTCACATTATTAGGAACTTCTGCTGCTGCTGTTAGTAGTGCACAAAAAGGCTCAATTTGGGAGTTCTTGATAACAGACAATAGCAAGGTGATTTTTTTTTGCGTTTATACTGAAACTTCTGTGTACTGAGGTTGTGTAAGCAAAGTTCTGTGTTAAACTTTCTCCCTTTTGTCATCTTGATCCAGCTGGACGGATGGAGTGAGATCATTAGAACAGAAATGGTGACAAATATAACTGTCAAAATTAGAATTTAAAAGGCTGTGTTAATAAAACCTAAAATCGTGTCGGATCTTTTTTAATTAGCTCCCTACACAGAACCCAAAGCCTACGTTGCTAGAATTAAGGGGTTGTTTCCTTGCTTGGTAAATGTTGCAGAATCACTCTTTAGTTTTATTATTTTTTTATATGCAAACATGTCAGCTATTAAAAATTTTAGTTTAGGAAGGGATTAATTAGTAAACTTCATACCACGTTTAGAGCACTTTTTAACTGGAATTTAGGTCCTGCATTATTTCATTTGACTTTTCAGTTCTCCTATATGTTGTTGAAAGCCTGTTTTTGCAGTTACCTGGTTTATCTCTTAATCCCTGCCACTTCTGGATAAATCCTCTCTTAAGTAATTTGTATATCTTGACCCATTGATTTTTGATTTTTACCGCACAAGTTCTTTTGTTGTGTTTTCAGCACTCTGATTTTCTAGTGGTGCCTAAACTATCCATTAGTTTTTACTTGACAGGGCTGTTCATGTTCTTTGCTGTGTTAAAGCAACTTGTTTTTATATAGTACTACTCAAAGATATTTATGGCACACTAGAGCTGTTCTGTCTCTTTAGATTGCACTAATGCATTATTCAGCCTACTGCCGCTGGTACAGCTGGCTTGCATGTTTTTTATTTTATTTTTAAGAGGTTTGGTTATTATGTCAAACTTTCTTTGAGCAATAACTACTGCACCTCCCAACACATGCATCATTTAAAATGTCCTTTGTGTTTTCTCTACTAAGTTTTAAATTCTTCTTAAAGACTCAGTTTTGGCATCCCTACTCGGGTCTGTTAAGGCTCAAGGTAAAAATCGCCAGTGCGTGTTTTATGAGACACTAAGGTATGGTCTGCCAGATTCTTGAGTTCTTGCAGCTTTGTGGCTCTGCCTGGGAGAGTAGTGTCCTTTCATCTCCAGAGGCTTTGACATTAGATAAATGAAAGGCAAATCTAACGAGTGAGAAAAACAGTGTAAAACAATGAACTTCAGAAGTAGAGATAAATGGCCAGAAAGTCCCTCTGAATTACTGGCAGCATAAGCTTATTCTGTGCCATGCTGTGCTTCTCTCTTTCTCTCTGGTTCACCCAAATGACTAACAGCATTGGGAAGGTAGCCAGCATGAGAACATATCCCCATGCACTCATGAGATCCTCCTATTTTTCTTATGTAAGAGTAGAAAGGAAATACATAGTTTAAAGTGTCTTTTCAGACCCTCAGAACTGAGGAAACTTGCTCTACTTGCTGGTAAGACATGCTTCAAGGAAAAAATGAAGCCTAATTTTCCCCAACTCACCCCTCCTCCAGCCCCCAAAACTGTGATTTGTGGATTTTGAGACTGTATGTTGCCACTTCAAGTTGCTTTTTTAATGTTTGGGTTTTCTATCCTTAGACTGAAAGACAGACATGAGCATGATTGTATGCAAGGCAGTTGTGTGGGAAGCACTGTGCTGTAACAGTTTCTAAAGAATAGAAACAGAGAAACTAGTAATGCTGCAAAGTAACTCAGACTTCTTGCAGCTGATGCTATCTATCCCTGTCCGAATTTTTAATTGTAGGGTAAATCATTCCTGATTTTCACGTACAAATAAGGAAGGTTCATTTTCAGTTCTGTAGTTCAGGCAAGCTAGAGTTCTCACGCGGGGGGTTGGGGGGGAAAGACATTTATATAAGGTAGTCTGCTTTGAGTGTTGTGAATGTGGAAGCTACTTGAGTTCAGCGAAATTGAAATCTTCTTTCTAACCAAGAAAACACTGCATGAAGTGTTGTATGTCTAAAGGGAAGTAAACTTAGGAATGGAAATGTTTTTCCCCAACTTTCAGTTTCTAGTTGCTTTCTGTGGGCTGGGTTACATGATACAGGTTCTTGTTTAGTTGTGGTTCTGTATGCAACACTTGCACTTCTATGAATCATATCTACGAGCATATTTTAAACATAGTTGATATTTAATGGCATTTCTCTCGAAACTGGCACTTACGTTAACTTAGTTATGTTCGTTGATAGCTTTTTCTGCAGTCCTTCATGCTCCTGATTGACACATGCTGCTGAAAACTGAGGTTGCTGATACTTACAAGTGTAATTAAAGCTTTGATATGAATTTTAATACAGAAGGCAATCATGGGTAAAATGTTTCATTAAAACTTCTCAATTCAGTTTTTAACTATGAAAAAAGTGTATTTTATATACCTCAAAAGAGCCAGATGACGTTATTTCAACTTTTAAATAACAAGCGTAATCTTAAAAGATTTTACAAAGAATGCTTGCTCTGCAGTCTTTCTCCCCACAGAATATTGGCAGTGTTGATTTTTTAGGAGTGTTCCAGAATGAGACAATTCTTAACACATCACTTCTACAATAAATAAATGTATGCTAGAAAAGATTTGAATTCATGTTTGCAGAGACTTGGGCTTAGTTTAATTAAAAATGAACATCACTCGTGTATAGTCTGATTCATTCTAACAGGCAAATGTATCTTAGCCAAGAGAAATCTGATGGTTTGCCCCAGTATATTTTAGGATGGGGCTTATGAATAGGTTTTTCGATAGGCTCTCTTGTATGCGTACGTGTCTTGAGGTGAACAGAACTCTTGTTTTCAGGACTGACTAAAATCATTGCACAAATAGTGACCTAAATATCGAACTTGGTGACATACTTACTCCAAATAGGTCACTTTTAGATATGCTGATTTATCCTCAAACAGAATATTTTTAAAAGCTGGAAATGTGGCTTGTTCGTTAATATTGATAGTTTTCTGTACCACAGCGCATTTTCTTTCCTTTTAACTTCCAAATACTGGAGTCCTAATTAAGGAAGCTCAAAAGGAAAACAACAACAACAAATTTGGTCCTTTGTGATCTAATGTGTTCATTCTGTTGCCAAATGTTGAAAAATAAGCTTATGCAACCGCAGGGGGGAGTGGAGGGGAAGAAAGGGACGTCTTCATGGCTTTAAAGAACTCCTTTTTCCGCGTAAAGTTGGCATGATGGTGCTGGAACTCGCGCAATTACTTGCAGAGTAATTCTGATCTGCCACTGTTTACTACTTGAATGTAAACTGCAGAAGGACAAAAGAAGAATGTGCAGTTAACAGTGAAGAATACATGATGAGGGCTTTCCTCATTTGCTACTTCCAAAATTGTTGAAGGTGGGTGCTTGAACAAAAGAAAGAATCTATGCCCTTAATGTAGTAGAAGAAAGTTTTTTCTGTATAAAGTGTAATTGAGTGGTGGAACTTGCTGTCACAAGGCTTGTATTTGTGGTGTGGTGACGTGCTCCTGCTGTTTGACACTAAAACAGCTAAACTAAGTTTAACGTTTTTCAATATGTGAAATTGCTCTGTAAGAGTTGACTACTACGTGACTAATGACATGGATTATTTAGCTAGTGGAAAAAGGATTATCAGTCCTCCACGTTCCAAGGCATACAATTAAAAGGGGACATCAACATCTATCTTGGAAATGTAGTATTGCATAGCTTAAGTAGAGACATAGTACAGGATTTTCTTTTCTTGGAAACAGTGAGCACCACTGTGCACACTGAGATGGGTTATCTGACTGTGCAGAACTAACCCCACCTCTTCTCTGGGAGACCAGGAAGTGTGTTGACAGCTTCTTGCAACAATTATTTCCTGATGTAGTGGTCTGCTCAGTGGGGCAAGTAGGGGAGGAGAGGTGATGAGAGACGAGGACTAAATAATGCACGACTGCTTCACGTAAGCTGCTTGTGCAAGGCCAGATGAAATACAGGTAGATCAAGATGTGTAGGCACATGTCACTTTACTGGTCCTTTACTGAGCTCTTCTCAAGCTGAATTGTACAACAGCTGCTGTAGTGACAGCATATTTAGTGGAGAATAAGCTGTTGTACACGGCTTAGATGCCAGGGTAGATTTGTACCTACACACACAAAAAAAAAAAGGCTGCTTAAAAAATTATGAATGTCCAAAGCGATCCTTGATTAATAAAGATTCAAATTTATGAGTTTTCTCCTCTGAGCCTTTGTGTTTTCCCTTCTCTGTTTCAGTCACCTTTGTCTACAAGTCTGCAGTGGAAATGTCTGTGCTGTTCCAGATGATCAAAGCCTGCTGTTAAAAAGGATAGAGTAAATGATGATGTCAGTGTACACGATGTTTAAAAAGTTCTAAGAATAGCAAATTCAAGGGAGAAGGGCACGCTGCCATATTGGTCTTACTTTTTTCATGTCAGTGCAGAACACGCTGTTCATAAATTCATTTGCGCTGTGAAACTGGCAGAAAACAAATTTCAATTTAATTTATCCTATACAAATAAGTAGTGAAGGAGCCCCTGCAGCAGTTGTATCCATCTTTCTTGAACTTGTTGCAGAAACTTATCTGAAATAGCAGTACAGAATGAACTTTTTAGCATTTTTATCTCTAAAGTTGTCCTGCTCTGACCAGCTGCCTTGCTCATTATTCTAGGTATTTTTTTGGTACAACAGTTTCATGATAGGAGAGTACATTTTTCAGTGTGAGTCTGAGCTATGTGATGCAGGCAAAATTGATCTGTTACTCCAGTAATACGATCTTATTTCTGCTGAGGAAAAATGGTTTGAGTTCTGACTACATACAATCTTGGTACTGTAGACAATATTTATATAAACAAGAAATTCTATAGAACATAAAGAATAACTCTGAGCCTGGTTGCAATTCTGCAAATGTATTTCCAAAATAGGAGAACAAAATGATTGGCTTGTGCGAGTGTTTTACAGGAATGGTGCTGAGGGAATGCAGTGAGCAGCAATTCAGTGTTACTGAGAGATGTACCCTCATCCACCTTTGAGGTACTGGAAGATAGTCAGTTGTGGGACTGCCTTTTCCTCCAGTGCAGAAGATTCCGCTCATTAATTAGTGATGTGTAATAAGCAACATCTGCTTGTGCATATAGCTCCGTCTTTATTTCAGATACTGCCAGATATTAACAGATTATTTGTTCATATAGGCATGGTCAACCAGCAGAAAGACTAAAGTGTGGATTCCAAGTTTAGGGTGGAAAATAAACTTTGTGGAGCTTTTTCATATGAAATATGGCCTTCAGCCTCTAAAGACTTGAAGCCAATAGTCTCATGGTTAAATTAGTCCTACATTGTACCTTCCTTGGCTTGCCTACTCTGAATGACCTGTTTCATATGTGTTCCTGGATACTCTAATGAGCTGTACCATCCTTACAGAATCTATCATTGGAGGGATTTTTATTACCAAACCTCAATTTTCTCTGGAGGTATTAAGGACAGGCATTTCTAACACTGTTCAGAAACAGCTCTGAATATATGCATCTAAATATAGATGTGTGTATATATATGGGAAACTCTACAGAGAACTGTTGTACACAACAAACACTATTCTTGTTATTCCTTTCTGACTTTTTTTTATAATTTTGTCTTGCTCCATGTGTTTGAGTATGCCATAATGATCTGGGGTTACTATGTTCATGTGCATGCTGGGGATGGGTTGGAGGTGAGGGATGTGCTAATCACTGAAAGGGCGACTGCTGTAGCTGGCTTCTTATGCCAGAAGTGCTTGGAGGCTTGAAAATGAGTCTTTCTACCCACATGACCTAAGAGTGAGTGTAGTATAATGCCAACATCAGTGACCCAGTCTGGAAATAGCCTTTCATCAAATCCAAGGCTCTGCAGAAGGCTTGTTTTAAGAACAACTATCTAGGTTTCTTTAAATTTGTGAGGCTAAGTAGCATTAGTAACATGTTTGTAACTGTTCGTTCAACTTAGGGATCTTTTTTATTCACTTTGAGAGTTTTTTCTCATTTTTTGCTGTGGCTGGTGGGTTTTGTTGTTTTCTTTTGTTTTCCCTTACTTATAGGAAATGTAGTGACTCTGCAAAAAAGGAAACCATTTTTCCCTCTAATACCATAAAATGACAATATTGAGATAATGCCTTCTCTAAAAATAGATCCCTAAAAATAAAACCACAGCTTCCTTTTAGCAGTGATTACAACTACTGTCATAAACAAACCTCTCATTTCTGTGTGGAATTTGACTTCCTTTTTTGTGTATGTGTGAAATCTTCTATATCTGGGACCTTTGCTCTGCAGTGATATCTGGGCATTCTTGCTGTAGGTGGCTTCTTGTCAACTCAAGCCTGAAAGCAGATGAGGCAATGCAAGCCTGAGGCCAATTTGGTTTCTCTTTTGATTATAACACTTGAAAGTATTCCTCCTCCTCTTTCCCTGCAAAACCTATCCTTTTGTGCCTTTTGTTGTTAGAGGTCAATTGTGTTTTGGAAGTTAACTTCTGTTCATTGTAGCATCTCTTTTAATAGTTCAGGGGGAAGCTTTGTACTTTGGCTCTGCTGGTTAGTTTTCCGCATTAAAGTTGTTCAGCTGACTCCAAAGTGGTATTACTAGTGACCAAGGTTTTCCCTTAATTTTGGTTCTAGCCAAGCTGTAGCTTCACTTTTTTGTGCTGAAATTTAGAGTCTGTGGTCCTTGTTTTGGACTTGTTGCCTTCAGTTAAGGGTAGCTATTGGAGTTTTGCAGCCACAAGTGAGAACAGAAAACTAGGTTTCGCCCACACATATGGAAATATCATTCAAGTAATGTCCTTTGAAGCCTCTAAATCAGGTTCTGATATTGAAGCTGAGTTTGTGAGGTTCCTGCATAAATGCAGGGAAGTTTAACCATGGCTTACAGCTAGCAGCTCCATGAGGTGTTGCAGTTGTTACCTTTTAAGGTATGTTCATTTCAGGAGGTTCCCAAATTATTTTCAGTAGCCTCTTGTGGTAGGAGGTGGGAGTGAGCAGGGGAGTGTAACTTAGTTCCCCGGAGCTTCATTAAGAGCAAAATGTCTGTGGTGGACAGATCCCATGAGACTGGGGGAGGCTGCAGGGACTGGCATACTGCGCAGTACTTCCTTACATACAAGGAACGGCTGAGGTCACTGGGCCTGTTCAGCCTGGAGAAGAGGAGGCTGAGGGGAGACCTCATCACAGTCTACAACTTCCTCGTAAGGGGGTGTCGAGAGGCAGGAGACCTTTTCTCCATTAACACCAGTGACAGGACCCGTGGGAACGGGGTTAAGCTGAGGCAGGGGAAGTTTAGGCTTGACATCAGGAGGGGGCTCTTCACAGAGAGGGTGGTTGCACACTGGAACAGGCTCCCCAGGGAAGTGGTCACTGCACCGAGCCTGTCTGAATTTAAGAAGAGATTGGACTGTGCACTTAGTCACATGGTCTGAACTTTTGGGTAGACCTGTGTGGTGTCAAGAGTTGGACTTGATGATCCTTATGGGTCCCTTCCAACTCAGGATATTCTATGATTCTATGATTCTAAGGTGATAACTAAGTTGGTCTTGAAAGTGAATGACTGTAGCACTGAGAGCCTTTCCAACCAAAGTCTAGCAGGGAGGGCAAAGAAAGGAGAGGCGTTACCAGCAAAAACTAATCTTAAGGATGTTTGGTCTCTTTAGGTGGCTTATGTTGTTCAGGGAGAAGGAGGAAGGTCTCCACGGAGAAGAGGGAATGAGTGCTGCAGACTAGTTTTAGGCCCCTGGGCCAATAGAGCTATATTCTTTGTTTGTATTACAAAATACTTGGGTCAGAAGGCCTTTAAAAGTTGCCATGGAATAATGGCATGAAAACAGTTTATCTTATTGTAGAATTAATCCATATGATAGTGTTTGCAGCTATGTAGCAGAACCTACGTCAGAAAATGGCGGCCTAGCATAATGGCTTACTTGACAGACAAAACCCAACAACAAACCCACCAAAGGCAAACGAAAAAGCCCTCTACTTGCGGGACGGGGGGGATGTGGGCAAGTGAAGACCTATGGGAAATGCTGACAGCCCCACTGGTGAGTCTGAAATCTGTAGCAAACACTGAAAGAAAACCTTTGCTGGAGAGCTGCTCATTGCAAAGCCTGCTTACTCTCTGTACGGCTGTTTGTACAGTTAAAAACTTTAGTCTAACACAAAAGAAAAGGAGGTATTTCTCAGTTTTTGTGAGAATGACCTGTTTTTCAATGTTTCCGTTGAGTAACAGATTGCTTTCAGTCAAGCTGTTTTAAGGATGTTAATATTCCTTGCTCCACCAAATGGAGATTCACATGCCTGAGTTATAAGAAGCTTAATGCTACAGCTAATTACTGTCCCTTAACTCTGAGTTGCATCTTAAGCCTTGTCCTTGCAGGGGTCTTATCAATGTGAACATCCTGGGGTGACTTACCACCAAGGTGGTGGTGTTGATATCACTGTGCAGTATTAGGGTCTCTCAAAGAAGAGCAGTTTTCCTTGTGAGGGAGCAAAAAACCACTCGTGCTCTGGAATAAATGACTTCAGATAGTTCCAACATACTGAAATGACAGGTGGCTAATGTCATCTTACTGACAAATTCTCACTTTCAAGGTTATGACGCTTAACCTGGGTCATTGACTTCCACATCTAAGAACCCTTTTTTCTGGGCTTGTATCATGCAGGATAAAGGAATGCAGCTTCTGCTTCGTTATCTCCATATATCCTCCCTCCACGCACACTCACGCTTGTTACTACTGTTTTCATTTAAGTTCCTACGGCTGTGTGTAATGTCCAGAAGTCAAAGCAAGCTGTTTCCGCATGCTGTATATGTCTTCGTTTAGAGGTAGGGAGAGGAGAGCGGGGGCGAGCAGAATGATTTTTGTATCCCTGAGTCTCATCAGCACGAGGAGTTCGCTAGAGGCTTTGGGCTGTGAGTTGTGCTGCTACTCCCATCTCGGTAGGCAGCTACTGCTCTTACCCATGCCATTGCCTGTTGGTTATGTGAATGACTGAGGGGTTCTCAAGCTTCTGCTGAGCTCCATTTTCTCTTTTCAAGGCCCTTAGCTTGAGTTGTTATGCATCTAGTTTGGTGTCTGAAAGAAAACAAAAAGGAGAGGCAAGAAAAGCTGTAATCTTCTCACCCTTTGGACTGCCTCGATTTTCAAAGTAGTCTTTTAAAAATGGAAGTATAAGGCTTTGAAGCAACAGGAAACCTTTTTATTCCCCCCCTCGTTAAGGTTTTTTGGCATTAGTTTGTTCGCCAGTCTGCGTGCTCCCTTGGCTCTTGAGGGTGCAGCGGGGCATGGATCTGCTCCCTTGCTGTGCAGTCGGACCCGTGGGGCCCTGCTGCTGAGTGGGGCTGTGGCACTTGAGCAGGGAGTAGGATTAAGATTTGAAACAAGGTCAGTTTTGAGGAGAACTTGTGTGCTCTAAGTGGTTAGCTTAGATACTTCAAGTGTATGTACCACTGTTTAGTTAAGCCTTACGCATGTGTTGGTGGGATGTGACGGTTATCAAGCTGTTTAAAAACAAATCTTAGAGGAGAAAAATTATGCTACTTCTGTATTAGCATGTCTATAGCAGGTGTAATTTAACATCATCAACTCAGTTCAAACAGACTGAGAATTTGGCTGCCTTTACAGTGTGGGCTGTTTAGTTATTTTAATTGTCTTCTGTTGAAGTCCTAAATAGTAATTTCTTATCTGAATAGAACTGTAGGGAATGGGCTGAGGGTAAACAGGAAAAAGACATAATTACATTGGTTTAAATTCGCACCACAGGTCACACCAAAAGATGGGCTTGTGTAAACAAGGCTTGTGTTTGTCCATACAGCTGGGTTCAGCTGCATCCATTGCTGACATCCATTGTCAGCGACAGATCATTTTTGTAATAAAGCCAAAGCTTTAAAACAAAGGCTGTAATAAGATGTGTTGCGTAGCTCGGTGACAGAGGTAGTATTATACTGTTGGACAAAGCAAAGCAGTTTTTTAGCCCTGTGTAGCCAGAAGAGGCAAGAATATTGGTTGATACAAATATTTGTCTGTATTTTTATTGCCAGCTGCTAAAGAGTCACAGTGAACCTACGCTACGTTTTCGTTAATTCTAAAATAGTTTATATTTTTAAAAATAAATACCTTGATACTACCTTTTTCCTTTAAGGTAGTGTTGGCAAACATGAGTTGTTGTTCATACTTGGAAGCACCATTGTGACACAAATAATGTGTTCAAAAATGAGGTTTTGTACCTGGGAGACTCCTAGTTCTTATCCACTTGTGCAGATCTCAGATGGGCAGCAGCGGGACACATGCAGGGGGCAGAGTTCTCCAGCAGCATCACTTGTAGTGGTGTTTGCAGAATAAAGCTGTACTTCAGTGCTGCTGGAGAAAATTTAAAATCGTGACAACAGGTTTTCGTGATAGTTGCAGTGTGTAGATACAAGGCTCTGTCATACAGGTACTATAGGTTGATACCACTAATTTGAAACTCTATTTCAGTATGCTGGACTCACATGGAGACCCAAAAAAGAACTTCAAATACTGTAGGCCAGGGCTGCACAACTGAGGTTGCACTTGGCCATACCGTATTACTACTACTCTAGTATTAAAATGGGAGACTTCACGATGAAGTGATTGACTGTAGAGTGTTTAAAAATCAGGAAATCAGGAAATGGAGAAGAGCCACGTGTTTGCTCCTGTTTCTTTGTATTTTCAATGATGAAAAATCAACAGAAAACTAGTACTTCAGAAGCACAGAGCTTGTGATGTGTTTAGGCTACACTGTTGTGAAGCTGTTGCAAGTCTTCCCTTTCTGGCAAAGACAGGCAAGGATTCTACAGCTTCTCTGGCACAGTGGCTGAGACGCTGTCACACACCATCATCAAGAAGGTCATTCCCCCAGCCACCTTCCCCATTTTATTAGTATAGGAAATGCAACAGGGATTTCATGTGAAAACAAGTGTCAAGGATGTATTCAGATTTGGATGTGTTTAGAAGACATTCCAGAGGGATTGGTCTGGACAACGGCTTCACCCTGCTTGGGGAAGCCATGAACTGTGCTTCTTGTGTTGGCGTTACTTATTTTTGTGCCTGTATGTGTACGCATACATCAAGTGTATAAAACAGTTATACTTCTATTCGTAAATTTTTCCCAAAGAAAACACCTAACAAGCCATAATGAGAGCTTTGTGTTTGTTCCCCATCTATCCAGAAAGTACTTCTCTCACATCGTGCTGTCACACTGACTCCACTATTTTTGTTAGAGCACAGGCCTGTTGAACTCAGCCCAGATAAATTGTTGGGGTATTTGTTTACAGTGGAACGTCTCATTTTTCTTTCTTCTAGTAGAAACCCTACTTGCTTCAGATAATGTCCTAAGGATGTTCCTAATGTTCCTAAGGATGCTCTTTATTCTTTGACTGTGAGGGGTATTCTAGCCAGAGATTTCTTACCTATTTTCAGCATTTCTCTGCAGTGATTCCCCACAGTGAGCTGGAGAAACCCAATGCTTTATTATACACTCTACTGTGTTTTAGAAGAATGCTTTGCAATAAACAATAGCAAACAAACACATGTGCTCTTAATAAACGATAGCAAACGCATGCACAGTCTTACTGCATTTAAGTCAGTTGAAAAGCAAGATTGAAATATCCCTTTATTGTTTTTCTTTGCCACTCCTTGTTTTTCATCTTTTTCCTCTGTTCTCTAGGAATTTGTTACAGAGAAGTACTGAGCAATGAGAAGAGTAAAGATTTATCTGTGCCTATGAGAATAACTGTATTTGTTTATATGACTGTTCCTTGTAATGATTCAGAAGTTAATTCTTAGCATACTGCCTTGGTAACAAAAAAGACTGCAATAAAATTACAGTTGATTTCAGAACTAACTCCTTTTAAAATATATTTAACTTTCGCAATTATCTGTGGTAGAGCCATCGTGGAATATGTATCAGTTTTATGATTAATGAAATTCTTTGTATAACAAGGTGATTGCTTTTAAAAAACAAAACCAACAAAAATAAAACCACACACAAACAGGAGCTATAACTTATAAAAACAAAATTACTTTTAACAGTTTTTTTTTTTCCCACAGAGGTGGAAGGCTTTAACAAAGTACTTGAATTTTTTTTGAGACCACAGCAGAATTTGGGTTTGTTGGCTCACTTGGAGATATCAGTTCTGGTATTTTAAACATTTTAGAGTGACAGGCCTTGCTGAGCTCTGCTGGGTTGCTTATTACTGTTCACACTGCATTCCAAACAAGCAGTTGAAGCAACAGTATGTGTAAACATTGCACCTGAAATTACACGTTCTCCTTTTTAATTTAATGGGTGTCAGTGCTTTTTCATCAGTTGTTTTCTGTGTGAGGAGAAGCGTGCCCTGCTGGGCAGGTTCTGGCACCGCAAATAGACCGAATACCTACCTTTCAGAAATGACGGCTGAGAATAGCCTATGAATAATTTTTGTCTAATACTACAAGAGGAAGAAAAATAGTAGCTACGGTGACAAAAGGACTGAACTAATTGAGTAACAGAAATTCAAGCATTTTAATGGATGTGGGAGGACTGAATTATTAACGGTCACATTAGAGAAAAACACTGCACCGTCTGTTCCTCTTGAAGCTTATGGCCGTGTGTTTGTAATAGAGCCCACTTATCCTGAGGCCTGTGTAGCTTGCATTAGAGAGGGGAAAAAAAGTCCTTGGCCTTCCTTTCAGTGGCAAGCTACTTCACTTATGCCAGAAAAAAAATGATTTGTTTCTGTGTTCAGGGTCCTTCATGGAAAAGGCTGTATCTCTGCCCACAAGATAAGATGATATCTCCTTTACTGGAGTTCCGAGGCTCTTATAAACTGCCACTGGGCTTTGTTTGAGGATTTCTTGTTTGTTTTTCTTTCTTGTCCCTTAGATGTGGTGTTTGTACTTCCAGAATCATAGCATGCGAGGCCAATCAAAGTGCCAGTGGCAAAAATGATTGCTTCTCTTGCAGTGAGCAGCCGACAGAACGCGTCACTGTTTGAGCCCTGGTTGTGCAGCCCCACAAGTCTAAGATAGTAGCGAACTTCTTTGCTTTCTCTCCTTTGATCTAAGCCATGTCTGCTCCAAAAGCATCTCTTACTCTTTTAGCACGTGATTGCTCCTCCTAGCCCACCATCCTCACTGTACTGTATTTCATACTTTCTGATGGAGGTAACTCCATGACTCCCAAGACTTTGAAAGGATTTGCTTAATAGTGTTGGACAGAAAATACAAGTAACAATTCTCAATGGCAGTGTTCTGTTGTTTGTTTTTTTTTAATTAAGTAAATAAAGTGGCAGGTTGTAGTTCACTCAGTCGTATCTTGGAGATTTGGTAAGGTACGGAGTTCCTGTTTGAATTTGCTGCCTATAGATCTCTGTGGAATGACACTAGCCCTTTCGTAGTGCTAGGTAGTATGATTTCTTTGGCATCTGCAGACTTCTGTCTTCTTTCTGGAGGAGTGGTAAGCTCCCAAATCTGTTTTGTTCTCATCACATTTTTATCAGTTACCCTTGGCCAGTTTTCTAATTTAGCGAGAAGAACAGAGTGCTCAGTGCTTTGCTGCTGGTCAGATACTGTTTTCCCAGTAAGATGTAAATGTGACGAATTGTTTTGTTTTCTGACGTGTAATACTGAGATAGGTTGATGACTCTTATCCCCTTACCTCTGCTCACCTTTTGCCTCGATATACTGACCAACCATAGCACGATATAGAGGACTAGTGCACGTACATTTTTGCTGCTGTTACTTGCTAACCAAAGGACTAAAGTTTATGTCAAATCTCTTACCTGTTTTTCTGGTCACAGAGTATCGCATAACTTTCATAGATGAAAATAAATTCCTTTTGCATATTAGTTTGACAAACCTTTGTGCTTTCCCCCTGCTGGCCATCTGTGGACCTGGTTTTAGCACTGAGTTGGAACAAGATTGTGGGTTAACTTCTACAAGTGATGTAAACGGTTGAATTAGCTGCATATGCTGACACTGAGTTGTGTTGTGGTTAAAACCAGTTTATCTCATGCTAGTAGGGCTGAAGGAAATGCTCTTGATTTGTTACAGTATTAATGTATTGGTGTACCTCTTGACTTCCAGGTTGCATCACAGCGCATAAGCTCAGTGGATCTTTCATGCTGCAGCCTGGAGCAACTGCCTGCCAACCTGTTTTATAGCCAAGACCTCACTCATCTCAATTTAAAGCAGAACTTCCTGAGGCTAAACCCTAGCCCATCTACAAGTAGAGCGCTTAATGAATTGCAAAGGTAAGGTCTACTGGTTCTACTGGTCTTCCTCTGCCCTTGGAGCCAAGTAACCACTGGTCTGCAAGAACTTTCCCAAAGTGATGCTGGTTTATAAAAAGAGTACCTCCTCTTGTGGAGGAATGGACAGACTGTAATGCTTCAGAAATCGGTTAACTGTGTGCTGGCTAGGAACAGACCAGCTTTCATAAGAAACTCAATGTTTTTCTTTTTTATGAAAACTATTTTCGATATAAAATGCAGAAATGCAGTTTTCAGAATGTGTTGCTGTACACCTACCTACTGAGGCTAGGCTGTAATCCTTCAATCTGTTACTCATGTGAGAGAATGAGTTGCTGAGTTGCCCATCAGCAGCATTCTAGGTAGGGACAATGCTGTGTGCGAGTTCACTTCAGAGTTTTTTTCTCTCAAGCAAAGAAAGCCCTGATTTAATAAATTAAGCCAGATTCCTGTCATCTGTCTTCTCTGTTCAAACCTCATCTTTTCCTAGTAACTGTGACCTTCCAGGTGTTCTGTCCATTGCAGCTCATCAAGAATGTAAGAAATGGATGGACAGCAGCCCTACTAGTGATCTGAATGATTTAATGTGTGTGTCCCAGAACTGTGAAATCAGCAGTCTTTCTGTATGCTGGAAGATTAATGTTTCCATAGTAAATATAAGCCTGTGATTTTAATTTCAGTAGTAACTGAATTGCAGAGTACCTCCGGATTGTATTTGTGCATAGTCCTGTTCAAATGAAATGTTTTCAACCACGTTTCTACATCCCTTCATCTTAGAAAAAGAACCAAAAAATGCAAGATGAATTATGTGGGCTGTTGTATTTTATATAATTCTAGTTTTCTTCTAGAAAAACAAAAATTTGGCATAATGGAAGATGAATGAACCCAGCAGGTCTGCTTTACAAACAAAGCAGGCAGTGCTTCCAAGTTTATGAACAGTCTGGAGAGGAATACTGGATTAAATGTTCTGTGAATATTGGTATAGATCTCCAAATAACAAGTGGAATTTTAGCAGAAGTCAGATGGTGAACACAGACAATGAATATTTTTATTTTAATTTTTATCATTTTCCTTTTTTAAGTATTAGAAATTGTACAGTAAATACTTAAATATTTCTGTCCATGTATATACAGCTAATTCTGTCTGGGATTTGAAAGCATTTATAAATAACATGGTTGATGATGTTCTTTGTTTAATATTTTCTTAGTGCTGCAATTGTAGGAACAGCAAATAAGTCTTGCTGAAAGCATTAATAAATTATTAAAATTTTCGTCAGTAATGTGGGCCTAAATGTGAAAGTGTGAAGGGGTTCAGTTTACCAAAAAAAAAACCCTCTCCTGTTTTTTGTGATTCTGCATAAGGAAATTCTGGAGAAATAGCAAAACAGGTAGCATGAAACAGATAAGCCTCTTTTTTTTTTTTTTGAAGAACTGGTCCCATTCTGTCAGTGTCTGATAGTCTGCTCTACCTCCACTGCTTTGACCTTGCCAAGAAGGCACTGGAAGATCCATGAACTTCTGGAGCAAAGGTCTGAGTGATTAGGAAGGGTAGCTGGGAGTATTTCAGTGGATCAGAGCAATGCCTCACAAGCTCTTACCCTTTGGCTCTGACCTTCCTTTTAGCACTGCTGATGTTCTCCAGCCTTATTTTCATCCAGCACAGGTGGCAGGAAGTAAGTTTGGAAGCTACTTAGCCAGGAAGTAAGTAGCTGGAAGCTGCTGCTGCTGTTCCCATTGCTGTGCAAGAGGAAAGGATTTTGTAAGATGATAGCTCCTGCTGAATGTTAGATTTTTCCAGTTCTTTCAGTGCTCTATCAGTTATCTTCCTCTTTGAGGTGGAAAAACTTGAGTTTTCCTTGTGCTGCAAGAAAGTTTTGAGCCAGCTTGTCTACTGCTGTAAGTCTACCTTAAATCAGTGAGTAAAACCACAAATACCTAGCAAGAAGGGAGCACTGCCTTTGAAATTATTAGTGAGTCCTAATAGTGAAAGCATGTGCAAAACAAGGGAAAGTCAATCATTCATGGAAACACAAGTTGCTAGTTGTCTGACATTTTCCCCTTTTTCCTCTAATTTAATAATATAATATTCAAACTGTTGGGGGTTTTCTGAGGTAAAAGTAGACTGGATAAACCAAAAATCATTTTTCCTCACTCTTGTTCTCTCAAACCATTGCAAAGCAACTGTAAAATCTCTGTTGTTCTGGTCTGGTACTGTTGGCTTTTATACAAAATTGTCAATTTTAATTGCAGCCACACACAGGGCACAGCACCAATGAATCAAGCCCAGAAGTATTTAAGGCTCTAGAAATATCCATGTGCTTAGATGTTGTGAACAAAATGTATTGGCATTTCATATACCTAGTCTTCCTGGTACAATTTTTAATAGAATCTGGTTGGCAAGGCAGTCTAGGAAAACTTGTCTCGCTATAACCAGCGCTCAGTGCTAGCTGTTCCTCGTAATAAAATACCTTCGGTGGCAATTTAGTAGATGTGCAGGGATGCTAAATGTCGAAACAAAAGGCATGTCAAAGAAGAAAATAGCAGCTTTTCAGTGACCCACTGAGTAAACTCTCAGAAGCAGCTTGGTTGTAGTAGTGAGGTGCTGTGAATTTCTGTGCTGAACTGTCTGAATGTTGAAAAGTATATACAGCATCTGTATTTTTTTTCTTACCAGGGAAAATACATATTTCATACTACATGTGAAAGTAGTCTGAAAATTTGTGTGTTTGAAGAACAACACAGCAAGTTTTGATCCTTGTTCTCCCTCACTGTAGTTTTTTTCTAAATAAAGTAATGGTGATTTTGGGGGTAGAAGAGGGGTCTTAGTTGAAAGATTCCCCAGTTGGTGACTTACTAGAAGTTAATGACATATTCTGTGATAATATCCCAACAGAGTCAGAGTTTGTCTTAAAGCCCTTGGGGTTTTAGCCACTGTATCCTACAGGTGGAACAACTGAAGACATTCTGTTGTCTTAAGTTGTCAAAAACTTTATTGGTTACACTTTTTTATACTGGTTGATACATTTTAACCATGAAGTTAAGAGTTGTGTACACTGTTTCCAAACTTTTTTCCCTAATCTACAGCGAAACTTCACATCTCCTTTTCTGAAACGTGAACAAGAATTGAGGATTAGTAGTTTTGCACTATCTATAGTACTATAGTACTATCACTCTAGGTTTCAAGCAAGTTAATAAACTGCAGTCATTATTTACTGTTGCTCTGTTTCAGTGGGCTAGGCCCATTTTATACATACTTGTTTCAGTCACTGTTGGAAAAGACCGTTTACATCAAGAGTACTGTTTCCTTGTTAATATTGAAAAGGAAGTTGCCAGTGTGTGGATTTCCAGTATAAGCCTATCACAGACTTCAGCACTGATTTAAAAAATAAAAAATAAAGAAAAAGAGGGGGATGTAATAAACCAAGAAGTTTGCTTTAACAATAACAAAATGATGCTTGCCAATTTTGTCAGAATAACAAATTATTCTTCTGATTGTGGCTGTTAATTATTAACAGTGATTATGTGGGTTTTTATCTCAAGATCAATGGGTACCTTTTCTTTCCTAGAGCCCCTTTAGAAATCATCTGTCCTCTCTGGCATCTCAGTTGGAATTCTTCTGGGCTAGTGGCAATAATTTGAAGTTGCTTCCATAGGGTATGAGAAGGCTAGAGAACTTAAAGATACCAATGCAAGTGTTTCTGAAATTCCTGCTTACTTCCAACCATAAGATAGCTGCTTTTAATCTGAAAACCCATAACTTAGGCATCCCCATGCTCTCCTTACAAACTCAGAGTGCAGTAAATAGGTGCTTTGAAATGCAGTCATCGCTCGGAGAACATTCATGTTCCTAGACAGTGAGGCAGGAGCAGTGTTAGCAACCTGACTGGTGTGAACCCAGCAGCTAGGCTTATCGTAAGTCAGGGTGGGACGTAGTTAAATCCTAGCTTGACCCTGGAGGTTGAGGAGTAGGGAAGAAATTTTCCAGCCTGCCAATTGCTTAGTCTTAAAGTGCAGTGACATGCTGCTTGAGATTATCACATTTAGTGCATGACACTGAGGTTACAGAATAGTCAAATGGTTTAATGATGTGGTGTTTATGAAGGTGGAAACTCGTAGTTCAGTGCCAATGCTTGCCAGGGTGTTGCTGGGCAAGTGAGCGCGATAGTTGTGCTAGTAAGCGATGCTGGAGCTGGGGGACAGTGCTGCTGCTTGAAATGGTGTTCAACTGCCACCACACCCTAAATACTGGAGATAGGACTGGGAAAGCAATTGCTTTCCTTCGGCTGAGCTCCTTATTGAGCCATGTGTTCTGTTTTGGGTGCAGTAATCACCAATGTTTAAATGCTTTTGGTAAGAGTGAGGCAAGACTGGTTTTGTCAGGCTAGGCTTTTATGGCTGTCTTCCAGTAACTGTGTATGGTCATCTCAAATACACTTTTTCCCCCCTCCAAGCATACTGGAACACAAGCGCTGTACTGTGTGTTTCCTCTCCTGTGTACACCAAGTAGACCTGAATCTGAAGTTGACGTATCAGCGTGTTGCTTTGCCATGATAGGAACTGCTCTTGTTAGCCCCTTTCCTCATTTTGCATATGTCAAACTAAAGCCACTCCTGAAGTGGCAGCTTCAGGATTAAGTTATTGGGCATTTTTGGGCTCAGTTACGGCAATTAGTGTTCAGTCATGTTGCATGTTTAAAGGAAAAGGTTGACGTGTAACAATTTGCTCTGCCTTAAAATAGGACTCTTTTATGCCAGAGGAGCGAGTATTTCTGTACTGGTCATTACAATAGAAGGTCTAGCAAGCTAACTGAACGTAACATGTCAAGCAGTGCTGTTCTTTTTTTTTTTAAAGGTTAACAAAATGTAGAACTAGGGAAGGTGGAAGAAGATTACACTGTCATGCCTCAAATGAGCAATTCTTTCCCACAAACAACACATGTGGGGACAACACTGATGTGTTCCCCTGCTTCTGGGAGGAATCAAGATTTGGGGGTGAGAAAACAGCAGGGATGTTGTTCTGTAAAATGATTGAAGCCCACCGCTGCAAACTCAGCAGCAAGAGAAAACTGGAGTCTGTAAAATACTTTTCTCGTACCTTATTTATATCCAAGCTACAAGTGCTACTGGTGCTACTGACTATAAATCTATCCAAATAGAATAAGCACTATAAACAATTCAGAATTTTAATATGCGGCATGGCAGTGCTCCATAATGGGACTACACTGTTCTGTTTGTGGTGTGGATAGCATGAAGTGAGTGACCAGAGATGAGAGGCAGACTAAAGATTTTAACTTCGGGCACGTACCTGCCTGTTCTGCTTAGAATAGTTTTGTAATTGACACTGCTCCATGAGAAGAAATGTGACTTCAACATCTTGCAAGTGAACATGTTTACAGAGTAAGAAGAAAATGTCCTGTCAGTTGTCTTAAATTAGCCATTTAATACTAACCAAGTTTAAGTGTCTGTCTTTCAGATTTCCTTTAAATATTATTATTTAACAATAAGTCACCTCTGTGGATTATTTGACAGAAGCATTATATGTGCATTTTCAATGAATACCCAGTACTGGCCGTACTGCGCATCCTCCCTTACATGTTATATAGATCAGTTGACCAGTCTGGTTCATGTCCTTAGTAGTCAGATTAACTAAAAGTTTAACATACAAATTAACTCACAAAAGACCCTTAATAAACACGTTAAAACATACACTAGGATAGTAAAGATGTAATACACAGACAAATAAGTTTTTTCCTTTGACATAAGATAATTTTCCACAAAAATGCAGAAAATCTTGAAGCTGAACACTGCATTGGAATTTCTTGATGTAAACAAATTTTTTCTTTAGCCTCCTCCCTTCCTATCTCTCCACCCCAAATCCTCTTTCCTCTGTCACAGCTTGATCTTTGGTAATTTTATCTCGAGATTGTATTTGGAGTCTTCTAGTAGCTTGTGGTTTTCACTTGTTTAGTGAGCAAAAGCCCTGAACTGTTCTTGAGACTCCAGAGTGGCACGAGTAAAGTCTGTAGTCTCAGTGCTGGTTATTAAATCAGTTAATTCTTTTTTTCATGGTTGACTTGAAAGCTGGAATGTTTGCATTTTGTGGCTTCTCCAGCAGCTTTTACTTATTTTTGACCTCGTGTTCACCACTACTTTTGCACTTACTTGAATACTGAAAAATTCTCATTTGAAACGTCGTTTCTATAGGCCCTCACTTCTCCTGCTTGGAGCACTCATACTGTATTTGAGCCTGACTTTGAGGAAGCTGTGGGACAGCTGTTCCGTCACAGAATCACCCCAGGTTTCAGAGCAATGATGCATCTTTGGCTGAACTCTACAGTTGTCTTCAAGATAAATGCAGTATTGTGAGCTTTAGTTCTAGGTTCAGGATTTTTAAGCCCCTTCTCTAAAATAGAGGAATAGGAAGGTATTTTATTCAAAATGTTTCTTTTTCTTTCTTTTTTTTTCTGGCTAGTACCCCTCATTAACGTTAGCTGGCTTACCCTAGCCTCCTTTTTTTATTTTATAGTTCTCCCTCTAGAGATGCATTAGTCATTGTTTCTGCACAGTAGCATTTTTTTCCCTGCAGCGGTAATCTGATTGCAGGATTTCATTTAGTTTCCGTCTAACTCTGTTCCAAACTTCTGCCTCCAGCATAGCACAGCTTGTTCAAAATCTGTGATAACTGGCCGTGATTTTTCCTTATTTTCTTCTCCCATCTTTGCACCGAAATAGCAATAGAGAGCACAGCATTCCCATGTTTGTTGGAAGGCTTTGTAAATATTAAGTGTATTTACAGTCTGTACTTTGGGGTTAAATCCACGCCCCCATTGATAAGAGATCCAAAGGCAATAATTAACATTTTCATGTTGAGTTTTATTCAGTGGCATGAGTTTGATCTGGCCGATACCGAAGGTTGTGTACCAGTTAATTGAAATAGCTGGTGAGGGTTTTTAAGAGTCTTCTTGTGTTAAAACTTTGTAACCTGTTCAACACTTGATGCGTTTTCTGTCCTTGTTTTCTGGCTGGGGGAGAGCAAAGTGTTTTGAGATGAGAATACGTTGGGCAATGCAGAGGCTGTGAATGCATTGGCACCTACTATCAGAGGTCACTTTCGTGAAATAAAAGTCTTCATAGGTACAGTTTTGCTTCCATTACTGTGTTATATAAAAGCCTGCTCGCACAAATAAAGGACTTGAGAGTTAATGAAGGGAAAATTAAGTCTAAATAAAATGTCCTGGCATAAACCGTGCCAGAGAAGAAACTTCCTCTCATCTATCGGAACCCGACACAGATCTTTTCATTCATCCATTTACTTGCCTTTAGGCATACCTCCAGTGGTTGTTAGGCAACCATAATAACGTTGCTGAACATTCAGGCTGGCTAATTGGATTGTCCTCTTCTTGTATGTGTGTTTTTTTGGTTCAAACAGTCTTTTTGGTCATTTCTAATAAGGCAAGCACATGCAAGTTACTTCTTTGCTACTAGATAAATCAAGGGGATTTTAAGAGTTCTGAGACACATTGAGGACAAAATTTTGGAATTAGTGTGCCATCCCAACGAATAGTACATAATCAAAACCCTAAGGATTTAACTCGATTGCTGTAGAAGTCTTGCTAACTATTGCTTTAATTCAGTACACTTTCAATTTCTGTTCGGACCAACCTATTCTGATGACATTTTTGGCTGAAAGGCAGTATCTATTTGCACAAATGGAGCTGAACTGAACCACAAAAATGTACTGTTGAAATAGGTGGAAAAGTTCCTGCACCTTGTAACCAGTGTTACTGTCTTACTAGCAAATTACTGTTAACAGTCTTACTAGCAAGGAATGTGTTCAGAGATACAGCAGTGTTTCAGTATGGGATCAGATGCAATGGAAGACCTCTTCGGAAATGACATACGTAGTAAGGATGGCAAGGGTCTGTTCTGTGTTACTTGTAGACATTTAGTTCAGGAGGGCCTGTTTCTCCTATGCCAGCTTCACATGAGTGAACTCTTGCAAGTGGCATTGAACTTGAGTGTCTAGAAGTTTCCATGCTTGTTCTGAGTACATAAACTAAAAATGCATGTCATTTTTATTTAAATAACCAAACTTACCTTGTATTAATTATTGTAAGGCAACTTGGTATGTTTTATGCTTCACTTCTTTCTCTTTTTTTCTTATCTCTCTGTAGATTCACTAAGTTGAAGAGCCTTAACCTCTCCAATAATAATTTAGGAGACTTCCCACTGGCGGTCTGCAGCATCCCAACCCTGACTGAACTCAACGTGTCCTGCAATGCCCTTAGAAATGTTCCAGCAGCTGTAGGCGAGATGCACAAGCAAGTACTTTCTTAAAACTTAACATACACTGCCTGATAGTAAAGGCAACCAACACTTTCATGACTCTGTATGTAATCTTGCTATGAAAAGTGATTTAAACTTAACTGGGTTGTGTCACAGCAAACTGTCTTGTAGATCTGTATTGAAGCAGTTGTGAGCTGCAGGTAGAGAGGAAGCACCTTTTGTGTCTTGAAGCTCTTCCAGTCCCCAGTATTTGACGCAAGTGTCACCTTTCATGGTGAAGAGGATCTTTAAATGTCCTTGATTATGTGCTTCAGTCACCACACAGGCCACAGTTGTGGGTGGAGATGTTTGAAGATGTGATGTTCCTACTAGCGTGGCCTGCATTTTGTAGTTACCAAGGCTTTTAATTGCTCAGTATTTTCTGTAGCAGATGTTAAAGCAGTATTCCTTTGTTTTTATTTCTTCTGCCTTTTTGTATATTTTATTTCACTGTAACCACAGCAGATTTGTGTGTTTATAGGAAGGAAATGGGATTTAACAGGTCACTCACTTCCTTCATTCTCCCTTTCCCTCCCCTGCCTGTAATAGCTTGCAGACATTTTTGCTGGATGGTAACTTTCTCCAGTCCCTTCCTGATGAATTGGAGCATATGCATCAGCTCAGCTATGTGAGTCTGTCCTTCAATGAATTCACTGACATTCCAGGAGTATTAGAAAAGCTGACTGCCATGGATAAACTCTGCATGTCGGGAAATTGTGTGGATACCCTCAACTTACAAGCGTTAAAAAGGATGCCTCATATTAAACACGTGGACCTAAGGTAGGTATTTGAAAATGAGGGAGAATAAGTGAATCTAAATCATTGGTGTTGAAACAGTTTCTCCTATGTCATAATATCCCCTGGGTATGAATCCGTTGTGTGAATCCATTGAACCGTGGACTGTGCTGTTAACTCACAGTACTTGCAGAGACTTAGCCCTCTTCTTTGAGGAAGAGGTAATATTTAGGGCAATTGATGGTTAGGCAAATGAATTTTGGAGGAAAATAATATTTACACTGAAAGTTCAAATGAAACAGAGCCTGGGACACTGTTGACTTCTGCAGTTCTAGTTGGTGCACTATTAGGATAATATAAATGATAGCCCTTGATCCCAAAAGCTTCAATTTGAAATATTACAGATGTGTAAGATGATGAAAAGGTAAATTGAGAGGACAAAAATAGATGGCTTAATGTTCCTTGGTATGTTACAAAGCCTAGTCCACAATTAGTATTTTATCGATGCTTTCAGCAGATTGTGAAGAGATCCTTATTGCAAAAGGCTCTGGTCTGTGTTGGTTCTTTCTTCTTACTGTCCTTGGACAAACCAGATTCTGCAATCAGCTGAGTGAGGCTCAGCCTGGACCCTGAGGTCCAAATAATAATGTATTTTGGAACTGTTTTGTTAAATTAAGCTGTTGAACCTAAAACTTAGTGTACTGTACTGTTGCGTAGACTTTGGATTCAAGGAAAGGCCAGCATAAGTATGTGTTAGCTAAGAAAATAGCTGAGATAGACTAATGAATTCTTAAGTGTATTTGGTGGGGTTAAAACATGTCTGTGAGCTTGTATGTTAAAAGAAAAGACAGAGTCAGCTCCCTTACAGTTTTAGCTTTTTTTTTGATTCACTTTCTTGTGTCCTTCATTAAAGTCCAGTGTTTAATTGATGCAGTTCACCTTTGTGCAGTCAAAGGCCATATATTGTGAAAGTATAAAAGCAGGGGTATGACTTCTTCAGGGTGTCAACCACCTGATTCTAGAGCGTGATATCAACGGTCAGGAGAAGCATAGAAGAAAAATATAAGAAACTTTGATTTTTATCCCTAAATTATCTTTGTTGTCTTTCTAGTCAAAATTAAACCATGTATGTTTTAGTTCATTTTGAACGCATTCAGAGACATCTGTGAAGCGCCTTGTGTTTTTAATCACTTTTTTTTACAAGCTGTTGTTTGAGGAACAGGGGACAGGAAAAGAAGCCCCTGATCACACAAGGGAAAACAGAAGCTTTCACATCCTAGGCCCGTTGTGGCATTGTGGTGTTGGTGCTTTTTTCAAAGATCATCTGCTTCCCATTTGTGTGAGGTCTGAAGGTTGTAAAAAGCAAAGAGAATCTTGAAATCTACACCAGCTATTTCAGTGGTTCAGCTTTTAGTTAATGTAGCAGTACTGATCAGGGTTTCAATAGCGTTAGCTTTTGGCCTTGGAGTAGAGATGCTGTGGTTGAGATTGCCTTGAGTTCCAGCTGTGCAGTTTATAGAGCCCTTTCATTGTCTGCCGCATCCTTTCTGCACCAAGCAGAGAACATTAGTTCTTTGTAAAGCTGCCCTGGCTATTTCATGTCAAATATGTTTGTAAACTGTACTTGCTGTACTGTGAAGTGTTTTGCTTTAGTGAAATCAGAAGTAAGCACTGCCTTGTAAATTGCAAGCAGAAAAAGAAGCCTGTGATGGTGGAGGGGGCAAATTCCCTGATTTATTTTAATGGAAAAATGTAGTTACTTTGAAATTATAAAGCTGTTATGCAGAGGACAACTTCTGAAAGAAAGAGCAACAGCAAAACCCTAGGTAGGTGCCCTCATCCTCACTAGGGAGGCATAATGGGCCAACAGAAGCTGATAGACTGATTTTAGTGTTCTGGTCAGATCTGAGAATTTGAAACGGCACTCTTTGAAGTGCTCTGCCATCTCAAATGTTGCTGTTACAAATAGTACTATTTCGCTTGTAACTTCCCCAGAAATTGCTGACTATTTGGCAGCTTTAATGCACTGCAGTGAAGCTATGATAAAACCTGTTCTCTCTGACGGCCTTGTCTTGGGTTTTTGCTTTTTCTTTCAACCCCCTTTTTCAGGTCTCTGAATTTGCTCACTGTGGAACATGGTGAAGCAAGAGGCAAGTATGGGAATTCATAAATCTCAGTTTGGCCTTTTAATAAGGCAGGAGATACCAATATTTGCAGATTTCTCATATCTACCAGACCTTTCCAGCTGACGCTCATGATACACCTGCAGTTTTATTTTCTTTTCCATACTATCAGGCACAAGTAACAGCCAGATCATCTTTTATTTTTCCAGACACAATAAAAATAATACTTACCTTCTTGCAGAGCTTTTTATCAATGTTTTTCAAAGTAGTTTAGAAAGGAGCTCAGTGTCATCGTTCGTTTGTCATGATGGATAAAACAACGGAACTGATCCATCTTGCTTTTAAAATCACATGATGTAGAGAAAAATATGTACGGTCAAACTTGATCAGAACCTTGAAGCATGCTAGTTTAATCCAATGCAACCAATTGTAGAGTGAGCATTAGTTTGTCAGCAGGGTCCTGTCATGTAGCTACATTTAATCTTCCTTTTTGTCTGCAAGACTAAATTCAATTAGGAGATTGGAGGCTGATGAAACAGACTTTCTGCACCATGTGACCCAGTTGGATCTCAGAGACAACAAACTTGGAGAGCTGGATGCGACAGTTTTTAACAATGTTGAAGTGTTACACTGTGAACGAAATCAACTGGTAACTCTCAAAATCAGCGGATATTTTCTTAAAGCCCTGTATGCTTCCTCGAATGGTAAGTGTGTTTCCAGGGCAGCTGTCTTCTCAGACAATTTCTGGGTTTCTGTAACTGGTTCTCAGTGGGATGCTTGTGGAGTACAATGCAAGTAATTGAGAGGAGTCAGGAGGCTCTTGACATGATTCCAGGATAAAAGTTTTACATATGGTGTGTCATGACTTTTGAATAACACTATGCTACTGATTTGGAGCTCTCAAAACTGTGAAATCTTAAAATTTAGACCTAAATTCCCCTCTTTGTCAGCAGGGAGGGGTCTTGAAGTTGTTGTTTCTTTGGGCTATATTAATATGTTGCTTTACCAAGGATAATAAGGAATTTATTGCTTCTCTCTGGACATAAAGTTTGAACAAGTGGCTGTTTTTGAGACAAATGAAAACTATATATTTTTGCTACTACTTCTAGGTACTTACTCTGGCCAGAAAGCTACAAAATCTATAATGAGTAACTTCATTTGTGTTGTATAATAAAAATTACGTGGCCTTTTCCAGTTGAATAAGTCCTGTGTTCCATTAATAGGATTTGTTTAATCTGTCTGTAGAAGCTGCTGTTACTTAAAATACTCAGTTTTCACCACCATTTTTATTGTTTGGAGTAGTTTGGTGTGGAATAAACAAAACACAAGCTCAGAGAGCTGTGAATTTGCTGAACAGTCTGCACTGTCTTTAAAAGGCTGTCATCCTAACGATATCCAGGCCTGTGCCTTCATTAAGTATTCATGCCAGGATCTTTGTAGCTAAGAAAAGTTAACATAATCTGAGCATGTGCTGTGCAATGTGAGCTGAGAACCCAAGTTGGCCTGGATCTTGCAAGCAACAGCCTGTTTGGTCGGATAGCCGGCAGGAAGAGCAAGGCACTCTCTTCTTTGCACCCTCAGCCACCATGTTTTAATCTCAACATCCATAGGGACTGTGATGTTCGTTACGTTTTCACTGTGGTGAATTTTCTGTAGGCTTAAATACACTTCTGCTGGTTTTATTTCAAGCTCAACGCTAAGCATTAGCTACCTAAAAGCTTAGGATATGAAACATTATTGAAGCAATCAAAACATATTATTACTACCTGTAGATGAGAAGCTCTGAGAGGTCTGTAGGGCTACTTGAGTGCAGAAGCTCCACAGCAATGCAAAGGCTCGTACAGTGTGTTGAAAAACCCTCCATGTCTTGCCATGACCTGGAGGACTCTGGGGTATTCTGTAGCTTGTAGTTCCAGAGTGGGGGATCTTCCTTCTTTGTCTGTACTATTGGTGACCCGGTCAAAAAAACAGAGTACTGACTGTTCTGGCTAAAGAAGACAAAGTAGGGTGACAGAAGTGAAGTTACACCTCTGGGACAAAAATGGAGAAATAAAAATTTGCTGTGAATTTTTTTAATTCTCCATTTTCTCTTTTCTGTTCAGTTATGTAGTGTCTGTCATAGCAAGTACAACCTGATGTAGCTGGCATACTCATATATAATAAAGAGGAAAAAAAGGCCCAAATCTTGAGAAGCTCTTTTAGTTTACTGACTGACTCAGAAATCTATGGGTGTTAGCTGCTTGAAATACTTTGTACAGAATAGCAAAAGTGAAAAGCTTTATCATCACGTTTGTTTATTTTTCGCCCCCTAGAACTTGCTCACCTTGATGTGTATCCAGTTCCTAATTACTTGGCTTATATGGATATTTCTAGGTAAGAGTTGTTTACTATTATTTTTATTTTTAAAACATACGAAGTTTATGGAATAAGAAGGTTCACTGGTGTTTTACTGAGTGGAAGTGGAAGCAGGAAATGGACCTTGATGTATGAGAGTGCTGATTCTCAAAGTCAGTCCTTGGGCTTTTTCCTACTGGCCAGCTCTTCCCTGTTTCCTTTTCATTTATTTTTATTTATTTTTATTTTTAGCATTAAAAGCATTACGTGCCTTTGTAGTTACCGGAAAATAATTGTCCTGTTTTAAAGATTCCCTGTCTTATACAGACTACACAGGATTATTCAACCGTGCACCGATGTGAGACACATGTAGAGAAGTTCCTTTCTGGACATGTCTGTATCAGTCCCAGCATAGGTGACAGTTTGTTAGTCTGCTTACTAGTTGTGTGGCTGCTGCAGCGCATCGTTGTCCACAGCCCTGGCTGTCGCAGGGCTGTCTGCAGTTGCTATTTGAATGTATGCATATTCTCAGCTTCAAAAGGGAGGTGGGGTAAGGAAAAAATGCAAAAGGAGCTATTTTAATTTGTGGCTTTTTTTTTTTAGGAAAGCGTTTTATACATGTGCTTAATGTCTCTCTTATTTAAGGAATTACTCATCTGCATATTGTGGTGTAATTTCATTCATTAAAAAGCCTGCTTAAAGCACTCTAACTGTCCAAGGTGATTGTAGCAATTACTGAGTTAACCTGGGTTAGTGGCCATCAGCTTCAAAGTTTCATTAACCATGAGTTACTCTTATTGTGCACCTAACTGTAACATACAGGTGTGACTAAATAAGTGCTGTTTAAGTTTTCTTTGTAAAGCTGTGTTCTCCATTTAGTTATAATGTGTGATGAATGTGTGATGTTGATCACAAAACCGTTTCTGTGCTTTGATGGCATTGTAACTAAATGGATGGGGTATCTTTAGCTTCTTGGCTCGCTTGGAATTTGGGAAATGTTTTTGAGATTAAAAAGGAAGCTATTTGAGGATGGGAGAGGTTTGGTTACTGTCACGTTTTGGTGGATGCCTACTGTATGAATAATCCAGAGGATACAAGTTACACGAATGAGCAAGAACATTGATTTATGTTCATGCTGTGCAAGGGTCCTATTCATGAACTTCAAATCTGCAAGTGCCTGATCATGATTTGCTAACTGCAAATGTATGCTAACTTTACATCTGGATTATGGTTTAGTATATACCTTGTGTGTTCTTTATTCATAGAAATTGCCTGGAAAACCTACCTGAGTGGGTATGTGACAGCAGAAAACTGGAAGTGTTGGATGTTGGCCACAATCGGATACGTGAGCTGCCTGCCCGGTGAGTTTTGCAGACCAGTTGCAAGATTTGGAACAGGATAAGCAATTCAGAAATAATTGCTGATTCAGTGTTTAGCTTGTTCCAGTGATCAGTCCCCTTTTATCTTCTGTTTTGATTTTATTTTTACCTTGTGGGGTGTCATTATACCACAAGCTTCCACCCAGCCTTTCTTCTTTTACTTTTATGCAAAGAAATCAGTGCCTTTGAACTCAGGTTGGAAATTTTGAAGCTGTTCAAGGAGGAGGAAAGCCCTTCATTTTTAACACTGAATATTAAATATTTACAGCCATAACTTTGCACGACAGTTTAGAGATCCAGGAGCTGTGACTTATTTCTGTTTCAGCAGTGCCTAGGTACTCTGCCTCATGAGCTTCATTTGAGTTGCAGATAAGAAAAAGGATTGAGAGTAGAAAGTAAAGCTGCATGAAACAAGTAAGCTTTTGCAAGTAGAGCAATTGTCTGTACTACAAGGATAATCTCCCTTCCAGGAATCTGAACTTTAAATTGATAAAGTGGTAGGAAAGCAAGCGAGTAGGAAGGAGAATAGGAGTTGGGTTTAAATAATGAAGGGCTGTTAGCAACTTTTGTCTAGAGAGACCCAGTCCAAATACCAGTCAGGTGGTGGTATTGAGAATTTTTAAGTGCCTGACTTAGTGGAAGAGAGCTGTCATTTCTGGCTGCTCCGTGCACTTCAAAAGGCATGTTGTGAAAGAGGGAGAACATGCTGGCCACAAGTAGGTAAATTACATGGGGAAGTACAGAGCTATTGAAAATTGTGGACAGCTACTATATGATGAGCTATTAAATATTTTCCTTCCAAAGCTGTACAGAACAGAAGAGCATCAGAAACCAAAAAGAATAGTTTTGTCTGGGTCTGGGGATTTAGTGTTGGAGATGGGAAGAGAATAGATTTCAGAAATACGGGCAGAACAGGATGTGAGGAGACTTACTAAGCAAGTTAACAGCATAACATGCAGACTATTAATCCCTCTGTTTTTTCCACACAAAATGAAACTTGCACCTACTCAGAAGTGGGGGGAGCCAAAGTTCATTTGCCTTTCATTTGCACTTCATAACAGCAAGGAATATCAAGGCATACCGGATATCTTTGGGAGATTAATGATTAGCTTGAAATTAGGTACAGTCAACATCCCACTTGTCTCTCCTGCCATCTTATCATTAACCTCAGGAAACAGCTTATCTTTGAAAGCCCTTCTTTGTAGTATGTGTCTAGATAGCTTAGCTCCTAATAAGTCAGCTCAGTTTTAGGGCCCAGTTCAAAACACAGGCTTTGAACATCCATTAATCTTTAGAGAAACTTGGGTCTGGGTTCAAATGCAAATGGCTCAGGCGTACAGACTTACTGTAAGTATCAAAAAAAAAAGAAAGTGCCCAGTAAGTGGATTCACATGCACTGTTTCTTGCTTCTACTTGTATATAGAATAGCACTCTGAAAATCTGTCAAGTAAATGAACAGCACTTTCCTAGGGGAATGCTTGCAACCTGAACCACTAAATGTTCAAGCCTTGACCAGCAGTATCCTGGAAGGCTGAAGGTTGCACCTAATCTAAACAGACTACAGTTGAAGCTGTTTGTATTTGCTTCTTAAACAGAAAAGCAGCCTTGAAGCCCGAAAGTTGAAGCACTTTTAGATAAAGGACTGTGTACTAATATTTTCCTCAAAGAAAATGGGAACAGTGTATACTGTTGGACTGTAATGCAGCCATTTCTGCTTTAAAAGTACTGAAAAACAACAAAAAGGGTACTTAAGTCTCAGCTATGCAGAGTAAACTCATTATCATAAAACTGACATTGCCAGGGAATTCCCCAAAGAAAACGTAAATGCTTCAATTAAAGGTTGCCAAAATGACCTTGCTGCCACCAATGAGCAGATGTTTGTATGTGTTCTTGGTTTTTTTGTCCATTTTTTGAACAGATCTATTTGTATGCAACGTGGTGCTTTTTTTAACAGTTGCTTACTGAAGGAATTGGTTGGGTGTTTTCACTAACCCATGTTTTCTCCCAAGATGCTGATGCTAAGTGGCATGCCTGCCCTTAGAAATTTTGATCCCATCAGAGCTTCCAGTGGGAGTCAGGCAAGTGGGAAAGCTGCCCATAGGGAAGAGAAGTCCTGGTGTCCTGGTTCCCTACCCAGCCTGAGAACCAAGTGTCCCAGGCTCATCAGGAGCTTGCTTGGTTGAACACTGGTGGTTCAAGATTTCTTCAGGGAGCCCAGTTCCTCTGGTGCTTGTGTAACTTGGAAAACAAGAAGAAGAAAAAAAACACACAACCTCCTAAGGACTCATTCAGTTTTTCTGAATTATTTATACAATGCATTTCCATAGAAAAGTGGCCTGTTAAGGTTTTCACTGTGATTTGTACTTCTCTGATTTCAAAATGTCACCGCCCCAACTCATCCAAAAAGCCCTAAATATGATTATTATTTTTTTTGGAGGTGTTCGCATCTAACTCTGCTTTTTCCTTTAATGTTTGGTTTGATGATACTGGCCAGTCTTGATTAGGAAAGAAAGTAGAATAGAAAAGCAAATCCATAGATGAGAGAGATTTTCAAGTAAATGCAGAAAGAAATAAAAAATGGTCAAATACCAAACATGCAATAGATATGCTTATCACTGGATGATAAATCTTTTTACCCTGTGTTGAGTCTTCTGGAATGATATGGCTGGCTGTTGACCTGTATCCATGGTCATAGTGCAGATGATCGAGCCAACTGAGATAACTGTTAACGCTGGCACACAGATACAGAGTATGACTGTATCTGTCAAGGGGAAAATAGTCGGCATACTTCATTGATTATTTTGGCACAATAATCTAATGACCTCTGATGTATTGTAGGGGGGGGGGTTCTTTGTGTATATAGTTCATTGTAACAAAGGGAAGGAGGTTTTTTGCATTACTGCTGAGTAATTCAAAAATCTTTGAAACTGGTCAGTAATATGCACAGGCTCGCCGGATTAAACAGTACAGTAGCAAGAATGTAAGACAGGTGGCAGATGAAGCTTTTTTCCTAATTTATTGAAAGGGGTTTCTCTTCAAAATAGACTTGTTCCTTTTTTGAGGTCATTGAGTGCAGATTTTTAAACTCCTTACTAAGTTCTTCGTACTGCAAATTTTAGCTTTACTATTTGATTAAAATAGCCATTCTTTCCTTTTTCCTTATATTGCTTTCTTCTTCCATCTCTCCCACTATATCCTCACCTCATACAGAAATGGAGCAGGGGGATGGGACTGTGGGTCATCTATCATTTGTAAAAGCTCAAGAAAGGAAAGCCGATTAGATAAATTTCATTCACTGTAGAACTGGAAAGGAGGCTTTATGTTAGTCTGGTATTAAGGGAAAAGGAAAATGGGGGGTGGGGAATTGCATTGGAGATTGAATCAGCACGTGATGAATAAAGTACAGTGAAGTTTGTGGGGTGACTGGTGATTTCACCCACACTTCTTAAGTTCTTCAGCTATCTTGAGGGATCCCACAAGTGCCATTTCTGCAGCCATTGTTAGTAATTACCTACTTCATAGTCGTGTTTCAATATTCATGTCCTATGCACTGCAATAAGATAACCCTTCCTTGCTACTTTCCCTCCTTAATCATCCTTAAGTCTCCTCCCCTGTCTCTGAACAACCTTTTTAAGAAGTTGGTGGAGAGTGGGAAGATGTTCTCAGATCCGTGCGTAACTAATACCATGTCTGCTAATCAGTTGGCTGAATCACTTTCTGGTAATGAACTGTGATATCACACTTAAATTCACAAAGCAAATCTTCAGCTGAGATTTTTCTTATTTTTGGTGTTCTTTCTTTTTCTCAGGTTGTTTTACAATAGTAGCTTGCGTAAGCTGCTGGCGGGACATAACTTGTTAGGAAGGCTACCAGATCGGCTTGAACGAACACAAGTGGAGGTCCTGGATGTGCAACATAACCAGCTTGTTGAACTGCCATCTAACCTGCTTTTGAAAGCAGACAGGTAAATGTAAAGGAATTTGACTTCAACTTGTGTGTGAGGAACCTTGCTTTGTGTTTTATTTCCTAGATGAAAGGGTAATTTGAGGTTCCCCTAATTTGAAAGTTGTCAAACCTTGGGTGATAAGAACAGATGTCTGCCCAAATCAGCAAAACACAAATTCTTTTTATTCTGGTTTTGTTGCCTTATATGGTTACTTTTTTTTCCCCTACCAAGCTCCTGCTGTACACCTACTTCTTGAAATCTAGCTGTAAAGTGAAGCACATGCTATTTTCTACTACATACACTGAGATGAGTTAGTGGCAGTTTCTTTAAATATATATTTCTTAGGTTTGCTTGATGAAGTGTGAAAGCTTCTCCCCCCCCACTTCAGTCATAGGCTAGAACTTATTTATACCTGTCAAACAAAACAAAATCTGTGCATAAGGCTGACAGAATAACTCAGTTATTCCTGTGTCCTTGCTTTGTGAATTTCTTATGCCTTTCAAAGGTTTGTCGCTAATTTAGCTGGTGTCACTGCTTGATCTGATTTTTTGGCTTCTTATTTTTATACTGCTGTTCCTTTAGTCTCAAAGTCTTCATAATCTTTCTTCCCTGATCTAAACATATCCTGTAAAGTGACTGTGATTAAAATACCAGGGATTCATGGCATCGCTGGGGTGGTGGATGGGCTTGCCACGCTTGATGTCAGTGTTCCTTGCACCTCTGCACTTCAACAAATTGTTGTGGGATTTCTGAATATTCTAACCCATGTATAACTTAACAGTGAGATTTTCTGCTGTGGGGTTTTATTTCTAATATTAATGGTGACAAAAGGAACACACAGCCCCTGGGTTTCTTGAGAGGTGAAGAAGCAAGAGGACTGGTGATCTCTGTCACAGATCATCACCTAGTCAAGAATAGTGCAAATCTCCTGCTTTTATACTGTTCATTCTGTTGTGAACCTTTGTTTAAACTTCCTGAGATTCAGGGCATCAGAGCTGCAGAATTGGGTTGGTTGAGATGGTTTCTGTGTAAACTTGGCTTTTGAACAGTGTCTTGGTCAAAGAATAAGAAGGAAATTATCTTTTAGTTGAAAAATTGTCTTCCAAAGCATGGACTTTATTAGGACAAGGTTTTGATTCTCCCAGTATGGCATTTCAGTCTTGATTTGCTTTAAAAAAACTTTAAAGTAGTTTTTGTACTTTAATTTTTATTTTATTTTAAACTATTGCATACCTGTCTGCATTCAGCTGTGGGTAGGGTACCACCTTTGAAAAAAAAAATCATCAGCAAAGTTGTTCTGATACTAATTACTGTTACAGTTGGGACTTTACATAAAAATGCAGTCAAAATGATCAAATTTAGCAATGCTGCTGTTGTAATAATTGCAGTTACTGCTTATGTTTCTGTTTAAATGTGATGAAAGTCATATGGGAAAGATGTTTAACAGCAGCGGCCGTAATCGTCTTGTGGATGACTTTCTCAAACTCTTGTACATTAGATATTGTAAGAACTTCAGAAGTCAAACCTTGTAGAAGTTTTTTCATGAAGGCTGCGAAATTAGGTCAATTTAAAATAAAACAATCCTATTTACAGGTCCTAAGTTGAAATTCCTGTCAACTTGGAAAGGAAAGAAACTCTTAAGTAAGATTCAGAAAGCTACTGGCATCTGAGAAAGCAAAGAGAGCAATACTTCTGTAAATTTATTTACAAGTTGTACGTCTTGAATGCAGATTAGTGCAATTCTGGCAGAGAGAACCTGGATAAAAATTCTTGGGCTGCAACTCACCTTTTTAAAATGAGCTACAAAACTGTAGACAGCTTTTCTTCCCCCCTCCCCTCCCCCCTTTTTTCATGATGCCAAAAGGAACAAGCACAGGCTAAAACTAGAATTGGGGCTAGACTTTCAGAAGTTGGCAAAATGTTGGCTGAAAAGAGGTAGAATCTAAAACCTGCTTTGAATAGTGTATTAAATGGCTGCTTCCGACTTGCAGATGGGAAAAATCTCCACCTTTGACATGATGCAGCTTCCAAGCAGTGCAGGGAATGTGTTTAAACTTTTCTACAGGTGTTAACAAAACAAGAGGTGAACACAGCTTCCCATTCTGGGATTTCATCACGGCTGCAGCCTCCCTCGTTTGTGATGATAACAGAAGCAGTTAGCTTGTGGAGCTTTCCCATGTCGCCTACCCTGTTACTGCTTTGGAAGACTTGGCTTAAAAACAGTTTGTCCATGCTGGTGCTCCTATTCCTGCTGCAAAAGTGATACCCGTGAAGGAAAATAGCAGTCCACAATGAAAGAGTTTTTAAGTTTGGAATTTTCTACCGCAAACATTTTTTCCTTCACTTTGCTTTCAAATGTTTACTTCTGTCAGGAGCTATGGGTCTGGGCTGGGGAAAGGTGTTTAGGGCTTTTGTTTGTTTGTTTTTTAGGAAAGGTAAAATGTTTCTCTTCTCAAAGCATTCCCTGGGAAGCATAATCTGTGCTGCCAGACATGTGAAGAGAACTGGGTTCCCTGAGCAGTCTGCCATGGTCTTTTTCCAGTGT
The DNA here is from genome assembly GCF_040182565.1 of Anser cygnoides. Taxonomy (NCBI): domain Eukaryota; kingdom Metazoa; phylum Chordata; class Aves; order Anseriformes; family Anatidae; genus Anser; species Anser cygnoides. The sequence continues at coordinate 82,766,102 of NC_089874.1, forward strand.
GTAATGTTGGACAAATCACTTTACAAAACCCTTATCTCTCCATAAAATGACTTATCTTCTGCAACATGAAAAAATTAGTTTATTTTGGGGGAAATGTACTCAAGTCTATGCAGTTGGCAGATGATAATCGTGTCTCAATATGAAGTCTCACATTGTGAATTATAAACGCTTTCTCCTTCTCAGTCCTGAATATTTAACTATGTGTCTCTGAAGTGCATTGGGCAAATGTCAGTGCAAACACTGGTGAGCTTTGACATCTAGAAGACCCGAGAAAGGCAGGGAAACCAGGGCATTGGTGCGCATAGAGGGAATATCACTTTCACCAAAACAACAACAAAAAAAAAAACCTGAAAAACCTCTCTGTTCTCTTCATAAAATGTATGGACATCAGTTTTTCTCTCTTAATCCTTCAAAGACAATTAAAAAGTTTGATTCTCTGATGAAGAGTATAATTTACAGTTACTTTGTCTGCTTTTTTATTTTTCTTCTGTTTTAAACTGTTATTTGAGAAGAAATGGAGGACTTTCTGTGAAACATTGCTCTGACCAAGACTGAACTTGGTTCTGTTTATTCTGCTGAAAGTATGCACATCTTGATCATGTTAGCAAGGATTTCTCTTGTTGGGTGGGGATTTTCTTGGCAAGACGAGCGCCACAGAGACAGCCAGATAATCTGTTCATTTTTCATTACCAGATGCTGCGAAAATAGAGAACTCATGCAAGTGCTATAGCTGATGGGAAAAACTCCCAAGCAGAGTCCTTAACCTTTCTTTTTTTTTTTTTGCACACCTGCAACCCCACAGCCTTTTGTTTCTACTCGCTGCTTCATTTGTTGTGTTGGCAGATGCCTTTCCCACCCTCTCCAGTTCTCATACAGCCTTTTTGGTGCCTTCCTCGACCAGCTTGCAGCAAAACTAACAGTGTAAGGCCATGAAAGCAGTTCTACAAAATGTCCTTCAGATAAGATGGGCAGGCATTTAAGAGCTTCGCTGAGTTCAGTAGAAAAACAGTGGCAGTGGGTCAGGTGGGTTTAAAAGTGGAGAGACAGTGATGAAGGTCAAGGGTTTTGCTTCTTGCCTAAACTTCCTTTCCAGTTGCTGTGAATGTTGTAGCTATAGGCAGACCTTTAAAAGAGCCCCTGGCTTATTTAAAGCAGTTATATGGTGAAGATGTGTAACTGTGATCTGCCTGGATTAAATCTTGAGCTTTCTGTTGGTTTGTGGTGTCTGGCAGTGGCTAGCTGTGGAGGCTAAGCCAGTGTCAGGTATTCAGAGCCCATCCTCTGGGCTCTTTTCTGCATGATTCTTGTTTTCAGCTTTGTTCAGCTGTTCTTACCTGTTTTGATTTTGTTGTTGGTGGTGGTTTTGATCTGTTGTTTTTGTTTGTTTTTGTTTTTTTTTTTTTGCCGGAGTTCTGGAAAGTGACCCAGTTAAACTTGTTTGATATTTGCCATTTCCACCCACTGTGGCTGCTGCCTTTTTATGCAAGTACTCGTACATATCGTGGATACAACAAAAGTGAGAGAGGAAACAAATTCAAATGAATGCAAAGAGTGTTTGACGCACGTACTTTGGTTGCAGAAATGCTTACCTGCAGTTGTTTCATTGTTGGTAGGTCAGGGTTTGCAAGCAGATATATTAGAAACTGGGGATGTCTCAGTTAATGAAACAGCTGAAGATAGGTTAGAAAGTAAGAGCTGAGGTGGCAAAAGCAGTCAAATGTAGTTGGCTTGCTTTTTTGGCAGTTCATCAACAGGAAGGGGATTCACTTGAGTGTTTTTGTCCTTTTTTTTTTTAAGGAGCAGAAGTTCTTTGCATTGGTTTGCAAAACTTCCTTGGTCATTTTTTCCCCCCAGACACACCAATCAAGGTTTCTTCTCACACACTACTGCAATCGTAAATTATTTCAGGATTAGGCGATGAGAAATTGAGGGCATGTCTCTGCAGAAGGGACTGAAGAAGAAATTTTCTGTTTTGATTGCTCTGTGCTGATGGAGATCTTGGGGCACAGGCCAAGCTGAAGACTTTGATTTCTGCACGTATTTTATTTTACAGCTGCAACGTTCTTTCCAACATTTATCACTGTTTTTAAGCTAAGCTCAGTGGTTTTGACTTGCTGTTGCTTGGTCATTGGATACAGTTTTCTGTGTTGTTCTTACTAAAGTTGAACATTTGTAAGCATTTTGGAGTACTTAAATTATTCCTGTGGTGGCTGTGCCTTAATGGCAAGCCAAGTTTGCCAAGCTACCTCAGAAGATGTTGAGGAATTGGGAGATGCTATATAAGTGAGACCTAACAATTGGCTATATTTAGCCTTTGTGTGTGCTGGAGGTAGACATCGGTGTTAAAGGGAAAAAAGAATATTTTGAACCTTTTGCAATTTACCATAGATTTTCTTCCTCTGCTTTTGGAAGTTCAAATTCAGTTCAGAGTCCTCTGGATTTAAATAGGGAAGGCATGTGAATGCTGCATGCATATTAGGTCTGTTTTGTTGAATTAGATCCATGCCCTTGATTTTAGTGTATTCTTTGGGACAGTCTTTATTTTCTTCTTGGAGAAGTTAAGTCTAGCAAGGGATTTTATTTTAATACCCCGTAAAACTGAAGGTGACTTATTCCAGCCAGAGTTCAATGTTTATGTTATTACTCCAGAGGAGAATTTGCACCTTGTCAAAGCTGACGAATTCGGGCATCTTCCTGCCAATGCTTTTCTTTCTTTCTTAATCCCTGACACTCTTCTAGTACTTGTTAATTCATGCTCCCCTTGCTATATTATACTCTGGTATGTGCATGGGCTGCTGAATTCAGGTTTTTGTAGTGATGCTGTACTTTTTTCATGAGCTTGTGGTATAGTGTGTGGGTGGAATTGGAAGGGGAAACAATTAATTTTGGACTGAGCTTTAATACTTGACATTCTGCTTCCATCTGATAAGCAATACGAGTGGGATATCTTCAAGGAACATGAATCAGTTAAGGTCCATGCACAAGAGAGATGGGAACAATTGTGCCCAAGTAAATTTCCTCTCCTCCAGAGGGCATTTGTAAGATGCGCCTTCTGAGCTGACGGCTGGCACAGTGCATGAGGGTGAAGAAACAGGGGAGTGGAAATAACCCAGTGGAGGACTTTTGTGTTAAATCAGAGGGAAAAACTGATGGGCAAGTATAGATTTTTTGGACAGAAGAATCTAGCATAGAATCAACAAAGCTTTATGCAGCAGCAATCTGCTAGTTCATTCTGTTCTGTGCCCAGAGAATGGTGTCTCTTTTTTAATCCAAAGAATATATTGAAAAAAGGATCTTTGAGAGGTTGTTTTTTTTTTACCATTTTTAATGTAACAGCTGGTCAAAAGGAACATGTAAATAAGCAGCATACTCTTTTCTCAAAAGATAGCTGATATCATTAGAATTAAGCTACAGATGGAGATTACTATGTGACTATCCTGAATCTGGGTGCTGTGTGGCTGTGAGTGTGCACATGGAGGTGTTTGCTAGGCGTGGTGAGGGTGAGGTACCCTGCTACCACAGGGTTCCCATCCTAGACTGCTGGCAAGATGTTGCTAGCCACCTAAGCATTGTTAACATCACGGCACTAAACGGTAGGTCAGGATGCTGGGGATTTATTTCCTGTATTTTCATATCACTCTCTGGAAGATTTGGCAAAAGGTGGGGAGGTGGAAGGATACAGGGCAACAACTAACCTCTCTGCTTTCCCCATTGGAAAATGTGTGTTCAAAACCTGTTTTTGGCAGGAATATGCAAATTTCAACCACTTTTAATGCCAGTGAAGGGGACAGCTTAAGAATTCTTGTTGTATTCTACCAATGTTGAAAATCTATTAGAAACGGAACACTTCTTGATTAATTTTTCTTTTGGATTTAGGATGACTTCTGTATAGTAGATTGTATCATATAGTGGATTGTATCAATGTCAGCATTATCAGAACAATATACATTTTCTTGAAGACTTCATCTGTGTTTTGGACTAGCTGTATTTGAGCAAACCTAAATTCTTTTGTGCATTAAGAACCTCATAGCCATAGGATCCTCTATAGGTTATCCGTTAGGCTCCATTTGGTAATTAAAGGAAGGTATCTGTGAACCACTGCAATTTATTCTGCTGCATCCTACAGGAACATAAGGAAAATACACATTTCCTCTTCAAGTGGAAGATGTCTTTGGTGTTTTGCTGTTACGTTCTCATCCCTGTCATATTCCTGGGAAAGGCTTCCCTGCAGCCTTAAGCCTTTTTATTACTTAAACCTTTCCAGACTGAGCTGAAGATGACCATTTTATACTATGAGCAGTACAAAAGGCACCGTGGCTTTAATGTTAATGAAAGTGCCTTTTTGTGGAGAGAGAGAGATTGTCGTGGATATTAGAATGAAGTTGCCCAAGTAATAATTGTCTATACTTTAGCAATAGGTGTGCTTGCTGGTGTGTAATTAAGTACAGGAACTGATGTGGTATGCTTCAGTTTAATAATCCAACTTTGAAAGCGCTTAATATATTTTTAGTTTATACCTGAAGGGCAAAACTGAGCAGCCTCTTTTTTAGAATAAGTAAATAATGTTAAAAACCCTTTCAAATGCTTATTCCCTTCTCTATTAATCCTCCCTCTCCTCCCCTCCTCCTCTGGAGTTTTACCACCCTTGTGAATAATGAATGAGCCTCAGGATTAAACTGTTTCTCCGTAGTGGACTCCTCGGTCTGTGTAGAACAGCTAACCTAGTTTCAGTTCTGTGCAGTGCTGAGAGATTTTTGCTTCTAATGGAAATATTTTTAAATCCTTTGACATCCCATGTGACTTCTCTGTAGCATGCCTGACCCTTATTTGCTGCTGAGCAAGTTGCAACCAGCTGCAACTCATGCAAATCCATCTCATTCATTAGCAGACCTTAAAGGTCAGCATGAATTCCCGTGCACTTAGGCGAAGCGAGGGAAGAGCCATCAATATTTTATCACTTTCTCTTAAGATCGATGACAAGAACGCACATGCCTTTTGTGTCCTGATCGCTGGCGTTACAGGTTTCAGCCAGCTCATTTCTGAGTCCTGTGTCTTGAATGCAACTGTGACTGTTGCAGCTGCCTTTTGCTGTTGGTTGGTAGGAGCAGTACAGCCTGATTTCAACACGCTCACTGCAGGCTGGCAGCCACACATTTACTGCTGTACCACAAGTTCTCTAAGGCAGCCTTCTCTGAAACGGGGAGGAAGGAAGAGAGATCTTAATTCTCTTGAAAAGACATGGCCAGTTGGTTACTAAAGGCTAAATGGCCTTATTTTTCCATTTCTTTGGAATTGCCTGTTCTAGCCCTTGAGACGCTAACAGCGTGCATCCTTCCAGAAGTTCTGCAGTCACAAAACTCCCTTAAAGGAACGTGAATCGTCTGTGCAGAATGTCACCGGCTAGAGTGGGCAGTGCCTATTCTTCAGCAGGTCTTGTTCCCACCCTGGCAAGGATCCTCTGAGGGAGAAAGAGTAACTTCATTTCTATGCATCTTCAGTCCTTGCTGCTTGTAGTGGAGTAGCAGAAAATATTGACAAGGGCTTCTGCTAGGGGAAGGACACTCAGGATCTATAGAGAGATCTGGCTAGCTTGCTGCATAGGTCAGCAAGCATCTAACTTCTTTAATTTAATTGAGCATTGGCTCTGTTTCTCTTTAAAACATAAGAGGTAAATTACTGCTTGGGTCTCCGGGTGTGGTTTGTTGTGTGTGATCGGTATGTCTTTAGCTGTCCAAATATTCACAGAGAACTTTTTCATATTTTGTAGATGTTTTCAGGCCTGCAGGTTAAAACAAACAAACAAAAACTCTCTGTATCCTAGCCAGTATTTAAAGTACTGAAAAATTGGCTGGCTTTTTTACCAGTGACTTTTTTTAGTTATTTGAAGGGCAGCTATGCTCTCATGGTTCATTGATAATGAGTTCAGAATTCATTTTTATGTGGAACAAATACGGAAATGACGTGGTTTGTTATTGCTGTTAGCTGTAGGTACTTCTGTAGTAATGTCAGCAGTATGAGGTTTTCATAAAAGGACAGAGGCATTTTGACATAATTATTTTGCTGATTTTATGTTCATAGAAATCGGTTAATTTAAAAATGGGATCAGAAGTTTTGTTTGTATGATACTAGACTTCTGGTCTTTCTGTCCATCATTGTGCTTTTGATCTTTATAACTATCTTATAAACAGAAATTTTATTTATACTTTTAGACAAAACCTGCAGGATGTTTCACTGAACTCCCTTATGCAACATTTCTTTGCAGCCTGAGATTTCTTAATGCCTCTGCCAACAAACTGGAAATGCTCCCTCCAGCCACTCTTTCCGAAGAGACCCATAGCATCTTACAGGAGTTGTATCTGACCAATAACAACCTCACAGATAAATGCGTACCCTTGCTAACAGGCCATCCCCACCTAAAAATCTTGCACATGGCCTACAATCGCCTACAGAGCTTCCCTGCAAGGTAAGTAACTGGTTTTACTGCCGCTGGCCCACCAGTGGGCCGTGTGAAATATTTTCACAGTGAGAACTAAGTTGCACAGAAATCTGGCGGCGCAGGTTGTATTTTGAATGTAGTGATATTGGGTGGATGCATCTGCTCTGCCCTGTTGCACATTGCTACCCTCTCTTGCATTGCACAGCGTTTGTTGGTGCCTTCTGATTGCACTTGGAATTCTTTTCAGCTAGACTAATGTAGCATGGCTACAGTATGCTTCTGAAGTCAATCAAGGAGATCTGTTTTTCCCAGTTTGGTCACTTTGCTCACACCTGATGGACTTCTCCTTACAGGAGATTTGTAAGCATAACAGTCTGAAAATGTCCTTCGGCAGTGGACTAAGCTACACTGGGAAAAAATCCTCTCTCTCCCAAAGGAGATTCTCCCTTGGCAGCAATTTAGATGAACTACTGTACTTTCAATTCACTCTGGTTTAATCAGAAATCTTTCAAGTGTAAGATGTGCTGTAAAGCTGATGGGGTACAACCTTGGAAAGGAGATGCCAATAAATAAAGGAAGAGACATCTCTGTCCTTGTGGGATGTTCTGAGCAACTGGGCTTCAGTGGCAAGGAGAGATGGAGAGGGAGGGAGATGAATAACGGGGCTGGGGCTGAGCAGGATGCCAGAAGGTGGAGGGGAAATTCTGGGATGAAGTGGAAAGCTAGGGTTGGAAGAAAGGAGGAAAAAGTGAAAGCGAGCTGGTAAGCAGAAAGAATGTAGGCAAAATAAGTCACTTCAAAAGTAGAATTAACAAAAATTGGCAGAAGCAGCACAGATCTTGGTTCCACAGCTGTTAGCATCTGACGGGAGGAGAGGTGACAAGCACTGCTGTGAACAAGGGCCAAAGTCTGCCGTTGTATTTTCTTAAAATCATGAAAACCACTGCTCTTATCACCATTTCAAAATAAAACACGTATGCATATTAACAGCAAATTTCTCAAACTCTTGTAGTAAAATGGCCAAGCTGGAAGAGTTGGAGGAAATTGATATTAGTGGGAACAAACTGAAAGCCATTCCAACAACCATCATGAACTGTAGACGCATGCATACTGTAATTGCTCATTCCAACTGCATCGAAGTCTTCCCAGAAGTCATGCAGCTGTCTGAAATAAAGGTAAGACATGAATGTGCTGTGAAAGATGCAAAGTAATGCATGCTTTACCAATTCTGTTCTCCCCTCAGGTCTGTCATTGCTGCAGGATAGTATATTCTCAAAAATCGTGGAGATCTGACAGCTGCTTTTTTGCCTGAGGTCATATGTAAAGCATTCACCCCTGTGCTGCCTCATAGTGGAAGGGAGGAAGGTCCTCAAAATCTGATTTTTACACTCACCTTCACCACATCCCACTTTCTTTGCCAAATAAGTGCTAATCGTCTTCCTGTGGCAGTCTGTTATGATACGACTTAAACATTTGCCAAGAGCTATACACAATTAACTCTTGCTGCCTTGGCAGTTGGTTAATTCTGTAGGAATGGACTTTGTTTTCAGCATGTGTTTAAAAACTGCTGAAGCTGCAAAATAGGATAGGCCTTGGGGACAGAGATAAATTCCAGGAGCGCAGGATTTGAGTAGTTAGGCAAGCTACTTCAGTTTTCCTAATTGCAGTCATATTTTGCACAACTGGAGGAACGCTTAATCCGTCTCTTGTGTGTGTTACCAGAAATAATTCTGAGCTTTTCCTGACAGTTCTTTTTTGTGAGACACGTTCTTTGCTTGACCATGCCGAGAGCAATACCGCTTACCTTTTGTAAATTAAGTTTGTGTCCCTCCTGGCCACAATGCAGAATATTTCTGATTGCATGCTATTTCCACTGCTTGGAGCTGGGAGATGGTTAACTCACAGCGTACGAATCTTGTGGTACGATCAAAAAAACTATCTTTCATTCCCTGTGTTTGAGAACTGATTACCTATTCATGGGATCAAAACAACTTGTGTCCTTTGCACACTCTGCAGAGTCAAAAGGCTAAGTTCCCAGCTTGGTCTCTGTGCTACAGTGTCTGGGGTCATGCAGAGCAGCAGGAGGAATACTTTTTTTGGACAGTGAGTACACGTAAAGATGAGCTTTGTGGTTTTAGCCAGGAAATCTCAAACAAACTTGTGGCTTTTTGAATACTCCTCCCTCTTCGGAACAATGGCCAGAGGAAACTGAGGGCCATTTAGAATCGATTAGAAGTAAAGCTTTTCTTCTTAGAGGAAGAATTGGGGTGGGGGAGTGAGGCTCTGCACAGTAAACATTTCTTTAAAATATGAGGGCATTTTTAACCAAAAAAGGAGGATAATGTAAACGTGGATAACGAATAAGCAACTTTCTCCTTTTTGTTCTCACATCTTGGGGATAGCTGAATGTTTTGGTTTTTTTTTTTTTTTAGAAGTAGCAGTATTTAGAGTGCCTCTCTGTTACAAAGCTTAGCAGAAAAATGTTCATGGAAGACCTGGTGGTTTTTCTTCCTAATGGCTCCCAACAGTTATTTAGTTCTTTCTAGCAAAAGAAAAAAGGCATGGGTGTCATTAACTGTTTTGCAACTGGAGGAATAGTGTGCATGTCTTCATCAGAGAGGTTCCAGTGCTCTAGGGCTTCACCTTTGTGGAAAGAAAATGTCTCGTCAGTACCCACGTCTGGTTTTGACTTAGGTGAAACTTAGGAGTTCATACCGTTGCCAGATACCTGTGCCGTAGCCTTGGTGGGCACAGGGCGTCTTCTGGCCTCTTGGAGATTTCTCTGGGTCAGGGCTTGGAGCTTGTACAGCCTGGCTTTATCCATTACTAAGCGTGACTGGAGGTCCTCCTTGGATGTCTGAAAGCATTCAAAATGTGCCAAAGCAAGGTAAGAAACTGGAATTTGAGGTAGGGGTTGGTAGTTCGGTGAAATAAGCTTGCTTGTAGCAAAGCACAGAGTTGCAGTCTCATGCCAGTGATTGTCATACTTGATCATTAATCTTAATTGAGGTGGCATTCATATATTCTAAACTTCTTGGTAAACTGTTACCTGAGGTAATAGCTGCTCTGCTTTGTATTTAATTAGCCTGAGAGGGTGACATAGTACATTTTTTGAGTCAGTGATACTGGAACAGTTAGTAGTGGCAGTTACGATGTCTGAAATAATTTCAGAAGGAAGGCTAATATAAGAGATGATGCTTTTGTACTTAGAGTAACTTCAGGATTTCTAAGCACAAGGTCATTTTAGTGATACAGTTGTTTCTGAGCTGATTTTACACGCTACAGTTAAGGCTACAGAAGTTTTGTGGTGTTCTGTGCGTTAAAAAGCCCAGCGGATATCCCTGAGATAACTTGTGTGATACATTTTTAAAATTTTTCCCTAAAAATAAATTTTGAAAAGGCTGTTTTGTGTACATTCTTGTGTATTAAAAGATATTACGGGTACAAAGTGAACCAAGAAGATCTGGTAGCAATAGCATCTTAAGGCTGAAGTTCTCAGTATTTGATAGTTTTTCTCCTAGTTCGGTGAGTTTTGATACGCCCACCTTCAGTCTCAACTGGAGATAACTCAAGCCTCTGTCAGCTACAGACAGGACAGTTGCAATGCCATAAATGCAGCGTAAGCAAATGCTGAATATTAAACTCTGTCCACCACCTGGTCTGTGTCCTGTGTGCAGTTGCAGTTCTTCTTCTGGTGCTGCCTGGGTGGGGCTAGCCAGCTTACATTAAAATGACGCACAAGGAAATCAGGACCGGTTAGGAAATAGGCTTTCCTGCTTGCCTGGGGAGTAGAATACGGACTAAATTTAACATAGGTATACAGAAAGTCCCTGCTAACCTATTCTTCAAGCGGTACAAATGAAACCTGAGAAACCCTGACCTGATGAATAAGCTGTATTCCCTAGTACCTAGGAACCGAGGGATCTGCTCTAGACTGTTGCTGCCCTCAGCATATTGGGCATCTACTGAGAGCAATGAGATGATTTTACTGATTTTGTGCTCCTTATTCCAGCATTCTCTTACATCAAATTTGCAATGGCATTGGGGTGTTGAACCCAGCAAGGCCTGCTGTTAGCTTTGTTAATCTGAGAAGTAATTACTGCCTCTCTGGAAGCAGCAAGAAGTAGTGCAGAAGAAAAAACAACTCGCTGGAATAACTCTTCTGTTAAGCTGTCTACTGTTTAGTTTGTATGATGGATTTAAATTCTGATTTCTTTATCAGGCTTAGGTAATGTCAGCAGTTTGTTCTTCCTAGATAATGAGGCCTCCATAGCAGACGATGTTAGGATTCAAGATGTGGTCATTATCTGCATTGCATATATATAATCAAGTGTTAGATTTTTCTTTTCCAAATTTTACTAGGTTATCTTATGTCTTCCTCCAGCTCAGGACCATATGTCTTTGAATATACATAGAAAAATAAGTCTCTTGCTTGTATCAATGGAAATTACATATTGATCAAAACATGCAGCTAGGAAAGTTGTTCCCCCCCCCACCCCCTCCCGCAACCTACCCTAGCTGTTCAGACTTTGGTTCTACTAGAATTTTTGAAGTCTCTTTTCTTTCAGGGCTGAAAATAAGAAACTCCTTTCTGAAGTATGTGGATAATTCTTCTGTCCTCAGTTAAATATCAAGCTGTTCATGCTCTAATTTTTTTTTACTGTTTTTGGTATATGCTATACCTGTGGTCCTGTAATAGGGTTTGAAGAGTTGTTTTCTCTAAAATGTCGTGGTTTTGTGTACTGACTTTCGTCTGGATATGCAGCTTTAACTATGTTTGGCTTGGGATTTTGTCATTCTAGGGCACTTGTTCTAGCTAATTTGTGCTTAGCTGGAGGATAGCCAGCATGTTTTTCTGCTGGTTTAGTATCTCATTTTCTCTGAAATATTTCAGCTTTAGTTTTTTTACTTATTTTAATTCAGATTTAAATATGAATCCTTCTAAGATAATACAAATTAAAACCGTATTGAAAACTGCTCTGATATTTCTTTCCTTTTCCTCCCTCTACTCCTCCCTGCCCTGTGCATTTATAAGTGCTTATTTTTGATATCCCTCAGTAAGTATCAAATTCCTGAGTGTGTTTATACTTGTGCTGGCTTATATGGACTTCAGAGGAGGGACTGCTGTGATAGTGCCTTAGAATCCCTAGCCTCATTTTTGTTTCCTTTATCTGTTAAAAGGCTGGCAACTGTTTTCATCAGTAACATTTTTTCTTTAATACTTATTTGTTAATGAAAGTAGTGACCATCTTTCTGTCTGCAAAGAGCAGACAAACCTTACTGGTTTTGCAGCATGATTACACCTGGCTAGAAATGGAAATGGGATGAACATACTTCTAGGTGTCCCAGACATCTGTGAAGAAGGCTAAATGCCAGTGAAGAACCACTTACTTAAATGAATAATTTTAGGTTTTGGCTGCAGGCTCCCTTATTCATGAAATGTGCATTACTACATTTAATCACGGTTTGATCTTAATGACATCTGAATTCTCTTGCTTATTTAGTTGCTTTCTTTTTGCAGTGTGTGGATCTAAGCTGCAACGAACTGAGTGAAATCACGTTGCCTGAAAACCTGCCTCCAAAACTGCAAGAGCTGGACCTGACTGGAAATCCCAGACTAGCCTTGGATCACAAAACCCTGGAGCTGCTGAAGTAAGTTAATTTACAGAGTAGAGAGGGTGCAGAATGACTCCTGTCATTAATATGTGACAATATACAGAAGTGTAGTTTTGCTCAAGACATGTGACTCCTTGTTGACAGTGGATCAAAAAATAAGACTGTACAGTTCAGAAATTAACACTCATCCTTGTTAAAGAGCATGACTAACCTACTTCAGTGCGGTTGCTTTCAGCTCTAACTCCTGAAGGGGTCTGTTGGGCCAGTTGGATCTCCGTTTTACTTCTGACATTAGATTCAACCAAAATGTTCCACTGTTGAGATGCCAATAGCTGCTTATTTTTTTCTTACATTCATCTGTGAACTTCATTCACTGTGATCCTTGTTACCTCTTCACGTAACATTTTTTGTTATCCATCATACCTCTCTGCTTTTGTCCTTTTTTCTTTTTTTGCATATTAAAACATGTCCTGAAGGCTTGCATCTCCCACTCTGCTTGCAGCAAAGCCAGTTACCTAGCTTTGAGATGCTCTGTTTCCTTCCTGTCTGCCTGTTTGTTTCCTGCTCCATGACTCAAGTGCCATCCATAACTGAAATACACCAAGTGCCTTCTGCTGCCTCCCGTAGTGTGTTGTGATATTGTTGCAGTCAAACAGATAATCTGTGGATAGCGGTGCTGCCTTAAGCCTTTCTTATTTCCTGGAGGGAACTGCACCAGCTCTGAGTTTCATTCTGAGTCCCTTTGATGCTTAAATACTGAGTGATTCCAAGAAGGGCTGATATCCTTCCAAGGGCTGAGCAGTTGCTTCATGTGGTTTGCTTTTAAATGGTTAAGATCTGGCACTGAAGTATTAAATCTCATCTGTTGTGAAAGCAAGGGAATCTTGGTGTGAGTTTGCTTTTAGCTTGAATCAATGGATATTGTAAAATTTAAATGGAAATGTGAATAATGAGTTTTTACAGATAGAAAGCAAGAGTCTGTTTCACAGCATACAAGGAGGAAAAAAAGCAGGAGGGGTGTTTGTCTTTTTTAAGAGCTGCTGATTGTGTGTAGGAAACCTTCCTGAAGAAGCAGTGTGTAATGCTGCTCTGATTTGTAGAGTGTGTGTGTCTTTATATAAAAAATCAAAGCTAACTGAATGGCACCTGAACTTAAAGTGAAAGATCAGCTTTTCATGCTGTATGACCAGCAGACAAGGCAGGCAAACTAATCTCTTGCCCATTCAATATTCAGGCTTCATGCCTCATAGCAGTATTGCACAAATTTCAGTCCTAAGCAGTAGAAAAGTAGTGTTGCCCAGTGGCACGCTGTATTTTCACTGACATGTGCATTGTCTTTAATTCACAGAAAACTTTTTTCTTCTTGTATATGTTTTTTTTTAAATAAACAATTTCTTCTTACAATTTCAGGCCTATTCTCATCCTTGTAAATACTCTTTAGCTGTGGTCAGGACTTTCAGGTCTCCTTCAGGACTTCTTAGTGGTTGTCTCTATTGATACACTACAGTGACTTCCACAGTGTACTGCCACAACGGAATGTGAGGAAGGAGATGCTCCGTACATTTCTTTTTGTGGCAGGCACAAAAATACTTGTGCACTTGGTGCTTTTTATATCTTCCTTCTGCATGTGAAAGGCAGCTCTCCATCTGTGCCCTGGCAGGATTTAAGCTGGTAGTAGGTTAATATGTAGTCTCTGTTCTGCTGAGAAGAGTCCTGTCATGCATGCTTGCTTTTTTTCATATGTGTGGAGGTCTTAAGGGAGGCTTGCATGCTTACAAGAATGTTGCCAAGTGATTTATAGGATGTAAGAATTTCAGTAGCAATTATAATGAAAAAAGGAAAATCTGTGGTTGCTAGCTACTGTGAATTTTTGAGGAAAGAGCATCTGGTTCAATTATAAATTAGGAGGAAAGTAACCCATGCAGTATGGAAGCCCTAGCCCATCTTCCTTGTATAGGATGTGCTGCTGGATATCATTTCTTTCTGGGCGCATGGTCTAGTAGTGTAATTGTACCGCTGAGGAAGCTGAAGGCGATGCGCTGAGGTAGCTTTATTCACCACTGCTGGGAAGCGTTGAGGCATCTCCGGGTCCTTGACCTGCCCAGGAACAAGGGGTCAGTCAACCCAGTTAAAAAAGAAACAGAAAAAACCCTTTTGATCCAAGTTCCTTTGCCCTAGAGGATAAATGCCTTGTACAAGAAGCCTGTGAAGAAAGTGTCTTTGCTTGTGCATGCAGTGTTTTACATGACAAATTGAAAATCTCTGCTACTTTAGAACAGATCCAGTTTTCCAGTTTGATTCAAACTTCTTTTGTAATGCTCTTGGTGAGGTGTCTTCCTTATATTTGCCTCACAGAGGGCTGCAAAACCAAGGGCTTGAAACACCAATGGTTCTAACATTATTTATGTAATTTGTTTGCTTGTAATGTGCCCTAGCTGATGTATGTCCTGACTATTAGCATTAAAAGAAATCAATCTGGATGTGACAGTTCTTCAGGTTATTTGAGGAAGGCTGTGAAATGCGGAGAAGACTTTTTCTTGTGTGTTCAGGTCAGGTGGGGGGTTGGACAGAGAAAAAATGAATCCTCGGAGTGAACAGTTAGACCTTTCTGCCTGTGTCCTTTTATGATTCATTCAGTTCATGAAAGGTTTGGGTGCCTTTGAAGTTTCTGGAGCGTGTGGGGAGCTTGCTTTTGCTGCCTTTGGAAGAGAGCAGTGGGGAGCGCAGGGGAGGTCATTTCTCCCTACCAAAGCAGGGCTACGAAGAGAAGCACATAAACAGATAGGGTTGGTCCCTTTTTAAGTCTTTACTGTGCTATGTGAGATATTTGAAATTCAGGCTAAAGGCCATGTTGGTAGTAAATTGGAGGGTAGAGGATCAAGGGCCTCGGTAAAAACCGGACTGCAAAATTGCAGAAGGGCTGTGCTTGCTGCCTGGACTGCAGACCTGCTCTTGCAAGTCAGAGCAGCCCCAGGATAGAGCTGATGTCTGACTCGTGGGCATTTTCATGGAAGTCTGTTACTACATGTTGCTGTTTCTAAAGACTTTTTTTTTTTAATTTAGGGGATGGTGTGGCTCACAGAGTAGGTTTCATTAGAGTATAATGAAAAGAGCCCAGAGACTTACTCTTAACATGGGTGGGAGAGAGATGTAAGTTAGAAAATCACTCCCCATACCGGCTTCCATCAAGTCAGTGACAAATTTGCCTTGTATTCGCCCTGGGCCAGGGTGAAAATAAATAGCTCGGGGTGAGGGAAGGGAGAAGAAAAGCTGGGTAAGCAAAAGAGTGCAGCTGACACCCTCATAGAGGCTGTTATTTATTGCTTTTTTGTTCTTTGTGTACAGGCACATAAAAGTAAACCACTTTGGATGTCCTGCTTTTGAATGTGTTGCTAAAGAACTGGGAGGAAAAAAGCTTCTCTTTTTTCTATCTCTGTTTTATGCTGGATCATGTCAGTATGTTAATCCAGTGCATCTTTCCCTTTTCGTTTCTCTTTACAGCAATATCCGTTGTTTCAAGATCGACCAGCCCTCGGCTGGTGATGCTTCAGGAGCTCCAGCAGTGTGGAGTCATGGTTACACAGAAGCATCAGGAGTTAAGAACAAGTAAGACCTGGCGTTGTTTTTATTATACAAGCATCCTAGCAGCAGAGAGCCTCTATGCTGATACAAAGAAATCCTTTTTTTTTTTTTTTTTCAGTGAAAGTTTGGGGACGTTTTGGGCCTCACAAAGGCAGAGGCCATGCCATGACTCTATATTTGTATACTGGGCCCCTGCCTGGCTCTCAACTTTTTTCTTTGTTAGGAATGTTGCTAAGATACAAGTGTAACCGACACATTTTGTCTGTGCGAGCCTCCAGTACTTGCAAAAGATCTGAGTGTTTAAAAGCATTTTCCTCTTTGCAAAGCTTCTTTATCTTCAGCTAAAGGATGTTTACCAAGCAAAGCGGAGATACTAAAGGAAGAGGTAGAATGGCCAAAACTCTGAATATTCATAGTATGTGAAGCTTCTGTGACTAAGGCAGCACTTGACAAATAATGTACCAAGAGTCTGTGTCTCTGTGCTGGCAATGTGATGAATCTTTCTTTGTTCCCTAAATACCTCTTCAGAAATCTTCAGCTACCTAGGTTTCCCTAGCAAGTGCCAGCAAACTTTTGCTTACTGTTAAGTAATTTAACTCAACTTGGTCATCAGCAAGTTAAATCATAAAGATGGCTCTTGGAGGGGCAAGTGCCCCTCAACTGCTGTTGTTTCAGGCATACTTTTCTCCCCTAAGTTTGTTCCCCTTTCTCTACAAATAGGAGATCTGTTCGCATGCTGAAAAGGAGGAAGATTCCTTAGGGCTTGGCTTGAATTTCCAGCACAGTTCTCTCCATGTTTTACACTGCTAGATGGGTCTGACTTCCACACAGCTCAGAAAGCAGTTTTGAAGACCTTGGAACAGAGTTGGTTAAAACTGGCTCTCAGACCAGGCTGCACCTTTTTTTTTCTGAATAATATGAGAAATTAGTACTGGATAACAATCTTGATGTTCTCCTGTTTGCCTTTACCAGGCTGTGTGTGGCAGCACTCTCGGCCAATAACTTCTGCGACAACAGGGAGGCACTTTATGGTGTTTTTGACGGTGACCGCAATGTGGAAGTGCCGTATCTCCTGCAATGCACTATGAGTGACATCTTGGCAGAAGAGCTACAGAAAACAAAAAATGAAGAGGAATACATGATCAACACGTTCATCGTTATGCAGAGGTGAGTCTTGGATCTGAAGCATTTTTTTAACCTCGTGTATGCTTCCTGAGCAGTTAGCTTTCAGGTTAAGCGCTTGCTCTTTTCTTGCTTCAAAAATGGGAGTGGAGGGGGCAAGACTTAGTATCTGGCAATTGTGTATTCTTTTATTGCTTGCTTTGTGAAAAATTGCCTTCTGTTGCTTTCAGCTGTGAGGAGAAAAACCCCAACCCTTTCCCACCTATCTAAACAAACAAACAAAAAAACACCCTCAAAATCACTGAATGTTTATGTCTGAGTGGTTTCACTCCTATCTGGTATCTTCTTTAAGTCTTATGACTCAAAATTTGCAATAGCCAAGACAGTAGTGTAAATTTCTTGATCATCTTTTAAACTTCCCTTATTACTATTCCCTGCAAAGCCTGGGCTGATCCTTGCTGTTTTTTTCTGTACCAATACAGGTTATTTAAGGCCACGCAAATATTTAAAAATATATATTCTGACTTCCTGAAAAATGTCTGTTTCATGTCATTCCTTTGACCTTAGAATATTATTTGTGCACGACTCATCCAAAGAGATTGTGATACAATAGCTGTAAGTGTAATAGCAGCTATGTGTGGTGGTTGGGAGATCTGTGTGTATGCGTGCTGTTCTTGACAGAACAAGAAATTGTGCCTGGGGAGACACTGAGTGAGGAAGGAGTATGAAGGGAACTGAACAAAAGCGCACAAAGAGGTCAGGGAAACAAAGGAGAAAGCAAATAAGCAGCTCAGAGATGAAGGAAATGGATCAAGTTGAAAGTAGGATCACTAGTCGTTCAATGGCTGCAGTTTTGGAAGGGAAAGCATTCCAACTCTGATATTGGGAAAGAGAAGCATTAGGATGGTATTGAACCTTACAAACACAAGAGAAAAAAAAAGCTGATTTCCCACAATTACTTAGTGCCTTGGTTAGACTAGTAGCTGAGAAGAAGGTTGCCATATACTTAAAATCATCAAAATGATATAAATTTACATATTGAAAGTATTTATCGTGTTGGCTGTTTTTTTACTACTCGCAGGCTTTCACAGGAATGTGGTATTCCTGGAAAAAAAACCCACTGCATTTGAAGGGGAGTGGGAGGGGAGATTCAAATCAAAATAAGCTAATCACTCCCTTGGAGAAACAGAAATAATACTCATTCTAGTTGCATGTTACCATTCCTTGAGGAATTACTACAGATACTATGCAACATTCTTGAAGTGCCTTTAAAAAAATAGAAAAGCATATTGAAGCCTTGGTACGAGTTTAGTTGTGCATTATTTCCACACCATTTTGAATCAAAACTTCTTGCTAGCTATACCTAGCCTTAACATAAATTTTAGTAGCCTCTGTAATCAGCTTTCTAATTGTTCTAGTTCTTAATTACTCTAGGTGGAGGCCCTGATAAACAAGCAACTGGGAAAATTGACAGAATTTTCTTCACAGTCGTATTTCAATTTAAACAAGTAAAATGAATAGTATTAAAATAAGCGTACATTCTAATGACAAGATTCTGAAAACTTTAGTTTTATCTATTTTTTTCTGTTTCTGTTTTTACTGTGACCCCTGCTAAAACACCAGACTTAAATATTTCAAAGAACCTGTTTTACGTGATAAATGAAAAGTCTGCCTTCTTTTAGTGGAATTAACAACTACTGTGGTTTTTTTGGTCGTTGTTTGATACTTTAAAAGCATTATTCTGAAGGCATCACAAAACAATGAACCTCTAACATCTATTTTTGCTCAAAACTGGAATTTCTAGAGTTAAAATTACTGTTCGTCTCCTGAAGCTAAAGACTTTACTATTCCAAAGCTCTGTCTGGATAATATGACCCCCTTTTTAAGCCCTACCTGTACTCACTTAGTAGTCTTCAATACTTTTCTAACCCTCTTTGCTTCCCTGCAGCTGACCTTTAAATCAGACTTCTTTAAGATGTAGAGAAAGAGTGCTGACTGTGTGACTCTTACAAGTGCAAAGATTTTTCTTTCTAAAATTGAGTAGACTTGAGTATCTGCATCTTGCTGTAAATAGCACACTGCCTGAGAGTTGTACGTGATTACTCTGCAGTGTTGCTATCGTGTTGCAGTCTTCAGTGAAGACGTTTGTTTCTGTCCCAGTGATCCAGTAGAGTCAATGCCCTGAGTGCTTGTGGTTGCAGAATAGCAGTTGTTTCTCCTTAGTACCCATAACACTTGTTTTTCAATTAAAGAACAATCATTGTTTTGTTTAAATTCCAGGAAACTTGGAACAGCTGGACAAAAACTTGGAGGCTCTGCTGTTCTTTGCCATATAAAACATGATCCCATGGACCCTGGCGGATGCTTCACGTTAACCTCAGCAAATGTGGGGAAGTGCCAAACTGTTCTCTGCCGGAATGGGAAACCTCTGTCTTTGTCCAGGTGTTATGTGATGAGTTGTGAAGAAGAACTGAAGAGGATTAAGCAGCATAAGGCCATTATCACAGAGGTTAGAGAACTCGGATGTTGATGTGAAAGGAGGACTGCTGCAAGCTGCAGCTTCCTTTGAGGACATTTGCATGATGGTATATGAAATTACACATCTGTATTAGAAACCTCTAAGAGGTGTTGTTAATAGCATGGGTTCCAGAGTAGCACTTTTCCTTTCAAGGTGATTCATATCATGCAATCAAGTTGTTTTTCCATCCCATTGCCAAGCCAGATTTCAGTTAGCTTCAGAGCCTGAGCAGCTGTGAGCATGTCGTGGTGACACAGGAAAGCCGAGGCCCTCCTCCTGTTGTGGGGGAGTGCTGTGTTGGTGCTGTCATGAAGAGCCCCTCCAATCCAGAAAGATGAGGGCTGAGCACTCAGAACAATGCTGTCCTTCCCTTGGGAGACGACTTAATCCTGCCAGGATGACTTTGCTGTCTGAGCTCCTGTGTTCTCAGAGCTGTCCTCTGACAGACCGCTCTCGAAGAGAGCATTGCCCCAAAGGAAAACCCGTCCTATGCTCAGCTGAAGAGCCACGAGAGAGGAGGAAGCTATTTGCTCCCTTTCTACAAGCTTAAAGCCACTACTGTCAGCTGTGCTTTGCCTTGTGTGACACATGCATAGGAACAGAGAAATATTGTATCCTCTTAATGGGGGAGGAAAGGGCACAATACTCACTGCTGTACAGCCGTGAGGAGGTTTGTGTGTGTGTGTAATAAATCGTGTGCCCATTAATCTTGCCAGGAAAAGGTGATGATTGGAATCTCAAATGTGACAAGTTAGAAGGGAGTCACTCCAACATAGTGTGCATCACTGAGGCATGCTCGTTATGCTGTTCTGTAAAGGAAAAGGGAAATTTCTGCACAGACTCTTAAGATGACTCACTGATTTCATGCATGTTGATGGCTTATCACTTCTGTCAGGCTCCTAATGGGGAAGTTAACAAGCCGACAAGGTTTTTTTCTTTTGAGTGGCTTTAAAGGGGAAGCTTTTTTACTCTTGGTTTGCTTTTCTGTGTTTTTTTTTGTTGTTGTATAATAACCACTGCTGTCATCATCTGGACCAAAGGAGCATAAATCCTCACCTTTGTTGTTGGTCTCCAACACACAATTAGTAGGCTGCAGCTATCCCCAACAGGCTGACAGATAACCAGACCTGCTGTTTCAGATGCTTGCTCTGCTTATTCTGGCAGCTCAGATTCTAACCAGGACAGGAGCCTGGGATTTGGATGTGCAAGGGATTTACTTCTCAAATATGCCCATTTTTACTGGTGTTTTCCCTTCAGATATTACTCTGCCTCCCCTTGGAAATGTCATATCTAAGTGGAAGCACAGTAAGTAATTGGGGCATGTAAAACATTTCACTACAGTGCAGCTGACTGAGAAATGCAGACTTGCTCTCTGCTGCATTTGACTTGCATGCTTCATTTAAAGCCTTTTTTTTAAACGAACTTTTGTTTCCAGAGTGATGAGCCAAGATGAAACCTACAATTGTTACAGCTGCAAGAGAAGAGTCATAACTGAATGACCTGCCCCTATATCAAATGGAGCTGTGTGTGACTTTGCACTGCATAAAGCCAGATATCGTGGGTGGAGGAGGGATAAGTCTGACTCATGGGTAAAACATTAGTCCAGTTGGCTCCCACAGCTGCAGAAGCAGAATAGATGTTTCTTTGTTGCAGGCTTCTGCTTTGTTGGTCTGGATAGGTGATGCTGATGACAAATCAGTAGGGTGTAGGAGGCTCAGTGCAAGGCTGGAAACCAGCCATTGCTGTGTTCTGATCCCAGCTCTGTCACTTTCTTGCAAGTCACCTCTTTTCCATATTCTTACCTGTAAATGGCTGTGTCTGGGGTACTGCGGAACAGACACTGGTAAGACACACGGAGGAGATGTGAGTGCCATGTGTCTTTGTGTTGTTTTCAATTTTGTCTCCTCTCTCATTTCAGGATGGCAAAGTGAATGGTGTGACGGATTCAACAAGAATCCTGGGATACACGTTCCTTCACCCGAGTGTTGTGCCGCGTCCTCACGTCCAGTCCATTACCTTAACTCCGCAAGATGAGTTCTTCATTCTGGGGAGCAAGGGGCTGTGGGACAGCCTCTCGATGGATGAGGCAGTGGAAGCAGTCAGAAACGTGCCTGATGCGCTGGCAGCTGCGAAGAAGCTTTGCACTTTGGCCCAGAGTTACGGCTGCAACGACAGCATCAGCGCTGTTGTGGTCCAGCTCAATGTGACGGAGGACAGCTTCTGCTGCTGTGAGCTTAATGGGGTCCCACCCCCCAGCCCTGGCATCTTCCCCCAGTCCGTCAACGTGGTCATCAAGGACAGGCCTGCAGATGCTCTCGGGATGCCGTCTTCGAGCAGCGGCATGGCTTCTGAGATCAGCAGCGAGATCTCCACCTCAGAGATGAGCAGCGAGGTGGGGTCCACAGCCTCCGACGAGCCTCCGCAGGTCGCCATGAACGAGAACAGCCCAGCCTACCCCGGGGAGCAGCGCTGCATGCTGCACCCCGTCTGCCTGTCCAATTCTTTCCAGCGGCAGCTCTCCAGCGCCACTTTCTCCAGCGCCTTCTCCGACAACGGCCTTGACAGCGACGATGAGGAGCCCATAGAGGGGGTGTTCACCAATGGCAGCCGCGTGGAAGTGGAGGTGGACATCCACTGCAGCCGAGCGAAGGAGAAGCAGCTTCTCCAAGTGCCTGTGGAAGCCAGCGATGAAGGTATCGTCATCAGTGCCAACGAGGATGAGCCCAGTCTTCCCAGGAAAGCTGAGTATTCTGCCACGGGCACAATAGGGCGCCGACGGGGCAACGGCTCAGTGGCGCCGCAAGAGAGGAGCCATAACTTGATCGAAGTCGCGACGGATGCACCTCTCAGAAAAACAGGGGGATACTTTGCTGCTCCGGCACAGCCAGATCCAGATGACCAGTTCATCATCCCCCCAGAGCTTGAAGAAGAGGTCAAGGAGATCATGAAACAGCACCAGGAGCAGCAGCAGCAGCAACAGCAGCAGCAGCAGCGGCAGTATCAGATGGACCACCTGGCAGACTATTACGATACACCACTATGACCCACTCTACTGCTCGCAATTAAACTAACAAACAAGGAGACTTGAGTGCAGGACCCAGTGGGCTCACGCTACAGCAGGGGTTTTCCTTCTCCTTTTCCTTTATACACTTCCTTATCCTTATCCTGCCACTACAGATAACTGCAGCTTTTCGGTTTCTTAGGTTTAATATTCGTGGACTTTCTTCTAGAGACGCTTTACCAGTAAAGTTTAAAATAGTTAATATTCCCTTAACATATCAAGTGTAAAAACAAAAAAAAACAAAAACAAAAAAATAATAAAAAGGTTTAATATATTGCTGAGAAACAGATGATGATGTAATATTTTTTAAAATGGCTTGTTTGTTTTGTTTGAAAAGCAGGGCAGTAGCCAGTGCTAAATGATTTAAGTAATATTGTAATACTGTATTTCTTTGAGAGAAAAGGCTTTTTTTGGTCTTGAAAATGATAGACATTTGTAGAATATGGAGACTAACTCCTAGGAGTTGCTTTACTCTTTCAGGTGACTTAAGTCACTGAGATTCACTAATTTTCTCTGAGAGAACAGTTGATTGGGAAACTACTGTAAATAGCTCAGTGTTGTATAGTGACGCTTACATGTTTTGTAGCCTTGGCATTAAGGACACGACCTGAAAAACTGACCTTTTTCTTAAGCAACTCTTTGGGCCATGGTCATTAAACATAACGGACTGAGTGACTGCGTACAAGTTAGCTAGAGTTTAGATGGTATAGACCATTGAAAGAAACCCACTTTTTCCTCTGGTCTCTTTCTTTCCTTAC
Organism: Anser cygnoides; assembly: GCF_040182565.1. NCBI lineage: Eukaryota > Metazoa > Chordata > Aves > Anseriformes > Anatidae > Anser > Anser cygnoides. The sequence goes on from NC_089874.1 coordinate 82,789,195, forward strand.
TTTTGCAGACATGTTTTATTTGTGTTCCTTATTGCTGCCACAACCAGCATGATTGTATAGAGCTCATTTGCTGTAGAACATTTACATACCAAGAGTTATATTAAAGCCGAATGCACAAATGAACATGTCATAATTTTTGTTATAATAAATATGAAATTTACAAACAGTGTCTGTTTTTGTCTGAATAGCTGAGCAGCAGCTTTCAAATAGCTTGCTGTGGTTCATCAGCATGTTGCAGTCTGTTTAAACTGCGAAGTGTTAAAACTTCTTCAATTTGGTGTGCATTTTTACAAGAACCGCAGAAGCTCACGTGTACTCTTAGAATTTTTAGTAAGCAGTTCACCCAGTAGTTGCTCAAAATGTCAAATGCTCTTTAAAAGATACTAAACACCAAGGAATTAACACACTTTTTTTCTTTCTCGGTGTGAATTCAGCACTATTGATTTGCCCTTCACGGTGGTATTGACAATGCCAGAAGATTGAGGAGGAGCGGTGCTCTGACTCCGCCACTGGGACTGAGTGACTGAGGGTAGAAATGATGAAGGGATGATGTGGGCTAACAAAAGGGAGAAGGAAAACATTGGATTTGGAGAGAAGAGGAAAAATGTAAAGAGAAGGTGGAAAAGTGAACTCAAAGCTACCTACATAAACTAAGATGTGGTTGAACACGTTAAATGAAGATGAGTTCAATGGCAGTTTGACTTTGGTAGCAAAAGGGTGTGTTTTGCTCATTCCTCTGGGAAGGGACCCACACCCTTTCTCAGTATTGCCTCCAACCAATTGCTTCATTCTCCTTGTCAGTCTCTAAAAAGTTGAATTAGTGCCTGATCACAACAGTGTCTTGTTCCTTCATAACATTTGGTCTGTATTTTGGGAGCGGCCTATGGTAACAGGCAGTTGTCCTTACTCTGTTCCAGGATGCAACAGCCAAGTTAGGGCAGGATTGTCATTGATAAGACATTCTGAGGTTCTTCTTAAATAATAACAACAGAGGAACAAATACAGAAATACACAGTTTGATAAATGCTTATAGTACTGCCTACTATAGAGCTAGAAGATTGTATCGTATTGTAATTTGAGCTTCAAAATACCACTTTCTTAAAGAAAAATCATTAAATAATGTATTGAAAGAAAAGTTTTGTTCGCAAGTAACTCAGGTGTTCTTTAGTAACAGTTTCTATATTTCTAATTTTGTTGAATGACTTGTTTTTCCTTGGTGTCCATGGGAAGTGTTTTTTTTTCTTTTCAGTTGTTTTTGAGACTGAAGGTGATAATTAGCATGGGCACTACCATGGCCTAGGCAACTGATTACAGGTTTAGGATTTCCTAAGCAGGCTGGAAAATTCTCTGTGTAACACCCGTTGCTAGTAGAGGAGTAATCTTGCTGCTGCTGCTGTCTCTATTCATGCTAACGTGCCTCTGGTGTACTGAATTTGTGGTGCCTCTGGGGCACCATGTCATGCGAGCTAAAGTTTGTCCCCCTGCAGAGAAATTACTGAGAATTCTTACTCCCTGCTGTACCCCTTCCTTGTTTGAAGAGGAATATATGTACATTGGCAGGCTTCATAAAGAATTTCCCCTCCCTTCATTTGAAGGACTAACATCAGCCACGGCAGTAACAGGTTACAGGGAGCAATTCAGTTTTGCTCCTTGTTTCCTTTCCTTGAAGCGTAGATGGTCAAAACTCAGAGTCCATCAGAGCCTGCCACTTTCAGCATGGTCCCTTTTATAAAGTTAGCAACTGCATTCTGGACTCAGAGCTTTCATAGCATCGAAGTGACAGGACTTTGGCTGAGGACCTGTACGTTTTGGATTTCTGGTTTGTCTGAAGATATTTGCATTAGTAGCCTTCCTTACGAGTCATAATGTGAGGGATTGATGCATTCGTAGGGATGTTTTGTTCCCCCTACTGGGTTCCCTATAACCTACTGAACTGGATCAGTAGGTTGCCTGGCTGGGAGCATCTTTGGAAAGTTTAGCATTTATTTTTTAAACCAAGGGTAAAGGTTATTTTGTTCTCGCTTTAAACTGGGACTTGGAAAGCAAGGTACAGTTTTTGCAACTCATGACTTTTCAGGACATCTCCATCCTTTCACAAAGGGTGTTAGCATGCTCTTACCTTGCGAGGACTGAAGCTAAAGTCATTGATTTCATTTTGGTGCATTACTATCGTATGTGAGTTTATGATTAAGTGCATGGTATATTTTACACAATTTTGCACAACCAGGAACTATCCAACTCAAAAAGAGAAGTGGATTTGTTTGCAGAATTTGGCAGCTGTAGCAGGGGCAAAGGTTGCGGACTAAAATGAAAGGAAGGCTTTCAACTGAAGAAAAAAGAAGAGCCACACTACCTTTATAATCCAACCTTTCATGTCCTTTGAAACTTGCTGATAGCCATATCTGCGACTAGCAGAAATGCATGAACAGGAGGAGGTAGATAGCTGGTGGCAGAAAAATGAACGTATTTACATTGTTTTCTGGAAGGTAACTTCAAATAGGAAGCTGTGATGGTATTGAGGAATAACTCAGATGCTTAAATGCAAGCCTTTTTGGTGGCATAAAAGCTTTTTTACCTTGCTTTCTGCCCTAGTGCTCTTACATAATGCATTTTGTTGTGCATGAGCAACCCATTGGCATTCTGCTTGTGCATTCAGAGCATGGCACAACCTCCTCTGGTAACCAGTGCTGTAGTGTTACTGCCTTCCCGTGGCTTACTGCTTTTAGAATGAGCCAAATATCCGTGTAGCTCATCTCCCTCATTACCAGAATGCTGTCACGGTGCTATTGCAATGCCCCATAAGTTACCTTTAAAGTATTTCCTTCATAATGATCTCAGCCTGATCACTAGCTGTCGTGCTTTTAACTCAAGCACAATTTTCTAGCAAACTGTATTTATATATTTTCTGCAGTATGACGTTCACTTTGGAAGCCCATCCAGGTGGGGGTAGGTGTTAACAGAGTATCACACCCAACTTCCAAAGTTATTTCTAAGAATTCCCCTGGCAGTCAGCTGTCCCTTAGTTATATTTAAGTAGTTCGCCTCTCTTTTGTGTTGAGAGACACGTTCCCTGAATGACTTCAGTTAGCCCCACCAAGGCAATGGTGGATAAGCCAAGACGAAGAAAAATCTGGATTCTGACATAAGATAACATTGGAGAACAGTGGCATCCACCCATCTCTGTAAGAGGGTGTCTTTCCAGATGCAGTTACAGAGAAGCACATATACAGTGTCCCTGAGTGACCCTGTGCCCCTCTGCCTGCATCTCAGCACTGCTCACGGATGGTGTCTTTTGGGTTCGGCCTTGCAAGTCCAGGCTGAAAATGCTCACTTGTGTAGGTTGTTTGGAATAACCTAGTGACCAGCTTACAGATCAGGGCCTGAAATATTTCTAGCAGAGCAAAGGGATTTAAAGGAGTAAACAAAACAGTAACTTCAGCCTAGTCAGCCTGATTTGCCTGCAGTCGACGAAGAGATGAGCTTTTCTAAGAGGAGTAGGCCCTCAAGTCTTAAGCTGAGCAGGTCTGAGCTCTGCTCTGCAGTTAGGTCTCTCAGAGCTTTGGCTAGAGGGAGAGCTGCATGGCCAGAAGTTGGCCAAAAAAATTAAATCTTTTGCTGGCAGCTGCAAACAGGACTTCAAAGTGTCTGTTAAATGACTGCGTTTATGCTTTCCTTGGTTAACCTGCATTACTCTCCTGCCTCATTAATTGAATCGACTTGCTTCAGGGCCAATTTATTGCAGTATTGCTGGACTAACTGATTTGTTTCTCACTGATTTAGTTGCTACCTGCATGCTGGCACATGCTTGCGGTGAGGATCCTGTGGGGTGCTGCCTGAACCTGCCTTCCTTTGGTTTGCCTGCGCTTTGGTGGAGGTTGAGCTGCATCCCGTGCTGATGGTGTAAATGCCCAAATGCCCTTCCTAACAAGACTGATGCTTCTATGGAAAAATAAAAGTTAAAATTAAATTGCTGCCTGAGGGCAAGTAAAGCCGTCATAGCCATTTCAATCAAAAGGTGGAGGGGAAAAAAGCCTAAATATTATTTCGATTAACAGCAGCCCCAGGTCAGAATTGGTATACTGCTTATCTAGGACTTCAGCGGGGAAAACAGCTTTAGATAATTGATCCCTACTTTTCTCCAGTCTTTTGTTTATACTTCCCCTCCTGTTGAGTTCAACAGTTCATCCTTTGCACCTTTCTTTCTCAATCTGAAAAGTTGAGATTCACCTTCTGTTGACTCAGCTACCTCCTCCTACCTCTTCTGTGTTTATCTCGTGTGGTCAGCTAAGCCTGTCCTCTAGGTTATGACTGAGGCAGGACCTGAATGGGGAGGATGCCATTCTGTCGTCTTCCGTATTACCTTAACACAGTGGGCTTGAGGGAGATGATTACAAGAGCTGGTCAGGAGCCTGATGGCACCGCAGTGCTGAGGAAGCTGTTGTGTGGTAAATGGGATGGGACCAAGACCTGTTAGGTGCAAGGCAGGGCTCCCCAGCAGGGACACCTGAGAGAAGATGAGGGTGGTGAGGCCCTGGCACAGGCTGCCCAGAGAAGCTGTGGATGCCCCATCCCTGGAGGTGCTCAAGGCCAGGCTGGCTGGGCCTTGGGCAACCTGGTCTGGTGGGAGGTGTCCCTGCCATGGCAGGGGGCTGGAACTGGGTGATCTTTAAGGTCCCTTCCAACCCAAACCGTTCTGTGATCCTATGAGCCACTGAGCCTTTCTGCTGTAGGGGAACTGGAGAGCATGGCTCCCCGCGCCTCGGGCTATGGGGTGGCTGAAGTTGGCAGTGCCAGGGTTGGGGCCTAGTGCCTGCCATTGCTGCCCCCTTCCCCTTTGGTGTCTCAGTCCCGGTGCCGTGGAGCTTGTCGGGAGGTGGTGCTCTGAGCACAGCAGGCCCTTCTCCTCTCCTGTCAGATTAAGCACAGCTGCACTGGGAGACATCCGTGCGTTTTAACAGTGAAGTTGTCAGTACTGACTCACAGAGCAGATGGAGCTGTTTCGCTAATTAAATATATGCTGTGGAGTGCTTTAAAATTAGGACACAGAACTATGGAGGAAGCAGAAGTATGCGAGTCAGTGACTTGTAAGATGCTTTTTCATTGTAATCCCTACGAAGCAGAGAAAGGGAAAACAGTTTCAGTCAGTGCTTATCTTGATCCTGGAAAACTTGAACACACAGAATATATAATGGGGTACTCTACTGAAAACTGGGTGGCAAGGGAGAGCAAAAAATGCCGTGTCTTTTCAAAGACGAAAACAAATTGATGCTCATGCCCCAGGGGCCAAAACTCTCTTCTTGAATGCAAGCAAAGGTATCTGAAATACCGCGCTCAGAGCCCTGTTGACAAGTCTCCTGTGGTAGAGTCATTTCATCAGGGGTATAGGGATCATCCCATTCCCTCATAGTGGCCAAAATTTGACCATGAGGCCACTCAGAGTTAACTCGGGTATCAACAAAGTCTTTCTATGAGACTCTTGTAGTGCCTTGAAAGAACAAATGAGGTAAGAACAGGGAAAAATGAGACAGAAGTCCAGCTTCCCTCTCCTGGAGATCTGCGGCCTGTCCCTTTTCGAACCAGAAGTGGTTTCCTTGTGAAGAGGGTAAGAAATGGCTTTAAGGCCTCTCTCTCTCTCTCTCTTTTTTTTTTTTTTTTTTTTTCCCTTATTGGAGACTGAGCCTTTGCATTTGCGGTAGAAAAACCCGTACTACTGCTGCCTTTGTTACTTGAAAACTGCACGGGCTCCCCCTTGCGTTACCGCAGGCCAGGAAAACGATGGCCACAGCCTCCTCTTTCACCGACCCAAGTGAAATTAGTGATCTTGCACACACCATCCAGGACAAAAAAAAAAAACAAACAAACAAAAAAAAAACAACAACAAAAAAAAAAAAAACAAAACCGCGTCGTCTTTGTTTGGGTTAATAAATTGCCTGATCTTGACCACCAGGGCTGATCCGCAACAGTGTAAAAAGCTGAATCTAATTCAAGTTGCCAAGGACACGGGGCTGTCTTGTGGGTGAGTTATTTCTGTGATCTGAAGGAAGGAAAAACACCCTTTCAGCTGTGCACCCCTATGGTGACTACACATGGCAGCTAATTTTCCATCACCGGCTCTCCTAGTGTCACGTGGCTTCCATCGCCCTGTGCTGAGAATCCTGCCCCAAAATATTTAGGATTGGGAAGTCACTGTGTTGGGTCCTTTGCATTTGCAGATAAGGGCTGCTGTGGTGTAGGCGAGAAGTGTCGTGGGTGTGCAGATGACAGATTTAGGCACAGCTTTGTACTATAAATCTGGGTACAGTGGGAAGCCTATGAATAATGTATATGCAACGCACACAGTGTCTTCATAGCTAATGAAATTCCAATTTTCAATAAACAGCTGGGCAATGGAAGCTCTTAAATTTTTTCTTCCTGCACTTCAACCGTCCATATTTAACTTCAAAGACAGTATCGGATAGCAAAAAAAATTCAAGGTTTTCATATACGCATAAATGTCTGAACAACTCTGCTAAACAGTTTGTCTTGCAATATTGAAAATAATATACCCAGACCATAACTGAGCTTTTCAACGCCTGTTTAAAACATATGGTCCTTTCCTGGGTGTACCTGTCTCCTGAGCCTTTTTACATTCTGTTGAAAGACTAATTACCTGTAAAATGGCTGGATGCATTTCTCTCACTTAAGCTTTTCCACATGTCCTGCGAGTTTCACAAGTCCAGTAGCAGGTGCAGGTCTGGGTGCAAACGGCGTGGCTGGAAATCAATAGCCCATTTGTAGCAATGAAGGGCATCCTGCGACTTGCCAGTTCTGCACTGTCACGCGCCAAAACCAATTACATCAAACACACTGATGATCTGCAGACCTTGCACAGGGCCTAATGTTTTATTTATGATGGGTGATGGTGAGCATCTGTGACACTTTTATGCTGTGCTGGCATTAAGCTGCTGTAATGTATTGAATGCCACCTTTTCTCGGAGGTGGATGTTGTGAAAGAGGTGAGTAATGACGGGTGTCACGGCTGTCATAAACAATGTGGTTGTAGTCCCATTTAATAACTTATTGGGGCCTTAGAAAAGAAGACGTACAAGTTCTGCAAACGTAACTGAGAGATCAGAGTTACAGCAGGTCCGCTTTGTATTTAGAGCTCAACTTACGGTGAATCTAAGTTGCAGTGGAAAACTACAGGAAGACAAATCTTAATGAAGACAAAACTGCACTGGGAGTAAAATACGTGGATTACGAAAGAACAATTTCCCTTCAAACTGTTCTTTGGTACTCTAATCCCCATATGTATTCTCATCACTTTGAAGCAGTTTCTCACGTAAACTGAGATCCCAGGTTTTCTTAAAACTAAGCTTTGACTTCCGTTTCTGCTGTTGTACAACCTGTTTGTAGGTTTGTTTTTTTTTTCTCCACATCAGCTCTATTTAAACTGCTCTGAAAGGCGGAAAGAGGAAAAAAGGCCGATTCATGATAAAAGTTAATATATTCTGGGAACATTTTCTTAAACTTATTAAGAAAATAAGAAAACTCATTGTTTGTACCTGAAAATTTCCTTTCTGTGGGTGGATACAAAAGTTGCTCCTCTGTGTAGCTGGTCAGCAGCAGGAGGGTAACGCCCTAACATGACCAGCAGTGGCTTTATGCTTCCAGATGACTGAACTAATTGGTAAATGTAAAGGTTACGTGTATTTGGAGGAGTAAATACGTTCTTCCTCCACTGACCCTATCCCCCACAGTTTAACCTTTTATATTGAAACAGAAGAAGCCTGCATCTTGGGATGCTAATTTGCTCTGTTTTGGAAAAGATTTTCCCCAGACTGAAATACTTTATTCAAATAATAGTTCATAAAAGAAGACATTCAGGAAAATGTGTGTTCAAAGAGACAAAAGCCTACCAGGATGAAAATTTCACAGCAGTTTATGCAGCAGTGGGATGCAGAATCAGTGGCGTGGAGTTTTTCTTTTTAACATAATAATCCCAAATACCTTATGCCCTCCATTTTCCCCTCAGAACTAGGGCATGGAGAGGCATTTTGTCAAAAAAAGGCTTCACATTTCCGTGCTTTGATTGAGATAGTCTCTCTCCAAGTCTGCAAGTACGGGGTTCCTCTGTGGATGATGAATGCCTGGTGAGCTCAGCTGGAGTTTTTGCTCTTGGACTGACTGAAGCTTGTTTGCTCCCGCACCAGCCACAGGTGCAAATTGATGGTTTAAACCCAAGAGGGGCCGGCAGGAAACTGAGATAAATGAACTACTGAAGTCAGCCCAGCACCTTGCACTGGCAGCCATCTGCAGCAGGGCTTTTCTCCAGCTGGTCAGCTCCGGTTCACCCTGCCACCTGCATCTCCAGAGGTCGGGATAGCAGTTATTTTAATCCTCTTTTCTGAAGCTTCTGAATAGGCTTGCCAGAAGGCCTCCTACTGTATTGGGGGTGTTGCCCTCAAGGCTTTTTAGGTGGAGAGAGGCCGTACTGCTTAGTCACAACAGCCTCTGAGAAGCGCAGGTTTGACCTTTGCTATCAGTGCAGGAGGTGAAAAGCTGGTGGTGGTCACAACAGGCAGGCTGGATGTGCCCTGAACACCCCTCATACCAGAGCGACTTGGGGCAATGGCCACGTGCGGTCCTTGAGTTGCTAAAGGCCTGGCTACTTGAGGCAAAATTTGGCTGCAGGGACAGCTCCAAAGCAGTGAAGGGGAAGGGGTGATTTTACCCCAGTGCTGACCTTGGAAGCTTCACGCAGGCTTTGCATGCATGCATGCATGCACAGAGCAGGGAAAGGCTAAAAGAAGTGATGGGGCTGGCAGGAGCCCCGTGCCCTGCTTTATTTTCTGGTTCTCATGCGGCTTCTCATCCTGTACCAGCTGGCAGCCACTGTGCTGAAGCAGCGGGAGGTGGGGACACTCATCTGACCCAGAGGACACGACCACCTGCAGCGGCAGCTGGGGACGACAGCTTGTTGCAGCCTTTGTCATCTGTGCCAGGCAGAAAATCCGTCTCCCGTATGACACCTTCCCAGCCTGCACGGTGAGGATTGTCAGGGCGCTCACAGACCGCCAAGGCTCAGCTTGTTGCAGACAGGGCTGTTTGGTTCCTCTGGTGGTATATGGCTCGCCCCGAGGGAAAGGAAAGCTTCCTCTTCCCTGCCATAGTCCTCTGAGGAGCCTTTCTGGGATTTTCCACTTTCCTCTGCCACGCATCTCTCCACGAAGGCGAGCGGAGGAAGCAGAGCTGGTGTTTGTTTCCTTTTTGGCATTATTTCATAGGGGTCTCTCTTCATGGTGCCACGGTCTCCAGGCCTCTGTCGGGGGCACTTTCCTGCCGTGGGGACCTGGGAGGCCCCGAGTGACCCGTCCTCGTTCGTGACTTACCAGGTACTGCCGGGGCTGCTTGCAGGGCACGCTGCTTGCTGCAGCACTGCTGGCTGCAACCCAACCTGCTTCTTACAAGGGATGATAGAGGTTTTGTGGAGAAAATCTACTCAAAACAGATTGCGTGTCCTGGGACACAGGACACAGTGGGCCAAACCGCGTCTAGAAATTTGGGCCGAGACTCAAGAGGCATCCCCAGGCAAGTTCTGCATCCAAGGGAGCCACCAGACCCTGCAAATGCCATGAAAAATGGAGGAATCTGGGACCCTGGGTATTCCCTGGGCTAGAGAAAGAGGCAATCACACGGTGGCATTAATGAATTTACCGTAGAAAGTGGAAGTATAGCCAGAGCTGAGTCATTGCTAACCAGGTTGAAGGTAACTATTAAAAGTTGGTTCTCATTTGTTTAAGAGTTTAGCAAGCCAAATCATTTGGACTTTTGTTTTCAGTAGGTCTGGATAAATGAGTTTTACTAAGGGTCTGTTACTTCTGGCCAGAAAGCTGGATGAATAATGTTTGTCAGATTAAAAAAAGTTAAAAAAAAAAAAAAAATCAAACAGTAGCAACTTTGCTTTAGGAAGAACGTGTTTGTGCACATACAAGAGTGAGGACTGGGAGAAAAGACAGATATACAGCTAAATTGACAGAACAGCTGGGATTAGGGTTCAGGTGAGGATGGATGCAGATGGGAACCTGAGGCAGCCTGAGCCTCAAGCAGGAGGTTAAGCAGGAGGCCTGGAAGCTCCCAGGAAGCTTTATCACTTCCCACCTCTTGCTCTTTTAAAGGAGGCATCGGGGCTGGACTACTTGCAGCAGTTTTGAGTCCTGAGATTTGAAACATGGGGGAGTGGTGAGTGCGGGGAAGGAGCTGGGTGAGGAGCTGAGCAAACGTGACTGGGACCAACGGGATGCTTGAGGCAGGAGCCTCCAACCCAGCGCCTGTAAGCAGGCTAGGAGCTCCTTTCTGACTCTCTTCATAAAAAGTGTCAAATTGCTCCTATTATTAACAGGAAAGGGATGTGAAATGGATTGACTGCGGCGAACGCAATGGGCCCAGGGGGAGACACTACAGAAGAGTCCCTGGGGAAATTCTTCACACCTTTTTCTAAAGACTGAATTAACTTGCAACAAATGAAGCTGTTATCATGTACACAAGAAGAAAAAAACAACAGTGCTCATGGAGGACTGCTCCTATTGCTCAGAGATGGCAGGCAAGCATTCAAAAATGAATGAAATGGGGCTGAGTAAGAAGCCCCAAGATTAAGGTTCGTAACATACACGCATTTAAGGACTGAATTAAGATTTATACATTCTTTTCTGCAGCCTTTTCCAATCTTTTGAACGCGTCACTTCACGGTGCTTTTTTTTTTGTTCTTAAGTTAGTCTGCCATGTAACTAAGCCTGCACTCAACACGTGCGAGACGTGGCAGTGGTGCAGGAACAAGTGTGCAGGCAGTAACACCTAACGTGATTCTGAGCTGCTAGCGGTCAGCTGTGGCTCTAGCTGCGTGCCAGACATCCCTGTAGCACACTTCCCAGCCTGTTAGGGCTTACCAGTGAAGGCCTAGTTCTGGGCAAAGACCTGGAAACTGAAGCCTCTATTGCTAATGTGGGTCACAGCAAGTTTTGAAAACACTTTCACTCATGTCTCCTTATAAGCACAGTAATGCTCTGAAGCTTATGTTCAAATTATTAAAGATATGTTTACAGTATTATATCAATGCCAAATACTTATTGTAATCACATTTTCTTGCTAGGCTTATATAACCTCAAACATAATCCTTTGAGATATGTTTTTGTGTGTGTGTCTACATATAGGTATATAAAGTATACCACAAACAAGCTCTGTTACGGTTCAAAAGAGCCTCATCTGGGCAATGATTCTGAGCAGACAAAGCTGAAAGGCCACAGCCAGAATCAAAATTGCCTCTTCCCTCCCCACATGCTGAAAAATCTGAGGTACTTCATTAATAGCCTTTTTCTTCTCATTCTCTCATCGATGAAGTCCAGTGACCTATTTCATCTGCCTCAAACGAAGGACTCTTAAAAGATGGTCTCTTAAATTTATTTTCTCAACCCTGGGGCCATATAATTACTGCTGCTCACCCATGCTTTTCGTGTTTAGATACTGGAAGGATGCATGTATTCTTTGTCACTGTTACAACATTCCCATGAAAAATCAGTGGCAGCCATCATGTTCCTGACTTGGGTTCTGCTCACGGTCAGCTGTAGTCAGCCAGCCAAACCTTCTTGAGATGGTTACAGAAGCAAGAGGTATCTTCATTAAGCTGATTGATAGCTGACAAATGTGCTGCCTCTCAGGTTCTGATCTCTGCTCAGATCGGAACAGCAGAGACCTGGAGCAGGACCCAGATGCTGGTTTTGAAGTTGCAGCTAGTTCCTCTCAGCAACTTTCCTCAGGGAGTGCGTGATTACCTTGTGATGACCCCCATGACTCAACAGATAAAAAGCTTCATTACGCCAAGAGAAACAGGTCACAAGTGTAGCTCAGGTTGAGATTCAGAAAGGCACTTGCGTGTCCCCTGCTTTGTGAGTATTGTGGCTTAAGTCAGTAGGATGCATTAACAGGCACAGGATCTGTTCGAGGACTTCTCTGCGTAGATGGCTGTCTGTGCTAGCTGTGTATTCAGTTACTTAGGTCAAGGGAGACGAAAGGAAGAGGTTGTTAACACCAGCTTGGCAGCACTGTGATTGCAACCTGCTGAGAGCCCACTGTTGCTTAGATTTGCTCTGTACAGGGGGAAAACATTAGAATTGAACACATTTTAAATGCAGGAGTCTGTTTGAGAGACTGATGCAAAAAGCCCTGTTAGAATTTCCTCTCAGCATCCCTTTTATTACATCATGCTATAACAGTATTTTTACATTCAGTGATTTGATACATATTCCAGTACCTTGTTGGACAATGCACTTTGGACTCACTGCCTGTTAGGCAGGCAAAGTCCAGTGCCCGTCCCTTGCTGAAGCTCCTGTTCTTCGGCACAGTCCCAGAGCTGACTTCAGACTAACGTGGCAAGAGCCTGGATGTCGCGGGAGCTCTCAGGGGTCCTGCGGACGGCGTGGTCATTTCTGGTATTTCTGTCTCTAACGCTGCTATTGGGGCTGTACTGAGCCTTGGCCGCGTGGCTCCGGAAGGCCCGGACAGTTCGAATAGCAAGGATGCAGACCACAAAGCTAGCGAAGTACAAGCAGGCAGCAGCAACGCCAAAGAGGCCGACGGCTGCGTCGCCACCCTGGACCACGCAGTTCATGGAGGTATAGCCGCGGCGCGCGTACAGCCTCTCGCGCCTCTTGCAGGTTTCCGTGGAGTTCACCTGGCTGACAAAATGCAAGTAGAGGCCGACTGCGGCGACGTAGCCCGTGCCGGCCAGGAGGTTGAAGGCACATTCGCCAGCGAGCAGCCCCAGTTTGAGGCGGTGGATGGGCTTCACCCCCACAACAAGGAAGACGAGCGTAAGTGCTGCTGCTGTTAAGCTGAAGGCTACCCCGCCGTAGACGCACGGGGCTCTCATCTGGGTGATCTGCATGTCGAGCTCTCTCACCTCCTGGAGCTCTGTTCCCTCGAAGGGGCTGTAGGCTGAGTTCAGGTTAAAGGACCCGAGACCCAAACCGCCGAGGGAAGTGAAGCCTGCAACAGAGGCCTGGGCAGCGCCCACGCAAATCAGAACCAGGAGGTTAACTGTGATTTCCACGAACTTCAGAATGCCTGTAAGGAGCAGAAAGATGGGAACAGACGTCAAAATCACGTCTTGAGCAAACTGGGGGTGATAAAAGTACACCAAAACCATAAACAGCACTATTACGGAGATAGTCCTCTTGGCTACAACAACAGAAGGGTATTTCTTTAAAAGTAATAATGAAAAAAAATAGTGCGAGCTCTCATGGGTACATTTCAGAAGTTGGGCAAATTATTATTTTTTTTTTAATTTGTCAGTGTGCTTGATAAATGGATCTCCACGGGGATGGAGGGGAAAAATCCATAAAAATTTTACTGTGCTTGTGTGACTGCCAAGGAAAGTGAACGGTGATTGTATTTTGGCCTGCAACTACTTGGCATAAACACTGAACAAGAAATATCCAGTATGAACAAAATGCTGAGGTGAAAGCTGACAAAAACCTAGAATCTTCTAATGGCTTAAAATTTGTACAGTTATTTAGGTCCTTAAAAACATGTTTACTGCTTTAACTTACGTATTTTGTGTCTAATCAGATACACCTTCCACTTTATCTCTCACGAAATCTCTTCATAAATATTAAGAAGCAGTTCCTGATTGTTTAGAAAAAGTGGGGGACGGGGACAAAAAATGCCTTATATACTGGGGTAAGGTAGTGGAAATTTGATACAACTTTGTGTTCTCTTACGCATGCCCAGTTTCAGAAGAAAGCCTTATGATTGCTGAGCTGACTCTTCTCATGTTATACTACTGATAAAGGTAATCAAGATTTTTTTTAAGCAAAAAGAAGTGGATAAATGGCTTCTTTTTGTACTAGTTGCCTGTCAGGAAAGAGCAGCGTGGCTTAGATAAATCTGATTATTCTGTGACAGCTCACTAGGGGTCAGGCTAAGATTAGTAAACATGACTGTTGTTGAAATGTAGCATAGCTAGAGTTGCCTATTTGGGAAACGAAAACCCCCAGTGTATCACGTGTCTTGACCCTCTGGTCCTGAAATTAATTACTGAATAGTGAGTCGTCTTATCCCACTGTAGTCTGACAACCAAGAATGTAAGATGCTTCACACAGTGGTCCTATATTTGTCTTTAGAGTGGGGTGGGATCCTTGGCTTGCATACAGATGTTCATTTTATGCTACTAACGTTGATCAGCATGGCATTCTCCTCTTGAGCAATGGCTCAATTGCTGTCAAGGCTGTATGGGCTTGAAAAGAAATCCTCTCTTGTGTTGCCAGATGCTTCTAACTGAAGAAAGTCAGCAACAGCCGCTACGAAGGATCATTGGATATTCCTGTTCTGCCCTTTCTTAGTCCCTCCACAGAGGGCTGAGACAACAAATACCCTCCTGCTGCTGCTGCTTGCTTTCACTGGAAGGCGCTTCTGACAAGGTTTGACAAGGGCCTTTGGTTACTTCAGGAGTGCTTGCTTTCCCCCTGTCACCAGACTGCTCCCCTCACTTCTGCTAACACAGCTGTTGGTAGGTGCTGAGCCCCTTCGCATCACGGCCCTGTGAACCATCTGCTTAGCACACACAGGAGCAATGACAGCGGTGGTAATACCTGGGAACAGAATATCTGAGGCTCAGCATGTTTCAGGTTGTGGGTGTGTGCATGTGTATACATATGAAATGTACACACATTTCATATCCTAAGGAGAAATAACTAAAGCAGGCAGAGAAGACAGCGTTATCGTTGAGGAAGAAATAAGCATGCACTTCTATGCATGTTTTCTTCAGAGATGATGCCCATTTCTGCGTGAAAACCTGCCTTTTCCTTGACCCTTCTTCCACACAACCATTTCTGTGAAGCACGGCAATAATCATGCTGTTTAGTAATCGTGTTCACGAGGCTTTGTCATCTAAGGAAATATTTGTGAAGCTATATGTAAAGAGAAATTTAAATCTCAGTCAATGAGACAGGATCTGGGCCTCCTTGTACCAATTTCAAACAATGAAAGCAAAAAGACTTGAAGTTTTTAATGGGTACAGAGTCACTGCTTAACTAGGACTGTTCAAAATATTTTTAAAGAGTAATAGTAGTACAGGACATTCAGTGGAACTGGATCAGATTTTTTTTTTGTCTACCCACTTGATCAGTACTATATGCCTCCCAGATTCAGGGATTTGGCTTAGGTCCTCACGGTCCTTGAGCAGCGTCAGTTGCAGAAGGTGACTTTAAAGGCTGACAACTGATTTCACAGATGCTCTATCGGGAAGCAGTTCTGAAGAGTTTACAGGGAGGAAAGACCACCTGATGAAGGGAAAGCTAAGTTTTAAGTACGTACGGAAAACTGAAAGATGGGAATTCATGAACAGCCAGACTTCTCCTACCTCTGTCCTCAGAACTTCTCTGACCAGTGAAGCACTCTGACCTGTTAAGTATCAACTTTTCCTATACATCGCCTTGCTGAGCTTTGGAAAAGGCAATTTTCTGTTGCACCTGCTGCTCCACATTTATAACAGTATGAAAACAACTGACCCCGATCCTCAATGGCATTGTTCAAAAATTTCCTATGTATTCACACAAAGCCTTGACTTTACTGGGCTGACTGCTGGCACTACTGTAGGACTGGCATGATGTGATGAGAGGAGAAATATAATCAGCGTGGGCTGCTGTATTTTTAACTGCAGTAGTAGATGCTTTAATGGCATGCTTGGAAAATTTCTCTTGACATGGCATTCAGGTTGGACAAGTTTTATATGTACCTGCAGTGTTTTCACACACGCCTGCTGTAGAATTGATTGGAGTGACTAAGCAATGGAGAGAGGTTCATTAGCAGTTACTCCATCGGTTATTTGCAGTATCTGGATCAACTTTCAAACAAACAAAAAAACAGTAACAGAATCTCTGGTATTACAGAAAATCATAAAATGACGAACACTATGTAGATCAAAGCTGTGAATGTAAGGTCTCTGATGACAGCCAGCAGGGTTTGTGAAAACAGTAGACAAGATATTCCTAAGGCCTTGTACAATCTTAGGGATTTTGAAGGAAACTTTAAGCCCTACAGTATGTTCAAATCTTGACCCAGGCACCCTAAAAACTTCATACAACCTTCACCTGTTATCTGTTACAGTTAAAAGCTGATAGTATAGTATATGATAGTATAGTATATAGTATAGTATATGATGGTATAGTAGATTGGGATCTACTATACTAGTATAAACAGGATAGACAGACTTGAGAAATAAGGAGTAAAAGGACAGTGAAATTATTTGAGTATTAATGTCTGTCAAGGTATGCCAATTAACGCATCATAGCAGTGATCTATGTAAAGCGTTATACTACAGGCAAAAAGGACCAAGTTCGCATCCACACTTGACCTGAGTCTCCATTGTCATTCTTACTTTCACAGGCTGGTTAGCTAAGTCATCTTAGTTATAGCTGCAGAAACCACGTTGCCAAATTTCTTTCCAGAGTGGCAGCTGTTGATCTCTGCAAGTATTCCCTAATCCCATGCAACGACAAACGTGTTGCAAGACTTGAGCATAAAATGACAGGAGGCCTGAAAGTCACAGACTCATAGATTGATAGAATCTCAGAATGCCACTGGCTTGTATTTTTTTTCCCTCTTCCTTTCTCAAGGTCAAAATCTTGGGATCAATCTAAAATGTTACTGATTTATATCAGAATTAGCAAAGGAAATAGCTGGCTTTGGGAATGAGCTCTCTCCATCCTGAGCAAGTAATGAGACTGAGTTCTTGGTTCCTCAATTTCCATTTCCCCTCCCATACTTTTCTGCACTGCTTTTCAGCGCTAAAGGTGGGAAGAACTGATGCAACCCAGAAAGCCATGGATGCTGCCAGAAGCTTTACAGAGAATTGCTTCACTCATTCTATAAAATCCAAATCTGCAATGGGTGATACCTTCAATTTATTGCACTTGTAAACTTTGTCTGCTGTGTAAGCTACCTGCTGTAACAAACATGGTGTCTTCCACAAAATACAATCTTTCAATTTATATCATTTATCTATTATTCATCGTTTTCTCTCCCTTCTATGAGAACTGCATGCTTTGCCATTGCCATGGCATCAATGCACTGATCAGTAGCTTTGTTTTATATAAAATGGTGGGCTCAAACATGCAGCAAAGCAAGCAGGCAGACTGGAAGAGTGCAGAGCCATAGGCAGCTGACCTTACTCTAACAGGTCCTACCCTTGGTTGGGCAGTCATCATGTTCTTCCCTGGCCCAATAATAACCCTGGCCTAGTATTAAGCTCTTCCAAGAGCTGTTTTAATAAATTAAAAGAGCATGAAACAATTCAACTCTTCTCTTGTGTGCTGCTGTTTTTTCCTGCAACTTTAGCAACTTGAAGTGACTCACGGAGTATCTGATGAGCAATTGTGCTTGGCACGAGTTTAGCAGGGGAAATAACACAGCCAGGACCAGAGAAAGATCAGAAACTCTCCTTTTCAGGTGAGGCGAGCTGTTAAATCTGCATGCGTTGTCTCACAAAACGACACCGCGTGTGACTGTGTGGTACCCAGTAAACCCAAGGTATGTTCAAGTCTCGCATGCTGGAAGCTGTCAAGTCTTTTTCACCCAGGCACTGTGGCAGGATGACCCCAACATGCAGGCATCACCATCAGCATGGGTATGTACATGCGTCCACAAAGTAACACGGTCAATTCACGTTTGTTCCTATGTTTCCACAGCTGACAAAAGCCCATCTGTAGGACAGTCAGATCTGGCTGTTCCTCTTGAACTCCCCCTGACCCCGTGAGGGCCTGACTAATAGACGAGGCCTTCAGAGTGTCTTCCTCCACTGCGCCTTGGCACAGCTGTCAGTTTTTTCCCCTCTGTTGACTGCACGTGGGCTCTTCCTCCTGACTCTTTTGGTACCATTCCTTCCTGTTGATTTAACAACTCTAAGATACTTTATGTTCGTCTTTCTCTGCATGGCTTCTGGCTCGCTCTCTCCCTCTGCTCCCCTCGCAGGCCGTGTGCCATCGGGATCGGCGGTCCCAGAGGTGTCTGTCTGTCCCTCTGAGACACCTCGACCCTAGTGCCACGGTGCATGTGCCACGGCAGGCAGCACAAGGAAAAACCGCACGCTGACCCGCACAGGTAAGCGGTGCCTGTGTCACTTCCCATTAGGGGTCGCTCAAGGAGAAGGGAAGACAGGAGTTAACGGCTACAATACATGCAGTAAAAATAATTCTCCCTGCCTTTCTCACTAAAAGTTGTCTTGTTTTCCAGTTTGGGTAGCTTTCTGCTTTTCAGAGGTAATGTTTTTTTATTTTTTTTCCCCCCCTCCAAAGGAGCAGACAAGTATTTTGACCATATATAGCAACTTACAAAAGCTGGAGACAGTCCTGAAAAGGATTTCATATGCTGAACTTCTCCCGACAGTGCAGGTTTTGCATTCCACAGAGAGTAAGGACACAGCTCAATGTGCAGCTTTGGTCACCTCTGGGCTAAACTGAGTCGGTGGCAGGAGAAATACAATGGGTGGGAAGGGGAGAAAATGTCAAATGAAAAGGAATTTTGTTCCTCAAAAATGCGACAGAAGGGAGGAGGAAACAAAACAATGGAGGAGACCTAAAGAAGGGAAATGAAAAGGAGACAACAGTCGCAACAGATTAAAAATGTTAAATCTGGATGCAAAGTACTAAAGTATCTTACTAATGGTGTTATTTCCCTCATGTAGACCAGCATGAAGCATGATCTTACTCTTACTGAAATGAGCAACGAGAAGTAGACCAACTTCGTTAATGCAAGTTCAGGGCAATACACAGCTTTGCCAGAAATAAGCAAACCTTCCCCAAGCCCCCACACCACCACTCTTTGTGTAGGTCTCCGTGTTCTTTAGTCAGTGGTGGATTTAACTTTCACTGAGTTATGCTAAAATCTCCCTAATAGAGTAACATTCAAAGGATTAAAAAGACAAAACAAAACTCAGAACACTCAGAACTCAGAACAATAGTTACAAACAAGGAAAATTAAATTATTCATGTGCTCTGGAAAGAAGCACTACTACTGTCTTTTAATGAGTTGTCCCTCTTTACTAAAGACGATCGCTCTGCTAGGAAATCTCAAAGGATGATCAGCCTTGGTTTTAATGATTCACACAAGCCTTATATTCATAATTAATGCTCAAATTCAAATGTACTGCCCTGTTTTTCATGTGTATCATCTTCCCTTGAAAAACTATTGTCCCACCTACTCTATCCAATTTTCACAGAAAAGCATAGACTTGATTTGCAGAACTACTTCCTCAGCCTCTGTCCCCAGAGAGTTTCCCACCACTGTATGACACTGATTTACTTGCAACTGAGGCACAGTTTCAGTGTTTTTTCCCTGTCTGGGAACAACAGCTTTTGTCGCAGCAGTTCCTCAAAGCATCACTTGTAAGCATGACTTTAATTCCTCTCCTGTTAACCCAGCATGAGTCACCTTCTACAGTTTTGGAAAAGGTGGGAAGCAGAAGGTCTTGCATTGAACTGCAGAACTTAGTAATACTGATTTAAATACAATAGCTGTAAAAAGCCTTCGATGTATTTGTGTCCCTGGTAGGTCCCCGCATGAGAGACCTCATGTTCTGCATTTCAGGAAATGGCATTTTTTTTTCCTAACATACCCGTAGTTCAGTCAGGTAGTAAACAAATATCTTGGTATCAAAACTAACTTGCAGGGGTTTTATGCTTTTTTTTTTACTTAAAGTCCAGAAAACAATGAAATGCTCGTCTCTTATGCCAACTTTCTGTAGCCACTCCTTTCATTTAAACTGAAACTGAGCCGCCTTTAGAAGGTATAAAGATTGGGGTGTTACCGCTCTTTAAGTAACCATAGCCTGGCTGAAGGTAGGGCAGGTTGGAGGAGCCTGTGAACCGGAGCTTCTCATTCACTTGACAACTTGTGGGTTGTCGTACCTGGTGAGCAGCATTCCTGGCTGGATGTATTTTTCTCCTTTAAGTGAGCTATGATCCCTTGCTAAAGAAATACAGCTACGTTCAATATAGTCACTCTGCTGTATTAATCAGCTTGGAGAGCCACTTTTTGAAGACGACAGTTTTTCTTGGTTGCTAGAATTTGGGTCAGATGAGAGGCAGACAAACCCAGTGGCCTTGCAAGAAAGATGGTACCACTCTTATTTTACACTGGTAGAGCACAGACTTAACTAAGATTTCCCAGTAGGGAACCATGGACCACAGTCAAACATATGCTTAACAGCTAACATCAACTTTGCCTGCTTTCTTTCCCTGCTACCTCAGGTCAATCTTCTCAGCTGTAGTTCTTCCCTCTCTAAAAACAATAATGTACCTGTTAGCACAATCCCAAAAGGTGGGTGAAAACAACTGATATAAAAACGTGGGCAGAGGGGAGTCGCATATCATGACAGGGCAACAGTTTGTTAAAGGTAGAATACGTTATCTGCAACGATTGTAGCTCCCCTTCGCAGATTTATAGAGCTAATTGCTCATGGCTATTTGTATTTTATGGCAAAACCAAGCTTACCTCCAAATGAAATACTCTTCAGAACAGGAAGGTTACCTGCAGCTCTGCTGTGCCCTGTATCTTGTTAATGTGCAATATTAATTAAGCATTTCCAATCATTTGGACTATCCTCATTAGCTTAGCTCTATCCAATTCACACTATTAATGCCCTCTGTCTTTACAATTCCAGGATTAAAAAACTTGATGGCAAATTTCAGCTGTTATTCACACTGTATTTAAATATACTTTGTAAGAGATAGAAGGGGCATGCTACCTAATTACAAGTGAGACTACAGGGGAACTCGGTGCTCTGTTCTTATAACAGAAACATGTTGAAATTAACCGAGTGTCTACTAGCGTGATCCTTCTGCTTAGGGTGACTTTTCACCTTGTTATTTTTTCCACTCTATGAGCATTTGCCAGCATGTGTAGCTACAGGAAAAACTTAGACTGTGCTTTGTGAAAACAAAAGCCTATAGATGTTTACATTTGAATTACTGCTGGCTTGTTAATGCATGAGTATAACTTGGAGAAAGTCATTGTTATTCCCTAATTCTATTTCCTCCTTCAAATAAACTTAGTTTGATATTTCCTCCTGGCTATGTTTGAAGTCATAGACTTTTTTTGTTGTTACAAATCATAATGCTGTCTTCTTCTGAGAGGAAATTGGTCTGAAGGCTACAACAATTGTGAATGTTAGAATCTAAGCTAAAGACATCAATGTTTGGAAGCGCCTACAATATGCTTAAGAAATCTGATAGTGTTCATGGCGCCTCTTTAAGCCGTAATCATGGCAGAAAAGAACAGGGACTCAATTATATTTGTTCCATCACAAACTTTTTTCTATCCTTTTTAAGTGCTGTCTCCCTTAAATGCCACATGGATTGAAGTACTAAAAAAAAAAAAAAAAGTTAGCACTCAAGTTATGACTAGCATGGTACAATTCTATTCAAGGCAAAAATGCAGGCATTTCCTCAGTCAGATACTGACCAAAGATGATGGTGGAAACTTTGTTTACCTTCACCATTTAAGCAAAAGTAAAGAAAACATTATCCTGCAATTGCATTGCTCCACCTCTTTCACACCAATATACATAATGAAGTTATAACAAAAAGTTTTTGAGGTCGAGTGACCAAATATCTGTGACCAATTTAAGATCAGCAATTCGCTCTTGGTTTTGGCTCAGATTTTGCTCTCTCTAAGGTGAAGGAACAACCATGGCAGCCAGCCTTGAACAACTTCTTGTTCCTTCTAAGCAAAGCAAATATGATTGCTAACTTAATTTTCATAGAACTATAGAAACCTTATCCGTAGTAACCGAGAAAGCAAGTTCAATGTGATTGTCTAAAATAACTTTAGCTCTAAGTATCCCCAGGCCAAAAACTCTGTAATTTTCAACATGTGTTGTCGTAGCTGCAGAAAATGGTTATTCCAAGCACAAGTTCCTTAGCTGATGATAGGTTCGTCTTTATCAGAAGTTTATTTCCAATTCCTGTATAATTATAAAGAATACCTAGATAGCTTGACACCATTCTATAAGCTGTTGTGTACTACAGAAACAGAAGGTGGCAAACTTCTGTGTGTCTATTGTCTTCTGAACCTATAATCTGCAGATCCAAAAGTGTGACTTACCCTATGAAAAAAAGCATAGAAACTAGACATAAAGCTAGCATAGCAAAGAAAAGTCAAAAGTTCTGTAGAGGGGCAGGTGTTTGAAAGAATCAGCAGGTATATGAAGAGAGGCAATCCAAGTCGTAGTACATCTTATTTTTCAAAAAAGCTTATGATGAAGCTTCTAGCTAACAGCTCTTAAAGGACACAAGCTCCTGTGAGATAAAAGGGAAGATCCTCTCATGGATTAGCAGTTGTTAAAGGAAAATAAAGAGGAAATGACTGGCTTTCAAGCAGATGGAGTTAAGGGAGAAATCTTTGTTCTGTGCTGCCTGTCACTAGCTATGCCTGTATTAGCAGTGCAATGGGAGTGGATCCACAGAATGAAACAGTTGGAGACCCTAAAAAGTATTAAACACAACTGAAGTGAAAACAGTTATTCAGTTCACAAAATGGTACCTATTCCAGAGAACAACTCACTCTCTACTGGTCCAAATCCTTACATTTCTCCTAAATTTGCAGTCTAGTATATTGCTTGAGAGGATGTGTAAGTAGATGACTTCCTTACACAATCCAGTACTGCTACCCATGTGGTATTGACCTGAACAGCTTTGAAGAGGTCTTGCCCACAGAATTTTTTAACAGATCTTTTCCTTCTGTTTTCAGGATGAAAGGTTTAAAAAAGGAGCAGAATGGTATGAAGTTTCTTAGATAGCATCAAATGTTCCTAATGGTGCAAGAGTTTAGTATCAGTTGGCAGTTGTTCCTTCCATTATATTCATGTTGGGTTTATTTTCATAATGCAGTTAAAGGAAAAAAAAAAGGGGGGGGGGATTAGGGACAAAAGGAGAGAATAATAAACGATAAGAGAACAATGTATTTTTTTGTGCTGCTGCTTGCAGCTGAAGTGTTAGAAGGATCCCTGCAAAAGTAACAGTCTGTTTAGGAAACTTGACTTTAGCTTTTTGGATATTGCTGGTGAAGAGCATGGATAAAGAGGACAGTACTTAGGTGAAGCAAATACTTCACAGAGCTCTGGTTGTTTAGAATTCCTCTCTGGTATGCCAAACTCAACAACACGCACTGAAAACTTAAGTATAGTTGCTGGGCAAAAGCAAAAAATAGATTTAGTGAAAGAAGAGTGATGCGTGCTCGCAGACTTCACATTTCCTTAGAAAAGACTGTGCTAGATCACTTGATTTCTCAGCCTCACTTGATACTACTAATTTATTTTGGAATTAAGGCGATCAGGAAGGGGGATTTCATCAGAGTGCTGATAAAACACTGGCAAAAGGAAGATACTTAAGAAGCATTTTGAGGAACTTTCAATGCTGTAAGAAGCTGTACCTCACATGTACTGACTCTGTATTCAACAGTTCATGTAGTTTTTCATTTATAATGTTTGCTATCTGACTGACGGAAATACAGAATTCTGCAAAACAATTCTAGGAAATTCTGCTAAATCTTGGTACTTTCAAAAATTAAATGGCGTGGTAAAATTCTCATGATCTTATCAACCTCAAATTTCTTTTCATTTATTGAAATAAAACCCTTAACAAAGTGGTTTATTTTCTATATGATCTCTTTTCCCTCTTCCACTGCAAGCTCAGACACTATATTTTTTGGGAAATACTGAGCAATACCTAGGGGAGGGTGGGAGTGAAATCATCGTCGTCAACTGATGCATGCAAATCTAGGACATTTTGAAAATGTTAATGATGTTTAATGCGCTGAAATAATGAGAAGCAAATGGGGGGAAAAAAGCACAAGTCACATTAAGCTACCCATAAGTCTAAACAATCAGTGAAACTGGAAACTAAAAATAACGTGGCACTTCATTTTTCTAAACCTGTGAAAAAATAACACATGGAGTCTTCTAAGGTTTTTCAGACAAGTTAAAACAATCCAGCACTGCTGCAGGAAGAACTGCCAATACAATCTTATCAGGAATAAAATAATTATGGGTCTGTGTCAGTAAATACGCTCTGCTAACTGTTGGAGTTAAAACTCCTTGAAAAAAAACCAAACTGCATACAAATAAACAATTACAACATATTTTTAAGAGAAAATAGCTCAGCTCACTCTTAAAATTGTTCACACAGAGAGAAATATCAAGAGCAAATCAAGTGAGTTATTTAACTTCCCTTCATGGAGCAAAGAAATAATATTGTGTTATGTGTTTTCATTTCCTTGCAACAACTAAACTCTTCATTTGTCTCTTTAGCGGAGAACACTGCAAGGCTTTTTATACACTCTGCCAAAGACCTTGCACCTAACTGCATGTTTTAACTTAGACTGCAGTGGGCCTTTTTTAAAAACAGTGAGAATGCTCTCTGTCCTGAAGAGAGAAAATTTTAAAGGAGCAGTAGGCATTTCTGCTACTTTTTTTTTTTTTTCAGTTTACGTGAATGAGTTTAACTTAAGAGTTAAGGCTGATTTCCTCCCACATTCATGATTGTTTCTCTGTTTGTTGTAGCCACTTTCTAGGTATGAAAAAAAAATAATGGTATTTCTCAAGAGCTGTTTTCTACGGACACGAATCCAACAATAGTTTTGTGTCATGCTATGTTACTTTATAAAGATGCATCAGCGATGACTGGATTATATCCAGAGTTGATAAAAAGTCTGAGAAGAGTGTGTCAGAATGCTGAGGCTTTGATGTTGCATTAGTTATATTTAAATTGCCTGCGGATGCAAGTATTTATTTCATTCCTAAATCCCAAAGCTTAACTCTTGCTGCACAAACTGGCAATTATGCACATGACCCACGCTGGTGCTCTGGATGCAAACTCTGTATATGCATCTTCAGGTATCTAAATATCTCTGTAAATCTTGCTTTTCAATACCTAAAACTAGTTACTAACCTGCAGTTACGTCATTCATTCATTTTAACTTAGAATTTTAGATATTCCCCTCAGCTTTACATTGTTGTGCTTCTGAACACAGAAATCAAAACCAAGACCAGCCCTAGGAAGGAGAGAGGAGTAGATGGCAGGTAGTAAGAACCTCACGTACCTCTTGTTGTGCATACCTTTGAACACTTCATTGAGAAGGTTTCCTTGGGAGGATAATACTGAGGCGGTGGGCCAAAATATTCCCGTGATGCTCCTGAAGATTTAGAGTATGAGTCTGAGCAAACAGTGGAAGCCCTTGAGTGCTGGCCACCTCGGATATCTCTTGCTGACCTACAATGGAGTAAACAGGTAATGTATAGTAATTAAATCATGCTTTCTTGTGAATGTGAAAACATTAAAAACTGGAAGAAGCTCCTGTTAGTGGAACCAGCTGACTCGTTTCGTAAGTCTCCGATCTTTTTTGCTTGTGTGTTTTGGAAGCAAATATTGCATAAAAACTTGCATAAATCCATGCAAAAGTTGCATAAATCCATGTTCACAAGCATATTTGCACTCGATCATTCACTATTATTTTGGAAAGCTGTGTACTCACAGGCTGCACTTGGTTCGGTTACTCGCAAAAGGCAGCAAGAAGAGTGTGAGGGGAGAGTTCTTGTCTCCTTACAAATGAAGTAACAGATTTTTTTTTCCATGAAAAACAAACATTTTTAGCTAGTCCTGAGAATAAAACTTAAAATTATTTTCAAATTTAAAAAGCAGTTGAAGATGTTAAAACTGGGGAAAAACATTAGCCTATATGTCTTTCTCTCTTTTCTGAACTCCCTAATGACAGGTGAAGAAGAATCTAAAATCAGCCAAAATAAATGAATTTCATGGATCTCTGCTTTGAATCTTCATTTGTATACTTCAAATTGGAATTGTCTGGTTTGCTGCAATGACATACAGCTCCACAAATCAAGACTGATGATGTTTAAGGTTGGTGGGATTTAGATTATTCTGTGTGAACAGTACAATTTGCTCTTTTAAAACTGAGTTAACACTCGGGTTAAAAGAAACAGTGGCTGTAAATCACTTTGTAAATGCTTGGTCTAAGCTAAACGTTCTCCCTCATTTGAAAGAGAATTGGAACTTGCCTTTTTCAAGGTACAGCTGGATGATGTTGTTATTACAGGGTATTTTAAGTCTCATTCCACATTATTGTTTTTGTGTCTTCCTATTCAATTACTATCTTGAATTTCTTATCCACATATCAGTATTTACAACTGTAGTTTTGTTTCCTAGTATCACAGCACTTGGGTTTATCTTCATCCAATTCCAGATTCAACTTACAAAAATATTATCACATTCATCCACATTAAATCATGTTCTTTGTAATCTTACATTTTAATTAAGACCTTCAGTAACAAGACCAATGCTAACATCTCCGTGTGTAGTTGCCAACAGCTCTATTTGGCTGAAACAATCCTGATTTTTCTGACCTTTGTCCTGTGTCTTGTGCAACCACCAAAGCATCCTGCGCAGCTGTGTCACATAAATTAAATAAGCTGTGTGATTTATAAAACTTCCAGTTAACTTGAAAGCAATCCCTTTGGTACTTCTGATGCAGCTGCTTCTCTCTATTGTATCTTGCTACATGCCAAAAAACAAAACAAAAAAAATAAAAATAAGAAAAAACAACTCCCCTAATGTTCAGTAACTGAGTACAATTGGAAAAAAAAAAATCTTCTAGATGTTTTTTTTTTCCCTCATAATGGGCCTCTTCTGGCCACCTTTGCTCCTGTTTCTCTCCAGGACTTTCCAGTTCAGGGTAATGCAACTCTTTCTTCTCGGCAATGAGAAGACGCTTGCTATAGGAGTTTCAGACAGAAATGTACTGTGAAAGAGAAATACTGTCGCTAGAAAGTCTTTGCTCATATGGGAGTGCATTAGGCACCCAAATTACAACTCCTACAAAACTCTTCCCATCTCTTTAGTTATGGTATCTGGAGGTCTTTTGGTCAATGAACCTAAGATTTCACCAAAGTACTGTAAATTCCTTTCAAAATCAGTTGTTCTTGAGAGGTACACAGGAGAAACGCTGTTAGGTTATACCAAACTCCATCAAAACGATTAATGAAAGTTTTTTGATTAGTTGCAGTGAAGACTGGTGGCTGGAGTCTTGCCTTGACTCTAAGAATGATCTCCATGGCTGTTACAGATCTCTATCTGCAGCTTCCCTTTCTCTAATCCATGCTGTATACAGTGAAGGTCTGTTGGCCTTTCTGGTCCTTCCACCAATTTTTAGTCTGCGTCCAGTAATTTATTTGTAATGGCAAAAACAAGAAGTCCAGAGAAGTTGCGTCAGTGATGCTGTATGTGACACCCCCAACACATTTTTAAAGTGGGGTTAATTAATATATTCCCAGCAAATGCTGCTCTCCTTCTAACATGTTCAAGATAATTTAACTATATTCCCTCCTGATCTTTGCTTTTACTAAGGACAATCATACAGCCTCTGATGACGACTCTTCGGCTGATTTTTGTTCCCATTTCTCTCAAAATTTTCATAGCACGTTAGCTAGTTTTCATAATACAACAGGATTATCATCCATTTTTTTTTATATTTAACTGAAAGTACTCTTTCTAGTCCACACAGTGCATTTCACTACTGCTTTTATTCTTATCCTGTTTTTCTTGTTAATGTGTATTATTGGGGAGGACTTCAGCATTAGAGCTTTTCAAGAATCTTTATTACATTTATCTCCTCCCCCCTCCTTGCCTTTTTTCTTAAATTGCCTTACCTTACAAATAGGCCCCCAGAGGCTAAGCAGATGTGAGGAACACCTTACTGCCCTGGCTGATTTGCTACTGATGTTTACAGCTGCAGATCTCTCTCCAACAAAGCAACCACTGGCATGCCCTCAAAGAAAAACAGTCTAAGCTCAGTTCTAATACGCTGTAGGCTAGCCAGGCTGAAAGGAAGAGTACAATATCCTGAGAGTTTATTTGCCACTCCAACCCTTCTATTAGTTTGTTTATTGTACTGATAGTTGGCTGACCCACTATCAAGTGCCACGAACCGCCTGAGGCACTTAAATAAGTACTCATTTATTGACTGCAACTACTTAAATCAATTTTGTTTTGGATTAGAACTTGTTCGTAGCTGAGCTAGACCAACCTAAGAATTCCGTTAAGTGCCTGTGCTGGTCTCAGTCAAGTGATATTCTGGCTTAAACAATGTGTATTTAGCAAGCCTTGACTTGCTCTTGCCTGCTGACCAACTTTTTAACCACCTGTACAAAGACCCATGGCCACACTTCAACTGCTTGTGACCCAGCTTTATCCAGATAACCCTATGAAAGCCACAGCTCTGCCTGTGTCACACAGCCTCTCTTTCTGCCTCCTCTTAGCCTACTGTTACCCTGGAGCTCAATAAAAAATTAAAAATTGCTTAAAATTTCAGTGTAAAATAGTGTCCTGATTCTTAAAGCAGCATGCTCATGCTTCACGATTTCAAGGCTGAGAAAATACTTTGTTTACTACCCTAATATGAACATATTTAAAAGCAAAAAAGAGGGCAGGCATTGTAGACCTGCTGTGATATGTTCCTTTAAGGTGGTAAAACCTACCTTCCATTGTATGGGTATTGCTTTCTTGTTCTTCTGTCTTCCTCGTATCTATCAGATCCATGATCCTCATGGTGCCTGCGCTGCTTATCTTGGTATCGTCTCCCATCATGAGGCATCTTGTCTTACATGTAT
Source organism: Anser cygnoides (assembly GCF_040182565.1). NCBI lineage: Eukaryota > Metazoa > Chordata > Aves > Anseriformes > Anatidae > Anser > Anser cygnoides. Next base: position 82,817,903 of record NC_089874.1, read on the forward strand.
TTTTTCTTTCTGAAATAACTTCCTGCACCAGAAAAATAAAACTGTTTAATTTTACAGCTCTACTCAAAGTTATTCATTGACCAGCGCTTACAGAACACATCCATGTCATGCTGATTCAAGACTTGGTAGAGACTTCCTTAAGAAGTAAAGGAAGTAAAATCCTTTAAACTACACGTAAATTAAGTTCAGTAAAGAAGGATGTTTTTCTCTACATTTCCCTATCGATCAAGTAGTCATATTTTTTCTATATCCAACAGGTTTTGCACTGAGGTGATTAGGTTTGCTCTTACCCTTTTGTCTCTGCTGCAAGGACAAGGCACGGTGTCCGCAAAGAACATGGATCTCGACTTTGTTACTGTATTTTTTGTTTGTTTTTAAAGCCAATACAGCATTAAACACAGCAAATACCCACGTGAGCATGTTACCACCACCCAACCTGACAACCTTTATTCTGGAATTTTCAAAGAGGAAGGCACCCCTCGGCGTCAAAAGACGTGTTACCGAACATCGCCTCTCCTTTGGAAAAGCATGCTACAGGCAAAGCTGAAACTAACTTTGCACGAAGACATATCCTTTGTAATTTTCTACTAGCTATTTACAGGGGTGTCGCTTCCTGAAAGTGCCTTTGCCCTTTCGCTGTAAGAGATCTCAGCTCACAGCGTAAGCACCTAAGCGACCATTTGCCATCACCGCAGCCCTTCAGCGTTGCTCTAAAGCTGCCCCGGTCGATTTGGTTTTGACTGATCGACCTCAGGCCTCGCTTAACGACTCCCCTCCCGTCTCCTTAGGGTGCCATTAAAGACAGCAGCCGCCTTATTTATTTATTTTCACGGCGCACAAACAAAGAGCCGCTGTCTCCCCGGTGGAGGCTACGCTCCCCCGTTCGGGGCAGAGGGCACTCCGAATGGCGGCCGCCACCCGCTCCTACCCCGGGGCAGCGGGGATCCTCCCCCGAGGGCGGCCCGGCCCCGAGCCCGGCCACCTCTCCCCGCTGCCCCCGGCCCCTGCCGCCCCTCACCTGAGGGCAGCGCCGAGCTCCGGCTCCCGGCCAGGGCCGTCCTCCGGCGGCGGGGAGGCGGGGGCGGCCGGCGGCGGCCCGGCCCCTGGCGCAGGTGCTGCCCTGCGCCCTGCCCGCCCTGCTCGGCGGGGCCCGGGCGGGTGGCGGCGGCCCGCAGGGCCCCACAGGCATGGGGGAGCGAAATGCCGTGTCCCGAGGCATGTGACAGCCCTGGCTCTGTTTAATTTAATAAAAGAAGTCCTCGTTCTCCTTCTAAGTGGGGCCCTGAGAGGGTATGCAAGCAGACGAGTAATAAAGTAAAAATCCCAGCCCCCTGTCAGCTGCCCTTTTTTGGGCTGTTTTTAAAGACAATTCCATCTACATGCAGGGCTTGGGGTTGGAAGACCTGCAGCAAGAGCCATGGAGGCAAAATAAAATGGAGGAAATTTGTTCCCAGGTGTGGATGGGTAGGAACAGGCTGTTTTAAAGCAAGTACGATAGATGGCAGCTTGAAAAGGGAGGTAGCCACTTAACTCTCCTCTGGTGTAAAGGCAGGATTTAGGTAATTGAACGCTTGAGCACATACAGTCTGTTTTCCTGGTGCCCTGCTGAAAGGCCTTACTTTGATGAACAACACGTGGATCTTCTGGGGTTTTGTCTCCTCACTGCCAGCCTGTGATGTTTCCCTCACAGGAACAGTACGCTGCTCCCTTCGGGATGCTTCTTGACCATAGGCTGTAAAGAAAAAACACATCACCTTTTCAGAAGCTGTTGGGGATATATCTACTTTGTGCAGAGAACCTGGGCAGACCCATGAACTGGCACTGCTGTGAACTAGTCACTCATTGTGCAGTCCCATGTGGAAAAACTGTAAGTGCCACAACAGCGGGATGGTGGTGGTAACGTGGCACGGTGCCTGGCTAATCTGGAGCTTTGGAAAGCTTCCCGAGACTCATGCCACCCTGCAAAGGCAGAACCCGCCCTGTAAAAGCAGAGCTGGGACCAGAATATCCCTTGATTTCCAAGGGTTTATACAGCAACACACTTGGGGTGCCAGGTCTTGAATTTAGGCTTAAGATGTGCAGCTGTTGCAATGCAGTCCTATTATAGGGCTAAATGTGACATCCCCTTTGAGTAATCTGTGGGTATCAGAGGAACTGCTGCCTCTGAAATGAGAAGATATCTATGGGATCTGAATACTTAGACATGCGTTTTGGAAATTGCTGGAGCACAGTAAGACTGATTTCCTGCTCCAGTTGAGCTGTGTTAACAGCTTATTCTGCTATTTACCATTCCCACCTCTCCTAGACCTCTTTTACTGTTCCTGGTTTTAGCCGTACAGCTTGTCTTCTCTTTGTCTTGCACCAACTCTAGTGCTCACTTGATCACATAGTAAGCCAATTCAGCTTGCTTTCCAGCCAAAACCAATTTACTTTCTGCTGTTTTAGTGAGTTGAATTGGCTTTGTGCTTCAATCAAATGTGTGCTGGAATAAGGACTTGGCAAAAGCATGTCTCAGAGGGAAGAAAGTGGGGGAGGGTTGTGGGGAGAGGGCTACCTCTCTTGGCAGCAGTGAGCGGTAAATGTAACTGAAGCCTTAACGTGGAATTGCAGTTTAAGACACTACTATCTACCTATGGGTTAGTTGATACACTTTCTCAGTTTGGGGCTGTCATTCTGGTAGCAAAGACAGTATAACAGCGGGAGTGTTTTACTGCTCCTTAATAGAAGTTTCTAATTAAAGGTAGTGCAGGCTAGTTGGCCAGGTTTTATGCTGGAGAAGGTTAGGGTGCCTGTATGAATTCTCAATTCTCTTCCATCTACTTGATAAATCTTTGGGAAATCTGTTCTTCATTTGCATCCGGCAGAGGACGTCTATTCTTGATGTGAGGCCCGAGGAATAACGACTCCATTTAGGTAGGCACATTTCATACAAACAGTGGATGCTTCTTAGGGGGCCTGCTGAACGTCCTCCTTTGGTGGCAGAAAAGAAGCTAGATGGAGGGAAGAAAGATTGCAGGGAGACTTGACTAAAAGCAGACTGACTTTTTTTTTCTTCTTCTTTTTGGTGAGGGATGGGGGTTGATACATGAAAGTATCCTGGCAGCCACTCTCTACAGTTTAAGTAGTAGTTTTGTTAAAGCATTTCTTTTTCTGGGCTGAAAGGGGTTAGTCTGTTGCCATTTGTGTCTGATTGAAGACTGCATGCCACTCAGTGGATATGATTGTAGAATGGATAAAATTCAGTGAAGCTGACAGGCTAGATAAGAACCTAAAAAGTGGCTAAAGTCATCTCCACTGTGTGATGAAAGTGATTGCCCCTGAGAACTCATAAAGCAAACATAAGGTATTGAGGTAGTGTTTGGTCGGGCTGCTTATACATAAAAACCGATGAAACAACCCATGTTAAATGCTTCTGGTTAGGGAAAAATAAGAAGAGCTAATAGTACGAATATGTCTCTAAGGTGAAAAAAAAGTAGCAAGAGCTCGTGGAAGGATCAGATAGGAAGGATCAGATATGGTACTGACTGAATTTGGATGAGAACAATCAAGGAAAAAAAAGGTCTTGTTGCTTAACTTGTTTCAGGAAAAATGCCCCCCTTGTTGTATGTAAGGAAACAGTTTTGTATCAAAGATACACCTGATTGTGCCATCAATTTCTCCTTTTAATAGAAATAACTTTTGTGACTGAATTTTGGCTAGCTGCTGAGCTCCAGAGGGAGTAATTTACAGAAAATGAAGTGTGAAACATTTTGATTTTTTCCTGGTAATTTACTTGAATAGGTCACATCTGTGTCTTGGATCAATGCTGTCCTGGATACTTGCTCTAGGATAATAATAATAAAAAAATACTCTAAAAACCAATCTAGGTGTAGGGTACAAGGTGCCGCAACTAGACCTCCAGGGACAGATTTCTCCAGCCAGAGAGGCAGGGCACCACTGGAGTCTGTTCAATTTGACGGGAACACTAAGCTCCTGAGATCAGCAGGACTAAAATTAGCTTTTGACGTTTTTTTTTTTCTACCCTCTTGGTGTTGTTTTTACATGAAATCTGTTGTTTATTGTTATAAAGAAGAAGAAAAAAAAAAGAATTTGGGTTGAAGGCTTCCTTTTCTTTCTTTCTTTCTCACTTTTTTTCCTTAAAGGGATTTTGAAATCCATGGTCTTTTGGATGGGAGGTAAATTGAGTTTTGGAACAAAGCGGTTATGTGTTTGTCAATTTTTTCAGTTCTAGTGGGAAAAAGAAACAGCACCACACCAAACACTGCTTCGGCAAAAGAAACGTAAACAATATGCATGGTTTCATATTAATATTGCATTCTTAGTGTGTGTTGTGCTGTTACATGCTTATTTTTTAAGCAATGGAAACCATCGTTAGGCTTCTTTTATTGCTGTGTTGGGTGACTTGTTGGTTTGGTAGTTGTTTCATTTCATAGGCTAAGTCTTTCCCAGAGTCTGCTGAGCAATTACCTAGCACTGATGTAAAGATCTTATAGTACAATTGTCAGAGAAGTGGGATTTTGTCACACTGAATCTAGAGGCTGGCTGGGGAATAAACTGCTTCTGGGACACATCCAAAACAGCCTGAAGGCAGCGAGGATGTTTCTGTTGAAGCCTTGAATCCCCAAAGACTGTTATCTGCAGGCCCCTTCGTATTTATATCAGCTTGAAGTGCGGAGCTGCAACACCAGCCTCTGTAAGGCTCTGCATCACCACAGCTGTCATTGTCACGCTGACCTTCCTCAAGTTCTGCTGTTCCTGGCCACCCAAGCTGTATCTGAAACCTTATCATTCATTTTTTTTCTCCCTGTTCTTAAGCCGCGTTGTAGGAGGCTGAAGCCATTCTTCCCTTTCGGAAATGCTGAGCAAAACCAAAATGGCTTTTGAAATCTGAGAAACTGTTAGCATTGAAATTTCTCCCTCCTTTCTTAACAGTCCTTTGTCAAGAATTACATCTGTGTTGTGCTGAATTTAGGAGAACTCATGTCTGAGTAGATCTCGGAGACTATCTGCAGTCCCATACTCGGTTCTCTTTAATAATTTACCTCTTCAATGTAAAGGTATTTCAGGACTGAAATTTGCTTTCCAAAGACATTTAGGACTTGAGCAGATCTCTTTAGCCTGCCTTGCCATGGCGGTCACACTGGGGACCCTTGGTGAAGTGCCTTTGTCTTTACCTGTCCAGAGGTCTGCAGTCCCAGGCCTGTGATTAAAGGTGCCAGCTTGTAAAACACACAAAACTGCGGTAAGAGGAACTATCTGGGAGCTCACTTCACTGTCTCCTGGCATGAACACATTACATTCCAGGCTTTTACGTGAAATCGTTTGTATTAGTAAAATATTTATGAAGTTTTATTAACATGGTAGGAGCTCTTGCCTCTTTTACAAGAGGTAGAAATTACGAGCAGTCTGCCTTCTCTCTCATTTAATCTCCTCTCCCATCTAGTGTTTTTCTTTTCTCATCTGGACATAGATAAAATCCAACAACGCTGGATATTTGTTTTGCGGTCAAAACTATCTGGAGTCAACAGTCCTGGCAGGCATTGGAAAGACTTCTTGTGCATAGAAAATTTATGAACACGCAGAGATGCTGGGTTCAGTAATCTGGCCTTAAAAGGTATCCAAACATTTTGTTCGTGATCAAAACACATAATGCTGTGGAACTGAGCTATTTACATCTGGACTGTCTGGGGCTGTAACACTGACATATGTGTGCATTGAAGGGGGAAGAGAGGCATTAAATTTAGGTGTCCGGTTCACGCAAACAATCTGTCACGGTTTATTTTGACCTGCTGAAAAAGAAATGCAACAGTGGCATCCTGTGGCCTGAACGGTTCATGACAGGTGTGCCTGTCACTGAGCTCTTCCTTCACGGCCTGGGGAACGGAACAGATTATTTTTAGAAAGTTTACAAAAAAAGTGCATAGTATTTCACGCACGCGTGCTGTACATTTTCAACCTGAAGTTAAAATCTAAGAGCCACCGACATTTTTCGTCGGGGACTTTCTGCTGACTGACTGATCCAGCCACCAATTTATTTTACATTCTGCTGCTGATTTTGCTACCGAACGCTTGGTGTTTGGGACAGAGAAGATGACTTCAGCTGCTCACCTAGGAGACAGGACTTTGTGACACAGTCTTTGTTCTGCTGAACGTTTCCTCAGAAAAGAGGAATAGGCTGAGAGTGTCCTGTCTTCCAATAACCCATTGTTCAGTGCAGTATGCTTGGTCTAAAAATGAGCATTTCAGGAAAGTCCAGTGAGAAGCAGACTAGTAAGAGTTCTTTTTCCTTGCATCTACACCATGTCCAAGTGCTCGTTCCCACCTCCTGTGCGTGTGCATATGTGTGTCTCTTGAGTTTTTCAAAGTCCTAGCCTTTACTTGTTTAACTTAGACAGCCGACTGCAATTTGCTTGCCTCCTCACCAGCAGATATTGGCAGCTGTGACCAACAGGCTTTCTGAAAGCCTGCAGGCATGCCAGAAGGCACGTTAATTGGGAACATGCAGGCTCACCTGCGCTCCTGTGGGGAGATGTCAGGGAAGCTGCTGAAAGCCTCATTTTTTCCCTCTTCTTCTCTGATTTCTCTCCTCAAAAAGAGGAGATATTAAGATCTTGTAAAGCCTCTTCCTTTCTACTTCTTACCTTCATTTTGAGAGGTGTAAATACTACTGAATGCTCAGCATCAGGAAAAAAATGAGGGAAAATTTGACCTTACTGGTAAATGAAACAGTTTTCATCATTTTAATTTTGCTTTTTCCTGTGCCCAGAATGCTCCAGCTCTGCATGTTTTGTGCAAGAAGTGAAAAACAGAGTACAGGCAAGGATGTCCATGGCTGTCCGTGCATGGAAGAACCTGTGAACATTAAGTTTTCCATAGTGCTGTAAAGTTGCCACGATCCCATTCTTGGGGATGTTGGAGTGGGAGGCAGGGGAGCAGAAACAGCAGAAGGCAGGGGCTTAATTGTTGCCTTTAATAATGCACAAGTACTTTTAAGACTTTTGCAAAGTTGCTTAACTGAGCTTGCACCATGGTTTGTTGCCAGTATTAATCCCTGGGCTGTCTCTTAAAACATGCACATGCATGAAAACAAACAAATGTTCTGACTCGCTGTGGCTCCAGTAATGTTAAACCAAGCTCCTTTTTGTCAGTTAAACTGACAACGAAGATAAGAAGAGCCGGTGTTGGTATCATCTGTTGCATAACAAACCACTCTTGACAAAAGAAGCAGCCTCCTGTCAAACGAATTTCCTTTATAACTGCCGAGGGGACTATTTTTAGTTTCCTCTGCCATTCTTTGCTCCTTAATCGTCCGTTTCGCTTTTCTGTTTTTCTCTGCTTTCCCCTTTTCCCACCAGCTCTGATACCAGGTACTGCTGATAAGCTGCTGCAGGGAAGGCACTGGGCTCCTGTCCGCGCCGAGGGCCTGTAGTGTGAGCACTGAGGATACTGCCTGCCTCGCTGCCTCCGGGTGAAGGGAAGGATGAGCAAACCACCCTGAATCCACACGAAGAATTTCAAAGACCAACAAGTAAATTAAATGAGCTCTTGCCAGTGAAGCGTTTTTGCTAAGGCTGCGCTCTGAAAACATTGTGAGTTGCACGAGGGGAGCTACAAATGGTGTTTAAACATCACAGGCATACCGCACCAGGCAGCAAACTCTTCATATTCCATTAGCGAAGGAAGGCTGAGCCTGGTTTTTCCACTGCAGATAAAATTAAAGTGCTTTGGAAATGATGGTGTTTATTCCATAGGTCTTGACTCTATAGTACTGGCTGGGTTCCCTTTTGGTCTGTTTGACCCACTGCATGTTTTCGGTCCTTTGAGCAGCAGAACGATTCTTGTCTTCTGGCTGAGATATAAAACAGAAGTCCTGCCTATCTGTAATCCATTAGAGATTTTGCGGTGCTGTTTGCAGCAGTAGGAGTGTGTTAAGGCTTTGGTTGTTCTGGAAATAACACTGCTTTGCTCAGTTGCATATCATAGTTCAGTCAATCTAAATCAAGCAATCATCATCCTCTTCAGCCTCCTTCTAAAGCCTAATTCATGTGGGTTATTTTATACTTTATACCTTCTTCCCCCACAGCACACAAGAGCTTCACAGTAACGAGTGTTTTTTATGCCCAGGGTGCTTCAGTAAGTTACAAGTCACTGTAATACTCATTTTTTAGCTAGATTCAAGGAGCACAGAGGCCAAGTAAATAGCCTTAAGTCAACTATGAAGTCTGTGGCAGCACATTTGTGCCTCTGTTCTCCAAGTGAGCAAAACAGCCTTGAAGTTAGCATACTAACATGTTTCAGGAAAGTGATGCAGTTCTCGTGAAGAAGAAATTGATAGAAATGTCAAAAGTTTTAACCATTAGTATTTTCTTAACAAAATTGAGTTTTCAAACGCTACTTAATGTTTGCAGAAAACGTATTTCGAGAAAGTGAGAAAAAAATTTGTTGGATTCAAAACAAAATGAGTTGGGTTTGTGCCAATCTCTCTCTTTTTCCCAAGTGGGGAAAAAAAAAAAAAAGAAAAAAGAAGAAAAGTGTCTGATGAGAAAAGGTAAACAGGGACCTGGTTTCTCAAATGTAATGAGAATACAAATGTATTTAATGGAAAATAAAAAGTACACTGCATTTTTTCTTCAGGCTTCCCCCTCTCCAGTCTTAGTCTTTTCTTTTTTCTTCCGAATGTAAGTGACTGGTTTCCCTAACCCAAAAAAATCATGTACCAAAACTGAACAGCAGTCCTTAGCCAAGTAAAGTTAGAGAGAGTTGGGGAGAGTTCATGTGGCCGATGACAACAGCTCCTTACGTGTTTGGCTGCTCTACTGTCTGACAGGATTGGACAGGGATCTCCTCGGCAGATTTTGCTGGCTCACTTCCTTCTGCCTCGTGGGTCTGGATTATGCCATAGCCCCAAAATTAGTGCACCCATGTTGCGAGTCACCTGGCGTGATCCCAGTCCACACAGCAGAGTCATTGGGTGCCCCTCAGGAGTTATAATGTCAGCTACCCCTGACGTGGCATACACCTCTGTGCAGTCTACGGGCTGAGATAAAACTGTTCCTGCTTCTCTTTTCCCTTTTGTTCCATTCTTTTTATCAGTGTAACTTTTTAGTTTCTTTCAGCCTTATTTTTGATTCTGCAGTTTTCAATCCCCTGAATTAGATTTTGTTTTAAGAGCTGGAAGTGGGGGGAAGCACTAGAAGGAAGGCTGATTTTTTTTTCTTTTTTTTCTGAAAATGCTTGAAAGTCTGCCAGTGAGTTGTCAGGTTAGTGATGGCTTGTGACATATCAAAGCAGACAAGCATGGGTTCATAATAATTCAAGATCTGTTGAAAACAGCATTGAATGTGGTTAGCGGTGAGGGCTTTTTAAAGAGAAAATAATTATTGCAAGTGTATTTCAACCATTGCTGTAGAAAGAACCTATCATTTTAGTGTGTATCATCTGGATTTTGTGTGTCTTACTCAAATTTTCAGAGTTTTCATCCCAGTTCATCTGTCTCATTCCTTGCCCCGGTGCCTGGAGAGAACACTGCTCTTACAGGTCTGCACATGGGGAATCCAGGTTTTCAGGCCACCTGTGTTCGTGAAGCCTTTCTTCCAGCCATTTTATCCCATTGTTCACGAGTCCCATTTTCTGCCTTTGCAGACTTTCGTCATTCTACAGAAAAGGAGAGGTTGCATCTCCTGGGTCAGTGGCGTGAGAAGTAGCAAGAAACTTCTTGGTGAGGAGCCTAAAAAAAAATCATTTAGCTTCCATTGGGTGAAGAGGTTCTGGCCTTTAGAATCTCTCCCAACGTTTTAAGAGTTTTTGGGCAAAGATGTCTGGAAGAAATGAGAATTCCACTTTCAGAATGGATATGAAATGAGAAAGCCAAAGAAAAAGACAAATTTTCCTCTCACACTGTGTAAAGGGCCCCTGTGCTGAAGACATCACCAGCTGAATGCATATAAGAAGTCGCCAGCAACCATTAAGCTCAATTAATCTTATTCTTGAGCACATGATAACAGCTGTGGATTATTTAAACAAAGCAATGGTGGGCAAGCAGGAGAGGGAAATTAAAGAAAAGAGGTTCTGCTGTAAACACTCATACCACCATCACCCAAACTACACTGTAGTGTAGAAACTGGGTCAGAGACACCCTTCCCCCTCCAGGCTGTCAAAGTTATTTGAGCTTCTATTGAAACCATCACAATAGAAGAGTTTGGCTCATGCATTCACTGAGCAAAACTGATTTGTGTTTCTTGGTTCAGAAAAAGCTGCTGGGTAATTTTCCGTGCAAGTACAATGCAGCGGTTCAGCTGATCCCTGAAAGCTGATTTCTTGGTGATTTGCCTTTCGTTTAATAGAGCACTTCTGCTTTTATTCAGTCTTTCTAAATTCACATGCTGAATCTGTGTTTAGAAGCCTTAAACCTCTCTCTTGCCTGTATCGGGTTTAGGAACCGTACTCGTAGCCTTCATCCAAAGTTCAAAAGATTTCCGTAAGTCTATTGAGATGCCGCTTGCTCTGTTTTCTTACTGATGATATAAATCTAAGTTAATTGGTTTGTTTGCTTGTAGGGTAATTGAATTAAAATGTATTGTTTAGGAAGTATGGCTGGACTAGACACAAACACAGCTCTTCTGGACTATTCCCACTCCCCTTTTTAATCCCATATATAAGTCTTTTATCCTTGTTTACAGCTGTCTATTAGCAGTCTCAGCCTTCTGGTGTGCTCTGTCTGCTCTGGTTTTTGTGTGTTTTGTTTTTCTGGCTTCTTTCAGGGAGTCCCAGTGCCTCCACCTTGTCCTGAAAAGAAAACTAGCCTGCTCTTTATACCATGATGATGGGCTACACAGGTTGCCAGCAAGCACAGAACCAGAGAATTATGCTGTCAGACATGGCATGAGATGGCGGTGCTCATAAGACCTTATTCCAAAGGAGGCACAAGTGGAGTTAAACAACAGGTTGCAGAGTCTGAACCTATTTTCTAATGCTCAGTTAATACCTTCTCTAATGTCACTTCCCCTCCCTGCTGCCCTGCGTGTGCACTTTTACAGAATGAGCATGTGCGCTGTCATGTTTCTTTCTGCTTACATGAAATATCATTTCTTTCTTGAAAATCGCCTGACACGATGGTTGGCGTTGCCAGGAGGTGTCTGTGGGACCTACTCAGCTGTGAAGCCAAGAAAGCTGTTGTTCAAGGAGCTGCACACCCTAAGGAGCTGTGGCATGGTGCATTAAGGAGGCATGGGAGTGGTGGGGTATCAGGAGAAGCAACACCATTTCCTTGAGTCCGCTCTCCAGATGAGATGCTGGTTCTTATCAAGCAGCAGTGAGAACTTTTCTACCCGTACACATCCATCCCGGTTCCAATTCACCATCATATTGTGTACACTAACAAAAAAGAATTGGAAAAAATCTCCCAGTCTGTGTGCTAGTTTCAACAGCAAATGTCGCAGGCTACCTTGCTCCAACTGGCACACTTATTGAAGCTATGTATGTTGATATGTCTTCCTTGCATCCTCACTACCAAGAAGAAAAATAGAAATTCTTGCCATTCCACACAGCTGCCCAAATGAATAAACTAAAGAAATGGTTTTGAGAGAAACTCAAGCTGGGAAGCCATTTGCACCCTGAAGTTTGACAGCAGAATGCCTCCTGTTGTTATCAAGGCTAATCACTTTCCAGCCCTGTCTCTGGCAAATGCTCTATCTGCAATAATCAAGTCAGTGCATATGACATAGTTTTTTGACAGGACAATATTTCTTAATAATTTAGTAGCATCGCACACACACAAAAATAGAGTTATAATTAGCTCTCATCCCTGAAGTTGGAAGAGCTTTTCAGCTCGTTGGAGGCTGCTGGCCAATTCTCTTATCTAATTGGATGAAGTTCCTACTTTCTCCCATTTGTATGATGTCTGCTTTTACACAAGCTCATTAAGTGCAGCTGTACTCCAAGTTTATAACAACAGCCCCAGTGAAGCCTAGGCAGAAGTTTAATACCAGTTCTGTTCTCCCTTTCTCATCTGATTTCAATCCATTCTGGGGGTTGATATGTGCCCAAACATCTTTTCCTAGCACCTAATTCTCCCCCCTCCAGCTTTTTATTATGAATTATTGTAATAATTAGAAACCAGACAAATTACATTGGATTCATCTGTCTGTTCTGAAACTGGAGAGTTTACAGCTTGCTTTCAGGAAAATACATTTTAAGGCAATTTTTTGCTTCCATGAGGCATATAGAAGCAATTTTTTTCCCCTTTCATTTTAAAGCTGTCATTAAGTTGCAATCAAATAATTGCTACACCATTATTTAAATCTTCAGCAGCATTGAGCTGATTATACGGATAGAAATCAGTACGGCAGTTAACATTATATTAAACTTTTGCATTTATATGTGGTTTTTTTTTTGGCAAAATAAATACTTCTTTAAAAACAAATCACTTTTGTCAGTATAACTACATTTTTCTCAAGTTCTTGTGCGTAACTTTAAATCTTGAATTTCTACTTAGTAGAATATGTATAATAGAAAATCTTCATTTCTCAGAACTTGAATTTTTCTTACTTTATTGCCTACATATATTCAAGTTACATTTATGAGAAAAAGATTCACCATATACTTTCTGCGATACAGATATATCGGTTTTAGAAGTGATTTTATAATTTTTGTGGATACTTTTGTTCTTCCACCAGAGAGCTATTCCAAGGTTTCTTGGGGAACTTCCCACTGCATAATTTCCTTCCCCTGCCATATTCCATGAGAGAGATGGAAAAGAATCACAGTGAGACACCAGGGGGAGGATTCAAAGGGACTCCCTCCTAAGCCAAATTCCAACCATAAGGGAAATTTCCATCTGCTGGTGCCCCACCTCCTAGCATCTGTATTCCCCTGAGGTTGTAATGCTCTCCTGGCTCTGAAGGCCGACAAAGGCTTGACCTGTACGAAGTCCACAATACCCTTAGCTCTGTCTAAGATGTAAAGATGCAAACGTCTTGCAAAATCCAAAGCCCTGAATGAACAGGGAGGAGACAATGAAGGAGGGCACCCAGCACCAGCCTGACCTGAGTCCTACTTGAACTTGCTCTGTGCTTTAGCCCTCCCTTGGTTCATATAATCATAAAGAAGTACTGGAGTTGAATGTTTTGTTTCGATTCCTGTCAGAGTATGAAAAATGAACAGTGTTGTAACCGAGTCCATGGTCACTGCTGTCGATGGATCTTTATGGCAAAGTTTGTGCGTGCAGGTTGATTGTCATTCTCACTGATGACACAAACTGGTGGTTTAATTGATCCTTTTAATATAAAACAATCTCAGCATGAATCACAAATAGTTTTGACTGATACTTGACTTTACTAGAAAAATGAAATCCGTTAACGTCTCTCTCTCTCTCTCTTTTTTTTTTTATAGGTGGTTCCATGTTTAGACAAATAAAAATATGGACGTTCTTCTTGTTTAGTGTCCCATCGCTTCTGTAGTTTTCATATGGGGCTGCTGCACCACGTATGCATCAGGTAAGTTTGCCTGACATTTATAAGCAAGGACATTGAGGTCTCTTCTAACCAGTAGAGACAATTTTTGTAATTGACATCTACCATCCTGTTGTCTTCAAAAAATGCAGGCTTATTTTTATGGGAAATACTTTATGTATTAGAGGGGCTAATACAACACCAGAACATTTGTTTTTCCAGCTACAGTCGTCATGGGCACATCATTAAAATGACAACGGTAGCTGCTCCATGCTGTCTGATTTTGTAATGTTTTGACAGAATTTAAGACATGAATGAATGTTTGTGCTGCTAGTCATTGGTGAATCATACCACTTAACTGGAAGGGTCAATGACATAAATATACGTGGTCTTCAGGAAATGAAAATGGCTTCTTTCATCTGTGATTTCGAGCTTGTTTGTACACTGCTTTAGTTGGAAGTAGCATCGGTTGATGGAGACTAAGGCAAAAGCAGTGAGTTATTTTCCCAGCACTTGAGTGAGTGGTGATAGTTGTTGGAGGATGTGATGACAGAAGAGAAGCGGGTTTTAATTTTGTTTTTGAAGTGGGAGGGGGTGGGCAAATGGATGCTCAAGACACATTAATGAAGTTATGTTGACAACTGTTAAGTGTGAAGTCTGTCATGTATCTCATTGCAATGAATATGTCTTTATAAGCAAACTGTGCTAGAGACATCTGTGCAATTGTCAGCTGTAATTAGAGAAAAGGATGGTTCAGCAGTGGACATACAGTTGAAAATGAAGGACAAGGTTTTTTTGTGTGTGGATGTGTATACTTCTGTTTGCCAAAAGTGACTTTTTTTTTCACTAGCTATTCTCCCCAAGTAACTACTAAATCAAAAAAAAAAATCATTTTTTAAAATTTATTTTTAAAATTTCTTGTAGGATAGAATTTGAACATTTTAGGGCAAACAGGGACCTTTTTTCATTGTGCCCTTGTTGGTGGCATTCTGAAGATGTGTGAAGAAATGCATTCCAGAAAGACTTGGGAAAGCTTGAGGTAAAATGTCACTTGTCGAGTGTGCAAAATAAGCAAAGAAACTAATAATGCTTAGACCGGGGCATATTGGTGTTTGCGCACGTTGTGCTCACTTGCGATACACGCTGCAGCTGTGTGTCATGTTCGATTTTCGTAATACCTTTGTGACTGTATCATGGTGTTCCTTTCAAAGGTGCTTACGTGTATTGTACGGGGACAGCTGTTTTATTGTCAGAGTAAGGGATTTGCTCCCTGTTTTTTTTTCCAGCCATGGAGCTCTCCACCGCTCTAAGTCAATTTGAGCTTAAGACAAGAAAATATATTTGAAGAAAGGCCTTTGTCTTTCTCAGGTAGCTGAATAATCTCTTGTAGCTTAAAACCTTTCTGCAGCTATCAATGGTTCCACTTCCAGTGCATGCAGTAAAAGGTCTTTCCCTGGCTCCAGCTGATATTAACGGGAGTTTTGCAGTAGATGATGGTGGGAATAGTTCTTGGGTTAGTAGTGCACTTTGAAAGGTGTGTGATGAGAAGAGCAGCCCGGGCCTATCTGAACCCCTGATGCTGTCTCACCTCTTGCTGGAGGTAGCTGTATCATTTCTTTCCATTTATGCTTCTTGAATATCTTTCATGACCTCTGGACTGGCCTTACTTTCCCCCTCCGGCTTGGCAGAAAGCAAAGAAGCAGCCGCAACGTAACAGGACTGAAGTCTAATTCCAGATCTGGAAGCTGTGACTTGGATGTGACTGGAAGCAGCGCTGCCTATCTGTTCTTGGTTAAAGTCTGATTTTCTGTCCCTAATGAAAATACTGGGAGAATGTAGAGGAGCGCTGATTTAGACGGCCAGCAACTAGAGTTAAGGGTTTATTACATACCCTGTCTGTGAGGAGGAGGAACAAGGAGGAGCTATAAGTCAGCACCTTTGTTTAAAATACATCTGTTTCTTTCTCATGGTCACATTTTTTAAGTGTCAAATCTACCAGCTTCTTTTAGAGCTATGTGTTGGAGGAAGCTGTGCGTTCTGCTAGCAGTAAATGAATTACATAATGGGAAGAATGTTTGCAAAGCTTGTAGAGAAATAACAGCTGCTTTTTTAAGTGCAAAAAAACCCTATAACATTTCAAAACTGTAGCAAGAGCAAGGATTTTTTAAAGACCTGGATGAAAGGAAATCAGTAATGCGTAGGGGGTGATGAGTGGACCAGACACCTCACCTGTTTTATTCCTAGGTGCAGAGGGAATTTGGAGTTAGACGCCAGATGGAAAGCAAACTCAGAACCACATGAACTACTAGCCAGTTTCCTTCAGCAACATTAATTTACAGTCTCATGAGAGAACACCTTGGTTTTCTGCCAGCTTTGGCTTCAAGCAGGATTGTAAGAGGACAGAGCAGAGCAGTCAGCAGTCCCTTTCAGGCCACACCGTCTGTGCGGTGAAGCAGACGGCACAGGCTGTTAATGGGACTCCGCTGAAAGAATTACAGAAAACGTCTGTGCCCCTGGTCCCTGGTGAAAAGCTTCCAAGTACATTAATTATAATGCAGTACTGTGGCTTCTCCTCTGCCTGCCAGGCATTTTACAGGACGCTGGCATCTTTATGCTACAAAAGCTGGCTTGCCCAAACTATTGTTTCAGTTTTTTTGACATGTTTTGCATTGCTGGATCCTGCTGGTAGGTTCTTCACTGTTCAGTGGAAAGGTGGCTCAATGGATGTGGAGCAGGTCAGGAAGAGAGGCTTGAAAGTCATTTTGATTTGCCTTTGACAGTGCTGTGGGATCACATCATGTGGGATCACAGCGTTGTGATGCATCTTGGCCTTTTGGAGGGGTACTGCCTTGAAGGCAGTGTGTAGAAATACACTAAAAATTTATTTCCAAACTGCCTTGTCAAACACTGGGGCATCTCATGTGGCACTTCAGTTCACTTTCTGATCTCACACTGCTTTCTTTCCAAACTATCCAGGAGTTGGAGTGTCAATTGTTTTCTCCCTCCTCTCTACCTGGTAGTTCTGAGATGGTATTAGTATTTCAGGTATGTACGATTTAAGAGATGAAAGTGCAGAAAATGCTGCTCAGTTTGAATGTTGCTAAGCGTGCTTCAAATGCCTTGAAGCATGTGCTGTCACATAAGTGTCTTGGAGGGCTGAACCCTAGAAGAAAGCAAGAGGCTTTTTGACAAGTGAGGTATTTCTCATTTTTGTATGTAAACTTCTAATAGTGGATGGCTATTTCTACCACAACAATAATGTATAGCACAGTTTTTTGTTTGTTTTAGTGCTCAAGGCAGCATTTTCTTCCTTCACAATTTCAGATGTAATGTCCCAACAAAGACAAGGATTAAGGATCTATCAAAGCTGTTTCCACCCCAATGTGAATGAGTTAACCTTGCCATTGGCCCCAGTCAATGGTCAGTAACAGGCTATATGCATTGATCTTGCACAAACTATGGCTGCTTTGACATAAATGGGATCACATGTCTCTTCAGAAACTTGTGCAAATACAAACCAATAAATAGATTGGCTGGCTTTTGTTTTCTGTCACCTGTGGCTTTATAAGGATTTGCACCAGTACCGTGCTCCAGATGTACGTTTTTATCCGTGTGACCATGACCTTGTCTCAGTTAGAGCTGATTTCAGAGTTTCTCACAATAATCATTGCATTCCCACTCTTGTGGTCATGCATGTAATGGGAATTCTGGAGGACGCGTGCAGAAGCGAGCACACCAGTACCTTTCTCTCGCATTTCCAAGAGGCAACTCAACACAGTTTCAGTGAGTTGCACACGTCAGCGCTAGAGTAGATTGGAGAGGAAGTGGCACCTTCTGGCTGAACTTAGCCAGGAACACTTTTCAGTATATGGCAGGATAACAAGGAGCATACCTTGAGAGGTCCTGAAAAAGAAAATAGATATTGATGGTTTTTACTGTTTTTATTCCTTTAGGGTTTTGTAGAGCCATTCTGAACATTTTCAATGCTCACGCTACTTTTGGTGAGCTGCAGTAAACTAAGAGCTATGGTGGCATGCTTCACATACTCTTTTGTTGCTTGCCTGTGCAAGTCAGTTTCTTGCAATTCACAAATCTTGACTACTTGGTCTTTTGCCCTGAATATGGCTGCCTCAAAGGCAGTTCTTGATATCAAAATGTTACTTATTAGCAGAAGGCTAACGCCTGTTAGGGTCAGATGTGATGTGAAACTTAAATGGCAAGTAGTTGTTATCTGGCCATTCACACTGGAATAAATTCCACTTTGTATCATTTGCAATCTCTCATTATTTATTTAATAAGCTAGAGGGACAATAGCAGGAACTACGGGCATTGCCAGGCTGAGAGCCTGCTGTTTCAAAGGGACTGCAGCACACTGCTGGCAGTGAAACTTCAGTGAAGGTTTGCAGTGTTTGAAACCATTGGTGTGTATTTTGAAAAGGGAGCTTTCTTTGGCCCAGCAAAGCTTGTTTTAAAGGTGCTCCTACCAGTGTAATTTCCAGAGTGCCAAAACCCACCTCGGTTATCAGGCGTAACATTCATTTTGTCTTTATCCCAACCTCTTCTGTTCTCATCTGCTCCCTGTGCTTTGTCCCAGTAATAAGGTAGGCATTTAATCATGGGTGCTAGTCCTTCTGCTTTTTACAAAAACTTGAGTCAACCGTCCAGGCAGAAAGAGGGGAGTCACCAAAGTAATTTACCTGTTTTTGCTGCCTTGGTTTGCCTTCCTAGAGAAATTTAATCACTTCTTCCTTCCTTAGCTAGAAATACAACAGTGCTGAGGATACTTTCCTTCAAGTCCTTTCATTCTTCTTTCAGTCTCATGGAATAATCAGGGAAAAAATGGGAATACTTGCAGAACTGCAGATTTGCTTGCCTCCTGACAGTCGCAAGGAATTTGCAACCTCATCTGCTGGGCAGTTCGATCATGGGCTTAAGAGGACAGAATCTATTAGTTGTGTTTTTCTGCTGTGGCTGCTTTTTTTTTTTTTTTTCCGGAAAGCTTCATGCTGCTTTCCTCTGCCTTCTTTGCCTTTGGGGATGCAGATGTAGGGGTAGATGTTTTTGCACATGTGTCTCAATTTTCCTGGAAAGGTATTAAACTACTAGCTAGCTTGAGGCACTCACTACAGGTGCATTCATGACAGTACACTGCACATGCTAGGTTGCAAAACCCACTCAAGACGTTGGGTGTATTCATGGGGCAGTTAAATACTCATTACCTAAGCTAATCTAGCTATGTTCTACGTGAACTGCAGCTACAGAAGGTGTGTGGTAACAACCGCAATGTTGAGGGCCAGGTAATATGAACCCTTAAGAAGCAGAATAGCTAAACACCTACTGGAAACCAATCATAACGGTAACAAACCTTCAGCAGTAATAAAAAAGCTTTGCTTTTTACTTTTTTTTTTTTCTCAGCCCACTCAATCTTGCTGATATGCTTTTCCAGCTTCTTTCTACTAGGATGAAAAATAGTTCTAGTGAAAAAATGGAAGACTCTCACTGCACTTTCAACAAGACGTTGGATATATGAGACAGTAGAGTGGGTGGCAGTCAAGACAGTCCTTCAGTCTTGAAGTATATGATACACCTGTCTATTGTATTTCACACAGCAGCAGCTTATCAGACCTGTATTATTGTATTTTGATGCACAAAGGCCTTTGAGGAATGCTGGAGAAGTCTCTTTGCAGCTTTTTGGGGAGGTTTTTGTTTTAGATAATCAGTCTAGAATGCAGCTCCTCAGGGTTATGTCCATAGATGTAATATTGGCTGCTCTTTTTTTGGGATCCAGAGAAGGAAGAAATACAGTAACAGAATTAAACTGTTGAATGTAAGATAAATGCTGTCCTTTGCAGTTGCCAGCAGCACAGATACTTATGTATGGCTTTAGTGCTTAATTTACGTACTGTTTAAGGAATATACCTACTGATGCTCTTCCAAGTAAGTCCCATTTAGAAGTGATTTTGTCCCAAGGTCTCGTTTGGAGCTTGCTGTCCTCATTGAACCCACCTGGAAGAAGTGACATGTAAGTTGACAGACTTACTATATCTGTGATTCCTTCCAGTACAAGCTATCGTAAAAGAAAAACTTAGACTAAGGAAGAGTCTTCAAATAATCTCACTTGAGGTGTTGACTTGCAGACCTACAGCTCTGAATGCTGTAGTGAGTGTGACAGGATGCTGTGAGAGGTTGTTATACTATGGAACATTAAGCACCTGATTAACCAGTCTCCTAACAGTCAAAGCAAGGAGAAAGCTCTTCCATCTTCTATCAGGACGGTCCAGGCAGACCAAGAGCCCGCCTCAGCTATTCCAAATATCACCTCTTTCCCTGATATTATGGGAAGCCTGTGGACACAAGTTCATCGGACCTTCAAAGGTGAATTTTATCAATACATTCTTGCACAGTGCACGCTGGGTTAAACACAAACCTGCTATGCGTACTAGCTACCACACACAACTTTTAAACATTTTGATATTAGCTTGAAAAATAGCACAGCATTAAAAAAAAAAAAAAAACTAAAATTTTGTTTATGTGCCTCTGTTGCATAAACTTCAAAGATGTAAGTTTTGTGTGTATGTGTGTTCTTAAAGCTTGTTTTTTTTTTAAGACAGCTCAAAGACAGTTGCATTTCCATAATTCCAAGATCTGTGGCTTTACAAAAATCATCAAATACTTTGGATCTGGAGAAAAAGCATGGGTGAGTAGTACTTGTACAGTCTCACTGTAGCCTGAAGATGTTGATATCAAGCAGAACATGTCATCAGAACAATCAAGAAGGAAACATTATGTTTCATTTATAGGATTGCACTCGTGAATGTTGGAGTAGTGTTTTATCAACCAATCCTAAACAATTCAAATGCAAAACAAGTAACTCACAGTGTGCTTTATTATTTTTTCACAATATTAACTAGACAGACATGGAAAGTTTAATGGCAGCATGTTCTTATAACATTTTAAAGACAAAGAACAACATAATCATATTAAATGATGATAAACTGACAAACTACATTACCATACATACATCATCCAAAGGTACTGGGTAAACGATATCTGCTTATGTACATTTATGCTGGTGATAATTAAAATTCAAATATTCAGAAGAAAAAGAAAAAAATATGCTACTTAAATTATAAAAATATATAGTTCTGTGTGGAATTTTTAATGCTGTATAACTTGGTGAGAAAGATTTCATCACGTGATGAAGCTGCATTAACTTAGTATACGAGTGTGATTTAAAACAAATACAGATTAAATTGGCTCTTTTGTCTTCTTTTTGTGTAGCCTGGTTTGAAAGAGAGAGAGGAATGAAAAACAAAGCTGGGCTTTTGCAATGAGAAAGAATTTTTATGCTTATAAATCAAAAGATGTTTAATTTTTTGTTTAGTACTGAGCCATTAACTCACAATAAAAATGAATCATTTTGCTAGCTTGTTTAAAGACAGACAGAGGAAAAAAAGACAGGCTTTAAACATGCTACTTCACTACACTTTTAATTAATAGGACTTCTAGGTTTGTGAAGTTGAATGCAGGTGCACAGCTAAGCACAGTGTCATGCTTCAGGGTCAAAGCATGCAGACCTTATATATATCTGACTCCCACTGACTGAGCTAGGGAGACTTTGTGCATGCAAGGCTGGGGTGTCCTGGGTCTGTATTCTTTGAACTGTACCACATCAATGTTTCCTTTGCACATCTGCTTTCAAAGAAACATTTTTTTTTCATAATTGTTCTTTATTAGTGCAACCCTACTCAGACTGCATAATCTCAAATCATAACAACAAACCAATGAAGTTTTGTAATGATTGGATAATTTTATAATACTTATTAAAAAAATTGCGATTGAAAAATTTTAGTAATTATAGTCATGTTGTAGTGCATGAATTTGTATCCAGTTTTAGTTAAAAGCTATTTTCAGACCACCTTGGGTGCACTCCTGCATCATCTGAAACTTGAGATTTTCTTACATACCAGTGTCATTCTCCATATCTTCCAGCCCCCTTCCTTATCTGTATATTCTGTTACCTCCACAGCCTCACTCCTCCTTTGTTGGATCCAGTGCTTGTTCTATTGAGAAATTTCCTTTGTGTCAGCTCTGATTTCAGAATGCTTGCAGATTTTTTTTTCTTGTTTTTCCATTTGTTCCTAAGTTACTGATCTGTAACAGATCTTAGGTGATTGTAGAGAGATCTTATTTCAGAAGCAAAATATTTTCCTTCATTATTTTCTTAATAAATGGAGTGAAAAGGAATTAATGACAATTAAATTAAATTCAGCCAAATCAAGTATTTCTCTCAAATTCCTAAGGATTTTCTGTTTTGCAAAAGAATGCCTTCAGAATTAAGTTTTACTGTGCAGAATAATCATGGGGTCTCTGTAATCAGTTACTCTGCCTTTGTATCATCCTTTTTCAAGGGAAAGAATGAAAGATGAACAAATTCCATTTAACAGTCATCTTTAACCAGGGTGATATTTCAGTGAGCTCTCTGATTTCCTCTACTTCTTGACCTCTTCCTATGTTGTCCTCTGATCTTCCACGCCTAACCAACTTCAGAAGCGTCCCTCCTTTTTTAACTTTTGCTTTGACAACTCGGGTACACAGGGAGTGACCAGCTATGTGTGTTTGCGTAGTGACGGAGGATGGATTTTCACTGAAGTGTAGTCTTGGAGCATGAAAGTCTGTAAGGCATTTTGTGGAAAAAAATTCTATGTGAAAGTGTAATGAAGAATAGGAAAGACAGGAATTATTGCAAAAGAAATGCGTAAGTGAGAGGAGAGGATTTTATTAAAGAAGTTCAAGCTTTTATATACATTCAATGTTTCTACTATGTTTCTTAATAAATGTATTACCAACTACCGTTATAGCTAATGCAGCCACAATACTGTACTATTCTGCAGTCAGGATGGGAAAATTCCATTAGCTCTTTAATAAAATAAAATCATCAACAGTCATCACGACTCTTCTTTTTGCCTGGTATTAACTAGTACACTGGGAAGTCCAGTGAGTAGACACAACAGAACACAAAATCCTCAATATTCATTTAAATGTGTATCATGTGTCTTCTTCATATTATTTCTAAAGCAGCTTTAAAAAACTTTTGCCATTGGAAGGTATTAAAAATAAAAGCCATTCAAATTATCCTTGTAGTATAGCAGCACTGGAATTGATAGTTACTCTTTTATTACTTTTGACAATGTAAACCTTTAATAAAATAAACAATATTGAAACAATTTGAGGTCTAATAGTTCATGAACTTTAATGGGTGTATGGGCACAAATTGAAACGAAGACTAGATTGTGAAATGAAACATTAGCTCGATACCAGCCAACTCCAGTTTGGAAATTGGCTTCAAACAAATTCAGCTTTGTAGCTGAAAAAATACAAAGCCCACACTCAATCCGCAATACTTGGTTGCTCTCATTTAGAATGTTTTTCATATGAATCCTGCATGTATACGCTCACTTCTGACAGAAGCACTCTAAAAACATTGCAGGTGTTTCTGTTTTGATGTTGTTTTTTCTTTCCTTTTCTTTTTTTTTTTTTTAAATCAAGCCTAGTTTATATCACATTTTTGTGTTCTTAGAAACATTTCCTTTATATGCTTCTATAAAATTAAAAGTAATTTCAAATTTGAAAGGTAAGCTCATTCTGTCTTTGCTCATACAAAGTGTAGGTGCCATGACTAAATAGCAGTAAAAATGCTGAGATGTACAACTCTTAAAAACAAACAAACAAACAAAAAAGCAGCTTTGAAGACACAACATCAACTACAGCCTTAACATTGAACATATTACATTCCCAAGTTAATGGAGCTATTTTGCATATAATGCCACAAAGTTATCCAACTGAAATCTTGAGGTTGAATCTACAGTTTATTCACTGCATTTTTTCAGCCTTATAGCACTTCTGTATTGTACGGTACGTTTTATTCAGAGCTTTGCAACCTTTTCTTTCTCTCTCTGGATGTCCATTTACCCACAAATCCCAGACTTCAAAAGTTTCATAGAAAAAATAGGAGCGCTTGATTGAAGACGGAGATTTCCATTACTCAGAGCAGTCCGTGTGACACACTCAGATTCTTCTGCTTCCTCAGCAATTCTGGACCCCTCCGAGCACATGGAAAAGCCCCGCTCTGACATATATCGACACATCTGGTCTCAGAACACAGGTCTGTTTATAAAACTGTATATCAAGTAGTCTGCATTAATTGTACTTGAGTTGCATTTAAAATAGGGGCAGATGACTTCACCCTCCCCTTTTCCTCCACCCTGTTTTCGCTTGAAATGACAGTAGGCACCTGTGCGATCGAGGTGTCAGAGAGTCTCTGTCCAGATAGAGGAGTTGGAGTTTCTTCGTCATCTTTTCTTCTGTAGACAGTCTTAGGAATTTATTACCATGAAATAATTTTGGGGGTGAGGGGCAGGAGGATAAAGCTCACTTTCTTTTTTTTTTTTGTTATGAAAATGAGCTTGATTTTGGTGTCCAGTTTGATAAACAAGGATAGTCAGAGCTAATTTGTAACTCAGCTGAGGTCTGTTTCTTGCCGAATAAAATCAAAATCTTTTTCAACTTTCAGGGACTTAGAGAACCACATTTAATTGGTTTCAAACCCCTGGAGGAGCTCCGTAAGTAAACAGGATTAGTTGCAGATACGAGCCCACTAAAGTGGGACACAGGTCAGGTCTTCAGACTCCAGCTCTGCTCTGTCGAAGCAGGCACTTAAGGTCTCCTGATGTTTCTGTGTCAATAGCCATGAAAATGTTTTACTGCTGAGAAAATCATTGGAACAGTAATTTCCTGCAAGCCCCAAAGATATAACTTCACACTTCTATTAAAAATTATTTCAGTTGACACACATTAGGGTATTGGATGATACTAGTATGACTATGATGTGATGGCACGACTGGTAACTTGAAAACGCGTGTTTACAAGGCATAGGCAATCATATTTCAAACTGTAGGGATAGCCAAGTGTCCTTCAAGAAGTTGCCATTTTGACTGCACGTATGTACCATGTTGAACTGTTTACTCCGTCAGTTCTTGCTGGCAGGACAGGGTTAGAACTTCGTTCACACTGACCTTTTCTTTCAGATCCCTCCCAGCCATCCAAAAAAATGCGAGGAAGATCAACACAATTACGCAGCCTTTAGCAGCTCAAGTAACTGCCTTCCTAAGTGTAAGCAGGTAGGTCTTTGTCAGTATATTTGCTCTTCAGAGATAAAATAATCCAGCCAGCTGCATTAATTAAAAAAAAAAAAAAAAAGAACCTAAAAGACAATGGGGCTCATTAAAGTTAAGAATAACAACATGATGTGATGACAGATACAACTTGCAGAGTTTCTGAAAATAGCAGGTTAAAATGTAAATATCTTTTAATAAATAATTTTCCTGCAATGTAAAAATAAATGATATTTCCTTTGGCAGTAATAGCTGATTTAATCTTTAGCCAGGAAGTTGTTTTGCTCATAAAATACCATTGTGCTACAGAAAAAAAATATTATTTTGCTGTTTTGAAAGACTTTTGTAATCCACGATAAACTGGGTGACTCTACTTATGTCCGAGATAAGCGCCAAGAGTGATGCAAGCTCCCACCAGAACCAAACTCAGGATAGTCTTCAGAGAGATCCAGGAGAAATCGAACAAAGGCCTCATACTGTTGCCATACAACTCCACGAAGGCATCCTAGAAAGGGAAATAAAGCAATATCAGAATCCCAGTAACTTTTTAAGAGAGGGAGGGGAGCTTCTTCACGCACAGTGGTCATCCAACAGGAAAAAAAAAAAGAAAAAAAGAAAAACACACAAACCTTTTAAAATAGTGGTTTGGGAGCTATGTTTTTGTGCAATGCTTAGCGCAAAGTTCTCCTGCCTATTTCTTTACAAATATTGCTGTAATTGCTTACAGCCTGACATCTGCTATAGGCATGCACAGTCTAACAGAAAATACAGGAACAGCATTTTAAAATATGAGTACCTCCCTTTTGGCTCCTCAATGTGTAAATACAAAAATACACAAAGGAGGTAAACGGAACTTCATTCTCCAAACTTTTTGTTTCCACTGGACATGGGGCATCTATTTTGCTGGTCAGCGTTGCTGAAAATAAGGCAGTATTTATTGGGTTCCCTAGGGGTGGGTTCAGAAGACTACACATAGTAGCCACTGAGATGTTTCATCTGTGTGGATTAAAGCTGTTAAGGTGCAGTACTGTGTTATGCCTCTGCTGGTCTTTCATGACTGGCACCAGAAGGGGTAACATCTCGGTCCTGAGCTCCTGATAGTCATACTTTGGTCTGGCTGCAGGGTCAGTCGGGCCAACCAGCTGATCTGGCACAAGAGTAACCCAGCCCTGAAAAAAGAGTTGTTTCTCCATGTGGTTGTCTTGTCAGCCTGACTTGCCCTGGAGCTTACAGCCACTACCTTCAGCATGAGGAAGAGGAGGGGGAAATAGACAGTGCCAGAGGGTTGGCCACTTCTCACAGCTGCCCCCAAGTTGAATTGCGTGGGGGGGGGGGGGGGGGGGGGGGGGGGGGGGGTAAAGGGAATGCTTTCCCTGAGCCCAAAACATGTTGTGCTTCCTCCTTCAAGATGCAGTCCTGTATGTAAGGAGAGCTGCTCTGAGAATGTTTGGAGATGCATGCAGGTACCGAATGGAAAGCCTATTTAAATATTAAAGTTTTTGTGGTCCATATATACAGTCGGATTTTACTAGGCTGGTGATCAGACAGGTAACACCCTGCGGTTAATGTATTTCTTTCAAGCTGCCCATGATTCCTTACAAACATGAAACTTCAGAGCATTCTGAGAGGTAAATTATACCATGTTGCAAGAAAGCAATAAATAGTAAAGCTGAATGACTTTAAAAATAGGACACAACTCATAGCAGGGTTTAGGACAACTCTTTTATTTTGCAACCAGTTGAGGCCTGCACACAAACTACTGAGAAAAACCCATGAAATAGCTATCCAGTGTGGAGTTTCCCATCCCTCTTTTTTACTCTAGGCTTCCTTCCTTTTTTCTTTTTTCTTTCTTTTTTTTTTTTTTTTGGTGTATGTAAACGTTCTCTATTTATGTTATGATGCCGTTAGATGTTTTGTAATGTTACTAAGCTAGGAGGTAACCTGCCTTCTAAAATTGCACATATGTCATGGATTACTGCAGGAATTAAGACAGAAAGGTCTCCACCATTCATATAAACCTTTCAGCCAGGTGTATTTTCCATAAATTACAGAAGTTAAATTAGCCTTCATCATTAGCGTTCTCTAGTTATCGTAAAAATAAAAGCATTTGTGGTTACACCACGAGAGGGCGTGTAAGGTTTTTTTATATTGTGCCATTTGCCTGTTCACTAGATGCTGAGTGAGACTCAAATAAGTAAAATGTATGTAATTTCAAAACATGTCTTTACATTAAATAATATTGGTGCATGTTGTATATAAGAACGAGTGTGTCAGTAACAGAATAGCTATAGGATTTGGCCCACAGATTGACCTGAATCATGTTCCTCCTGTTATTTCTCAATGCTTGTTACTCCAGGCAATCATTTTCAAGCATGGGTATCCAAGGGTATATTCTTAAGTGAAAGCAGCTTAACCTTTGTGGGGAATGTCTTAAAGCAAACTGTTCATTCCTGAGGAAATTTGGCAACTTTCTCGTTGCTGCCTGGTTTTTGAAATAGACATTTGCAAACTCTGGCCTTAATATTCAGCTGTGCTGTTGCAGAGCTGAAAAGCACAGAGTTTGCTGTGCAGCTCTTTGGAAAGCTTCCTTTATTTCTCCTTAAGGCTATGAAGTAACACAATATCCTAAAATGTTACAGACTGGGCTAAATCCTGTTGCCGCCAGTGCAGGCTCACTGACTTCCATGGGAGCTTTGTCTGGATAGGGAGTTCAAGATCGGGCCTTATAAAAATGCAAGAAGGGTAAAGTTCAACACTTGGTGATATTATGGGTGGAAAAGAGAGGAAATGAAAAAAACAAAACAAAACATGGAAATGCAAGTCGTGAAAATATTTTAATATTTTAATAGTTTCTTTCAGTGGGCTGGGTCTCACTTCTGTATAGTTATGACAGCCGATGCACACACACTGTCAACTGCAAAATGAGCGTATTTTGTGCCTTCTTTATACCTCAGTTTAGGAACATTCAGCCCAGTTTGGTCGGAAGGCCATTTCCAATGATTCACTGATCTCCCGGTACTTGCCATGAGGATGGACAGAGGGTTATAGTAACATTTGAAGACCAGGCAAAAGTATGGCATAACCTATGGTTCAAAAGAGGAATGCTAACAAAAACTGTGCAGCATGCAGTACTGTTTCATCAGAGATTATTACAACAATAACATGAACCCAACCTAATGGTGTCTGCACTATATATTACAAGTAGCTCTTTATGATCATTCCTCCTCCCCTTCTCAAACATCCTGATTAGGCCTATTTCCGAAGCTTGTTTGAACAGCCTGTCACTATTTGTTTAAGTTTCAAACCTGTTTTAAATAAACACATGTCCATTTTATGTACTAAAACAAGGCGAGAGGGGAGGGAAGTATGACCCATTACTGGAAACTATTTTAGCACAAAGAGAACCCTAAGCAGAATCCTGACTGTTTCATAAGGTTTGTCTCCTTCTATAAACCCATGTATTTGTCACTGGATTTTTGTCACCTAAACCCGTCTGTTTAAAATAAAAGAATCTGCTCTAAAACAAATAAGATTAGCAAAATTGCTTGAAACACTTGATGTACTCTGAAAAGCACTCTTTATAATGAAAGCAAGGGTCCCCTTGGCAAATAGACCGAGGCAAGTCCTGGCTTGGTCAACCTTTCTGGAAATCTTACACAATTGGAAAGAAAACGCTTGTAGGCCTTTATTTTAAGACCTGCCTATTTAAAATTTAATGGAAAGTTATATCCTGGATGTAAAATTATATCAGGGCAGTTAAAAGTTATACGGAAAAGAACTCTTCATTCAGCCCCGTAAGTTTTTTGAAAGTAATTTCTTTAGAAGCTTTTATGAAGTCGAATCAGTCCGTCGCTGGTACTGTGCAAATTCACCTTGACCGTTTCCACCCAGCAGGAAAGATGGGAGTGTTGGAGGGAAAGATGCTCTGCCTAGGTCCCTCTTGGTACTACGCACCCGAGATGGCGGTCTCACCTCCTTGGGCCCGACTGGCAGGCCAGGGGCATGCCGAGAGCCCCCCTGCCTGCTGAACCACACGTGGGGAGACACTGTGGGGATGGCACTGACCATCTTTCCAGGGAGCCTGGGGCGAAAATGGAGTTTGCTGAATTTTGCTTGCGAGGGTGAGGAGGTGTGAGAGTGCCCTGCGTCAGGGCCGTCTCGAAGCAGAGGATCCAGATCACACTGCCCTCCCCTTCCGCTGGCCCAAATTTGGCAGCGCTGATCCACGAAACAAATGTCCTCTTTAATTACACAAACATTCTTTTCTTGCACTCGGAGTTTATTTAGTCTCGGTCCCTTTGCAGCTCGGCCTTCATCCCTGCCCGAGAGGCAGGCCCGAGCTTCCAGGCTGCAGAGGAGTAAATACTTCCCATATGCTGCGCCCGGCGAAGCATTAATGACACGACTGCTCCCTCCTGCCTATGCAAAGGGAAAAGCCAGCCTCGGCATGGCATTCTGCATTTGTGACTGAGGGGGTGGTGGGGAGAGCAAACACGAGGAAGTAAAGACTTCCTTTTTCTACCTGAATCAAACAGCTGTTGAGGAAGTGACTTTATTTCCCTCGTTATCATTGGTTTGACAGGATATCCTCTTGAGCCACATTGTATTGAATGAAGAGTCGGTGAGACTTCCATTTTACTGAACGGGAATTGCCTTGCGGCTATTTCATGCTGCCCTCTCCGTGACTCCAAAACAAACAAACAAACACACACCAGCTCCACGCTTTTGAAGAAACCTGCCCAGGTTTGAATGACACGGCTCTGCCATCTGTTACGGTGGGAGAGGGAATGACATCCACTCCGATGCCAAGATGTAGCAGCTGAATGACTTTTCACTCACCACTGCCTCAATATGAGCGACGTAAATTCTCGTAAAAGCTTTCAATCCTGCATGGTAACTCATTTCAGAGAGAGTTTGGGGAGGGAGAGAGCCGAGAGAGCTGCTTAAATCGTCCCCTGTTTTCTATGCAGTGAAACCTCATTAAAATGTCATCCTGAAGCTAATGAGAAAAGTTCTTGGAACATAAAAAAATAGATCTGTAGCTGTTATTCTCCTGAAGCGTCCATGGGTCTTTTATGCAAGCCCGAGTAGTGAGGACATGCAAATCAGGACAGCTCAGCCACAGACGGTGGTGTGCCGAGTGTGGTGTTTCACGAGGTCGGTATCTTTAGAGAGGCCGATATCTTTTTCTGCCTAGGAGTGCTGACATGCTGGCACTCCAGCCAGGTGCACTTTATCAAATTATAATGTGCTGGAAAAGAAGGTGTCACCACGCCACTCTGCTGACCGCTGGCAGGGGACCTGCCCAGGGACTGGCTTTAGCATGTGTACGCCCGATCAAATCCCCATCCAGGGTGTTTTTAGTTTGGTTGGTTGTTTTTCTGGTTTTGTTTTCTGTTGTTTTGTTTAATTTTTTTTTGCCCCTCACCATTGTCAGTGGTAGAAATGAATCTATTCTGCCTTCTGTTTTCACTATACCTCTTAGATATGCAGCTTAGATAAGTTGCTGCCTGCATACCCTTTTGTTTCTCCAGTGATATCTGAGGTTTCTGTCTTTGGACAAAACTGGTTCTCTTCACAGTGGTCTCACCTAAGTTCTTTGTTTGTTGTTCTTCGTTCTTGCTATCTTTTTGTTTAAATACTTGCACTGGTGAGCCTGTGGTCTTGGGGGGCATATCCTGCTGCTCCTACTGATGCCAGGCTCTCATGGAAGGCCATGTAAATTCGAATAAATGGAAATAGTATTTGGATTATTTTCTGTCTAAACACGGCACTCGGAGACATCTAAGGAGTAGAGACTAATTGCAGTTAGATTTGTTCATAAAAACTGATGCATATGCTTAGAAATATATTAATCTGACTGGTTATAGTAACAGGGATGACTGTTCCTGTTCACGCTTCTGGAGAATGAACCTGGCAGCAGACAGATTTGCTCCATAGTTGAGAGAGATGGAGGATCAACCCAGGCTATGGTCAACCCTTAAAATATGGGGTTAGTAAGGTGTAGATCGTTCAACTTGTATGGAAAGCCATGCAGTGTTCAGACAAGGCTGCATTCTTGTTAAACCAAGTCAGCATGAGAAATGTTTCAGCAATTTCGTCTTGGCATCTCTACTTAATTCAGTTAGACGTGGCTCTGCAATATGCAAAAGCCCAGACCTAGGGGAGGCTGCCTGGTTTTCTTATTCCTGGAAAGGCCCACATTAAAATGAGGTATTTCTGGCATCAGCTATAGTGTCACTGTAGCGGCTCATTGGTGGCATTTAATGGGTGCCACTTCTGAGGGAGCAATATTAGCATTAAGGAGAGAAACAAGTCAAGAAGGCAGTCTGAACAAACTCCTCTGTATTCAAACAACACAGTCAAACTCTACTCAGGTTCTACTCAGTCCTTGACAAGTTCTTCTCACAGCTTTTTCAGAGCTTCTGCAGGTTTATAAGCCCATTCAACTAATTTGGTATTTTCTTACATCAACATTCAGCAGTTTGGTTTTAGCTTCTGGAGTCATACTACTTGGTTGAATGCTAGACGCTGTATATAATTTGTACACAGAAACAAATTGCATGTATTTTCACTAATCTTAGTTGCACTGAGAACCATCCGGTTTTAGGCCATCTTCTTCTAGCCAAATTTATCAAATCACTTCTAATGAGTTTATACTTACATACAAACTTATCAAACACCCACAGTGATTTGTGGATCACTTTGGAGGACAGAGCAAGCATCATGGAGTTGCTAAGGGAACTCACACTGTACCATCACACAACCATATCCTTTGCAAAGAAGCACGATGTGTTGGGAACACTTACAACTTTTTGAATGGCTCAAAAATAAGGACAAAATGGGTCTGAATGGCAACACAGGCCTGTTCTCTCAAAGTCTGGTCTAAATTCTGTCTTGCTAGTAATTTACTTTCAATTTGAGTGCCATTACACTGGAAATAGCCTACCTAAATTAAAAAGCTAAATTTGAAAATTTGGAGCCGGCTTGTAATTTAGTGACAGAGGGAAATATGAACACATACACCATTATGTTCCCTGCATGCTCCAGCTGCCAGTGTCTGTTACTCTCAGGCTGCTGCAAAAGAGTTAAATCATGTAACAGTCTGAGAAATGGGAACTGAAAGTAGCTGCTTGTAGAAATGTTCAAAGTGCTTTGGCACAGCTTTTGTCATCAGCCCACCACTTCAGTAATGGAGGGTTTTGTTTAATAAATGTATCCAGCTGTGCTGTGAAAGGGCTTGAGGCGCAGGTATTAGCAGAGGTAAACAGGGAAAAGAAAGACAGAAAGACCAAGGGTTTGCCAAGGAAGGGCTTGCTTGAAGTGGTCTCTGCCAGAACAGGCAGTGCACGTGAATGCGAAGGGTGAAACCGAACTAGTCTGAGCAGGCTGTGCCATCAGCTGAGCCACGAGGGACCAGTCACGCATTTTTTTTTTCTGCTGCTTGTTTTAACATCTCTTAGGGAAATACTTGATCCCCTGTTTGTTGTCTAAACAGGGAGTTCTGATCCAGATACCTTTGGCTCGCCTGCCTTGCACTCAGCCTTGAGCTCCAGCAGCACAGAAGCGTTGCTGCAGCCGTAGCACTCCAGCCCCGTGCTGGACAACGCTGCTCTGCTGCAGCAGCCTCTGGTAAAAGTTCAGGTGAAGTGGCACCTTCTTCAGAGATGCCATGCATTCCTCACACAGCTTGAAGCAGGCTTTGGTTGTTGTTTTTTAAATCTTGTGACAATCAGCTGATTTACCGGGGGAATGAAACAAGCGAGGGTTACACAAAGTAACCTTACGATAAATCTGCAATTTAATGAATAAGCACAAAAAACCCCTTGAGCCAAATAAAAAATGCTGAAGACTTAAATGGGCAGCTACGCTTCTACCAGCAGCCACCTGGAACATATGAGCTTGTGCATGTATTTTCTTTGGCAAGCTACACTTCGTTAGTGGCCCAAACCATTTTTGCTCACCTGTAAAAGCCTTATTTGAGGAAGAGACGAGGTAGCGTGTTTTTTTTCTCACTGCTTTCTCCTGCCATTTCCTGAGCCAGACCCTGCATGCTGTACCCCGGTGGGTGCTGTGTGCCAGCATCAGCTGCAAGGCAGGCAGATGTGGCCTGGCAGCGAGGCAGCCCGGTGGAGCAAACTGTAAGCCCCCTTCCAGTACTTAGCACACACAGGTGTGAAGATCACCGGCATCAGTGTGCCTATGCACTTCTGAATTACCTTGTGGGGCTGTTCCTGAAGGCCTTTCAGTGGCTTGTCCATGTTTTTTTTTTATCATTTCACAGCTAAGTGGTAATGGGAATTTAATATAAGGGGAAGTTCCTGGTCTGCATTGGCTCAGAAAAGATTGTTTTTGGTGCGGGTGCCTCCTGTCCACTCCTTCTCCTCCTCCTTTCTGTTCTGCTCACCACTTGCACGAAACCACAAGACACGGGAGACTTAAGAAGGGTGACTGAGCAGGGAAAGGAGTTAGGAGAGTCTGTACGGGCTGAGACAAACGGGAATATCAGACAAAGTCAACTGTCTAAATAGTACACATGAAAGCTGTCTGTTGCCACCATGAGCTGAACCCTACTGAGCCCATGCTTGCTTTATAAGTTGCCTTGCCTGGCAGAGTGCTCATAGTTTAGGGCTGGCTATGAAATCTTCAATTTTTCTGTTCATCCAGAAAGTCCTTCGGCAAATGTTATCAGGTAACAGGGACTGTATGAAAAGAACAAGGAAAATCGGGATGTAGGGATATGATTCACAGATTGAAGGACTTTTGTTTTGCTATTCAAAACAGCTCTTAAATTCATTTGCATGCACAGTTGTAACCCGTTAGCTATGACCGTTAGATTTATTCAAATGCCACCATGCAAAAACAAAATATGAAGCCTTAATGAAATGCAAATAATCTCTGCCCCTGCACCTCCAAAACCAACACCAAAACAAACAACAGGCATCCCACTGCAGAAGTGCTAATTCCCTTTGCCAGACCCATCTGCTCTTTCCTCCTTCCTAGCCCTTCCTCCCCTCCAAAAAGCATCGGGATGTTGGAGAGAGACACACTTCCCACCCATATGCATGTTTTAATTCCTCTTAAAAAGGAAATAATGCATTGCAGATACAAGAAAGGGTGCAAAGTTTGTGTGTTTCCTTTTAGTGGAAAGCTTTAAAACTGAAAAATACTACAGACGAGTAGCAGGAGAAAAAGGGTTATTTTGTACTAATTTGAGTCTTTGCTGTTGTCACTGCTCTGGCCAAATCACTTGATGGAGACATGGTTTCTACCAGTTGGAGGAGGCTACCAGCATGGTTGAAATACCTCCCAAACAATGTGAGCTGCACTGGCAGAAGGACTCCACACTTTGGTGTTAAGTCTATGTAAGTCTGCATACTGGGGAGAGGAATCATGCCAAAATAGTTATCTTTGTAGGCTAGAGTTGTGATTTTTTCACCATGAGATAGTTATGCTGGCCAGATTTTGTCATGTAGACCCTAGGAAATTTTATTTGCAAAATAAGACTGTAATTTATATTAACCAGATGTTCAGCATTGATCTGCGTCTGTGCATTTACAGTACACTTTAAGTAGTTTTTACTGTGAAAGAGATATATACCTTGGGCACCGGTGAGATTTTAAAAACATAGTGCTGGAACTCTAGGGTTTGGTGGGCTCTTCTTTCCTTTTGGTGGTGATGTGTAGTTCCCAATGAAGTCAGCTGGTATCCCGGGTGTCAAGTTTTGCTCTTATCAGTCAGATCCCCTGCAGATCCTGAAAGGCAAGTCTCAGCTCTCCCGCGTATCAGACGCTCACATTAATCACCAGAGCAAGCCATGCCGCTCCTTACAACCCAGCAGTGCTGGGAGCTCAGGGTGAGGGCCGAGGCGACCTAGGATCTCTCCTTTTTGGTAAAGAGTGGGAGGTACGGGTGCCAGCCCTCTGAAACAACAGATCCCTCTTTGTTTTCTCTTGTGCCTGTTTTTTCCTGAGAGGAGGCGGGGGCTGGTTCTGCCGCAGGACGACGAACATGAGGGTGGTCACACTGCTATCACTGCCGCCTGAAGCACCACTATCAACAAGTTACACATACACGTCTTTGGGAACAGCTGAGATACAGCTTAGCCTGCATTCCTATGGCCAGTCATTCAAAACAGAAACTAAAGGATTTGGTTAACTGCTGTTTTTTTTTATTTTTTATTTTTTTAAAGCCTGCATGTCCTTGCAGATCCTTCACAAAGAGCTGAGCATTTATATTTCCTGTTGACATCCTTTGAAAGGGAGAATGCCAATGGAAATTGGATCTTTTAATGAACAATTTCTGTGGACAGCAAATTCGCGAAGTGTTTAAATCTGTTGTTGTGACCTTGAACTAACACCACTAGGAAGGAGAAGGCCCTTAACTTAGGCAGGAAAGACTGGTAATTACTTGATGTGCTGGTGTTTCCAAGTGAGCAGAAATTTCATGCAAAAGTTCAGATACTCAAAGGAAAGACTAAAAAACAAAATCAAGACTATCAGCCAAGAAAAAATAAATGCATTACCTATGAAATCAGTGCTTGAAAGCTTTCCCACTTTCTAAAATAAATAAGACTTCACAGATTGGAAACTGCAGATCAAAACTGCTATGATGTCCAAAACCTTTGCCTTTTACTTTTTCTAAATACTTCTACATGCAGGTGGGTCTATATGGCAGAATGCAGTTCTGTGGAGAGAAAGAGGGAGCAATCCAGGCAGCTTAATTATTCCTGCTGCTGTGAAACTTGTGCAACTACTGTTTAGATGAAGCTCAACTACCAGAGAAAAAGGGATAACTTCTGTTGTGCATAAAGACTTCGGACACTGTCTTTTCTGTACAACAATATGCACAATGTGCCCAAGCAGCTGCTGCTGAAACACCAGTCTGTCTTGCTCAGTCACTTCAAAGTAGCCTCAAGAATTTCATTAAAGCATTAATCTGCTGTTAAGGAGCTGCCCTTACTTAAGAGCCAGAAGAAGTGGTTGCAAGAGCTGAGGGATTCGTGTGTGGTAGAAGGCAAGGGACTAGATCTGGAAGTAGGTAAAGCAGTCACCTAGAGAATGACCACAAATACCTCCCGTGTACAACCACCTCCTGTGTCTGTCTGTCTTCACTGATGGCCTGTGGCCATCTTGACTCTCTTTGTGTCACACTTTAACTATTATGGTCATCCTCCTTCTTTTCCCCCAAGTCTTCCATCACCGATGTCTGCTGCTCTGCCTCTGAGTGGGAAGGCAAAAGGACTGTTTCCATCAGCTTTGCATCAGCAGGGGCTTTCTGCCACAGCAGTAACTCTCAGCCGGCAATTTCTGGCTGGAATTGAATGTATAAGTGACATAACCCACCCAGGAGTTGCCTTCAGAAACTCCTATAATTAACTGTTGCTGCTATAAGTTTAGACAAACCCAGGAAATCACATGCAAAATTCTGTCTGATTTGCTATCTAATCTTCCTCTATCTAGGTTCTTATACCACACACATTGCTGTGGTATCTGAGCATCTTGGTGCCTGGATGCAATTCAGTTAAACTCTTCAAGCTAGCAGCCTAAGCTGCCGTCCGAACACTTCTCCTGCACGCAGCCAACTGTTTTGCTATGAACAAGCAGCAAAGAAGAAGCTTCTTCAAAGGCTCCCCCAACGTACCAGCTTCTCTTGTCTTCCTTTCCCAGATAATGTAAGATTGGGAAATTTGCCAAGCATCATGCTAAACTGAAAGAGACATTCAAATTGCTGCAAGTATAAAGAGCCAAGGGAGCCCAGTCTGCCAGAATGTTATTGCAGCAGTCTCAAGAAGCTCACGGCATTAAGACTTCATTTTGTTGTGTGCCTGCCTGTCTAGGAGATGCACCTCCGGAGGCCAGAAAGTCATTGCTTCCTCAATATTAAAGACAAGCGTCTCGGACAACTGCAAATCATTCGTTAGCTTCAAGCTTTTGAGTCAGTTTTCTTTCTTTTGAGATTGGAGGCATTTGATCCTGTGGTTACTGTTGCTTGAAACAGAACTTCTGCTTTCAGGAGGGTTTTAAATACACCCCTTTCTGGTGAGCTTACAATCAAAAGCAGGAACGCAGAAAAGGGACCAACAGTCAAAAAGGTGATGAAAAGAAGCTGTGTTATTTCTGGATGAGAAATACTAGATATAGGTTTGACTGATTTAAGCCCAAGTAAAGGAAGAGAAAAGTTCAGAACTTATCTACATTTTAACAGTAAAGAAGCAATCCTCCCCCCAGGAGGAACCATTTATACTGATATCAAAGCGTATTCTGACTCATTAACTGAAATATGTTATGCTGGTGGAAGACAGTAATCTCAGCAAGATTTTTGTCTACACAAGGATTTGCATCAGCGTAGTTTATATCCCTAAAAAAGTCAGATGCCTAACCAACACTGGCATACAGTAGAGCGTGAACCAGGAGTGAAAGGTGGGGAAAACTGGGGGTGCCAATGTTTTGGGCTGTGTGTTTGTTTTCACAAATTTGTGTTTCAGAAGTTCCTGTATATCTATGATGACAACAGCTAAAATAAAAAAAGCATCAAGAAACTAAAAGAAACCTGAAGTCCCTTCCTTATTATTATTTTTTTGGCTATTTACTCCCACAGCTTTACTCATAGAGATGGAGGGCAGTGAAGGGGGGAGGGAAAGAAGCTGAGCTGAGCCTATGATCACAGCATTAAGTTGATTTGACTATTAGAAAACTTTAATTTAAATGTTCCCCATGGGGTTTCTGGTATTTATTTCCTTATTTACTTCTTGAGCCCATTTAATACTTTGACCTGAACGAAGAAGATTTTGCACAAGCAAGAGGATTAAAGGTTCAAATTAGTTAAAGATGAAACAAATCTACAGATTCACTGAAGCCCAGTGTTCTCAGCATCACTGATGATACTATCATATATTAAACTGTTAATATGCCTGAAGTGCAGAAAAAAGACATTTTCAGCATAGGCTACAGGACGCATTTGTTCCAAAAGATGTACTGCTCCATTGAATCCTTTTTGCCTAATTTCTTCTGTCCCACCCAAGTGGACATCCTGCATGTCTGTAACAACCATGGGATGCTCAGTGGGCCTCCTGTCATGCCTGCCTGTCCTGGTATATTGTTTTTACCAACTTTGTCATCTTTGTCCAGTCCCAGATTGTACCTCTTAACTTGCACCTCTTTCATATCTTGGTGTTTGGTTGTTCTTCGTTTTTGTTTTGTTGTTGTTTTTGTTTTTTTTTTTTTAATTCTTTCTACGGTTATGCAACCTCCTTTCATTCATTACCTCTCTTTTTACTATTCACCTTTATGCGTACAATACTGCCTTGTACAGTTTCCGCAAAGCATGCGTGCATACACAAATTACAGCTTTTCTCACTGGTATATTGCTTACTCCTCCTGTCTTTGGAGTTGAAGTTAGTGCAAACACAAGATTGTCATTGTGCCAGCTAATCGTGCTTAGGCTGTGGTCCCAGCAGGTTTTAACTGCAGCTGGCTGCCACAATGCTGAGTGCAACTTAGGTGAATGTAATTGCAAAGTCATTGTGGGCATCGTGCCAGTGGGACTCTTCAAGGTTGTGTTGTGACACAGATGGCAACTTGCAGTGAAGACCAGCCCTGCTTGGTGCTCCGCGAGGCTGCAATGCATGTTTTGTGTCTAGAATGGAACTAAGCTGCAGTGGTGTTCCTACAGAAGCAAGCAGAGGTGGGTAGGAGCATTTGAAACACGGCTTGGTGTCAACACCAGTTGTGGCTGGTTTGCTGTGAAGCCAGCATAAAACTGTGCTCGGAAAGCAGGAACACCTGGGCACTGTGTAGCTGTAGGTGAGAAAGTCTCTTGAGGGGAGTCTCTTTCAGTCTCTTGAGAGGAGGAACAGCTCATAAAGCCATGCTTTGTCCTTCTCCTCTGACCCTATTTTAAGGGTAGGTTTAGGAAGAGAAAGATGAAGTTGCGCCTTGATCAATTTCTTAGATAGTAAACTATGTCCTTATGTCAAGAGTTTTTAAAGAAAATAAAGTAATACCACCTCAAAGAGATTAAAGTTTTGATCCAGGAACATAGGAGCTGCTGTACTGAATAGCCTTGTGGTCCATCTAGACGTTAAGACTTAGTGAGTCAGCTATGATCCGTTTGTGATTAATACCTGAGTTAAGACTAGTTTCTTCCTTTTGGGTGTCACTTTTCCAAGATGCTGTTGCCTCAGGTGTCAAGAAATCTCTCTTTTAATCTGTATTCCTCCTGATCTATTTGGCCAAGCACAGGGGAGTAGCCAAAGTCCCTATTACTACAGTTTTGTTAGTAGTTGAGTTCAACATTGCTCACTCAGTTTCCTTCTCTTAAGCTGGCTATATAGCAACTAAGGCTTGCTAATGTCTTTACTTTCTGAAAGTTGTTAAAATGCTGTGGAATTTCTAGTTTTGCATTTCTGTATTTGTCTTTGGAGATTCAGTTGCGTAGTGCTTCCCACTTAAAGTTCATCTAAATAGTGCTTATGCTATCCTTCTATTCAGCAGTATCTCCTCTGCCTCTGTGGACCAGTCTTTCTTTCCTGAACATGTTGTATGTAGATAAAATGTTGTTCCACTATGTTTCCCTCCTGCCCATTATAATTGAAATCATCCTCCATGGCAAAATACTCTGATTGTTCTTTTGCTTTTAAGCTTGTTAAATTCATTTAAATACTTACACTCATTCAAATCCTGTATCTGATACCTTCCCAGTTTCACTGAATTCCCTTTTATGCATTTACCAAAATTATGGCTCTCTGTTGGTCATAATTGGCATGATGTTCCCTGAATTCACAAGATGCTGCCATATATACACATGTCTTTAATAGACGTATTTGACTAATACGTTCCCCAGATCCTCATAACTTCTGGCTTCTTTGCTAGCATTTACTTCTGTTCTGATCCCCACCATTTTCTAGGCTCTCCCTTCCCCAGGTTTTCTCACTCTATCAAAGTAAAATGCCATCTCACACAATCTTCTTGGCCACACAGGACTGTTCTCGCTGCCACGCCAGGCTTGTGTATGAAACTGGGAACGACTTAGTCAAAGCCTTGTCTCAGACCCAGAGTTTTCTATCTTGCCAAATGAAGCTAGTTCCCAGACAGTCTCTCTTACTTACTGATAGGAAAAGCTCATCCAGTGTCTCATGATATCCATATGTTTTGCTGAAATTAAAAAGCTTGCCAAGTTCCTTTTCCTTTGGACTGCATTCCCTGGGACGATTGGGGGCGTTTGCCTTGCCAGTCTCTTTCTGCTCAGTGGCAAACCATCTTCAGCGATGCCATCTTCAGTGATGGCACCTTCAGAAGAGTGATCTGACCCTCACCTCTGTAGCCAAGCTTCTTTTTTATCAGGAGACTGGCTTCTTAAAACAAAGGCTTGGCTAGGCTCTATCTAAAAGCCACCCTTCCCCTCCCACATGACCTTTCAGCCTCTGAGCTTCCTCAATTTCTCACAGACATTTCTGGGATTTCAGAACACTTGAATGTTCTTCTTAACAGAGGGTAAGATATGTTCAGCAGTTCCCTAGTCAGAGTTGCTATCTTTCTGCCTGTCTGTCTTTAGTTTTAATTAAAAGGTGAGCTTTTGGTTGGGCAAATAACTGTTGGTGGTTACCAGTGGTGTATTGGCCAAGAGAGTCCTTTCTCATTTTCACTATAATGTATCCCATTTCCCTAAATCTTAAAAAAACATGCTTTCAAGCTAGATTCCTAAATACATGCACTTAATAGTATGCACTTAAATAAACAGACTGATTTTCTTCTTTTGGTTGTCTGAGGACAGGTAGGTTCCAGGCTTTGAAACTCCCGGGCCAAGTAATACATTTCGAAGCTACAGTATGAATGGGGACATGATCCCAATTCTAAAATTTTAATATTGTGCACTAATGATCATTGCACTGATAATCATTTAATTAAAAATTGTCGGAGTTTAAAAAATATTTTCTGAAAACTGTGTTTGAAATTTCTGAACTACTTATTTAACTGAGATCAGAGTGGAGCAATGAGACCTTAAGAACAGAAACACTTTCCAGTAGAGAGAGGGAACTGGAACTAGTCATATTAGTAAATAACCAAATAACTGAACGAGGAGTCCATCAAATAATGAGTGACAGGGAGAGAGAATGTAGGTATGGAGACTGCAGTCCTGCCCCTCACGTAAGAAGAGAGATTTCAATTACACAAGGAAAGACAGAAATTCAAAGCTGGTAAGACAAAGTGTTTTTGCGCAGGATCCACAATTAGACCTTCAGATTCACTGCTACAGGACACTGAGACAGTGAGTTTCACAAGCTTTGGAGAATAATAAAGTATTTCTATGGTGAACAAAACCTGTCAACAGTAATCCAAAATAATGGTGATGATGATGATGATAAAAATTGGAAGCCTTCTGCTTGAAGGATTAAATCAATCTTTGAATTCTTGGGATTAGTGTGAGGTCTTCACTAGGGCTAGAGGGAAGCTAGGAGAGAGAAGAGATTATCCTACATCCGCTTCTTGTGGATTTTTTTGCTTTTGTCTGAAGCTGGTGGTGCTGAGCATGGGTACAGTCTCTGCTGGATCAATCACAATTTTGGTAAAGAGCAATTTTTAATACCTGTGTATTAGCTGGGCAGGGGATGTTTGTGTCCTTCAATTTTTAAGATTTTCTAAATATTTTAGTCTTTATTCAGCTAAAAATGGCTTCAATTGAGACAAAACCCATGAATCTCTAAATTAACATTAATATAGAAATTAAAAAAAAAAAAAAAAAAGGCAACATAGTACGTTTAACTTAAGGAAAAAAAAAAACACACAGTCTGTCTTTCTTTCCAGAAAACTCATGTTGCTATTTAGTATTCCAAAAAAAATGCTGGAAGTTAAATGCAAGTCATCATAAAAGGTTAAAAAAGGAAATTCAGGAGAGATTTTTAGAATGGACAAGTTATTTAATCTTAAAAGGAACTCTCTCCCAAAATATATAATGAAAACTAAAAAGTAAACTGAAACAATTTGGTTTTGTCCATGTACTTTATCCAAATGGGAAAAATGGAAATAAACATAT
The DNA here is from genome assembly GCF_040182565.1 of Anser cygnoides. NCBI lineage: Eukaryota > Metazoa > Chordata > Aves > Anseriformes > Anatidae > Anser > Anser cygnoides. Next base: position 82,859,559 of record NC_089874.1, read on the forward strand.
AATGAAAGAAATGTAAAAGAAAGAGTCTGTATTAAGAAAAAAAGATACGCATGTTCCTTATTTAATTTAAAATAAAGCAGAACAACCTGCTAATGAATTGAAACCTGCACCAGGGCATAAAATGCTACTGTTCACACACGGCTGCCTTCACTTTTTTTGTCCAGCTATAGATGACTGTGATGTTTCTTTTTTCTTTTTCTTTTTCTTTTTCTTTTTCTTTTTCTTTTTCTTTTTCTTTTTCTTTTTCTTTTTCTTTTTCTTTTTCTTTTTCTTTTTCTTTTTCTTTTTCTTTTTCTTTTTCTTTTTTTTCTTTTTTTTCTTTTTTTCTTTTCTTTTCTTTTCTTTTCTTTTTTTTCTTTTTTTTCTTTTTCTTTTTCTTTTTCTTTTCTTTTCTTTTTTTCTTTTTTTTTTTTCTTTTCTTTTCTTTTCTTTTCTTTTTTTTTTTTCTTTTTTTTCTTTTTCTTTTTCTTTTTTTTCTTTTTCTTTTTTTTCTTTTTTTTTTCTTTTCTTTTTTTTCTTTTTTTTTTTCTTTTTTTTCTTTTCTTTTTTTCTTTTCTTTTCTTTTCTTTTCTTTTCTTTTCTTTTCTTTTCTTTTCTTTTCTTTTCTTTTCTTTTCTTTTCTTTTCTTTTCTTTTCTTTTCTTTTCTTTTCTTTTCTTTTCTTTTCTTTTTTTCTTTTCTTTTCTTTTTTTCTTTTCCTTTCTTTTCTTTTCTTTTCTTTTCTTTTCTTTTCTTTTCTTTTCCTTTTTTCTTTTTCTTTTTCTTTTTCTTTTTCTTTTTCTTTTTCTTTTTCTTTTTCTTTTCTTTTTCTTTTTCTTTTTCTTTTTCTTTTTCTTTTTCTTTTTCTTTTTCTTTTTCTTTTTCTTTTTCTTTTTTTTTTCTTTTTTTTTTCTTTTCTTTTTTTCCTTTTCTTTTTTTCTTTTTTTAAGTTGTATTTATTACAGTGGAGGAGCAGACTCACCCAGGCTGCTCCGAAGCCCATCCTTTGCCATCTTGAGAGGCCTCCCTGCACCGCATGGGGCCACTAGGAGACCCAAGGCTGCAGAGATATGGGTGGGCAGAGGGCCCCAGAGCCACCAGTGCCCCCTGGGCAGCCTGGTTGATGGCACCAACTGAGGACACCGGTGCAGATTAGGCTCCACCAAGCTTCAGATGGGCAACCAGGCCCTGTGGCTGGACCCAGGGGCAGAGGGGAGGCCTGAGCATGGCTCTTTGCCGGGTGTGGGTGTCCTTGTGGAGGCCACCCATAGGATCAGGGCCCCAGACTGTCTCCCTGCATGGGATGATGCTACAGAAAATAAAAAAGCCACGTTAAAGCCTGCAGGACTGCATCAGTCTTTTGCTTGTTCTCTACTCTCCCAAGAGAACTCCTTGGTTTATTTTTATTTTTCAGCCTTCCTTGAATCTCTTTCATTTCCTCCCCTCCTCAATTCTACATCACCATGTATTTTTAGATAGATGTATATGTATATTTTGAGTTACATGAAGTGTTTTAAGAGAAGAGAAAATCCTCACAAATCTTCTCTTAGAAGATTTCCAGTGTGCCACAGGTAATGTCCTGGTGCCTTTCTCACAGTCTGCCGTGCCTCGCCAGCTCCCCTCCTCCCTGTGCAAGTACTTTCACTCACCTCTTTTCAGACCACTAACCAACCACTGCCGATCACCTTTCACGCCCCGTCCCACCACTTTCGCTCTCAGTCACTTGCCCACTGCTGTCACTCGGGCAGGGTGCACCTCGCCGAACCCTAGCAGACGCCCACCCCTTCTTACTCACCCTTCAAAGCCTTTCATGCGGGCTGCGACACTAAGCAGCAGCTCAGCGAGAGCTGTGGGCACTGTGGTACATCCAGAAAATCTGAAGCACGCATGAGAGAGACGTGAGTGGTAGGGGTGCTAGGTGGGAAATTCCTCAGCCAGAAGCTTTGGCAGGTATAAAGGTCTCAGAGCAGAGGGCAGGAGATTCACCTGCTCCAAGCACTTCTGCGATGCAACAACTACACCCACAGGCGGGTCCCCCTCAGGTTCAGTAAATACAAGAACAGAGAGCAAGAAACTCTTCCAGAAGGTGATTAGAGAAGAAGGAGCCTGACGAGAATATCCCCTGTTGCCTTCTGGAGAAACCTCTCCCTCTGTTGACTGTACGGGGAAAGTCCTTGCCTACATACCTAAGTGAGAATGCCTCACGCAATCTCTCTATCTCGGTTCATCATCTGGGGATGGTGGTCATAAAAGGCTTGACTGGGGCATGTGGAGGAGTGTTCCTGGAAGGTGAGTGTTACAGCAGCTGTGGACCATCTCCCACAGTAGGAAATTACTAGTTTCTCTGCGTGTGCACAGAGCTGGGAAGTCCCATGCAAAAAGGCTGCCCATGCCTGCTTAGATCGATGATACATACTTGTTTCTCTGCTTTGCTGGTAAAAAGGGTCATCATTTTTCCTTTTGTGAGTTATATATTACAGTAAATCAATTTTAGCTGAGTTTATCTTAGGTGGATTTATACTCCTGAACTAGTTTGCTCTAGTAAAGTAAAGACTTCCATTTGCATTTGCATATCTCCTCATTATTGTGTGTAAAATGATAAAGAGAAGAAATTTCTCAGCTACTCTTCAACCCGAACACTGCTTATCTTTTGTTTCAGCCTACTGTTGAATGAAATATCGTTTGAAGCTGAGGGAGGCATTATTTGACAGAACAATAGGTATCTCTTAACACCTGTCAAGTTAAAGAGTAACTGGAAGGTACTATATTCTGATCTATTATATTATGGAAGTATTATGCAGATTCCAAACATACTTTTCTCTGCAAATAAATCTGAAGACTAAATATTGGAGATATATGTATATGTGCATGTATTGATATGTATGTATATATATGCATAAATATGTGCATTTGTATGTTTATTCCTGAATAGATTGAACAATGAAGTGAAAACTCAAGACCCGTGTAAAGAAGTAATTCCATTACTCTTTTCCCAGCTAATGACCATGCTCTGAAATGTTCTGGCTGATTAGTAGTGTTCACCATCGAGTGGTTATAGATGCAATATATCCATCTTAGACATTGTAAAGGCTGAGATCTGAGTGCTACAGCCAGCACTTTTCTAAAGCATTTGTTTCATCCACAGCTTTGAGGTCAACAGAAAGAGCTCCCCTGTTTCCATGTGACTTTGGACAGGTGCTCAACATGCTAAGCTGAACTTTTCCAGAGTGCAGAGAAAACTCCCCCACCTGTAAAGAGGACCCCAGAGCCAAGCTCCTTCTGTTAGCAGGGGTGTGAGGGTAGCATCAGCAAAGAGACCAGGCAGATCCTGGGAGAGAATCGTCTGGAAAGTGCACTGAGGGTTTCCATTACGAAGTTTGCTTAAACAAAAAGCTTGCTGCTGCAGGTGCTGGAGAGGTTTTGTTATGATTCCTTGATTCTTCCTATCTTTGCAAACATCAGAGCCCTCATGCATAATACTGGTTTATTCGAGCTTCCGCCTGGGACCGTGACCTGACCCCAGACCACTGAAGAGCCGATCTCATCCAGCTAGCAATTGCCTGTGTGAGACCTTACAGTTCTTGTCCTTCACAAATACTTCTTAAAACTATTGTCAATTAAATTTCCCCAGTGCGAAGCAAAGAATGTTAGCAGCATTTTGTATGTCCACACATTCTCTAGACTGATAAAATGCTCAGTATATATTAGGAATATAAGTGCTCTCAGTCCATTCACAACACACAATAAGTGTACAATTCGATTAACTAATGCAATTCATATTTCATTAGGACAGAAGCTGTTTGTGACCTTAAACGGACAACAATTTCATGACAGCATTGCAGAATTTTAATTAGATAGGAAAATAACAGAGAAAAATGAAACAGAGGGAAAAAGAACTGCCTGGCAGAATTGTTCCAAAGAACTTAAAAACAAAAGATGCGTTTGTTCTCCTAAGCTCTTCTCCTCCTTCCCCCTTACTAATGATGGAAAGAACAAAACATTATTGCCTTTCTTTGGCTCTGATTAACCGTTTGTAGAGAAGGCTACCATCTCAGCATTTATGGTTTGCACCTGGTGGCACCAAAGGACACAGGAAAGAGAAACCCAAGGGCCTAATGCACCTTTTGCTCATGGGTATCTAAGTGAAGAGAAACTCCCCTAAGAAGAAGGATTTTATACCAATTTTATATCTTTTTGTTTGTGAAGGAAAGTGGTAAACCAGCAGCAACAACAGATGCAATTAATAAAATTAAGTGTTAATATGGCTAGTACAAAATAGCACACAGATTCGCTGTACGTAAAGGGCTGTGATTAAAGTAGAGATGGATTCCAAAGTTAAGCTGCAGTTGCTGTAGTATTTCTTTTTGTGATACTCTTAAGAAAATGAGGAGAGATTAATAAGGTTAGTTGTTATTGTCCTGTAGTAATTTCATATTTAATCCAAAGTATTCCCATCTATGCTCACCCCTATGTGAGAAAAATGGCTCCCTGCAGACTGTAATTCAGTTTCATTAATTGTATATTGCCAAAACTGTGTCTTGTATTACAGAAACATAAAGGGAAGGGATACTTTGTTTTTGAAATAGTGCATTTAAAGAGACGATAGAAGAATGAATCTAGCAGATCAGAGTTCATGGTCTGTCAAACATGATCCCTTCCCCTTGCCCCTCTCCTGAACGATGACTTTTGTTTTTAAGACAAAATCAGTAAATAAATTTTGTAGAAAACTTGCCAGATTTTGTGTTAAAGGCAAGATGCTGCATAGGAAGCAATTGGATATGTAGGAAGATATGTCTGTTTAATCAGGATATTTGTCAATCTGGGTCAGTAACAAGATGGTTATTTGTCCCTGACCAGTGGGTGGCAATGGCAGCAAATGGCTTATAGTAGACAAGGATTGATTTTGATAAACATGTCCAGATGGGTATGATTTAAATCAGTAAATATATTGCTTTGTATAAAGAGAGATTTTTAAAATTAATTTTAAACCAATGTTTACAGTAAGTTGTTTACATCTACCAGTCACTAAACACTACATATTTGTCTTAAAATTAAATTTCAGCCAGCAATGTGATCAATGAAGAAGAAAATAGCATTGCCTTTTCTGATCCTAACACCTCTGATACTTTTCTTCTTTATGAAATATTAGGTCAAAGCCCTATTTTCTGTACCAGTAAGTCACAAATATCAATATTATTTAGTAGTGTTTTTCTCAAACTTACTGTGAGCTGAAGCTAATTTTACTGGACTGGATTCAGTTACTTTATTGGCAGTATTGTCAAATAACTTTTTAATGCAATGAAAGCATCAAAAAAGTACAGCTGCTAGATGAGAGAGATCATAAAAAGGGAGTTTCCAGAACTCACTGGTATTAGCTGCTCACCCATACATTCCCTTCCTCTCAAGTTTCAAGATGAGATTATTATTAAAAAAAGGCTGATTTGTCAAAAAAAAAAAAAAAAAAAAAAGAAAAAGAAAGAAAGAAACTGTCTGAACAAATCTGCAAATAAACCAGCTTGGGGAATTCCCAAGTCTGTGCCTGACCTCCACGATCAAAATAAGGCATCCTCAACGCAATAAAAGATTTTGCTATTTTCTCATCCATAACTCCTACCCTGATGCAGTATCTGACCATTACAGCTCGTGCTTTGCCAACACTGAACTTGAATTGTGGTCAGACCCCTGGCCCACCAGGGGTGACACCAGCAGTGCCCAGCTCGGGGACAGAGTCGTAGCAGCAGCTCTTCGCCTGCCCCTAGCACTGGCTATTTATTTGTCAGAAGAACAGCCGTGCAGCCAGATTGCTCCGTACACTTTCCTTGTGATCTTACTTGTGATCTTCCTGTTAGGTTTTTGGCTTCGCTGATGGAGGAAGTGCGTCCCAGCAAAACTGCCTCTTGGCGGACCTGCTGGCCAGGGGCTGGCCACACGGGAGACACCTCACGAAGGTGCCACGTTCAGCTGGGTACAAAGTACTGCACAGGCCCATCAGTACTGTGTTCTTCAAGTCTTTTTTCTTTTTAGTGTGTGTGCTTTTTCTACACTTGAATTTCTCAATTTGATTCCTGATTTTTCTTTCTCTGAGTGCTGCAAAACTGGAGTTATTCCCAACTGCAGCGTTGGGATCTACTCCGAACTGCCACCGATGCTGCCGACAGCTTTTAGATAAAAGGAAACCAAGGCTAGAGAGCAAAGAATATTTCTCGCCTTGCATTGTTCTTGGAGACTATTTCTGGTGCACAGGAAGGACTCACAAAATCACTGTCATACTTATTTTAGTTAAGTCCATACGTGACTTGAACTATTCCAGCGGCGTGCGTCAAGCTTCAGAGAACTGGTGGCAAATTTCGTTCCCCGGTTAGACATAGAAATAGAAGTATGGCACTCTAGGGGCTGGCTGGAAGTGCTTTATTATAAACAGGGGAGAAAACAGCCTTCAAACGCTATGAGAGAATATTAACGGGAGTGTGTCCAAATATTGTAGTCTAAAATGAACACTTTGATAATCATAACAATGTGGTTTGAAAAGCATCACTTTAAAAGGTCAGCTATACCACCCTCTGACTGCACATTGAAAGCATAGCGGATATATTGAGTCATACATATTGTTCATTGTCATTTGCATTTGGTGAAATCCCTCTATTTTACCCAATTTAGTAAGCAAGCACCGCCTTGGGCTCCCTTGGCAATACTTACATCTAAACGTAGTTACTGTTTGTTGCTCTAAAACATCTTGTCCCATCCCACACCAATAAATCACTCTGCGTTCTTCTGATAAATTTTTGTCATTTAGAGCATGTGGTTCGTTTTGCATTAATGGAGACAGAGGGAGCGGCACACTAAAGCAGTGTGGATATTTTCGGATCCACCTCTGGGATACTTCTGTGCATGTTACTCCGAACCAAGTGACCATCTATGTCGGCTTGTAGACAGCCGCTAGTGCACGACAGGGTGTTAACCTAACTTAGTACTTGCGTGGATAAAGACCTTCTGCTTAATTCTACAAACGCCACACAGCATCGTCGGGCTGCGTTTCAAGAAAAGGCCTCACCGAATTCATATACACTTTTTGCATTCCAACATTTTTCTAAAACTGTCCTCAGGATTTCACCTCATGCCCTTTTCCTAATTTTTGCATATCACCACGACTAGGGACTGCTCAACTTTCCAATCACCATGTGAGTGATATTTCCAACCAGAATATGGAGGAAGCTGTCCTCACCCTTCCGGGGGCTACACCTGAAGAGTAAGCAAATTTTGTGGGTGTTTAAGCCTTTTTTTATTTTCTATGAGCAACGTGAAAATGACTCATTTGTGCTTCAGCTGTAATATATAGTTGGTAAACACTGTTGGCAAGCAATCATATTTCAAGATTTGTAAACAAAAACAGTCCTGGCTGCCACCGACTCTGCAGTCGCATTACTGGTGGAAGTAACTCTGAAACCATTCTGAATGAAAAGAAAAATAAAAGACCTCGCAGAGATGCACGTATATGCAAAGCAACATGGAGCCCAATGCAAGGACCACTGACGCCAAAGGGAGACTCCTGTTGAGTGCGTTCTGGATTGAGCCCTGGGTGTGGGTTGGTCAACACTGTCTTAAAGTCATCAGTTTGAAGAAGAATTTGGCCTGAATTATGGAAAAGCACGTGTACCATGAACAAACTGCTCAGGAGAGAAATCACCTCTAAGTGCATTTGTTTCTGTAAAACACACGTTTTTTCTATCACCTCGGAAATCGTAATGTTGTTTGCAAGGATTACATGAGTGCTCTCCATACACAAGTCATATGCCTTCTCCTCGATAGGGACAGAAAGACCAGTGCTCAGAGAACTTAATTTAGACCCCTAACCCAAGCTGCTCAAGCGATTCAGAACGGAAATTTGGAAAAGAAACCTGCTGGCTTGTTCCTTCTCTCTGCTTGCCCCCAGGAGAGCACAGTAGGCTGTAGCAAGATGCCAAATGCCAACTGTGGCGTTCCCATTTCCCTGGTTTTGTTGAGTTGGGGCTACTCCAAGACCAAGCCAGCGTGGCTGGCTGTCCTGCCTGGCATGCTGGCTCCCCTCATCCCCGCCCAGGTTGCAGTGACCACAGCTCTCCATTGCTCCACTGCTGCTGGCCCATGCAAAGCACGTTTGAGACCCAGCACATCCCTCCGGTGACGCCGGCTCGGAGTTACCCGCTGATGAGTAATAGCATGTAAAATTCAATTACGTTCAGATTCATAGGCGCCTGCTACTTCAAATGTTAACAATGGGGAAACTTGCCCTACAGGGATGAGGATGGGGGCAAACTTTTATTAGCCCCACATGGGCTTTATCTGTTTTAAATGTTTCATTGTCACAGGGAGAGAAGTGCCATTGTTAACAGCATTACAAGCAGTCAGCTGCACTCAATTTAAAATTAAAAGGGGAAGAAGAAAGAAACGAAAAGAAAAAAAAGAGTCTGCCTGACATATTGCAGTATGGCAGGCGATGGTAACTTGCCCCAGAAATGCTTTATTGAATCCAGCCCTTCCATACAAAAGAATTTGTTAACCACTTCACGATGCAAAGTCTGCTAAAGACGTTACACTCCTTGGCCCAAGCGAGGCTGCTCCTGTACACCATAAGCGTTGCATTTGCTGATCAGCATTTAGTCCAGGGTTGCATCTACAAGTAAATATCATCAGGCCATGCAGACAAATTGTGCATCCCTAACAGAGGCTGTCCTGCCTAGGGCAGCATCACTGAGGTCAGGAGCAAGAGCTCAGCTGAGGCAAAGGCACCGTCTGGACATGTTAGGTGTGAAAATGGTGTTTGGACTGCATGAAGGCCACAGGTGATGAAAGAGACCCCTTCTCCTATCTTGCCCCAGCACAGTACTGGTGCTACGCAGGCGTATGTGGACACACCAGCCTGATCCCACATGGCTGACTGTACCTGCCCCTTGGGACCCTAACGCAGCACAGGTCCACTCCAGTAAAGTTAGACCAGCGTAAAGACTAGCAGATCCAGATGCATTCTGCATGAAAAATAATACGACATGAGCGTAATGCCTCTGTTGCTCAGGATTACCTTTGAAAATGTTCTTTTATTGGTCTTAAAAAGGTCGGGGGCAAGAGAAGCAAGTGTGACTCTGGAAACTGGCAGTATCTTCACGTCGAGTTAAGATTTCCACTCTCTGTCATACATTTTCCAGTTTGCACTTCATTGACGCAGACGGCACTGAACGAGGTGCAGCAGGGGATGTTTTTTGCTATATCTGCAGACCAGGTGGCCCCGACTGCCCGCACAGCACTTGCTGCCTGCTCTGCACCACAGTGGCCACCTAATGGCCAGCAATGTTGCTGGACGTCAACCAAGCATCCCGCTGGCCTCTCCAAAACACAAAGGAGATGCCGGTGGCGGTGTCACTCAGCTTTAAATAGCCCCTGGGTCCACTTCATCCATTCATCCCCCCTGCAGCCCTGGTGTGAATGAAAGAGTCCCCGCTGAGCAAACAGATAAGGGTTTGGAGGAACCGGTCGATATATTTAGATAAGGTGTGACGAGAATACGTGGCAACCCCTGTCTTTGTCGGCGCTCGGTGGAGTGAAGAGTACAGGAGGGGAAAATAAAAATCCCTGTGTTAGCTGCTTCAGGCTGAGACCTTCTCTTCCATACTGCTGTTAATCGACACCACTGTAACCATGGAGCCGGTGTACGGTCAGGATAACGCGGTGGTGGTGGCATTATTCGGAAACTCAAACACAGAGATACAGCCGGAAAGTCCTCGGCCTCCTCAGCAAATTAATCCTTTGAGCCCAGCTCAGCCACCTGCCCTGCCACATACGCTGTTCTTACAGAGAAGATGTTGGAAGTTTAAAAATAATTTGCGATGTGTTAGTCACGCTTGAAATGGTCAAATGAAGATTAGAGCAAAGCAGCAAAAAACCCCCAGCATCTTAACCGAACATGAGGTGACATTAAATGGTATGTAAATATTTATATGTAATTTTATAATAGCCTGCTATATACTGTACTTTCTTTTTGCCCACACACTGATTCCAGCACTCATTAACTGGAATTTCCTTAATGGGGGTGAGAAGAAAAAACCTAGGACAGCATCGACTACGAAGCAGCTTTTGAGAGAAGAGCCACTTCCATGACCAAGGCTGTATTCAATTGCTTCTGCTGTTTTCTTTCAGGGAAGCAGCTGAGCAGTTTTAAATAATGGAAGAAAAGGGTTTGTTTACAGAACAAACTGGAAATGAGACTCTACCTGCATATGCAGAATACATGGCCAAAGGCTCCTCTGGCTACACTTGTGCTTGAGTTTATTATGAAGCTAAAAAGGGCATGTTTCATCTTTGTCTTCTCTCAACTATGCATATATAAACACGTACATGGACACAAAGAAGACAAAAAGAGAGACTCGGTCTATATAAAATCCCCTCTATCTTTAGCAGAAAATTTTTCTGCTGTGTCAAATTCAGAACACAGTGCAAAAGCAAAATCTAGAGAAGAGTATTCTGAGACTCGTTTAGTTTTCAGGGGATTTTTTTTTCTTATAAACACAAAAAAATTCACCCTATGAACTTACCTGTGTCTGATGTAACAAGCTATTATCCCTCTTTCACTATGTGCTTGTAAGACAACGTATTTAGCGTTGGAAATTCACCAATTGTACCTTATAAAAAGGCTGTTGCTAATTGAATTTTACAGAAAATCTTATCAAATTGCTTATGGGGAAAAGAAACCGCCAACATCCCGCAGCATTTGCCTTTGTCCAAGTGTATCTGTTGGAAGCGCACGCCGCATTATTATCCACTAGAAAAACATCAACCAGCCTGCGTCCAAACACTGACGGGTGAGGCATGCTGACAGGTGCCTCCGTCTACTCAGTTCCTTTAAAAAAAAAAAAATATCTCCTCAGCACTTTATTTATAGCCTGGGCCAAATGTTCAGCTGTGGTTTTGACTTCGGTTTCCAACCACTGAGCCCCCCAGATTTCAAGCGGTGTTTTGGCCCGAGGCATGGCACCCATCCATCTCTTTGGAGGGCTTTCCAGTTGCCTCACACAGGTAATGCTGAGCACTTGAAGAGCCAGACCAGGTGTGTGGACCCACAAGAAGACGTATGCGCTCACACAGGTCGCTGTCAGGATCAGGCCTTACAAGAAGAGGGTGTTTATTATCCTTGTGCTACCGCCCCCCTTTTGGGAAGAACCAAGGTTCATTCCCCCCCTTTCTCTCTGACCAACATGACTACTCTGTAAGAGAGCATCCCTGTATAAGTGGGTCCCTCTCCTGTTGAAGCTTTCTCATTTTCTTTTAAATATTTAAAATTTGTCACTGGAAGAGGATGAATCCCATATCTTTTAGGCCAATAGCATGCGAAACAAAACGGCTTCGAGAGGAGATGAGCTTGCTGAGGGCTCGCTGTCCATGGGGAGATGCCTCAAAGGCAGCCCTCGGCCAGCTCTCTGTGAAGACCAGCCCAATTTGCACGGAGATGCTGTTCGCAGGTTGCAATATTTGCAGTAATTCCCAAGTCTAACATTCGGAGTTGTATCAAAAAGAAGCAGCTGATGGCCAAGCCCAGTTTTAAATGTGCTTACATTTTAGCAAAGCCTAAGTCAACTGTTAGATCCCTACAATCCAGAAAATGCTGAGCTACAATGTCCCTGCTTTGTCTGCCAGAGCCAGGGATAATGTAATAACCATGATCTTAAATGGCAATCATGCACTTTCTTCCCCCTCACATTTGCTTTAAAGAATCCTAAATTAACCCTAGACATAATAATCATACAACCAGGCTTGTGATCACCTAGGACAGGCACATATCAACTGTCAGAGTGTAACACTGTGCATTTTTTTTTCTCCAGGTCAAAAGGAAAAAACATTTTTTAGCACAAAGTCCTGTGGAGTGACCAGCAGCTGCGGTGGGGTGGTGGCAACACCGTCTGGTGAGCAAAGCCTACCAGCTTTAGAAGCATTATTTCCAGTGAGGTGGAGATTTCTGGGGCAATCCCCACACTGACTTTGAAACAGTGGCTCGTGAGAAAGGAAAAAGTAGCATCATGCTAGCGAGATGTCAGAAATATGCAAGAGCGAAGAGAGGACCAAGTCATCTGCTGTCCCTTTCCCTCACCTGAAACCCTAAGTACATCTCCTGACACCTGCATCCCAGGACAAACCCTTGAGAAAAAAAAAATAAATAAATAAAAGGAGAAGAGCCCAACTTATCTGCATCTGCAGAGTCAAAGGGGCAACTCGTGTTCAGAAAACCTGAGCGTTCAAGCAGTCTTGCCTCTGCAGCCCCTCTCTTCTGCCCAGGCTTTTGGTAGGGTCACCCAGGTAGTTGTGTGTTACTGCTTGCAGACAGGGAACACCATGCTGAAGTGTGTTTTACCTGCATATCCCAAATGCTCTGCATTTGTTCAGCTTGGATGGGTTCAGTCGTTCAGTTCACGTAAGCTCAGGCTAGTCTGAACCTGTTAAGTGCTCAATTACGCCCGATCCGCTGCACCCCTTGCTTTTATTTTCTGTGTAGCTGGATTCTGCTTTTTCCATGACACAAGCATTTCACCAGCCTTTTGGAAAAGGTGTTTAGCTGAAAAGCACGGAGCAGTAGGAAATTGTTTGCTCTCAGTATGCTTTGATGGAAATAAAGTCAACATGATAGATTAGTACTGAGCAAGTGGAAGTTATTTTTCCCAAGATGTCACACTTGTGCTTCAGAAATGAGTGATCTAGAGCTTCAGATAAAGTACCAGCAAAAACACTAAAATATACATAATTTATAGCAAAATAAATGCCATAGAGAAAAGTGTTATAAGCTCATGCTGAGCCATGCAAAGCCCAATAAACGTTTACTTGTCACAGTCCAAAGCAATGGTTACAGCACGCACAGGAAATTATGTCTACACCACAAGAGTGTGTGTCTGGACTTAAAACTAGGTGGACGGATCAGATCTTCATCTGGTGTAAGTCAGAAAAGCTTCAGAGATTTCAGTCAGGTTTTAGATGATTATTCCTAACGAGCTCCTGCTCCATAAATTCAGCAGAGACGCTTGGTTTACAAGGCCACTGCTTTGAAAATTCATAATCTTCCTTTTAGCCTTCTCCATAAGGAATTCCTTATACAGATTTGTTGTTTGATCCTCCACAGGAGGAAGAAAGCTGAATAACTCCCCTCTCATTTAGCTCCAGCTGACAAATTGACATAGGCACCAAAATTAAAATTCTGCTCAACTTAATTTGGAAACGAAGGAAGAACCTGATTGAGGGTGGAAAAAAAAAAAAAAAGAAAAAAAAAGAAATCCCCCACAGCAGATTGTCTCTGGCAGCTCTCACACGTCCTACGAGCTGCTGTGACCCAGACAAAGCGTGCCTCCCGAAGCAGGGATGGTGGGGGGAGTTTCCCTCGAGGGCTGTAGCTGTAGTTTATGAACGTGCAACTTCATTAGCAGCCAGTGACCCCATTAGATGGGGTTCTTCGTGTCTGGGCTGGAACAAAGCTCCCCAGGGACCGACACAGCTGTGTGCCACGCACAGGGACCTCGTGGCCGGGGTGAGGGAGGTGGCCTTCAAAGTCACCTTCAGGAAAGGCTACGTAACTCCAAGATCATCCCGTGAATTTACAGAAAAAAACAGCACTTTCTTTCTTTCTTTCTTTCTTTCTTTCTTTCTTTCTTTCTTTCTTTCTTTCTTTTTTTTTTTTTTTGTAAATTTTACTTTATTTTTCTGAATCCAGTTGCTGTAACTTGTAGAGATAGCTATTCTAAAGAACATAGCCTCAGTTGAACTCTCAGGTGAGGACACTGAAAATCACACGTAGACTAACAAGGCTCCTCTTTATAATTAGCTGAGACGCAAAAGGGTCCTTATTTCTACCATGACTTCATATCCCCCTTCCTTTTTTTTTTTTTGAAAAAAAAAGTGAAAAAGAAAGAAAATTCGTAATCAGCTAATGTGCTGATGACCTGATGGGTGTGGATCAGTTACAGAGGAGTAACTGTGCTTCTCACAAAGGACTTTTGATGTAGGCACCAGGCAAGCAGTGATTTAAGATGGTCTGAGGCTGCAGGGTGGTGGTGGCAGGGGACATTTGTGGCAGGCCTGAACTCTTTGCCAATTAGCTCAAACCACCACAGACTTCTCCGCAGGGCTCTCTGGGGAAGAGGGTGTTTGGGAAACCACGTCCAACTAGCTGGGGGATGCTGCCAACAGCCAGCACTGCCACCTCATCACTTTACAAAGCAGAGGAGAAAGAATAAATGATGCTGATGGGGTCCTGGTAGGACAGATGCATTGAACCAAGCGTAGTAGGCACCAAGACCTCTACCAAGATGGCAGAGGTTCACACATCCACTTACAGTAAAGGAGCTGTGAGAGTAGTGGGGAAGAAAAGGTCACACTGAATGTCACGTTTTTCACTATTCAAATCTGTCGGGTCACAGATGCATTTGAGCATCCTTTGGCTTGTTCGATTAAGTGCTGCTAAAGCTTTGACCTGTGTTTAAATCCTGGCCGGAGACATAGACGACAGCAGTAGCATTCAGCAAAAGCTTACAGTGACAAAAAGATGTGGTGAACCCTGTGCTGACAGAGTTTCAACAGCATGCTCTGGATGCTTCTGTAGGCTTCCTATACGCATCTGGGAGAGAAAGGGGATATAGATGTTGTCATTTGTACATGCTGTATCAACTGCTGTTTCCAATGCGTTAGTCTGGCATGATTTTCTGTTCCTTTCCTTCAAATTTCCTTTTATGGCTGCCATGCAGTAGATCTGTTATTTTTAAACTACTGCATTTTTTTTTCTCCCTTAATACTCATCTGATTGTTCAAAGCCCAGCCATGGATTCTCAAAATATACATCTCTGTTTTTCCACATTTTTGCGCCGAGTTCACTCCAGATTTTTATCAGCTGAAGGATTTCAGCCTGGGAGGTTTTGCAGCACTCAAGCCGGTGGCTACAGGTGGGAAGTTTTGATTCAGCCCTGAGCAAGTTCGAGGGCAGCAAAAAAACCTTCTGTTGAGGCTCCGGGGCTGAGCAGTAAGCTAGCTGGTATACTGGAGTTTCCAATGCACAACATGTTTCAAGAAGTATCAGCAGTTTTGAACGGCTGGTAAGAATGAAGGGTAGTTTTTAAACAGTCCTGAACTCTCCCCTCTTCCCACTTCTGCATTGCTGTTCTACTCTGGAAACTTCTGTTGCCGCTGATTTCTTCATGACGATGCTCTCATGTACGAGAGCTGCTCTTCGAGGCAGGGCCACGGCTGAGGTGAAGAGGTTCGGCTCCACTGGCTTTTGGCTGGAGATGTGCCAGTTCGCACCACCTGAGATGGAGCCCTCTGAGCACTTTCAGAATCAGATCTGCTGTATTTAGAAGCAAAAATCGATTTCAACAGTTTCTTAATCTTGTTATCTCTATAAAATCACGCAGCAGGGCAGGGAATGGCAGCTGGCAGGCATCTGTTACAGAACAAATTTTACCAGTGAATGGAACATCTCCTTAACCATCTGTTTGTAATGCATAGAAAGAGGAATTACCATCACTGGTGACTTCAGCCTCGGAGATATTTGCTGGATATCTCATGTGGTCATTCAAAAATACCTTAGACGGCTATGCACCCAGCATGCTTGAGATGAGTACTGACCTCATTCAAATGGCCAAAAAAAAGAGTTTACAGATTTAAGAATTAGCAGGTGGCTGTGCACAAAGATGACCATATTAGGATCAAACAGAATGAAGCATCAACCAAGGAAATATATGACAGAAACTTAAGTGGGTCTGTATCTCGAAGCTTGAAGTATTAGCAAAGCCAACTGGCAACACGCATTAGGAATAGAAAGAATTAACAAAAATACGGATTTACAATAAGGCATCCACAATTCCATAGGCAAGTTCAAACCAAACCAAATCAAAACCTAAAACTATTAGTCTAGATAGAAGGACATTTCTACTTAAAAAAAATAATAAAAAAATACAGAAGCAGTGATAAAAAACACAAGTGTAAAAGAACGCGAGGAAAAAAAAAACAACACAAACTAACAAACAAAAAACATAAATTCATTTACAAACAGGATTTAAAAATCAGGGCCTGTTATGGAAAGTCTAATGCCTGTGAGGGCACCTCGCTCCAGGATGGGAGCGGTGAGGCTCCTGCTCAGCCAGGCAAGTAGGCTCAATGAGTTAACAGTGGCTATGTCCCTAACCTCTACAAACCTAAGGAGAAGCCTACTCTTGGCACAGATCAGAAACACATTTAACTGCCCTTGAGCTAGCTCTCTCACGGACAGTTTGCAGGTGGCAGTCCAAGACCTGCCCTTCTTCTCATGGCAGGAGGCATGCAAGGCCGCACTGTGGTCTGTCCCGTGGCAGAGGAACCACAACAGCCTTAGCAAAACCCTAAGGAATGAAGGCTGGAAGGTATGTAGATACAGCTGCAGGTATCACATCATAATCAGGTAAGTTTTACTTGGGTGTTTTGCAAAAACAAAGTCCAGTATTTATGAAGTGCACGTGAGCACTCCAACAAGCTCTGCTGCCTCACAAAGCCTGTGCAGGGAAAGGAGGGGATGCTGAGACTCCTGCATTTTGGAAGCAATTGCTTTCTTCCAAAAAAACAAACCCAGAGGCCTGCACATTCCTCTTCCTTCCAAAATTACCCCTCTAATCTAACCAAAGGGGTCTGGACTTACCCCACACTGTAGGGATATGGGAAGACCTGGGATCGTTCCTCCCTCAGCCTGAAGGGACAGCAGCCCACTGTTTCACTTTGCTTCCAACTCAGCGTCATGGGTTATCCTGAGGTGAAGATGCAGCAAGTCCCTCCTGCTGTAGGGTTTCCACAGCTCACAGTTAATTTAGTGAGACAGGGGAGCCAGCCCTGTGATCCAGCAGCAGACGCCCTCACCCAGGAAGAACTGGGAGATCCAGCACGTAGAGCACTACGGCAGTAATGTTAGAAAGGTGCTGCCTCTCCTTACGAACCCTGCCTTCCTCTTACATTTGCGTTCACCAGGGTAGGAGGAAAACGCCAGATCTCTGCACTCCCTGCATGGCACCTCAGGCCATAGAAATGCCACATTATCACTGGAGCGGTTCCTTTAGAGGTGTACGTGCTGTGCTTTCCTTCCTTTCTTCGAAAGCCAGCACGAACGTTAAAGGAAAATAATTCCTTTATCCTTTGCTTTTGCAAATAGGAATTAACTTGTGTATCTAAAACTTCCTGTAGAACAAACACAAGCCCTGATTCCTAAAGCCGTGAAATGAGAGAAGGAGGTAAAGGAACTGACGGGGTATGTAAACCTCTTGCAAAAATTAACAATTTTCATACGTCTTTGAGAAAGATCATTTTATGTGTTTGTTTGTGGAATGAAAAATGTGTTATGAGCCAGTAGACCTGAGCAACAGGGTTCACTCTTTTTTTTAAAAAAAACAAACAGCAAATGTTCTGGATTTGTTAGGTCTCATGCTCCCCACTTCCTATTGCTTCACTTGGCTCGAAATTGGAGCCATTGCACTTTGACCTGGGACTGATTGGTTTTTCTAGACTGCTGCCCTAGATGTTTGTAATACAACAACCCAGGTTATCCAGTATCTAATTAAACACAGGTGGAGCTTGAATTTCTTAACAGGAAAAGAGTAGAAACCATTTTGAGCAGCCTGAAGGAGACAAGGGTGCATTAGTGGGGAAGTGAGGAGAACATGGGGGATGAAGGCAGACCACTTTTCCATTTAAAGTCAGTAACAGTGGTTCTAGCCTCTTCCAGAGCAATATGCAGTAGATTAACTTTGTCTTCTACTACCAAAAATATACTTAAATATTAAACTCGCATGTGAAATTTTTTTTTTTTTGCTAGTATCTGTTGCATTGAGAATTTCTTTATGGGTGAATCTGTAACCTGCAAGCATCCCAACAGCCCTCACTTACAAAACAGAGCTAGCTAATCCTCAACACCACCTGTTTTTTTCTGAGCCTTGAACGAATTTTGTATTAGGTTACTGCTCCTTGTAAAAAGCATTATGTTTCCCACCTGCTGCCTGCAACTTCTCCATCAGCGAAGTGAATTTTTAGGCCGATGGCAGAGAAAGCACAAAACTAGCGAGTCCTCTGAGCTCCACTTGGACATGCAGCTACCTCGAAGTCAGCAGTGCGGTGCCGGCCTCCAACAAGCCTGTCCCATGTGAGCACTTTCACGCTCCGGCTCCAGATGCGTCACACACAACACCCTCATCAAGGCTATCCCAATTATCCTCACGCCCTTGCCCCTGCCACAACCCTGCGGCCGCTCCACGCTGCCTTTGCTGGGGCTGCCTCCTCGAGGGTGAGGAGGCCACAAGAGGCAGCAAGGTGGAGGCAGCACGGCCTCCACGGCCTCAGCAGGCCGGTGGGCCTCGCGACTCGCCGTCACGACGAGAAGAGGGAGCACGCCGGCGCCGAGCGGCTGCATCCCCGCGAGGAAGATGGCAGGGGACATGGTTCGAGGCGGCGGCGGTGGAGGTTTCTCCCCTCGCGCTCCCCTCCGCCCACCGCAGGAAGCCTCTCGGATGTGACGGGGATGCGGCGCCCGCCCCCGCTTCTCAGAAGCCCGGCTCTCACCACTACCGGCCTTCTGCGAGGCTGGGTGCCGTGGCCCCGTCGGCAGGCACCCGCCCCTTCTTTTCACTGGAATCCCCAGCTTTTGGCTATTTACAGCCTTTTCTTAGAGAGAGGCAGGAAGCCGAATGAATCAGAGCCATCTACGGTTACCTCCCACGCCACGTGCTCGTGCTATGGGGCTGAGGCAGATCAGAGGGGCGATGCAGTGAAGCCTCCTCCATCCCGGGGCTGGGAACTGCAGATCCCTGGGGCAGGGAGAGGTGTGGGGCCCCCCAGCTCCTCTCTGCATCCCATGGGAGAGCGGTACCACCTCAGGTATCTCACACGGGAGGCAGAGCAGGGATGTCCTCAAGGGGGCACCTGCAGAGAGGAGAGGTCCATGCGTCCTCTCCACTGATTTCATGTCTTCATCTTGGGTGTGCATTAGCACAGGAGGGAGGGAGGAAGTGCTTCAGGGTAAGAGGGCTGTTTCCACGGAAAACTAAAAAGCACATCGTTCCTCAGAACGAGCGCACTATACAAAAACACTGTGTATCTTGTCAGAGGAAGCATATCCTTTGCTCTCTTCTCTTGTGATGCCGGGTTTACCCACAATGTGAAATGCTAGTGAGCCCTGCTGTACATCCCCCAGGGAAGGGTCCTCTTTGCACCAAAACCTTGAAGAATATGTGAAAAAGGTGGCAGGAGTTACTTAAAGCTACTGCTCCACAGTGAAGACACAAACCAGCAGAATGAGGCCTGTGTTCTTCCTTTGCATGAGGGAATCAGGGTTAACATCTTTGCTGCCCATCAGATAGAATAGGCTCCCTTTGAACTGAAACAGTGCATCTGTGTGCTTGCTTCTGACAGCCTCGCTGTCCCCATTTCACAGATGGGAAAGCAGGCAGGGGAAGGTGAGATGGCTGAATGGCGTCTGAGCAGCAGGGAAACTGCGCACAGGCATTGCAAAGGTGCTCAGCCTCTGCCACCCAAGCAGGCCACACGGAGCTGCAGGGAGCCCTCTACCACAAGTGCCCAGCCCAGTGGGGAACCGATGCCCACAGGCCTCCCCGGCCACGCAAGGGCTCAGGCCAGAAGCCTTACACTGCCACAACCGGCCAGGTCCTTTGTGCCAACACGAGAAACCGACCAGCATGCCAGAAGGAACAACACACCCTTTGTGCATCTCATTTGAAACTTCAAAACAAAGAGCACGTCTTCTTTTTTGCTTAAGAGGAGAAAAGTATCCGTCAGCTATGGCAATAGGGCATCCAAAAATAACCTCTCCGATCAAAAGAACATCAAAAATTGCAAAGGTCAATACTCCAAAGATAGGAGGTGCCAGAACTGAGATTGCCCATTCAACTCCAGAGGAAGCGGGCAATACAAGTGAAAGACGGACTCTGTGCCCTGTTGACAGAGGACTGGATTCTCAGGGTCCTCCTTTCCCCTGCCTTTTTTTTTTTCCTTTTTAGAGAAAGGAAAGAGGAAAGAGAAGAAAATTAACTACTCTCTACTGATAATCTGTTATGTGGAGGCATTTCACAGGAGTCACATCATTGCATAAAACAACACCGAGGCAATGTTTTGGTCTTCACTGAACGGATGCAGCAGAAGATGCTTTTTATCAGCACCACACATATCAAGCTATATTACTTAGAACTTGCACTTAAATATTTCTGCATTGTGAAGTCATAATAGCTTGCGTTGTCAACTGCTCGGCCCCAATACTAATTCTGAAACTAAATATCCGTGCTTACAAACAAACCAAAATATTCTGGCAACCCAAACTCACGCAGCTACAGAGTACACTCTTTATTTTCTAAATCTAGCCTGCCTTCCAGTAACCATCTGTTTCAGTAAAAAGGTGTCTTGTTTGGAAATTCAACGTGACTGTCCTTCTGGAAAAGTGTACATTCCATACATGGGTCAAAGGAAGGGTTTTGTTTTGAAGTTTCATTTGCTCTATGGTTTCAGTTTATCAGAGGGTGTGATTTATTAGAAAAATACAAACGGTGATAGAAATTAAAAATTGGTGACCTTTCACTGCAAGGAACAGCAATTTCACAATGCATTCCTGATTAGAAAAGAACATCAA
This sequence comes from Anser cygnoides, assembly GCF_040182565.1. Classification (NCBI taxonomy): domain Eukaryota; kingdom Metazoa; phylum Chordata; class Aves; order Anseriformes; family Anatidae; genus Anser; species Anser cygnoides. The sequence goes on from NC_089874.1 coordinate 82,880,187, forward strand.
CTGACCCACATGCTGGTAGCTAAGCAAATGAAAAGCTGACTCTTTGCAATCTACAAAATCATGGGATTTTTTTTTTCTCTTAAAAAACAAAACAAAACATACAACACCATAAACAGTCTACATTCGTGTTCCCAAGTGGAAGACGTGTCTGAGGACCTTATTTACTGACTCAGAAGCACAGGCTAATCCCTTAGCCTTGTAGCCAGTTTTAGGAACTTTCAGATTTTTCTTGGCAAATGCTCAAATGCAACACTGATGCCTTGCTCAGGGTAGTTTTAGTCAACACGATTTCTGTTAGACTCACCTGCTGCGTGAATCGGGCAATTGTTTGGCCTTATTACTACCAAACAGTTATTTTAAATAGTAATCCTTACAGTTAACGAAATGACAGCAGAGGCCTTGGCTTAGATATGCACCAGGAAGAGAGCATTTTCTTAGAAAAGCATAGTTCTCAGTAAATGATAAACCACAGAGCTACTGCTGTGTACATTAAACCACAAAGCTACATTCATATAGAATTAAGGGTCTTAAATCCCACCTCCAACCCTGCCCCCCAGCTTCTGCCATCCAAAAGCAAGGATTTCCAGATGCACATCTAGCATTTTGACTCCCAACACAACCCCCTGACCCACCCTATCAGGCATCCACCTTCCAGCCATGTGGGATACAAGACCTTTTTCCATATGCCTGTTTAACTTAAGGCATCTGAAACATCTCCATAAAGTATTACTACTGATCTTCTGGATTACAGCTGTGCCAAGAGGCCCTGCTGTGCCAGCATCATAGCAGAGTCCCTGTCTGGTAGGACAACAGCCCAGCACGACCACAGAGACACCGGGACTCAGCCAGGGGAAGCAAGTGCTGTGACCCCAAACACATACATGGGAAATAAGTCATTCACAGAAACAAGAAAGCATCCCAGTGCAGAAACCTGTATTTGAAATGTTCATTCTTGGTCCTAATCAGATACGGGTGGGACTGGTGAGCTCCACAAGGCCTTGTTCACCTGAGCCATGTGCAGTGCTGCTGCTGGGCTGGCAAGGCCACCTTGGGTTCATTTGGAATTTTCCAATGGAGAAGCACGAACAGCCTGTATGGTGTGCTGGCATCCAAAGCCAGGTCCATGTGAGCTGAGTGGTTACAAAAAGCATTTGACAAAGCAGCTTCTGTTGTAGTAGGAGGGCAAGGCTCATGGAACAGGTAGCAAAACAACATGTGGAGATGTTTTGCTGTGCCTAACGCAACAAACTGCCAGTAACATTGCCTTCATGGGCTGTTTTCTATGTTTCAGGTAGGCAAGAAGAAACAGGACTTAATAGCGCTGCACCTGCACAGTGTGAACCAAATCCAAGCTCAGGAAACACAGACAGTCCTCAGGAGAAAGACACCTGTGGGGCACATCCTGTGCTCCTCCAGGCTCATGCATTTCTGTCCCCTTCCCATGGAAACCTGTGATAGGAGGAAAAGGGCACACGTCTTGCCCCAGCACAGCCTTCAGATACCACTGAGCCTGCTAGTATATGATCATAGTTTAAGAGCAATGCAGAGCTTTACTGGTCCTTAAAACCCTTTTTGTCAGTCTGGGTTTAACCCTGTTGTAATGTAGGAAAGATGGATGAAGGCAAATAGCACCTTTCAGTGAAGCTTTTATTGGCAGGGTTTCTTGGGATTCAAGAGGCAGTGTGTTTCATTGAGCAAGCTCCACCATGTATCCAAGGCTGCAAGGACTTTGTCCTCCAGCTGCCAAAGGAAAGTCTAAGGAGCCCTGTGTGGAGGAAGAGACTCAAGGTGACGACAGTCGGATAGATGGTTGCCTTTCCCATTAGATGAATATCAGGATTTAGTAATAAACCCAGGAGAATTGAAAGCTGTCTCAATACCAGTAAAAGCCATGATGCTCTTCACAGGGTAAGGTGGCCACGGGTGATACCAAAGCCTCAGAATGACTGCTGATGTTTTCCCTGAATGTATTTGCAGTTTTGGGCAACATCTGCTATAAAGTGACAACTGCCAGCACCATATTAGTATGGAGTAATTCAGACTATCCAGGTAGTTTGTATCATGATCTAGATAGGCTCTTGGCACCACTGAACTGAGCAGTTACTCATTACTGTCCTCCCTGGCTTCAGCTGGACAAAGATTTGATCCTCTAACCCTGTTAGACTGACAGCCTGGGAGGAAAATGGAAAGACTACAGTGCTGCCTAGGAAAAAAAAAAAAAACAAGCCACTGGGTGACTCACTTTTCCATATCCACTGTGATTATTTTGTATCTGTAAAAATATTTAAGCTCACAGTGACTCCTGCATCAAGTTCACTCGGTTCACAAAGCAAATAGTGATTTTCCTCCTCTCAACCCAGATGATTCAATGGGGCACCTGTTATCAAGGGAAGTCAAAACATTTGGGTCTGGGCTGAAGGTAGAAGTGGTTGTTTGACCAAGGTTGAACAAGGCAAAATGCTATGTACTGCAATTTCCAGACTGCTGAGGAGAGAGGCAAACATGAGTTAAAAGTATTCAAATGACCCAGTGTGGAAATAAAAAACTAAAATTCTGGTACTGATGATTTCTGTATTAATAATGTATTAACTGTTAGAAGGAGAGGAACATTTCCGTCACATATCTAAGGAAAGTGGGAAAGCAGCATTATACTGGAAATATAAATACTGCTTGAATAACCCTTGCTACACTTAAAGGGGTTTCCGTTTGGGCTAATTAACTAACTTTTCCCCCTAGGCACTGACTTACGTAAGTGCTTTCAATAACACAGAAAACAATGAGTGAAATAGCCATTGTGCTCTGTATGCTCACGTGCCCGATAACCTCCTACTATGAGACATTTTGGACATGTTTTATTCCCCAATTTGTACATGCAGCTCCCACTGAAGTCAGTGAAAGCCCCATTTACGCTTCTCAAAGAAGAATTTCTCCCATAATCAAACTACAATGAGCGTGAAACAAATCCATACTTTTAGAAACCTGGTGACTGGAAAAATGCACTAAGTATTTTTAGAAGGTAGTTTGGAGGACACTCCAAATCTCTGGGGTTACAGTGGCTCAGCTCTAATTTATGAAGCAAGAGTCTGGCAAGAAGAACAAAAGCACGTGGATTTACCTATTGCACATCTCATGATTAGTTTTTAAATGGAAAAACAGATGAAAGATACCCAAGCTTGGAATAATACTATTCCAGTCAAGGGTTTACACAAACTGGGTGGGTCTTGAAGTGTTTTAAGGCATTACTTAACACAAAGGTACTTCTCTAACACACCATCACTATATAGTAGACAATTATTATTATAAAAAGGAAAATAACTGTCTTTTTTGAGAGGTTATGGTACAAGGGAACCCACACATTCCATTTATTCAAAATAAATCAGAAGAAAAAAAGAAAACACCAAAGAGACCAGTAATTAAGAGGTGGGGAGAAGAAGATCTCTCGTTCATGGACCCAACATTGTGTGTTGCACAGAGCAGGCCACGGGAGCAGGCTTGGCTGCTGACAGCAGCCTCAGATGATGGAGTAACCACTTAGTGCTTGCCACTCTGATGAGCTGGCACCTAGGATGAAAAGTTTAATTGCTGCATAAAAATAGGGTGGGGGTGTTAGTTTATGTCTCTAGACTAGCTGATGATATACTCTTGGCATTTCTATAATCTCAGAAACTTCCAGATATAAATTTAATAGTGACTTACGTCTACAAAAGTGTCAAAATGCAAGTGCCTGGGGAAGTGATGAATCCCTTTTTAAGAAGGGGCTTAGGCAGAAGAAACATGAAGAAGTGTGAAAGGGAAAATACCAATGGAACTATAACGAAAACCCTGCTGATGAGATCAAGTTGGCTGCAGAAGGAGCAAAACCACTACCACTGGATGCATGTACAATCTCGTTAGGCTGTCATAGATGTCCTGCACCCTCGCTTGCAACCATTTCTCGTTAAAGCTTTCTCTGAAAGAGATGGGTATACATGAGGGAGCAAAGGACTGGTTTCCAAACGCTCCTACTACCAAAAGGTAAGGCATAACCCAGCAAGAAAGTTTTATTTAGCTCTTGAAGGAGGCACGTTTAACAAAATCCACCACACCACAAGCCTTTTCAGTGAACAGTACTGGTTCTGCACAGAGCGGAGGAGGTGATATTACTTCCCTGTTAAGGTACTAACGGAAGGGAGTACTGGGAGGAGAAGAGCTATAGAGACGTCTCTGGAAATTTTCATGGCATCAACAAACGCTTGGTTTGATCCCATGCAATAACCCAGGCTCTGAATATTCCTTCCTTAACCTTGCTGCTGGATGTTTGATGAAAAATGCATCTCTGTGAACCGAGGCAATCAAAAGCGCTGTATTTGTATTCCTCCCCCCAACTCCACTTTGCACTGAGAATACATGGCTTCAAGAGTGTTCACGAAGGGATTTTTTTCCTCCTCTGGCTTACACAGTGAATGGCAGAGCTCCGAGTCTGAATAAACAGTGTGGGTGGTGACTGCTCTGTGAGGCCCATGTAAAGGATGCAATCATTTTCTTACTCTGTTCAGCATTAAATCATGTGAAACTAGCTTGATTACCACACATAACATCAAGTCTGTTACAGACTATAACATACTGTGTATCCTTCCCTAACTTTGCAAGGAAAAAAATAACAATTAATTCTCCTAGCTTCAAGTGTTTAATTGTGTATAAAGTTCATTGACCTCACTAGTTGCTGTCAGATGATCTTGCTAAGGCCTGTGAAAAACATCCCAGGAATGCAGTGATGTGGGCAGAAACAAAGTGAGTTCATGCCACAAAATGCTTTAAATGGAACAAAATCAGCAACCATCCAGAGAGGCTGCACTGAAAACAGGACTTCAGAATAATCACTGGTTTAACCTCACCTAAGCACTGCTAGTCCTTGAAAAGGGACAGTTATAAATCATACCCTTTGAAAAATAAATCCTTTGGGGATCCTGCATGTGACTACATGAAGTAACTTTGTTTACTGGTGAATCTCCGCAGCTGACTGGGAGTCAATGTTTTGGAATGACTGGAGAAACTGGGACATACAGGAGATAAGCTGGGAACAAGGAACCTGTTTTTACGCTCCGTCCAGTTCCCATCAAATGTGACCATAGTTAAGTCACTCGGCCACCGTGAGACTCGATTTCTTCCTCTGTAAAAATGGAAATAGGACTGCTTATCTACAGGCAGACTTGTGATGCTTTTTTTTTTGTTGTTGTTTGTTTCTTTTCTCTATGCAGGGAAGCCACTGTCAACAGAAGGAGTTATCACACATTTGACACATACATAAGTTTTCATGTTGCGTTGTTTTAATGGCTCTGTTGAGCTGTAGCACAGGAAATCACCTCCTGAATGGCTCCAAAGTAGCTTGTTGCAATGTCTATTTCATATACCATTATGGAATGAATAAAATCAGTATAAATTCTGCTGTTCACATCCATTAAAATATGCTCTGCTCTCATTACATGGTTTTCACGATTGGCCTATGTGATTTCAGGATGTCACAGCCTAATTTTCTTGGGAAGCAGTGCATGAACCACTGATTAGATGGTAGCTTTCCTTAAGCCTTAAATCTTAGCAAAAGTTGAAAGCACATCTGCCAAATTTCCATTAGCAAGGTCTTCTGGACAGAGACCAAGACGACCTATGGGCTTGATGGCATCCCGATGCTCCCTGCTCCAGCTTTGGGCTGATGCAGGTGGAGGAGCAGTGTATCTCCCCAGGGCAGGGCTGGTGGCCCCCACCACACAGCTCATGGTACTTCTGGTGTTAGCACCTTCTGCAGAGCCTGACCATACCCAACGGAGTGCACCCAAGTGAGCTACCCAGCAGAGCACTTCTTCACCACTGTCGCCCTGCTCTCTTTCCTTCTTCTTCTCCAAAGGCTGATGGACACAAGGTGACTGCAAAGCTGGCCTGAAGAGATGAGCTAGGAAAAGGGCCTTGCAGGGAGATGGTGACAAACCAGAGGGCTGGGCGATCACCAACCGCATGAAGTTTAACAAGAGTAAGTGCTGGATTCTGCACCTGGTAAACGGCAACCCTGGCTATACGAACAGACTGGGGGACGAGATGCTGGAGAGCAGCCCTGCGGAGAGACATCTGAGGGTTCTGGTTGATGGCAAGTTGAACATCAGCCAGCAGTGTGCCCGGGCAGCCAAAAGGGCCAGCCATGCCCTGGGGTGCATCAGGCACGGCATTGCTAGCTGGTCGAGGGGTGGGATTGTCCTGCGCTGCTCTGCCTGGTGCGGCCTCACCTCCAGTACTCTGTGCAGTTTGGGGAGCCACAGTATAAAAAGGACATAAAACTATTAGACAATGTCCAAAGCAGGGCTACGAAGACGGTGAAGGATCTAGAGGGCAAGACATATGACAAGCAGCTGAGGTCGCTTGGCTTGTTCAGCGCAGCGCAGAGCAGGCTGAGGGGAGGCCTCATGGCGGCCTGCAGCTCCCTCACGAGGGGAGCGGAGGGGCAGGCGCTGAGCTCTGCTCTCTGGGGACAGCGACAGGACCCGAGGGAACGGCATGGGGCTGGGACAGGGGAGGGTCAGGCTGGGGTTAGGGAAAGGTTCTGCACCCAGAGGGTGGTCGGGCACTGGGACAGGCTCCCCAGGGCATCGGTCAGAGCACCGAGCCTGCTGGAGCTCAAGAAGCATTTGGACAACACTCTCAGACACATGGTCTGATTTTTAGGTGGTCCTGTGTGGAGCCAGGAATTGGACTTGATGATCCTTGCAGGTCCCTTCCAACTCAGGATATGCTATGATTCTATGATCCTACGATCACATTGCAGTATGTTGTCTGACAGCAACCCTCCTTAGTTTGCTGGGAGCATTGTGATTCAAAATATTTCCCATATAATTCTTATATTTCACATTTCTTGTTATGGCTACAGCAGATAAGCTCTTGAACACATAATTCTGGTGAGACTATGTTCCATTTGGTTATTTGGTTCATTTTGGTGGTCGTAACAGGCTTGGATTATAACTTCTACCATCTGGAATTTAATCTTCTTCACAGACAGATAAAACCAGATAATAGCCATATTAAATTGTAGATTATGATTTCTCTTGGTATTAAGTTCTAAAGTCTTACCTCAGGGGGGTACAGGATTAAGACAACCTACACTATTAAGTGCATTGGAAAAGATGTAGTTCATGATTTCTCAGATCAGTTCTATCCGCTCATTATCAATGTTAATAGTGGCCTTAATCTTTTAAGAAAATACTCCTATCAAACTCTATAACCAAAACAAAGAGTATGTTTATGCTGTCCTTTCCTCATTTGCAGGTGTTTGGGTGGGAGAGGAGGGGGAGGTAGAAAGAGGAAAAAAAACAGAAACTGTGATGCAACAATGTTTATGGGAAAAATATTCAGAGGACAAGATATCTATGAAATCAATGGGTTCCAGGCCACAGCCAAGTATTTCATGCTTTTCACAGATGCTGACATATTGGAATGTTCTCCCAAACAACAAGACTACAAAATGGGGTTTCCACAGCTGCAAATATGTAAGAAAACTGTAACCAAATGCCTCAAAAATCTACAAAATACAAAAGCAATTTAAAAATACATTTTAGAGAACTGTTTGAAAGAAAACTGTAATAGTTGATGACACACCATCCTTCTGGATTGTATTTTTGGTAATAATAGAGCAAAATACCTAAGTAGCAATAGTAAGACATAGGTTTCTGAGCAACACCCACATATGTGAAGGTACGACAAAGACTTGAGTTTAGTTCAATCATTTCCAGAGTTCAGGATAAATATTCTGTAACAAAGGACTTAATGTAAGTGCAACCCTATTTTATTGTTCAGAAAACTATGCCCTACTAAAATAAACTGAGAAAGAATTAATGGGTTTTACAATTTGTCAAAAACTGAGAAGACATTAAACTTGTCTTAGGGGAAATACACCTACATACACATATATGCATACACACACACCTATATTTATACATTATATACACAGACACACTAATCAGTAGTTGGGCATAAAGATTTCCTCTTACTTGAAAATGCCATTCTCTTTTGTTAGCGCCTAGGAATCTAAGAACAACTGGTGAAAACCAAATAAAGCTAGGAAAAGGACTGCATATTGATTCAGAAATTCCTGCCACATCACTCTCGTTCTTCATTTCAGGAAACCTAACTGATCTTGGAAGCAGGCGTTGTATCTCAAAAAGCAGTGTTCTTCAGTCATGTTTGATACTAAGTAACACCTTGAGTACTATCCTCCCATCTCCTGTCTGCTGTAAAAGCCAAAATGATTTTAGCATCCCACTAGCTAGAAGTTCATTGGACTATGCAATTGTTACTTTGTACCATCCAAATACTATGTTTTGGACTGTATGAAGAACGGGCTGTTGGATCTAATAGTTCCTGACACAATGGACGGCAAAAGCATGTTGAAATTTGAATTAACATGACAAACATTATCTGTATGTACATAGATAAAGGCCTTAATTTATATAAGTTTAGTACCCTTAGATATTATAGAGCTCGAACATTGTTTGGATACTGTTGCAACAGTATAATCTTGGCATTCCTGTGGGATACGGCATGTGTTTCTACCCCGGGTGATTTATGAGCTATTGGACTTCAAAACTCTCACTGCTTCTTTCCTCTAGCAATGTTTCGCTGGCACAGGTCCAACTCTGAATATAGCAAGTCCACAGCCTTTGACTGTTAAACATACTCCGTTTTTGCTCATTTTGAGGTAATGAACTAGGAAAGTCTGCACAAGTAACTTCACAAGGCCAGCTTCTGGACATGTGTGTGTGAATACAACTCTACCACGTTCAACATTGCTGTACTGATTTAGACCCCTTGAGTTTCTATGCCACAATCCCATATTAAATCTTGGTAGTCCTTTAACATTTTAAGAACAAACAATCAACCCTGAATTCCCATTAAGAAAAAAACATGAAATCACCATGAAATGAAGGGAGATATTGCTGTCACTTCCAGAAGTGAGGATTAAAGGACTCCTGTCTCATCAGATAAGACTCTGGATTTTCGCGTCTAGCACTCTCGTTTTAATCCATTTTCCAGTTCTATGTGAAATGAATTATGGCTAGATCTGCATAGTATTTAAGGACATAAATCTATCCTACAGTGTATTTGAATTTAAAATACACACAGACTAATATCTTTCATGTCTGAAAAAAATGGAAGCGAAGTCTCAGGAGGAACAGAGCAATTACCTATTTCAGTCAACGTGTGAAGATTAGTCAAATAAATGGGCTAACAGGCCCACCAGCTGGAAAAATTAAACTGAAAGCCTACTTCTGAATATATGTATTATATCACCCTTAGCCAGAATGGCTTTAATTATTCTTAAATATAGCAGCGAAATGAGAAATAGGAAAATCTTACAGCCCTTCTCTCCCACAATGGAGAAAGAGATGAAAAAGTGCTATCATTATAATTTTTACTGCCTTTAGATAGATGGGTAGTCTTCTCGGTCATGGTAATCCTTCTTGGTTTCATATAACTTTTATTTTGCCTGAGGATAGATTTTTTTTAATGCTCGTGAATTCTGTCACTCATCTGTCATCTGCTGGGAATATAAATAGCATTGGGCCCATTTTGCAGGTGGGAATAAACACCACTGCATTAGTCACAAAGCGTAATCGCCGGCCACGTTGTCAATGCCAGCTCCCTGCCCTGACTATTAGTCCACTCAAAAAAGTCAAGAAATGTAGGGTGGGATTCATTTTACCTAGCCTGAGTTGTCTTAAAACTACAAGTCTAGACTGAACTAATCACGTAGATTTTTTCCCTGGATGAATCATCTAGCTTCACCCTACCTATTTTAGGACAAGATGAATCACCTTCTGAAAGTGTCTGTCTGCTGGATGCCTAATTTTTAGATATCTCAAATCCATCCTCTGCAGAGAAGCACAATCATATCTAGCTACTAAATAGTTAATAAACGTTAACATGAATCTAGTTAGGGCTAGTAACATAGCGTCTTACCTTTTCTTAATTTGAATGTAATTACAAAATACTGAGCTCTTAATTTTCATAATCTCAAAAATCTCTCCTGATAGAAAACAAAAAGCCGCTAAATTTCAAAAGAATACACTGCAGAAAATATTACTTCGTCTGGCACACGACACAGTTGAAATGAAAACTCTTAGTCAAGATGGCGAGGAAAGGAAAACAAACACGTCATCAGACTTCACAGCAAGCTTGCCTTCTTCTGCACTTCTAGTTTTTTTTTATCCATGTTTCTTCTTCCATTTATTAATAAGGGGCTGAAATTATGTTTGCATTTTCTCTGCAGCCATTTGCTAGATGGGTTCTTCCTTGAATATGCACTGCCAAGAGACCTAGTTTTGCCTGAAACAATGCAGCAGAGTTCCTGGGTCAACTACACCTTGATGCTACAGCTGGACACAAACTTCTGCTGTCCATATAAACCTGTGCCTATTGCTCACTTACTCGTGGCATCCAAAGAAGACAGCGGAGCTCAGTACAGATCTAGCTGTAGGAATTCATTGCTTTAGGATGACAGAGATGACACAGAGTTTCCTCTCTCTGGAAAACTCCCTAGTGAATTCCCATGTGAGAGCCAAACCCATTCCAAGCCACCAGCTTAAAAATAACAAGTTGGGCTTCAGAAAAAATGCAATTCTGGGGGGGTTTATGTTGCCTCTGTTTTTGACCCTTGGAGGTTGCACGGGAAGAGGAGCTTTCAGAGAACTTCTCTGCAACCAAGAAACTTTTCTGCAACCAGCTCCAGGAGCACAGACCTTAAGAAAATCAGTCAGAGTGAGACAACTCAGTCCTGTAAGACATGGCAAAACTGACAACGTAAATGGCAGACAGAAAGGGCTCTGAAACCCAAGAGGCCTATCTGAGCAGAACTGCAGACAAAATGTGTCTCTGATCCCACAGTGACAAGTGCCTTGGAGATACCAATGACACGTACAACAGCAAGTCAACAGATAGACTGCATCAAATTCAAACTGATGCGTACCCATTTTATGACTGATTTCACTCTTACGGGTAATCCCCAGGGTAAAAACTTCTCCCTGTTTAATGCCAAACTGCTACCAACAGGTTTTAGGGAGGTTCTGTGTAGCTTGGGGATTTTTCTTCAAGTATTTTAAAGCCTACATGATGAAAAGACGCAGTGACTAAAACAGAAAGCATGGGCATTCTGCACCATATGCAATTGCTTTGCCATAGAAAATTTCAGGGTCTTAGGGTTCACAGCTGGTAAATGACAACCTTCTTCCCATGAAGTTGCTAGTATTTAGCACACTCCCACTACTGCACCATTCATTCTTTGATTTCATAAGCAGAAAGAACAGAGGTGGCTTTTTTTCTTCAGTCTGTTTCTCTCTCTTTTTTTTTTTTTTAACCTCTGAGCAGAAATGGATTTAGTGGATGTGTAGAGATCACAGAAGGACTTCTCGTCCGATCCCAAAATGTAGTTTCTCTGCTTTGAACCATCAGCTCTTAGATGGCTCACTTGCAAAGAAAACCTCACAAATGTGAACTGATGTGACACTACTACTCTCAAGCCTGCCAGCATACTGGCAGAAAAATGATCAAAGTATTGGGAACTGCTTCTGTTAAGCCAGATGGACAACTTAAATGATAACAGCAGCAAATTATTGCATTGATACTAATATTAATGGGATAACCGCCTTCACACGTGTAAGGGCAGAGCAGTGTTTGTGGGTAAGTTTGAATATAGTTGTACTTTTTCCAGCTGACCTCTAACCTTATAATATCCTCTCTATACAAACAACCGACAAAAATACTGAGGCTCTTGTATCTTCCTCTGCTTAAGCACTAAAATCAAGGCAAGAGATGATATAACATAGAAAGGAACTGTTTTACCATATGATGAACTAATTCCTTCTATGTCCATGCCAGAACCAGGCTTATGAACTGCACCCCAACAGTTAGAAAAAAAAAAAGGGGGGGGATACAGAACATAACTTACTGCTAAAGAAGTTACTTATCTAACAAGATAGCAAGAAGAGGGTAAAAAAAAATCCAAAATATAGAATGAAATTCCAAAATGTATGGAAGTAAAAAGCAAATAAAGACCGGTAAAATTGGAGGCACTTTCTCTATTCTGGGTGACAAGATTATTTGGGATTAACTTCTGTATTGGATGGATGACTCTGAGTACACTGTGGGTTAGGAGGAAATAATACACATTTTTGTGGCTACAAACACTAAACCAAAAAAACTAAACCGTCTGGCTTTGTATTGCTAAAATGCAGAGCTGTGGAAACACTGCTAAACTTTTGTTGGTACAGACCTTCGTACTGACCTCGTCTCTTTTGCAGTTTCTTTATCTCACGCCTAATCTTCCATTATACTTTCTGCTTTTTCCCCTTTTTCCTTTTCCTCCCCCTCCTCCTCCACTCCCCCTCAGCGTTTTGCTTCTTTCTGTCTCAGGTAGAGAAAGGTCAGTTAGCAAGGACATCCTGATGCAATCGTGATGCTTTCCTCTTACCCCTCATTATTGACTACAGCTATAAAACCATAATGAACGATATCATGATTACTAAATAATTTTTGCTCAGATTAGATTTCAATAGCCTAATCTTCCCCTTTTGTTTCACTTTTAAAAAAACACTTCCTTTTTTCAGTATGACATGCAGAGAGCACAAGAACATCTACAGCTGATTTTTGGACATCCTCTGCTTTTTCTGCACCGACCAGGCTGTGGTGGTGGCAGCCTGTGGGGCTACCCTGGTGCCATGGGGTGCTCATGGGGTGCACCAGCAGGGTGGCTCACCCTCCTGTGCCCCATCAGCACTGTCCCCTCTCGTAGGACACAGGCCATCGAAGTGAGCAGCTGCTTCCTGAAGGTCCTTTAGAAGACCTCCTGTGTCCCTCTGCCTCTGTGTGCCCATGAGAGGAGCAGGAACCACAGCTTTGCTGCCAGCACTCAACAGAGGTGACGTCTCTGTCCTAGGATGTTGATGGTGACAGAGCTGCCTTGTTTCCCCGGGGTATTTGGCAATAACCCAGACTTAGATAACCCAGACCTTAGGGCGAACTGTGGGTGGTGGGGAGGGTTTTGAAACTCAATCCTAGGCTTGAAAAAGCAAGTCCTAACATCTCCTCTCCATTTGCCACCTGTGCAAAGCCACACTAATGTTGGCAAGATAAAAGAAGCAAGGCATAAACAGACTTGGTCTACTGATTCCTCCCTGGCACGCTGGTGCCACTTCCATCCTCATTTCCATCTGTGCAAACTGCATGTAAAACAACTTAACCCTATGTTGGCTGGGCACGTAACCACGGGATTTGAGCTGTTCCCAGCTTCTGTCCCTACTGACACACACAAATGCTGCATACGCACCTCTGGAGGCCGCTGAATTGGTGCCTTTGTGTGCTGCACGCAGAGGAAACACAGCCCATCGGTGGACACGTGCCAGTCCCAGCCGGATGAGACCCGGCATTGTCTGCCTAGCGAAGCGTCCGCGTTGCTACCAAACACACTGAGCAAGTTTTCAATGGCATATTCAGGCTGTATACGTACTAAAACAAACGAGCCCGAGTTTCCTAAAAGCCCACAATCAAAATGCACAAGAGAAAGACCTGGATATCCAAGTCTGGGCAAAGAGCAGAGAGGGCAAAACTTCCACAGCATCTTTCAGCGCCAAGTTTGGGAGCATCCTCAGCTGCAGCACCCAGGGGTGCTCAAGGGGGACATGCCAGGCAGGCAGTGCAAGCAGACTAATAATTTGATGTTTAAATGGTTAGAAGGCCGAACAACTGCAAACAAGTCAAAACCAAACATATTTCTCTCATCTCCTTGTTTCCTCCCCCATGTAACAATTAATAAACAACTCTACGGAGTGGAAATATACACGCCTCCCTTGGAAAACCTGCAGAAAGACAAGGCTGGTGTTTCAGACAGCTTGCCACTTTTTCATGTACAAATCATCAAATGCTTCTGCAGTAAATTGTTATGCAAACCAATGCTTGATGGGGTTTGGGCTAATTAAACAGTCTTATGTCAGAGCCAGACTCACAGGAGGGCCTTATATGGGTACCGAGCATCTCGGCAAGCACACAGACCTCTGCCTTCCCAGCCCACGCTGCCCCTCACGGGCAACTTGTGACCACCATCACCCTAATGAGCCCACACCCTCCCAGCACTTCACAACTAATGACCGGCCGGGCTGATTAGAAACAGCCAGCAAGGGTTTGGGGGGGAAGGCTGCCATCCTGCACAGCGCGGCAGGGAGACGGGCGCGGGGGGAACGGGGCCGGACGCACTGCGGAGGGACAAGCAGGGCACTGCAGATGTCCCGCCGGCACAATGCTCCCCCCGCCTCCTGGCAGCGAGGGACGCAGGGCAGTTGGTGTGCATTCACTGAAATCGTTTTTGTATACAAAGAGGACTTCAGCTGCCGCAAGGCAGATGGAAGGCGCTTTTGGCCGCGTTGAAATGCCGGGTGCTGCCTGCACTCGGAAGCATGCACGGGGCAAGAACAAAATGCACTACTGTGCAATTTGGTAAAAAATTAAATCAGCGCAGGGCTGATTGAACTACAGGAAAACAAGGAGAAGCAGGTGGCTTATGCTGCTGCCCCTTTCTTTCCATTCTCCTAGAAGGGAGCTGCTCACCTGGCTGGTCAGGAACGGCAGAGCTCAAAGGAAGGCGAGGGCAGCGGCAACATCGCAGAGCTTCTTTTTCAGAGCAGAGAAGGGTCAGCTGTGAGCGAGGAGCGTCTGCCCAAATTCAGCAGGGCACTGCCACCTCCCTTAGCCATCGGTAGCAGCTCAGCTCTCTGGGATGGGACAGATCACAGCTTGTGCTCCCGTGCCGCTGCCCCTGTCGCCTGGCAGGGTGGCACAGACGCGGGCTTCAGAGAGTCTGAGAAACTCTTTGCTAACTCATATGACGAGGGTGATTGCATCACTGAAATATCTCGTTTCCTCAAAGTTTTAATTGGGCCAGTGTTTTTCCATTTAAATTTGCAGGTCTCCGTAGATTTACCTTCCAGTACCCCAAGCCTGTTAAAAATCTTTCTCCTGGTCCAGTTTTGTATGGTGCAAACGTCAATCCACATCAAAGTCCACAGGAATGCTACACATGTGAATCCAAGTTTAACCAAGAAAAAAAAAAAGGGGGGCTCAGATTTTTATTACGTGAATTTTATTGGAACATTCCCTTCATGTCCCTACATACAGGGGAGCGTCTGGATTCAGTTACAGCTGCATTTACTCCTGCACATCTGCTCGCTCATTGTTACAGTTACCTTTTCTCAGGAGATTTTAAGAACGTACAAAAAAAAAAAAAAAAAAAGCCCTTCACCTTTAGGTACACGATGATGAAGATCAAACAGCCTTCGGCATTCCTGCGCTGTGACATTCAGCGTGAATTATGCTTTGATGTTGTTTAAACATTGCCCCCGACTCCTGCTCTTCTAGCTGGGCTGCTGCCGTTTGATCACTGGCTTTCCAAAACCTGTACAAACAGCAGGCTGGTGCTGCAGAAAGGCTCTCCCTTTCTGCCCATGTAGGTGCCCGGCTTTTGTTTATACCGCACAACCAGTCAGTCCGCGAGCCCTGTTTCACTCCACCAGGCGTAGCACAAGGTATAGTGCAGTGCCCTAGCAACAAATGCAGAAACACCACAGTAAACTTTGGATGTGCCGGCCTCAATTTATTACACGAGCTGCTCAGCAGGCTGCCTCATCAGAAGCAATAGGAGCACAGCCCCGGCCCGGGCTGAGTCCGCCGCCTGATGTCCGTGGGCTTACAGGTACCTGGCACAGAGAAACATCAGGCCCCAGTGGTGCCACAATCATATTTCAATGTATTTCACTCAAATGTGGCCAGTTGCTACAGCATGATGCGAGATCTGTCCCTACTTTAAACGATGCCTGCGTGCAGTCCTTCTGTGAGGCTTTCACGACCAGTGCAGATCGATCCCGCTCCGGCTGAAGGTAGGAGGGAAGCTCTGGTTTATGTCAATGCTAACAAGGGTGGGCACTGAGGATCCCCACAGGGGAAGGACGAGGAGGATGCCAGGGCAATCGGGGCTGAGGCACCGCAGCAGCATGTGCAGCACATCCCCTGGGAGAGGGGACCAGGACAGAGCGGGGGGGTTCTTAAAAATGCCCAGCTGGAAAGGCTTGTGGCAAAAGGACAAACCATGGAGCTACTGCGGTGATGACAACGGGCACGGCTGTTACTGACATGGGCATGAAGCATGAAAAGCATGGCCTGTTCTTGATTGCTCACATAAGCCAGCTAAGGCCTGCTAGTGCATATTTGGGGTTGCAGCTCGAACTGATCTGGAGACCGGCACTGGCCATGTTTTCTATGCAGGAAAAGCATGATCCAGGTCCCAGCAGCAGTCATCTCCACGAGGGGCAGTTTAAAATGATTTTAGGTATGGATGGACATGAAGAAGCAAACTGGCGTATCAAGAATCGTGTAGGGATAAAGCTGAAGTGAAGAGGAAGCAAAACTTATCTGAACCACCTCCTGATAAGCACGGACCACTGGGACCCACCAGGACGTGGGAAGAGGCACTGTGGTTGTGCACTGCCCTGCTTGCAGGTGCCAGTCACTCTCGAGGACAATGTGTTTGCTGCCATCCCATTGCCCTTGCCATACAGTAGCAGTCCTATCCGAGCCCTGTGAGCAAGGAGAAACAGCCTACTCCCCAGCTTGTAAATTAATTTAATTCCTGGAGTGCACTTACAGAATAATGCCTGAGGCTTACAAACACAAAATGGAGCTAGAGACAGCACATTAGTCTCTGGAGAGACGCACCAGCTGTTTCACGTCCCGGCCCCTCTGAAGGGGGTAGGGTAGAAAACAGGGCTGTGTACAGCCTGCACCGTCCGTCTGAAAGGAGAGCATTTTCCCCTCACTTTCCCACACTATTTACTAATTGTGAACCTGAATAAATATATGAAAAAAAGCAACTTTGTGGAAATGCAGTACACTTCTGAGGTGACAAGCTGAAATGGGAACAGCAGTCTTTTCCTCTTACAGAGCATTACCAAGAAATAATGACTCTCTCTGATGAAGAAACAGATTAAAAGGGAAATTGAACTGCAGATTTAATGTCAATAGTAGTGCACCCTAGTGAGCGTGAAAATAAGCCAATCTGACCATCTAAGTTAGGCATCAATAGAGAATTAACGCTGACCTCTAAGGAAATTTTATGCCTTAAAAAAAGGAAAGGGTAGATGAGTGTCCCCTTTCAAATATGAAATCTACCATCAAACCTCTCAGAAATGAAAACTGTTAGGACCTAATGGTAGGCAAATTAGATTTAAGAAATATGTAAAGGGTTTTCATCTCAACTAAAGGGCAAGTGGGGACCCAAAGCTGAGACCCCAGTGCTCCTAAATTTTGCAGAGGTCTAAATTTGTGTCCAGGCATTACGAGTAGCCCGTGTATTTTTAATAAGCTTTACCAAGAACCTGCACTCAGAGAGCTTACCACGTTGAGATACCCCAGACCCAGAGCTCTTCTCCAGATTGCAGTCCTTTCCAAACACTGACAGTAAGTGCTAGGGGTCCCTGCTTTGGCATTCTCATTTCTGCCTCCCAGAGAGCGGTGGTTTGCACAACACTGAGCTGGAATATCACAGCTCCAGCTCGGCTTGAACCAGTCAGGTAAGGCACAATGCTGCTGATCGGCTGGAGCACATAATTACAGCATCCCTGAGCTGCTCAGAGGATGCTGGCACCGACAAAGTGGGAAAGGCTAAAAGCATCATATTAAAATGTCATAAAACATTCATTTTGCATGATTAGAGAAACTGGTAATTAGCATTTTTCTTTTAGTGCTTGACTTTTTATTCCAGCTGCTCTAATCCAGCTTCTTTCTACAGCAATTATTGCCAGGAAAGCTGAGTTTGGCATTCTTTTCAGGTCCACTTTAAAACCTGTTCTGTAATCTGTCAGCTAGGCAGGCCTCATGCGCTGTATTTGAAGAGAAATGAGGGATTTTTTTCCCTGTAGTCAAATCATGTTCATAATAAGCTTCAATTGCTAAGCATTGAATTGTAGGAATATGTCCATACTATATTAAACAAATCACATAAATATGTTTCTTCTCTGTTAGACTACATTTATTTTGCCAAGGCTGAAGCTTTGTGTGAAAGGACTGACCCCAGGAGTGCATATGTCAAGTGGAATTAAGAAAAAGCAAAAAAAAAAAAAAAAAAAAGGAAAGCCATATCTAAACTTCCCAAGAATAATAGGATGTTGATTAAATTGTTAGAAAGTTAAATAAACAAGTGATTTTTTTAACTGTCCTTTGAATGCCTCTGACTTTCACTCCCCCTAACTGTCTCTGGAGGTAGAGACGACACAGCCAGTTGCTGGAGGGCATGCAGGTTTCAGGAGGCAGTACCCTGCCAAAGCTTTCTGAGCAAAGTTGGGCAAGTCACTGAAGCCTGGGGCATTTTGACATCTCATTTCCATCCAAGTAATTGAGTTGTTGTAGGAGTAAACACAGAGCAGAGTGGGAGATGTTAGCGGCAAAAGGGCTTCACTAGGCACGCGGAGGAGTTGCAGCACCGCTCAGCACAGGGATGCCCATTGCCCACGTGTTGCTCTTGGAAATCAAATGCCAGCATGACCCTGTCAGAAGCACAGCTACAAAAGGGGGGATGGAAACTGCTGAAAAACTTGAACCATTGCAGGGTTATGGCTGTGTATCATTGCTGCTACATGTATCAAGAGAAAAAGACAAAAGCCAGCAGGTATCCCCATTTCTGGTGGCCATTTCTGACCATAGGAGGCCCATATGCTACTTGGCACAGACTTGGGTGACATTACCATGTAGGTACCACAGGCTGGGAACCACTGACCTGAGGTGTGGAGAGGGTACCTCCACAGGCTTAAAGCAATCACCCATCCCTCTCCTGCCTCTGAGGGTTTTTCACTTGGGTATCACTTTTTGGGTATCACTGGCTTTAGGAGAGCAATCCAGGTTAACATTTGCAAATATCTGGCAGAAGACAACTGCAAACCCTTAACCTCCAGGATCTTGACTTTTTTTCAGGAGCTGGACTTGATGATCCTTATGGGTCCCTTCCAACTCCGGATATTCTATGATTCTATGATTTTTCAATGGTGTTCTGCCCCTGCAAAGCCCTTGGCATCAGCCCTCGCGATCCTGGTCATGCCTACCCAGACTCAGTGGCTCAGGCCACCCATGAGCTGAACTGCATCCATGCTGCTGGAGAACCGTGTAGAATCACAGAACGACTGAATGGTTTGAGTTGGAAAGGACCTTAAAGACCATCTGGTTCCAGCCCCCCTGCCATAGGCAGGGACACCTCCCACCAGACCAGGCTGCCCAAAGCCCCATCCAGCCTGGCCTTGAGCACCTCCAGGGATGGGGCATCCACAGCTTCTCTGGGCAGCCTGTGCCAGGGCCTCACCACCCTCATAGTAAAGAATTTCTTCCTTCGATGTGAGCATGGTACCAGACAGCAGACACTGCCTCCAGGTTCTCAGCAACCTTGGGGAGACTTCTCACTCACATTTACATGTTTTTTCGGATGGGAACTGGCTCAACCTCCAAGCTGTTGTTGGTGGGTAAATGGGTGAGTGGTGGGTTGTCTGTACCCCTCCACCTTGACCAACAAACAGAAAAGCAGCATGCATGTTTCACCATAAACGCCTTTTTAGCTTACCTCAGCTAACATTTTTGTTCTCTCCTGAACCCCTGAAGCGCTGTCAATCTCTTTCTGGCAAAATGTGTCAATTTTTCCACTTATAGAAAAGCAATGCACACACAGAATAGTATTTCTAGGCTCATCAATAATTTCAGAGATGCAGCCCCATTTTTCCTCTGCTGTATAATATACAAATTGGTTTGTCATTTCACATTAAATATGGTACACAGGCATTAATTAACCAACTGTATTTCCCTAAAACAACACACTAGATATTTTATTAGATATTCATTATTATTAAATATTCAATTAAATATTCTAATCACCTTCCCAGTGATTAAATTCCTAATAAAAACAGTAACTAATAAATGCTCTTCTACAGATGCTAGTAAGAAACCTCAGTATGTTCACAGGTTGCCAGAGCTCCTTAATGTTAGATAAACTTTGAAAATTGCTCATATTAGTTTTATTTACTTACAAAAGGATCTCACCAGTGTTTGAGAAAGAAAAACATGAAAATCAATATCAAGAAATATAAACAGATGCAAGGAAGATATTAAATTAAGCCCCATTAGAGAAGTTTCCTATTCCGATGAGTACATGATGTCCAGCCAGAAACCTATTTATATACTACAACAAGTATTTAAGTGAGCACATCAGCAGTAGGTTTCTGTGGGAACATATACTGGGGATCTTGTTTACAATGCATACGCAGGTGAAGTCAATCTCAGGCAGCCAACTGAGCATTACGAGACACCCCTGCCTGCTGTCCACCTCCCCTGTGACACGCAGCTTTGGAAAATCATTGCAGGCTGAATTGCCAGCATTTTCAACACCTCCATACATATGGCCGTGGATCCTCCTATTTCCTCTCTGCTTTTGCTGGACTGCAATTTCCGACACACCCGTTTTCCCAGTATTTCACCACAGCAGGCAGGCAAGAGCATTTCTTGCTGCCTAGCTGCACCTTCAGCCTGGCAAGCCTATCTGAGGCCATCCCCTGATTTTTCAGGAGCCCCAGGTCCACTGGCACAGGGAATGGACACGAAGGGCCCTCATGTTGCAGACAGGTTCCCAACAGCTGAAATGACTCCGGCAGAGCTGATCGCAGTGCGGTGCTCAGGGGAAGGAGCCTTTCTGGACAGATACCATCTCCTGTCCTCAGGTGCAATGGCACGGCACTCTCCTTTATCTAGCAGGTGATAAGGTGAAGCAGAAAGGTGGCAATGGGCCTCACAGGAGAAACTTGAAGATCAAAACTTTCACGGGGCTTAGGTCTGATCTAAACCAGCCCTTTCCAGTCACTCCCCCCTCTAGCTCACAGAGATGGTGAGCTCTGTAAATGGTTTCAATAGGCTGCAATTCCTTTTGTGCAATTATAAATATTTTAACATATGACATCAGTACAATATGTTTTCATTGTGTTTAGATCTCTTTAATTAGGATGGGGCCTGAGTTCTCCTTGCTGCCTTTGGTACTTAGACTTGGCAACTAAATTTGTTTTGTCTCATCTCACTGTTCTTTCTTCCAGCGCGGGAGGAGCAATGTGCACTGCTTTTTTTATTTATTGTTCTTGATAATTGGCTTCATTTTCAGTCAGAACTGATCTGATCATCATGGAAAAAGAAATAAAACACATAAAAAAACCATTAAGGAATATTTATCTCCAAGTTAGACGGGTAGTGAAAATAACCAGAAGGATGAGATAAGTGGTATTGCTAATCTAAAGGATAAAATCCCCACTTAAACATCTACAGACGACGATACAGCTTTCAAATGCAAGTATTTATGTCCTTTTATTTCTGGACTTTGCACTTAATATGGTGGTTAATTTATAGCAAGCAAAGGCTTAATTTACAGGATTGCAATAAGCCAGGAGCACAACCCCGATACGGAAGAAGTCAACGACACGCCATCCGTTCCCCCCTCCATCACACGGGCAATAGCTGCACACACGGTCACACCTGGGCAATGTCATCGGCCACAGCCTTGGGCATTGACCTTGGGGCACTCCAGGAACCCAGCACTCCCTTCCCCTTGGGCTACCATCAAAAAAAGAGAGCCCTGTCCCACCCTGCCCCAGCAAAAAGCCCTCAACCATCTCCCAGCGCCAAGTTCTTCCTCCCCGCAGCGACGCTGGGAAATGTTGGGATTATTCACCCCGGGGCTGGAAGGCTTGCGTGCTGCTTAGTAATGTGAGAAGTACCAGCAAAGGGTACTTTCCATTGCTTGTTTAATGTTTACTGGTAATCCTTCGCCATACAGAAGGGGACGGAGGGGCCCGGAGGCTCTGCGGAGCTGCCTGGTTACCCGGGGGCTTGGAGAGCGGCGCGGCGCAGGCGGGAAATTTCTGTTTGGGTACGTCCAACTACCAGAATTAGTCTGCAACTTTTGCTTGCTCATTTGTGGTCATCGAAATTGCACTGCTACACCGCATTATTAGTCAAAGCAGATACTAAAACGACCGAATCGCTAGAACATGGAAATAAGCTAGTTAGAGTGAAAGATTACAAATTACTAAAGTACATGGAGTAAGAATGCAACTCCCTTTGTAAGCCAACATGGCAAGGACAGACGTTTTTTTCCCCCCTAAGCAAGCTAATAAGGAATGTTAAGCAGGGCTCCATTTGCTCCTGAGAGAGAGTCTTTTTAAGTAGATTTAAATGTATTAACTAACATACCAAGATGCTCTATGAGAAATCCTAGTAATAGAATTACAGAGGTTGACAGCAAATTTGAAGTGAAAAATTAAATCATAACCGGTATGTCCTGTCTAATCCCATTCATTTCAATCAGTGTGAGAGCAAAACTTGTCATCGGAAGAACAAGAACTAAATGAACAAGATGCCTGGGGACTTTCTGGTTCTTTCCTTGATGTCTGCCGAGGGCATGTAGAGGGGGTTTCATCCTGTGATTCAGCCAACTGGCCAAAGACTGCACATATAAATTCAGTACTGCATATTGGGCTACAGCTTGATACATCCTCACTACATAAAGAGGATGGCTGGCCTGGACTCTGAGCTCTGCTACAGGCTCCCAGTGTGACTCTGGGCATGCCAACTTCTGGCTAGATTGAGAAAAGGCAATTGCAGCTTTTAGGCAGGACAGAGGCACGACAGGTCTCTGCGACACTCACGGTGAGACTCCACAGGCCCATGCCAGTGCCGTGTCACCCTGGAGCTGGAGGAACTTGCTTGGACACCACAGTTTTACTTTTCAAAGCTGCCCAACCCAGGTAGGAACCTATTACCCGTGGAGCCAAACCAGCAGAGCATGCCTAACCCATGCAGAGGTCCAGCTTCTCCCACGAAATGCAGCTGCTTTCTTTCCTCTAAATGCACAGCAGTCGACTTCTCCAGGCTAGCAGCGAGTACTTACCCAGGAGGGGCTTTCTCAGCCTGAAGGGTTTCTAGGTTCCCACTGCCTGACATGGAAAGCATCCTAACCATCTGAACACGGGCTGTCCTCCTCGGTGGGGGACAGAGCCCCCCATCCTTCATGCTTGAACTGCCCCAGTAGTGAGCAGGAAGCACCACGGGTACCAGGAAGACCAGAAGATAAGTGGGAATGGGATTAGGGGGTTAAGCAGGACAGGGTGCCCAGGTCTCCATGCCAGCATCATACTGCTTTGGTTTTTAATCCAAGATCAATTGGATGTGCAAAAGCACACTTGGTTCTGGTGGCAGCAATCAGGTTCCAGACAAATGAGTTGGCTCCTAAATTCATGGGACAGTACCCACATCATTGGACAATTTTGTGGCAGCAGCCATCTCAGTTTGTGGACATGCCCCTGTTAGAAGAAGTTTGTGCTATTGCATACCTGTGTGCAGAGGCAGCGTGGACAGGGATGTGCAGCCCTCCTCGGGCACCCATCCCGAGCCCTGCTGGCTCTGCTGCCAGCACAGCAGAGGGGGACCAGCTTCCAGAAAGAGAGGATGGGAAAATGGAGAGAGCGCATGATGACTGCACGTCGGCACTGAGAGCCGAATTCTCTACTATGTACAAAGTGCTCGGGAAATCAAAAGTTATGTTTAAAAATCTCTGACTGTTATGCAACTTACATAAGGATAAAGAACTGTATACAAGAGAGAGAAAATGTTTGGAGGATGATAACCAGGAGGAGGAGCACCACGATCCTCAGTTCAGAAAGAAGCTGTGGAGGACGGCAAAAGCAGAGCTTCCAGTGATAGTTACGCAGCAAAAATCTTCAGGAACGCGTCTTTGAAGTACCACCGGGAAGGATCAATCCTATTACAGCCCTCCTGAGGAAGTGTTAATCTTCTAGACGAAGAAATGAAGGCTCACTCTGTGAACCGGCATGTATTTCTGATTGCTTCTGGCTCACTTTGTTTTGTTAAGGCACACAAACCCAATCTTTTTCCAAACAGCTAAACCAAGCTCAAGTCAAAGGCAAGTGGAAGCTGCTAGAAAACATCAGGCCACTTTCTTCTAGGAAGGGTGAATTTTTGGGCCTATATTTTTAACTGTCACTGACAAAATGCTGCCATCGTGGAACCAGTAAAATATCCCACGGACAACAATGGTACTAGGATTTTATTCTTGATTTAGAAATTGCTGGCTATGGTAGAAAGAAAAGAGAAAAAACCTGCTCTGAAGGTTCAAAAATGATGCAAGAAAAAAAGCAGAGTGGTAGGAGATAAGCTACGCTGATAAAATGTAATCCTTTTATGTTGGAATTAAAAAGGATTCAAGGTTTATGTATCCAGTGCTTTAGACTATATTTATCATAAATAAGCCTAAGTTAGTATAACGTAGCATAGTCTGTTGGGAAAAATTTACAAATCAGCCCCTTTATTAGGATTACTGTTACTACTTTAAGGAAAGGCACTCAAATCTGAACTCAGGGCTTTTTTTTTTTTTTTTTTTTTTTAATCTTCCAGGGACAGATGAACAGCATTTGGTTGGGGATTTCTTTTTATTTATTTATTTTAAGTATAAAAACCAATTACTGGTCTTGACTGAAGCTGAATTCAGTTCCTTTTTTGATGTTCTTCAGTGCACTTTTGAGCAGCTTTTGGAAGCTATGACTATCGTACAGCATTTGCAGTCCCTCCAACAAAACAGAAAATATATTTGTAAGCTCATTACTACGAGCACGGACACAACTCAAACAGTTTGTTCTTGCATTAACGGTGAAGAAAATTCCTAGTATGAGCAAGGGGAAAATCACTGCCATCGACTTCTGATTAATTTAATCCTTTTTTTTTTTTTTTTTTTAAACATTTAGTTGTAGATTCATTGTATCGGATGTTTTCCACCACTTGCACCTTCTTGCTGGCAGGTCCCAGAGGGCACCACCTGGCATGACCGGCAGGCAGCATCCTACAAAAGCCTGAGTTTGCTTTCCTATTGCAAGGCTCGGTGCCACATCACTTGCCGTGTTGGCCCTGGCTCCTGCTGACCAGCTTGCCCGCTGTTTTCCCCAGGCCCAGCCTTGCCTGAGGCCATGCATCACCCTGCCTGCCGTGAGACCAGCCCATGGAGAAGGGGAAAGA
Source organism: Anser cygnoides (assembly GCF_040182565.1). NCBI lineage: Eukaryota > Metazoa > Chordata > Aves > Anseriformes > Anatidae > Anser > Anser cygnoides. Next base: position 82,905,345 of record NC_089874.1, read on the forward strand.
CTTGCCACCTCCAGGCAGGCTCCACCTGGTATCTAAGGCTGGGATCGAGACCACAAACGCAGTAAATGCATTTGTTGCGGTGATAGCGCTGTTCTGCTAACGCACTGCAAGCTGCTCCAGTCGGATATTAAGCGGGAAAAAATGCACCGTGGAATTGAGTTATGGCATTAATTTGATTTTGTTGAATGGAAAAGGGGGATAAAAAGAGACATACAAGAGCAGCTTCAGACATAAACAAGGAGCGTATCCCGTTTGGACGGCCTCACGCACTGCGTATGGCACAACATGCAGTTTTCTTCTTCTTGTTTGTTGTTTTCAGTTTAGGTTTTATCCAATTATATATCTATTGTGTGACAGGCCTGGCATGAGAGATTCCATTTACAGGAAATATTTCTGAGATCACGGGCCCTGCAGGCTAAATGCAAACACTGGAGCAGATGGTAACTGATCCAGTAGAGCCGTACCTAGGGGTGCTGGAAGGGGAAAAGACTTGGAAAGTAAAGCTGCTAACAAAATAGCCTCGCGTTATTAAAACCTACAACCGCATCGGTCCAGCGAGCAGCTAGGGACCTCATTAGGGGTGCCTCCTACCACCGCCGCCGGCCCGCTGGTGGTGAGGGGCCGCTCTCAGAGGAGAGGCCTGAGATCAAAGTGCCAGCCCAGCCTCTGAGGAGACCCTTCCCACCCCGCAGGGTGCTGAGGCCTGTCCTGCATCGCAGCCTCAGTGTTGGGTGCGGGTGCCCCCTGGGTGCTCTCCCACATGCCATCCCTCTCGCCTTCACAGCAGCCCCGTCGGCACGAGGGGTGGATGACCAGAGCACCTGTGGTGATATATGGGCACCGGAAAGCTCACGCAGGACAAACTCGGGTGATCCTGGGGGAGGGTGGGGACGAAGGAAGGAAGCTTGCATCAATACGCTCCCGAGCACTTTTTCGCAGCAAAAACACCCTTTGCATGACAAACTTGCGTTACGCTGGGGCGCTTGCAATTATAAAAGTGCCGTGACAAGAAATCACAGCCCTAATGAACCGCACGGCAGCAGGAAAACAATTCAACCACAGACCTGCAAAAGCAGGTGCTCTGCCTCCCTGTGTATTTAAGTAGCATCTATTAAGGTGGATTTCCAGCCCTGATGCTATGACAGCATCTCAGTATAATGATGGTGAACACAGCTTTTAAACAAATGAGGGGAAGTTCAGGGAGACCGGATGATAAAAGTGAGATTCCAGACCAGTAAACTGGAACAGCTGACCAAAGCCCTTGAGAAACACTGACTCATTCACCATCAGTATTTTAAAGGTTGGTGAAAGTTACATCACTTCATAAGGCGGAGTGCAAAATATCAGCTCCAGTTACTTTACCTACTTTGTTTGCTGCAAAGGAGAGACAAGCCGTGTCTATTTACCTACGTTAATTGTATTGCCTCCTCCTTACTAAGTATCTGCACAAGCTTTGTTACACTACAGGTGGTCCACCAACGATGCCTACATCATTTTTGACACTGCTACTCTTGTTCTACCGCCTTCTGGCTCTGTGGCTGCCACAAGACTTATCATGTTATCTGCTAGCCTTCTGCACATCCACAGACCAAGAGGGCAGAGTTTGCTCTAATTTCTCCCATGGGCTATGTTCCCCAGCCACAGAGGAGGCCTCTGGACTCCCTCTCAGATCGGTGACCTCTTTTTTGTCCAAAACTGGACTCAGTCTCCAGCTGAGACTTCACCAGCGTGGAGCCTCTGTACCACGGTTTCTTCATCTCACTCCTGTCTATGCATCCCCGCATGTGACTTTTTCGCCCTTTGGAATGCAGCAACAGGCCTTGATTTACACTAGCCATCCAGTTTTACCAGGATCCTCTAAAATAAACTCCCGTGCTGCTGCAGAGTCCTGTTTAAATCAAGAGGCCTTCACATGGGTGAAGACGTCTTAAAGAAAGATTGGGATGTAACTCTGTCACAGTTATTATGATTTGGTAACATTTAGCAGCTGTGGTTTTTTGCTGTAGACATCAGTTTTATAGCTGAAACGGTTCCTTTAATTTTTTTGCATGAAAGTTTAGCTATTTTTTTTGTCGTTGTTGTTTCCTGGACTCCTAAATATAGCCAAGCGGAATAACTAGCACCTCTGTAAACTGTTGGTTAAATGCCACAGCAAGTTTCATTTTGCACTCTGGAAGGCCATTTAAAACACATCAGACTTGTAGAGCTCAAAATTTAGGAAATTATTTACATTCTGGGAATAACTTCTAACCATTTCCTCAGGCTTTTCTGCCTTTAATACATGTTAATGCTATTCCCACCAAATAAAAACGTGGCTTGAAAAATACCAGGTGTCAAAGTAAATGGCACTTCAAAGTTTAAAAAACACAATTGAAAAATGAAAATCTTGAGAGGTTACTCTGCTGTCACAAGGTGTTTAGTTGCTGTGATGTTAAACAGCAAGTTGACCGCTCTGGACTTCACAGATAATTTCAGGCAAAGCACAAGAGGCAAACTCACCAGCAGTAAATGAAGCTGCTGCGGCACTTAACCCTATGGAGCTGAGTTCATTAATATCATCACTATTTAGTATAAAGACATACTATTTGAAAACTAAAAACATCATGGAATTAAGCATCACATTTCTGTCCAAAATGGAAGTAAGATTTCCATCCCTCTAGTGTTTATATGCCACATGGGCTAAGATGGTGAATGCCACTGGAGGCAAGAGATGAATCCCTCACCCCAGCCTCCCCAAAAAACCCTCACACAACAGCAAGCTGAGATACAGGGGTCAATATTTAAAAGCACATGGATTCCTTGATGACCCAAAAGGCCATACTACATTCTTGACTCCTAAGTCACTCGAATCGAAGCTCTGGAGTTCCTTCTAAAATGAGAATGCCTGACCCACAGAGTGTAAAACTTGCTTATTTGTTCAGTTTACTGTCAACATTTCAAAGGAATTATCATCCCCATTTTGCAGAAAATAAGCTGCTTGCCTAAGGTCAAAGAGTGAATTAATGTTAAACTAGATTACAGAATATCGTGGTTCCCATTCCTGTGGTCAACCAGCTAGCATCTGATTAGGTCACCCCAGTACATTTAATTTAAAAAGAATGTTGAATCTAACACTCTGCCTAAGTGCTCAGGCCTTCAATAAAAAGTCATGTGAAAGTGAGAGAGGGAACAATAAACAAGAAGGCTCCCTAAGCCTCAGTAACTCACAGACCCAAGGAGTCAAAGAGCAATGCAAAGTAACTGTACTGAAATATCTGCATTTGCTGCAAAAAGTCCTACAAATACTCTTGGTCTTTGGGGCACAAAAGCATTCTGCAGGATCTGCTGCAGCATGGGGTTGGAGCGAGCAGCATTGGATAGGCTCAGCAGCTGTTCTCTGCCAGCCTGAGCAGTCCCATGAAACTACTTCCTCCTCAGCATCTGCAAAGGTATCACAGCCTGGCCAGAAGGAAGCATAATGAGAATTAGGTATCATGAATAGCCAGCAAATAGCTGCCTGCCCAAACCAAACTGCAGCATCTCACACACAAGCACTTGTACCCTGGTACATTTAATCTCCTCAAACTAACCCTCATCTCTGAATTTGTACTTCGAAGCAGTGGGGAACTTAAAAAAGATTTTGCTGAAAATATATCTTCGACATAATTTGTTGACAATATCAAACATCAAATAGCCTTCTGTACCTGTTTGGTTATTTAAACAAAGCTTGTTCAGTTTGCTTGCCAAACTAAATGTTTCTGAAGTCCCCATTCAGACAACCACTAGGTAACATAAACTGCGAAGACAGGTCTTCAGAAAAAAATAATCAAAGCATCAGCTGACTATCAATCCAAATAAAATACCATTTAGCCCAAAACCAAGCCCTGCAGCACAACCACAGAGCTAACTGAAAGAATAGAGCTTGTCTTTATGTGGGATTGCTGAGGAGCAGCTATTTCTGAATTCCTCCATGAGTTGACACTCTTGCTCTACAATAAGAGTGCTTTGTTCCTCTTTAGCCAAAACCAACTCTGCAATACACTAAAGACCGCTCAGGAGCAACGCGGACTCTTTCCAAAAAAGAAAGACTAACAGTTCATGGACTCACTCCTCCACACCTGTTTCTGAACAACATGCAAGTAGACAAACCCTGGGAAATCTGTGTCACCAAAAATGTGAAATTACGGACTCATGCGACATGTTAGCCACCTACGTGCAGGTTGTTGGGTACCAAATATGAACAGTAGATGTTAAGCTAACTGTCTTGGATGGACTGTATGAAAAGCTGTTGGAAAATCAGCAGAATGGTCACTACAAAACCTTAAAGGTCAAAAAGTAGAGTCTTTGCTGGCAGAACCACCGTTGATTTCCCAAAGAGTTTCTACGGAGCTCTCCCTGTGGTACCACATACCAGCTTGGATACAACCTCATAACTGGTGAATTTCATGGCCTATCTCTCTGTGTACACATAAGCCATCATGAACTTGCCTTTTGACACATAAAGTGTTATTCTCACATCAAAAACAAGCCATTTCTTTCTGCAGATAAATTCAGTCTTCATGTAAAAAATTTGGCATATGAACAAGCCCATGAAAATTAGTCTCGTGTTTTCTAAATTCACTTCTAAAAGTACATTGCACAAGAAAGAGCAAGAAGACAGACTGAACAACTAAGTACAATTCATACACTTTAGGATACTACTTTATTTTCATACTCTTGCCTCTCCAGTGATCTATCCTAATCTACCCTAATTCAGTGGAGTTAACCATTTATCCACTTGCCTTCAAAACATCCCACAAAGGTCTGTGAACATGTAATAAATGCACAAGATGTGCCTCCCATAAGTTGCACTAGTAAGGGTAGGGCTGCATCTCAATCAAAGGAATGATAATTATAACCTAAAGAAATCTTTCTTCATGGGCAAGTAGCAATGAAAAAGAATGTACTCATTCATTTGTGCAAGGAGGTCTCTGTCCTCGAAAATCCAGTGAGGCTCAGTAGTCACATGGGGAGGATGTGGGATGCATTTCTTCCTGTCGGCTTCTCCTTGGTTAGTGCACCTCTAAAATTACCAACATGGCTCTAGAGCTGTGCTGGTAATTTCACCAACCAGTTTTACCAGCCCTCTCCTTTAACTCCCACACAGTAGAATTATCCAGCTTGCACCCAAATCTTGTACGTTAGCATGGAAGAAAGCTTGAGAGCTACTGCTACACCCACAGCTGTTTTCCACGAATCTGAAGAACGCAATCAGCCTAATTGTTTCTTTGAAGATAGACCATCCTTTTCCTGTGGCCTAATTTAGATTGAACATTAAAAGCCTATAAAGCTAAAAATGGAAAATCACTCACAGTTGAACTTGCAAAATGTAGAATCTATTTTTCATGAAACAATTTCAAATTTTATTTTTTTCTTGTATAGATGGTTTCCTACCTCAAATGGAAAACACTATACTGATTACCTACTCCATTATGAAATCCTGCACTTAAGACCTGTAGCAAGTAGGACACAACACAAGGTGAAAAAGGATGGCTTCAGATCTGATTCAAAGTGTCGCAAGGTCAAGTGAGAGTCTGCTGGGACTGGGATCGTGACTGCAAGAACTGTGGGCCTTCCGAGACAAAGGCAGTACATGACAGAAGAGCACAGAGGCAATAGCAGGAGGCCAATAAACATTAGCCTTCCTCCAAAAATGAGCAGCTGTTGGGTGTTATGATAAGCCGTTAAAATAATACTGTTTACTGCCAGTGAGTAAGCAGCTTCAGAGCTTGCTTAGTACAAGGAATGTTATACTAGCAACGCTAACAATTTTGAAACAAAAGCACCTTCAATTCTACAGAAGCTGAAGTTGGGATACACTCAGAATCCCGTTGGGCTCAGACCTTCAGGCCCAGGTTGTGTCCAGCTGGCGAGACAGCCTCCAAAGAAGGACCAGTGTGCAGACAGCTATTAAAATGCCCCCAAACAAGAAGTCTTAATGGGTCCTCGCAAAATCCGGGAACTGTGCTATCCATTCTTCAGCACCATCTACTGGTACCGTACCTAGCGTCAAACTATTTATTCGCCTGCAGGCCATAGCCAGCTGTCCCTTGCCCATGCCAGTGAGAAAACCAGGGTCCCCACGAGGCGCAGGATCTCTTTGTCACTAACAGCAGCCTTTCCCTCATGGTGGATATGCCCCAATGACACTTCTGAGGCTTATCAAACTCCTTTCCAAGCTGAAATGCCTACAGCTTAGACTTGAACCAGCTCATATGGTACCAGGCGCCTATGTTAAGGATGTTCCTGCTCAAGAAATGAAACGATGCATTCCCACAATCAAGGTATTACTGACCATACCTGCAAGTGTTGACCTATGTACACCCTCAGATCTGCTGAGCACAAGAGTGCTATTTGATGAGTGCTAGCTTTGTCCCTCTTCATGCCTCTATCACCTTTTGGGCTCTGTGGTGTCCAAGTGGCATCCCCACTTGATGACACTCTACTCATTCAAGAGGACAAGAGACTAATCATAGCACAGCAGCTTCACAAAGGATAGACTGCACGTGCAAATAGGTGAGCTTTGCACAGGGATAATACAGAAGGTCCCAGTTGAGCCTCCCTGGAGCCGGAAAGGTGTTTGCTTCCCACCACGCGAGCTCTGAGTAGCACTCGCAAAACCAGCACCCAGCAAATACTGGAAATGCAGCTCGCAGCTGGTTAGGCTGCTTCTGGAAAGCAAAGGAGCTGAAGGACGTGTTCTCATTAATAGAAAGAGGCTTTCTGGGGCCACATGGACAGATCTGGAGACCGAAGCTAGTACAATGCCCAGGCTCCCATCCCTGCTTCAGTGTCTTCAGGGCCTATTGACTTCACTGCTTCAGCTGAATGTTGGGAAAGTGTTGACAGGGTTTTCAAAGGGAAGTTTTGAGTCTAAATGCATTGTCAAGTCCAGGCCCTTGGCAGTTGCTTTGTTGCACAAGAGAAAGGGGGGAAAACATGAAGAAAGAAGCCCACTGCAGGCACTTTCCCAGGGCACAGGCGCAATCACACAGACACCTGAGGTCCAGCCCCGTGCTGAGCACCGGGAGCTGCCGGTAACGCACCGTACTCGCACACCGGCTCCCGCACACCATCCTCCTGACAGCCCCCCCAAATGTCAACACAACCAAAAGGGTCAGTGCCATTTCACTCATTTAAACTGTAATTGCATGGGAGATGCGCAGTGTTGTTTGCAGCACATGCAAGGACAAAAATCATCTTTTTAATCTTCTTGCATAAGAAAGCATCTTCGGAGATTCAGAATGAACTAAATTTACCATTTGGAGGAGGACCCGAATACAGATGATAACCACTGACGCTCTATTTAAATCTAATTTTAAAGTCTGAATATGGAATTTAAATATACAACACATACTGTAAGCAGAAATTAATTTCGCCCTCTGCTACCCGTGCTTTTTTTCCCATTTGGCTCAGCTGTTTAAAGGAAAAACTTTCCTCTTGAACTCTAATCACTTTTGAATGAATTATTAAAAAGCTTGACTTTACAAGCAGTTTTCCTTTTATATAAAACAGCACACAAATAAAAGAGGAAACTGATTAAACGGGGAACATGGCAGTATTCACTTGACAGCATACTTTGTAAAAACCAATGGTGCATGTGTGGTGCATGTGTGCACATCTGCCTGGGTGAGGAGGGGTGGCTTTTTTCTGCAATCTTCTCATTTACAATAACCGTGTGCTGTTCTGGCACTTTTAGTTTGAAATCATCAGGTTAATTATGATTTGAAGTCGGTAGCACTCCTTAAAGAGAGAAAATATTTTAGCTTGTATTTAAATTTATTTGTATAAATTTATTTTAAATTAATGGAGTTTACCTTGCACACTTGAAAGGCTTGCAATTCATCTCTAAAAAATCCTGATAACTCTGGAATACCTAACTTCTTTCTTCTTGCTGCAAACAGAGTCTCGATTATATTCATCATAAAAAAGTGGGGATGCTGCCAGCTCTCTTTTGAAAAGCCACGGAAATAAGATGTGTATGCTTTGCTACTTCATGTACTTACTCGTGACTGACAAAAGACTTCTTTTGAAGTAAATCATAAGCACATAGCACCTTGAAGTGATTAAAAAGAAGTAAAATACTCAAATATGCCTATTTTTCATCAAAACAATCTCTTGTAACAGCTAGGATGTAGTGGGGATGGGAGCAGTTTTCCCACAGCTCAACAGGTTAAAGCAAAACCTTTCTCGGGATGGATGGGGACAGGCGCTGCGAGCCTGAAACACCCGCGGGAGAAGATGTGAGAGGGAGGAGGACGTGAATTTAGCCGCTATTGTGCCGGGAAAGACGGTGGGATCGCCCTTTCCCACAGCCCAGAGCAAAACCTGGGTCTGGCTGCAGCTTTTGTGCTCAGCTGAGGGCCATGCCCCGAGCAGGGGCAGCAGAGCTCGCCACCTTCCTGCGCTGCTCCTTGGGGCGCTTCTCACGCCTGCTGCCCTTCTGCCAAAGGCTTTGCCCATCAAAGAACAACTGAATACAGCAGGCAGCTCTTGAGCCTGGCAGATTTTTTTTTCAGATCCTCTCTGTCCATTTCTGTGGAGGGCATGCATATTCGATAACTTACACACTTGCCTACACTGTGATACTATTAGCTTCCCACATGAATCTCATTTAAAATAATAATCATAATAATCGGGAACATGAACCTAATTAGGTTCATAATTAGGAACATGAAAGTAAGGCAGATTACATTCAGAAAATTACAAATCCAAGCAAGAACATGACAACAAGATGATTTTGAATCAAAATATAACCAGAACAGTCTGAGCGTAAGGAATGACTCCTCTGACATTAAGGGCACAAAACACCAAAGCTGACGTTTCGGGTATGAATGGGACTGTGAATCTCTGGCTACCCAGAACAATACCAGTTACCTCTGGAAACTTCTCCTGCTCTTCAGAGGACCAGTGCAAGCGCATGTATCACATAAAGACCAGCTGAGACTTCTTAGAGAGGAGCCACAGTGTTGCTGATGCCTCGCCCTGAAACTCAGCACTGGGGGAGTGCTGCCCAGCACGCGTACTGGAGGGGACACGTTCCCAAGTGATTCGCCAGATACGAACCACGCAAATCATGCACCCTGTCGCTTGCTAACATCACAGAGGAGACAGCACGTATCCCCTCCAGAGAGTGATCCTGCAACCTCTAGTGACGCCGACGTCCGAAGACTGTTTGCCAAGATGCTGGATGCTGCGCTGGGCCCTTGGGCCGTACATCAAATGTTCACATGCACTGACAGATGTTTATGTTGGTCATCCTGATTTAGCTCCCATTACATCATTTACCAAGCTACTGATGTTATCACAAATGCTCAAACAAGCCGGCGAAGGAGACTCAAATACAAATTCGATTTCCTTGTGGTATGAGGGCATTACAGCCCAGACTGCATCTCACTCTTAAAGTGAATGACTGTACCGATTCTTTAATTCACTTGAATTCTGTATGGAAAAGAACCTTTTTGTTTCAGAAGACTGATTTCATTCATCATTTGGCTATCACAAGATGAATGAAAGGTACTAAAAGGTATGGGTAGGTCAGACTTTGAATCACAGACTTACTGATATAAAACTAAAAACTGTTTTGTACTTTAATTTAATTTTAATTGAGCTATTCAGGCTGGGATTCGCTTCAGCTATGCTAATTCCTAAACGTCTATGGCTTAGCACTTCCAGTCACTTGTTTTGTGTCTGACTGGACTATTTTAACATACTGAAAATCAACTGAAAGTTGTGAGGGAGCAAAATTAATAAGCACAGGAAGTCCTCGACCTATTGTGTGTGTGCATAACATGCTGGCTGCCTCACACAGAAGTACTGCCTTATTATCAAATGCAAGGGGTTAAACGTAAACTCTGTGGCAGCCTGTCTGTTTGCTTGGTTGTCATAAGTGTGGGGAGTGACTAGGAAACACTTCACACATCTTGTTTTCCGCTTCTAATGTATCTTTGAGTTTTCTGCTGCAGTCTTTGCTTGGATGTGTAATCACTGTGGAATGGCTACTATACCCTTGCTACACTGCATAATACTTTCCCTTCCTCCTTCTGTAGGATTCCTCATGAAAATAGGCACTTTGTGTTTTTGGCCCTAAGGACAGAACATAATGTACTGTCTCTAGGAAAAAAAAAAAATCATTAAAACATTTTCCACTACTTAAAAAAAAACAACACATGAAGTACTACTGTATTTCTTTTATGCACATGACCTCATAGATACATGTGTGCATCCACACACACACACACAAATGCATTCAATTTAGCTATTTATAGAGCTCTATAATTTTTCCTGGCTCAAGTTTTAGTGAGCTTCCCCTGATGGGGTTCGGTTCACACGGTTTCACAGCCCGTCATTTTGCTGCGAGTTCACAGCCGTGGAAGATCCCCTCCCGATCCCCGCCTCCTCCTACAATCCCGTTCTGCCGATTACACTGGCCGGTTGCTTTACTGAACTCATCAGGAAAAACAGAGGGTTTTTTCTCTCCCAAGGAGCTGTGTGTGTTTTCTCACTCTTTCTTATGATCTCCTAGCAGCAAAACTCACGCAGCCTTGGACAGCCACCCCTGTTTTGCTGATATAACCTTCGACACGCACCAAGAGGGTCTCAGCAGAGTCACGTAAAGCTCTTCCAGGCATGCTGTCGCTCCCTTGAGCAGGAGCAAAGCAGGTTTCAAGAACGTTTGCAAGCCACTGAGCCTTGATGGGCATCCACACTGCACTGAACTTTTTCTTGCTCCACTTTCAGTGAGATGAGCTCGGATACTTCAAGGCAGGGAAAACTTTTTCTCACCCTGGAGCTAGCCTGCCCTTTGGTCCCCCCACATTGCAGCAAATGGGCTTACCCCAGGGTGAAGGATGCCCCTGGCTGACCTAGGACAGTGGGGTCTGCTGGTACTTTGTCTCCTCCCAACCCCTTTCTGGCTTTCTGGGCTGGGGAGGGAAGGCTGATCTGCAGTGAAATCCAGCAACCTCATTGCAAGAGTGCCTGCTGAGAGCTAAGCACCAGCCTGCAAAATTCCCAGCTAGGCTCTACTCTCTTCTGGAAAGAAACCAGCCCCCAGCTGCACCAAGGTGGGATGCTGGAGGACACAAAACAACAATAACAACAACAGAGAAACAACCAGTTGTCCCCCTTTCCACATGACAGAGCTCAGCACAGTTGGACCCGATAGGTACAGCCTACACAAAGGACAGAGAGGCACAGCTCAGAGAGTAAAAAGCTATTAAAGCAAAAACCCATGAGGCAGATAACAGCTCACGCCAGAGTTTTCAAAATTTAAGTGTTGATTGTTCAAAATTTATGTCTAGATTTTTCTTAAGAATGCAATTTCCTGGCACATGGTACAGCTCGCTGTAGACCTGCATGTCAGCACAGCAGGCATCCTGTTGCAAAGGTTATTATGGAACTATTGAATGTTTTCATGCCAAATTTGTCCAAATTAAATCAAGGGGAATGGAAATACTTTCCCTGGATAGGTGGTGGTTGTATTAGGTGGGTTTGTTTATAAGGAGAATAAAAGTTACAGCTAAATATAAAAGCAGATATATCATAATATTGTCTGAGAACTTGAATAACATGTCATTCAGCCTGCGTGCTGTGGAAAGAACATTAAGGTCAAGTCTAAAATAAGATCAGTGACTGTTTGACAATAGAAACATGTAGGAGGTAGAACAGGAGAATTTTCCACATTTTTTTAAATGACATTTTTCTGTAGAAAAATATTCTTGCCTGTCTTGCTACGGGTCTGATGCAAACCCCATCAAACTCAGTGCAAAACACGCTGTTGAATTCAGCATGTGTTTGATCACCCCCCGACAAACCTGCATTAGTCATTTGTGCCAAGTGTTTACTTTTTGCATTATGCTCAATTTGAAAATAAAAGGAGGCTTCTCTGTTGCATTTTTGTTTTTAGAGAGTTTCACTTTCCGCTTCAGCCCTCTGATCCCGCTCCCCTGGAAGTCAATGACTTCAGTGAGGTTCCTGCTACATTTTAAAGGTAAGCACGTCTGTGTTTGCAGCGCTGGGGATCTAGCAGAATTCCTGGCAAGGTCAAAAAGAAGGGGAGGTAAAAAAAAAAAAGAAGAAGGAGAAAAAAAAAAAAAAAAGACCCACACCAGTACTTTAAGTACTTTATAAAATAAAGTGTTCCCTTTTCACTTTATTCATCCACCAAAACTTGGGGTGAAGATACAGCTCCAGGGCCCTGGTGTTCCCCATAGCAAAAGCACCAGCAGGAGGCCAGGTCCCTGGGCTGCAGCAGGGCAGCTCCAGAGACTAATCCAAGGCCAGCGGCTGAGGCCAATGCCCACTGCCACCATATCACTCCTCGGGACACTCCCAGGTCTGGGGCACAAGAAGGGGACACTGCCAAAATTAGTATCACACTGAGGGCTGGCACGCGATGGCTTTGACCCTTAACTATCCCGCTGGGAACACGGCATTGTTCTGGCCCTATTAAGAATAATTTGCATCTTGTCTAATGGCCCTGGGAGGAAAAAATAAAAGTAAAAAGGGTGGCAGGCCTTGAGGGAGGAGAAGAGGAAATGGGAGTGCTGCCATTTTCTTCTGAGAACTGGCAAAATAAGAAGGCTGACTTTCTTACGGAGCCAGAGGTAAAACCAGTCCTTGCAAAATTATTTAATATCTAACTAATCACTCACTCTTCGTTGCCACAATGCAGGGTTTTCAAAACCTCTCAGCTGTACAGAAGAGCTTTTGTCCAAGCGATCTGGCAGGGACCTTGACCACAGGAAGATTATTCTAGAGAGACCCCGAGCCTCACCCAAGGCACTGGTGGGGTCGACATCTTGTGATAAGGAGTTACTCTGAAAACAGGGAGAGAGAAAAGGGACCACTGCCCACCACGTTTCTCCACCACCCTTGGAGCCTTGCTTCTAAACAGCAGAAAAACAGCATCGCGTCGCCCTGGTTTCTGACATTTCTAGCTGAGAGGTGTTTCTTTAGGGATCAAAATGTCCTTAAAAACAAACAAGCTGGCTGTCCATCCCTTGCAAGGAAGCAGGTAGTTTATTCCAGCTGTCAGTGACGGCAAACCAGCTCCGCTCCCACTGTCAGTTTTAGCTCTAGGCCAGTTATTAAAATTAAACAGTTTCATTTGTGGGAATGATGTATTTGTGTCTGCAGGAGGGAGAGAAGGGAGCAGAGAGGGGAAAAAGAGAGCAAGCTTTCTAAAACAAACCCTAAGCCCATTTACACAGCGCAACGTCGTGCCAGCGCTGCGTCTTCACTCAGCCCATTAAGCTGTCACAACAGCCCCAGCCTGCAGAATGCGTTACCATACCCCAAAACATCCTTCTCCCTGGGTTGGAAAAAAAATAATAATAATAATAAAAGGAAACAGGAAAACAAATTTTTGATTTCTTGCAAAATAAATACACTATTTCCTAGTGAAACAACCACCCTTAGCAGATGAGAAGAAAGGTACAAAGAGATGCCTCATAAGGTTTCCCCACCTCTTTTGCCACCCAGACCAGAGAGCCCTGGTCCTCATCAGCTCATCCTTGGGTTTGAGAAACACTTCACTAGCTGAGCAGGGCCAGGCAAACCCAAGGAAGCCTTTCTGTAGTTTTCCACCGCTGCACAGATGTGCCCGAGCACCCACCACAACCAAGCCTTTGTACGGCACTTCGTGGAGCTGTGCCTGGGCTCTGCCCACATGCTGCCTGCTAGATGATGCTGGACACCACCGTGTCCTGGGGAAAGCTCTGCTGCACTGGAAAAAAAACCAAAAAACTATCGACTGCAATCAGGCCAGGATGCCATGCATCCAGTCCAGAGCCAGGCAGGCGATTTTTCTACTGCAGCATTTTTTGCAGACAGCTGTGAGCTACCGCAGAAGCCTGAGCGAACTCCAGGCTGGGTCATTTATTTGCAGCCTGATTGCCACCTGACATTTCAAATGAGGGATTTTATTTCTTCCCTTCCCGGTGTGCCCTGCTGCTGCATTCCAGCACGGGAACGAGGAAAGCATTTCCCTCTGCAGGCTTCAGAGCAGCGTCGCTATTTATTGCTGCGCATTAGTGGCTCTGGGCAAGGAAGAAGGGAACGGGCCAAGCAAGAACTTGAAAATAATACGCGCATTAGGCCTCCTTCTGGGCTATAGTCGGGACCTTTCGCATCAATCAGCAGACGGGGGATTAGATATTTAGACAGCATAATTTAGTGTGATTTGCCAGATGACTTCAGTCAAGGGTCTTTGGATGTGTCTAACTGAACTTAAATTCGCAGACACTTGGAGCACAACATAGCATTTACTTTTATTATGAACGAGGGAGCTTTTTACTTCAGTTTTTTTTCAACGTCATTTTTTACTTGAGCTGCGCATACATCCTTGATTAAGAAAATTTTACTGATAGGTAACACTGATCATCTTATTTTGCTAATTGAAATGCCCACTCATTTACTACTGCATATGAATTCTCCTTTGAATCATTTTTAATTCTTTTTTACTAGGAAAAAAAAAGATAGAAATAGGTTCCCTCCTACATTTCATATTACACACTGAATATATGATAAGTTTTCTTCAGAAACGAGTTCTTCCCTTTAAAGACAAAGTTGACAGAAGTTACTCCCTCCTGAAGACATAACACAGGACTTTCTGGGACCGCAGAAGGAGGAGTTTCGTTGGCCTCCAGTCCAAGGACCTGTCCTGACTTTCCACTGAGTCACCCAAGTCTTTCCAGAGCAAGCAGTTGGAATTTTGTCTCATAACCCACAATTCAGAAAGATAGTTTAAGCTAATGTTAACCTCATGGTCAAGCCCAAAGGTTTGATTACTAGACACTTTTTAAAAAATTATTTTTGTCTTAAAATTGCTTTTTCTGCCTATATCCGAATGGAAGCAAAGGAATTAAGAGTGCAGAAAGACACTTTGCATCTGTGCACATAACATAGCTTATTACTCCTTCCCCTGAAGTGCCACATCAGCTTTTACATGCACATTTTATGGGAATGGAAAAGGAAGGAAAATCTCCCCCACTAAACAAGTGCCTGATGAACTGTGCTGATACCTAAAGGAAAAAAATAAAGTTGCAAGTTGCCATTCCTCATGTTGTTCGCCCTTTTCCTAAATAGAAACTACAAATCAACAGCTGAAACAAATCTTTCTAACGTTTGCTTCACAAGTATTGCTAAACACATCCAAACAGCATATTGGAAATAGTTTAAGTCTAACTTCAATTTAATTTTTTTCTTCTTTCTTCTACCTCACCTCTTTTTGTTCAATACTGTATCTCGCATGACATTTTTTTCCCAATTAAAAACAATCAGCCCATCTCTTGATATCATGGGGGTCAACACATTTCCCAGACCTGTAATCATGCATAGCTAGCAAGATTACCCATTTAATAGGGGGCTGACTGAAAAAGAGAGCTGTTAATGATCTGCACCAAATCACGTAAGTGTATTCAGTGCTAGCGCCAAGGAGAGGCAGTTGAGTTTTGACTCTCAGCTGCCTTCTGTAACAGCTACGTGACAGCCTCTGAATCACTATGTGGGGAAAACAGGGCCTTTTCATTTTGATTGTAGCTGGCACATATACTTAAATGACTCACTGAACTACCCTGAAGCCCACCACCAAGCTGGCTTCGCAGACAGCAAAATGGAAACATCCTTTTTCTTCCTCCAGTAAAATAAAATAGCAATAAAATGATACATGCACTGAAAGATGTTGACTTTTTTTTTTTCCTTTTAACCAACTCTAAATGTGAGAATTGCATAACAAATCCTCAGTTACTCTGTGCAGGAGTAAATTCAGTGGTGTAGGGACTCTTAACTAATAGAAAACTACGAAACAACATACCCCAAAGAAAGGTCTACGCGCAGCACTTAGTGTTCTAATTTCAGCAGCTAACATTAAATATATCCTCTGTTTCATCAAGGTGTATGATTGCCTTTCAAAGCAGTTTTATTTGAACATAAGTACAGATGTTCTCCTTACCCTTATAAATACCTAAACCTTCCCTGAACCCAGCTTAGTACTTCCTCCCAGAGCTCTTCCATGGAAACAGCTACAAAAGGTTAATCGTGCGTTGCAGAAAAGACTATTTTTTTTCTATTAGTTGAAAACCTGTGGCTTTTTCATTTGATCTTATTTTTCTTGCCGCATATACAAAGTAAACACAACTACAATTGTCCAATTAAGTGCCTCTTCCTGTTCCTATTGAAGTCAATGGCAACACTTTCTAAAATCAGATTTGTTTTCTTACTCATTAGCTGTAAGATCCAGAAACCTGCAAGGAACTTTCCAGTGAGGGGAATTAAGCAAAGTCTACCAA
This sequence comes from Anser cygnoides, assembly GCF_040182565.1. Lineage (NCBI taxonomy): Eukaryota > Metazoa > Chordata > Aves > Anseriformes > Anatidae > Anser > Anser cygnoides. The sequence continues at coordinate 82,921,655 of NC_089874.1, forward strand.
TATGCAATCATTATGACAGCAAACCAACATTAGTATAAAATAACAGAAATAAATTCCAGACTTTTAGATGTGTTTGGAAAAGTTATTTGGTTTCATAGTCTTTCATGAGCCAAAAAAAAAAAAAAAAAAAAGAAAAGCCATCAGATTGTTAATGAAACTGAAAGCCAGAGTAAAATAAAAATCCTTCAAATCTGTCATCGGCATTCATGTTTGCCAAGAAGGCCTGGATGCTATCCGGCTGCGGAAGAGAAGATTTATGGCACCGCACACCTTCATCCATCCTATTATTATAAATGAAATGGAAAATAGAGCTGGCCAGCACTGCCCTCAGAAATAATCAGTATTTTGCCGCCACTGAGGGACATGCGTTACCATCATTGCTAAATCACCAGGTACGAGCCACTCGTAAACGCATTAAAACAAAACCTAGAAGAGCAGGGCCATGGAGGAGATGAGCCGCGGGAGGGAGGGGAGGTGGGCAGGGTCTGGCCCCACACAGCTTGGCGGGAGATCATTAGCAGCCCTCCCAGAGGCTGCTACAGGATGCTCTTGTGGGCATCGCTTGGGCAATGGGGTGGCCTTGCCCAGGACCATGTGCCAGGCTCTGCATTCCATCATGGGGCATGACTTGCCCACCCCATGTGGACACGGCGCTGGTGGAGATGGGGTGAGCAAGGCTGCGGCTTTGCGTCACCGCACAAGCGGCGCTTACGGGAAGGGAGGGTGAGGAAAGCTTGGGACCACCAGCTGCAGATGGGGCAGAACAACGGAATGGGCAAACAGCCAAAAAAGAAAAAAAAAAAAAAAGCAGCCAAATGAAACCGTGTGTGAGGGGAGCTGGGAGCTCATCCTGGTAGCTCGTGATCAGGCAGGCAGCTGTGCTTTCATCAGCGCAGTCACGTGCTTCACCTTCACCTGGGTTACTAAAAGGGACAAAAACGCCATAGTCAAAAGGCTGGAATATCTCCACCCTTGGAGATCTTCAAAAAGCAATTGGACGTGGTCCTGGGCAGACTGCCCTGGGTGGCCCTGCCTGAACGTGGGGTTGGACCAGATGGCCTCACGCAGTCCCTTCACACCTCAACCATTCTGCAACAAACTCATTTTACGGTCAGAGATTTGTTACTTAACCCCATCTATCATGCTGTGTAGTAGTTACAACTGCCCTACTACCAAGGCTGCCGACCCATGCTGTGGCCACCCATGCCCCATGCCAGGAGCTGTAGCGGTGGCAGGAGCAGCAGGGTCCCGTGCAGCGTGGCCAGGCGGCGCTGAGACCTGCAGGCCAGCCTGACCAGGCGGCTGTGAAGCCAAAAGGAGAATAAAGACACAGAAAGGCTGGCTCACCTGCACGCCAGAAACCAAACCAGAGACCAAAACCAGAGGTTTCAAAGCGACACCCAAGCATCGCTCCTGTCTCTCCACCCACTTCTCTCCACCATCCCAGGCCCAACAGACCTTAGAGCAGTACGCAAGGATGAACCACAGGGCTCAGTTTTGTTTGAGATGTGGTATACAGTCCCTGAGCTGCATTAGGGAGCCCAGGCCTTGGTACCTGGCCCCTGAGAAAATGCTCCTGCTCCACACGCAGGCTTACACATCACTGTGCCAGTCTCAGGACTCTGCCCACTCCTAATCTGAAGTGACGTACGGGCGAAATGAAGCTACTTATTTTTCAGCAGAGCAGCAGCTCGAGGGGGCCTGCACTGACGCAGACACAGAGCTGCCTTCTTTCTCAATACTGAAAGTAAAGCAGAACTTTTTAATAGGATTGCTGTTTGAACTTCACGGTTCTTTGCAAGATCAAGGCAAATGACATCACCTCCATAACCAAGACCAGTGGTTCTGAAATTTTAAAGGTCATGGTCAATACGTGTATTAAGAAAAAAAAGAAGAAAGAAAAAGACTTCTGAGAAAATATGCAACCTAACATTGTTGTGGGTTATGTAGAAAGCTGTCACATTTGAAAGAGACTGGGGAACAAGGGTTATTTTCTTTCTCTCCTGGTTCTTCCCTCCCTGCTGCCACACAACTTCCCCGCAGAATGAATTTCTCTCTCTTCGGCAACAGCAAAAAGAAAAATATTTTGATAATATTTTGTGAATTCGATTATAAACCCACAAAGCCACAAAAACTGGCAAAAGGACCTAGAAGGTGCAACACTTGAAACTGCCAATTCATTTATTTCACTCGGTGGATTTCAGATCGCTTCCTTTCGACAGTCAAACAGTGACTTGGGGTTAGCCCCACAGGGGATTCAGCCGTGGCAAGGCCGCCTCTCACCGCCAAAACCCGTGGCGCCTGCGCTGCCGTGGGGGCACCCGGCTGCCGACATGGCCCTGCCATGCACAGGACAAGTGGACACGCAGGAAAAGCGTGGGCAGTTTTGGGAGGGGATGCAGTGCCAGTACCCATACACGGGCAGGCCCCTGCATCCCACCAGCATCTGTAAGCGATAGCGCTGTCCTGCTGTAGGCATCCACCACCCCTTGCTGGAATGATCAGTCTGTAGATTGCCACAGGGCAAGGTCTCTCTCCATGCTTCCTTCTCCAGGTGTGCCAGCAAGCCAAGTAGAATAGAGAGGGGAAAAAAATTAAAAAAATGAAAGGAGGAAGCTCAGTGATCGGTGCAGTCAACCCAGGAAATGGGAAACCCGGGGTCTAGCTGCTGGCCCAAGAAGCATCAACACGTTTGGCTTTAGATGGTCACCTCAGAAAGCACGTCAGAGAGTGGGAACTGGACACTCGGCTTCTTCCTCCTCCACCAAATGAAACCTCACCACTGCAGAAAGAGGAGCCCCGTTGACAAAATAGAGGACACCTCAGGGAAACCAGCTGCCATCCAGCAAACAAAGCCTCCTGAGATGTTGGAGGCAGAGTAAAATCCCTCAGGCTGGAGACAGACTCCTAGTAAAACCTTGGGAGCAGACTTTAACCATGAAGCTGCTAGGCAAAGCAGGGGCTTACCATGGCTACATTTGCAAGTGACAATGGCGCACAAGTGACAATGGCCAGGCCCAGAGGACACGTGCTGGGCCTGGGACATGGTGGCCCTCGGGAACAGCGTCCCTGTGCAAGGCAAGGCCGCTCCCAACTGGCTCGGGTGAGGACTTGCAGGAACGTGGGGACTTCTGCCTCAGAGGTGGCCGGGGACATTTAGAGGGGGCAAGCCCTAATCTTCCACCTGAGGCCCACCTCAGGTGCTTAAATCCTTCTCTATATCTGCCCTTAACTGTGGGACAGAATAAAGAACAGTGGTAACAGAACAGTGCTGGATGAAAGTGTACAGCTATCACATCCTTGGTTCAAACACTGATGTTCTCATTTAAAATGATGTTTTCTAGATTTTCAGCGAACAGACCTGATGTCGCGTGCCCCAAGAGGAATCTGTAGAACCTGCAGCTGCAAGACAAACGCAGTTATTGCCCCCACACCAGCTGCACCACATTTCATATTCCCTACATCAAAGTTTAACGTCGTAACGTGTGCTAGGCCACTGCAAAGCCAGCCGTCCTGCTACTAAAACATCAGGCACTAGAAAATAAAGTGAAGTCATTCAGGTGTCAATCAGAAAGCATACATTATACTAAGGATCACAAAATTGCAGAGATGAGCTGGTCCTCCTCTTATTTCTTTTGTCACACAGTTAAGATGTTATCAGGCCAAAGTACAATATTGTGGTATCCTGACCTATGTGAAAATCTTTGAAAGCTGCATTTACTTGCCACCAGAACCACAAGCTAATACTACAGCCTTCGAACAGGCAGTATCCATCTGTTGCTTTCTCTAAGTTTTGAGCAAAATATGATGCTTCATATTGTTATGGTGTTAATCCCCAGGCACCGCCAGCAGTGGATGTCTGGTGAGGGCTGAGGTATGCACTCCACCAGCTACATCCCCTCCCAGCCTGCGCTCCGATACGCTTCTTTCCTTCTCCATTTTCCTTATAACACGAAGGATTCACATCCTTCTGAAAACACACGGCCAACATATTGCCAAAACGGATTCAGAATAGGAAGGTTAATAACGAAGACACTTCAACCTAGCTTCAGACCTGGGGGTAAGCCCCAGGCCCATACAATAGCCTGAAAGCACATACGCGCTGCCCAGTGTGCTTGCTGTGTAATGCACACTCACGACTAACTGCAACACTCGCTTCCTAAACCATGTCCTGATGCTGCACGGCCTCTCATAAGCCCACAAATCCCCAGCATGCCAGGAAGCTAGACATGAAGCAGGAGATGGGGGTACAGAAGCAGACACCAGGGAGCCTGGGTGACACGGACATATTGCATAAGGTTATGCTGAGGTCCTCCAAAGCGCAGCCACCTACACGGTGATCAGCTGCTTAGGAAGAGCCACTGATGACACTGTCATGAGCTTTGCATGCACGGCATGGTACAAGTGCCAAGCTGAAGACTGAGTACTTCACAGAGTTGTGTTAAAGCATGCTTTTCCACTGATGTGTACTGAAAACTAGGAGGGGGAAAAAAAAGGATCCAGAGATCCACTGCCCCATGCCATCCTTGATTTCTTCTGGCTGAAGGGAGGATCCCAAGAGCTGCACTTGAAACTTCATTTAGTCTTTAACTCTTTGTAACAAGCTAGAAGGTTTTGCCTGTGCTTAATACTAACCAAATGACTCAGAGGTACCAACCATTCAGGCAAAAACCACCGTGGGGTACTACTTAGCACATCTTCTTCCATATGCATGTTGCAAATAACACGCAGCAGTAAGTGGCATCACATGCACCCAGCATCAGGAGCTTTTGCTTATAGGAAACCTCAATAAACAGCTAAATGGCTGTCGATAAGAGGCATCTTTGCCTTTTAAAGGCATTTAGTGATTCTAGTTTAAGTTACTTCTATTTCTAACCATCAGGAAAGAGCTGCAGCATTCACCTTATCTGGCCAATCATTCCTGGTAACACCTGTCCGTTTACATTCGCGTTTTTATTCATTATTTACGTTTCTCCTCATACACTACGCCCACAGGACAACGCATCTCCAGCACGCTTACAGATCTGATCCAAAGCTCGCTGGAGTCAACAGGATGACTTCACTGGCTCTGCAGCAAGCCGTGGGCCCCAGCTCCACAAACAGGCTTCCAGCCTGAAGTGGGACTTACGCACAAGTTAGGCATCCCAGCCCAGAAGAGCAAGCTGGAAATCCCTAACCCTTTCACTACTCGTGTTTTAACCAGCAAAGCTCTCCGGCAGCCTGAACTCTTTACTGATTTTTTTTTTCTTCTTTCCCCCCAACTCCCACCTCAGCATCTGCTTTGTGAAAAACAAAAACAACAGCAGCAACCCCCAGGCAGTGATCTGTGACACAGGGGATCAGAGCACAGATCTCCCTCTTCCCAAGCGTGGTCCGAACCGCTAGGTGCTGGAGTCACTTCCTATACATACGTGCACACGTATATATACACATGTACACACCCACACACGCCTGCCTGTATATATACAGACAGACAGACACGCACGTGCGCGCACACATTTTTTGCTCCCCCGCCTGGCCCCACGAGCCGTGAGTTTTTTCTTTCTGGGTGGAAGTGCGGGACAAGAGGCGGACGGTCCCGCCTGGAGCGCAGCTGGCAGCCAGGGACCTGCAGCACCCTCTGGGAGATTTCGGCTGAGAAGAAGACCCCGAAGTCTTCCTCCCTCCTCTGAGACAGCATGCTGATGTCCCCCACATCCCCGGTCACTCGCGCCCTCGGCTCAGGTGAGCTCGGCAGAGGGAAGGCAATGCCTTCATGTTTTAACAGACGGCCAACGTGGGCGCACGCCACCGAGCGTAATGCTAAGCTAGCGAGGGAACAAACGTTGAAAATTTAACGCTTTGCAAACGCCGGGCTTACAAACCATGCTAACTGGGAAACACACGCTGTATTTTCCATTCCTTCACACACACACCTCCCAGAGGCATGCCATGCAACCGATTCCTCTTGCTGCCTGTATTTCACAGGAGACCGAGCCTGGAATTAACGATCTCCTGGCCAGCACACCTCCATTTCCAGGTGACTGACGCTCGCTCTCAGCCCATACGTAAAGTTTCTTCTTTGGTACAGCTGTTGCCTGGTCTCACCCCAACACATTAATTTCGCAAGCTTTATATACGTTCAGCAGGTTTGGTTTGCGGGAGAGTGGCTGGGACCACATTTTGTCACAGTATGTCAATTAATACCGGAAAAAGGAAAGAAATACCCTTCCACTTCCAAATGTGGTTATTTATTTTGGAAAGAGAGAGAGAAAAAGGGAGGGTGCTTGACTGACTATGAGTATAAAAGCTGTCCATTTTCCACAAGTGGAAATCTTCCCTTTCTGGATGATGCTAAAACCAACCTCAGCCAGAGGTGACTTCTACCCCGGAAACGTAGCCGCATTTGACTTCACAACAAACACTAATTTTTCCGGAACAATCCCACGGACCCATCTCCCAGCACCTTTGTTTCATGGTGAGACAAAGACAGATTTTTCACCCCAGAAACATCCTCTGCCATGGAGCCCTGTTCCAGCTGCCACCGTGGCACCAGCAGTCACCTGCCCCTTTGGTTGCCTCTAGCACCATGTCCCCACACTCGCTGTGCCCGGTGCACCACCCCAGCATGCAGGGATGTCCACATGGTCCCCACATCCAGGACCTGCCACCCCCTGTCCCCATCCCCAGCCTCTGCAACCCCTTCCCATGCTGCGCTGGAACAAGCCGTGGCCAGGGCTGATGCCACCGGTGGGCGAAGGTGATGGGAAAGCGGAGCTCTCCGATGGAAAGGACACCTTGCTTGGCCTTTCGGCACCTGACGAGGGAGCTGCAGCTGCCCCCCTCCACAAAAAAAACAACACCATTTCACTGCAGCCCCACCATCAGGTGACACCCGACAGCAGAGGAGCCGGCAGAAGGCCCACACCGGTACAAAAGACGCAGCAGGCAAACCTCGCGTCCCGACGCTCGCACTGAGGTGAGCACACGTGGGCACCCGTGAGCCCCAGAGACACCCCAGAGCCCCCAAAGCCGTGGGCCATCGGAGGAGGAAAGCAAAGCGCAGGGCACGTACCCAGCCTCCGTTGTCCTGGATCCAGTTGTGCAGGTGCCGGTTCAGGTACTCGGTCATCCAGGCAGCGATGCTGTCCACCAGGGGAGACATCTCCCGGTTGACGCTCTCGACGCACATCACGCCGCCGAACTCGAAGAAGGCCACGATCCGGCCCCAGTTCACCCCGTCTCGGAAGAGCTCCTCCACCACGGCCACGAAGCGGCCTCTGGCCGTGAAAGGCGTCAGGTGCAGCTGGCCGGACATCTGGGCGAAGTCCCGCTGGTAGCGGCGGGAGAACTCGTCCCCGGCCTGGCGCAGGGCAAGGTGGACCACGGGGGGCGCGGGGCGCAGCCCCTCGCCCGGGGGCGCCTCGCTAGCAGCAGCCGAGCCGGGGGGCTCGGGGTGCGGGGACAGCAGCCCGGCAGGGCGGTGGCGGGAGGGAGTCCCAGCAGCAGCAACCGCAGCAGCAGCAGGAGCGAGAGCCGTAGGCGCGGGCGCCCTGTCCTCGCCGGCAGCCCAGTCGTATCCCCTCTGCGAGAGTTTATAGTGGATGTACTTCAGCACTATCTCCCGGTTATCGTAGCCTCTTCTCCCGGGATGAGCCATGATTTCCGAGAGGGAGCAGCAAGAGGAAGGGAGAGAGGAAGAAGAGGAGCAGGATGAACCCAAAAAAGTAAAGCAGCCAATAATAATAAATTTAATAACACCAAAAATTATAATCCAGTTACGGTATCGGGCATGGTTTCATTCATGGTGACGTGGGGGAGTTCCCAGGGTCTCGGAGGTACGTTTGTCTTCTCAGTGTTGCCTCCTCGCTTTGAGATGCACGGTATAAATACGGGTTAAAAAACGCTGTAAATACTTTACTTCCAGACGCACATTTATTACTTATTATAAACCTACTTTAGAAAACACTTCCTCCTCGGTGCTGAGACACATTTTAAAAAATATTATACTTATTCAAAATCAGGTGCATTTTCCCCTAGGTGCCGAGCTACCGGGGACACGGAGGAGCGGGCGAACGCACACCGTCAAAGCTGCAATTCAACGCGATCTGCTAAGCAGCCTTGGATGAACGTTAATCCAACGCCCTTTAAGCTAGAAACCTCGACACCGCTCTTTTAAGTTACACAAACTAAATTTCCTCTGTAAAGTACTTACTTGGGACTATAAATATGTTCCTCTGTCAAGTTTCCTCTAAAAAAAAAAATTGCAACGACAAAACCCAAACATCGCCAAGTCTTCAGAAACGTTAAGCTCCGGCCGCTTTGATGCTTCAAGTCACCGAGGGGATGGGAAAGGGGCAAAAAAAACCCAGGATCGCTACGATTTCCAATGTTTTTTCCCAGACTCCCGTTTAACAGGCATCTCCGGCGATCTGTCAAAGCTCAGAAAATCCCGCCTCGGAGCCCAGGGAGGCGAACAGCCCCGGAGAGACGGAAAATCCTGGAGACCAGCTGAAGCACATTTGAAGGCAGGCTCTCGCAGAAGTGCTCCGTTTTTCCCTCCAGTGCAACGTACGGGCATATGCATTTACGTAGTTTCATTCAGACACCGATCGCAGGAGCCCGGCGCTTCCACACACACACACGCACACATAAAAAAATAAAAAATAATAGAAAATACGTTTTTTTTTTTAAAAAAAAAAAGAAATCAATTCTTTTTCACCAGGAGGAGCGTAGGGCGGTTTTGCTTTTTTAAAAAAAGAGGCGAGCGGCTCGCGAGCGTGGCCCCGGGCAGAAATAATGCCATTTCCCGAGCAGCTTTTGTACCCGAGGAGGAAGGAGAAGGCGACGAGGGGCGCGGACGGGCCGCGACCGCCGCCGATGGGCACCGCTGGGCACCGCTGCCCGGCCGCCCGCCCGCCCGCGCAGCCTCCGCGCAACCTCGGCGCAACCTCGGCGCAAGCTCCGCGCAAGCCTCCGCGCGGCTCCTCCGGGCGCTCCGCGCTGCTGCTGCTGCCGGCGGCGGCTCCGGGAGGCTCCGGGAGGCTGGGGGGGGGGGGTAAGGGAGGGGGGTGAAGGGGGAGCGGAGCGCAGCGGGGGCGGGGAGAGGCGGGGAGGAGCGGAGCCCCGTGGGGGGGAGGCTCCGGCCGCGGTGGGTTGCTAGAGCTCCGCCTCACGGTTCATTCAAGAAAAGGGGGAAAGGTGGGAGGGCGGGTGAAGAAAAAAAAAAAATATAGGAAAAGGAAAAAAGGGTGAAAAGGGAAAAAAAAAAAAAAAAAAAAGGAAAGGGGGAGAGGGCGAGCAGCCCCGCGCCGCCCGGGCCCGCCCTCCATCGCGGCGGGCGCGGGGCTGGGGCCGGCGGCGGGGCGGTGGCGGGGCGGGGCGGTGGCCTCCTCCTCCTCCTCCTCCTCCTCTTCCTCCTCCTCCTCTTCCTCCTCCTCCTCCTCTTCCTCCTCCTCCTCCTCTTCCTCCTCCTCCTCCTACTCCCCCGAGGAAGCGGGCGGCGGGGGCCGGCAGCGCGGCGGGTGGCTCCGCGCCGCCCCCCCGAGGTTGCTGCGGCTGCACGGATTTGTTTCGAAATACGGAATTAAAATGAAAAAATAAAAATAAAAAATTTAAAAAAGCTAAGGGTGGTGAGGAGTAAACCGAAGCGCCCCCTTCCATAAAAGCCCCCGGGGGCTGCCCCCGCTGCAGCCCCGGCACGCACCTGCTGCCGCTGCCCGTGGGAAGGGGAATTTTAGGGCTTTTTGCAGGAGGGGGCGCCCCATGTCCCCCCAGCCGGCCCGGGGGGGCTTCAGGGGGGAGAGGAGGGCAAGGAGCTGCTCGGGGGCGAAGGGCAGGGACGAGCGGTGCCGGGCCGGGAGGTGGGGAGAAATCCCAGGGGAAAGGGGGGCGAGGAGCTGCTCAGCACCTCCCTCTGCTTAGGAGGTTATTATTACCCTGCCTGGTTTTGTCTTCAAGCCCACCCGAGGCTGATGGGGATGACAGTCCCGTGTATGAACCCCCCCCAGGAAAAAAAAAAAAACACCACGTGAACTAAGCCGTGACCGGGCGTTTGCTTCGACGGGGGGAGCCCTAGGGCAGGGATGCTGCCCCTTCACCCCCCCCTTTTCCCTCCGGCCCCCACTCCGAGAGCTGCCCGGCAGCAGGACGAAGCTCCTGGGGAGGGAGCTGCCGACGAAAAGCCCCCCACGCCCAGCAAGGACGCCTCCTTTCGCTTCAGGGAACCCCCCCCCGCACATCCCCGAGCCGGCACCCTGCGGCAGAGCCCCGGCGGGATGCTGTTGCCACCCAGCGGCCGCCGCTGGCCCCCCAGCAGCATTATTTTTCCTCCCTCCTGCCGGGAGAGGGAAGGAGGCGTCCCCTGTGTCCCCTGTGTCCCCTCCCGGCGTGGCCAGGTGCCTGGGTGCTGGGCGGCAGCCCCCCGAAGGGAAGGCTTTGGGGACGCACCGAAGCATCGCTCCTGACGAGGAGGCGTGGAAAACGCCCCGGGATTTGCTCAGGGCATTTCGCGTGAGGGGACACGTAAGACCACCAAAACGACCGGAGAACATGTGAACAGGAAAATAGTTTTAGAATTTGTAACCGATTGCTGATAGCAACAGGTACAGCAAAACTTCATGAGCTGCTCTGTTTGGAGTGGGTTTAGTAAGGATGCTTTTTTCCCCCACAACATACAGCACTTTGCTATAGCAATGAGGGATCCCAGCCTTTCTGAAAGTCTAAAAAAAAACCAGCAGTCGTGATTGACAGGAAAGCTTGCTAATACTGAACACAGCTGAGGCCAAAAGATGAAAAACACCAGAGAAAAATCCTAGGAACTGCTCACTTTAAACTCGGGTATTAAGGGTGAGTCATGGGAAACAAAAACTGTGCCTTGAGGAAGGACAAACTGGGCTCTGGTTTAAAAAAAAAAAAAAGTGCATTTAAAGTCTTTTTTTTTTTTTTTCTTGATGTGTCCAATGCATTGCAGCTGACCTGCATTTATGCCTGCAATTGAAGGGAGCGGCATCTTAAACCCAATTATAATGCCACCTGAGTGGGTGATGAGCGTGTATTAAAGTTTCACAAGTTTGCATTACAGTACTGGTTTTTGCCTTGTTTGTTTGAGCTCAGCGGGATAAAACAGCAGTTAAAAAGGCATCCAAAACGCAGGCAACATGTTTTTTGGGGGTATATAGAACAAAGCAGCAAGAGAGGCTCAGGATGTAACAAGGAACATGAAATGAATGCGTGGAGTCAGTTAAGAAATCACCAGTGTGCTTTCAGGCAGCAGTGTAACACGTCAGCTACTAAACATCTGATCCTGCAGAGCCTTCCGCACACGTCTATCTTCATGTGAGTGGGCCCACCGAAGTTTATCAGACGAATAAAAAGCAGCAGCTGCAGAAAAGATCGGAACTAAATTAGGAAGACGAGCAGCAGCTCGGATGAAAGCAGCTCGCCTGAGCGTTAACAGGGACAGGAGCATCGACAACAGGTATCAGTCAGGCCCGGCAGCATAAAGGACAGATAATTTTGGTGAGCCAGCTTCCTCACCTGTACTTGGGCAACTGACCAAACGGGGAGGATTCTGCAAAGCCTGCTGATTCTTTGATGCCCCCCCAGATGCACGACGTACAGTCGATGCCTTGCTGACAAGTGCTCTAGGAAATTTCTTCATGCCTGCTCCGTGACAAGCTGCAAGGGGAGAGCATCTTTTCCCTCTGTCTTTGTGTTAACATCAACAGGATTTCAACAGCAGCCCCGGTTCCTGGTGACCTGCCCGCCTTTTTTATTTCCCATGCTCATGAGCAGGCAGGTTGCATAAAAGCAATTGCTTAAAGGGCTGCCTGAGCAGCCAAAAGGTAAGTGGGGTGTATGTTTGCTCCGTGTGACGGGACTCCATCCCCGGGCTGCTCCCCGTACAGCCAGTGGCACTGTAAATGCCAGCTGGTGGCGTGTCCAGCGGGGCTTCTGCCTCCGTCAGCCACAGCTACGCTTCAGCTGGGTTTCTCCGTTCACGGCGTTCGGTGCTTCTCCTTTCCACGCCGGCCTGCGTTTGCTCTGCATACGCTCGTGCCTGCCGGAGCTGCCTGTTCTACCGCTGCGACTTGCCCTGCCTAAAAGTAGCTATTGACTGCGTGGCCTTGTGCATTTGTTTCTGCCCATGAGACCATGACACCCACAGACCTACGGTATCTTTGCCAAGCCGCACGAAATGCCTTGAAAAGAATGCTCTTTTAGAGACCTGCCTGCGTGCATTTAATTCCTTGCTATTGACTGCGTAGCACCATTTATTGCTAATAGCGCCTCGTCTGTTTTGCTCGGTGCCGCCTGACACTGCTATCCAGGCAGCAGCTAGGGGCTGTGGTACTTTTTAAAAAGGTTTTCTGTGTGCAAAATTAAAAGGAAAAAGTAGCATCCCTGAAGTTTGGATGAACGTTTTTCTCATTTTTACCCGGGACAGCAGCAGGTTAACTGGAACAAATGAGCACTTCTGCAGAGTGCATTCCTGAAACGGGAGACTGCCTTTCATCCTCCCGGTGCTGCAAATGTTACGGGTGCAGAGCGGATCCTTCTTGTCTGAAGTGCTTGCAGGGCACAGAAAGCTACTGTAAAAAGTTGAAAGCCCGCCTAACCTACAATTACAGTTTATTTCATGGGGCCTTCATTGTGCTTTCCAGGAAAGGCAGTGGCCTGAGATGCTGAGGTAGCATCCGTAGGGTCCAAACAGCTCCTGCCTTTCAGACCCCTCTCACTGTACTCATCCCTCACCCACCTTTACTTCTTGCCAAGATGTAACAGGTGGAGGGAGGCAAAATGGCCGCAGCCAGCTGGTCTAACAGGCCCGATGGGCACCGCTGGAAGTCCTTCTCCTTGACACCTCTATTTCACTACGTGGCAGTCGGGTCTCGTCTTCACGCTCCCTGAGCTGTCCCACCACCGTCTGCAAGCTACCGACACATTCTTGTGATTTCTCTTTCTGTTGTGGAGAAGGGAATCAACCAAACCCGCAGTCAGAACAGCAGAAGAGCAAAGGAGACGGCTCCTTTGCATCCCTAGAAGAATGGGAAATGGGAAGGATGTGCTGGACAAATGGCAACTTTCATCTCTGACCCATGAACTTTTATTTACAGTTGTTAAATTCTCTCTTAAAGAGGAAAAAAAAGGGAAAGCATTTTTGAATAAATGCCTTGAGATAAAGACCAGCACACTTCATTTTCACTACTTCCTTCAAATCAGCTTTAAAAAGGATATTTCACTAACAGGTAAATTGTGCCTAGAACATTTCAAAGTCTTTTGAGACTTACTGTTTTACACATTATTTACAGCTGGTATCATTACAGCATTTAACTCTGCTTTGGCCAAGGAAATCAATTCTCAGTGTTTGGTAGCACGCCTAGTATTAGGCACGTATGTGTTGCTTTACCCTCTTGGGTTTATTTATATTTCTCTAGCAGCACTACTACAGAATTAACTTCATAGTTAGAACTCGAAAGGTTTAAAATTAACATGGGGATTTCCCTCCAGACTGAAAACAAACTTGTTTTCAACTTAGAAAAATAAAATTTCAGACTGCCTGGGTGGCACCCTACCATACAGCAGGTTGGGTAGTATATTCCTCCATCCGAGGTTTCACCAAAAGCCAGCCTTCCCAAATCAGTTTTTCAAAATGCTTCCACTTTTCCAAGTTCGATATGCAACATCAGGGTTAAAAAAAAATAAAACCACACTTTCTACTTCCTTCAGTGCAAGTTTCTGTTCAGAACCTTAACAGCATTATTCCCCTCACCCCTTCCCACCAACAACAGAAGATTAGCATGGTATTTTATTTTTTACCAGTTTAGTGCCTGTAGAGGTTGGAAAGCAAGGAAATGAAGATGATGGGAGGTGTGGCGGGAGACCTCATTTAAAGTTTTCTGGCTCTCGTGAGAGTCTCCCCCAAGTGACAGAGGAAAGCAAGTGACTTGACAAGGTTTTACTATCAGCTCTGACAAACACCCACCTACTCGAGTGTGCTTGGTACTATCTGTGGAGAAAAAAAAAAAGTGGAACTACCAGGTAGTTTGGCCTTTTGACTGAAATCTATCTATGTTTTTTAAACAAAAAATGCTACATTTTTACATTTTAAATTGCCTACAGGAATGAAGAGCAATCTACTTTGCCCTGCTACTGTTATTGAAAGGGAAGAAGTCAACAGCTTCAGTTGTGAATAGAACTGTTAACTGTCCAGTGCTCTAAGATTAACATCAGGCCCCTTGCCTTGGAAACACCAACATCCTAGTTTTAAAACATTTCAGATAGCATAAGCTTTCCTCAATCCATTTTTGATTTTGGCTCTCCCATAATTCAGTAAGAATGACTTTATAAAAGATTGAACTACTGCAATTCTGGATGTGGCAGTAACCATCTCAGGGGTATTTCTCCCTTACTTATTATTTTCTTGGAGCTAGCTGTTCACCCAAGCACTCCTACCACAGAGCTGGAACAGCAATTTTATATACAGCTGCACGTTCACCAGTGGCACAGGAAGACAGCTACTGTGGAACTATTATTTCTATTGTTTTCCCACTAGGAAGAAGGAGAATCACTTGGCTCATCAGGATTCACAAGCAATTCCAGAGAGCACAAGCACCAGTTATATACTGGCGGCATCTCCTACAATAAAGGCAGATTTTGTCAATTTGGTGCCACATTCCACTATGGTTTGATGACAACACTGAGCGAAGGAGTTTTGCATCCTTCGCCATCTGCTATACACCTCTGCCTAGGCTGCCAAAAATGGAAGAACATATTGCCCCCCTGCCGTCCTAGAAAATTAAGAGGATCCTGCTGAAATAATCCCAGATTAAAAAAAAAAAAAACACCAAGCCCTGCAAATGAATTTAACCATTGCTCTTCGACCCTTCAAAGAACTCCAGAGTTAGAGGCATTGTTGATCCTCCATTTATTTTGAGAAATATAAAATATGAAAACTAGTTTACAGTTCCGGCACAAAAGTGATGAAGCAATAAGCACAAAGTTTCTTTTTACAAATAGTACTATATATTTTTACCATTTAAAAGTGCCTAGTTTTTCACAGCAAATAAAGTTTATTTACCTATATCTTTTGTCTTAGTAAAATATTAAATCTATTTAAATTGCACATGAACATCTTGGTAAAGTAAACTATACGTAAAGTTACAATAAATCTGTATTTAAAGCAGACAGTCATTAGAAACTACACGGAATGGAAGAGACTATTGAGGTCTAAATTGAATCTTAAAGACTGACCAAGAAAACAAGAGACAAGACACCGACTGATATGGCACAAGTGATTAAATTACTGACGGTTTGACAAAAGGTAGTAGTGGCTATTAGAAGTTCTTCACGGATTTAATACACTGCTAAAATGTTTCGATGCAGAGGTTTAACATTTAAACTGGCAAGATAGCTTTTTTGACTGTTAAACATTATTCCACAAGATTACATGGCATCTCCTTCACTTAATATTGGACTTTAAAATGAGTATGATGGTGCGTAAGAAAAGAATGAGTGTACATAAGAAAGTTTTACACCAAAGATTGCTGCAGTAGACAATTTACTACACCGTGACAATAAAACGGTTGAAACGTTTATCAGTTGAAATGAACCGTACTAACGTGCAACAACAGAAACTAGAACATTTAGAGAGATCATTCGTTTCTTGTTTCTTCCGAAAGTCTGCCCGGTTCAGATTTCCAGAACTGCTGCAGGGGTTCAACCTACAGTTTTACTGCCGACACAACTAACTTACGCTATGCAAAATCAGGTGTGAACTGAAGCATCTCTAGACCAGGGCCTTAACTTTTACCCAGTTTCTTATTCCACCTTTACAAACTCTTGTACTGAGTTACACTGTTCATTATTTGGAGGAGTCTTCAGTCAAGATTTCCTGAAAAGTGACTAGTGGTTTAAGAGGCCAAACCTGAAATATTTTAAAGAGGCCCAGCTGTCATAGCGTGCGCGCTCTGACCTTCTGGATTGTTTCTGAAATGCAAACACTAACATCCCAAGTTGAAGATCCAAAAATTCAAGTATCCAAAGTCTTACTGGTTTCAAGACCTGACCTTCAAGCCTGTGTTGATGTAAAGTCACCTGCATAAGCATTTCTTCCAAACTACTGCATAACTGATTCACCCCACTTTGGTATCTTCTTGCAGATGGTCAAAGGAGTATTTGATTTCTCAAAGTAAGAATTAAAGTAGATAATCAGGTCCAAATCATATTGTTACGTTGCTTTAAGAAACATATCAGTGTTGACAATGGATGTATGATAAATGCTCCATTATGTGTCATTCACATTATACAGCACAGAAAACATATGCAGACTAGATTTCTCTGCACTAAAGCCCAGCTGTTGAAAAATGCAGGAATATACTCTATTCTCAAAATTAATTTGATAGTATAGGCATGCACAGCTTCACAGATCTGAACAAAATCAAGAGGCAGGACTGAAAACATAGGCTTCAGGAAGAATTCTACAGTGCCTCAACGTCTGCAATCTAATGAAGGTCTAACCACTTCAAATGAGAGTGCCAGTGTGACTCCCCCAATGTGATCGTAAACCAGGTATTACAGCAAGTTTAGCCTATGTGAACAAAAACTTTTAAAAATGATCAATAGAATTCAGAGGGAGAATAAATAGCCTTAATAAGTTACATTCCAAAGTTTTTCTGGTTAACCACCTACTATTTTTCATCCCAGCTTAATTGAATACCTCTTCTTAAATAGGTACATAGAATATCTTAAAAGCAATCAATTTTGCTTACTTTGCTGTTAAATACTACTTTCAAGGAAGTGAAAGCGCTGAGTTTTAACAGTAATTTTAGATTCAGAGTACTGAGTGAAAATGGAAAAATTGACATTAAAACACAGCAGTGCTAACAAATACAAAATATGCAGCTTTTGGGAAAAAAAGCAGCTCACAAGGCACTTGCTATAGTGGTCCATTAAATAAATGGTGTATATAGTGCACCCTTGAAACATCATTGTTATGCATCAAGCTTTTTCAGTGTTAAACAATTTATTAGAAACAACCATTGGGTCCTATGTATTCTGAAGCAATTATGGAGCAGCCTTGATTCACATATCATGTAAATCAAACAAATTACAAGAGGGGCAGGGGAGAGTGTTTTAAATCATTTCTTGTCATGTTAGAAGTTCTTCTGTTTAGTGATAAAACTCATCGTGGAATGCCACCCTGATTCCCCTCCCCACCCCCCATTCCAAAAGCTACATTCCTGCTCCTCTAAGAGCCTGGTATTTTAATTACAACTGATTCTACCATCAACTACTGGTTTGGCTCATCATTTGCAGCTTTGAAAAATAATGTGCATAACAGCAGCATTAAGCTACCTTCCTTTTCAAAGCAAGAACTGGCAGATAAGAAAAAGTAAGTAATTGTAAGAGTTGTACTCTATTTCAATGGCTTAAAATGCTGAAAGTCAATCACACTTGATACTGGTTTCGTTTGTTGTTGTTGTTGTTCACAACATACTTCAAGGGCCAGAAGAGCTACAGACCCTGTTACATCTCCTAGCATTTCTCTCCTGGAATGGGTTCTTCATCTCCCTTTAGAAAGTATGTATGTATTTATTATACCATACTTTTTAATTACTTCCAGACTGAGAAAGCTTGGATCATATGTGTATCTGCCGTCTTAAGGTTTCCACAATTGCATGTTGAACAGAATAAGGAAAGCTGTCATTGACAGAAGGATCTGTAGATTGGCCAAAGGAAAATGTAACATTCTAAATTAAAAAACAGTCCCAAAAACATTAGCAAGAGGTACCAACTTGTTCAGGGGACTTCAATCTACTTCTGCCCAGTCTGCCATGGTACTTATTTTTTCCATAAGCACCAAAGTAAGAAAACTTAAGCATTTGTCCAGAATCACCGCACATAGTCCATTCTCAGGTTCTACCCTACAGATGACTTACAAATTCCGCAAAGTCTCTCCAACTCAAATCACCAAAAAAAGCTAATCCTCATTCACACTTTTGCATAGTTTGGCATTTTCTGGAGTTATACTTTTGTTTTCTTTCATTGCTTTTGAGGGGACTCATCTGTCACATATCCAAGTGCTTTCAGCCTAAATCCTTCAAGAGAGAAGCCGAGTCCCACTTGAGCAGCAAGCTGTTCAGGACTGCTTGACATTCTTCTTTCAATTCAAAGTTAAGGTTATTCAGTTTTATCTGCACTTTCAGATTTTTCCCTTTGCATCATGCAGCGACGAACTATGCTGTCAAAACTTCCTAGGTAAAACAGGCCAATGATGCGAAAAATGCCCATGCAAACAACCTGGAAACAGAGAGAAACATCTTTCAATTCATTTAGGATCCTGGATTGCAGCATATTTTTTATTTATGAAATAAAGGTTCCATGCAATACAACCAAGAAAAAAAAAACAACACATGAATACCATCAAAGCTATGTTACAGTTTGAGACTAAAAACCAGGCAGGCATTTTAGCTTTCTTGCCAACTCAAAAATATGACTTTAGTTTCCTAAATTCAAGTCTCCATAGTGTTGAGAGCCATTTGATGGAAAAAAGAATTGCTGTTTGCATAATGTTCTACATATTTTATACTATTTTAATCTAAGAAGTTGTGACTATGGTACTCTTCTCAAATCTTACCTGCTGAAGACCTTCAGTAATAGAAGTGACTGGTGACATTCCACTTGTCAATATTGATAGCATGTAACCGTCGGAACCAACTGAGCTGTTAAAGTTCCCTTGCTGGATGGAAGGAAAACAGCAATTAAGGGCAAAGTAATTTATCCAGTTGTGCCAAGTCATGACGTGTCTTAATTTTACAGCTATTCATGATAATTAACTTAATGTCACTCTGAATTAATATTTTGGTTAACTGCAGTAATATTTTATGTTAAAATATTAAAAAAGTGTACTATACAGCAGCATTCCAAAAGGCATTCCATTAAAAATGGACAAGGACCCTACCTTTTATAAAGCTACAGATGTGATAAATGGCTAAGTATTGCTTTATAAGCTGGGAAGGATCTAAATTTCTTCTCGAATCATGCTTACTAATGGAGAAAACACACGATGCTCTGTTTGTAAATATTTCAGAGAGAATTACACCCTACCTTTGTCAGATCGCCAATCACCACTATAACTGAAAAATAAAATACTGCTTGCCTTTTGTTAAAGTTAGGTTGCTGGGAGAGGTGTACTTGAGACGCTGTGTAAGCAGTACTCCTTCATTTATGTCAATGATCTTGATTTGCCTCCTCAAAACTGCAAAATACATTGCCTACTAAGCAATTCAGTTGGCAAAAAAAGGGGAGACAGAGCAAGATAAAGCACCATTTATTTATTTTCACCAGAAATATTGCAGCTCTATAGCTCTCACTCCCAGCCTTCTCCTTTTCTTTTTTTTCCTAGCAGATTGTGCTGGAGAAAAGACTTTCTGGAACTCTGCAGGACTACACCTATGGAATGCAGAAGCAAAAGGAGGAGGTGGTACTCCTGAATCCGGGTAGAGGGCGTAAGATTTCACAGAATCACAGAATTGTAGGGGTTGGAAGGGACCTTGAAAGATCATCGGGTCCAACCCCCATGCCAAAGAAGGTTCCTTAGAGCTGGCTGCCCAAGTAGGCATCCAGACAGGCCTTGAATGTCTCCAGAGAAGGAGACTCCACAACCTCCCTGGGCAGCCTGTGCCAGTGCTCCGTCACCCTCACTGTGAAGAAGTTCTTTCGCATGTTGGTGCGGAACTTCCTGTGTTCCATTTTGTGGCCATTGCCCCTTGTCCTGTCCCCACAAACCACTGAGAAGAGGTTGGCCAAATCCCTCTGTCTCCCACACCTCAGGTATTTATACACGTTGAGGAGATCCCCTCTCAGTCTTCTTTTCTCCAGGCTGAACAGATCCAGGTCTCGCAGCCTTTCCTCATAGGAAAGATGCTCCAGGCCCTGTATCATCTTTGTGGCCCTCCGCTGCACTCGTTCCAGGAGATCCCTGTCTTTTTTGTACCGGGGAGCCCAGAACTGGACACAGTACTCCAGGTGAGGCCTGACCAGGGCAGAGTAGAGGATTTGGCTGAGCTACTACCCAACACACACCTGAGGGGACTGAGTTCCTACAATAAAGGATTACTACTTTTAATTTCGCTTTTAGTCTCCCAGATGATGGTTTGAGTGCACAAATACCCCACCTGAACTACAAAATAATCCGAAGTGCTGGAAAGCATGGTATAGAAATATCAGATGCTTAAAGAGGTGAGATTGGTCTTCCTTAAGAACCAACATAAAATACCATGTGAGGTGGTACTTGATTTTAAAACTCACCACCCTAAAACCAGACATTATTTTGCACTTATGTGCTGTATTTGTGAAACTATTGTAAAAGCTTCACAAACACCTGCAAATGCAAATCATGTTGAAGATCACATTTATGGTTCTTGGAACTGTAAAATAATTAGTTTTTAGGATTCAATAGCTGTACTTTAACGACATGAAATTTCATGTTTATTTCCACTTTTATTTGGTTGTAGGCACCTCAGAACATCCTTGGTGCCCGTTTCTTCTTATTTTATTAAGAAGGAAGCATTCTACAGCACAAATTATTACAAAAATTCCTCAAAAATGCAATAATCCTTTTTAACTATGGCAGTCTTTTATGTATTTTAATCACTCATGAATCAGATACTTAAGACATTAAAAGCCAAAAAGTCTAGAAAGCCTCCATGTATTGCAAAATCATTTTGATATGAACTCATGTTCAAGAAAAATCAGATAGTCAAACAAGCTTTTGAGGTTAGACAAATGGTATTTGATACACGAAAAGTCAATAGAGGTTAGTACTTTAAAGAAAATTGTGATCTGCCTTTGAGACGTTGCATCATACAGGTGCATCACTTTGTTTTGTCTAAGGAACAACTTCGGGAACCTTTTAGTTCAAAGAGATCGTTTAAAATCATTTGTGGGCATGGTGGCAAAAGAAGAATAGAGAAAAACTTCCTGTTCAAACTAACCAGCAAAGAGTACCATTTTATCTAAATTGATTTTTTATTTAGCTGAGCCATTTTCTTAGTCTTAAACACCCATTACATGCCATCCAAGTCTCTTCTATGAAGGTCATACTTTAAAAGGATAATTTACTTACTATGGCATCTTTGACTATAACTCTGGCGACTTGTTCTGCTTGGCAAACAGATGAGGTTTCAGAAATTAGCTTCGTCTCTAAAGGCTTTAGTAGAAAAACACCATTGTAAGTTTGACTAACAACACACAGGAAAGGAAACACAATGGTCAACTTTTGGTTTTGGGCCTTTCATCGTGGATGACACTGTCATTGTTAACATGTAGTATCACACTGTCACCTAAAACGTGCACTTAAAATTAAGGGAAAAGCACCTTCAAAAATAATAGCTTAGTTTTACAAAGAAAAATGCCCATTATTAATATTCTTAGTTTAATACTGATAGAATATACTACTAGAATACTGATAGAAATAGTGTTCTTTCCTACAAGCCTACAAAACAAACTTATACTTAGATGTTTTGTTTGTTTCTCAAACCCCACACACTGGTATCTACCAAAATCCATCAATGTATTTCACTTCTTTGTGAGGTAAAATGGCATAAATGCTCTAAAACACTAGAATAAAATAGTTATGGCAATTATTTTAACAACCACAATTTCTTTTTAAAAATCTGATCTGTTACAAGAACAAGCAGCAAAAAGGTTTAAAAAGAATTTAGAAGCATATTTGTCATTCAGGTACTTTTAACAAAAGAACAATGGAGCTAAACGCATAGCACGCTATTTAAATGCTAAAAATATTAAGATAGATGGCTCTGTTGATAAAGAACAAATTGCACTATATTACAAAGAAAAGTGCTTAGTTACACGTAAACTTGTTATAAAGGAAAATTCAGTTAAATATAATAAAGTTTAATTGAAGCATTCAAACCTAGTCAATACTGGAACTAGCTTAATATTCATAATCCGTTCTGAGATTAATCCTTAAAAAAACATACACTTCTAGGGAAGAGCTGACAATGAGAGAAACCTGTAATCGTTCAATCTGAAGAACTACAGAAATGAAATTCCACAGAAATAGGCCTATTTCCAAGTACGTGCAGAATTATGAATCATGATGCTCTGACTAGGCTCACCAATTTATTTTCTTAAAATACACATATTAAAAATTTTAAAAAAAAATCAGTCTCTGTCAAAGGAAATCACATCCAAACACCTTTTACATGCTTTCCTGCAGTGATGTAGTTTGTGTCATCAAATCTCCAGCTCATAACCCCTATGTACTTTTTAGCTCACAGGTCAATATCAACCAAATCCAAAAGAGATAGAGGGGTGTTGAAACTAAGTTACAATACGATAAATTTGGAAAAAATCATCAGCTAAATTGGGAGCACCAGACTACAGTTAATGACATGTTGAGAAAAAGGCAGGCAGAGCTCAACCATTAAATACTCCATCTGGCTAGTCAGTCAGTCAAAGCACTGTTGTGATGTGTCAAGCAGTTATCTCATAGAGAAAGAGCTTAAACACAAGAAAAACATATCCTCATATCTGACCTTTTTTGCTTAAGCTAACTATTAGTAATGATTACAGAAAAAAATAGCCTAGCCCCAAAGAAATGCAAACCACAGAGACAGATGTTCTAAACTAAGTAGCACTAAATAAACGCAACAATAACAAATGAGTGTCTGAACAGTTAAAGCAACTGAGTATTGCAGATATTTAAGGTGCTCTATCAATGTAGGCACAAATAACCCGAAGACATCATGTGTGCTAAAACAGCATAAATCTGCATTTAAAGACAACGCCTTTTTGACAAACGAGCTAAATCTCACTGGATCTCTTTTAAACAGAAATCTTAGATTAACAGTACATTTTGCTGGTGAATATATTTCCCTGAAATAGGCTATTATGTAGAAAAAAATCCCAAAGAATGTGCAAGCTACACAAGTATCTGCAGATGTCTAATTCTGGCACTTTATGTGGCTGCGTGGGAGTATGTTTAACACAGAATATCTATATCAAGAAATTACGAAGAATTGTGTTACACAATCCCTGCTGATTCTTATATAGAAGGGTGAAAGACAAAACAAAATTCAAGCCCAATTTCTTATTACACATGACATTAGATGGAGCATCTTGAAAATGGCTGATCTACTTAAACACCAGGTTTCTAGTTCACAGTATGCAGATAAAAAAATAGACATTTTCTCTGGTTAGCAGATACTTCAGTCTGAACAGGGAGCCTGAATGTAGTCCCACCTGCACCTTTTTTATTTCTCTGAAGTTATATTTCATGTGTAGGGAAGCATCAAATGACGAGAGGCAACTACATTTTTGAAGGTCAAAACTTAACTTTAAGCTAAGCCAAATGAAAAAGGCCTACCACTGACACACCCTTCTGTAAAGGCGGTATCATTTGCACTACAAACACAATGCCAGAGTTTCCTTCATACTTTAATAGTAGCTGTTACCTAGGATTAAATCGTGTCATTACATATATTCACATGGTAGCTGACTTGCAGACTCCATTGAAGAAACTAAGAATTATTTTCATCTGTCAGAACTATCAGAACAGCATAATATCAAAATATGCAAAATAGGTATATTATTTCTGGCTCATTAAGCTTTTATATCAAAACAAGTTATATTGGTTTTACAGTTTACTGTTCCACAGCAATATTTAGACTGTGTATAGAAAGACTTTTCAACGTTTTCCCATTCATTTAAAACCAGAACAATAAACTACACAAAATTATCCTACCAGCTATTTAACTCTCAATAGCAGAGTCGATAAAATTAAAATGTTTAAGTACTTCTTAAAATCCTAATACGCTCTATTTTCAATGGCAGGACAGAAGGGAATGGAATCTGAAAACCCACTGCCTACTGCAAAGTGAACCTTTAAAAACATTACAGTAACACTGAAGAACAGTTTACCTTTGTTTTACTTTCTTCTGCAAAGCCAGGTGTGTCAGTATCTGGAGGATAGGCCACTGTTACGTAGATATTATAGGGTTTGACCTGTATTTTACAAAAGTCAAGTGTTACCTTAATATTGACAGCTTTTCACATGCCTGTCAGAACTTCATTCATTTCTCTTGTATGGAAAAAATACAGCAAACACAAGTTTAACAGGCATGTAGTGTTAAATCACCCGCATATCCAGCATTTGCGGGATTTGGAGCTTTGTCAAATGAGGAAGCAGAACAAAGACTTTAAGGAGATGGTTGTGTTGCTTTGTTTAGTAAAAAGCTTTAAAAATTCTGCATTTGATGAACATAAGCGCTTTTCAAGATTCCTAAAAAGAATACAAAAGGAATTTAGTTCTACTATTCTATTGAGTTCAATTTTAAAGACAACCAAAACACTGCCAAACACCAGTACCCCATATTCATAAAGACAAGGCCAAAAAAAGTTTCACCGAGGCTTATTAGAATGTTTTTTTGTTATTATGTCATATTTTCACTGCTGAACAAATGCGAGAAAAAAAAAACCAAAAACATAAAACTCAAGTTTAGTATCTTTATCTCTTACAGATATGTGACTCAAGTCACAAGGCTTTTCAACCCATGGTTTAAACTTGCATAGGGCCAAAATCTAAGGAGACAAAAATAAATAGAAAGTGTGAGAAAAACTTAAGTCTTGCATACCTAAATGCGATCCTTGCTGTATTTGTATTATTTGCCACAGCAGCACATCACTTACTACACTACTATAATAAAATGACTACAATACAAGTCTGTACTCCAATGCAAATAAAGTTGTTGTGAATGAATGTATTCAGAGGGCTAAGATAAAGCAAAGTGTTGTAAAGCCCTAAGCAATTTTATTTATATTACAAAACCTTCCATATGAAAACACTGAAATACCATGTCACAGGTCCATAACACCTTATTTTTAGATTTGAGGAAACCAGTCCTCGCAAAAACGTCTGCCACCAGCCTGAAGAAAGGCCCTGCAGTCACATCATTCTGCAGGCCAGAAGCGATCAGATGCAGTTTTACCCCACACTCTTGTCCTGATCAAGGCATCCAACTACATTGACCAGAACAGGGTAAGAGCAGCAACAATACAAGGGTCTAGAACCGAACACAGACACTTAACTTACAAACATTAATAACCACGTATTTACACACTTAACAGAAGAGGAAGGAATGTCACTTGCAAATCAAATTTACCTGTCTTTCTACAATAACGTACTTATAAGTCTCCTTCCATTAAATCATGAAAAGGATGTCTGCTTTTTAGGCTTGACTTAAATTTAGATCATTACAATATTAAAAGCTCATCTATACCAAAGTTGAGAAGAGTAAACCACTGTCAAGACAAGACTTCTGTGGGCAATCATCATATTCAAGCTTGCAAGTTTTACTGTCTCATATAGCTCACATACCATTTACCGTGGCCTCACAACCAACTTGGGAATCGTTTGCTTAAGAGCTTTAAAAAGAATTTTTACAGAGAAGACTTAAAAATCCAAGTCTTTTTTGTTGAAATAGAAGATTTTCTAAAAACATATGTTTTTATGTGGTCATCTCCAGCTCTCGAAACAAGCTGAATTTGTTCTCTTATGCAACTGAAATCAGCTTAGTTTACACAACCCCACTCAGAGCAATATGATTTTATTGCTCCCAAAGAAGGGCCTACATAGCACACATCAGCAGTGTTGCACGAGAAAAGCAAAGTCATTGAAGTGAAAATTTGCTCTGCTGCTTGTTAAAAGAAATACTTCTGTTTACAGGCAAAAATACTTAAATCACTGCGCACACACCTCCATTTGCAGGGCTTCAGCCAGTCCTCGAAGAGCAAACTTTGTTGGAGAATAAGCTGTATAACCAAAGAGGCCTAATTGCCCAGCCTGAGATGATACAAACACAATCCTTCCCATCCGTCGCTCCTTCATGGTAGAGATCACTGCACGACTCGGGTAAACACTACCCAGATAATTGACTGCCATTAATCTCTGTAGAAATGATATTAAGATGGTATTTGAGTCACAGATTTAGACTTACTCAGCTGTTTAGTATTATTTCTCAAAAACCCTATTTCAGTTTGCTTTAACAACCAAGTTCACTTGATTTGTATTTCTATCAGCTGGCAAAAGAAACAACTGTTTTCTGTTCTACAGCCTCATAAACTGTTCTATAGCTAAGAACCTCACCTCAAGACAAAAGAAATCCACTGTATATACATCTTAACGGCATTCAGGATACTGAATATTGTGACACTAATACTTCGAGATACTAATATTGTGAGCCATAATGGCCTTCACAGACAAAAAAAGAGTATTTGACAAAAAAAACCTGACTGGAACAGTGTCGAGGAAACAATCCTTTTATGAATGATGTATGAAAACATACTGAAAGTTTAAAGATCTTCCTAAAACAGGAAAAATTCCATGTATTCATGTATTTCAGAAATTTTCATCTTTGGCAGGATAAGAGGAAGTCTTTATTTTTACTCTCTAGAAGACCTATAACACAACTGGCCGCCTATATGAGCAATAGCACAGATGGATGATTTACATCTACAAAATTATGCCTATTTAGCATTTTTGCATGTTTCAGTGATGACTTGTGGGATGGGAAGGTGGGAATCATTAAAGTAACCAAAACGTAGGGGTGTTTTTTTTTTGTTGTTTTGTATTTGGTTGGTTGTTTTTTTGGAGGTCTTTTCATTAAAGCAGCGGCTTCTCAAGTTCCACCAAGTTGCAAACAGTCTGTGCATCTCACAGTTGAACACTGACAAGACTGATTTTTATTAAGCAGGTTAAAAATATGAAATAACATCTTCATCAGGAAAAAGAGACCATGTGAAATTCAATGTCTTTCACAGTGCATTTAACTACAAAAATGCATGTCAGGCTCTCCTTATCCTAGATGGAGGACTTGCTGTTTTGACCTATCAATGGATCAACAATTAGGGAATAAGTTGCAATCCTTGCAAATCTAAAGAGACATTCTAATTCTGAAAGCTACCACTAATCAAGTGCATCACTACTCATACAGTCTGCAAAGACACAGTAACGTAATCTGTTTCTTAGAACAGCTGAATAACAACTCGTTTATACGATGAAATAAAAAAAGTATGCTCACTCACTTCAAAAGAATTCACTTCAATAGCCTCAAATTTTCCTGTAACTGATGTTCCTGCACAGTTTACAAGCAGGTCAACTGGCCCCAGCTTCTCCTGAGCCTGGAAGAGGATAGATGTCAAGATGTTCTTTAGTATGATAGATATTCCTCTAGCACAATATCACTATAAGAAATTATTTCCATTAGAAACACATCACACACTGATAATTTTATTAATATACGCAGGTGAATCAGTTACTTCCTCACCTGTTTTAGAACGTTCTCCACCTGTTCGTAATCTTTAGATACATCAACGGAAATACATAGTACAACCTAAAAAGGGAAAGTGAAAGAAAATTTCGTAACTTAGGTCCAGTAATAGTTGGCTCCAAGTCTTTCAAAATGAAACTACTCAGTGATGCATCTTTTCCAGAATAAAATTTTGTTGTTGTTTTGTTTGTTTGTTTTTTTTCCTCTTCGACAGGACAGTTTGCACTTCTCCCACACTGCAAAAAGGAATCCCTGCCCCTAATGAGTGTATATTAAGAATAAACACTTCAGGATCCTCAAAGAGATACTTTGTACATGAGTAGCTATTTCTAATTTTATCATTCTAAGACTCAAGTTAATTATATAAAGTTTAGTAAAATTGTTCTAGCTAAGACAGTCAGAATTCCACAGTTCCATATTTAACTTTCGTTAAGTGTGAAACACAAGTAAAACTATCAGTGTGGCTTAGGTTCATCTTTAAGAAAAAATCTGAAATGTTTTTTCCACATCATAGAAGGGCATGGTTGCCACGTCTTGCTCTGAAACTGCAGCATCAGCACTGCAATAAATATCAAAATGTATTAAAAAAGCTGCTAACATGAGTATTTGCAATGTGCTTTTTAAAAAAAATAATTAAATTTAGCTGCGTGGAATTTAATTGGAATGTATCAGGGACAAAATTAAAAAAAAAATCTAAGAAAACTGATTAGTAGCAATGCCATATATAAAAAAAGTGAAATGGTGTATTCGTTTACTCCTTGTCTTGGAACAAGAGATCATGGATTTTAGTTTGAAAGATACAGGAAAATGAAAACAAACATTGGCCCAGTGGGGCGAAAAAAAAGAGTGATATCTAAGTTGTTGCAGCTGGAAGTTAGTATTGGTTTTCTTGGAAGGTACTGATTACTGCTAGCAACGTGATCTCAGAATCTCAGTTTTGAAGCACCTTCAGATCAACTTCCAGCCACAGGAAGCACTGCCTTCGGGGTATCACTTACAAACTGTAAGATTACTGCAAACCCCAGCTTGGCGAGGGATTTACAAATAAGCTACCTCCTCTGCTAAAAACAAAACAAAACAAAAAAACACACAACAAAAAACCATCAGAGCTTTGGGGCAATTCATCATCTTCAAAGGAGAAGCAATCATACCAGAATAAAAGTAGGGACTCCTGTATTCTTGTTCTGATTTCTATGCCTTCCTTTACTTCAGTCAATTCATTTAAACTCTGTTTGAGTTGAAATAAAGCCATCACTAGTTTCTAACAAGTGTTATCATGGTCACTTGTCATGAAACGTGGACAAAAAAAAGAAAAGCTTACCACAGTGTAACTAACTGCTTTGGCAGCTAGTCATTTGTCAGTTTTGCCTCTGGTCAGACTGCAACACTTCTTAGCTGCATAAACAGAATCTGCTTGCCATTCCTGTGCAGCAGGTTGGCTATTCCTGCCTCCCAGCGTTGTGTGTAGTTGGACATCTGAGTAAACTTGTGGTGCAAGTTATTGATGGGTCTGCGTGCATCTCCCCTTGAGGCATTTTTTACTTTTTGGAAATATTTATCTTTTACAGAAGTTTGAGAACAAAATAATAGTTGAGCTAAGACACCATTGGTTTACAATCCGTATACTATCTGCCTGTCTTTGCAAGATCAGCAAGGAGGTTAAAGTCACAATTCTGCACAAAAACTGCATAGAACAGTTATTCATATTGTGAACAATATGCTTAGGAACTAACAAATTTTTTATTAGCTACCATCACATTATACAATTCATCTCTTCATTTCTATTATCACATTTTCTTTCTTCTGCTACTCTATGCTGATTACCTTTGTTCCAGCGCATGCACTGTGGATCCACTCCTAGGAAACAGATTATGCTGCCAGAAAGCCTAATATCCTCATTCCAGTTGCTCGCCTTTTGTTCTAAATAGTGCTTTGTCTGATCATTCATAAAGCATTCATTTCTCAATAAAAGCTCACTTCATCTCCCAGTGAAGTAACTAGGAATATTCCATATTAGGAAAGGGATTTTCTTTTTTTAATTGAAAAAAAAGAACAAAGATTTTGTCCCATTGCACACCTTTACTGATAAAGAGTGCATTGTCAGCATTCTAAATAAGTGACACGCAAATGTCTTTCGAAGACTATTTGCCAAGTCAAACACTAAAATGTACGTAGATACCAGAACCCTGGTTGTCAACACAACCTGGTTTCATGCATATAACCATGAGCTGAATGTATGTAGTATATAATCATGTAAACAGCGATCTTTCCCTCTTAGCTTGGCATCTAGCAAATATAACAGTCTCTGTGTATGTAATCCATGCCAGACATCTTTTCTCTATACTTCCAGCAATTGTCTTGTACAGCTTCTGTCAGTTCAGCTGTCCTCGCTTGTCAGTTTCTTACCCGCTGTTCCAGTATGAGCTCTGCCCCAGACTCCCTGCTTTTTCTAATTGTGTTCTTTGCATTTAGAACAGGCAGGCTTCCTTGTCACATTGTCTACAACCCAACAATAGGTTCACAGGAGGGCCAAGCTACCACTGTCACTCCCACCGTAGCCAGATTAAGCACAGACAAGTCTAAAGCTGCTACTGCAAAAGCAGTCTTGTTTAGCCCACACTTAGGCTTGCTCAGTCTTGAAGATACTTCCTGAAATTTTAACTGAAACTCTTACGGACACGTACCAAGTACTATTCTGTAAAAACACAGAGTCCACAGTTGTCAAGCTTGGACAGATTTTTAACGAGACCATCCTGAGAGTGTTTGACAAGGGATTAACTTTTTTTTTTGCCAAGCTTGGGAAACTATGAGAGCAGCTAAAGGAGAATGGTTACCAGGATTTATTTGTTTTAAAACAGACAAAATATAGGTCCTCCTCACCTCAAATGGCTTAATTTTTCAGAATAAAGTTAATCTGAGTAAGGCAGCATGCACAGGAAAAAAAGTGATCATGTTGAGCCATTTGACAAAAATAAGACAATTTTACAAATTAAAGTATTGAGAAAATTTAGTCTTGGAAGTCCTAACATTGGCTCCAAATATTCACCTTTCTCCATTGCTTCTTTTCAAGAGAATATTCAGCTTATTAATTCACCAGACTAAGGAAGCGATGCATTACAGCCAACAGACACCGAATCCCTTATTACAAGCTATTAAATTGTTACTTTTGTGATTACAAATGCAACCAAACAAGTTCTGGAACACAAGAAAGGGGAAGACAAAAACGTGATGGTCAATACCATTACCCTCTCCCCTTGATTATTAGCAACAGTAAACAAAATTAGCATATCATCTTGAAGTTGTGTATTTTGAACATAGCAAACTGACCTATTCTAAAAGCTGGTACCTTAGCAGACTCTAGAACAGTGCCTTTAAGCAAGCGCACACTATTAATTCACCAAAGCACCTTCACTGTTTCGAAGTCTGAGAACTTCACAAATTTGCGCATCTGTTACAGAGCTTTACCGGGAAACAGGACAAACAGCAAGATATTGTGAACTAAACCTGAAAACAAGTATCCCAAGACAGTTGCCGTATTTATAAATTGCAAAGGATGAGAGATTTGAAAAAAGTGGGTTCTTCCACTGGATCTTGAACAATACAAATGCTTATCAAGTGACAGTAAATTGCAGCTATCCAAAAAAAGCATACTACACCTACAGTTGAAGACATCAATCTTTTCCTCTGAGAAAAAGCAGTTAAGATACTAGGCAACATCCAATGTAGCAGAGTTTGGAACACCGCATGTAGGTAGACTGACTTTTTTTGAATTCAAAGAAGGCTTCACCTACTCTTGTCAAACGGTTTTCTTTTAAGAACAGGACTACTGAGGCTACGCTGTAGTGACAACCTTGAAACAAACAACAGCTGTAGGTAGCAGTGATCTTACCTGCTTGTCATTAACGGAGTACTTTTCTATTTCCTTCTTTGTCTGCAACAGCTTGTTCTGAAATGGATATAAGAACGGCTAAAGCACTGCAGTTATGAGAACACGTTAGTCTTCAGTATTTCAAGAAGGCTTAGAAATATTCCCTAAAAATCAAAAAAAAATCCTCAACTAGCAATAACACTCTCGTATTGTCATCTTAGGAATTTATGAATATGTGATCAAAACATCAAGTCCATGAAGCCACCAGAACGCAGATATTTTTCATTTCATCTACTAAATCCAGCAACAACTTCTGTAAGAGATTTAGCGCTTCTTCTTCATGTAACTGTACAAAGCAATTACAACAGTAGGGAGACCAAAATACAAAAGAAAAGACTATTTTATTTTTATACGATATTACACAACTATTCTGAAAACTGTCATGGAATTACCATGAAAGTTCAATGAAAATCCAGCAAATGCAAATTGCCATGGTTCTACCAAGAAAAATTGTGCTAATTTTGGCTCTGCTCAAGGTTATGCAAAAAAAGACAGCTGGAACTGAGAATCAGGAAAAAAAAACACAACAATTTAGGTGTTTTTATTTCCTTGAAGGATTAGTTTTCTCTTTGAATCAAATAGCCCATGTTAAACCTGTCATTCCAACTAGATTTTCAGTATCTCTTAATTAAGAAAATAAAAAAGAAAAAACAAGAAAGCACAGAGTAACCCTTTTTCCTCCAAAGCTATCTTGATGAACAGCTTTTCCCTAGTATGATGGAATGATGATCAGAAACCAAACTATTCTGGAATTTTAAGTATTGACTTTAATTCCCCTGTTGTCACTTACTGTAGGGAAATGCTACAGTTTTAAAGAATATAGGGCTTTTCCTGCTTTGGTCCTCTCACAGATCTAGACAGTGAAATAGGTGATGACATTAACAGAAGCGATAGCAATGGCAGAGTTTTAAGGCAGGCTTAATACAAATTCCACGTTGGGCTACAATTCTTAAAAAGGCAGCCACCTCTCCTCTGCAGATACGTTAATTTTAAATAATTAGAATCGCCTTAAAGCACACAGTGAAAAATATACAAGTAATTATTATTCCAAAATCATTCCTCAACCAAACATTCCATGAACAGAGTTTAGCCAGTAAAAACACGTATACTTACCTCATCTCTTGCAATCAGTGTTATGAAAGCACCTTGCTTATAACATTCAATAGCAATACATTTTCCAATTCCACTGGAGCCTCCGGTTACCTAAAAATTATTTGAAAAAGTCACTGTTAGTCCATTGTTCTCACCCCTACTCCTATACAAGAAAAGTCACATCAAAATTAAGTCACGTCAAAAGTAGACTGAGAGTAAAATACTACCCAATGAAGTGTGAATAAGCAAGATATACTAGTTTACTTTTTTAGTATGAATGGAAAAAAAAATTTCAATCTATCGACAGGCCTCTCTCTCTACACTCCCAAAAAACAGCTTAACCTCAGTGATATTTTTTCCTCATTTCTTACGTCAGGCTGACTTAGACCCACTCCCATATGTGCTCTCTCACTGGCTTTTGACAAAATGTGGTATGTTATTCCTAAAAGATGGAATTAGTTAGAAGTTGGAAATCACTATTAATGTTAACTATAAGAATGCAATTTACTTACTGTCCCTCCATACACAGTTACAATAGAAATTATCTGTAAAATGGACATTTGTAAACTACCCACTGGAAGTACCATGTAAACACAAACAGGATTAAAGAAATTACCTTCCTTTTTATTAAAAAAAAATAAAATCTTTAATTTGACAGCTGGCCCTTTGTAGAGTATGTATCTCAGTCCCTCAGACACCTCCTGTTTTGTAGGGATCCCAGTCCTAAGCCTCTGTAACCTTTTCTTCTTTCTCTGCATCATAACTCTGACTAGTCTTACGCCAGTCAAATAGCAGTTTGTCTACAGACAAATGCAAGGTGATGCATTTGTCCCCCATCACCTGTTGGAGGGCACACACTGCCAAACACCACTAATATACAGGTGAATGTCACATCAACACCTCTCACACTACCCTCCATAAACCTGCGTAGGAACTCCATGTAGAACAAGATGCAGATGACAACCTTGACCTCTCTTTTTGATGAAAACAGAAAAGTCTCCCTGGTACTGCCTTTTAGGTGATTTGTTCACTTAAGCCCAGTCTCGGTCAGTGTGTGCCTTCAGTCCTTAAAGAAGGCCACACCCATGTCTTCCTTACATGACTAAATTTCTTGAATTTTCTCCTAAGAGGATATTACTGAGAAAATACTGGAAAACTTTGTTGAAGTGAAATTCCTCTGGAAGTTGTCATTTTTGCTCTTTATCAAGACTTCGGAGAATGTAAGGTATCACCTCTCTTCTAAGTACGAGAGAATGAATGTGCTGAGCTAATTAGTGGAAGAGCAAAGACCTCCAGTCTTTAACTATACACCCTTATCTGCAGGTGCCTCAGAGTTTTGTTTTCATAGACGCATTATCCTTAAAATTCTTTCCTTTCCTGGAGGCAGTAAAGTCAGAAGAGTCAGAAGTGTGCTCTCATGAGTCACCAAATTCTTCTTTCCTATGACTGTTTTTATCACTAACCTTCAGAAAAGAGCTTAGTACACTAATGGCAATTGTGTAATCCCAGCAAACAAAGATTTACAACATAGCCACAGTTTTTTTCTGGTTTGTCTGCAGTCAGAAATGGGTGTAACTTTCACAGAGACTAATGTTAGCTTAAACTCCTTACGCTTCCTCTATTATTAGAGAAAGTTACTTCAAATTAGCTTCTAATTGACTCTGTGCAAGATTAGCTTCACTACACTAACCTTTGAGAATGACTCCACGATGCATGTCCTGTTCTGGAGGTGCTAAACCTGGTCTGTAGTATTCTGAGCCAAGGATGGCTGCTTTCTGAGTAAATTAAGACTAAGCAAGAGCATTGGTTAATTATTTGGGACTTCAGAAGAATTCAGAATTCATGTAATGCTTCCTGATGGAAAGAGGTTAAGAATTCTAGTTTATTCCTATGGTATATTGCAAAACTTCAGCACATCTCTAGGATTAAAAGACTCAGTTTGCTATGATCAGCCAAACCTCAATTTCCACAGGACCCATGAGCTGCTTTGACAGATTTTCAACAGCAGCAGGTACACCAGCACAGAAACTAATGAATGTGCGTGGAAGACTGCTCCGATTCCAGTTTTTGGCACTGCACCGAGAGACTGATGATTGCTACCTGCACAAATTGCTGAGTATCATGAACAGGTCAACTACACCAGTGCTTGAGGAATTCTTTGAAGGTAAAGGTATTGGCACCGAGCCTCTGGCTTGTCAGACAACGCTAACACTTGCTTCAGAAAGACAGGGTCTGAAGTCATCCAAGAAACGGGAAAATGAAGTTTTTATTTGCAGTCACACCCGAGAGCACAGGACAGGGCTCGTGTCAGCTAGGTCAGTGACAGGAGGCAGAATCAATTAGCTGGGAACTGGAGTGTTTGGGAGGAAGGCTCTTACTAATACGTGGGAGGTTGTTACTAACACGCACATTTTTCAGCAACATTTATCGTGAATGTAAACAACAGTAAAAAAAACACACAACATACATACAAACCCTGACACTATTGAAAACTTTGTGCCGCAAATGAAATTAGCCTAAGCAAATCTGCAAGGTCTGCTAGGTTAAGTTTCTAACACAGACGCTCAGAAGGAATGCATCCACGCCATTAAAGGAGACATTATTACAATCACCCTTACGCCCAGCAGTTCTATACTGATATTGCATTTCATTAGTGCTGGGTGTCTGAAGTACCACCGAGCCAGTCCTTAAATGCCACTGTAACCCAACCTCAGAGGGGCTAGCAAAATCAAAAATCTTGCAATGGTGACACCAAACACAGACTGGTTTCTTGGCAAGAAGGGACAACTAAATACCAGTATTAATTCAGATATTCAGAGCACAGTACTATAAGTCCTCAAACAATGTTATTAAGCTGTTTCTCTGTTTGAGAAGAACCTATACCAATCTAGGCATTCAAAAGAAGATTCTGGCTCCAACATCTCGAGCTATGATCCTTGGTTACAGAGTTCAGCTTCTAAGGATGGCAGGGTTTATTCCCCCTTGAAAAATAGACAAGTCAGGGGTGAAGTAAAGAAAATTGCTGTGTGTGACTTTCAAATTAGAGATGCTGGAAACTTGCCTCAATCGATGAGAAAGTCCAGTCCCAAATTGATATTTTCTGATGGCAGTTCTGTTAAAGTCACAACCCGATTGATATGGTATTTCCAACAGGACTAGTTAACTTTCCCTTAGCAGCACTGGCTAAAAGCCGGCTTCACGCTTTGAGATGGTGTGCTAGCAGAAGGCATTTCTACTGAAACAGAACATCCCTGCAACCAGCTCTGAGTGGCCACTGTTCCTGACCAGCCCCAAAATGACCTCTTGCTGAACCACTCAGATGCCTCCAAACCACAGGTCACATCACTCCCCACACAAGGGCCACAACGCTGAGACACCAAGATGGGTCAACTTTAAGGACAGCCAAAGTCCACCACAGCTATCTGGTGAGCCCTGCACAGAAGTGGGGGGTATTTCTAGACCCTTATACCCGTGGCTTTGGCACGTGGAAGGAAAGAAGAGAGCACGTGTGCAGGGCAGATGTAACATCCCTGACAAAGTACAGTTAAATGTGATGCAAGTGAGCATGATGTACACAAAACAGTGACAACTGCCATATCATATCCTCATTTTCCTGTCTACTGTTATAGCCAGCTACCTAAACAATAGCTTATCCTCACAGAACAGGTGATGTTTGCTAGTATGTAGCTTGAGACCTGAGGAGAAAGTTGAAGCCAAAGGCAAAAAAAAAAACCAAAAAAAAAGGTATAAAATGCTCTTCTAGACTTCGAAGAGAGGAGAAGTTCAGCATGAAAAGCAGCAGCTCTACAGCTGAGAAATAACTTTTAGACCCTTGATTCTAGAATACCTTCCCAGTCACAGTGGAAACAAAGCAAGTATTAAATGTATAAACAGCATTTCTTTTTACTGACTAAGCTATGCCTGATGCTTGAGCTAATGTGAGAGCAGAGAAGTTGTTTTTATTTAATGGTGCTCACTGGGGTCACCAAAATACACAGCAGATAGAGAACAGGAAGACACCCCACAAGATTACACCATCACTAATCTGGAGCTCTGTGGACTTTCACTGCGACAAGCAGTCCTAGTCTTTTCTAAGTAAAAGGGACTCCTATAATCGTGATTCCTCCAGAAAGCATGCCTCGGGTGACACAGGGCGCATTTCCATCATGCAAGTGACTCTGCTAGAAGACAGATGAAAAAGAATCATAAGTTTTCTGATTCAAATCTCTGCCCACTTAGTTACTTAGCCACAACTCAAACATCTAACTATATTAACCATAACTTTTAG
The DNA here is from genome assembly GCF_040182565.1 of Anser cygnoides. Classification (NCBI taxonomy): domain Eukaryota; kingdom Metazoa; phylum Chordata; class Aves; order Anseriformes; family Anatidae; genus Anser; species Anser cygnoides. The sequence continues at coordinate 82,958,298 of NC_089874.1, forward strand.
GAGCAGAGAGATATAAATTTTATGAACAACTAAGTAGAGAGTGAAAAAACGCTGATTTAAATTGAAAATTCAATAAGTAATTGGTATGAAATGCTGTCTGGAACAGTGTCCGAAGTTGTACGATGACCTTCGTTAAGAAATACAACAGATTTTCATAACAGTTTCAACAAGCTCCCAGAAAAAAAGAGTTTATAGATAGGCCTTCCTTTTTAAGCTGCAGAAAAAGAAATTTATTGAGTATATGTTGAAAAAGTGTATTTACTGTGAAGTGGTAATCATTTGTCCCCCGAGGAGGGCTTATCCAGCTAAATAAACAACTTACATCCTTCCTTTTGTTAAATATGTAAAATCAAACCTGTCTGAATCTCACTACATTACTTAACCAACTGAACTAAAAGCATATTGAAATAGCACAATGTTTTCCCAAGTAGTAATTTTGAAGACTGGGTTTAACTGAGGCCTGACAAAGATCACCAATCATTAAGCTTTGGTGTTATCTGAATTAAGTCATATGTTTACAAGAAATTATATATGCAGAGCACAAACAGATTTTGACATTTTTCTGTCAAAAGACATCAAAGAAATCCTTAAAGAGTGTGATGGTCCTAAATATTTTCAAGCTTTAATAACTTCGGAAGCAGAAAACTCACTGCCATTAGATGATGTGGGAATTCCCTTTACACACACAGTCAATGTGGAAAGCCTCCCTGAACAAAGCTTCTGATTTACAGTACCATTATACAATATTTTTCCTTACACAGTTAGCTAGAAAACTTGAAATCCAACATGCGCAAGTGTCCAGGGTTATTAAGAGCATCTACAAGTCTGAGTATCACAGAATCGTCTAGGCTGGAAGGGACCCCCAAGATCACCCAGTCCAACCTCTGACCTAACACGAACAAGTCCTCCACTAGCAATGAAGACTGAAACAGCTGCTCCACATCTCACTAGTTTGCAGGAATACTTTAAGAGCATAACTCAAGTCGAAGTAAAACAATAGCTCTGCCAGCAGCAATGCGGATGAAGCTGATTACCTGCAGATTCATATCGTGAGGCTGAAATACACCAACAGCCTTTTGCTCCATCAGTATTTTAATGCAATAAACTCCCTATTTGGACAAGAATTTTTATAAATTTTAACAAGACTCTCAGAAATGCCGTTTTCGAGGCTTCCCCTTGTGCCAAACCCAGCTTAAATTGCTAACGCAGCCAGCAGCCGTGGCTTGGGCGCGAGGTTTCCCTCGCAGGAATATTTTCATCGTTCTGAACGCGACCCAAGGCAAGGGGCTCAGTTGGAGAAGGAAGAAAAAAAAAAAAAAAAAAAACCGCGGCCCAACGGTCGAAACGGCCAGCAGCGGCGGTTAACGGCCGCCGGGGGGGGGATAAAAAGGAGGGAAGGGGGGACACCCACACCCACACAGACGACACCTCACTCACCACGACGTGGGCGCCGGGCAGCTTGAGGGGCTTGGGGCTGATGAGCGGCGACACCATGTAGAGGAGGAGGACGAAGGCCACGACGAAGGCGGCCGCCAGGAGCAGCATGGCTGGGGCCGGGCGCGAGGAGGAGGAGGACGGGGAGGAAGCGCAGCCCCTCAGGCCGACGGAGGGAGGGAGGGAGGGCGGCGGGTGCCCGCCTGCGCCGCGGCGCCGCGGGGCCGGGGAGGAGGAGGAGGAGGATGGGGGGGGGGGGGGGGGGAGAGCCCTGCCGCCGCTCCGCGCGCTGATTGGCTGGCCACGCGGGCTCCGGTCCTCGCGCTGCGATTGGTCGGCGGGCGTCCAGCGGAGCCCGCTGATTGGTCGGGGGGAGGGACGGCGCTCGGAGATTGGCGCCGCGGGCCGTTCGCAGGGTCACCGCGGGGAGGCAAAGGGCGGAGGGCGCCCCCCCTCCCCCCCCCCCACGACGGGCCTCTGGCCACGCCCCCTCGGTGTCACGTGGGCTTCCCGCCGAAAGGAGGGGGCGGGGTTGGGCGCGCGGAGCCGTGAGGGGAGGCCCGCGCGCGGCGCCTGGCGACCGTTAACGGCTAACGCTCGGAGGGGGATGCTGGGGGGAAATCGCCCGGTGTGGCGCTGCGAAGCGCTTAAGCCCTGACCTCCTCACTAGTCCAAATAAAATAACGCCATACGTATGTCTTAGATATTCATTCAGTATAATCATCCGCATTCAAAAGTTTTTCACCGTTTCTAACTGAAAAGAGCCCCCCTCAAATTATTTTATTTCACGAAACGCGGTGCAGGTTCTGTCTCTCACAAAACACTTTACGGGGTACGCAGAGTAAAGCTGCAGCCCCAGAGACGTAACGATCGGACAGGAAAACACTAGGCAAGAGGGTGTGCAGGAGGGTGTGAAAATAATACTGGAGACGAGATTAGAAGTAGCGAGTAGGCGGAAATGGGAACAGAGGTGTGGGCAGGGATTAGGCGGTTTTCAAGGTGAGGACAAAGGCTCTGGATTTGGTGCAGTAAAGGGGGGAGAAACCCAGAATTGGTTCTGAAATGGGGTTGACCTGGAATACGTCTTCGTCACAGTGCTGCAGAGGCATGAGGAAATGAGAGGAAGAAATCATGCCTAATAAGATGATAGCTGCCGCAATGACAACAACGGAAGGGAAAGAATTGATTAGTGGTCCATCTGAGAAAAGACAGTACATTAATTACATTGTTAGCAGAAGTCAAAGTAGGATCTAGACCAGAAAATGCAGCAAATACGTTCATTTCCTTCTTTACTTACAGGACAACCTGTGTGTGTTGTCTTCTGTATAATGTTAATTAAACACAAAAGAAGAGATTGATAAGGTAATAACTAGACGCTATTTATAGACATCCACTGCCGAACACGGTGAGACTTTAAAAGCCCAAATGTCAGCAGTATGGAGATAAAGCAAAGCAGGTGGAGATAAATCCATCTTTCACAATACAACACAATATCACTCTCTGTATCAATGTGAGGTGAGGGCATGGATGAAAGCAATCATCTCCAGTAAACTTCTAGTAAATGGAGATTAAACATATTCTTTCAAGGCCTTTAAAAGCCTTGAACACATGATATGGTCCTGATTAGTCACGGTTATGATCACATATTACTAAACACACTTGAAAAGCCCTTCTAGTTTAACATGGAATCCCCTCAGATTTTATGAAGAAGTCTGTACAGTTTTGTCCTTTTGTTCAAGGGGCCCTTTTACAACCTTGTGGTTGACAAACCAGGTAGTGTCTGCTCTTATTTTGTTCTGAGGAGAGTAAAGTGCCATGAATTTATGTCTGGGAAATGTATTCAAAGGTGAAGACCTTATGAACTGCATATAATCCAACAATGGATCTGCATAGCAGGAGGTTTGGGATTTCAAAGTATGACAACAGATACTGAATTTTCCCCTTCCTGAGTTATTTGGTTTGTGTTCATCTTGTATGACTTCATTTGCCAAGGAAATGCATTCCTGGCACAAGGGAATTGTTTACCATAAAACTGTTTTCTCAATGACTGTAGAACTGCAAATTGAACACTAACATAAATGTCAATGCTCGCCAGTCCAAACCTCAGTTGCACATAAAGCAATATTTAATTAATCTGACCTTCATAAATAGCATCAAAAAGTGTAATTTTAAAGCGTAAACTGTCCAATGTATGCATGTACCCTCGGGATGGGGAGGAAAAAAGAATGGATAAAACATGCTAATTGCTTTGCTAATTAATCTTTAGAAGAAACTTCAATACAACAGTGATGCATTTAGAGAAGGAAAGCAAATACAAGTAGATGAAAACACCCAACCTAGAGGAGCTGTTGCTGCTGTGCTTCCTCAGTTTGGTTGATTTAAATCTTTCAACGGACTTTTGCAGTAACAATATTGTGGGTTGAGGTAATTCAGTATGAACACAAGTGTGGCAACTCAAGAATCAAAATAGCCCTTTAAACATGGAAACAAATTTGTGAATTGGTAAATATTACAACGCAAATGGCTGATATCAGAAGCATCCTTCTGATCTTCTCAAAAGAAAAAAGCTCCCAAAACATACAAGGTACATGTAGAAGAAATAGAACATGTTTTAAGATAACTTAAGATAAGACACAAAGCTTTAGAAGATTAGGTAGCAAGGTTGCAGCCCACAGAGTTGCTTGTATTGTGCCCGACTACTCATCTGCTGGATTTTCTGGTTGTGCCATCTTCAGATTAGGAAGAGTAGGGAAAAAAGACCAGGATGTGTAGGCTGCACAGCGATACAGCTGGAGACTTCTTGATGTGATTTCCAGCCAGTCAGTTCTCCTGCATTCAGAAAAAGTAGCGGCGAAAGAAAAACTTCCGTGGCCAAGGAAAACAACTTTTTTCCTTCCCTCTTTCCAAATCAACTTTACAGAAAAGGGAAAAGGCTGGAAAGTAATGTGCATAGGTGTGGTATGCTAATTTCTTAAGAGGTCTGTTGCATTAATGGTTACAGGAGATTAGATCCATGTTGGTAATTCTGGGATTCCTGCAAAGAAGTTTTTAGAATAATGGCAACCTAGGTGAGAGGTCAACAAGCTTTCTTGATCCCTTGTATCCTGAGGAAGAGGAGCTAAAACGAACATAGGAATTGCTGTGTCTGATCAGTAGAGGATCTATATAATGTACATCGTCAGTAGAGAAGACTCGGGAAAGAAATAATGACCTGCATGTGGTGGTGACTAAAGTAGTATGACTGAATTATGTATCACACCTAGTTGCCTGCCTTGCTGTGCTTCCCCAGGCAAACAAACAAGCCCCCTGTCATTGGACAATAGCTTCTGTACTCGTCATTGTGCTGGGCAGAGATCACGAGCTACTGGGGTTGTCTGCGTATCACAGGGTAAGACAGCTCCCAGAGCACTATCCAGGCCAAATTAATTACCCTGCGTACCCCTTCTGCCGGAGAGCCACCGGGGCGATGGTGTGGGCATTCCTAGAAGGAGATATCCTGTGCTCAGCCTCTCATCCAGGAAGCACTTGCTTGCAGCAGGGACAGGTTCCAGGGCTCTCTGCAGCCTCCAGCTATCTCGCATGCCCTTATCGCGATGAACTCGGGCAGGGCTGATAGCCCAGGGGCTTGAGGTTGCCAGCGCACAGGCAGGCGCTGGTTGTAGCAGCCCCGGCTCAGGTTGAGCCACAGCTGCTTGCTGGAGCAGAGGCGGCGATGGTGGCTGATTCCACAGTGCAAAAGCAGGCGGTGTGTGGCTACAGAGCCGGCTACCAGACGAGATTCCCAAGGCTTCTGCAATAGTTGTGGGTTGAACACACAGGAAACTAGGAGACTGCTGAAAATGCTGTTTAAATTCGATTTTTGTCCTCCCAGAGTTGTTTGGAAAAAAGTGAAACTGCGTCCAAAACAAACCATTCATAAACAGTGGGCCATTACCTGTTATAACTGTTTTTTTTTTTTTTGCTGAATAAAGAGCTGTTACCAGTATTTCACATATTGAGCAACATATCTATTGAAATAAATGAATTTACCACAACCCAGTAGTAAAAGGAAGCCTCTACTGCTTAATTTAAATAGGCACAAATTAAACTTGGGACCCAGGTGATCCTGAATTTCATTTAGTACCCATGTTTCTTCCCCTTGGTACACCTGTTTACACCAGACCTCAGAGCGGAACAATTTGCTGATCACTCTTGGATGTAAGACACTGCTATGGATTTCTAAATAGCCCCAGGTGTGCTCTGGCCCGTGGGTTGGAGAGGCTGAGCAGCTCTCATCAGGTGGCATGCAAAACAAGCTCAAGGAGGACTGGGGACAAAGGAACAGGCTGCGGCTTTCCTTCACACTGGAACATGCGAAGGTGCTCTTTGCGAGGGCACCCATCCCCAATTTTTCTTATCTCCTGAAAAGTTATATTTAAGCAGATGATCCCAGTGGAAGCCCACGTTACAAGATAGCCCACGTGACGCTACTGATAACAACAGCTCTTCTCTCACAAGGCGAAGCTCCGGAGATGTGCAGCGTGCATTGGTCTGACAGAAGGTGTGACGCACTGTACCGCACACCCATCGCCTCGCTGCCTGCCCAGCCGCACTGCGCCCAGCCCCCGGGGACCTACTCCAGGGGAAATGCATTTTACAAACAGACGCACCACACTTGTGAGTTTGAAAATATAGTTGCACCAAAATCTCCTCCTCCTCAGGTGTAGCAAGTATGATTTTCTCCACTATTTACAATACCCAGACTGCTGGTTAAGAGTATGTTTTCGTTCCTAACAAAAAAGCGATTTTCTTCTAATAGCAGGCATGCTCCAGTCTTTATTCCAGAAAGCTTTCTCTTTGTGTTTTGCAGGTCTTCATCCTAAAATGGGGATGTAGAGCCGTTCTTACAACATTTTAAGATGTGATATATGTCACTCTCTGGCTTTCCATGCCTTCCCCCTGCAACCTTCCACCTCTCAGTGCTGCAGCACAGCCTTTCCTGCTTTGCCCATAGGATCAGATGCCACAGCCCCGGTCCCCCCTCACAGTTCCCCATCCTGTTAGCAGCTGCCCCCTTTCCCAGCTGCACCAGGGAAGAAAAGAGCTGCTGAGTGCACAAGGCAAGGACCTGCCATCCCGGGGGAGCAGAGAAGTGCTTTAACAGGGCTCCCTGGGCTTCAGGAGGGTGCGAGAGGAGATGCTGCCAGTGCTGAGCTTACTGTGGGGTGGCACCTACCTCCCTTCTGTCTGACATCAGGTTAGCTGGGTAACAAGAGGAAAGGGAGAGTCTTACAGACCTAGGGAGCCCCTCATCCCCTTGTTTTATAATACTGTGGTGCATATGGGTAATAATTTTTATTTTTATTTTTTTTCCATGAGAACAGCAACATAAAGATTACCAGGGTTTCCTCTCCTTACTCCCTGCCTGCCTCTCCAGGAAATCCACCGCTGCTGTGACAAGCAGCTAGCAGCTGTACGCTCTTCTTGTAGTACCATGGCAGAGCTTTAACACAGAATTTAGTATCTGGAGAAACAAGATCCTTGATCACTATGCTTTTAGGTTTTCAGATTGTTAATCTTGAATACACAGCCAAGGGAGAAGGCCTTTCCTGTCTGTTCTCAGTTACATCATTCAGGAATTATGACTGAAGCTAATCACATTGCTTCAGCACTATCTGCATCGTATTTTGCTTTTCTTCAGAGGCAGCCTCTCACCCATTAGCATCATTATTACCTGGCTGGATGTACATTCTCATGAATACTTTCACATTTTAGCCAGATGGAGCATTTTTGTAATTATACACCCAGCAGCTTATGGCCGGGTACTTTCTTTCTACCTGATTCCTGCTCAGCAATTTGGTTTTGAAGTTGCTCCCACCCAAACCTCTGCTAAAGGTACCACAGAGGTAATCTTTGAAGATTGACAGGTCCCAAACTTCATGAGTTTGATCTAGTTCTGGCTTAAGCTACCAGTTATGCTACCCCAAGCCATTCAGTCCAGCCATTTCTATTATGTGCATGTGACTGAATCTTATTGCAAAAGAACGAGTTAATGATTTGCAGTCCTGGCAAGCCTCTGGTTTCTTTTAAACTTAACTTTTGTAAGCGATGTTCTCAGGTAGTTTCAGTGCTTGTAAAGCTACTGCGTTACTCTGGAGATCTTTTTACCTCTGGTTGACAACATTGTCCATTTCTAGAGCTGCTTGGCTGCCCCCATAGCACCATGTGGTAAAACTTTATATACTCTCCCATTGCCTTTGCTTTGTAGCTGCACTCTTAAAAAAAACAAAACAAAAACTAGAAGAACTGAAGTTACTTCCTTCGGGTTCACGCCAGGTTCTCTTCAAAGCAATTCAGAGAACTTGGTTTGCTCAATCTTTTGACACGAATTAGGTCTGTTTCCAGTTCCAGGTAATGCACTTGACATACACAGCACTGGCAAGAGACTGGTGTTTGTTTCTTGGATAAAATTACACAACACGTGCCCTTGTTATCAGTCCCTGATCCATTATCTTTGGCATCTGCTGCACAGAAGCTGCTGTTATGCAATGGAAACTCAGAAGATCTCTTGTACTTCGCTCACTTCTCCTCTAACCCAAGAAACAAGTATAAAACAGCTCACTGAATGCAAGGAAACCTCCACCTGCAAGCTCTTCTCGCGATTGCCACAAAGTACTTCAGAGCTGCTTGCACTTCTCCAAGTCTGTTTCCATCCCCTAATGACACAGATCATTGCCATCCTAATACCAGCCAGTAAAAGCCCAGCGTGTATGGATTTTCCTTATAGCTTTGAATGGAAAAAGGGAAGAATCATGGAGAACATCAGCTTTTGTTCTGCTACATATAAGCTTGCTTTGGTAGAAAAGTTGAAGAAATATAGGAACATGCTTTGAAATAGGATTTTTAAAAGGAAACTGCTCTTTATCTTCCATTTGAGAGAAAAATGCGTGAAGGACTGAATAAGTTGAACGAAAAAAAACAAAAAGGAACTGAGGGAACTGCTTGGGCAAAAGAAGAGAGGGGGTGGAGAAAACTCAAAAGCAACAGGAAAAGGGCAGGCACAGATTGTCAATTAACTTCAGATCAAAGGAAAATCCTGATCAAAACCTCTCTCTTCTTCTAAGAGGCATCGCCCATTTCTAGTACCTGCTGCAAAGAAATGAGCATGCTTTAGATGCAGACCCAAGAGAACGAGCCTGATACCTGTAAAGCTTGCAGAACACTTTTCACAGCTGACACCCCAGGCAAAAAGAACCAGAAAACCCATTGTAGTGTAGTGCAGAACAGCAGTTGCGGTGGTCGTTCACTGGTCATTTTCCCTCTGTGCTGGCTGCGGGAGAGCTGCAGCACAGACCAGCATCTGTCACCCTGTGCACTTCTCCACAGGCACATTTCCCCCTTCATGACTGCCCAGGAAGTACCACATCATCTGTCCAAAACCAGCATAGAAGCTCCAAGAAGGTAGCTCCTGGCTGGACTGAGCCGATCTAAACCTCAGACGACCATGCACCTCTCAGTGCTAGCAATGCTGGATGAAGAAAGCTTTGCAGCACCTACCCCTGTAGCTGTTCTGCAGCTACACAAGTTTTGCCATCAGGCCACCTGCTTGTCTCTGTACTGGCAGCTGACACGTGCACCTTTGGCAGGAGGCTTTCAGGCAGGTGAAACAAAACATTTCTTAATTACAGCAGCAGAGCAAGGCTGGATCTGAATAGAAAAATCAACACCAAAACGAGAGCAGGTGTAGAAAGGGAAGAGTTGTCACTTTGCAGTTTGGTTGCACACAATTCATGGCTGTGATTAATTCATTAAAACATCAGAATTCCAACCGAGCTCAGGCTCAGCCAGGCCATTGTATCTGGCATTGTAAGTGGCCCATTTGGAAAACACAGCCAGGTTGTTTTCCAGCTTTTCTAACCTCTAACCTTAAAAAAAAAAAGCCTTGACAGGTAGGAATTTCCTGGCTACAGTCCATGCTCCAGCCTTTAAGCAGTGGGAGAGACGGGAAACGATCATTTGTAAAGTTTAAATTTTCACTTTTTCCTAGCTTTCTAGTGGGCAAACAATCCACTTGACTCTTCCAGAGCCTAAGTCACAGCTGTAACCATGTTCACTTGGCCTTTATAGTTCCTGTGTGAAATGGTGATATTTATAGCAACTTTCTCAGTCCCTCGTTTAGTTGACTCGTTATTGCTACAGTTCTTGCAGACACCTTGGTAGAATAGTAGTAAAAGGCAACTGCTCCAGCCCAGATTTTTGTAGCAAATTACCTGTAGACACTCATCTGCCTACAACAGTATGAGTCAGAGGAAATTACTGTTTATAGTTTACAGACCACATGTGACACTGAGCATGTTTGAAAGCAAAGTCCCTGCCTTGAATAGCTTAGATTTAAATTAGCTGAGGCAGCAGAGGAGGAGGGAGGGCAAGCAAAAGCGAGTCTCGCCAATTCATGGCACAGTGCCTGGTAATAGGTCACCAAACAGGAAAGAAAACCCTGGCTTCATTATCAACATCAGGCTAATGCTCAAGTGCCGGTGACTTATTTCCTGGAGGCGGCTCAAAACACGACCCAAACTTATTTGGACTCTTACGAGAGAACTTAGCTCCTGCTTTAATGCAGGTAGGATGGCGTAGTTTGTTTTCTCAGTGCCTGGCGCATCCAAATAAATCATCCTTAAAACGTCAAGTGTTTCTGCAAAAGAATGTAGCAGATTGTGTACGTCGCAGGTACCGTGCACAGATGGTGCCAACAGATGGATGTTGGCTCCCTCAAACGTTGAGTAGAGGTGGTGGGGTTCCTCTGGGGAAGGGAAGAAGCGTCCGTCAGCATCCATTCATCAAGCTGGAGCCTCTAAAGTAGGATAAAAAATGAAAAAGTGGGAACGAACCGAAAACGCTCAGAACTGTGACATAGTCAAAAAGTTACTATCAGAAGGGTGCGTGTGAGTAGTGTGTAGGTAGGGATGCAGAATTGTAATTAGGTCGCAGGGACCAAAAGACAAATAACAGGACAAGCTAATCTAATACCTGGGCTGTCAGTACATACGTGCCAGAGGATGAACAGGAACAATTAAAAGTTTTTACACAGCTAATTATGACGACAGAGGATTTGTGTAATAAAAAAAAATCACTAGATTGAAATATTGTTAAAAGGATATTTTGAAAAAAATAGGTGAAAGCACAGGAACTAGGCCACGAGAGCTACAGCAGGCTACCTGCTCAAGAACGAAAGGAATAACATTTTGATAATAATCACGTATCTGATAGAAAAGCAGTGCACTAGGAAGCAAACAGTGCATCAAGCTCTTGCAATAGTTTATGTAAGTTGTGGGAATGGCTTTAAGTCAACCATGATTACTAGGATGAATCTGGTTAAGACAAAAAACATGTATGGAAGCCAAACATGAAACAAGCTCGTCATTCTGGAGGAAGGAGAGTATGCAGCAAAATAAAGGCGTTCCTGCATATTTTAATTAATCAGGTCCATTAGAAAGCTTCCTGTTAAGATAATCCTCAGAAATAACATTACAAAAAACCATAAAAATACCAATACATCATCATTAGAAGTCTAAAACACAAAAAGTAGATCAAAAATGGCTGAACAGTGAATATTCTAACAGCTTCTTTGCTTCAGTTGACAAGAAGTGCAAACTACGATCAGGCTCACCTGATAGGAGCATGAACAACAGCTGATTCGAGTATCTGCCTGGACTACACATGTTCTGCTCCACTAATTAAAACAAAAGGCAACCAAAGCAAGTCAGAAGACCAGCAGATAAAATAGAAAACAAAAAAAACAAAAACTTGAAAATGAAACCTTATAATTTTTAAGACAAAGCCAATGGTTAAATCAGGGAAGAAACAGGACTCTGGAGTTGGAGGTCAGTCAGGCAACACAAGCACATGTAATGGTACGTATACCAGGAGTGACAGAAAATCCAGAGTTTAATGTCAATGTGAAGAACAAAACAAGCATATATGCAACTGATTTAAGAATTATTTTACCTGCAGGAAAATAATTTTTCATATTAGTTGGAGTTAACAGTAGCACCAAAAGTTAGAAAAAAATGTAAGCTTTGTCAAAGATGAGTCACAGCAGATGTTACGAAAAGTTTACAAGTGATTTATCCAGAACTTACAGAGGTTTTGTTATGTAGAGCAAATATAGCCTCTCATCAACTACAAACTGAGTAACACTGTTTAGTGCATTTTAGAATAACACTGAAAATTTAAAGTGTTTTTTTTCCTTTCCACTTAGCTATTATGTATTCTGGGATAATATATTATCACAGATTCCTAGCTAAATTAACTTATTCCCATTTCACAAAAACAGCAAAACCAAAGTTGTCCTTGGAGCTGCAGTTCTAAGCAGCAGTGTTTATTTAGAATATATTTTTAAAAACAACTTTAACCATCAAACATTAATGCTTCTGTTACAGATGTCATCCCACAACTGAGCAAGCAGCAAGGTGTAAGTTTAAAACATACAGTATACTTTTCTACATTAAAGATAAAAGATTACACAGTTAGGTTTACAGAAACCCATAGGACAAATCAGCCTACAACAAAACACAGTTCCTGAGAATTTTAAGATTTCAGTGAAGACTCTCATTTTAAAAAGGTCAGGAGACAAGTACCTCGGATAGTAGCTTCAGACCTCTAGGTAAGAGCCCTGCTAGCCTGTGGTTCACTTCTAAAGTGTACACGAGAGGCAACCAAGAAAAGAAGCAATCCTATTGCAACCAGGATTATGTTTACTAACCACAGTTGCTTGCATCTACACTGGAATTTCCCCCCATCTTACTCAAAGGTCCACAAAAAGATGTGCAGTCCACTGATTCACATTTACACATTCCAATGTAAGACAAAGGTAAAGCTGTGTGTAACTGACTGATTTTGGAAAGAATGTTTCATCATGTTAGTAAACAAAAGCTCAGCACCTCACAGATGAAAGAATTTGTAACTAAATATTTTGGTTAGCCATTAAACAGAAATCAAAGTCTAAAAAAAAGCTGTGAATTCTTGGAAATAACATTGAAGAAATACTCACAGAACACAGTTGATGTTGTACATTTTACTTAAATGAATTACAGCAAATTTCATCAGTCCTATGATTTATAAAGTACACAAAATATGGACACAAAGGAAACCAAAACCCAAAGGAAACCAAAACCCAAAGACAATCACGTATGTGTGTATGTACATATAACATACAAACACAATGTGCAAATTTCTTTTAATGCAAGTTCAACAAAGCTTATGCAGGACAGAGTTGTACAATGTTAGTGGGACAGAGTATTCTAGGCATCCTAATGACGTTTCGTATCTACAGCCAGTGCAAACTTACAAGGCACAAACTCCATGCTGACACTGTAGTGTTGTAAGTTACATTCAGGCACATCTCGTTTTGATTTTTTTTTTTTTTGAAGAACTACAATGGAAGTGCTACTTCTATACTAAAGTGCCAGCTTTTTCTCAAAGTTTAAGAACTAAATTGATGTAACCTACATGCAATAATGATCAATAGGGTTCTGAGTAATTTATCACTGCAAAGTCTGTGGCTAAATCACATGAATGTATGCTATTTCCCAAAATACCTCCCTTACATTCTTCAGAGGTGACTTACACCTTGCCAGCCTTAACATATGGAATCCCACTCACACTTTGTGTAACTTCAGTCACACTCTTGCAGAAAGCAAAACTATTTAAAAAAAAGAGCCAGCAAAAAAACCAAAACCTTTCAAGATACTTGCATTTAACAAATATTTGCTAAATTGCATAGTGAGGTGTGTATCAGCTAGTAAAGAGTTAAAAGCAAAAGCTGTTTAAGGCAAAATTTTAACACAGCGTAGCAGAAAAAGCCAAACACCAGGTCTATCAGTATTTAAACAGAGTACTGGCCCATAGAGACTTATCTTCACAACGTTTTCTTTCTTACATTAATAGCAAACCCACACTTGCAGTATGCTTGATTAGCAAATTCTGTTGCATTTTTCTAAATGAAATGAGAGCAATTAACATGTAGGCTGATTGACTGATACTGAAAACACATGACAAATAGATTCTCTTCTACCCCTCAAAAAAGGGTTTTTTGAGCCTCCTGGGAGTTCAAACCTCACTTGTACCCAGGGTGAATATAATACCTAAAATCGAACTAATCATTTAAAATTTTCTAATGCTTAATACGAGTTACCACATCACTTTGCTGCCTCACCCTGAAGTTGTCTTTTCAGTATTATTTTTCAATAGAATACATTTAATAGACATCTGAGGAAGACAATACAATACAAAAGCTTAAGGGTCTTTGCAGAGATCTTCTATTCCTTCTGCGAAGTAAGAAAGGAGTGATTTTATTGGCATTTATTTGTAGTGCCATCAGTAAAGACAGGAATACTTAAGAAAGCAAAAATAGTTCTAATGTTCCACATACATCTTTGGTTTAGCCTTCCTGACCAAAATCTTCTGTAAACTTCTTTAACTTCTCCAGGTCCTGTTCATTAACTGTTGGTTTTGTGCTAGCTAGCGACCTAAGCATATCGTTCTGTCAGAAAAAAAGAAAACAAATGTATTGAGAAACAAGCATAGCACCACTGCTAACAGTATTGTTGCCAAAAAAACACGCTTTAGAAAGCCTTTTAAAACAAGATGACCATAGGAACTCCTATTTAAGCAAAACTTCAAGTAACCCCAAACATTTCTGCACACAGGCCAAATTTTATTTCTATGAAGACAGACAATTAGCAGTGAGTTTTTCAAGAACAAAACCACAATCTCAGGTTTAGGTTTTAGCCTCTCATCCATTCAGCATCCATTGAAGTGTTATTCATCACTGCTTACTGGAACAAACTGAACTTCCTATCTTTTTTTTTTTTTTAAATCTACTTTTCAAGTACAACAGTTTAAAGTTGAAAATAATCAAATGTTCCCATGTATTCTTCATAGTCCATCATGGTCAAAAACCCATGAATAAAAAGTACAAGAAAACTAATCAAGTCCTGGCCAAAGGCAACTGAAAAGACTAGATGCTCATACTACTATAAAATCATTGGTAAAGATGAAAGTCAACATCATGACTTTCCAGACTTGAAATTTGTCTCATCATACTACAGATACCCTGCACAGAAAAGATTAAAGCCTGATTTATTTATTTATTTTTAAGGGCAATAACTGCTTTTGGGCACTGAAACAAGCTCCTATGCAACTGTAGCACATTAGAGCCTAAGTTCCATTAGTAGCACTCAAGGAATTATTGTATTTAATTCCGGGAGAGACAGATGAAAAATCCACTTAGACTACACAGGCAGAAGTTTTAGGGCAGGCCTGCACTTGCACACATCTTTTTGTGCTTCCTTAGTATGCAAATATACAGAGATAACTCTTCTCACACAGATAACTCTTCCCATATATTATTTATATTTACAAAGCAGTACATACTGTTTTAGAGGTTTGTGATGCTCATGCAACACACTCTTCCTTCATTAATTACAAGAATATTTGTACATTAGAACTGACATCAGCACAAATTCGATATCAAGTCCTTTCCTCAATGCCCTTAAATTCTGAATCTTCAGGGTGAAATATAGAACAAGTGCCCAGGAATTTTATTCATGTATTCACAGTGAACTAAAATTCCAATGTGTCTTGAATAAGATATTTTATTCCTTAGACCAAACCATGTATTTTAACATAAACAGAAAAACAGCTGAAAGGTATTGAAAGCTAGCTGCATCACCTTTGATGAAGTTTAACCAGAACTACCATTACATCCATCAGCTTTCTACATTTTATTGGATATACTTGCCTTTATGTTGCGGACAATATTTACTTACAGCACATCATTCCCAATTTACACTGAATATAGTTTCCCACTCTTCTCTCTCCTTAATGCTATAGAACAATGGGAAGGTAACATATCACAGGGCAGGGATTTTGAAGGTTTCAAATGAATAAGAGAAATGAAAGAGTAGTGGAAGATTCAGATGCTGCCTGTGGATAAATGGACTGCAGCTGCATGGCACCAAACAAGAACAATAAGAAAAAAATGCTTATCCGGGATGGAGAACTGGCATGTTCACAAGCATGCTGTACATCAGGATTCACGTATTATCTGTTATGTCCAGCATGTCTGAAAACAAACAGCTCACCCAATTGCCTTGCATACCTCTTCGAAAAAGCCTTTAAAGTCGTCTCTGAGTTTCACAAATCAAGAAAGAAATGCCACAAAAAAAAAAAATACCTACCATGGAAACTTGTGGCTCCAGTAATTTATCACCTGGAACATCCATCCATGTCATTTCTTCAGCTTCAGGATCACCTGGAGAGCAAGGGGTGAACAAATCTACCATGATATTTGGATTAGACACTGATGGTCCTTTTACCTAAAAAAGAGAAACAAAACAGAACGAAAACCCTTTACCACTCAGTTTTATAGGAGTTTGTTTTTTAAAGTCAAGAAATTGAAGCTGAACATCATCTTTAGAGCAAAAACACTCCCTGATTTTATGTAGATGCCCTACCCATAGGGATATCATGTCCAGCAAAAGAGGAATTGCATAGAAGTACTGGCATCATTCACTTTGAAAACACACAGCTGCAGCCAGATACTTAAATTCACATCACATCAAATCCTACAAGCCTCCTTCTCTTAAGGCAGGAATGTCTGTAGAAAGCTAACATGCCAGCAATACTATTTGGAAAAAACGACTCTTCCTAGTCCCTGGTCACTTTGGGAGTCCATTCATCACTGGTTAACAGCTTTCTAAATACTTCTCCAGTAGTTGTCCCTGAGTGCTCCCCAAGTCAGGCAGCCAGCGATGCCTTTTTAAACTTTTACTTACTGCACTACAAAGCTCTGTGCACCTTTTCTGACAGCACTCGATAGAAAATAGGGCCATCTAGTGGGAGAACTGCAACCAGCCTCTTTTCCAGATGTACGGACAGACCCCCAGAAGCTGCACCAGGAGTCTCTTCCCTTTCTGCAGTGCATATCTAGGACCCACAGTTCTATTTTCTTTCATCAT
This sequence comes from Anser cygnoides, assembly GCF_040182565.1. NCBI lineage: Eukaryota > Metazoa > Chordata > Aves > Anseriformes > Anatidae > Anser > Anser cygnoides. Next base: position 82,974,734 of record NC_089874.1, read on the forward strand.
TATCTGAAGCATCACACATCCACAGGAACTCAGAACACATGCAAAGACTGAAAGACAACACACTAACCAGCTGGTTTTAACTGCAGAGAACTGGATTTGCCATTCCAATCTGCTTTTAAACTACAGTGCTTTGAACACAGATTGTAACCTCCAAAACACTGACAAACCTCAGTTATCATCACTTGGAGCAAGCAATGGTTTACAATGAGTTACTGAAAACTGAGCAAAGTGCTGTTTAGCTGGGACAAGTTGTCTGTTACTATGCAAATAGTTAATAAAGCCAAGATTTTTCTTATAAAAATAAGAAACTGTATCCAATTGAAGTACTAACAAAACAAGTGGAATAAACTTGACTTTTGTCAGAACACTCAAAGTACTGCAGTTCTTCCAGCAAAAGAGGTGAGAGGTAAGGATTGCCTTGGGTTGCTCTGTAAACTGTGACAATTGAGGTTATTTCTTGTACTGCGGTGGTCTGAGACATGCCTCGGATGCTTGCAAATTTCAGTGAAAGGCTAAAAAGGTAACAACCCATTGGTCAGAAATGTCATCGTCATTTAAAGTCAATAATGGATAAATACTTTAGGCATCCCTACTGAAAGGAAGGAATCAGCCAGAAAATCCCTGATACATCAAAATATTTGCTTTTTTTTTTTTTTTTAAAAAAAATACAATTTATGGCAGCGCTACTGCTTCAAAATATTTTTTCAAAATGTTCTTTGTATTTAAAACTAGGAAAAGACCCTCAAAAAACACTTAAAAGAGTACATTCTAGGGGGCATTTTAAGGGGCAACAAAATGATGACTTCCCTTCACAGAATCAAAAACCTCTGCAGAATACCTTAATGCAATACATGAATTTCTGTTAAACGAAACTTTGCAGTAAAAGCGTAAACAAAAATACTTTTAGTTTGGGTCTCTTAAAAAGAAGTTCAAAAAACCATCTTATTTAGTTGATACATTTTTATGTTTTTGGAATTTTGTTTATAACCACTGATAACCTTAACACATTTTTTCCCTCCACTGAAAGCATAACAGTTTAGAAACAATTTAAGCAACACTCGTGCAAATTCTCTGGGGAGAAGAAAATATTGCACAGATTCAATGGATTTAGATTGGTCTTAAGAACTCCAGGGGGTTGTTAGTCAGATGAAGTTTTTGAGATCCAAACATTTGGAAGAAATGTTTAAGTTTGCATATAATATGTAGACATCACTGCAAGATAAGCCAAACATATCTATAGCTTCAACAGCCTCTTTAGAGAGCAGCTAAATAAGCATAAGCTAACTTTCACATTACACCAGCATCTAGAAGATGTTTCATTGTTTGGGCAGCATGGAACCTTGCTCAGCTGTCCTGCATCTTTACTTTTGTCACAAGTAACATTAGGTTAAGATTCCAGTAAAAACAGTCACCTTAATTTTTCAGTTTGAAGGATATTCCAAGCAAGCAGAATGTGCGTAATTATAATTCACCTGTTTCCATATTGATGAGGAATACATTTACTAACACAAACACTACAGAAACATGAAGAACCAAATAATTTGATACAAAAAAAAAAAAGCACCTCCGTAACACTCCATTTGAAGTTAACTTCAAACTGAATGCTTTTAACAATAGCTAGAGATGTGAAGAGTCAGAGCTTGGATTACACAGAACAAGTACCTAGAAACCAGCTGCATCAGACTTACGGCAGAACTTGTGTAAAAATGAAAGGTGATATCCATGTACTCTCTTAAAAAAAAAAAGGACAGTGTATAAACATTCATAAGCATTCAGTATTACCCAAACCAAACTCAGTTTACTTCTAAGAAATTTTCAGATCAAGATAATTTTAAGTCAAAATAGCATGAAAGTTTTTTGATTCTTACTTACTTTTTTAAAGTGAGTAGCTGATTGCACTATTCTAACAGGCTGCATCAGTGCATCGCGTACAATGATGCTTATATCTGCACCAGAATAGCCCTCAGTTCTTTTTCCAAGCTCTCGATAATCTGATTCTGTTAGGCGATTTGGAGTTGACCCAAGGTGAAGTTTGAACATTGCAGCCCTGGCATGGTGTTCAGGTAAAGGAATATAAATACGCTTCTCAAACCTGGTTTCAAAAAGAAAAAACAAAACACTCCACAGACACTGGCTCATGCAGGTGCACAATGGAAAGAAGCTTATGCAAATCAGTATATAGTTTGTTCCTAAGTGAAACTGCTTCTTTCTAATATTGTATTATAAACCGTTTAAAAAAAATCTAAGGCAAATATTCAACAAGCTGTTCTCATAAATAATACTGTAGCCACCATAAGCCAACATCCAAAATATAACAAGTATTTCATTTTCTATAACAAGTATTTCATTTTCAGGACAAAGATCATCTCTTTAGATTGTATTTTCTCCAGGTTCTCTCCACCAGATCTTGTGTTTTAAAAGAAAAAAACAGAAGGAAAAAAAGAGTCTTCAGTGTTGAAGTACATTTGAGCACTGTTCACACTTGGAGAAAGAACTGCCTCATAACATGTTGAGGAAACCACTTTCTATGGTTTCTAACTACTTAGAAGAGAACTTTGTAGTTGGAAACAAATTTGAAGTCATACTCTCAACAGGGCTGTAAGTAGAAACTGGTGATATCTGCAGTTCTTCCTTTGAAGCAGCATCTGTTGTCACAGTAGAGATTACCTCCCACCAACAAAATGAGAAACTCAATTCTGTAGAACAGAATTAACTTGCTACACATGACAAACTGGGCCAAGGCCATGAAAAATTAATTGTGTTACTGCCATGTTGTACAAGTTCCTTTGAGTTTTACAGACAAAACTTAGATACTCTTTCACACTGCAAAGAATGACCTGAAATTTTAGGTAACACATCCATTTCTGTATCTGTCTATAAAACTATAGCCATACAGGATGGAAGCGACCTCTGGAGGCCACCTGGTCTAAATTCCCAAAGTACAGTCAGCTTGAATTAAGTATATAGATAAGAGTCAATGGCACTGTCACAGAAAAGCAATGTTCCTTTAGCCTACAAAAATGGCCACTGTCCAAGCTGTCCTCATCACAACATAACCATACTTGTAATGTAACTGTGTTCGTCCTCTGCTGCTCCGCAGCTGAAAGATCCAGCTCATCAGATACATGTACAAAAGCTTTTCAACTAAAGAAAAGCAGTTAAAATACACTCTGAAAGATCACACAAGTTGTGTGTGACCAGTACAAAAACTTGGTAGTACTGCGTAACATAAAATTACATTTCCATGAAATTACTCAAGCTATTCAAAAGCTCCCTACAACTGAAATGGGCAGCTTTGCCCCCTCTTGCCCTTCTGAGCAGCATGTTTCATATCTTGTCCCCCATGCCAACCATGAAATCAACCAGCAAATACACAGAATAGTCTTCTGCTTGCCCACGCAGAATTAGCTGACCAAGATATGAAATAAACTACAGGGTAAATACAAGGGTGAACAATCCACCTCTTAAGTGGCAAGGGGCTATTGACTCAGTCCAGTTGTGTCTGAGAACATTAGCCACGTCTGCAAGCATTAACGAGATTACTGCCTCAAATAGCCTTGCGCTGAACCTTCACAACAGTTGCAAATTTCACACCATAAAAGAACACCATCATACCTTCTCCTGATAGCAGAATCCAAAACCCAGGGTATGTTTGTTGCTCCTAAGACCAATATTCCTTCATTGTCGACACCAACCCCTATGAGGGCAGAAATCATTTCACCATTTAGAAGAGAAACAAAGACTGTTTTAAAACATTGTCAAGATTTAATGGGGTGGAAGTGCAGATTTCTTTAGTGTTCTCATGCCAGCTGTACTTAAAATACACGCCTGAGTTCCTTTGATTCTGAAAACCAGTAAACTTACCTTGCATCTGGACCAGAAATTCTGTTTTAATCCGTCTAGCAGCCTCGCTTTCATTTTCACTTCTTGACCCACATAGTGAATCTATCTCATCAATGAAGATAATGGAAGGTTTGTTTTCTCTGGCAAGCTGGAACAAGTTTTTCACTAACCTTAAAAAAGGAAACAGCTGCAGTTATCTTAATGTAAACACCATCAAAAACACACAATTTAGGATTACGACAGTTACTTTGCTTAGAAAAAGCTAAAACAAAAAAAAAAATTGACCCCACAAAATGTATTAATAAAGCTACTCAAAGATACAACATTCTTCCAGCTCCAACAACTCTGCATTACATGGAGGGAGATACCACAGTATAAAGGGAGGTGAAGCATCAGAGTACTCCGTGCATGATTTTGCAGGCAAACCCTGCTTAGTTTTACACTTCTACAAGACAGATTTAACTATATAAAGCCACCAATTTAGAAAGAATCAAACCAACATGGCTTTGTCTTATTTAAGATTTGCAACTCAATCTGATTACCTCTAGAGATTTTCTAAGAAATATGTACATTCTTTTTTTTTTTTTAAATAATATTACAGAAGTCAGTTTGCCAAAAAAAAACCCGAGATGAATCTTACCAACATATTATAATAAGTTACAAAGGAAAATAAATAGCAACACGCTGGAAAATTCTTCGTATCACTGACACTAATAACTTTGGGCAACAGTCCCAGCCTGAAGAGAAACTGAAAGTCTTTATATTGACTTTGACTTAAATGTCAAACAGAAAAAATGTCAAGTTGGACTCCATTTTTTTATTCCTTTTGCAACAGAAAAGCAGCTTAAGGTTTGTATCTTTTTTAGAGGGGAAAAAAATATCCAGTTCATACACTAAAGGCCTCTCTTCCTCACCCTATCAACTTGAAATTGCATTGCTCATTTGACACATACAACTATTAAAGCATGGTTTTGACAAGTATTCTCATCAATTTACAAAAGCCCTTTCTGTGCAAACCCAGAGCTCTCTCTCAATCATGAAATCCTCATGAGAACGCTAGATGGACAAATTCCTGCACTTCTAGATTGCAACGGATATCACTTCAGGCTTCCTGGTCTTGTTCACATGCCACATAGTAACAAATGAAGTTATGTTGAGGAAAGAAAATTTCATGGCTGCTCCTCACTTGCAAAAATGGTTTGGAGGTGAGGAGCAGCCATGAAGTTTTCTTTCTTCGTGTTAACTTTGTCTTCCAGATTCTCTTTAAAATCAGAATGAAGAAAAATCACCTCCATACAGACAAAGCAATACCATGTGTTAACCACAAAGCTGTTGAGACAGGTGAGTGGGGTGGTGACAAGATGAAAAGTACCCCCAAAATTTCAGACTGATGCAGTGCACAATCACAGCTGAGTTCAGAAAGCGGTGGTGATCTCCATAGTGCTCCTGACATCTTTCTGAAATAGTTTTAAAAACCCTCTTGAGCACTGAGGAGCAGTCCAGCTGCAGCGGCACAAAACGCAGCACATGATGGTATCTTTACCTGACTGACACTGCAGCACAAAGCATAGAAACACCAGAAGTTTGTTTTAACAAGACACATGACCCTTCCCTCAAATTTAATTTCTTTAGTGTCTTATCTAGCTCTGTAATACTAATTTCTTCTTGCCAGTATTTCTCTGGACCTCTGGCAACTCCAACTTACTTTTCGCTCTCTCCTAACCACTTCGAGACCAGGTCAGAGGAAGATACTGAGAAGAAAGTCGAGTTGTTTGCTTCTGTTGCAACAGCCTTTGCTAAATAAGACTTTCCTGTTCCTGGTGGTCCAAACAGAAGAATCCCTCTCCAGGGTGTTCTCTTTCCTGCAAGAAAGAAACCATCATTCGTCAAAAAACTCTATCAAAAACAAACCTATTTTTCTGACGAATCCTCCCTAATTTATTAGGTTTTCTGTATCTACCTAAGAAACTCCTGTCAGTCACACCACTAAGAGCTCAGCTGGTGTTTCTGATACATCAGTATAATGTTCTTCTCATACTAGTGCCACTCCCAACTTCAACAGTAGCATTAGAATAAGAAATAAATGATGTAATTCTGACCTGTGAACAAGTGTGGAAATTTAATGGGCAAGATCACTGCTTCTTTAAGAGCTTCTTTGGCACCTTCAAGGCCTGCAACATCACTCCATTTTACATTTGGTCGCTCCATAACAATAGCACCTGTAAGAAAAAATTATATAAATTAGCGATGCACATTTTTCACAGCTTCCATTTGAAAAAAAAATGCCCATGTTCATAACGAACAAGATCAAACCACTTCTAAGTAGATTTAAAGAATAAATAGTGTTAGTCAAATGGACGCTATTTCACAGAGGTTTGTCACATTGGTTTATTGGAGTAAAACATCGATAACTAGAATACTCAAGAGTGAGCAGAAGTTCTGCAGTGCCCAAAGCTAGTTTGTAACTGACCAGAAAAAAGGCATTTAGTATTCACAGAGCAGTATCTTCACTAAGGGTACCGAGACAGCATCTCTCACTGAAGCCCACCATTGTACTTTCCAAAAAATTCGAAGTTTCATTGTAAACAAGGAAAGAAATAATGTAGTTGCGTAAGCCCAGCACTTAGAAGATCCTCTAGCAGATAAAGTAACTTGTTGGTTACCTAGATGTGCAATAAATAGTCTGAACATCCATTGCATAGGACTTTTAAGAGCTAGGGCTGAAAGCATCAGAAAGTTTACTTTTTCTACAGCTTAGCAGGCTCCACGTATCTTCCATGTCTAGCCACGTTCTCTCTAAGTTTATCACCAAGTCTTATCTCAATCAACAAGTTATAATTTGATTTTAGCCAACTGAACTGTGATTTAGCCTCCTCTTCAGGCTTCAGATTAATTAGTCTGATCTCAACAATGTTTTGTCTCGACTACTGCTAGACGGAACAACTTGAATCTGAACTAGTAATGTAATAATAGATTTTGAAATCCTGGTCAAGGCAAATCCAAAAGGTAAGAAAAATCTTCCCAGTTGAACGAGTGCCAACCAACCCAATGCTTTCAAATACGCTGAAGTTTCAGCTGCCCTATTTGTATACCAGCAGTTTTCTGTAATTTCACAATTAGCTTTCACCAGTTATTTTCTTGACACCTTAACCTTATGCCTTCAGAACTCTGCAAATTGATTTTGTTAAGGCTTTCTTTTTTTTTTTTCCTTTTAGAGAACTGAAAACTTACTGCTACTCATGGCTAACAGATAAAGCAAATAACACTTGCTCAGTTTTTCAGCATCTCTGTTGAGATTTTTTCTTTCCCACGTCTTTTTCATGAGATTGAAAGGAACATTTTTGTTAACAATTCCAGTTGTTAACAAATATGTAATTTGGAGTCCAAAAAACATCATCATGTTGTTCAGTGTGTTAAAAGCACTACAGTACAAGTTTGCAATCAACTTCCTCTGTATACACTGAAATTCAACCCCTCATTTTCAATACAATAAATCCTTCTGCTAGGTTAATTATATCTCAGTTTTTCTTAAAGTATACAGGACTAAGGGCTCCATAACTAAAATAATTAGTAGAAATGGTAGGAACAGCAAATTATTTCAAAGCTGAAGTATCAGTTATCTGCCCCAGACATACCGTGATAACTGAAATTACCGCAGTGTAAGAGATTACCCACACCAGGACACAAAAGGAACTGGACATCGTAGGCTTCCTAATTTTGTAGGTGTAAATGAATAGCTGGAATATTAAGCAATAGAGTGCAAAAGGCCTTTAAAATTCTAAACACGAGTACATGACAATAAACCCACAATTACTACCCAGTCTGAATGTCAGTGGCCACTTCTCCCACAATAAGTCAAGTTGCTGCTATAATTAAAACCTTGAAAACAGACATAGATTTGGGAAAGTTCCATAAGGCAAAGTCAGTTAAGAGTAAAAAGGCAGTAAAATTAAATACAGGAAATATCTGTGGCTGTTGTGGGAAGCAAACTAAGATGAGTAACGTGAAGACTGCCCAGAGTTTATACACTGAGTATGAGACTCCTACGTTAAGTTTAAAGACACCAAGGATCTCATATCTCAGATTTCCAAAGCATGAAAACAAATAAGCAAGAACCTTGCCATTTTATAGAAAAGTCTTAAAGAAGTGCTAGGTGCGAGACACTGTTTCTTGAAGACTGAAGGTCAGATTCATGTGGGAAGAAAGAGTGTTTATAGTGAGAGATAGGGGTAAAAGTCCAATGCTCGTCATTTTTCTGTTGTTTTAAAATACAGGAAATTGTCCCTTAGAACTACACATGAAATCAAATAAAGGTGTCAAGAAATAGAAAAAGCATTGCAGTTTCAAAGTGTCATACAACAGCTCCCGAAATTATACAAGCTGAGAAATCCGTTAAATGCATTCGATCTTTTCTACAATGAAGTTTCTTCAGATTTGTATCCATCGCCTGTCAGGGAAGCTCTGAACAATTCTTCACAGTTAAAAAGTAGTAAGTATCAAGCAAAGCTACTTTTTTTAGCGTATAAAAAACTTGTGCTAGCTGCCATATGTTGCATCACTGAACATACAGAGCATTTGAGTTCAAAAACCCAATTCTGTTACTCAGCTGAGTATCACTTATCACTGCAATGTGAGGAAATACTACAAGAACAAGAACCCATCTTCTCGACTTCTAAACTCGAGTGCAAGCTTCCCGTATTTGTATGATGTCTGTTACCTTAGGCGATAATACTCCAACACGCAAGAGTAAAATAGTGATACAGTTTAGCAAGTAACTACCTGAAACCTTGCAACTGTTCCCTTTGGAAAAATGCTTTCCTGATAAATGATAGAATTCAAACAGGAAACACAGAGGACGGGAGATGAACTTCAACATATTCATGGCACACAAATGCATACCTCCATAAAGACTACACTTTTGTATGTGAACAGTATATACTAATTGAGCCACTTAATGACAATATGTTAATCCATAACATATATGTGCCAGTAATCTAGAAATTCACTTGACTAAAGTCATCTATTTAAAGAAAGGGAGACTTCAAAGTTACCTTGAAGTTGATTCTGTAGCTTCTTTTTCTCGGGATCCTCTGACTCTCCTTCCCCATCACTGTCATTCCTTGGATACAAGAAAAAAAATATTGAAATACATTGAGAGACTGCTTCTTAGATTAAAAAGTAAAAAGCAGAAAGACAGCACTCTGAGGAGAAAAAAAAAAACCCTAAAGATTTTAGGCTCTTTCAGATCTCTACAAGTTTACATCATTGTAGTTCTGCTTCTCCACACCACACTCTTTCTAATCCCCTCTCCTAACTGTTTCAACTTCCTCTTCCAGGTCTGATCCCTCCTCCACTTAACACACTTCACATGCTTTGAGCCATCCTCTAGGAAACAAAAGCCCTTGTACTGAACAGCATGGAAGCACCAAAACGGTTCAACTGTGGATGTTGGCACTTATCCCCTATCTGAAACTGCAGTTGGGCTTGGTCAATTCCATCTAGTACTATAAAAACTCTACACCCACATCTTGTCAGAATAAAGGGAACAGGAAGTTACAGAAGAAAAAAAGTAGACTAGGTAGAGAACAACGGGAGGGCAGGTCATGGAGTCATGCAGCCTCTGTGACAGTAACAATCCCTTCTATTACAAACCAGCAGAATGCAGCGCAGCTCCAAAAAATAAAACTGATGAGTAGACAATGAAGGAGACTGAAAGTCAGATGAAGTTTCAAGAGACAACTGAGCAACACTTGCTGTTCAGCGCTGCGAAAAAGGGCAATCTCACCTGGAGATACCTTCCTGAAACCCTTCCTCTCCCCCGTCCCCATAGAGCCATCAGCAAATGCAAAGGAGGCTCTGCTTGTTCAGTAGGTCTGATTCAGCTCTCTGATACGTAAAATGAAACACAGATCTAATAAAAGGAAAGCAGTGGAGAGGCTAGGCAGCAGCAAGGCACTGGAGTGATTCAGGCCATCTTATGGAACATCACCCTACAACAGAGCCTTTTGCACCTCTTACCATGCGAGACAGATAAAACTCAGGCCACAGTAATCATCAGTCTGCATTTATTTTCTAGTTAGCAGAAGAATTCACATGCAGAAGAATTGCGTCATCAGGCTCACTGTTGTTAAATCTGATAAGAACGTGTTAGTCTGAAATAGCTTTCATTCGTCAGTGAATTTCCTATGCAAATATTCAATCATCTTAGTAAGCAAGCACAGAAAAGCCCGTGATATTAATTCATGTTATTTTATGTTTATGTTATTTTATGTTATTCATGTTATTTTATGTTTATGTTATTTTTCTTTTATTAGCCCACTGTACTTCAACATCAATAGTCACGTGAAGTGTTTCAAAAACACTAGTGAAAAAGATCTGTGAAAAGCTGAATTTTAGAATAAGTTGAATTCAGGAAGTATTTTGCTTTACCTTCTCCCGAAACATACCCTTTTCCATCAGTAGGACCAGACTCTTTAACTGGTTTTGGTGCAGATTTTTCTTTCTTTTTCAGATATTCTTTCAGTTTTTCTGCTCTGTCCAAGTATTCTGCACATCTCAATCTAATGCTCTGTTTTGCTTTATCGCCCTGTGCTTCATCTAAGAGTTTGAAGAGAAACAAAGTTATGTTAACAGCAAACACATGTGCATCAATCAGAAAACAAGGCTAGATCTGTCATCTTTATGTCTTATGCATACACCTCTCTCAGCGCTCACCACATAACCAAGTTCCTCAACTACTTATTTTTCTCCTGTACCATGGAAAGAAGGAGTGACAGGAAGGAGTAATCATCCACCAGAAATCAAACACACACCTGAACATTGCTTTGGCTTAAAACCCGACTGAACAGGATTAAGGACAATGGCACTGGAAGTTTTTTCTGTCAGCCTGTCAAACTACTGTCCATTGTTTTAATAATTCATTTTCTAATCTAGCTCATCAAGAAGATGCTTGTGCTGAGCGATTTTTTTTAGTCTGGAAACACTTTACCTTTCCATAGCCTGCTAATTTTAGAAGTCGTTCGCACCAAAGAAAAATGACATAAAACAACTGAAAAAGACAGGTGTGCTTCAACAGCCACACTGTTCTTTTAGTCATTATTATAGTATTTTAAATCAGCAATCAAAATTTAAAATATTAGGTTTAGATGCTAAGTTTAACAATGCCGATGTAATTTTGGAAAAGCACGAAGTCATACTCTGTCAAAGTCCATACGATTTAAGCTAAGTCAATTTGTGTTTTATCAATTCCTTAGTGACTTTTTTGTTTGGTTCAGTTCCCCCCCCCCCCCCAAATTACAGAGATCTGTAAGTGCACTTATGTCTGGCTAGCAACCCTAACCCGCTCTGTTTATGGCTGTACATTAAGAGAATCCACTCTTTGCATACAAACACTGGACATGAGATAGAAGGTACAAAGAACCATGAAAGAGAAAGCATAAAATAATTATGAGGGTATGGGAACCGAAGGAAAATGAGAACGTAAAAATCCATCCCATACATTTTGTTGGTCAAGGTGATGAGTAACACAGACATTAAGGAGCAAAGACGCCAGCAGAGATGTAGGAAAGCAAGTGGCATGAGTAAAAAAGCAAGAAGTGCTCCGTGGATACTACAAAGAGTTCTTGCGTATGATATGGTTATCTGCACAACAGAAGTACAGGAATCCCTGTACTTCTGTCGCACTTCCTCATTTGCAGTGGCCAGCCTGAGACACTACAACAGAAACCCAGAGGGCAGACAGCAAAACCCTGTGTCCCTCTCTTAAAAAAAAACCAACACTAATAAACACTCAAAGAAAAAAAAATCTGTTTTCTTACAAGTAAGGAGCAGAATGTAGCGAAGGCAAAAGCTGAATAACACATGACCTCAGTCAAACTACAGTTAGCAAGTGTCAACTGATAATGAAAGTCAGATTTTAAATACTGATGTCACCATAAGAGATTACTCTGTGCAATTTGGCTATAAAACTCTACTTCATGACCTCATACATTGCACTTACATTTAATAACGTGAAGAAAATACTGGACAGCATGCTGGTACAAGCGGAAGGCTTCCTCATAGTTGCCTGCTTTGTCTTCCTGTGCTGCCTTGCTAGCAAGGTCTATTGCTTTCTGTAACAGAAACAAATAATTAAAGTAAGTGCTGTCTGACAGCATTTTGCATAATCAGAGAGATTTTAAACTGTTGCTCTGACTTATTTTTGATATGTAGCTTTTCTGCTCTTTAACGTTTACCCCAAAAAGCTGAAGGCAACTGATTGCAAGCCTTTGATGGCACTCTGTACAGGACATTTCCATCTTTTCATGAACAGTGATAAGCAAAACTTACCAGCACACAAAGAAGCAGTAAGTGACAAGATTAATATTCTGCGTAGTAACTATTACTGGTTTGTCTATGCAGTTTTAATCACCAATCTCTTGCATTTATTACGGAAAAGTTTAGAAATACATTTCATGTTTTTTTGTCACAGACGATTTCATCCACGAGTCATGACATCGGAAAACCTATTGACAGCAGAGTCCATATAGGAAGTACACGACTATAGAGTGCTGAAACTAGCTCTATCACTGTTCCAACCCCAAGCCGGGAGTTAGCTCAAAGACTGATGATTTGGTTAGCTTCTCTTGAAGGAGTTAGGTTCTTGATACCCAATTATGAAATTCTAATCACTGCTCTAGGAGGGAGCAGGGGGAAAGGAGCCCACTAGACAGAAAACAGCTAAATTATGAGCACCAAAAGAGCCCTATTAAGAAGGATTTAGGGATGAATTTTTACCTTGTTTACTGAACTAGTTTCAAACAGAACTGGCTGTAATCTAAGCCACCGTGCTGTATACACTGACCTGTGGATTTATTGATATCACTGTTATTCCTTTGCTCTCGAGTGCTTATTACCTTCTATCACGCTTGGCTCCTTGGCCGTGGCCTATACCACTTCAGGGCAATTAGAAACGACAGTCTGAACGTCTAGCTCATGGAAGCTTAAAAACGACCAGTTAAAAAAAGCCAGAGGTCACTAACGCTACCTCAATCTCTGATAGCCCCGCATGTACTTTCCTCACATACGGTCCGTTCCTCTTCCTATGCGTAACACAACCACTGTGAGCACGCTAGCTAACGTCAGGGAGCAAGGTGAAGGCGTTCAAAAGAGCTTTCAACAGACATTCCTGTGCACGTACTCTTGCCAGTATCCAGACACACTGAAACCGCCTCTCCCCCGCGCCCCAGCTGACACCCGCCCGGCACCGCCCGAGCGGCCAAGGCCTCCCCGGGCGGGCGGGCACCCGGCCCGGGCCTTTACCTCAGGGCCCTACCTGCAGGTTGCCGGTGGTGCCCGCCATGGCGGGGCGCTGAGGGTGGGAGGGCGCCGAGGGGGTGCCGCCGGCCGGAGCCGCCCCGAGCCCAACCGAAACCGCGGCCCCTCCGCCGGCCGCTTCCGCACTACAGCGCCGCTTCCGCACTACAGCGCCGCTTCCGCTTCCGGCAGCGCCTCGCTGACGTCAGCGCGTCTCGCATGACGTTAGCGCGCCCCCGTGACGTCACGCGCCCCCGCCTCGCCCCGCCGCCCTTGAGGGAGTGGTTGCGGGTAATGGCGGCCGCCCCCGCCGACGTTATGGCGGGAGGGGGCCGGCGGCGGGAGGGTCAAAATGGCGGCCGTGGCACCCTGAGGGCAGCGCCCGCGGCTGGGGAGCTCTGCGGGCCCGCCCAGAGGGGTTTCGCTCTGTAAAACTGCTCCGTGCTGCTCAAAGTGTCACTGCTAAATAAAGTCTCAGCTTCTGGCTTCATCTTTACATCGTTTCTGTAAAACATTAAATGGACGTTTATATATATATGTTTTTCTGATAAAGGTTTTTTCCCTATGCCTCGCACTGGAGACCGAAATAAAATCTTAACACCTTTGCCCTGCTCTTTCCCGTGGCTCGCTTGCCCTCATATCAGTCACACGCCCCCTTTTCCGTCATACGGGTGCTGAATGCTTTTATTCGCAGAACCGAGCCTTAATGAGTTCTGACACCCGTCATAGGCAGGCAAAAGTTAGTCACCTGAGGTTTAGCAATAAAACCCGGGTAATGTGCAATGTCTGCAGTGAACGAAGGAGGAAGTGACTCAATGTACAGCAAATTATAAACCAGTTTTGCAGAGTTCTCTTGCTGTATGGACCTCAGATTTATGAATTTCTGCTAAGTCAGTGCAACGCTTGTGCTAAATTAGTGACATATCCTCCCCTGTGTTACTGTAATTCCATTAGGTACAAAAGGAATATCTGAGAAACTCTTCCTTAGATTCATAAACCCCATTTTTCCAACTACCCCCAGTGCAAGTTTGGCCTACCTGAATGGTAATTTCAGTGCCACTTCATTATTATCGTTCTTATAATTTTTAATAAACCACTGAACATTTACGATACAATCAGCAGGCAGCCTGTTCTGGGCAGAAGGTAAAAGGCACTAACACAGTCACCCATATACCTAGGGATGTTGGGGTAATCTCTTCCCCTAACCCTTTGATCAGCAGTTTGTTTGGCTAAGTGTCTTAATACATGCATGCACTGCATGATGTTTCAGGTTGATTTTTAGGTACGGTCAGTAACAGCTGTTCTTGCTTTTATTGCAAACATGAAGAAACAAAACAAAACAAAACAAACAAACAAACGTGATTAGCAAAGATTAAGGCATGTAATCAGGCTCTCAGAAATGAGACGGCAAAGAGAACATCGGACCTAAGAGAGATGTTGGAGAAAGTGCGGTTTATTAAACATCCACCAATGAGTCTGTCACAAAAGGCAACTGATTGGGCAAGTGATGGGAGAGCTGAGCGTTTCTAAAGGAACCTCTTACTTGTGCTGTAATCAGGATGCAGGCATAGCATACTGTGGTGTGAAGTGCTCAAGAAAACTCTGGGTTAAACCACATATATCCATTTCGTTCTTATTCCAAGTGATGTTTTTCAAAGCATGAGATAAAAACATTCTTTTTACCTTTCCACTATGGATTATGTCATCCTGGAGCCTTCGGTCTTCTGTTAACCTCCTTTCTGTTTACAACACTTTAATTTCTTGCAGATGTCATTTCCATTCTCTCTATTTACCCTCTTATTCTGATTAGGATATCAGAGTATTCTCAGATACATCCCTGTTAGTAATATTTCTGGCTGTGTTATCTGTACCTATGATTTTCAAATCTGTAATGCTACATTTAGCTTTTAAACCTTGGTCTAAAACAGTAAGTTCACAGGTGTGTGAGTAACAAATGCCTCACCAGTCACACTGAGCAGGCTTCTGAAACTCCAGATAAAAACTGGTTTATGTGAATGTGAACGAGATAAAAAATCAGGAAAGGCATGTGTGACTTTACAGGTAACAGGTGCAATCTTATACTTCTTACTTAAGCCTTACTCATAGAGTATTTCTACTATGAAGTGACTTTGCAGCTAGTTTTGCCTGAGGAAATACTGTCTGAATGCTGAGTAATGATGTCCAGGCTAGCTCCTGAGAAGCAAATGAAGTGTCATGCCAAGGGTACCCTGATTTGAAAGACAAGTGTGGCCACGTTATTGAATGCTTCCCATTGCTGAAGTTCCTGTGTTACCATGTTCTCAGAATCCATATCATGTTACTGTGTACTGCTAAGTGTAATGAAAATAAAATATATTAATTATGAGTGTAAGTACCTATTGGCCTCAGCCACATCTGCTAATTGTCCAGGGTACTGTTAAATCACATCGCTATGACACTAGGTGGCACAGGCACACATGATCTCCACGATCCTGAAGGCTGAGCAAACTGTGGTGGAGAACATTTCTTGTTATCATCTTTTGGCGTGGAAAGAAGGGGGACAAACCACATGTTGGCTGAACACCTTGTGCCAGGAATAGATAGATATGTCAACAAAATGAGTCATGTCTGCAGCACAGCCAGGCCTCATAACAGTGATACTCCTCCACTGTGGCAACTGGCTATAGATATAGCTAATATTAGTGTGAGAGCGAGACTTTGGTATTAGACAACACGAGCCATGCAGTGAAGGGAAATCATTGCTGTAGAGATCCTAACAGTGCAGATAGACAAGAAGAAAGGTGGGAGAATACAACCTCTGTTTTTCTTTATTTTTCTACCTGATGAACTGCTGCAGAAAGGTCAATTTGACCTAGGTGACAAAGGCTGTCAGTAAGAAAGCTAGGAGGCGAAATTCAGATTGTCCAAATCCCATTGCATTACCTTGATCCTGTTCAGTGTATGTGCACATT
The DNA here is from genome assembly GCF_040182565.1 of Anser cygnoides. Taxonomy (NCBI): domain Eukaryota; kingdom Metazoa; phylum Chordata; class Aves; order Anseriformes; family Anatidae; genus Anser; species Anser cygnoides. The sequence goes on from NC_089874.1 coordinate 82,990,822, forward strand.
CACCCGCCCAAGACAGGACCTCCAGTGGACGTGCGGCTCAATCAGTCTGGCCACATAGCCTGCAAGTCTCCCCCTCTGCAGTGGGAAACGCGGTGTGCCAAAAAGCACGAGTGCTGCTGCTGTAAGAGACCCAGGCCACAAGCTGTCCTCGGGAACATGTCTCCCCGTAGTATGGTGCCTTGGGGAACACTGCTGATGGGTGGCTTCCCTCTGTAACTGCTTTTAATTGCACTGGAAGCACGGCAGCATTGTGGAGGAGGGCTGTGTCCCTACAGCCCTTGTTCCGAATGCACTCAGGACTCTGGATGGAGAGGCAGGATGTTGTAGTTACAGAGCCCAGGAGGAAAAGGGTTAAAGCTGTCCTCAGTACCAGGAAGACTGAAGCCAAAATAAAGCCATGTTGCTTCTATGGCACTGCATGCAAGGGTGAGCCTCAGGGCAGGACCTGCTGCACATGGGTTTTGAGGAGTAAGTGGTCCTCAGACTCTGTGTCAAAGGGGTGTGCTGTAGTCCTGCTGTGTCCCACCCTGTGGCCTGAGGTGTCAGTGCAAGCGTCTCCAGTACAGGTTAGGCATCCTCTTCTCAAAGCCCTTGGTCTTTGCACCCCTTTCTTCTGCAGCTGCAGCAGCAACCAAAGGAAATCGGGGCCCTGCTTTGAAAGCCAGACCCTTCTAGCTGTGACTGGACCCCTCCCACCCTGTCCCTGTGGAGTACCATCAGCAGGTGGGGGAGGCAGAGGCTTTCTTGGACAAACCCAGCTCCTCTAGAAGAGCCTCCAGGTACGGTACAAGCACAGGGGAGGAGAAGTGGCTTTGAGGCAGTGATTTACTTCATGCTCTGCTCTTCCCCAGCCTGAGTGTCTCTGGTGCTACCTAGTGGCCACATGCCACCAAAGCCCATACCTGTCTTTAAATGCTGCTGAGAATTTGACTTTTGATGAATCATCTACCTTGGAAAAACTGACACTCAAAAATTAATATTTCCTCTTCCTTCTCCTACTTTTACATCCTGGCTCAAGAGAACATGAAGCCCGATGTGGAGATTGGTCTTACTGATCCATTTCACTTGGAAGACATTCATGGTCTGTGGTGGATGGTGGCAATACGTTTTCTGACATAATACAAGAACAAGTACATAGTACAAGGGTCTGGCTGTGCCTCTCTGGAAAGAAAAAAATAACTTCGTACATTTGGAGCTTTGGATTTCTTAGTTTTGTTAATTTTCTTTCTACTTCTGTATGAATGGATTCACTTTCAACATTGGAAACTCAAAATATCTAAATGCTTGAAAATTCACTATGATTTTTATTCAGGTGTTTGTATGTATGAAATGTGTTATCTTCTGGACTAAGTTACCTTACTCTAGAAATGGGATGACTCCAGATTTATGCTCCTGTAGTTCACAGTGAGATGAATCCAGTATATCAGGAAAATAGCCTGAGAAAATGATTGCTGTTATTGCTGAGGATGGATTTTGAAACTTTGAATTTGATCTTTTGAAAAAACACAGAAATAAAAATGTAGCTTTTCTTAAATTGTGCAATACATGGTCCACTACTTTTATGTATTTTTTAACATAATTTAGCATAGTGAGTGAGTCTGAGGATTTTTCTACTGCTATGTGAGTAGCAGCAGAAATTGTCAGGAACAAAAACAAAATCTGAAACAATATTTTTCTTAGCTTTGCCTGTGTTATCTTCAAGGGTAATAGCTGCCCCAAACAACATAAGTCTGGTGATTTCTGAGCCTTTCTTCATCATGAACTCACCAGGCAGGGACACTCATATTGACAGTCTGTACAGGCCAAGGACAAACATTTCACCTAAGTTTTCACTGCATAGCATTTCATATATTAGGTCTTGCTAATGCATTGAGATTAAATGGAATAAAAGCTCTTAAATGTTGACTTCATGCATGACTGAGTAAATGTGGCTTCAGGGCTGTATTGTTTGATTCATACCATCCAATTTTGCCAACTGCAACTCAAAAGTCCTCTACCCAAACATGAGTTCAGGGAGGAGTTTTGTACTATGCATTGCTGAGTTTGGTGTAGCAGCATTTTTTTTTGAAATGTCATTATAGCTGCAATGCTTAAAAGGCCTACAACCCTACTCACTTCAGAAATTTTATTGTAAAAAAAAAAAAAAAGATAAAAAAAATGTTCCTCAGCCAGTCTTTCTTCAAATGTAAAAAGCTTTGAGTTTGGACCATGCACTTTGGATTGCTTCACACTGACTTCATTTAAGATTTGGATGACCTATAGAATCCTTGGAACAATTCCTAAGGATATGTTAGACGCTCTCATCACCTGAGGGTCTTTTTTAATCACTGCCAGATTTTCTAAAAATGTATGCTGTAATCCAAACTGAAATTGTGTGTCTAATGAAATCAGTAGATCAGGTTCTATAGTCTGTGGGGGTTCAAGCTAGATTGTCATGACTTGTGTCTCACACTCTTAAAAAGACACACATCTGCGAGTTGACACAGATTTTCTTTCTGGCAATCTGCTCTCCTGTGCAAAAGAAAGCCTGTAGTTTTTGTTTGTTGTCAGAGTACCATAAATTTAAATTGTGGAGTTAGATAGCGAGGAGCAGAAAAGCAGTTCTGTTCAAGTAGGTATGTCTAAAAGGATTACCAGATTCTTCAAGACAGCTGACGGGAATAACTTTTGTCGTTCCAATACACAATAGAATAACTGAACTTGGCTATTGCAAAACAGAGAGTCACACTGCATGAGCAAGTTTTAAAACTGACTTGCTTATCTCTGACGCTTCCAGCTGCCACTTCTATTTTTGTTAGATTCAAAGTGTTTTTTGCCTGTGTGACTGTAGAGAGCAGTGTTCACAACACAACTGAATGCTGTGCAGTCTGAGAGGAGCAGGAGATGAAAGGAAGAGAACTGACCTGGCACTAGGCGATACTGCAACTCCTTCATTTTTTTTATTTTTTTTTTCTGAATTGTGGTTTGTTCTGTCATTTTCTTCTAAATGTTATTTTAAGCAATAAGAGTTTAAATGTGCCCTCTGCTTCAGAACTGCAGTAGAAATTAAACACAGAACCCTCACTGTTCTTTAATTCATGTGAGGGAAGATGGAATTGGGGCCATTCAAGGTGTCTTCCAACCAAGATGTTCCCTCTTTCCACTGTGTAGAAGATGCAGTGGTGGTGTTGGGGGTGAGCACCACAGATGTCCAGCTTGCTGTTGGATTTCTCCCTTATGCAGGCCAGGGAGAACACAACGAAGTCCTGCAACCACCACAGGAGAGTGACTATACTAGGAGTAGCAGGCTGTGCAACTACTGCAATCTAGTCTGCACTAGATTTCTAGGCTAGCATTTCCCTCCTAGATCCTTCCTTATTAATCCCAAAGCCTTTTAATTAGCTCTTGTATGGAAAGTAGCAGAAACTGGATAGAGAAGTCATTTATCTTTCTTTTCATCCAAGCCACTCTTAGCAGAATAATTTTAATTTTAAGCAGGAAGCTCTTTGAGCCTGGCTATTATTCTACTATAAGCTGTCTATAGTTCTTCTACTTGTGCAATACTGTGTCCACATCTTTTAATACGTCTCACGAACATGTCTGTTGCCGTATTTTATCCAAAACCCACTGAAATTGGCAGCCACCTTTGCAGTGGCCTTTGGATCTTGACCTGAGATAGACATATGGAAAGGCATTTGCATTGTCACAAGTTTGTGTAGACTAATTACAACTTTGTAGGTCACCTATTCCTGTTATATAAATGTCAATGTTATTGTGAAGTTTATTAGCTCACTGGAATATGCATGTATTATGCTCTGAAGTTTCCCCATAGAGCTTAATGGGACCATTAGATCTCAGAAGGACTGAAGAAAGCGTTTTCTCAATTGGTACATACTGCCTGGGTAAATGTAACTAGGAAAGAGAAAAAGAAGTATTCTATTATCAATTCCTAGCACTTTCTTTTGTAAAATATAGAGTAATTTTTTATAATTCACATTTTTTTCATACTTTTCCTTTTTAGGGCTAATACATAATTTTCTGTGTGTTTTATCATGCAAATCTAGTGGTCCTGGGTTAGTGGTGATATGAGCTGAATCAACTGCCGAGTATGGGAAGAGCTCGCTTGCTTTCGTGGGTGCTAATCAGCTTACTTTAGCTGAGGTTCAGGGCGATTATTTGTAAATTTTACATCTGGAAGTCAAGATGGGTTTGCAGGTATAACTTCTATAAATGACTGATGATACAGAGAAAGCATAGGGCAGGGTGTGTTACTTCAAGCAACGAACAAGAACGCACTCTGATTTTGTTGCCTTTAACAGACCTGCCAAATACCAACTGGAGAAGCAAGAATTAACATGTTTATGCCTCGTCTTAGCTGCATTCAGGGACAAACGAAGGCCTTCACTCTCTCCTCCACTGAAAACACACAACAGGAGAAAATTCAGACCACGGAGGCAGGCCCATGGCCAGTGAAATTGTCAGCATATATTGATTCTAAGCTTTTTTTGCTCCTTTAATATGCATGAATTCAGGCTGTGAAACTGCACTAAACAACTCTGGGAAGGTGTGTGCCTTCACCCAAATTAATCACCCAGACATATTATAACTACTTGGATTACAGAAGAAGGTGACTCATCTACTGATGACACTGGATAAAACAAAGAGGGGAAAAAAATCCCTAATTCTCACACCTCCTTCCTCTGTACATGATGAAGAGGCACTTAGGGGAGTAATGCAAACACAGAGCTGGAAGGGAAGCCATGTGTCCGAGTCCAGGTCTACCACTGCAGGCGGTGAAGCTCATGTAATCCCTGGTAGTGTCAGCTGCTAACGCTCTGACCTGAAACTAGTTTAGTGGCAGAGGGAGAGATCTGCTGGTCTCCTTGCTGCTCAAGGGAAAGGTACTTCTGCTCATTTACCTTATACCAATGTAATGCGCCTTGAAACTTCAGGGCAAACAAAGATTTGAAAGTATCGCTAACCGGTAAAAACAACAAAAAAAACGACAACTGAGGAAACACGACAAACCAGAGTGTGCTTGCATTTTTTTTCTAGGACAAGTGTCAGGCAGATTGTTTCGAGTCTCAGTTACAGCCTGGCAAAAGGAAGCAGGTGTGATAACTGCAAGCACCAGTGATGAAGGAAAAAGAATATAGTCCTTGTCCCCATGAGATGGCACCCTGAACCACCAGTACACACAGGGGTGGGTTCACAGTGCTTTCTTCCTGGAAGGACTGGATCACAGGTCCTTCACTGAGAAGTAATTAATCCAAAACATTGCCTCTCTCTGCTGATGATTTATTTGTGTTGCACCAAGCATTATGCCCAGTGCTAAGTGTTGGGAGCAATGTTTTTAGGGAAAATGGTCAGATGCTAAATGACCTGATTCCAGCACACAGGATAATTCATTTCCTGTTCACCATGTTAAAGGCTTTGTTCTCTCCAAAAGCTGACAGCTGTTTCGTCACCTGATTTTTATTTTTTTTTCTATTTTTATATATTCTTTTTCCTGATGAAGTGTATGCCCCAATCAAGAACAGTTTCAATTAAAAAAAAAAAAGTGGGAATAGGCAAGTATGAGAAATTAATTTCCTGTCCGTTGTTGGAAGTAGTCACTGGTGAGCAATACTCCTACGTCAGCAGACTTGTCTGCAGAAAGCTGAATTTGTCACTGTGCATGTTGAAGCAGTGTGTTGGCATGTGACACCCTCCTTTCTGCACATCAGTACAAATGCCTTGGGAAGAGAGAGAAAAAAGAGAGGGCCAGCTTGGTACTGTTCAGCTTTTGTCTCTTTCAGTGGAACCATAGCGTAACACTTTATTATTTTAAGTGCTATTTTAGTTGCAGATTATCTTGTGGTTTGTAAGTGTCAGTCTGATCTTCGCTAGCATTTTTTCAGGAAAATAAAAATATTTTTGCTTGTGGCTTATTCCTATTGCTAAATAATAATCTAGACCCGTGTAACTTAAAGAACATGAAAAGTTCTGTTGTGGATATCTATTTACAGACACTGCGATTTTACCCTTCAATTTTTCTAATTGTGCTAAAAAGGCAGGTTGTTGAATCAAAATAAAGGTGTACAAATGATCTTCTAGCACTGGCTTCTTTGCAAGATCCAAGGCTGGCTGTGAAAGCTCTAGCTAGGTTAAATGGGGTAATATCTTCCATGACTGGCAGCGTAATAAAAATGCTCAGTTTGTTCTATTTATTCAGTCCCACTTGTAGCCAGTTTCCTGTGTGGTCTCCAAAGCATGAAAGCATTAATTGCAAGTAGACATGTCCTGAGCATTGATGTGTTAGGAAAACAAACAAACAAACAAAAAAACACACAAGCAAAAAACCAAACTAAAACAAAAAGCAAGAAAAAAGACTACAGCAGACTCCGAGAAAGAGCTGAACGGGTTCACAACGCTGTATTAAGCAGCAGGAGCGTTCCCTGCCCTGAATGAGTGTGTTCAAAGAGTGGAGGGAAGGAGGGTGTTTGTTTTCTCCTTCCAGCAGCAAGTAGGAACAATGCTCCTGGGAGGCACTCGGTGGGAGTGGCAGGGAGAGACGCGGGATCTGGGACAAAAAGCAGGCTGAGCAATGGGAGCGTCACCCGTCCAGCTGCGTCCCTTCTCAGCACAGCCTGGCCAGCTTGTCCAGACACAGGTGAGGACACCTGTGTGTGAATGCTGCATCCCACTGTCCAGCAAGGTCTTTGCTCGTGTTTCCCCTTCTGCTGTTAAAGGCCTGAAAATGTTGGTGACCTGGAAAAGGAGGACTAAAGCTCAGCTGTTGCTTTGTCAATAGACTGTAACTTGGCTGTGTTAGGAGGCTTTTGGACTTTAATAATGAAAGCGTTCCACATCACACACACCTTGTTCCTACTTTATTTAGTCCCTGTCCATTTTCTGAGACAATGTCATGACAGGAGGTGTCCAACTCATGGGGGGCTTTAAAATAGGTGGGTTTCATTTATTTATTTATTTGTTTGTTTGTTTATCTGTTCATTCATTTATTTATTTATTTTTGAGGAGGAAAAATCCTGCTACTATTATTTTTTAACTCAGTGATACAAATATAGATCGCAATAGGTGTGTGTTGAAAATACTGGGAGATCAAATTGAACAAGCCTAATTTAGTGACAAGTGAATGCAGGAGATATGTGATCTGATGCAGTTAGCTGTCATTCAGTCAGACTGAGAAAGACTGTCTTTGGGCTGGGGGGTCAAGCTCCACTGCTTGTCCCTTCAAGCCTCAGGTGCCTGAAGTTAAGCATCTCCTACTTTTCAAGTCAGCATGTTTTGCTTTTCCATTTCTTCCTGGTTGGTCCATAAGTAAGACCTAGGTTGTGTGCCAGGCACTCCCATAAATATTAATATGAAGACACATATAACATAAACATAAAATAACATTAGCATTTAAAATTATTTTAACATTACCTCCAACAGCAAATGAATCCTAAATATCCACTCTCAGGGGAAGCAGGACTGCCTTTTGAGCCACTCAGTTACCAGTACCAGTGTGGACTCCTTCATTTGAAGCATGACAATTCACAAATGTTTATTACTTTCATGGCACCGCAACCAGAGATCGTTCATTTCTCAGCAGCAACCAGGTCAGGCTGAAGGATTCTGTCCAGCTACAAAATTCCAGACCTCAGTTATCAAAGAGAAGTTATCTAGCGGAGGGAAAGTCACATTTATGCACCTCCAGCTGGGCAATTTGGGGTTCTTTTCCCTTTAACTGACCAGCCTTTACAAGAAACTGATGCACCTACATGTATCTGTATTTCCCACTGACCATGGGCAGGGAAATGAAACTTGTGAGTTGTGCTGTCCCTGTCAAGGCCGTCTGGTTGTGGGCCACCCCCCCCCCCCACCGATGCTTATCCAGAAGCTCCTGAATCACTTCACTGTGATTAAGGGCGGTGTGTGGTAGACCTGGGTCTAAAGGAAGATGTACTCCTGCAGAGACAGCAGTGTTTGGCTTTAGATTACCCACAGACATCTGAGAAGAGTTTGGCAGCAAACACTGTTGTGGATTTTCATCAAAATTTCTCTTATAGCATAAGGCATAATCAGATACATAACAACAATTGCGTAGATCACACATTTTATCCAGCTAGCCTGTATCTTTTAATTACTTAAACATATCCACACCCTATATTTGTTATGAATTCACTTATGGCAAAGCATACAAATATTGCATTCACTGTCTGGTAAATGAGTGAAGGTGATCCACATCTGCATCACAGCAGAAAAGAAAATATGATTTCCTTTGGGTAATAAGAGCTGAAGAGCCTTTTGGAAAACATCAGTGGGATTTGATCAGGAAGGCGTGGTGAGATTCATGTCCAAAACAAAACAGGAATGTGTTGTTCCAGGAGATAACAGCTCCCCATTGCCACTGTCACCAAGGAGGCACGATGTCAGGAAAAACACATCCTTTGGTTTCCTAGCCTTTTCATTTGGGCAGCTGGGCATGCCAGCATGACAAACTTGAAAGCAAGCTCAACTATCTTTTTTTTTTTTTTTTTTTGTAGCACACTAGTGGTCTAAAGGCATGCAGGGCCCTGGAAGTGATGGAAAGGAGCCATAGCTTTCTTTTTCCTCCCACCTCTGGGGACAGCAAGCAGTGGGGCAGCAAACTGAGCAGGGATGTCTGCTCCTGTGCAGAGACAAAGACAACATTAAGGCACTGTCTTAGTGCGCACATAGACAAGGTGCCCAGCCATGCACTAGTACACGTTTTTTTTGCCTTCCCTCAGTGCCTTTTTCACAATTAAAATTTTCTACAGATAGCGACAATCCCAGTGTAACCCGGAGCACTGGTTTTACTCAGAAGGTCTTTCAGTTGCTCCATCGTTCTACCTTCTCTTTCGGAGCCTTCACTCTTTCTTGTCTGGTGCCTTTTGCAGGGCACTTGCTGAAGGCAACATGCCGAGGCTGCTGTTTCCTGCCGGAGCATGTTGTTTGCTCAGTAGCTGGGCAGGCAAAGACAACGCTGGTGTGAATCATATTGCTCCTCCAATGAAGAATGATTAAGGGGGAAAAAAAAAAAAAAGAAGAAAGAAAGCGAGAGTAAGAGGTAGTGTGTGAGCGCAATTACGGTTGGGAAAGTGGGAGTGGTGACAGCGAGCAGGCAAGCTAACAGACTCTTCTGCTCGGCAACATTTCACTACAGGTTGCTAGTTCTTCGTGCTGTACCCACTTCATTGATTACCAGGATTATACCCTTGAAAAGTAAGTACAGCGCTTTTTCTTCCTCTGATGCCAAAATTGATGCCTAACTAATAGCTAACGTGAAACATAGTCGCGTAGAGGGAGCGGGAGAAGGAAGCTCATTCAAAAAGATAGCATGTGAAATTGAAGGTGGAATTAAAACATTTTGGTTTCATCCCAACGTTGCTGTATTTGTCAAGCTACATTTCTTCTCCTGGGAAGATTCATTGCAAATGGTGAGTAGGGTCTCTGGCAGGTGAGACTGCAGAGAAGTTAGGAATTATTAGAGTATGTGTATCTCCTGTTGTCCATTGCAAAAGGCTGTTCCTGTTTCAGAAAATCAGGTCGTATATGATGCTGTGAAAATGCTCCATGTCTCTAAGTAGAACCTAGGCTGTTTTGGAAATTTACAAAGGAATATTCCTCTCATTTTCTGCAGGGGTGTGTATGCTCTGCTGTTTGCTTTGACTTATTAATCAAGTGACTAATCCTCACTTGTTTAAAGTGAAGGACAGGAGCTTAAGCCTACTAATTACCAATTCATCTTCAGTGTGACCATTCAATTTGAAGAATTCACTGGCTGTTGAGGCACAACAAAGCATACTGTGGTGGCTTGTTTCTCTCTTTAATTCTTGGCGTGTCTTTCCCGGCTGCGTTGCTGACAGTGCTTTTTCCACAACACTATGGATGCTCTGATCCCACTGAGGTAAAGCATCAGTCTGGCGTTTTGTGCTCCTCAAAGAAATGCCTGTTAGAGGAAATCACATCCTTGTTACATAGCTGGGTAGCCTGCCCGGTGGAGAGTTGTCATTTGTGTACAAGTAGGAGGAAAAGAGTCACCGGAGTCTTTTAGATCTCATTTATGTTTTGTGTTTTCTGAGCAAGAGCTGAAGTGGGGTCATATTAAATGTTGAAAGAGCAGGTTTCGAGGGTGAGTGCCTCACCTTCAGGTTGTTTCACATCATTTATCCTCCCGGTGCACAGCCCCGAGACCAGCCCAGCACTGCACAGCCACCACTTCTCACTCTCTGTCTGCCACGGGCGCGCTCTCCTGCAGGGACTCCTTAACCGAGACAAGAATAAAATAAGTACTTGTGCTGCTTTATCAGATTGTGCCTACCATATAGCTGACGTGACTTGTCAGGTTCCCACACAGGCATTGCTACTCTCCTGATTATTTTTTTAGAAGATAAGCTATATTTAACTTTTCTCTTAGTAAGCAAATAGTAAACAAAGCCTTTTTCTCTAGACTTTTTTTTTTTCCAAGCTGGTTCTAGAGCCTTTCAGCTCCCTTCTGTATCTGAGGGTATTTCTCTAACGCCGTGGCCTCGTCACAGTTTTAAGCAAAGCTGGGTGGATCACAGGCTACCTGTGCTTAGAAGGTGCCACAGTGCCGCGTGCCTCTGTCAAAACGCTGACATACCGCTTTCCTGGGAAAGGAGGGACTCGGGCAGAATCCATGCAGCAGGCCTTCTGAAAATTTCATCTCCAATTTTTTTGACTCCTCCCTGTGTGAGGGTTCCCTGTGATTACTGACTCAGGAGCTGTGTCTGGCTTCTGGGACTGCTCATTGGGCAGCTAATGGGCTTTCCTCTCGATGGGAGCCTCAGCCCTTCTCACCTGACTGGAACTTGCTTTAATGGCCACACTAACACGGCTTGGCACGCACAGGGCTTTAAAGAGATTCAGGATTTTGTAATATTTAACACAGTAAATTTCTTTCAAGAGTACGAATGTCATGAGCTCCTAAATATCATGCATCATTAATAAATGGAGCATTAAAAAAAAAAAAAAAGACTGACTAGGTGCATTTAAAAAAGATGGTGAGATAGAGTTTATTCTTTGCTATCCAGCCCTTATTCAAGCATGTGTGAAACTGAGAATTTTTTTCCACCAAAATCCCCTGAATGTGCATTATTTCAGTAGTACTGCTAAAAAAAGAAATGGTAAAATGGAGAGCCTTGCCACTTTGCTACCAGGAATAGTTTCACTCAGCACAACAGAAACTTTGAGATTATCAGCAGTTACTGGGTGAACACAGGATGCCTCTGCCTTTCCTCACTGAAAAGGAGCATAGAAACTTTGTAGAAAATGATCCAGCTTGAGCAGTATTGGAGTTACCAATGAGGACAGAAGAGATGCATTCCTAAGTCCTTGTAGAGCTTTTCTCTCATATAAGGAGGAGTGTCATTTAATTTTTCAAGATTTCCTTTTGATTTCCGTACTCTCAATCTCTTGCAACACAAGAGAGTGAAACGCAGGTAGCATACGCACATTCTAATATCACAGGAGGCTCATTTGCCAACATAACTGAAAATGTTAATGTTAGAATGGTGGGATTGCATTTGTTACATGAAGTGAGAAAGGAACATGCAGTGCTCAAAGTGATTATGATTGCATATTTTTTCTTAGTCTGCAAGGAAGATCTGGGAGCCAAAATAGAATAATATCAGTCCAGTCACCACTAAAGAATGATATTCTACTTCACTAGCAAACAAAATATTTCTCAGGTAAATTGCACGCATCATTCTGCATTGTGAAACTTTGCATTGTTTGTCTTCATGATAGCGGTAGATGTCGAATGACACATTCCTGGTTCCTTGCGTAATTTTCCAGTGTCTCCTCAGTAAGAAGTGCCTGGGAAGTTGGTACTTGCCCCAGTTCTTCAATTCTTACCTGAGGTTGAGGAGGGAGGGTGAAGAGAGAGAGAGAGAGAGAAGGAGACAGAGAAAGTGTATGTATGGATTGTGTACTCATGGCCCTTTGTGGGCCCTTAAAAAGGTTGAGTTAATGGGGAAAAATAAAAGATACAGACTATCCAAGGGAGTTTAAGACATACGGAGACACAAAAGTGCATATCTGTGATGAACAAGTGCAGAAAGGCATTTCAAAGGATGATTTTCTATTTATTCCTTTGCCCCTCTTCCAAGTGACTCCCTCAGCACCAGTCCCAGGCCTTCATATTTGTTTTAACCTGTCTTTTGACACTATTCTTCCCAAAGCTCTCTCCTCCTTTAGGGTATGTGCTGAGCCCATAGTTTCTAGCAAACTTGACTTTTCTGGTAATCAGTTGCTTTTATGTGTGAGAAGTTGTGACTATGGGAATGAGATGGGTGCTTTCAGTGCTGGGATGGCACGTAGTTCTCTATTTTACACCCATAAAGTCTCTGAGACACGTTTCCCAAACCTCACTCTGATACCCTCTTGATGGCTGCTGACACTGTAAAATGGGATCTCACATGGATAATCTCTCATTAAGAAGCAGCTCTAGATGCTGCCAGGCTCCTGGAAGATGAACAGGCCCTTTCTGAATGAAAAGCCTCATAGTAGGGTCCCTGCAAAACCTCTATGTGTTTCAAAGCATCCTCCTCCTCATCTTTGTGTGGGGAGAACTTTCTTCAGTGATATATATTTAGTGTTTTCCCTCCTCAAGAATTACTTTCTTCACAGTGGGAGGGGATTAGCAAAACGTTTGTTGCTAATACCAACAATCAGAGCACTTTGTGAGAGTGCAGTGCTGGGTAAGCGCGCTCTGCAAACATGGATTTAAAAAGCCTTGGTGTTATGTCAGTATCTTTATGTCACTTAATTAGATTGTGCGGTGCACTTCAATAACCTTTTGTACAGGAACTTTTAGCCCCAAATAAACTAGAAGTTTTACCAAATAGATAGAATATATGCATAAAAAAATAATTAAAATAAAAATAAAGACATTCATTTTGTAAAAGAAGTTTTCTAATCAAAGTTTTCTGTACTATGTTGCAGGCAAATACTAACATGTTCTGTTATTTCCATAAAAATTTATAGATACCAGAGATTATTTCAGAAGTCACTGCTGTCAATTACCAAAACTGCTACAAATTCTCTGTACAATAATGTCAAATATTTAGCAAAGTTTGGGTAGCATGACACATGCACCTAAATAGGAGATTTTTCTCATTCAGAATGCCACTCCAAACAGGCACGAGAGTGACTGGTCAGAAAGGGTACCTTATGGAGACAGTTTCCTGCCCATATGTCCCCTTTTCCCATTTCTGTCTTCTCATACCTCACTGCTTTCATTCGGTGAGATCTTTCCTGCCTAGGAAGCAAATGATACGATCTAGGTAAGTAAATGTTTGAAACTGCAGTATTAAGTAGTCAGTCATTTGAGAGAAATCCCTGACCTTAAGGTGTTTCTCAAAAGATCAGTAAACCTCTTACCAAGGAAATGCTACAAAGAAATAACTGACTTTCCTGTTCATAGTTGGATAAAACTGAACCCCTAGATCTTCAGTGTCAGACTCTGAAATGTGAGCATATCTACGTGTTTAGATAAGAACACAACTTTCTAAATCATCCTTCTGTGCCATATTAATTCCAATGTTTTACCATTTTTCCTGGAGAGAGCAAATGCTGAAGACATCTTTTGGATTCCTTGTGAAATCTTTGCTCTTTTGAAGCATTTCCCAGTATTTGTCTTTTCCTTTTCCTTCCTGTCCTTTCAGTAGCTTTGACAAAGCTGTTTAACACCAAGTTATCAGATTACCTTTCTTTAGGGACACATGATATTGGGGGCAGGATACTGTCAAACTCACTATGCCAATGGAGTCATCATCTGTGTACTTGCTGGTCTAAAGCCAGAAATGATATTGACTGAAATTCTGTGGTTAACTTGTTAGCTTGAATCTACATACATGGGCTTACACCAAAGTACGATGTCAGATATCTGAAAGCAGTCTGGAAGATGGGAATACTTCGTGGCTTTGCCAGAACATGGACTACTATGACTGTCCCTTGGGCACCACCCTTTCCATTCCTGCCTGCACAGATCAGCGAACAGCCCTGTGGCAATTGCAGTTACTATGAAATGCTAGGAAAATATTTGCAGTTAAAACATTGTAAGTGATGAGTGGGCACACAGCAGTATTTGTGTAGGAGGCCAAATCCCTTAAGTTTCTGGGACAATCTCATCCTACAGGACCAGACAGCTTTCTGGAGACTTCTAGCAAGGCTAGGGAGAATGGGGAATCATCCCTTGGAGGAAGGACATGTACCAAAGCTAGAGCTTAATGAACAATTAGCCATGAAGCAAGAGACAGGAAAGATTATGACTATTAAGAAAGACTATTAAAGGCCTGCTTGTGTGCCAGGAGAGCCCAGAGCATAGGCAAAGTACCTTGTAGGTCGGCACATTTTAAGAGTATCAATTAAAAACAGATTAAATTCATATGTGATCCAATTTGACTCTATGTGCGTGGGTCACCCTAACCAGGTGCGTCTGGTAATACTGGCTCCACATAACACGTGGCATTGCCAGCTGTCACTTGATGGTGACAGCTTTTACTGAAGCACTCGCATTACCTCAGTTCATCATGGATGAGACTTTCCCTGCTCCTCAGGAGCTGCTGAAACTGGGTGGGCTTGTTCAGGCCGTTTTTAATTCTCCCTGTAGGTTCGAGCTGCCCCATCCCCATACTGGTGTCCAACCTCCTTCAGCAAGGAAACCAGTGACCTGGCCAGCAGGAGCTGACTGTGAGTCATCATTGTCCTTTTCTGTTTCAGGATGACGATGGATGCTCTGCAACTAGCAAACACTGCCTTTGCAGTTGACATGTTCAAAAAGCTATGTGAGAAGGACAAAACAGCCAATATTATTTTTGCCCCCCTGTGTACCTCAACGTCCCTGGCTCTGGCGTATAAAGCTACGAAAGGTGACACTGCAGACCAGATGAAACAGGTGAGACATTGGCATCCCGCTCTGTGGCTGCAAAATTATCTGGCTGTTGGAGATGGCTTTTTTTATTGATTCTTGATACCGTTGTACAGAAACAGGCTGCAAACTGTCCACTTGAAATTCCTGAATGGTTCCACACCACATGGTCCCACACAACCAAAAAGGTTGAAAATCACTGGGGTAAAGAGAAAGGCTTTCTCAGGCAAGTACAAGGTGGAAAGGGACATGGCAGCGTCCTCAAGAGTTGTGTTAAAGTCCTGACTCCTTTCAGCACGTTATTGATTGTGGCTGCAGGTCACTGCCAAGATCACTGCATTTTCTGGATAATTGTTTTGTGATTATTCAGGAACGCTTAAGCTTAACAGAATCGGAAATAATTTCACCATTGCCAAGCATTCCTAGCTGCCATGTCTGTGACATTTCCCCTTTGTCCCGCCACACAGCTAAGAGGAAGCTAACACAGTCGAAGAAGGCACAACTTAAGCCGTGTTTTGCCTTGCAAGCAGCTTGTGGTGCTCAAGGGGTTTACAACATGATGAAGCAGCATCATGGTGATGAGGCAATCGCTTGATCGAGGTCGCCCTGTGGCACGGGGAGACTGCACGGCTGCCTCGGCGAGAGCTGGGATTTACATAGCTTCTTTCTATCCCAGTGAGGGTGCCCACAGACTGCGCAGTTAGCCAGAGGTGAATGAGAAGCAAATTCAGCGTGCGTTTATACTCTGATTATCACCTGGCTCTGAGGGACGTTCTACATATTTGAATACATTTTCCCTCCTTTAGGAATTCCTCCCTGTGCTTTCTCATTCACTGATGGCACCTAGCCTGAGCGCAGCCTCCTGTGCCCCCTCTCATCCCACAGATTACAATGAGCCTTGTCCTATTTGCACAGGTGCACAGCAATAGACCTGCAGAGATCTCTGGGTACTGCAGATTTTTCCTTTTTTTTTTTTTTTTTTTAATACATTAAAAAAGAACTCTAGATTTTTTTTTTCTTTCTAGTTTTTAATTTAATGACAGCCCACATCCTTCTCACCATTTCAAAATTCAAGCACTGTCTTTCTAGTGGGAGAGTTCAAAATATTAACCTTTGCTTAATTTCATTTTCACTTATGTCTGCAATTTGCTTTGAACCATCCTGTAATAACTTACTATCCATGTCCAGAAACGCCATTCTGTTACACAAGTGCACTTATGTTTCACATTTCTCAAGTGGTATATAAAAAGTGCTGACTACAGATACAGATGAGAACATGCATTTTATGTTATGTTATGTTATTTAATTTTATGTTTTTATTTTATTTAATTTTATGTTTTTATTTAATTTTATTTTTATTTTATTTTATTTTATTTTATTTTATTTTATTTTATTTTATTTTATTTTATTTTATTTTTAATGTATTATCTTCTATTTTCCATGTGTATTCTAGCTTCTGCCTGTCCCTGAGCTTATGTTTGGGTTTTAAGCACTAGATACAGAAGAAGTGAGATTGGCAGTCTTACTCTGGAATATCAGTGAACAAACTTGTGCTAAAAGCTCTGCCAGGCAGACAAGCGGCAGTAGCGGAGGTGTCTCCCCAAACATAGTTACCAGACTCAAAGGCTTTCTGCACGTAACATATGAAGAAACAAAAGTGTTGGAGGAGAGGGAAATAAATTTAGAAAGTCATTTATGAGAAAACGATCGCGGAGTTTGGCTGTTGCTGTGTGCTTGGGAACTTCCTTCTGCTCCCATGAGCCAGGTGAGGAGAGGACACTGAGGGGTGGCCAAGGCACAGCCACCATCGAGGACCTTGCAACAAGCAGGCACCTGAAAGCAGAGAGTTTTAGGTCATCCCAGAGCTTCCTAGAGCTGTCCCTGCGATCCCCAGGAGCTGGCGGGTAGCCAAGTGTGGGTCAGCAGCCCCACCTCCAGCTCATTTTCTGTCTGCCAACACACACAGAGATATCTGATCTTTTTTTTTTTTTTTTTGCTGAAATATCATGTGATGTCATGTGGTAGTCACAGCAATTGGAAAACCTGGTGATCTGGTGAGCATTTCTTAAAGGGGTCATCTACTTCGAGAAAGGAGACTAACTGGGACCCTTATTTGTCTGGCCTATAACCTCCAGAGTTTTGGACAGGAATGTGAGTTTGGTGAAAACATTATGACTTCACACTGCAGTTGTTTGATCAACTAAGTCACATTGCTAGCATGAACAGCTCTATGGATTTCTTTGGACTGCTGGCATTAGAGAAGCATGTTTGATTAAAGCTTTGGTAGGTTCAAGTTTTTAGATATTGTGAGGACGTCAGCTAAACGAATGGTTATTGAGTAATAAATAACAGTGAGAAGCCTGTGTTGTTCGCTTAAATACAAAAAGCCACAGCTCTGGTCACAAACTGGCATTGCTCATTGCCAAGCTGTTAGGAATGTTTAGATGACAAAAAGAAAGATGCTCAGTATTTTATTATGTTCATTAACAGGTGCTCCATTTACAAGATGTCAAAGATGTTTCTTTTGGGTTTCAAACAGTAACTTCAGATGTTTCCAAGCTCAGCTCTTTCTTTGCACTGAAAATGGTCAAACGGCTCTTTGTAGACAAGTCTCTCAGTCCTACCACAGTAAGTACTGCAGAAAAGAACTTGAATTGCTTGGCCAACGTGTTGAGGCACTATGGTGTCAGGCTTCAATCTTATTCAAAATAAATTATCTCACTTTTGTCTGTTACTTTACTAAACTCAGATGATGAACAACATAATATTCTCTGCTACCATGAAAGTTTGTAGGAGGGTGAGTGAGCTGCTTGACTTCAAGCTACGCAACTATTACCACACTTGCAATTCTTTCATTAATATGCTTTAGGTCAGTAGGCGCAGTAGGTTTTGAATGCAATATAACTTCTATGCCACATCAAGGTCTTTGCATTGCAAGTATGACTGAAAAGGAGTTTAAAAAGAAGGTGATGGTGCAAGTGTGTGTCTACTTCACACACCCAAGTAATTACTGCATAAACTGTAGTTTTCTTAATCTATCCGAGGAGGCAGAAGACTGGCTACTGAAACAACACAAGTGGTGAAGGTGTTATTTGACCTTATAACTTAAGAACCTTGCAAACAACTGAGAAGAATGTCGTGTTTGTTTTCTCAGAGTTGAGTAGGGCCCCAAGCAAGGGTGACTTCAGCCTAAAAGAGATGTTTCAGGAAACTCACAACCTGCTTAAATGATGCTATAATCAGATTGCCTGTCCTTCAGTCCCTGCTACAGCAAAGGTCAATTCCCATCCACTGCAATAAATGTCTCATCTGACAAGGACAGGCACAATGTGAGCAGCCTGTGGCCTTTATCTCGGCCTGTCCTTTCAAACTTGGGCATCGTGCTCTCTCCTGCAGTATCAAAGTTACTTTAGCAGCTGCTGTAATGCCACTGGACTGAAGACAATCTTGGGAGTGATCTGCTGGATGCGTCTGTGCATCCTGGTTGTCACCCGCTGTTATTCATTAGGTGTCCTTTAATAAACTCTCCAGCTACCCCGTGGTGAAGCTCGGGATGCTGATGTCGCGGACTGTGTAAAGACCTGTTGAATAAACAGCATTTAACCAAGGTTGGCTTTGATACCTCGCCTCTTTCAGGACTTTGTCAACTCTACAAAGAGGCCTTTTCCATCTGAGCTGGAACTAGTGGAGTTCAAAGAAAAAACTGAGGAAACCCGACAGAAAATCAACAAATCTCTCTCAGAGTTAACTGATGGTGAGTATGGCTTAACCTCAGGGATGCTGCTTACCTCTTTGAAGAAAGAGATCCTTATCCTTGTGACATCTCTTGACTAATGCTTTTAGAAATAAATATATAGTGAAAGCAGTGGGACTACACCTATTATTTGGATTAATGAGGATTAGCCATGTTAGCATGTTTTGAAATCATTAACTTTACTGCTACAGCATTTCTGAAGGCAAAAATGTGAGATGGAAGTTGCATTAGCTTTGGGCAAAGCTGCTGCTCATATGTTACTTCAGCAGGACAGTTTGGGAGAACAACGGCTCCTGGCTGTGGACCTTTGCAAACATCTGACACCAATGCCTGTGCACAGCCAGTTTGCAGGTAGCTTCAGGGGCGGTTGCTGCCTATTGCCCTCGTGTGGTGCAAAAATGAAAACTTAGGTGTGTGAGCCACTTCTGGTCCATCCCAAACTGGCACAGGTGGCCATGGGGAAGTATGCTGCACTGCCTGTGCAATTCATGAATCAATGAAGATTTGCATCCCCAGTGCTCCAAATTCAGCGTCTCTTGTGTCAGTGTTTGAAAAGACCCGAAACAGAGCGAGGAAGGGAAGAACTGCATACTCTTTTTTGAAATCCATAGCAGTATTTGGTTATGAACTGTAATCAGAACAGTATTTTTTGTTATTCAGGTTATTTTATTCTCACATGTCACTCCAGAAATGAGTAGAATCTAATCTGGAACTTCCCTTCAAGTCTTGCTGTCCAAATGACAGATACTTTGTTGTTTAAATCTGTTGAATTTTACTGAAAATTCAGTACCTTCTTTAAAGTACTAAACAAAAGCAGTAGACACATTTTTGAGTCCATGCTATATAAGCCAAGAAAAAAATATAATTTGGAAGATCTGTCTGGATCCCAAATTTCATTTTATGCATTCAGCTGCAGTGGGAGGACTAGGTGCTTCTTTTTGGGATTTCTGTTTGGATTAAAATTCTTATCTGTGAGGTGCAGTACACAAATAATTTAATTCAGTAAACTGTTTTCATATTCAGGCAAAGCAACTGATATGTTGATAATGTATTGTATTAACAACCAGCTTAAACATGTTCACAGGCAAAATGGAGAATATTTTGAATGAGGACAGCGTAAGTGACCAGACTCAGATCCTCCTAGTTAATGCAGCTTATTTTGTCACAAACTGGATGAAGAAGTTCCCAGAAGCAGAGATCAAAGAATGTCCTTTTAAAGTCAACAAGGTATGTTCCAAAAAAATAAAGACTACCGTTTCTGCTCAAATAAATGTTTGCCAACCTTGAGCTAAGGAAATCCCAGCAAGAGAAAATGAGAAATGTTGATAATCACCATGGCATTCTTAGACTTTCTATCAAAACCTATAGGATGTTGTAAGAGTAGCTAAACCAGTTTTCTAGTCATGTTGGTTTAAAATTTTGCTGATGCTTTCACATCCATCTTTCAAAGGCTTAACGTGAAAACAGACCATCCTGTTAGTGCATTTAGACAACAGCTGCTGAGTACAAGCGATCAGAAGCAGCCATTGCCTGCAACAAAAAGATGCACCTTCTCACAGGTAGATGCTCCCAAGAGCCTGTAGCCTGTACCAGATGATGCAACCCCAGACTATCAGGGGAAAAGCACAAAACGTTGCATTTCTCATGGTCACAGAGTTAGTGAAACATCTACACACAGCATGGGCCTTCTTGAGTGCACCCCTTAGGTGTGTGGCTTTGTGCCCACCTCTACAGGGATGGATCCTCATCAGCTTCCCTCTTTCCAGTCAGGCTCAGGACCACAGCCCTCTGCATATCAGCCCTGCTTCAGGCTGAATGAGTGCAGCACATGGGGCTCTTGCCTTCAGGAATCTGTGATCAGCGATGAACATTGTGATCAGGCAGCTTGAAACCAGAATATAAAACTGGACAACATTTATGAGATAAAGAGACAGTTCCAATAATATATATATATCTGTGCATGAGAAGAGTTAGAGTTTCAGTTTCACTGAAAACATTCACGTTTCCACATCAGACAACAGCTTCAACCAAAAAAGTTTTTCAGATGACAAAATTAACAATAAATTTTTAAAGTGTAAAAACATCTTTTTTTTTTTCTAAAACATTTTAACATTTTTTCTACTGAATTTGAATTTTAAAATGAGTTTTCAGATGAACAGAACAGTTTGTAAATCTTCCTTGTGAAATAAAGTTTTGTTTTTGTTTTGGTTTGGTTTGTTTCATTCATGGAAAACAAAGGCATTTGGCTTTAGGTAAGCCTGAAATTTCTTCTTATCGTGTTTCAGCCCCTAAACAAAAATATCAATTACTTGTATTGAACAGCTTGACCTTCACTGTTAAGATGTGCCCACTGCTTGGTACCCTGTAGGCAGCATAATTTGTAGCTTTCAGTGAAACAGGCAGGAAGGGCCACTGATATTAGGTAAATTTCTCTTTTAAGGCACATCCCCAATATGTTGTTGTTGTGTTAAGCAGAATTCTGTTCCAGTTTGCTTTGGAAAGCTATCACCTTTAAAGAGCCAGCAGCTTTTACTGTAAGGGTTTCATAAAGCTGATATCATTACTTATGAAAGTCAACAAATTTCTTGATGGTGATTCAATGTACCTCTTCCATGCAAGCTTGCAGACTTTCCTCTGTCACAGTCTTCCCTGTGAATTAAAAGGAGTGCTAGATTGTCTCCTCTGTGTTTTGCAGACTGAAACTAAACCAGTGCAAATGATGAATCTGGAAGCTACTTTTTGCCTGGGCTATGTAAAAGAATTAAATGTTGCGATTCTTGAACTTCCGTGCCTTAACAAACATATAAGCATGCTCATTCTGCTGCCCAAAGACATTGAAGATGAGACAACTGGCTTGGAACAGGTGAGAGTAAAAAACAGTATTGACATAATGCTTGTAAAAAAAAAATAAATAAAAAAATCTATGTAGAAGGAAACCAAAACTAAGTTTCCTCAGAATTTACCTTCTCATTCTGCTTTTTTCCTTATATCATATTTGTAATATCATCATTTCTGCTTTGGACAAGTGTGAGGCCATGACAAAGGCTTTGTTTTAGATAGAGTATGCACAGAAGACAGTATAAAGTACAGAAGGTGCACACGATGAACTTTAAGTAAATACAGATTCCTTGAAAATCTGGCCTAAAGATTTAATTTTCATTTTAAGATTTTTGCTCTTACAGTGCTTAAAGTCATATTTACTAGGTATTCAGTAGTGCTGTCTTTATTTACTCCGCTGTCCTCATTTTTTTCAGCTGTCATGTATCAGTGATTTGTTTTACTACGACCTTATACTTTTCTAAATTTCAGTTTGAGCAGAGGTGTCTTTAATAGAGCCCTTTTAATTACAATTGCACAACAAATTTGAAAGAAAATAAGTCATTTCCTAAAGAACAAATATTTCATTTATAATTTCTCTGTAAATATTATAGAACATATTTTCACCTCTCTTCAAAGTTTAAGGAGCAAGACAGATGATTACGCAGGTCTTGTTTGTAATTTGCTGCAACTGTCCATACATTTTCAAGGCAGGAGGAATCTGTCCTTAGAGCTGTAAGATACTTTCATATATAGGAATAAATTACAGAATATGCATATTTTAAAATCCAAGTGAGTCCTTTCCTCATAGCAATTTGTTGTGGCCCCACATTCTGCCTCCTCTTTCCCCAGCTTTAAAAATGGTTCAGTCAGCAGCATCATAGATCAAGAGCAGGCTCTGTATTTGGAGTCATTTTCTGTCCCAAATACCAGCAATTTCATTACTCTATAGGGTCATAAACTGAGACTTTTGGATCTGCCAGTCTGCTGTGTGTAACCTGGGTAGGGATTGTCTTGGATTCCTTCATGCGGTTGTTGAGATGATTGCATAGCAAAAGTTTGTGAGGGGCACATTCAATAGAGTTGTTTTGGAAGCCTATCCTATGAATTAAATCATATTTACAACAATATAACTACGAGTATAAAATAATCCTGAATGCTACCGTAGTGAATTCAAAAGCAAAAGTTGCCTTTTGGTCTTTTGTGTGTGTGTGTGTGTGTGTTTGTGAGTGGTGAGTGCAGGAATGGTCTTTTTGTTCTCATTTTCCTTAGACTGCATATTAATTTTTTTTGTTCCTTTATGTCTTCAGCTGGAAAAGGCACTCACCCCCGAGACACTATTACAGTGGACCAATCCCAGCATGATGGCCAACACCAAAGTGAATGTATTTCTTCCAAAATTTAGCGTGGAAGGTGATTATGACCTGAAGCCACTTCTGGAAAGCCTGGGCATGACAAATGTCTTTAATGAGAGTGCATCAGATTTCTCTGAGATGTGCGAGACCAAAGGTGTGGTTTTGTCAAAGATCATCCACAAAGTCTCCTTAGAAGTAAAAGAACAAGGTGGCGAGTCTCTAGAGGTACCAGGATATCGGATTCTGCAACACAAAGATGAATTCAAAGCTGACCATCCGTTTATCTTTTTGTTCAGGCACAACAAAACTCGCAACGTGATTCTTTCAGGCAGATTCTGTTCCCCTTAAGGAGGGCATTTTAATTATGAAAAAGCACAATTACATTTATGGTGATGCATGTTCCTGTAAAGCTTGGCGTCCTGACTATCACCTTTGAAAGGAAATCTAAGAGGTTCATATATCAGCAGGGTAATACTATGTACTCTACATATGCAGCACAACTCGTTTCTCTCTTTTTGCTTCATCCCCTTAAGCTGAAGGATTCCCACTGTGGAGAACACATGGTATTTTACCAAGTATCCCAGCCTCAGCCACAAGTATATTTTGTTCCTCTATGACATCTTTCTCTCAAAACAAAGTGAACTGAGAGCCTATTTTTGAAAGACGGAGAGTTGGAAGGGGCTCTGGGAGGAAGAGCTTCATTCCACTCTCCCTTGAGACACACACCCTGTGGATTCCTACTGCCAAAAAGGGGAAAACATGGACACGTGGTGTGATAGCTCTCCTCTTATACCTGGCTACAGTCTGGTGGTCCAGGGTGCCCTGCTGGACACTGCTAACGTACAGTGAAGCAGTGCAGCTAGCACCAGAGATCGCATCTGTGAAACAGCAGCTGCACCTATGGATGCAAGAGGCAATGAGAATATACACCCAGAACACTCTTCTGCATGAGCTACATCAGTTCATAGGCTGGGGAGCTTGGACTCTACTTTGTGGGACTTTTTCACTCATTCTCCTTCAGACATGGCAGAGGGGACTAGTTCACTGCAGCTAAGAGGAGCCCTGTTACGTATATCCTGAGAAAAAGAAAGTTATGCAATTCTATCATAGAAATCGGATGGATTAATACTAGAAGTGCCACACTTTTCAGGCACAGATTATTTGTCAGTTCTAGTTCTGGATTCAGCATTAAAGGAGGCTCCACACAATTACTTAACCTCAGAGGTACAAGAAATAAGGACATCGACTTGAGTGAGATTAACATGGTAATTACCAGTCTACAAATTCCATATGAAATCATGGTAATTAGATTTCATTTCTATCTAAAGACTTCCTGCTGCATATGTTCAGTACTGATTTACCTAACCACTGTTCAGAATAAAGCACTACAAAACCTGTGTCAAATGTCTGCAGTACCTCCAGTGTCAGTCTGTTGTCATTCACTCTTGACCTTCAACAGATGATAGGAGCTGAAATGAACAGACTTGCTTAGATAATAAAAAAAGAAAACTAAATCTGTGTCTGAATTGCCCTTTTGGACCACATGATAATAGCTCACAGTAAAGATTATGTTGTTAGCTGGTCAAAATATATAGTGAATTCAATTACGTATCCTCAAAAAGGGGTCATTTTAACTGAGTATTCCTCTTGGTTCTTCAATTTTGAAAGAAACTAGAAAGAGATTTCTAAATGGGAACATGCAACCTCTAGTACATATTCCTCTATTCTCTCACCAGAGAGCAGCACAGTGGCTATTATGAATTTGGAGAGAGTTCTTGTTTGCTGTTTGACCTTACCAAACCAGGAGTAGCCTTTAGTGACAATGATTAAGTGCTTTCACAAGTTTGCTTCCTGCGGGCCTTTAATGGGATCTAACATATTTTAATATCAGAGGGTTAACTAGAGTCATTGACCCATATCTTTGAAGATATTGAGGGAACTAACTCCCACCAAAAACAATGGGAGGTGAGTCCATGCAGACATCTGGGGATCTTCACTGATGTTTATCAAGTGTTCCAAAACATGAATAGAAATCAGAGGAAGAACGCAATACATAACAATTAGTTTTCAGTCCATTCTGTCTAAGAGGGAATTGCTTGCAAAGATCTTTACTAGCTCAATAGCTTCAGTGATAACTGAGTGTCTGGAAAATGTTTTATATGCTCCGTCATAGTCTGATCTGTTTTAGAGGGTGGGATTGGAGTTATGTAGAGTTGTCATCACTGTGGTGTCTACTGATTCTCCCGTAGGTCAGGGCATCACGCATGGGGTTGGCAGCTGACTAGCAGTTTCATATGCAGTCTGTATGTAGGTAAGGTGGACTACTTGCCTGCCATCTGTACAGTTTGTCTGTATTTGGACACTGACTTGTGGTCTAGTAGTTCCAGGTATCCAGCAGGCTGTATCCCACTTATTGCTACTATTGCGAGACTGATGAAAACCTCTGGCAGATCTCCCCATCCCTCTTTTTCTGCCTGGATTAGATTTCCCGAAGGAGAAAAGCCCAGATATCACTCTCAGCTTTTCCAGATTCCAAAAATATTCCAGTGCAGGAGCCAGTCTTCATTCAATGCAGCTCGTACTCTGTTTAACAGCTGATCAGATCGCTTACTGCATCCACACACATTTACGTAAGCACATCTTCTCAGAGAGCTCCTTGTCGATGCCTTTGCCAGGAAGGGCTATCCCATGAAAGCACGCAGGAGCGCTGCCTCAAGGTGTGGCCTATCTTTCTTCAGCTCCTGACTAATGCCAAGGTATCCCAGCCTATGCAAGGCAAGCAGATATTTCAGATAAGAAGCTATGTTAGCCCACAGAAGGCAAACCCATTTATTGGTTGTGAAAAGCTCTGGTTCATTTTCCACTTCTGCTTCTTCTCTCTACATTTTGCCATATTTCTTATTTCCTACTAGCAGCCCCAAATGGGCCTAGACTAATGTTTAATCATGCTTTGTTAATACTATATAATATGCTAATGCCTAGTAAATGAGTTCAGATAAGATGTTAGGCTTGCACCACAGTGTAGTCTTAAGGAGCCAAGCATAGATGGTGACCAGACCAGCTACGGCACAAACTAAGGCCAAATAGCCCATGGTGGGCCAGAAAGTGCAGTTGCAGGTAGAGTTGCGATGATCTGTGTTCATGAGCCCCTGAAGCCTCATGCTTTTAGTGTACTGGACCCTGTATAGCCAAAAAGGAGAGCTACACAGTAATCCTTGTTCTATTTAGAAATTGCACTCAAGTGTGCCAGTCCTGTTTCCTAGACCCTTCCCTTCCTATGGAAATTTAGAAGTCCCAACGCAAAACCTATTTATCTTGCCGCATGTGAGGGAGAGGTATCAGAAGGGCTTCTGCTGATGTGAGAAATGCCATTACGGAGTGTTGTTCAGTTCTGCCCATTCTGGCCTCTGGGCCATGGGCAAGAACTTGCATGGGAGGACATGGGAAAACGTGTGTGGGAGCTTGTGTATAGAAATGCTTACGTGCTGGAAGGCGTTGGCTACAATGGAGAAAGTGAACATAAGAGAGGGCTTGCTCAGACTGCCAAGTTACTCCACCTCACCTTTCAACACAGCATTGCTATCCAATGATGGGTGGCTGGCCTGATGGAAAAAAGCAAGCCACGGCTGGCTTTTGCAGGCAGTTGCAAACTGCAGTGTTATGTGTCTAGTCACCTCACCACTTGCTCAGCTGTACAGTCATTACTCGCTTCCTGCCCCCAGCGTTTTGTAAAAGAGAGCCGATACGTTTTAATGTGTTGTGGTAGCAGGAACTTTTTATGGAGAAGGGCAGTGGGTTTTGGAACTTGAAAAATGCTGCATACAAACAATTAGCCTCACTGGAAAAGCCATGCAGTTTCGAACTCCTAAGGGCTTAGAAAAGACAGAATTTGCAGCTATGGTGACATGTCCTGAGGCAAAGGGGTTAAGCGGATGGCAAGGGAGTTCTGAGGGAATACACAGAGTAAATAAAAGCAACAAGTGGAGGAACAGTGTTATTAAAAGAGGGACGGAGAAAGCACAGAGTCTGGAAGAAGGAAAGTAGTGAACGATACTCAAAAATAGTTAGTCACTGGAAAATAGCTAGGACTCATAAAGGCAGAAGAAGATAAGAGATGTGGAGAACAGAA
The DNA here is from genome assembly GCF_040182565.1 of Anser cygnoides. NCBI lineage: Eukaryota > Metazoa > Chordata > Aves > Anseriformes > Anatidae > Anser > Anser cygnoides. Next base: position 83,017,755 of record NC_089874.1, read on the forward strand.
GGGGTAAGCCAATATATGGAAAGAAATATAAATAAATTCGAAATAATAATTAAAAAAAAAAAGATAAAGAAAAGAGCAAGAAGATAAAAAAAAAAAGCCCTACAGAAACATGAAGGATGGAAAAGCAAATGAAGTGCATAGCAAATGGAATCAAAAAAAAAAAAAAGTGAGGAAAATGATACAAGAAAAAGAACGCCCATTTTATTACCATATTTCACATTATTTATGAATCCTTCTTTTCTGTTGGGCAGTGGAGCCTTGGCAGCTGGGCTGAGACCTTGGCAGAGAAACAGAGAGGAGCAAAGCTGGTGGGAGCTGGGCTGGAGGGAGAGTGGTCCAGCTTCAGCCCTGCACCTGGAAGGACAGTGTGGGAAGGGCAAGACAGGGCTGGGAGACCTTCCTTCTCTCTCCTTTCTCTCCTCACAACATCTGATCCCTCAAATATCTTATGAATCCAAATATAATTTTATGCTTGATAGGAAAAAAGTGAGAAAGCCAGAAAAATTTCAGTGTTGCAACGACACGTACAGCCCGAGAGGACTTCATTTTAACCCCTGAATCCTGCTGCCCTAACCCAGTGTTGCAGCAGAGCTCAGTGGTGCTGGTGAGGAGAGATCAAATACTTGTGCAGCTCCATGCTTCCCATCTCTTTGCTTGCATCTCACTGCATGCTGGGGACATAACCTGTGTGATCAGCCTCTCCTGGCCTCCTTTCATTCGTAGCTCCAAAGATTTAAAAGAATACCCCCTGGCTGGGGATTCCTGTTACAGTTCAAGGAAATACTTCTTCCCCTCTCTAATTAAAATCCTTCCAAACACATAAAGCTGGCTCTGTACCTGAGAGAGAGAAATGGCTGCAGGCAACATAAAGCTCACGTGTTTCCCATTCATGTGCTCTGTGTCTGCCAGTGAGCTTAGCTCCAAACACCGGTTCTCTGAATCCTGGCACGAACCCTGCACATCCCAGTGTCCAGCCCAGACCCCACCGCATTCACAGGGGACTGTATACAGCAGTACAGCCACGGATCTCTAGCTTTAATGCTCAGCGTGCCAGCTGAAGATGACTTGGCTCTGCAGTCAGGAGATGCTGCCCATTGATATCTCCTGCCAAACTCGTTGGGCAGCTTTGAGAGAAGTGCTGTTAGCATATTGCTAGATATAGGTTTCCTGGTCCTCTGCAGGAAACTGCATGATGACATTTGCATTAAATTACAACATGCTGCATTTATCAACAATTGGTTAGAGGCTGAACTTTCCCACAAGAGAGTGGGAGAAGTTTATAATACGATATTCACAGGGACGTGCTCCAGATCTCAGCTGTCGTGCTCTTCATTTAACCTCTTTGGCAAGAAGGTAAAAAAATATTTTTGCTTCAAAAATAACCTGTGATTTTTTTTTTCTTTGGCAGATCCAAAGCAGCCTAAAGGTTGGTAAAGTAAGCATAATGTTTACAGATGGGACAACGAAGGAGATACTTTTACAGGTTAGAGGCAGCAAAAAGACAGTGCTAAAATTCAGGTGACTTAAGAGCTATCACAAAGGGAGGTGGTCTTCAGTGGGAGGTAGCTGGGAATTCACGAACACATTCCCAAAGGTATGAATCTAGAGCTGCCTGCCTAAATTTGACAGACTTTTGAATATAAAATTTCCCCAGGGCCTCTCTGCCTGGTCGGAGAGCTGTAATTGCCATGGGACCGATCAGCTAAGTGGTTTATACCAGAAGCAGGTGCTTTTCTGCCTGGGTCTCCAGAAGGGCTGAGGAGCAGGCTGCTTCGGAGCACCCCTACCCGCTCTGGTAGGAATGGGCTTCCGAGAAAGTGATGGCACTGATGACCTGAGCAACCTCACCTGCAAATTAAGAGGAACAGATGAATTTTCCCTCTTTGCTCAGGTTTCCATGGCACGAGAAAAAGCCTTGAAATGTTCACTAGACAAGAGAGGGCATGCAAGTCTTTGGCTGGGTGCTTGGGTGTTTCCTCTGTACCCTGGTCCCTGCTGACAGGATTGTTTATGTTCTTAAACAATGGCTATATAAAATAGGGAGGGTGGAGTATTTGTGTGTTTTGGTAGTGGGGATGCTAGTCTCCACGATCAACATATTCGCTCCTGGCTTTGGCGGTGGTGTTTAAAAGCAAGCTGAGCAGCCTATGCAACTGCACACAGGCATAGCAAACAGCTTGCCACTGTACGGCCCATAACAGGCCAACGTACATCCACGGCTGCTTATGCAGGAATAATTGGCCTAGAAAGAAGTAAAAAAGATACATCCCGGAGGTACAGATGTAAAATAATAGGAGCAGCCAGAAAAAAGCCCTTTCAGGTATAAAAGCAGCAGTGTTATGGGCTAAGATGTTTGGAAAATGGACGTGGTAACATTTCCCTTGAAAAGTTATTTTTTGCTGAAATGTGTTGCTTTATAATTTAAAGCATGTTACTTTGGTAATGTTTTGTGTTGCGTGGGGATGATTAGAATTTCTGTATCATAGGAAATTTCATTTTTCTTATGTGTTGTTTGTCCCTTTAACCCCAAATGAGCAGAGATACACTTGGAAAAATTTTTGTATGAATGGTCATGAAAAATTAGAAAGTAACTTCTACCAATCATAGATTTTGCATGTGAGGAGTCTGTATTCTCTCTCATGTTCTCCTTTTCTAGGATAGACACGTCATTTCTGCGACTTCTCTCTCTTCCTTTGCTTACGAGAAATAAATGTGCATTAAAGCACCTTCATGGGAGGCAAAGTAAATAAGCACGCAATGGGAATTGCATGCAGCACCAGGGAAAACAGGTTCCCTCTTTCTTTACCTTGTATTAAATACAGAATTACCTTAAAAAAAACAGGCTACCACTCTTCTAGCATCCACACCTTATTTACTGCCTCCTCCTGTTGGCTGCATAATATAATCTAATACACCTATAATTATGACAGTTTTGAGCACAGCTTTTTATTCTTTGAGGATTTTTCTTTTCTTGATTTCATCTACCCTTAGCTTAAAACAAACTCTAAAGAGAGAACAGAGTGTGAATAGCTGTAGAAAAGGAGTGTTCTCCGTTTCGGAGCCATGGAAGAAGTTTCATCACTTTTACATACACCCTTCTGGTGTATGGTTGTTTCTTTGGACAGAGGCTCTTTTCCTGGGTAGCTTCTTGTGACGTATAACAGCGCCAGCAATTTCCATCTGCTGGACTATGTTAACGCTAATGAGCCATCATGCAAAGCATCTCCCTTCATCAGCTGTAAAGCAGCAGCCCTGCTTGCTGTCTCTGCACTATTGCTATTGTTCTGTGCAAACACTTTTTGCAGAATGGCAGCTATGATTTTCCCGGAACGCTTCTTTTGATCTTACATTTTCTCTCCTTCCTACTCCAAGAGCTTCTCAGGGTAACATTTCCATCAGCGGTCCAACACCTAGGTGTTCTCCAAACTCCACTGTCCTCGTGGCAGCTCCAAAGCTCTCACTGACTGAATGATTACATAGACTATGTGCATGGCTTAATGATGTAAAATTGCACCCTCCCCAAATTTACATTAGGAAAGTTCTCTAGTAAGAAAGCACCTCCTCCAGCCCACACCCCACCTCCCTCCACTGTTGTGTTGGCTTTCCGGGGCAGCCCTGCAAGTAGTTCACAGCTCAAAGCTGTGCAGTTGGCTGTAACGTTTGTACCTGAACATCACTCTCAAGACAGTCTGCTGCTCTTTCTAAACGAACAGACAGACACCTCTGTGTGCCAGATGCTTGCTTTTAAAACCTGTTTCCAGCTCCTAGGCTCTCCCTCTGTGCTTGGCAGCCAGTGTTCTCCCTGCGGGGTGGGGTGGAGGTGCCTCCCTCCTGCTGAGGAAGTTCATTAACTCTTGTTGTCTTCTTGACTCCTCCTGAGGTCTGGACACACCTACAGTATGCATCGTGACCTACATTCACAGTAAACATTTTCACAGGTCCATTTTAGATCTTTCACCGGCTCTGAAGGTGGAGCAATGCAAACTTAAACACCAAAGAAATGCTGAGTTTTGTTTTCAGAAGGTTACAGGTAATAGTTAATGAAGGTGAAAGAAAAGAGAGATTATTGCTGCAATGCCTTTTTCTTGTGGTAAGATGACTATGCTGTTAAAAGGAAAATGAAAACAGCGTTTCATCCAAGGCAACAAACAGCAGAGCTAGTGTTCTACAACAGCTGTTTTCAGACTTAATGAGATATAACTCATCCGTAATTTGCTTGTTCAGAGTATCTGTTTAGTGTTTCTCCTCTCTTTTGCCCATTCATATTAGGTCTCCATACAAAACACCTCTGGACTTCAGGGTAAACCCAATGGCTCGGTATGAAACGTGTGAACTTTTTATTTCAACATCACAGGTTCCTTCCACAGAGCACCAGTCAGAAACATGGAGAAGCGTTTATTATCGCTGTGCTTTTCAAGCTAGGTAAAAGAAAGAAACATCTGCATTTGCCACACGTGGCACCTTCACATATTCAGCAACTTGACTTCTCGGCTCTTCCAAGCCACCGCAGCAATCCGTCTGAGGCTAAGCCTGTTTTCTTAGGGGCTGAGTTCATTCCCATTGTCTGGCACTTGCTGCGAGCTAAGATGGTTTGCGCAGACAATTGCTGCAACTCAGCTGAGCCACAGCAACTTGTTACACCCCGGGTAACTCCTCCTGGTGCCTGAGCCCCGGCTTCTCATGCAAAGTCTGTGTCTGGCTCATGACTGAGGGAGAGTCAGCGTGCGGTCTGCATCCTTGGCACAGGACTGAGAAGGAGCGCCTGCTGTGCCATGGCTTCCTGCGGGCGGTGGGCACAACCAGCTGGCTGCGCGCTCACCCACCTTTGCAGCTGAGAGGAGCTCTGGCAGCTTGCTGTGCACCCAGCCCCAGCTTGTCCCAAAGCAGGCTGAAAGCTAAAGCCAGCCAGACCTGCGTTGTGGGAGGCACGAGGGCCTTCTCTCCATACTCTGGCTGGGTATTTTCCCCTAAATAACGTATCTTTCTGGAACACAGGCCACAACTACTTATCTCTATGTCTGCAAACAAGCATGAGTATATGCTTTGCTTTTCATATTTTTCTGGTGTGCTGTCCAGAAGATCACTTGCTGGACTCTAAAACTGATGTTTTTTTTTTTGTTGTTTGTTTGTTTTTTTTTTGTATAATATTTTGAGAAAAGCTTGTGTGCTCCAACTGGTATCCACACAACAGCTTTACGGTTCTTTCCCTAAAGGACTAGTAAGGGCTTTCTAAAACCCCGTTTTTTTCAGATAGCTTCCTGCTTGCAAGGACCAAGCTGGAACTTGGTCCCAAATTGTTCTTAACAGAGTGGATTTAATATAAATGAGGTATGGGAAAGGTATCAGACAGTTGTATTTCTAGTACAAGAGAGAAGCGTGGCACAGATCTTGTCATGTAATTGAACAGGAACTCACAGACTGTTTTTTGGGGCTGCTGAGCTCTTGCTGTGTTTGGAAAGTTCCGTCACTTATCCTTCTGAATCTGTGGTTCCTGGCAAATTCATGGGGACAGAAAAAGTGTATTGCAAACTGTTCATGTTTCCATATGTAGTATCGTCTCCATAGCTGCTAAGGACCCCTCTTCATATATGAAAACTTTTACTCCACAGCAATTTTATTTTTATAAATCTGTTGTTTGAATCTGTCATACCGCAGCTCAGGTAACAAGACATGGTTATATGCCTGGATAATTTCTGTCACCTTAATCTGTCACTAATCATTTGTTGTTACAAGAGGAAAGAGTTGATAGAACTGTATACATCAAACCAGTCTGTCGAGGGAAAATCCACAGCTGACTGATTTCAATACCACAACCTCTCTCTTACGGACGAAATAAGATGCACCATGGGTTAAGAGAGAAAAACAGTCCTTTCTAACTGTGGGTCCCTTTCCCAGACCCTGCTGTGTCCATGTGAGCATAGACTGGCAGATGTGTGCAAAGACTGTTGTTTCAGAATGTATCAAACTTCTGTTATTCGGCAATCAGCTATGGGATGGTCCTAGGGCAGACAGATGCTTTGCAGTGTGATCTAGCTAAGCAACAAGTGCATTACATTTCTCCTTTTTTTTTTTTTTTTTTTTTTTTTTGTTCCCAGTCAGCTGCTGGCTTCACAATGAGCTCCATTTCCAGACCAATTACTGAGTTTTGCCTTGATCTCTATGATAAATTCAACAAAACAGCAGAAGGCCAAAACATCCTCTTCTCTCCAACAAGCATCTCTATCGCCCTTGCCCTGATCCATCTAGGGACAAGAAACAACACTGCTGCTCAGATAGAAAAAGTAAGTACCAATGAAACGCTCTGAGATGCTTCCGCATAGCTTGCTGTTCCCTTCATGGAAATGCTGGGCATTTTCCTAAGCACAACGTGCGCTTAGGAAACAAGCATGAACACAGGCTCAGGTGCTGTCTTCAGAGCCGTGCTTGGAGTGCCACGATCCCTGCCATCTGCCCGTATGAGTTGCTGCATGCTCCTGTGCAAATTCAGGGATGTGGGGCAAGAGCTGAACGCAGGGAGTTGGTACACCACAGCAGGGCACTCTGGTCTTTCCCCAGCCTGCTGCCAGAATGTCAACCTTGGTTTCAAAATTTCGGGCAGGTGCTTTCTCTTGTGGTTGCTCTGAGATCCCTGGAAGTGTGGGTGCAGGCAGGCAGGCACAGTCTGACCGCTGGGTCACCTGCGGCCAAGGGAGACGTGTCCTTCTTATGAGGTTCCCAGAAACTTCTGCTTAAATGTATAGGGAATCAATGGAGATCCAGTATTCCCCATAAAAAAAAAAACAAACAAAGCCAACCAACCAACCAACCAAACAAAAAAACTTTAGACTTTGTACGCTGCAACATTATTATTATGGAGAAGTATCTGGAAATTTTTCAGTGAGATATTTGCACAGTAGAAACAAGGACCAGTTTCCATCAAGAGCACTATGGTTTTGATACATTTCCTAAGCTGATGAAAAGATTATAAATGATTGTAATAGGCCAGTTTTGTGTGGAAAGCAAACCATCTTTGTCTCTCTGCCTGAGGCAACTTTTCATTTTGAAATTTTAGGTAACCGTAGCAATAAAAATGCAAACCACACACAAACATTTTGAGGTGGAGGACAGTAGCATTTTGGGGACTAAATTTGTTGGTTCACTAACAGAAATGTGAATTTGAACATGAATAAATGGACAATTTCAAGTCTGTCTTTTCAGCCTGACTGAAGCTGAGAAAATATCTTTCATAAAACACCATTTATCCATGACAGCACAGCGAATCTTTCAAACAAGGAAAATGCATTTATCCCAGCTACAATTGCCTTAATTTGGCCTCTTCAATTTTAGGTGCTCCACTTCAGCAATGCTGCGGGAAGAACGGGCCTTGGATCTGAGCTTGAGAGTGCAGCCCCAGAAAACAAGCCAGAACGAAGCCAGGAAAGACGGTCTTCCCTGTCCTCCCAGGTAAGTCCTGGGATGCGTAGCACAGGAGCCTTTTCTTCACTTCATGGTAACTAGATATAAAGCACCACAGACTTCCACTGGAGGGAGTCAAGATCACATGCAGAAAGTCTGATCTGCTCGGAAACGCCTGACACAAGACGTTACCTTCTTGCGGGCCAGGCCTTCTATGAAGTCAATACCAAAGCCTCCAGACAAAGGAGGATCAGGCTTCAAAATTTAGATTAGCTGAGTATAGATTAGCTGGATTTAAAAATCTATATAACAGTAATTAGCCGTATAATATAACCTAACTAGGATGCAAATTAACAACCAAAGCTATATTGAGGAATCTTTACAATTACTGTGTTTGAAATATTCCTAGTGTAACACAGATGGGAATCTTAACCACGAAGCATTCCATGCACTGCTTCTACAACTACAAAACCTTGGCAAAAGCTACGTGTTAAGCCTGGCCAGCAATCTCTTTATACAAGAAGAATTTGAACTGAAGCAGGTAAGTTACCTACATCCCATGACTGCTGTGGCCTGACTGCCAGCTTCCCTGTAACCATAAGCCTCACTGTTGCTCCCTCATGCGTATTTTTGAGCACCTGATGTTCTTTTGGAGCTGTGCCTCTTAAGGCTGTTGGCGAAGGAAGAGACAAGAGCGTCAGCTTGCAAGGCTTCTGTTTAAAAAAATAAAATAAAAAAATCAGCCTGTGGATATCAATGGCTGTAGAGCAAAAAAATAGAGCAGGAGGCTTTTCACTTTTGACATATGTCTACCCTTGGCCAGAGGTATGACTATGGCCAAAAACGGCCTATTCAAGCTATCTGCAAGCTGCTTATGGGATATCTTGCTCTTTATATCTTTGCTTTGCTGTTTTTTGTTGTTGTTGTTTTCTGCTGAATGATTTGGATATTGAGCATCAAACAACACATCTTGCACTTTCTCTATTTATTTATTTGTTTATTTTTTTCTGGACCTCAGGTATGCAGTTTTCCATGGGAAGAGTTCTCGTGGCTTTCTTTTTATCTATTTGCATTTTTTTTGCCTATGCATTAGAATAATTATCTCTTCTTCAAAGATTTTCTGAATAAACTTTTGATAATTGATGTTTCCAAAGTAAAATTTTGTTGTATGGAGTCAACAAGACTGGCACCATTTCTAAAATAGTTCTGAATCATTGATTTGTTCGGAAATGGAAAAAATGATGAACAGATTTGACTAACTTTTATTTTGTTTTACAGAAATATCTAATGTGCAGTAAGAAACTGTATGGAGCAGAGCTGCAAACAGTGGACTTTAAAAGGGATCTTGAAGCAGCCATACTAAAAATTAATGCTTGGGTTGAAAATAAGACACAAGGTAAAACAAAGCAAAACCAAAAGCTGTGCTATCAACGTCTGTGCAGAGTCAAAACTCTGCAGCTGAGCTTAGTGCAAAGGGAAAGATACACTCATGTAAACAGAAATAAGTGATTAATGGTGCTGTCTTCTTTCCAATGGAAGGGTGCCACCTGGCACGTTTATATTGTTACTGATGGCCCAGAGTTGGGTAGGACAGTGGTCCCATGCCCCTTCCTGCTCCAAACAGGCCACTGCCAGGTAATGTTGCTGAGGAATTTACCATTTGTTTGCCTATGTTGTCCCAGTCCTTTAAACAAACAAAGAGTTGGATTTCTAAGGTTCTCCAAAGCTAACTTCACAGACAAGTAATTAAATCTCAATCCAGAGTCTTAATAACAACTAACAAATACTTGTGTTTTCCAAAATTTCCTTTAGGTAAAATCAAGGAACTCTTTGTTTCTGGAATGATTGATACGGATGCACTTCTGGTGCTGGTGAATGTAATCTACTTCAAAGCATCCTGGGAACACAAGTTTGAGGGAAAAAATACAGTTCAGAGAGATTTTAAACTGAATCAGGTACATCTGCCTCCTGTAAATCTCAACATTATTTACCCTAGACACTGTGAGCATTGTAGTAAGCATAGCTGAGAAGCATGATGTCCAGGGGGTTCGGCTGTGCTGTGAGGAAGGTGTGAGTGTGCTGAGAACTTAACCTGCCTCTCCTGTTGGGCATAGATAGCAGGAGGGCTTTTCACAGGAAAACATGATCTTTACTGAAAAAAACGTGCAAGCCTCAGAAATTGCAACAACTCAGGGTTTTGCTTCAACAACTGGCAAAACACAAGTGTAAGCCCTGATCAGCACTTCTGAACCAAGTAGTCATTACATGGATGAAGGCCAGTTCTAAAATCCCATTTCATACTGGCTCCAAGTGGTCATCCTGGCTTTAACAAGGATTGGCCATCCTGGTTCAATACATTTTAACATGAGCTATGCATTTGATAGGTTAAAACAAACAAACAAGCCAAACAAACTAGGCCAGATATTAAGAAGCTACAAATATGCAGACTAAATTTAAAAATATGAAAAATTCTCATAGGGTATTTTGATTTATTTACAGTATTTGCAATGTTTAAAAGTTTATTTTCAATATATTTTAATTTTTAGTCCCCTTTTCCATTTTTTAGTCCCTTATGTATATCAACAAAGCATTTGCTGTTTAACTCAGGTATTGTCAATATGATTGCCAAGCAAATTCCTTAACAAGCACATTCTTCCAAGTATTGTTCAATTTGTCTAACAGATGTCTTCAAAAACGACATTCAGCTCTTTTCCTTTCATTTAATTGTTTTAAATTCTTTCCATATGTTTCACTAATATTCTATTAGTTGTCATCCCCAACAAAAACAAACAAAAAAAGACAAAACCAAACAAACCCACAAAGAACACAGATTTAGTTCTGATCTTAGGTTGAAGAGCTTTGTGTGGGTAAAAGTCTCTTTCATGTGTTTCTTATTTATCAAAACAAAAGGCCAGGAAAGCATATACTGCTAGTTATAGTGTTGCATTGCATTGTTAAGAGGACAGTAAGAAACTGTAATATCGGTGACTTATATTTGTCACATATTTTGATATATTTAAGATGTGGCTTTGAATACAGAAATTGAAAATGGCCTATGGCTGAGAACATCTGAAGCACTGCTGCAGTCAGAGAAACTATGAGATAGAGAGAAACTCTATATATTTTTCTTCATAGGCTAATCAATATTAACAGGATTTTTTTTCTGAAAATGTCATCTACTAATATGCTTCTTTCACTGCTTTAGAAGCTAGGTAAGAAGTTAGCTAACACTAAAATGAAACCTGTGCCTTTATACACCTTTTGAACAACTCCATCACACACACATACACACACACACATATACAAAAAAAAAACCACTATGATTCTGCTCTTAACCTTTTACATCCTGCCTAAACAAGCTACCTGATAAATGCCAGCCTGATTCTTGTAGTGCTATTTCTTCTTTATCCTATTCCAAACTAAGACTTGCAAATGCAGTCAGCATCAGCTTGTTTGGCTGCACAGTAACAGTATTAAGCTACTTCACTAGCTGATCAATTGCAGGATTTTTTTTTTCCCTGTTTCTTTTTTTTCCCTCAGGAAAATTACCCCTTTATATATTCATGTCAAAGCTGATGTTTTGTGCGCCACTGTAGATGCAAGAAAATAAAGAAAAATGTTTTGCCTAACAACAATTACTGCTGCAAACCCAGACTTAAGTTTAAAGTTTTATTTTAAATATAATTAATTTTCTTTTAAATAGAATGCGAGCAAGCCTGTGCAGATGATGTATCAGAAAGGTACGTTTAAATTAGGTTATATCGAGGAGCTGGGAACTCAGGTGCTTGAACTGCCTTACGCTCAGAAGTCACTGAGCATGATCATCCTGCTGCCAGGAGACATGGCTGATGGATCTGCTGGTGGGCTGGAACAGGTAAGGCTGGGGACTGTGGCTAAACTGGCCTGAAAGTTGGTTGTCTGGATTAAAGCTGGGCAAAAATCTAAACTTTTCAAAGCTGCTTACCTACTCTAAACTCTTTTAATTTCCTCATGTTCTAGATTGAAAGCACAATGACCTATGAAAATTTAATGCTGTGGTCTTCTTCAGAGCATATGTTTGAGACAACAGTGGAGGTGTACCTCCCCCGTTTCAAGCTTGAAGGCACCTTTAACCTCAATGAGGTATTAAAAGCGATGGGAATGACTGACATCTTCTCTGAAAAAGCTGATCTTTCTGCGTTGTCACCTGTGAAATCTCTGGTGCTGTCAAATGTTGTCCATAAGACGTATGTGGAAGTCAATGAGGAAGGCACCGTAGCAGCTGCCGCTACAGGAGCAGTCATTGTGAGGAGGTCTCTTCCCCTCACAGAGGTGTTTATGGCTGACCACCCTTTCTTATTCTTTATTAGGCACAATCCCACCAATACTATTCTTTTCTTTGGTAAACTCTGCTCACCTTAAAATCAGGGCCATTTTCTAACATTGCAAGAAACACCCGGATGAAAATCAGAAATACTGTTTTTCCCCCATGTGTTCTTAATCTTATGACAGCTAGCTTGTATTTCAAAGTAATTACTGCAGCCAGTTTATCTTAGAACTGTCAAGTGGATGCTCTACTGCTACTCTTAATGAATGGCAAATATTGATCTGAATCCAGAGTAAGAGTAAATTTTCCCTTAACCTCACTGCATATCAAGAACAATTTGTTTCCTCGAAGTCGCGTATGCTCCTGTATATGTTAGAGTTCTCCAGCACAGCCATGTGGTGTAGTACAGCACTTGCCTGGCAAAGGTGGAATTGGTATGCTGCTCCCTGAGAATTGTTTGTAACGATTATCAGTAACTGCCATTAAAAACAGAGTAGCTTTGCTCTATATTTTTTGATTCCTGGCCTGGTGGGTCCTGGCAAGCAGAGAGGTGCTTTGGAGATGCTTTTTCCTATCTACACACTTTTTCATTATTTACACTGTGGTGAATCCTTTGCACAGGGGAGATCTCACCTTGATAACTACCTTTCCGCAACAGTTACAAACAAGTAAGAGATACTTATTTACAGCAAATATACGTATTTACTGATAACTGTACCACTTTCTCTCCTGTGATGTATGCTGGATCTATCTTTGTGCTATTCTGTGCTATATAAAAATGATATGCTAGAAGCAGCTTTGGCTTCATTTATTTATTTAGATATAAGCCTGCATCTAAAGTGCCATCTTACCAATTAGAATGATGGTATGTGACACGTACACCTTTCACAAGCCCTGGATTTATTTTGTGTGCATTTCTATTAGGATCATTGTTTTTTTATAACAGTAGAAATACTCTGGGAAAAGACAGGATTATGCCCTTATGGATATCTCTAGAAGGGAGATGATTACAACAGTAATTGTGTATGCAGGAAGGCAAGACTTGGTTCCTCTTTTTACAGGACTTTTTTTCTGCACTTTTTTGAAAAACAAAACAAAACAGAACACACCCTTACAGAATTGCAACATGGTTGAAGTTGCAAATGTCCTCTGGAGGTCATCTTGTCCAACCTTCCTGCTCATGCAGGGACACCTAGAGCAGGCTGCTGGGGTCCATGTCCAGAGGGCTTTTGAAAATCTCTGAGCACAGAGACTCCACAACCCCTCTGGACAACATCTCCTAAGTTCCCCATGTTCTCAAATGACACCAAAGAGCATAGTGTCTACCGGAACGAGGTATGAAAACACACATTTCTGAAGAGGGTTAATTATTTACATGGTAAAAAAGACTGCATTCTATTTGGGGAAATATCAAGTGATTTCAGTCCCCCAAAATAGGTTACAAACGGTCTAAAGCACCTCCCTGAAGTTACTGATGTGGAAAGCTGTAGCCTGGAACTGTCAAGAAATTTGTTTTCTTCCTTGTATGCTGCTGTCCGGTGAATTTTAATGATCTGAGATCAGATCATTAGATCATCAGATCATTAGACAAAGAGCAATATATCTCTCCTATATCTGATATAATGATCATCAGATCATTAGATCAAAGAGCAATATAAATCCAAGAAATCACAGTTAAACTTAACCTGGAAAAAATTTTAGTTTGTGGGACAACTACAGAAAAACAGAATTTGCTGATGACTGATAGGGAGACGTAACTGTTAATTTGCTCATTTAAGATGAGTAACATCTTCCTCAGAAAATTTCTATATGAGGTTTAACAAATTACCATTTGCAATTTGCTTTATGACCCATAAAAAGGAAAGTATACATTAGCCATTAGTCATATAATTGAGTGTAAAGCACTCTAAAGTTCTGCATTCACGATTACCACAGTTTACTACCATGAATTACCTGGGGCTCTTTGGACAAAAATGTCTAGGAAATAGAGGTGAGTGATGCTTGAGTAAGAACAGGCCAATAATAGAGTCAAATAAACAAGCTGTCCTTACTGTATAATCTGAAGGTGTGGTGCAATGTAAGCAGCGGTTCTCCAGGCTGCCTTCATGTTTCCATTCTGGAGGCTGACGGCACAGATTGCCTACTAAGCTGTTTTTATTACCTAAAGTTGTCATCACATACTATTTACATACCCTGAGGAAGTTCTGAGCACCACAGCCTCAAACATCAACGATGTTTCTGAAAAGGCAGGGGCAGGGATTCCCGTGATGAAGTGTCAAATGCCACAGGGAGAAAAAAAAGTCCCTTTATTGCAATCTTTTCTCAGAAAAGAGCACAGCCTCAAGCCCCCAGCATAACCTTTTTCAGCATCCTTGATTTTCAAGAAATGAAGCTGAAGTTTCCAATGACCCTGTATGTGGGCAGAGGGAATGGGTCTGTGCTCGCTGCTGTTTGAGAACGCAGGAGCTTAGTTATAAAAGTGAAAGAAATATGGAGGGACTTTGCAATAAGATTCCTTTTAGTACCGACTAAGCTGGCCCATTTCTGGGGCAAGCAGTGGGGTGAACCTGTCACAGCTGAGGGCCTGCAGCTGGGCTGTTTCTGCTACCTGCCGTAGCAGACATTTTACTGCTGCCACAATCTCATGAATTGGGAAAGGAAGGCTAATTCCATGAAGAAAGAAGAATTTTATAGCCTTTTGGCAGTTTAAAGCCATCTGTTTGGGATGACAAAGTCCCTCTACACTGCTGTGTGCCTGGCCTGGGCTGGCTGCTGCCAGGAGACCCTAGCCCTGAAGCCTGTCTGCAGCTGCAGGAATGGGCTCTGCGCTGGGCGAGGGACACAGAGCAGGATCCAGAGGGGCAGGCGTCCCCTTTGCGAATGGCTGGGCTCTGGCCTGTTTGCTGCCCTGCCCTGAGCCCCACGCTGCGGAGCAGCATGCCACCCCTCAGCCCCAGGCCTCCACAAAACCTCTTCACCAGGGGGCCCGTCCTTTCACACAGCGTCTGCAGCCAAATACACATTCATTTAAAAACATAGCCACAAAAGTCACATGGTGTGGGCCGAGGTGGCCAAAACTGTGGTTTGAGCAAAACAGAAGGGAAACCCCTGCCCTGGTGCCCCTGCTGCCCTAATCCTGTCTGGGGTGCTGGGACGGGGCCTGGCTGCCAGGCCCTGCCTGGCCCACCTGGGGAGGTCCTGGCCCCCACAGCACCCTGACCTCCTGTGATCACATTTCACAAATTCTTCTCATTAGATCAATGTTACTACTACCCCAAACAAATCCTTGCTTAGGCTGGCACCTGTAGCTTCTAAAGGCAAAGGGTGAGGGAATGGAAAGGAATGTCTTTTTGTCAAACAAGATCTCCAGGGCCATGGGTAGGTTTATCTTTCTTAAGGCAAAGCATCTCACTGCTGGGCAGACAGCAAAGCATTGTTTAAGAATTCTCCTAGGTATTTAAGTTAAGCTACTCCATTTTGCTTGAATATACATTAATCTCCCATAGTGATGTGTTTGCAATTTGACTGCATTTAGTTTTCTGTTTTCTGTATGCAAATGATTGTTTCTGCAAATCAAACACATTGCTTTGTAATGTGCATTTTGCATTGTTTATTTGTGGAAGTGAAGGTGTAAAATGTCCTACAAATGTGCGTTCTGCACAAGGTGCTATTCTGCTCCAGCTGTGCAGTCAGTCACACAGGAAAGGCATTGAGATAATCTTGACTTATATTTTCCATATTTATTAAAATTTTGTCTCTTAGTAAATCCTTGATTCTATTTTCTTGATAAAGTGCACTCATTTTCTATATGGTATTATAATTGCTTCTAACAGGTACTACATCATAGTATTCATAGTATTTTATGAAAACCAGATTCAGAAATCAGACTTCCTGACTGTAGTTTTCCATGTATATGTAATGGAGAATTAGTGAAGAACATGTTTAATATGCAGAATTATGGATGACTTCAGAAAGGAGAAGCTGAACACTCAAAATAAGAATGTGGCTGTCCTAAACAAAACATAGTCTGGCTTTAAGCATATATCTCCAAAAACCCATCTAAATGAAAATTTCTCTTTTATTATGCATGTGTAAGTATCCAAAATTTGTAGGCATTTTGTTTTCACCTTTTGTAAATTCTCTAGCAGCTGGCATTTTCCTTTGCTTGCTCTGAACTGCCTTGATGTGAGCAATGAGGTGCTTTTCCCATACTGAAATCCAGGAACAAAACGGACTGAAGCACAGGTTTCTGGAGAACATCTAGTAAATGAATTCAAAGCATGCCTATTCAAAGAAGGCTCCCTGAAAATGCCATTAGAGCAGACTTCATGTTTTTTAAGTGAAAGTGGTACATAACTTCTGCAGTGGAGAAATCATGTGGCTCAGGAGATGAAGGACCTATCTTCAGTGAAACCCATATCCTTGATGGAATTCAAGCCTGCATCTTCCAGAGGAATGCACCAAGCACTGTCAGGCACTAGGTTTTAGCATACACTCAGTGGAAAAAATACACAGAAATACACACCCTGCTTTTGAAGTTCTGCTCTAACTTGAATGAATGAAACTTAATGACACAAGTGGGAAATTCAAGGACTGATAACTTTACAGTTCAGCAACTAGGACATCTACTATATGAGTTCTGGTTTCCAGTCTCTGCTCCTAGGACTATTGTTGTAATCTAGTAATACTTTAACAGAAAAAAAGTATCCATATGGGTCAATATCCTAACAATAATGGAGTACTATTTTGCTCTATATCTTTCTGATAGCATGAATCTTGCCTTAACTTCTTAATAATGCTCACAATACTTCTATTGTGAGCTTCTTTAATACTCTTCAGAGGGTGCTGTGGTGCTGCTTTTCCAACCAAATCCTCAAGCATGAAATGATGTGTTCTTAATTCTGAGACAGCATGTCATGGCTTTTGTGTAAGAGCACTGTCATCTACACAGCTACCAGATTGTTTCAGATCACTCCCTCACTTGACTGATACAGTTTAGAGAGTCCAGCTTTTCCAAACATGTTCTATCTGTTTTAAACATGATGGGAAAGGTCCTACAGAAGGACCTCTTTTGCATATTCTCATGAATGTCTTCTTATCTTGAGCAACACCTTGCAAAGTAACTGTGCTGAGCACATGCCCTAGGTACACAGGATACAAAAGTATGTCAGTGCTTCTCCATCTCTTGCCACATGTCTTGTGCCTTGCTTTTCTAGTGTGTTGTATGTCATTCATGAACTAAAAGCACAGGGCAGGGTAATGCAGCACCACCACCAGGAACTTGTCCTACAAGTTTATTTATCTCATTCTGCCTTCTAAAAATAGTATCAGATGGAAAGTTGTGGGGCTTTTTGTGGGTGGTGTTTTCGTTTCGTTTTGTTTTGTTTTTTAGTATTGCTGAAAAACTTGTCAAGGAAAGCTCTTCCCCAAAGCACTAGTGTTTGAAATGTGCATGAACAGCCACACTCCTTCAAGACTGTAAAATGTTTGGCTTGGAGAAAGGTTGTTCTATGTCTGTCATGTCTCCTGCTGCCATTGCTACAGCCCTCATCCTACAGAGGGAGAAATTCTCTTAGTGAGTGACAGAAGGCTGACCACTGAGGGGAAAAGGTTCCTCAATCCAGAGTTTCATGATGGGGGAAAGTCCCCTCTTAGTACCATATCCCCCAGCTCCTGTTTTCTGAATACATCAATGTGATGATCATGTGATATCTATACTGGAAATTAGCTGCATTTTGCTCAATTAAGTCAGCTGCTGGTCCCCTGTGAGAAATACACTACTACGCCTGGAGCACTGCTGAGCACAGATGCCTGTTGGCCTAAAACAAACACAGCACTCAGACCACAATCAGCCTCCCGACACCTGGTGGAGGGAATATTGTAAAAAACACTTTTGCTGCTCCTGAAGCAGAACAGCCTCTGGGACTGAAAGCTAAGAGGAAGTGTTTTGGTAGTGTGGTGCTCGTTTCCTTGCTCATGAATGACAATGATTAGGAGGGATCCTGGAAGACATACCCAGGGGCCTTTGGTGTATCTCCTGTGCCTTCAGCCAGGAGCAACTCCTCCTTGATGCCTTTTTGGCTTGTTGTTTTGTGCAAGCCATCCAAGACGTTTAGATTTAGAGTTTAGTGATATGGTTTAGTGGAGGACTTGTTAGTGTTAGGTCAGAGGTTGGACTAGATGATCTTGGAGGTCTCTTCCAACCTAGATGATTCTGTGACTCTGTGAAAAGTGCAGCAACAATGACCATAGAGATCAATAAGAGCCTGATGAGCCCTGTATGCATTTCAAGCCCAAGGCAAAACCACATGTGCCTCAAGCTCCCCACACACTTCTGCTGAAAACTGTGGTGAAAATCTAGTGGCTAGGAGTCTAGATTCATAGCTGGAGTAGAGCAGCATATTTCCAGAGCTGAGCACCCCAGCTGCAAGTGCTCTGATTGCAGTGTCCATCTCTCTTTGGCGTCATGGGGAAAACCCATGTGCATCCTTGGAGGGGCCTGGAGCACTGGTCTGAATTTAAGAGCTGCTGCAGCACAGTGCTCTCACTGTCTTCAGGCAGAGAAGCTGCTGGATCACCGTTGGGAACGTTGCACCTCTCTGGGAAGGCTGGGGTTAAAGAAGAAAAGCATGCTGTACTTACAGTTCCATCATCTGCCACAGGAGGATCAGGGCTTCCTGGAGACAACGTTACCAGAAGCACACAAATCCTTCAGCGAGAGGGAGAAGTGCCCCTCTGAATGCTGTGAGTCACTATTATTTTCTGATATATATATACATGTATATATATATATATTACATGTATATATATATATTTCGGTTTCTCTCTTCCTGTTATTGTATGCTTCCTGCAGATACTTGGCACATCTTTGAGACGATTCAGCAGTGCACACTAAGGGGATGCAGCCACATCTATAGGGTGCGTCCTCCCTGGGAGGAGAAAAACATTTTCCTTCTCTCCCTACATGTTTCAGAGGGTGAATACCAGAAGATTCTGGATCATGCCTTCCACTTTGTTGTGGTACAGGAGAAGCCAGGCTCCTGGTACCTGCCTGTCAGCCCTTTATTTTCCCAGGCGCTCTTGCTCCTCAGAAAAACCTGGGCAGGGAGCCTGACTACGTGGTGGTGTTTTCCACTTAGTATGAGACAGGACACCACACTCCATCAGCAAAGAAACAGCCAGAGCCAGTTCTTCCCAGGAGAAGGTAGCTCTCTCAGCTCTCACTCTCCTCGGGGTAGGGTCAGGGCTGGAAGGAGACCTGGGACAGGAGCAAAGCGTGTCATAGTGATGCACAGGTGCAGGCTGTGGGACTTGTTCTCACAGGGACAACTTCCATGTTTTGTGCGTGCAGAAATTCCAGGCTGTAGGAAGCCAAATTCTCTGCTTGAGTGAATAACTTCATCCATCAGCAGAAAGGAATTTGGTAATTTCTTTCCCTTAAAAGGCAAAAGGAGATAAATGGCAAGGCAGCAATCTTAGAATTGCCAGGCAGCTTATGAAATTGCCACCTCAACCTTGGGAGGCAGAAGAAGGCCTTTCCACATTATTGTTTGGCTGAGACTTGAAAGTGCAATTTGCTGGCTTCTCTGTTGCTTCTTTTTATACATCCTTCTTCATGTTTTATGCAATAATCAAAGGGAAGAAGGTTTTACACAATCGACTTCAAAGAAGTACAGTGTCTGAAGGCTGAGTAATGCTACTAAACTATGTAGTAGTCCTCAAAGAAAAAGAAGGTGTTGCCTACACAGCCATATGACCAGAGTGTCCAGCCTTTAGAAGATAAATTAAGGGCATGTATCTGGGTGTAGAGCAGACCAGGATAGGTCAGGGTACACCTAGAAGGGTGATTTGTCCAGAGGTGGATGTTGGGGCCAGGGGTGGTTTGCACTTTGCTCTGAAGTGCTAAGTGTGGTCTGAAGCCTGCTTCTGGAAGCATGTGGGTGCTTGAGGTGCCTGGGAGAGGCGCCCTATTTCCAGCATGGTGGGTTTGGACCATGCAAAGGTTGTGAGATGAATTCCATGGCTGTGCTATTGCAGGCCTCGGCCATGCCACGGTGAGCATGCTCAGTGCAGCCAATGCCAAGTTCTGCCTGGACTTTTTCAAAGACCTGATCAAAGTAAAAAGAAATGAGAATATCTTCTCCCCACTGAACATCTCAGCTGCCCTGAGCATAGTCCAGCTGGGTGCTGGAGGCAACACAGCAAAAGAGATGGAGAAGGTAGGTTCCTTGCCCTTCTTTCAGGAGTTGTTAGTGGAGGCTTCCATGTAGAAATGAAAAAGGGGCTGGAGCCTTATTTCTATGGTAGATATCTCCAGACCATATTCTTCACGCAGAGTGAAGCAAAAGAGGCAGGTGGCAGCTGTGGGTCTCAAAGCTCTCCTTTCCACACACACTTGTGTGAGCTGCAGCACCCGTGAAGTTCCTGTGCAGCCTTGATGCCTTCTCTGTGTGTTCTTTTATCTGATTACATAGATTTACACTGCATTTACATTGCAGGTGCTTCATCTTCATCAGGTGCTAGGCACAGCCAGTCCAAGAACCAAGAACTACACTGGAAATGTGAGATAATATCTGAAGCATAGACTAGACTAGACTAGACTAGTTCAGTTGGAAGGGACCTTCAAATATCATCAAGTCCACCTGCCTGACCAGGACAGAGTTAA
The DNA here is from genome assembly GCF_040182565.1 of Anser cygnoides. Lineage (NCBI taxonomy): Eukaryota > Metazoa > Chordata > Aves > Anseriformes > Anatidae > Anser > Anser cygnoides. Next base: position 83,038,121 of record NC_089874.1, read on the forward strand.
CCAAAAGTTAAAAAAGATATTCATGAGGGCATTATCCAAATACCTCTTGAACACTGACAGGCATGGGGCATCAACCACTTCTCTAGTGACTTTTTGGTTCCTTCAGGCAAGTGACAACTACTCAGCACAAGTTTTTATGATTGGGAGAGAACTTGTCTTCCCTGGTTTGTAGCAATACCTGGAGTTCACCAGGGCCCTGTACCGTGCAGAGCTGGAACCTGTGGACTTCATTTACGCTGCTGAAGCCTCCAGAGGGAAGATGAACTCTTGGGTGGAAAAGCAAACAAGTGGCAAGGAGAAGGCCCATGCTTGGCTGCCTGGGCAGGGTGCATCAGGAGTCACTAACTGGTGTCTGATTCTCTCCCTTTTCTGGAGATATCCATTTTGCTTATGTCTCCCTCTTCCTGAATCAAGCAACATTCAGAAATGCTGTGGAGTGATTCATTTTGCTTGTGGCTACCATAAATGCAGCTTGGGGCATAAGAAGGCCCCTAGTTCCTGGGAGATTTGACTTCACAAAAGCTGCAGAACACTTCTTGCAGTGAAGAGACAATTCTTCCAAGGGAGGTGGCAATGGGAGGACTGTGCCATCATCAGTGAATGGTCAGACGAAAAGCCTAATTCACCTTTGTTTGTTATTTTAAAAGGAAAATTTAGGGGCTGTTCCCTCCTGGCTCTAATACAAAGATGCTAGCCCTTGTCAATGATATATACTTCAAGAGGCAATGGGATTCAAAATTTGAGAAGAAAAACACCAGGAAAATGCCTTTCAGGCTGAGCAAGGTACAGCTGGGACAAGAGCTGTGGGAAGCAGGGGAAAGTGGGGGACTGCTGATGACCTGTGCTCTGCTGACTGCAGGGCAAGTTGTTGTCTGGCACAGGCATAGGGACCCTGTTTATCCAAGCCATGACCCTTTACCCTGTGGACAGAGTGGGCACCTCCCAGGCACCTCCATGACAGAGGTCATGTGAAGGCAAGCTTTGGTACCTCCTTAGAGAGGCCAAGTTATAGAGAAGATTTTGCTGAGGGCCCACCAGCCTTTGCTGAATCTGGCAATGGAGATAGTCATTATCATTTAGGAAAGAGTAAAAGAAGCAGCAAAAACTAGAGTGCAGAGAACAAGAAGGCCTTAGAGCGTCTGTTATATCTTTCAAGGAGCTTAAACCAATGCCCTGAGCAGAAGTACGCTGTGGTTTGAGGAGCATTCATGGAAAAAGAGCAAGACATTTCAAACAGGTTGGTCCCATGGGGTTTACTACCTGCTTTATTTTGCCTTTTTTTTTTTTTCTTTCCCCTCTATCACTTGATTTACTGTATTTTAGAAAAAGCACGGGAATATACTACACTAACCCACTCTCTAAGCTGCATTTTACTTACCTAGAAGGAACAGGAAGTATCAGGAGGCTACAAAAACAGCAAAAAATATTCCTTTCTGGGAACTAATTCCAGTTCATCTCTTTCATTAATTATAATTCAAGTACTGACAGAAAGTGGTCCACTTAAAATGATCCTTCAATAAATGGAGCAATTCAAACTGTAAAGGAAATAAACTCATGAAAATTTTACGACTGATATGAAACTGCCCTCAGAGCTTCCTAGACAGAGAAGCCTACTATCTGATTGGGTTGATACCTAAGTATATGTTAGTAGTGATAACTAAGCACTTCTTACAAAACACTGTTGTAAGCACCTGTGCTTGCACACACACATGCAAATACTTACCCACCCACACGCCATATCAACATAAATGTGAAGGAAGACATATTTTTTTTCAGGAAAATAACGCCAGAAATGTACTACTTCTTATAATTACATTGCTCTGTCCTTGCTGCCTATGCCTTGCTGAAGCATCGTAATGTAAGGACCAGAATTCCTTAGAGTCACCGATGAAATGAGGAGCAATGAGAAGTCCTGGGTTAAACTTAGCTGACGCATCAATATTTTGTGTGTATTTGTATTTCTGGACAAAACTAGTCCAGCTTTTTTTGTAAGCACATCTGCAGCATGCAAAGGTTTGAAAGAAGACTGTGTAGACAGAGAGAGCTTTTCTATGTTTTGCCTCTCATGCCGTGAAAGCCTTCCCCATTTACAGTAGAAATATCAGGAATCCCCAGCAGAGGAACAGACCTGGAAAAACTAAGGAAGGGCAGTTGATACATGGGGAGCTCCTGCTGCGGTGTTTCTGCAGGAAGCACAGCATCCCAGGTGTACCTGGGTTAGTCTGCATGTGATATGAACACACACGGTCTGAGCCACATCACTGCAACAGCTGCAAAGTGCTCAGCTGCAGCATATGCAATGTGCCCACGTGGCATTGTTGTTCTGTGCACACACCAAGCCTGTTCTTCTAGGGTGTCACGCAAATGAAAGCAAACTACTGTTTTCCAACCTGTTAGGCATTCAAAAAACTATGGAACAAATGGCTACATTCCTCTTCTCCATGAAAGACAAAATTTCCAGTTGAAAAAGAGAACAGGTAGGTAAAACTCCCTGGACGGCATCTTCAAGAAAGAAGTCTTCAGAAGCATGGAACTGCAGCAGCCAAAGGGAATTGCCCTACCTCTCTTCTGGAATCATTGCCTTATGCCACAGTTGGCCAAATAGGTACTTCAGTAATTCATATTCTATATTTTTTTTTCCTTTCCGACTGTGCCACCTGCAGAAACTTTAATAATTAATTTATATTACAAAAACATCTGTGTTTAAATTTGGTGGCATAATTTTTAATAGCAACATGCATCAACGTCTTTAGAATTTATTTTTACAGGTAAAACATCTGAAAATTCCTTTGTTTCTATTAGTTTTCTTTGAATAAATAGGTATTTTATTTTATTTTATTTTTAACTTATGTAACAGTATGCATTTAAAATTGTGACTTCTCTGTGAATTCCTGGAGATAAGAAAAAGTTCAAGATCCCACTAAAGGTCCCCTAATTATCCTAACCGCTTGCAACAGACAGGAATGTGATTCGTCATGAATGAAAATTATGCTGCCACTGGGAGTGGCAATGGCTTTATATTCCATTGCTCTACCAGCCCTGACATCAAGCCTTACAGTCAAATTGACACCATCACTCCTGAGGAGAAGGTAACTATCTCCCTGACCTTTAATTCTAACCTTCACATTACAGATGATATATTGAGGACGTGTCTATAAGGATTAATATATACATTAGCGATGTACATATCTGCCTAGCATAAATACACTGTATGTATCACCTTGAAGAAGTAAGACTATTTTCAAGATGCTATGCAATGCTTTGGATTGTATTAAAATTTATGAGTTGTGTGATAAAGCTGTGCTTAACTTGTACCAGGTGTGTTTCTAAAGAAGATTAAAACCAAACCATTTCTCACTTTTTCTGCATGACCCAGGTTGGTAATTTATGAAAGTATAATCTTTCTATACCGGGCTGTATTTTAAATATATATATACTAGTAATTTAATTTTTTCTTAGGAAGAGGGGAAAGGTATCTTCTGCATGGGTGGAGAAAGTTATTCAGATGCAATAACAATCAAAACAAAGGGACCTAGAATAGCTGGAATCTATAAAATGCTGAGTTGAATTTCTGAGTGATCAGCTATCTCTATATCACATTACTGTATGAAAACATAGGGAAAAGACTTTCATAAAAATGGGACTTACTCTATCCTAGGTCTAAGAATGTGAAGAGTTTTGCAGAACATTCAAGAGTACCTCCTAGTAATAAGTTTGATCATAACTGAAGTATATATCAAGGAAAAATGTGAAAGCGACAGATGTAGAATAAAGTATACAGAATAAAGTATATGACTGGAATTTTCCAGTAATGCACAATGTGCCTTTGTTGAAAATATTGCTAAGTCAGCTTTTCTGTAGTTCAATTTTCTGTAGAATGCTTTTTAAGCAACCATCCTTGGAAAGACACGGTATGTGAGGCACAGTTGATTAATATGCACAAAGTTTTTAGAGAGATACAGAGCATAAGATGTCATTAAGGAGAGTAATTAGTAAGTACTATGCCTACATGACTTGAGGCAAGTAAGCTCAGGCCATAAAGTGAGCTGGCACTGTGGTTAGGACAAGGTTAGGCCTGATTAACAAAGTTATAACTATTGCCTGAGATAAGAAACAGCTGAACCTAGAATACTGTTTCTATAAATGTGTTTCTTCTGCTATTCAGGTTGATTTTCAGATTAATTGCTTCAAACTCAATTTCACTGTGAAATCCCAGACGTGGCTAGTCAGGAATCTTGTGCGAGCAATTCAGCCAAGCTGCTCCAGAAAACCCTTCTATGCTCTACCGTAGTATCTAACATTAACAGGCATAAGGACTAGAAAACTAAATCTTTTGTTTCCCTTGTTGCAGGCATTGACAACATCACGATGGGCTCGCTTTGTGCAGCCAATGCCAAATTCTGTCTTGACTTTTTCAAAGAGCTGAGCAAAATGAAAGGGGGAGGTCCCGGTTGACTGGCGGCTAGCCAATGTGACGCCCATCTATAAGAAGGGCCGGAGGGCAGACCCGGGGAACTATAGGCCTGTCAGTTTGACCTCAGTGCCGGGGAAGCTCATGGAGCAGATTATCTTGAGGGTCATCACGCGGCACTTGCAGGGCAAGCAGGCGATCAGGTCCAGTCAGCATGGGTTTATGAAAGGCAGGTCCTGCTTGACGAACCTGATCTCCTTCTATGACCAAGTGACGCGCTTGGTGGATGAGGGAAAGGCTGTGGACGTGGTCTACCTTGACCTCAGTAAGGCTTTTGACACCGTTCCCCACAACATTCTCCTCAAGAAACTGGCTGCTCGGGGCTTGGACTGGCGTACGCTTCGCTGGGTTAGAAACTGGCTGGATGGCCGGGCCCAGAGAGTTGTGGTGAATGGAGTCAAATCTGGTTGGAGGCCGGTCACTAGTGGAGTCCCCCAGGGCTCGGTACTGGGGCCGGTCCTCTTTAATATCTTTATTGATGATCTGGATGAGGGCGTCCAGTGCACCCTCAGTAAGTTTGCAGATGACACCAAGCTAAGTGCGTGTGTCGATCTGCTCGAGGGCAGGAAGGCTCTGCAGGAGGATCTGGATAGGCTGGACCGATGGGCTGAGGTCAACTGCATGAAGTTCAACAAGGCCAAGTGCCGGGTCCTGCACCTGGGCTGCAACAACCCCAAGCAGAGCTACAGGCTGGGAGATGAGTGGCTGGAAAGCTGCCTGGCCGAGAAGGACCTGGGAGTATTGGTGGATAGTCGGCTGAATATGAGCCAGCAGTGTGCTCAGGTGGCCAAGAAGGCCAACGGCATCCTGGCCTGTATAAGAAGCAGTGTGGCCAGCAGGGCGAGGGAAGTGATTGTGCCCCTGTACTCGGCTCTGGTGAGGCCGCACCTCGAGTACTGTGTTCAGTTTTGGGCCCCTCGCTACAGGAAGGACATGGACGTGCTCGAGCGAGTCCAGAGAAGGGCGACCAAGCTGGTGAGGGGTCTGGAGAACAAGTCTTACGAGGAGCGGCTGAGGGAGCTGGGCTTGTTCAGCCTGGAGAAGAGGAGGCTCAGGGGCGACCTCATCGCTCTCTACAGTTACCTGAAAGGAGGCTGTAGAGAGGTGGGGGTTGGTCTATTCTCCCACGTGCCTAGTGACAGGACGAGGGGGAATGGGCTAAAGTTGCGACAGGGGAGTTTTAGGTTGGATGTTAGGAAGTACTTCTTTACCGAAAGGGTTATTAAGCATTGGAACGGGCTGCCCAGGGAGGTGGTGGAGTCACCATCCCTGGAGGTCTTTAAAAGACGTTTAGATGTAGAGCTTAGGGATATGGTTTAGTGGAGTACTTAGTGTTAGGTCAGAGGTTGGACTCGATGATCTTGAGGTCTCTTCCAACCTAGAGAAATCTGTGAATCTGTGAAAAGAAATGAAAACATCTTTTTCTCACCACTGAGTCTCTCAGCTGCCTTTGGAATGGTTCTCCTCGGTGCCAGGGGCAACACACTCAAACAGATAGAGAAGGTGGGTTTGCTTTGCTCTCGTGGCACTCTCTTGGCTGATAGTACAGTCTGATACATTTCCTAAGCTTCCAAAGACACAATATGCAAGCACACATGGTGCCTTAATATATATATATATATATATATATAAAAATCTTGTGCTATTCCTAATAGTATTTTTATTTTTTCCAACTATGTTATAGCAATTGCTCAGTCAATGAATATATTAGTGATAAAACACAACCAACATAGAATCATAGAACATCTCAAAAGTGTTTTGAATGTATCACTCAGCTGTCCAAGGCTCAGAAGTGGTGGTTCCCTTTGGTATGACCTTCTACCTTCTCTGCCCAAGAAGACCCAAGTTCTTCTTTCTCAAGAAGAAAGATTGTGAAATTTCATGATTTCACCCTCTAAAAATATTATTGTTCATTTGCAAGGATCTCATCATAAGGGATGAACTGGACTTTCCCCACTTAATGGGTCTGGGATAGGTCTGCAACTCTCTCTCAACTTTGAGGTACTGTCCCGCAGTTGCATTCACCCAACATTTACTTTGCAGGTATTTCATTTTGGTGAAGTTTTGACTGACACAACGCAGAGAGCCAGATATCCTTCTGAGAAGGTAAGACAGTGGCAGCTCTGAGATGAAACTACAGGTGCTGGTTTGTCAGCTGTTTTCCATCGAACCCATCTCTTAATCAGAAAGCACAGCAGGGTTGACTAGCCTCTCTGTCTGGATTTTCAGACCTGCTTATTAATGTTCTTTTATTATTTATATAAGAGGCCTTGTGAAATCACACTTTTCAACAGCTAAGCCTACTCATTACAGGTTTCTAACCAAAACTTAAAACATGCTGAGTGCTTAAATTTCCAGCTGCAAAGGTTTGTCTACAGGGCATGCCAGAGGCACATTGGAGCTTGCTCCTCTCAGGCTCTAAGCTACAAGATTTTTGCTCAGTGTGCACAGAGCGATCACTGTACAATACAATGTGGTTTGGAAGTGGACTAGCATGGGCCTGAAGAGGAATTATTTTGTCACTCTGTACGTAAGGTACAGGGTTAGAGGTGGTGTCCTGATCCATTTATTCCAACGCCAATATCAGGCTTCTCATACAGAGAGGCTACAACTCACCTGCAGGTGCAGCTTTGCACTAGAAAGTGCAAACTGACTAAGAAACTTACGTTTTCCTGTTTGAAGTGTGAAGAAGCTGGAGGAGTCCATTCCCAGTTCCAGGCACTGTTAGCTGCAGTCGGTGAACCCAGCCCAGGCTGCTTTCTCACCACTGCCAACAGGCTCTTTGGAGAAATCACTTACCCGTTCTTCCAGGTGAGTGTCTGTACTGTCCATTTTAGCAGCCCAGAAATTTACTGGGGAACACTGACAGTCCAGGCAGTGCAACTGCATTCAGGTAATTTCCTCAAGAAACCAGAACTAGGGTGTTTTCCAGAACTTTGCTTTCTAGGCACGGGGAGAAATTTCAAAGCCAGAAGAAGGTGCCCAGCAGCCTGGAAAAGTTTTATAATTAATACAAGATATAAGTTTTACCATGTTTATGCCTATGCAGAGTGAAGCATATCTCATTGTGATGTTATACATCATGGTTAATTTTTCCAAAATAAGACAATTTTTTAATTTGGTAGGTGGGAGAAGACAGGCAACATAACAATGACATACAAGCTTAAGGAAAGGTACCAGGCTTTGGTTTTAGGTATTTTTTACTGTGATGAGACATTTCTGCAGCTCAGTACAGATTGAAAATAAAGAAAAAATACATTTGCAAGCATGGTTTATTATAAATAATGTCTCTCTAAAAATTGTATCTTGAGTTAATTCAAAGATTTTTTTATATATGCCTTTTTTACTCATTTATTTCCTGTTGATCTACAACACATAATTATCTTGAAGCCATGAAATTATCAATCTTATAAAAATTTTCATGTTGTGATGAAATTCTACTATTTCTGCTTTCCAGCAATACTTGGATTCCACGAAGAAGTTCTATAGAGCAGAACTGGAAGCAGTTGATTTTAAATATACTAAGGAAGAAGCCAGAGAGAAAATCAACTTCTGGGTGGAAAATGAGACAAAAGGTAAAGAATATGTGCAAGTTGTTTGGTTGCACACAAACCATTAGGAATATCGGATCTAAATTTCAGTTTCCCTCTTTTTTCCCCAAGGTAGCCATATTTTTATATATTAAACACTTACTGCATAATTTATTTATTTGTTTATTTGCTTAATAGGAAATAAATATAGGAAGAAGCACAAAAATGCCTTGAGTTCCTGGCTTCAGAAGCTCTACATAAACTTTTTGTTATTTATTTGAAGCCACTATACTACTTATCAGTTTTATGGGAGTAATTATTAATAGTTAAACGCAACGGATTGCCTGAAACAAACAAACAAAAAAACAAAAGTAAAAATTCTTCCTAATTCATTATTTTTAAAGGTAAAATCAGAGACCTATTTGCTGCTGGGTCTATTGATCCCTCCACTGTACTTGTGCTGGTCAATGCCATATATTTTAAAGGAAAGTGGGCAGTAGAATTTAAGAAAGAAGATACCAAGGAAACATATTTCAGACTGAACAAGGTACAGTATGGGCAGGAAATGAAGCAGCTGGGGGGATGGAAGTCAGACGCCTGTCTTCTATAACAACAGATGGAAGCTTTCCTCCTCTTTGTTATCTCGAGACAAAACATTATTCTTCAGCTAAAACACTAGAGTCCTACACCTTCTCTCCGGTTTGATAATCAAGTATGTCAATTTTTATATCATTTCACATCAGAAGTGGTTCTTGCATAGATGAGATCCCAGCTGTGCCAAAGTCACTGAGTACATGCTCTGGCTTTGTTGGAGATTTCACAACTAAAAGCTATTTCAAAATAGCTTGCTTTTGGAACTGAATTCGAGGAATCTTCTTCTTTTACTATTTGCAAACAGAAAAACATTTGTTTTCAGGAAAAAAGAAGTGTCTAGAGTCAAATTATCTCAGAGTTCATGAAGAATTTCAATTATTCATGAAGAATTTCAGTTCATGTTTGATAGTATTAATTATTTTATTTTAATCCAGGGGACATTTTCAATAATGTTCATGGATTTGTTTCTCATTTGACATGCCAGAAAAGAAGAAGAAAGTAAAGAGAGAGTTGTAAGTAAAGTAAACTGTCACAAGTACAAACGGAAAAGTAGTTTTTACACTGTTTAAATTGGATAACTTCTTTGGAGCTACAGTTAAGAGACAGGAACAAGTCAATTCTACAAGTACACTAAGCTCTGGTCAGAGTAAACAATGTTTTCTGTACTGAACTCTAATTTCAGCACTGAAACCAGTCACAACCAGGGTGAACATTTCTGTATTTTCTGTTTCATCTGTTTCTTGTGTTCCAGAATGAGAGAAAGACAGTGCAGATGATGTTTCGGGAAGGTTATTTTAAGCTGGCCATCATAGAGGAACCAAAAATTAAAGTGATAGAGCTCCCTTACTTTAATAATGAACTGAGCATGCTTATTCTTCTTCCTGAAGTTGTGTATGAAGACTTTACTGGCCTAGAACAGGTAATACTTTCGTTACTTTCTAGTTACATACATAAAGGGGTGAATACAGAGCAATACTTTAACATTGCTCCAGTATGGTCAGAAAACCATTGGGGAAAACAGAACCTTTTTATCTTTTCCTTTCGTTCATTACAGTGTTGTTATTATCAATAACCCCTACAGCTTGAAAACACCCTCACGTATGAAAAACTAGCAGAATGGACCAGTTTGGATAAGATGCAACAGCTGACAGTGAAGGTATACCTGCCCCAGTTCAAGATGGATGAAAGTTACGTTCTCAACAAAACTCTCCAGGAGATGGGAGTGATGAATGTTTTTGACTGGGGAAAAGCGGATTTATCAGGAATCTCTAGGAAAGATGGTCTGGTTATGTCCAAGGCCATTCATAAGTCATCTGTGGAAGTGAATGAAGAGGGCACTGAAGCGGTTGCTGCCACACAGGTTGTTGCAATGCCTTTGAGTCGCCCAATTTCTTATGAGTTCAAAGCTGACCACCCATTTCTTTTCTTCATCAGACACAACCCAACCAACACCATTCTCTTCTTTGGCAGATATTCCTCCCCTTAAGTGAAAGTTATTTTGGAAATCAGATCTTTCTCCCCACTGACATTCCCATTGGCAATTACAGAGGACAAAAGAGAGCACGTTCTCACAGATTTCGTAAGGGAAAAATTGGAGATCAAAACCTAAAAAGTTTTAACTGTTAAATTCTTAGTATCAGCTCCAGGTATGATTTACTTTTAGGAGGGACTTAATAAATCTGAAGGACAAGCTAAAATAGCCTCTACCTTAAAAAGCAATAGACATATCTTTTCTATTGTTGAGCTTTCCCCTTTCCTAATGTAGTGTTCCTACAATAAAGCTATGATTTTAGTGCCCTAAAGACAGGTGATAGATTCTCAAGCATGAAGCAGATAAGAGGATAGAGAATCTGCATTAGAAGGATATCTGTATGTAATTAGGTACTCAATCTCTTTTGGCTTTACCTACATGAGCTTTGCGTAGATCTCCAGAAAAATGCCATTTTGTATGGGAGTAGCGAAGTAGCACAAGTTTCGTGTTCTGTTTTATCCCTCATCAGAATAAAATAAAAATAAAACTTTTATGGTGATGGTATTTAGGTGGATAGCCTGTATTTGTTCTATTTTTAATAATAAAACCACTGCAAAGTAATTATTAAATGTAGTAGTCTGCAGAACTAAGTGGACAGGCAAATGTTCTATTAAAGCAAGTAAAAATAATGGCAATCATTTCTAAAGTGTCTAAGTAATACTGTAGTCTACCTCCCATTTTTAAATATTCATTGTTCTGAGTATGGGCACAGGACAACTCGACATTAGGAAAGGTAAAACTTGAGCCTCACCTCCTATTTCTCTCTTGCATTTGATTTTATGAAGGAATTAAGAGTGCAGTTTTAGGACATGGATGAGCCAGTCTAAGGCAGCTAAGGGGATGATGATGCTCCCATTGTCTCCTTCCTTCCATGTGTTTCTGCTCCTTCCCTTATGCTGTCATTATTACTGTGTGATGAGCAATTCACTGGGACCTAAATCAAGGGGAAAATTTTTGCTAAAGTAAGCCTGCTGATGACGTAGTCCCTTAAACCACCTCTCAGATGTTGTGGAGTAGGTGGTGGGAAGGCATAGCTGAGGGATTGTGGAGAAAAAAGCAGCCTATCCAATTTGGTGTCACATAATATCCAGAATCCACAGACCCATAAAAAATACCTTTTTTTTTTTTTTAAGGAAAAATTTTTCAACCCTTTGATGACTCACCCTGCTTTTCCTCTTACTCTTTTTTTGGGAAGAAGGTAACTACTGGGAACATACTAGTGTTATTTCAGAACTGCAGATTGAAAAGCTTTCCCAAATGCTGAGATGTGCATGAAAAACTGTAAATTACAGAACCATGCATTTAAAAAATTGCTAAATAAATCAGGCTCATGAGGTGTCTTGCAATTTCAATATGAAATACCGTCTGATACAGTAAAGTTACTGGCAGAGGCAGAATTTTCATATTAATTAGCTGGTAAAAGGTGAGAATGCCAAATACAAGCTGTGGATTCTTCTGATGAAGAGAGTATGTGAAAAATAGCCATGTGTGTTTTTCAGCAACTACCATAGGTATTTAATATATCTGGTTTGACTCAAACATGTATTACTTATGCTAAAAAAAAAGAAAGGTGAAAAAGTGCTAGCCTATATATACTAGTTTGCATAACCAGATCTGTTTTATTTCAGATAAAACTTCAAAGAAAACAGAATTTATGGCATATATGATGAGGGCAAGTGCTGTAAAATATTATTTTGAAGAACATGAGTCTCACAACAGGAAAAGGAATTCTGTCTGTGCACAAAAGAGAAGTATGACTGAAACAATGATTGCCACTCACTTTACTACAGCAGAAGTAAACACTTATGATCTTTGAATTTTTTAAACCTTCTCCAGGTATATCTAGATAATCTCAAAACCAGGAACAAAATACAATATAAAGAAAAATTATATCTTCTCTTCACATAATCTTTTTTTTTTTTTCTAGTTGCCTTGTTAATTTAAGAAGAAGAATAACAAAGCATTGAAACAATGTGAAACTGTTTTACTCTTGGCTTTATTACATCAAACTGAGCTGTTTCTAGAGCCAGCCAGCTATGAAGGGGCATAACGGACTGGTAGATGTGCTTGGCCTCCTCTTGCCTCGGGTTGCTGTGCACACACAATACACATTGACATACCAGCTACTATGAGCTCTGAAGGGCAGCTTAGACATTAATTTTACCCCAGGCCAGACACACTGACTGTCTGAGAGATTTTATACAAGGGGCTGGTTGACTTCAAAGTGCTAGCACCAATACCAGCTGCCTCAGACTGTGTGTGTGCAACAGAGAGCTGATCATCTCCAGCACGACAAATACCATGACAGAGTAAAAAGCATCTGAAATCCTGTAAATGTGGCTGTTCTGGCCACATCTTGGTTCATTAAAGGCCACTGAGAGATGCCAGAATAGCCTCTGCTAAGTGTGACATAGATGACCAAGCTATGGCATGAACAAGTCCAAAGCATAAGCAAACATTACTCTCAAGCCCATCACTGTATCTGCTGAGCAACCACAGGAAATGAAATGTGAAAATCTGAATGGAGAAATGTTAGAAAGAGATGCTTTTTCTACTGCTTAATATCTCCTTGATTAAGCCAACATTGGGAAAGAAAGGCAAACCCCATGAACTGGTTTAGGAGCAGCTCCACGATGGACTGCCTGACAGAGGAAAGGGCATCAGAGTCCTTGCTGACCTCTTTCCTGGGACAAAAACAGATCTGGAATGGCGTTTAACCTGTTTGTCTTGCTTACACACATAGCTTTTCCATTTCAGGAGGCACCTCTGACTTCCCCTGGCCCAATGCCCTCTATAAAGTTACAAAAAAGCGCTTGTCCATTGATGACTACACATGGATAGCCCATTGCGGTCAAAATTTTTGGCTACTCACAGGCTGCTTCTGCAACCAGTTTTGCACTAATATTCAGTGTAGAAAAAAATGCAAAACAAATCCAAGCCTGCATGGTGGCAGACTACTCTCTGGAGAAGGTATTCTGTCCCATCTCTGACCACTTGCAAAACCAAACTTCATCTCATCCAACTGCTCATTCACTTTGGGTGTTTTAAGCTACCTTGCCTGCTTTGATGAAATAGTTTTTCACATCAAGAAACCTAGTGTCATTCACAAACTGAGCAGGGAAATGGTACGTTATCAGATGCTCAGCCTACCTGTGTGCAAAACTGTTGTAGTGGTTGTTCTGTTGCAGAGGTAGAGTTTGCAAAGAAGGCAAATATACTGGCTGGGAGACCACGTCAAAAACACCTTCATGCTCTATGCTAGAGGAGACGGTGCAACAAAGTGTGGAGAAAATCTTGGACGTCAGTCAGAGGTGAAAACACTGGCCATCTGTGCAGGGCTGGTTGTGTCCTTCAGGTGCGTGCTCCACAGATGCCCACAGAGGATACACACACTGAAACCAAGCATACAAAGGAGTGTGGGTACCCAGAAAAGCTCTTCAAGGAAGCCTTGAAGGCGTGTTTGAATAACTGCTTGACCTGTGGCTGGAACTCTAATGTGAATATGGTAGCATAAAAAAGACACACTACACACTACAGCTCTTTGCACACAAAACTTGAGTCCTCAGGCAGGAAAAGTTTGACAGGATAAAGTTCACAGTATCACAGTATCACAGATTTCTAGGTTGGAAGAGACCTCAAGATCATCGAGTCCAACCTCCGACCTAACACTAAGTACTCCACTGAACCATATCGCTAAGCTCTACATCTAAACGTCTTTTAAAGACCTCCAGGGATGGTGACTCCACCACCTCCCTGGGCAGCCCGTTCCAATGCTTAATAACCCTTTCGGTAAAGAAGTACTTCCTAACATCCAACCTAAAACTCCCCTGTCACAACTTTTGCCCATTCCCCCTCGTCCTGTCACCAGGCACGTAGGAGAACAGACCAACCCCCACCTCTCTACAGCCTCCTTTAAGGTACCTATAGAGAGCGATAAGGTCGCCCCTGAGCCTCCTCTTCTCCAGGCTGAACAAGCCGAGCTCCCTCAGCCGCTCCTCGTAAGACTTGTTCTCCAGACCCCTCACCAGCTTGGTCGCCCTTCTCTGGACTCGCTCGAGCACGTCCATGTCCTTCCTGTAGCGAGGGGCCCAAAACTGAACACAGTACTCAAGGTGCGGCCTCACCAGAGCCGAGTACAGGGGCACAATCACTTCCCTAGCCCTGCTGGCCACACTGCTTCTTATACAGGCCAGGATGCTGTTGGCCTTCTTGGCCACCTGAGCACACTGCTGGCTCATATTCAGCCAACTATCAACCAATACTCCCAGGTCCTTCTCGGCCAGGCAGCTTTCTAGCCACTCATCTCCCAGCCTGTAGCTCTGCTTGGGGTTGTTGCGCCCCAGGTGCAGGACCCGGCACTTGGCCTTGTTGAACTTCATGCAGTTGACCTCAGCCCATCGCTCCAGCCTATCCAGATCCTCCTGCAGAGCCTTCCTGCCATCGAGCAGATCGACACACGCACTTAGCTTGGTGTCATCTGCAAACTTACTGAGGGTGCACTGGACGCCCTCATCCAGATCATCGATAAGGATATTAAAGAGGACCGGCCCCAGTACCGAGCCCTGGGGGACACCACTAGTGACCAGCCTCCAACCAGATTTGACTCCATTCACCACAACTCTCTGGGCCCGGCTATCCAGCCAGTTTCTAACCCAGCGAAGCGTACGCCAGTCCAAGCCCCGAGCAGCCAGTTTCTTGAGGAGAATGTTGTGGGGAACGGTGTCAAAAGCCTTACTGAGGTCAAGGTAAACCACATCCACAGGTTTGTGGATAGTTAAAGCCATACAATACAGACCATTGAACAAGACGGGAGGAAAGCTGCTTACTGTCTGTAGATTTTCCCATCCCATTGTTGCTATAACATCCTCAGATGAAAAGCTCATTCTGAGCTCAGAAACTGAAAGCTACCCCAGTTATCAGGGTCTGCACAAACATGCCTAAACTCCAGCAAAACAAACACACCACAAAGGGTAAAGTAACTTCTTTTCCCCTTCACCAGTGGGTGCAACTACCACTGTGTGTTCTTGCCTTAATATGTAAAAATTAGGGTTTTCTATTATTCCCTCCCATGGCTTTTACAGAGGCTGGATTCATTTCTTTAGTGCTCATCAAGTCTATTTTTCAATAAAGAGCAATAACCTTTTACAATTGAGTTATATTTGATATTGTGCATTATGATTGTCTAACAGACCATGAATGTTCCTTCAGATAGATTCAGTAGTTTATTTACCTGTCGTAGTTAAAAGGTAGGTATAGAAGATCTATGAGAATGGCCTGTGCATGTACAACGGGCCTTGTTTCTGTGACCGGTGGAGAATGAAAATTAAAAGCACCTCCAATCATCCTTTAAATTCTAATGGCTGGTTAACATCCATTTCTGAATATCTGAATACTCTGGGATCTGACTTCATAAAGCAGCAAACACTTTTTGACTGTTCCTCAAATCTCTTCCTCTGCCATGCCCACAAGCTAATTCATCTCAACACTGCTGCTCTGATTTCTTTTCATCAGAATGAATTTTCAGTAAAATGTGCTTTCTCCTTACACATGTATGCTGTATAGCCTTGGGCTTATATCTGATACAGTTTTACTTCAAGTGAAAAACTGAGTGAAGAACAGTCTATTCTCAGCTATAGCTGCGGGTGTTCATTAATGATGAACTGTGGTGTTCCTGGCCCCATGGCAGAGAGTTGGAACTGATCCTTAAGGGTCCATTCCAACCCAAGCCATTCTATGATTCTATGATAACTACATCTTATTTTCTCATAATATTTTAGGATCCTTAGATTCATCTGACTGTGAGAATCACTCACTCTGATGAGTTTATTAAAATATAAAGTTTATTAAAAATGTAATGTAAATGTAATGTAAGTTTATTAAAAATGTATTATGGTTTGCTAAATAACTTTGCAACGCTGTTTTTCCTCTTTCCTTTCCTTTCCTTTCCTTTCCTTTCCTTTCCTTTCCTTTCCTTTCCTTTCCTTTCCTTTCCTTTCCTTTCCTTTCCTTTCCTTTCCTTTCCTTTCCTTTCCTTTCCTTTCCTTTCCTTTCCTTTCCTTTCCTTTCCTTTCCTTTCCTTTCCTTTCCTTTCCTTTCCTTTCCTTTCCTTTCCTTTCCTTTCCTTTCCTTTCCTTTCCTTTCCTTTCCTTTCCTTTCCTTTCCTTTCCTTTCCTTTCCTTTCCTTTCCTTTCCTTTCCTTTCCTTTCCTTTCCTTTCCTTTCCTTTCCTTTCCTTTCCTTTCCTTTCCTTTCCTTTCCTTTCCTTTCCTTTTTTCATTATTCATTTGGCTCTAGTTACCTCTACGTCTCAATCAAATTAATGTTTAACTTCAAAGGAATAACACAAAACATGCTTGTAGACTTGAACTCCACTTGCCTTGATACAGCCTTGTAAGATACAGAAAAAGCTTGAATCATTCCTTTATTTTATCAGGTTTTACTCCAGTAATATACTTCACCAAAGTTTGGCTTGCTGCAAATATAGCACCAGTCTAATGTTGGTCTACTCAATAGTTTGAAGGGCAATGAATCAAAAAGCAATGACGAAGGGTAGTAACTCAAAGGATGACTCTTTGAAGGCTAACAGGGGGAGTGTCCCAAATGGTACTGTATATATCACCAAGAGCTCAGAAAATCTGCGTAGATTCAGCTGGCAAGCTGGATTATTACGTGCCTCTTTGAAGATTGTGGGGTAAGTATTTCTCCAAGTAAAACTTAACTTCTAATTTGTATTCTTTTATATGGAAAAAAAAAAAAGGAATATTATGTTTAAGAACTTTAAGGTAAGTATAAGATAGATATGGAAAAAAACCACTAAAGTCTATATAGTAATTTTACACTGCCTTATCAATATGTCTTATATTGTTTGACTGTCAAATAGTTTTAGGCGTGCAAAATCAGTGTTTGTACACCATAGTTTAAGTAGGGATACCTCTATTTTTTGTTCAAAAATCTGGTGTCACATTAAAACTGTTCTTCTTTTATCTTTTTAAGAATTTTTTTTTTTTTTGAATTAAAGCATTTGTTTTCTCAGTCTCACTCTCTGGAGAACTCAGGTGAGGCAGAGTAAGATGATTCACACAACCTGTGGTTCCACAGTCATTAGCACAAGACACCTCTCAGGTCACATAGTGGAACACGTGCCCTAAACCATGGATATGCTATTCCTCCAACTTTAACTATTTTAGAGAAGAACAGTATACAGCCTTCTTGGTCTCAGACTCAAGAAGGAGAATGACTGTAGATTTCAATAAATACTCGTAAGGTGTGACCTTAACTTGCACGTGCAGGACATTCACCTGATTGAACTAATGCAGCTGTATAGTCCATCAAGCATTACTGCCAAACCCTGTATTTATGCCATACATACATGTGCTTTTTCTCTCTCTCAAAAACAAACAAACAAAAAAACAACCAACCAAAAAAACAGCAGAGATTAAATGAACAAGATGGGCAAGAACAAGATACCATTTGAATGATGAGCCAGTCTCTTTCTGAAGCCACCTATCAGCAGCACACAGTCATATTTCTGTTTGTTTCAGATAACACCGATTTCACAATGGGGTCCATCAGTGCAGCAAATGCAGAATTTTGTTTTGATGTATTCAATGAGCTGAAAGTTCACCATGTCAATGAGAACATCTTGTACTCCCCCCTGAGCATCATTGCAGCCTTGGCCATGGTCTATCTGGGAGCCAGAGGCAACACTGAGTACCAGATGGAAAAGGTAAGTTACATAAAACAGATACAAGTTCCTTTTGACACTGCTCAAAACAGCAACAGATTACCCATCAATGTCTTTGAGACTTCTCGAGTTGAGGGGCCAGCCTCAATCACATTTACCACTGGATTCAAACTTGGATAGAAGAATGACGTTCAACCATTCAGCCAAACCATGTTTGGATCAGGAACTAACTTCACTTACCATTGCTTTTCACCGTGAAGGGCAAGAATGGCTTCCATTAAGGAGAAGTCTTGAAGAATGGTTAAGACAGATCTCTTCAGTTTATATTATCTCACAAACTAACCCCCCTCCAGATAGAATGAACAACTTGTAATATATAAGATGAAAGAAAGAGTCACAGTTATAGAGTACAGTATGTTTGTAGCTGGTTTCTAGACTGGAAAATAAGTGATCCAAGCTGAAGATCATACTCACAAATTTTCGTAGTAGCACATCCAGTAAAAAATAATTATTTCAAGCTCACATGAGACTCAGTCGGACCCAGTTATTCCAAGCCCATAGCATAAACACAAATAGCAGTAACTCTCAGTGGACTTTGCATACTTCATTTCTTCTACTGTTACTTCCCATTGCAGGTTCTTCACTTTGACAGCATTGCAGGACTTGGAGGAAGTGTTCAGACCAAGGTACAGAAATCTAAGGTACATTTATTTCTCTCTCACATCTTTTCTCCTGAGAATAGAAAATAAAACTGTTCTGGCTGTGCTTCAAATAGGTCAATCCCCTTCCCAAACTTTAGCTAGTTCTCTCAGTTCAAGACATGCAAGCGGAAAACTCAAATTTGTTCAAAAAATCCCCCCCTCCCAAAACAACAACAACAACAACAAAAACAGCAAGCAAACAAAACCAAAAACAACTAAACAAACAAAAAGAAAGAAAAAAAATCATAAAAAGAAGGCAGAAAAAAAAAAAGAAGGCACATGTTGCACCAGAAAAAGTGATGGAACAGGGAAGAATGCATTGGGCGCCAGGATACCTTCCTGGATTAATAAGAGCTTGCACACCTTCAGGTGCTGCTGGGGGACAGCACATGAAACACCTGTGTGCTTTTCTCCATGTTCATTTGCTGCAGCTGCAAAGATAACACAAGACATTCTCCTAGGCCTGTCCCCATCCACTTTGGATCTCCAAGAACGAGGTTGGACTTGGAAAGGACTAGAAGACTATATGACTATACTATAAGACTATACTATAAGATACTTCCTGACTCCCTTGTCACCTATCGCTCTTCTCCTATCTGCAGCTTCAGCACAAAGCTGCCATGAAAATGCAAGCAGAAGCAGGGAACTAGACACTGTATGCAGGACAACTCACCAAATGTAATCAGACAGCTGAATTTTTCTTCAATTATCATTTTGATCCTCAGGCATGTGGTTTCAGATTCATCACTGAGGTTTTCTGCTTGCTATAACCTAGACTGAGTATCACTAAATGCTATGAATTATACATCATTAATTGCTTAAAAGAACATCCCTCCCATGGAGCTTTTAAACTCTAATACATTTGTCTGCAAATGTCCTAATACTGTGTGTTTTCATGTGTGATTATAAGTAGCTGTCTGTCCAGTGAAGTAAGCTAACACCTATACTTTCTTTTTTTTCCCTTCTCATCAACAACTCAGTGTGGCAAGTCTATGAACATCCACATACTATTCAAAGAACTTCTCTCTGATATCACTGCACCAAAAGCCAATTATTCGGTCTACCTTGCCAACAGACTCTATGCTGAAAAGTCACGTCCAATCCTACCAGTAAGTTGTACTTCAGAGTGATCTCTTTCTAAGCCTTGCATAAACCTGTAATCCAAGAGTACTGCCTGGAATAGGGGTTGTGTTAATCCAGCACTCCTCACTGGACTCCCCCAGCTTTTCCCTTTGCCCCTGAAAATAGCCTGCATGGAAAGCAATTCCAGGGAAAAAATGACCCTTTTCAAAAATGAATAGAGTTAATAAAGAAAACTATTTGGGAATGTAATATTTCCCTCTCCCTGCCCCACAAATTCCTTTCATTGTAACAGCTTTCTCCCCTTCCTTCCTTCCTTCCTTCCTTCCTTCCTTCCTTCCTTCCTTCCTTCCTTCCTTCCTTCCTTCCTTCCTTCCTTCCTTCCTTCCTTCCTTCCTTCCTTCCTTCCTTCCTTCCTTCCTTCCTTCCTTCCTTCCTTCCTTCCTTCCTTCCTTCCTTCCTTCCTTCCTTCCTTCCTTCCTTCCTTCCTTCCTTCCTTCCTTCCTTCCTTCCTTCCTTCCTTCCTTCCCTCCCTCCCTCCCTCCCTCCCTCCCTCCTTCCTTCCTTCCTTCCTTCCTTCCTTCCTTCCTTCCTCTCATTTTTTTCCCTGCAAGAAATAATTTGATTTCAGCATGTTTCTTCATTTGAAAACCCCACCTCAAAAACAACTTTTTGAAGTGTCTAAATCATTCATTTGACATTTTCAAAACAAAGCATACAAATATTCTAAATCAAATAAATTTATTATCCTTAAAAATAAGGAAAAATGCTTCAAAAGGAAGAGTGGACATAATGATAACAAAGCACTCTCCAGTGGACCTGAAGCTGATTTTGGATCAGGCTTTCTTCAAGAAAATATTTCTGCATTTCTAGTACATACTCTTAACTGGTCAAGTAATAAAAATGTCAGACCTGAAAATATCATGCATCAGAATATTTTTTTCTGGCCCAGTTTTAACTATTTTGTCCAGAAAACAAGCAATGAGAAAAATCTAGCCATGGCATCACTATAAAAACGGAGTCTTTTTATCTGTGTTTTATTTCACCATCATAGTCTTTTTACAAACTGACTGGTTTGGTGGCTACAACTGCTGTCTTTACAGATATACTTAAAATGTGTGAAGAAACTGTACAGAGTAGGTCTGGAAACAGTGAACTTCAAAAAAGCATCAGATCAAGCCAGACAGCTCATTAATTCCTGGGTGGAAAAACAGACAGAGGGTAAGGTCAGAGAAGAGTTTGAAATATAATTTCTCATTACAACTGTACTCGAACAACTTCTGGAAAGACTAAACAGTAGAGGAGAAATTTCTTCTTTCCATCCCCATTAATGGATATTTCCTGTGAAAATATCCATTGCTATGGATTAATATGGAAAATTAATATTTCCATTAATATGGAAAAATATATGACTATATTGCACCTGTGTGGGAGTGCATTTTAAATATATCTGGCAAAAGCAGAGGTGCCTGGGCATGCACAATTTCTGTGTCTGCAGAGTGTAACTCTTGCAAGATTAGCCCCAGCTTCCCTAACATATTGACATCATTTTACAAGTACGTGCTGGTTGGGTAAAAAATGGGCTTCCATGAAAGAAAGTAATGGAGCCATTAGGGTGGTGGCAGGAAAAGAATGATTAAGGCACGTGCATATATTTATCAGGGCTCAGATGAGAGGAAAAACAAGAGTGACACATGAGAAGGAAGCACAGTGGGATACAGATTTTCTGTCTCCCTACTTCCCTCTCCTGCTCCTACTTATCTGTGCAAATATTTTTCCAAGCACTTATTTGAGATATTCCTGGGATGTGTATGAATCTTCAAACCTTCCTGTCTTCTTGCAGAAATGTCTGACCAAGTGTTAGTTGTTCTGTATTAAATCATCCTCACGAATCTGAATTCCACACACTGTCATTTGAAGAGGAGAAATTCAAGTCAAGTAACAGCATGTTGGTTGACCTCTAAAATGCAAGATTACAGCTACAAAAACAAAACCCCTCAAAGAAGCTCCCTCCAACCCCATGCCCTTCATTGCAGGCACCCATGAAAACCAGAGGAGGTGTGTCTCAGCACTCTCTGCCTTGCTTCCTTCCTACAGGACACATCCAAGACTTCCTGGTATCAAGCTCCGTTGATCTCAATACTGCGCTGGTCCTCATTAATGCCATTTACTTCAAAGGCACGTGGAAGAGAGCCTTTAAGGAAGAAGACACTCAGGAACTGCCCTTCAGCATGACAAAGGTAGGGGCACAGGCACAGCTTGTGGCCAGGTCAGCTGTCAGCTCGCACGGCCAGCAGGCTGGGTGCCACAGGCCCCACGCGCTGCGGCCATCGACAATCAAGAGAGAAAATGGAGACACAGCCTGAGGATCGAGCCCACTTCCTTTGAAGGCTTGCACATATACCCAATTAAAGGAAAAATTGCTCCCTGCTCACATCATCTCGTGCTTCTGTTTTGCAGCAAGACAGCAAGCCTGTGCAAATGATGATTCAGAACAGCACGTTTAAGGTGGCCACGGTGGCTGCGGAGAAAATGAAGATCCTGGAGCTTCCATACGCCAGCGGAGAGCTGAGCATGTTGGTGCTGTTGCCTGATGAGGTTTCTGGCCTGGAGCAGGTACGGCCCTGGCAGGGGAAGCACAGGAGTTGTCAGTGCGGTGGCACCTGGCTGCCATCAGAGCTTTGCTGTCCTCTTACACCATGAGGGGAGCACACCAGCTGCCCAGGTGCCAGCAGGTGCTCAGGTAGAGACTGGCCTCGTAGGAGGGCCTGACGCTCAGTCTGAAAGAACAAAGAGCGTAGCCAACAAAACAAAGGTAAAGGAGTGTAGTTCATTTGTAACCTTGCAGAAGGTGATGTATGTATGGGGAGAAATTTTTTCATTGAGAGGTAATTTCACCCATCCGCCTGTATAAACTGTTGAGTATGTGTTGTTAGAACTGGTGAGGTTCAGGAATCCCTTATGATTTATTTGAAAAATCCTCATCAAACATTATAAATAAGATGCTCTCAGAACACTGTAGAAGTTTTATAAGTGTTCTTGTTTGTTTGGTACTATTGACTGTGTATAAATTTTCATGGCATTTTTTGCAATCGTTTTCACAAGCTGACTGCTATGTTGTGCCACCTCAGACACAAGTCTAGTTGTACAGAAGGGGATGTGTCAGATGGGTAAGGAACTGAAAAAGGGAAGGTGACACAGGTAGTATTAGAGAAGCAAATGATAAACCAGAAGGGTGTTCATACTCTTGATTAAAATGAATGTTGGGAAGAAGTTGCATTGCCATCCCAGGTATTTCATGCGCTACCTCTCTTTACAGATTGAGAACAAAATCAGCTTCGAAAAACTGACACAGTGGACCAGTCCCAGTGTGATGGAAAGGAGGGTAGTGAAAGTGTACCTCCCTCGCATGAAGATTGAAGAAAAATATAACCTCACATCTGTCTTAGTGGCCTTGGGAATGACCGACCTCTTCAGCCCTTCAGCCAATCTGTCTGGTATCTCTTCTGCAGAGAACCTGAAGATGTCTCAGGCTGTGCATGGGGCGTACATGGTAGTCAATGAAGAGGGCACTGAGTTGCCAGGCTCAACAGGGGTGATGGGAGACATCAAGGATTCCTCTGAGTTCGAAGAGTTTAGGGCTGACCACCCATTCCTCTTCTTGATCAAACACAACCCAACCAACAGCATTGTCTACTTTGGTAGATATTGTTCCCCCTAACAAGATAAAGAGCTAGAAATAACACACGTCTTCCCCTCAGAAAGAAAATCCCTTTACTGTAGTATTGTTGTATAATCTTCTCTCTTCAGTATTTTCTCCAGCTGGAAAGCCTGATCTAAGAAATGCCTATTTTGGAAGCTACTGTAGCAAAGACATACCCTCAGGTGAGGACACAACACCAAGCATGGTTACTACTTCTTTTCTCATACTGGTTATAGAATGGCTTGAGCTGAGCAAAGAGTGAGCCAAAAAGAAGGTGAGAATGAAAGCACTCATCAGCCAGGAAAGGGCCAAGTGATTTTCACTCAAGGTACAAATTGCAGGCATGACCCTGAGTCACTGGGAACCTATCACATAGAAAGCCATGGGCTGTGGTCATCTCAATCCCCAGCAGGATCCGGCTGACAAACCCATGTTGCCACTCCTGAAATGTGGGCTTTGAGATCTCCGGTCTGGAGGAGATGTTTGTGGAAAAGTTTCTAGGGTGCAGGTTGTTGACTGGTGGCTCTGTAAATTTTAAGTTTTTTACTTAGCTATTGGGAAATGTTGTACACGTTCACTGTTACCAGAGTTGCCCTCTCACCATGAGTTCCTCATGTAATTTTGAATTTCTTGCAGAGGTTATCCAATGTCATGAAGAGTCTCCCTTCTGTTCCAGAGAAGGGAACTAGATCTAATTTTGTGTAGGTACAGTTATGCCTTTTCATAGAGTATAGATTCAAAGCCTGAACCATGGAGATCCAAGTGATCCTCATAATCCAGAATTTAGTGAGAACCACTGGGCAAAAGAACTGTCTGAATTTTTGTTTAAAACTTTGGAAGACACTTCAAATTTGAGAAAATTGTGGTTTGTCTGTTTGTGTATGTATTTGTAAAATCCTGCAGATGTTGTAAAAGAATCTGTAAAAGAATTTCTCCATGGGAGTCATGTGGAAAAAAAAAAAAGTTTCAAAATTATCCCTGTCTCTGTTGAGTTTTCTTAGCTAGTAATCTTCACTTACTCCCTGGAAAGCTCTCAGGTGGAGTTCAAAACTGGAGCAAAAAATTCTTCCATGAATGTAGCTGGGCTTCTATGTTCCTGTGATCACATCTTCTAAGAAACATATGAGAATCCTAATATTTTCTATCTTTTCTTCCTATGTGCAAATTGCCATCTGGAAATCTGCAAATATGGATCTACTGGCTCAATGTTATGTTTTCATTCTAATTGCACATTTTTGATTTTGATGCATAAAATTGATTTTGTTTTTGTTAACATAATAAAAGAGAACTGAATGTCGTGTGAATGATATTAACTTTATGAATGACACTGAAAAATATCATTACATTTGAACAGCTGTGAGTAAAATGTGATTTACTACAAAAATTATATTTTGAGAATGAATAAAGCATGTAGATCTGAAACTTCCTAGGTATTTATGAAATTTTTTAATGAAAATTCTGATCTTCAAGTAGAACTCCATGAAGCCCTACAACCTGAGATTTATTCCTCTCTGTAGATAAACAAGAAATAGCACAATGGAATACTAATTTATTCATGTGTATTTTTCTATACAATTCCAACAGGTATTAAAGATGCTCTGACAATTTCTCTGGAAAATATTTCAAGGAACAACTATTCCAGCAGTTTTGCCCTTTTAAATGATGAAATCATCTGAAAAACAATGGCCAGATTCAAAGCCAGGTTAGATGGGGCTTTGAGTAACTTGGTCTAGTGGAAGGCGGGTTGGAATTAAATGATCTTTGAGGTCCCTTCTAACCTAAACCATTCCATGATCCTATAATATAACTTGAAAGGCATAAGAAAGGTTAAATAGGTTTAAAACTATTAGGCAAAGCATTTCCCTATCTGGAGTCTTGAGCAGAGGAACTCTTCTGTTAATATAGGTTATTTCCACATTAGCATTAAAACATTAGTGGGGTCCGATAAAAACAGATCTCTAGAAAAAAACAGCTGATGCTACATTATTTGAATATTATCAGAATATGTGTGATACAGACCCATCTGTTTTTCAGTGGTAAAAATAAGTATTTTACCAAGTAAGCTTTATTTTTTGTTCTTTAGAGGTGGAAGCAGTGATATGAACAGTTGCAAGAGAAGAGAAATTTCAACATCTCAATGTTTACCATAAGCACTTGCCTTTTTCATCTCTTATAGCCAGATGCAGCCGATCCAGTCTTCTCAATGTAAAAACCAATATATGTAAACAATATGAAGACTGAAAAGGATTATATTTGCAAGTTAGCCTTTCCATGATTATTAAACTGGAAAGTGCTTGAAGTGCAAAGATATGCCTCAGTGACCTACACTGTTTCCTGAACAACAGCAAAGGTCAAAATGAAGGAATGTGAAAAAAAGTGAAGGTTGCTTGCTTACAGGCAAGTACAAAGCTCTGGGGAGATTTGGGAGAAGCAGCCCTTCCTGTGCCCCAGAGAGACAGGTGCTGTGGTTAAGCTGTTTTACCCTGCCTGCTGAGCAGAGTGCAGGTGTTCCAGGAGCACTGAGGGACCCCGTGCTCTGCTGGAGCACCTCTGTGCTTTAGCCTGGCAGGTTTCAATTCCCAGGCCTGCTTGTGGCTCTCATGCCAATAGCCACCTAGGAGTATTTCTTTTTTTTTTTTTTTTTTAAAAAAAAAGGCTGAAATGTTAACAGTATTAGAATGCTTCAAAAGTTTTAACTAAAAAAAAAAATAATCTTGAAAACCTACCTGATGCTACTGGAATTTTTGCCATAGTGTCTGCTAAAATACCAGGCTACTGGCATTTTTGTTTTCTGAAGAATTAAGACCCTATTTCTCTGAGGGACTGTTGTGCAGCACCTGACAGAAGGGCTGGCACGTAAGACACAGGGAGGGATACAAGGTATGGTGTTTCAAGTTGTGCCTATTCCCACTTGCTGGTCCACTGGATACCACTGAGAAAGTCCGGCCTCGTCTTCTTTACCCACAGCCATCAAGCATTTGTACACACGGGTAAGATCCCTCCTGTGCCTTCTTCCCTCCAGGCTTAAAGTCAACCTGGGGTCCACCAGGACCCCCAAGTTCTTTTCTGCAATGGCAACATGATGGTTTTGAGCCCTGTACAGTGAAATTTCTTCTTTTCTACAGTAGTCCTTTCCTGCAGGGGCCAGGCAACATGATAGGAATATTTTGAGGAATCTCAGGAGGCTACCAGTCAGAAAAAGGGGAGAAAGGCTTTATGGAAAGATACCTGTGTTGGAACAATCTGAGAGATTAGTTTATCCTGTTTTGTGCAAAAGAAAAATGCTATTATTTCTAGAAGGATACTCCAAGACAAGCAGCATGCTGGGCAGCCTTCCAGTGAGAGATGGAAGCTAAAGCGACAGGCGTGGTGACACAGGCAGTGCTAGTCACAGGCCGCCATGAACAGGCCTCTTGGTGGGGAGGGACCCTGCTAGATAATCTGCCATGTGGCACAGCCAGCGAGATAACTGTACCAATGCCAGTGGCCAGCTCAAGTACAGGGGGTGTAAGGGCCTGGTTACCATGCTGCCTCCCTAGGACTTGGTGAAGGAAGACCATCCAAGTCCAGACCACCCTGGCTGTTGGCTAATCACAGGGACTTGAGGAAGAGAGGAGGGATTTTGGACACTCTGTGGTGATCAGCAAAGGGGAGACTGTGTGGCCTATACCAGAACTGGTGTAGCAGCAGACCCTGGACGCTGTGTTCTTGCTATTAAGCAAATGCAATGAGTAGGTGTGAGATACTTGTGGCCAAGGCCATCACAGGATCTTTCTGCAGGTGCTTTCACTGGAGAAATCCATGCTGCCGAGACTGAAATACACACTTTTGACATAGTCTGTGAAGGAGAAAGGCAGCACTGCAGGCAACTATTTCAGTCTCTTCAGAGTGGCACAGTGCTGCTGCAGAAAGGTGCCGCGTGGGCTGTGAGCTCCTGTCCAAAGGAGTTTGATCAGACACATCATTTTCTTTGGTCTGGTGAAACAACATAATCCCACAGAACAACTGAGAGAGAAACCATCATTGATAGCTACAGCACCAAGGTTTGCAACCACAACTAACTAAAAAATCTCTGGCAGTCACCCTGGACATGAAAAACACACAAAAATATCAATATGCTCCTTCTTGCTGGCAAAAGAGTGAAAGCATAGATGAGAACAAAATCTCTAGCTGCATAGGTTTTTGTGATTGAATGAGAGACTTTGGTCTGTGAGCTGACCTGGACTTCATATTCTTTTGGAAAGGATCAAATGTCCAAGAATCTGTTAGTTTAGGGACAGGCCCACAATGAAATGCCTGGAAGAGCAAAGGGCAGTAAAGTCTTACCTGACCTCTTTCTTGTGACAAGCATTGTCGAAACAAGGACATGTGACAAAATACATCCTTTTGTGTTTGTGGAACATTACACAGATGTACTGGACAGGGCAATCCATTATTAGTTATTCCAGGAAGCATTTCAGCTACAGGAGGATCTGCTTCATCTCACTAGACTTCATGGAAGATCTAAAGTCCATGAGTGGACTATGCATGACCTCTTATATTCTGATGATTCTGCACTGATGGGTGACCATGTTCAAAGCTTTTGCTTGTTGTGGACTGATTTTGATGTTTCTGCACCTTCCTTTAAATTAACCATTCATGTGACAAAACAAAACAAAACAAAACAAAAAACACCTAACAGCAACAGTAACCTGGGATGTGCAATAACATGCTTCTGGAGGAATTTCTTGCCCCTTCTTTGTCACAAAACAAAAAATGCGTCTCATCAATGAGTATATTTAACTCATATAGTAGCAGTTACTCATATATTGTAGTGACTCACTGGATATCTTTGTAGATACTGAGTTACAGGCTATCTATGATAAGCTAAACATGATTCAGGCAGATGGTGCAGAAATGATAAGGTGGCTCTTGTATGGTGAGCTGGAGTGTACTGCTAGACAATTTGAAAGTCAAGGACAAAGGTTCAGGGCATACTCAAAAATTTGAAGTGACAGGGTACAACGTATTGGATATCTTTTGATGTCTGAGCTATAAAGTATACAATAATGGACGGTGGTGGTGAGTGTTAAAGCCTGCTTGAACAGAAACAAAGCATTCTTAAGCAGGAAAGGCAGAAGGGGTAGCAGCCACAGGAACAGCTTGCAGCGCCGGAGCACTCTGAATTGTGTGATTTAAGGTGTTTACTGTACACCTTACAGACACATTCACCCACTTGACCTGTCTTTTCACCAGCATAGTGATACCATCTTCATCTAAATGGGGCTCACAACAGTGGTGACTGTTGAAGCAAGGGAATAGCTCATTCTCTTTAAAATAGGCTTGTAGTGATGGGCGACCAACATGACAGAAGGTCTAATGATTTTTCCTCAGAAGTACTGCCACTGCATAGCAATGGCTGTAGCAGACTGGCCTAAGCTATAGACAGTGCCATGTACAGTATTAGTTGTACTTAAATGCACCAGACAAGACTGAGGTCTTCACAACTATTATTGCTCTAGCACCTGCGGCTGAACAAGACTAATGAGGACTGGATTAGGCAGAAAGATATGGACCATTCAGAGGCTTTCCACTTGCATAGACAACTGAAAGGGTTAAGGAGTCCACCTCTTCTCTGCAGAAAGCATAATTTGTTCTAGACAATTTCAGAGGCATTTTGTGTATTGACTTTGGATTTCTGTTGTAAAATCACATGGCATACAGAGAGGTCAAAGTAGTTCTTTTGTTGTCTGTTCATTCTTTTATTTCAAAGGAATTATGAGATTGCATTATGCTTGCTATTGTATATTATGACTGTCCTGCAGACCATGAATGTTTCACCTGATGTGCCATGAAGTTACTGGTGGAAGATCTCAAAGAATGGTCTCTGTATGTACAAAACACACTTTTTGAACCTAGCATCTGGTGCTGTGACCTGTGGAGAAGGAAAAGAACAACTCATCTTAAATCACCCTTTGAAATTTTAGCAGTGAGTTCAAATTCTTTTCTTGCAGCATCTGACTGGGGTCTGAATATCCTAATGTCTGAATTTAAAAAGCAACAAAAGACTCTTCCCTGATCAACCCCTCTTGCCACAACACATACTTCTTCAGCTCTGTAAATCTTCCCAATGCAGATGCTCTAAATACTGCTTTCAAAATTAATTTACATTCATACAATACACTTATAGTTTTGTTCCACTGACAATCTGCACAGAGTATATCTCTGTGTAAGTTCCCTGCTCTAGGGATAGACTGCTCTAGGATGAAACTTGGCTCTGTGAAATGCCATGTCTGTGACCTTTAAGGGAAGGAAGACTAATGATAGTGATAATCTGTCCAGCCAACCCCAGAAGAGAGAAAAGTTGCAGTAAGTGTAGTGTGGGCATACCACAGCAAGCAGTCCTGCATGAGCTGCTTTTTTTTTTTTTTTATGTTCACAGAATGGTGACTGAGAGGGATCTTGCCTGCCAGTACTCCTTACAGAGGAAAGATAAGGAAAGTAACTCAGAATTCTTTAGAGACATTGTGTATGATTTAATTTCACACTTTTTGTTTGTTTGTTTTGTTTTTGTTTTTGCTTTGTTTTCACTAGCTGTGCCATACTATTTGCTTCTGTAACCTAATCATACTTAGTATTTAAATTTCAATGAACAGCTTTTATCATTACTTTTGCTTCAGTCTTTTCAATATGCTCCACCATTTTCTGAAAGGTGATACATGCTGTTAAATGAATCTTTAATTCTGGAGATTTAAGGCTTTCATTTACGGATTATTATTACAAATAATGGACATACTCTCAGTAAAACTGTGTGCCTGACATTGAGCTCCATCCATCACTTGATTTGGCAAACACAGAATGGGCAGCATGGGGCGTGTCATGAAATTACACAGGATATAATTCAAGAAGTTCAGCAAGTCTCTCCCAAGTGCAGCGGAGAAGCTGTACTTTTACCATCACAGGTGAAGCTGATAAGGTAAGCATTTCCTTCAATTATGATTTACGTTCTAACCTGCAATTTTTAAAAATGACCTTATAACTTAGAAAAAGATTGATAGAGCTTCATGTTTGTGATCTTCTAGATCAGTTGAAGAAACATATTAAAGGACGGCTTCTGCAAAAAACTCATCTCACCTTGTGCTGCATTACTGTACTGTTTCACAGTCTGATATGCATAAAGTCAAAGTATTTGTTTGTATGAAGTAAAGCTTTGTTTCCTAACACTTTTACATTGAAAAGCTGGTGCTATGTTAAAACAGACTTTCTTCCTTTTTCCTCTATCCCTTTCTAATTTAGAATTTATATGCAATATTGAATATGTTTGAATTCAAGAAGATGGAATCAGAGCTCAGTTGCAGGGATTAATGAACATGTTCTCTGAATGAAGTTAAGGAATGCAGCTTGTTCAAGGTGGCAACAGCACACTGCAGCTCTGTGTCGTCTTTAAATTTTATATTTTCTGAAACTAAAAAAGCTCTATTGTTTGCTTCAAGAATATATTTCTTCAACAAGACCATAAACGGAGCTTAAAGCCTAAAATATAATACCCTGTGGAACTAGTAAATAATCCAAAAGTCTGCCTTACATCACCTACACAAGTGGTTGAGTGAAATGGAATATGCATCCAGGGGAACAGCTGGATGTGCTGTTGTTCAAATTATCCCAAATTAAGGGATGAGTGTCACATGAATATTCTGATTCCACATGGACAGTGATACATTTGGCAGAGTACCCTGGATTTCCCCTGCACATGGAGAAATTCCACCCTAAAAGGTTCTCTCTGCTTGTGACAACTTATGGAAAGATATAAATGGTATAAACACCCTACTGCTGCATTAGGCTTTACAGTGTTGCTGTTGCAGGGACAATTTTATAACAGTGTCAGAAAAAAGGCAGAGAAAATGTTTAAACACTGAAGATGTGAACTATCTGCAAGTTAAACACAGACTAAACAAGCCCTTTTTAATTAAAAGGTGGCTTTCATAAAAAAAAGATGACAATAAAAATTAAAGAAAAAATTAAAAATAGTGAGATATAATTAAATCAACAAGGAATGGAATGTATATTAGTTACACACATTTGCCATAAAATGGATGAATTTGGTAAATTATTTGCTGTCTCCACTATCCTATTAAAAAAAAAAAAAGAAGAAAAAAAAAAAGTAATGAGGCTAACTTTTGAGACCTCTGATGAAGTGGCTGGTGTTAGAACCCATTGATTTTAAAAGTGATATTAAAAACTGTAGTGAAGAACCTGGTTTGGAGTCTCACATGAATGAAGAATCTGAGCTCAAAGCTCTGTGTCATTTTTTCCCTACAAAATAAGAAAAGATTGTCAGCGAGCTTCTTACAAGTTAACTGATAGACTTTGCAATATTTTCAACAATATAGTATACATGGACAGAGGAGAACTCAAGTTTCAAACAAAAGAATCACCAGCCTACACATAAATGGTAGCTATCCAGCATTTTGATCGCACACCTGCCTTTTAAATACACACCACTGTATTCTGTTTACTTAAAAAAGTTGAGCACCATGTACAAGGGTTCAAGTGCACTGACTTTCTTGCATTGCAATTAATATTATATTTCAATGTAGTAAGTCAGACTCTTTCTGTTTGCTTTAGACAACACAGATTTCACAATGGGCTCCATCAGTGCAGCAAGCACAGAATTCTGTTTTGATGTATTCAGGGAGCTGAAAGTCCACCATGCCAACGAGAACATCTGCTATTCTCCCCTGAGCATCATTTCAGCTCTGGCCATGGTCTACCTGGGAGCAAGAGGTAACACTGAATCTCAGATGGAGAAGGTAAGTTACTTACTTGGGGTGTAAAGTGGCCTCTGCTTCTGCTTGTCGATCCTTCTAAGTAACATCACTGAAATATATTGTTCACTGATGAGGTTCTCACATGTTTTAACGCACTAGAAATAAGCTAGTCACAAAATGGAGATTGGAGATTATTTAAAGCTGGAGAACATTCTAAAAGATGTGTGTGTGTGTATGTGTGTATTTTCACTATAGGTGGCAATTAGTTTCAACTAAGAAAAAATAAATATCAAGGACAGTAACTAAATGGATCACCAGTCAGGAAATTTTACTATATTATTTTTTTCTAAATTCTGACATCTTCCAGATAATGTGTTTTTTGTAGTTGTTGTTGTTTTTTGGTTGGTTGGTTGGTTTCGTTTGGTTTGGTATAAGAAAGATAAATCCCTGGAAGAAAGGAAGAGAAAGAATATTATATATAAAATATATATATAATATGAAATGAGAAATAAAATGAGAAATAATATGAGAAATAATATGCAACTGAGTTAATTTCTAGATGTTCACTGAAAAAAATTGTCACTTAAGAAAAGGGTGATATTCACAATTTCTCAGAAGGCTACTTGAGGTATAAACCAGTTGCAAGATCACTTGTAACTTTTCAGTTCATCTATGTTCTCAGTCAGCATTTTTTTTGTCTGTTTCTGTTTTTGTTTTCTGAGCCAACAGGCCCACCTCAAACATCACATGTAAATTTTATCTGCGTAACATTTTTGGTCATACTTGTCATTTCTCCCACTGACATTTTCTCCTGCAGGTTCTTCACTTTGATAACATCACAGGAATGGGAGGCACCACTGACTCCCAGGTAAGGAAATAGCTTACCTCCCTTTCTGCCCTATTTTCTCCTCCAGACGGAACTACAACTATTCTGCATCTGCAGTTTCAGACCATGAAAAATGATGGAAATTCTCTCAAACCAAGCAGGTCTGTGGAGGGATGTAACTCATTACACATGTAACTCATGTTTAAAGCCAGGGCAAGAAGGCAGGTTGCACATGTTGCACCAGAACAAGTGACAGGATGGGGAAGGGTGCTTTGGGCACCAGGATACCTGCCTGGGCAGGGGAGCATGTGCACGCCTGCAAGCACTGCTGGGGGACAGCATGTGGAAGGGGCTCAGCACCTGGAGCCAGCGTACGGCAGGCAGACTGCAGTGGCGAGTCTCCAAAGCAGGTTAAGGAGATGGTGGGCAGGAACAGCCCAGAAGACTCAGTGACAGGGAAATGACTGCACTCCTGCAAAAAGCGTGTTTCAGGAGACTTACCTTGAGAAAGGCGTATTTGTCAGTTCAGTGCACCACCATCACGGCAGCTGCTGACGCAAAGGGGACAGCTCCAGGTCTGGGGCAGGGATTCCACTGTGGCCTGACTGTTACTACTGGTGGGGACTGTCCTTCAGGGTCTGATTTTCTAGCTAGGAAACTAACGTGACGTATTGTCTTGTTTACATGTCATCCCCTCAGTGTGGCCCTTCTGAACACATCCACGATTCATTCAAGGATCTTCTCTCAGGCATTGCCATGCCAAATGCTACGTATGTACTCAAGATCGCTGACAGACTCTACCTTGACAAAACATACCCAGTTCTTCCGGTGAGTTGTGGTATGACCTGGCGTCAGCGAGATCCCCCCTAGGGAAGCACCACTGACAGCAGTCTGCTGGCTGTTGATGAACAGGTTGCTGTTTGCCATGAGGGGAATTGGTTCTGGCCCCAGGAACAGTCCAAACCTTTCTGCGGCTTTTAGGGGGAGGCCAGGCAATGGTATAATGGCATAATGTGCCCATGCTGCAATAGCTACAGGGAGTAATCCACATTGCTGTTTATTCAATAAAAATGCCTTTTAATGAAAAATGCAGCCTTCTAGGGAGGAATCTGGAATATATGACGTGAAAGAACAAGGACCAAAATTGTCAAAAATATTTTTCTCATTTTTTTTCAAAGCCAGATATAAAATATTCCCAGTGAAAGAAAACTATAGTTTTGAAATCAAAAATAGGAATGTACAGACACAGAATTCAAAAGAAGAAGTGGGCACGAAGAGAAAGAAACAAATACCATCTGTCCTTAATAATGTTTGCTAAACTGGAAGTGTAATGGTAAAATGAGGAAAATATTTCAAAATCCGAACTTAGAAACCTATCTGAAGAAAAAAGTACCAAGTCTAAATATGTAAAGTAGCCTTTCTTGTCCAGCTTCAAGATTCAGTTACAGCAAGACAGCTGATTGACATGTTCAAGCGTGTGATAGAAGTTCACTTTTCTTTTAACCAACAATTCTGCTTCATTTCGTAATTTTGCATTTCACATTCATATACTTTAAAGTACTTAACAATCTGACAAATGCAATTCTTCTGCTTACAGGAATACTTAAAATGTGCAAACGAATTCTATAAGGCAGGGCTGGAAGAAGTTGACTTCAAAACAGCTACAGAAGAAGCAAGACAGCTCATTAATTCCTGGGTGGAAAAAGAGACAAATGGTAATGAGTAAAAATATTTGCCCTTAGCTGCCATAATCTAGACCCTTGTCTTCCTCTCCTCATAATGAGAAAAAGCAGATCAAGCAACACCAGGTTGATTGCTGCTATGAAAGCAAAATCCCACAGAGCTCACCATGCCCTTCATTGCAGGCACCCATGAAAACCAGAGGAGGTGTGTCTCAGCAGTCTCTGCCTTGCTTCCTTCCTACAGGACGCATCCAAGACTTCCTGGTATCAAGCTCCGTTGATCTCAATACTGCGCTGGTCCTCATTAATGCCATTTACTTCAAAGGCACGTGGAAGAGAGCCTTTAAGGAAGAAGACACTCAGGAACTGCCCTTCAGCATGACAAAGGTAGGGGCACAGGCACAGCTTGTGGCCAGGTCAGCTGTCAGCTCGCACGGCCAGCAGGCGGGGTGCCACAGGCCCCACGTGCTGCGGCCATCGGCTGGGTGATTCATCTGGGGCCCTCGCTGGCAGCGCGTGGGGCAAGGCCACGGAGCGTGGGCAAGAGCTGCAGCTGACCAGAGCACACCAGAAGGCAAGAGAGGAAATGGAGACACGGCCTGAGGATCGAGCCCACTTCCTTTGAAGGCTTGCACATACACCCAATTAAAGGAAAAATTGCTCCCTGCTCACATCATCTCATGCTTCTGTTTTGCAGCAAGACAGCAAGCCTGTGCAAATGATGATTCAGAACAGCACGTTTAAGGTGGCCACGGTGGCTGTGGAGAAAATGAAGATCCTGGAGCTTCCATACGCCAGCGGAGAGCTGAGCATGTTGGTGCTGTTGCCTGATGAGGTTTCTGGCCTGGAGCAGGTACGGCCCTGGCAGGGGAAGCACAGGAGTTGTCAGTGCGGTGGCACCTGGCTGCCATCAGAGCTTTGCTGTCCTCTTACACCATGAGGGGAGCACACCAGCTGCCCAGGTGCCAGCAGGGGCCTGGGACTCAATCTGGTAAAACAGAGTGCAGTGCTGCTGTAGCCCTGCAGAAGGGGATGTTGGGATATGCAGTGTCATCAGGTACCAGAGATAAGTATGCTAGAAGGATTATTTTTTTTTAATATATATATATATTTGAGAGAGATTTCAATTCCCAGTGATAAAGTAGAGCTCAAACTCTGTTAACAAGTCATAGGGACCAATTGTCCTGTTAATAATCATTAATAGATTTTTCACAAAGCAGTGAAAGAATTAGATTTAGAATTGGATTTTTGTAAATATGAGGGATATTATAAAAGATCTTGTCTCACTGAAAGGTTAGCTGCATAGGTCTGCAAATGGTCATATATCTGATTTAATGTTTTCAAGAACTGCTTTTACACAAAAACATTTGATCTCACTGAGAAATTTTCAGATGACAGTTTTGGAAAACTTCATCAAGACAGATGTCATTTAGCCAATAGTCAGGAGGAAGCATACAAGACAAACAAATACATTTAAGATTGTCAGTTCTATTTTGTACACAAAATAAATGAAAAAAAAATAATAACAAATGGTATTAACACAGCTGTAATGTCCATCATACTCTTACCTTAGGCATTTCACTTCTTGCCTTTCTTTGCAGATTGAGAACACAATCAGCTTTGAAAAACTCACACAGTGGACCAGTTCTACTATGATGCAAGAGAGGAGAGTGAGAGTGTACCTCCCCCGCATGAAGATGGAGGAGAAATATAACCTCACGTCTGTCTTAGTGGCCTTGGGAATGACCGACCTCTTCAGCCCTTCAGCCAATCTGTCTGGTATCTCTTCTGCAGAGAGCCTGAAGATGTCTCAGGCTGTGCATGGGGCGTACATGGTAGTCAATGAAGAGGGCACAGAGGTGGCAGGCTCAACAGGGGTGATGGGAGACATCAAGGATTCCTCTGAGTTCGAAGAGTTTAGGGCTGACCACCCATTCCTCTTCTTGATCAAACACAACCCAACCAACAGCATTGTCTACTTTGGTAGATATTGTTCCCCCTAACAAGAGAAAGAGTTGGAAATAACACATGCCTTCCCCTCCCTCAGAATTTGAACCCTTTTACTGTAGTAGTGTAGCATAATTTCATCTCAATATTTTATCAAAGTGGAAAGCCTTTAATATCTAGGGAGATATTCTTGAAGAAGCATGTGAATTTTCAGATCTTTATGTGCAGGTATTTCTGATAAGCTTGGATTCAGGACTTACATCCAGAGCTGAATGAAAATTTCAGCAGGTAGCTTAGGAAGATTTCCCAATGTCCTTGACTAATGTGGGAAACAGGGCCAATGTTTTGCCTTTTTGTGAGAAATCCTGCCATTGCTATTGAGATCTGGTTTCTCTATAGGAGCTTTGTGAAATAAACACTGCTTGCAGTATAATCCTTGTCCTTCCTGTTGAACTTGCTGGGCAACCATCCTTGAATTGATGCCTGGACAACTTTCAGATGAAATTCTGAACTTCAGCAGATCATTCTTCTTCCAGCATTTGGGCTTCTTTGTGCTGCACATACTATAAGGCCATGCCTCTTTTTCTGAGGGAGCATACAGACAGTCTACCATTTCTTCTTAAATAATCTCCAACCACAACATCTTCCTGATTGATATTATTGCCCTTTTTCATTTCAGTGACATATCATTGATTTTTTGAATGTACGTGCATTGTCTTTCTATTTATTCTAATAAAAGCTTTGCAAACTAAGCATGTCATTACCTATTTTGGGTTACTGCACCACACAACTTGAAAAATGTGTTATAGTGGGTAATGAATATTGACGGAAGTGGTTTAGAGTGGTATTTATATCCTATATTCAAAATCAGAATATACCCATATATGAGGTCACTGAATATTTAAAGACTTTTTTTTCTTTTCTAATTTTGAGCTTAAGCAAGGTAAACCCTACAGCTCCTAGTCTTACTTTGAGCTTCTCTCCAGATAGCACATAAAGTAACTAAATTCTTTGAATTTTCCATTTTATTTCTGCATAGTTTTTACAGAAATTCTCTAAGGGTCTCAATAAATACATCAAGGTGATGCCTACAAGATACAACTTAAAAAAAAAAACATGAGAAAAGTAGCAGGAAAACACATTTTTATACCCACTACAAAGTCTATGGGAGAACTATAATTATTGGTCTTCCCAAGACAGTCATAAAGGATTAGCTATGGTTAACACAAGTATTAAAGGAAAACAAACAAACAAACAAAAAGGTATTTCAAGAGATATGAATTCGTAAGTTTTAATGTGTACATTATGTTTTTCTTCCTGTATAACTGCAGACAACACATTTTCGCTATAACTCCAAACAAAAACCAACCAAACAAAAAAAGCAGGACTCATAAAATATTGTCCTGGAAAAGAAAATCATGACAGAAATGATAAGTGTCTTCCTAAAACTACACCCAAGAGAGATTTTAAAGACACAGGGTCTACTTAATACCCTCACTGTGAAACAGAAGCATTTGACTGTTGTTTTAAAAATAGCCCCTTAGGTATCATTAGGGATAAAAAGTAATGCTTATCAGACTTCTGAAAGATAGACATCTGTTGAAAACTAGGTTTGGGTGCTTAATATAGATTCCAATTTTGTTCTTATTTTAATTTTTGTGCAAGTGGGTGATTCTGGTCTATATATTGAAAATGTTGATCAGTGGAACTGTGCTTGGAACCAAGTGATTTTCTCGGGGGAAGTCAGAGGTGTTATTTGATGAAAGTCCGGACGCATTTTAAGATGACAAGCCTGTGAGCGTCAGAGTAGAATAATACAGAAGAGAGAGTTTATGAAGGAGAAAACTTCCTCTCTCTCTCAAGGCTAAAACAAGAGGTAAAAATACAGATTCAGAAAAGATGAAAGAAATCTATCCACCGTATCAATGTCTGGGCCCAGAACTGTACCTGTGCTTTGCTGGTCTGGGCCAGCAGGATATTCTGTAAAGGAGCTGGCACAGTAAGTGCCACTACACCCCATTTTCTCTCCATGTTGTGTTGTTTTAGATATGCAGTACTATATGGAATGAAAATAGCCAGGTGCAATCACACTCTTTGTAATGTCTCATGAGAAGCGCTCTGTGGACTGAGTGTACCTTTCCTTCTCACATCATTTGGAGAAGGGACCATCACAAAATCATTTGGAGACCATCCGCGAACATTCCACGTCTCTGCACATTTCACTATCTTCTTGTAAGCAAACCAAATCCGCAGGTGAAGTCACAAGGCTCTGCAGGCAGTGTGCTCTAGTCATAGTCACCAGAGGAAGGGCACTCAGAGAACATCTTGGACTCAAGTGAGAAAGCTTTTCTGGGCTCCCAAAAGATACTTGAGAAAGCATAGCAAGACTACAGCCACAAGTCAGGGATTCCCAATCAAGTCTGTAATGGTGAGGTAGGTCAAAGATCAAGCCAGAAGATTAAGACCATGGGTCAGGGTCTGTAGCGGTCCTAACCTGAAGTGTTGTATGCTGAAGAGTTAGAGGCTCACATAAAAGTTGACCTGATCAAGCACAGGCCTGTGCTATGCTATGCTGTGTTATGCTGCCCTCATTGCTTGTCCTCCAGGCATGTACTTTGCTGAAAGTATCATGTAGCTGCAGGATAAACTTTTAGCCTGCTAATTGTAATGGAGGACCTGTAGAGGTCCTCGGACTGGCACCTGGTGATGATGCCACTGGCATATATTTGTCTTCATCATGACGTGAAACAGCATGTGTCCATAAAAAATACATTCTTGCTCAGCAGTAGAAATGATCAACAGTGTTGCTTACTTCTAAGAACATCCTAAGAAAAACACTGTAAAGACCACAATGCCAGTGAACCTTTCTATGGATGGGATCTGCGCAATGTGCTGTGCCCTGACTAAAGGTTCCTCCAATGCTACAAAGTTTAGAGTTCCAGAATCTGATGGGATGTGCAGTTATCTGTGCTATCTCCTTTTTTAACTTGTCTTAGCTAAAAGCATTAGATAGAAGTATTTCAATGTTAGCTAAGGGTATTTTAATCAATACCTTATGAAGTCTGAGTGTCTTTATTACTGGTACCCAAAAGGAACTCTTGCAGTAGTGCATTACAAAGTCTAGCTCAGTGAGGTTCGTGGCCAGGCACAGACATGCAAAGTAGCTTGGGCAAGAAGCACAATCAAGAGGTGCAGTTTAAATGCTTCTTCCAAGTGAGGGGAATTTAGACTGTGAAGTACACACCTGTACTAGGGGTGATCATTGTGAGAGGAAGCCATGGACTGCCCTGGGCCAGTCACAGCCAGTTGCAGGTGACTCTGTAACTCATGAAAACAACTCCCTGTGCGCCCAATCTTCAGCCAGTCAGAAAAGTATATGGCACCTCTGCTCAAACATAGTTAAGAAAAGGTGGTAGCTGCTAGTGACAGGAGATATGTAAGGAGACACAAAAAAGGAAGACTGGAGAGTCAGAAAAAGGGGACACGTGAGGAGAAATGTGAGAGATGATTTTGGAGAAACAAAACAGAAGAGACACGTGGAAGGAGATGTTGGGAGCACAGGTAGAGACGCTCCTGGGAGGAGGTGCTCCATGAGAGAGGACAAGCCTCTGAGGCACTGTGGCCATGGGCAACATATGTTAGGCCAGTGACACCTTGGAGGGACAGCAGCCTGCAGGTGACTGACACTGGGGTAGGGACGCCCCTGAAGAACTGTATCCCATGGAGCACATTAGAGAAGAATAAACAAGTAACCAGCAACTACTGGCAGACAGAAAAGATTATATACTGACCCCAACATCTTACATTGCTTCACTAAAGAGAGTGCAACAAGGAA
Organism: Anser cygnoides; assembly: GCF_040182565.1. Taxonomy (NCBI): domain Eukaryota; kingdom Metazoa; phylum Chordata; class Aves; order Anseriformes; family Anatidae; genus Anser; species Anser cygnoides. The sequence continues at coordinate 83,078,451 of NC_089874.1, forward strand.
GATAAAACCTAGGAAGCAAGGAAGGAAAGGTGATAAACTGAAGTTGACTGTGGAGAAGAGCGGAGAAATGTTTAAATGTCAATTTCATAGCTTGTTGCATTGATTATTATTTTTTTTTTTTTTTGGTAATCAGCAAGAAATTAGGTGAAACTCCCCCAGTCAAGACTGTTGCCCACAACAGAAGCCTACTTCTGAGCCTTAGTCCTTTGGTTCCTGCCTGAGGTACACTCTAGGTGTGCCTGTCTCCAGGCCTGCCTCCTGATGGACCTCAGACCCAAGCTGTTGCCATGTCTCCAGTGCCATCTCTCCTAAATTGACAAAGCCAAGCTGTTCATCTATTAGTACCATCTCCTTTGGTGTGACAAAGCCCTGTGTGCACTAACAAGCCTTTAATGGCCATGACCTGACACACTTGGAGCCTTTACACACCTATGCACCCAGGAGCTCTATTTGATCTGAACGAGGGGATCAAGTGCATCCTCAGTAAGTTTGCAGATGACGGGTGGGAGTGTTGGTTAGGAGTATTGATCTGCTTGAGGGCAGTAAGGATCTACAGAGGAATCCAGACAGGCTGGATCACTGGTCTGAGGCCAACTGTATGAGGTTCAACAAGCCTGAGTGTTGGGTCCTGCACTCGGGGCACAACAACCCCACACAACGCTACAGGCTGGTGGAAGAGTGGCTGGAAAGCTGTCCGGAGGAAAAGGACCTGGGAGTATTTGTCAATAGGTGGCCAAATATGAGCTAGCAGTGTGAAGCATTGGAACAGACTTCCCTGGGAAGTAATTGAGTCACCATCCCCCGAGGTATTTAAAAGACATGTAGATGTGGTGCATAGGGACATGGTTTAGTGGTAGTGTTGGCAGTGCTAGGTTAACAGTTGGACTTGATGGTCTTGGAGGTCTTTTCCAACCTAAGGGATTCTATGATTTAAGCTCTGCCCTGGGCCTTCAGTTCTTCCCTGTGCTACATTAGATGTCCTAGTATAGTGTTTACTAGTCTCCACTTCAAACACAGCTGTGCCAATAGCTGGCCAAGGACTCCTCGTGTGACCTGGGCCATGCCTTGCCAATAAGAACCTGCCAGTCATCACTGGATTCGATCCTAACTCTGACCTGTGAATGGACTTCTTGGCTTGACTTTGGATGTGCCCCATTTCCATGATACTGCCTTATGATTTGGACTCTTGTTTGAAGCTGGCCATGTTCTCTGAGCTAGCTCCAACCATTCTTTTCCAGATCTTGCTCAGGTTCTGTGGGACTGGGCCCTGGCCAGTCTCTGGCCATGCAGGGCCTTATTCCTATAAAATTTCCTGTGGGACTGGCCTAGCTGTGGGCTCTGATATCCCCACAGCACTCACCTTTTACTCAGGCCAGGCTCCTAATTAAGCCCCCTTCCACCCTGTCAGGTCCTCCTTTCCACACTCAGCAGGGTCCCACAGGACAGCATGACTCCCTCACTCAGCCCAAAGCCACTCATGCCATGTCCCCTTACAGCCCGCTGTCCCTGCTTTGGCTCTATGTCCCCTAAAGCAACAAGCGTAGTGGATGAGGGAAAGGCTATAGACGTGGTCTACCTTGACTTCAGTAAGGCTTTTGACACCGTTTCCCACAGTATTCTCCTGAAGAAACTGGCTGCTCATGGCTTGGACTGGCGTACACTTCGTTAGGTTAAAAACTGGCTGGATAGCCGGGCCCAGAGAGTTGTGGTGAATGAAGTTAAATCCAGTTGGAGGCCGGTCACTAGTGGTGTCCCCCAGGGCTCAGTATTAAGGCCAGTTCTCTTCAATATCTTTGTTGATGATCTGTATGAGGGGATTGAGTGCACCCTCAGTAAGATTGCAGGCGACACCAAGTTAGGTGCGTGTGTCGATCTGCTTGAGGGTAGGAAGGCTCTGCAGGAGGATCTGGATAGGCTGGACCGATGGGCTGAGGCCAAGTGCCGGGTCCTGCCCTTGGGGCACAACAACCCCAAGCAGCGCTACAGGCTGGGAGATGAGTGGTTAGAAAGCTGCCTGGCAGAGAAGGACCTGGGAGTATTGGTTGATAGTCAGCTGAATAGGAGCCAGTAGTGTGCCCAGGTGGCCAAGAAGGCCAACAGCATCCTGGCTTGGATCAGAAACAATGCGGCCAGCAGGATCAGGGAAGTGATTGTATCCCTGTACTCGGCTCTGGTGAGGCCGCACCTTGAGTACTGTGTTCAGTTTTGGGCCCCTCACTACAGGAAGGACATCGAGGTGCTCGAGAGAGTCCAGAGAAGGGCAACAAAGTCTGGAGAACAAGTCTTATGAGGAGCAGCTGAGGGAGCTGGGGTTGTTTAGCCTGGAGAAGAGGAAGCTCAGGGGCAACCTTATCGCTCTCTACAGGTACCTTAAAGGAGGCTGTAGCGAGGTGGGGATTGGTCTGTTTTCCCAGGTGCCTGGTGATAGGACAAGGGGAAATGGGCTATTTCAGTTGTGCCAGGGGAGGTTTAGCTGGATATTAGGAAAATCTTCTTTACTGAAAGGGTTGTTAGGCATTGGAATGGGCTGCCCAGGGAAGTGGTTGAGTCACCATCCCTGGAGGTATTTAAAAGATGTTTAGATGTAGAGCTTAGTGATATGGTTTAGTGGAGGACTTGTTAGTGTTAGGTCAGAGGTTGGACTAGGTGATCTTGGAGGTCTCTTCCAGCCTAAATGATTCTGTGATTCTGTGAATGAGGGGAAGTTGCTTGTAGTTTGCTTTTAGTTCTTACTGCTCTAGTCTGTTATCAATAGGTAATAAATAATATTAATCTCCCTTATCCTGAGTCTGTTTTGTCCATAGTGAGTGATCTCCCTGTCCTTATCTCAATCCAGAAAAGTTTTTTCATTGTATTTTCTCCCCGTCTCTTGCTGGAGAGTTCCTGTCCAAAGGAAATTGACCAGACATGTCATTTTCTTTGGTCTGGAGAAAAAACATAATCCCACAGAACAACTGAGAGAGAAACCATCATCGATAGCTACAGCACCAAGGTTTGCAATGGCAACCAGTTAGACAGTCAGCTGTAATCTGGACAAGATGATTTCCTTCTCTGTGAATGGTTGCTTCTGTCCCTCATGGAAAGGCAATTTACATATCCACAATGCGGGATGAAGGCAAACACAGAAGAATTAACGTGTTTCTGCCTGCTGGCAAAATTGCAGTAGCAAAGAGGAGAACAAAATCTCAAGTTCTGCACAGGTTTTTGTGATTGGATAGGAGGCTTTGATCTGTGAGCTGACCTGGACTTCCTCTGCATTTGTATAGAAAGTGTCTTTTATACTTTCAGGTGTCCAAGGCTTACTTACTCAAGAGTCTGTTGGTTTAGGGACAGCTCCACAATGAAATGCTTGGCAGTGGAAAGGGTAGCAGAGCCTTAGATGACCTTTTACTTGGGACAAGCATTGTCAGACAAGGATGTGTGACAAAACTATTTGTACTGCTTTGCACAGCTGTGCTGGACACAGCAAGCCATTGCCAGCTGCCTCAGGTAGCCTTCCAACTGCTATGAGGTTTGCTTACTCTCTCTAGACCACATGCAAAGAAGACTATGCAAGACCCATTGTGTGTTGGTAATGCTATGCTGACGGCCTGTTCTGATCAAGATCTTCATTTGCTCAAGGACAGTTTTTGCTGCTTGTAACTGGCCTTCTGTCAACTGGCCTTCCAAACTTAACTATCAGTTTGAGCACAGAAAACCAAAACAGACCTCTTGGAATAAGTGTAGAGTATCTTTCTCACCCACTATCAAAGCAGAACTTATCTTAAATTCTTCCTTAGGGGAATCATGGTTGTCTAAGAAAGAGGCTTCAGGGACACTTTGAAGGCAGATTTGACTGAGTCAAGTGTACTGGCCAAGTCTTATATGAAGCAATGGAAGACTAATATGTGGAAATATAAATACCTGTGAACACCAAGTGGTCCTGAACAGAAAAGGGATAGGAAGCTAAAACAGTGGTACAGACCTGAGGTTCAGTATGAACAATGTGAGAAACCAGCTTATTAGCTGTAGACGCATCTGCCCACTTTGATATGTCCTCTTCAGACTTCTAATCTCCAGCTTTGAAGGCCTCCCGATGACCAGAATTTTGTGGACACACAGCTTAAAAGGAAAGCAAGGTGTGATACACTTCTGACACTCACTGTCCAGGCACACGTCCCAGTATTTTATTATATGCCAAATTTTCATTTGGACACCTAGCACTGGAAATCACTTCTGCCTTTATCACCTCACCTCTGTGGTGGTTTAGCGACAATGGGAAGCTAAGCACCACCACACTCTTCTCTCACTCCCTCTCCACAGAAGGACATAAGCAGAAAAGATAATGCAAAAAGTTTGTGGGTTGAGATAAGGACAGGGAGATCACTCACCAGTTACTGTCATGGACAAAACAGACTCAGCATAAAGAAGATTAATATTATTGATTGCCTATTGATAACAGATTAGACCAGTAAAAACTAAGAGCACCTTCCTCCCACCCCTGGCTTTTTCTACCTCTTCTCCCTGCATGGCACATAGGAGTGGGGAATGGGAGTTGCACTTGTCTAAAAGGGGCAGCTTCTGGGCTCTGCTCAGAGGGGCAACCCTCCCACTCTCAAAAACTTGCTACACAGACCCAATACTACCTCCTGAGCTACAGAAATGAAATTTTGTACCCTCTCTGCTATTGGATACAAAAGAGTGAATGTGCTTACTTGAGTTCAGTGCCCTGGCTCCCAGTATACCGAACTGTTATTCACTACTCTTAAGACAAGTTATGGCGAAGTGTTAATAAACACATTTATTCATAACAGCCCGAAGGAGGCAACGCACTAAATTACATTCATAAAGGTTTTACGTATTATAAATAAATACATAAATACATACGGTTTACTATATATGCCAGCATTACTTTGGAAATACCTAACCCTTTCTGACCTGATCTGCTGTTTGCTCAAACAAAATGTCTGACAGTTTTGGCCATGGTGGGTACCTTGTTCCTTTTCTTTAGCAGAAACTTCTCTGAGACAGAAGTTATTAAGGATCCTGCCTGACAACTCAGTCAAGAATAGAGCTTCTCCTAGAGAGTTTTCATTAAAAAGCACTTCATCCTCCTTGTTTCACAAGGCTTGTTAATTCTTACTGCTGATCTCCCTGTGAGTGGCTTGTGAGCTAGCAGCTAAGGTACTGGCTTAGCTGCCCAGTTCTCTGGGTGACATGCTCTCAGACTAAGCCTCCGAACAGAAAGAAATTTTCCCCCTAAAACTGCCTCTTTACTGCCTCCTTCTTCAGGAGACCTTCAGCCATTCTTCTCAGCTATGGTAGCACTGTCCCAGTATCTCCAAGTATGTGGAAGCATCTTTTTGAAGATGGATGTCCTCTCCAGCATCTGCCTGTCCGGTAAACAGTTCCTTGCCTCAGTGAGAGCCAAAACTGACCCTCTTTTCCTTGTTATTTCACCAGGATGTTTTATTATGACAGGACTACTTGGTCTATGTCAATCTGCGTATTAAGAAACACATAGCAAGAATAGGATATATAGTAGCAGGATACCTATACATAATTTATTATTGGTGTTGATTGACACCAGATTGGAGATTTTGGATTAAAAGTGTATCTGGGGAGACTTACTCCCAATCTCCTTTCTCTATCAGCAGACTAATACATATTTTATAGTTAGAGATAACACTTTGAGAAGCAAGTCTATTACTAGAAAAAAACAGACAAGGGTTTTAGACTTTCTTAGGGGCTGAAATAGAAGCAGCAGTCTTGCTTAAAAACAAAATGCAACAAAAGCCTCAGCTGGCACTTGTAGATATCTAGCAAAAAATAACATTTCCACTACAATCTTGTCTTGCTTAAGTCCTCAGACTTATATACTGTAGAAGTATATTTATTTTCACAAAAGGAAGCAGACTAAGGAAAAGAAAACTGCATGGTCTAAACTTTTGCTAGAGCTATAGGAACCTAACTCTTCTCCTTAACAGAGATTACAGCAATCCCCACATATGTTCTGAAGAATTATGTTGTACTAACTCTTTTTTCTCTTTTTAAATCACACAATGCTTTTCAGAGGTCAGAATGGTTTCTTTACTGTTTGTCTTCTATTATTTAGAAGACAATAGCTTCTATAACTGAAATATATTTGCTATTGTATATTATGATTGTCCCTTGGACCATGAACACTCCTTTAGCTAAATTTTACACTTCTTCCGTCATCTGCCAGGCCATTAAGTTATTCATGAGAAACATGAGAAATGCATACCATAAACACATTTGGAATTGAATACATTTTGCTTTCTATGGAGCTATGTTTTTCTATTACTCCCTGAGAATAAAAATTGTTTATAAGGCCTTCACACCCATCAAAAGATCTTTTTCTAAATATTCCAGCTCTCCAAAGAAAATGCGTCTGCTTTTCATTCTCATCTCAGCTGGTTTTCTCACATGCACACTTCTTCATTTCATTTTGTCAGGAGAAAATTAGGCTAAGTCCTGTTCTCACTTATCTCCTGTCTAGCATGGCTCAGATGCGTGTTGTACATTCAAGAAAGACCAACTGAAATAGAATTCTGTTCTGTTCCTACAACCATAATAACAAGCAGATTAACTAATAATTGCTAATTATGTTTTCCATCACAAAGTTTTTCTCTTTTTTTTGTTGTTGTTGTTTTCATTAACATCCAGGTACCTAGTTGTAACTGAGGCTTAAAGTCCTCTGTCCTACTCAACAGTCCTGATGGATTAGCAGAACTAGCAGGAAACACTTTGTTACACAGAATAAGAAACTAATATTTGCTCTCCCTTCAACCCAGAATGGACCCATTGAAAGTAAATCTGACCCAATTCCATCAAATGATTTTATGGTGTCAAAGGTCAAACTTCTGAAGGGCACCAGCGGGTGGGTCCAAATTCAGACTGTATAAATTCCCCAGGGTGCAGCCAGTCTCTCAACATACAGCTGGAAAGCTGTATTACCTTTGGTGCTGAAGCTCAAACGGTAAGCGCTTCTCTAGGAAAATTTACCTTCCCACTATATTTGCTCTTGCTTGTGCCTAAACTTAAAAAAATAATTATTATTGTCTTATGCTTGGTATCTTTAAGGTCAGAATATTTGCATGATATTCTCTACAAAAACTTCTCACCTGTGTGTATGTATTCTGCTCTGTTTTATTATGTGTAAAAACTATGTGTTGGTTTTCAGGAGATTTCTAAAACAGTTATTCTTTGTGCTTAAAATATGTTTTTATTTCAGAGCACCTTATTGTATTGTTCAGTATCTTTTAAATTTGATGTTTTGCAGTTTGCTTGATCGACTTCCAGTTCAACAGAATGCACAGAGAGCAACACTGTAGCATTCAGTGAATTTTTAGGGTTATTTTAGTGTGAAATTTCTCTAACAGTTTAATTCCTGCAAAATACAGCTGCTGAACTCTACACAAGATCAAAACGTGTAGGTGTATAAACTTATATTCTTACAATAATCTATAAATGTTAATTTGTTTACAGAAAAGAATGTGAGAGAAACATGTGGACGTGTGTGTTAATTCGCATGCATGGTCACTAAAAACCTCGGTGGGGTTTAATATGACAAAGACAAACTTCAGGCTCCAGCATTAAGCACCTATATGAGAAGCTGGATTCTGGAAGACAAATAACTTTAGCAATTTCTATAAATTACAGGAAGAAAACTAGGTTCATGCTGACCTCAAAAGCTGTGCTTTATATAAGCATACTAGCTATACAGGACTTGTACAGCCTGGCACTTCATAGTAGTTAAAGACAGAAACAAATATAAAGATCCTACTGCTTTACACAACTATTCATTTGACAGTGCTGTATTATAGTTGCTAATTTCTCATGTCTGCATTCCTCTTCTGTCTGAATGTCACTAACAAAATTTAACTCCTCAGAAAGGTTATAGTACAGGATATATACATATAGCTTGCTTTTTTCAAGTATGTCTGAAAGCACGATAGGGTGGAATTGAATATTCATATATATGAATTATGTGCATCAGTCTCTCTTCTAGACTTAGACAAATTATATTCCCTATCTATTCTTCCATTACTAAAAGAAGAGTAGAAATGCAAGCCTTTAAAGATCCACTGGCAGTAGGTACAATGGAACAAGTAGATATTTTTCTTCACTTATTTAGTTTTAGAATATAAAAACAGTCAGCGAGCCTCTGCTTTCACATTTATCTGTCCAAACCTACTGAAATTTGCACTTTGAATTTCCAGCTTTGCAAGTCTATCAAACAGGTCATATTTTCTTGTTTTGATCAGAGGAACTCTATCTTTCACTGAATGAAAATATGTACAAACAATTGTTGTTTGACTGCTTTTAAAAGGTAAACAGAAACTATATATGGAACTAAGACTTCTGAGAAAATGTACTGCTAAAAAGGCAACTGAATGCAAATGCAAAAAGAAATAGATTTATGAATACAGTTTCGAACATGCAGGAGAGGTGGGTATGGCAATAGGCATGTTAACAAAGAATGACTTTAAAACTATTTGTTTTTTTTTTATTGAATGGCCTAAAAACTACCGGTACTTTAAAGGGGTGGCTCACTACAGAAAATCCTGCATCGCACTGTGTTTGTATAGCATTCCATCATTACATTGTCACTGTGCTTCTGCTGTTTGCTCTAGACAACACGGATTTCACAATGGGCTCCATCGGTGCAGCAAGCACGGAATTTTGTTTTGATGTCTTCAGGGAGCTGAAAGTCCAGCATGTCAATGAGAACATCTTCTACTCCCCCTTGAGCATCATTTCAGCTCTGGCCATGGTCTACCTAGGTGCAAGAGACAACACCAGGACCCAGATAGATCAGGTGAGACTATGGTTAAGGATGAAAACCTTTGTCCTGCTCAATGGAGCCACAGCACTTAATTATATGATAATGTACCTTGGAACTTGCATAGATCAGAGGCAAAAAAATCTGTAACCAGAATTCTCTAAAGCTGCCATCACCTCCAACTCCCAGAGTGTTAAACAAATGCACTGGCCAGAAATCTTGAAACTGGATTTTAGTTTGAATTTTATCATCGTTAGTAGTAGGATTCTTCAAAAGAACAATGCATTCCAGTGGCTCTTTGCTTAGAACAAGGAAACTAGATAAAATCTGAAGAAAGCCAAAACCCATCTCCAGTCTGCAAAATATATCACATGAGTTTCCTACAGCTCTCACTTCCTTCATAGAGGAAGGTTGAATTGTTACCTGGAAGAAATTTAGTCTTAACAGCATGTAACGGAGCTGATTTCCATATGTCTACTGTGGGAAAAAAAAGAGATTGTCAAAGCAGACAGCAGTATGAACAGATATTCAGAGATGGTACAGATAGATTGACCCTTTTAGTCATACAGCCTCCCAGTTACCCAACAGCTATATTTCAAACATCATGTATTAATCTCAGTTGCATAACCTTTTTTGTTATACCTGTTATTTCAGCTACTATTATTTTCAATTACAGGTTGTTCACTTCGATAAAATCCCAGGATTTGGAGAGAGTATGGAAGCTCAGGTAAAGAAAAAAATTCATCTCCTTCTCTATGTCTAATAGATAAATCTCTAGATAGATGGAGTAGATAGATCTCTCAGTTCCAAGCCCTTTCTGATGAGCATCTAGTGCTCTGCATCCAGCAGTTGGGGGAATTCTTTGTTTGTACGAATCGAGAAAGAAGGGAGTTAACAGGGGATTCAGAACAAACAGAAGATAAAACCCAGGACCAAAATACTGGGCAAATACACAAAATTGTGGATACTTGCATGCTTAGGCCAGGTAGTTGGATGATGGTGGTTAAATGGGTCTGGCTGGGAAAGATGGAAAGCCTACCTGATCTGCTGGAGCTAGATTACTGCAGAGGTCAGTTAAGAGTCCTGCAGAAAGAAGTATGAGAAAATTATGGAAGAAAAACAGCACAAAATTTGTATATAGTAGAAAAGGACTTCACCAGTATAGTTATAAGCAGCAAGACAGATGGAACAAACAACAGTTTTGTAAGCAGAAATATCTGAACTACTTTACACTTGTCATACACTATTCAAAACCTACAAAGTACTAAAACTAGAATAACATCCCTTATCTTTTTATTTGTATTCAGTGTGGCACATCTGTAAGTGTCCATTCTTCACTTAGAGACATACTCACTGAAATCACCAAACCAAGTGACAATTTTTCGCTCAGCTTTGCCAGTAGACTTTATGCTGAAGAGACATACACAATCCTGCCGGTGAGTTGCTCTAAAATCTGATCCGAGACTTTTCCGTGTCAAAGCCCTACTGTTCTGTAATGCTAAAGCACTGTCAGAAGTCTAGGCTCTGCTAAAGAAGTTTTCTTGCATATGGAAGGCAGTATTCATGACTTCTTTTTATCACAGCCCTAAACCTGTACAGTCTTCAGAGAGTATGTACCTAGCCAAAAGGATGTTTGTGCAAAGTACAGTCATGATCCAACTGTGTCATGGTATAAGTAACGTAAAGATAATATCAGTAATATCAGTAAAGATAATTTTTGATGGAAAGAGTTAAATCCAACTATTATCTCAGATTGTAAAACAAACATGGAAATAACTTCAGGTTCTCAAAATATTCCATAGGATGCTTTCAGACCAAAATATCCAGGTTTTCCAATTGAAAGGAACATTTCATTTGGAAAGCAAAGGAAAACATTTTCAAAATAAAAAGTGGGCAAACTGACAACAAGCATACTTCAACTGAAATGAATGAACATTTTTAGATCCAACTCAGTGCTGGAAAACACTTGAAAAATTTGAGCATATACTGTTGCTTGAAGCAGTAAATGCCAAATCTTAGAATGTTTATGGAGTAGAATCATGTCTTATTGCTGTGACTGCTTATTAAGGCTAATCAATAGAGCTACAGCATATTACTGTAGTAAATATACTATAAGGCATAGTACGTAGTAATATATAGTATAGAATAGCATTTTACACTAGTATCTTATTCACATCTGTTAATTTCAGTCGTGCATTTTACATTTGCAAACTGTTTTAAAATTCTGATCTGAAAACTGCATAATCTTCCTTAACAGGAATACTTGCAATGTGTGAAGGAACTGTATAAAGGAGGCTTGGAGTCTATCAGCTTCCAAACAGCTGCAGATCAAGCCAGAGAGCTCATCAATTCCTGGGTTGAAAGTCAAACAAATGGTAAGGGCAAGCAAAATGTCAGCATAGGTATTTTCCCTTCTGCCAACATATTTGAACAGCACAGGAGAGCACTTAAGTCTGGAGAGATAAATACAAAACCTCTCCTTTTGTTCTTGCTGCTGGAAAATAGATCAGTTCTCAGATAAGGAACTATCATCATAAGGAACTATCCAGACACCCCTCTATTAGAGGACTCTCTGTCTGCAGGGGATTTACAGGAATGTAATATTTCCAGTCCTAATGACAAGGACAGCATTAAAACATGCTTTGTACACAGTGACAACTGGTTTCACCCTATACTGAGAATCCTGATTTCCCTCAGCCAGTATGTTTTCCTCCAGGCTTCCCAGAGTTGCTGTGTACTTGTTAAGTAGGGCATGCAGTCAAAAGGCACTTGAGAAATCTTAACAGGTAAAGGCAATGGAAAACCAGAGTTAAGGGATGATAGGGAGGTGTATCATGATTTTGATTTCTGCCCTAATGCTTCTCCATGTGGTTCCTCCATTTTTTTCTAGTCTCTTCCTCACCTCCTTAAAGCATTCCTTTCCCTTCTGCTTGAAACACAGATAAAAGACAGTGAATTCTAACTGAATTCAATCTCTAATATCTCTAATGAGATGAAAACATTGACAACCACGCAACCTCTGGTGTGGTGTCATACTTTGAAGGAGAAAATCAGGCGATGATTAAGTTACTGGTGGAAGAGGACATGAGGCGCTTGCTAAAGCTTGCATGAGGACTGCAGAATAAATAGGAGCAAAATATTAGAAAAAAAAACAGAGTAAAATTATGTTTTCCTCTCCTGTTATATTCTTTATGTAAACATCTCTTTCAACTTTGAAGCAAGTATATTTATGTTTGCTGGTACTGTTTGGGTTGGAGATCATCCTCAGATAAAAGAGGTTTTAGTGGTTCTTCTTATCATAAATTTTACAGATTTAGTCATTTTGTAACACATAAATTTCTGGGTCCTACAGCTCTTATTGTGACTCTTTGCAGAGAGGAAAACAGCTATTGTCAACAGCAGTGAGCAAGTCAACCTTGGAAGTACAAGATTATAGTTGCAGAAAAAAAACAATGTCCTTGTCCCTCTTCCCCACAAATTCTACAACCTGTATTTAACATTGTGATTGTCAATGTATTATACAATTCTTTTTTCCTGTTCATTCTTAAAGGAATCATCAAAAATATCCTTCAGCCAAGCTCTGTGGATTCCCAGACTACAATGGTCCTGGTTAATGCCATTTACTTCAAAGGAATGTGGGAGAAAGCATTTAAGGATGAAGACACTCAAACCATGCCTTTCAGAATGACCGAGGTACATGGGCATGCATCACCTTATAGATGTCATCTAGAATTTGTGAAGAGAGTAGTCACCTTGTTATTCAGACACTACATTAAAATATCTGCTTATTTGTCTACTTCTGTTCTTTGTTAATCACAGGGAATTTTCCTAATGTCTCTCTCTTCACACTATTTCTGAAACTATAAAGCTTCTAAGAAAAAAATTTGAAACACCAACTTTCCTTTGAAAAAGTCCTTCTGGACAAGAGCAATCAGTCATTTTAACCATAACTAGACATTTCCACCCTCTAAGAATAATATTTGTTAAAATTATATTCTCTTTTTTGGTTCTGCAGCAAGAAAGCAAACCTGTGCAGATGATGTACCAGGTTGGTTCATTTAAATTGGCCACAGTGACTTCTGAGAAAGTGAAGATCCTGGAGCTTCCATTTGCCAGTGGAATGATGAGCATGTGCGTGCTGTTGCCTGATGAAGTCTCTGGCCTGGAGCAGGTACGGCCCTAGCAGTTGGGTTCAGAAAATCATAAACACAGTGAAATTTAGCTGTTGCAAAGCCCTTCTCAATAAAGTTATCCTAAAACATTTCACCAGCACAAATTTGAACACTGACAATATGTGATTATTGCTTAGAAGCATACAGTTGTCTCGGTGGGTGCTGCAATAGTTTGTCCTGAGCATGGATTGCTTAAGGAAGTACTTAACAGGGTTAAACGTTGGCCACAGAAGAAATTATTCTCTCAGCTAAGCAACTGTTACTGCAGTGACTTGAGCTCCAGAGGCCTTATCTCCATTACTGCACATTGAGGAGCTTCTCTGGAAGTTCATGTTAGCTTTACTGGTTCTAACGATAGTTTCATTTGGTGGTGCTTGACATGCTTCCTTCATACCCTCATAAATTAACCTATATTAAAAACTGGATATGAAGGACAGTGGAATGGGTAAAGCAATTTCAGAAAATAATAAGTACATAACATACTATTGCTGATATGAACATAATACAGGAATAGGATGTTAACTACAATGCTCCTAATGACAATCTGAATAGAAATGCAGAGTAACAAAGGAGAATTCATTGAAATGTTTGCACACTAACTCATGAATCTAAATTACAAAGATGAAAAGACACAATTTCTATCACTTATGACTGCAGACATGCATACTGAAGATTATGTACAGTTCTAGAAAAAAAAAAGTATGTATATGTAGGAAACAAGCACTGTGCATTTTGACTAGAAATTCTGAAAAAGAAAAGCTTTTATTAAAGAGAATCTGCACATTTAAGAAAAATAATTTGTATAAAGGTGATGAGAGAGAATATATTGAAATGGCATTTCTACAACCTGTCATGGCAAGATCCATGTAAGAGGGATTTGCTAAGTTATCAGGGAAAGAAACATTACTAGGTATAAAGCAATATCAGTAATAATGAAAGAAACCAATTATTCTGGATGCCTATCACTAACAGGGATTCTCACTCCTCTAGTAGTTACCAGTGCAACCAGTCACTATGCTATTTTACACTTTCTTTTTTAAATGGTAAAGATAACTTTGAATCAAGTGATCTTGGACTCGTACAGTGTAGCTAAAATGGAAGGATACTTTACAGCTAAGTTTCTAATTTTCAAAAAGCAAAGTTCTCTTAAAAATATCAGTTCCTAATCTAGTAACAGCTGATTGTTTAGGTATTGTATTGGTTACCATTATCATCTTGTTTACTCAGAGATCTTAAATGTAGAGAGAGCTTAAAACTCAAAAGCACAGAATGATTTTTGGAATATATTTCCTGAGCAAAGAAGATATACAGAGAAGGACCTTAGGTTAAATTTGCAGAGTAGTCATCAAAATTAAAAAAAAAAAAAAAAAGAAAAAAAAAAGAAAAAAAAGGAATTGACAGTGAGTCTATTAACGAAAGAGAAAATGGGACAGAGCAGAGAGTCATACTATGCTTTCCTCTCCTAGATCCATTAATCTTTACATGCCTAAGAAAAGCACCATGCCAAGAGCAGTCAGTTTAAAATACAAAGAACCCCATAATGGTAAATGGTACATGGTACTGCAAAGTACTGTGAAGGAAGTTGTCATCTCATGGATGTCATTCTCGTCTCCTTGCAGCTTGAGACTACAATCAGCTTTGAAAAACTGACAGAATGGACCAGTTCTACTATGATGGAAGAGAGGAGGATGAAAGTGTACCTCCCCCGCATGAAGATGGAGGAGAAATATAACCTCACATCTGTCTTCATGGCCTTGGGAATGACTGACCTGTTCAGCTCATCAGCAAATATGTCTGGCATCTCTTCAACAGTAAGCTTAAAGATGTCTGAGGCTGTCCACGCAGCATGTGTGGAAATCTTTGAAGCAGGCAGAGATGTGGTAGGCTCAGCAGAAGCTGGGATGGATGTTACAAGCGTCTCCGAAGAATTTAGGGCTGACCACCCATTCCTCTTCTTCATCAAGCACAACCCAAGCAACAGCATTCTCTTCTTTGGCAGATGGATTTCCCCTTAAAGAAAAGAAAGTTGAAAGAGTTTCTGCCCCTTACAGCAAGACCCAAAGCACTGTAATACCAAGGGTAAAAAAGAAAGGCATATTTTCTGTCACAGCCATATAAGGAAAAAAAACAAAAAAAAAAACAAAACACACACAACATAAATCTGAGAGAAATTACAATATGAGAACATGCACCCTTTGCCTTTCCTTTATGCATCATGGATAAAGGGTTAAGGGAATGAAAACTGCACCCAAAGAAAGCATAATCATGAACAGAGATGTTCCTGCTGCAAACTAACATTTCAGTAATAGTACTGAATTATCAGAATCATCGCACTGAAAAATACAACCTGATTTACCAGCAGAAGTCCTATGGGGGAAAAAATACAGCCTTCCAATTAAGCCAGGTGTCTGCATGACCAGGCTTTGTGGTGACTCCTCCAGAATTAGTCACTTGAAAGCTCTCGGATTAAACTATCGATTGTCACCAACCATTCCTGTGCTGACAAGGCAATTGCTTTTCCTTTGTGCTCCTGGTGCTGCAGGGCTCTTCCTCACTTTTCTAAGATGCCTTATAGAAATCTTATAATTCACATTTCTCCTTAAACTTTTTTGGCTCAATCATCATGACCAAATATGGCATGTTACTATTCAAATTGTTTTCCTTGTATTCACATGTAATGGGTCTTGTTTATGTACTCTTTTACTACTTTAATCTTAATAAAAACATGTTTAAGCAAACACATCTCATTTGTAGTATTTCAAATGCAGCAAGGGTTTTTACCGGAGAAGGAAGGACCTATGCAGAGGAATAAGCATGGACACACAGGCTGGAAGCAACTCTGTGGAAGTCCTGATAGGTGGTGAGTGGTTGAACAAGAGTCTGTGGGGTGCCCCTGCAGCTATTAAAGCTAACCATGTATGGGGATGCATCAGCTAAAAAAACACAGGGAGGCAAGGAAGCACTGCTTCGCCTTTCTAAGCACGACTTGTGAGACCTTATCTGGAGCACTGTGTCCAGTTTGCTGATGCCTTGCTCTTGGCTGGGGTGATGGGACAGGCCTGGGCTGCCAGGCCCAACCCTGAGCTACCCGAGGAGCTGCCTCAGCTCATATTTGCTCAACAGCTGAGCAAATTCTGTTCACACTGACCAGAACAAATTCAGAAATTGGTGGCTGATGGTAGCAGCCGTCAGTTGTCCCCTCTGCCACCCAAGAGGGCTAGTGTGCAGGAATGAATAGGCTTTGGTGGCACGCGGCCACTGGGCAGCACCAGAGACTCTCAGGCTGGGGAAGAACAGGGCATGGAGCAAATCACTGCCTCAAAGCCACTTCTCCTCCCCTGTGCCTGTACCATGCCTGGAGGCTCTTCTAGAGGAGCTGGGTTTGTCCAAAAAAGCCTCTGCCAACCTCACCTGCTGATGGTACTCCACAGGGACAGGGTGGGAAGGGACCAGTCACAGCTGGAAGGGTCTGGCTTTCAAAGCAGGACCCCATTCTCCTTTCGTTGCTGCTGCTGCAGAATAAAGGGGTGCAAGGACCAAGGACTTTGAGAGGAGATTGACTAACCCATGCTGGAGACCCTTGCACTGACACCTCAGGCCATGGAGGTGGGACACAGCAGTATTGTGGCACGCACACTGGCTATAGAGCCTGATGCTTGTATCAGCAGGTTAAGAACAGCAAAAGAACATGTTTGTAAGATATGGTTTGCTGTGATTGCCTACTAAAATGTTTGAACATTTCCACAGGAAATTCCCTGATTTACTTCTCATTGTTTTCAAGAGACATTTACCAGCTAGAAAATACGTTTAGACCGAGTATTACTTGTGAAAGCACATAACTGTATAGATGAAAAGGTTCAGCAGCTGAGAGAGCGGTAATGAAAATGTGAGAGAAGCAGCCCAGCAGCCCCCAGGGTCATTGCAGCAGGAGGGCAGGAGGTGCTCCAGGCAGGCAGCAGCAGTTCCCCTGCGGCCTGTGGAGAGGCCCCTGGTGGAGCAGGCTGTCCCCCAGCGGCCCATGGGTCCCACATGGAGCAGATCTCCACGCTGCAGCCCGTGGAGGAGCCCCCGGTGGAGCAGGTGGATGTGGCCTGGAGGAGGCTGCGGCCCATGGAGAGCCCCCGCAGGAGCAGGCCCCGGGCCGGAGCTGCAGCCCGTGGAGAGGAGCCCACGCAGGAGCGGGGGTCTGGGGGGAGTGACAATGAAGGAGCAGCAGAGACAGTGTTGTAGACTGACTGCAACCTCCATTCCCCAACACCCTCCACCCACCCCCCAACTGCTCCATGGGAAATAGATAGAAGAATCGAGACTGAAGTTTAGCCTGGAATAAAGGAGGTAGCGTGGGGAGGTGGTTTTTTGCTTGTTTGTTTGTTTTAAAGTTTTTAATTCTCACTGTTCTACTTTGTGATCAGTTGGCAATAAATTCAATTACTCTTCCCCAAGCCAAGCGTGTTTTGTCCATGAAACCATCTTCCAGTCCTCCTCCAGTCCCAAAATAAGAAAGGAAACAGACCTGCAAGGAACTGTCACGGAAGTGCATGAAGAGTGACAGAGGAGGGTTTTGAGGTGTGAAGTTACTGCAAGGATACTATGCTCTTTCCTCACTCCAGTATGAAAAGCATGGCACCAGTACTGGGTGGTCTGTGGTGGTAGGTTGTGTTTTTTTTTTTCAGTTCCACCCCAGAGTATTTTGCTTGTTCTACTTGTTTTAGTTTTCCCCCCATTCCCTCCCTCAAGATAACACATACTTTGGCAGCACCTAGGGGCCATAACTCGCTGTTAGCAAACAGGATCTTGCAAAAGAAAGAAGGTAACATGGTACCACCTTCACTGGTGTATAAATAGTTCAAATATTTTCCCTCACTTTCTTGTAACTTAGTCAATTGCTGGTCAGGAGATAACAAATGGAGAAATTTATTATGAGAGAGATAACGTTGTGTTTACTATTGTCCTGGAGTTTCTGTTGGTCTGTCCATGGAAAGGGAGTACTCAAAATCCTCAGGACACTCAGCTTTTACCAGATTTATTCTAAAGCTGCATTATTTCTAGGCCATTGGAATTCTTATCAATTAAAACATACTTTTTCACGCACAGAAGATGCAAAAAGGTACATCTACTGCCGTATGCAGACAGAGCCAGTCTTGTCTCTTGATTCCTACTGCCTTCTGCCTGCAGAGCAACAGACAATCGTGTTCTTTGTCTTCAGTAGCTACGACCTTAACCAACTGTGCAGTCTGTCCATCTCATACACAGATGAGGAAAAATAGCATGGAATAAGTCCTCTCCTTTGTGCTAACAGAAGGGTACAGCTTTCTCACTCCAACCCCTGTGGTGGGTTTATGTGGCAAGGTTTTGGTAGCAGGGGGCCATAGGGGTGGCTTCTGTGAGAAGGATCTAGAAGCTGCCCCATGTTAGGTAAGGGCCCCACTGCTGACCAGAGCTGAGCCAGTAAGTGATGTTGTTTTGTGCCTCTGTGAGAGCATATTTAAGACAGGGAAAAAAAACGCTGCACCACACAGCAGCTGGGAGAGTGAGAGGAGTGAGGAACAGCCTTGTAGCCACCAAGGTCAGTGAAGAAGGAGGGGGAGAGGTGCTCCAGGCGCCGGAGCAGAAGTCCCCTGCAGCCTGTGGTGAGGACCATGGTGAAGCAGGCTGTCCCCCTGCAGCCCATGGAGTACCACGGTGGAGCAGGGTTCCACGCTGCAGCCCATGGAGGAGATCACGGTGGAGCAGGTGGACCTGCACCGACGGAGGCTGCGGCCTGTGGAAGACCCCTGCCGGAGCAGATTCCGGGCTGGACCTGTAGCCCGTGGAGAGGAGACCACGCAGGAGCTGGTGACCTGGCAGGAGCTGCTGCCCGTGGGGGATCCAGGTTGGAGCAGTTTGCTCCTGAGGGATGGACCCCGTGGTACGGACCCATATCTGGAGCAGTTCTTGAAGAGCTGCTGCCTGTGGGCAGCCCACACCGGATCAGTTCAGCCAGGACTGCATCCCGTGGGAGGTACCCCACAGCACAGGGGACGAGAGTGACCCAGAAGGAGCGGCGGCGAAGAAGTGCTATAGACTGACCATAACCCCCGTTCCCCCGCGCCGCTCGGGGGGAGGAGGTGGAAGAGGGTGGATGGGGGGGAAAGTGCTTTTGGTTTCTTTCCTTTGTTTCTCACTTCTCTAGCTTGTTAGTAATAGGTAATAAATCTTACTATCTCCCTACGCTGAGTCTGTTTTGCCCATCATGATAATTACTGTGCGATCTCCTCGTCCTTATCTCAACCCTTGAGCCCTTTTCATCGTATTTTCTCCCTGTTCCTCTTTGAGGAGGGGGAGTGAGAGAGCGGTTGTGGTGGAGCGATGCCGCCCACCCGAGTAAAACCACCACAACCCCACAAATGCAAACCAGTCAGCACTGCACACCAGAGCCTCTGTCTCTCCCCCGTCTCATGATGTGCAGCTGGATCACTCTCCCTTTTATCCCCAGTATCGCTTTCAGCACAATCACAGAAGGGTCAGACTCACAGCTTTAGGACCCATCATAAGAGGCTTTCACTGTTCTGCCACCACACCCCATATACACATGTAATTTCACACATGCAAAGAGACGCAATGGATTAGTGAGTTGCACAGAGACAAGACCACACCTGTTTGCCTGCCTGCAGTCTGACACCAGTAGGGAGGTAATTCACGTAATGAGTTTCCATAGAGATGACAGAATATGGCCCTAGGGTCCTACTGCTTGTTTCAGTCCTAATTCTTCAAATATATAGGAATGTAAGAAAAATTCCCAGTCAAGTGCTGCATATCTTGAAGGCTGGAGAACCCACAGCCTTGTGTTTCATTTCATTTTAAAGAAAAATCCCAATGTCACTCACATAGAAGTAATGGAAGCCATCTGGCTGGCTTGGCTTTCTCTCATCAAATGAGAGCTGGTCACGGGTGAGGATGAGCCCTGCCAGTTCCTGCATTTTGGTTCTCCTGAAGCCCACAAAGCTCTCACCGTCTTGCCTGACTTTTAACCCCTTTTGAACCAAAGTCTACAGATTATCTCTGTAAACCCTAAACAGTGCTTAGTCACCATGTGAACAACAAATTCTTGGGACAGTTAACAGCACTTAGGAGCAAAGGTCAGATATATGTAGCTGCATGCTACACATTTTTAGTCTTAATAGCATAATTTATACTTTGACTCCATTTTGCTGTCATGTGGATATCAGTGTGCAATCATTTTGTCTGTCCTCCCTTTCCTCCCTATGACACTCTTAAATATCACAGGATAAAGACGTTAATACTACACAGTCTAACTGTCCTGTGAAATGAGCAAACACAATTGCATGGTACTCCTGGGGAAAAAAAATAAAAAATCCCAAACTCATTTTGAGCTTTTATTTTTTCAACTGACACACTTTGCTACTTTTGCTAAATGTTAGCAATAGCAACACAGAAACTGAAATCAATGCAATGAACTTCTAGTAGTGGCACCTTACATATAACAGGAATGTTATCCTGGAAGGGAGCAAGTCCTTACACTGGAAGGCCAACTTAGGTAAAATTCAGAATTTACAGCTCTGGTAAAAGGTCAGTATGGGAGAGAGAGAATAACAAGATGTCAGATTAATACGTCTTCCTGTAAGGAATGCAGAGATATGGAAATTAAAGGTGGCCAAGGAAGACTGGAGAGGGACCATTAAGCTTCACAGGGATGAATGTAAGAGCAGTTCCTCTCTCTTTCTGTCTCTTCTGTCTCATTTCCCATGGGCACAGTTCATTGCTATCCAGTAACTCCCCTTCCCCAAGCTGTTACCTATCCCCATCCTCACCACATCTTCCTTTTTCCTCCTTGTCCTTCAGCAATCTATCTGCTTCTTGGGGCAGTGAAGGAAGCAGGCAGAGCTGAGGCCAAGCCCTGTTTCTAAGAGGATAAAGGCCAGGGAGAGAAATGTTTGGGACTAAGAAATGGAGTGGGAGGAGAGCCTTCCTCCTCCTACTGCTGCCTGGAGGGACCATCTGTCATGCAATAAAGGCCTGTGTTGCTCAACTACAGAGGCCAAGCTGCATCTCAGCTGCATCTGCAGAAGATGGGGTGGGGGCTGATGAACGCCATTCCCCCAGCCACAGAGAACAACTACTTTGCCTCTCCTTGAATGCACTCTGCTAATTTTTCTTAGCCAGATGTTGCCTCTGTAATGCAGAGTCCAAGTTAAACAGGCTTTGTCTATGTTCCCAGACAAGGAATTAGCAACCTCGAAAGGAAGGGATAATAAGAAAGCATTTGAAAATAAAGTCATAGTTCTAGTAAGTGAAGCTAAATCAAGAAGAAAGAAGAGTCTAGAGCAGTTCAAGGGGACAATGCCACTAGTTTTAAACCACACGCTGGGTGTTATGCTTTCGGCTTTGAAAGACATAAAAGACTCAAAATATAGCAGTCCAAAAGACAATGTAGTCACAGAAGTCTGCATATAGCTGAATTCCAACTGGAAAGAGCAGCTGCAAAGAGCTCAGAAATGCTGTGGTAAAGAAGAGTATGTGATCATCAGAATATTTCAAAAGAAAGTCCTCAGTGCAATGCCCTGGAAGTTCTTACTTTTGCAGGACAATAGACAAAGAGATGCATCTCTCACAAAGGCTTGAGGAGCAAAATCAAAACTTTGCATCTCATTTTGTCTGAAATCAGAAAGGAATATGAGATCATCTTGTCTTACTTGGTGTGTATCACATCATTAATTTCTACTCGGTCACTACTACGCAGAGCTTGCTAACTTGAATCATGTAAAAGCACATCAGGTCTCAAGGGACTGAGCTACTTTGTGCAACAGGGAGAGAATGCCAGAGATGAAAAGGGGGAAGGATCTTGCAATGACAAAGGCACTGGTAAGAGATGCCCAAATAATGCTAACAAATTACCATCCAGCTTCCCAAGGTGCCTGTCTTTCTGAGGGGAAAATTCTATTCCCAGACCCATTTTGGGGGTTACTGTGTTTCAGGACAAAGGCTTGTTGCCTTCATATATGTATTTAATCAAGTATTTCACATCAGTCCCAATAGTAGCCTAAAACATGTGAAAATACGAAGCAGGTGTCAAGCAGATCAGTGAACTGCGAAGATTGCCAGCACATTTCCACAAGCGAGTATTTGGGAAATTTCCCTCCTGAAAACTGACTGCCACCAAGCAAGAGCATTTGCAATCAAGTTGAATGAAGAAATAACAAATGTTTAAATGGATTTCTTGAAAAATAACCCTTTCTCTATATCCTGCTCTTGCACATCAGTTCAGGATGAACTCTTGTATTTTGAAGGTGCATTGACTTGGTATTTGTTTTCTTCATCCCACAACATGTACACCTTGCACTATAGCACTGCATCCTGGGAAACTCCCAGCAACACCAAGGAGGAACTGGCTTTCTGATTCAGCAGTTGTGCAGCTGACGTACAGTTACACCCTTTGAGAAATTTCTTCAGAAAAATGACAAGTTTCAGCTAAAGTGCATACAATCCATATGTACATCATTACTCACAATGCAGTATCATGCATTGTGATTGAGAAATTCAGTCTGCTCCTCATATTTTTGATGTTAACTACTACCTGGGTTACATTAAAAATGCTCGCCATCTGAATCATTCAAAGGAGTACTGCACCATTGTATATGTGGAAACAGCATATTTGTTCATTAACTGATAAACTTATCTCTTTTCAGATATAGAGACCAGTCCTTCCTCAGTAGTGTTGCGCTAGTTAACAGAACTGAATTTCTCAGGAAAAACACTGCCTTAATTTATAGCAGTGTCTAAGCCAAAGCACACAGAAGTAATAGAGCACTATGATGAATTGTGCCAGTGCTTAATTCATGTGCCAAATCTCACCACACCTTTGCTTTCTGCAGGTGTGGAGCAAATTGTCTCAGTAATACCTATACAGGAACATCGCCACACCTCTAGCAACTCATAAGGTCTAAATACTGTTAGAATATGTCAGCAAAGATTGCTTGGCAAGGGAAGGCTTGAAAACTTACGTGTAGTGTGTACACAACAGATAGCTATCTACTCTATTTTAAAATAAAGACACATGTTCCCAACCAAAGCTTTATAGGGAAAACAGATACTCTTAGAAAACTATCAGGATGATACAAATTTATCCCACATAAAAATCTTCTAGAACATAAACCAAAATCTGGGGCAACCGTTCTAGGTGAAACATAGAGGTATTCTTATATTTTAGTTGACAAGGTTAGGAAAAGCTCGTGCTGCACCCTCAATGACATTATGACAGAGGGGCCTCCTTAGCACAGGGGAGTTTAAGCACCCCATCATCCAGCACCCTTACCATCTCCTCAGTGTCTGCGCCCCTGTCCTCGTTATAGTTTTGGTCCCTGTCAATAAGAGGGCTGTTATGAAAATAAAAGTCAAAATTTTAATTTTAAATCACACAGAGGTTAAAGAAATCAGACCTCCAACAGGATTCCAATATTCTCAGATTTCAGAACTCTTCTTTTCCCCATGCTTCTCACCTCCTGAAATCCTTAGAAAGGTTTGGGGACATTTAAAATTATTTCATGTTTAAAACCTACTGGCCTGCTCTGCCTGAGACAGAAATGTGGGTAGACTGCTTTGCTGTCTGAACCTGAAATTATTCCCTCCCAAGTAAATAAACAGTGCTTTTGCTGGTAAAAAAAAAAAATATTAGATGCCAAGGAAATTGAATAGCTTTCCTTCCAAAAATTTTTCTTTTGAAATATAGAACACCTATGGTCTGAACTAAATCAGATTTTTAAGAACTATGAAGAGTTGGTAGCTAAAATAACCTACTGATTAACATGAAAACCAGTCATGGCAAGTTGTATCCTAAAATTCCATGAAAACAGAAGCTACCAAATCTTTCTCTCAGGACCCTCAAGAGCCTTTAGAGTAGTTTATAAATGTTCTATATATAGACAGCAAGAATTTCACCTACTCCTGAGCCCAGGTGCCAATGAACAGAACAACACTGTGTAAGAAAGAAGTCACATTGACTTGTGCTAAGTTACACTTAAACTGGAGGAAAACAAAATGCCTTTATGCAGCTGAGAACTGGCCAGGGCACTGATGTCTTGACCAAGTGGAAACATGAATGACCACAGTGAGTGAGCCTACTGGTTTACTTCCCACAGGAAGGATGCTACCAGCACAAATATAAAACTTTGAGTGTGCTCGTGTGTTGACTTAATATAGAGTGGGAGAACTGCTGCTACTGAGTCAGCCGCAGCACCACCCATTGAGACACGTGCCCTCTGGTGTCCCTCATTCAGTCCAATCCAGCATTTCTGCACATACAGAACACCTCAGCCGCCTCCTGTAACACAGCGAGCAGTGTTACAAGTTAAATTCATCCCTGCTTTAAAACCAGAAAATCCTAGGACTTGCTCCAAGGGATGAAGTTGATCCAGTGTATCTATCATTTGTTCAACAACATGGCTAAATTTGCAAGGATGACTCAAATCATTTAGGCTTTGGAAATCACTTAAAGCCAATATAAACAAATTACAACTTTCCCAAGCGCAATGGAAGCAATTAATTCTGCAGTGAACACCTTTCCTGTTCTCTGGAAAACTTAACAGATGCATCTAATTATAACCCACACTGAAACACATTGTTTTTATGTAGCTACAATTTCAAAAACACCCGAGGGGCAGGAAAACACCATCCTATTAAAGTTATGTGGCTGCTCACGAGTAGGAAAACAATGTTAGCAAAACTTTCAGTTCCCAAGGCATATTGATGCAGACGGTTCACCACTGGCAAGGTGTCCTTTGCAGCAGCAACATCTTGTGCCCCACACCAAATTTTGCAAGCACTCCCACATCTTGTTCCTCAGCACAGGAGACTCTGTGCCAGCTGATGGACAGGAGGGCAGAATAAAGGTCTCAGAAGGCAGTTTATGCTGAGGGGATAGACCTTGGGACTGAGTCTTGCTCAGTGTCGAGGAGGAAGCCCTGGAAATACAACCAGCTCCTGTCTTTGTATTCAAGGTGATAGTATCAACAGAACAGGGAGATAAAAAATAAAATAAAGGCAAAGCTAGGATTACACAGAATTTTTCAGTCAGAAGTGAGAGTGGAGACGGACAAGACAACAAAAATAGGGACAACATGACTGCGAGGAGAATCAGGGAAGGAGATGTTTTAGTAGCCAAGGTGAGAAGACAGAGTACCTGACAGAATATAATTTTTCTGGAACAGAAAATAAGGAATACATCCTGAGGTGCTATATAGGTGAAACAGCAGCTTTCAGATTAGAGCAGGGAAACTGAGACAGGAGAAAAGAGAAGTCTAATCTAAAACCCACATCATGTTCTAGTGACATTGCCAGTGATAAGAAAAGCAAGGGTCTGATGCTTGTTTCTCAACCTTCACTGTCTCACAGTGAAAATATTTCCCTGGTTGTACAATTTTATAATTCTCCAAGGTTAACAAAATTCATTTTGCTAAAATAAAAACCCACCAGAAGTGACAAATACTTTATCAGTAGGAAACGGACAATAGAAAAACCTCACAAATATGATGTCACTGTCTGTTCCTCAGAATTTTTTTCTATTAGAGGAATCATAAAAGTAGGTCAGCTACTGATTATTTTTTTTATCCTCAAAATGGCAAAAGAACCATCACTACTTGAAACAACATTTCAAGTTGCTACTAGCCTGTTGCCACAAAAATGTTTATAGAAGTATTTCTGCAGTCAGTTTTGTAAGGTCTTTCTGTGGTATCATTCTCACCATCACTTCACATCCTACTCTGAGATGATTCAGTCCTTCCATAGGGATGTGGCCTTCAGGGCAAAATAAATTGCATACTTATGAGTCATAAGAACCTTTGCAGAACTGGCCAGACAGAGTATAAATTCAGCCTACCCTTCGTGTGAACTGCAGAAACCTTGGAGACACCCAGAGCAGCAGTCTTCCTCCCTGCACAAAACAAGGTAACTGTCATTATTTCTAGAGATTATTTATTTCATATGCTCTTGGATGATGTTAATTTGTTGACAAATGCATAGAGAAAAGGCAACAGGGATCTGAATGGGAAACAACAAATGCTTGGGAAAATATTTTACTAAGATGGGAGAAGTATGGTCTAGGAGGGGCAAGTCTTAGAAATATACAGGAAGAGCAATTTATTCTACATAGTTCTGTAATTTCTAGAGCTTACTGGCTAGCATATATGTCATAGCAAGGTGAGAAATATTGTGTTTGCTTAAATTGGCTAACTTGTACCTGTGCTCTTCAGTTCTCATGTACGTGAGGACAGCTCCTGGTTTGCAAACTGCTGAGATCAAGAACAATTTAATCTATGGTCATCCTATACCAACCAGAATAGCTCCTAGTCCATGCCTTGGTCTCTCAGCTACGACCACAATGCAAACAGTAAATAGCAGCACATGTGGTCTACTGATTAAGGAGACGTCATGCTGAAGATTGGGAAGTTAGGATCTGAACTAGCACCATAAGACAGAGTTTCAGGAAATTATTGAAAGTCAAAAGGGAATTTAGATTCTTACCATGCAGAAGTTGGGGTGGTGCAACAGTGTAACCATCCTGATTCGATGAGTTTTCATTTGTTCCTCCTGATTGTGTTTTGCATGGATATTTGTCTCTCCACGTGAACTTCTGGTGAATGAAGGAGTGTTCATACACTATGAATAACAAAGTTGGCAGAAACGAATAGTGTAGCAGTACTGACAAGCCAGCACACTTTCACTCAGTTCCCTGAGGTCATAGGAGAGCTGAAGAAAATACCTGGCACAGTCCAGATTTTGCCTTTGGTCTAATTTGCATACACTACCAGTGAGTCTCAGTCATGCAGAGGATTACTGTGCTGTACTAGCAATCTTATAAAGGACACAAGTTCTGAAAATACTTTTAGAAAGCCTTCAAATCATGAAAAAATAAAAATATAAAGAAAAAAAAGTGAAAAGAAACCTGTAGATACATAGCAGTCACAATTAATGCTTAGCTAATTGCATCTTTTCTCCCTTTCTGTGCAGGTTCAGAATAATGGAAGCTTTAAATAAAGCAAACACAAATTTTGCGCTTGACTTTTTCAAATATCAGTGTCAAGAAGATGGCAACAAGAATATTTTATTTGCCCCTTTGAGTATTTCATCTGTCCTGGCTACCGTGTATTTGGGAGCAAAAGGTAACACTGCAGATCAGATGGCAAAGGTGAGTCTGGGCCCCAAAAGGTCTGAGAGGGTTGATCTCTTGGAATAACATCCTCTATGCCAGAAATTTACTATGATAGCTCATAGAAAACCATAAGCAGAAAACAAAAAACAAAACTCTCCATGTATGCCAGTACCTGTCTTGCCCCTGTTGTCCACTGCAGTGAATAGATCATTCCTCCACTTGTGCAGGTCAAAAGATAGAGCCTACTGTAGCTTCTGCAAACAGAGGCCCCCAACAAATGGGAGCCGGTGAGTTTGCAACTGCTAAGGCAAAAGAAGTTGTCCCACCTGCTAAGGCAGCAGTCTAACTACTGAGCTACAGGACAAAAGAGGGGCAGCATGGTTTCAAAGAAAGGAGAGATCTCCCGTTAGGAAGCAGGGAAAACAAAACAAAAAGGCATGGATCTTCTGAGAAGTGCTCCAAGTTTAGATGTACCCCTTTGCAGCTTGAGTAAGGTGCACGTGCCCAGAGCAAGGTACTCAGGGCATGAATCTGCCCCCAGCGTTTTCCTGCTTTCTGACATGTAGCAGCTCTCCGTTTAGACTTCTGCTTTGGTAGTCCCCATCTGGAGATAACTGGCTCTTCCCAGTCATTGTCTTGTCAGCCCAGGGGCTAACTCAAAGCAGGCAAATTCCTCTAGAAATGCCAGGCACATGAAAGTTTTGCCCTGCAACCCTCATCTTAGTGTGCTCAAGCCATTTTGAAAGCATGGGCCCCAAAGCCTAACCAAGTTCCATATTCAGTCAGGACTGGATGCAAGAGTAAAATCTGAATTTGGTTCTTTTCATCACCAGTCCTATGACATCACTGAAAGATTTTACTGAAACAGCAAATTTTCTGTTGTTACATTTATTATTGTGATTTCCACTATAGGTACTTCACTTTAATGAAGCTGAAGGAGCCAGAAATGTCACCACAACCATAAGAATGCAAGTCTTTTCCAGAACAGAAGAGCATCTGTCAAATCGACGTGCCTGTTTCCAGAAGGTATCTCACCAAATCTAGCTATCGTGCTATGGGCATTGTAACATTTTCTCTTGCTTTTGTTTTCCCTCCATGTTTGCATTTGCATGTGTTTGCCTTCCTCAAATGCATAGTACACAATTAATTGGTACAGCATCCTATGGTACCTCCATCTAATGCAATACTTACGACATACTTCCCATTTTTAGGTAGAATTGCAAAATCTAACCTCAAATTTGCAAAATTTAAAATCTAATGTGGCTGTTCCCTGTCAATGGATCTCTTGATCTTTTTGAAAAGGCATGGTCCCTGTCTGAGAGAACAAATCACAGTAACAAAGCTACTCTCCCACACATTTGATTGCAGCATCAACACAACAACAACAGAAAAGAATTAATTTTTACAGGCTACCTATGCTTGATACATTTCAGAAATTAGTCTCCATTTCATTCAATAAGTTAGCATAATAAATTGGCATATTGGAATTTCCCAGCGTAGACCAATAGATGCTTGCCATAAATCTTAGAGAAATGGAAATTGGCATATTCCTGAGACATTTCTTTGACACAATAGCAGGCATCTTTTATCAAATTAGCTATAATTTAGGAAAATGGAAAAATCTGGAAATCAAACATAATTCCTCTGAGTCAGTAAAAGCAGTTTTTCCTCACTGACAATTCAGCCACGGTGGCCTAAAGTTCTCCCTGCTATTTCCAGTCATCCTTATTCTTCATGGAGTGAACAATTTCCCCGAAGTCTGCCCACAAAACCCTAGCGGCAGTGAGTTTTGATGAATGGGAACTTGAATCTGCATCCCACACTCAAATCCCACAGTGGGAAGACTTATTCTGGGGCCTACGTCAACAACCCATTTATTCTACATGAACAGGAGAGGGAGGGATTGTTCCTCATGATTAATGCCCATCCAAACTGTAAAAATTAGGGAGCACTGGGGGCAGGGCAAAGGGACCGTTCTAACAGCTTAGAAATTTAAATGTCTGTTCATGCCTCTTACTCTGATGTAATGACAAGATGAATGCAGTACAGACCCAGAGGTTTAGTTTACTAATTCACAGCTTGATTTCCTTGAGGTGGTTTGAGAGTTTGGGTCCACAATCATTTCATCCTGTTACTTCAATATAAACAATTTACCAGGATTGCTACATCAAAGAATTTACAAAATATTAACATTTAGAGCAAGGTTCAGAAAAGTAGGGCAAACTTTCCATGCAACTCGACTTTCATAAAACTTATCAGGAGTCACACAGCCAAATCTGCGTGCATAGTTTAGCAATTACATTCTGTCTCTCACTCTCTGGATATACTTAGTTTTGCAACCTCCATTTAGAAACCCTTAAATGTTTTACATAGTTCAGGTTCTTACCACTTGCATTCCAGGGCTCTTACAGAGCCTATAGTGTACCTGAAACGTTTAGCAATTTCAAATGATTCTTTTGATAGCTGTTCAATTTAGTACATCTTTTGCATTGCAGTACAAGCAATACTTTACAATGAGCTGCATGAGGAGAGAAATTAGAAATCTGAACAGCTCTACAGAACAAATGAATAACATTTTTTTTTCCTTCTCTTGAAGACAGAAATTGGCAAATCAGGCAATATCCACACTGGGTTTAAAGCACTCAACTTGGAAATCAACAAACCCACTAAAAATTACCTGCTTAGAAGTGTCAACCAGTTATATGGAGAAAAATCACTGCCTTTCAGTAAGGTATGTAGACCATTTATTCATAATATGAAGTGCTAATCAACCTTTATGATCTATCTATAACAACAAACCATAAATGATATAATTTAAAATATTTTCATTACCTCTGCAAATTGTGTTATTATCGGTAACGTACATACTTCCTGTGAGGCTCTTCCTGAGACTTCAGACACTATAATTTTACTTTTATGGGATGTGTATCTAATTTCAATATGATTCACAGATGTGGTTAGGTGAAAACATTTAAATTGCATATTTCCACTAAAAAGAATAATTCATTCTTTTGACAAAATGCTGTGCTTGTAGCCTATGTCATTTTATGGTGTTTTCGCTTGGCTAGTTATTTATTGGCATTCACACAGACATCTGTCTTATGTTTGTTGCCTGCCACTCTTGCAATGCAGGAATACTTACAGTTAGCCAAGAAATACTACAATGCAGAGCCACAGGCAGTTGACTTTGTGGGAGCAGCAAACGAAATCAGAAGAGAGATCAATTCCAGGGTCGAAGAGCAGACTGAAGGTAAGCTCCAGCCTCTCCTCTCCCAGTCCTAAAGGAGGCAATTTCACTATTGAACAATGTCTCTATGCAAGGGGCCCAAGGCAGGTAAACAACTAATCTCAGAAAGGTAAATCAGATCACTACTTTCCCTAAAGTAGTCATCTGCTGGCAAGCCCTTACTAAAATTCTTCCTCTATCTGAAAGGGAGAGGAACATGGCTTACTCTTCTTTGTAAATCATGGTTACCATGTATTTATGAATAATCTCAAGCTAAAAGCATGCCATATCAGCAATTATAACTTCCCTGCCTTACATCTGCAGAAACTGTTCCAACGTTTACTCTGAAACAGTAAAGCTGCACAAATGTGTAAATGTCCTTTGGTTTTCTCTAGGTAAAATTCAAAATCTGCTGCCTCCTGGATCCATAGATTCACTCACCAGGCTAGTCCTGGTAAATGCACTTTACTTCAAAGGAACTTGGGCAACAAAGTTTGAAGCTGAAGCTACCAGGCAAAGGCCTTTCAGAATAAACACGGTATGGGAATATAATGCCTTATATACTAGACCGCATGTAGAAAAAACAATGGAAAAGATGGAGGAAATAATTTCCTGTCATTTTTTAAATCCACAGAGCATTAAAATTAATTCATTTAAATCATATGGTATATTTTCCTTACTACATCTTCAGTACAAAGACTGCACACACATACTAGCACCAGAAGCACAAGTATAATTGTCAGAAGCTGACTTGAAACAAACTTCCATTCTCCTCTTAAGGCAGGAAAAACAAGGCGAACAAAACTGTACAAACTAGTTCTATATATTTTCAACTATACAATAAATCAGAGTGGAACACAGCTTCCTATGAATATGCGTCATCCTAGACAGCTCTGGTAGCCTGCTTAGCCTCCAAGCACCTCCCCAGAAGACCAGAAGCTGTCCGTAGATCCTGTGTCCCACCTCTAAGAGCCACAAGGATGTACCTCCACTGTGCTATTTCAACTTAGTGCTTTACTGTTCAGAGTACAAATTTCAAGCATTTCATCTGATTTGTTGCAGCATGCAACTAAACCAGTGCCAATGATGTTCCTGAGTGATAAATTTAATTGGACCTACATAGAATCAGTCCAGACTGATGTTGTTGAGCTTCCATATGTCAATAATGACCTCAGCATGTTTATCCTCCTACCGCGTGACATCGCCGGCCTACAAAAGGTAAGCGGCAACAGAGAACTCAAATCATGTGAGAAACAAGAATGCCATTATTTACTTATTTTATGCACGTCCAAGGTAAAAGATTGGGCTGCAATCTTATTTCTAAGAAGGAGGGCACTGATCAGACTCAAGGAAAAGCAAACCCCAAACTTGGCCCAACACTGTGAAACTGAACCTCTTGGAGATCTTTTTAGCTGTTGGCAGGGGGCATTTCTGTGATTCCTAATGTTGCTCATTGCCTTTGGAAAGAGGCAGCCCAAACCCAGCAAGACTGGCTCTAATTCCAGCTGAAGAACAATGAGGACAGAAAGCCAGCCCTGCTGAGATTCACTGTCTGTTCCAATTCAGATAGATGTGATATCATTCAAAAAGAAAAGCACAAACTGAACAGCCTCCACTACTTTTCACGATGTCCAGAGCTAATATATATATACACTGCCACCTTCTGTAAAGACACTGATCCTGCCTCCAGAGAGTAAACTCTTACTAAATTTTCATTTATGTTAGTGAGTGTTCATAGAGGAGAAAAAAATGTTTTCAGTAAATTCTAAGCTGTACAAAAGACAGAAATGTGAGCTGCAAATCAACCAGGCTATTGTTACTTAACACTGTTGTTGTTTTACAAATATTTAACCCTGCTATGTCACCTGATGATTACTGAGAACTGTTCAAATATTGCATTGACCTACTGTAAAGCAATATACTCTCTTCTAGTACAAAAGATCTTACAGTTGGTATTTCACTGCTGTTTTTTTGTATTCTTGTAACAGCTTGAAAAGCTCTCAGTTTAAGAAAAAAGAAGAAATAATCTTTAGGGCCCAGGTTTTTGAACGCTGTCTAATTTTCTGATTCTCTTCTTAACTAACTGCAGCTAATAAGAGAATTGACTTTTGAAAACTTGTCTGCATGGACAAGCCCAGAATTAATGGAGAAAATTAAAGTGGAGCTGTATCTGCCCAGGTTCACGGTAGAAGAGAAATATAACCTCAAATCTGCTTTGAGCAAGATGGGGATACAAGATGCCTTCACTGAAGGTCAAGCTGATTTCACAGGAATGTCAGAGAATGACGATCTGGTTTTGTCACAAGTTTTTCACAAGTGTCATCTGGAAGTCAATGAAGAAGGTACAGAGGCAGCAGCTGCCAGTTCAGCAGCTCTGACATCACGAAGCCTTGGTGCTGCTGTTATTTTTGTAGCAGATCACCCTTTCCTTTTCTTTATCAGACACAACAGCACCAAGTGCATCCTCTTCTTGGGAAGGTTCTGCTCCCCATAAAAAATTGACTGTTACTAAACACGCCCTTGCAACAACAATAACGAACACAATACACACCATGAAGAACTTCTCCATAGTCTGTGCACTTTACCATTTTCCTGTACTGTTGACAATCTCTGTTAGAAGAGAGCACATTAAAAATAACTTGAATTCAAGCCTCTGGCTCACTTTCCTGGACAAAGAACCCCAAAACTGTAGAACAGCACTCTAAGCACCAAACTGTGGCAGAACAACATTGATTCCAAACCAGAACTGTCACTATGCACAACAGACTAGGTTGATCTAAAAGAGTACTTCCCAACACACTTGCTTTGCACATAAGAAGAAAAGAAATGGGAAAAACTCCTTCCTGCAGAAAGCTGCTACATCTCTGCTAAGCTAGCTGTTCCAGGAGGGCCACCTCAACCAGAGCCTGCTCAGTTTTATAACAACTTCACAGCCTGGCACTGCTGGTAATGAAATAAACCTGCAAATTCCTCTGTGTTCCTGATACTGGTGATTTGTTCTTGCATGCAAAGGGGCTAACACATGTACGTTCTAATTTTTGCCCTACATCAATTGGCAAATACTGAAACAACAACACAGAACTGGAGGAAAATAAAACACGTGCCTTGAACCCCTCTCCTTTGTCATAACCTTTCCTTCATTCAGCGGTTGCCAGCCCAACACTGCTTTACTTTACTTTCCCTTCGGCACTTATTTCACTGTTTGCAAGCAAGATCAAACTGGAGAATCAAGTCTGTAATGCTAACTCTCTAAGCACCTTTCGGAAGATTACTTGCAAATCCCCCTCTACATGTTCACTGTTGTCATAGCTCTTTCTCCTAAAAAGGAGAGCATCCTAATCAGTCTTGCACATTTGTAGAGGATGCTCCTAGCTCTCTGAATTTAGAACAGAGAGGAAAGGACTGGGTCTCTTTACAGCACTTGCACATACCAACAGCATCTCACTAGAAACATCCCTTCCTGGGAAGGCAGGACCCCATTTTCCTGGCAGAGATGAGGCTGCTGGCTGTCAGCGAGTCCCTTCTGTTTTCTTCCATGTGACCAACTGCTGCCAGGCTCCCCTCTGGCTCTGCTTCACAAATGGGAAGGAGCACAGGGACAGCATTGTAAAGCAAGTGCTTTATTCCATCCCCATCCAGCCTCACAAGTGCTGCCTTCTGTCTCAGCTGTGAGACATGTCACAGGATCTCTGTATGTCATTTCTGACATGTTGTGCTTCACCTAATGGAATGGCTTCATGTCTCCATGAACAAGCCTCTCAAGCACTTTCTGGTGTTCCTCGGGAACATATAAAAGTCATGTTTGGGAGGCCAAGGAGAAACAAAACATTGACAACATGCATCCAAACTCAGGCACAGGCCTTTAAAGTCATTAGAAATATCAGTCACCTTTTCTATTTTAGGCATGGTTGTAAAGACAACAGAGTTAGTGTCCTCTTGGCGGTGCTGGATCCTTACCAAGGGCAAATGGCAACAAAACTTGGAGGGTGAGTTGCATGCTGAGGAACAACATTTTCCCCTGATGAGCAGCACAGCACTGGAGCAGGTTGCCCAGGAAAGCTGGGGAAACTCCACCCTTGGAAGGACTGTGGGTGACCTTATCTACTGATGGGTCTGCTCCAAGTGGGAGTTGGCCTCTGGAAATCCTTGTCAACCAACCTGTGTGATTCTCTCTCTTGTTCCTCTGCTGTCAACACCCCTTTTGCCTTCTCATCTCCATTTCTCGTCCTCTCTGGCATTCTTGCGTCTTGACTAGCAGAGGGAGCTAGCTTGCTTGCTGTCAGCATACTTCTTTGGAACTTGGAGTCTCTCCAGCACGGCCTTTCCCACCACCTAACCATTCAGTGAGCCTTTATCTTATCCTGATTTCTTGATGACTCTGCTCATCATACTAAAACCACCACTTGTTTAATTTCTGGCATTTCTTCATTGCCTTGCACAACAGTGATTTCTTCTACTTTTCAGAAGGCTTGACCCATTCTGTTCCTGTAATCAGGCTTGCAGCAAAATGCTTAGCACACAGTACAGTTTCCTTCCCTTCCTCCATTCCCCTTCCCCTGTCCCCCAGACTCTTACAGATGTTGCCACCACCTTCCTCTTCTCCCACCACCCAACAGCAGCCCTCTTCTGGGACAGTAGAGCGACGACCACTATGCCGTGTTTGCCCCTCTTGTATTCTTTCACTCCATCTTTGCTCGAGACCTGCCACTGGGGTTGTTTCAGTCCTTGTTCTTCAAGCACATGAAAGTACTGTGCACTAGCTCCATGTTTTGCAGTGTTTCTCTTAGGTGTTTTCCAGCCATGAATGCAACAAGATTTCTTCGCCAACACAAGAAGCAGGGGTGTCCAGCCTTACCTCTTTCATGGCTTTGCCTCTGCCTGTGCTCCTAATGATCTTGACTCTGAAGCTGGACTCTCAGAGTCTAATTCAGTCACTGATCTCTTGCCACTTAATGCTGATATACCTTATACAAAACCCAAGAGTAACAGCTGGGCAAGGCTGGAGAGGTGAATCAGGCCTACCATAACTTCCTTACATTACTGACATTACTTACATAACTTTCTTACATTCAGAAACTAAAACCATGTATTCTGGTTCCATAACCTTTTTACTAGATTCATTTATTTTAAACAATAGACCAGTTGTCTACAAAACATCAGAAGACCACTGGAGTAGGCGAACTGTTTGCTATCCTGTCAGTAGACTACTGTGGTGGAACAGCAAAACTGAGATTATAATCCACATTGTCCCTTTGAAATGCCTAAAACTAAAAAGTGATAAGGTCAACAAGGAGGAAAAACTGCACGAGATCTTTTGGGGATTCATTAGAGAGCAGCTCTGGGTAGGCGGGAACAGCCTGGATGTAGGGGAGACGGAAAGGGAGGTGCAAGCTATACCATGTTTCTAAATTTATTCATTGCTTAACACACAGGCACAGAACCTGGCTGAGGACAAGGCTTAAGTCTTCTCTCTCACGGGATCACAGGTAAATATTTAAACCAATTTAAGTAACTTTTCCAATGCTTTTAAAAGGTGGTCTGTACCTTGTATGACTGTATAAGTAAATTGTAACATACCAGTGTTACACTGCAATCGTTTCTCTTGACTTATGCTTTTCTAGATGTCAAGCCTTAGAGAAAATTAACTTGTCAGGCTAAGGAAAACGGTTAGTTGGGGGTAGAATTAATCATGAGAAGGAAAATTTTCTCAGGGCAGTAACTGTCTTAATTAAAATCTGTAGTTTAATAAAGGAGTCAGGTGAAGTAAAGGCCATTTTCATTCTGCAATGGCACAGCACTGTGCATTCTCAGGCCAGGGACTCAGAGAAGTGTACATTAGAGATAAGCAGAGAGATTTCCATCCTGATGCTTATTTGACCAAGTTCTCAAAGGAAATCACTCTGTGGTACAGACTTGGTATAGACTTCACAATGACTGCCAGAAGAACTGTAGTGGTTTGGTAACCAACCACTCAATAATTACCTGTAGACTTCAGAGATTACCCCACAATTTCTGCAGTGCCATTCCGTAGGTATCAATCTTTCTTTACATAATAATGACAATAATAACAACAACATTTTTTGGTCTCTTGATTGGAAAACATGAAGCAGGTACTACTGGGCAAATATCTTAAAGCCTGGAATACTTGTAGCTTCAAGGAATCTGCCAGTTTCTGAGGAAAATAAATTTGTCAGAACATACAGAAGAGGTGGCAGTTAGACTTTGTGAATAAAATACTGCAATCTAAAAGCAAATAACAACTTAGCCATACATGGTACTAGTTGAAATGGGTAGCTAGACAGGGAAATACCATAAGCCTAAGAATTATGCATAAATACATTCTCAGTATCAGCTCTTAATTCTATATAGATCAAAAATGATGTAGCAGGAAGCTTAGATGTGTTATGAACCCATGTAATAAAACCACAGAGATATTTAGATTCCCCTGAGAACATTACTTTGATAAATAATTTAAGAATGAAATGGAACAAAAATATGCAGTTTAAAAATCTGTACCATTTTGAAAACCAAAGGCAGAAAGAAACACAAAGAAAAATGCAGCTCTGTAAAAGAGGACATATCTATAATTATAGAGAAATATTAGCTGAATAACAAAAACCTAACAAATTTCTGCTCCTAACAGGTGGCAAACAGTATCTGCATGGAAGATGAAACATATTACTAGGCTATTAGTTTTAGTAGGTGCCCATGCATTGTGTTGCACATGTAACATTGCTCACTAACATGCATTGCATACATCATTTTAAACATTCAAACAGTAAAATTCTGTCTGTTGCCTCTTTCCAGATTGTAGCAATGGAACAGGTCTCAGAAGCAGTTGGCAAGTTTACAGTTGATTTTTTCAACAAGCTGAATGAGACCAATAAGGACAAAAACATTTTCTTTTCCCCCTGGAGTATATCATCTGCTCTGGCCCTGACGTTCCTGGGTGCAAAAGGCAATACAGCAAGAGAGATGGCAGAGGTAGGTTGCTCTATGAAGCTGTGGTGCTCAGCATTGCCCAGCACTCCTGTTCAGACTCAGGGAAATGCCCAGCATTCCTGTTTGGGGAAAACCATCTGGCTTTACACAAATGCATTGCTATTGCTGAGTGCAACTGCTGTGGAAGGGAGTTCAGCTTTGTGGCATGCCTGCACGAACACTGATGTTCTGGGAGGGGATCAGTGCTGTCCTTTGTTACTCTGTGGGATTTACACATACTACAACTTCAGCATCCCTTTGATTAGTCACACAAGCAGAATGAATTATCGTAAGGAGTAAAACAAGACAACCATTTTATCTCCATTAGGCTTTAGGTCATGCAAGTCCCTTCATGCCCGTTTCTTACCTTTGGAAACTGTTTGCAGGTTCTTCATTTCACTAAAGCTGCGGGAGCTGATGGGTCATCTTCTGTGGCCAGACCTTCTCGGGGGAGACCAAAAAGAAGAAGAATGGTATCTATTAGAGATAATAGATAAGATAAAGAATCTCCAGAATCAAAACGTCCAGATACAGCTTTAACAGCCCAGTATTTCTCACCTGTATCTCTCATTATATTTAAAGTACAAAACCCAACACGCTTCACAACATGTTCAAGTTTAGTTCTCTTCACTCAGACTCAAAAGAAGGACAAGTCACTGGGCTATTTTGGAAGGTTTGCTGTATGGTAAATCAGTCATTAACAGAGCCCTGCAAACTGCAGTGGTGGTAAATTTGGAGAGAGAAAATATAAGAGGGAGGAACACAAATCCCTCCCCACATGCATCACTTAGCATGCTTTGAAAACTTCATTAAAAATGTAATAGTTAAATGTATGGTTTCTCTTTCCAAGGACCCTGAGCATGAGCAAGCTGAAAATATCCACGCTGGCTTCAAAGAGCTCCTGGCTGCCATGAATAAACCCAGAAACACCTACTCACTGAGAAGTGCCAATCGTATCTATCTGGAAAAAACCTACCCATTGCTGCCTGTAAGTTGAACAGTTTTATCTCAGAGAGGATTAAGAAAAGCTGAAAAAAAAAAAAAAAGTTTTTCATTGTATTTACTTGTCATTAATAGAACAGGTTTGAAGCTGTCCCCCAGTACTTCAAATAAAGAGCCCTGACTTCCAGTGATAGGCTTCACTGGAAAATACCAGTTGGCATTCTCC
Organism: Anser cygnoides; assembly: GCF_040182565.1. Taxonomy (NCBI): domain Eukaryota; kingdom Metazoa; phylum Chordata; class Aves; order Anseriformes; family Anatidae; genus Anser; species Anser cygnoides. The sequence continues at coordinate 83,116,926 of NC_089874.1, forward strand.
CAGTATATAAGGATCCTTTGACAGTAATGCAGGATTTCTTTTCATGCAGTATGGCTTTATTATTAGGAAATTTATTATTAGGATTTGCAGTACATGCAATTGTAAATGGGACATTAAAATAAGCACATCCATGGGATATGCAGTCTTTCTCCCTTCTCGAAATTAAACTGGGAAGAAGAGCAGGGAATTTTCTGTCCTTATTTCTTAACTGTTAACTCACAGCCCAATAGAGGGCAAAAAGCTAGATCCCACAGCCCTCTATGCACAAGAAGTTAACATGAAGTCCAAGAGCTAACAACTTCCTTTTGGGGCTGAAAAAATACAGTACATTATAGAGCTTCTTTCTTTTTTGTTTTTATTGCCATTTTCCAGACATACATACAGCTCAGCAAGAAATACTACAAGGCAGAGCCACAAAAGGTTAACTTCAAAACAGCATCAGAACAATCCAGGAAGGAAATCAACACCTGGGTGGAAAAGGAAACTGAGGGTAAGTTGAGCTTGACCCCAACATCTTTACTCTGCTAATAAGTCAGCCTGACACTCCCTTTGGGCAGGTGCCCTTGAATGGGCAGCAAGCAGAGATGCAGTGGGAGGGCAGAGCAAGAGCAGCACTGGGACAGCCCGAAATACCTGATGCAGACCTCAGTGAGGTCTTTGGGGAACTTCCTCCAAGGCAGGTGGGGATGGATGCCTGCCTGGAGGAACTTTCCTGCACTGCCCAAAGGTGCGAGCCTCCTCGTGCCTGGCCTAACCCACTGGCAGAGGCAGCACACGGCTTTCTGCTCCCAGCTGCTTACTGTGAAGCTGTGGCATTTTTTGCTGGTAGGAGCTGATCCCTGTCAGCTAGCTGGAAGAAGTAGGCAGTGAGCAGCTTTGGAAACAGCAAACAGACTCATTGATTTGTGCCAGGGAAGCGATTTAGGGGGTAGGGAACTGAGGCATGGACTTTTTCACTAAGGAGCTGAACTGAAGGAAAAACAAACAAACAAAATGCCCTCACCGTGCTACAGTGGGATAAAACCTGACTTTTCTGATTTCAAAAGGTAAAATCAAGAATTTGCTGAGTTCACAAGATGTGCAAAGCTACACCAAGCTGATCCTGGTAAATGCCATTTACTTCAAGGCAGAATGGGAAGAGAAATTTAAAGCGCTATCAACGAATACGCAACCCTTCCGACTGAGCAAGGTGAGCTCCTCTTTGCCTTCCTTGCAGTGAACAGCCTGGTGACAGCATCTCCTGCTGCAGTATTTCCATTCATCAGTCCTTACGTATCCCTGCAGTAAACAGACTCTCTGAAAAGCTGGTTACAGCAAAATGTGGCAGTGGTCAGCTCACCAACATTTATGCAAAATTAAGACACTGCTCAGGCAAAGGATAAGTAGATCCAGATAGATTATGCAGTTTCCAAAAACTAACTAGAGTCACATAAGGCCTTTTTGCAAAACAGGGTGGAAATTCCCCTCACCATGAACCCCTTGGCACAGCAATGAGCACTATCTTCTGTTAAGGGTTGTGATATGAAGAATGATCAGCCAGTCCCTTATTGCCAGAGAGAGGCGAGCACAGAAAAACTGCACAATACTTGCTCTCTCAAACCGTAGCTGTTTCTCTGCTGTAGTGTTGGATGGCTGTATGCCATGCCTGCTCTGTCCCCCTAATCCTTGCAGACATTTCTCTCTTCCTCCTTCTGTGGGCTGCTGTGCATGTTCTGGGGTGAAGAGAAAAATCAGTCAACTCAGCCCCCCAAAAAATGCTCTGGGGCAAACACCAAGATCAACAATATTGCCCAGTCAAGAAGAGCTGTGGAAAAATTATGACAAGTTGCTGTTATAAAAGCTGCTTACAAATGTTTTCTCTCTCTCCACTGTGCTGAGTCATCTTCATTCTTCTTTTCAAGGAATAATTTGTAACTGATAAATAAATATTTTACAGAACAAGTCTAAGCCTGTGAAGATGATGTATATGAGACATGTATTTCCACTTCTTATCATGGAAACAATGAACTTCAAAATGATTGAGCTACCGTATGTGAAACGTGAACTCAGTATGTTCATCCTACTTCCCGATGACATCAAAGATGGTACTACAGGTCTTGAACAGGTAAAAAAAAATAAAAAAATGCTACATCCATTTTGTATCACCACCCAGACGTTAAAACAAAAAGGACAGACTAGTGACCAAATCTCCTCCTCTGGGGACATGCAGTTTGGTCTCCCCCGATAGCTGAATTAATTTCCTTTAATACCTATCTCATTCTCCTCTTGACATCTGTATGGAACTGGACCAAGCCACTTGGCACACAGCTGGGAATCTCCCAGCAATTTCCTTCACGTGATGACTGAATTAAAAGAGAGGACAGAACTACCTCAGGGGATGTCAGCTGCAGGCATTGGGTGCCCTGTCTTTCTTCTGCAATGAATTTGGCAGAGGTGGCGCTTAAAAACTTGCAACGCTGTGTCTCTTGTTTGCTTCACACCCTGTCTCTGATCATCAGTGAAACCAATTTATATTTCGTGCTTTCACCTAAATGTTAACTTTGCCACTTAAAAACTGTTTAACTCATTCAATTGGTGAAAAATTTATTATTTTATAATCAGTTGTTTTTCTCTTGCAATTATCAAATTTCTCCTCTTTCTTGAACAACAGCTAGAAAGAGAACTGACATATGAGAAGCTGTCTGAATGGGCTGATTCAAAGAAGATGACAAAAACTCTTGTGGATCTGCACCTGCCTAAGTTCAAACTGGAGGAGAAATACCAGCTCAGAGATAATCTGATCAGTATGGGAATGCCCACTGCCTTCACCAACAGCGCTGATTTCAGTGGAATGGGTGATAAGAAGGATTTGGCTATCTCCAGAGTTATTCACCAGTCTTTTGTTGCAGTTGATGAGGAAGGCACTGAGGCAGCTGCTGCTACTGCTGTAGTTATCGTACACACAACTGCACTTATCGACCAACCTCTGACATTCAGGGCTGATCACCCTTTCCACTTCTTCATCAGACACAACAAATCCAAGAGCATCCTCTTTTTTGGCAGATTCTGCTCCCCTTAGAATGAGTTATTCCTTGCTCCCAGACATCACCTAAAGTTCACTTATCAAAAGAAACATGTGAACTGCAGCATTCAAAGCTCAGCCTTAAGCCATATAGCCATAGGTACTGAACGTATATGTCCTTTTTCTTTCCACACACCCCCAAGTAAGGCAGCACCCAGAGACCACACTGTGCCTCAAAGATTGTCATTCTGCAGTTGCTTTCCATTGTGCTAATGAGACAGCTTTTCACAGAAAGCAGAACGCTGAATTTTGCTCCCTTGCATCAAACCTGCTTTTCTGGCTTTGTTGTTCAAGAGTAAGGAGGAGTCATAAAGGCTTTTTGCACGCAGCCCATCATCTAGCCCCATGCCTGGTGCTGACTTCAAGGGAAATGCAGCCTATACTTTTAGACCTCTCAGAGAGGAAAAAATCCCCTAAGGAAGAGAAAAAAAATAATGTAGAAATCTATATACTCTCTTTTCCTTACTGGGAAACCTGCATTTGCATTACAGTATAGCTTCCTTATCTTCACTATTTTAAAGATTGTTGGAAGTTAATTAAATACTTAATACAAACCCAAATTCATCTCAAAATGCCCCTTATCTCCCCATCTCACTGCATGCACACAGGTACATCACACGCATTCTCTATATTGCCCTTGCAGCTTCATGAAAAAAGGGGGCAGTGAGGGAAAACGGTCCAGCCTTTAACATTTAATTGCCCACTTCTGTTCATTTTGCAGTATGTCCTCATTTCCATAAACTTTCAAGGATAAGGTTGCTAAGAGTTCCAACAAGCATAAAGGCTAAGAAAACTACAAGCAACATGTCTTCTTGCTACCTCTTATTTATATGCAATCAAAAAACTCCAGAATTCAAATCTGCTTCCTCTTTTTAATTTAATGTAATTATACTTGTTTTCTTGGTAATGCCTGCACAGTTTCCTGATATCAGATACGATGCATTGATAAATGTAGGATTTGTAAGTTAAGAGTGCATTTCAGCCAAGATAGTTCTGGTTCTGAGAGAAACACCAGTGAGAATTTGATTGATGCTTTACTTCATAATTTTGCCATGATCTGCATTTAATCAATAAATGAACTCGGAGTTGTGTTTGTGCTACTCAAGGTACTGACTTACCCGGTTCTCTTAGAGCATCCTTTACAATGCACAGCTGACATACATTTCCACCCATCCTGTTCCAAACCAACCACCACATCACCCCAAAAGATAAAGCTGGGTCACTCTGATACACCAGTGTCTTATTTCCTCTAGGTATCAAACAGCACTGAAAATGCTGTTATTCAGCATGTTATTCTAGACATTTACTAGACACAACAAATCAAATTAAACTCTGGTGAGCAAATTTTTGCTCAGAGACTCAAGGCATCTGAATTTTCTTTCATGGTAAGCATTCCTTTTCCCTTTCTGACCACAGCTTATCGCACTATCTGCCTCCCTTGGACCTACCGAGAAGGCTCATCTGCCTGTCACAATACACTAGAAATAAGAAGTCTGACCTGAGCCTATAGCCCAGAAAAGCAGCTTCCAAATATCCCTTTCTGTGCTTTCCTATGCTTATAAGGAACTGCACAAAGCTTTGTAGCCATTATAGTACAAAGCAACCACATATCAGAGAACATTATATCAAGCAACAAGGCTTGAGGAGGAAAGTACTGTAAAAACAAACACTCTCAGCAAAATTCCACCTATAATTACAGCTCACCCTCCACCTCAACAAAAGGTAGTCTGTTTGGAAATATGCCTCCACCCAGCAAAGTACACCTGCATCATCTTCCCTGTACAAAGTGCTGCTTCTAAAATCAGTGTCTCCCTTACCTGTAACCCCCAGAACAGGGTTCAGCTGTCTGTCATCAAGAACCTACCTTGGTGCAGCCCAGCTGCATGCTATTGACTCAGCTTTATTAAGAAACATATTATTAAGGTGTCAAAAAGCTTGTAAGTAATGGCCACACAAACTAAGTCAAGTAAAACCACAAACAGAGGAGTTATTGTCAGGATTGAATAGTTAGCACAGCAAGGATTTTAAAGGAGAAACACGAACACAAAGAGGTTTTGAAACCTCAATTAAAAAAAAAAAGTAAATAATTGGAAGGCGACAACCAGCACCATCAAGGCTCAGCATCTTCTAGGGAGCAATAAAGACCAGCCCTCCCTCCATTGAGTGATGCCTGGCCAGCAAAGGCTCATCGGGTTGGTAAGCATATTAATTCTTGGCCTTATAGCATATTAGTCCAAGGTCTATGCTGTGTGTATTCACAATAAAAAATTGCTGGGAAAGACTAAACTGTGTCTACCCTGTTTGCAGAGTCATGCCGTGTAACAGCAGAAGTTGCCCAAAGACAGAGATGGGAAGAGTCCTGTGCCAAACCCAATAAAAGGTCTTTTCATACTAAATGTTGCGCATCCCCTCACTCATACCACAATGCAGAGGTTTGAAAAGCAGTACCTCTGAGCATCTGTGAGGAATTACAGCACAGTATTGAGAGCTTGTAAGAGGTGCAAAGGGTCAAACAGACTGTCTTTGGTATCGAGCTAGTCCCAGCCTCAGCTTTGCTTGGGAGGTGCTGCTAAAGAGCATACCATCCAACATAATGTACTTGGGACACAGGGGAAAAGGGGAGTTGAAGAGTTTTTTTTGTGACTCTCTGTACTGCTTTCATGGTAACCAGGCTCTGGCTGTCAGTTGAGGCTAACCCTTACAGAATCATTCAAGCTAGAAGTGACCACCTGAGGTCATCTGGTCCAACTCTCCTGCTCAGGTGGGGTCAGGACTGTGTCCAGTTGGGTTTTGAGTATCTCCACCAGTTGAATGGGATTTTCCACAGATAAAAAACCAAACAAACAAACAAACACATAACCAGACTTAGTCTAGGACTGTTTTTAAATTGTGCTACTTTTAAAACAGATGCAACCACAAGAGAACTGATTGTCAAAAAAAATGCCCAAAGAGTCCACACAGACTACTGAGTAAACCAACTACAGGTAGAAAGATGCAAACTCACATCCACATTGAGCAAGCTGGGGATGAAAAATGGCTTCAAAAAGTCCAAAATCACTTCATTGGATTGCCTGAGGAAAATGACTAGTTTTATCAGAAGACTTCTTATGGCCATTTGTCAGAGGCCAATGTATTTACAGACAACAGGTCAGGAGTTTTGATGCTACAAAACACTGTTTCCACCATTGCTTGCAGCAAGTCACTATTTCCTCTACGTGGCATGGCAAAACCAAGAGCACCTTCTCCTTCACGTGTTTGCTCCCCTTGGAAACTCTACTCTCTCTTACTTAACAGGATCTTGCAGTGGATACCACAAAGAGTGTCTACACAATTTGGGCAACCTTTCTTAATCTTCCTGTATTTTTGGCCAATCTTTGCAGCGTGCAGTACAGTAATTATCATCACTAACTGTTTTTTTTCCTTCTCCTATACATTTAGCTAAAAAAAATAGGTAACAGCAATTTCAGATATGTAGCAAGAACATTTCTTAAGCACATAACTAAATATAAGTGTCTGCTACATTTCGGAAGAAAGAAAAAAAGATGGATATTCCAGGTATGAAAAATGCAGGCACTTAGAAACAAAACATGAAAAAAGAGAGGCACATATATCACTCCTGAAACCTTGTATGGCATACATATCAGTCAGATTCAAAGTGAATATAAACACAAAAATGTATTTCTTGTTCTAAATATGTGTTTGGACTCTTTATACTGATGATTTTTCCATATAGGTTGACCGCATGCTGGTAATCAGTTTGTTGTGCATTTGTCAAACTTGTGGGCAGGGAGCACTCCTAAGTAACCATACGTGTACCAGAAAAGATAAATAATGATTCCAAAGGAAATGGATCAATGCAGTTAATCTAAGCCACACAGATATAAGCAGAGGAAAACTGGAATTGTTAATTATGTTGGTTAAAGTAAAATATTTGCATACAGATAACTGCCTTGTAGTATGTCTCTACTGATCTCTGATTTTACGCATTTTGCTGTTTTCACTCTCTACTGCAATACAAACAGCTTCAGTAAAACAAGTCATTACAAGCAGAGCTTCCAAGCAGTTTTTTGTGGATGATCCAAACTCCCTTCATTTGTAACAGAGGAATAAGGAGCTTGGTATAGTGCAGGGCCTGTAGTTATCTAAAGCACCTTCACCTCCTCTGCTAGGAGCCACATTTTGTTAAAGCACCATCCAACAGTTCAAATGAGCCCAGTGTTCACTTATATCTCATCATGTATTTTAGGTGACTGTGGTAGTACCTTCTGAGCTTTCTTGAGGATCTGATTTCTGAGACATAAGAGGACAAGTGTAAAATATCACAAAATAAGGGTTTTATGTGACCTGACAGACACGAGTATTCAAACCTTTCCCCTCTGAAATTTGACAAGTCACATTTTGCCATTTGACAACAGCAATAACAGCCTACTTCAGTGCTCCTTTTCAGTCAAATCTTTTAGATTAGTTTCTATTAATTTCCCAATTTGCAGAGTAATAAGAAAAGGAAGCTGTAAAATTATTTCAGCGTGTCCTTTGTCAATGCAGTGTGGCTCTATTCTCTTCTGCAATTCCCATAGTTTTGCAGGCTAGACACCACTGGGAGAAAGGTGTACTGGCCTTCAGGTTTCAGGATGCACACCAACTAGCAGTGGTTTTGAACCTCACCTTCCTTCTCTCCCTCTCTTTAAGTTCTGCAAGCTGGTGATGGAAAGAAGAAATGGGAATAAATGAGGGAACAGGCACATTAATACAAGAGGAGGATGTAGGGAAGAAAAGGGAGGTGCAACCATTTCTACATTTCCAAAATATTCATTGCCTCACATACCACCAACAGATCCTGACTGAAGACATCTTAACTCTTCCCTCTCTCGCAGGATTTCAGGTAGGGTAAACATTCATATCTATATAACCAGCTTTATTTTGGAAGTCTTAAAAATTTGTATAAATTCATTGGAACTGAGCAGTTAAATGATGGCATAAATGTCACGCAGGGGAAGGGGCTGTTCATTTCTTAGTACAAACTGCAGCTCTTTGGAAAACACTGTGCAAAATGCGCAGTGATCAGGATGCAAACCCAGACTGTGCAAAACCTGTACAGCCAGAGAGGGCAGAAAGTTTCCTCACAGTAGGCAGGGTGCCTACCTTAATCACCAGGCTACGAGTTGGTTTAGGAGTGAGTACAGACTGCAGGAGAGAATGCGCTCCTAGAGACACATGACAGCATGACTCTCTAACACAGCATTTTGGACAGTCAGCATTGGGTGCATTGGCTCAAACCGCTGCTTCATTTGTATAAAAAAAACTACTGGATCAGGCATCCAGAATTTTTCTTTCCCGGATGACCAAATCGTCTAGTAGATTGATGAACTTCGCACAAACCTGCACTTGTTTTCTCTCTCAAGCCTGAGAAATGTCTGATTGCTGCGTGCAGATTCAGTTCAGGCACACTCTGGAAACAGCAGAGATTGGTTTGAAATTCTTCAGGCAAAAACATTCATCTCAGCCCTGTTCCCTAGATCTGCTCTTGCTCCTAGATATCAGCTAGAGTATCTAGCTGATCAGCTCCTCCAGGCACAGCAGTAAGAGATACCTGGTCCTAAACATGCTTACGTATGAGCTACACTGCAGGGTGTTCACCTCTGAAGCACTCCTGAGAATGTTGGAAGCTGTTTTGGAGCCTTGGGAAACTTTGAAATCCAAATTCGAGGATCCTGGAGGCTCTAGGTATCTCTAACACTGCATGGCAACTGTCTTATGGACTGCTGGTTTTGATTTAAGCATGTAAATTGTGGGTGAAGATGGATTAAAATGTTCCATTGTTTTTGTTGATCTACTGCTTAGTCTTTCACCTGATGCAACCATGCACTGTCTTTGGTATGAGCAGTCCTCATACTGTTGAAGGCAATGGAAATTTCTGAATTTCTGGGGTTGTAAGATACAAGAGTTTACTTGAAAAACAGTAATTAACAAATCCAGCTACAGGTACCAAATGTAGATCTATCTCCACAAAGAACATGTAGCAATGTACAGATCTCTAGAAGCCTTTTAAATACAAGTAAGGAATTGCATGAGTTCACTATGCTTCTTTCGGTGGAAAATAATATTTAAGGAAGTTTAAAGAAATAAGGAGAAGAGCTCAAAGAAGCACAGTGGGAAATGCTTCTGTTTCACAACCTCAGAACCAAAGAATAATTATATGAAACTTAAGCAAATGCTTTCATTTTTTATTATTTTAGTTTGTGAAAACATTCCTAGCTAAAATAGTGCTTATCTGATGATGACTAAGTAAAAGGGTTGAAACAAGACTATAAATACTTAGGAGCGATGGGGAAGGGAGAAATAATGCAGGTCTTAAAAAAAATCCTACTATCTGACTGTACTTGGTATCTATGCAGTATTTTGACAATTAACAGGGACATCCCAACACTGCATTTGAGCGGGTGCAGGCAATCTCCCACTAGGAGCTTTGTGTTTGCTTGATGTTTTGTTTTGTTTAAATTGTGAAGAAGCAGTCATCACCTCTGCCTGCCAATCATTTACCTCAGGCTGTATCGATGGAGTCTCTCTCAGCATCAACCAACAGCTTTGCTCTGGACCTTTACAAAAAGCTGAATGAAACTTCCAAAGGCCAGAACATTTTCTTTGCTCCTTGGAGTATTGCAACTGCTCTCGCCATGGTCTATCTGGGTGCAAAAGGTGACACTGCAGCACAGATGGCTAAGGTAGGCTGTGAAATTAGCAGTATTAAAGCTGGTTGCCACACAAATCGCATTACCCACCTGCCTATGTGGAACAGAAAGGAGCAACATGGGGAAAACAGTGATTTGTCATTGTGTTGGGTACAAGAAATAATCTCATTCCTGCAGGTCACTGTTCTTCCAGTTTATTTCCAAGAGCTCCCTGCTCTACTACCCCTACATTTAGCTTACACTTAACAGTTGCCAGAGGGAAGTTATTGACATTAGAGACTACTGCAGTCTTGTTGGGAACTCTGCCTTCCATTTAAATTGCCATTGAAGAGAATAATTCACCTGACGTTGTGCTCAAGTAGTAATAAAGACATCTTTATTAACAAAATTAATATGCAATTAATATGCAACACTCTAGAGAAGGGAGAGCCAGAGATACTATCACTGCTTCTAGACCCCAGTTGTTTCTGAAAGTGGTATATCTGTGTTCTCATTCTGCACACCCAAATCAGTGAGCTCTCCTGATTCCAAGCCTGACTGCACAGGAGCAGTACAAATATCTTTGCTTGTAACATGGTTAGTCCATAAATCAGGTAATTTTCCTCCCATGCATAATGGAGACACACTAGAAGTGAAAAAATGATCTCATGATCACTTTTACAGAACTTGTTGGTCTTGTACTGTTTTAGGCTATATGCATTTAGGTACATACATTAACTTTAGAGTTTTACATTGGCATCCCAGCAGTAAGACTCTGAACTGCACTATGCTGTTTGTTCTGATTAGTCAGGATCTGAAAATAAATTCCACATAACTAAGCATGAATTGACCATTGTTCCAAATAAATTCATGTCTGAGCCATGATAGTGCTCTGTTATTAAGCAGTAAGTATAACTAAAATAGATATAATTATGAAATAATTATAGAGTATAAATTGAGAGTAAGGTCTTGTCCTCATTAACTTCAGTAGATTAACTAACATTGTGCATGACCGGTGAATTTTCCTAAGTAGAAGACTAATACAATTACATACACTTGAGCACGCTTAGCTTCTTAAAACAAGCTGTCTTTATGAAAATTTGTCATTGTCACAGGTTCTTCATTTTAACCAGACTGGAAGAGAAGAAAGTTCTTCTGAGACAACAAGGCCTTCTTTGGGGAGACCAAAGAATGGAGAAATGGCATGTATTACAACAAAAGACTCAGAGAAATAAATATAATTCTCCTTTTAGATGGCTCAGGATGAATCCTCAAGATAAATCATTATATCTGCATTCATTTTAGTAATTCACTGAATTTCTAAGTTGTAGCAAGGTCTGCCTGATGTGGTTCTCCAGACATCTCTCTCCATTACCTCTTCAGTCTGTCCCCATTCCTTTGCAAAACTCAACCTCTTCTATCCTCTGACCACCAAGTGCTTTTCCATGTGTCCTTCCTAGAAGTCCATGTCTCAGCACGAGTGAAAAAAGACTAAAGCGAGGAATGCTGCCTCACCAACCTAATGTTAAGCCACCATGCACCAATTGCATAGATGCCCATTGTCAAAAGCTCAAAAAGCTCAAAAGTTGCAAGGCTGCCTTAATGGTCCTAGTGATACTCAAAATTAGGCCAGGCTATGACTGAAAAGAGATGATCCAACCTCCTGGCTGCACCATCAGCGGATGACCCCACTGGCCTAGGCACCTTTGCAGAATCAAATCTTCACCCTACAGACAGAAACAATTTGTCCAGTTGTACGTAGTGCCGCAAATATGCTAGATACTCAAACAAAAAAGAGCTCTAGCTCTTGGCATTCCTTTTAAATTAAAATGACCTGAGGCTTTTCAAATGACCACAGAAGGTGCAAACCTCCAGAGAGAAAAAATATTTCCATACTAATTGATATCTCTTTCCAAGGGTCCTGAGCATGAGGCAGCTGAAGACATCCATGCAGGCTTCAAAGAGCTCCTGTCTGCCATCAACAAGCCCAGAAACACCTACTCGCTGAAAAGCGCCAACCAACTGTTTGAGGAAGAGACCTACCCGTTACTGCCTGTGAGTTGAACGTTTTTGCTTAAAAATATTCTGAGTTTAAAAGCTATTGATAATAGAGGTGATCAAAATTTTCCAAATGATAGCACTGCGGTTTTAGTGAGAATGTGAGGACAGCCATACTGTGCTAGTCTTACCTGGACAAGAGGTCCACCTGTCTCCACCAGTGGGCAAAAGCTTAGGAGGTACATGGCTTGCTGCATAGTGATGCTTCTCCGGAATCCACTCTGGTCACCAAGCGATCTGCAGCTCAGGGACTTCCCAAACCAGAGGCCACATCTATTTAACAGACCTTGGAGAGCTGTTTGTTCATGAATTTGCAGACTTGCCTTTTAAACCTACTGCAGACTTTAGCACCAGGACTTCCACAGCTGAAGTGTAGGAAGCTCCTTGTGTCTTTTCAGCCTGCTACTTGTTAGCATCACTGTTGGTTTGTTTTTCCTCTAAAGGAAGCTTCTCTGTATCCCTGGTCATCCTTGTTCCCCTTGTCGGTGGTACTTATACTCCAGCATTTCTGAGATGGGGAGGCCAGAGCTGCACAGAGAATTCAAACCATAGGCACACCATGGCTTTACAGAGTGGCAATTAATGTTCATCCTTTTATTACTTAACTTCTTTCTTTCTAACCCTTCAAATTATATTTGCCTTTTTGACCGTTACCGGGCAGGTATTTTTCACACGACTGTCCATTATAGCCTCAACACCTCATTCCTGAAGTGTAATCATGCTCTATATACTACCCTCCACTGGATTATTTACAGATGTTTCTATGTGTATATTGTAATGTAAATATTTAGATCTATGTTCTATAAATTAAATATTTTAGCACAAATCTCATCACTTATCCCTGCAGAACTCCAATAGTAATATCCATTTACCATGAACACTATTTCCTCCTCCTGTTGGTTTCCGTTCTTTTAAATGGACGAGATCTTTCTCTGTAGTCCCACGGATACTCAGCTTCTTCAAAAGCCTTTGGTGGGAATTCTTCTGAAATGCCCTTTTGGTAATCCAAATAGGCTGTAATGGCTTAACCTTCTTACCCACAGGCTTCCTGACACCTTCAAAAAAACTCCAACAGATTTGTAATGTAGGACTTCCTATTACAAAATGCTGCTCCAATACATCATGCTTATCCACATGCCCGCTAAACCTATTTATTCATGTGCCCTGTGGGCTCATGAGTTTGTAGTTCCCCGTATCTTTGACATCCTTTTAAGAAGTGACATTGTATTAATCATCATCCAGTTTCTTGGAAGGTGGTTTTAAATGAGATTACTGTTCTTTGATCTTGGAGTTTGCTTCCATCTCCTGAGTAATTAGCAATTACTCAGTCATTAAATTAAGTAAGTCCTGCTGAATGCTTATTGCTCATTTTCTCCACAATCTCATGTATCTACCCTTTAAGACTAATTAGAGAATTTCCTGCTGGGAATCTCCCTGAACTGTCTCACAGAACTGTCTCACAGCAATGTAAAAGTCGATTCTAGTTTTCTGCCACAGTGTTATCCTACCATGCCATTCCTTTTATGCCTGACCCTCTATTGTCCTCACAAACTCTTGGCGGGTTCCTTGACTCTGAAGTAAATCTAAAAATGTTATTTCAACTTTGTGAGGCTATTCTTCCCTCTTGTACTGAACTCTACATCACACAGCAGAAAATACTTCAATGATATGAAAAGGTCATTCTGAGAAATAACAATGACAAAAAAGGTGAAAAATGTTTATTTCACGTGATATTTCAAAACTACAAATTTCGATTTTGAATTTCAAGTACAAAAACATGACGTATCACTCTCCATGAGACAGAAGCACTGAATTTTGATCAGTCCTCACTTAATATTTAGCACAGAATGTATCAGACCTTATTTTAAGGGTTATCTAATTTCAAATTAATTATATTTTCACCAATTGTGTATTAGCAGATTGTATAACTGTTGAAGTGATTATTTCTACCACTTTTGTAGCTTAAATTTAACTACATAAGCATTCATTTTCCAATTTTATCTTTCAGAAATTCTTGGAACTCATTACAAGGTATTACAAAGTAAAACCACAAGCTGTAAACTTTAAGACAGCTGCGGAACAAGCCAGAGCACAGATCAATTCCTGGGTTGAAAATGAAACAGAAAGTAAGTTAAGTACCACTCTAATGCCTTTTTCTTCTCCCATTTCCAAATCATTTGCATTTCCACTTGTATTTCTCCTGCAGCCAGGGATCCACAAGAGATGGAAACTCAGGGGCGGTGACAAGCAAAGTGCAGTTAAATGGCTTGAAGAGTGGCTCCCTCCAAACCTAACTGCTGCTCTTCACAAGGTCTTTCCTTTGATCCTTCCAGTCGTGGCCTCCTCTGAATTATTTCTGTTCATTGGAGGCAGAAGTAGATACTGAATGGCTCCACCCTGATTAAAGAAGGCTTTCCTTCTGAATGTTTCAAACTGCATTTAACCAGCTTCCCAGAATGTCCAAGCTTTAACCAATTTCAAATGTCATCTACTATCAAAACTGCAGCAAATATATTAAAAAAATAGAGATACTTTTAACCATATGTATACTATGAAGAAGGTACAGGAAAAAATCTCCCAGATGCAAACACTTTTGCTAGATACACAGGCACAGAGAAAGCACAACTAAAATTGGTAATTCACACTGTCATACTGAAATAACAGTCTTATTTCTCTGATTTTGAAGGGAAGATCCAGAATCTGCTGCCTGCAGGATCTCTTGATTCTCACACTGTCCTGGTCTTAGTAAACGCCATTTATTTCAAAGGAAACTGGGAAAAGAGATTTCTGGAAAAAGATACTTCTGAGACACCATTCAGGTTAAGCAAGGTAAATTCCTTCAATTTATCTATTACAGAAGAGTGAGAAACCTCTAAATATTTCATCTGCATTTCTGCAACACTACCTGTAGATAGGCACATGGTATAAACTCAGTGAGAAGAGCAATTGTGAAAAGAAGACAGAATTATCTTATTTACACAGATGCACGAGAATAAGATTTTCTCTCTAATTAGTAGCTCCTTCCTACCAAAACACTATGGTTAAGTAACTTAAGCATAAGAAGAAATTTCTCTAAGTATTGAGGTGCCATTTTCAAAAGGGACTGAGCTACTTCTGAGAGCAGTGTTTAGACACCTAGGTCTCTTTTATGCTTTTGAGACAGATAGTCTATAATCTGAGTTCAAGCTATCTGAACCAACTGCTCTTTCCTAATGTACCCTTGCGGTTGCGCAAAACCTCATGTGGAATTTTCATGAGGGTTCAACATTTTAGCCAAGTGCGTGTGGATGATGTGTTCGGTATACGCTGAGGATATGATTGAGCTAACTATTTAAACATTCATGCACTGACAATTCACAGTAGCTCACTGCATGAGTATTTTTATGTCAAAGGTGAGCAAAAGGATTTGTCAATCGAAACACATACCTTGTTTGACATAGATTAAGCATGCAAACATCTTTTGTATACCGGGTGATTTGAAGCAATTGCGTCGATACTGTGGCTGTGTATCTGACAGCTACTACACTACACATGTGGTTTTAGGATTACTCATGGTACACAGCACACAGAGAGGGTTTAATTCACAGCGTATCTGATAGCAAAGCCTGCAAACAGATGAACTTTTGCACTTGTGTAACAATGGAAAGGAGAGAGTGGATATATCAGTAAAGGTCTGTGAACATGAACACAGCTTGGGAATGCAGAAAATTGCTGGGTAATTTTATTCCATTTGGTAATCAAACCCTCTGTGGTTTGAGGAAAAGCCAGCACAGGTCACGGAAAATATGGTTCAGAGGCAAATCAAGAAAATCAGTACTGCTTGGGAGTATGCAAAAGAGTTGATGGTATCCAAGGAAAGAAAGTCAACATTTCAACCCTCACACAACACATTCACTCCAACAATGTACAGTCTGTGAGGAAACCTGAAATACAGAGTAATTATTTGCTTATCAAAGCTCACTCCTTGCTTTTAGAGTGAGAAATACATTACATGTAATTAAGTTAGCAGGTAGATAGCATATGTGTCTATATGGATTTTTCTTCAAAGATTCCATTGATTTTGGAACAGGGCCATATGGGATACTGTCTGAAGGAAACGGTACTGGAAAAATATTCAAACGTTGCTGAGTCTTACACTTGTTTACAAATCTTTGCTTTCAGTTCAAAGAAGCAACTAATCTTCATTACTTCTAAGGAATGAAGAAGTACTACTTATTTTTTATGTCTTAATTGTTTCACAGACCAGGACTAAGCCAGTACAGATGATGTTTCTGAGAGATACATTTTTGATCCTTCATGAAACAACCATGAAATTCCAAATCATTGAGCTGCCATATGTGGAAAATGAAGTCAGCATGTTCATTCTCCTACCAGATGACATCAGTGACAACACGACTGGTCTGGAGCTGGTAAAATTTACATACTGTTGCATCACATACACTATGAGACATTAATGGAAACAGATGAAAATAGTGAGGAAGAATGAGCTTCAAAATTATGGCAGAAAGGGATTTGCTGTGTGCATAATTTGTTTCATAAGCTATAATACAATGATTTCTCAGCCTAGGATTCATGGCATTTGTTAATGATGCAAACATAATATTCTACTTGATACACCTAAGAAAGTCTGTCCACACTACTGTCTTAGCCTATTTTGTGTCCTCTTTTCTATTGCCAGAATAGCAGAACAAGGAAGGAAAAAACAAATCTGAAACATCATGCCCTAGAATTAATCTTCTTCTGAAAGCTGCATTAATCATTTTATGTCACTTGCAGTCTGGATTTGCATCTGATACTTTTGTGGTGAGGATTCTCAAACTAAGCACTGACTGTCCTATCCTGACCCACAAGGTATCAGCAGCCACTCATGATCATGCCAGGATCAGTTTCAGACTCTAAATAGATCAGAGCAAACATTTTTATTTGTACCCAAGGTCCTATGCATCCTACTTACTTACCACTAAGAGAAATATCTTTCATATACACATATACTGAAGGCCTATTAATATCATTATGACATCGCAAAAAAGCAATACTTCTCGCATCCACAAAAAATAAGGAACTATTCTGAGGGTTCACGGCTACACCTTACCACCTTTAAGGAAATAGACAAGACTGTAAGTCACTCAGCACTTTGCAGGATCACGTCCTAAGAATATGGAAAACATCCCAGCTGCGTATCCAGCTGGTAGCTGGACTTTGTTTTACATCTTGACAAGTGTTATACTCTGGTGTGCATGTTTTCTCTTTGTCCTTTGCATTATGACTATTTTCTTCCTTTCGTTGCAGGTGGAAAGAGAGCTGACCTATGAGAAACTGGCTGAATGGTCCAACTCAGACAATATGATGAAAGCTGAAGTAGAACTGTACCTGCCCAAGTTGAAGCTGGAAGAAAATTATGATCTTAAATCCACTTTGAGCAGCATGGGCATACGAAACGCTTTTGATCCAGTTCAGGCTGATTTCACAGGGATGTCAGTGAAGAAGGACCTCTTCATCTCAAAAGTTATTCACAAAGCTTTTGTGGAGGTTAATGAAGAAGGTACTGAGGCAGTAGCTGCCACAGGTGTCCTGGTGATGAGATCAAGAACACCTAAAGTAACTTTTAAAGCTGACCACCCCTTCCTCTTCTTTATTAGACACAACAAATCCCAAACCATCCTCTTCTTTGGCAGACTCTGCTCACCCTAGTCAGCATTACTCCCTTCCCTGCAGAGCAGCAGATAGCGGTTTGCCAGCTCGGGGTAAAACCTGATACTCCTGCTGCAGTTGGAGGGATACCAGGACCTGGACTCCTTCTCTATCAGACCACACACCCCATGGCCTGAAGCAATGCTTCTCCTTTTGCTTCTCCTACCCCAAAATGACAGCTATGACAGTGCCTAGGGGAGCACACAATGCCTCGTGTTGACAGAGCAACCCTGGTTAGCACTCAGATTAGGCCATCAAGGTAACTCTGTCCCCCAGCCACTATCAGCCGTGGCATTGTCATCCCCCTTTCCCTCACTGCAGTGCATGCAAACGTGAGGCCCAGTCCTCACCCTCATGACCACATCCCGATTCAGATGTGGTCTGCACTTCCACCTTGCTATAATTAGCCTGTTTAGCCTTTGATTAGGTCCCTGCATTGCAGCTAGAGGCAGACCCTCCCAAGCAAAGCTAGCCACCCCCCTTGTTTCTTACACCTCCCCAGGCTTAAGTCTTCGTCATCTCTGAATTTCACATCAATGCATTCTTCCACAGACTGCCTCAAAAAATAATTACAAAAACCACACCCCTGTAAGGGCTGTTTGCCTCACTTAGAGCTACAGGCGTGCCAGAACCATGCTCAGCCTCTGGCTACAGCAACAGCTCGCCTTCGTTAATAATAATAATAACATCGAATAACGCTCATAGCCTGATGGTGTTTTCTGTCAGTTATACGAGGAGAGGGGGAAGAGAAGGTAGGAAACAAGAAGCAAAGCAAGGCCTGCGGAGATGGAGGGGGGCTGCGGCCAAAATGGCCGCCGGACGCTCGCGGCCATAGCGGGGAAGGGGCGCAGCGGCGGAGCCCCCAGCCCCAGCCTCACCTCGGTTGGCGGCCATGGAGGGGCCGACCTCCAGCCCCTTTCCCCGGCGATGGGCGGCCCGTGGCCGGGCAAGGCTTCCGGGGGAAGGGCGGAGCGGAGGCCGGGGAAACGCCGGTGGCCGGCCGGCTGGGTGAGTGGGGAGGCTGGTGCGCTGTACTGTTTTCTACGGGCAGTGTGCGTTGGATTTTTTTTTTTTTTGAGGGGAACAGGGGACTTTTTGGCGCTTCCCTGAAGCTCCTTTCCCATCATGGAAGCCTGTATCAGCCAGGGAGCTGCGGCTGGGCCGCCGGCTGCATACCGGTGGCTGTGCCGTGCCGTGGTGTCGCCGGGGTGCGGCCACCGGGCGGTGGCCGGGGCAGAGCCGCAGCTTGCTGGGGCCGGGTGCCCCGGGGAGCCCTGTAAGCTCAGAGCAGCCTTTCCCAAAGCGCAGGAGACCAGATTTGGGGTCAGGACACCCCAAAATCGCTGCCGCCGGCGCGGTGCTGTGTGCCTAGCTCCCTGTCTATGGCATGGTCTCTGAGGGGTTTGTGGCAGGCAGGTGGAAATAGATAACGTGCGCTTGCCTCTTGGGTTTTCTTGTTCCTTACGCTGTTCTGCATCGTCTCCAAAAGCCCTTTGTTGGGTTATGTTACGGTTCCTGAGCTGTGGGAAGAGCGTGGATAGCTAAAGATGCTGCTCCTTGCCCAACGTCTCAGCTGTTGCGCTGTTCCTTGACATTTGGCTAAATGCACAGATTTTGAGGCAAATGGTGTGAGATGCGTCCTTTTGTCTGTAAAGGTTTGCCTGTCATGGAAAGCCTACAAAAACTTCTGGCACTTCCACGTCAAAAACCTCCTTGCTGGCGGTCTGACAGCGAAAATTTTGGTTGTCGGAATAACCAACGTGAACTGAAAATGTAAAGTGCCTCCTACTTACGCTGTAAAGTGCATGTAGTTACATCACTCCTGTTTCAGACAGAATTGAAGGATTTTTTCAATCCAAACTTTTTTTTTTTCTTTTCAGTTAGAGGAGAAGAGAAACACAAGAAAGTTCCTACTGTTGTCTGTAATAAAGCTGCTAGCAAGGATATTTTTATAGAAGGAAAAGAACGCATGCACAAACTTGTTCTTTCGTCCTCTTTATTTGATATGGTGAATCAGGAATATGAATTAGGTGTTGGTTTTGTATTTTGTAGCAACATACCAACGCTAGGCACTGCCTCAACAATAAAAACACACATATGCACACAAATTACTGTCAGTTGATACCTTACATCTGGTGGTACTTACCTGTAGTTAACTCGGCATTCAGGCATTTAATGCTCCTTCTATAGGTATGTGGTCTAATGTCAGGTTAGTTAGCTAGCTATGTGGCTGATGTCTGACAGGCATTGAGTTACATGTGTTGGAGCATGCATGTACCATCAAGTTCTCTATGACCAGTCTATTTTATCATGTATATTTCCGTGTTGTAGACAATAAAAGCCAAGCTGCAGTGGACTTTGATTTTTTTTCTTTGTACTGCAGCAGGAAATTGCACTAATCTGTCATGCTGAGCAGATAAATTTCATTTGAATCTTGTAGGTCAACTCGTTCAGCTGACTTCTACCAGGCTTGCTGTTAGGTTTAAAATACAGCTTGCGCACAAACAAGTACGCTGAAGGAATTACTACAGATACACAGGCTTGGAGAAGGTAAGTTTGGAATTCTGCCATTCTAATGCCGTTTTGCTTTGGTTATCCTCTAAAGCGAATAATTGTCGTTGCAGAGTCAAAGGAGACTTGTTCTAACAAATGCTAAACAAATTACTGTCATGAATGCACATCTCAAAAGATGTAGTATTATTTAGCCAGTGAATAAGCCCAATGATGCCAATGGGAATCGTTCCTTCTACTACAGGTCCGGGATTGAAATATAAAAGCAATAAATCCACCTACTGCCTAGTATGGGATTTAAGATACTTATTCCACCAAACCAGTTTTTCATAATATTGTACCCTAACCAAGACATTTTGTGAATAGTTTATATTGGGAAACGTAAAACACAGATTATCAGTTTGTATTCAAATAAATTTGAGCCGTTCCTTTCTTTTTGTGTTTTATCTCCTAGGCTCTGAATCATGGATAGCCTCAGTGCAGCAAATACCACTTTTGCATTGGACCTCTTAAGACAGCTGTGTGAGAAAAATGGCACACGGAATCTATTCTTTTCTCCTTTTAGTATTTCTTCTGCTTTGTCTATGATTTTGCTGGGTTCAAAAGGTAACACTGAAGCCCAAATAGCAAAGGTATGTCTCTGTAAACTTAGTGTACTGAATTTGATGAACAATATGAACAGTAAGTCTGTATTATAGTCTGTGACCTCCATTTATGCTAAATCGTTATAATCATTCTGGATTCGGAGAGCGGAGATCTTTATTTGGTATGCACGTAAGCAGTACATGTGTTTTATTGTGCTTGCGTAGCGGGGGGCCTTCCTTCAGTATAAAATTAAGAGGTTCCTGTTCTTATGTTGTGTGGGGGGGTTTGTTTTGGAGATACAGATCTTCCTTAGTATGTCATTAAGAGGTATCTGGGATTTTTTTTCTTGTAGCTGAAGATTCACCTATAGCTATACAAATATAAACCTACATAAAATATTTTTTTCTATCATCTTTTTTGGGCTTAATATCAGACTGTCAGACTGTGCATGTTTTGAACATGTAGCCAGGCACTTTAAAAAAAAAAAAAAAATCCAACCTGTAAGCATGTCATGTTAGTCCCAGATTTTAAGAAACCAAGAAAAACCACCAGTTGCTCATCTGGTATGTTAGCTTGTGCTTTCACAACCTAGAATTTTAATCCTGGAACATCCAGAAGAAGGAAGTGGTGCAGGGCTAAGAACATAGCTTTGAAGTCCCAGTGGGTACCTGAGCAAGGGTTTAGAACAGGACAAAGCTGGATGATCAATGAAAAGTAAACCTAATGATGTAAATTTGGAAGTAAGTTAACAAGAGGGGAGTTAGTGTAATGAACAGTGACTGCTGTATTAATGGTAGGGTCTGCCTATATGCATGTTCAGACCCATCAGTAATTGCAGCGCAGCTTATCCCACATCCACTGAGGTACGGCCTGCCTCCCTCTTCCTGGCACTGTAATTTGGAACAGATCACTTATGCATTTACACTTGTAGCAATGGTAGTAGTGATGAAGAAGAATGAGAGTGGAGCTGGGATGTTGTTTTAATAGGAGTTTAAATCCTTGCTTGCATTAACAACATCTACAGCAGCCTATTTTCGATTTTTGCTTGAAGGACTGGATCAGGTTTGTATCCTCCCTTGTTTGGATCTAAGATATTAAATAAAATCCTTTGGTGCTATTATAAACAATGTGAAATTGTGAAGTTTTGCTTTGTTTTTAACTTCAGGTTCTTTTGGTCTCTGGATTTTAACAGAGTTCTTGCTAGGCTTTCAAGGATAGGGATTATAAATACCCAGTTTTCCAAGAGGAACCTTGTGCAGCATTAAGAAAAAGGCAGGATGTGTCTAGACACAGACTTCTTTGGGGGCTGGGTGGATTCCTTAGAAAGCAGGGAGGTTGGACCAGATGGCCTCCAGAGGTCCCTTCTAACCTCAACCAGTCAGTGGTCTTCTAACCCTCAGCCAGAGTCAAGGAACCTAATGCTGCTCTCTTTTCTGCAACCTTATTTATTACTTGCACAACAGGAGATATGATGAAAAATATGTTTTCAAGTCAGTGTTTAAGCCCAAAGCTCATTTAAAAAACAAAACAAAAAAGAAACAAAAAACAGTTGTGCTGAAGCAATTGCTTCAAAGAAGACATGGACTACATTGAGGATATTTGTCTTTCTACAGGTGCTTTCTCTGAACAAAGCTGAGGATGCTCACAATGGGTATCAGTCACTTCTCTCTGAAATTAACGATCCAGACGCCAAATACATCCTCAGAACTGCTAACCGACTTTACGGAGAAACGACATTTGAGTTTCTCTCTGTAAGTAAACATTAAATTTGTGATGTTTTTAAGTATAATGTACTTACTAGGTATTCCCTTTGGAGGTCAGACAAAGGCTTTGGGTTTTACTTCCCAAGTCTTTCTAGGTTGAGACCTACCAACCTGAGAGTTAGTGCAGAAGACTGAGGTCTGAACTAGGTGGAGCAGATCCTTTTAGATGACCCTGTGATCTGAATGCGTAACTGGTGCAAAGCACTATAAAATCCATCAGACTATAGATCTTCTGGGTTTCATCACCCATTCTTTTTGGGGGTGCTATGGGCCAAATGGTTTACAAATCTCTTTTCCTTTGATCATGTGTAAATACGGTGAAAAATACTTGTTATTGCTGTCCAGCATGGACAGTATTTGGAGTTTCTTTTCTCTGTTAAGTCATCCAGAGAACATACTAGGAGGAGTACGTGACTCTTAATATTTTCCTTATCAGAATATGTAAATAAGGATAATAGGTACTTTTAGGTACATGGTTCTTTAGGTACTTTCCTAGAAATAGAGGTATGGGTCTAATTTTTTTTTTTCCTGGGAGTGATGGAGTTCTATGTCTAAGAACTTCTGCAGAAAAACAAATGCTGTTATGTTGTCACTGTTTGTCACTATAGTGCTTCCTAATTTACAGGTGTTTTTTAATGAAGAATGTTAGTTTTGTTCCTATATTAGACTAAAATTACATGGATTATACTCTGAATTTTGCATTTGTGAATAAAGATCTAATTATATTAAATCTGAGAGAATTTTTCTTTTCTCTAAGAAAAATCTGTTTCCCCTCTGCCCTAAAAGTTTTCATTCGCCTGGAAAGTTTGACAATGAAGTTTATGTGGGCAGAAGCTTGTAACATCATATGTTTTCTCACTCAAGCAAAAAGAACAAACATCCTAGGCACATCATTTCTCAGTTGAGTCTGTAGAACTTTGTAGCATATAAAAGAAGCCATTTGACTTAAAGGGGAAAATAATTGCTAGCTTCAATAGGTGATACTACAACTAATTGGAACGTGTAGGACAAAACATTAATAGCTTTATATGAAACTGGGGGAGGAGAGGGAATAGATTTTTCTGTGTATTTAAAAATCATCTGTGACTGAATGTCAGTAAGAGTATACTGGTGAAAAGCTGTTTTGAATGTTTCTGGCAGTCATTTATAGAATCCAGTCAGAAATTCTACCATGCTGGACTAGAACAGACTGACTTCAAGAATGCTTCAGAGGATTCCAGAAAACAAATAAATGGCTGGGTAGAAGAAAAGACTGAAGGTGAGTGTTTTGCAGAACTCCCTGCTGCATTTAGTGGTAGTCAGGGCTTGCATAAACAGCTACTTCAAGATGTCATATTGTGATTCTTTTTTTCTTTTAAAAAAAGAAGCCACAATTATTGAACTCTCTCTGATAGGTACATAATTACTTTAATTAGCCAATAATTAATACACATTAGATACTATCTGTGATAATTATATACATGCCACTGTTAAAAATTGTGTTTTCTTTCATTGTATCCTAAAGGTAAAATTAAAAACCTGCTGGCAGAGGGAATTCTTGATTCAATGACCAGACTTGTGTTGGTGAATGCCATCTATTTCAAAGGCAACTGGGAAAAGAAGTTTGACCAAGAGAAGACAAACGAAGCGCAATTTAAAATTAACAAGGTATGATGTACTAACGTGCTGACAATACAATGATACATTTAACTTGGAAGGAAAAAAAATCATTCAGGCAGCGTTACCTTAGGTAGGCTGCATGGAGCTTCTTACTGCCTGTCCCCTTGATATGAAAGCTCTTTGCTTAGTTTCTCTTAAGGTTCATGTAATTACTAGGATTTTTAATATCACACAAGTATTTCTCCAGGATGAAAATGAATTGGTAATGTGAATTCTGTAAGAACTCACCTGCTTAAAACAAGCACTATGCAAAATTAAAGCCCTCATGCCTGATTTCAAACTGTCACTCTCACAGTGATGAAGTATATCCAAGAATGCTTGAAACTGCTCCACTTTTCATATAGGGCATTATATTGCTCTCCCCATACTATATGTACTGTAGCACTTCAGAAACCACTGGACTGACTTGGTTCCTGTTTGGAAGGAAGGTTTGCCATCGGTTTCCCCACAGAGATGACACAAAGCCCAGGCTTATGTATTTGCTTAAGGCTCTTTCCTCTCCTGCAGAGACAGATCCAATGATGTATAAGGGTGTGAGGCCCAGCCTAGCTCTTGGATAACCGTTTTCTTTGCAAACAGTTTTATTTGCTTGTTTTTGAAGATTCTAGTCTTTGAGATCAAGATACAACTTTTTCCAAGTAGCTGTGAGATTGAGTAATGCTACTTTGGCTCAGCCAAGGAACTCACTTTTAGATATGCAAACAGCTGCAAACCTCTTTCCTTGTTACAACCGAATGGCTTAAATTTGTATTTTCATCTTGCTAATGACTAGCCACTGATGAGCTGCAGAAGTCAATGAGTAGGCTCAAATGAGCAGTTGGAAATCCCAGGTGCTAACCTGAAGCTTTAAGCTAGTTATTTTACAGTCTGTCCAGGATTAGAGTTACTTTAACATCCCGGTAGTCTTCTCAGAATCCTATGACATCTAGTATATCTTTGACTTTTGCACTTCTTATGACTTGCTGGATGATTTTTGGCATGCTGTGTGGCCTTTTCTTTGCTTATCCATCCTTTACATGCGTCATTGATTGCTGTTGCAAAATCACTTCTGGCATAATTAATCTGAGGGCATTGTTTCAATGGACTTTCCTTTAAAAAAAAAAAAGGCAACACCTTGCATGGCTATCTTGTAAAGGTAAGGGGAGAAGTGATTAAACTTAACTAAAAAGGAGGAAAATGTAAA
This sequence comes from Anser cygnoides, assembly GCF_040182565.1. Taxonomy (NCBI): domain Eukaryota; kingdom Metazoa; phylum Chordata; class Aves; order Anseriformes; family Anatidae; genus Anser; species Anser cygnoides. The sequence goes on from NC_089874.1 coordinate 83,142,105, forward strand.
CCAAAAGTAGCTGATGTTCCATGTGTAAATGGAAGGAGATGGTGAAAAATGAAACAGAAAAATCTTACACCTTCTTACTACCCCTGTGACTTTTAAAAATTCAAAATGATGCTCTCAATGCCTTAGCATTTTAGTAGCATATTAAAATATTTCAATTGCTTTGTTATAGTGCTTAGAGCCACATGGGGTGAAATGAAAATACCTACACAGAAATTATTTTGTATTAATTTAAAGCAAGGAACCTAGGCCCTGCTTCTTACCAGCTCTCCTTAGTGCTTCTCAGTAGTTCTTAACTGAACAAATGTGTGTTCTTGCTTCTTTGCCTTAAAACAAATTTCACATATATTTCCACATTAGCAATTAAAAATTAAATCTTAGGCATCCTTAATTCTTATCTTTTACTTTATGGAAGAGTGACAAGGCTGTACACTGAAGTGTACTTAGAATTTGACTGTACAGCGACCTAAAAAGCTTTAAGTAACTGGTTGCCTGCTTTGCATTTTAAGACCAGCATACTGGCTCAGTAGTAACTGTTGATGTCTTTATTTCAGAATGAGACCAAACCTGTGCAGATGATGTTCAGAAAAGATAAATTTAACATGACCTATATTGGAGACCTGGAGACCAAAGTCCTTGAGCTCCCATATGTTGGCAATGAACTCAGCATGATCATCCTGCTCCCTGATGCAATCCAGGATGAATCTACTGGCTTGGAAAAGGTAAGCTGTTGAGCTAAATCCAGACAGTTTGTATCCGGCCAGGGATGCGAGTTTGGTACAGCATGTGAACCTGCAGTTCAGTTCCAAAGCTATTATACCACTGGCGCTCAGGATTGGCTGAAATATGTCCCATATTTCCCTGACCCCAAAGTGGCATGTATTCTTTTCACTACTGGTCAAGCTGTGTGCTGCCCCCTAAGTCAGAGGCTATGGAAGATGTAACCCTCATCAGGAGCAGGAGTTAGCTGTGGTTATAGTGAAGCCCTAGTACGGTGAGCAGCAGGTGAGAGCAGATCTGGGGGAGCAATTACAATTTCCAATACGGACTTTCTATAGATTGTCCCATAGGTCTTCCGTACTGAACAGCTGGCACATTGTCACTGGCCCTCTACTTAGAATGCTCACAGGGAAGTCTGTGGTCTCCTCTGTTGTAGAGATACAAGTTTTGGTTGCCTTGTGCTCTGGCCAAGCAATTAGTAATAGAGATACAAGTTTTGGTTGCCTTGTGCTCTATTAGTAAGTTTTTCGAACACTGACTACAAAGGGTGTTGTAGGCAGGCTTTTTCACCAGCCTGTCAGCTGGAAGGTCCTGAAATAGGATCTTTTGGTTAAAAGGAAGAACTCGGTTTGGTTTCTTTTGGACCTTGTCATCAGTTCTTCTGTGCTTTTACTTCCCATATGTAAAAATATATATTTTTTTACAGTCTAATGTGTTTTATAAAAGTAAACTTTGAGATACTATCTCATAGTAATGTATCTACCACAGAGAGCATACAGGATTGATCTCAGCTGAAGCCATAGTCTCTAGTAAGTAATAAAATTTGTACTTTGGCTTAAGACCCTGTGAGCTCCAGAAAAAGATGCACGTTATGCACTTTATAAACAGATATAGTAATCAGCACTTATGCCTGCATAAAATTGTGACTCTTCTTGTTTTAATTATGTAACTTTGGAGGCTTTTTTTTTTTTTAGCTGGAAAGAGAACTTACATATGAGAAGCTGATAGATTGGATTAATCCTGAAATGATGGACATGACAGAGGTGAACGTGTCTTTGCCCAGATTTAAATTGGAAGAAAATTACGATCTGAAACCTCTTTTGAGCAACATGGGAATGCCTGATGCATTTGACTTACAGAAGGCAGACTTCTCAGCCATCTCAGCTGGTAACGAGCTAGTGCTTTCCGAAGTGGTTCACAAGTCCTTTGTGGAAGTCAATGAAGAAGGCACTGAAGCAGCAGCTGCCACGGCAGGAGTGATGTTAATGCGCTGTGCTATGATTGTTCCCGATTTCACTGCTGATCATCCATTCCTCTTCTTCATCCGGCACAATAAAACTTCCAGCATTCTGTTTTGTGGCAGATATTGCTCTCCCTAAAAATATGTCTTGACAAAGTGCTGCTGTTAACACGGTAACTTTGTTCCTTTAGGATAGGATTACTCTTTTACACTAACTGCCTCTTTCAACTGTGCCTGAATCCAGTTCTCTGGTCATTAATTTGGGCTTCAGTAGAGTACCAGAGACACTTAGACATACACAGCAGCTGCCATTTAAAACAGGTTTGCTGTTCTGTGCACCTGAGTAGAGAGTTTTCTAACTTCTTGCTGACAAGAAATATGCTCAGTGAACGCTTGAATCTGTGCTTGTAGTTCCCATCACACTTTCCTTTTTGTGGCCACCAGACAGTGAATCAGATAGTGACATCTCAGAAAAGGAAGAAGTAGATTTTGTTTCTGATAGATTGGAAGACATCTCATGCTGTGTTCCCTGTTTTTCTTCCCATCCCCAGTATTTTTTGTCTTTTTTCATTCTCCCAGAACGTTTAACGTTTTCATAAAGGTGAAGGGAGATGAAAGGAGGCTTTGGCAACCTGCTATATGTTGTTAAGCATCCTGACTAGATTTGTTTTTTTGGATGATAACTGGACAGCACTTATACAAGAGTGGGAATAAAAGTATGTCTCTGTAATAAGTGACCTTGCAGGTTTTCATGGGGTAAGGATCGTTGTCTTACCACTATGTGACAGCTGGGTATATTAGCTATCACTTAGTTTATTAGTCCTTTAACAAAGAATGTAATAAAAAAGCATATGGTTCCTCTGTGGTATTTAAATGCCAAAGTTTTATTTTTTTCTATCTGCATGTTTTTCCTGTTCATGGTTTGTTAAACCTCTTTTGCCAAAGATAAAAACTAAAATGACTTTGCTAACAGTGATTTGTTTTGCTGTTCCTGAAATAATAAATGAACTCATGGTGAGTGCTGTGGGAGTTCCTTTCTTTGGTGACCATAAATCATGCAACACCTGTAACAAGAAGAAAATAACTACTTCTTGATGGAGGGCAATCAGCTTTCACCTAACACTAGGAATTCGTTCCTTACCATGCTGCAAACCCTAGGTGCTGACTGGGATTACTGCCAAGTTTGGGGTCCGTCTTAGGATTCATTATGAAGAGCCTTCAGGGCAGGGGCTCTGAAGCCAAGCACTCATTTCTGGCCAGGAGGCCGGTGCTGCCTGTACCTCGGAGTGCGTCCAAAGGGCGCTCGCTTGTCCAGGTGGGCGCGGTGCATCAGCCACGCCAGGTGCTGAGGACGAAGCCATCGTTTGGTGTCAGGGAAGCAGCCACCAGCAGGCGTGGGCTGCACGTCGCTGCGCACACCCCTGGCCTTGGCTCTCCCCACCCCGAGGCTGCTGGACCGCAGCGGGGCTTCCGCACAGCGCGGTGCAGGTAGGTGGGCAAGCAGCAGGAGGGGGGTGGGTCAGCCCCTGCCCCAGTGCGGTTTCTGCAGGAATGGGGCCATGACGGAAGGGAAAGAGGGATTTTTGCTCCCCCCCTGCACGCCCCGCAGGGTGCTACTGGGGGGCTGCGCACACCCGGCGCCACTGAAGTGAAAGTAAAAGTACGCTTTTCCTTCTGTCTTTTATCTAGGCTTTTTCTAAAAAAAATAAAAAATAAAAAAAAAAATCACGATTGCCTGGCAGCTGAAGCAGTGATTTTTTTTAGAATTTCTACAGAAAGCCTGGGCTGGAAACCCCCTGATTTCAGCGCGAGCTTCTCCACGTAGCTGGGTCTGGGCGGTAGCGCGGTGGTACTGCTGGGCTGCTGCCTTGGTTGTGGGGGGGAAGGAGCACAAAATGTCCACGGTGAAGTGAAACCTTACAGAAGAGAGAAGCTAGAAACCACCAAACCTAAAATCCCCCCTGCAAGCAAAGAGAAAAAGTCTCCCTGCTCCAGCAGGAAGGTTTTACAGTACTAACCGGTACCACCGCCAGCCTTTGAGTATGTTTCCATGCCTGACCCAGCCCTCACACCTTTCACCCCGCTTCCCAAGGGCTCCTGGTGGGGATGTAGCTAAAACGAATCACCGCTCCGGCCGTGCAGTGCCCGCCCTGGAGCTGCACCTGTTCTGTGGGTTGCTCCTGCTCTCAGCAGCGGGCACAGCCCCAGCAGCTAACAGCAGCCCCGGGCTCCCTGCCTGCACTCGTGGGGCTGCTCAGGTGCTCCTGTGCCCTGGTGGGAGCTTGGCCTCGGCAGAGCAGGCTGGTGAAAGCAGCGGTGCCGTACACGTCCCAGGAGGTAAGCGTGAGTATGCCTCCGGTGGGCTTGGCGCCTTTTTGCAGCGTGGTTTGTGCTACCGAGGCATGCGGCTTCTTGTGTGGTTAAACGGTGTCTTTAAAGTTAGCGTGCTGAGGAAGGGTGGGATATACAAATGTACGTGGGGGAGAAAAAAAATGCTTTTTCAACATGACAGATTCCATTTCTTTTTTTTTATTAAGGTGAATTGAGAGTGAACTTCTTGCTGGTTCTGTACCCAGATGCACCCAGATGAACCCAGCCCTTGTGACTCACCGAGTCGCATTAGTTCCTTCAGGAGTGCTTCCTGGAGCCCTTACTGAATGCTTTATTTTTCAGCTACAGCCATGGAGAACCTGAGTAATGCGAACAGCAGATTTGCACTTGATCTCTTCAGAAGGGTTAATGAGACCAACCCAACAGGAAATGTTTTCTTCTCTCCTGTCAGTGTTTCTGCAGCTCTGGCTATGGTCCTTTTAGGGGCCAAAGGTAATACAGAGGCACAGGTGCTGAAGGTTAGCAACGTTTTCTCTCATTTTATATTTTATTAACGTTAAAAGACATTAAATTTTAGAGGCAGGAAAAATTAAAGAAGGGCATTATTTTTATGAGCGAGGGGCAAAATTTGTTTCACACTCACGGGGTCTCTTTCTGCTATCTGCCTGTCCTTCTCCAGCGCTGTCTTTCCATCTTTGCTATCATCCCCATCTCTCACTTAATTTCACTTAAGTAATTTCACTTAAGTTAATTGTTGAGGTAGTAAACTAATTGCACTAATTTATCAGTCACCATTTAAATTGAGTGGAGTTCCAGCAGCAAGTCCTTACTAGTTTTCATGACACATTTCCACAAAGAACTACTGCTTTGTAATACATGGCTACTAACAGCACGCTTAATAATACCAAGTGTATTTTGTAAGTAAGAAATAATAATATAGCTTTATATTTCAAGCATGACAACTATGATAATGCATGATGACGCTACCTAAACATCAATATCGTAGTAGCAGCTAGGCACCCAGATATCTGTGAGGAGCTGAGCCCACATGCCTACTCATACCATAGGGTAGGTAGAAGGGTTCAAAAGACAATGGTCTGGCATGTTCACCTTGGGTTTTGCTGCAGACCCAGCTCATCAGCCCTTCCACGTTCAACAGCCTGCCCCGTGAAAGCTGGGGCAAGTAGCTTCTGCATTTTAAGTTAGTCTTCTAGAGCTGGTGGTTTCACAACTCTGAGTGCAAATTACAAAAGCTGGTGTAGGTAGGAGTGTGCCAACTTCCCCTGGGGTCTCCTGCACAAAAGGGATTCAGTTGCTGCTGTTTTTCTCTTTGTTAGGCAAACATCTGCTAGTGCAAATGGGCGTATGAGAATTGTCAGTGCAGTCCTTGTAACGTATTTGCTTATGATTAATTTCACCTTTGTATTCTGAACTTTAGGAAGAACTGTTTTATACTATTAACCAGTGCTGTGCTTACTGAATAAGACAGTAAAACTGAATCATTACTTGTACAAACAGACTTTGAACATATATTTCTTATGATTCAACTGTCAGCCCCACCCAGGATAAATCTACTGAGATCAGAAATAACGCAAAAGAAGCTTGTGTGTGTTTCGGCACACTAACCTTCAGTAATGCATGTTCCCATAGCGTAATGCTTTATTTATCAAAACACAGCTAATTAAGGAGACAGTGACTGATAAGCACGAAGGGCAGTTTACAAGCATATAGAAATTTGCTTTTGTGGTCATAATCCTATCGTAATTTGTCTCTGTGCTAGTCTTGCTCATCTATCTGTATGTGCAACACAGATTGAATTCACGTGGGCAGCAAGGCCTGACTCAAAACCCAGTGAGGTAAAATAAGGGCTTTGCTTTGGATTCAGTGGCTGTTACACAGCAGTCTTCCCTACTGAGAAATACTTGATTTAAGTGCGGGTGAGATGTCCCTGCTTTGTTCTAGTCTTTGCTGTCTGTGAGGTCTGGTAGCTCTTGCTATCCTATTGTAAGACTTGGCTAGCCAGCTTCCCTTTGGGAAAGGAGGTACTGGTGTATAATATGGTATATACTTGCGTATGGGGTGTCTGTATGTGTGTACACACACACATATGCAAGTATGTGTGTATATGTTATATATATAATATAAAATATAACTGCATTTAATTTTAAGATGATAGTTATTATATGAAAGTGCTTATATTTTCATGAAACCATCAAAAATAATTGTTCTAAGTTTTCTCCAGACCTCATCTTCCTTAAGTGCTCATATAAACCCTGTCCTAGTTTTCATTATATCTTTTGAAAACCAAAAACCCAAGCTCCCTATGGCCGAAGACAGAGGCAAGAAACCTAAAGTGTCTTTGTGGCATCAGTTTTCTTTTCAATTTCCCATTTGGAATAAGACCTATCACCCAGTGGCCCAGGGAGGGGAAATATGCAGACATCACTTGAGTAGGACTCCAGATTACAGTCAACAGCTTCATTCGGGGCTAAATATAAAGCAGTAGCTTAACACAAGTGACTGACATGGCCAACATAGCCCCTAGGCAATGGTTTCATTCATTCTTTGGAGTCTACAGAAGTCTCTTAAGCAGCTTCCAGCTTCTTTTGCTTTCTTTCTCCAATTTAACAAATCAGGCAGACTGTACAGATACGTTGCATATTGCTTAGAGACAGTATTAGCAGCAGTTCATGTCTTTTATTTCAGACACTTCATTTCGATGAAGTTGAAGACATTCACTCCAGATTTCGGACTCTGACCACAGATATAAACAGAAGGGATGCTTTCTATCTCCTACGGATTGCCAATCGACTTTTTGGAGAGAAGTCCTACAGCTTTTTGCCGGTACGTTTATGCAGATCATAACTGTGTGGTGGAACCTGGTGGGAGACTTTGAAACTCAGCCATCAGTTGCTTTCCTGTTTTTCAGAATGCCCTTTGGCAAAAATACCACTAGAGTAAGTCCAAATGTAAAACCTGTAACTTTCTGCTTTAGTAAGTGAGAAAATTTACTGAAAATGTAGCCATTTGAGAATTTGAGGTAAAAATATTTCTTGGCATATTTCTAAAAGTTACTGGGCAATCAACAAAAGTGTTGCATACATGTGTATGCACTTCCATATCTGTCGGCATCTGCACAATCTGAAGGATGCACCTACAGGATGTTATGCAGCAAAGCCTTTTGTTTGTTTGTTCACATCTGCTGCTTTTGGGCTCAAGGCAAAAAGCAAGCTGTCTAGGTTGTTTACAGTAACTATAATAACATCCCTCTCCTATGTCTGTTGTTACCAGCTTTTTAGGATTTTAATTGGTCAGGAGAACCACATTATTTAAAATATTTTTGAAAACATTTATCTGGGATTCCCTGTGTGTCTAAACAACACGCCTCTTTGTGTATATCCAGGTATTGCTGTTTTTATCCCTTTCTGGGATTTATTTTTTTTTCCTAGCCATGCTTGAGGCTGTTTCAAGAGAATGACAGATGAACACTGGAACACCTGTAGTAAGCACTACAGATGTATACGTGGCAGATGTACTATAAGGCTTACTCAGTGGTGTTTCAATCGGAAATGGCAATAAAAAAACAAAGAAAAAAACCCAGACAGTGCACTGTCAGAGCCCCACCTCAGAGCGGGTGATAACGTTTGATTTGCATGTTGTCTGTATCATAAAGAGATGTTTTCTTATCTACATGCAATAAAAGCTGCCCTTATCATTCCAAAATCTAGGATTTCCTGACTAATATTCAGAAATTATATGGAGCTGATCTGGCTACAGTTGATTTTCTTCAGGCATGTGATGAAGCCCGGAAGAAAATTAACCAGTGGGTAGAGGAGAAAACTGAAGGTAAACTATTTTCATTAATAAAGTAACAGACATTTTTTTTCATACTTTAGGAGCAGGAATAGACTTTATTTCCTGCTGCCTATGGAGTAAATTAATTTTGCCCCAGGGTATTCAGTTGTTTCATTGACAGAACCAGAGAATACCTAAGCAAGACATTTCAACAGTTACATAAATCCGAAGTCATTTCAATTTTTTGTGTTCAGGCCAATGGTAGATTTGGGATAGTTATATAAACATAAATTTGTAATAATGAATTGGTGAATTTGTCTAAATTTGACTAAAATGACACCCTGGTCCATATCTTATATATTTCTAAATCCAATAAGGCTAAATCTGGGTATTTTCTAGTCCTTGCAGAGTTGACTGCAGATACAGCAGAGGAATTTGACTCTGAAGCAATGTGCTGGAGCTCTCTGTGGTTTGGGTTGCCTCGGGTTCTTTTCATCTAGGTAGCTAGAATCAAATCATGAGAGATAATGAGTCATATGTGACGGTTTAAGCTAAAATATTACATTTTCATCAAGTTATGGTATATCAAAAGTTATAGTAGTGTGTACTAGTAACAAGCATGGTGTGAAGTAAAGCAGCAGGTGCTGAAATACACCATTTTTATCATGGGAATGGAGAAGGGTTTTATATTTGTAGTATTTCTATAGCATCAGTAATTTTATGGATGATTCGTATACAATCAGTATATTACGAGGTTTTGTTGTGACTTTCCTTTTGTTGTCCCCTCTGAAGGTAAAATCCCTAACCTGTTGTCTGAAGGCTCAGTTGATGGCATGACCAAGCTTGTTTTGGTGAATGCTATTTATTTCAAAGGAAATTGGGCAGAGAAATTTGAAGAAGCCAACACCGTTGAAATGCCATTTCGATTGAATAAGGTAAAACAGATGCATTTTAGTATTATATATTTAATGACAAGGTCAAAAAATATAGGTCTTAAATTAAAGATTTACTTACAAGTAAAATAATAAAAGAATGCAAATAGTGATTGTTTTCGGTTTACCCGAAAGAGGTTCTTTATGGATTTTAGCATTTTTCTGTATTCAGCAAGCTCTTTGTTCTATCACTTATTGGAATAATATCAGAGGTGATTCTTATGTGTAGACAAGGACCCTGACTGTGCCTGGCATTCTGTCCAAAGGCTGCTATGGACTGTACCTCTTTGTGATGCCAGGTAAACAGTATTAAAGTGATTGCACATATTGTTTGAGCCCCATTTTCTTGTTATATGTTCTGCTTATGTTAACAGCTCTACAAGATGCTCTATACAGTTATCTGATTTATGCTGAACAGGGTTGATCATCTTTGACTTTTAACACTCTCCCCAGTCATTTTTGCTGCTAGAGCAAGGTACAGCAACTTGAAGAATTTTTTTTTTTTCAGTTTCGGCAATGACTGTGGCATAAAAACCAAAGTAAAACCAAGTATTATAAAAATTCATTATATCTTTAGAAAAACATGTTATTAAACATGCAGCCAGGAGTCTGATGAAGGTTGTTTTATAATTGCCTGATATAGTGGAGGAGGGAGGGGGTTTTGCAAGCATGCAATTCTTGTCTGTATCCTGTCAGATCTTTAAATTAGTATTTTAACGTTTTCTGTACCTTTTAACAATCCAGAATGAAAGAAAAACAGTGAAAATGATGTACCAGAAAAAGAAATTTCGTTTTGGGTACATCTCTGACATGAAGATCCGTGTTTTGGAGCTGCCTTATGAGGGAAGAGAACTTAGTATGATCATCCTGTTACCTGATGATATTGAAGATGACTCCACTGGACTGCAAAAGGTGACCCGTATAAGCTAAGCTAAAGTTATTTAATGGATAAGTTCAGCCATTCAGAATTAAAGCCTTAATGAACCCTTAATGAGTTCTTAGAGCCCCAAATCTATCAAGCATATTTTTTTAGATAATACTCTGCTAACACTGCAATAAGGAGCACACACACACATGCTGAATCAGGGAGAGAAATTGTGGCCTGTTTTTGTAGCTTGTGTTCCCGTGTCCTTTAGCTTGCTGAACAGAACCATGAGGGAGATTATGAAAACAAAATTAACATGCTTTGCTTTATTTTTTGTTTTGTTCTGACAGAACCCTTCTCTTGCTACCTTTGAAAATCTTTATTTTCTTAGCCTTATGGTAGTTAGACTATTTTCCATTAGATAACCAGTAACATATCAGCATCTTCAATCTCTCTGATGATTAGTTTTGTTACTGATTTTTATCTATGTAATTCCACTCAGATTAAACAGGAAGAATGATTAGTTTTAGTTGCCATCAGTGCATGCTTTTCCCTTCTCTGCATAGCAGCAAGAAGCAAACATTTGTTTTACTTTATCAACTAAAAATCGCACTGACTCCACTTAATTTTATTAGCATTCATTTGATCTATGTGGAGCTATCAAAAATAAGGGTATGGTCATTTCTGTATAGTTACTTTGTAGTTGTATAGCACTATATAAAGCCCTCTAAATGCTACTGAAAGTGACGTATTTCTACCCTGGCTACGCGTAATGATTTCTGTGTTTTTAATTCTAGCTGGAAAAGCATCTCACCTTAGAGAAGCTCCAGGAATGGACGTGTCCAGAGCATCTATATTCAACTGATGTTCATGTGCACTTGCCAAAATTTAAGCTAGAAGAAAGCTATGACCTTAAATCAGATTTAGTTGCTATGGGTTTGCTGGATTTGTTTGAGAGTGCCAAGGCTGACTTGTCAGGAATGTCAGGGGCACGTGACCTTTTCCTCTCTAAAATTGTCCACAAGGCTTTTGTAGAAGTGAATGAGGAAGGCACGGAAGCTGCAGCTGCCACTGCTGGCATTGCTATGCTCTGCATGGTTATGGAAGAGGATTTCAATGCTGACCATCCTTTCCTTTTCTTTATTCGCCACAACCCAACTCAAAGCATACTTTTCTTTGGCAAATATGCTTCTCCATGAAAGACAACCTATCATTTGCATGATCATTCCTGTAGCAATTGACAAATACTTTGCTCATGAATGAGCTGGATTTTGACACAGAAAGTTGAGGCTCCCTGTCTTGTTCTTAGTAACTGTCACAGAGGTTCTGCATTTACTGTGAAAACAATCCCAGAGAACCTGATTCGTAATTTCTTTTTTTTTTTCTTCTTCTGGAGATTCAGAACAGCATTAGTCACTAGGAAATAACCGAGACAAACTTAACTGTAGGCAGAAGAAATCTTCTTTTGAAATTGGATGAGAAATAGAAATATTATTGGAAGAAACTTGTGACTTTTAAGACACCCATTCACGCTACCTCTTTCCATGGGTTTCTCTGTGTTTGCTGTTAAGGCTGACAAAACCTTGATATAACAACTTCAGTGTTGACTGGCCCAGTCATTCCTTATGCACATGTACATGAAAAGCTATGTCTTCCCTAAAGTCTTGCTTTTCAGAGATGCATTAATAAAATACTTCTAGGCACCAAAAGGCATTATCGTGAACAGCTGAGTTTACCCAGTTCTGTCATGGAGCAGAAGGTCAGATAACATTTGTTTGGAGACATCTATTAATAGAGAAAGGATTAAGCTATTTAAACAAAAGCAACCCCTTCCAGACATTACCCAGAAAACTTATAATGCAATTTTTAAATGAGGAGAAGAAGGAGAGATGAGTAATATCTTTAGGTGACATAAAGGCAATTTTTCAAATACATAGTTTGGTGCCATTTTTGTTATTGAAAGATGCGTGACCACTTGTCAGGGCTAGGAAGCTTTAAATGCTTGGAGGTAATGGGTACCTTTCTGCAAGCTTTCGGGATGGTATAGCTTCTGTCCAGAACCTGTGAGATCTCAAAAAAAAAAACCCAAAAACAAAACAACAACAAAAAACCCCCTCTTCCTCAGCTTCCCAGAGGACAACTATCAATAATCTGCAGCAAATACCTGATGTTTCTTTATGTACAAGGATTCAACATTTATTGAGCTCTCCATTCCACTACCTCTTTATTCATTAATTATTTCTACTGTGCAACAGCTTTTTGCCATGTAGCCACTGTAATTACACACTGTTAACGTTGTGTTTATTTCTGGATATTATTTACCTGTTCCATGTATATGCTGGGTACTGTTTCTAACGTTTACCTGTACAACCTCAGCTGTAAGTGGGGCACAATCATTTATATAATTGCAAACTGCATAATAATTTTGTCTTCAAGTAACCAATAAAGACTTTATAAGTCTGTGTTCAAAATGGGAATTTCTGCACACAACTTAGTATTTCAGAGTACAAAAGTAATCGTCAACATGGCTGAAAGGCTAGCTCCAAAGAAAATTGCTGGCCCAGAAAATTGCTAGGCATGATCAGCTATATGAAGGTCCTGGCCTGTTCAGAGTAGGTGGAACCATTGAAAAAACAACCTTGTCTTTGGAAAAGAGATTAATAAGTGAAGCATTAGCTTCCCCTGTAATTGTAATGACCATCTGCTAGCACAGGGAACAGGAAGAGAATAACAGTTAATGTGAAATGACATGAGCACTTGGTCTGCACACTGGTAAACATGGCCATTCCCTCTAGCCCTATCCCTAGTTACCTGTGAGAAGAGGCTGACCCCCAGCTCCCCACACCTTCCTTTCAGGTAGCTGCAGACAGCAATAAGGTGTCCCCTGATCCTCCTCTTCTGCAGGCTGAACAACCCCAGCTCCCTCAGCCGCTCCTCACAGGACTTGTGTTCCAGGCTCTTCACCAGCTTCGTTGCCCTTCTCTGGACACGCTCTGGGGCCTCGATGTCCTTCTTGTACTGAGGGGCCCAAAACTGAACACAGTACTCAAGGTGTGGCCTCACCAGAGCAGAGTACAGGGCTCGATCACCTCCCTGGTCCTGCTGGCTGCACTATTCCTGATACAAGCCAGGATGCCATGTGGCCTTCTTGGCCACCTGGGCACACTGCCAGCTCATGTTCAAGCGAGCATCAATCACCCCCAGATTCTTTTCCTCTGCACAGTTTTCCAGCCACTCTGCACCAAGGCTGTAAAAAAGTCTTATAAGTGGGTAAAAACACCAGCTCAAAACCTGTGTAAAAAATTGATAGTTTAGCGTTGCATTAGTTCTAGGTTTCTGGGCCTTTGGTTGTAGCCTCCAGGCAAATAAAGATTCTGCTGCCATAGATAGGTTTTTGATCAAGTAAGGATCATAAACTCAGTTATATTACATCCTTATCTTAATATGCTTAAACCCAGTCAACTCAGTCAACACATGACCTCTGAAGGCTTTTAGGGCTGTAACCGTAACCAGGAGATTAAAGTAGACAAAGTTACACTGCTTCATACTATCATGCAAGGTTTTATGTAGAGACATTAATTTATTACTTTGGTTTCAGGATTCAGTAGCTGAAACATTATACAGAGACAAATTTGGCTTTCTACAGGCAGGCTACAGAAAATCAAATCACAGCAATAAGAATTTCAATAAATGTCAGTATTGTTTTCTTCACATGTGGCCATTTTTAAAAGAGCCAGCAAACCTACGAGCAGGTAATTCCCTCCTGTATTTCATGCCCCACAATAACAGAGTGGTGGATGTTTTTACATATTTATTTTTTTCCTGTGCTCCTCAGAACAAGTGACAAGGACTGACTGTAACAGGGAAAAGTAGAATACTAATTATATTCATATGGCCAAAAAATAAATTGAAAAACGCAGCTTCAACTAGCTCATGCAATGGACTTTACTTTTAAAACTACTGAATGAACTGAGGCCTCTCTGCATTCAAAGCCTGATAACTTTCAGTATGCTTTAACTGAAGACTAAAGAAGAAATTGTAAATTTAATGGGCTAAAGATAAAACATACAAGATTAATGCCATATCATAAGTCTACATACAAAAATCAGGAACCTAACTTTACTTTAGTCTTAACTAAGTAGCAATCATAACTCTGCTTGCACAATACACAAAAATAACTTCCATATAAGATCCCTTCTTTATATTAACTGAGGGAATTGTAATATTCAAGAGGAAAAAGACCGACTGCAGATAAATTTCCTGGGAGGGGATTGATAAATATATAGGAAAGAACTTCCCTGTTCAAAACCAATTTGCAAGGGGCTACTAGTTTAAGGCAGCAAAATACAAGTTTCTTCTCCAATGGAAGAGAGAATTACAAAAGGTAATCCATTTTGCTCTCTCCCTAAGCACACTGTGCTTTATACCAATCCAAAATTCAGAGCAATATATGTACACTGCGATGTGATGAGTAAGCCAGACTTGTATTACTGCTTACATAGACTCTTTATGATAGCCCTTTGATTTCAGTAATTAAAAAAGATAAAACCTCTATACCATTGGGCTGATATCTGACTCACAGAATTTAAGTTGCTCTTTGTATAAAGTAAATAGCATATCCTGGATAAGGTAGAGAGCTACATCTGGGTTTTAAGTTCCCATACCTTAGAGATAAATTTATATAGTGAGTTAACTCAAAGCATGTTTAGTAAGACTTTCATTATTAAATCTTTTACATACTTATATGTAACCAAAAAGCTGGTAAAGCACATAAACCTGATCAAATCCCCAGATATTTGGCTTGTTTTTTCAATGTGTCTTGACTAGACAGAAATACAACTGCAATCCATTTGAGACTACAGAGATAAAAAGGTGCAATTGAAATCAGAAATTGGTTTTTAGTCATTTTTTCTCTTATTTCTTAGCAAACCTGTCTAGCTTTGTCATGCCATCTTGTGGCACCAACTAAATACATATTCCTATCCATATTCGTTAAGGGACCTATACAATCCTTCACTACTTAATAATAGAAAACAGCAAATACAGCCAAAGTCCTGCAGCACTGTCTGTTTGGAAACACATTGAACATGTGCAGTGGCTGTTGGCAGTTCTGTAGGCAACCTCTCCTCAAATTCCTCACATCAACCAGAAAATGATGCATTTTCCGGTTAAATAGAACTTGAAACAACCAGTTTGTGTAATTGCTTCTTTTTAAGTCATGTTACAGAAAGTGGCAGACAGTCTCTTTGGCCAAGAACCTTTCTTTCAACATGAGAGAAAAATGAGAGAAGGGGAAGAATGCAACCCAGGGTTAACTGAGGATTTAAAATCTTTGTGCATGGAAAATAATACAAAAAAATTAAGTAGGAGTAATAATTTCATATTAATATTTAGCATAAAAGCCTGGACAACTCCTTACTAACTACTATTCCAGTTTTTCATCCATGAGAGTCAAAGTAGTTAAATAATGGAAGCAATATTCACTACATTAATTTTCTAAAAACTACAATGGAACTAATTCAGAACATATTTAGTCACTGTATCTAGTCTTACTATCTGTATCTTTGACATTGATATTTTACTATTGGGGAATTTGACTATTTTAAAAATTGTACTGGTACAAGTTGTTTCTCTAATGTACTCAATTCCCAAACTTGGTCTACGGCACAACCTTTCTTGTGGTCTGCACCAGTTCTTTGTGGAACAGCTGATATAAAGAAAAAAGGGAGATTGACATTAATCTCAGTAGGAGTTTGGCCTCTGCTTGCTGACAGCAGTGTCAATCCTACGTAGAGACTTATAGATCATCTTGAGAGAAAATGGACATTTTGCCTTTGGATCATTTAAAAGAGAGAGAAAATGGTGCAAAGTGTCCATTTATGAATACATCTGGTCCTGACAGACTTCTTAACAGAGGACAGAGTTCTTCAAACAGTGGAGGTGACCCTAGAGGGAATGGCTGTAAGAGATATGCATCATGGGGAGGGAGAGAGCAAAGGAAAGCAACTCTGTTTACAGTTTAGGATCACACTAATTACCACAGGGAAGATGGGAAAAGATTAATAATTTGCAGAGAAAGAAGCCATGAGGTATGGCAACTTTGAAACTAAGTTGTTGGTGCCAATATTTTAGTAGGTCACTAGACTTCAATGTCTGCTGGAGCTGTTGTGAGGAGCTCTTTTCCTGCAGCCCTGACAGAAAAACCCACTGAGGAAGTAATGAAAAAGCACCTCTGACCATTTTGCCAAGCTGTGCTGCCCTCTGAAGGTGAGCACAATGCTGCTTAGACTTACTCCAGCACTGGAAACTATACCCTGACTAACCCTGTTCTGAAACAGGGGCCTAGGAGGAGACAACCAAGGAAAGAGAGGAGCAGAGGAAAGAGATGGGTTCAACTCATCCTGCCCAGCATACGCAGTACACTCTGTCGTAAGTAAAGATATCAGGGTGCATCCTCCTCATATAATGGGTGAGCTATTGGCATTCTCCCCTGGCCTCTGCCACTTGCACACTCACGGGTACGTTACTTCAAGCAACAAGAAAGTTCTAAACCAAGCCACAAAAACAAGAAAGTGATGGGTTAAAAAAGAAAAACCACCATGCAAATTCAAGTAAATTAAGCTTGTCAAAAGACTTCCTTGTCTTCAGGAAGAACTTTGCTCAAAGCTATCACATACTATCAGTATTATTCACGTCCAGGCCTCATCCGAGGCCTGCGAAGATTTGTCAGGCCTCCTGTCAGCCTACTGACAATTTTGTAACCCACTGTTTAGACCAGACAGGGAGGCTGTTGACCAAAACCTCTGGCCAAAACCTGATTTAAAGCTGAATTATTTTGGTAGTTTCAACTTCTTGCAATACATAAAACCTAATATTACTAAGAATGAGTCTGAAATGCTTTCCCAGTAATTCTAAACCTGTATTCACACTTCGCTGGTATTCTTCATCACTGAATCCCCTGCCCAGCATACTCCAGAAGCATGCACCAGGAATACCCTCTAATATCTGACCCAAATAGCAACACTCAATGTCCTCCAAATACTAGCCTAGCAAATAAAAATACAACTGTGTTTTTGTAACTGTCTTCAGCATCCGTTAGTAAGCAAATATTGAGTTAAACTGGTCTCAGAAATAAAAATCCACTAATGGATTTTTAACTAACCAATATATACTGTTCTAGGCCATGACACTTCTCATATGCACGTAACAACATAAATGCTAGTATCTAAATCCTCACAGATATGGCAAGCCTTACGTCCTGCATTAGTATGTGTTATGCACCTGGTCAGTCACTTCACGTTGAAGTTCAGATCTCCATAAGTAATTATTTTCTGGCTATCACATATGAGATCAAGAAAGCTGATGGAAAGGTTTTACAAAGTATGAAAAATTTCTCCCCTTCAAGTACTACATCTAGTCTCATACATTTTATCATTATAATACTACCCTGAATGTCTTAATCTGCTTTTTTTCCCAAAGGTTCACTTACTCTTTATTATGGGACAGACACTATAATTATTCATTAACAAAAGTAGTCACATAATGATTTCACTCATCTCCTCCATTCTTTTCCAACAGATAAAACACAGAGTCCCTGCTACACACCTGAACAGCTGAAGAGTTTACAGCTTACACTTAAGGCATTTTCTTTGTAATGTCAGGAATGAGGATTGATCCTTTGTTAGCATTTAACAGAACCATCTTCTGAAACTTCTATTACTGCATAACTTTTCTATAAAATTACATGAATGACAATCCCCACACATCCATTTATGTCATACATCTATTGGTAAAGAGTATTTCATTACCTTCATGGTAAGTCTCACCTAAACAAAAAGTTTCCTGTAGTTTTTAGAGAATTTACACATTCCCCATGTTTTTGTCTTTGTTCCCATTTATCTAAATATCTTGAAAGGGCAGAGACAAATTCAGAAGTATATTCTGGCCTGCTAAACCAAGCCGTTGTGATGAATACAGGTACTTACCTGAGGAAGAAGAACACAATGCATAAAGAATCTGACTCAAACCCTCTAGCAGTACATACACATTTACTCAGTTTAATTTCTGAAACATTTAAGTTACAATGTGATCGTTAGCTTAAGTTCTATACTTTGTTCATGGAGAACAACTTAATGACTACCACCAGGCTGGGAGCCTCAGAACAAAATCAATTCCAATACAAGTAACACTTGGTTAAGAAAAGACAGTAATAAGTTTTTTAGCAAAGATTTTTTGGGTTGTGTATTCAAAAACTTTCATCAAGGCTAGAGTCCACCAAAGTATCTTGATACATAAGAGCAATCAGCTGAATTTCCTCCTCCAGGAAAGTTAGCTTCCTGACTTGGAACCCCATCTTCAGACCACAAACCTCCTGGTCTGCAAAAGCTGCTCTGAATGAACTCCAGATGTAAAGTCGTGGCATCCCTTTTGATCTAAGCTCCACACAGCACCAAATACCTCAACTGTTAAGAAATATCTGTCTGCAACTCGTGTGTACCAGGTAGCCAGCCAGCAGGTGGCTGGGTTGTATCACACATGCAGCACAAGAAAGATGCAAGGAGCTCAGTATCACTCCAATGCAAACTGCTTTTCCTCCTTCCCTAAAAAATGAAATCGTCATTTACAAATTGAGTTAGGTATCTGAATTTAAAGTTTTAAAAAAACTGTCAAATACTGCAAATGACATAAAGCACCAGTCACTGTTCAGTGAATATAACACATTTGAAAAAACGATTCAATAATTATAAAAAAAAATGTAGTAAGTAAACCTTTAGGAGGGGATTTAGTACCTTTCTGGCACCTCTCAGAGAAGTCAGCAGAGCCACCTTCTTCATTTAGTGGGGACATATTATTAGTAGAATAGCAAAAGAAGATCAGAAGTTATACATAAAGCATGCTAAGTTTTGATTTCAGCACATTTCATAAAACTAAGTAGGATCAGCATAGGAATCCCTGATATCCATCAGGTAACCACCACAGGCCTGCTAAGTATATGGGGTATGTAGCAAGCAAATCCAGCTGTAACTGCAGCGTGCTCTTGTGTAGGAGGCATTTTTCAGCCACAATACATATCCTGTTCATTGGCGGTCAGATTATTCCATGGCACTTTAACAAGTGCAGACAGTTGCCCCAGTGGCTACTCAGCATTTCAATAACGAAAATCTTCTTAGCTAATTATCTACTGTGATTCCAGCCAAAAACAGTCCTCTTATACTACCCAAGAAGTAATTATGACGGTTATATGCTGTTACAGCAGTTACTGGCTTTTCAGCACACCAGATCACTGCGCACTTAAGATTGAAGAGAAAAAAGAGAAATCAGCACTTACATGAAGGAATGCTGTCAACATCCGGGACACTGCCATGACCTTATGTTCCACTTAACAGAAATATTCACCCAACAACCTTGGATGTGGATATGTTTTCATTAGAGAATTTGGCTTTATCTTCCTATTATAAAAGCAGGAAGTCAATTTGTGTGTATCAACTTTCCAATTAAAAACTAATGGAATTGCTAAAACACAACTCAAAATACACGAGGGTGTTTTGCTACCAGAAATCTCCTTTCCAAAAGCGTTTCTCAAAACATCATGACACTAACGATTTTAAGTGATGTAACTTTAAAAACAAACATAATCCAGCTATTTTCATGACTATTCTACTTCCAGAATCATTTTGGACTTGCTGTGGAAAGTAGGCATGATAAAGCTACAGGAATTTCAAACTTTCAAAACTACACTGCTGTCACAAGAATATTTAAACATATGCAAAGACTGTTTTCAACAACTTTATTAGCTTAATAAATGTTGTTGTACAAAATTTCTCTGGAACATCACAAAAGAATTACAGTGTAATTATATTTTGCTTATAATATTTTAATGGGGAGGTACAACTTTTTTTTTGAAAATAAACATTCTAAACTTTTGAAATAGATACTGATTTTAAAAAGCAGCACGATAATATTCCTAGTCTCTCAGCAAGAGTAAGAAACACAAGTCTCATTGTTTTGCACCATTAAATTTGAATCAGAGGGTGACAATACTATATTGGTTAAGTTTACTTTTGCATTTCCATATTGCTTAAGTGGAATTGTTTACAAAACTACTTTGGAATGACAGCAGTAAAATGAGAAATATCTCAGAGGCTCAGTGCTTTGATACTTTCAGCCTCAGGAATACAGGGCTAAAACTATACAGGGAATTTTCATCCCAATACACATTTATAAATCATAAAATGAAAAACATTCAGAGCAAGCCCATCATGTTTTTTGTTCCTTAAAGAAGTCCATTCCTTTCAGCTCTTCTGGCAGATAGTCCTGTTCTACAGGTTCCTTGTACATGGGGTTATATTTGTAGCCTTTACCATAGCCCAAGTTCTTCATAAGCCTTGTCGGGGCATTTCTCAGGTGCAGTGGAACAGGTGGTAGAGGTCCTGTGTGCATTCTCAGACATTCTTTCACGTTGCTGTAAGCACTGTACACCTCTATAGACTTTGGTGCTCTTGCAAAATACACTACACATTGTGCTAGAATGACCTGCAAACAAGAAGAGAGAAAGTGTTAAATGATTTTTTCTAAGCTGTTTGGGAAAGGGACTGTTATTCAGACATTTTGTGCAGCTTGAAAAGGCCTGTATTTTTATACTGACCTTGCGGGCTACTACAATATGAATATTATTAAACAACAGTTCAGTTCTTTATGATGTTTGCTTCTAGAAATGAATAACTAATTTAGAATGTCAAAATATATGACTAATTGTAATGGAGAGAAAACAGAAGAGATAGATAAATCTGAAATTAGTTCAAATACCACTTTTTAATATCAAATATGCAGTGAAATTCAAACTACAGCTTCTATTTTTAGAGCTACAATATTCTCTTACTCAAAGAAGTGTTGCGTAGAATGAGCAAATAACTAAATTTGCCTTGTCCTTGCAATCTGTTTCTTTTTTACAATTAGAAATAGTTTTTTTTTCGTTTGTTTGTTTTTTTTTTTTTTTTTTTTTTTTTTTTTTTTTTTTTTTTTTTTTACAATTTACAGTACTTTAATATCAGTGAATTAAAGAAGCTTTTACCTCACATTCTGGCATTCCAATAAAGTGACAACCTTGATAAGCAGCAACTGCTTGCGTTAAAGCCAAAGGATCTGCCAGCCCTACAGAAAAGGATCAGATGAAAGCAGGTTAAAGTCAGTTTACTTTAATCACCTTTTTTTCCCCTCTTCTAAGAAGGAAGATTATTCATGCACACTGCAAAGGTACTGTCTCAGATGGCAGACTGTCTGGTACAATACTTGGCAGTACTTAAGATATACTCTCTCCACCTACAACCTTCCTTTTTCCATGCTGCCCCCCCAAAAAACTGAATCTGTTGCCACACAGTGGCAGTCTGAGCAGTAGCACATAGTGTATGATCCACTTACTTTTTGGAATTGAAAAAGTGGGGAAATACACTGTACAGACATAGCTTCCCCAAATCTAGTAACTCTTCACCCATCACATGCACTAAAAACACTGCTGCATCTGTTACTTTGGATAAGAAGATGCCTTAAAACTTCAGAGCCAGCTATCAAATCTGAAGTTTGTATGCTAGGGTAGGCTTTTAGCTCCAACAGTCACTACAAACAAAGAAAAACCCAGACATCCCTGAAATACACATTCTCTGTGACACAAGTTTACTAGAGACCTATAATCATCACCAAAGTTGAAAGAATATATATTAATACAGTGCCAAAACCTAACCTCAAAAAAAAAATATCTTTGTTTTGACTATGTACTGCAGGAATCACAATGACATCAAATGTAGGCTTCTGTGTGCATATACTAAACTTTTGTCAGATATAGTGCATTTCAATATTTTGTACCTATTCCAAATGCAGCATTTATTACTCCCTGTACCAATCTTTGGAAACCAGAATGCTGGAAAATCTGAATTTAACATAATATTCCAACAAGAAATACTGCAATTGCTTACCTATATCTTCACTTGCAAATCTTACCAGCCTCCTTGCCACGTAGAGTGGATCCTCACCACCTTCAAGCATTCGAGCAAGCCAGTAAAGGGAAGCATTTTCATCTGAGCCTCTCATAGACTTATGCAGGGCAGAGATGCAATTGTAATGTTCTTCTCCTATTTGGAATGGGTGAGAAGAAACATACAAAGCTATTTGGAAGAAATTAAGTGAGATACATTTAAAAGAACAGAATATATTTTACCAAGTCACAGTAGGTAAACATAACCTGCTTTTTCAAGTTCTTTTTATGCATATATCATTATGTTGTTCATCAAAGCAAAGCATGAAGATGCTGAAAACAACCAGAACCATTCCACTAACTATATAAGCATATCAGAGCAACAGCAGATGAAAAGGAAAGTTTTTTTTTCTTTTACACATTACAAGGCAATTTGATTTTGATATCCTATGAACTTTCCTTCAAAAGTAGGAAACAAAACTGGTATTTTAAGCAGTTAGGAAGAAGATCTTATATATCTCCTAATTCACAATAGGCAAAGTATGAGAATGTATAAACCATCAAACATTGCTTTCTGACAAACACATGTAGGTAGCAGTGAGGAAGCAACAGAAGAGAAAAAAAGTTGTGTAACACTGGTGATATTTTAGAAAAAGAAATTTCACATCAAATAAAATTTGAAAATGAAGCATCCAGTAAATGAGATGTGAATTTGCTATATTATACATGGAAAAAAGAAAACATTGCTGTAATTATATAATGACGACACTACAAAATTTGGAGGAAATAGAATCACAGCACAGAGCCCTGACAAAACCACTACAAAATGCTGGGTTCAGATGTGGACAACTGCAACCTTTTAGGAAAGGTCCTAAAAATTATAACCAGTTCAAACAACAACAACAACAAAATTAAATAAAACGCACCACCACCACCAACAACAAAAAACAACCAACTATCTGAAATACCAGACTGCTAAATAAAGGGTGGGGAGACAATGATTTACAAGGAAGTTTTTTTTTTTTTTTTAAACATTAAAGTTTAATATAAGATTAAGCATGAATTCCAAGGAGAAACAAAGCCACTTCACAGATATTTTAGGGCTATAGTTAAAAATAGGGGGGCACTATTGGGTACACTGAGACCCCTCCTGCTTGCAACTTTTTTGCCATGCAGCTGGGTTTGATTCTTATGCATATCTTTTAATCAAACTTATAAGAGTATTTTCCTGTGATATGGTTTTTAAACTTTCCACATAATCTGATTTTTTACTTCTCAAAGTGCCTGGCATTCCTTGGCTCACAGCTAACCATATTATGAAGGCAACTGGCTGCGTGCACAGCCATCTGTTAACATTTCTCTTCTTCCTACAGCTAAAAGGATTTACAGCCTCAGGGCTGTATCAGAAGACATCACTGTCATTTGTAGTCCCTGCAAAATAAAAGGCTGCACATGTCATTAAGAAAACCAAAGCCTCCATACCACTGCAATTGCTCCTTTCAAAGTCAGTAAGACTTCCACCTTCCAGGTCAGAAACTGGGCCCATCTTCCAGTGTTGCTGCTCAAGCTGCACTGCGGTTCTGTGGGGAATTCAGAGTGTGCACTCCCAGAGTACACAGGCTTGCAGACAGCTATTTTTGATAGGACTGCACACAAAGAGCCCTGTGGTATGTAGTCATTACTCACGCCAACATAAACAGCATGTCTGTGCTCTGTCATAGCACTTGAGTTAGTGGCAATAAACCCAAGCAGCTGGACTCGCATCATCATCTTGGGAGAGGCGTCTTTTGGTCTCTCAAAAGGAAGACAGCCTTTAAATATCTTGAAAGGTTGCATCTGCCTGGATTTTTGCTTTTTTTTTTGGGGGGGGGGGGGGGGGGGGGAGAGATGAAGTGCTTTTATACACTGTTTGGGCTACTGTAACGTGTCGTGCCTGGGAATGCCAACTACAGAGGCAGAAGGAATCCAATGGATAGGTTAGGACCAAAGACACCAACCTTCAGAGTACTTGGCTGAGCAAGGGGACAGTTTTCTCCCTCTATTTCCTTCCTCAAAGTTATTTGTGTGACTGACTCACCAGCATAATGACAATATTTATACGCTGGACAGACTTATTCAGAAAAAACTGTGGAATTGTACTTAAAATCTCTTTGGCCGATGCATGTAACTGCATATTTTTCCTTCTGTTGAAACTGTGTATTATGATTCTTTTTTAAATATGCAGTTTATACGCTACATGAGATACCAGAAACAGTTTAAAAAATTTAGACAAAACTCTTTAGAGACCTGTGTTTATTAGCTCTGTCTCTCATGCCAGTTAGCCACTGTAGATTCTGGCCTTATGAATTCAGCTTACAGAGATACATATGCAAACTTATCACTGCTGCTCTGCATCCCAGATGCCTCTTGAAATCAAATCTCTGAAGAGTTTTTGGAATCAAAACACAACTGTTCTATTAAGTTCCCACACAGGCAAATACCTTTCCTACGAGAAACAAGACACTTTAGAAAAGGCTTCAGGGAAGATGGTATTTTCTAGAGTATCTAATGTATACAGACACATAAATCATGTTGATTCTCATTTTTTTGCCCCTAAATCACTTATGTGCTTAAGAAGAGTTTTCCAGCTAATTTAAGGTGTTCATTTCTCTAAGATCTTATTGATAGTAGACAGGTTAAAAAAAAAAATTCACTGACCATAATTAGTGTATGGACTCCTTCAGCAATCCCTAATTATAGCGAGCCAAAGTAATATAACAGTCCCTGTCTCACATTATTTCCTGTCCTAGTCAAAGGTATATCAACTGCTCACTGATAAAGTACAGAATAAAGCCTTGGAAGAAAGGCTGAAATAAGAGCATGGGTAAAAAGGCCTTCTCATTCTGGCCCAGCAGAAAACAATAAAGCCGGCAAACAAATACAACGGAACAAGGCACCTTCTCTTTCCTCCTTCATAAAATAGGATGGCACAGCAGTTAACATTCTGTAATCTGGAACACTTTATCTTCATCTCAACATATTTCTCTTCTTTACCATAGCTGACACTGTTGATACACAGATGAAAACAACAATCCTGCCATTATTCTGATTTTTATTTTTGGTATTCATTATTAAATCAGTGGAAGCAATGCGCCACAATACATAAAAGCAAAAAGAGACAATAAAACTCCGTCTTAAAAAAATCAAGTCTTTGTCCATCTATAGTTAACAATTAATTTAGCTGCTGCATCATTTTCTCAAAAAATCAAAATAAAATGTAACTACAATTAAAAGCTAAAATACAACTAAACAGTTCTTCTTTCACATTGTTAGGGCTGCAGGCTGCGCCTGGCAGTGAAATTTGTCTAGTGGTTTCTTTGTTCTGACAGCTAAAATACATAGATTATCTACGCAAAGATCTTGGCTGTACCCAAATCAAAGCAATAGGCTAATGCCTGGATTAAGAATAATTTCCTTCCTAGACTGCTCAGTGAGAGTACATGAAGGCATGCACAACTGTATACATTTGGCAAATATTGCTTAAGGTGAGCAAAACTAAACTATATAAAGACTGAATTCCATATTTAAGCAACTCAGACTGAACACTAATTATCTGGTGCTTGCTATGTGAACACGCTACACTCAAACGTATGCTGCTATCATCATGTTTAAACAGCATCATGTCTCTTCATTTTATAAGGCTGAAGCCCCCACCCTTTTTTAAAAGAAGGCTGCGGATTCCAGCACAAGAAATGAGATTTAAAAAGCATTAAAGCATAATACAAAAATATCAATATTTATACAGTAGCCTCTATCCAGAAGCACTTTATACATAAAACATAATAGCTATCTCTGTTGTTGCCAAAAGTGGTCAATCCAGACACAGACTATTCTGCAAAAGAAAATTTAAAGGCACATACCCATGCAACTTGCTACTGTGACATTAGCAATCACAGGCTTTTTGACATTCATACAATCAAGAAAGAGGATTTTCACTGCTGCCACCCACCTCTGAAAGAAAATCTGACAAAAGCCACACAAAGCTCAAAGAATCATTGACACACACTACCTAGACTTCACACAAGCCTTAGGCGGAGTCACTCTGCCATCTCTAACTAAGCAAATAGGCAGAGGATGGCTGGGAGCAATGGCCACAAATGAGTTGTGTGACAGCAGCCACAAGGCGACAGCAAACACACAAGGGACCTACGCAGCACAGGAGAGTCGCAACAGTAAACTGGACAGATTTTCCCCTTCCTCCTTCTCCCTAATCATGACTTCTTCCTGCCACATACCCCATAAATTTTTTCTCCTCCCTCCCCCTACCTATCCTCTCCTTCTCAGCTGCCAACATATCAATATCTGCACAGCTGACTTTTACTGACAATGAGCCGTCACTTCCTCTTTGTATCAAGGCTGAGAGCAGGCAAATGCATTGCAAACAACCTCTACAAATTTCACCACAGCTTTTAAACATTGACAGTTAATTCAGCATATCAGATACAGTGGAAAAACACTGCCTGGCATAACTGTATGATGCTATGGCAGAGTAATTCAAGTACTGCTGAAGAACTAGCACATGCATTCAAGGCGATTCATTTAATTTCAAACATTCAGTCCCTGGCCTTTAACCACCTGCATAAAGAGGTACAGGCCAACTACTATGGTGCCTAACATTGCCAAGTTACAAGTATAGCAAGAGTGGTTACCCCATTAAGAAGCCTGAAATGCAATTAGATTTATGTAACCTGTACTAAGCAAGTTACAAAATGCATTACCTCTAAAAGCAATTCTAAAAATATAAGCAAACTACAATAGAGCATTTCCAGCCCTCCAAGAACAAATCTTCTCATCAAAATAGTACTTCACCTTGCAACCCTCTTTGACCTCAATATTCTAATAACCTGAAGGAACAAAGTAATTTCACCATGCGACTGTCTGTAGGACTGCAAGGAAGTCTCTCAACTAACCTATGCTTCCTGAGCAGTGAGAGGAAACTGCTTAGAAGGAATTTCTGGATGAGCCTGCTATACTGTAAAGGAAATGCAACTTTTCAGGCCAAATTTCCGTACAGCCACTGCTTCACCAGAGCAACTGGTATGAAAGGGGAAGAAGCAGCGGGAATTACAGAGGCTCTTCAGAATGCTGCATGGCAGAAACTGCATCAGGTACCCACCTGCTCGATCATATAGGATGTGAGATCGTTGTAGACCTTCCTTTACGTGCTCTTCTGTTATCACAACTCCATCAGCAGAGCATCCTTTGGCAGTACTCAGAGGAGTGGTCTTCCCTGCTGCCAGTCTGGCCTGAAGTGCTAACTGAAGTCCGTTCAATCCAGTCCTTGCATCACCATCACAAAGGTAGGCTAGGGTACTTAGAGCTTTCTCCTCTATGTACACAGGGAATCTGCAACAAAATGACCACAAGCTGTTATCCCACGCTGTGCTCCTCTCATTGCACATTGTGCTAGATATTGCATTTCTTTGCAAAGTCTGCTGAGAGGCAACTGGGCTTACGTTTTGTCCTTAACTCATTCTGTCTGTCATGATTAAGCACTGCAGAACCTGGGATAAAACTGTGGAATCCTACCCCTCATCCTCCTGTCCAATGCATTTTTTTACTGGCATTGTATTTAACATGCAAACAAACAAACAAACAAAAAAACCCACAGAAGTTCTCATCTATTTAATCTCCTTATTTTTTCCTTGAGATTACCTCCTCTCACCAAGTTCAATGGAAACTAGAGGTAGGTTTTTGCCAGAAGCACAGTTCTGGCACAGTCATTTGAACATCACACAGTTTTACTCCATCAGCATTTCATAGATAGCAGTTAGAATTCCTTGGTGAAAGGACAATGAAGAGGTAGAAAGCTATCCAAATGCATGAGATAATATAGTGATGCACAAAGTAACTATTGAGTATTTAAACTAATGGTTACTGACATTAAGAGCTGCTATCAGATGTTCTTTAAAAAGCTATGACAAGAAGCATTGATGTAAATCATAAAGCATATATGCATTCCACCTTGTTATTTGAAATGGTAACAGGTACAACTTCAGTCACTGGGGTACAGAAGCTATTTCAGCACAGAGAAAGGCTGTGAAAAAACAGAAGTAACCCCAGTACACACAAGTCCCTGTTCTTGCCATCCACTGCTTTAAGCACACCAGGGCTATGAGAACGCATCATAACAAAAAGGCTGAATTCCAGTGAACACACAACATAAACAAACAAGACAGGAAGAGCTGAGAAATGCAGTAACAGGTGAAGGCTTTGCCATGGTCTCATAGCCCATCTATGGCAAATCTGGGAAAGTAAAGCACTCCAGCGCTTTCTCCAGGTTTTCATTCACTGGGTTGCAATCCCTGCTCCCAGTGCTATGCAAACCAACCTGACTGCACATTTCACATGCATATTGTTATTTGACCCTCAAACTTCAGTTGCATAAACAAGTTAACTGCTAAGGTGTTTGCCAGACATAGGATACAACTGATTTGAAAACAGAAGCCGATGGAGTTATAGCATGACAGAAGTAATCACCTTAACTTTGCCATTTCTAGTAACTGCACTGAAAATGAACAGTGACACATCAGCAAGGGATTAACGCACAGGACTTGGAGAGGCAATTTCTTATGAAGCCCTTGTTCACCAAGTTATTAGGGATTCACCAACAGCCCTGCACCTCATTCCCAGAAAGATTTACTACTGCTATTACCAGTGGTGTACAAAGAGATAATGCCAGGGTTCCCAGACACGCAGCTCTACTAATCTTCATTATTTGGCCCACCTCTTTATGGGGTTATGAAAAATGTTTTTGTTAAGCATGCAGCAGCTGCAAGCAGCTCTGCAGCTACAGGTATTTGAGCAGCTCTGAACTCCCCCTTATTCCCATGCTAGTCAGAAGTAGTCTGAATGGCAACATTAGCTTCCAAAAACTTGCATTTGGTGTTTCAAACACCCTCTGTGTTTGAAAGGGGAAACAGCAGAGTATAACAACACAGTGCCTTAATTCTGTCAAGTAGCTTATACATCAAGTTACTTGGAAAGCAAGGAGCGATGCTCACTCTCACCACTACAGGTGGGCAACACATTTTTCTATATGCATCTAAACAGGACAACAAAGAAAGCAAAGGCTATCTGTAAAAACACAGCAAGCACTACACACAGACACCCTACTGCTAATACCTCCATCAACAGGGAACAAAACCAAGTATGCAGTGCACTGAGCAAACACCTCAATACACTAGCAGGGCAGATTGAAGAGAAGGTTTCACATGTGAACCTGCAAGGAATCCCAAAAGAATCAAGGTTTCAGAGCCCTGTTACCATTTAATTGCTAAATAAGAGCAGCATAAGAAAGAGAAGTTATATTTCTGTCTCTTCAGTTTCACTACTTGACTGTAAGTGCCCCACTGACTCAACACTAGCATTTAGCATTACAGAAATTAAAATAAAAATACACGACGAGGTATGTAAAAATCTGGTTACAAGCAAGTTCTTGTCCTGCTTCCATGGTGAAATCCAAGTTACAATATACTGGTAACAGAAATTTCACTCCAAATAATGTGTTATATATTGGGCAAATCTAGTCGTCGTCTATAACAACAGCACTACACATACAGGCCACGGGAAAAAGCAAACAAACAAAAAACCTTCCACATATGGGCAAGCTGTTCGCGGTGTATTGATGAAGTCAATGATTTGAAATAACGTAATGCTTCCCTAATTCCATAATCTCAGCTCCCTTCTTACTCAGAATTTATAAATAATGTTTTATACTCAGAATAAGTGAATTCAGTTCATTTTTCTAAGAAATTAAGATCTTAAATCTCATCATTCGCTGTATTTTACATTTTTAAGCCCATCCTATTCTCAGAAGCTCAGGCACCCTACACCCTTTCTCTTTACCCTGACTTCCCCACACCCTCAAACGCTGAGGCAGAACAACTCCCATAGGTTCTGACCTCTTCACAAGCTCCTGAACCTCTTGCAGATGGGCAGTCTTGTTTTTTTTTCACTCTCCAAAATTAACACAGAACACCCCCTGGATGCCAATGCTTAATGTTACTACCTTGTAACTGACGATACTTGGAGACAAAAATAAAAACAAGCCAACAGGGACACCCCAGTATCTATCACTCACTGAGCCGAAGGTGATATACTAGCTCAAGTAATGGAAAACTACCACCATGGGATAATAAATCATTCTTCCAATTCCCTCCTTATCACAATATCCTCAACGCAGTTTGTGCCAAGAACCAGTATGAAACGTAGCATCAACTACCCGTAAAACCTGCACAAAACCAGCGTTTGATACAATGAGAGTAGATGCAAGGAAGTCCGAGCAAGGAGAACCTGTACGATGAAAGGTTTAGAAATAATTGAGCAGAGCACGAGATAAAGTATCCACTGCTTCTTTCACGTATAAATCTGTATATTACAGCATTCATAATGCAATTATTTTCACTACAGTCACTCCTGGACAGATTGAAACAGTTTTATGGACAAATATAATTCTTCATCTTAAATGAAGCAGCATGATATCAATTATTCACAGCCTTACAGCATTGTCTTTGAAGAAGGCCTCATCCGAGCAACTCTATTTTTAGCAAGAAAATTAGACAGGTGTTTCAAAAAGAGAACAATTTTCAAAAGGTGTTCAACACCCAAGACCCAAAGGAAGCCCACGTTAAATACTGATTTATAAACCAGCAAATTCAAAACCTGTCAGTACTTGTAATATAGCCACTAACAAGCTGAATTGCGTGATGTCTAGGCTTGCCAACGACAAACTGGGAATCTTCAATTTCAATCAGCTGCGTGCCTTCTGGGCTACCTAACTTCAATACATTAATCTACCACCCAGTTTACCATCTGACAAATCAGAGAGCGCACTCTGAGGGCAGCACCTAAATAATAAAAAGTCAAGAATTAAAAGAAGAATTTGATTTCCTCTGTCAGTGACACAGCACAAGTGTACTGCATCAGTGCATAGCTGGTACAGTTTGTGCTGTTACTGAGATGGCAAAAACCGCAAAAAGTACAAGCAAAATCTCAGCAATATAAAGCATCTTTCACATTCACGTCTCCTTCCTTTTCTTCTTCATGCCTGTAAACTTCCTTTCATAATCTCCCCTCTTTTAGTTTATTGCAGGCTTTATGAGGCACCATTTGATGGCAGCGAAGCTGATGAAGATATAACACAAAGCACATCTTATCCTAAAGAAACCCAGTAACTCATACAAAAACTGTTAAAGAAACTTTGTAAGTGCAATGACATCACACAGAAAAGGATACCAAATTCTGTAATGGCTTCCAGTGGTTCTAGTTCAGCTTTACAGAAAGAAAAGGATGCAGTGGGATGAAAAAAGCCGGGTGATCTAATCCTATCGGAAACCTTCAGCAACAGAAGAAGCAAGACAAGAGAAAGCCAGTGAGAAAACGTAAACAGATTCTAGTAGCGCACACTTTCCTTTTGGTAACTGCTGCCCATGCACGCAGTGCAGAGCCAATGAAACCTGCTGAATCATTCCGCAGCGGCTGCATTCTCACTGAGCTCGAATATACCTGTAGAAACTGTGGAAGACCCACCCTCACACTACTCTTCAGGTAAAAGAAGAGACCACAAAGAATCATCCTCTTCTTCAAAACCTCACCTTGGTCAGATATCATGTCAGAAAAGTGTTGTGATACAATCTGATAAAATGATTCCAAGGAGCACATGCAGAACTTCATACTGCACATGGTTTGGACAGGAAAACTCACTCCTTGAGGAGATTAAATCCATAATACAACGTCCACACCTCTTCTGTCTTCTGGCTGGATCTCTGCATCCCTTCTAAAGTGGGTATGCCTCACATATGGGGACATGCTGCCCTGCAGCACCTTTTCCAACTCTGGAACAGATGTGAGCCCAGTGAACAATCTACTCCACTGTAATTTGTGATATACTTTTGTTTATTCTTCAGAACAGCATGAACTCTTACCTGCCTGCATCTAACACTAGCCCTGCTTCATAGAGGTAGGGAGATAAAGAGATAAAAGAAGAGATGCAGCTGCTCCTGCAGGGTAGGAGGTGGAAAAGAAACGAAGGATCAAAAATGGCACGGAGAGCGAAGCAAGAAGGAATGAAGAAGGAGACCAAAAACTGAACCACAGCAAGGGACAGGGTGGTTTAAAAAAAAAAAAAAGCCAAACTCAACAGCAACAGGATGTATTAACTACACACCAAAACCAGACAGTGGTAGGAAAGATAAGAAAAGTTGAACACACAACTGTAACAAAAGCTCTAAAATTCCTAGCTCTATTTTCATTTTAAAATGTCTGGCTCCTGCTTAGTCACTGGTATGGGGCACTCTCTCTTCATGGATAGATTTCTGAAACCATGCTAGTCTGACAGCCTGCCTGCCAGACTTCTTTCAGTTTGATTAAGCACCACACCACGCTGTTTAAATCATCCATAGCTAACGGAAGGTTACAGATACGAGAGTCTAGCGAAACCCAAACCCAAACAACTGCAGCTGAAACTATGCCTTCTACTTTAATCCCATACATAAAGGAAAGTCTCCAAACCCCAGTCAGGGTGTAGCCACAGCCACAGCTGTGCCATTACATTAAGGATGACATGCTGTACTGCCCTCTCTTCTAAAAGTCACACTACTACAACATGCAAAAGCTATAAATGAGTAAAAGTGAGGCATGGTACGCTGGTGGAAAAAAAAAAAAAGAAGTGGAGGGAGGAAGGGACAGCTTGTATTCCCTGCCCTGACCTCAGCATTCAGGTTACTGCTTCTTATTGATTCTATTCTGTGATAATGCTAAAAGGAAAAAGCGTACTTCCTTCTATTTATTGCATCAAGAGTGCCTGCCCAATTAGTACCGCATTAATGCACTGTAAATTACTAGCAGTACACACAAGTACACACAAGTACACCATGAAGAAACTGTAACAACATCTTGTGTGAAAGTAGCAGAATCAAGCATTATTCTTATTTGCCAGCTAGCCATTTCAGAAGGCAGATGTACGTCCATAGGGGGATGTATCTTGAGCTTGGTATTTCCAAATACTCTCCCAAATGTTTAACATGACTATCTGGTTTGGACAAAAAGGGGCAGAGAAAAACAAAATACATTTTAAGATAATCTATTAACATCTCACAGCAAACACCCTCCCCAGCATACTGTAAAACATACCATAGCACTTATGCTGCAGCTAAAGCACAGTAGTACTCTCTCTTGATCTCATTCCAAAAAAATCTCAGAAAACAACAAACTTCCGTCAGGCACTTCCAAGCTAATTTAAGAGGGGATGCCCCATCTGCCACTTAATGGTAATGCGATGTTTTCACAACCACTAACAAGAAGTAACACACATTAGGACGCGACAAAGACTCAGTTACAGGCTTCCACAGTAAATCCCCAGCAGCAGAATGGATTTAAATATCCTGGGGGGTGAGTCAGGAGCTACAGATCCAAGTATAAAACTCTCTCCTAATCCAGACGGTGAGATTATGTTTTGGATGGAGAGCCAGTGCTTTGAATTCTCTCTCTCCTGTCACCCCCCCAACCCCCCCGCCCCTGCCATATGCTGCCACCTCTTTTCTTTACTATCAGAAGTGGCTAGGGTTTCTCTTCCCACCCCCAACTGCTTCATCGTCTCCCTGGCAGGCAGTCAATTCCTCAGGCTGTGCACGTTAACACCCTGCAGCCCATAAAGTACTCACTCCGAGCTCTCGCTGCCGCTGCCAGTTGCAGAGCTGTCGTGCTGGTCATCTTTGCCCAAAACCTGGACCCCTAAGGACCTGACGGCCCGCATCAGAATCGCCTCCATCGCCTCAGCTGAGAGCTTCTCCAGAACGATCACCCGGCATCGGCTCAGGAGAGCGGCATTGACTTGGAAGGACGGGTTTTCTGTCGTCGCTCCTATCAGAGTCACTGTCCCGCACTCAACGTGAGGAAGGAAAGTGTCCTGAGCATGGGAGGGAAGCAGAAAAACCTGATCTCAATCAATGACAACCTCAAGCATCCCATGTGAGTAGGCTATCTGGCATTTTCAAATACTTTTTTTCTGGTGTTGTGAGTCTTTGGGTTCCCTGTTGATGTGACAAATAACCTCACTGACAAGGCACCTCATCAGTTTGGCTAATTAAATGATTTAATTTCATGCATAGAGCACACAGTGGGCTGCTCACCTTGATAACCCATGCCTGCACTGAGAATGACCCTCCCAGCTGAAAAGGAAGTGTCAAGAATCTGCAAATTTTTAGTTTATGTGACTGTTTTATTGTTTGGCAATCAAAATACCATGAAAATAACTTATCTAATATATCAAATAATGAGGCTACTTCTAACTCCTTGAACCAATGTTTAGGGCTACATTTCTCTACCTAATTGAACAGGATGTCTCAGAAAACTGTAGGATCAGAACATGGTTCCATATAAAAATTTAACCAGCAGGACAAAATTTGAGCTTTCCATGGCGTGACTAAAGGTAATAATACCTAGGAAAAGAAAAATTAAAATACTACAACACTCAAGCAATGGCTGCAGCAACATATTACACCAAAGTACCATGCCATGCTTTAATTTTCTGTTTTCAAAGGGAAGAGTGCACAACATTAAAGCGAACACACCCTATGCACATCCACATTCCAGACCTTTTTAAAGGTAACATGGAATTTAATCCCCAGCATGGAGGCTGAAATGAACACAGGTACAGCAAATGCTACTAACATGTCTTTGGAGAAATAAAATTTCAGGAAAATATCACAGAGTCCAGCATGTAAGTCAGCTACAAGTATAGCTCAGCCTTTTATTTAAATCTTCGAATAACAGTAATTACACATTGATGCTTGGAAGTTAGTTATGAATTTAATTTTCATAACTCTAATTTATTTACTACAAACACTAAAAACAAAAGCCCAAAGTGCGCTACCATCTTAAGGCAAAGTGGGGAATTTTACAGAAGTTCCGACAAAAGCTTTTTCCAAAAAAGTGATGTAGTACAATACCTGCTGAGATTTGTTGAAACGATGGATCTCGTCAATAAAGAGAATGGTTTTTCTCTTGAAGAGTCTTTTTTCATTCTGGGCTTGACTGATGACATCTCGAACATCATTTGTCTTGGCACTTGTGGCTGACAGTGTCACAAACCTTGTGCCCGTCTTTTTGCTGCTGTTGGCTATGATGTGTGCCAGGGTGGTCTGAAAAAGCGGTAGGAGCTAGCCTTGTAACAATCATTTTGGATACAGAAAGTACTCATGCGAAGACAGTATATAAAGAGCAAAGCTATATATTTAGGACAAAGGGACAGTGCTGACAGTTTAGAGAGTAGGATATTTTAGTTCACGCTATTGTGGCTGCCAATTCCACCACTGCATTTCTAGGGCCTGCACTTTTAAGTATCAGTCTCAATATTTTAAGTGCCAGCAGTGACAGCTGCCGCCTTTATCACTGAAGGAAAACTCTTCTCCAAATACGCTGCTGTCACAGAAGATGGGTTGACTACAATTCACCACACAACTATTTTGTCGAGTACATTAAAGAATAAAGAGCTGGACCATTCCAAGATACCTGCAGAAGAGCTTACACTGCAATTACTTAAGAAAGAAAAAGGTACATAAACATTGTTAACTAAAGCTTTTTCTATTTTCACCCCTTGTAATAATGAAATTAATCAAAAAGTAGTTCTCTACAAAAGCATGAGAGAGTTAATACCGAAAAATTATATGCAGACCTCAGAAAACATAACTCTAAATCTAAATAGTCAATAGTAACCAAGTGCTGGCTCAGGGAAGTAAAAGGGCTGCTGGCTGAACAAAACATTGCCTGCTTTTAATGAGCACTCACATCGTCTTCCTTTCCTTGTAGACAACTCCTTCCCATCAGAATTTATTCATAGGGAATTTCACTGCACCCACTAAAGCAGAGAAGCAGCCTGCAGCGCTACCTTGCACACAGATTGAGTACACCTGAATACGGGCATAGTTTTCAGTCCCTCCTTCACTCCCCTCTGTAAAGGCAGGTGTATCTGCATGTCTTGAGAAGTGCATCTCCATTTGAAAGTACAGCTAGAGGAAAAATGGGTGATTCTTCCATCAGTCTCACTTCCAGTAATGAAGGAGCCCAAGGAGACAGAAGCCAGGAGAGCCTCAGCAGCTGAGGAGCAGAACAGGTGCTGACAAAACTGCTTCAGAAGATATTTTAGGTACTCAGGTTAATGCAGCAAGTGCTCCAAACCTGACCTTCTTGCAGAGAGACTGCAGGAGCAACCACCTACCAGACCACTGCTAGTGGTGCTGGCGGGACCTCCTTCGCTGCCCCACCAGCATTGCCGTCTCTTTAATGGATTTCCACATCCCGAAAACAGCGACCAGACAAAGATGAGAGAAGGGAAGCTAAGGGGAAGGATATATAATTATTTATCCTTGCTTTAGCTTTAGTAAGGGGTTCCTGACTGGTTTCAGAAGAGGTGTCATTTCATCTCTTGATACAAGATACAAACCCCGTGTCAGATCCCCTCATCTGCTGGAGCTCAAAGCGCCAGCCCCTTCCCTCCTGAGAATGCTGCAGAAGACAAGACTTGAATAATACTCTGGAAAGTGCTCACAGCCAAGCCTACAGACATCAGGGAGGGCTGGGAGACCAGGGAAAAAAGGTGATACTTAAGACTTCGCTAACAGAATAAAACCATAAAACTAAAAGTTAGCATTTCCTTACAAAAGCAACTTGATTCAGAATGTACCTTTGAAGGATTTATCCATAACTCAAAACCACTGAAAGCATGGAAAACCCCAATATATCAAATCTGAAGATGAAAAAGAAAAAAGTACCTCTTCTTTCTCTAAAAGTAGCAGTGGTGAGAGGAAAAAACAAACAAACAAACGGCTATTCTTATAGCTTCACTTCAACTGGTAGCTCGCACTTCATCAACATCAGGTCACACAGATGAAGGGCCTAGTTACGGTCAGCATAAGTCTAAGAACAGGTCTAAATCAAGACATTCAAGTCTGCAGAGATCACTTTTTCTACACCCAGAGCGAACATGTTTTTTCTTTCTATCAATCAGCACAGCTGGTATTGCGAGTCAAAACTCACAATTTTTGCAAGATATACGAGTATAGCAAATGATAGTCGTTAGCCAAAAAGAAACTGATTTTAGCTGAAGCCCAATTTATTTTCCTGCTTTTTCTCAAGCAGAAGCCAGTATTATGCTACGCAAAAAGTCAAGAACCATGACTCATTAATAACCTTCAACCTGACCCTGCAGTCACTTATTTCCAGATCTACTACACACAGAACACCTGAATACCAAAGCCCTCCTCCACTGGAAATTTCTTCATGTCAACCCGACTTGGGACTTCCTTCCCCAAAGGCTGCAACAAACCAAGATTTAAACACAGAAAAAATCCCACTAACCAAACAAGCCCACTCCCAGCAGCAGTGCTACTGGTTCTTCCATGCTTTGATACTAGCTATGAATGAAATAGAAGTAGTCCTGGATTAAAGCACACCTCTGAATGTCAGAGCAGCTAAGTCCCTCAGATTTGCTGGTTTGGTTAGTAGGATGTTTGTAGCAGGAGACAAGAACTTTCTGCACACCTATGAATTTCCTTGATTGTGCAGCTCTCTTTGAACATAACCTATTTCCTCATTCTGTGCTGCCACTAGTAAATGCAACCTCACCTCCAGGGCTGGAAGAAAACAGGAAAAATCAAGTACAAACGTAGCCTGTCCCACTTAGGCTGATGTTCAATGACTTTGCATTACTAATTGGAAACAAGGTGGTGTTTTCATTTTTGCAGCTTTATACCAGGTGATTAAACACCACCCACTGCACAGCCCCTTGTAGGGATTAAGAGCAATAATGCCTCTCTCTCTTCAGAAAGTAAAATTGAAAAACTTGGAAGGGTTGTGTATACGATCAGATCATAGCAAAGGAAACCCTAGTCAAGAAGTTGTCTGTGAAACCTAAGGTCATCCTTACCTCGCTGCACTGGAAGATCAGGCAGACCTTGTTAACGAATCTGCCCATGGCTTCCTGTTCATGAAGCCTTTCCCTGTTTGCTCTTAAATTGCATGAATTTGGCAAAACAGCTGTTGTAGATGCTGGTCAGAGAAAACACACTGAGTCTCAAGTGTCATCTACATTGCTTTCAGCAGTCACGCTGTGGAGCTCCTGCAAGGTGTGCAGAACAGCTCACACTCTTCTGTTCCTGTCTCTCAGCCTCTTCCCGAGGAGCTGACATTCACACTACACTTTATGGGAACACACTGCAGTGCAGGAGCTCTCTTCCAACACACATGCTTCTCCCAGCTGGCTCGCTACATCTGCAGACTTGTAGGGTCTCCAATCACGTTATCCGAGTTCTACTCCAGCATCCTGCTGCCCTCCACCATGACATTCCCTGTACTTTTGCCTCTTCCTTTATCCTGCCAAGATTTCTCTATCTTTGTTTCCATGGTGTTACCATCAGCAGCCTCCCCTCACCCTTAGCCCTCCCTCAGAGGGCAGCAGGGCCACAGCGCACTTGATGACCAGTCACAACAGGCCATGCCTGGTTGCACAGCCTCGTGAAGAGTGCCAACAGTGCCAGCACCCTTAGATTGCAACTGGGAAAGCAGCTCCCTGGGATACAGCTTAAAAAAGCTGGGGTCTGTCCTATCCAACACCACTGAGTTGAACCCAGGCTACCACGCCGTGTCACAAAGACGCGGGCAATGAGTCAGGTTATGCCTAAAGGAAATTGCCAGGACAGCAGATGAGCATGGCTCAAGGACGCTGCCTATTGAGATAAATGCAATCAAAAGTGGCAGCAGTTGGCATTTATATAAGGGCAGATGCTATTCTTACTCCTCTTGTTTGGTTCCTCACACCCCAAATAGCCCACAGGGAGACTACTGGAGGAGTAAGGTGTCATTGAACAACAGCAAGTGGCTTCCAGCACTTCCAAAATCCAAGCCAGACCTGGCATAAACAGAGGCAAGGTCACTGCATGGTGTTTTCTGAAGCAGAGCTGTGCCCTCATTTGCTCCATCCAGGTTTGTTTCATCATGCTTTACAAACACAATGAGCTAACTCCAGTCTTCTCTTCTCAGAGAACTATACAAAGATATTGCCAATTTAAATTGACATACGCAAACTCAAGCATGCAGTTTTTGAACACTTCTTCCATGTAACTGCAAAGATGAACCCATTTTTCAGAGCTGTTCTGAACTCTATGCTACTGTAAAAGACACCGCGCATTTTCAGCTTAAAATTGCCACCTGTGTTTCAAAGCACTGCATGACAGTCTTGAATAAAAACAGAAATCATAAGAAGAAATAAGGGACTCCTAGAAATAAAACATAAACTCAGTGGAGATCTGATGGAAACTTCAAAGACCACTTGCGGTTGTTGGGTGTTTTTAAAAAACATTTTGCACTATATCAACATGGCATATGTTAACTTAGTACCAGATTGCATACACAGACCAAGAAAATCACGCATGAACACTTTGCCATGTTGTTTACAGGGAGCAGGTTCCAGCTACTTGTTGCCTTCTTTTTTCCCCTCATTAAACGACATACGTAAGAGGGAATGTTTACCATATTTAAAAACAGAATGTTCAGGTTTATAAAGCTTAAACCCTATCTGTGGCAGCAAAATTATTCTCTGCTCAAGTTACTCGTGTCCCCCCGCTAACTCTACTAAAATTGGCGCCCCATGGCAGACAAGCAAAAATGTAAATCCCTGCATTAAGGTGTCATAAATCATAGTGCAGCTTACTCGGATTACACTAGGATTCATACAGGCTTTTAAAAATTTGCGTAGTCAGGATGAATAAGCTAACTGTTCATAAGTTAATAACCACGGCATCTCTTTGAGGCAGTGTTTCTTCTTCTGGCCTGCGACTGGTCAGCTTCTTAAAGTGGAAAACACATTCATGGGTTTAATACTTAGTAGTCACAAAATTTTAAAAAATGGAGTCAAAGCAAGTTCAACTAAAGCACTTTGGCTTCATAAGAAATTAGGATGACAAAATAAAAGTACAAAGATTACACTCCCTTAAAGTAAGAAGGCACAATACAAATGAAAATTCAAAAAAAGAAAGCTAGCCCTCAACAAAAGTATCCTGATTCTGTCTTTTTGGTTTTGATTGTGCTTCCTTGAATATTCAAGTGCACCTGGGACAAGTTAACTTGATCAGCATAAAACAACGCACGATGCATTTAATCAGGTACTGGCTTTGTTATCTTCATAATAAAAATTCTCTATGTGTTCTTGACCTTCAATATCAAATACTTTTGCAGCAGTTTAACAGCAAAGATTCTCTTCTTGCTCAGAAAAAGTCTGTTGAACTACAACACCTCTCGTAAAAGCCCAGACTGATAAATAATACATAAATTCATTTGAAATTTGTCCCCAAGGGTTAACTCAATGTCCACTTATTTTTTGATTCAGCCTACCCTTTTTAAAAAAGTATCAGTTAACATGGCATTTGGCTGTAGAAATGGAAAAAAGCACAGACGGATAGCAATAACCAGATTGCATGGGTAGGAGGAGAGTGAAGAAGTCTAAGAAGTCCAAAACACCACCTTACACAGCAGTTTGGAGTTTAGACCAATATATTTAATAATATTCCTTTTAGCATCTGCCCACTAATGTACGACTTCTTCTTTGATGGGTAGAGCTTCGCATGTGGGCCTGTTACATTTGAAGCTAGATAATACAGTCATTTGTTAATATTTTTCCCCACTGAAAAGAACTGTGCAACAGAAAGTTTTTAACTATCAGCCCAACTAAGTCCTGAGGCAGTGCTAGTACTTTTCTATTTCATGAGATCATTTAAATATTTCAAACAATAATCTATGTGATTCTTCACGTAGAAAGAAAACACGCTTCCTGTCCATCAGTCCTTCGCCCATTTCAGGTTACTTCTTCATGAAATGTTTTCTTAGACATCTTGTAAATGCACATTCCAAACAGCACATGAAAGATGCAAGCAGACATCCACAGACAATTTTTACCATCCTTACGGAAGACTTTTTTTTTTTTTTTACCTTGCATTTTAAATCTCTAAGGACAGGAATTAACAAAAAAATAAAAAAAAAAAGTGAAGTACGGAACTTTCAGCAACTTAACCAAATCAAACACTACTTATGGAGAAGAAGGCCTGAAATGAAATTTTACTCCAACACCATCCTAGAAATATTAGTAAGCATTGGTGAGGGGAAACATTCAGCTTTTTGCAGTAGGAGTTCCTGGTTCAGCCAGGCATATATGGTCCTGACACTTCAAAAGAATACGTTAAAAACTAGGTGAAAGAGCAAAGCCTTGGAGCTATTTGTTGAGAGGCAACCTAGAAAAGAGATGAACTAGCCAAGAACTTAAGTATCTGGAGAGAGAGTACCAGACTTTGGAACTGTTCCTGATGGGGCAAAAGGGACAGTCCTTATGCAATTCAGAAGTCTAATCTGATGAACAGTAGCATTTGGTGAAAAGCAAGCTTACTAAATACAACTCCACTTGTGGCATATAAGCAAGGAAGACAGGTCCTGAGAAAGGAGAGTGAAAGCTTCATTACTACAGACATGAAACCGACCACTCGTTATTCAAAGTCTATCTTAGGCACCACAGGAGATTCCAAAAGCCTTGTAACACAACTAAGTTATCACCACCTCACGAACAAGCATTTCTACAGGCTTTCAAAGAAGGTGCATTTATCAGAACACAATCCAAAGCTGACTGAGTCCAGTTCTAGTTTCCAGAGACTGTATGTGGCCTTCACTTTGTGACCACTGTGTTTGGAACATATTTTTTTCCTAAGGAAAAAGGGCTTCAAGAAAGACCAAGCAAGCACTGTTAATACAAACAACCAGAAACCAAAGACAGAATAACATGAAGAAACATGAAAGTAGGTCCCTGAATGTTACTTATTTAATAAACTACTAGACTACTGATTAACCAAAGAGCTTAACTCCACTTCTCTCTCCAGCCGTCTTACTTCAGTCAATCAACCTCCCCTTTAACAAATTTGTAGAATGTACTTTTCTTTATCTCATCGGGTTTTCCTGATATTACTGTGGTACTTTAAAGGAAGTAGCGATTACATAAGCTCACGTTATCTAGCCTGAACAACCTACTGCATCTTTGCCAACAGTAGCCATCTGTTATTCTCATACCTGCTCATTATTAACTGTGATTAACTGTAATTAACCATGATTATTATTTAAATACCACACACATAAAGTCTCTATCTTCAAACAAATATACTAACAAAAGCGAGCTGCAATTCTGTCCTTAACTCCTCTGCTAGCACTAATTCATTAGTCATTATTTTCCCTATCCCACATTTCCCATATATGCTCTCATTCATATCCAAGACATCTATATATATATATATATGTATAATATGCAAAACACAGAGCTGTGTATACATTAGCCTGACAGAGGTAACTACATATTTTGTTTAGCTCCCCCCACCAAAAATTGGGAATACAGGGAAAAATGATAAAATCAGGCTGAGATCTTTGAGTGCTCCCCACTTGCACACACTTGAGCTATTCATTTGGTCTTTCACTCACTACAGCTGTGGACCCCTTCATTGTTGTGCTGCAATTACAGTGCCTTCGGGGATTTACCACAGCCTGCACCAAGTATCTTAGAAGAGGCACAACAGGAGCCTGCTGTAGCCAGGATTTGTGACCAAAAGCTGGAAGGGTTGACCACTTTTGGTTTGCCTGTTTGAAGCTGGATGAGTGCCTGGCACAGCGTGCCTAACAACAGTCTTAGCTCCCTTCCACACCAAAGTCTTTTCCTGTCAGGAGAGAGAATTTGTGGGTAAAACCAAACCTGCGCTCACAAGCCACATTGTAGTAAATCTGCCAGTATCTCACTCCGTTTCCTCGATATTTTTACAGGTTGTTTTCTTGCTGTTTTCAAGCTTCCCAGCTTTTGCATGTTAGTAATGCCTCTGAAGTTTACTAAAGCAAGCCTATTGTCTGAAATGAACAGTTTGGCCTGTGTAATTCAAGTGCAGACTGTAGGGAGATTAGCTGGCAAGTGTGGGTTGCTTACATTTTATTCTAGAGGCAAGCTGTGTTTTCGCAACCTCTGCAAAAACTAGAGGGCATCAGTCAGCATAAAGTCAACGGAGAAGCCAAAATAATACACGGGATGGGAAAAAAGAACAAAATGCGAGGGAATACGGAAAAAAAGAGACGCTCTCGGGGTTGATCGGACTTGGAAAGGAACCGGGG
Source organism: Anser cygnoides (assembly GCF_040182565.1). Lineage (NCBI taxonomy): Eukaryota > Metazoa > Chordata > Aves > Anseriformes > Anatidae > Anser > Anser cygnoides. Next base: position 83,185,172 of record NC_089874.1, read on the forward strand.
AAGACGCTGGGCGTGAGCTGCCGCCGGAGGCCCGGGGCTCCACTCACCTTGCCGCATCCCGGCGGCCCCCAGAGGATGAGGGAGGGGATTTCGTGGGACTCCAGCAGGGACCGCAGCAGGGTCTGGGCGCCCAGCACCCGCTCCTGCCCCACGTAATCCCTCAGCGTGTCCGGCCGCAGCCTGTCGGCCAGGGGCTTCCCCTCCAGCTTCTGCGCCACGCTGGCCCCGCGCAGCGCTGTCCCACCGCCCAGCGCCAGGCCTCCCTCCTCCGCCTTCTCGGCGGCGTCCCCCCGCCCAGCCCCGCTCCTCCCGCCGGGGGCTCCGGGGCTCTGCCCGCCGCCGCGGCCCTTGTTGAAGAGGGAGAAGACGGGGGCGGCCGCCGGGGTGGTCTCCCCCGATGGGGCGGCGGCGAGGCGCGGCTTCTTGGAAGGGGGCGACCAGCCCCGCTCCGCATCGCCCTCCCCTGCCTGCAAGCACCGGTCCAGGTGCGAGTTGATGAGCGCGCCCGGCAGCTCCCGCAGGCACACCGGGCACCGCACCGCCACCTCCTCCTCCGCGCCCTCCATCGGTTCCCGCGGCGGGCACCGGCGGGGCAGGAAGCGAGACCGCCCGCCCTCGGCTCCCGCAGCCCTTCGGGAGCTGTAGTCCGCCCCGGCTGCCGCCCAGCCCGCCCCTAGCGGCCGGAGGAGCCGCAGGGAGCCTGGCTGCATGCCGCAGAGGGCAGGGGGTCCGAGCCACACAGCCACCGCCCAAGCCCCCGACAGCCCCGGGGCGAAATGGCTGCCGCGGGCATGGGCCAAAAGGGCGCCCTCAGGGGGTCAGGGCCGCGCAGCCATAGGAGCCCCGGGGCAAACCTCTCAGAGTGAGGCCTGCTCATCCTTAGATTTGTCTTTAAGCTGCTGTCTTCTGCCTTCATGTTGAAAACACAGAATCACAGAATCATCTAGGTTGGAAGAGACCTCCAAGATCATTTAGTCCAACCTCTGACCTAACACTAACAAGTCCTCCACTAAACCATATCACTAAGCTCTACATCTAAACGTCTTTTAAAGACCTCCCAGGATGGCGACTGAACCACCTCCCTGGGCAGCCCGTTCCAATGCCTAACGACCCTTTCAGTAAAGAAGTTCCTCCTAATATCCAACCTAAACCTCCCCTGGCGCAACTTTAGCCCATTCCCCCTCGTCCTGTCACCAGGCACGTGGGAGAATAGACCAACCCCCACCTCTCTACAGCCTCCTTTAAGGTAACTAGAGAGAGCAATAAGGTTGCCCCTGAGCCTCCTCTGCTCCAGGCTGAACAAGCCCAGCTCCCTCAGCCGCTCCTCGTAAGACTTGTTCTCCAGACCCCTCACCAGCTTCGTTGCCCTCCTCTGGACTTGCTCAAGCACCTCTGTGTCCTTCTTGTAGCAAGGGGCCCAAAACTGAATACAGTACTCGAGGTGAAACACGTTGAAAAACATGTCAAAACACGTTGAAAAACTCTTCCAGTTTTTGGGATGTGCAGCATCTCTGTGGTCTCTTTGGCTGTGATTCCACAGCAACATAGGGTTATCACTGCTGCTTTTTTGTTGTTGTTGCTTTGCACATTTTCAGCCAGCACGCTGCATGATCTGACTCAGATTGTACAACCAAGCACTGGGAAAGGGTGAGCCAGGCCACACAAGCCCCGATTAGATGGCCTGAAGTGCGGTGGTCTTGCTTCAGTTTCACGCTGATTAACATTATATCATAGTCTGTATTTGGGGGTCCACCTCGGTCATTTGATGAAATACACCAAAGCTTCTTTTTTGGTTGACAAAATACCAATAAATTCTTTTTAAGAAGAAAATACAGCTCCCGCATTACACAGAATGCTGAGTGGTTTGTATGTTAAAGAAAAGTATAGTAAGCAGTGCTGTTAGCATCCTAATTTACCACCCGAATTTGACCCACTGGTAATTCTTTCCACCTTACGTCTTGTTTTCTTTCCTGAATTATATATTTAGGTTTAATTATATTCTATTACATAATCATTCCCAGCTTGTAAATTTCAGGTCAGTCTAATGTCAAGATGTGCTATGCCAGGATCTATGAGGTAAACAAGTCTGGCTACTATGTATGTAATAGTACCTGTCTCCCAGCTTAAATATTAAAAATGGCTGGTTTGCAAATGACCAACAGCTCAGAAATAAAGTTTTCATTTGAACTCAAGACAGAGGCCAAAGGACCGAGTTTTGAGCAAAGTGCTGTGCAACCCATCATGTAAACCTAGTTCCGGGTGAAAGGGTTACAAACTAAAAACTGAGAAAGAAAAAGGTTGTTGATGGGTTTTTCTTTTGTCTGACACGCATTTGCCTGCCTCTTTCTATATTGGAGCAGTTTTAAAGGCATTCACTTAATCACTTACACTTTTATTGTGCTCATGCTACTATTGTGTAGGATTGTATATACCCCCTCTGCATACAACTGGGCAAGTCTCTGTGTTGCTGTGTTAGGTCTGTGATTTCTGAGTGTATAAGTGAAGATGTGACACATGAAGCAAGTTATTTTGCTTAAAGTGAGAGATTGGCTTGCTGAGGAAGACCCAAAATAAAGCAGATCGAAGTTAGGGTGTATAAATGATGGGGGGAAGGTTCACCCTCCTTTGGGAGAAACAGAGCTCAACATCTAATTGAACACATTTTCTTCTCTCTCCTTTCAAAAACGTGGAGTGCTACAGCCTCACATTGCACAGTGGCACATGATGAGAATGGGATTGCTTCTCTGGGACTGTGCAGGGGGCAGTTGCAAACAAATTGCCCTCTGTGCACCTCAAAAAATTTCCATTGTTTAAGTTATCAATTCAGTAATATGTACAAGTGGTAATGGGGGAGAAGTCAGTAAGATTTGGACTCGATCCTAATCTCTCTTGGGTAATGGAGCACAGTAATGCCTTCAGGCTTTCCACCCCACTAATACTTTCCCAGATAAGTGACCCATCAGTCACTTATGAGGGAACAACATGCCCTTCCAGCAGGACATGTCATTCTCATTAGATGGATGGCCGCATTTGGTGGTCGTAACCTACAGGATGGTGTGCTCTTTGAAGAACTATGGAGGGCCTGAATCAACTTTCCCTGTTTGCAGTCACATCAGGTCAAAAGTGGTTTTCACAGCCAGGTAGCTCAAAAACACATGGCTTTGAATAGCTGTAGACATGGAGGTGGGGGTAGGAAATCTGGAAACCTCACTCGCTTCTTCTAACAGCTTTGGAGTATGTTCCATCACCTCTTGGTGCTGTATAGATTGAATGATCTAGAGAATTGTGGCTCAAAGGTTAGATTAAGCCCTTGTGGTATGTAGCCTGCAACTGTTAGTGCATTTAGCAAAACTCACAAGCCCTGATCTGAGAACCTGGTAGAGAAATAGCTCTTAAAGTGTCCTTTCACCTGAAGGAGGTGGGAAGGGAGGTCAGAGCCATGAGAGCTGGTGATGATGGCTAGAGGCAGCAGACCTAGAGTTTTTGCATACTGAGTGCAAGACTTGTTCAGACAATGGACGTTTCACAGTTCCATGCTGGTGTACATGCATCTCACTTACTAACAGTGTGCTCTGGGGTGTCGCTCCTACCCTGGGCCCTCTACCTGCTGCCAGGTCTGTGAGCATCTTGGTCCCATATTGCCACCATGTTGCAATAACGTGGTAACAAATCTTCCTAGAAGGCTTATTTGCTAGCTGCAAGCTTGCACTTTACTGGCCATGATCTATAAACGTCACCACTAGCAAGCCACCTCCTGTGTCACTTGTGATAGCATAAGGCATCTTCCGCATCTGGGAAGAGTTTGGAGGAATAACTTTGGGCATTGTAAAGTGAGTTGGTGTAGGTATACATATAATCTGTTGCATGTGTACAGATGTGGAGTTGAAATACAACGAGGAACATTTTCTGTTGGAAGGTGTTTAGGTAAAAATAACTGATTTAATTGGGTCTCTGGTTGTGTACCGAGAGCTGTTTCCCCATGCTGCTGATGAATGTAAGGTTGTATATACATTCTTAATTATGCCATATAGTTTATGGTATTTATGCAAGTTAAAATAAAAACTAATGAGATTGACCAGATCCAACTTTCTAGAACTAAAGCATTGCTACAGTGCTTTTGTAGCTGGGTTTCTAGTCCAGTGAAGGAAGGTTTGCAATAATGAAAACAGTTTTTGCCCTGTATTTCCTGAGTCTATTCTGAGTTGCTAAGTGAAATTTTAGTGTAGTTTCTTGTAGTCTTATAGAATTAATTGTGAAAAAGGACATATTTTCCAAGTGTAATGAATTACTTGGGGGGGGGGAGGCGAGGAGGGGAGCCCCACAACCTTGCTGTGGAATAAAGGCTTTTCTATAGAGGATTAATCAAAAGTAGCAACCAGAGATTAAACTGACCTGCAATAACTTAATAACTTTTCAGCCAACTTTACTGTTAGACAAGCCTTGATGATCCTATATAAGTGGATCCTATATAAGTGGATCCTATATAAGTGCTAAACATATAGTGAGGACCTATAGTGGAAAGGAACCCAGCTGAGGTATGTGGTCTGTTGCAGCATTTTACAGAAGGCCTGAGATCACAATCAGTTTGACAATTACATTTTTTTTTCATGGTATAGGACCGTGGAAAGAGAGAGAAGGAGTGAGTTCAGGCTTAAACCACTTTGTTTAATATCTTAAAATTTCATGGGCTCAGTCCCAGAGTTCTCACACGTCACTTGCTGGAACTGCAGTGGAGAGAAAGAAAACACTTCTGAGCAACAGGGAGCTACTCAAGTGATTAAAAACTGGGTAGTGATCCATAAACAAGGTTTACAAGCAACATCAATATATATGGATTTGGTAGAGCTAAATAGTCTCTACAAACAAATTAAATTACATCGGTCCTGTAGCCTTCTTGAATTATCTAGTGTTCAATGTAGACAAAGAGTGCTGTTAATACTGTATTTTTGTATTGGTTCAGAATATATAACAATAGATATTTGAGATATAAAAAACTTTGCAACACTGGCAGTTTTCTAAGGTAAAATTCATGAATAACATTGATATTTACTATTTGTCTTTCCTTTGTACAGACAAGAAAGAGGAGAAATCAGAAGGTATGAGTGTTCACTGGTTTACGAATCTAAGGTGGAGAGGAAAACAGACAGTAAATTAACTGGGCACAGTATGAAGCTACTTAAGATTAACAGGCTGGAGGAAATCAATACACGATACAACAGCAACAGGCTGGAAAAAACAGCCTTTTTTCAGAGCATGGAAAAAGTGGAGAGGACTACACATTTTCAGGACGAAAAATTCAGTGAATCAGATCCTGGAATAGAAGATGAAAAGGTAACTAACTGCATAATTAATTTTGTCTTCCCAAAGCATGCTTCTTTTCTTCTTCCAGTTAGTTAAAGAGTTTACTATGCCTATTTCAGAGTAGAATTGAATTTTTCATTTCTGTCTGTGAACGTGTATTGCCACTACAAGGGTCTGGTCAGCATCTTTTAGTCTTTTGGATTCATAGAAATAAGCATGTATGTTTTTATTTGGGGGTTTACCTACTTAAATTCAGAAGTTCCAAAGAAGTTGTGTGGTTCTGCGGCTCTTAAAAACCAGAAGGTTTTTAAGATTCCCTTGGATTCATGTTTTGAAAGCATTGGTCCTACCTAACAGCAGTAGAATTTGTGGGGACTGTATGAGTCTCATGCGAAGAGCACATCTCCCAGAAGAACTAAGGCAGCTTAATCCTTTGCTTCCCTTTAACAGAGGGGGAATAGGGCATGGTTCCTTGCAGTGTGCCGTGGTGGCAGGGACAAGCATTGTCCACTGTAGCTCTGTGCTGCATTTGTCTCTGGTAGGAACAGTAGTGGGAGCTACACTGAGTGGTCTCTGGCAGGAAGATGACTGACTCACCATCTTCCATCTCAATCAGCCAAAATATGTTTGGAAATAGCAAAACTCTCCTTGTATCGTGGTGCTTTTTCTGTGGGACGGTATAGAGGAACAACTGTTTTTATTGATATGTCACTTAGACGAGAACTAAGGAAATATGCTTACATTAGGGCAATGAGAAATAATTAGTACACACTAGTTTGTGAAAAGGCTTGAAGAAAAATTTGTGCTATGGCTGATTGTGCACTATTTGTGCTGATAGGCTAGAGCAGTTTTTCAAATATTCTGAATATTTTCATGTTCATATGATATCCTGGAGCATTGGTATAAATTCGGTGACATTTCAGTTTGTATTCAAAACTACAAAAAAAAATATAATTTTTGATGATGTTTCTTAATCTGCTAGGTCCCTTTTGTACAAAAATATTTCAGTCTTCAGTAAACTAATAACTTCTTATTTTTAGTAAAAGAAAATGCTCTGCATATTAAAACAAAGTACGTCTCATATAAGTAGGATGTGTTTAGGGAGTTTCATTTAGAATTACAGTGAAAATTAGAAAAAAAATCTGGGTGGTTGTGGTTTGGATGTTGTTATTCACCTCTTTTAAAACAGATTTCTTCCAGTGAAAATCACAACTTGCACAGGTGAGAAAGCAGAAGCTGATATCGCTGCCACGTGACTCTTCCTTTGTCTCTTTATGGTCAGGCAGAAGGAACTAAGTGTGAACCTTCATACATAGCCATGAGAGCTGCTTTGTGTATGTTAATGTATCTTTGATGACAAATTGCAGATAGTAATTGAGATGGTGGGATTTTTCCTCACTTTTTGCTGCAAAATCTCTAACCGATTGCCTTGATGTTTGCTTCTTCAGTCTAATGGTGGAGCTAGCTCTTTGTTAGGAGTGCTGTAAGATAAGCCAGGAAGAGTTTGGAGGTGCAGTAGGGGAAAAGTGGATAGGCTTAGAAGAAGAACAGCTGGTTGCTAGTTGGAGAAATAGCTCTGTATTCCCATTTTAGCTCCTCAGTCTCCTGGGGACAAGACTTCAAAGGTGAAAGGCAGTCCAACTGAAGTCTGGTAATATACCAGATCACTGGAGTGAGGTTTCCAGATACATAAACATCAGTTATATTTTTCCTAAGCTTTTACAAGCTTAGAAGTTAATTGCAAAGCTTAACTTTCACACAAAATTTTTAGGAATTTCTCAGTGGGATACAGAATTAGGTCCTAACTGTGCTGTGAATGTTGATGAAAGGAAAACCAAGACCTTACTTTGAAAGGTCTCAGCTTGGTCTGCTTCCCTGACAAAGTTTGATTATACTGATTGGGAAAGGAAAGAAAGATGATTGTGGTGGCAGGAAGTGCAATAAACTCTGCTCAGAGGTATGCATTTACATGTGTATGTTTGTGGGCATATGTACATAATTTCTGTGAATGTTGTCCTGCTCACTTTGAAAGCAGAGATAAAATATCTATTCACTTTGGTGGGAGTAGGTTGCAACTCAAGAGACCATCTAGCATAGAGTGGTCAAAGTCTGTACTTGCTAGAAGAAATAAATGCTGGATTCGACTAACTGATATAATTACAGAAGAAAATGATTGCCCTCCTCAAAACAACTATTTTTCTAGAAATACTTTTTTCTAACGTAAGCAAGCACAATTTTAATCTTTCAGTATAGTATTGTAAAAACAAAACAAAACAATTCTAAACAGAAAGTCTCTCCACAGCCATTGCAGTACAACTATGGAAAGTAAACCCACCAACTGTTGACCATCAGCCATGAATAATGACTTTACAGTATAATATTTATGTCTTTGAACTGTCAAGAAGCTTCAGTGTTGCAGTCCTCTAGATGGCACTCTTTGCCACACCAGTTCTCCACCTGGACCTTTTTTTTTTGTTGGAGAGGATGACTCAAAAGGACTCATGATAAAACGGCTCTTTACCTCTTCTACATGTGTTTTGTTTAGAATGTCCCCTTGCCTCCATTTATATAGTTGGCAGCACGTGTTTAACCAACACAGGGTTTTGCTTCAGGTGATACATTAACAAGTGAAAGTCATTTCGTTTTATAGGAACAATTTTCTGTGTGTGTGTAAGAACCAGATGAAAAAAATAAACAAAAATCCAAATCTCTCCTTGATCCATTACACTGCATAGCCACACCAAGTGGTTGTTCTGGTCCAAGGGAGGCGGTGGCGCAGGGTAGGACTGAGCAGCTGTGAGAGGGTGAAACCAACTCTTTTGACAACAGCACTAAACTGTGTAAAGGTAAAATGTTTGTGAAACTACCACATGATTTACAAAAATGCATTACCTCCCAGTGAGCTCCACATTCCCCACCTACTCTGCTGCTGATGGCCCAGCCAAAGCTGCATGTTCATGGTCATCAAAGCTGCAGTCTCTCCCTTCTGGATCTTACCTGGTTAGTGATGGGTGAGACAACGCCATTATTCTATTTTGAATCATTGTCTGAAATTAGAGCACTAACTCCCTATCCCTAATGACAGAGCCATTTTAAATGCTGTAAACTTGTCCTCTTCATGGTCAATGACTTGTTTTTAAACCCTGGTTCCACGATTCTGATGGGCACAGCTTGATTCTTTTCTGTTAGAAATGTTCAGAACAATTGAAGCTGCTAGGCTCATATTTTACAAATTAAAAATGAAGTAAACCCACCCACGTTGGATAATAATTAAATGACCACTTTTTTAGGAGAGCAATATTAAATAAACATCAGACAAAAGTTAAATCTAGTCTTAAGCAAAGCTTCAAAGCTTTCTGAACTTTGGCAGACCACCCAGGGAAAGAGAATTGAAACTCAGGGTCTCTCCCCAAGCATAAAGCTACTGCTCTTAAAGCAACCTAGAGAGCTGGAGCTACAATTGCAGTTCCTGTGGTTGAATCTATTACAAGTCGACAGGGTAACTGTTGGGTTTCTGGGTCTTATCATTTGCAGCTACAAGGCTTGGCCATTACCTTGGTTTACCGTCCGTTTACTTATTTGCTACGTAGTGCCCGTACAGCATTCATTTGGGCAACATGCTATGACAGTAGAGTTGCTCCCTATACATGCACATCAGTTTTTCCTTGGAGGTATAAGCATTGTGAAGAGCCTTTACCTGGAGTTTAGATGCAGCTGGACTGTTGCGGGTAATGCATTACCTGCTGTCCACTGAGTGGTGGCAACACACACATTACATGCACATTTGTCTGTAGTCTTCTCCAAAACAGAAAGAAAAGGCACTGGTAAAAGGCGTTGATTCAAACTTTTTTCCCTATGATTTTACCTCTTATGCTTTACCTTACATTTGTGGAGTTGTTCTCTAGTCACTGCAGTTCAGTTCATGAGCTCAGATATATTAAATTGGCTAAAGCACAGCCTCATGTACCAGAATAGTATTTCTGACATTATTGGTAAACATAAATGTGAATTTTAATGTTTGCTAAAAAAGTAATTTTATCAGCTGCAGCTTGTTATTGTATAAGCAATAACCTCTAGCAGCTCTACTATTCTTGCTGTCTTCCTAGAAAGAACAGAATTGGCAAGAAACAGAGCTGCTCTTTCCTTACGGTCATATTTCAGGCCTTCTTAGTTGTGTTCTTATAAGGAAACAAAGCAACAAAGAATAAAGGAGGTTAAATTCCCACTAGCTAGTTTTATTTGAATAGATCGTTGCTATGCCAGTTCATTTTGAAGAAGCTCTAGAGACATATGAAGCACTTTCAAGACAGGTAATTATTTTCTTGTCTTTTTTTTTTCTTTTTAACAAAGCTAGAAAAAATACTTCTCGTTGTCGTTTTGTGAAGAAAATTTCTTTAATCAAAAATAAAAATAGTAATTTAATTTTAAATCTTTTTTTTTCCACATGTGTTTAATGTTTCTTTACTTGGCAATACAGATTTCCATGCCAAAATATCCCTTTAATGCTATTTTGAAAACAGTTTAAGGACTAACTTTTAATTATTTATCCCAGTTGGAAGTGTTAGATATAGTCCTGTTGGATATACTCAGTATTTGGGATTCAGTTAAGCTAGATCTGGTGTTAGCTGTTTGTCCTCTAATTCCTTGTCTCCAATAAGAATGGGATCAACCTTTTCTCCTTTGGGCCTGCTTTCTTTCTCTTGACCACCACCACAATTTCTCTAATAGTTCCTTCTGCTGCGTCCTTTGTGTTGCAGAGGAGGAAATGGCCTTGGTGGTAACGATACCATTGTACATTTCTTTTTCTAGGTGAGGTCAGGCTCATGGCAGTATTTTGAACAGGGAACAAAATGATCACTGTTGAGTAATTTAACCCAAAATAACTTTCCTTTACTCACAAATACTGATAAAGATATTTATCTAAATAGTTTGACAGAAACCTATTTCTTGTTTTACCATTTTAATCAAGAATGCCTCTTTGACAAAATTCTACAAGGGATTCTGTACATTTTCAGTGAGACTTCTTAACTAATAAAGGCTTCCTACAGCCTCTAAATCAAAGCACCATGTCTAAAGGTTGCCTTGTTATAGTCAGAAAAATGTAAGCGGACCAAGTTCCCAACTTCCTTTTTAGCTTGCTTGAAATTCTGTCACCAGGCATCCTGTTGCCAAGCTCAGTCTGGCAGGGCTGTACAAAACATCCTTTCTGCAGTGCACTCCTCAGGTCCCAAGTTCACGGCAGCCTGTTGTCGTGTATCAATATGTGTGATTGCATGATTTCGGGCAGTTGTGTTTTACTTATTGCTCCCAGTTCCCATATTTACAAGAATTTGTCTTTCTCAGAAAGAAGGAGTATCAAGATTACCTGATTGAAAAAAAAAAAACCACAAAACACAACCAAAGCCACCCTCCCCAACGTAACAACTACATAACAACTCAAAATGGGATTCATAAGTGCTCTGAAGACTTGGAAACCAAAAGATGAGTAAGGAAAGAATGACAGTCATAATATTTGAATCTCTTGATTTCTCAAATGATGATATGATTTTTATACTTTCGTTTTTGAATTTTTAGTACTTGAGATTTCCAGTACTCATATTTCCCCATAGCCAGAGGGAGTGTGTTAAATTCATTGCCCTGATCAAAGAAATATACAAGTGGAAAAGAAATTGCAGTCTTCTTACTGTTTCATCTTCCATAATGACTGTTGGTAATTATGGGCACCTCTTAAATATATCCTTATATGTAAGGATTATATATTCTTTGCATCCTCACATGTGCCAATGAAACATGACACCCTTTGTTTCTCAGATTTTCAGTTTTCTGTCTCTATAAGTAAAACAGCTTCCCTGGACTCGTAATGGAGCTGGTTGCAGGCTTTTTTTTTTTTTTTTTTTTTTTTAACTAAAGTTGCTTACTATTTCCAATTTTAAGATCCTGTTTTCAGTTTTTTAAAACCTTTCCAGGTTTTGGCTGCTCAAGCCAAAATTTTCCTAGCAGAATTTACACCACATTGAATTACTTGGGAAAATTCAGCAAAAGAAATCTGTTTCTTAAAATTTTAGGGGAAAGAAGTTGCCATGATGATACTGGAAGTGTCATATCCCTTTGGTTGAAATGATCCAGCATCTCCATCCATTAGATCCTTGGTAGTTGGCAAGTGAGCAGATACTGGATATCAGATGGGGAAGTAGGAACTGCTCGGTGCATGGAGGTGGTTTGGATATGAGAGCAATGTGAGTAGACTGTAAGTACAAGAACAGAAGGGACTGCAGACAGTAAAGCCATGGCATTTCAAATCGACTTTCCTGTGCATGTGCACTATGACACATTTTAAGTGAATGTCTTGAATTTTGCGCTTTATTTTGTTTGTTTGTTCATTTTTTTTTCCCACTTCTTGTCTACTAAAAGAGGAAAAGGACCCAGTAGATGACCAGTGGCCTGCTCTGCTAACTGTAAAAGGATTGCGCTGACACTTTGCTTTCATTTGAGAAGTTCTGGGATGTCAGAGTAATTGCCATTCAAGTCCATGCAATACACATCTCATGTGTAGATCTCTGCACCTGTTTCAAACTTGTCAGTAGGCCATCACTTCTTTTCCTTATAGGTTCAGGGAATGTGTTGAAGTATGAGATGGGATCCTGCCGCGTCTCCAAGCCTTGTCTAGCTAGGTGGTACTTATGGAACTAGGGAGGGTTTTGAGGGTGCCTGCCAAATTGCATCTGCTAGACCAAGACACCCAAGTTAATCAGTTGATTAAAAGTAAAGGGATGGATCTACCCCTGCAAAGAAATGCTGCCTGGATTGCAGGTAGTTTCTGCTTTTTGGCTTCGTATCTCTGGCATGCATTATGGGCTGTGTTAAGCTGTGGAAGAAAGAGAAAGATTCCTGCTCCTGGAAGTACACAGGTAGTAGATATATTTTTAATAATTAAGATGTATTCCACTGATCAGTATTGATATTGTTTAACTGGGTGAATGCTGCTTGTGTTTGTAGCCAGTTAAACCTGTGTGTTCTTTCTTGGAGTGGAGGAAAAAAAAAAGTCTTTTTCTCCCTTAGAACATATTCTTCTCTTTTATGAGAGCATACCCTGCTGTAAGTCCCAGATCGCTGTTGATGTGCTGTTCAGAAAGGTGCATCTCTGCCCTTGCTGTCAGGGTGCTTTGGCTTCCATTAACACATGACGCATCCTCTAGTGACCTCTGCTGGGTACAGTACGAGGGATTACCTCAAGGGTACCCTCTTTGGCCATGGTGGGAGTGAGGTCGCCAGCCCGTCTTGACGTGAGACCCAGAGATCCCCGGAAAGGCTACTTACTGCCCATTATTTTCTTCTGTGTAGCATTTTCTTCCCACTGAACTAGCAGCTAATTCTTGGGAGTGCTTCGTTGTTATATCTCTAGATGCTGCAGTCAAGGATAGTGCATAAGTTTGTTGTGGTTTCCCGCAAAGTAATACAGCGCAGACATGTTTTAACTCAACAGCTTTTAGAAGAGTTCTTGACAGGAAACATTGCTTGAATGAAAGAAATATATGAGCTCGGAAAGACAAAAAGGAAGACGCTGTCTCTAGAGTAACTCTGAGGCTGTAAATTGCCTGAACGTTTAGGCTTTTAATTATTTTGCTGCAAACGAGAATTTTCTCGTAATCTCAAAACTGATTTCATGTAAAGGGTTTGCATTCTGAAATGTCTGCAACCTCACCCCGCATATCTGTCTACTACTATTAGCCAGGGAGCCATGATCTCGTGGGAATACCACAAAATTTTTCATGTGCTGGGTGAAGAGCTCAAAGGACAGTGATGAGGATAATAACTGAAAGATTATTAGGTATATCAGCACTCTGTATAATAAGATACATAAGGAGATAGAAGAAAGGCAAGAAGTAGTGTAGAATTCTTTGTAATACTCTTCTATGGTAACCTAAGAAACTCATTATGTGGATGTCCTCTAATTCATCAGAAAAATTGTTCTCCCAGAAATCTGAACTAATATTTTTCTAAGTAGAAGCAAAAAAAAAAAAAAAAAGGCCAGATAGTATTAAGGTTTTTGATGCTGTTCCCATTTAAACTGATTCTGCTTTATGGTATATACATGCATGGAGAAGTAGAAAGAAGGGAAAAACTAAGGGTACACTCAAAAAGTAAAAACATATTAGAAATGTCTTTATCCATGTTGTTAATTAAGTTGATAAAGTGTCACTGAGTGATGATTTGATAATTTTATTTTATTTTTTGAAACATTCACCTTAAGTAATGAACTTTCAGTCCACTCTTCAACCAACTTGACAGAAGATGAAGAGCTAGCTTTTGAGTACCGTGCTGTCAAGGAGAATGCTGTCTGGGATATGCAGCTCTGCTGGATTTAAAGTTCAGTCACATTCAGTTACTAAGCCATTAACAGCATATAATTGTGCATTTTATGCAAGACAGTCAAACAGGAGTGGTAAAGAGAAGTGAAACAACTAATATACATGTCAAAACCACACTAGCACCCTGATCTTTATAGAAAGGGGCTTCTTTAGGTTCACTGGCAGATAAAAATAAAGTTTGTGGTTAGTGATTTGCATTTTATCTCTGATGCAGTCTTGAGCTGTTACTTTGCTTGCAGATAAGTTTGAAAAATATTCTCTTTTTGTTTATGCTTAGGTCACTAAAATTTTGCATTTTTTCTTGGGTGAATTTTGGTATGTAAGGAAAAGGAAGCTCATTTCATAACACTATTCTGTTTATTGTACTTCTACTGCCTTGCTACTATTATTTTCCAGTGTTTAAGACCTATCTGTCTAAGGCTAGTGTATTAATTGTTATTTGTTAGCAAGATGACCATAACCATTGTGTTGTGAAGGAAATAGGTTTTAAAATACCTTGTGTTAAGACTATCAGAGATTGTTTTGTAGTATTTACCTGTGCTAAAGTATTCTTTTCCCAAATTTTGCATAGGTCAGTGACTATCTGAGCTCTCTGTCAGTTTTTTTTTTCACATGGCACAAATCCACTTTTGAAATTCAGCGTGGTAACATCTGTCAGACATCTGTTTTTTCGGTTGCTGTGCAACTTACTTTATGTTTGTTCTTTTGAGTAAAAAGGTCTCATATGAAGTTCAAGGTTCCCAGGTTATCTCCTAAGCCCTCATGCATAGAAAGGTGGCATGGACTCAGAAGTATTTCAGAAGCAGAGCAAGCTTCCTTGCCAGGGACTGTCAGTAGGGCTGTGCTTGTGCAGGGACTCCTGGATAATCTGAATCCTTTGCTCTGGGAGGAAATGAGCCAACAGCAGGCTGAGACCAGTGTCATCTCAGGACCCCATGGCATGTCCATTCCAGACTCATCCCTTCCCTTCTCTTTCTAGAGAGGTATTGTTGTCATCTGCAAGTAAACCATTCCCAGAGTTGCCTGGTTCCTCTGCAAGCTGGGACGTGTCTTGTGGCCCTCAGACCTGTGAACCTTTGGACCTCTGGCTGGTGTGATCAGAAAGGCTGGTGATCTCTAGTTGAGTTTGTATTTGAGAATGGTACTTTAGGAACTCCCAAAGTGCAGAGAGAAGGGGATGGGATCTAAAGAGTGTCTAGGAGGATCTTGCTCACTTTTCTGTGATTCTGGAAAAAATGTGAGTTTGGCTTCCTAAGGGATTATGAAGGAACAGTGCTGCCCTTAGGTCATGATGCTCCCTTCTCAAAGCAGAGTTAATTGAGAAAGAAAATTTAGAGCTATAACAAACAACTTCCAGCAGATGCATTTTATTTCTACATGCGATATCCCAGCAGAAGAACACTTCCAGTAGGCAGGTAACTGTACTTTTGTAAGCCTTCAACCAGCAATGAGATGAGCTTTGCATTAAATTCATCCTGTCCTATCAACATTATTGATCTTTTGAAGGCTGTGGGATCTTATTAGACCTGTGCATATTGGTATTTATGCTCTTGGACCTTTCTCTTTTTCATGTGCCAGCTTACATGTATTTTAAACAGAAAGAGTCTGTAAGACTGACCTCTAGACAAGTTAGATGGTTGGGCAGGAGAACGTCACAGCCCTGTTATTGTTTTTCTGGATGGATAATAGCTATGACTGAAAGCAAACATCCACCTTGTGCTCAGTTCTGTCTTGCCTCTGAGAGACCCATTACTCAGTTACTAAGAACTCAGTTTCCACAAAGAGTGTAATGAATGTGCAGCACTGGAAGATATGATGTTCAGCATGATAAACGAACTTCCAAATAGCTGTGGTTTCCCTCATTAGCTTTGCTTTTATTAGCTGCTCAGTGGGCTGGCTGTAAACAGCCTTTGATACTTACTATATGTGTTATTATGAGCAAGCAGAGACCCTAGCTGAGATTGTATGAGGCACTCACTGTACAGATAGGATCTGGTCCAAAGAATTCATCGTCTGAACAGCTGGATAGGAGATCAGTAAAATCAGAAACAGACAGAGAGATGGATGAAGAGTCTCCTCAGGTCATGCTCTCAGTCAGTGTCAGAGACAACTGTAATATGGAAATGAAATTGCTGACTCTCTGTCTAGTATCCTCTTTACATAGCTATATGCTGAGATCTGGGAAGAGGCATGCCTCAGAACCCTCAGCCTGCTGGATCCCAGCCATTTCATGAATGCTAATTACTTTGCAAAGGTCCTTCATGCTATATGATCCAGAATCTAAAATTTCAGGAATCCGCAGCGGCTTCCTAGATGTTTTCATTATTTTTCTGATGTTCGTTTACTTGCAATTTACTCCTTCTTCCCCCAGTTCATTCTCCTTGGTTTTTATTTAGATCCTAAGAGTACTGTGGTGAGAGGCTTATCATAACCTTTGGAATTTGTGGCTGTTAAAACATATGAAAAACAGATCACTTTTGATACATCAAAGGCATAGAGACTTATTTCAGTGTAAAAAAAATGGTAAATCTTGGCTGGTTAGAAAAATACCTCCTTTCCTTAAAAACTCCTCTTTGCCCTTGGATGCATGGCTTAGCATAGACTTCTTTCAGCTGTGATCATTCAAAGGTGTCTCATTACAGGTTACCTACCGAGCCAATTTGTAATATACACTGAGATGCAGGGGGATAAATCCAGAGTGTCCCTGTGACCTTTCTCTTCTGGCACTCTTGTGCAACATCTAGTGGACACGTTTAGCAGAAGTCACGGTGCAATAAAAATGACTTTCCAGTGCTGAGCCCAGCGTGAGGATTCCAAACAAGGGCCTTTGCACAGGAGAGGTCACACTTCCATCATCTCAAAGAGAAACCTCCTGTGTAATGAGCATTTGAAGGAGCTGAGGATCTTCATTTTTCCACTTATATGGACAGTCCAACATAATTCCTAGTGTTTGGGTCTTACATGTTTACTGAAAATATTTAGTTTTCTCTTGAGTTAAACAAGTCCCTTAATTGCTTATATTAAAAGCATAACTGTTAGGTACACATTGAATAGTATATTAAGGAGAATTTTTTTAGTCAAGTACTTTTAACTAGTTGATTGGCATTTACAAATGAAATTCCTGAGAGACATGAAAGTGATGTTCTATAATATGTCCTGACACTAAAGAAATCATGTAAGATGTTGTTATAATACATATAAAGGAATTTGTTATTGATACTAAAATGAGAAGAGAGTATATTTCCATAGTTCCCTGTCTCCAAGGCTAACTAAACAGACATACTGGTACACAAGATCTCCCCAGCTTCACGCCTGGACTAAACAGTGATTGAGCAGATACATGGGCAGACAGGTTTAATTTCAGCTATGACCCTATCTACTTATGAGCCTGTTTATTTGACCTCATATCTTAAAT
This sequence comes from Anser cygnoides, assembly GCF_040182565.1. Taxonomy (NCBI): domain Eukaryota; kingdom Metazoa; phylum Chordata; class Aves; order Anseriformes; family Anatidae; genus Anser; species Anser cygnoides. The sequence continues at coordinate 83,202,257 of NC_089874.1, forward strand.
AGTGACTATAGTTGAAGACGGTAGGAGAAAATTACAGCCCTTTATGTTGGCTGTTGGCAGTGAGACAACAAGGTGCAGGATGATATTCTGTTGACCTTTGATGATAGCACAGCTCTTAACATCATCATTGCATTTTAAAGGACATGTTCACCAAGAGAACTGTCTCATTTGCCAAACCAAACATTTTCTGCTCTTTTTTGGTTTGTTTGTTTTTGGAAATTCATGGTAGACCTGTGTTTGGTAGCTCTGAACCTGGATAAATTGCCTAAAGCATCTTGGTTCTACCTATTTTAGACCATCCCAAAGGTAACTAAGTTCTCCTATTTAAGCTTACAGTATGTATTTATTTCTTCCAGTTCATAATGCTATCAGGGCTTTATTATGGTTTTGTAAGAATAAAAAAGTACAGTATGGAAATGTGGCTTGCTGGTGAGGGCATCTAAAGAGTTGTAGGGTCTAAAGATCTTAAGTCCATATAGCAGTACTAAAATGGGAAAATGACAAAAATCCAGATAATTAGGACAAATGAATCAGATAAATTTACTACAACTATTAACTTGTGATTTCTATAAAGATGTATTTTTCCCTTATTCATTTAGAATCTCAAAGTTGTTCTTCTTTCAAGGCAATATTCTAGGCACTAAGAGGCAGAAGATCTGCCTCTTTCCAGCACTACATCCAAGGTTGGTATCTTTAAAGTCTGCTATGGACAAGCTTCACTTTTAGTTATAGAAAAATTCACTGTCTGTTAAAATAGAGGCACACGCAGAAATGTGTGGGTTTATCCAAATACTTGAATTGCTCAGGTCTTTGGAAGCATTTTCTCTTAGGTGCCCTGCTTCCACATGATGAAGGTGAGGTGCATACATACAGCTACTGCCTCTTCTGTCACGTTACTGCGTTCATTAAGCACACTACTTGCAGCACTCTTCTTTCTATAAAGAGAACACCTTGTACACAAAATAGTGCATAATAAAATATGTATTACAAATCTTTATAACAAAGTTGTACGAATATAATGTAATTTATATATATATATTGTATAAATGTAAATTCAACTGTAAGTCACTCAAATGTAAAAATCATTTACCTCTGTCTACTCCAGAGAACAACTGTGAAAATCTTTAGTTAGGAATTCATGGTTGAAATTCCTAACAAGTCAAATGGATTTTATTTAATGATCTTCTTAAAGAATCTCAATAAAATATTTTCTGTCTGCCACCAATTGCCAGCAGAGTGATTCAAAATATTTGTGAGGGCTAGCGTGGGACTTGTAAAAAAAGTTTGTGTGGTGCCTGTTTGCACTATTCCTGGCTCACGCCTGTGCTGTACTTCTTCCCCCTGCCTCATTAGTGGCATTTTCATGCATGGTTAGATAGTTCAGGAGGCCAGCTTGGGATGCGCATTTGGTCCTTTATTTCCTCAGGCAATGCAAAGTTTTACCGCATTAGAGTTTACTTGTGAACAGTGTAAATGAGTGACAGCTGTCACTTTGGAGACCTTACAGTGTAGGTAGGCTGGCCATTATAGAACTGTATAGAGCAGCAGGGGCTCAGGGGGATGGAAAGAAACATCCAAGGTCACCCAGCAGGTCTGTGACACGAGCAGGGCTATGCAGGCCAGGGCTACTGCAGCATGACCCCCTTGTAATGAAAGAAATGTCTTCCTCATCACACCTGTTTCATATATCTGGAAATGTATTTTCTCACACATGTTGTATGAAACCCTCTATGTTATTAGCTAGCATTTGCCAAGTATGTGGGGGATCTTTTTTTTTTTTTTTTTTCCCCCCACAAATTCTTCAGTCATCTCCATTTCAGCATCATGTGACTGTGGTAGAGAAAATTGGCTTCTTAGCTACCTCTAGGTTCCAAAATCAGTGGAATGCTTAATTGGAAGAATATGAGTTGGCAATAATGACTTGAGCTGTATTTCCAGATCTGCCAAGTCTTCCATGGTTCCCAGGATCTCGTGCATCTGGAATCATACTGTTAATGTAAGCAGTGTCTGGCACTATGAATGCTTTCCAAAAGTCTTCAGCAGACACCAAAGAAAAAATTAGACTCTTAAAAGTTAAAAAAAAAAAAAAGAAATCACATTTGACTTTAGAAACTGCATTTCACAGTTCAGTTTGGAAATCATGATAATTTATAGAAATACATCAATACATGGAAGGTCAAGAAGAAAAGAAGTTCATGTTGGTAGTGTTATATACAAGATTTATTGGCATGAATTTGGAACAGGACTTTATATTGGAGTTTCAAATGAAACAGTGAAGTTTATGCCAAGTAAACATTTTGTAGAATAAATTTTAACATGACATTAGAGTATCTCTTCACCCATTGTTCAATATCTGTTTTTTTTTTTTTCCTTGTCAGCTTATAAAGGCATTCTTCTTTCAGTCTTTGAGGTACTCCACAGTAGTCCAGAAGAGTCATTCATTATTAGAAAGAACTAGATGAAACTAGAAGATAGCTTTCTGAACTACATAAGGCATATAAAGTACTGCTATCTGTTAGTTAATTATAATTGCAAACGAGCAAGTACTGTTCGTCCCAGTGGAAAGCTGAGATTTTCTACTTTCCAGTGGGCTAAAACCACATGCTAGAGGGTATGTCCGGAGATAGCTCAGCACGTGGGTGGTCCTGGATTACACATTATTTGCAGTGATAAAACGATCACAGTGATCACACGCTTAAAGTTAAGCATGTGCTGAAATGCTTTGTTAAATAAGGGTTGTTAGGTATTATTAATAACATATGTATTTATTTGAACTGAGGTTGAGTAAGATCCTCAGCCCCACATACAACTAGTAAAAAGACAGTTATTCTTTCAGTATTCATATTGACCTCATATTCCATGTGTAAATAAAAACAAAAGGAGAACAACACAATCAAGCAATCAAGTGCAGTGAACTTGTCTTTGTTGATATCCTTTGCTTTACCGTATAATGCTTTAATCACATCAGAGGATTTTTTTTAAGCTGCATTCTACAGGGTTTAGTTTTTGCTGGCATTTTGCTGTATCGTGGGTTGTGCGATCAGCCTTCTGTTGCTGATGCCTTGAAATAAGTTAAAATGCAAAGGAGTAAAGGTAAAGCTAGAAGATGAATAGGAGGGGGGAAGAAAAGCTGGCCCCTTTTTAATTTCTGTTTAAAATAACCCAGGTTGTTTCTGTTTTACAAAAGTTCTCGTTAGATCAAACTGCTTTGGAGCTATTGTGGTTGACACAAGCCATGAATTGATCTGCTGTGTTTCAGTGAGCAGAAAATAAAGAAATCTGTATTCAGATGATTCCCTCTCACCAACAAAATGTGGAATTTTGGTAAATATAATGTCCATTTCAGATAAAACTTGCCTAGCTGCCACTGCTTCATTGTCAGAGTGGTGGTCAAATGGGAGTTTCAGTTGTGTCCCTAAAATGTAAATTCCTTGGTTTAAGAAGCTGTGTTTTTTGAAAGCCATTGAGAACTAGTTGGGCTCGTTTCTTTTTTTTTTTTTCTTTTCCAGTGTTTTCAAACTTATTTTCCCTGAAAGTGGCACAGCATCTCTGTTTTGTGAACATCAGCTCTGTCTTCTGATATGCATATTAGTAGGAGTCCTACAGTATCGGAGACAGAAACTTGGACTAACATGTCTTTACTTCCTGAGCATCAGTTTAAAATCCATAATACTTATATTATATATGTACTGCTATCTGTTTAAATGGGCTGTACTAAGTACTGTTTGAAAGACTCTTCCCAATAATGGTCATTTGAATGCAAAGATAAGAGAGAAGAAAATTGCATTCAGATGAACTGTGATCTATGGGTTACACAGGAATTAAACCTTCCAACCTAAGATGGTTATTCTTTATTAGGATTGGTTGCCGAACATTTGTTTTTGTTTCTGTTTTTTTCTTTTTTTAGAGATTCTACTGCATTTAATCGTCATTCATCTTCAAAAACAAACAAACAACAACAACAACAACAAACCACTATGATTTTTAGGAGCTACACTATTAGGTCTCCCAGTGTGACTCCATCACCTTACCGCGTGTTGCTTGCTGGTGTTCAGAGTGTCTGCAAGACTGGTGGTAAGAGAGGCAGGCTGACAGATGCAAAACTAATCAGTGTGTACACACAGGCACGTCTACTCCTTCAGCGTACTTCCAATTGCTTCACTTAGTGTAAGTTGGAGCAAGAGTAAGTCTGCCTCCAGCACAGAGAAGTTCTCACCGGTTAGCTACAGGTGTTTTTCAAATACTCTGCAAGTGTTGCTTTAGTTCAATCTCACCCCAAAATGTGGATCCTTCATAACTTGCATAGAGTTCATTTTTTTCAGGGAGTGGTAAAGCCCAACTAAAGTTTACAGTGACCTCCAGTGGTGAAAAACCTTTATCAAGGAATGACATAGCTAATAGCCCAAATCTGGCTGGAAATCATTCATCAGAGGGGTTAGGTGATGCAGGTCTCGGTCTCATAAATCATTTAGACTTATTTATTTGTTGTATTTTGTGCTGTGTTTCTGTTGTTGCTTTTTTTTTTTTCTTATATTGGATTTTTTTTCCTTGCAGGATTCTCCTGCTTTTTGGATTGATAATGATTAATAATAGTCATTGGAGCAATGTTATATGTGAGCAGTATGAGACTTTGCTGATTATGTGTTTCCTGGTATAATAGCATGAAAACGGTTCTGGTCTTCCTCCCCTCAGAAATCTTCCATTTCTTTCTTATTTTCTGTAGCCTCCTCAATGCTCACAATTTCTTTCAGCTCCTTCCTCATCTGTCTTTCTAGCTTTCCCCTGTATTTGTTAAGTTTCCCATATGTTGTTAATTGAGGACTTTTTCCATTTCACTTAAACTGTCTTCTTCCGTTTTCTACGTTAAGGGTTGATTCTGTAGTGTTTTAGCCATCTGGCTAGCCCAGACCCCACAAACAGTATGAAAGAGTGGATTTTTGGAAATAGTGAGGCTGGAATCTGGCTTTGGGTGTGGGAGAAGATATTTCTGTGTTCTGCAAGACAGGATATACCTAGATGTTTTAGAGATCTTTGCCTGTGCTGACTTCTGTGCTGTGGGCAGCACAGATTAGCCTGACTGCCTCAAATGAATGAGGCTTCATTCATTGGAATGAATGATACTTCCATTTGTTAGTATTACTGACCTTTCCCTGTAGAAATACAGAGCTATCTTCAGGGGTGAAAATGGAGCTGGATTCTACAAAGAGTTGTCAAGCTGTCAGGTCATCTGTGGTTTTATAGGCGAGAGGAGGAAAAATTTTTTTGGCTAATATGATACAGCAATCATTTGCCTTTCCCAGATGATTTTCATTCTTCTACACTTCATACACCAAGTAAATATGCTGTGTGGTAGGCATGCAAGGGATCAGAAATCATCAGACTTCGACCAGCTGTTCTGAATGTAAATTCATGTGTGCGTGACTCGAGCGGACGTATTCCAAGTCGCCAATGAGCAAATAATGGGAGTTGTCTTTTCCTAGGAATATCTTGGTAGAGACACAGAAAAAAACAGGTATGAAGACCAGGTTTCAGAATTTGCCAAAGAGGTCTTGTTTGCTGACTTTCTGAGCCAGGTTTTGCTGGTTACAGTGGGTCTTTAATTCTCAGGTACTTTCTTTGAAGAGCTATTTGAGGGATTATCAGAATGGAGTACCTTGTCTTGCTTGAGATGGGCTAAAGTCTGGCAAACAAACAAAGTAATTAAACAACACAGCAGAGCAGCCCACTGAAAGATAAAGCATAGAATCATTCTTCTGTAAACTGTGCTTGGACTGACCCTGCCATAACTCCTCCCTAAGCATTTCCCTTTGGGAGGCTTTCCGTACCTCTGCCACAGCCACACTGCACGGGAGTTGCCCCTGTAAAAGAAAAGGAGATGTTGCCCTTCTTGATCTCATTTCTGCCTGCCTTATGCTGGGCTTCAAAGAGGCAGCTATGCTTGTAAAGGGGCATATTCAAGTCCTAGCTGATAGGGAGCATTTGTGCCATAGTGGCAGGGAGCCAGCATAACTTCTGGGAATTTCTCCGTAGTTTGCTCCTTGTGAACTTTGCAAATTCCTGGAAATCAAATGCATACGCCTAATACGCTGTGGAGCAAACATGCGTAAGAATAGCCTGCTCGTTTGATTTTCAGGGCTCAGGCTGGAGTTCAGATGAAGAACTGCTAATAGGCATGGCCACGGCTAATTCTGCAGGGACAGACGTGTTTCTCACCCTGGGAGGTTTCTCCAGTGATCTCTGGGCACTGGTAAACAGACATCAAGTTTCACACCCCTGGGAGAGGTTGTGGACCTCTGGAGATATGCTGATGGTGTCAGGGCAGCTTGAAAAGTTAGGAGACTGTAGTTGTCAGCAGCACAGCAGGTGTTGGTGTGACAAAGGTTCAGACCTGTGACACGAGATGTAGCGGTGCAATGGGTGTAGCTGGCTCCTCTGTCCCAGCTTTTAAATCATTTATGTCAAAGCTAGCTGGGAACTGAAGGAACAAAGCCCCCAAGTCCCCTAAGTTCACTAAAAGTGATGTCCAGTGAAATGAATGTTGTGTGTAACAAGTCCACCTCTCTCCAATTGTTATGGTTCCTTAAATGGCTCCAGGCATGTTCTGTTATCCCTGCTAATAATAGATCGGATTTACAGATGGCTCATATACCAAGGACTTAATACCAAGCACTATCAAAATGTGTCATAGCCTCAAGCCACAGTTTTGGATGTTCTTTGTGAACCTCCCTGTGTCAGTACCTTCCAGGAGTGGTTCCTGAGGGCAGTATTGTTTCCTTTTGTGGTTCAGCAATGGTAGGCATCTTGACAGTGGGCTGTTTTCTGGGGATTCTTGAGAATCTCAAGATAATCTTCACGAACTAATGCAAGCTAATTAGAATATATGATTATAAACCAATTATCGTATCCTAAAATCTACAGATCTGTGACTGTCCATACTAACATTAAAAAAAATAAAGCTGCTTGCATCTGTCTTATTTCCCAGCTCAAGAGGAAGCAGGGCAGAAACAAACTTTGTCCTTCCAGATGATCAGTGTCTAGATAGTCCATCTTGGATGAAGGAAAGCCAGGATACATGCTACCACCAAAACATTTTTCGGATTAAAGGCATTTGCAGGATTTCACATTTCAAATGGTTGTTGTACCTGCCAATAGACTGGGAAGGTGTGAGGGTGGAAGAGCTGGATTTGTTTTTTTTTTATTTTTTTGTCTTTCAGTCTAGCAGTCTTGCTCTTTCATATTTTGTGGGCTTACATCTTCTGTTGAGTGTTTTAAAAACAAACTAAAATTTAAAGCAATGGTGCTCAAATAGTCTATCCCGAACTCGAGAAGACTAACTTGTAGTGTGAGGGGGACTGCAGCACTAGTGATGCAGATTGAAACTTTTTAGTCTGCAATCAATTTTAACTCTGTCCTTGCAAGTTTCAATGAGACTGAAAGCCTGAGAAACCTCAAAAAAGCAAATTGCATTGTTTACTGATATTAAAGTACACCTCTAAGCTTCTATTTGGGACCTGTAAATCGTTGTCCCCTGTAAGGGAATAAGGCCTTGAGGTTCACATAAATTGCTTGCTATGTGTGACAGTCTCTTTTTGTCAGTGAAAATTTTCTTGGGTCAAGTTTAATCTGTTCGGGTAGGTAAATGCATGTTTGTGCGCTGAAATGGTGTGGAATTAGAGCCCACCAGCAACTTCATACTTAATCTCCATGTTAAGTCAACGATTATTCTTTTACAGTTTCTTCATACTTCCAAGGTCTAAGAAATGCTGTGCATGGAGTTAGTGTGAAGCAGGGAGTGTGCTACCAACAGGTGCTCTGCAGTGTCTAAATGCCTGGGTTACACGGATCCACAGCTTTGCACAAAATGCTGCCAAACAGTGACCTGAGCAGAATGATAACGTATACAAGAGGAGTGGAGTGCTGATGGATCCTTGGGATTCAGATTGGATCATTTCAAGAAATAACATGTCTTCAGTCCCTTCAGGAGCACTGTTTTGCATGTTTGGTACTTTTCCCTGTCACTATGTGCATTCAATGCATTTTTCTTAAAACACATGTAAATATATATGTAAAGAGAGTAACAAGTCAAATGCATAATTAGCAGCGTCAAGAAAGGTTGAGTGCACAAGCAGTATTGCAAGTAATTCTCACCCAGAGACACACCTGTATGAATATAATATGACACCAAACCAGTGTTGGGCAAAGAGGCTGTGTGCTCAACTAAGAGAGCAACCATTTAACCACCTTTGCCTTTGCTGCATTTATCCTTGATGCCCAGTGGTGAAGCTGTGGACACACAGTCCCCCATGAGGTCCAGGGCGTTATCTACTCCCTGCTTGGTGACACGTGACACTTAATTCCTTGCAGTTACAGTCCTGATCCATGACACTTGATTCTGAGCTGCGGCAAGCTAGACATCTGATCCTTCGTGCTTGATCTCTGACACTGGATCTCCATCAGGAAAATTACTGGTACCTGATCTGCCTGATCACAGCTACTTGATATATGGCGATGTTGCCCATTGTGGCATGTTTACCACTGAAATTAAATTTGAAACAGCTAGTACAGCAAAACTGAAGAATTGAAGGATTTGGCTGTGCTGTGTGGGTACTGTGGCTGAAGCATGACATTAAGAAATGATATAGTTTGAGGAAAATGGCAAGAAGAAGACGTGTAGGGGTAAAAAGAAAATAAAAAAAAAGAAAAGAAGAAATATTAAAAAAAATACATTTGTGCAAATCCCAATAGATATATCTGCTGTCAGAGCTTCATGCTCTGCCTTAACTCTGTATGTTGTGCTCAGCGGACTGGCATTTAAAACAAAACCTAGCTTCACATAAGATCATATTTTTATGTCAAATTTAGCTGATTCCACTCCACAATTATAATTTAGGTTCAGCCAGCTGGTTTCCAGAAGCTAACAAAGCCTTTCACTAAGCAAGCTGGTTGAAATTGGTTTACAAAGAAATTGATAATCTGCCTCATCTCATAAGGTTTTCAGTTTCACTGTAATGATTTAGTGCACTTGAAGAGAGGAAAGTAATATACAAAATTGCACTGAAATGAAAAGTATGCATGCTTCATTCCAATAGGGTTGAAAGCATTGCTTTGATTGCCTTCTTCACCAATTAATTTTATTTGGAGGTAGCACATTCTCATGTGTCCATCAAAGTAATCTGTTTTCATGAGCCATCATTTTCCAATACAGTCTAGTGTTTTGTTTCTAAACTCTTTGATTAGCTCCAGTGACAACTATTTTTAATTCTCACATTGGATCATATGAATTGGTCAGGGAATAGATTTGCACTCTTGGTAATCACAATTCATTTTACATAATGTTAAATGAAAAATTTAGGTAAAAATAATGCAGCAATCATGAAATTGAATCCCACAGGTGGAAAGGTGAATGAGGTCATTACAAGGCTTCAAATGGTTCCAGGTACAAGCAGGACTGAAGAGAAACCAAAGAGACTGAAATCTTCTGTGCTGTTGGGTAGCACAGACCTAGAAGAAAGAAATATCTTCACTATACTCTAGTGGCAGAAAGAAAGGATTAGTAGCAATTAAGCAGGGACTTTCATTTCAATATTCCAGATTTAGAGCTAGGTCAGCATCCCAGCTACAGATGTCTAGTAGCAGCATCTCAAATCATGGAGCATGAGGTGACATTCTTGCCCAGAGAAACCCTCTTAGCTTCAGGCAGTCAGATAGCACCTGGCCAGAAGTTACATCTTCACTATTGCCACTACTGAAACTATCCCTTGTGGTTTCATCCGATACCTTTTTTCTGTCCATTTACCCTATTGCCACCAGACCAACATGTAATTGCTGTGGTGATCTGTTATTTCTCATTTGAAACCTGATGTGTAGTAACTGTGTTGAGCATCTTCATCTTTTTGCACTGGGAGAAATAGCAATCAGTCATTCCCCATTCATCTCAGTGATCATGATTTTTAGAGCCATGATATTACTTAAGGCATATGTATAACTTTTTAGTAAATACTGAGATTAAGGAAAAAGCACTAGTTAGAAACAGTGATTTTCTTTTAAAAATACCCCCCCCCCCCCCAAAAAAAAAAAAAGAAAAAGAGAAAGGGAGAGAGGGAGAGAGCAAGTGAGAGGGAAAGGAATGAATTGTTTTACAAAACTATAAAACCAGCTAAGCAAACTAACAAGGAACCAAAGAGCATGGCAGAATTGCAAAGTGAAATTGTTGTATGAAATTGCCCTGCCTTTCAAAAGAATGTGGATTTTTTCCAGCTCATGAATATTGCCTTTCCAAAGAGTGAAAGTTGGACATTTTGTGAGAAATAATCCCTTTTGCAGACAAATCTCTGTTGTGTAGGCTGAGTGAGGAAGTAATTGTTGTTTTTTGATCAGTTCTCATATATTTCCCATCCTTAGGACTAAGTCTAATCCATGATCCCTGCTGATGTCATTTCTCCAAGCAACATTCATGAGCAATATATTCAAAGGAGTCAAGACAAAAAAGCCATCCACCACATCTTCTCACAAAATCAAAGCCCCACTACTTAATGTTTTGAGCCAAGACTAGACTGTTTTACTGTTGTCTCTCACTAGAACCTACCACACTGGATCAGGGCAGACTCATTTCATAATGTGCTGGACAACTGCATTGTCCTGCCCAGATTGTCCTTGACTGAATTTCAACAATGCTGAAAGCCGTATTTCAAGTTTCTGCAGTGATGACAGTCTGTTTTCTAAGCATTGTTGTAACCATTTTAGAAGTGGGGATGAAAGGTGAGATTAGGCTTCTCTGTCCATCATCCCTGAAAAATCAGGTGTCCAACTGAAGCAGGTCTGTCTCTTCAGTCAGAAAGAAGAGCAGTACCACCAGGAACACTTCTTCCCATCTGTCCTGCACTGTGACTGTCCTGCAGAGCTCGCTCTCTCTCTCTCCCTTGACTATAGAGGGTCAAAACATCTTTTAGATGACTAGAGTTTGATTTATGGGTTTTAGAGGTTCTGTAACTTTATTCTTTGTTTGCTTATGTCCAGCTTTAACAAGTGTAATGGTACCAATTACTGGCTATGCTGCTGAGGAGGAGAGGAAAGCCAGACAGGAATGTCAGTAGGGCTTTATCTACCTATGCTTTCCCTTCAATTAGGAAGGAGAAAAACTGTGTGACTTAATGTCTGTGATTCCAAAGGCATTACAGAGTTTAAAAGAAAAATAGCCTACAATATAAGCTTCCACCACTGCATGAAGCGAGAAAGGACCATTTTGATCCTCTGCTCTGCCCTTCCACGGAGCAGAGGCCGTGGAAATTGGCCAGGTGGTTTCTGTACGGAGCCCAAAAACTTGTGATCAAATTAGAGTGAGTAACGTTGATGGAGTTCTGTAAATAGAAGAAGTGAGCAGATGAGGATAGGTCAGGGGAAGAGGGGAGAGGTCCTCTGAGGTAAAAGGAGAGTTTGTTTCATAACAAGACTGTTCTTCTCGTGTTTCCCTGTCCCAGAAGCAGAGTCACTAGACACTTGGGAATTCAGAACTAATCTTTCATTAACATAAATACAACAAACTTATTCTGACCAATGTTATGCTTATTTAATTATCTATTTAATATGGAAAAATAAAACAATGTTGTATGAAAACATCAATAAATGCAAAAGATCAGGCTCCTCAAGAATCTCGTTTTTCTTACATTGCATAAGTATAATGTTTCTTAATCCTGCTGATTTTTCAAGTCAGTTTCCTATTTGTGAGGGCTTATTGAATGTTGTAGTACTGCAGAATACAGGTAGTTTGCTGTGATCAACTGTACAATGCAGCAGGAGTCCTGACGTTTCTCCTGTTTCTTTCCTTTTAACTACGCAAAGTTAGAGATAGCTTTTGGTCCCCCTCATGCATGAGAACCTACAGGTGCAAGCAGACCATCCTGGCTAAACATCATCACCCCCTTTTCTGTTCTTGGATAAGATAAGAAAACCAGTTAGTGATTGGGACAACTACATGGCCAAGTGGGAATGGTAAGGGTGTGAACTTTTTCCCTCTCTTCCTATTAGCTGAACTTGTTTCTGGGAGAGCACTGAGGTTCTCTGGAAGGTAGTGCTTGCTCCAGCCACCTGCTTCACTAAAAAACTACTAGCCAGTGCATGCAGCTGGAGTCCTCTGTGACTGGTTCAGAGGATGGCCACTTTACAGCTTCTGAGGAGTTCCCCCTGCTATAACATCTCAGTGCAGTTGTTTTCACCTGAATGTTCAAGCAGGGCTTCAGAAGTTCACAAGTAAGAAAAAACAGCAGGCAAAACTTCTCCCCTGAGACTTCTCAAAGAGCAGTCAGAAATACTTCTGGATGCACATAATGATACCAGGGGGTGAAGCACACTGAAACATGACTACCCTTAGCAAAGGTTGCCTTGCACCTGTTCTGGCCACCCATGTGGAAGTTCCTTCCTAAATGGATCATACTTCAGTTCTGGTGTCCTTAGCTTAAAGTCCTGGTCATAAACCCAACTCCAAATCCCACAGCATGGATTTAGCAACAGCTTAAAGCTTCTGGGTCAGTAGCCTGCAGGTGTGCACTGTAACTGAATTATAATTTGGAGCAGGTGACAAAAGGAAGCACAATGTGTGCATTTTGGCAAAGGAATGGCTCAACTGCTAAGTTCTGGAGCAGGCAGGTTGAGTGTATTGGTTTGGTTCTCCTGTACTTGCTGGGAAAATGTACCTTGCTTTAGGCACTTAAGCCATTTTATTAGCACAAGGCTTTCATTCTGGACCCTGGTTTAATAGTGCCGACTACTGGAGTCCTTCAAAGTCTAATGAAACACTGCCTCACATCTTCTGGGGAAAAAAAAAAAGAAAGGAGAGAGAAAAAAACTCCGGTAGTCACATGAATTCAGGTGTTTAAGAAGTAGGACTGCAGTTGTGTAAATGATACAACATGGTATCAGTGCAAGCAATGTAACGCTAATAAATTATTTATTTCTAAAAAGAAAAAAAAAAAGAAGTAATTCCTCAACATTTACAGGCTGAAACACACCCTTTCAGCAGTGGAATATTAACGAATCAGTAATGCTAGACTGCTTTATTTAGCCAGCTTCTGTAACACTGGTGTACTTTATTGTTTATTCAAACCACAGACTAGTCCAGCGTTGCATGTTGATAAAATTTCTGTGAAAAGAAACTTCTGTCTGGGAAAAGCTACGGTTGGCCAAAGGAAGCACTCTTTCTGCTCAGCCAGTTGGGCTTCTCCCAAAGGCCAAGAACCTTAAATCTTGCATGATTTTACATATCCTGCACATTAAGGTAGGGAAATAGTTTTTCAGTGATAGGTGCCGTAATCCAGCTGTGTCTTTGGGGTCACTGTATTCATCAGATGCCCAAACTGTCCTCTGACAGCAGTTTCCTTGCAGCATTTCTATGAAATAAAACCTTAGCTCATCTTCTTTACTAGACAATCAAGTTGTTATTTTACTCCTGGCCTGCTTAAAGGAGCTCTGCTTCCCAAGAAAAGCACTGAGAAGCTGAAAAACGATGAATGTGCAACCTCAGAGTTTCTCCCCTCATTCTTATGGACTGTCCTAACATCTGTTCACACAGAATATTTTAGTAACCTTCCTGGACAATAAAGAGGAGACTGTTCACAGCATTTTGATTCTCAGGACTTTTCTTCCTTCACGTTGAGTGCATCCTTTGTGTTACTCACTTCATTCCATTTAAACAGGTTCTTTGCTGATTTTAGTCTGCCTAAAGAGTGTCACAGAGTGAAGTGAAAGCACAGAAGAAAAAAATGTGAGTGTGCGGAGGTTCACCTGGCAGTGCCACTACAGGCTCTTGAAGGCAAGAGAATTATCTGCAAAGAAAACCCTGCCCCAACTCAATGCCCTCCAGGATCACAAATTCCATGTAAATATAATATTCGGAGAAAGTATGAATGAACAAAATCTGTGAAGTCTCTTTTGCAATATCCTTAAAAATCAATGAGGTCTAAGTGTTCTTCTATTCAGTTAGAAAAAGTAGGTAATTGTCAGCAAAACCCCTCTCCCTAATATTTGTCTAAGTGGTAATAACAATATATTTAGCATACGTACAACATATTTTTTAATTTTATTTTTTCTTGGAAATGTTTTAATTTGAATGTACTCACAGTATTAAGTGCAAAACTGATGCTCATTTTTTGGAATTTTTAAGCTGAACTGTTAAAGTTTGACTTTATTTATTTATTTATTTATTTATTACGAGAGAAAAAGTTTTAACATAGAAGATATTGTTGACTCTTTTTTTTTTTTTTTGGTACATTATTGTCCTGCCAGCTACTATGTCACTTTTCAGATCTCATCAGGTAATTGAAAACTGAAGTCCCACACAGGATCTTTCTAATGGCTTGATATTGATGTTGATATTGTTCATTTCCTTGAATGTCTTCAGTTGGACACTGATTGTGGCTAATCTTTACAGCCAGGTGGCCAGGCATCTGGAATGATCATTTAGTTGGAATATGTGGGGGTTCAGCAATACAAAAATAGGTGGTGACTGTGATGGCTTTCAAAGTTCAGCTGTAAGGTTAAGCATGTTTCATTTTGTTGGGATGATCGCTCCGTGGGGAAGAAAATAGCTACAAAAGAAGAAGTAGCTGAAAGGCATTTCTGTCTTGGAGAATATCCACCATCAAAAAACAGTATTAGCACCTGTACCATAGGCAGGACAGGGAGAGAGGGAGGGAGATTTCTGTGACCTTTACCTCACGTCCTTTCCTCCTGTCATATGAAACTGAGCAGAGTGGGCTATTTGTTTTGGTATGCAACAAACAGATCAAAACGCAGGAAAACTATAATACTTAACTTCCTGGATTTTAGGTCTTTTTGATATAGCTCAGAAGTTAAGTTTTATGTAACACCCTTTCTTTGAATTCTTCTCCCCTAAAGCGTAAAGGTATGCTATGGAAACTTGCCAGGTACAACTTACAAACTATTAAAATATCAACAAATATACACCAAAATTGGCAAACCTTACATATAAAATCAGCTCAAATTACCCCTTCCCTAAAAACACTGGTCTTCAGTATGTGCATTTCAGGGTGCTTTTCTTCTTATTCTACCCAGTCTTGGATTCTGACATACATGCTGAATATGAATGTGCCATTTATTCCACACTTTTCACACTAGACTTTCTAGAAGACGAGGTGGATCAAGGTGGATCATTTTCTGCACATGGCTTTTCATGCTGATTTACTAGTTCAAATCTGTTTAATTCCAACTCTGGTTGCAGTCATAGTGGTAAAGAAGTGTTTGCTTCAGCAGAGCCTGCCTGGCTAAACAAGCAATGCCCTGGCTCACCTGCAGGATGAGTGGATTCCTGGTTTTGGTGCAGTGCCTTAGCAGCAGAGTAGGATAAAATAATTTCTTAGTGAGTATATGATGCAGCAATACCCAAATAGTAGCTGTGGAGAGAGTTTACTGGCATTTTAAAACACAAACAAGCAAAAAAACCCCAAACCCTTCTTCCCACTTCTGCACTTCCATGGCCAGTCTCACAGCAGAAGGCAGCAGGGAATGAACCACCCACCACAGGTGAAAACGAGTCTGCAGGAATTCAGCAGAAGAGCACTACATTCCCCCAGTAGCCACACTGGGACCCTCGCTAAGCTTGATATTGTTATCTTTGCAGTGTTCTCACAGTAAGCAGTAGGTTCATTTCTAATGAATCTGAAGGTAATTGCCTTCGCTTTTTAAGGATTAGTTTCACAAATCTAGCTGGTCACAGAGTGACAGCCCGAGACACCCACCGGTCTCACCTGCTTTGTCTGTTGGTGCTGCTTGTTGGGTGGGCAGCCACCACAGACAATGCCCGCTGTTCCTGATACCAGGGACTGGGTGATAGGTAAGTTTTACAGCTCCACCTGAGCTGTTGGTATGCTTCTTCTGGAGGAGATAATGCATCCTTTGTAAAACTCCTACCTCCCAACAGGCCAGGCAGCTTTGGAGCTCTTCTCCACAGCCCTTTTAAAGAACTTTTAATCAATACAGTTTCCCTTTCTCACTGAAATTACATTTGCTGTATTTTTAGTATGTTCTGATGGAGCGAAAGGTGTTACTTACATCCAATTTTCCATATAACCACTTCTGATGACTGTCCCTTTCAAGTCTTTTCAGCCTATCCATCCTGAATTAACTTTTTTGTTAGAAAAGGCCTTTCGTGGTTTATAAATTTTAATACAGGATGCTAGCTGCCAGAAAGTTTTGGATTGCTACCAAAGATTTTAACCAGTCTACCCAGCAGATGAAATGAGGTACAGCTCCTGCTGCACCTGGAGACAGTACTTCTTTCATTGCTCTGTTTCAGAGTTATGACACCTCTGCTTTAGCCTCAGAAAGTCAGGAATTTTCCTTTAAACAGGCTTCCTGGAAATAGAGTTTTATGCTATTAATGGGTAATTTATCACACAGTATTTTTCAGCCTTAAAAAACTCTGGGTTTTGAGGTTTGTTTTGTTTTTTAACGTAGTAAAATGGGGACAGCCAAGCAGAGGTGAGACTCTTGAGGTGATATCTTGACAGCTGGAGATGATGATAGTGGAGACTGACCTTCAACAGAGAAATGTCAATGGTGATTGAACTTCAGTGGTGCAGTGCTTTCACCTTCGGCTTCAGCTGTTAAGCATACAGATGCTGATTATAGTGGCTTCTGTATGCACTATGCAGTTCTTATTCACCCCGAGAAATCTGCTAACTCTGGGATGCCTTGAGTGAGTGAGTTGTGCTTGACCTGTACAAATGCTGCACCGTGTGTCTTGCAGTCGATTGCAGCAGTTGATTGCCTCTCCTGAGCAAATATCTTCCCATATAAAAGAGGTCTTCAGAGCTCCACAGTATGGAGAACATCACCCCCAGAATATGGTTACTGTCCTCCACCATCATCTCCATCTTCAAAGAGCTAGATATTTTCTACAGTAAGATGCAAGCTCAATTCACTTTTTTTTTTTTTTTTTTTTCCTTCCTGCAAAAGGTGACTGTAGGAATGCTTTCAGAGAGCTTCAGAAATCGACAGTGGTGTTAGTTCTGAATGGCCATTGCATGGCATCTGCAGATTGATCACTGAACTATAGCCAGGCTCACTCTGCAGTTCGTTTTGGGGACTTGCTCTCGTGATTTATCACTAGGGTATCTCCAGGATACTTAGTTAGCAGGGTCATTATAGCAAAGGAAGTCAGAATTCATAATTAATTAACAGGTCGTAGAGTAGTTGTATGCAGAGAGCCCTGTGGAGCAGTAAATTCCCTAGTCCTACCTCATGAAGTTCAGTGCCAGACTTCCCTTGCTGTATGCTTCTGCCCTGTATAAAGCTGTTTCCTTTTCTGACCTTGAGCAAAGTTCCAGACTAATGGTTTGGGCAGTCCCCAGGGGAGCCATAAATGTATATCACTTATGACACTGTATGTCACTTAATCTTAGCCATACAGTTATTTCAGCCCCCATGGTGAAGGAGTCCAACATGACTGCTGATTGTAGAAATGTATCATTTTGGATAAATTCCCTGATTCCTTTGGGAGGTGGCAGGGGGGAGAGAAAATGGTTTTCCTCTCCTACCATCATTGACATCTGTGAACTTTCTGTAAACAGCGTGACTTTCTGAATCTGTTTCATAGCTTTCATGCTTGCTCTCTAATCTGTTTCAGAGCTGAGCAGCTGTAAGCTTATATTGTTTCTCAGGGAGATGTTGTTGTGTACTAGAGAAAGAGCAGACATGCTTTAATTCTCACTTGTGCACTACCGTATACAGTACTTTCTCTGCTTCGTGACTAGCATATGCAATCCCCGAAAGTTTCAGATAGTGGCTCTCCTGTACCCCGTAGTCCAAAGCTGTTTCTTATTTGAGGCTTCGGAGATTTCTAAATAAATGTTTTGTAAATGATGTAACGGTCCTCCTCAAAATGCCTTGTTTGCAAATGATTAAAAGAGGAAGTCTTCTTGCTAGGGACGTCTGCAGTTTATGACCACTATCACAATGGGGAAAAATACAAATACATCATTTGTCTGTAAAATACAACAATGATTCAAAGATACACAATATTATTGGAACTTCTCTGCTAAGCCCTAAGGCCAGTCCAACCACAAAATATAAGGCGAATCTGAGAACAAAATCTGCATCTCCCTTGATCATAGTTTCAGAAAAAGATTGTTATTGCTTATTTGCAAAAGATCCAGCATTAGAATAGTGAATTTGTAGTAGAACTTGATAAAAGTAGGCATACATATATTCCCTGCTCTTTCTTGTTTTATGGCTAAGTTTTCATTAAATGAATGAGTACAGATAAACCCTGGGATAAAAGCTGAGGAAAAGAAGGTGGTCGAGATTGCTGGAAAGAGTTCATTTTTAAGGAGGGAAGAAGAATATGTAAGTCCCAGATATATAGAGCAATGTGCTATAACTCACAAAATAGACATTGAAAGGATTAAAAATAAACAAACAACTTGGGAAAAGATGGCAGAAAAACAAGGAAGTTGTAGATGAAGTTAATTTTACAAAGGTCTTAATTTAAGTCATTAAAAAAAAATAGATTATTTTATTGTCTGAGCTTCTGAAAAGTTAACTCCTGCAGTATATTTCTGAATGTCTCTTTTTCTTTCATCTCTTCTGAGATTTTATTTTATGGATGTGAGCAATTATTTTTTTTAATAGAAGAGGAAATCAATATGTTCAAAGGAAAGCCAAATCTTACTTTTGTTTCTAGAAGATACAACTTAAGAAGCTGACCTGTACCATTTTCACAGAGGAATTGGTTGCATATTCCACCCCACTCTTGAATATTTCCACTTTCTATTCAGTAGTAAGGCAGCTTTTTAAGAAAAATATTCATGAGCATTTTCCCCCTTTTTTTCTTAACAAAAATGCTGTCCACTCACACTGGTAATGATTTTATGTGTACGATATACGTATACACTAGAGTCAAGACCAAGAGAGGGATACAATAATAAGCTTCAAGTAGTAGAAGGCGTCTGAAAAGGAGAAGACAACTGTTCTTGTCATCCATAGATAGGACACGAAAAAATCAATTTCAGTTTCACAAAGGGAAATTTAGATTAAGAAAACTTTCTAACATTGAAAATTGTCAGCACTGCAACAGACTGCTTACAGAAATTATGGGAGTTTCAGCACTGAAAGTTTTAAAATGCTTAATGTATAAGCCAAGCTTTTGTATGAAAAACTTGATTTGCTACATGCTGCCTTTTAGCAGCATAAAGACAGCTGTCTTTCCTCCAGATCTTCCCTCCATTTTAATAATAGGTGTACAGGATGATTCAGTATGGATATAACTTGAAATACATCTCATCCTATCCACTCTTACCTAGGTTGTGTAAAAGCATATAAAATTCATCTCTGAGTGATTGGGGAGGTTGTTTTCTAATGCCTCTTTTTCTGAAAGTGGAGGTCACAGTGGCCTGGTCTAAATTAGCAATTGTAAGTCACAGCTAATTGTTCACACTTTCCTTTTTTTTCTTTTCATAAATATATGCCCTATGCAAACCTGATCCTTGCCAGGACGTAAATACAGAAAAGTCAAAAGAACACATGCTGCTTACACATAGGAGAGAGCAATGGCTGGAATGTGGAGCATGCGTCACACACATGCTGCTAACTCCTGCACGGCAGGCATCCCCATTTTATTTGGGGGAGAAGAGCACTGGAAAGACACCCCAACCCTCTGTAATAGTAAAATATCAAACCAGTCATGGGAGTTTGGGGGATATGTTGTTTAGACCAATTTGAGATAGATGAGCCTGGTACTGTACTCTCCAGATAAAGTTCAGTTCAGCATATCCCGTTGCACAGCTTACAGCCCAAAAAGTTGGAATTAGACTCCAGGACTCAAACATTTCCACTTGTGCTCTTGTTTAAATGGTTGATGCCAGCAGCAGTAAATTTACGAGGTGCTCTGTCTGGGCCTTTAACAGTTAGGAAATGTGAAGAACTGAGCTAAACTGAAAAGACTCAGGTTCAAAACTGGGGGAGAGGGAGGAAAAATCCTTATAACACGAATCCAGTAGAAGAAGAGAAGGTAAGGCAGGGAACTTCGCATCTCAGTAGTAGCGTCAGAGGACCGAGAGCTGGTGAAGATTGAATGTACATCTCTTTTAAGCAGAAAGCAGTTCTTGGGCTTTCTTTGCACTGATAAACTCTCACATCTGAAATATATATTAAAAAAGCAAATACTAGCTCTTTTTACTGATTATAGACTGTTTGGATGTTTTGGGCTATCAGGATTTTTTTTTTTTAAGTTGTTTTTCTCTTATACCTGTGAGACTGACATCCAAATGCTACGGAGCTTGAGGTCCTCCTGTCCTTCACAGACTTTGCATTGGAACGTGCTAAGAGCTTGGTCTGGGCATCTCTGAACCTGGGGCTTGTTGTTCAGAAGCAGAGAGCTAATGGACCTGGGGTAGCAAACTGGCTGGTTGGTGGTAATTTCCTAATGCTAGCCAGGTTTTCATATTCATGTGTCCAGAGAAAATAACACTGACCACAGGTGGAGTTCAAGAGAGAAAGCAGAAGGAAGACTTTTTGGTTCTCTAGCCTGCCCGGTCTTCACGTTTAACCCCTTTATCATTTTCTATGCATCTAACGGCAGAATTTCAACCATAAATATGCATCTTGTTTACAAATGTAACACTAATGCTAAGTATAGAGTTTTATCACATCTCTTGCAGACTCATTTTATGATGTCTGTAGAGGTGTTTAAAATGTGAAAATGACAGGAGCAGCCACTTTTCCGTTGCTACTCTTTTGCTATTTCTCTCAAACTTTAGGTGCTCATATACTTTGAAAATTACACATGCTTCTTTAAGAGCTTCTCCCACTGAACTTGAAAGAAAAAAGAAATACAGTTGTTGTTATTATTGTTGTTGTTATTATTATTATTATTATAATATATGAGCCATTTAAAAGAATTCAAAAAGAGCAGCGATTGTATGGATATAAATAAGACTCTTGGCAGATTATTAAATACCACGAACTATCACAGCTGATTTGCACTATGTTATATAGCGCAGGTGTTTGTTACTGTGTGTAAAAATTCCCAGTGTTCAATATCAGTCTTTGGGCTGATATTGTCAATTCCACAACGTAGTGGCATATTGCTAATATTCTGAGATATTGTAATATTTCTTTTGCACCCTGCAAAGAAAGAAATGTTCAAATACTTTAAATAATACTATTTTTTACAGAAGACTTTACCTTAAATAATTGACTCCCATTGAACTCCTGAGAGGTATTTGAGCATGTATGAGGATTTCCAGTTTGCAGAGCAAGAGGCAGGGTTCACAGATTCCCAGCTCTGAAGAAGTTACTGACAGGAGCTTGCTGAGTCCAGAAAGCAAGCTGCTGTTAGATTTCTTTCATTTGCTCCTCTTTTCTAACCACTACACTGCAGTGCTCTCTTCCAGCTCACTTCAGCTTCAGACAGAACTAGCACATACTGATGAGTTTGTAAGGAAGCATTTTTGTAGCTGACTTTTTGTATTTTAAACGTGTCTGGCATTTTTGCATGTCATGGCATAATATTAAATCAATAGGACTTTACAGAAGATACCTGATAATAGGATCTTACCTCACAGTGCTTAAAACTTTTATTAGTGTTTATAGTACTGGTTTGAGGTATTTCATGTAACGTTTCCCTGGACAACTGTTAGAAGAGACTTAAATGTTTAACATATGTGGCTGTGCACAGTAATATAACACATGATTTTACCATTACTATCTGTATCTCCTTTTTTTATCGTTTCCGTGCATTTACAAAATAATGTTCCTTTTGGAAAGGATCCTGGTGGCTGACAGCTTTCCCTGTGAAATCCACCCGAGCAGGAGCCCTAGCTGGATGGGTGGCGAGGTACAACAAACCTTTAGCCTCGTGTTTTTGCAGGGGACCTGGGGATAAGGAGAAAGCTCTCAGTGAACTTTTGCCTGGATGCTTCACCCAAGGTAAATGGCTTTTCAAACCAGTCCATTTTACAGTCATGCAAACACCTCTCCTGGAAGGTTGTGTCTAACGGGCTTCTGCAAACGTGAAAATGTCAGAAGGGTTTAGTTACCTTTCTAACAGAGATGAACAAAAGAAGGCAAAAGGGTTTAAACATAACTGCTCTCTGTAGTAGACTCCATGGTATTCCTTGCTTCATTCCTCTTTTTTTTTTTTTTTTAACTGCTGTCCTGTATATTATTCTTACAATGAAATAAGGATCTCTAAACTCCCTGTCTTTTTATTTTCATTTTTTTCCTGTCCTGTTTCCTATTTTAAAATCCTTTAACCTTCTCAATCCACTCAGCGAACATGCTACACACAATAACACGTGGTGGTCACCTCTTGGTAATGTCTGTTATGTAAAGAAAAGATTTCAATCCACGTTTTAGGGTCACGCATGGACACAGGTCACCTTTCACTCACAGTAACACGCTGCTCTCAGGAGGTGACAAATGTACCTAGGAACATTTTTCCTATATTAACCTGTGGTAACCTAAGAACAAGCTCCTGAATTAGCTTATCAACACTGTCTATATATCGATTCATAAATGACTGTGTGAGAATGCCTTTGGAAACTTTTAAAAACATCAGCTGTGATTGGCTGTAAAAGACATCCTTGGCACCAAAAAAAATAATAATAATAAGGAGAAGACCTTTCACATTCTCCAGTTTATGAGCAGAACTGATTTACTGATTTTGACAGGATATTTGGTGTGGTAGATACTCAGAAATCACTATGTGCTCTACCTCATAATTCCTCACACTCCTCATTTAAAGATTGGAGAAACTGAGGTTGGGAAAAGAAATAAATCACGGGGATCTCAGAAGCTCTTGATCCAATCCTTTGAGTAGAGCAACAGTCTGTCTGTCTTCCAACCAGCGGGCTGACTTGTTGTTTTCTGTAAGAGGCACCGCACCAGCGCAGATTGACCTATGCATAGTCAATCTGTGGCAGTCATTTGTCCAAGGTAACCTTTTCTTTGTATTTCAGAGACAACCTTTTTCCCTCAAGGTGATCCATACTAATGTGCTTTGTGTTCATGTGGAATATGGTTGATTTCAGATGAGAAATTCTGGTTTTATTATTTTTTAGATCTGCTTTTATTTTTCCAACCAACATGAAAAATGACCAACAATTCAGACCTATGCCTAGGGGAGTCCTGTTCCCAGTCATGCTGATTCTTCTTTGTCCGATGTTGTCTTTCTGAAAAAAAAATGAAAGCCTTTTGCAGAAGCAAAAAATTAAACAAACTGTCTGAGTTATGAATACTAACCACTGGTTTTGAGACTTTTACTGTCAGGCAAACAAAGCAAAGAATAGACTTTCTATCAAACTTTGTATTTTGGAATTTATATGACCAGATCATAGCAAAACGTAAGAGCCTCTTCAGTTGTGGCAAATTAGTATAGTCTCAATAAATACAGAAGTAAATGATATTTTGGCTATGAAGGGAATTGCTTGTGTGGAGAGCTAGCTATAGGGTAGAGAAAAAGCTCTGACTATTTCAAGTATCTGCATTCCAGTATCTCCTTCTTTTACTTTCTGTAGTGTATTTGTTTTTAACAACTCTATCAACTTCCTGCCTGGAATAAGAGACTTCTGAAGCAATAGAGGCTTTCATCTGAAAAGCACACCTTAAGACGTAGCAATTTCAAGCAGCCACATTTAAGGTCCCTGTTAGGGCCCTTGTTCTCTTCAGAGCAGGGATCACATTGCATACTAGGCTTTTGAAAAGCATCAGCACCAGTGCCAAGGCGCCTCTGCCCTTAGAGGCTTCTCACATATCGTGTAGCCTTTTTGCTGACAAATTCCTTTGGCGTGCAAATACTTCTGTCCCTGCTAGGGCTGATGTCACTGAACCGAGTGCATTTAGGATGCTCACCTCTCTATTTGCTTCATTTGGAAACAGATATGTATGTAAAAAAAGAATGGATTCAAGGCGCTTTCCTTCCTAAATAATTTGGGTGTCTCTTCCCTCTGTTTTAGTCAAATGTATGAGAGTAGTTTGTTAATTAGTTGAGCTGGAGTTGCCAAAGTAGCCTGTATACCTGCGCAGTCTGGATGGGAAGCCTTTGCAACTGCTAGCGTCCTCAAGCAGCTGAGCATCAGAGCATTTTCTCTTCCTACACAAGCCAGCAAAATGACCACATCCAGCAGGCAGAGCTCTTCTACAACTAAGGTCAACAACTTGGCCAAAATATTTGATCCAAATGCTCTGCAAAACCAAGGGCCTGATATTGCAATGGAGCCACCCCAAATTCTTCGTGTTGAAAGCAGTGATGTCAGCACATCTGAAAGTTTTAACATCATGGATATGAAGTTTGCCTCCCTTGAACAAAAAATAGATAAGCTGTTGACTCTGCAAGACAATGTCCTTAAGAAGCTTAACAGTGTTTCTCAAGAAATCTGTTGCATTGAAAAAGATATTGAGATTGTAAAAGCGGAGACATCTGAACCTGCATCGAGGATGGAAAGAAACAAAAATCTAAAAAGTAAAGAAATGAAGAGGCTTTGCCTTACAATGAAAAAATCTCTTTCTGATATAAACAGGAATGCAGAGCAGCAAGTTAAAAGACTAGATGGACTGGAGCAAAGTGTTTCTGGAATACAGAAGCTTGTAGGGCCTCTGGCTGAAAAGGTTAAAACATTAATAATTCATCATTCAAGCTTAAAACACCATGTTCAAAAACGTAAGCTTTATAAGTTCGGTGATTACACAAAAGGAGCTGGACATGGTTTTGGGATGCAGATTTTCTCGCAGACAACAGCTGGTGCCCTGCTCAAGAAGAAAATTGAAAAGGTGAGCCTAGGTTTGTTTTTCATCTTGTCAAGAATCGTTGCAAGCCACAGATATGTTCTCCTGTATGCTTAGCTCTGTCATTTCATTAACATTTAAGCGAGAACAACCCATATGCTTTAAAAAGGAATCGTATTAGAACAAACTGAGCAAGTTTTGGTGGAAAAGATACAAAAATCTACTTAGTGATAACCCCGTTTATTTTTTTCTAATGATCTCCTTACAGTTATAATGCATAGTTAGGGGTCACTGACATCGGTGACAAGATTGTCACAGAGTTCAGTGGGCTTGGGTCCTGGATATACATTTTACTGTGATATTCACCAGATTTATAATGATCGGGGGAAATCAAGTTTCAGGAGTCATGTTGTATGTCGTGTAGTCTACACTCAGTGAAACTGATGAAAAACCTTCTGATGACTACAGTGGACTTTGGATTGGGGCTGTGCATGTGTATGATGTCCTTTATTTCAAAGAACAACTTAAGTGTGCTGTTCCGATCTGGTATTTCTGCTGACATCAGTGGGGAGGGAGGGCTTCTAAACTGGGATCCGAGGTAAGGTTACTGTAACCAGAGCTGTGGCTTGTGTAAACTTCCTCAGGGGAAAAAATGCCTGTGTCACCGTAATGGGAGTTTCGTTCTGTTCTTTACAGGCCAGATTAAGAGACCACAAAAATCTCTTGAAAGGTTCCACTGAGTAGAATAGGCCCTTGTAAGGCAGTTTGACTATTCTTTGTTTGGTAAAGAAGCCCAATAGCACTAGAAAATGAAGGAATTTCTTCTAACAAAGTATGCTGAACCCAGAGTGAACCAAAAAGGTTGCCTTTCATATTCTTTTTCTGCTTTGCTTTATTTTTCCCCCTTCAGAAAAGAAAAAAAAGATCACATACAGGCTTCACTGTTTGATACACTTAAAGAGTAATTAAGGGAGATTGGTTTTCTAAAGTTTTTGAGCAGGAGAAGCATCGTGTGAAGTTATCACTGGAAATGGCCTCCCTTGAAAACAGAAGCGCCCAGTATTGCTCAGCTGGCTTATTTGTAGGCAGCCCCACTTCTCAGCTAGACCAGAAGCATCTGAGCCCTCATGGGAAACTTCACGGCGGCTGGTGCTGAACAGCAGCAGAGGAGCTCCTTGTAAAGCTCCATCCATTGAACTGTCTGCTCTGCCACCATGTAAGGATATAACATGCACAGCCTTGTTCCCAGGACATCGGTAACTGGGGGGAGAAGTTGCTGCCCTGCCAAAGGAGACAGGCAATAAAAGTGATTTTTTACAGGCCTTCTTTGAACATCAGGTCGGGCTGGTTTCAATGCAGGAGAACAAAAGAGAAGTTTCCTTCTTTTGTGCCCTTACCTTGATGAGAAAATATTATTTATTTTGCAGTTAAGGCTTCTTTTACTTTTTACTTTTTAAAACACCAACAAAGGCATCTGTTGTGAAAGCCCCATGCACAGAGAGAGACGCAGAGGGCATCTGTGTAAAGCTGCGATCACTGCAGCCTGAGGTAGAGCTCTGCCTGTGTCGGTGACAGAGGCTGTCGTCTGCTGTAGAAACATGGGGGAAGAGAGAGGAGGGGACCGTGCTGGCTTTTTTGCCGGTGGCAGCCTACTGAAAAAGACTCAAAAAGAGGAGGGGTGAGGGGGGGTTCTGTCTTTATTCCAAAAGCAGCTCCATTTGTAATCCCCTTGCTAATTCATTGCTGTTCAGGCAGACTTTCGGCAATGTAGAGTGGCCTCAGTAGGAGCTTGTCTAGCACCAGGGCTTAGCAAAGGCAGCAGGAGCACGTCTGGAGTCATGCTGGTGATATTATTACTCTGTTAATATTATGTTTGTTTTATTAGATAGCATACATATGTTAGCTTGTCATTACCTTCCTCGCTGTGTGTTTGATTTATTAGTAAAGGACCATCATAAAATTATCAAGCTATCTTGCGAACAACAGCTGGCTTTAGTAAACACTCAGTCATCTTGGTTTTAAGTAAAAACAGACTTGAATTCAGCCCTGCATTAAGAATAATGGAAAACGGTATGATATCCTTCAGCAAAGACTGCTGAGCCTGGGTGTTAGTTTGGTAGGAGCCAGCATTCATCAGCGTTCAGGACAAGCACTCTCCCCTGCCTGAGGAGGTAGAAACAGCATCTCTGAGCAAGTTAGTGAAACACCAGGTGCATGAGACACTGTGAAGTCGGTTGCTTGTGCCTCTGCCTGCCACTTATTCAAAATAGATTTACAAATGGAGTTTTAAAATATTGTGACAAAAGAAAAAGAAAAGCAAAACGGAATTTCTCAAAAAGAAATTGAGAAATAGCGGATTGGGTATCTTCTCGCCCTTGCAGAATTTTGCACCTGAAGTATATCAGTGATACCTGGTGGCATAGCAATGAACAGACCTACCCAGTTGTGCAAAAATTAACCCTTTATTCTGTTAACACAGTCCTTATCGCTGTCCCCAGCCCCCACCTGAAGACAATTTTGACCAACACAGAAGTGCTGGCCACCAGTCGGTAAGACCAAAATTGCTGTTACTGCAGGTGGACTCCGTATTGCATCACTGAGCAACCCTGCCATCGCTCCAGACATGGACAGCCCTATTCTGTTCCCTTATGGCCATGAGCAAGATGATCCGCTCTCTACAGTTGTTTTGGAAGGACAGCACCTGCTTTTGTGCACTGCTGGAGGTGGTCAGGTGTCCTGGGTGACGGGCCAATTTGTCACCCACCCTCCCCAAGCTACCAGCACGTGCTGCCTGATAGTGGCTGAGCTTTCTGATAAATACCTGGCTGTCCACAGCTTGGGTCTGCAAAATAATCCAATCATCCTTAGTTACTAGTAAGCTGTGCAAGAAGTGGCCACCATACATTTGGATAAAGCAGTGCTTACGTACTGCTGAATCACCTGCCCTTCCATCCTTCCCTCTTTGGAGAGGTGCTCCGCTTTCTTAATTGTAGGGATGATTTTGATTTTTTCCTAACTTGCTCATTTTACGGAACCGGATTGAGCAGAGAGCAGTTGAAAAGGCAGAACAAAGGGGACAGCTGCCTCTGTTGGGAGGGAAGAAGGGCAACGGGAGAGAGGTAGAGAAGTGGTGATAAGCAGCTGGGGTGTGTAATCTCTCTTCTGGCTTCAGCAGCAGCTGGAACAGTTTCCAGATCACAGCCTCCACAGGGACTTTTTGTGCTCTGCAAAATATAGGGATCACTCTTCTCTGAAACAAAATTTCTGCTTTCCTGCCTTTTACTGCCATCCTGAAATACCTCTGCTGCCTCGTACAGGAGGTTAGTTTATTTCTGTTTGGGGTTGGAGTTATAATATTGTGTAGCCTGCAGACACTTCGTGCTTTGTCACTGCTGCCAAATGTCTCCCAGCCATTTTCCACCGCATACAGCATGACCCCGTCACCATGTGGCTGAGAGGAGTAGCACGCATTACTTGTTGTTTGAAGTTATTTTCTCACTACTACTGCCCAGGGAAATCAGCAGTTCTACAGTAAGTGTCTTTAAAAGTCCTGAGGTTTTCCTCATATTCACCTTTCTAAGTAGTCCGTGATAATCCTGTTGCAAAATGACTCTGTAACTCCATTTGCAGTCTTAGTCCTTCCACCCATAAAGAAAGAGGGTAAAGCGATACTTCACTTATTCCCTCCAAATTAAATGGCTTAGAGATCCTATGTTATTAACCTGCAAATACTCACCTGGAGAGTCAGAAAGCCCCTTCTGTTGCCATCATAAAAGCGGTGCTGAACTTTCTGCATTTGCCTGCAGGTTGCTATAATTTCAGTCTCCTGCCATTTCTACAGGCATTGCCACAGGACTAATGACTATTAGCAATTTAAGGCTGTTTCCCACACTAAAACTCCCCAGCAGTGGGAGTTGTGCTTTCTGTTTCAATCCTCTGTCCCTCCTGTGCGGGTATCACTGTGATTGCAAGTCACTGCTTGCTTTAGCAGAAGTCTGCAATGAAACTTCTGTTTGCCACCTGTGTTTTAAGATCCGTTCAGCCTCAGCCTCTTACCATTCTTCTCATTCTGTCACTTTGCCTACAAATACTAACTGGTCCCTTATGCATTATTTACATTCTCTCCAGATTGGCTGTGTTCTGTAAATTTTTCATATTCCAGCCAAGTAGGCAGGAATTGATTTTCATTTTTTTTATTCTGTCTGCAAGAGTTTCTGCAATCCTCAGTGGTTTTGAGGGCAGAATCTTTCTGTAGGATCTCAGCAGATGTGTCGTCTACTGCTTGGGCAACACAGCTCGTCAGTGCTGCCTTTGCAGCCTTGCATGGGCTTTAGCTGCCTTTGTATTTGGGAATGCTTTTCTGTCCCTCAGGACTGATGCATTTACCTAAATATTTCCTCAGTAGAGCATTCCAGTTTTCCAGTGAGCTTTAAAATATCAAAGTTATATTTTCCCCCCTCACTTTCTGTAAAACCAGGGTGTTTTATTCAGACAAGACATCTTCATCTAATGTTGCCCCATTCTCTCCCCTGCTGTCAACCACAGGAGGTTTTTCATGCACTTCCAATTCAGAATGCTGTGTAATTTTGCTTTCATTTAGCCTCTGAACTTGCTCTCTGCTGTCATGTTCCTTGGGTAGCATCCTGCCCTGGGCGCTGCTGCTGCTGTGGTTTTGCTCCCCCAATACCTCTGAGGAACGTGTGGAATTAAAGCAGGCACCTCTGATTTCTGAATAACTGCATACATCCTCATATGGCTTATTGGCATGACATCAGTGCTGCGTGTTACAGTCAGCATTTCAGGAATCCACTACAATTCCTTTGCAAATCTAGAGAGACCTATGAGACAAAGAGGTAACTGGTAAGTGCAGGGGAGCAAGACAAGACAGGTTATTGGAGAGGAGTCCTGCAAAAGGCTCCTTGAAGAGGGGAGACAGTGGTAGGAGGGTTTTGCCCAGGCAAGAGGACTTTGCCCACGCCAGTCATCAGAAGACCACCAATTAAAGGCAGGCTCTCCACCATGCTGGCTTTTGATGACAAGGGTAGCTGTTCAGGAACGTAATTAATTTGGTGCTGTACTGGCAGCACCCTGGGTTTGGTGCGCACACACCAGTGATGCGGAGCAGCGATGCCTGGCTGGGCAGCGGCCCCAGCAGAGCCTGGGATGAGTCCAAGCACATTCCTTTCAGTGTGTGCTGCCTTCGTGGTGAGGTGCCACAGGAAAATGTGTGTCTGTAAAAGGGAAATAAAGAAATCCCAGATCTTCCCCACCACCACCCAAAGCCCCTTGGTGTTAAATGAAGTGCGTTATTAGGAAACCTGCGTTTCTGGACTCCAGTTAAAAGTGAGTCATCAGAGCTGCAGAGGATGATTTTTGAAGTTCGTAACTCTTTGGAAATCTCCCAATGGTGTGATTTCCCAAAAGCAACTTACGAGGAGCGGTTCAAGAAGTCTGAACATATTTGCCATGCATATCATTGCATGCTTAGCTCAGCTAAGTATGTAAACCTGTGAAATATTCTCATACCAGTGAGGCTACTCAACCAATACAATTGCAAAAAGTTGCCCCAGTAGTTTGGCAGATGGGTGGTTTATGGGTTTTATTGACTTCTGAGCTGACTTTTCCCCTCCTTTCTCACAGTGTGACAAAAGTGAAGCCCGCTATAGAAGATGAGATGTTTATTGGTAATGTGAAAAATGTGGAGAATAGCACCTAGGAAGTTTTTGGGATGTGGCCCAGGTACATATGACGTACATGTGCACCTGTGAAGCACATGGGACCCTATCAGTTCTCACATACAAGAGGACATCAAGCAGTATGGAGAAGGGGTGGATCTGAGGCTGTCTCACCTAGGGTGACGTTATTCCGAGATAATAACTCATGGCTCGGGGGTATTTGTGTGTGTGACTGAAAGAGTCTTGTGACTTGGGTTTGGTTTATACAGAAAAGTGATTTCGTTATATAGTTCGAGGAGCACTGTAAAGATTGTGGAAAATCAAAAATTTTGCCAGAAGGTGCCAGTGGGTTGTGTAGCATTGAAAAAAATGATATTGAGGCAGATGTACCACCTGACAGAAAAAGCAGAGTTCCCATGTGTACATTTTCTCTCATTAATAAGTTTGAATCAGAAATGCATTCACATTTTACATTGCTGGGTTCTTGAGAGGAAGATAAAAACAGGGTTTATATTGAAGAGCAAGGTAAGGATGGATACTGTCTTTTGGGGATAGCACAGGAGGCATCACCGTGCACTCTGATGCCCCAAGGTCTCTTTCATACATGACACATTCTCCTGTGTACCAGTGTGGAGATGCTGAGAGGATCCACTGTGCTGTGCTCAGGTGGAAAAACCCATGTCTGAATTCTGTCTGGTAGTGAAAAGAAATCTTCACAAAGCCTGAGTTGCTGAAATCATGTTGATAAATGGATGGTGACCAGGTCTTATACAAAAACCATAATAAAGCTCTGCAAAGTATATTAAAAACCTGAGAAAGAGAAACTGTGTAAGAAGCATGCTCTAGGCATATGCAAAGTTTTGTGTCTTGGTATCAACCGACTGAAGTTGAACGTAATGTTCTAACATCAAGAGAAATGCAATGGAGTGATAAAGGACCTCTAACTAAAAGCCTGGGGCTGCTTCATGAGGCCATTTATTACAAAAATTTTTGCAGTAGGAAAAAAAAAATCAAAGAGTTTTATTAGGTGAATAAAAAAAATTGAAAGTTAGCTAGGAAAACATTCCAAGGTTAGGACTGCTACAGTATAAAGAAGGAATTTAACTAAGTACAGCTCATTAAAAAGGAGTCAGATGTCTATAAAAAACATTAATTTCTCACTGCACTTGAAATCTCTGTTAAAATATGTTATATTTATACATACGATTGCTTGTTGCTTAATTTCTGCAGGTTTCATGACATACTTTCTGAAGTCAATTTAAATAATTTCCTAAAGTGTCTTTTTTTCTGTGATCTATACTGGAGTTTTAGCCACCAGAGTATCTTACATTATTCTGTTATCACCATGTGGGCTTTTGTTCTCTCTCTCTTACTTAGGGTCTAACAATGAAATATGAATATGAAAGAGTATGTTTAAGTTTGGAAAATGTATTTTTGAATACACAATACCAACTTGTATGGGTACAGACACCTTTCTGCTTTGGTATATTTTGTAGGCTCACAATTTAAATTTTAATATTTAACCTTTTCTGGAACTAAAATGAAAACTTCATTAAAAGATTCAGGCTTGTATGAGTAGGGAAAATATCTGTAGTGCCATAAACCTCACTGTGTATATTCGAGTCATTAAAGAAAGGGAAAATAATAGGGTGGAGGCAAATTTGCACTGAGAAATATTAATTCATATAATTTTAGGAAGTATGGACTGAAAAGAGTCACACCACCAAATTTCAGGAAGAATAATGCATGAATAAATAAAGTCCCATAAGGATTAAGTTAAAAGGACCCTTAGCTGTACCCACACTGAAGGAAGAAGCGTGTTACGAACCCCCACACTTTTCAGATGAGGTCCTCAGGGAAGTGTGATGGCCGTGGCTGCTCACAGGTGAAGGAGCCCATTGACTTCATTCAACTTCAGGAGATCTGGTGTGATCTCACCCTTTCAAGGGAAGAAATAGTGAGGGGAAAGTCATATTTTTATTGCTGGACTATAATTTGACAAGTTGAAGTCACATGTTGCTACTAAGAGCAAAACCCTTCACATGGAGTGAACTAGAGTGTGCACAGACAGGCCACTCGTGTCTATAGATTGTATCAGTCAAATATCTAGTCCTCGTATTTGTTTTTCTTATTCTGATGCACTACCGGCCCTATACTAATTGCAAATTGTTGCACTGATTAATTCTGAAGAATACCAGTAAATGTTTTATTTGTATTTTCTTTTTTTTTTTTCCGCTCTCATTTGGATTAGTATGAGCTCCTCCTCTGCTGTTAAAATATAAGAGATCAGAAGTGATGCTTGAATAAACACTGTAGTAATTTATGTAACACCATGGCAGTTTCAGATATTCAGCATCATCCAATGTTCCACTAGCTGGACTTTCAAAAGCTGGCTTCCGTATTTCACACCTGCAAACTACAGCAATATTGAGTAGGAAGCACTGTGTGCCTGCAATTAATTCTGAATGCAGAAGTGAAATCTGGCACCATGCATCAAAGAGCTTGGAGGCCGTTTCTCTGGTTATTTGCTCAGCTGACTGTATTTGATCAGAGCTGATGTCCTCAGCGGTGTGGTGAGGTTGACATACTTACAGGAATCCGAGTGCATTACTAATTGCGGTCACATTGCAGAATGAATAACTCCAAGGCTTTTCCGTGCCTCTTTCTGTGCTTTTTCCACTGTGAAAAACAGAATGAGCATTGGTTGATTCTTTGTGATCCACCTGGAGCCGAGACATTTATATTTAAATTCCATGTGAACAAGGCTCCAATTTATATTTCAAGGCTAGTTGGCTTGTTGTATTTAGACATTTCTCATCTTGCGGCTTGCACCTTCATGGGACTGACTGCATCCCAAAGAATTGTCAGTCTCAACTCTCATGCTCACAGTACAGTTTCTTTGTCCCTTGCAGATTAAGATTTTCTGAAGAAGTCCTGCTGAAATCCCTCCATGCAGTTTTATCCAGTTTTTCGTAACTGTTTTTGCTTCTCAGGGTGTTTCTTTCATGCCTATTTTCTGCATAGCTTGATGAAATTAAAATAAAATAAAATAAAAAAAAAGGCATAAAAATGCAGAGGGATTACCAGAAATGTGTTTAGTAACAGGACTGACTCATGCCCAGAGTACAATATGAATAAGCAGTGGGACTGCTTACATGATTAAAACACTCAAAGTTTAGTGCCTTACCCCTGTATACTTTGTTGAAACGTACCATGCTGCTCAAAGAGAGAAAGTAGTCTCTCTGGAAAATGTTTGGAGGTATCTGCATTTTTCACACCTTTTGGATCTATTACTACTAATAATGGTGCCAGTTCCATAGTCCTGTGAGAGGAAGAAGGTAGGTGGAAAAGAAGCACTGGTCACCTTTCTACCACATCGAGGACTGGCCAATGAAAAAATGCACTGAGCAAATGGCAGAGGAATATTTGTAAACAGGGACAAACATAGAAGTAATAGCTAAGTTTTTGAGGAACTGGCTAAGCATAGAGCACCTCTAGATGTCACTGTAACATTGTAAAATGTAGATAAGAGAACACTACAAAGCTGACGGGATGGTTTATATGCTCTGATTCATGGTAACTGTTTCGGTCAGCCTGTAATAAATTAATGGATCATTAGAAATGCTGTTACCAGACGTTGATTAACAGCAAAAATCTTTTTGCAGTATGTCAGTAAGACTGTTACTAAAAATTTTAGTAGAATATTAAATATTCCTAGTTTTGTTTTAACTAACCTAGTTTTAACAGCAAAAGCTGGTGCAGGGTAACAGCTCATTCCTGGAACGCTTTTCTTTCAGTCCCTGAGGCTCAATCCTGATCTTTTCTGGGCTGTTTTTATGCCAACAATGATACTGATTACAACTGAGATCATTTCTCCTGCTTTACACCAGTACCAACCTGATCAGCTTGGTAGTGATTAAAAAAAATCGTCGTTCATAGGAGAAGCATGAGTTAGATCATAGAGTATTTGGATTTGACCAAACAAATCAGGCTGCAGCTTCATGAGGAACAATGCAACATGAATACTGTACGCACTAACATATCCATTGCCTTCTCCACAGGACATCAAAGAAAAGTCACATTTAAGTGAGACGGGAACAAATTCTATAAAAGAGAAGAAACCTCCAGATTCAACAGGTTAGAATTTATTTTATTTTTTTTTTTTTTCTGATCAGTTTCTTGTCCTAAGGGTACAACTGCAGAGCCCTTACTTCTTCACAAAAATAACCCTTACTCTCCTGAGCAGCTCTTGTTTGGGTTACATGCATGCTCACCAGCATGAGTGAGAATTGTCCATATAACATCACGTTGCCATCACATCCAAGCAACTTAACTTGTCATGTGCCTATGCACATAGTGGCAAACTGCTCAAAGAAGTGCTTTGCATAAGGACTTTATTAACCTGATAATAAATTTGAGTGAGCAAAACATTTTCCAGTGCTATGTCTGAAAGGAAAGAATCTGTGGCCCGTGACATCCCAGTTTTAAAGAAAAAGTACTCTGCTGAAGCTTATAACCCTTCTCTTGCTTATGAGACATTTACACTGAACATGAAAGTAGGAAAGGATAGTGAGTGCCTAGTTCAAAAAGCAATGGAAGTTATGCTGAGCATGCAACTCCTACTTTAATACCGCTACTGACTGTCAGGGAATTACTGACAGATTCCTTCTTGATCTGTTTACTTACAGAGGGGGCCATACAGAAGAGCCAGTCCTGCTCTCACGAAGAAGAAGTTGATAAACTCAACCAGGAAAATGCCAAGAGGGAAAGTTCTGTTCTGCTTCAAATGGATCCTCCCAGACTTCATCCTGAAGGGCCAGAGCAGAAGCAAGAATATTTGGCTTTTGAAAACTATAACAGACACAGGAGGAGCTCTGTTCAGAAATCCTTTACTACAGAAAGGCAGCAAGAAGAAGAAGCCATTGATGATGCTTGTCAAAGGATAAATGGGCAGGAGATTGAGAGTGAGTCCCCAGCAGATGGGGAGAGGAAGGAGGAACGTCAGGTATCTGTAGCTGAAAAACAAGAAGAGAGGAAGAATGAAGGGGAAGGAGTTGCTGATAAGAATGAAAAAGAGGATGAGGAACCACCAGCACTTTCTCCAAATCAAGATGAGGCAGGACAAAGCCAAGATGAAGAGGCAACAGAGGGAAGGTAAGATCTGAAACTTAGGCTATACATGTTTAAGAGATACTTGCTTCGGAAAAACACATAATTCAAGTTTCACGTCAAAGTGGCTGCTTAATATAAATATTGGTGAAAATACAGCCTAATACAAAAGTGGAAAATTAGTTTACCTGTCTGAAATCTAAGCTCTAAACTGAAGTTATACCCTGAGAACAGACAGGCAATCTATGGTACTGGCAGTGTGCTGTGATGATTTGCTTGGGAGAAAGGTTAGGACGATGGAAATTGTGATGCTATTCTTAATCTTTGAGGAGAATTCTCCCACTCTGCCATGTTTATACATTGCAGCATCATATAACCTGTGAGCAAAGTAAGGTTAGGTTAGGCCACGTACCAACCGGTAATTAAGTTACTACAACATTTAGTAACTTACTCGGTAATATAAAACTGTGAAACTTTGCCCAGGCGATTAAACTGATAAACTTGTTTACTGTAATTCTTTCTGTGCTGCATTTATATTTAGCCCTTCAGGGATAAACCAGTTTAAGCTCTCAGGAACCTATATGAACAGAATGAAATCCCAGTCCTCTCCCATTGCTTTAAAGGTGAGATTGATAGCCAAATGTTAAAATCAGTAGAATTCAAGTGGGCATTTCAGTAATGGACAATCATTTTGCTGTCACGATTACTTAGAGGTCATTTTATTCCTCTAAGTGACTATTAAACCAGTTTATTTGACCTTATTATTTTACACCATAACACAAAATAGCCTAATGCAATATGTGTCTGTGTGTTTTTCATGTATATTTCTAAATTTGTTCTGCTTTATGTGTACTGTACTCTAATGCCATGTTTTGTCCTTGCAGGTGTAAAGGCTGCGGAAAAGGTACAGGAAATTATAGTTCAGTCACTGAGCAGACTCATCAATTTGAGCATAGTAGTAGCAGTATGCATCGGGTGAACATTGAAGGCCTAGTCAAAGACGACAACAGAGCAGGCTAGATGCAGAAAATTGCTGGTGGCATACGTAAAACTAAAAAAAAGTTCTTACAAGAAGTAGTCCTAAAGGGAAAACCCAAACATTTGATTCCACTGGTATTGAGAGTGATGATCAGGCAAAGACATCTGTAAAAAGGAATGACATCATGATCATAATTATGAAAAAGAAGAGCATGGTAACTGCAATGGGAAGCAGTTGTTCATGGGCCACATCCTAAACTGGTGGGAAATACCATGGTTCTGTTTGCTTGCATCAAATTATACCAAAATTTACTGCCTGAGGAGTTGGATCATCTTTTCTTAGAGACTTCTGTTCTGACAGAAATTAGTAGCAACTGATTTGCTTCTCCCACAACTTCTCTACTATTACCATCTTCTTTCCCTCTTCTTTTAATAACAGTGAGCTAAAACTTGTAGATATAAAGTAGTGGGAGAAATTACATCATATGTGGTAAAACTGGTTGACCTGTGGAAGTACTAAGAACATGTGTTAACACAGAATCTACAATGTTCTGGACATAGCCTGCAAAACCAACTTTTTCCTGTTAGTACCATTGCAATCTGAATTGAGAACAACTGCAGTCTATATAATAAAGAAATACAGACTGTTGTGTGGGAGCTTGACTGATGCTGCCAAACAGTCAGATAAATGGTGTTCACGCAATGAACTCTGGAGCAGAGTGAGGCAGAGATTTCTAACATTATATCTCTTGCTTGAGGATTTCAGTGCTTATCCCTGCATATGAAATGATAGAACGTGAGGTGGTGGCCTGATGCACTTGAAGCTATATGTATGTGCGTGTGCACGCATAGCACACAATGAATTTCTTTGCTTTGGGAGTGGAGGGTGGAGTGGAAAAAGGAAACAGTTATTAAATGTCTATGCTAGGCTCTTAGATTTGGTAGCAGAAATAAGAGATAGTGTACTAAAACTGTGAACTCTGTTATCTGTCTTAAGCTTTTGTAAACTGTTACCAGTGGCATTAATGTTAGTTTCTCTCTATTGGAGCATCTTTCATCTGTAAGAGCAGAACATTCTTTAATAGGGAGAAATTCCCTTTGGTGTGTAGGAAAATTAAAACTGAGGGTCTGTCATTGAGAAAATCTTGAAAGCTAAAATGTTGGCACATAATCTAGCCTCTTTAAATGAGCACTTCCTTGCCCAAAGTTTGGTAACATTTGAGAACTGAGCTTTCCAAAATCCATGTTCTGTCTCTTACATGCTGGGGCTCTTGGAGTTTGTGCCATTATGGTCAAATTCTTCCTGTAGGATAGAGGTTTTCTTGGCAAGTTTTGGGTCTCAGTAACATGCAAAGGCTTATACTCAAGGACATGCAATTCAAGCTCTGCAGAATCCCAAGTAGGTGGCAAACTTCCAGGAGTCCCAGCTTTTCTCAATTCCTTGACCATGAACTAACTTCCTGACCATGTAAGTTATTAATACTGTCAAAAAAAATCTAGGTACACAGCTGGTGTCCTGGAAAAATGGACGTTCACTGTGAATAAGGACAATGCACTGTTACATTAATGACCAAAGTGTTCCTGCCAGCTACATGCTGTCATGGGTTTTTTGTTTGTGTTTTTAATCATTTTCACTGGAGTAATGACTGGTTTAAAATTGCTCAACAAGACCCACACAAAAGGGAGCCAGCATTCCAGACCAGAGAGCTCATGTTGAAACACTGTGGCTCTAGCCCTCCCAACCAGTTGAAGAAGTATTTGTCACCTTGGTCAGCCAAAGGTCACTCTCGGGATTATCAATCAAATGAAAAACAACATGGGTATGAAATTGAAATGGCAACACCCTGCAAAAAATCCAAAGAGAAATTAGGCATGCAGGGCTGGTCTCCAGCAGGGATTTTGACATCAGGATGGCAGAATGGTCCAACATGTGAAGGTCTGAACAATAATACTGGAGATCTGCATTTGTGTCAAAACTCTGTAGACACTGCAGGGTGATCTTGGGAAACCATCCCTTCCCCGTGTCCTTTTTTAGCCTTTATCTGCCTTCTTTTATTAAGCACAGAAACTCTTCAGAGCAGCATGTGTCCTACCACATTGGGCCCTGAGCCATAGTGGAAATCCCAGGTGCTACCTGCTGGGATGAAACTCCATCACGTTCACAAGTTCTAAACGCGATCTGTAAAGGCAATGACCATGCTGGGGAGAATGACAAGTTGTGTCAATCAGATTGTCAGTAGAGAAGGGATTTCTGCACTATGAACACCATAAGGTGTTTCCATGAAGGGAAATGACCTCTTCTAGCTGGGCTTGCAGGAGATCTCATTCTCTCTTCCTTCCCCAAGAGAGAATTACAGTACATACTTATCTATTAACAGTCCCTGAGGAAAAAAAAAAAAATCTGATTAGAGAAAAAGCCAGATTCCTTCCAAAACATCTAAGCAAATTGCTCAGGCTCTTTGTGGGCATGAAGCTACACTGGCTTAGTCTAGCTGTCTTCACCTTGCCTCTTGCTACTCTTGCTACTCACAATGCAAAAAGTGCTAACTAAATAAGGAGTGCTTGTCTTGATAGCGTAGCTCCCAATTACAACACCCTGTTTTCTGAACCAGAGCTCTGGAGTAAAACGATTTTTAAATAACAAAGAACTATCTATATAACTTACAGTAGGTATATTCAGTTCTTAACTTATTTGGGGGGAAGAGGGACTAAAATATATGAGACATATATGAGCATTGCTTGTGACCTCTCATATGCTGTTTGTTTTTTCTTTTGTAGATGATAGTTCTACTCCACCAGCACCATTTGATCACCGGATTGTCTCAGCCAAAAGGGTGGGGATCAGCAGTTATTATAACGTCAACAAGAATGAAATCCTGGGAGGGTAAGTCAAGTGAACCCAATCAAGACAAAAAGCAAGGCAAAAATTTACAGCCAGACACCCCAGGAGGTGAATGGAAGCAACATGCCTCACTAGAGGCAAAGTCATGAAAGTCTAAGTTCTAACAGTGCTTTAGAGAGGAATGAAAACAGGAGGCTGATTTTACTGTGTAAGTGAATTTTGGCTGAAGGTTTGACATCACCAGACTTGGCTTGTATTTGGTGTTGTTCTAGGTCAGCCAGCTGCCCTCAGGCTCTGTGACGGTGCTCCTATGTTTCTGTAGTACTTCACATTGCAGCCAGCAGAATGTAGAGACATGTAGGTTTCTCCCCATCAGCACAGCCCATCCCTGAAAATGCATGTTTTCAGATAGATCAGAAAGCTAATCTGCCAGGCCGTGTTGCTTGATGAGAGTTGCTTGATCTCTCATGATGACATAATTTAGGATAGAGTGATGTAATTTCTGATAGCAGCATGGTCTTAGCAGCTGCTAATGAAATCACATCCTTCCCTTGGAGAAGAATGATGACATGGAGAGAGGCAGATTGTACACTTAAGTGAGTTATTATCCTTACAGTATGTATGGCTGTTAGCTTGCCTGGGATACCTCATAACATATTAAAAGCTTGTAGATGTAATGAAGCAAGTATTACTGAATCATACAGAT
Source organism: Anser cygnoides (assembly GCF_040182565.1). NCBI lineage: Eukaryota > Metazoa > Chordata > Aves > Anseriformes > Anatidae > Anser > Anser cygnoides. The sequence goes on from NC_089874.1 coordinate 83,242,302, forward strand.
GGAATATCAGCTAAAACAGTGTGATTTTGGTGCACCTAAATGAGTAGTAACAAGTTTAATGTACACAACAAAATAGCAACGATAGAGCAACTGAAATGGAGCTCATTAGGGAGAGGATCATTTCTGCTGTGCATAACCTAGTTTACATTCAGGATCAACACCAGCACCACTGGATGATTTTTTTTTTTTTTTTTCCCTAGAGGGCGATTTGGTCAAGTGCACAAATGTGAAGAAAAAGCAACGGGTCTCAAGCTAGCAGCCAAAATTATAAAAGCCAGAGGTGCTAAAGAGAAGGTTGGTAGAGTCTTTTTTCCATAATGGATCCCACATTGTTCTTCAGCTACAGGTCTGGCATGTTTTGCAAACCTCATAGCCATCCAGGGCTTGCTTTCACAGGAAAGCCATGCATAGCATCCTTTTCATGACAGCTGTGTCATTAATGGCATTCAAGGGTGGGATTTGTCTCAGCCATCTGTCTAAGGCATAGCTGTCTGTGGCCAAGCTGATCACTGAGAATCCCCTTATAGTCACTGGAGAGAATGGCATAACTGAAGCCAAAGCACGTAAAATAGTTGGGCTGAATGGAGGTACCAGTCTTTCTCCCCTGACTGCAAAGGGAGGTTTTGAGGACTGTTTTGGACATTTCTTACACATATTGATTTTTCATACCTACAGCTGTTTGAAACAAATCCTGTTTCACTTCTGTCTTTTCTTTATATATCTTTGAACACACCAGTTGCCCATCGGTGCTCTCCCTCTTTCTTTCCCCTTCCTTTTTCTCCTAATATATAACTGAAGCAGTCCCCTGCTCAAGCTATGAGTTCAGTCCAGAGATATCTACCACTGCCGGAGCAATCAAAGGCAAACCCTGGGTATGGTTGCCATGAATGAAAACATGACGATAATGTAGATGTTTGGTTCAAACTGATGATGTCCTGGTTCGTGTAGCTTTCTTAGAATAAAGGCTTCTGAAACAGTACTCATGATTTTTTACAGGATGAAGTGAAGAATGAAATAAGTGTCATGAACCAGCTGAATCACGTGAACCTCATCCAGCTGTATGATGCCTTTGAATCCAAAAATGATATTGTCCTAGTAATGGAATAGTAAGTGTGTTCTTTTCTTTCCCTTTCCGTCTTTACCACTTTTGCTGGAATTATCTTTTTCCTTCTTACTTTCTCCTGATATTAGAAATAAGGCTTCTAACAGGTGAAAAGATATAAAAGATGTCCCCAGGAATAAAAAATAAAAATAAAAATTCAAGAATTAAAGAAAAAGTTGTCCCGTGGAACCATCTATTCATTTTTTTCAAGTGATGGTCCACACTACTGGTGCTTTAAAACCATTACGTCATTTAAAGTACTGTTATACAGATTCTCTTTAATTTCATATGGTATTTTGTGTCAGCTAAGAAACAGACATGTCAGAATATCTCCAGTTCTGTGAGGCAAATGAAAATACATCTTAGAGTGAAGAGGAGCCAACTGTCCATGTTGCAGATAATCTTTATATTGGGTCCCCAGAAGGATTAACCTGGCTTTTATGCTAGTTTATCAAGCTAATTGGGTTCAAAATTGCTGCCTTAAAGTCAAGATAAAAAGATATTTTAAGGAAGCCAAAAATAATGTAATTAAAACAATGAAATATATCGGAAAAGGTTAGAAGTCATATGATCTTGACTCTTCAGTATATTCTTATATAGCCCTATGAATTTAATCTACATGTTTAGCATAACACAAAAGCTAAAAGTCTGTGTAGATATGAATTGGTAAGCTAGAGACATTCTGAAATGTAATAAGAAATTAAGAAGTCATTTTCACTGATTTTGCATGCTTCACACTGAGATTTTGGATCACGTTCCCCTTAAACTCTGAGGCAGAAGACCAAGTATTTAAATGCAGATTGTCTAGCATATTGTCTTGTTTTTCCATGTGACTTCATTCATTCCACTGGTACAAAACTACATCCCAAGATGGCACATCTCAATGAATGGGAGACTGGGCTCTCAAGCCTTGAAGAAGCTCAGGACGATATGCATCAAAACCCAGTACTTGGAAAGTTCAGATGAGAGTACCATCTCATATTGCACACCTCCCTGACTGTGAATGATTAAAATAGTCAATTGTATAAATTATGTATTACTGTAACTACATGGGTTTGGATTTGGGCTTAGTCACCACTTCATTGTCTTTCTCTCATCAGTGTGGAAGGAGGAGAATTATTTGACAGAATTATTGATGAAAACTGCAATTTGACAGAGATGGATACTATTTCATTCATAAAACAGATCTGCGAGGGAATTCAGTACATGCACCAAATGTACATTCTTCATTTGGATCTAAAGGTAGAGAACTGACATGTTTGTTTTGTGCAATGACAGCTGTAGAAATTCTCTTTCTTCAGGGTAGGCTATACAGCTTAGCAGATTCCCATGGCAGAAACAACAAATGTCCTTATTCTGCTTTCCTTAAACTGATGGGTATTTACTTTAACCACATTGAGTCAGTTAAATCATTACAGGGGTAAGTAATTTAGATGAGAGATGTGGTCACATGTCATCAAGCCCTATAGCTCTTGAGTTTTCTACAGAATTAATTTATAGAAAGCCAGCAACTGGCTACAATATCTTGCTATTGTCAATTTTGATATTTGGATCTCAAGATATTGTGTGACTATTACTTAATTCAGCTGCACAAGATCTCTGTCTTATGCATCAGCCATGGGAATTAACTGCATTTTTACCATGCAGAAACCAAGGCAAGAGTGAGTGGAGGGTCATTCGAGGGTCGTTTGTGGTCAGTGAAAACCCAGCATATCTTTCTAAGGTCTATGCTGCACTGTTGTGGTCATGAAAAGGCATCAGTAGATAGCCAGCCTGAGGGAAAATACATTAAAATGTACTTGCTAAAATGGAAGCAATAAAAAACAGTCAGTGGCTGATGGAACAGATATGGCATCTCTGTGTTGTGTTTAACAATAGCTGCCAGTACAGCTGAAAGTCCAGAAAAGGGTAGCAGATTCTCCATCAGGAGCTTGCTTAGTTTTGTGAACTATTTAACAGTATCCACAAAATTTCCCCTTCTTTCTTTCAAAAAATGAATTCACCAATTGCATGTTCTTACACTAGTTGATTGCTAATGGTTAACTGTCACCCCTCAGAAAGCATGTTGTAACGGTATTTTTCATTAAGCTGGACATTTAAGCTGCATCTTTTTCCCTTAAACCAGGTTTTTATCAAATAAAAGACATGTTTCTTACCATTATTTAGTGCAGGAATAAAAGGGGATGATGTCTTAAGTTTTATGACTGGTTATAAAGCCCCCTAATGATCCCTGAGCTTTACAACAAAGCAAAAAGAAACAAAAAGCGCACAAGAGGGGTTTCTCATTGATGAGATTTTTACTACAAGTGCTGTTTTTGGCTTGTAATAACTGAGTTAACATAGTACATCTTTAATGTTGTTAGCATTTATATTATAGTACTGGTTAAGCAAATGAGCAGATGTTTATTGGGATCTGCTTCAGTTGCTGATCAATGACCAGACTCACTTTTCTCTTTGATTATAAACATACTGATAACTAGAAACCTGTCAAGCAGAATTTCACAAAGTTCTTTGGGACACGCTGATTATGTTCTTGGAGGTGGCACAGTTTAAATATGAGGTCAAACTGCTGACATAAAGACATATATATAATCCAAGAAATTCTTCGCAGAGACCTCTCTTCTCGTGTGCTACCCAGCTATGGCCTCTCCCTTCTGTTTTGTTTGCTCACAGACACATGAGTTTGAGGAAGAAAGCTTGAAATTGAAAGAAATCCATCCTGACCATAGTCATCCAGGACCTCAGAAACCATGGACATATGGTGTTTAAAAGTCCTACGTGTAAAAAGAATTAGTAATGGTGACAAAGGTTAACTAATGTTTTAAGTGCTGAGGGCTGTTTTATTTCAAAGAGGACTCAAAGAGCAACAAGACAGAGTAGCTATAAAACTTCTGGCAGTGAATACAAGACTCTATTTTAGATATTTACATTTCAAAGACAATTGGCCAAATTCTATTCTCAGTCCTTTCTGTATGAATTTGGACAAATTCTAGGAAGCCAGTGGATTCTTGCCAGAGAATGAAGAACTACATTTGGCCATGTGAAAATCCAGAGGGATTTAACCTGTGAATCCCACCTTTTGCTATAATATCTAATGAAAATGTGAAGTTGATGTGACTAGCTAACATACCAGTGTTCAATCAGACAGTTACTGCCACAACATCCATGAACTCGGAAACGTAAAGCTAAAAGATAATTGTAAAATATGTTGTTGTTTTGTTTTTGTTTTTAAATTCCAGTGTCAGCTTAATAAGGTCTGTAAAATCACAGTGCCAGCATCCTGAAACCTTTCTTTGGAAGTCTGTGTTCTCTGTCCCACTTCCCCTAATGAGTTCTTTATCTGAACTGCTGCCTTATGTCAAATTGAAATGCAAAGGAGAAGCAGCAGTTACAAGGCACAGAACACCCAACCTCGACTGCTATGTGATAGCAGGGGGGTACCCATGCAGAGAAATCTGACCAAGGAGGAAAGCAAAAGATGCTTGTATGATGTTTTTTCATACTACACTTTGCTAAAAGCCCAATATGTCATACTTGTTTCTCATTGAAGTGTTTTCTGGTGTCTCTTGGCAGCCAGAGAATATCCTGTGTGTGAACCGAGCTGCAAATCAAATAAAAATTATTGATTTTGGATTGGCAAGAAGGTAAGTGCATGTGCTCTTGCTAGTTGTAAATGAACTATGAAACAATGAAAAAAAGTATCACGTTTCTGCAATGACACATTTGACCAATAATGGTCTCCTACTGTTCCTGGGACAAGTTTAGTATGGCTCTTTTTACCAGGGACATCTTCTAATATGGAAGGTTTGAAGCTGAGTAAAAAGTTTTGTTCTGAAGCCTTTTTTGGGTGGAAGGTTGAAAGAGGTCTGATTCTGACCGAGCATGCACATAAGTGTATTGGAACAGCTGAAACTGTTGGTACCTCTCATCTGGTCTCCTGCTACCAGTGTTGTGAGGTTCTTCAAAAGAGAGTTGTAAGAAACCATAAAAGGCTCTTACAATATAACCCATGCTATATCACTTTCTAGTTTAAGAAGATACCATAACCTCAGTGAAGAATTTACTAGTTAAAAATTCCAGGCCTATGATACGGGGAAGGTTCAAAAGGACGGTAACAGCTGCCCTGAGGAGTCCTTGAAATCTGAATTTCTTCCTTTATTTTGCCATTTGTTTTTGTCCTGAAGTATGATATAAAGCTTGCAAACGTTTTTTATTCTTATATATATGTGTACATTTATTATTACTTTGTACCTCTGTCTGTCCTTGATTTCCTCCTGAATGTCCTGTATGCTTCTGAAATCCAACTGGACAACTTACAACATAACTTTAGAGCTGTATTTCATGTTCTTTGTTAATGTTTCCTTTGCCTAGATATAAACCCAGGGAAAAACTTCGAGTTAACTTTGGGACTCCAGAATTTCTTGCTCCTGAAGTTGTGAATTATGAGTTTGTCTCCTTTCCTACAGACATGTGGAGTGTAGGAGTCATTGCTTACATGCTGTAAGTAGGATTCAGTCTTTGCTTTGTAAGCTGTTTCTAGGTTGAAGTGTGTCAGTCAACCAAATACATTGTTATACTGGAATACTGACAAAATTTGTAGACAGAATAGAAAATGTAGGCCTCTTTCCAAATTCCATATTCAGGAATCCCCCCCCCCCCCCCCCCCTTTTTCAAGCACCATGAACTTTTCTTCTTTGTTCCATTAAGCATCTCTCTTGAGCAGTTGGACATTACACTTCCAGAATAATGTAGACCTCTTGATAAACTGCCAGTAGGTGTGTACAAGAGCAGACAGTGGTCTGGAACATGAAAGAATTTAATGAAAGAAAATAATGCTTGATTTGTTGGGGAAGAAGGGTGATTATTTAAAAATGTAAGTAAAAGAGAAAATGGGAATGGTCTGGAAACTTTCTTAGGCAATAGCAAGTTGCAAGGTGGGCCAGGAGTAACAGAACAATCATAGATGGCACATCAGAGATTATGTACAGAAATGGGCAAAGAAGGATTTAACATATTTCTTTTTACTTTAGCCTCAGTGGATTGTCTCCCTTTTTGGGTGATGATGACAGTGAGACTCTCAACAATATCCTGGCCTGCAGCTGGGATTTTGAAGATGAAGAATTTCGAGGTGTTTCTGATCAGGCCAAAGACTTCATCTCAAAGCTTCTCATCAAGGAAAAATGGTATATAGTCACTGTGTCTTTTTCTTTTTTTTTTTTTTTGTTGTGTTCCATGCCATCATGCCACAGATGTATAACTTATACTGCCCAACTGCAGAATTATCATGACTTATCAAAGTTTTGAATGTCCATGTAAAATATTACAATGCCACTTCACTGATGTTCATTATGACCATAAAGTACTGTGAAGTTACGTGAATGAGTTTTTGCTTTCATGTTATTGGTTTCATGGGTTAGCTGCCATCTGGCATAAAGCATCCTGAAACAACAGCATTGCATGATGGCAGAACACAAGAGCTGTAGGAGATAATTGTTGGATTGTAATATTCTGGGAAAAACACTTACTAGCATTCTGGTTTTCCTTTAGCTGGAGAATAAGCGCAACTGCTGCCTTAAAACACCCCTGGTTATCAGACCACAAGCTCCACTGCAGACTCCAGGTCCCTAAATTTAAATATCCTTGTGCATTGTAGATCTGCTATTGCCTTCTCATGTTGCAGTATCACTATTTGCTTTGACATTTTTCTCATCTGTTTTTGAGTCCACCCTTCTGACGTATTTCTTGCTACTGTGAGCCATGTGTGTCCCTTTGTTTTTACTTAGCTGTTATAATTTGCATGCTCACACTTGCTTATCAGTTCTTGCATGGCTGGGAAGACATATATCATTATGCGACTGGTGTGTGTTGCTGAATGGATCCATTTCTTAGCAAAATGGGGTTGTTTAAATAATGAACACAGAATTACCATATGTTGAAATATGGTAATATGAGGAGTTTCTCAGCTGGGGATGATTCTGCTTACTGCTTTGAAAAGTCTTTCAGGCTGTCCTGAAGTTGCATATGAGTGCAGTTAGATTTCATCCTATCTCTTCCCAAGGGTTACTTTTCCCAGTATGGCTTGGAACCCCAGCCAGTGCATATCTTTTTATTTTAGCACCTTCTTGCCCCTTAAGTATAGTCAGCTTAGTGGCCAGAAGAAAAAAAGCCATTGTTTGTTCACCCAAACAAATCAATTTGGCTGAGTTGGAGAATCAGTGTGATTTTAAATCATTTTGATTATTTCTCTCTTAAGTGGTCAGTAAGTATGGGAGATTCAGACTGTTGATGACCTTGCTGTTGGATGAATCTAACTGAGTCCACGCTGTGGTTTAGTGGTTCAAGGGGGATCATCATTTTAAGCAGGTCCATTTTTTTTTTTTTTGTCTTCAGTTTGGAGTGCAATATTCACTATTCCTTTCAAGGCAAAGCACATCTATGTTAAATAAAATGACCGCTGTAGTACCTAGGACTTATATGTCAAGGTGCCTTTTGAACTGCAGCCATCACTAAGAGTTAGACTATCTTATTAACTAATACAACAATTTTATTAAAATAAGATCAAAGATTGCAATTATAATAAAACAATAGTAGCTCTGCTTGTAAGGTGGTGTGAGTTTTGGGGAGGATGGACTGAGTAGTGTCCTAACAGCTCTATCCTTGATAGATATTCCTATTAAACAAAGTAAGGATAACTAGAAATAGGATGAAATGGGAAATACTAATAATCAAATAAATCGTTATCACTTTAATTGAAACTTAATTTTCTTGATAATCTCCAAGTACAACAATGACCATAAGATTATTAGATTTATAAATGAGCATACACAGTAAAAATAAGAGAGTTTTTCACCTACTGTAGAGGATTTCATAGGGTAGCATTCAACCCCTTTAGTTTGGCTCCAGTGAAGCTCTGATTGCTGCAGGCTGGAGAACAGGCTGGCTTTGTAAATGCTGCAAAGGTACAGGCTGCTCAGCTGGTACGCTGCTTCCTATCAGCAATTTTTTTCTGGGGAAACCCTATCCTCATAGAAACCTCGCAACTCATTTTATCCTTGTGGCTCCTCCTCTGGTATTTTTCTGTTTGTACCTCTTGCACTTTCTAAACTAGCTTCACTAAACATGCTGATGCTGCAGTGTTCTGCCAATACCCTAACTAGAGGTAAGATGGGACTGATCTTCAATTAATGCTCCAATAATGGCAACTATCTTTCACTATCTTTTTTGTTTGTTTTTCACTAGAAGAAGGCTAAAGGCACCTGTGTGTCCCAAGCACCCTCGGCTCCATAATCTCTCTGAAAGAGCTGCCAAACAGAAGGTTTGTATGGGGTCCTGAGTTTTTCTTCAGACATAAATACCATAGCCCCTGTGTGTAAGGGATCAGTGGGAGGCCAAAAACCTTGCACAGTCCTAACTGTACAGGCCAAAATATATTCACCACTACCATCCTCACTGTTGTTTGGAATGCATTCAAAATGTAAGCTGGCCCTATCACTTATACCAAGTCACAGCAACATACAAACCCCCTCATATATACGAAGCCATATGTGCTGCAAACCCTGGCCATTTTAGAGGGAATGGTTATGCTCCCCCTGACTCTCATGGGGCAGGATTTCACCCAATAACTTCTCAGTGTTGAAAGCTTTCAGGTTTTCATGCTGTGGTTAGGAGTATGGTTTTAAAGGGCTAGAAATATGAAAAGTAATTACTTTTTAGCAAAAGCCCGGGCCAGACCCTTAGGGCAGTTCCAGTAACTGTACTGAAAGAAAAGTGAGGTGTCCCCTAAAAGAAGCTGCTCCACACTTTAGAGGACCCGATTCTGACAGGGCACTTCTCTGCTCTTTCAGTGTGTAGCGGTCAGAACAATCTCGACAGCATCTCTCTGACCTTTTTTTTTTTTTTTTTTTTTTCCTGGCTCCCTGTCCTTGCCTTTTCATCAACAAACTCTTCATTCGTGGTTCTCAGGCTGGCTTGGCTGCTTCCCCCAGGGTGGCCAGGAAGAGGCAAAGTCTGCTCTCATGTTGTGTCTCTGGTCTTTGACCAAAGCATGCTCACTCAGCCACTTCGAAATCCGGCTACCTCAGGCAGCGCAACATCTCCATAAACCAGCACACCAATTCCCACAGCCCCTTTTACAAACTACCACAGAAGGTGGGGCCTCTCTTGAAGGACCATGGGAACCACTCAGAGGTTCTGGGGGCATCTCTGGACAAGACTCAGTGGAGGGTCAAGATGTGAACAAAGCTGAGAACACACACACTGTAAAACCACTTCCTTTTAATCATGCATCATGCGTAACAACCAGGACACCAAAATAAAAGTGGTCCACTTCTCACCGCCTGCAAGTTTTTAGTGCTGTCACCATCCACCATCTGCTTGATAGGGCAGGAGATGTGGTGGGTTTTACTTGCAACGGGTTTTGTCCAGAAACATCTAAAAAAGACAGGTTATTGTGAGTGGTTGAAATTTTTGACTAAGCATAGGATTAGCACAGATTTTATGAGTGTGGTGTAGTCCCACACAAGTTATTTATCTTTAAATGAGCTCTCTTAAGTATGTGAAGCTGCCTTTCCATGGTACACTGGAGGTCAGTGAAGGCTAAGGTTCTGTTCTTATCTCCTGCTTGCCCTGTGAAGCCACATAACTTCCTGATACATAAAGTCCCAGCACCACCTTCTGCAGTGGGAATCCACTGGGAATGAATAGCTCTCTGTGATCCTCAGCATTCATCCCAGCTTCGGTGGTGCGGGGACATGTTACACGAAGCTTTGGTCCAATCACTGGTGCACTTCTACATAGTAGATTTCAAAACAGATTTTCCTGGTTGTTTAATCTGTGTTTGCCGTTTCAAGCTACTGTCTGCACAGCAACCAAATGCTGAAAACTCTCCTGCTTTAAACCAGGAAGCACTGTATTACACAGATTACTATTGCAACCAAGATCATCTTTGAGATAAATTGTCTGTCCAATGGTAGTCAAAATTATTTTTAAATAAACCTTTTATAGTTTTGTAAAGTCATAACTTACCCATGATCTAACCTGCAGGAAAACCTGGTTTTGGCTTTTGCAGTGTTATTTCCTCTGTGTGTGTTTTTCTATTTGGAGTTTGAGTTTACTTAATGAGAGGATCTAAAGTCATAGCACTACTTTGTTTTTAAAGAATCCCTTTAGCTATTTTTATCAGGCAAGTAGTGTGGTTACCACATTTAACCCAAAATAATACACTCAAGTGCCAGCTGATTTAGGCCTGGCATCATAAATGCTTGCAGCGGTAACACAAATAAATGGAGAGGTTTACACCCTCCCTTTCCGTGCTGGGATCTGTATGACAAGAGTGGCAAAAAAGCAGAGTAGCTACATTTCAAGGGAGACCTCCAGGACCTTTTCTCCACTTAACAAAGAAGCTTTGTCTTTTAAAGGTGTCTTTTAATAAGGTGGCTGCAAGAACCCTTTGTAAGCAAGAAGCTTCAGCACTGCTTTCTTTTCCTTATGCACAAAGAAACCACCATGTGGTTGTCCTAGAACGCGTAACCAAATAAAAAAGCACACTGCTGAATTAACTGGATTCTTGTTTTGTTTGTTTTGTAGAAAAGCTGCTGTGTGGTTACTGCTGCTAAGAGATTTGAAAATATCAGCAGTCTTGGTGCTTTACCCCCCTGCCATGACCGAGTCTTTTACTAAATGGACCAACAGCATTTTAGCTGCAGGATAAATCCCAGCATTGCTGAGCTGCTGCTTCTATATTCAGCTTTCAAAAGAAGGAAAGTATTTCTCCAGTTTGAGGAAGGTGTCTCTTCTAGAGCACCATGTTCTCCATGTCTGGGAGTGCTACATTTGCTTGGTTTCACAACAATCTTTTCTCTAACTTGCCTTCATGAGGGTCATTTAGTTATCAAAGCTTGTTAGGATTCAAATTATCAGGTTAAATTGACTGTTTCTCCTCAGCCAGAAGGCAAATTGGCACTGTGTTATATGTGTAGCCAAAAATGATTTGACCCTGGAATCAAATCATAGGAAAAACAAACAAACAAACAAACAAAGAGCCAATTTAAAGCTGCATTATGTAGATTTGAAGTTTGTTTTTCCTGTCATCCTAAAATGAGCTAAGGATTAGCTCAATGAAAGTTAAAGCCATGATAATGTACTACCAATGGAAGTGAGAAATTAGGCTTTCCTTGCAGGTAGGTGAATTTGCTGCAACCATGATACATTTTAGGATTTGTTTAGCCTGATGAATTGCTGTTCATTTTAAATACACTTGGATTCATTCAACAAGAAAGAAAACAAGGCACTATTCACTCATATCCATGCAGGATCTTTTCTCCGCTATGCAAGTGTAACTCATAGCTGCTCCTTATAACCTCTGTTTTTCTAGTTTTCATTTCTTATATTGCTACCAAGTCCTTCTGACTCCTAAGTAAGGAAAAAATGGGAATCAAAACAACGGAATTCTTTACCTGATATTGTTTGAGTATGGCTCTTCATTAAGTGAATCTGAATCTTACTTGCCTGGGCTGCGAGGTTAAAATAATAAGAATTATTCCCTGCTGTATATGGCTTTCTGACTGCTTGGTTTCAGAACTACATACATGCAAAATATAGCAAGTATTTTATTCCGTGATGCTCACGTATCGCAGTGCCTTTAGGTTTTCTTTGATTAATCCAGTTCTGATCAAACTACATATTAACATAGTATTATCTATATATTTATCTATACATTTCATACATATTTATATTTGAATTATGTCTTTTATTAAAGGGGATCAACATAAAGACAAAACTCAACAGCATTATTCATCACTACCCAATGCATTGTTTTCATACCTTTGTCCTTTCTGAATAGCACTCATATATGAAATAAAAGGGGCCCATTAATGGGACATCACATCATGACATTCTCTAGAGCCAGTTTGATCCAATGCTTTAACGCCATTGTAGTAGATCTATTGAGACTGCTTCTGTAAACAAGCAGGGCTTTTTACAGCTGTGAAATCTAAGAAATACTGACGTGTTGTAATAGTTGTTGCAAATAGATGAGAACCATTACTACAATCACACAATGGTTTACCATGTAACTATGATACCATGTAGAGCACTGCCACCTCAAAATCCTTATCTGTAGTCTTAACTGAAGTAAATGTTGACTAGCAGAAATGGAAGTCTCTTTGGGAAAGTTGCTCTTGAGCAGCCTCAATGCAAGAAAACCAGAATATGACCTTGAGATAGAAACTAGTTTGCTTATTTTTAGCCACCATTCAAGTTTCCATGTGCAAAATAAACAGAGAAGCTACCTTTCTGTTAGGGCTGGAATTCCCACTCCTATCTGACTACCTTCAGAACAGTTAGCTTTTTGTGCAGTAAACAACTCAATGATCATACTAACATACAGCAGGCTAACTTTGGAATGACTAGATCTCATCGTGCACTTCAGTGCCAGTATTGTAGGTTTGAGTTTTGTTTTTCCTGTGGTGGACATTTACATGAGTATGAATAATTGCATGTCATTTTGACTCTTAGTAACTATACTAAATATACTAAAACTATACTAAAATAACAGTGTGACTATAGTCTTATCTGGTTTGTTGATCAGTTAAACTAAGAGAATTTATCATTTGTAGATCTGTGCAGCTGAGTTGTGATGCAGAGCTTCATGCCATAAGGATCAGCCACATGTTAGGGTGCGTTGCACTGAGTCAGGCACTGATACTCCAGGAGTCTACTGGGGAACGTGGCCTCTTACAGCCACAGAGATCATCTGTACAGCTCTCTGTCAGAAACACACACACACAAATTACTAGGGAGGGTGGACATATTTCACTTGCTTTGAGAGGGAAGGCCCTTTCAAAAGGCATGAGTCAAGGAGAGGGTACCTCTCTACTTCCTTGCTTGTGCAACTGGGCAGGGTGCTAATATTTTCGAGGGATTTAAATTCCATTGTCACTAACATGGATAATGATGGTCACATTCTTGAGTCTCATCTGTAAAGTGCCCCACTGCTCCTGTAACGAGGGGTGAAGCAGGGATGAGACAGTTGGAGGGGGTTTGACTGCACGAGTGTCTACAGTGACTGATGTCTGGCACAAGCACAGGACTACAGGTATCCAGCTGAGGAGGAAAAATCCCAAGCGTACTTCTTGCTATTGCCCCAAAGACTAGATTTGCAGCACTGAGACAAAAGGGAGGCATATGCATTACCACGAACATAAGTGCTATTAAGGGTAAAAAAATTACACTGCTGCATAATTATCACTACCATGTATAGTGGTGTGCCTGAGAAAAGTGTCTCCAGAGATGCTTGTTTGTATCTTTGCTGACTGTTGCAGTTTAGTTAAATAATACTTGACACAGCTCCCTTTTAGTGCCTTCCTAATTCTGTCTCATCGCACTTTGAGCAGCATGCTGTTCTGTGTGTGTTTAAGTTTGTTGTTGATTGTTTTCCTTAAATATATTCTATAATGACTAATAACTAAAGACTGCTATATTAAGTTATTGTTTTGACACATCACTATTTATTTTCTACTAGGTAATAATAAGTCGGTTAAGTTCTAATAAGTCAACTGCATCTATGTGAGTTTGCTTATTGTTCATTTTTGTTGCATATTGGTTTTAGAGACTTTATTTGGAAACTGTGAATTACCGTGCTTGAGAGCGGGTTTAGGTGTGAAGGGCACTTTACTTTAGCTGTAGTTACTCCATTCAGCTCTATAACCACAGACAGTCAGAGGTGGCTGCAGGTTCTGCAAGAATCATAAGGGAACAGAGTGATCTGGAAACATCAGTTGTGGTAGAAGAGATAAAGTGCCAAGATGAAGTATTTGTTCTGTGTATGCCATTGTATTCTTCCAGACATGAAAATTAGAGGTCATACCATTGGAACACAGTGATTTATACCGGGCGATGACTTGACCCCAAGTTTGCATACAGACTCTCTGCTAGGCTGCAGAAAGGAAAAGAATTTTCTGTTCACACAGGCAGCTTTAACAATTATATTACACAGCAACCCTTCTGCAGGAATGACCTGTGGGAATTCACAGGGAGCTGAAGACACTCTCTGACTGCCAAGTTCTCCCATGGTCTTGGAGGTAACTTTACTTAGGGAAGTTCAACTTCATTTGTCCGGCACTTAAAAGATTTAGGATGCTGTTATTCCTAATTCTATAGATACAGCAGAGAGATCCAGCTAGATAAAACCTCTGAGTTTTGCTCAGGTTTTACTAGAGTAGTCTAACATTATCATCAGAGTTATATGCAAATTTGTTTCATTCAAGGTGGGATGCTAGTGGCTTTCCAACTCTTTACGTGTTGAACAACCTGGAGGCTATGAAATGGGTAAAAACCTCTACCACAGAAATATTTCCATACTATCATATCCATATTTGTGTAAACCTGAAGCTGGTCACTCCCCTGAGTACCCTCATAGACTAAGCAGCTGGCAATCTGTGATAATCTGGTCTGGAGATTACAACAGAAGCTACTTTTTAATTTCTTTTCCATATTCCTCTAATGTCAGAAGCTGAAAAAAAACTTAAAACCTTAAACCACATTTTGAGATGCAAGTAGCACAAGACCCCAGTTTAATCTCCCCTCCTCACCAAAAAAAAAAAATATATATATATATAAATAAATTTTAAAAACCTACTTTGCCCTAGTCTTCAGCAGTTAAAATAAAAAGAACCTTACTTTTTTAGCAGTTGAAGTAGTTCAGTGAAGATATATTTTTCTGCAGTGGTTAAATTGCTGTAGTAAGAGTCAAGATACTTTAGATCTTCAGTTCAGTGCTGACATTACAAATTACTGGCAGCCTTTTTCAGCAAAATGGCCCCTGCCAGCAAGTGTTCTGCTTTTCTCCACTGATGGGGATCTGAAAACTTCCCATCCCCTTCCCCTGGCCTCACCAGTAAGCAGAGCATTTCTTAGCTTGTGGTGTCTTAATATGGGATAAGGATTGTAATTCTGCTTAGTGTCAAGACTGCAGTGGTGATGAATGAGCACCAATGCTCCAAACTCCTTCCTGCTTTCAAGGAGGATGCTGCAATTTCACATACTACTTCCGGTGTCACCGATATATACTTGTCCTCATGTCTCCTGTGAATAAAACTAAACACTGCATGAATCCATTTAGGGACATTAGACTCTTTCACCTTCCATGAAGGCTTAATAGCTGAACAACTAACTACCTGTTTCAAGTATTAGATGAAGACTGGTAGATATAATGCTTTGTAAATATGTTGTTTAGCTCTGTCAGTAGAGTTAGCAATCACATTTTGGTGTGGCAGAACTAATGTTTGTGTACCCCACAGCAACTTCTCTTAGACAACAGGCATATGAGAACTAAATCACAAAGCATGTGGATTTTCATGTACCATATCATTTTCGTTGCACATCTGGTTTTGTAGATTAACTCATATATCTCCCGTACGTGTTCTTTCATGAAAAACATAAAGCAACCTTGTAAACAGATGACAGGAATAAATGCTGATTTTGTTTACTCCATCGTTTTTGTTTATTGTATTTAATGTGCCTGTCATTTATGCTAGTAAGCAATAGAAAGAAACAGTGACTTTTTGCCAGGTACTAGCTATGAAGGTCTCTAGGTACATAAAGGAAGAGTAATTTCCATTGAAACAAATGCAGATACCTAAGCCAAAGGTCTGCTCAGGCTTACAGTTTCTACTCACCCCTTGTAGCAAAGCCACTGCTCTCTCTGCAAATCACTAGGGCTTGGCGTACCCTTGGACGAAATCTTGCTGCACATCCTCAGATCAGATCAGTGGAGAGGAAAGAAGAAATTGCTGATATTTCTAGTGCTCATTCATTCAATGCAGCTGGTGCCAGTCTTTTATCCCTAAACAGTTACACTTTGGACTGTTGGCTAGTTATTCAGTATTGCTGTCTGAGGAACATACTTAACCCATGTAGGAGATCACCAACTAATAAAACAACCTGAAATCAAAAGGAATGTTTCCTGCAGTGTTAAATTAACCTCAAATTGGACTTTCTAATTAAAAAAAAAAAAAAAAAGCAAGAAAAGTAGAAAAATGTTATAGGATGAGGAAGCAGGAAGCAATCTCTCACTGGCACTCGGCTATATTCAGTGGGCAGCGCTTTTCCTCCATGGTTTATGCACAACTCTGGTTGCAACACTTGAGACATTTACAATGCTTGAGGATCTGAGAACCGGCTTTGATTTCTTACAGTAGAAGTCACACTTAATTCCAAGCTTTCCAGGTATAAGATCTAAGCATGCAACAGGACACCCCCTGGTTAATCTATAAGTTAAATTGACCAAAAAGTTACCCCCATCCCTGGGGGAGCGCCACAATCCTTGCTAACACGGAGCAAAGCCAGCACAACCCAGCTGGTAGATCCTGGGGCTGGAGGGAGCGAAGAGCCCAGGAAACAATTTTCTGAGAGCTGAGTGTAGAACATGCAGATGCTGCCTCTTAGCACCAGCTCAATGCAGCCCTGAGACCAGCAATCCTTTCAACAGAGCTCTGCTGGGTAGCCTCTTTCTCGGTGTGTGTCCTATGCAAGGAGATGAGAGGTTGCTCTTCCAAGTCAGTGGGCTGTGTAGCCTTTGCACAAAGGCTCTGTCTTCCCTTTCTCCTGAGAAAGTCTTCTAACAGTCCTTAATGTTATCTGTGACATGGTGTTATTTGGACTTATTGAGGTGCTGCACCCATGTTTGCTCTTCATTTGCTTTTCTGAAGCCAGTCACTGTTTTTTTTTAGTTTTAAATGCCTTTAACCCTCATGTAGGAATTTTTTTTTCCTTGAAAATATTAGCATCTGGGCTTTATAGCTGATGAGGAAGACTTTGCCATAGTACCTCAGTCATCTCAACAGCTCCTGCTAAATACATGCCACTGGCAAAAATAAAATAATGTGGATAAAATAACACTCGGCTCCCTATATGTGTCTGTAAAGCAACTCCACACTTTTAAAATGTGTTCGCTAGGTGCATGTGGTTAAAAGTATGTTGACTACAGGAAAAAAGTCCAACAAGGGACATTCATAATTCTTCATTAATTAATAGTCAACCCTTTTTCTCCCCCAATTATTTCAAACACCTGCTCACAGTAAATTTCTTTTGCAATTTTTTAATGCTACTTTAATATTACCCAGGACTTGGAAACATACACTAAGCTTCTCTTAGTTTTAATTATTTTCAAATTAATTTTAATTTTCTGAATATTTTCAGTCCTGCCCATTTGTTCAATAAAAACGAATTTTAATTTTAATTTTTTTTATTTTTTTTTTTTCTTAAAGGCCTCCTAAAGTTTCCAGAGACTGCTTTTATGGGCTGTTTTAATGAAAGGTTTTGGAAAGGGACTGGAGATTTCCAAATTCCTCTCTTGAAGACTCCTCATCCAAAGAGAAGGGAAGGGGGGAAAAAAAAAAAAAAAAAAAGATCACTTCACCAAGGGTGACGCACTTTTCTTGCCCATGGCAGGTATTCATTTGGGAGCTAATCCATCATGTACTCAGGGAGTTGTGGGTCCCTTGGCTCTCGGTGACTTTGGTGAGAGGTGAGGACACGAGGACCCAGTGCTCACAGCTCCAGGTGATGTTATCTCAGGGCTGGACGTGCAGAGTGCTTCTCTCCCTCTTTAGATCAGGAAACAAACCAGTGGAAGCCCTGGCAGCCAGTGCAGTGCATACAGTCATGTAAAAAATCACACAGAAACAACCTTTGACATCCTAAGATCAGAAGCAGGTTACTTTCCGCCCTTGAATACCGCAAGCAGTTATAAGGAAATAAACGCAAGCCAAATAGCGCTGGTGTGAACCAGGGAGCATGTGGACTGTCTTCCCCTCAGTGCTGCTCCTGCCTCTGCTGTGCTTCTATTTTATCCTCAGGTGCTGAGCTGCCCAGCCCAAAGCCTCCCGACCTGCACCCGTCCCCACTGGGTACACGAGGAACATGCTCACTGCCACCAAAAATCAGATGTGAAGCAATCTTCAGGGCATAACTGATTCTTATCCAGATCAGAAAGAGGAAGGGAAGTGAACCTTGTCCTTTTCCAGACTCACCCACCCCTCACCAGCTAACTTAAATGCACCTCCCCTCTTTGCTTTAAGTGTCCAGTCATGGTTTTGTAACCTCTTCTTTGGCTATCTCCATAACATATGTAGGTGCGACATCTGACCACTGAAAACAGGTCATGGCAAATGATGTTCAAGGGTGATCTTGGTCCTTCAGAAGCAAAAGTGAGTCCGCAGAGAGGATACCAAGACAACTCACTTGCAGCAGAGCAAATTCCTTAACTATACCAATCCCATTTTGGACTGTGTGGGCTCAGAGGCTGGAGATGGCTTAGAAATACATGGCAGGGTCTTTCCTCACTGAAATGTGTTATGGTCACTGTCCTTCAGTCTGGTCACTGTTCAGTGTGCAAGCGTGCAGCTAGCTTGATTTCCCGGCATATCAGCGAGATGGATCCTGACCGTGGATGCCTTCCTGAGCTGTGGTCAAAATCAGCAGCCAGCCAGCACCACTGGGGTGGAGCTGAGAGCAATGAGAAGGTGATGTCCCCATGGGGAGCGTCTCAAGAGGCGAAGAGCTGGTACAACCCCTAGGGCCAAGCAGCCCCAGGCAGAGCCCTGCAGCTGATGCTGAGCAAGGATGCCGCTTGAGACACCTTGCTGCAAACGGCTGCTGTGGCCGCGAGAGGTCAGCATTGTTGTTTCTTAGTCAATAAAACGGTCCCTCCAATCTCTTTCTTGAGGGGCTGCCTTGGAAAGTCAAGCTGTATCCAGACCTGCCCACGCTGGCTGGGGTGCGCAGTGCTGTGGCACCCCCAAGTCCCACTAAGGGACCGCCTCGCCAGCCCCTCCATGCGGAGATGGGTGGCCTTTCAAACCCCGCCAACTGATAGAACACTTTTTTTTCAGGCACTGCACAAAATACAGGTTTTAGCCTGTATTTACATGACGTAGAAGGACGTAGGGAAGTGCTTGAGGTACGATACCAGAAAGGGATCAGAGGGTTTGTGCGACACGGAGACTGGCCAAGGCAAATGTGGGGAACAAATGGAGGAGCCAGGAGAGCTTTTTGCTTACTGCTGTTTCATACCACTCTCACTTTAGCCACAGCGCTACCTTAGCTCCTCTGCAGAACAGGAACAGCAGACAGATCTGATTTAGGATTTGCATATAAATCAGCTGACATAAGTAGAAAAGCATGAAGAAACGTGCACACCCCTCTCATAAATAGAGAGCTCTCCACCGTATGGTTTGTACATCGAGAGAGAGATCCTATCAGATATTAAATCCATTGAGTGAGATGACGACCACTCTTCTACTGGCTTGAATGGGATGTGAGAGCATTAGGCAACAACTAGGGCTGGTTCTTTACGTAGTAAAACACCTATTCTGTCTTCACTCTGTGCACAGAAATCCTATGGTTGTCCTGAGGAAAAGGACAAGAAAAGAGGTCTCAAGTTCCATGTGTTATCTCTTCCTCTGTTTCTGTAAAAGCTAAACAAACATAACTGAAGTAGAAACAGAAATTATATGATCTGAGAAGACTTCTGTGATGGCCATGTCTGCTGTTCAATACATAAAATGGCATAAATGCTCACGCAATTGCTTTTTAAACTTTTTTTTTTTTTTTTAGCACATTTAAAAAAATACATCTTACGTCTTCTGCTTTTGTTCACCTTTTAGCCTTTGGGTCTTGCCCTACATTTGCCAGGTTGAACAAATCCCTACTAGCAAGCATCTTCCCCTCACTTATGTGCTTCTAGACTGACCAAGCCCATTCATTACCTTTTCTTTAAGATAATTCTCTTTCCCTTTTTCACCATTTTCATGTATCTCTTCCATATGCGTATGTTTGCTTTCTGATGCCATTCTTAAACTGCAGACACCGTAATACAACACAGCATGCCATCATCTGTCACCTCAGTGTCAGGTGTAATAGAAGAATGGGGTCCTTCATATTCATTCCCCATCTGCCCATTTCCATGCTCCTGGTTGCCATTAGCCTTGCTGGTGGTCATCAGGTCAATAACTTACAGCAAAGACCTGCAAGTTCCCAGTGCCTGGCTTTCACCACTTGCGAGGACACAAGTTCCCAGTCCTTGAGCAGGCCTGCATTCCTTTGGCACTTGGCTAACAACATCAGTGTGCAGGTGGCAGTTCCTGGGCTCCCGAAAATAAATGCTGTTTTTCCACGAGTGACCCTGCCTTCTCTCCGTGTACCAGGTGCAGAACCCATATGACAGCAGTGTCTCAGGTCAGTCCAAGGGTTTTCACCCCAGTCCCTGGTGGCTGGAGCTATATACCCTCTCGATCAAAGCTTAAATTCCAAAGAAACAAGTGGCATCAACAGTGAAGACTTGTTATGGAAATGTTGCATAAATAAAGAAAGGCTCTGTTTGTGGGGGTCAAGGGAAGGAAAATATCCACAGCAAGTATGGCAGTGAGCTAGGAAGTAATCCAGGCTTAAGAAAAATCGGAAAACTGGCTCACTGTAAGCTCACGATATTGATGCTAGTAGGAGTGAGGAAATCTAGCAGTATTACATTTGCCAGTGAGGAAAAAGTACTTTTGAAAGTTTAGCAGAATGTTTGAATGGAAGTTGGAGAAGAAATGAGAACAAATTCATTTGCTTCATTGCTTAATTGCTTTGCACCTTTACTACTACTGCCATAGCATGATAATGTCCAGGGGTCCTGCTCTGAGATCATTTTGCTTTTCCATCTCATGACTGAGAGAGTCCCTCACCCGCACAGTTTGCAGTCCGAGCAGACAAGCAAGCTTGTAAAGAGAACAGAGGTGCAAAGTGGCTTGGCCAGAGTCTGCTCCCATTCCAGCCCTGCTCACACGCTGCTCTCCTGTCTAAACAAGCTGCATTCCCAGCTGCTGGCCACCACCCACCACTACCACCAGCAAGCCCCTGCCACCCAGGTGTGCTGCTTCACCACTTCTGTGAGTGCTCCCCAGCCTTTCCCAAGCGAAAACAGAGCTCAGGCAGTAGATCATTGCTAACCCAGTTCATGCTGACAGAGAGCAGCTAATAAACACTCACAAGTGCAGCTCTGGCAGAGGGAAGATGATGAACAGCCAGGGGTGGGATGAAGCTTCTCATGTCCACAGCCAGCTTGGCTGCAGGCTGGTGGACCAGCGAGCACGTTCTGTGGAAGAGCTTCAGCTCCAGCCTCTGGTGCTTATCCCAGCTGCAGCTCCTGCTGTCTGCACAAGTCCCTGACACAGGCAGGGAATGTGGCTAGGTCACCTGAAAAAAGTGGGCGATTAAGTGGGGACATGAATGTGAGCCCAGCAGCTCAGCTAGACATTGACAAATCTATTAGTCATCCTGAGGATAAAATGGGTAAAGGAGGGGAGAAGGCTACAGAAAATAGTTTGTTACAAATAGGCAAAATCAGGCAGCAGAAGGTGGAGGACACAATCCCACTCGCGCTCTGCTTCCTGCCGTGGTGAGCACCTCTGAAGGCAAGGCAATGTTACTGGTGATTTGGATAGACAGGGATGGGGCCCATCGGTTGTGCTGGTTTGTGGGGAAGGGTCTCACCCCAGCACAGTGAGAGGTCAAACACTGGCCTGATTCTTCTGCCAACCCCAACCCTGTGTTCTTGCGTTTGCATTTAAATGGGAAAAGCTCCACGCTGTATAGCATGTGCTGACACCAACTTTCATGTTCAGGTATCACAGGGTGCCTAACCAGCAAAGGCACGAGCGATGGGCAATCTCGAAAGACAGCCACAGTGAGATGGGCAGCATCTTCTCTCTCTGCTACCACCTGAACCAAAGGAATAAGGAACAGACCAAAAGTGCTGGCAAAGCAGATGGAGGGAGGCCTTAATTTCTTGAGCAAACTCCTGAGTAGTAGCATACTCCATGTAAAGGCAGCACTGTTAATTTTGAGCATCAAAGCTTCAACACCTTCCAAAATCCTGAGAGTGGCTTAAAGATGCTGAGACTTCTTAAAAAAATAATAAAATATAAGTCAATTTCTTTTTATTTTCCTTTGGGTTTTGGAGTCTTTTGGGGAGAATTTTCTTCCTCTTTGTTGCAAAAATAAAGGTTTACCTTTTGCTCTGAATGAATGCAGAGAGCCTTCTGGAATCCCTTGATTCCAGCTTCTGGCTCTTTAAGGGAAACACCAAAAGTCATTAAGATGTGCAATTAAATCATGACCGTGGCTAACACAGCAAATATAAATGCAAACCCTGCCCTAGAGAACAAAGACCCATTCATTCTGCCTAAATTGGTTTTGAGACTTGCTTGCTGCTTCTTTTTTTTTCCGCCCCGTCCTTATTTCTTCAGAGCGCTGGGGAACTTTCTTGGCTTGCGCCACATCCTGGATAGTTAGAAAAGCCCATGCTCAGCAGCCTGAGTCCACCTTGCCTCCTGTCTGCCACCCCTCCAGAAAAGTGAGGTTACAGGCAAACGTCAGCAGAGAGTGGGCAAAAATAAAGAGCCTTGATAACTGAGGTAAAGTGGCCATTGTGCAACTACGAACGATAGGGGTAGAAATATAGGAGCTGGAAATGTCAAAAGGCAGCTGAGGTTGCATTTCTTATTGGAAGTAATAGGTGAGGGAAGATCAGTCGTCGGCAGGCGCTCTTACTTCATACATCGAGAAGGATTTGCCAGCAAAGGATATTAATGACCTGAGAGTGAATTGCAAGTCCACGAGGGAAATCTGAACTGAAAATGGAAAAGACAGAAAGCTAGGCAGGGGGATTTGTATTGGGTTAAAGTGTCAACATTTAGAGATGGATGGATCACTGTAGCTCAGACTAGGAGGAAAAAGGAAAAAAAAAAAAAGAAAGAAAAAAAAAACCACCTCTCAACAAAGAAACCAAAGTAAACAGCAAACCACAACACCAGTGCCTCCCTTTACCCCAAATTTAAGGCTCTGCCAGCTTGACCTTTTTTCTTGGTCATAAATGTGCAACAGAATTGGCTCAAAGATTAAAAGTGGCAGTATACAGAGGGGCAAATTGCCTCTGCCACCCTTCAAAAGCTGTTTTTGTCCCTTCTCTACATCTCCCCCCTTTTTTTTAACTCTCAAAAGTCAGCTTCATCTCTCTGGTATTCAGTGAGATTTCCCTGCCCCACCACCTGTTACCAGATGAAGGAAATTCAGAAGGTAGTGCATCCAAAGGGGCTGTTGGCCAGGTAGGTGGAAGGGTGCAATACTTTGGGATGTGTTTTTTTGGAGACCACAATTTGTACCGGAGTGCTCTGTTTTATAGTCCTATCTCTGTTCCTGTCATGAATATATATTACAAGATGTAATCTATGAAAAATATCTCCCATATTTTTCACTCAACAAAAGTTCTCTATTTAAACAGGAGGACCACACATTTGAGATATTATGCTCATGCTGCCATTTACAGGATGGACTGGGGCCTTTTTTTTTTTTTCCCCCCTTCTTAGGAATCATTTAAGTTCCAGGCATTTCCATGACTATTTATGCCCTTTAATCCGTACAAACTGGCTGAGTGCCTTGGATTTGTCTTCCTCTTTATGCAATGAGGCATAGTCCACTTGGGCCCTATAGCTTGCTAATGCAAAAAGTGGCCATGTGTGAGCCAGGAGAGGGGCCATGGGAGGGGACCAGGGGGTCCGTGCTCCTGGCACGGGGCAGGTCATGGGAGGGCCCTGGGTTTTCACGAGCCTCTCATGAGGAGACAGTTGAGTGCCGGTCCAAGGAACAACATAAAACTGGCACAAAATTCCTTTTTCTTTCAGGCTACAGGGTTTTTCAATCAACTACAGATTTTAGCTGCAAGTTGTGAAATTTGGCTGCTGCTTAGGCTTAATTTATTAACAGTTTAATCCAAACTTACAGGAGATTAGCCAAATTTGTTACTGTGCATGGCCAAACTAGAAATTGGTCCTAGTTTCACCGGAGATAGAGATTCCTTATGAATTCCCCAGAATGCCTTGATTTTGGATATATGAGAAACATAGAACCACCAAAATCCAATTCACCACCCGGTTCCACTCTTTTCTCTTCCAGTTCTAAATGTAAGTTGTGCTGTGGTGTGTGAAAAACGTTTACACAAATTTCCCACACTTTCCCAAATCTCAACCTGTATTCCAGGAAAGCATGTGAGTTAGCTTTTTCCCAAAGTCATTCAGCCACTGCTAAATAAGATAAACGAAGGAACTGGGCTACTTCAGGAGCTCACACCAGTGTTATGAGGGTTGATTTTCATATTAACAGGAAACCAGTCAAAACTTCCTTCATGTCATCTTTCTGGTGGCATTTTTTTCTTAAATCCTTCATTTTATCTCAGAAGCATCGTCCCATATTTTTTTCCTGACAGCATTCCTAAGGTTGTTAGTTGCTCTATGGTCAACTGAGCTGGTCAAAAATGCTATACAACATTTGGATTTTCCAACTTTTTAAAATAAATTTTAGAAGTTTACACAAGTAGTAAAAGTGTTCTGAAAGCCTCATATATAATTTTGTTGCTTTTAAGCAAATAGGTTGACTAGATAAAGCACTTTAAACAGCTAGGATTGAACATGCCCATTCTATAGTTCTCACAAGAAAGGCTTAAGACATTAAGAAGTTCAGTCTACGATGAAGGTTCCCAACTTTCATCCCTTATCTCAGTGAATTGTCAATTACATCTCCACAGACTGAAGAGGCTGCACTGGCTGCTTCAATTTTATGCCAGAAAATTAACAGACGTGTTTCCTGGGATGTCCAGACAGATGGGCTCATTTCTAGAGCATTTCTTCCATCAGGACACATGAGAAAGAACAGAATATTTGTGAAGGATGGGATTCAAGAGAAGAAAAAAATACACTTATTAGCCAGCACCATAGCAGAAGGCCAACAGAGTGAGCATGGAAAGGAGGTGGGCGTAAGCTCTGAGGAAGTTCCTCCCTTCTGTATTGCAGTGGATATCTGCATCACTGCTCTTCTTTCTTTTTTTGTTTAATCTGACTTGCAAGAAGAATCAGATTTTCGCCTGTCTAGAAAATGTCGGGCACCAGTTAAAACACACCCTGGTTCAGCAGAAACCAAAGCCCAGACACACAAAGTTTTTTGGACACCTTATGTGGGTGCAGTGCCTGTATGTGGCTGTAGCCCTGGCTTCCACTCGTTGCAAACCAGGCATGGGAACCAGGAAGGGGCTGCAGCTTCTCACACCCACGTCTCCTCGGGTCCAGAAAGCTGCCTTCGTAAAGAGGAGCCGTGCTGCTGAACTTCACAGGGAGCAAGGAGCCGCAGGGCACAGCCAGAGGAAGGCCTGGTCGGCAGAGGCTGGAAAACCAGGCCGCTGCACCTGGAGCAAGAGGTATAAAGGCAGGAGCTCGCCTGAGGCGTGGAAGGGTCCCTTGGGCTGTCACATCCAGCTGCGGCTGGACCTCGGGTGGTGCTGGCTGAGTCACTACTGGCAAGTGGTATCCCAGCAAAGTCACCCAAACCGCGTCATGCGAGTCATTGCTCGCTGGTGCAGACCTCCCAGCCCATCTCTCCTGCGCTCTTGGCAACGGTGCCTAGAGTGAAAACAAATAAATAAAACAAAAAGAAAAAAAAACCTCCCAGCTAGTGTTCTCCAATATGTTCAAAGCCTTTGCATGCAAAATATTTGGAACTTATTTTCAGAAAAAGTTCCAAAGGCTTCCCAAAGCCGAGATTTGTCTAGACTCTCCCATCCTCAGTGCAGGGAAACAGGGTGAATGGATAGGGTGTGATACAGACTTTTCTGAAAGTTTGTTTGGATTTCAGGAAGTGAACAAGATAAGCCAAATGGCCCTTTCCTGCTTTTGCTCTTTAAATATTTTTTTCTTTCTTTTTTTTTTTCTTTTTTCTTTTTTTTTTTTTCTCAGTAAGTCCTGACAAGAAATGCTTGAAATAAAGAAAACTCAGGTAAGTTTGTCGAGCTGCTCCCCCCACTTCACCTCTCCTTTAAAAAAAAACACCCCCACACAAAACTGGGAGATAGCACCAAATCAGTCTTTATAAGCTGAGCCCCCGGGCACATAAGAAAGCTGTTTCCATTGCCATTTCTGCAGCATAGAACATTATTTTCCTTCTTTTTCAATCTCTTTCAAAGCTTGCAGGGGGACTGAGAAATAATTTACTACAAAATACATCATGGACATGGAGTATCTAATCGGGAGGGGGAGAAAGGAAATATTCTTTATCATCTTGAGTGTCACAGGTGCTGAAGTGTGAATGAGCCCTTTGAAGACACATCAGCCTTGCTGCCAGAAAAGCCTGAGAAAAGGCAAGTCAGTGAGGCCATTCTCCAGCCCAGCTGCCCTGCGTCCAACAAAGGTTCAGGGGACTGTGTAATAACCAGTTACAGATATCCCTTCCCTGGACAGATTTGTTCCTGTGTTCCGGCCAGTATACTCGTTTATTGGCATAGGATCTGCTGAAGGAAGCTTCCTTCTCCTTCTGTTTTTACACAGTCTAATGTACCTGTGTCTGATCCTTTCTGTCCTAATTCAGACAGACCTCTGAATTTTAGGTCTGAGAAATCTGGATTTCATACTGGGGTACCTACAAACATAACCTGTTTATTTATTTGTTCATTCATTTTTCTTTGAATGTCCCTGTCTAGGATAGCGTATTTTTAACTGAGAGAGAAAATCAGATGTCACGATATAAATTCATTTTATTTCCCTTACCCAACTCCAGTACTATCATACCACACCAGCTACCAGTTCTCTGGCCTTGCTCCTGTACAAAATGCAAACATTTGCAAGCAGCACATTTTAGAGAGAAGGAATTTTAATACTTGATCAGAAAAATCTCTGGAACCCTGCATATTATTGTAAGTTGGAGACTTGGGAAATAAATTCTTCTCCTCTGCTGGAACATGCTGACCTTCCTCCGCTCTTGTTTGTTTCTATGATCCTAATGAATTTCTTTTTGAAATTGACACCACCTAAAAGTGTTTCCTAGAACTAGTTTTTTTAAGCAGCTTGATAAACTAACTCTAGAAGTTGCTTGGATATTTGAAGGTCATTTACTGTAATAGAGACTTTTCCACCAGCAGATGTTACCATAGCATAACAGGAAGATTGAGAAAGACTCCAATAACAAGGATATTGATGCCACTAAAGGAAAGTAAATGGTTAATGTACCAGATAGTCTTTGAAAATATACATAATAAATGCTCAGAACAATTTGAAATCTGTAGCGGTGATGTGAGTGGCATGTAATATAGGATTTGTAATGGCAAGACATTGTTCAAAAAAAAAAATTTAAATCTGTAATTTTCTCCTAAGAGTTTCTGATTTATTTATTTATTTATTTATTTGTACAGGCCACTAAGTCATTTGCTAGTAGTTCGTGCTTCTTTCTTTGAAAATGCATCCCTGTTGTGAAAGATATAAATACTGAAAAACTCTTAATCATGCTGCACATGTACCAGTATGAGCATCTGCCCACCCCTTTCCAAGAGGCTTCTTCTCAGCTTTGGAGATCTTTAAAATGAGGGAAGAACAGTTTATTTTCCATGTTTCTTAATTATTTAGCCTTTTTGATGAAGCTATCAGTAGGGAATTATGATAGTTAGATATTATCTAGGTTCAAAAAAATATCCAGCTTTTCTTTAGCTTTCTGAATACCTTTCTATATTTGTCTCTATTTGCCTAAGCCTTTTCTTCTAACCTGTCCTTAATTCACCAGCCCTATTGACTCGGATTCTCTTCATCTGTAAAATAGAAATAATTCTGTGCTATAATGGTGCCATAAATTCAAAGAAACTGCTGTGTGAAATCATTCCAAAACTTTTAGGTAAAATACACTCTACCTATGATATCTCTACAATGCCAGGTAATACTAGATGTGTTTTGGGGGTGTTTGTATATGTGTGTGTGCACAGAGATGTTACATCTTCACTAGGAGGTATCCCATGACAGAGCTGCTCTCAGATCATAAAGCTGTGACTTCCCCAGCAGTTCAGTCCTTTGCAGACTCAAATATGCTAAAAAGCATTTCCAACTTTTTTTTTTTTTTTTAAACAGTATATATGT
The DNA here is from genome assembly GCF_040182565.1 of Anser cygnoides. Taxonomy (NCBI): domain Eukaryota; kingdom Metazoa; phylum Chordata; class Aves; order Anseriformes; family Anatidae; genus Anser; species Anser cygnoides. Next base: position 83,270,388 of record NC_089874.1, read on the forward strand.
TTCACCACTTACTCTGCTGCAGCCGCTATTTTGGCTTTTTCTCTCATTTTGTTTCTTTCAACTATTAATTTGTGTCCGTGGTGGGAAAAGAAATGAGAGTAATGTACAGAAATCATAACTGGCATTGGGTTTAGGATATCTGGAACAAAGACAAAGATGTTGTCATTTGGACAGAGGAGGGTGGTATAAAGAAAGAAGAACCCAAAGAAATCTAAGAGTCAAATGAAGGAAGTGTAGACAACTCCATCTAGCTAATTATCGTGTATTTTGAGCTGCCCAATTGCTCATGACATATACTTGCCTCAAAATTTCAGGAACTAAATGCTTAAAAATTGTGTTCAGTACACCACAAAAGTGTCTTCCTTATGCATTTACATATCCAATTACAAGTGCCCAGATTTAACCAGTACCTGTAGCAAATAGCCATTTTCCGTAAAGCTACGACTGCTCCAACTGCGCCTAAAATGGCTGAGGGGCTGAGGACACACTTTTCAGTGTGGGTGGCTATGCAAAACCCAAACCCATCTGGGAGGCAGTTAGACTGCAAGTCTCAATTTGTCATGCCTAATTTCACCATTTATGGCTGCAATACATTATGTTTGGAGAGGGAGTATCAGCAGCATACCATGCATTAATCCAAAGGCTGAATTCCTTAGTAGATTAAATAGCCTTCATCTCTGATAAGTGACTGCATTTCTGTTGCACGAACGGTGCTGTGAAGCACATAATGCTGTTAATAGCTGGGAAAGAGCGCAGCATGAGAAAGTCCCTCTCCAGACTCACTTCCTCAGGATGTCGTTTGGATTTAGAAATATCTGTGGGCTGTAAAGCTTCCACCCACGTTTCTAACTTCAGTTTTCCTGGATGCTTGAGTTCCCTTAGGACCAACATATCATGGTATACCAAAAAATATTATATATATAACTTTGCCCTCTAGATCAGCAGTGCCCTCTGGAAGAACCCTTTGTTTTACTGGCAACAGCAAATATACACGTTATCCAAAGCTGCGAGATCAGCAGAAATGAAGAGCTTTTCTCTTTGACAGCAGCTGTAGTTCTCTGGGCTAAAATACCTCAGATTAGTATGACAGTTTACCACAAAATATCCCCATCCTGCCCAAAACATGCCCTTTCTCTCCTTACCTTCCAGTCTTGGCAGCATGTGAATGCTTACTTTCCCAGTCTGTCACATAAGAAGCTCTTAAGAAATGTTCCTTCCTCAGTCATTTCTGCTAACTCCATACAAGAGGTTAAAATCCAAGGGGACAAAAATACAGAAAACTATTTATCAAGGGAAGAGAGCAAATTATGTTTCTATGCACAGAAGCAATAGAGAGTGGTCTACAACCAAAGTTCTAAGCCAACACTGCTTTTAGGTCTGAGATAATTGCCAAAGTATTTAGCAGAACAGAATGTTGTATTTTATGGTGCTCCCTCTGCCTGAAAACTGCTACTTAATGGACTGGGGTGACAGTAAAAGGCGCATTTCTAAAAATGTGGGCAGCTGAACTATTCTCTAAAGAGTAAGACATACCTCCATATTCTGGAAACTGAAATAAGTATGGAATTAAATTTATTGATTTTTAAAGAAAAAGATATTTTGCCCTAGCTTCACTGTTGGATCTAAAATAAAATAAAATCATGCTAAGCTCTCACTGGCTTCTGAGACATTATTAATAATAAGTCAAATTCTGCAGTCTGTTTTCTGTCACATCCTCTGGTTGCAGATACCGTTGAAGGTGCACTTTGGTCTTTTTGCATGAATGTTGAAATTCTGTTGGTGATGTTTGTGGTTCTGTTGCAGGAAACACCAAGCCGTGTGGTGCAGTCAACACGCCGGAGGGCAGGGATGCCATCCAGAGGGACCTGGGCAGGCCTGAGAGGTGGGCCTGTGCGAACCTTGTGAGGTTCAACAAGGCCAACTGCAAGGTCTTGCACCTGGGCTAGGGCAATCCCAAGCACAAATACAGGCTGGGTGGAGAATAGATTAGAACAGCCCTTAGAAGGACCTGGGGCTGTTGGTTGATGAGAAGCTCAGCATAAGCTGACAATGTGCACTTGCAGCCCAGAAAGCCAACCGTATCCTGGGCTGCACCAAAAGCAGCGTGGCCAGCAGGTCGAGGGAGGTGATTGTCCCCCTCTGCTCTGCTCTTGTGAGACCCCACCTGGAGACCTGCGCTCAGCTCTGGGCCCCCAGCACAAGAAGGAGATGGACCAGGAGTTGGACTCGATGATCCTTCTGGGTCCCTTCCAACTCGGATATTCTACAGTTCTATGATTCCATGACCTATTAGCTTTAAACTAGAAGAGGGTAGACTTAGATTAGATGAATCCTTTACTGTGAGGGTGGTGAGGCACTGGCACAGGCTGCCCAGAGAAGCTGTGGATGCCCCATCCCTGGAGGTGCTCAAGGCCAGGCTGGATGGGGCTTTGGGCAGCCTGGTCTGGTGGGAGGTGTCCCTGCCCATGGCAGAGTGATCACTATGGTCCTTTCAAACCCAAACCATTCTATAATTCTACGTAAGAACCAGAAGAGACCATAGGAAATCCTTCTCAAGCTGCATGGTATCTTGGAAGTAATATCAGGAGTTGAAAGCAGTCCCAGCTGAGACATTAGATAAACTCTCCATGTCCAAGCAATTTAACATAACTCTTACTGCTCATGCAGAAGCTAACTTCACAGGATCTCTGATTGCATTTCCTTGGCAATGGTGTATATTGGGGTGCTGTTTTACATATATATTGGACACAAGAACCCTCTTCAAACATCATGTGAAAGGCTTTTGTATTGTTCTGTCCTCTTTCCTCCTAAATTTCCTACCATGGCTATGTTCCCATACCAAATTGTACAGTGCTTTTACTGGTTATAGGCCAGAGAGTGGAATTCTTCCCTGAATTCTCCCAGACATTGTCCTTTCTCAGACTTCAGGAGCGGGACAAGTTGGCCAGGATTTACATCTGAGCAGTATTTTACCTGCTGTTGCTGACAGCCTCTGCCCACACTGGGACAACACGTAGAATACATTAAAGACCTCCCTCAGTCACAGCTTCCTTATGAAGGAGTCATTCATGAAGGCAGGGACAAAGGTTTATCTCCTTTGCTCCCTCCTGCATCTTCTACAAAGGAACGCCTTTCCATCTGGAAAGCGCAAAGCGCAAATATAGTCACTGATACAACCGTGTCTTGTCACTTAGTAAATCAACCCTGAGGGCTATTCTCAGTGTTTGCTTGATGCCTATCTGTTTTTTGTTTGTTTGTTTGTTTCATTGACTGCAGTCTTTGGGACTGTGTTTCAGGGAACCTTGCATAAAAATCAGTTCTTTAGGAGGTTGGGTATGTAGATGGTGGGTGAAAAATGAAGTCTCGGTTCCTCCCTTGCTTACACAGCCTTCTTGCACTGAAGATACCATGGTTAAATTAAGAAGAAAATAAAGGATTATGAGCTTCAATGTCACGCTCATGGCTAGTCCAGGGAAGTGACGAACACTTCCTGTCTGCTGCAATGTACGTAGTTTGCCAGAGTAGTGAATACTGAAGACAGAAAAGCTCTTCAGGAGCAACATTACATGTATAAAAACAAGCCTTTGGACTTCAGTTTGGTGAAGATCACCCGTTTGCCTTTTCTTCCATGGGAATTTGGTTGTCATTCTGCATTAATCTGTGAAATGATGTCATACTGAAAAAAAGAACCAAAAAAAAAAAAAAACCACAAACCAAAACAAAAAACGCTCCAAATATTACACATTAAGGACGTTGAAATCTATCACCCGCCATGATCTGAAAACGAACGTGAGATGGTCTTTAGTATCACTTGAGCACTGTCTGTCCTCATGACACACTTGCAGGCTGGTGGTAAAGTTTCCAACTGCAAAATGATCATACTTTTATAAGAATTTGTGTACACACACATAAATATTATTCACTAATAAAAATAAATAAACAAGCATACAAGTAAAGAACAAACAAACATACCAGCCAAACAAAAAACCAACAACCCTTGAGCTACAGGATTTTCCTCATAGTTGGGAAGGATTCTAGATAAATTTATATCTGACCCTGACATGGAGATGCTGGATGCTCATGCAAAATGGCTAGAGCTAGACGGTACTGCATGGGATATAAAGAGCTTGTGCATAGGCTAAGACTGTGGTAAGGGTGACTCCAGCATCACAGCCACAAAGAGGAAAATTTGAAGAGAAGCAGAAATGTGTATGGACCCAAATTTCTGCTTCATTATCTCTCTCCCAGAGGAAGACACTGCAGAAACTGTTTTTGCCTCTATTATCTCAGCATGCCCAAAGGATCCTTGAAAAGATTTCCTTGCCATAGTATTCAGGACAGTGACCTGGACTGTTGAAGTTTCCGGCACTCTTAGAAAATCATATGCATTAGTCTGAGATTTGCAGCTCTGGCCATAACCACCTTTACATACCTGTCTTAGAGCCGTAAGTGTGGCAGCCTCTACCTGCTTGTTGGGTAGCCAGTGGCTGGTAAGGACACTTTTCTGTAGGGTGTTACAGGGCTTTTACGGGCAACCTTAGCACTAGATGGTGTAATCAGTCTCCCAGCCACAGCCCTAAGGCACAGCTGGGATCACTGAAAATCACTCCGAGTTGAGTCCTCTCTTAGCTTAATTCTCGCTTCTGTTTGAGGGAATTTGAATGCACATCTTTTACCTCCAGGGTAGGTGTATGTGAGCCATGATCAGGCTGTATATGGCATTCCAGGCCAGGCCTTTCCCACCACTAAGCTGATTCATTTGTTGGTAATAACTCTTCACTGGACTGGAGAAGGTGAGGTCTAGAGGTCAGGGCATTTATGCGGGAAGAAGGAGATCTGCGTCATTCATCCCAAGGGAAGCCTTTGTGTGTGGCCTTTGTGTGAGACACTATCACTCACTTTCTCCCTGGCATACTGGCTATTTTTGCAGGTTCAAATTACTGCAGAGGGCGGAAAGATCTGAACCAGGGTCTCCCAGATCCTCAGTGAGTGCTGTAACCTTTCAGCCTCTGGGAGAAGACGGTGAGAGGGGACCACCTTCTTTGGCTGTGCCTTCCGTAGGCACACGTCCAGCTGGCATGTCCAAGATTGGCTTCACAAGTGAAACAGGCACAAAACAAGTTTTTGTGGATTGTGGCAAAACCCAGGTTTGAAGTACTTGCTTTGCAACCTAGCATGGTAAATGAGAGGTAAACAATGTTGAGACTAAGAGCCTGAGCTTTGGGTGGCTAGAAGATGGCAGTGGTAGAAACGCAAGTGACAAGGGACTTCACACAACTAGGTGGTAGCTGAGCAAGGGCTTTAGGCACTCTCAGGTGCAGTATTTAAGCCTCTCAAGCCTTTTGAAACTGATACCAGTGTGTTTTCCTCAGGCAGAGCCCTCAGAATCAGAGCCCCCAAACTTCATCAGGGGCTTTGCCATGCAAAGCTACATCCTCAGTGCTATCTACAATTCAAGTAGCATACAAAATGAGCCCATTCTCATCTCCAGTCCCACATACACTCCCTTGGTGCTTGGTGCATTTGGGGCAAGGGTGTTATTGGCTACAACACCCACCTTTACGGAAACAAGGGAATTTTCTGGCCTTGTCTACTGCAAGTGGAAGGAGACACTCCAGGGGATCCCATACCATAATGAACCTAAATCCCTGGATTAGCTTCCTCTGGGCTTTGGCTTTTGTAGAGCCATTACATAAGTATGAGAGCTACATAATACATAGGTGAGACAAAGAGCTCATAAGACCGCATAGCAGGGAGCAGAGCTAGAAACGGTAAAGTGTGTTTTTCCATCCTGCTGGGAAAAAAAAAGAAAAAAAAAAGAGAGAAGCAGGTTGGCTGGAGGTCTGTCAGAAACAAATGCAGGCATTGAGACCCATGCTCTCCTGCAGAGTTTGGTACTGGCTAAGTCGTCTCTACTGGGGTCTGGCAAGGACTGGTGCAAGTGAAGAGGCTGAAAGGGAGTGATTATTTAGCACCAGCAGGTTTGTGAGTCTCTGCAGCAGAGGGATTAATGTGTGATATGCCAGCAAATCATGGCATAACGCTGACACTGCCACTTTGGCTTCAGTGGATCTCAGCTGCAGGAGTTATGCAAGCACAGCTGTAAATAGAGGGCTGCTGTTACTATCTATAGAAGACCAAATGTGGCAGGGAAGCCCTGAGTGTCCCATGCAAGGATATGTTGTTTTTTATGAGTCAAAGGTCTTCTTGGGTTTTACTCAGAAGCGGACTGTGCAAACCAATAGCAGGATAGGCAAGCAGTTCCCCAGAGAATTCATCCCAGTGTGACTAAATTTCTGCATAAGTGCATGCAAGCATGTACAAAGGTTGTGAAAACTGGCTTATAGCATTTGCCTCATTCTCACGTATGGAAATTCTCATTGAAGACAGTAGGAGGCTTTTGCCAAAGTAAAGACTGAATTAATACCCAAACATTTTGCCATTACAGCCTGTTTCTTATTTACACTAATGTTCTTCTGGACAGTTGTGATATCTGAAAAGAGCTTGGCACCCAACTTACCCAGCATACAATCCATCTAAATGGTCATAATAAGGTAAAAAAAGGCACAGCACAAATGTGGATCTGTCCCTTTCTGGTTTCTGTTGATAGATTTCGTTAACAAGTCTGGAAAAAAAAACAACATTCCTTCAGGGAAAAAAAAAATACATATATATATATTTTAAGGGCATTGAAGCTGTCTCAACACATCCAAATATTATTCAGCTTAGAAACAAAAAATGAAGATTCTGCTTGAAACAAAATTCAGAGCAGGAGTGCATAAGGCATTATGCATAATGGCATAAAGACTAAGGGTTAAAATCTGTTGGGGACTTAAGTGTGTCCTGCCTGGCAATCTGTGGTAGTGCAAATGCAGACAAACCCCGGTCAGCCACCAGCCACCACAGTGTTTTGATTAAAAGCTCCCTGGGGAAACTGGGAGAGGATGTAGGCGCAGGAGTCAGACAGAGTTACCGAATCCCCAACCTCACAGCTGTCAGGGGACAAGACCAGAAACTGCAAACTCCTGCAGAGCCAGACCACCCCTTTGGCTTCTTCCACCCCTACGCCATCCCTGAAGCAGCCTGTGGGACAGCTGGCACCTGCTCTGGCAAGGGAAGAGGAGAGGGCAGTATAGCATGGCCTGAGGACTGGGACAAAGCCCAGGAGGGCCTGGCCTCTGGCTAGTTGGGAAAAGCAAAGAGAAGCCCAGGCTTTGAAGGAAGGAAGTCACAGAGACACCAGGCAGCAAGCCCAGCAAGGACCATAGGTTGCAAAAGGAGAAGGCTGAAATTTAGGGTCAAGGAGGTAATGGCGTGAGTAAGAAGCAGCAGAGAAAAAGGGTCGGCTCTGCAGAGCCTACCTCCAACCCGTGCTCTGGGCCCATCTGGATATTGTTAGGCCCCCTGCCCACCCACCCACCATGCCTGGAACGTGCAAGTACCTTATCTTGCGTTTCTTGTAATGCAGAACACCAACTTCTTTTTATGCTTCTTGGCACAGTTTATGACCTTTTTACAACTTCTTCCCTGTCAGGATATAGGCCATAAAGATATTTTAAATGGCTTCTCTTGGTGGTGATCTATTAGTTGGAATAATGGCTCCATATGCAAAATATGAACCCATAACCACTGCAAGCTAGCCCAATACCTTCACATCATTCAAACCTTGCTTTGAGAGCCACTTGTGCTTTGAAGCTACAAGAAAATAGCCAGCAAATATTTAAGTAGAAGGACCATTGAGCGTAATTTATGTAACCTTTCCCATTTTCAAACTGCAATTACCTATGTAGGGACTGGATGAATAGTGGGTTTTCAGTTCAGTTACTGAGCAGAAGTATCAGAGGAAAAAAACATTTGGTTTAAACCAACGCAGAATTTTTCAAATTTTCTTGAAATGCAAAAAGACTGGAATTATTTATTTTCAGTTTTAAATTACTTAATCCTTTTAAAATGCTTTAGAAGCTCTAGAGTGCCTGTGAAGTGAAAAATGTCATTTCAGAGTGAAAGTCCTGGTGTCCCATCAGACTTCGGAGAGGTTTGGCTACGCTAAACTTATCGCCCTGGAAGATTATCAGGACAAGCTGCTTCAACAATTCCAATTCCTCCCATAAATGCATAATATTTTCTCAAAAGTTATGATTCTGATTTGTAAAAAGCCTTGTCCCACCCTTAGAAAAAAATATTTTTTCTACTGATTTATTGTTCAAAAGAATAAAAGACCAAAAATATTGTATTGTGTTTGCTTCTGACTGTTATTGCCCTGAATTCTCTGTCTCCTTGCTCTGTCTACCCTACACTACCCATCCATTTGCATACTTTGGATCCCAAACCTTTGGGATTATGCTGATTTTGTTGGCCTAGAACACAGCCATCTCTACCACCAATGCCTGAGCAGAGAACTATGTTTTCCCCCCAGGTACAAGCATCATCAAGCAACATCACCATCAGTAAAGAGGTTGCACCCATGTTGCAGGGAGGAATTAACAGCAGCAAAACTTTGTCCATTCATCCAGATAACTTAATCAAGGTGCAGTGAGCATAAAATTGGTTCTTTCTTGAATATCTCTTAGTCTTCCTCTGTCAAAGGAAAAAGAGTGCCTGTACTTGGAGCCACAGACCACCATGTTGGTGATGTCCCTGCTCTCTGGTTTTTCGTTCTTTCTTAGTGCTGCTCACATGCTTGACGTGTTGCACAATACACCAGCTAGTCAGAAAAAAAAATATGAATCCAACAGCATGAAGGACAAGATCTATCAAAAGCCTGTGGAACAACCAGGGCAGAAAATGGCTGTTTCTTAAATATTTTGTGTTTAAACATTCTCTGGCAATTCATAGCACTAACAGGTTTTCGGGTGGAGAGATTTTTGATCCTAACTGCATGTGTTATTCATTCAACCACTATGCAAAGCATACTGCTGTATTTTCATGAACAGACAATTGCAAACTGTTGTATATGTTTATATCTGTATCTGTTTATATATGTATGTTTAGAAATCAACACATAAGTATTGTTGTGGGTTATCCGCCTCCGAATTAAATAAGAAATGCCAGACAGTGTTAGATATTGATGTTATAGGAGAAATACTTATCAAAATCTCCTACTCGCTTCAGTGGCACTACTGAGAAAATTGGTGGCTGTATCATGGGGTGACATGCCTTGGCCAAATGCAGCACAGTTGTTAGAGCTGAAAACTTGGATGGTGACTATGAAAGGCTCCCATTTGCGAGAGCTGGTGAAATGCCTTTTATTTCTTTATTTTCCAGCCCAGGAAGGTAATTCCCACTGCAGGAGTCCAACTAACGTTAATGGCAGTCACACACCTTAAGCATCCTCGCATGGCGTTTTGGTTGGTGATCTGGTGGACTTCCCTCAGCTTTCTTCACCTGCTTACCCGGGAGATGAGGAGGAGCTGACCAGACAGGCAGGACCTTAAAACCCAAACCAGCCTATTATATCACATCAGGTCTCCATCACCTGCTCGACCTTCCCCGCACAGAGCACGACTCTGTTGGGGTCTCGTGTCCTTTGCAACTGCTTTCTCCCATGCCCCCTCCTCCCCCAAAGGGAAGTGGTTGTGTGGTTAAAATTTAGAAACTGGTTCTCTGCAACTAAAAAACGTGTGGTTTCACCCAAACCATAAAATATCTCAAATCATTGGGATTAGTCCTTTTCTGCTTTCCCGTGTGCCTTCAATTAGCCTCATGAAAGTGAACCCGCAGCTTTAGGACTGAAAATAGCTGGAGCGAAGTGACGCAGGCTTCGCCCGAGATGAAAGAGTGGCTTCCAGAAGCCTAATTAAAAGCAACTGAGAAACCAGCACTTGATACAGCCTTTACTCACCTGAAAAAATAAACGGAGAGCTGCAGCAAGGCTTCGGCGCGGCGTTGTGGGAAAGGGGCTGGAGGTTTTCGCCCGGGTCACGGGAAGGCGCAGCTCTGCCAGAGCACAAAATCTTTCTGTTTCTCCCTGCCCCAAGTCAGGGGGAGGTCAGCCAGCCAGGAGAGGCCACCAGCGGTCCTTCACACCACGGTGGGTGACGAGACGGCAGGTCTTGACGCCCTGGCCACCCCACTCTGCTCCCTGTCTCGGCATCCCAGTCACACTTTAGCGGAGAAAATAAGCTTTAGATGGGTTTTCCGAATTTTACTGCAGGCTTGTGTTTGTAAGTAAACTTATCCCCACTGTAAAACAGTGTAAGGATACATCCATTATTTAGAAAACAGCTGGACAAGCTGACAAATTACTGAAAATTACTTTTCTCTTTTAAACTTCACTGCCATTGGGGTTGTAAGTGTGAAGCCCTGAACCATCTCTATGAAACTCCACTAGTTTCACCTTTTTTGCTTTTAAATTCCATAGGCTTTTTCTATCAAGTATCCCTCTGTCAATTCACCTGCAGTCAAGATTATAAGGGCAGGGCACAGTGCGAAAAATCCTGAAGGAAAGTTTAATCACAAGGTTTAATCACTTCAAAAGGACTTGCTCTGGCCACCTTCCAGATCTTCGGTGCTTGATGTACTTCCTCATTAAGGTGGATAATTCTGACTGGAAAAAAAAAGTCCCTGCAAAGAATGTGGGAGAACTTCACAATATGGATTTGACACTCTCAAACTAAAATAGCTTGTTTTTCATTCTGAAAATAAAAATATTTCAATATACAGTTTACAAAAATTAAAATGTAGTTGACAAATGTTCCAGGAAATGAATGCCTTTCACAAAATATTTGGTTCACAATGAAATTTTTATTTTTGATAGGGTGGAAAAATATTATTTTCAGGATAAGGTGAAAATAAATATAAGAAATACTGTCTTTTTACCAATGACCTGAAAAATCAAATAGATGATCAGCTTTATGATTGCACATTGACTCAGGTTGCTCTGTCTGCACTAACATAGAAACGAGTCAAGAATTTATACCTTAGTGTAAAGAAGTGAGAAGCTGTTTTTACTATGCAGTTATTATCCTACATCCCATTCACAGGAATAGGACAACACTGTTTGAATAGATTTTAAATTTGGAAAAGTGAAACTGGAAGCAGTAGAAAAGAAGGGAGCAAGATAAAATATGACATTTATTTGCTGTGGACTTTTCTCATTCATAGATTAAACTTCTGGTTTTGAACAGAAATATTCATGGTTTTTTTTAGTCCTCTTATTTGAGAATAAGAGCAGGCAGTTGATCTCTACAGCACATTTCTGTGCATTTCACAGGTACCTGAATTAGGAGCTGAGAAGCTGTCAAGAAACCCCACTAGAAGCAACAGCGTGGAGCAAAGAAAAACACAGTACTCATAACTTAAGACTGATTTAGCATCTGATAAAGTCGATAGAAGTAACTCCGAAGCTGTTGCTCAGACCCCTGAGCAGAGATCCACAGTGTAATGAAACGGATCGTCACACACGGCACAGAGGTTTCTTAAATGATATACCAAGGTGAGGCATAAACCCTTTTTCTCTTGTAACAGTATAGATCAAATAGTTTGAACAAAATTAAAACTTAAACAGGCTATTGTCATTTTCTTCTTATTATTATTTTTGCAGTAGGCATATTCTGCAGTGCTCCCTGTAAATGCTGCTTAAACAGTTAGCTAATGAGAAAGGACTTTTTTGGTTGGTATATTCTTGTTCTTGCCATGTGGGATCAGATTTATGTGCGATTTGTGACTATGGGGCATTTTCTGCTATTCTGATGGAGCTATGAATTCACAACTGAAGAGAAACAGGAAACATTTTTAAAATCATAACCCAGAAAAACAGAAAAAGCCCCAACCAAAACCAAACAACAACAACACAAGCAGAAAAGAAGTGGTGATGATTTTGAGAAACAGCTAGGGGGGTTGCAAGGGTGTAACCAGTGCCACTGAAAACTCTGTCATAAAATCATAGTTACGTATGAGACCAAAAGAATACAGGTAATTAATTCACATTGAAGAAAAGGCAGTCATGTGGAAGTGAAGCCTGACAGAAAGCACTTCTGTATTTTACAAGGCTCTGTGAGGAACTCTTTTCCATAGAAATCTTCAGAGTAACATACTCTCTTTTCTTGAGCTAGCTGAAGTGTGAAACATTATCCTGAAAGCTGTTTATTTATGAGCCCTCTGCAAGGCACATTGAATTCTCAAGGCTGAATCTCTCAATTTCTTGTAAAAATATTTGAAAAGCATTTCAGAGGCCTCATTGCACCTTTGAATTAGCTACTACCGACTCAACTGCCGTACTAACAAAGCAGAGTCATCTCTGGGGCTGCTTTGAAGAGTTACAGCAGAGGTGAATTTCTGCCTGCCTGCCTTTTTCTGTGCAGCACTCCACGTGAAACGGAGCTCAGCCTATACAATGAAGTTTGAAATTAGCCTAGAGCATTAAACTGAAGTCTGAAATTAGCACAGAGCAATAGACTTTCAATCTCAAACTCTAATTTTTATGTTTATGGGACTCGTTTCTAGAAGCATGCCTAGAAATAAAATACAATTGGTACTCAGGAGGATCAGTCAAGACTGACAAACAGAATGATATTTAAAAAAAAAAAAAAACAAAACACATTTACAGACTTTTCTTGAAACAGTCATTTTTTTCTTAGTCAAAAAATTATCATCTACTGAAAGGTTTAATAGTGAACTATTTGCCTTTTCAGAAAAAAAAATCTCTAGAAAGCATCCATAATTTTAGGAAGTACATGAATGTGAAACGAAGTTTGTGTTTAAAAGTGAAAAAAAAATCTAAAATGCTAGGATATTTAAAAGATCAAATTGATTACAGTGAATTTTCTTTCTCAGTGAGAATTTTTAAGATGCTTTTTACTCTTGACATCAGGAAAAAAGCCTGCTTTGCTATTTTTCTTGTTATTTCTCTGTTGCACAGATGTGTGAGGTATGATTGAGGGATCATGTGTGGGAAGGGAGAGGTGTGAAAAGGAACTTTTGTGTATGACAGGGAGAGAGAAATAAATGGGTAAGTGTTGAGGCGAATGTTTAAAAGGCAAATTTTGTCAGGAAGACAAAATTACTAATAATTTTGTAAGGCAGGCATAATTAGTAGTCCTAGTGTTTTGAAAGTTTGTGTAAAAATTCAGGTAAGGAATAACACTTATCATCTATGCATTGTGAATTGCATTACAAAAAGAAAATATCATAGCCCAACAAGCATACATCTTCAAGATGACGAATTTGGAGAACAATGTTTGTGCTTTACAATATAGCTGCCACTTAAGTGTTTTCCATTCCTTTGATAGCAGTACTAGTAGAAACACATCACTATATGTCGACTCTCAGATGGCAGTTTTCTTAATGTAATTGACATTCTTTTACAGATTCTTTGGCACATGAATCCTTCCTCGTCTTTTTATAAAGCCATGTTGTCATGTGTGTCACTGTATGTTTTGGAAAATAAAATTGAATACAGGAACAAGAAGCCCTATTCAATATTCCTTACATCCTTGTCAGACAAAGCTCACACTGACCTCAAGAAGTCAAGAGATTTGTCTGGGCAAAGCATAAACAAAGGGACCTGAATAGGATCCAGAAAAGCAACCTGTAAGTGTATAAATCCCCTTAAAACTCCAGTCCTTCTGTGAGGAAGCAGTGGTTGAAATGCTCTTCTCTCTTTGCTTGCTCCTCCAGGCATATCACAGTTGCCATCAGGAAGGAGTGGATCAAGATGCCCATGCCTTGGTCTGCCCAATTTAAAGGGGAGCAGAAGGTGCTATATTTCCAACCCCACCCCCCCCCCCAAAAAAAAAAAAGACATCTTCACTGCTTGTTCTATTCCTCACAACTAGGTCTGGGTAGAAGAATCCTGGCAGCAGGAGGAAGATCTTCTGATTACATGTTGGGGGTGTCAGGATCAACCTGTATTTTTCTTAGCCTAGTCTTAATTCTCTGACTTAGGGTCCAAATGTGAAAGGATTAATTTATTTTTTTTCAGCTCACCTCTTGCTTACTTCCTCCCTAGTGTCTTCTCCACTAAGGAGAAACAGGAGGAAAATTTACCCCTCCCAGGAGGCAACTTATTCATTACATGCCTCAGCATGGGGAGAAAAAATGAAGTTAAAATTTAATTTTAATGTCACTAAATTAAGCCACTAAATTACCTCCTTAAAATGAGCCTGGTAATCCAAGAGGGAAAATCTCTCTCTCTAGGCTTAATTGTGAAAACAATTAGATCTAGATAGAGCCAGATTTCGCCATATGACACAGTCCAGAGCACGCTGAAAGAAACCAAACCCTCGAAAACAGAAAGGAGAAAAGATCATTACAAAAGATGTCTTTTCAAAGTTTCCCTGGCATTTCTCTAGATGGAGCTGCATGGAAGGAGTAAATAGTCGGTGTCTGCTAGGTGGCAGGGAGCATCCAGGATTTGCTCAAGACACTGCCCCAGGACTGTCATCTCCACAGGGAGAGGCACGTGTCCCTGGTGGGCACTGCGCTCCCCTGCAGCAGTGCTCCCAAATAAATCACCTTCACTAGTCGGGCAGGCGAGCACCAGAACAGAAAATTAGTTGTGAGGCTTTCTTTCTTTTTTTCTTTTTTTTTTTTTTTTTTCTTTCTTTCTTTTTTTTTTTTTCTTTCCTAAAAGCCTTCAATTATTCACACTTCCTGTATGTTTGCCTGGAGTTGCCCGGCAGAGGAGGTCCCCAGGCCAGTCTGGGAGCAGGGAGTGTTGTTCCAGCTGGGCGGCCGGTCCCTGCAACAAGTGAGCAATTGTTCGGTGGCCGGGGGCCCCAGGGAGCCCCTGTGCCCCCCAGGCAGGGGTCGGTGGAGCGTGGCAGGGAGCCCCTACAGCCCCCTCTAATGCCTGTGCTTCGTTCACACCATGTACCCATCCTGCCTGCAGTCCCTTCTCCTTATCCTCCTTTTTTTTTTTTTTTTTCCCCATCTGAGCTGTGTCACCTTTTTTCCCTATTTATTTTCTGAAAGTTGACTGACCTTTATTTTTAATAAAATGAAACAAAATAGAATAAAAGCACCACTTGCGCTTTTTCACACTGCTTTTGTCCAATGGGCCAGCAGCACAAAATATTTTGGTTGTTGTCCTGACTTCCACACATCTTAAATGTCATTTTGTGTTTTGGCATGATGATGTTTTTCCAGGAAATTGTGACTTTCCAGAGTGAGAGTCCCCCTCCTAATTCCCTCCCCAACCCCCAAATAATGTCTTTATGAACCATAGCTGAGCAACTATATCTGTTAATGGGTATGTGTATGTTTGTGTGAAAGGCAGAGTTCAGAGGGAATGGGGAGAGAATTAAATGCCATACGTGCCTACAGCAACAAGAGACTTCTCTCTTAATACACAAGCAAGATCTTTGGAGAATATATGTCACGTAAATTTCAAGAAAATAGCAAAAGTTTGTTTACTTGCAAAGCAGATCATAAGTAGTGCATGTAAGACTCCTTACATTTATTCTGTATGTTCACCAATTAGGAAATTCTTCTTCTTGAGCTGAAGGAAGTGGTCTGCAGGGAATAAAAGGCATCTCTTTCAAGCTATGCAAAGTCTAGTGTGTTCTGCAAAGAAAGGTAGTTCTTCCAAAAACCACTTCATACTTTCTCATTGCTGTCTGCTGGAATGAGTATTGCATAGGCCAACTGGCAACTATTCATGTGCATTCTTAATTCAGTGGGGAGTGAAACACGGAAAACATTTTTATAAGACTGTTTAAAAATTATATGTGAGGGAAACAATTAAAAAAATGTGCAGCCATTTTCTTGATGGTGCAAAAATGCCATATCCAACATCCAATTGAAGTGGGCCAATTTTCTCCTACTAGATTTATGTAGCAAAACCTGCCAGGCAGACAGAAAGCTAAATAGTGAAGTGTTTCATTTTAATATAATTTTAATTTAACAATAATGCCAAAAAATAGCCAGACAGGTTTATAGTGCACAAGTCGTACTATCCCACAACTTTTCTTCTGGCTGCCTCAAAATGATGATCAGGTTCTTGTACACCTCTTGAAAAAAAAAAAAAAAAAGAAAAAAAAAAGTCAGTGGGTATCTGGCTGGAACTGGTTTGGATTTAAAATCTTCCAAATCTTCTTATCATCCACTTTTTCAACCTTACCCTCCAAAATGCTGTACCTGTGGGCACACTCAGGCCATGACTCCCACTAAGTTTAAGGAGCTTTTTATTGCTTCAAATTACATACCTTGAGTATTTTCATTATAGGTCTGTCTATGCTTAATTTTTGTAGCATTTTGACTAGAAATTGCAGCAAGTCGGTGGTTTGCTCACATGAACATTAGCTATCCCCACATATGGGACAGGGAATACATGCAGGAACTATTTTCTTCTGTGCTGCAACAGCTGCGCCAGCCATTCACGAATCAGAGCCCCAGGGCTAACTAATGACACTTTCAGGTGTAGCTTGAATTGTAAATATCTAAGTGTCACCTGACAGCTTCTCTGAAGGATTCACATACCTGTATGTGGAAAAAAAAAAATCTCTTACCAAATATCCAGTAGCAGGTAACTCCACGTAACCTAGAAGTATTCAAAAAGAAAGCCCGTATTTTTGGTTGCTTTCATGTAAAACTTCAGCACTGGTAGAAGAGCGGGGATACAAAGAAAAGGCTTAGAAAAAAATATATGCATATACGCATATTTTTAAGCCAAAACACCAAGAATAATGGACTGAAGTGTGAGTAAGAATTAGGAATTGAACAAAATTCGTACATCCATTGCACATATTTTCTGAGCCTTTCACAAAGAATGTAGGTGAGTTTGGGATGATTTGGTTCCACTCACACTTGCACATCTTATGTGGTTGTAGATGACACTCCTTCCTTTTCTTTAAAACGGAAATAGCTCAGTACCACACCCAAACATAAGTGGGATTTCGTTTATTCGCATCAATAAAGCAGCTCAATTCTTGGCTAGTCTGCAGAATTGTTTCACAGAGCTCTCCAGCAAAATAATTGCTTCTGCACATATTCCCACATAACAGAGACTGAGGTTGCTGTTTGCTTGTGTCCCTGGCACAGCTTATCCAAGTCGGTAAAGAAAATCAAACATTCGCTAAGATCAACTGATTTTGAGGCAAGAAAGATCTACACTATAACAAAGGTCTTCAGAACTGATAAGGTAGTATTTTCAATGTAATCAGTAAACAAAATCCACGCCGAATCACAGTCTTTGTATTAAGTATTTGTTGGCTGAGAAAAGGGAAATAGGAAATGAAATAAACTGAAAGATAAATCACAAAAATCCTGTCTACAGGATTGCACGAAAATATCCATATTTAAAGAAACAAAATACTTTTTGAAATCCATTTCTTTGCACCTTTTCTTCTCTTTCAGAGCATAAAGTTTGTAATCATTGCAAGAGTATTTTCTGTTATAATATTTTGGAATTTGACTGTTTGCTAACTTAGAAATATTAAATTAACTGTTGCCCTTTTGGTACAGAAAGAGACATATGGCAAACAAAGATTAATTTCATTCTGACTTTCTGCGTATTTAATCTGTACAAATGGATGATTTCTTCTGAAAATCACTTATGATTTACTATACACTTTTTAAATATTATAACTCACTAGAACGCTAATCCTATTTCAAATGTAATCATGCTTGTAGTCAACTTTAAGGATCTATTTTTTAAATGGAGAAAAAAAAAACCTATGTATATTTTTTGGGGAAAAATGAAGTAAAATTTCTAAGGAATTCCTGGAATTCAAGCTATTCAAACAGCATCGGATAGTACTATGGACCGCATGTATCTCTTCATAGTTTAAGTATCTACATTTGCCGTTTTTCTACAGTTATCCTGTATCCTACCATTTACAGCATCTTTGTGACATATGAAATTCAAAGTTTTTTTCTCTTTACCTATTTTAAATTTAATTAAACTAAAAATATTGTATTTATAGCTATGAATGAACAGAAGTTCAGATAAGAACCCTGTGATATACAAAGAGCGTAAGTCAAACAGCATAAGATTTTGCAGACAGAAAATCTAGAAACCAATACCTCTAAAAGAAAGCTTCACTCAATCCAATCTGTTTTGGTCAATTCCTTCAGTTGTTAAATGTGCTTCTTCTGAAGTTTTGGCATTCTTGCTGCTTCTGTGTGTTTTCCGTGGCTGTGATCTATTACAACCAGTATAAATCTGATTTTTCTTTCTGGTACTTTAAATATTTTGCTTTTATTGTTAGCCTGTGTCTGTTGGAAAATGTTTGGTGGAAAGAAAGATGAGAAAGGTAAAAGAGGAAAAGTATACATCATTGTAAAATAGGTTGCTGAAAAAACAAAGAAGTACTGAAATTTTGGTTTTCAAGTGAATTCTGCCTTTTTATGTTTTAGCTGGGAGAATAGAAAGGAGTTAGGAGAAATTATTGTGAATTGCGTGTGAGCATTAGGGTGGGTTCTGATAGAGGCCAGATGACAAACCGTAGTTTGTGGAGTTGTGTCAGCTGTAGCACAAAGACCAAAAGAGACACCCCATACTGTTCTACTACTGTGATCCCCAGCTCCTGCAGGGATAGAGGCACTGGCTAGTTTCCAGAGCTTTGTCCTTTCTTTCTCTCCTCTGCCTGCCCATGGTGAATGACGCTCTGATGCTCCCAGTGCTGCTCTTCAACTGGGGATGTGCCTGTGACTTAAAAGACAAAACTCTCCAAACTCTATAGCCTTACCTTTGACCTGTCTCTTCCCTAAAGAACATTCGGAGGGGCCACAAAACACTGCAGATATTAATTTGATGATGACCTTGAGGTGACCTGGTTTTGCTGCCCCAGGTGAACTTTGTCAGCCACGCAGTGTGCATGGCACAGAGAAGGCACCACTGCCAGCCTCTTGTATAAGGCCAGTGCGGGTGGAGGGAAGCATCCCACCAGCAGAAATTAAGCGTGTTTTCCTTTTTGATTGTTCCAATTCTTTTCTGCGATTCGCAGCCTAGAGAAACAACTCAAGAATGAGGAGAATTTCTGCAGGTCAGGTGCAAAGGCAGGGCAGGATGTCAGAAGTGAAGGAAAGATAAGAAGTTACATTTATTTAGAGCTTGGTAAAGTAGGATTGGCAGTTTGAGGAACAATGGGGCAGAGGTATTTAGGGCAGTAAATGTGAAAATCGTTGACCAATTTTGTACCACCCAGTCACAAAGGCTGCTGTTATGACTCTTGTCATTATGGTGAGCTTTGCCTCACTCTGAAGGAGAGGTCCCTCAGATGTTCAAGCACTTGTTCAAGTACCAGAGGGGCCTGGATACAGCTGAAAGAGCCATCCAAATACTCTGTGGCTTTCTGTCTCCATTGACCTGACTAAGAATGTGACACTCACATTAATTGTCCCCAGACAAGGTGGGTCTTAATGGACAGAAATACTTTGACTCTGGCTCTCAGTTCACTCTTTGGTTTATAGTCAGAGGTCCTCTCACTGTCCTTCAAATCTCAACATTCTTTATTTTTTCAGAGCTCAGTTATGGAACTGGGCACTGGGCCATTTTATATGCTGTGCAGAAATGCTCATTCCGAAGGAGAACCTGCAAGAGCAAGTTATGACATCTTCAATAAATAGCACTTTAAACAGAGTGATAAATTACAAGAAGGCTATCAAAAGCCAAAACCCTCTCAGACCTCAGGTATGCAGACAGAGCATGGAAATGACGTACCTTCCTTGAGAACCCCAAAGAGTACCTGAAATACCTGTGTTAAATATTGGACTTTAAATATTGGTGCAGTAGAGTGTCACATGGCTCTTTGCACTTTTGTCAGCCTTTCATATCAGAAGGCAGCTGGTTTTCTTCCTCCATAGGTTTTGGAGAAGGAAGTGGTACAGCTGGTCAATTTTATACATTTTTAAAAGACATTAACACCTAAAACATCCTAAGGAAAACTTGGTAACCTTTTTCCTAAAGAATGACACCCTTCTCTGCAATAATCTATACAGAATGTTAATATCTTTATAGAATTTTAGTTTTGGAAAATATGGAGAGATACGAAAAATGCCAACAGTGTCATTCTTTTTTTTCCTTCAGTCAGATCTGGGTTACAGAATCTCCTTGACACAGTTTTAAAATATCTGCATGAGGGTTATCATTTTATTTGAAGGCATTTGTTCTATACATTTTGTTAAGGTGAGCCTATCTATATTTGGATGACAAGATGAATGTAATTTCTTAATCTCCATGTCAGGTGAAGATTCTATTCTATAAGAAGAGATATAAGAGAAGCCACTGCAAGAAAAAATACACAACAAAGCAAAGCATAATGAAATGGGGAAAAGGGATGTGGAAAACACCCACTAGATCAATGCCCCATGTTTCATCCTAAATGTTTCTCAAGTGGAGCATGTGTAAATGACAGGATGAAAATCTACAGAGAATACTTATGGTACCTTCCATCCAGCAGGTTTCTAGAGTGTTTGACAGAGCATCTCCTCACATGGGCAGGATCTTCTGCTATAATGCCATGAATTTATGAGCAATAAACTGTGTTGCCATTATAGGTTTAATGAGAGGTGTCATTGGCCTTCATTTGGGGCCAGAAGCCTCTTAAACTCTTTCATCTCTAAGCTTCCCCAAGAGCCTTTCTCCTAAGCCCTGAAAGACACCATCTGTGAGGACATAATTATATGCATGCACCAGGCAATGGTATCAGAAGTGTGTGTTATTTCAAACTCTATAGCATCCCAGGAGCTACTCACTGCCCAGGAGCTAGCCCCATCCCAGGGCCTGTCCTGCCACTGGAGGTGACTGTAGCTGGAGTCAGGAGGACCCAGGTTGCTCAGGCAGCAGAGGGCCAGGTGGAACTTTGGGATAAGTCTGGTGTTCATACAAAGAGAGTCTGAAAGTAAGAGACAGTGATCAACAAAAAAGCGCCTTCCCCTCTTCACCTCAGGCAGCAACTTAAGTTGCTTTTCTGAGGAGGGTTATGGATTCTAGCAGGTCTTTGCAGCCAGGTCTCCTTGCTAGCCCACAGTGCCCAACACAAAGTTGTGGAGAACCAGCAGCATCTCTGCAACCAATTTACAGGGACACAGGAAGATATGTGACAGGCAGGGTTGAGAAGAGTTCACCTCCCCACTTTCTTTCCCTCGCTCTCTCTTTTTTTCTTTTTACATCAGAACACATGCGGGGAAATATCTGATTGCACTAATAGCTTTATTACTTTTAGCATGTACTCACTTAGCCAAACAGGTGAAACTGATTTGTGCCAGGTTTTTACGAGCCCAAGGGCCAAGCAAGCAAAACGGGAGTTTTGTGTGACAGGGCCCAGCTTCTTCTGGTTCTCATCCCAGTTTGAAATTTGTGAGAAAATTCAATTTGAGCAAAGCACCCTTTTCAACTCTGAGACAAGCTCGCGGCCACCTGAATCAAAACCAGATGTACTTATCAGGCCTAAAGATAACAAATAGCGGCTTGAGATCCTGTCAGCAGAGGACCACCAGAGCAAGGGCTACAAAACTCGCTTGCCTCATGAAATTCTAGCACGATGCATATTAATGCTCACCAGATCTGGAGTCGAATCTCCTCAGCTCCTTTTTTTTTTTCCCCCTTTAATAAATTCTGAAGAACATCGCTGCATTGTAAACTGGTTATTTGAGACTGTTTAAGTAAAACCAAAAGCCCCCACATCCCTCTAATTCCTCCCCCCTCGCCCCCTCCCCTTCCCTCTTCCCCCGGGCTGACAAAAGCAGGTCTTTTCAAGTATGCCCATAGCAGGAGATGGTTTGTTTTGGCAAGGGAGCAGGTGCCTTCCCCAGCGCAGAGATCTGGAGTGTCAGCAGTGACCCTGAGGTCTTGGGTGGCCAGCTTCACGCTTACACTTCCCCGTGTCAGCCGATACACCTACCACCCACACGCTGAAAGCTTCCAGCTAGCTCAGAAATGCTTAAAAAGGGAGCTGACCTTTCTCTCCTTGCCTCCCTCCTCCTCCTCCTCCCTCCCTCCCTCCCTCCTCCCTCCCTCCCCCTCCCTCCCTCCCCAGCCCTCTCCTCCTGTCCCCTTGGAGCAGCCTGGGAACATTATGAATGTCAGGCCTCACTTCTTATAAACAGCAAGGTAGGGGATCGCTTGAACGCTGGGGTTGTGTAACCTTAGCTTCCTAGAGATGATTAAAATATGACCGTGTAAACAAATGATGTCTTAAATCCCTGGAATATTCTGCCCTGCTCTTATCTAAAGAGAAAGAGAAGATGGGAGGATTACGTGGATGTTTTTCAGGGTAATTTTATTTGGTGCTCCTAAGCCAAGGGTGTCTGTTTCAGCACTAAAAGGACCAGTCTTCTGTTACCTTTTAATTATTCTTTTCTATTTGCATTTTCCAAACAAAATCTTTTTCCCACGTGGTCTTCTAATAAGCTTCCATAGTTTCCACTATGCACAACAGGGCTTGACAAGTACATTGCAAGATTTCTTCTTTGTTTTTAATCTGAAAGCTGCCAAATTACTACCTTTTCTCTTGTTGTTTTGCCTTTGAGGACAACAGAGGAAAAGAAACCTGCTCTGCAGTCTTGCAAGATAAAAGCAATGGTCTACTATGAAGGGGAAAGCCAGGGAAATCCAGTCATTCTCCTGGTTTTTGCTTTTGTTTTCAGATCTGGTGAGCCTGATTTCCAGTTAATATATGAAACTATTTTCCAGCTAATAATCTGAAAACCGAAAAGATCTCAGAAAGTGTGGAAATGCCCATACTAGATGTCCTCTATGGCTAGCAGAAACCCAATGTCAAGGTGCTACACAGAGCGTGTGCTAGCCTGGGGGACATGGAACACGATAAGGATGGGAGGCAGCATGGCTAAAATGCACCAATATCATGAAATATGAAGTATGAGCTAAAGCAGTCCTTGGGCTGCTCTACACTGGCATATAAGCATGGCCTGGAAAAGTTCTTGCTGCCTGCATTGAAAGATTTCTAGCCCGTGCTGAAATAAATACCTATTAATTGAGAAGTATAATGACTTAAGCTGTTAATTAAATAGAACAAAGGAGAATCTCACTTCAGCTTTCCAACATTTAATAATACAATCCCATGTCAATTATGAAAATACCATTTCATTATTGCTTATAGCCTGCATGACCCTGAACTGAAATTAATGTCTAAGGCACTGTAAATTTTTGTTTTAAACACACACAAAAGCCTTTGCCTGGAAAAGGCTCTCAAGACATAATTAACTAATTCAGCCTATTTAATGGTGGTAGCCACTGTACATCACAGGCCCAGACTGTGCTCTGAGGCACCCTTGTGTAAAGCTGTGCGCTGTCCTAACAGCCACCCAAGGGAAAAAGAGGCAGATTATGATCTGAAAAGGAGATGAGAAATGGCATTTGAGGGAGAACTACCAACGGCCTAATGTGTGAAGAAGGTTAAGGTTCTTTGTATGTCCATTCAAGGCAAATTATGCAAGCAGTATGAGATTACGTTTGATTCAGTGGTTTCTTTACCAGTTACTTGGCTTTCCAGTTAATGCTACCAATGTGGTTACTGGAGCAGAGGGAACAAAGTTCCCATGATTATAATCAGGCCAAATAAGCCACTTCCTCTCCTAAGTGCTAATCAACATTTTCCTTTTTGCCTTCCTAAGCAGTTACAGTTATTGCCTCCTCCGTGGAGGCCAAAAGAGTTAGGCAACCAAAACAGCGTTGCTAGATTTGCACATCTCTCTCGCTGCGGCCATGGAGGGCTGGACGTAACACCCAGGGCAACTTTCTGAAATGTGCCAGCAACCCTCAGACTCCCACCCAGATTCTGCTTTCTTTCTCCTGTCACTCACCCTAATCATGTCATGCCCTCCTTCTGACTGCCTCTTGGTAGGAGAGTCAAGTTTCCACAGGCTTTTGGGTCATCTGTCATGCCGAAGCTTTTCCTTTGTGTTTACACTTCCCCAGTCAATTTTTGCTCCCTGATGCCCCACGTAGGCCTCAAGTCAATGGCCACTTCTGCTTTTCCTGAAGATTTCAAAGCCTCATGTTCACTTCCCTTCTCCCTCAAGTTCCCTTTTTCCTTACCTGCATCTCAGAATTATTCAAATATTTTTCAAGCCAGCTGAATCATTAATTCAACTGCTCTTGAACTGCAAAGCTTCAAAAATGCAGCTGGATTTGCATTCTCTAGCTCGAGCCCATGTCCATTATAAAGTCCCGTTTTCTCTGTGCCATGTAATACCGTACTCCTCAAGAAAAAGTAGCAGTAACTTCACAGGAGTTTTTTATTGCAGCCTACTCACAGCCGCATGTGCTGGCAGAATCTGTCCACAGGATGGCAATGTATGTATGGAGCCACATGGACGTGCTGCTGTCCTGCTCAGAGGAGCAGGATGAGGGCCGAAGTTAAAAACTAGGCACAGGAAAAGGAGAAGGAGAGGCCACAGTTTTCTGTGCTCGACTGTGTTTTATAGCTGTTGTTTAGGTCAAATACACTGGAAAGTACCTCTCTCCAAGAAGAGACCAGTATTTAGCTAATTATCCCAAACCAAAGCTGTATGTAATTACAGCTTCTGTTTTCAAGGCATTTGCCAGTTCGGGTCAGTTGTCATTTTGTGACTAATTCTTTGTCACAAGGTTGCTGGCAGGCTGATGTCAGTGGTTGCTGTGCATTAAATTTGAGCTATATGAATGGTTGTCTATTTTATAACGGGATATAACCCTTCTGTCTTTTGGTGATTATAACTCTTAAAAAGAACCTGTTGGGGAAGAAGAATGACACTGTGATTAACACTTCAATATAGACAGCGGGAGACCAGAGGTTCAAGACCTCAGACTATTGCAGCCTTCCTAAGCAATCTTTGGCAAACCTTGTAAAGATAGGTCCAAAAACTACCTAAGTGTCTGAACGTTAGGTGCTGAAAAGCTTAGCTTTTGGCAGAAGTGGAGTCCAGAACAGTATATTAAGACCCAGTGCTCCCAATCCAGCATGTGGGAAGAACCTGGCACTTCCAAAAGGAGTTAATTACCCCTTCCTCCTGCCCCCTGAGCACCGGGAAATACCTGCACCTGGCAATAGGATCTGGGATGGAGCAGGGCCAGCCTTCAACCCTACTCCTTCCTCCTTGGGTGCTGGGAAGTACCTTGATCTGCTTCAGCTCTGAGCTTTCTCCTGAGGTAGGCACCATCAGCCTTTCTTTGCAAGCAGGGCAGTTATATTCTTAATGTGGTGAAATTTCCTCTCAGACTCTGATTTTCTCCTTAATCTCTCTGTGTTTCTCCTCACCACTCAGCAATAGCACGTATGGCATTATACAGTTATATAAATTTTTGTTTTGTTTTGTTTGGTACTGAGGTGCTTTAGTAAGGAGGTGTCGTATGAGAGCTTTGGGTATTGATTGCTTTTGGAAATGCAGCTTGTGTAAGATGATGCAGACCTCTCACATTGTCTGTTGTGCTTACAAAACTTACAGTGAGCTTTAGAGTGGCCACAGATTCAGAGTTTAGGACACTTTAAGTGTGGGAACTTTCATGGGGAGCCCGGCTCCAGGAATTGAATAGAAATACACCCAAGTGCTATTTCTCAGCATCCCCCTATTAAAGGCATTCTCTTACAGGGAACCGTTTCTATTCCTCCTGCCATAAGCCCTTGCACTCAGCAAGCAGGCAGAGTCTGCTGCATCTTGGCTTTTCTCATCACTTAGCATGCTGAGTCTTTGGCCCTCCCGGGGAGTTGGTGCCCTTCAAACAGTCAGTGGGGATAGGAACTGCCGAGCGGTGTCTGTCATAAGCAGGTTGGAGGGTCCTCTGTTTCCCTGTAGGCAGGGAGCAGCCCCCCCATGCTTTGGCTGCTGGGGACTTCGGAGAGAGACGTGAGCAGTTTTCTTGAAATCACTAAAATGAAGCACTGGGAAGAAGCAACTGCTGTTGGGCTACTTGTGCCTCCACTCCAGATGGGCGAAGGTTAATTCAGACTTAATATTTGACACTTCAGCTTTAGGTGGCTAGTGTGGACATGTACTTGTTGCTTGTAAGTACAACTGCTTCAGAAGAAAGGCTTGGTGTTTGGGGATTTTCCCATCTGGGCTGCTTTTTAAGTCTGTCTACTTTTGTGCGTCATCTTCCACTGCTGAAATAATTCCCTTTTTTTCTGAAACAACCTTTCTGTTTTCACATGCCACTACACTGGGCACAAACTTTCATCTCTGTCACTTGCCATGTGATGGAGTTGTGAGCCTCTGATAAAGATTGTGATCCCTGAAGGCCCTACGGAGAACAGCATATAATGTCCTATTGGGCTAGGAAAGCTCAGAAGAAAGAACAGCAGAAGCTGTTGACATGAAGTCAAAGACTCCACTGGCTTCAAGTTGGATTTGGAAATGAAGGATTGATGTAATTTATTTTATTGCTTATATGTCCTGCAGGGTAAATAAAACATACCTTTGAATTCATTCAGAACCTGGAGTCCTTCCAAAAGGGCAAGGGTTGTGTGTATCTAGGTAGACTGAGAACTATTTCTCAGCTAACCAGAAAACATAGCAAATTTGCTAAAATATCAGTATGATAAATACAAAATGATTAATTTTAATTACCATGTTTTCGTCCAGAAAATCTAAATGGGAGCTCTTCTCTGTGTTCCCTGGAGAATCAGATTCCTTCCCCCCTTTTCTGGTCTTTCTGGGCACTGAGATCAATTGATTATAAAATTTACACAAATAGAGCTTACATTGTCTGCTGTGCTATTTGATATGGATGGTAACTTAACAGTGTCTTCAGAGCTTAAAATAAGTTTTTCTTGTCCTAAACAACTTGTCAGGAGTATAATCTTTAGATGTGGTAGAAATCCTTGAAGGAAATTAATAGTTGTGTAACAGGTGCATTTTGATAGCTTTGTATTACCAAACACATGAAAACAGCTCTTGTAGAACACATCAGTCCTACATGATGCATATTTGACCACTGTAATATTAGGGTAGTATGTGCATCTCCATCATATTTGTGAGACTTGAATATAATTCTAAGTTCTCCCTTTGACATCTCTGCTCTCAGACTGTAGAGTAAATTCCTGTAGTCCTCTTGGACAAAATTTTATTAGAGTCAAAGAATTCTAAGTCTGCACATGCTGGAAGACTGAGAGTCCTCTCAGAAGAGAGCCTGTTTCAGGAAAGACCCGTTTACATTTCTTCCTCTGTTTGCTCTTTCAGCTTTCCCTGCTGCGCTTTCCTTGCAAAAAGGGCTGAGCTGGCAGTGGCTCTGCCCATCCTCTTCTGAGGGTAGGTGCTCTGTGTATGTGTTTATATGCTTCTAAGTGTTTTTCCTTTTTCTTTTTTGCTCTTCATCTATGGCTCTCTCAGCTGCCACCCTGGTGATCCTGCTCCAGTGGAAATGCCAAAGAGCTGCCTCAAAACTGAGGAGGAGAGTTTTAAAATGCTATTATGTATCTCCTACAGCAACAGACATGCAATGCTAGTAGGAGTTACATGACACGCTATGTGTGGGCTAAGATAAAGTTTCTTATGTTGATTAATTCAGGCTGGGAAAGGGCTGAGGCTTTGAAATAAGTATCTCTGCCCCCAACTGTTCTATGGAGGTGGCAAGGCTTTGCCACCAATGCAAAACCATAGGTAAGGCTGTCAGACTGACTCATCATAAGGAAAGAATTAAAGGTGCTGTCCTCCAGAAAAAAAACTTTTTCCTGTAAGCCTGAAAATCAGAGAAAGGAAGGATTACGATGAAAGTTCCCCGTGCTTAAGTTGAGAAAAGGAATGAAACAATAAATCCATATACATTATAAAGAACAGACTTACTCCTATTTTGATTTCTTTCTTTTTTTTTTTCTTGTTTTCTTTTACGTCTCCCATACATACCCACTATGACTATGATGATGTAACCACAGCAATAGGTTTAGCAAAATCTTTCTGCCTTTTGGTTGAGCACTTTAGTGCCAGATTCTGAGACCTGGTTTTATGCTTCAGGGAAAGAGAGAGTTGAGTGGGACAAAAGTTTGAACCATCTCAAAATAGAACTCTGCTCACATGTTATAAAGCTAAAATGTTGTAAGGCCTCTTCCTAATAGTCAACTTATCTGCCTGAGGATTGAATAATGTTGGTGTTAAAAGGTCTGATAGGTCTGTTCTTCCAAATGGAATCTCAGTATTCAAGCAGACAACAGTTCTTTCTGAGTGTTTAACACAGTGACACAATGACAAATAACTTGGTGAAAGAGCCCTGAGAGCGATTGTGGAATTACCTAATTGTGGATAAATAAGAGTAGAGGTCATCAGCATCCCAGCTTCTACTAAATTTAGGTTGAATGCTTAAGAAAGGAAATAGCTTTCAAGAAAATGTAGAATGCTCTCCAAGATGTTAGGTGGTGGAAAAAAATAAAGGATTAAGGTCTTTATGTTCTGTAGTGTTGGTCTGAAGGATAACTGGAAACTTTTCTGATTGCACAACAACAAACTATAACAGGCTGTCCCTGCCATGCCTTCAGAATATAGCAAGATCAGAGATCAAACAGAGACATTTCTTGAAAATCCAAGTGTAGTAAATACAAATGTACTGTCATATGTTCCTGCACCCTGACCAATTAAGTTAAGCTCAGTTTGTTTGATTATGTTATGCAGATCTGTGAAAACATTTCATAGATCATTTTATAGACAATAAATGTAACCCTTTAGAATTACATTTAGAAGTTCCCATCTCTTTTTTTTTTCCACTTCTACTAGCATCCCTTCACCCTTATATCAACCTTTCCTAGACATTTTCTCCTCCCTTATTATGCAGTCATTCAAATAATTGGCCTATCATTTGCTGCAACTGAGAGGATGGGAACTTTGTGGGAGCAGGAGTAGAAGATGGAGTAAAATAAGAAGGGAGAAAAGAAGCTGGGATAAATGGTTGGAGAAAAAGAAACTCTAAAATACATTATTAACTTACTGAAAGCAAACTCTGTCAGTAAGTCTGCTTTGAGAGACTCCATTCTCTTCTGGAAATTCTATTTTCCTTAGGATAGCTGTGTGTGCAATGTTAGAAGAGGTTGGACTGATGGACATACAAAGGATGCTCTCTTTGTAGTGTAAAATAAATAAAAACGCATTCCTCTCCACTGATCCTGTCACACAATGTGAGCAAAAGTCATGAGCTCAGCAGTAAGGCCAGGTAAATTTAAAGCAAAATAAAGTATATAGATAGCCACTCAGAGTAAATTCCTCAGTCCTGTTGGTTCATTGTTATACCCAGATTATTTTGTTGAAATTGCTAATCCCTTTTATGACCAGTGCTGACTTCTATAATGGTTAAATTGTTAAACATCAGCCAGTGTCCTGCATCATAATCAAAGGACAGTCATTTGTGCCAGACAAGAAGGCTTCTTAGACCAACAGACAGCTTTGGATGCTACTTGTTTTTTAATGCAGGGACTTTTGGTGTGGGAGCGGTGTGTAACTTGAGTGGTATAAACAGGTTTCCATAATCCTCTGTTGCTCCTCAACAAGCAGCACAGGGAGCAATGTAGAGCCTACAGCAAATGGGCAGTTTGGAGATGTATCAGTCAGAAAACAATTATGAGTTCAGATTGGGATTTCAAGAAGTTAGACAGATTTGGTTAGGCAGGGGTCAGGCTGCCCCAGTGACACCTACAGGGCAGGGGAGGATTGACTAATCTGTACAGGTCTGGGTTTTGAGTTGGCAAGATTTGTGCACAATTGGCTTGAGAAGCACAGCTCAACTTTGATTCAAAGCCTAGGGAGAGTGGCAGTGGGAGTGAACCCTTGGATATTAAAGAGCCTTGGATCAGGCTTCAGGCATGTACGGTAAATAAAGTTAGTCTTCTAAGTCCTAACAAGAGAATAACATGCCCAGACAATAAGCATGCCTCCAATATGCTTAGGAATTAAAGGGTTTGGATTTTGAGGCCTGGGTTTTCTTGGGGGCAGGGGAGAGGGGTTGGGTTTTGTGTGTGTGTTTCCTTCTCAAACTTTACATTACTGCACGAGGAAAAGCCAGGTGGGTAGACTCTCCAAACAAGACATCGGGGAAAAAGAAAGACTGTGTCTCTTGCTGCAGTCAAGGTACAGAGCCGATATTTTGATCTTCAGTGGTCAGTATCATTATGTGAGCTAGTGAGAATGTATGTGTACGTGTGTTAGGGGGAACAAAGCTGGAAAAAAATAAGTTGGAGAGAGAAGTAAAAAAGAAAAGGAGAATTAAATGCCAGTCAGACTTAAGTTGCTTTTACCCACAAGCTTGTTGTTGATCTATTAAACAGCAATTTAAATAGCAACATGCAAGTATTCCACAGTCTGCTTTTCAACCCCTCCCCCCTTTTTTTTTTCTTAAACTGTGAGACAGTGCTGAGGTGATTATGGAAATAAATTATTATGGGCTAACAAGAAAAAGAGAAGAATTACATTGCATTTTGAATGCTGTAATACTTACGGTAAGCCTGTGGTTTCAATACCAGTAAATAGCTCTTATTATGTTACAGAATAACTATTCTTTGTTTGGAGATTGAAAGCAGAAATTAAAAAATATGGTTCATATATGAAAACGTTTTTTAGATGTCTCATAAGGTCATATTATTGCCATGCAACAGCTGAATCCAAAAAAGTTCAACAGGGACCCTGTTTCAGAGTATGATGAGTGGTGTGACAGAGCAAGCTAGATGACTGTATATTGCACCCAATGAAATATGAACCAAGTGATTTCAGATCCATTGCTCCATGCAGGCTACATCATGGTCGTGACAGCAGGCCTTTGCTCATTGTAAGGCTTGGGGTATGAAGAATGACCAGTCCCTTAGGCTGTTACACATTGGTGCTTAGGTCTATTAGGACTTAGCATAGTCATCTTTTTTGCCCTGGCATCATGAGGCTGTTTATCATGCAGAGCAAGTTTTTGTCTCCTTGCTGTACTGACCAGTCTCTCTCTTGAACAGTCCTGTTCTTTCAAATGGTAGTGCCCAGAGGGATTATCATCTCAAAAGGTGTCCTGAAATATCTTCTGTTGGATATAGCGTTGACAAGTGGCTCTGGAAAGATCTAACTTGAGTGTTACAGAGAGAACCGGCTTCTCACAATGGTGAGGTGTTGAGATCATTGTGAAGAAGGTGGCAACATGTTTACTGAACATTAGATCATTTTGAGGGCCTACTGAATTACTGCTCAATGCCTTAGAGATTGCTCAAGTGTTTGCAGGAGGGAGGTATGTCTGGCTTTCAACCAGACTGCCTGCAAGTAATTATCCTTACCCTTGTGCAATGCTACTGCAATTGGAAGTAACTGCCACTGTACTCTTAAAACCCCCAAGGGCTGGAAGTGACACTTGCTCAAGAAGAGCTTGAGTTTGATACACCTCCAGGCATGGTGCCAGCTGTTTCCTGGAAAGGTATAGGAGGGATGTGCTGAGGACCTGGCGTTTGTGAGGAGGCAGTAAAGTGATTCAGTTACTGCAGGGCACAACTGAAGTGGTGCTGAACTGTTTCAGGATGGAAACAATGCATGGGATTCAGTTCCAAGTTAAGACACAAATTAAAGTTTCTGCATGCAATTGTGTAAATGTGAGCTAATATCTATGCTCCTGTCATAATTAATGGAGAGCTCATTAATACAGTCAGTGAAGCGTAGCAAAAGAACTGGTTCACCCTGAGGCAGACACCTTTTTTAGTCTTCTGAAGAGTTCTTGTGGCTCTGTTGATTGTAATTTTCATGTTGAAACACTTTAAAAAAAGGTATTAACCAACACTGCATCAATACTACTATAGTTCACTTGAAGTGCCTTGAATTTAAAAGGATTATATCATACTCTTCAAATAACGAAAAAAGGAGAAATAATGTGTTCCTCAGCTGTAGTAACTTGTGTAGTAAGACATCAGTGCACAGTTGCACTGATGAGTAACTGAGATATT
The DNA here is from genome assembly GCF_040182565.1 of Anser cygnoides. Taxonomy (NCBI): domain Eukaryota; kingdom Metazoa; phylum Chordata; class Aves; order Anseriformes; family Anatidae; genus Anser; species Anser cygnoides. Next base: position 83,302,151 of record NC_089874.1, read on the forward strand.
TGCCATTGGAAAGAACCCCGTGTTAAACTACATGTCTGTGGTAGAGCCTGCAGAAGAAGAAGTTGTGCGTTGGCAGTGGTAGCAGAAACTTCTTACTTGTGATGAACTACATGACTTGCATTTGACTGGAGTACTGGGAGTTGGATTTATGTCCTTAGAAAAAAAGTTCATTTGGTCTTGATATAATGAAGTGTCAGATACGGTTGCATATCCCTGCTATTGTTTTCACAGTCATGGAAAATAAGTGGAGACTGATGCATTCCCTTCTAAAATTCACATTGTTCCTATTACCATTTTTCTTTAGTGGATTTGTTTATTCTCTGGAGTTATAAAAGGCTTCCTATCTGTAATATAAACAGTCATTTCCCTTTACCTTGACGAGTCCCCTGAAAATGTTGCAAAGAGCTGAAGAATGTTTGGTGTCTGCAAAGGATCAATCACTGAGGGACTAGAGACTGATTGGTCTTTTTAATTGCCATTAAGTATAGCAGAGTGTGAAAATCAATTTTTATTTTTTTATTTATTTATTTTTAAGCCTTAGCAAAGGTTGCAGTCTTGGAAGAGGCTTTCTTTGCAAATTTGAATAAAAGGTATTATTTTTATATCAGTGAGGCTTTTGTAGGATTGGGTCTATAGTGCATTGCTATTCTGCAAGAGAAATGCCAATTAGTCTTTTATGCTTATTATGCTTATTTCTAAATCCTTTTAGAAACATTCTGAGAATTTGCTTGAGGATTTTCCCTAGATAAGGAAATATCTAAATCTGTAGCTAGCAAAGATGATCTCCTGTATACGCCGGAGGGCTTGACAGAGTAAAGAACAATGCCTTTCCTTTTGCTTTCATCTTCAAATATGCAGGGAGGAAATACACAAAAGTACAGTATAGATTGGGACCCAGCAGACTAGAGAGTTGAATAAGATGTGAAAAATCAAAGAAATAAGGTTCAGTAAGATCACTATGAACTGTTTCTGCCTGATGTATCATTTGCAACTGTAAGGATGAGCCCTGTGTTAAGGAAAACTGAGAGGCCATGGAACAGCCCAGACTAAAATAAACAACATATTGAGTCCTTTCCTTGATGAATAAAGCAGAATAACTCAATTCAATTTAATGTTCTTCTTCTTCTTTACTTTTTTTTTTTTTTTCCCATGCCTGCAAGTATTTTCCTAGGGTGGTCCATCTTTTCAGTAGTAATGTAAAGTGCTATGCATGTAATGGTCTCTTCCTTTGCTTAGTATGTTATCTTGGTACATTTCAAGCTGAGGCTCCATTAGTCTATTTTCCTGTCTGTCTTTTAGTCTGAGACTTACGAGGTTAATGCTTCTTCAGTTTCCTTTCCTGCCACTCTAGGGGTGAAATTCCAGCTCCACCAAGGTCAATGCTGAAGCTAGTGTTGACTAAAGTGGGACTCAAATTCTCCTCAGAAGAGGGGATGGGGAAAGGGGAGTGGGAGCAGAAATACTTTTAACCAGACTCTTCCAGGAATAGTTTTTCCTGTTTCTATGAGTAAATTTAGAGCAATCTAGATGTATAAAATGAGATTTTTTACCAAACAATTCTGAATAGTTTTGAAAGAGAGGAGTTGTAAGATATTAATCATCTAATAATGGGTAAGTTTATGGCTAATAATGATTAAGATAGCCAGCCACTTAAATATAAGAAAATAGTTAGCTTGTTTGCTGAATCAAAACAATGATGTTTTTTGTGCTGCCCTGCACATTTGGTTTTATCCAAATAGGTCTTTGGCAAATGTTTATAATTTTGTGTTGACAGGCTTTCATATGTTTTTTAAAAACTTTAGGTACAATTTGGTCTTCATTTCTAGTACACATCCTTGAGAGGTGGACGCTGGCAGATGGGAGAAGGAAAGTATTTTCCATGGAAAAGTAGTGGAGCTGAGATATTAACAATCTAAAGACATGTAGAAGTGCAGTGCTGTTTTCCCATGATGGCTTTCATGTGTCACATTATTCTTTCATGGTATTGCTGTGAGAGAGATGCATAGAAAATGTTTCACTTGAACAGGATGGCTGGGAGCAAATTCTGTGAAGAATTATTATTACTTGGACTTTTCTAATAACAAAGTATCTGGATTGGTCTGTCACTGTTTTAACCACTTTTCCCGAAGCTAAGGAACATAAAATGTGAATTTGGCAACTCCCAACAACTATCAACTGATTAGTTTGACGGGCCTAGAAAAAGAATAAATCTCTTGACATCTATTATTCATCTAGTATTATTAGACTGAACAAGCCTGAACAAGAAGGTGTACAATGGCCAAATTATTTTGAAAAGTGTAATGTAAAATAACAAGAAGTAACAGCAACCATCAACCAAACAGTACAGCAGGTTGTGCTATGGCACTGTTAAGCAAAATTGTCATTAGCAAAGGCTTGCATTGAGGTGGAAGGTGTATTACTGTCATTAAGACAAAGTACGGGGAGTAGTGAGGGGAAAACTAGAATCCCTAACTGGAAGTATATGCTGTTAGTTTAGAGAGACATATTTTTAAAAAGTTATTTGTATAGCACAAGGAAATTTAATTTACTGGATTATATATTTGTTTGTGAGTTTTCCTCATTTTAACATAGTTTAAAATATTTCTGTTTAGTGTCAGTTATTTACTTACAACCACTCCAGGTCTTAAGGTCCTCCAGGTTCTTACACAAAGGCTTTGTGATGACTCTTTTCTCCATTTAAAACAAAAACAAACAAACAAACAAACAACAAAAAGAAAAAAAAAAAGGAGCTCTGGGAAAGAACAGACAGTAATCACAGTAATGAACACAGAGAGATGAAACTGCCTACCAGCTTGAGAACAGCTCAGCTGTTGAACAAGAACTCCAAAAGAGCTGAAGTATTGCAAAGGGTTTTTATGTTGTTGCTGAACTCTCTTGGAGAGACTTAAAAGCTACCTTCCATCCCTTCATTGGTTTAAAATAATAGATTTTTTCAGCCTTCTGTAAGTATATTTTGCCTTGTCTTCTTCAGTGCTTTAAATTCTAGGGCCCAAACGTTTTGTGTCCCCAAGGCATAGTGCATCATAGCTTTTTATACCATGAGTCCATTCCAATTGACTTGAAGTGAACCAGGGCTTTGGCTTTTTTTTTTTTTTTTTTTTTTTTCCCCTGTAACAGCTGAGATTCTTCTTAATGGAGCCCAAAGGACATCTTATGTTTATATAGAGCTTTCATCAACTTATGTGATTATTTCCCACACTAATCAATGTTATCTCTCCAAAATCTGCTTCTGAGGAAAAGGAGCTCATGTGTTTTTTTTGTTTGTTTGCTTGTTTTTTTCACCCCCGTTGGTTGTTTTTGAAGATGTACAGATAAGTCTTTATTAATATTCTAGGGTTTAGTGGCTGTCCTGCTGTTCTTGCTGAATGGATCTTATTTCTGATCTTAATTATTTTATTATCCACATCATCAGGGGGGAAAATTCCTGCCAGTCTTCTCTGTTAATGTTTCATCCAAAACAAAATATTTAATAAATACAGACATAACATGTTCCAAAAGTAAGAATTACATTATTTTTCATTTGGTTTCTCAGGTTTTAATACTTCTGTGGCAAAAGAACCACCGCGTTTGTCCAAACAGTACTTGTGTTTAATCTAGAGGAATACCAAACAAGAATACATATCAACAATCCTGAGTGTTAAGGGAGAGTGTAGCTATGTCAAGAGCTTTTGGGCATAAATGCAAAATAGTATTCCCTGTGTCTTGTTATATATGATGAGACATCCTAAAGATGTGATGAAAATTCACGAGAGAAATAAATTTAATAAAATCCATAGGTGTTAGCTCTGATTTGACTGAGACAAGGTAAGCATCAAATGATTTCATTAAAACAGACCAAGAACAGACGTTTCAGTTTCCAATCTCTATGATGTACTAACACCACAGCATATATTTCTCTCTTCAGTAAAGTCTTATGCCGGAATTGCATATTGCAACAGGAATTAAAATGATAGTTAAAGATAAACTTGTATTAGAGTCATATACTTGGCTTCAGTGCACATGCAGGTAAATATATAGTGACATTATAGATCAATATGTGAATGAAGGAGACGTGTGATTTATGTTCTTGTATTATATTCTTGTATCTTTAAATTCTAGCTTACACTAAGCAGTAAGTTTATAAAACATCAAGATAATGCTCTGAATGTTTGAGTGAATGCATGTGCATGTACATGCATGTGCAGCTCAATGAATATAAATGCTGCAAAGACAGGTGTACCTCTATCTTTCATCTATGTTTCATCTAACTCAAACTAATCTAATTATCAAAAACAGAGGAAGAGGACTTAATACTTTGTATAAGTGTAAACTTCTTTCATATGCTCAAAATCTCAGTTGTTCTGCTGGTCAGAAATGCCTGTGTTTAAAGGTGCAAAAGACTAAGGTCCTGCTTTCCCTCCTTACCACCTGCCAATTTAAATCATATTTATGGATCCCTTCGTACAGTGCATTTCACTTTAAAACTCTGTAAGCTAATATAATGCAATTCCTAGTTCATTACATTGAGTTGCTAATGCAGATCAGTCCCATGATGGGAGACATGAGCTAAAACATGACAAAGGACTGCCATAGTCTCTTTGCATTATTCTCCTATTGCAGAGAAAGACATTTAAAGTATAAAGAAGCCTTGGTAAATGCATGAGTCAAAACCAGTGTTCTAGACTGGGAAGGATTCAAACATGCTTGCATTTCCAGTAGTACCCACTTCTAATCCATTTATTAACTGTTCAGTTGTCACTAGAGAAAGGGAAATGTACTGTGAGCAATACTTTTATTTTTCCGTGTTCCAGGCCAACATTTTCCATGCATTCAAGAAATGCCAGGGGATAAAATGATGGGCATTTGATATTAAAATGTATGTTCTATTAAAAAGCTTGCCATGAATCAACTATGTAGAATCCACAACATTTTTGTTCTATTATAAACTGCTATTCAGACAGCCAGTCTGTGCACTTTTTATCCTGCTGTCATTAGTGATTGGATTTCACTCTGGCAGCTTTTTGGACAGAAACCGAAAATTGCTGACAATCTCCATAAAGGCATGAATTTGGCAAAGGGACTTTTTTTGGCAATTAAAACTTTTCACTCTGCAATTGCCATCAGGGGCCAACTAGGGCAGACCTAGTTCATTTTTCTGTCGGATTTTTTAGGGCATTCAGAGAAAAAGATCGGCTATTCTGGTAAATGTACCTCATTTGCTTAGAAAAGCACATATTTCATTGGAAGAGCCCTTTGTTGGAAATAAAAGTGCATCTGGAAGCAGATAAATTCATAACTGGTGTAAACTCTGGTAGCTCCAGTGGGTGCCCTATGGTGACTTACTTAGCTACCTTCAGTGCAGCAGTGATTCCCAAAATAGGAGGTATATTCCTGGCAGTTAATAGTGAGCTCCTGACTTTGAGAAAATCCATTGTTCACATATTTGGGTAAAACAACTAATGTGCCAGTCTATAATATAGTTACATTGATCAAAGTAATTGGTTGCCAAGACATAGATGCTGTCCTTAGACTTGACACCTTCCCTCCCACCCTCCACCCCAAACACCTCTAGTATTCTGAGAGCCAGAGGAGCTTCTGACACTGTGTTTTGCACAGTGCCTGCTGCTGTGAGATCAGGGTCTCTGACAGGCTTGTTTGGGTGATTCAGGGACTAGGTCATTCTAATAAGAAATGCAAAATGTGGGGCAGTGTTGCCTCAGCTGTGCTGCAGACTCAGTTCACTCTGTTCTGTGCAAGTCCCTCTTGGCCAACATTTAACACTGTGGCTGGCACAGCAGAAATTGCTCTGAAGCCTGGTTCACACACATTTGCTCCATAGGAACAGCTGGACTCCTCTTTTGTGCTACTAATAAAAATTCTGCATGCTTAAATTGATCTTGCTCTCAAAAATGATTTAAATGCTCTGTAATAAAGTGCTATTTGAAACTCATGGGGTTTTTAAATCTGCATTTATAGAGAGAGTGTGTGTAATAATACACAGAATACCCAAAGGGAAATTTAGAGTGACATAGTTACAAGTACTTCTAGGGTCTTTCATGATTTATGATGTCAGTAAGACTCAGTTGTAATTATCCACATCTTCATACGTTTCTTTTCTTTTTTTTTTTTATTTGTCATATATGAATTTTGTTACAAATAAAAATTAACAAGAGTTGGCTACAGTCTAAGGTTTGAGCATTAAAGTAATAATAAAAAATAATAAATGTTACATATAAAGATTAACATTCTGTCTCGATACTTAAGGTTGTTTCTCACCCCTTGAAATGGAGGGAGGGAGAAGAAGTGAGGTTTTGAAGTGGGACCATCTCTTTCAGTTGCAGTATTACTTCATTCTGGCTTCATCCCTAGCCATTCTTCATGTCATGTTTATACATGCAATCTATATCCTGTTGCAAACTCTTTAATGTGTCATTCAGCAGCTATATTTGGGGACAACCATCTGGTTGAAAAATTGGTGCAGAGATTGTACATGAACCCTGAGAGTTGTACAACATGAGAACAATTATGGGGAGACACCTTAAAGTGTGAAAATCCTCTATTATGTTTTAGGAGTATTAGTTCTGTCATGTAGGACAGTGGTGGAAAAGACAGCAGGTGGGGACTGTGGGTCATTTTAGAAAGGAATCTCCTCTGGAGGGCAGATGCACAATTACTGATGGAGAGCTTCAGGCACACAGCACCGGTGTGAAAATCTGTCTTCTGCTGTGCCACTATAAATGCAGCCTTCTGCCCTGAGGTACAATTGCTTAGAAGAAACACAGCTTATTTTTTATTTTTTATTTTATTTTTAATTTTATTTTACTTTATTTTTTAATCTTGCTTGCTCCTTCTTGAACCACGCTTTTAAGGCACAATTCTGTTAGGCCTCAATCTATAAAGCTCTTAAGTGGCTATAAGTCTTTAAATAGTTTTATTTTATCTCAGCTGTACTGAAATATGTGCTTCTGCTTTTTGTTAAAGTAGAGCCTGGAACAGGCAGTAAGCTGAAGATTTTGGAGTAAGTGCAAAACCAAAAACACATAAGCTCCAATCAAATTTCTAAACCACATTCTGCATTTCAAAACAAGATAGAGAAAACTTTAGCTGAAGGGTAATGGAGTAGAACAGCTCAAAAGATAAGAAACTGTTTGTTCATCCATACATGAACATGTAAATGTTCATCCATGTACAAAAGCATATTACCACTCGGAGACTGAGTGCTGTCTTAAGCTACCTGAGAATTCTGTGGCCAAGAATGAGAAGGAAAAAGTGGCCAAAATATTTGCTATCCACAACTGTTTCTGTCATATGTTTCTCTCCTCTTCCCCTACACATCTTCCTTCTATTTAAAAACCTTCTTTGTAGGCACTGCAAACACAGATATTATCATTAGTGGAATGCTTCCTCACCCTCAGTGATAACTTCACTGTTTACTCCTTTTGTTTCATGTTTATGACTCAACTTAATAAAAAATGCAATAGATGAAACAGCCATATTTAAAGTGATGCTGGTTATTTTGGAACTCTGGTTACAGTCTTGGGTATAATAAATATTTTTACATTCGAGTTTTCTTTTAAAATAATTTGGTAGGACCTTAAATTTGTAAATTCTTCTCCTGACCATTACTAGATGAAGCATGGATGAAGATCAGTTCACTACAACAGTGCAATCCCAAGACATGTATTGGTCACTCTGGTGGGATACAGTATTGGAGACAAGAAGAATATGATTAATTTGAGGTTTGGAGGTTTTGGTGTGCTGGCCAAGTGGAGAAAAAGAAATAAATTATCTTGGACTGACCTAAAAATTTCTGTACATTTTTGGAATTGTTGGCAAAACAGAAAGTAAAAACTTAAGTTGCTATCTGTGTTCTAAACTGTGGGCTGTGGTTACTCATCAGGGAAGTAAGAGGTGCAAAGTTCATATCACATCTTTACCCAATTCAGTGCAGAGATTCTTCCTTGAGAAATGTTATAGTGAATTCCAAAGTGGCTTTCTTGTCTTGTCCTGATGAAACTGTGCCAGATTATATGAGGATTTGAATGAATCATAGAAAGATAGAATGAAAAGGCTTATATTCTGGCTATGACTCTCATGTTGGACTGAGGGGTAGATACTGTTTTCATCCAAATTCTAATGTGTGCTGTAGTAGGATCTATTTATCTATCTCTACCTAGAAATTGTGTGTAGCCTGCCCTGTTTTTGCAGCCTGCACTGGAGTGCCCTTGGAATCCAGTTATGTTAGTTAAAATATTTGAAAACTAGTAAAATAACGTGTTAGCACTTCCAAAACCAGTTATTTTCTGCCTTATTTTTATCTGTCTTCCAAGTACAACTAAGATTATGTGTTTTATTCAGTAAGGAGATTTTGAATATAAGCTTTTTTTTTTTTCTTTTTTCTTTTTTTTTTCCCTCTGTCCCATACAAGAAACCTGCTTATCCATCCTGGGAACACTAAAAATTTGCTGTCTTACCATGCGTTTTCCAAAACAAAAATAATTTAAGCAAGAAAGGTCCACATTGCTTCCTACTGGCTTCAGAGTGGCCAGAGCTGTGAGATGATGGAAGTACTGCCATAATTTCATCCATGTAACAAATTCTATCCTCACTTTCAACCTGTTCAAACTTGCTGGATTTGAACGTTATAGAACTTGGCCCCTTAAACCTGTCTGCTCCCCTCCCCTTTCTTTCAGTTTCAAGAAAAAACAGTTGAACTCAGCTGGAAAACTCAGCTTTCCTCAAACCTGGAGCAGACAAGATATTATTCCCAGGAACTTTCATCTATATATGATTTCCGTCAGTACAAAGAAAACCCCATATGCCCATGCATGTGGAGCACTGGATGCTTCTATATTATCTCAAAAGATGCTGAAAGGTAGTGTGCAGTAAAGCTACACAGCACTTCCATTAAGCAGCATACCATGTGAGGTATTTTTTCTCCTCAACAGGACACTATGGGACAAACCTGCAGGCTCTGTAAATGGGTAATATGTAGACTTATATCAGGACAGAATTGGGTTCAAATCTTTTAACAGCATTCCCTCTCTTCACCATGCCAACTATTGGGCATTGAAGATACAATATTTAAAGGAAAATGGTTTTCTCTCAAAATATCCCTAGGGCTTCTACAGGATTGTCCACTCTATTGCTCTGCGGTTCCTACATCTCTTAGGTAGTAACTAGGGTTACTACTTAGTAAGGTAGTAGGGTAGGATTGGGTAGGATTAGTAAGAATTGTAATGGAGAGGGCAATGGTAAAGAAATCTGATGGAATTGCTCCTATCTGTGTTGGAAGAATGGGTGTAGACGAGAAAAAGAAGGTAACAGATGCTTTAAACTTGATGGTAAAAGACAGACTCTTTCAGGTGCTTTGAATGCTATACGTCATTCAGACTTCCCCTGGGACTGTTTAAAGTTACTATTTGCTGCCCAAAAATCCTCTGGAAACATTACCTTATATGAAATGCAAAGCCACTAAATTCTTTCCTAATGACAGTCATTCAAAATGGATAGTTTAGAAGAGTTATAGCTAGCCTTATGGCGGGGAGTTTTCATAGTGAAACAAAACCTAAGCAGTACCTTTCTTAAGTATACTTTTCAATCAGTGTAGCAAAACCTGCCTCACTCTAATTGGAAAGAGAATTACACAGGAGAAATGTAATGATTTTCTTCTCTCCCTTTGCCTAAAGATGTCCATATTGACCATCCTGCACTGAAGTAGAAGAGGTCTGACAACAGGACATGTTGATTTTAGTGAGAGTGGCATCTGTAACCAAATTCTTTGTTTAAATGGCTAGCTTTACCAAACTTTGAGTTTAACTGATGATTCAGTTGTGAATGATTGCACAAAGACTTGATTTGCCTTAAATATTTGGGCTATGACTGCTTTAAATTATTGTTAGCATGTTTGAAAAATGTTTCTTGTCTTTTCACTATTTTCTCACTTGTTTCTTCCTTACGCTCCTGTTTAAATGTGTCCACACACAGGACTAAAAGTGTTTAGTTACTCAGCCAGGAATCAGAAACAATATTATGGGACCTAAGTGATGAATTACACAGCAGAAATGGTGCGTGGAGAAAGTAGTTCCCTGGTGAACAACTTACAAGCAAGAAATTGTTGACTAGCAGTACCTGAACACTTACAAGTAATTAATCCAGTCACAAACATCTGGATTAAGTTTTTCATGTTGATGTAAATTTTACAACTATTTAAGGCACTGTCCCTTTATAGATTGCTTCATATTTATTAGGTTTTCCTTGGTATCCCACAGTTAATGGGAAATATGAATGCTGAACTTGTAGTAGGCTTGCAGTGAGGTGGCTTCTCCTGAGCGTGAAATACTCTTAACCTGGGATCAGAGCAGGTGTCAGCATGTTCCTTTACTATAAGCCTGCATGGAGGAGCAGTCCGTTTCTATGGAGCTCATGTCAGCAGAGAAAACAACCTCTGGTTAATTTAGTTTGCATATATATGCATGCTCCCTCTCTCCAAAGTGCAGCAGGGTCCAAAAAACCATACTGCCAGGCCTTCCAAAATTTTGTCAGATGTCTCTGACTGGTTCATTTGCATAAAACGAAAGCTGGGGTATTTTCAAAGCCAAACATAACACACACTGCTAACAAGAATACCTATAACACACAGTCTTTAACAGTTCAAAGTTTATTAGTGAACTTTTACTGAACAGCCTCTGGCACTTAGGTTTGTTTTCCATTGGCGAGGGAGCGTAAAAGTTGCTGCCAGGCACAACTTTCACAAACCTGCATATTTTCAGGATGTTTAGCAAATAATCTCTGCATCTGGCCAGGTCTTTCTCGGGCAGCTTTGAAGCCTGAGCCTGAAACAGTCACAAGACTGGAAAGGTGAAGGCTACAAAAGTAGGGTACACCCCCTGCATGTCTCAGAAGATGTGGAGGTCAGCTATTTCACTCTAAAATGAGTATAAGGTGCTTTCTATGCGTAAGGTTTGACACTGTCTCTCTCATTGCATTTCATATGGTTTCTCTTAGTACTTCAAACACAGAAATGGGTTATGACAGTGTTAAATTGTTTAGTCTCTCTCACTGTCGAGCAGAAACAGTCGTAAGCTATCAGCTAGCCCAATACCACACATGGCCTCTGATAATCTCATGTATTTGCGTGAAGTGTAGTCAGAGCACATCTACAGTTTTCAAAAGGTCCTGAAATGCCTATAAATTCCTGTAGGACAGGGATATGAACTAAGAGGAAGGGGGACCTGGTCAGCACCTTGTCAATATGTATCTCTGTCTAGAATTGGAGGACCGTGCTTAGCAAGACCTCTAAATCCACACGTGAGTGTTGAGTAAGAGACCTTTTTTTCAAAAGCTGTGCTCACATACTTAGTGTTCAGTGTGAGCTGATGAAATTCCAACTCCTGGTTGAAGTGTTGAGATGTGCATGTCAGGCTTCATCCTACCTCTCCTAAGAATATCCACTTAGCCACAGTACTGCTTACCAAAATGCCGTAGGATCTCCATGGGAGCCACAGGAGAAAGATTGACTCAGGGTAGCAAGGCCATTAACCCTTTTTTTGGTATTCTGAATTGCTTCTGAGGTTGACTTCTTTCCTTTATTATTTGTACTATGATTTGTTGGATCGTGAGAAGCAGCTTGGCAGGACAGCAATACCAGGCTTAGTTAACAATGTCTTGGTGGGATTAGCACCTGTGAAAAGAAATGGTCTCAGACTCCCTGCTGCTTGTGAGCAGCTCTTGTAGCACAATCAGCATGAGAAGCCCAGTTGCAGCTGCCTCACCTGGTTCATCCCACACTTGTGGAAAAGATGGAAGGGGCATGTCTAAATGAGGGGGTCATCACTTTTCTCCCCACACACTCCCTTCAGAAAAGTGCAGATAACCCAGTCATTTGTCCTCCAGAAAGGAAAGATACAGAGTAAAACTCACCATAGCTCTACTCTTAAAAACAAATTACTCTGATATTCTCCTCCCATCTTTTCTTATGTCTACTACCTTTGAAAGATAGAGAAGTTTTAAATGGTCATTCCTGCTCTTTCTCATGAAGAGTAATTCCCAAATCTCTACCACTTGAAAGTCTGGAGTAAGACACATGACTTCTTTGATCTTTATCCTCCATTCACAGCACACTGATTCACTTTAATATTTCAGATATCTTACAGGGGAATGCTCAATAGTTGCTGTTCAGAGTTGAAAGAAATGGTAAGCTATTTTTTTCCATCTTTGAGTGCTGCAAGGGTCAGCATTTTGAAGAACCAGCATGTGCATGACTATAACAACAGCTAGTGAAGGCAATACCAGAGCAGTTCTCTGTCCCTGACCTCCAGCCAAACTACAGGGTAGAGCTAGTATCTTTTATTAGGCCAGATGTTTTTATTTTATGAGCTTAAAATAAGGCATTACCTCTCCCTACCAGCCTTGTCTCACCTCACCTTTGATCCTTAGACTACTATGTATAAAAGAAGTTACTAAAACCTTTTTTCTTTCTTCCCCCATCACAATCTTTCAAGGCAGAAGAGTGATAAGAAACAGGAGGAAGTATTGCCAGATAGACATATTGGCAGTATGTCCAAGCTATCTCTAGCCAGATGCATTGTTCATCCTCATCTGCAGCAGCCTTTGCTTTTCCATTCAGAAGTCAATTCAAAACATATTGCAGATGATGATAAAATGTTGGGAGGATTTTGCAATAGGGGCCATTACTCAGTGGACAATAGATTTAGAGACCACCGAGCTCACTGATAGATCTAACGAAACAGCAAAACATTATCTCCACCAAATTATGTACTGGGCTTCCAATAAATGCAGCCCAGTGATCCCTGGTAAGGTAATTGCATGCAGCAAAGAATACGCCAGCATAAAGCACTGATTCTGCTTGTCATTGTAATATGATTTATTGGCCCATGGGATTCAGAATTACTCTATTTCTCTTCCCCAAAACAGACATCTATGAAAAGGAGGATGGCCTTGTGGTTAAGGAGTTGGATGCTGAAGATATGGTCTTAGATTCCAGTCCTCTCTCAGGCTTCCTGTGTGGCCTCAAACAAACCATTAATGCTTTTGTGTTTTTCTTCCCTGTCAGTAAGATGATAATTATACTAGCAGGAAAGCTCTGAACTGGACTGAACCCAATTCTTTTTTTTTCTCTCTTTCTTCGTTTTTTTTTTTTTTTTTTTTTTCTTCTCAGATCTGTAGTTTCTTTACAGCTTGATATTCTTTGGTTTTGTACTAATAGCTGGCTGACAAAGATGTCTAATCAATTCAGTGTTTACAGCAGAACGATGGCACTTCTTTGGGGTGTTTTTACCGAGTTTACAAGGAACACTCTCTGAATTCGATGGTTAATGCCATGTGCCAAACCACTCCGCAGAAGATCTGAACATCCAGTTTACCTTCTGGAGTTGTGCACTTCTTTCTCCAGTGACTGCAGAGGGAGGTTAGGATGATAACTTCAATGTGAGGAGGAAGACAGGCAAGTGGCTTGTGGCCACGATGGATCTGCCAGGGATGGAGGCAAGCCTCCTCTTCCAATGCTGCTGTAGAATTCTCAATATTTCAAGGGAGCACGTTGTGCTCAGCATTTTTTTCTATGACGCTTTGCAACCAGCTCTCTACATAGGAGCACTCTGCATGAAAAGAAAAACAGTGTGAAAAGCCTGTTAAATAATCTGCTGAAAGATTGCTGTCTGCTCTGTTTTTTCTACTCACCAAAAAGTCTGTGGGATTTTCAGAGTTTTGAATAGAAAGTAGACCCTGCTTCCTAATAATAATTATCTTTTTTTCTTTTTCATTGTGACATAAACAATAGCTTATTCTCTGTGTGGTATGTGAACCCAGTCCAAACCCCTAATTTTTCGTGCTCTACAAGAGGAAAATTGCAAACCATATCTCCATATGAACTTTTTCTAGCCCCTAATTTGAGGAGTTGAACCAAGTGCCGCATCTGAAGACCCATGAACTCTGACAAACTCAACAAACTCTGGGTCTGAGTCCAAGCTTTGCATCTTGGTTTTATCTCTCTGGTATCAGTCGAATCAACCATAGGAACAGCTTCAAACATAATCCGTCTCTTCCCATGCCCCTTCTTCATTCCTACAATGTCAAGCCAGTGTTGAGGATATTTGACATGCTGCCAGCTCTAAAACTGTACAGGATGGTTAACCCGGCCTTGTGCTTGTGACCTAACAGCATACAGCTCTAGTGGCAGAGGAGATGTACAAGTAGTAAAGATGGCATTATATCCCCCTCTGTCTCTTCCAAGCCTTTCCAGTCATTCCTCAGAGAGTAACTGCTTTAAAAAGCTTTTGTATAATACGGAGAAGACTGTAAAGAATGCCAGAATTTCTTAGACACAACCACTGTCTCCTTGCTCCTGATATGCACACACTATTGCCGAAATGCCTGTTAACAGCACTAAGATGCTGAAATTCCAACCTATTCCATGGAATGAGTTGAAAGCCTTTCTTGGAGATCACAGAAAAGATGGATTACTATTTTTTTTTTCAAAAACCTTTTCTATTTCTCTTCCTTTCTCTCTTTTTTTCCCCTCTTTTTTTCCACATAGCAGGGTGCCATCAGCTGGGTCTCCCTGTTGGCAGCAGCATGATAGATGGCAACACATCTCGTGTTTGCAGCAAAGGCTGCTTTGGCTTACATCTGTCCGGCTAGCAAAACAGAGGAAGCTGCCAAAAAAAACAGTCCGAGGTATGAAAGTTAACAGTTAGCAATAACTGCGGTGTGAAACATTCCCATGAAATCCAGACATCAAGGATGCTGCTTGGAATAGCTTGAATGTCCTGCATTCTTTGGCAGTGAAAGCAGAGTAATACACCAGCAGCGTGGGAGACAGCAGCCAAGGAGGAACACACGAGCCCCAGAGAACTGGCCATCAATTTTCTTCCTGTGGCTGGCTGGAGGAAACTGAAATGTATATTACAGTGGCTTCTGACGCCAGCCACTGCTATGCGCTCTGCACTTCAGACTCAGAATACGTTACCCTAAAACTAAACAAAAAAATCCCTAAGCTATTAATAGATTTGTATAAACAAATCCCTTGTAGTTTTTAATCATTTACATATGGGATTGAGAAACCAACCATAAAATGTCAGTATGGCTATTACATGGGTCACTGGAACAGGTTTATGTTAGCTAATACGCTGAAATAGTAGATTAAGAAGAGGATAGTTTATGGCCTTTAGTTCATTTGTTGACAGGAAGAATCAGGAGCAGATTTGTTTTATGCCTGATCCCATCACAGAACAACTGGGGATGGAGCAGTGATTAAAATCCAGGCAACTGGGATGGGGTAATGACTAGACTGCATACATATTTCTGTGGGTGAACTAGATGCTCGTGAGGGGAAAGAGCTAATGAGATCACAGAAGTCTGCAGAGCAGAGCTGAGTGCTCCCGTGCAGCCCTCTGAAGTGACTCAGCAAAGTACAATTGCTTGACATCCCATTGCAGAGCTGGTAAATAACCACAAGCCCTCATGAGATGGAGCACTCAGGATGAGAAGAGCTTACTGAGACCTGTAAGGAACAAGCTGATTCTTAGAAGAAAAATGTTAGCCTATATTGTGATGTTCCAGCAGGTCCCTGGAAATAGTTAGGGCTTCCCAAAGTGCAGCCACGCTAACACATCTGAAAACGTCGTTAAATCATCCCATGCTGTGTTTGATTGCTGTGCTTTGTAATGCCCTGCTCAAAGATGCCTCTTTTCTCTTGCCTGCTATTCCTTCTGCATTTATTCCAGATTTGTGTGCAATTGTTTTGTCAGAAACAAAGCATCTTAGAAAACCAAAACCAAATATATCCAACAGACCTTCTTAATGTTTAATCAGAACATCATGAAAATCAAATCAGTTAAGAAGACCTTGGTGACCTGTGACATAAATGTGTACTTGAATCCTAAAAGCATTGCAAAAGCCTGTCAATAATTATGGTCTCATTCATCTTGCCTGGAACCAGGCCAAAAACTGAAGCTGGAATTCTCTGTGTAGTCGTAGTGGAGCAGACTGCAGGCCTCAAAGTCTGACTCGATCCAAGGCAGAATAGAAGGGTAGAGCTCTCTTACATGGGTTACCACACTGAAACAGCTTCCCTCTTCCCCCACATACATTTGTGTTTTCTGATATATTCTGCATGCTATGTCGGCTGTGCTGATGTCCTGTGAGCTTTGTGGAAAGCTGCTTCAGAGGTGGTACCTGCAATAGGCTTTCCCGGTCCACGTCAGTGAGGCTGCAGGGAGCAACCTTCTCTATCTCACTGGAGGAGAACAGCAGATGTCTCCCCTTGTTGGGGGAGATCTGACCAAGACTGAAGTAGGTCTGAGTGGTCAGTTTTCCCCTTAAATGCTTCTGCTCAAACTGCCAATGTGCAAAAGGGAAGGGGAATCCTGAAGAGCGTGAACGCTTCTGAGGAACAAACCGTGCAGTGGGACAGGTATGATACCTGCCTTGGATCTGTGTCTAGCCACAAGCAAATCTTTTCTTCTGTCCACCACAACTTTTACACACATTATTTGGATTTATTTTCAAGCAGTATAAAGCTTTTCAGCTCCATCTGTCAAGCTGGGGCAGCACATCTCTTATCACACGATCTGCCAGCACCAATAAAAGTAGAATGCGATTTATAAAAAACTAAACCTACATTTGAATGCAAATAATTTTACAAATGGTTGTTAACATACAACATCCTGATCCCCATCTCTCATGGAGAATGATATCTACTGTGCTCTTTTCTTTTTTTTTATCCCCTTGTAATTCAAACTTTCCAATAAGTGGCAGGAGTGTAAAGTTTAAATCTAGTTTTCATAGATTCTTTTGAAAAAACTAAGCAAATTAATTAGCTATAGGTGTTTTATTTCTTTTAGGATATGATAACTTTTCACCTCCATCCCCAAGAAAACTTTATTCTCTCTTTAACCACAGCTGTATTTTGCATATCAGCCTCAGACTAATCATTTTTTTTCCCATGTTGCATCCTAATGGGTCATCTAGCTCAGTATCCCATACTTACACAGGCATTAATCTAATACAGTCTCAGATCAACTTATACAGCTTTTCAACCTCAATACGCAGATGAAAAGTCTGCTCTTGCACCCTCATCTCTTTAATTAAGAGATTGTGACACTTCTTACTCCCACTTTCATTGGATATTCTTACCCCTCATACCGTTCATGCTTCGGTACCTTTTCTCTGTAGAACAGCAAGCTTTTTTAATGACAGGCTGGGGATGGTAGAACATTTCTTAGAAATTTTGAGACCAGACATTTGATTAAAGACATAGCAGGGAGAAAAGGGGAAAAGATGCCTTGATTATATTTAGTGTTCTTCTGCCTGCCATTATTTTGTGTGTCTCAAGACATACTTGAAATGACCCAGAATGAGGGTCCTCTCCTCATTTCAGAAATAGTTATCTTCTCTGGAAGGGGTTGAGCTGTTTCTCCAAATGATTACTTTCATGATTCTTGATATTTTTAGAATAAATTTTCAGTGTCCACCTTGAAAACTTGTTCCACAATGCCATGTATGTCGAACAAATAACCAAAAGGTAACCCAAGTGTAATACTTATTTTCCTCCTGCCATTATAAAGGCAGAGATTAAGTACACAAGTATTTAAACCACTTTGTCTGCAAACACCAACAGATCTCCAGCTATGTCAAGGCTGTCCTTTCTTGCACAGTGTTGTGTGATTCTGGGACACTTTGGTGGGAATCTATTTTCAGTAGATCAGGACTGGTGATCTCTCCCAGATGTTTTTGGTGATTACTCAGTGAGGATTACGCTGAGGATTAGAGACTCTATGCAACTGCACAGCTCCAAAGTGTGACCAAGACCTCCAGCAGCAGGGAGCCAAGCAGGATTCTCAATGGCATCTCAAATGGCAGACTTCTGGGTAGCTGAGCTGAGCCCAGGATATTTCACTTTACCAAAACCAGCAAAAATGGGAAACTATGCACAGGGTTTGAGAGAAGGTAACTTTTCAAGACTGAAAAATCTTATCCAGATCAACTGAAAGAAAAACTCTACAGAGGAAACAAGAAGAATTAGGAAGTGTCAAGGAAAAATGCATTATCTGTGTGACTGTTTCAAGAGACTAGTAACATTAAAGCCTGTGATTTATTCTCAGCATTTTGTACTACTTTTTCCAAGGAAGACCAGTGCAAGGACAGCAGTCAAGGTCATGTATACTTATGGATTCTCTTATTGAGTTTACACTAGCCCTTAATACCATGCTGCAAACATTTCTACAGTAATTATAGAAATCTCTCACAACAGAGATTGTTTTATATTATCTCTTTCTTGCAGGTTTCTTTTCTCTTAAAGCAACATAATTAAAGTGATGGTTTTACTTTGGGATCTGTATTACTTAGAAAAAATACTTTTGTCTTTACAGAAAGAATTAGGAAGGCTTTTTGTGTTTGTTTTTTTTTTTTTTTTTTAAGTTTCATATGGAAGGACAGAATGCCACAGATAGAGGTGTTGTTGATGATTGATGCTCATTCCTCTACATTAAAACTTTAATAGATTAAAGTTTGTCAAGTGAGATATTTCTAATAGATAAGTGAGCTGTGTTGTTACGTGTCCTCACCCTGAATGCTGGAAAGAATAAAGCTTCTTCCATGGAGCAAGGAAAAGCTCTTCTTTATAGTGTGTTTGTCTCTTAGAAATGTAAGTTTAAATTATTTCTGGATGCCATAATTAAAGGCTGAAAAAGGACCATCATGCCTTGGTCCAAAAGAAAACAGGGACATTTCTAACAGAGGTGTATTTGCACCACATGAGGAAATAGAGAAAGGAACTATGGGGGAAAATAATCAGATTTTATGTCTCTAGCAATCATTTCTCAAGGTATCCTTGTGCATCTGCTATATATTTGGACTGTTTAACCAGCAGCTTTCTATTTAACCAGGTGAGCAACTTTACCTATGGAAAAGGAAAAGATAACAAAAGCCTATGAGGGGTATTTCTTGAGATGACAGACTTTAGAGTAATAATATAATTAGATTAAGAAACAACGTGGATATTGTTGGAGCCGTCTCGCTTTGTTCCCCTTTTTGTTCCCCTTTTTATTGAAGAGCCCTGCCATTTGGAGGTACTTGGCATCCTCTTAGCTGGTTCTACTTCCCTGTGCTTCTTTCCTCCTACGAATTTCCCTCTAGGATTAGACAGCAGTACAAATATTATTACACTCTGCAGGCTTTGCCTTCTGACCTACTCTACAGAGACACATGTGATGGAGTCAGAGCTGCTGAATAGAAAATGTCTTTCTTAACACGCTGGTGCTGGAGGGATGCCAAGGTCGAGTAGTTCATAAAGGAGACAGAGCTGGTGGCACTCATGGGGGAAGTCAGACCAAAGAAAGAGCCTTGGGTATTTAAAGAAAAGGGTCAGTAAAGACACTAAAATGTGGAGGAGAGGGGGAAGAGGAAGGGGTGGGAAAGAAGTGGGCGAGGGGGAGTTAAGGATATGAGCTGGGGACTGAGTCCCTCAGCAGTGGGACACGAGCTTCTGCAGGAGGCGCTCCTTGCAACCCAGCCATGTTTATTTTCCTGTTAGAGGACAAAGATTTGTGAAGCACTTACGTGCGTATGTACGAGTGTGTTAAATGTGTTTCCCTGGGAAAGACTCCTTGGGAATGAGTTGGACCAGCCAGAAGTGTGGGTGGATGGGACAATTTCCTCAGCCTGGTGTTCGGTGGAAAGAGCTTCCCCCAAGCTTTACCACTTAGCTCTGGCTGCTTGGGCACAAACCTAGCCCACACAATTTCTCTATCATTGCTAAAGGAGTGGGGACTTTTTTGGGGGGCTTTGCCGAAATATTCCGTTATGGTGAAATCCTCCCCATCCTAGTAAAGCTAGTGGAAAGGAAGGACTTGCAGGCTTGCCTGGAACCAGGCAGAGCGTCATCGGTGACTGTGCCAGCCTCCCACACAGCTCTGCTGATGTTACTCCATCCTGATCTGTTGCTCCAGCACTGCGGGGAGCAGTCGGAGACTCTTCCTAGCCCTGACCTCCAAATACGCAGACACGTGGCGTATTTGGGCTGTGCGTGCCTCCCTGCGCGTGTGCAGACGATGTGGATGAAGCCTCTCAGGGGAGCGAGTCTAGACCACCACTGTCATGCTTCCCTTTGGACCTTGGCCAGGGTTTGAGCTCCAGTTGCCGGCGGTGGAAACCTCGGCCAAGGTGCTGGACTTGTGGTGTGCACGCCACGCTGCACTGCAGTCTCGAGACACTGAGAAGGGCTCAGCCAAGACAAAAATCAACAAGAATCTTCCCTCCTGAGTGCAGCCGAGTCCAAATTCAGATGTTCCTGAGCTCTGCAAAAGGCTTGATGCTGCTGCTTGGGTTTTGTTTAGCTTTTCTTGGTAACTGCTGCAGCTCTCCACTCCCTGATTCCATCAAGGGGCTGATGTAAAAATATTAATGTACCATGGGAGCAACTCATCTTTTGTTTATTCAAAGTCAAAAGCATAATAAAGTAAGCCTATCCAGGGGCTAGGCTGGTCCTTAACATTTTGTTAAAATTACAAATTATGTCTTCAGAAATGGCCAGAAAAAAAAATATTTCACACATCACTGACATCAGGAACTGCAAGACATTTTCTCAAGGGTTTGTTTGATGTGTAGGCTAGTTTGTACATCAAAAGGAGTTAGTTCACAGGATAAATTTTGGAATACCTCTTTTTGTTCTCTCAGGATTTTTTTATTTTTTATTTTTTCTCCCAGCACTGCATTAATGAATTTTCATAGCTCCTCTTCAGTGGGTATTGTATTTTCTGGAGAGAAGTGCTGTGCTTTATAGAAGTTTCTTTCTGTTTTGCTCTAAGGTATACAAGTCCTAGCTGTCATTCTAAGAGGCAAGTCAGGCACCGGGTCATGGAAAGGAGGTAAATTTTCTCGAATTGAAGCCAAAATGTTAATTGCCATCTTCCCCACGTGAAATACTGGATGGTGAACACTAGCTGTGTGTGGCTCATTCACACTGTAAATGCAACATATGCAAAAACCACAAGAAAAGAACATGCTCTGGATAAACAGAAGCGGATGATCACATATAGCTAATTTGTATCCTCATTATTTGGGAGTTATGCAGTCGGTTTCAATTTGAGGGACATCTTACAGACCTCCGTACCTCTTTCCATAGGGACTAACCTTTGTTTTTAATTATCGGTCTTTAAGAGCTTGTGCCATAATTTTGGTGTTAGCGTTTATCTGTTGAAAGAAAAAAAAGGCACAGCCTATAAATCCTTTTTCTAAAGCAGCCAACAATAGTCTTTTGTGGTCCAAACTACCGTAGTTCACTGCACTTATTGAAAAAAAAAAAAAAAAAGAACGCAAAGCTTGCAGCAAGCATGATACAGGGCAGGGGCAGTGTGAGTAGAAGTCGCTCAGTGAGGTCCCTGCGTTGCATACAGTGCATATAAACAACTTAATGTAGCCTAATGGGTGTATAGCATAAAAATGCATCTCTACGAAGCAGAGCTTCTGCTTCCTGCATCAACACGTTTAGTAGAGCCAGCAATGGGACTGACATCCAGAAATTTGACTTTAATTGTATTTTTTTGCTTAGCCTGCCTGCTCGTTGAAAAGCTGAATTTTATTTATCATTAATATTATTTGAGAGGCAAGGTTCCAACTTTATCAGTTTATAACTCTGACAAATGGGGTTCCTCATTTTCCTTCTGAGATTTCACATGACCAGCTAACTTTCCTGGCACGCTGCAGCTCGTACTGGAGGTTCTCCTCCGCGGATCGGTTGGATGAGTTCTCGCTGAAACTAAACAGGGACGATTCCCGTCTGCCTGGGGAAGCATACCAAAGCCCTGAGCTGCGCCTGTCTGTATCTAGTGCTGTGTCTGTGCTTTCGGCAGAGGCTGATGCCTGCAGGACGCCAAGGCCACTGCTTGCCTCTTGCTGGCTGGGAAGCAAGGCAGAGCGTCTGGGCGCCCGCTTTCACCTCTCGCCGTGAGGGTTCAGTACCCTTGGCCAAGAAGTCTCCTGTTGGTTGGCCCTGGGTGATCTTAGCAATGATGCCACGCTCTCTTAACACATCTGCTTTTATTTTGTGGCTGTGAGGGACGTGGAAAGAGGGAGGAGAAGGTGGCAGTGGAGCCATGTTGGCAGATTCCTGGGGTCCTGCCTTCTTGTAACACGGAAAACACAGGGGGGCTGTCAGCAAGTGCTCTCTGCCTGAATAGGGATGGAAAGGCAGCACCTGAGATGATATTTTTAGGATTCTGTGTCTGCTTTTTTCACTTCTGAAGACTCTTATGGCCCCGTAATTTGCAACTCTGATGTACGTACATGGCAGGAGAAAAGAGACAAAAACTAAAGGCTTTAAAGGATGAGCAAATGGTGACTCTAAAAGAGTGTTACACTTGTGCCTCAAGAAAAAATTTGCATCTACTGCTTTTCTACCACTCTTATTACAGAAAACATGAGAAATCTCAGTATCTTCTGCTAAACTCCTAAGTTTTTAACTGTTGTGACAACATTTAGATTGCCTTCCACCCCAGTTATTCATAGTTTGCTTGTTCTTGAAAAGTTTTCCTCCAGAGCTATGGAAGAAATGGCTGAGGGTTTTATAGGATCTCAGGGCATTTACAGCAAAGAAGGGTCTGGCTGAATTTGCCTCACACATAATTCCCTTTCCCAGCACTTGATGGAAAGATGGTAAATGACCTGCACTCTTTGTTTGAAATTTTAAAGTGGATCTAGCCTGCTTGGACTTTTAAATTTAAATGGTATTGGTTTTTAGGGGTTGTCATCTTGAGATCCCTGTGGGCAGGGAAGTGGCTAGTGCTGCTTCTGCCTGCCTGCTCTAAATGAATGATATTTCAGGCAGAGAGCAAATTGCTGTAACTCGCAGAATTGAAGGACTAGTAAAGTTAACTCCATCTACACAGCTCTTGTTCTTCCTGCCCTTCAGGTTTTCATTTTTTAAGTGCTCAACCACTACCTCCTCCGAGTGGCTGTCTTTCAGCAAGAGAAAAACCTGGGATGTTTTTGTCCCTTTAGTGTGTGTTCATAGATGCCTTTACAACATACATTGTTGCTGAAATAGTGCTCAGGAAGGGACAGGAAATCAGCCAGCAGTTTCTTTCACTGGAGATAGCCGAGGAGTTTTTCTCCTCAGGTGAGAGCACTGTCCAGCTTGGGTAATTTTATTTTTTTCCGCTGGTCATGTTTGAGACACAAACTTTGGCAATGTGCAGGGAGAAGTGGCACCAGGTTTTGTCTACACAGACACACCAAGAGGTACAAGAAGCTCTGACTCTCCCTAGAGAGCACTCATGGCCATAGGCACAGGAGAGGTGTGTAGGAAGAATAGGACATGCATATGAGAATATTGTTTCCAGGCTTGCCTGTAATTTCTGTTAGGCTGATCGAATTTGCAGTCTCTCCAACCAGGACTCAATATCCAATGGCAAGGAGGGGGTCCTCCTTTGAAGAATTGACATCAGATGCGGAGAACTTTTCACTTTATGGCCCTGGGCAGCAAACACCAACTTAAACTGACAGGACCCCAGGACTGCTAATTAGAAACTGGCAAAACCAGGACATCTGGACACCTTATCACAGGTTTATCAAGATTACTGGCATGATCCATACAAACCCTTAATGGGAATCAGCTGTCAAACAAGCTGAGTTCTTAGAGGCTGTAATAACTGCTCAGTTTTGTAACCACTGTTTTTTTCACTCATTGTTTGACTCCCTAGCCAAGGAGACTCTGGGCCAAATTCGGAAAGCAAGCGCAGCTCTAAAGTGGTCAGGGCAAACCCCTGCACTGATACTGGCTCTGACTGGCCTCCAGCTGCGAGGCTGCACCCCTTTCCATCACCAGGCAGCTTTAAATCTGCTCCACAGTAGTTTCAGCTATGAGAACTCTGCCACGACCCCTTGTCTTTATACGGTCAGCTAAAAGGGCTATAAAAGACCATGGGGGGAAGAAATGACCTAGTAAAAAAGGTAAAACTGAGTGTGTGGTCCCATATTTTCCACAAGGGAGATTGGAAGGAGCATGAACTTCCTCAGATTACACAAACTGAGGATTATGATCATTGTTTAGTCAGTATCTTTTATTGAACTGAAAGAATGAAAACCACCATCAGAGAGTAAAGATAGCCTCAGGTCTTGCACTCTGTGAAGCTCCAGGTGCTCTGAGTCCACATACCCACACCTGGGGCAGAGCTGAAATCAGAAAACCTCTTATATATATACTTTAAAACCTATTTTCTCTTTCTGAATCTTAGTGAAGCCATAACCAAGGAAAGCAATAAATTAAACTTGAAGAAAATGGAGTTGATGCCTGATATAAGTCTGCAGACAGCAGGAAACACATCTCACTGCCTTGCTCGTGTTAACTCTGAGATGTGCTAGGTACCTGAAAAGAAGGTACAAGTCCACAGTCAGGCAAAACGGCCAAGAGAAATTATATCTGGAACATAGCCTGGGTTGCCGACTACCTTGTTTTGTGCTTTGATCTGGTTTGAGCCCCCATCATGAGGGAATGAACATGATATATATATATAATGAAGTCAGTTTTAGCAGAGACTTGCCAAATCTTTTTTTACATGGAAGTGGAGTTTCACTGTCTCAAGCAAGCATAGCATGAACCTGAGCAAATCCAAGCTCTCTGTCCATAAAACTTCAGACATAGTTTAGGTTTTACAGTGATCTGATTTTTGCTTCTGGATGCAAACTTTTCTTTGATTATATTTTTCCAGGTGAATGATCCAGTGTTGGACTTAGGGAATATTTCTTGAGACTGAAAAATGAGAATTTATTGTACTGCTTAATGCTTGCATATTTTGGCAGGTGAAGGCGGACCTGATGAGTAGAAGGATGGAGAGGACAGAGTTAATAAAAATATGAACACTTCAGAAACATTAGCTGGGACCTTTTCCTCAGTACTTCCATGGGCATAAATGATGATTTGACAGCATGTCCATTCTTTGGAAAGATGGGACATTTTACCTTGCCTTCTAAATGTAATGAACAGGCATGCCATGGGACCCAGATGGGATGCATTTTAGCAGTTCTCTTGATTCAGCAATCTTTACTGGAGAATGACTGGTACTTTAAACATAGACCATGGAAAAGGCCTTTGAAATGACTAGTTGAAGCTATGGCTCATTTACACATGCTGCATATCGGTGCGGTTTTGTTTGTGTGTTTGTTTGCTTTTCTTACTGTGCATATAATTTATTTTTTTTGTCTGTGTTTTCCCATCCATGGGAAAGAAACACACCAGTCTTCTGCTTGGATTCACTTTTAGTTTTTAAAGGTATGCCATAAAACAACAACAATAACAAAAAGATAACACAGTGTCTCCACATGGGCAAACCACGAAGTTATTGTACCTTAAGTCATTAGGGCAAAAACTTGGTGAAACCATACAGCCATCGCTTGAGAGATAGCTGTTTGCTTTTCCAGAAGTTATAAAAGCCATCTAAACATCTCCCCTAAGGCATATCACCTGCCCAAAGAGCTTTTAGGCAGATACAAGTGTTTTTATTTAATTACCCTATAAGCTGGATCCTAATTCAATTTCAAAAGCAATATTATAAAAAGAAAATAACTCCCCCTTTCCCCTAAATATTTATGTGTTCCAGTGGGAAATGCTTTTATGGCTTGCTTTATTCCAAACTGTTGTTGCTGCTAAGTGATAACTGAAAATGAATGCTATTTTTGCATATGTGCTTCTTAGTGAACAAATCAGCTGCACTGTGCTGATTAGAAACACATCTATACTATAACAGTTGACTGCAGGGCCTTATAATCTTCCAAAACTCTCCAGTGCCTTGTAACAGCCAGACTGCCTGCAGTTAATAGGCAACCTTCATCAGTTGCTTTCCTGTCTAAATTAATCCTGCAACCAGTTGAAAGATGAATGTTCTTAAGGGGTGATCTTCCTTCTTGAATGCAAAGATCTCTCAAATATAGAAAGCTGATGAATGCTGTCTTGGGGAGAAAATATAAAAATCATGATGGTGTTCAGAAAGCTATGTCAAACTTCTTGGCTTTAGCAAGAAAATAAAGTATCATCCTATCAACTGGTGACCTGTGTTGCAAAGTTCTCTCAAATTCCATGTGTAGAAATTCAGTGTGTGAAATTGCCAGGTTTGAAGCTTTGTGTCTTTTTCAGGCATTCTTGTAAACAGTGCTCAATACTAGTCCACACTAGTTTGACCTCAGTGTAGACATAAAACAAGCAGGAGCAGCAATGACTGAAAACCTGTCTGAAAGAAATACTGTTCCCTAGTGTACTTTAACCCGTTGTGTACTTTTCCCTTCCATATGATTAGCCTGTAGAGCTATTTTTGACTTGAGTATAAAATAAGACAGCCACGTTGCAGTGTATCCAACAGCTTACATTTGCTGATAGCAGAATGAAAACCACAGTCAGGTGATGTTTCATTGACATTTCTACAGCAGCTACGAATGGCCTTGGTTTTACAAAATAAGTGATTCATTAAATCATTATGCAATGCTAGTCTCAGCTTCTAGAAATTCTAGAAATTCAATAAATCTTTATGCAATTCCAGTCTCAGCTTCTAGAAATTTGTTGCATATCTCTTTTTTTCTGGTTTTCATAACAGATTTTACATAGGTTATCAAGGAAAGCAGTCCTTTTTACTCACCTTGACATATGTGTTAAGATACTGCATATATGTGTTTTTGCATAAAGTCAGTCTTCATCACCAGGATGTCTAAATGCCAGGAGTAGTTCATGCACTCTTCTCTCTGCTTTCTTGCCTCGCTACAAACAGTTGTTTCATAATATAAGCTCTGCATTTCTAAACCAGAACTCACAGCTGTACCTTTCTTAAGCATTGCCAAAAATGGATCCCATCATTTAGTAACTTAAATTATTGACAGAATCTGCATGATGAACCACAAAAAAAGTCAGAAGAATGAGGTGGCTTGGAGGCAGTTTTTTGTGTATGCAGTTTTATAATGAAACTGTTTCAAAATTGCTATAAAAATGGAAAGTAATTCAGTAGTATAGGGCAGCAGATGCTAATGGAACACCAACTGAATTTCTGCTGCCAAGATTACCTGTCTTGCTTTTTGTAATAATCTGTGTCACAATGACAGATACACACACTCGAAGGTCTGTTAATATTTATGAAACTTGCTGTCTTCTTTCAGGTTTTGGGTATTATAGACCAGAGGAAACATGGATTTGATGTAAACTATTGCAATCTACAAATATACTTCTGTAATATAGGCACTTGCTTTGTCTAGTTGAATGACTCCACTCAGATTCTTCAAGGTAATAGAGTGTTTCATTACTACCATTTCCAACTGATAGTATATGATAGCCATAGGTGTTGTTAAACAATGATTAACAATTAAATTAGCCACAGGGCATGAGCACCAGAACACATTGCTGTTAACAGGTTAACATCTATCTAACAGTGTATCAGGTAATCCCCTTTCAAGCCAATGTCTGAGAACATTGATCCTAAATCTGCAATCCAAAAAAAAAGAAAAAAAAGGGGGGTGGGGGGCGGGGGGGGGGGGGGGAAATGAGGTGTTTGTAAGTCATGACTTTTTTTTTTTCCAGTGTATCTTTTTTAAGGACGACCCAGGCAAAATGTTCAGAGAGGCTCCATGTTTTCTGAAACCATGCCCCTTCAGCAGCTCTGAGTGTGGGAACCCAACGGGGAAGGCATCCAAGTCACCAGCCAGCTGAGGAGACGGGGCTGGGAAGGACCTCCTGAGTAGTCATCTTTGACTCAGTCCCTCGTTAAGGCAGGCAATTATGTTACATAATCCCTCTCGTAAACTGATCGCTCTTCACGTTTCAACTACTACTGATGTTTTACCAGAAATTTGCTGCCCTTTCTGCTAGAAAACTGTCACAGTTTCCAGTGGGAATGTATTCAGGGCAGCCTATTACTATTTGTTCTTCTGACAACATCATTCTTTAGCTTAAATAGCTCGTCAGCCCTTCTGGTGTCTACTGCCTAGATATATTTATAAAAAGTGAACACGTTTCCACCTTCTTTTGGCTAGACTAAACAAGACGGGCTCTTTCGGGCTCACCCAGAAAGACAGACTTTTCTTTCCCTGAGCCTGAAGTCTCCCACAACTGTCCCAGTCTGAATAAATTTCATTCTTGAGTGTGGGTGACCTGAGCTGTACAGATTATTCTGGATAAAGTCTTGCCAAAGCCTTGTGCAACAGCATTATGAATATTCAGGCTGAGTCTGGGGTTTTCTTGGGTCCATATTTTGTTTTTTTTTGTGTGGCAGGAAGTAAGTTTTAGATTCACTGTGTATGTTTTTTTTAAAAGCTTCTGAAATATTAAATGAGAAACTTTTTTTTTTTTTTTTAATCACATTTTTGGAAGGAGTTTAGGGTAAATGTGTTCCCAACATTGTTTTCCATGGGAGTTGGACTCCCGTTGATAATTCCAATTCTAATTACAAATAGAGTATACAATAAGTATTTAAGCAACAGTCCTGAAAACAGAGGCATGAGCTCAGTCCCTGTCTCCTCTGATGAGTCTGGCACAAGCAGACACACCAAGCCATATGTTGCTGCAGCTAAAGAGTTAAGGCAGCCCCAGGGTCTCAGCATCATGCTCTGGTACAGGGTCAGCTGCAGCAAAGGTCAAGCATGACTCTTGGAGAAGCCTTGTGACTGCTGCTTCACCTTTCTCCTCCTTTTCTTTTTGCCCACTGGACCCTTTCTTTTGTCTCCTCCCCTACCTCCACCTAAATCCCTGCTTTTACCTTATCAGCCTCCTGTCACCAATTCTAGCAGTGCTAATTCCAAAACAAACAAACAAACAAAACACTAGTAAATCAGGAAGATTTTTTCCAACTTGGGCTCTACACCATTTGTTCATCTGAGGCAGTACAGAGACTTTTCCCTGCGTTTTCCTGCCGTCAGTACTGTGAAGTCTCCCCAGTGAGACATGTCTGCCTTGCTGGGAACTGATGCTCCGTGCTGGAAATTAGGGGACTTCTGAGGTTACTTGGGCAGATCTGTAATATCTTTGTTATGCTCCCACTCTTTGGACACACAGACTGAGAAAATGCTGAGCTATTGCGTGTTTGCAACAAGAATGGCACAAGACTTTGGAGTATATGGATACAGTGCAGAACAAATCACAACCAGAAGCGCATTTAGCTCTGACAGGAGGAGATAAGAGACTCTGTACACAGAGCTGGAGGAGGAACCTGGCTTTTTTCCTCACTGTATCCTCTTTCTTCATCGTTTCCCTCTTCTTTCTGCAGTTTTGGTTGCCTGTTACTCTCCTGCCCTCTCCTTCCCTCTGCAGACATTTTTGGTACATGCACCTCGTTCCCTGACTACCAGGCGGCTCTCCCAGTGGCAGTTCTGTTCCATTAGTTTATGCCTGTGAATGCTAGTGGAAAACTTAGTTCAGTCATGGATGTTTTATGGAGGGGAAGCATACATGAAACAGGAGGAAGAGTAGGAAAAAATGTATGGGAAAGAAAGAAAAAACTGGGCAAACCAATCTATTTTTATAGATCCATTTCATGAAATATTCCTGCTACTGTTGTTCCAGAAAGGCCTCCTATCCTAGAAATAGTAGCTGGTGGTCATGTTTAGTGACCTGCATTTGTGACTGAAAGGAGCCATGACTCACTTATGTGTACGGTGCTCTGCCTATAAGTCGCTCAAACTTAAAATGGCTGAGGTTTACTGTGAGAAAGAACATCTGACTTGTATTTTCTAGAGTCTGAAGAAATATCTTAAAATAACAGCATAAAGGAAAAGTACTAACCATAAAGAATTTTGCATTCTTTGGAATGATATCATAGCAGACATACACAGTAGACTAATTATGATTTCATCTTTAATTTTACTCCAAAGTTGGTTGCATTTTTTTGAAGTGTCATTCTTTTTTATTTTCTCAAACCAATGGCCACATTCCAATCACTTACTTACAATCATCTATATTAATTTGTGTTCTTCAAACAGCTGGATAATCTGTCGTAATTAGAATGATCTCCGCTGGCTGGCTTTTATCATCTTGTCAGAGGAAATTACCCAGGCAGACTTCTCTTTCCCTCCCGCAGACAGTGGAGGGTGCTGTTGGATTTGATGTTGCAAAAAGGTGAAGTGGGATCGGATCGGCGCGCTACGCTGTTCCCATAGAGAACTGCCCAGAGTTCATTTCCTAGCTTCCTAGATAGACTTTGCAGATACAGGCTTTTGGGTTGTGCTTTACTGGTATGACCGGGAGTGCCAGTAAAGGGCCAGGACCCATGCATAGCTCAGGACAGTGAGGCTTCAGCTCACTTATTTCTCCAGGCGGGTGAACGAGGAATTAAATGTAGTAATACAGGTTTGGATTTTGACTGTCTGGCTGTGTGTTCCATAATAGCTTTATTGCCTCTTGTCCAGAGATGATATTTTGCATTAAATTTCTTGAGGAGAGGAGGGGGAGGAGAGGAGGAATCAGGGGAATCTGGTTCTCTGCCAGAGGAGGTCTGAGTCTGTCCACGAAGCACTCCCTGCTTTTCCAAAGTATGTTCTGAATTAGGCAGAGTGCAGTACATCTTCTTCAATGTGCTGGCAAGAAGACTTGAAGCCATGATAAACGCATGGACGACAAACCTTGCTCCCAAACTTGGAGATTGTATTAGGACACCCAAAGTCAGGACCATTGCTCTTCAGCTGAGTTTGCATTAGCCAAACGTGATCTAAGAGCGGGAGCTCAGCAAGCCAGTCAGCCTGTCTGCTCTTGGTCCTTGAACAGGATACAGGATGTGGTTATTGAATTTCAAATGCTGTATTTCATTGTCGTCAGGATACTGTGACTTTATTAGTGAATATATCACCAATAATATGGCATGTGGTCAAAGGATGTGTCGTTCCCAAGCCCAAGCAAATAGTAGAGAATTAACAAATGCATTTCAAAGAAGCCCTTTGTGAATTGCAAGTATGTCTTGCTGCTACTGCCATTTAGGCATTTATTTTCCCTCTATACTACTTTTCCTGTAAAAATTTCAAGTAGAAATTCTACTCGAGCTTCCCAGCTAAAATAAAACTATCTGTTTTATGGATGAGTAACTGGAGAAGTCAAAGAAGTTAAATGATTTTCCCAGAATCAGCAACTGAGAATGAAACCAACCTGTGTGAATTAAGCTCAGAAGCTGAACTTCCCTGAACAACTGGAAGGGGCAGAGGATGCAACCCGTGACCCCTTTCTTCCACCGTGTAGCAATTCTGGTTCTGTATCCTGAAGTGTGTGTCCTATGCAGGAGCTCTGGAGGATGCACCCTGCATTGTGCACTGCACAGGTCCATCAGCTTTTGTAACTGGCCAATATATCCTGAACATAATGTTCCCACATTGCTTTAAAGATGAGAAGCACTATGTCTACCAGAGACTGAAGTTATTTCACAACATGATTTTCATCCCACAGGATGTAAAGCAGCCCACTGAGGTATTCATTTGTACTCTATTACTTCCTCTGCTGCAGCCCTGTGAAGAAAAAATTCTCCCTAAAAAGTAATAAAAGTGTAAATGCAACCTCCTCACCACTATGACCCAAATGAATGAACCAAGAGCTTGAAAAGAATATATTCTTGGTCCCTTTCTGAATATGGATGAGTGGCAACTAAGCATGAAATGCCTCTGGGCCACTCATACAGTCCTCTGGATAAGGTTCCTTTCTGGTCTAGATTGCTGAGGACTGATTTGCTAATGGGAAATGTTCCTACCTATCCTGTGTTCAGTTTACCTGGATTTAATCTCCTTAGTTTGAATTAGTAGAGGAGAGTGTGTTTATGTCTGTATCCATAGATGGAAATAGAGATAGACTCCTTACTTGAGTGCACAATGTTTATTTTATCCTAAAAGTTTGTTTTCCTTTTTCTCTCCCCCCCTCCTCCCCCCCCCCCCCCCCCCCCCCCCCAATGTCACTGCTGCTGTATTTTATTAGACCTCTGGTTTTCATTACGCAAAAAGTCAAAACTGGAACATTGTAAATCTCCCCTCTCCTCCCCGCTCCCTGCTCTGAAACCCGGCCGCCATTCGACGCCTGACAGCTTCTCCTACCAAAGCGCACTATTTCCAGGGGCTTTGGGGAACTGGAGGTGAGAACAGGGAACGGGGGGGGGGGGGGGGGGGGGGGGACGACCCACTCGCCCAAGGCTTGTTAACCTGAGCGCACACTCTCTTTCTCAAATTTGTTTTCTCAGCTGGTGGCACAGTCGCTGCCCCAGCGCCATCGGTCCAGCAGAGAGCAGTTTCATTCGAGATCTGAAGGCAGATTTTAAAGAAGTGGTTGGGACAGGAGGAGGGGGAGCTTAATAACAGCTTAGAGCTTGACTCCCCGTGTTTTCTTAGTATATTGAAATATGAACTGTGTAAACACTCCGCATTCCACCTGCTCAAGCATCTGCCAAACGGCTCACAAAAGCCCTTTGCTCTTTTTTACATCCTCCCGCTTTGCTTGCCCTCCTCCCCACGAGGTCTCCAGCACCACCTTTCTGTCCTGCCCCCCATCCAGTCTCCACAAACAAGCACATGCCCCATTTTTTTCCTTCCGGAGACACACATTTCCAAAGTTGCTTTGCACCTTGCATGCAGTACCTTTCTCAGCCTCCTCCTTCCCAGAGTTGTGGACTCGCTTCGGTCTCAGAGCACCGCTCGCTGCTGGTGCTTGTCAGATTACTGTTGTTCTTTCAAAAATATTTACTGTTATTACACATAAATATGGCAGTAATCACCAGAGAGACTAAATGCTTTCCACTTCAAAACTTGGAGAAAAAAAAAAAAAAGGGCTGCACCCACATGCTCTGCCTTTTACCTGCCTGCCCCTGAACAGGGAGCACTTTCCATCCAGATGGCAAGCCATCAAGGGTTTTACGCTTTTACACTTAGTAAAAACGCTGAACAAAGAAGTGCCTTTTCCACCGTGCTCAGAAAGAGAGCAGGCTGTGCTGGCTTTGCCGAGAGAGCAGATTTCCCCTTGGCATGACCTGCCGCCAGCCTCCGGGAGTAGGGCAGAGACAGCGACCGCGTTTCTGCTGCACTTCACCAGTCCCCAAAGGCCGTCACTCCTTGTCTCGGATGTGACCGTCCCGTCATCGCCCTCAGGGTGTGTAGCACTCAGTGGTGTTCCTGGAAGTGGGCAGGTAGCGTGTGTTGGGAAGCGTGGTATTTTTGATCCCGGAGGTTGAAAACAGCATGCTTTTGACTGCGTGAGCTGCAGCAGCCAGGAAGCGTTGCTGCGATTGCATCAGACTGCAAGAGGCTGACCTGAAAAAGAATGGGGAGCTGTGATTTAGGTCTAAGACAAAACTGGTTTTGTTTGACTGTGGAGGGAAGCTACCCAGGAACTGAGAGATGGTGAGATTCAGGCAGTTTCCCCACTGTCATACAGCCTTCATACTGCCAGCAAAAGTAGCCACCTGGGTTCCCTAAGCTTCATTCATATTAGCTGAATAAAAAAAAATGAAAAATGAAAAAAAGGAGATGGCTTCCTCCTCCTAATTAAGGTGTTCTTGCGGTCCTTTGTCCTCAAAATGCTTCACACTGCTAAGCATAGACCACTGTGCTTGTATCTCAGCTCCAGTCCCTTTTGGTCTGGGGGTTATGAGGCAAACAGTTCTGAATGGTTTGAAATGTGCCAGCAAAACGTCACCAAAATAAAGCTGCCTACACCCAGGTGCCTGCTTGGTTAGGACAGCCCAGCAGTGAAGCTGGGGAGTATTTGGCATCTCCTAACTGGGAGACAGGCCCTAGACTTCATCTGGGGCAGCTGATGGGAGAAATGAGCAATGTTGTTGCTGAGGTTTTTCACAGGTACCTGGATCTCTGCTGGACCTTTCTGTGGCTTCAGCATCTCTCTGGAGCAATGCAACAAGAGAGAGAATTTAAAGAGACAATCTTTAAAAGGAACACTTGACTACATAGGTCTTACAAGGTCTTTAATTGGATTGATTTTTTCCTTTAAATTTGTTGGTTTTGTTTTCTTCTTCTCCTGCCTGTTGCTACAGGGCAATCAGCCATTTTAGGCAGATGAGTTGATTCAGTGTCTCATCTGCACAGCACTCCCCTGGGACTGGGGATGGGGATTTTTTCATTTTGCTCTTTCTTGCCTTGCACTGTGCAGTTGCGTGTATTTCTGCCTGAAACAGGAATCATGCAAAATATCCTCACAGTCTTTTCCAAGCTCTTGGCATTAGAAACACCCTTCCCCTCTGCCTCTCCCAGCCAAGTGATGTGTGCAGCAGAGCTCAGAACAGGGAAGGGAGAGGAAGAGGAAATCATTCACCCCGCCCTTCCAACCAGAAGCAGGAGCCTAAAGCAGTCGCTTAGATGGAAGAAGGTCACATTAAAAAGAGGAAAAAGATAAATTAAAAAAAAGACAAAAGGTGTTCCCTCCTCCCAATCCATTAGGATCATCATGGCTGGGTGTAACCTGCAAACAGACACCAGCGACCCTTGCCAGAAGCACATCGGATGGTGTTGATAAGCTGATACCACTGTGAGAGGAGGGGTAGTCCCTGACAGGCTTGTGGTTTGCTCTGGGAAGGTGCCCTGACATCCTTCCCACCAAATCCAATTTGCTTAAAGCTGTCCACTGGTTGTCAAAACTCCTCTCATCACAAAGTAAAACTGGACCCAAGTATTTTTAATCCAGTTAGGGCAAATGCTGTCCTGTCTCCAACTATTTTTTGGAAGGTTGGCGTGAAGGACTGAGCAACAGGGAGGTGTATATTTGTTCCCCAAAAAGAGGAAGGGTCATTGAGCTGGAACATCTAGTATGCTTTTGGAAGCATTACATTACATCAGAAGGAGCCAGAAATAAGATACCATTTGTTAACTTTGCTAATCCATTAAAAATACATTGGGCAACCGAGCTATTATTTGTAACTCTCTGCAATCTCTCCTACAGCGAGGAAACAATGTCTGACTGCGTTTAGGTGTGGTGTGTTCTCAGAGCACATAAAGCTTTCAGCAGCTTTGTATGAGGCTGATTTTGATTTTAGGTAACAGCACATACTGAATCAGCTGGGGAAAGAAAGTCCCCAACCAGAAATCTACTAGTAGTAAATTATCTGAAATTTCAAATGACCAATGGATATATTTATCATATTATCCCTATA
The DNA here is from genome assembly GCF_040182565.1 of Anser cygnoides. Lineage (NCBI taxonomy): Eukaryota > Metazoa > Chordata > Aves > Anseriformes > Anatidae > Anser > Anser cygnoides. Next base: position 83,337,262 of record NC_089874.1, read on the forward strand.
TTTATGAATTTGTGTGTGGGAGGGGAGGAGGTGCTCGAAGCTGCAAATTATCAATCCACATCCAGTACTTCAAACTGAGCCAAGTCATTCTCGCCTTTTCTTTTAAGCTGGACATAACCAGAAAATAATTGAGTGGTTGAAATGAAAGATTTTACCTTTGGTAGTACTTTATTGTACTCAGTACTCTTGTGTTGGTAAGAAGAAGTTAACTGCCTTGTTCTCCATCACTACAATGAACTAAAGGGAGGATTGAAATGAACTGAGAAAATTATTCTTCTATTTTAATCTTATTAATCTTTTTTTCCTCTGTTCCAGTTAAAACAAAAGCAAGAGCAGCAGAGGCAGATTGACTCTGTAACGGCAAAAGCATGATTCAGTGAATCTTTAAATCTGAGAGCGGCCTTTTCTTGTTCTGTAGCTCTAAAAATTAGGATGGTTTTCCTAGCTTTCATCAGAACAGGTTTGTACTCTGGAGATGAACATGTACTTCTGAATGGAAAAGTGTAGTTTTGTTTAGGATTCTTTTTAAAACACCAGGCTGTCTGACAGCAGAAATCATATTATAGGCATCTCTTGCTATCAATCAAGGACAAGAAATATCCTGAAAGGATTAAACTTGCCTGAAAGGACAAAAAAGGGACAAACTGCCTGAAAGGCAACTGGAAGCAGGGTACACATAGTAGTGACAAACCCATGGCTTGACAAAACCTCGCCTTGCTGAAAGTTCAGGTTCTAAATTTAGGGCTCTAAATAAGTGATATGATGTGTGAAGGGTCTACACTGCCAGCCAGAGTCAAGAGGAAGAGCTGGTGTCTTCATGCCTTTCCAAATCAGGGCATTTAAGACTAAAGCACACTCTGAAAAGCCAGACTTTATTTCTTGGCTTCAGTTTCCCCAGCAGTCAGATAAGGCTGATGTTCACAAAGGAGCAAGCAAGGGGTGAGCCACACAGCCCCACCTCTACCAAAAGCAGGCCCCAGCCCTCAGCTGGGATCTGCTCCGGAGGGACTCCATGCTCCAGCCGAGACCGACAGGATCCACGCGGACCAGCCCAGCCCTGGGCACCTGGCCCAGGGAAACATGCTTTTAGGTGCTTACATGAAAAACGATCGCCCTTGGCCTTTAGGGTAAAGCCTGCCTGCCTTTGGCTGAAATACTGCCTCTGCCTGGTGAGACGCCACTTTCACGGCTGATGTGTCTCTGGGTGAGAACTGGCTCGGAGGCCAGTGGCAGGTTTCGTGGCAGGATTTTGAGCAGACAGGGTTTCTGGATGCGTTAAGCAATCAACAAGTGAATACGCTGCGTAGGTAAGTGCGTGCCAGCCCAGCGAACCTGGGGCTGCTATCACTCCTCTGCCTCTGGACACGGCTGATAGGAGCCGGAGGGCAGAAAGGAGGCAAACAGAAGAGAGGGTGGGTCTCCAGCGCTGTGGCCACCTCATCACTGACTAACTAATCTTTTTTTTTTCTTTATTTGGAAAACTGTCCTAATCTATGACGAGATTACAACAGAAAAGCACTTATCTGCCAGCACGCCTCGCCAGCTGTTCTTTAATAAGCTGCGGAGGGAAGAGGGGCCTGCTCTTTAAAAATGGCTGCAGTTTCCTCCTCGCCAGCAAACGCCCTGCTCGAGCGTGCTGGGACGAGACAGGCGAGGTGCCAGAGGCAGCTGGTGCACCGAGTGCTGCAGGAACAGCGATGTTGAAGGAGGGATTGAGGCCAGTCCTGAGGCCCTCACGCCATGCACCGCCTGCTCTCATCGTTGGCACGGTACCTGCAATGCTGCCAAACAGCCTTCATATTTAAAATGCAGAGCAGTGGTACAACGTCTTCCTGCCAGATCTGATCTGGTCAGGCGCCTTCCGTCCAAACATCCCTTTGTGGCAATGATACCCAGCTCTGGAAGTTCTTGTTCCAACAAAGCTCCTCAGGTCCAGGTTCTTCTCTTACAAGACCCTCTGCAAGTGCCCAGCCCACCACATTTCACCCTGCCTCCCAAAGTAGCTCTTCAAAGCCCTTCCCTAATCTTGTGCATAGAGACTTGGAGATTTCTTTTTGAGAAAAAGAAGCCGGGGATTTTACTCTTCTGGCACATATGAAGAAGTTACAGGGAAATGCATCCATGTTTTTGCCTTGCCCTTCTTTTCCTGGCACTTTGTTCTGTGCTTCAAGTCAGATGCTATGAGGTATGACTGCCACACTGCCACTCCGTGTTTGAAATGTCAGCATGTCTCCACTTCTCTCAAAAAAACTCATAACCAGAGGAAGCCCTGCCCTCACCATCTGTGCGGTGAGCAGTTTGGCAAGAGTCAGAAGCAACATCTTCTCAGAGCTCAGACTTCAGCAGAAGAAGAAGTCTCTAACCTCTACCAGGAGCAAGATAGCTCCAATCCTCTGCAAGGGGCAGGGCCACTTGATGCCCTGAGATATGTATCCCTATGTTTTGGACAGATTGGTACAGAGGTTAGGATTTTGTAATCACAGTATTTGCCCGTTCTTCCCAATCTAAATTGCTTTCAAATCCATTGCACATTTCCTAACCGATGTAGCAGAGGGGTAGGAATTTCACAGACAGGAAGTTCAGGAAAACTGGCAGCTGGATGGGGAAGAGTGGTCCCCTGCTCCCACCCCAGACACCCAAAGGAAAAGCATTTTCTACTTAGCCATTATCTATTTTCTTTGGTTGCAGCCAGCTGGTGATTCACAACATGCATTACTATGAGCTGGCCACAGTAAATGCTGTTTATTTCTGATCTGGCAGTCATAGGGAATATGAGCAAGCTTTGGAGGTGATAGGAAGAAGAACAAGGACAGTCCTGTGGGAGGCCAGGCTTCATTCATTCTATCATTCAAGGGATAACTTGGCATTTTCTTAATTTTGAGTATGACCAATGTTCTGTTTTTCTCTTTGGTTGTGTAGTCGAGTCTCATGGAAAAGAAAAGCTATTGCGAAATGGGAATGGAAAACTCGGTCCATCTGGTGTGTTTGAGCACTGTCAGGCAGGTGAGATAATCAAGAGCTGTAAGAATATAATAACAAGGGAAAACAGAAGAACTTAGATGGAGACGTTATCATTCCAAGGGAAAAAATATAAAAAATAAAAAAAAATCATTTTCCTGTGTGTTTCTGACTCTCTTCTCCCTTTCCAAGACTTCAGTCATCTGCTCTAAAGGACTGGCTCTTTTTCAGTGGCTGGAAATGGCTTAAGCAGTTCAAAGAAAGTAGGAGATACTAGGGACTTGGGGATAAGAGTCTTGCAAGTAAATTTCAAGGAAAATATTACAGCTTTAGCAGCTAACAGGAGGCAGAAATCCACTGTCTAGGAGAGTGCACTGGGGTATTGCCAAGAGCAAGCTGCTGATAATGGTTGCAAATATATTTGCTGATGAAATTTTAAGTTGCTTGATAGAGCTTTCTGGTTTTCAAAGCGACACTTTTCCATGAAAATTTACATCATAAGAATTTGAGGTGGGGTAAAATTGGAACCATGTGTTGGCTAAATATGGCAATTGGTTAAAAATGAGTGCAGAACCAAAGTGTCTACGCTTACAAATTGCAGCATTAAAAGCTAACAAGATGTCTCCTAATCCAACCTGAACAGAAAGAAGTTCCTGACCATGAGGGTCTCCCTACAGACTCAGGATCAAGGTTTGCTAAACAAAATATAGCCCATTATCCCTGTATCTGTCAGGAACAAAAAATACAGCACAAGGTATTTTCAATTCACCAAAATCCCTGGCACAATCCAGCTGACAACAAAAGGAACAGCCATTAGACCAAATAAAATCTTTGTTTCTTTGGACCAAATTGTGGAATTTCTCCTCTTTCTTGCAGCCTCTTTCATCTGTTGTGCCTTCTGCCTTCTCTGTCAACTCATCTGCACAGGAAGGAGAGAAAGGAGAATAATTAAAAAAAAAAAAAAAGTCCATATTGTATTCATCATAAACAACCTCCAAAATCAATGCACATTCTGTGAGGAGGGATTCTGGTCACACAGACCCTGTTGGCAAAACTCCTGTTGATTTTAGTGGGTGTGGATTTTGTCCTCTGCTTTAGATACTCTCTGAAGAGTGTAGCCAGTCTGCATGCAGACCTAAGGGACTTGGAAGTTGTTAAGTAAGGTGTGTGATCTAATTGAGAAAATAGTAGCTCTGGGAGTTTTTCTGACCACAGCTTTACTCATTCCCACCCAGTAACTTCTTTGGTCCTAAACCTGCAAGAGGCTGCACACGTGGTTAATGTTAAGGGCGTGTGTAGTCCCATATCCATGAAGTCAGTGTGAATATTCATTTGTTCAAGGCTAAAAGCGTGTAGATGTTGGAATGGTTGGGACCTTGGACAGTTTCAGTATTATGGATGGTGCTCATTGCAATTATCTATCTAGCAGAACACCCTTTAGTATGACTCCAGAGCAAAGATTTTAAGTCATGGGCAAAGTAAAGGATAGGAAATTGGTACTTCAGAGAACCAGCTGAACAAGAGGCCGATCTCCTAAACTCTGCTTTGTTTAAATGAACACACTATAGCATATTAAATTATCCTATATTAAACATGACTTCATCTTTAACAGCTTCTAAACATTATGATTGTAACTGACAGCAAGTTCTAGATCTGACTTAAGAAAGCAGCATGCTACTCACTATCTGAAATAAAACTTACTTTTCTATTATAGAAGTTTATGTATAAAAGCTTAAATTCAAGAAAAAGTAAGCCTTCAAACTCTACCTTATTGCAGAGTTAGTGTAACTTAAAGTCGTCTAAAATAAAGCAAATACTTAAATACTTTCCTGAATGAGGGTCTAAAGGAATAATTTTGCTGAATAAGCACTGAAGGGCCATAGGTCTCTAAACAACTAACTGGAACTATTACCAGTAAATATTTTCATTTTACCTTGTGTATCACTGCCAGCTATGATGGGCTGAAGCCAGATTCTTGCAGAGAGGAAAATGAATACACAGCAGTACAGAAAAGTGATCTCTGTTGTCTTGCCCTTTTGTCTGTAGGAAAAAAAAAAAAAAAGAAAAAAAAAAGCATTTTGGCATTCGTATGTACAAATCCATGAACTGTGTGTTAAAAGATTATATTTTAAGTTTGTATACAAATTAATCATTTAAAAAATTACAGCTCAGCAGTTGTTTATATCACATGACCAGACTATCAATCATAATAATAATAAAACAGGAGATTTTTAAGCTAGTACACTTCTGAGTATTCAACCAAAATGGAGAAAAATGGGGAAAACACATAATATATCTTCAGGGCAGTAATGTCCTGTTATTGTTAAAAAACTGCTGGGACCTCATTAGTGACTATGAAAACATCATCTGTGAATACTGTGAGGCAATAAATCTACAGTGTCCAAGGAAGAGAGTGCAGGGGGGAGGGGAGGGGCGAGGGAAGAGAGCAAGCACAACGTGTGTATTTGCCATTTTTTCTTACCCAGCTGTGAGTTAGTAATTTCCATATCTGCTTGCCAAACAGCTTCCAGAAACTATTACCGATTATGTGAATTCAATAGTCTGCTAATGAACGATAAGATAATGGGTCTGTGTTCAAGACTGCAGGAGACAAATACTTGTTTACATGTCAGAAATTCCTTTTCCATTTGGGTCATTGTACACAAATACACATGGCTCATGAGGCCATGGCTCATAGCAGTATAGCTCCCAGCCAGGGCTGCTGATGCTGCAGGTATGGACCTTCAGTCTCCAAACCAAACGCTAGTTGTTGAGGTACTCCTCTGATGATCAGTTTTCCATAGCTTTAAATAAAGCAGGCAGTGTTTTAAAAATGAACGAAGAGTTTTGTGAAAAGAAGGAAGGAAAGAAGGGAGGCAAATAGCTTAACAATAAATCCTGAGATATTTGTGTAAATACCTAGTATTTTGCAAGACTCTGCATGAGACATTTAGACTTGTGATAAAATTTACCTATCATAGCTGTTTTAGTAATGCTTTATAATGCTTTTCACCTCAGATGATTTTATCATCTGCCTGCCTCATAGCGCCATAGTGCAATGAGGCATAAATCCATTGGTATCACATACATGCTGCTGCGCTACAGTGAAATTTGGCTCTGTATTTGCAGAACTCATGTCACCTGTCACTGAAATGTGGCTACTTCTAGAGAGGAAAAGCAGCACTGCCAGCAAGACTGGTTTTAGCAGAGGAAGCAAAGGGTAATATAGCCAACCAAAATGGCTTGGGAGAGTAGGTAGGAGGAACAAAAGTAAGTACTTGAGTCAGAGTTTCTTCAGGGCACCAGGTCTCATGTATGCCTGAGAAATTAAGGGCACTTCATGGCCACAAGTTTAACACCAACTGAACAAGTGGAAACTACTTGCTGCCACAAAAATTACAGACTGGTTTACTGGTTTTGCGCAGGACCCCTGCCCCCCAAGTCATAACCCACACCCCACTTTTTTTTTCTTTCACTCTAAATCCATTTCTTCCACTTGATTTCACAGCACTGGGTCCTTGGTAGGTCATGGTCTTCAACTGGAGAGCTCTTTTGTACATTGAACCTGTAAAGGCATTGAGAAAGCAAACAGAACTTGATTTACCTCCCAGGAAATTGGGTACCTTATCTCTGTATGTGAAAATTAAGTCACTGGGAAGTAAATATCACCAAAAAAGGACTTCACATTACCAGTATCACTTTTGGAAATCTTCAAAATTGGCAGATGTCTAACATAGTGGCCTGCCAGGGTTAGTAAAAATGCTGTTTTCCGTATTTTGTTTATGCTAGGGCTTTGGACAATGAGACTTACGGCAGTGGGAGAACCAGAGTTTAGGTGGTATTGGAGTCTAAGGAACAGCTAAGACCTCTGTCTCTAACTACAGACTCTGTAGTTTTACAGGATTGTTTTGGACTTACCCCATGCTACAGCAATTGGAATATGACCCTATAGAAGAAAATGGAAATGCTGCAGTTCTTTCCAGAGATCTTGAGCACCTTTATCTCCAAGGGCTTCTGGAAGATGGAAATCAGGCACAGCTGAAAATCAGGTGTTCACGTTTAAGGGCTTGAGTCTTTCTTGTGTATCAGCTTTTCTTACTCTTCTCTGAGAGCTACTTCTTCCACTTTTACCACCTGAAACCATACCCTTTTGCACGGTGTCTCCTCTTTGCTCTGCAGTGGAAACAACCCATAGAAGCATTAGAGGAGAGTGTTTTCTGCAGAAGCTAGCGGCAATGTTGATTCTTGCTGCAAACAGAGCCAACAACAGCAAAAGTCAAAACAAAGATCTGGTCATGCCCAATCAAAGGTCATCTCCTGTATCACATCCCATTAGTCAAAAGGCAGAAAGGACCAGTCATGATTTAGAGTAATCTGAAATAAAGCACTAGTGCTTGGCTTGGAAGGAATTCCAGGTTTTGTAATGGATCTAGCAGAACTATATGTTAATGTGGTCTGCATTAATTTATGTTTTGTAAATGTAGAAAAGCTGATGGGAAAGCAATAGGCCCCTGCTAAGCTATATCTCTTGGAAGAAAAATGACATGAAATAGGATTGGACCTTATAAAATCTCAAAGGTAGCAGGGAAAAGAGCATGCTGTTATTCATTCACAGGAGTTGGTATCTTCTTCCTTCTCCTGGGCAGTGTGTGCACAACCAGAAATGGTCAATTCAGGCATATACATGTATGTAAGCACAGTGACTGGCAGCCTATATAGTACATGCATAGAGCATAGGCAAAAAAATTTCACGAGCAGATAGGGAAACAGCTATTAATCTGGGCAAAAGTTAGAATTGCTTGGTCAGACACGCATATGAGCAGTCTTGCCACTGTAACAGGGATTCATTTTTGGGACTGAATTTTCTGTACTCTGCAGTAGCTTGCTGTAGTTTAAAATCAGATCAGAAGTGATGTTTTCATTGGCTTGTTGGTGTACACAGAAAGAAATGGTAAATGGGAAGAAAATATATGCCAGTTCTGTGTATATATCAACATTTAACTTCTGATTGCCTAATTCTATATTAATCCTGGACTGACCAGTATAGTATTTGAGGTGAAAGAATAATTTGTATGTCTATGATATTCAGAAGAAGAAAAAAAAGTAGTGTTTCTGATACTCCTCTTTCTTACTGACTGCATATACATCGCATTATACTACAATGTGAGCTGCTTGGCCTGTCAGGGTACTTTCTGCAGTACTTTTCTGTACTTTTCTTTTTTCAACTCCATTGGGGGAAATTCAAACATTCAGCTCCAAAAAAAGTCCCAGGAATGTGCATGCACATCACTTAAGAAGCTTCAAAAATCACAACTTTCATGTGTGATGTTCTGCAGTATGAGCATTAGATGAATGTATGCCAGTACTGGCCTGAGATTCAAATTTTCCCCTCTCCTGGCCTCACTAACTTAGTTTACTAGATTGAAATTTCCTAATTTTATTCTCTTTATTCTCTTTATTTTCTCTTCCTCTCTCTTGAGAGAGTTTATTCTCTTCTCAATACTGTGGCACTTTTCCTGTTGTAATGTTTGCCTTTTGTTGTTTTGATTTCATCTCCTCCTCATTCAAGAAGGATGATTGACCCGAATGCTCCATATTCACATTTCTTGAGCTATGAACTGCACTCTCAGTTAAGTCAACAACAATATAGTAACTAATAGAAACAGTTATCTCTTTTTCAGAGGAAAGGTATCCTAAATGTTGAAAGACATTGCCAGAAATCTGTTAAAAAAAAAAAAAATACAACTCATAGTGGAGCTAGAAAAATCAGTCCAAAGCTGAATTGTATTAATTGGACTCCCATGCCAGTTGTTAACTCATCAGCAACTCATGGCTCTTGGAGCCCAGGAGCACTCCTGATGTCTGCCAGAGCTTTTAGTCCACTCCCTGGTTATGCATGGATGCATATATCCCGCCAGACCTCCAACTCTGCCATTTTGGCCCCAGGTTCAAAGGCCTTCAGACATTTCTGGAAGGGCAGTTATTCTTGTTTTAGACCATTGACAATGCTAATGGTAAGAGCAGATTTTGATCTCATATTTTGCAAGTCTGATTTTTTCTTTCTTTTTTTTTTTTTTTTTTTCTGAGGTTAGTGCAAAAGGAGCAGAGGTAAGTCTAGGGTCCAGCTTGAAGGCCACTGAGTGAAGCCTGGAGTTCCACTTGTTGCCAAAGGTGATGAGAACGATTCACAAAAAGTGTTAATTTCTGTGGAGATTACCACTGTGGAAACCGAAGAGGTGACTCATGAGAAATTCATGGTTTCAGTATAGACAGGTAAAAATTGTCTCCAAATCCCATGAAAGAGCAAACTGAGCTAATAATGCTTCATGGTCCTAGCTGCATGCACTGAATTGGTAGATAGATAACTGTTGTTATCTATCCTGTTGCATATTCCTGTTGTGTTACTGGAGTCAAGATGGTGTTTATCAGTGACTGAGGTTTCATACTAGGATCTGCTGTGTCCAGGCAGCTCCTGAGCTTGTGTGAAGTGCCACACAGACTTATCCTCTCCTCCTTCCAGGGGTGAAAATCAAGAGAGAGAGAGAGCTCAGAGAACTGGCTGCAAAACAAAAAACATGCACAAAACATGCGTGTTTTATTCAATATTAATACACTAATTTAGACAGAGAAGAACATAAAGCTCAGCCATTTTTATCCATTGTTGACCCCAAAGTCTTTCTTTTTGAAGGAATTATGCATGGATTCTGAAAGGAATGCATGGAACATGGATTGCTGTGGAAATCCAAACAGGATTGCTGAAGAGAAGGCAAATATTGCAAATAATATGCATGAGCATCCACATCAGTAAAATTCAGGAAAATAAGATAAATAGAACTTCTTTTCTGTTTGCTTTTAAATAAACATTTGTGAATATATTTGTCAGTAGAAATTTGATAGGAGGAAGCTCACATGATTTATCTGAGCCACATCAGACGCTTTTACATGTCCATTTTGAAAGCTCTGGGTTTGTTAGCTTTAAGAGTTGATTAACTGAGGGCCCAAACATTTCTATGAAAATGAGACAACCAAAAAAGTCATACTAACAGGAATTTCCAAGCAGTGTTCATCAAAAATAAGCAGGAACTTGCACTAAAATACAGTAGTAGCACATCAATCAATTTCTCAAAAGTATTTTGAGCTCTAATTTTACTATTATTTCTCATTTGTCTCCAAAGTTTACTGGTGCTAATGTTGTTAATATTGTCAGTCTCTAACTCTCAGTAAACTAAAATACTAACATGATTTCATTATTTATTTTCTCCCTTTTTTTTTTTCTTTTTCATTTCCACAATTGCACAACTATGGAAGGTACCTCATTGTGAGACTACTATGTGCTAATTCTCTAAAGTATGATGTTAAATGTCATTGCCTTTGATAGGACCCAATCTCATGCTTATTTGAACTTAACTGATCTGTTGATTTTGGAGCCTTAGTTTTTGCAACATTTGCTATAAATTGCACAAAACTTTTCCACTTTCAATTGCAATTCACATTACCCACCAAAGATGAGTCACTGGAAGCACAAGAATGCGTCAGTACTTTAGGCCAACTCTATCACTATCACATACTGTACATGACATCTTCTATTTTCTTCCTCTTTTAATTAAAAAATATATCAGGAGAAGAAAAATCACAATTTTTTTTCTCCCACTCATTTCCTGTCTTCCATACTTCTGACTCAAAAATCCAGTGAAGCACCTGTGTGTTGAAGCACTAATATTAACTTCATCTTAAACGTTTCCATTCGAAAAGCCCAGTTTTAGTTAGTTATTATTTTCATAAACTTTAGCCTTTTTGGCTGAACTTATTCCATTGCTGTTCTCTTTCCAAAAGTGACTATTTTTGGAAAGTTTAAGCAAGAATCAAGTAAAAACAAAACTTAACAGAAATACACTTTTCCCACCATTTCCCCCAAATATTTGGAACAGATATAACGACCAAACCTTTTCAGATAAAAATCTGTTATTTGGCTGGGGACAGTCTGTAAAACAGAAAGGTGTCTTCCAACATTGTTCTGAAAACAGTCGGAGGCATCTGGAATCATCATTTCTGTTTCTTCAAACAAAGAAACTGAGGCACACGACCAGTAACCAAAACTAGCTTCCTATTTCTTTGCTTGGTGTTCTCTCCATTTATTTCTAAGCTAATTAACAATAATCTCCTATGCTCTAAATAGCAGTGTTATGTGTTCCTTGTACAGATAACATTGTGCAAAGAAGAGAGACAAGGTGGTGGTAACAGCTGGATGTTCAGTCTAGGTGTATACCAGGTAAGTGTGACAAACACAAAGGCACCCACTTACTGAACAGTCAATTCATGACCAAGTGAGTGCTGAATGCACTTCAACAAATAATATTTTTTTCTGTTCTTATAGGTCATGGCAAAGAAATATTTCATGGCTGCCTCATTCACTTAACAGCATCAGATCTGACCACTGAATCATAGTGTATTGGCATGGAATTGACAATTCTCTCGAGGGTCTCAATACAGCATTGTTTTTTGGTTGGTTGGTTGCTTGCTTTTTTTTAAAGAGAGTTTTAAAAAGTTTTTGGGGAGTCAGATGCCCACAAAGCAAGCAGGGTTTTCAGCCCTTCTCCATCACGCTCCTTTGACTATTCCACCCACGTAATGTAAGCATCATTAATTGTAAACACGTGAGCAGTTCCACTGAAGCCTGAAGTTAAGTATGTGTTTAGGTACTTTGTTGGATGCTTTCTGTTTATGCTCCATAACAGAAAAAGTCCATGTGGTGGGGAAAAAAAAAAAAAAAAAAAAGGAACTTTTCAGCCAAGCTCAAGCCCTCGAGGAAAATGCACACATTTTTAAAAAATTTTTGGACACTGAGACAAAATTGGGAAGTGTGAATGCTCGACTTGTATTCCCAATCCCTTTTAATGAAGGGGTTCATAGCTCAGGTGCTCTTGCCACTGCAGAAGACAAAATTTTTGTGCAAGCTGCTGTCCCTGTCATGCACCATTTGAGAAAACATGCCTTCTTGGTCTGTATTCTTTGTTCTGAAGAGACATCCAGATTCAAAACACTAAGTCAGTTTTGAGCAGTCTTCATCAGACACTGCACATGTACATCAACAAACAGGTTGTCTTTAATGAGCTACTTGCATGCAGATTTTTCTTTCCTGGATTTATTGTACAAGATAACCCCTGCAAGCAAATAAATACTAACTGTGCACAAACAAGGCTGTTGAATGGCAGCTTTGTTTTCTGAAGAAGATAGAGGGTTTATACCTTGAGAAGAAAGGGGATAAAGGAAGAGGACTGCCTCACTAGAACTAGGCAATCATTGTGCAGCTATTTTACAATGCAAATATATGTGGGAACCCTCACACAGTGCTACATTACTTACTGTTGACCTATTTCCTGTGTTTCTATTCCCCTCTGAAAATTGAGGATGACCTTTTATTTACCTTCAGGACTGGACTGAGTAAATGCAATGGCATATTCTAGAAACATCTCACCTTCTAAATTAGTGTGTTAGTGTGATATATGGCAGGGATAGTGGCACAGATCTTCACTCAAGGAGAATCAAACACCTTTTTTTTTTTTCTTTTTTCTTGTGGGTTTCATTAAAATTTGCTAACAAGTGGAGAAATTACCAGGAATCTTGGGATGCAGCCCATTCTTGGGATGCTGTAGATTGCATAGCCCATTTCTGCACATCATTCTCCTTGTCATTTCCCCTTTCATTTCATTTCCCTTTAACTTGGTTAAACAAAGATAGGGCTCTATTCAAGCTCATCTAAGTTTCAATGCTTCCAAAGACCAGGCTTGCTACATGGCAACTTTGTCCCTGGATGAGTCCCCTGTGTTGACCCTATCTGTCCTCTTCTTGGCAAAGATGTCTCACAGGCTCCTCCTAAGTCTGCAAAACTCTTGGCAACACTTCCACTGCCTCAGGTCAAATTATGACTCATTTGCAATGTGTAGACAATAGAAGCTGTACCCCCTAGGTAGGTTTGCTCTGGTATATGCCTAAAACATGGTCTGTTGTTTTGCAGTCCATCTTCCTTTTACTCCTTGGCTCCTTGGCTCCTGTTCCCCACCACTCTCTCCTTAACAAGCTTAATCAGAATACTTGGATCTTCCTCTTCAAAAAAGAGAGAAGGGTAATTTATTGACAAAATACATTGTTTTGTGCTTGGCATTGACCACATTTACTGATCTGTCACTCTTCTTTAGAAAAAGAAAGCAAAAAGTCTGTGTCTAATACAAAAAAGCTCCTAGTCCTACCCTCTACTGCCATAGCACAAGAGTCAGATCACTGGCCCAGCAATGATCTCCTCACGATCTTCACAGTTGCCTTGAGAAGCTTCCAGGAGAAGCCAGAAGATGTGTGGAAAAGAATGGAGGTAGAATGAGCTCCTTATAAATCTTATGTATAAACCCAATCTGGACACAGAGCTCCTGTGTCCTTTCTCCCTATTCAGCACGACTTTTTCCTATTCAGGCTCCGTTCAGCCTCAGCTGTGTAAGGTCTTGCCTAATAAATGTAATCCTTCGGAGCAGGGCTTAGACTTAGAAAAGAGAGAATTGGCACTTTCCGTGCCATACCTGTTCAGTGGAGAGAGCACTTTGATCTCTGTGGCTACCCATCTAACAGCCCCCATAGCAGTAAGTTCATACACTTTTTTTTTTTTTCCTTTTTAAAATATATCTGCCAAGAAAGAAAAAAGTGAAAGGAAAAAAGCAGCAATTCCAGGAAGAAGCTGAAGTCCATAAAGTGATCTTTCATTCTCTTTTGCAAAGCTATTGCCTGTCAGCACCACCACGAATCTATCAGAGTATTTTCAGTAACAAGCTTTTGAAAAGCAGAATTTAAAATAAGAAGTGGGAAGTGGGGAGGGAGGCAGGGGGAGTATCTTCAAACCAAATGCCACAGCTGCTCACAAGGCACTCTATAATTCAAAACTGGGTACCCTCAGGCACGCTGCGCATACATTTATATTTTCAAGGGAACAGTCCCACAATGCAAACACTGTGAGTGGTTTTGCCTTAAGGATCCTGTAGGATTTATACACACGAGGGCTCTTGTCGCTTGTAAGTAGAGGTCAGGAACCTGCCTGGGTGGAGAAGGCAGAGTCAGTGCTTTCCTGAAATCCCTCCTTGTGCCAGGAAATAATCACCACACCCACAGCTACTACATTTGAGCCAAGGTGTTCCAGGGACACAGTCTGTCATATAGGGCACGCCTGTGGAAAAAAGTTTTATAAACCATATCCCGTTTCTTTAATCTTCCATTCCTTGTTGCTGAAAGAAATGAAAAAAAAAAAAATCAAGGTAGTTGGTTATGAGGGAAAAGAAAAGGCGTTTCTGTTCAATATCCAAAAGTAAAAGATCAAAAAGCAAACTTCTGATTTTTCACATATTCCAGATTGCTCAAGACAGGGTTTATTTCCACTGGGTTAAATAGCAGGTAATGAAGTTTTGACCATGGTGGCATAAATCAACTCTTTTGATGGAGTAAAGGGGTAAGGAAGAGAACAAAGAACAGGCAGAGAGGCTACAATACCAAATGTTACTTGTTAAAATATAGAGCTGGTATTTGTTTCTGGTAGGCATCTTAATCTGTGATTTATTGTTGATTCAAAAACTCTACATTTTTTTATTAGAGCTGAATGGATTTGAAACTACCATTGCTACATAAAATGGCTAATTGTGTTTTACTGCTTCATTTCAAGTACAATTCCATCTTGGTGCCAAATATCAGACTAAGAAAAATGACACACTTTATTGAAAATAATTGCAGTGAAAAAATGTGTAGGTTTCTTTTGGCTGTGATTATTTTACTGATTTTTTTTTTTTTATGAATGATAATCCTAAATAGTTGTTTCTTGTCAATATCATCTGTCTTGTATCTCCTTAGCTCAGAAAATATCCAGATATATTCCATTTTATAGCCAATAAATTCTCCTGAATTCTTTGACTTACTATTTTTCTCAGATGCATTTTGAAACTGTAACTCTGATGGTTTTCTCATACATACTTAAACATCACATCACCCGTTTCACTTGGAGGCCAGTGGTGTCTGAGAATGAGTAGGCAAAACAGATGCACAGAGATGTCCTCAGAGCCAGCGTGAAGCACTGTGTGCAGATCACACCAGCAATTCTTTAACTGCAAATTGCAGGCTTATCGATGTGCTACAATCCCAAATACTCTCTAAACAAAACCCACCGGCGTTCCATGAGCTAAATATAGAGAGCCGAGAATAGATTTTTACTTTAGAAAACACCTGGGCCTGCTGCTTGGTGGCATGGCTACATGTGGGGAGAGCAATAGGACATCTCTCATCCTCTCTGCTACTTAGGTGGGACAACTCCGGTCAGTCACCACACAGTAGGTGCTTTGCCAAGGGCAGAGCTGAGGAGACTCAGAGGATGCTGTGGAGACATACAACAGCCTCCACAACTACCCAAACATCAGAGCTGGGGCACTCAGCTTTCGTACCAACGTGCCCATGTGCAGTAGACCTGGCTTATTCCAACTCCTTCCTGCAATGCCAAGTCTTACAGGTTGAAATCCTGCCCTGCCTTCCTTGTCCCGTGTGGCAGGTGTGTGTGATGCTGCTCTCCAGTGCCTCACCTACGGGATATAGGTCTTGACATTTACAAGGCATTTCCTAAGCTCGGGCACTGAAGGCTTTTGTTCCAGCCCTGTCAGTCTCATTGAGTTTTCTGATTATTTTAATTTTACTGTGTTGTTCACAAGTAGCTGTTTCTAACTATAGTAGGTAGGGTCTATACTAAGAAATGTTGCCTGCTGGCCTCACTATAGGTGGCTCCAAGCATTAACAGACCCTGCTGAGAGCGATAAGCAATACCATGGAAGAAAAAGTCAATAAGACAACACCATTGACGGCCCCAGCTCCTGGCTCTGCTCGTCAGACGTGGCAAGTCGCTCAGCAGAGCAAGCACTGCACGCCCCCTCCATGGAATGGAGGCAACGACAGAGGATACTTCAGGGTCACTCTCATTTATAAAATATTTTGAAGTCCCTCGATGACAAGATACTACATAAATCACTATATTTTATTTTCAAATGTGCTGGTTTGGACAGCAGGTTTTGTAGGTAATTTATATTTTGCTCTGTTGCCTGGAAAAATCAAACTCTGCTGCAAAACAGTAGTTTAGTGAAATAGCAGTGAAGCCAGAACTCATGTATTTCTGCTGCTATTCTTCTTTTAAAAGTATGTGACTACAACTAAGAATGTCGTTCTTTTAAACAGATGGAAGCAATTGTCTTCTGGGTAGATGCTACCTTGACTGTACAGCTATTCCTAAAACTAGGTAACACCATTTCTGAATTTGTGTGTGATACACAATGTTGGTAGTGTTCGAGTGTACGACTGTAACGTGAGGTGTGAAGCAGAGAGACAGCTCCAAAATCCACTGAACTTAATCTGAGTCCTTTCGTTTACTTCACCGGCTATTGAATAACACCTATAAAATGTAGTTTATTGTATACAGTACGTTTTGAACATATTCTGAGTTATCGTCAGTGGCAGTAATGGCAAACAGCTGAGGTAACTTCTGTTCTGGGGGAACTGCTTTCCAGCTATTCCTTGAAAATAGTTTTCCCCATTTTTCATTGGACTTTATATGTGTAAGAACAAAAGTGTTAGGGACACATTATATTGCCAGAATCTAGTGAACTAATTTTTCAGGCACTGATACAGAAACATCATATGGTTTTATTTTAGACTAATAAAATTATGTGGGTGAGTTAGTGTTTATATCTTTGGCTTGCAAGATGCTGTCCACTTGACATGTCATATGAAGGAAAATAATTTGATGCTGTTTCTCTCAGATGATCAGTTAGCTGGAAGGGCGGGGTGGGGTGGGGGTATATGTTTTTTCAAAAACTGTTAATTGGCTACCAACTAACTGATAAAAATCTGGTATCCTAAAATAGGGACTTGAAAACAGAGCAGTGCATCGCATACTGAAAATCCACCTTCTAGAAAAGATCCGCTCCAGTTCAGACACTTTTCGACACTGTCAGATTTTCCACAAGATTTATAATAAGCACTCTGTAAAACTCTGGCACCTAAGCTGAATACTAAGCATTTACAAAGCTTTCCCTGAGGATTTTTTTGGACAGCCTTAGGGCCCAGGAGTACAAGGTCCTAACTGAAGTCCCTGTGCTGCACTGGGCTCTGTGCACAGTGACTTAATCTGATCACAACTACAGTGTCTGTGCGTCTTGCAGAATGGGGCCATAAAAGGAAAACATGGGATAAAATAAAGCCTTGGGTTCGAAGCATTGGTTTAACGCTGGTTTTCAATCCTTCTCAGGCTTACACCTGTTCAGGCACATCGTCTCAGTAGAGTTATGTGGGTACATCCCAGACCAGCATTTGGCCTCTGTGGACTCATTTCACTCAAGCTAAAGCCTTCACCAGTTCCACAGGGTGGATTCCAGCAAAGTGGCAGAGGCAAAGGCTTATCTTGGCTGCCATGCAAAAATGCTGGATGTTTCCATATTTCAAAGAGCGCTTTGCATCGGCTGCACACTGTCTGTGCTGTGGCAAAGCGATCTCCGGGAGGGCAGTGTCCTGGCCGCGACGGGGATATTTCTAGCCAATTCTTCACTACACTACTGGAGATTCTGCTTGTCCTAACACCGCCTGAAATTAAAGCCAGATGAGAGGCAAAATTTATTCCACCCTTTAGGTGAGTAAAAATGGGCGCTGAAACCTTTTGAGCATCAGAGGTGCTTGGGAGTGTGCTGGGTCTGGCTGGGATGGAGCTAACTTTCCCTGCAGCAGCCCATAGAGTGCTGTGCTCTGCACTTGTAGCTACAACAGCACTGGTATCACACCAGTGTTGTGTCTGCCACTGAGCGGTGCTGTCACCGCATCAGGACTCCCTCCAGACCCACCCAGAGCCAGCAGGCCGGGGGTGGGCAGGAGGTGGGGAGGGGACATCACCAGGGCAGCTGACCTAAACCAACAAAAGGGATATTCCATACTGTGTGGTGTCACATTCAGCAGGAAAAGGTGGGAAATGGCAAGGAGAAGGGGGGATCTGGTTATGAAAACATCTGTCCTCCCAAGCAACTGCTACGTCTATTGAGGTCCTGCTTCCTGGGATGTGGATGATCGCTGACAAATTAAAAATATTTAACAGACATTGCTTTCTTCCAGCATGTTACCTAAAATTTAAAGGAATTACTCTGGCAGTGTTTTGAAGCCAAGTGTTTTGAAAGTGATCAAAAGCTTAGAGGAATAAAATCAGAAATACGGATAGATGAGTAATGGTCAGGCTTCTTTGCCCTGCTTTCAGACATCATCTGAGAGAAAATGCATAAACCGGTCCCCGGCTACATGAAAAGGGCACATGTTCTGCTCCAGTTGCATCAGACGTAAGAGGCACCTGTCACTGAGCTGCTCCATGCCATCCACACTGCGTGGCAGCTCAGTGCTGGCTTTCCGCAGCCAGAAAACATCTGTGATACACAGGTCGGCTGGATGCATGCAGATAGCTTCAAACTGTGCAGGATCTGGTGTTTTCTTGTTACCACAGAACTGACTTCCTGAGTCCAAATCATTATCCCAGGACCCAGCCAAAGCAGTTAGTTTGCATTTTTGTAGGAGGTTGCCTGGGAGCAGAATCAACACAAACTCTTCCTGCCATAGATCTGAATTAACATGCTTAAATTATAAGCACACTTAATTTCTCTCTGACTAAGGAGGCACTAAAGTTTCTCTGACTAATTTCAGTGGGTGGTGGGCACATCTGTAAATATTTTTAATGTCTTAATTTTGGGATCTCTCTACTCCGATTCCCTGTGTAGTCAAGAGAGAGAGAGGGACAAAGAGAGAGAAAACCCAAAACACACACTCAAGCATACTTCTCCATAGAGCGATCCAAGGGAGCAGCCTCTCTGAATTTTATATAGCTGTTAATGTCAGACCTCCGAGGCATTTTTTTTCATACTGTGGTTACAATTAAATATATATATATTTCCGCATAATAATATGACAATATTGTACTGTCTGTGCTGTTTCTCTCTCCACATCCAGAGAAGTAAAAAAAAAAAAAAAAAAAAAAGAGCATTTGTTCAGGAGGAAAAAAAGAAGAAAAAAAACCACAGTCGGGGTAGGGAAGCATCAAATTGTCATAGGTTCAACAGCTGAACTTCTATCTGTGCTTATAAAATTTGTCTGAAAAACCCCTGCCCTCTAGTCAGTATCCATTTTTAGTAAAGCCTGTTTTACATCCTTTCAGATAAGATAATGTTTTGCTTAACTAAGGGGGAATTTTGTGACATAACAGTCATGATGACATGGGGTGCTATAAAGCAGCTACTGATAGGAATCTGGAACTCATAATTCACTAGATTATGAGTTATGACTTATAACAGTCTTCCCAAAACAATGATTCAGGCAAATGCATAGGTTAGCTGGGAGTAGACATCTCATTCTATGCACAATGTTGTCCCAAAGCTCCTCTTCCGTGCTGTGGCACACGAAATGATTCAGTAGTGATGCTGAGAGAGGAAGGATGTCTCCTAGTGGTCCCTTGAGTATAGTTCTTGGAAAAGACTCAAGCATCTCAGCTGGACAGCATGCCTGGAAGGAAGCAACACAACATTCCTCCTTCCTCTCTATCGCACAGCTCAAGAGGTGTAGCCCATGCATTCTGATGAGCATCAGAAATGCAGCTCTGCCCTGTCCTGACATCAGCTGTGCTAAAGGTTATCTCCCTGTACCTCATGAGGGGCAGGCAGACTTTAGCCCTGCATGACAAGGCTCAGTGTTTCACTTCAGATATTTCTACCTAAAATTGACTAATTAAAATAGCACATATTTGTTAGGGCCTTGGCATTCCTCATGCCAGCCTGTACTAGTTCTCTTCAGAAGAACATTTCAGACCTTCTCCATCACTCTAATTTGGATTAGGTCTAGGCATACACACCAAAGATTAAAAATAATCATTCTTGTTGCTATCATTTAGTTATCACTCATAAACAGGGGTCCTTGTTAAGTACTCAGACAGTTTTATGCTCAGTGTTGTCCAATACCCTTTCCTTCAACTTCTGAGTAGCAGCAAGATAAGCAGAAGAAATAAAAATTTCAATCACTTTTTCACTTTTTTTGGCAGAATAGAAGCTAAAGATTGAGACTTGATATTATGTCTCAATCAGAGATATCAGAGCTATGTCAGAGATATTTTTCATGTATGGTCTTGTTCTCAAGCATAGCTGTGTAAAAATGATTCTTCATAACCCAGTGGTCTGCTCAAGGTGAATTTTCAGTCCTATCTGGCCAACTTGGTAATGTTATTTCTTTTTTTTTTTTTTCTGGGTGAGCTGTGAGAGCTGTGGACACTTCTCCTTTTGTTTTTTCATTGATAGAATGATTTGCTAAGATCCATCACCATACTTTGGTATGGTTAATGCCACTTAAATAATTAAGTTGGACAGATCATTTTTAGTCTTTCATTAGCATGCATGTGTTCTCTCTCTCTATAAAAATATGTGAATAAATATGTATACAGACAGAAAAATATATGCTTTTTAAAGATTATTATTACGATATTTACTACTTGTGTCTTTGTTCCATATTTCCAGAGTTTGTCATTCTGTACAGGCACAGAATGTGTTTCAAGATCCACACCAATAAGGAAAAGTCAGGAATAAACTAAGATAGGGAGACAGAATGATAGAGTTGTGAAAGATGTGAAGATGAGTTATGTCAGAAAGGAATTATTCACATCTTGATATAGGCTGAAAAACAACAGCTACTTAAAATTGAAATACCTTGGAGTCAGAGGTCCAGAAAACTTATTTCCTAAGTAAGGGTACAAGTAGGAGGAGACCTTGTAGGAAGGAACTGAATAAAAATCTACCTCAGAAATCACATTGGTAATAACAGAGCCTAAAAGGAATGAGAAGAAAGACAAATCAGCAAAGAAAGCAGCATTGTGGAGGTCAAAGTGCAGAAATAAAGTAAGAATAGCCAAAAGTCAAACTGTGTTAGATCTTCCAAAGGAAATAAAGCTAATACCAAAAGAAAAAAAAAAAAATCAGCCATGTATGTAGGAATTGAGCACAAAAGAAGAAAAGGGAACTGCAATGCAGTAGTCCAGGGTGGAGATTATGACTTTCCTACTTTCCTAAAACTGACATACCATGCTTTGTTTTTTTTTTTTTATTTTTTTTTTTTATGCACAAAGACATTGACAATGGAGAGAGATACAGACAATATGGCAAGAATCTTATGGTGATAAAAGCAGAACTCAGAAGTGCTATGTCAAGCTTATTTTGGAGGTTAATCTCCACACCAGAAATCCTGGGGTAGTGGCAGATGAAATCACCAGTTCATTACAAATGCCCTCTCCTGGACACTCAAGACAGAGGAGATGACTGAAGAAGAGAAAACATCATATCCATCTTTCAAAATGGGATAACAAGGAAGAACGTTCTCTGGATATCTTGGGGTCATTTAGTTTGCAACAACATGTAAGTCTGCAGAACAAATTTTGTAGGAAAAAAATAAAGATAAGCAGGAAAATGTAAAATGCCATTTTCAGTCTGGTTTGGTCATAGTCTGGTCATGCCAGACTAACATAATAGTTTTCTTTAACATGACTGTTTTCTCTAGACAAAGGAAATACAGTGTTCTGGACTTCAGCGAAACAGTTGGTTTGGTGCCATGTGACAAAATGTCTGCTTAGCTAAGGAAAAAGAGGATTAGTAGAGAAACTGTAAGATGGGTAGAAAACTGGTTAAAGCAGAGATGACAGCAGACTGTTGAGAGAGGAAGTATTGGGCTGGAGATAGGCTATTAATGGAGTTCCTCAAGGACTGGTTTTGGCTCAAAAAGTAGGAGTGGGCTTATGAAATGTGTTGATGACACAAAGTTGGAAGGCCCTGTCAATTCAGAGGAGGACTAGAATACCATGCAGAGAGAATTGGATGGCCCTGAGGACAGAAGTAATGGAAATGGAATGAAAGCGAATAGCACAAAGTGCAAAATCCATCCCTTCAGGACGGATAACAAGAATTTGTGCTTGAGAAACACATCTGGAAACAATGGAGGAGAAGGAGGTATACCCGGATATACCAGTCAGTTGTAGAATGACTGTGATCTCCAAGCTGGGTGTGATTGGGATCTTAGGATGCAGCTGGTGAAATACTTCTGTGACAGGTGTAAGACAATTTCAAGGCTTCACCTGAAGTGCAATATATGGTTCCAATTTCCTGTGTTCAGGGAAGATGTATTTAAGCTGGCACAGGTTTACAAAGGAGAAGGTAGAGAGACAAGGAGGTAGAGAACCTATTTCAAAAGAAGAATTTTAGACACAAACAAAAAATGTGGCAGAAATGCCCAGGGTGGCCTAGTCCAAGAACTGAAAGCTGTGCAGTCACATCAACAGAAAGGTGGCACAGCTGGACTCAATTGCTAGAGTGAAATGCAGCTTTATTTCTTCCAGGGCTCCAGCTAGTGGTGGCATGGTGTGGCTCTGCTCCCTAGAGGCCACACAGCCCAAATGAAGCTGATCTGTTAACTCCAGTAACTGATGTACTAGAAGCAGTTATGTTGCTTCTTCATGTGCAAGTGAGTAGAGAACTAGTTAGGCTGAAGAGGTATGTCACGAGAGACAGTGGAAATAATATGGATATGATATCCATGAATTTAGGCTGAAATAAGATTTCTAACAACCAGGACAGTCAGATACTAGAGTAACAGAGGGAAAAACAACAAAACAAAACAAAACAAAACAAAATAAAATAAAAACCTTCCTAGACATTTAGACTGCTTGGTAAATTGGAGAGACTGCAAAAGAGCATGTATGATATCATAGTGCCCAAACTGTCCTGTTGCAGGTGCCTCTCTCCTGGGTGCTTCTTCTGCCAGGTGATGGTGCTGTTGTTATTCCTGTCCCTCTTGGCCAGGAGGACCTTGCCCCTCTTTTATAGGAGGACTATCTAATAATCTTGGTGGACAAAAAGTAGGCTAGCTCTGAAGCATTTTGTGATTCTGTAAAAGGCATCCATGTCCTGTGCTGACACCTCCTATAGGACTACCCTTCACCACCGAGAAAGGGTTTTCTGTTGTCTGTATGTTTGGATTACACTGTTCTGTGTGGCAAGATGCTTTCTTCATATTCCATCTGTGGTGAAACCACTAGGAGCTACTAACTGAACACAGACTTTTTCATACCCAGTTATTTTCTCATGCCGTGACTTTATAGTTTAGTTTCCAAAGGGCAACACATGCTAGGAGAGTTGGCACAGACTTCAGACAATAGCTGGATGTCAGAGTTTACAGTTAATTATACAGACTCTGTTCCTGATCTATCTATTAATGAAATGGTTACTAACAATTAAATCATGGTTGACATCATATCATTGACCAGTGATTTCATTGCTTCATTAATTGCGAGCATCTGAGATAACTGAAACAATGCTGAGGGGGGAAGAGAACAGCTCCAGTCTATACTCTGGACGTGACCCTTGCTAGAGGCATCAGTATCTATCCAGAAGTGCAATTATTGCTCTCCAGGATTTGTTCTACCAATACTTCTCCAGGAGTGAGATGTTGAAATTTTGTTCTGCCGCTCTCTACAAATAGAAATGACAATCCTGGAAGCTCAGTTCTGCAGAGAAACAGACTATCAGATCAAAACCAATCTGTGCCTGGCTTCCATGTGCTTTCTCAGATCTTACGCCTTATCTGATATAGATCTAGGTCTCACAGCATCTGTTTGGAAAATAACATTTCAGTCAGAGTAATGGTAGCACAACTGCAACACTATATGTCAAGACACGGGGAAAAAAACATCAAAAACTAAGTAGAGCCTGCAAGCCTCCAGCTGACACCTTGTTCCCATTATACAGTATTTATGTGTAGCATTTATGATGGGAGACAGCATTTTGGCTTTGGGAAAAAAAAGCTAGAATTTGTGCCACAAAATAATGCTTGGAGCTGATTTTCAATTTGCCTTTTAACATGGTGCAGATTTTATATATTACGTGCCTGTGGAACTGTACAGTGAGTAATGGTATCACAGTGTCACATCAATTGTAAATCACCGTGAGGTACATCCAAATGCCAAAAGAAGTCCATTCAAAGTGTTCAGACCTTGACCAGCCAGAAATTATCAGTCCGAGCAAATACTGTACCACACCACATCCTCAATTTAACTTTTGTTCAGGCTGTGAATGTATGTTCTGCTTCTTGTAACACTGCACTGACAGATCTTTTTTCACCTGTATGGTTTTTCACAGAGCCTTGAGACATAGCAGGGAAAGCCATGTGCTCAGCCTCTTTTCTGCCCAGGCTAAATTTCTTCAGACAGATGTCCCTTTCCTTTCAGAACCTGGAGTCTAACAACAAGAGAAGGAGAAAATAAATGGGCAGGAAAAACTTAGTATTTAGTTTAGTAATTCATTGTGGATTGGTTGCATATGTAGTAAACTGAGCACTCAGTTGTAACCTTAAAATATTTGCATATGGATCAAGTCTCACGTTGAAGGGGCTTGAATATCTCGCTATGACATGGCTGGGGATTTCCACTCCGCTGCCTCCTTGGTGGGGGCAGAAGTGCCTGGCAGTGGGGCAAGGCTGGTGGCTGGACGTTGTGGGGTCTTAAATTGCCTTAGGACCATTAACATGAATTCTTGCCTGTTGGATCCATAAGGCAGCACTGCTGTACAAGGAGGAGTCTTCTGCTGGAATAAATAAATGCAAGCAGCATCTTCTTAACTCGTACAAAGTTTATATGCAGTATTTATATGCAGAATATATAAAATGAACCGGGCAAGGAGGACTTCTGCTCCAATGATAGAAAGTGTCTTAGGGTCACCTTGTATCCTAATACAATTCAGAGGAGATTTAAAGCAGCCGTGAGGCTGTTCTAAGCTACCCATTCTGTGTCCTGTTTACAGAACCCAGAGCTGAAAGACTAGAGGAAGTAACAGCATCCTCTTGCTCCTTCATGAGCAAGTCTTCTGCCTAGAATTGTCTCACTTCCAAACATCCCATTTGCGTGGTTCAAGGAATGATGGTACTGGTCCTGTTGTCTTTACTAGCTCTGAGGGTCTCCCAGATCTTGCCAATCCACCATTCCCCTGTTTGAATAGCTAGCAGAAGGCGGGGTGGGGGGTGGCTTAGAGGAAAGGGGTGGTTTCTGTTTGACAGCCAGTGAGTATAAGTGATGCAAGTATAATACAAATACGCAAATGTTGTGGATCTAGATTCTGGGCATCCCAAAGCTCAAAGGACACGAGCCAAGGCCTTTAGTTCTGATCATTCAAGCTACTGTGAAAGACTCCTTTCCATAAGGGGATCTGAATAGAGATCATAAATATAACCACTTTTGGAGGGTGGAAAATATACTGGTCTAACTCTTGCCATTGTTGAATTTGATGCCACCCACTGATTTCAGGAGGTCTGGGGTCAGGGTGATCTTGTATAGAGGTTCAGATCAACCCAGGACTGGCCAGGACTCATTGATGTTCCTGATGCACCATTCACTGCAGGGGAGGAGAGCAGTTTGGATCCAGAGTCTCAGTTTTGACTGCTTAAGTAATTGAATTGTCTCACAAAATTTTAGCTGAATTCTTCTTCGTGCAACTAGCTCCAGGGAACATTTCCCAATTTATCCCCAAGGCTTTTTTAGTTTCCTCTTTTTGATTTCACACACACCGTAGAAAGTCCTTCCTTGACCGATTACAAGGCTCCTAAAATTGTCATGCTTTTGTTGTAACCTGTCACTGTTTGGTTTAGTGAGTATGTATTGTGGTACTGCAATGCATTGTATTGTCATGGTCCTCTGGTGAAAACAGCAGGGGAATTTGTCTCTGAAGACCATTGGTTGGTAATACATTACGAATAAATAAACATACAAATAGGCAGTTCTGCAGTTCCTCACCCTCAACGCTGACTATTTTAGCCTTCTTTTTCTTAAATGACTCCTCTTAGCTGTTACATGGGTGGGTGGACAGATGTTTGCAATTATGTCCATATATGTGGTCCACAGGTATGCCAGAGCCGAGGAATCTGGCGCTTTGTTAAATATTTTCAAGTAACCAGCTGCCGCATTTCTCCGTGCAGCCAAACCACACCAAATGGAAATGTACTAAAAGAGATGGGTAAAGTGAAGTACTTTTTTAAAAACAGAAAAATGACTCATGCTCATAAAACATAATTACTGTAGTAATTCTTTAAATATACTGACCAACGATTGGGGGAAATTTCAATTGACCGTTCAATAGAGTAATTTTTTTCCCCAGCAAGGTTCTACATCCATAATTGCTTCAGCCTACCAGCAGGCTGGAACTGGAAGAGAAGATGAAAAGGACCTACACATCTGTGAATGAGGGGACCCCAACCTGCAACAGAACACCTCAGGTACACTCTACCTGCTGCCGTGTCATGCACCAAGTTGGCAATCATCTGTGAGCAATGGCAGGCTGGGACTGAACTTTCTTTCACTAAATACTCTTCAGCAAGCCGTGGTGTTTAACATTCAGTCATGAGGTACTCAGAAAGACAAATATGTTATGAAATAAGGAAAGTGGAAATTCCCGGATTTTATAAATATCTACTAAGTATACACTGATGACATGCTTTCAGTTTTGCTGGCATCACAAACCGCTATGTAATTTTTTTTCCAGTATCTTGTAATGGTTCATAGTTCCCTGAGCTATTTTTGGGAAACTACCTAAGAAGACTTGGGACATCGGTCCTATATACTGAAATGCAACCTAGTTATTTTTCACTATTCTAGGCATCATTAGCCACCACAGTGTGCTTTTTGTCTACCCTGTTTACTTGAGCATATAGCAGGTACAAAGCAAGTGTAGAAAATGCAAGTAGGCAGAAAGGCAAAGACATATAATGAAGTGGAAGCAAACAATGGAAGTTGAGATACTTTTGTGTCCTACACATGTGCACGCATATACGAGCACACATGTGCTGCCTGTTTTCTGCCAGGTTTTTGAAAGAGCCCAGAGTCCAATAGTTGTTACCCAGCCTCCAGGGAGCAGGATGTGTGCATTTGTGGTTGTGTTTGAGAAGTGCAGACAGAGAAGAGTCTGTATGTGTTATACTTCTTGCTATGAGAAATTATAGTTGTAGAGCACTGTCTATTCAATAAATAGTTCCAGAACAAAACGTCAGCTTGTCAGGCACTGGGTGACAGATCTGTTTTCTTCCTTTTCAGAATAAGCCATTAGGAAACTGTTTTCCTCTTGGGCATTTTAGAATCATAGAACCATAGAATATCCCAAGTTGGAAAGGACCCACAAGGATCATTGAGTCCAACTCCTGGCCCCACACAGGTCTACCCAAAAATTCAGACCATATGACTAAGAGCAGTCCAAACTCTTCTTAAACTGTGACAGGCTTGGTGCCATGACTACGTCCCTGGGGAGCCTGTTCCAGTTTAAATAATGTACATAATTTAATATCAAGTTGCAATACTAGTGCATAAGATCGATAGATCCAGAAGAGGAAGACTAGTGTTCTGCATTTGGTTTCCTATGCCTGTACTCTTAGAGAGCAACAGACATAGATATCCAGAAAGTCACAGCCTGAAGATTTACGGTCTGTATACCTAGCTGAAGCAGGATGTGTTTATTTATTTTATTTTATTTTATTTTATTTTATTTTATTTTATTTTATTTTATTTTATTTATTTTATTTTATTTCCTTTCCTTTCCTTTCATTTCATTTCATTTCATTTCATTTTATTTATCTGTTAACCAGGACTGGCTTTATTGGGTGCCCAAATTCATGGTCCCAGCTCCCTAGTTGAGCTCGATTTATTGAACTTTCATTCCTAAGCCATGACATTTTGTGTAGGAGTCTCTGGACTATTTCCATAAATGGTGTCATTCTCAATAGCACGACTGAGCTGTTTCAGGTGACTCTGAAGAGTGTTTGGGGATCTAAATTTGCACCACCAACACCAGCAGGAATTTTTTGAAGTGACTTTAACAGCAGGAGGACTACTCCCGTTCTGATTTTATACTATAAAATGGGATTTTATCTTATTGTGAGGTATAGGGCTTTGTAATTAGACAGGTAATATAATATAATATAATTCATATATAATTCAAATTAATATTTAATTAAATCTGGTAAGAAACTAATGAAACAATCCAGATTTACAAAGCTTTTTTAATTTAGATTCTGCATTATAAATGTACCATGGAGGGCAACGTCTAGTGAATTTGTGTGTCCTCCAAGTGACTTGACCTTCAGAGTATGGAGACCGACTGGTCTCTTAAAACTGAACCTTGTTATGTTGTTTGGCCGGTTACCTGAAAGTCACTACTCTCTAAGACCTGAGCCAAATGTACTTTAACTAAAAATTAAAAAATAAAAACATCAAAAACACATAGTCTCTAACAACATCATAAATCTTTGGGAAGCAACCTGTATTGCCTTTGAGCAGTTCGTATCATTACATGAGGCATCTGAAAGTATTTGGGATACAACAATGCAAGACAAATAGAATTACTTACTTTCATTTAAATCTTGGTATGAATACAAAATTTCTGTCGAACAGTCCAGAACTTGCAGAAACCACAGATGGTGCAAATAGGGCTTGAGGGAAAATGCTTTGCAATGAAACAATGACAAAATGACAAACAACACGCCCACGCCGCAGAACTATAATAAAATGATTTGACGGTGTGTGCTGATGAAGCTGACATTTTGTGGCAACGAAGGACTGCTATGTTCCACACTTGCTGGCACATTTTTTTTTTTGAGTGTAGCTGTGTGGGAAGAAGTTCGCTTTGGTTCCAATTATTAAACCAGTGTAACTTTAATAAACATAACAGAACCAAGTAAACACCAGAGCTATTCAAAAGTTGTCTCAGGAAACCAGCACTGATATGTTATAAATACCTAGCAGACACACCATGTTGCAGGAAATGCCATGTCTTTAGCGCGTGTACCAAATTGCACGCTCTTTACTGCCTGTAGTAAGGGCAGCCTTTGCCCTCTGTCAGAAAACTCTCAGCAGTTTTGTTTCATTTGGGGTTCTCTAACAAGACTAAGCATTGATAAAATTTCAACTGCCATGTGAGATGTAAAGCCAAACAACAAATAATTGCATTTTATTTTCCTAATTTCCAGCCGCATTAAATTATTTGCACAAACTCCTAAATGTACTCTGCTTAAAAAGAACAAACAAAAAATGAGTAATGGAAGCCATATCAAAGAACTGTCCTCTAAAATATTTCCATTTGGCATTCCTTCTGAAAGCAAAATCACTTTTATTTGTGGTAGTGTGGGCCTGTTTTTTCCACACATTCCAGGAATGGTGCTTGAGGTTGCCTTACCACACTTGTGTTATACCGGAGAGGAAGGTCTGATTCACATGCAACCTTGTGAGTACCAAGAGGTCTGTGTTCACTCCTGGGTGACCACAGGCACTGTGATGATGGGATGCGCACGCATGTGGCTGTACCCAGCACCTCGGTGCCCTGCCCATAAAATGGGAACCCCTCAATGTGGGAGAGGTGATGTGAGGATAAGAATCCACTGGCATCCCTGGGATGTGGTAATGAGAGATGACATGTAGGCAACCATGAAAGAATACCGTCATTCAAGTCACCGAGCATTTCAGCAGCTGAAATAAGCTGCTACCGAGTTTTCTGTAACAGGTGAAATCTCTCTTTCTACACAGTCAAAGGCATGGGTGACTTTTGTAGGACCACTTAATAACACCCCTCCACAGAGACTCACTTGGGTAGAAGATCCCGTTCCATTTTTATGGATCTTGGTTATCACATGACGAAATGATCTCACGTCTCAGAGCAGTTGCAGTTTCAAATAGCATTGCCTGCATATCATGTTTTCACTTGTTTATTTTCCCAAATGCTTGACAGATGTCTGTAGACCTGCCATGTTAGAAGAAACTTTTCTGCATTGCTAGTACCTTGGTAGAGGGACAAATCCAGCTGCTACAGTATTAAAGGAAAAAGAAGGGTGAAAGAGAATTTTACACAGGGAAAAAAAAATGAGGATCCCAGAAGAAAGAGGTGAGCAAAAGCCCAACTATTCCAAATTGGACCAGCCAGCTCTGCACTCTAGTCACTGCCTCTGGGAGCCGCTTACCCTCTTGGCAAATATCTCCCTGGCCTGGGTCAACTGGGCGAGGAAAAACATACGCTAAGATGGCTGAGACCCCTTTGCAGAAGGAGAAAAAAAAAACCCACACACCTCCTTTTTGGACAGCTTTTTGGAAAGCCATAAAATCAAATGCAGTTCATAACACATGCTGTGTGATCAAGCAGAGCTTCCCCTCACTTGCCAGAACTCTGCCCAGGGACCAAGAGGTCTTTTAAAAGCTGCCTGTGGTATTCTAATGTTTGCTTTCATGCACATTGGAATAGATTATTCTGAGGAAATGAACCCCAAACATGTATATGTTTTCATGTATCGTATTCCTGATTACTGGTATTTACACTAGATTTCCAAGAAGATTCTGCTCCCCTTGCCCCTTCTATTTATCAGATGCTTTATTAAAAATCCTGCATTTTTTCAATGACCTGTTTCCTCAGCAAAACCTTGAAAGTCTCAGATGATTACAGCATCCCGACCTTCTCAAACAAAGCTGTCTGCCAGCACAGCAATTAATTAACCTTGTTGAACAGCCATGCCCTTTTAAATATTTCCTCCATTCAAAAACTATACATAAAATGAATAGCTGATAATATGTTGTGCAAATGGAAATTTGTATTATTGTTTGCTTTAGTCAGCAACTTTTAAGCCTTACTGGTTTACTTATGTGGCTAGGCAATAAAACAAATGCAAGCTCATATCTAAATAAATAAATCAACCTTGTGCCTGCCAGGTAGTTAGTAGTAGCAAAGAGGGTCATTTGGCTAACTAATTGATGCCTTTTCCACAAGGAGCACTTCCTTTGGTAGAACATCCTGTCCAGACAGCAAATACAATGGGAAAACAAGACCACTGTAAAAGATGCAGAGACTCAGGAAAACTCAAGTTTAATAAGTCCATGAGCAAAGACATCTGACCTGTACTGCCGTGACAAGAAAGTGTTGTGATAAATATAGCTCTGCTCCAGGGTCCACCGTCGATTATTATTCAGTCTGATCTCTGATTGTTTACAATACAAGTGAACCTGCTTACTTGGGTGACTGACCTTGGAAGGCATCCCGCCACGACAGCCAGAGAAGGAGATTTAGGAGGTCATTAAAGCCTTTTACACCTTAGTCAATTTGACGAATGAGCCCTCGCAGACGCCCGCATGCATAAAACTTGACATATCCTGTCTAGAAATAATACCCACCATGTTTGTTTACTGAAAACTGATGGACATCCTTGTCAGATTCAAGACTAAACAATTTCATATGTGTCAGTTCCACCAATTAATGTCACTGGCTCTAGTCTTTCCTACTTAACATTTCTAAAATATATGCAATCAAAGACACTGTTTTCAGATCTGGGCAGATTTTAAAAAAGAATAATATTTAAAATGTTTTTTGTTTGTCTTTTTTTTTTTTTCCTCCAGGTTGTTTTAGCATTTAAATGATAACCGACTTGCTATCTCAAGATAACCCCAGTAGTTTTCTCTGAAGTCTATAAGAAAAAACATAGTAATTTAAATTCACTGAAACCGGGAGGGTTATGAAAAAAATGTTAGTCTTTAAAAATGGTTATATTTCATCTAGAACCACAAATATGGTAGAGCATCAATTATTCCAAAAAATCAATGAAAGACTAAGTTAAAGTTGTTTGTGACCCATATCTGTGCATGCTTGTACTGTAAAGTCTGGATTTCCTTGAACCAGGAAACTTTTTTCTGGGTTTTGGCAGTTAAATGCAAAAAAACCTTGTGGTTTCACAAAGAAAGGTTTGTGGTGGAATATACACATCTCAACATATATTTCTTTTTCAAAGTATTGAACTAAAAGCTTGTTGTACAGCAGAGGAGTAGGGAGGCCAAGAGTACAGCAATAGTCCATGCTAAGGACTTTTATTGTTTCCTTGAATGAGGGAACATTGCTGGACAAGTGTCTTTCTGTTGAAAAGTGCCAGAGGTTCCCTTTCAGTTGAACTACCAGAGATAGTAGATGAACTACACGAGATAGGCCAGAAAGATTGGAGTTTTTCACAGCATTAAATAAATAAATAAATAAATAATGATAATAATTATAATAATGTGATGATGTTGGGCTTCAAATTGTTATGAAGGAAGTTTCTATTTAAGAAATGTTTATTTTAGGGGGCTGTCTGGTTCAAAAAAAGTGCTCGGAGATGAATTTGGATTGACAGCATGACTGATTTCTCTTCATCTTGCACAATAAACCTAGGTTTGGAATCAATCTCACCATGATAAATCTTATATGTATAAACATTTCTAACCAGTATTTTATTAATACAGCTGGAGGACTATCCAATAAAACAAAATATTTTGCCTTTAAGATACCTTTCTTACTGGAGAGCTTTACAACCCATATGTTATTTCTACAACTTTCCTGTTCTTGGGTGTGCTCAGCAGACTGAACCCACAGCTCCTGGTTGGGATGCAGTTATACCTGATGCATATGCACCAGTGGAGTTAGAGCCAGCAACAGAGGTAAGGAAAGTTTTGTTTGTTGACAAGGTTGAAGACTTTTATTTTGCTGGTAATTTTAATGTTTACCCAGTTTAGGGATTGGATTGGGGGGGGGGGGGGGGGGGACAGTTGAACTTTCTATTGGTCTTTGAAAGACTGGCATCCAAACGGTTATTAAAAGCAGCAGGGATATTAAAGAACAACTCATGTCACTGTCGCATCAAAACACAACTAGCACTTACTTCAGCAAGAAGCCAGAATATCACAGCATATGCAATGGTGGGCTGAAATCTCTTTTATTGTAGAAGTAGGAACTAGAGGGTAAGTCCATGTGAGTGTGTGACATTGTACATGCACAAGCATTGTCACCAAACGCACTTTGCATTTAGACAAGAAGCACTGGAGCCTATGAACTGCTGAGCACTTCTTGTGGCGTGCATGTCTTCAGCTCCCACGGCTGGCAATGTGAAACAAGGACACCATATCCTACACGCAATATTTGTTCAGGCTTTTAAAAGCCAGACAAGGACTTTTGGTGGAGATAGGAGCAGAGCAGTCTGCCTGATCCACCCAACAAGTCAGCGTGTAACAGGATTTCAAAGCACATCATAACAGCCCACACACAGCAAAATGTAGATGACATAACCTTGCCAAAATAGGGATCC
This sequence comes from Anser cygnoides, assembly GCF_040182565.1. Classification (NCBI taxonomy): domain Eukaryota; kingdom Metazoa; phylum Chordata; class Aves; order Anseriformes; family Anatidae; genus Anser; species Anser cygnoides. The sequence goes on from NC_089874.1 coordinate 83,370,454, forward strand.
TCGCAACTCTAGCAGAATCAAAGCTAACATTGAGGGCAGCCATGAGGTAAAGGAGATGGGGAGGTATGCAGGGGCACAGTGGCCCCACCATCCTCTGGCACAGGATGTGAAGCACACTTGCAGTACAGAGATCCCCTTTTCGTGTCTTTTCCCTGCAAAAACTCCAGTCCCTGCATAAGGCACAGACTGTGAAAAGTACCAAGCTGCTCAAACCTGCAGAATGAAAATCCCAGAGGGGTGAAACAGGGAGGTACTTCTGAAAATCCCAGTCAATGGTCTTTTGTGCATGTGGAGGCTTAAAGGACAGTGGAAATCTGGCTTTTAGGGGATTACGCCACCTTCACCAGGCAGGTAAGTATTCAAAATGAAACAGTTTATTAGGCATCAGCACTAAGCTCTGAACGTGTTCGTTAACCAAAACATGGCTGGTTTCATGCAAGCAGCTATTAAGGCCTATGGTAAATACATGGAAATGTGCTTCTTGGCTGGGAGGGGAGCAGAATGGTCTAAGGGTTAGGCCAGGAGTCTGAGACGGAGCTGCAGGTTCTGCTTCTGGTTTGGCTCTGGCTGCAGTGCAAATCTGGGCAAGTCATTTCATCCCCTTGTGCTTCCTGGTTGGAGCCCATAGGCACTAATGTAACATGAATAATAATAGGGAGCCATTTATAGTAGTTACTATTATATTATAAACAAATGATTAGTTTTTTTTTTTTTTTTTTTTTAAACCTTGTTTCTATTTTTCCTCTCACTTCTCTAAAAATAATCTGTTATGTTGTAAGAGTTACAAAAATGGGGAATAAAAGAGTGAAAATAGTTTAAATGCTTAGAGGTAAAATACTGTTTTTCTCTCTTGTAAAGAGAATCTCAGTATTTTTACTGGCTTTCAGAACAAAAATTAAAAAAATAAAAACATAGAAGAATACTGTATGCAAAAAAATAAGAACTGTACCTAAGAAGGTGTGTGAGAGATATCCTGCATATGCAAGTATTAGTTAACAAAATGGATTTCTGCTGAGCTGAGCTTCGTAGTAAGAATTACTCATTGTCTTTCAGCAGGGACAACCAGCAACATCACGAATGTGCACCTATTCATAACAGATGATTTTGAGGTAATTAAAGCAAATAATTTATGAGGGGTCTTGCATTCTTTATAGTCCATGTTTACACGGGATGTATCTACTTGCAAGAGAAAACAAAGTCACTGGGGTCAACTAAGGGGTCAAATAAGTAAATAAGATTGCTTGAGGTCTGTGCTCTGCCAGCCTTTCTCAGGCAGAGTGGGTTACTCAAATTTGCAAATGATCCTTAGGAATGAATGAGAGCCACAGTGAATGAGAGCCACCATGAACTAGAAAGCATGGGAGATCCTGACTGTCACTGAACAAATAATAAATATATTCCTCAAATTATATTGTTTACCTTTCCTACAGTGAATAGCAAGCAGGATTTTCAGTATAATGAGCAATTTTGAAAAAACAAGCCAGAGGATGATGTATCTTATTCTGAAGACATTATCAGTTCTGTGTTATTACTTGTTTTTGTCAGAATGCATTGATTGGATAAAAGTTGTTCCACTCACAATGAGAAAACTCACTGTTCTCACTGTTGTCAGAAAAGAAAAAATACATGATTGTGAGGATGTGCATTTTATAATACTATGTTTTTTGCTGGAGCAATTACTTTTACTTCTATGAATCTGTAGAACCTCTGAAGGAAAATAGGAACTTCAACCTCAAAAGAGAAAGAAAAAAAGGGAAAGGAAAATAAAATGAAAAAGAGAAAACAAGAAACAGGAAAAGAAACAGGAAAAGTGAAAGGGAAAGAGCAAGGGAAAAGAGCAAAGGAAAACAGAAAGAAAAAAAAAAGACAAATGAAAAAAGAAAGAGAAAGAGAAAAGAGAAGTGAAAAGAGAAAAATAAAAAGAAATAAAATGGAAAAGGAAAAGGAAAAGGAAAAGGAAAAGGAAAAGGAAAAGGAAAAGGAAAAGGAAAAGGAAAAGAAAAAAGGGAAAGGGAAAGGGAAAGGGAAAGGGAAAGGGAAAGGGAAAAGAAAAAAAGGAAAAGAAAAAGAAAAAGAAAAAGAAAAAGAAAAAGAAAAAGAAAAAGAAAAAGAAAAAGAAAAAGAAAAAGAAAAAGAAAAAGAAAAAGAAAAAGAAAAAGAAAAAGAAAAAGAAAAAGAAAAAGAAAAAGAAAAAGAAAAAGAAAAAGAAAAAGAAAAAGAAAGAAAAAGAAAAAGAAAAAGAAAAAGAAAAAAAGAAAAAGAAAAAGAAAAAGAAAAAGAAAAAGAAAAAGAAAAAGAAAAAGAAAAAGAAAAAGAAAAAGAAAAAGAAAAAGAAAAAGAAAAAGAAAAAGAAAAAGAAAAAGAAAAAGAAAAAGAAAAAGAAAAAGAAAAAGAAAAAGAAAAAGAAAAAGAAAAAGAAAAAGAAAAAGAAAAAGAAAAAGAAAAAGAAAAAGAAAAAGAAGAAAAAAAAAGAAAAAAAAACTTTCTGCTGTGAGACCAGTAGGTGGGAGTATTGACTTTGTCCCAGAGCATTCAAAACCTTAACATGAACTTTCCTTTTCTGTGAAAGTGCAATTCCCAAGAAATGAGCAAATTAATCTTATCTGTGTTTTGCTACTTTTAAAGATATTTTCCTTTGTATCACATACCGAAGTGAGTCCTCTTTCAAAAGTACTGCATTGTTCATCTATTGTTTTTGGCACCATGTCTTGTTTGGGAGATAAAGGAAATTCTGATTTGTCAAGTTTTTGTTAACCCAAGTTCGATACTCACCACTCCCATAGGTGACTGGGAAACTACTGTTCACCCTGGAAAATATACTATTTCACAAGAAATCAGAACAGTGGGAGAAAGGAGAAAAACATGAAAACATTTACAGAGAGGAATTTGGCAGCAGAGAGAAATGGCAGCTTTATAAGTAACGATGTTAGTATTGGTTTTGAGACTTGGATATATTTTTTGGAAGATCAGGTTCATTTGAAATGGCAGAAAGGGAAATAAGTGAAGAAATAAGGGAAGGAGAGCTATTTCTGCGCTAGAATGGAAAAGTGGGGCTGAGTAATCTGTAATGTCAGTGCCTCTAGCTCACCCTTCCTTTGGGCAAGAAGACACCTAGCATCAAGGTTCTCCACTGTGCTATTAATTTGGAATACCTGTGTTTGGGATGCCCGTGTTTATCTAGCTGTGAGTGTGAGCTGTGGTGGGATCACATAACAATTGAATCCATCCTGCTGTGATCCTGCGAGCTGGAATTTAGCCACTACCTTATGTTGCAAAACACGGCATCACTGAGCATATCTGAGCTCTGTATCCCTGCAGGGCCCCGAGGGCACCAAAAGCCCTGACCAGCCTCACCTGGGGCCTCCCCCTGTACCTTGCCCATGGCACAGGCACCCTGTTCCACCTCAGGACTGGGCACCCATATCCTGCCTGAGCAGCATCACAGGTGTGTCTGTCTCCAGTCCTGCCTTTGGCTGCCTCCAGGCTGGACCTCGGTCTTTTGCTGTAGGCACCTTACCTTCCGCACGGACCTTTCAGGCATGCACTGTAGCTCATCTCTAGCTCTGTCTCTGGTCCTGTCTCCTGCTGCTTCTGACTGGATGGACAGACTTCTCCCCACGGATGGACCCAAGATCTGATCCATCACCTTGCTGGGAATGTTGTTGATGGACTCTTGTTTCCAGCAGCCAGCTCTGCTGACCCAGCTCAGTTGTTGTGGCAAACGAAAGGTGACCTCCACACTGCTGGGGTCTCTGTCAGCAATGAGGGGCTGGAGTATCAGAGATAAAGCAGGAAGAGGCAGTGGATCTCCACCAAAATGTTTCTCTTCTGAATCATGGGAGCTCCCAGGTCAGATATAGGCAGTGAGACCAAATCTTTGTTCAGCAACCAAAATGTAAAAAAGAAATACAAAAATTGAGCTTGAAATACCACCTTAAATAACTCCACATTAGCAGATGTTTCAATAGCTCTGGCTTTAGCTAAATTCTTTTTTTTTTTCTTTGAAGTTGCTCAACAGTACAGAGGAGACATACTTAAGATACTAGTGCCACAAATGAGAACTGAAAGAAACTATAAAATGGTAATTTATACTGCTGAGAGAGAGAAGGGTTTTGCCACCCCAAGAGGAATAAAAGTGTCACACCAAAATACGAGAAAACCTTTTCCTAACTTCAGAGCAATTCAGGTATTACCTTCTGTAATAGGTAATTACAATGGGTAATGGGTAATTATAATGGGTCTACTTCTGAGAGCAAAGTTTAGCATGATGGCAGTAATGAGCTCACAAACCTCTTTGTCTCCTGTTTGCTGAGGGGGACAAGCTCTTCCTTGGCAATTGTGCTTTGCAGCTTCCCCTGGCACGCCTGATGGGTGCAGTGCCTGCAGGGAGCGGTGCCACGGAGCGAAAAACCAGAATTCCTGAAGAGCAGAAAGAGGAATATTCTGGTTACACTGCAATTTCAGTCTCATCTTTGGCATTGCTGTAGCAGAAATCTTGAAATAACATGATTTAGAGCATAACATTTGCATTTGCACTTAAGGCATGGAAAGAAAGAAATATGAAGATTTGTGGGGCAGGAAAAGCAGAGAATAGAAGTGAGAAGTTCCACACGCAATGACCCGTGGTGGTACTTTTGTACAGTAAACAACATGAGTCTTCAAAGGCCTACCTTCTTCCTCTGGAGGCCTCCAACTAGCAAGGACAATCCAGCTGCTTGTTGAAATCTAACCCCTCTACCCCTTCAAAGAAGCAGACCTCAGCATTTCCACAGGCATTCATCAGTGCAGGGTTTCCTGAAGAGCCTGTGTGTTAGATGCCCAGCTCCCACTGCAATTTTAAGCAAGCTGGGAGCTGGTAACATTTTTGTCCGTGGTTAAAGATTTATTCTTCATTAAGACTTAGGACAAGAGTTACAGTAACAGAAATCAGCCAATGTTCTCTGTATAAAACGGTTTATATCTTTGCTACAAATCACCCGAGGGAAAACATTATGTATTTCACAGTAAGCCTTTTAGATAAAACATGAAGTAGAAATATTTCAGTATGTAAGAAAAACTGCTCTTGTTCCAAAAAGAAAATAGGTCTGGTACTTCTTGTCTATCTTTCCTTAAGCATTTGTTTAGGCTCAAGTCTATTTATGTTTCAAATAAGTGTGGAGTACTTTTTTAAAGTTTCTAAGTTATTTCCATTTGCAAAGTCACTTTGGACTCTAAGACCACTAACCTTACAGCTGCTCGCCTCACAGGGGGCTATTTTACTGTAGGAAATTGAACATATGCTCCTAATTCACTTACACCATTCAGAAGATGCTTGTACTGAATCTCTCTGTCTAGGTTAAGGCTTTACTACACACTGGTCACCACTGCATCTCAATACTTCCCCATTAGCCCACTTAATAGAAAGAGGACTGGTGGAGTCTTCAGGTGAAAATCTCCTGTTCAGTCCAGATGGACCATCTGTTTTTTTGTTTGTTTGTTTGCTTTCAGTCTTTCCAGTGCAGCTTACTTCTTTGACTCCCAAAAAAATATTAATTCCAGATTTCATGCCTGCATCTGCAATATTATTCTTTCACTTTCCTACATCATTCATTTAGTGCTTTTCAAACTGTCTGTGGATGAAAAATTGGAAAATCGTAAGGGCTGATATTCCTCTAAAATAGTCTTAATAGGCAAGTCATATTCTGAAGGGAAGAAAAAAACAAAAACAAAACAAAACAAAAAAAACTACTTACTGAGATTTTAAGTTTGACACGTTGTTTTGTAATGAAATCCCAATTCAAACAGAATATTTTACCTCAGTAATATTTGCAGGGGTGAATAGAAGGGATTATGAACAACAACATGTGTTTTTTAAATTAAGGATAAAATGCATTTCTGTACATATACCAAGAGCTATTTTGTAACACACATAGAAGCTGCTACATATTTCTTCTAAATGTTATAGTTACTTGTCTATTCATGACTAACTATGCAGTGAGTTAGACTTTTAGCAGAATACAGGTCTTTCATATATTCACATATTTTTCAGTCTGAGTTAGTTGTAATCTTGAAAATCAGATCTCCAGGTTATCCTCTGAGCAACCCACAAACCTCAGTGAACCTTTGAAGCTTCACAACAGCTTGACCAAATAGCTACTGAAGTTAAATTAGTATTCATTTAATTTTTTAATGTATTTTCAGTTAGCTTTGAAGCCTGGTCAATCTTGGCACCTTCTTGAAATTAGAGACAAGTTTTGCTTTTGGAGTAAAAGTAAAATCACAGTTTTCTTAACTCTAGACTACTAATCTTTGCAAGTCTAGCACAGGAAGTTCACTAATACAAAACTACTCTTGGAGAGTAGTTTTCAGTGGCTGACTGTCAAAACTAGAACACTGTGCTGCCTGGGTTCTGACAAGGATCAGCCCTGGAACCAGAACTGTTCAATATAATCCCAATCAATTTGCAAGGTTGAAAAGTATCTGTTCAAGTGAAAGCAGGGTACAGGGTGAGAGTAGGAGATGTTCACCACTGGGGAGGTTAAAAATTCAAAGCAATTTCAACAAAATCCAGAATTGGTCTAGAAAAAAATGGGATGATATTCAGTGGAGCACGTGCAAGGTGTGGTATTCAGGGAGAATTCATCAGACACAAATGCAGGACAAACAGCAACTGACAAGGGACATTTCTGTAGAAAATGGATAGAGACTACCTGTTCATGATAAACCATGTGAAAATCAGTATTTCATGGTGTTGTTAAGCAGAAAAACATGGTGATGGGTTGCAGAAATACTGGTACAATTTGTAATATACACAGAGTAATCCTTTGCTCTGCCCACCATTAGGAAAGCCTGGTGAGAGTTTTGGAAGTGTTAGTACAATGTGGTTTTCGCCAGTTTCCTGAACTATCGCTAGTGAAAATCTTCAAGGGAGTATAAAATATGACCTGTAAGAAAAGCTTGAAAGAATTGGGGTTGTTAAGTCTAAAATAAGGAAAACACAATAACAATCAGAACACAACAGGTTTCTGTAATGAAGAAGGGAATAATCTGTTCCCTCCATCTTTGTAGATTAGCACGGGAAGCACCATGCTTAAACAGCAGCAAGGAGCATTAAGGTTAGACAGAAAATCTTCTCTTTCGACAGTGGTAGTGTAGCACAACAGACCACAGCACAAAAAGGATCCTTCATCTACAAACAGGCGAGACAGTCACAGCAGGAATTACGTATCTGCCCTGGCAATGAAGAATGGATTTAATGAACCATGCCCATCCCAAGCAGTATTAAATGCCCATCCCAAGCAGTACTGTAAATCAGATTTTCTCACAGAGAATAGGAATTTGTAGTCACTTCCCAGAGGAACTGCAAATATGGGTGTCACAACTCAGAAGGCTGCAGGACAAGTTAGGTGCCATTCATGACATGGGAGGAAGAGTGGAGGGATGCAGGACTGCCAGTTGCTTGAATAGAAGGAGATATCAGTGCAAGAAGGAAGCCTGGAGGTGAAGATCAGGGAATGGAAGGATGTTACCTACTTGCTGCTATTCAGGGATAGCAGTAAAGGAGATAACAGACTGGCTTGCACCCAACTTTACATGCTAATAATTCACCAAAGATTCAAGATAATTTCAAGATAATTCACCAAATGGTATGCTACAACCAGAATGGAAACACATACCCACTCTACTAATTTTCCCCAGCGGTAGAAATTTCTAAGCTTCCAAAACTGTAACTTTTTTATGCCATGGCTTCCAGCTTTTTTCTTTATAATATCATAATATGACTTAAATAATGGGACTTTATAATATTACTCAGGATGCTGAAAGCTTTGGTGCTTTGTCAATGCTAAAAATTGCAGCTGCCTTATCTCTCTGACAGGTCTTGTATGTTTTACAATTACTCTTTTTTTCCACCTGAAAAAAAAAAAAGGCAGAATAAATGAAATATATTCTGTTTGTATCACAGGACTCAGTCCTGAAGGGAGGAAAATAGGACCTGACACTGATTTTAGGATGAAGTCCACCCTGAAGCAAGCGTTAGGTGTTGTTTATGACAGCCTCAGTATGACACGATGGTAGTTCTAGTTCTTAGCTTAGTGATATGGTTTAGCGGAGGACTTGTTAGGGTTAGGTCAGAGGCTGGACTGGGTGATCTTGGAGGTCTCTTCCAACCTAGACGATTCTGTGATTCTGTGATTCTAACACAGAAGTTTTCAGAACAAAGTATTCGGTAGAGGACATGTATCATCTGGAGCAACAATAGTCTTTAAACATTGGATCTGTCACAAATGAACTGACCCATAAATATGGTATCCCAATAACTTTTGAGCAGGCTTTTCATCATGCAAAGTCTGCCTTTTGGCCAAATTAGACACACTTAATGACTGTCAAATAGTTCTCAATCTCTGAGCAAAGAATTGGAAACGAGATTTCAAGAGCTTATTTATACCTTATTCTAAGGTAAGAAGCTGAGTTCTGACAGCTACTTAAAAGGCCAAGTCCATTATTGCCAGGGTTTTTGCTGTGTCAGTTGGACCTGGAAGTTACATTTGGAACTAACATAGTCTGTATTTCAATATCTGTTTTGATCTATTTTCATGTTCTTCTCTGCGGGGATCTTCTCTGAAATGCCTCTCACTCCTGAGTCAGCATGTGAGAAATTAAGCAACAGCTACCTGAAAATACTTATTAACTTTCTTGACTGGAGGTATTGAGTTAGATTAACATCCCAAAGAGTTTTTGGATGTATCTTGCATGCTCCTTAAGTACTGTGCTCTTTGGTTAGTGAAGGGCCTTGCAGACCCTGCCCACGAAGCCAGGAGTTCTTAAGTCGAATCCCAGTTTTTATTTGTTTCAGCAGAAGGAAGGAAAGGAAGTGGAAACTAATCCTGGGCCAATTTGTATTTGGACGGGATGTTCAGCCACTTCAAAAACGAAGCCAAATACAATGCAGAAGGGCAGTCTTTCACCCAAGGAAAATATAGCCATCCGTCCATCCACACCTACGCACGGCTGAAGTTAGATAGGCCCCTCCAGTCTCACCAATGTTCTAATTAAAAAAAACATGCAGGGCTTAAATTCCATTTAGGACTGTAGAATTGGAGGCCAAAAGGGACTAGATTGTATGGTGTAACCTGTAAGTTACAGGCCATTAAATTTTACTCACTTGCCCTGTTGAGCTCAATAATTTTTATTTGACTAAAGCACAGTTTGTGTTTTGGCTTCCAGTAAGGCAAACGATCCTTGTTTGAATGATAAAGAGGCAGAAAACTGTTATTATATTTATGTGACTGAATGCATATGTTGGTACATGTATGCTCTATTTTATTATCTGAGAACTGGGTTTTAGCTTGGAGGATACAGTCCTGCAAGCGAGTAGGTGTAACCCACCATACAGTTGACAAGACTCACAACAAGATCAGTGTCCTGCCGCAGAGAAAAGTAGGGAAAAGATGAGGGGTAGGAATGCATGCAAACACACACCAGTCCTAGTTCAGATCTGTCTCACGCACACATGCTCCTTTCAAGGTTTCCATTAAAAACAAAACAAAACAAAATAACGGGTCTTGTTATTAATCCCCCTATTAATCCCATCTGAGGAATTTGTACAAATACCTCAGATGTGTAATGTTTTCCAAACCACAGTTTAAAGGTTCACATAATTAACCTAGCAATATCAATCACTGCTGTTCTAGCTGAAAAAGAAAAAAAAAAAAAAAAAAGACGTGGCTGGTGTTAAAATGAGATTCAAAAGCAACAGACATTCACTAGAGTGAATCACTCACACAAATTGCATAAGTTGATTTGGATGTTTTGTTTTTTATTAACATAAGTGCATGCCAATTAATAAATTAGCTAAAAATAAGGTATAAGTGCTGATATCTAGATTCAAAAGTACAAACAATATCTTTTTGGCAAGCCAATGGACTATTTAAAAAGATCTAAAAACAAAGCTTTTATCAGAAGTGGGATGCCTTGTGCTTTATACCTTATACGTCAAATATTTTTAGAAATCCAGCTATAATTTGCTGTTTTGTTAATACCTCACCTAGGCTTTGGTACACCTTATGAAGCATGCAGAACTTCCATGCAGAGCATTATGAATAAGTGCAGTTGAACAGCCACTGAAGTGCAGTCTTAAAGCTACAGTTAAGCATACTGGTCATACTTCAGCTATATACCAACAAATTCTTAACTCATACTGTATTTCAGTTGCCCATATTTATGAATCCTCTGCTGATTTGGCCAGCTATTGTCTTCTAGGTTCCTTCCCTACAGCTTGAGTAGACCAAAATAGTCTCCAGAACTTCTGGAGGAAACTTTTTAGAGCTCCATCCAGTAAAAGCTTGATACAAAGCCATTTAGCTTAATGAAAGTCTTTCCATTGACTGAAGTAGTTTGCTTCCAACCTCATGGTTCACAGGCTCACTGTTTAAATGACTACGCTGAAGTTTTGGTTGGTGAAACTAGGTGCCTATGATATTTATTTCTTTTTATTCAGTGTGCCAAGCATCGTTTTTTTTACTGTAACTTTTGTTGATTATTTCTCTGATGAACTCAACAGACAGTCTCCTTCAAAGATCATGGGGCTCACGAAGGGTTAATTCTGGACCATTGTGTTTGCTGCACCAAGAGTGGAGTCCAGGGCTGAAATCCCTTCTTAAGCATGTACAGGTGCCTCCAATTCTACAAACCTGAAGAGCAAGCCTGTTCATGCCAGTTGTGCTGAGGACTGAGACACCTAGAGAATGAATTTAAAGGAATATACCGACCTTTCTCTCTTTTGAAAAGGGCAATAGAGATAAATAAGTAATTTATAGCCAGAGATGCAGTTATTATAGCCATAATGTAGTTATTTATAGACAGAGATGTAATTCCTGATATTTAAATGTTTCCCTGGGTGAAGTTTGCACCTGCCAGAAATTTGCCAGAAAAAAAACATGGTTAAAATGAGGGTGCAAAGTCCTGCAAAAACGGGGACCCCCAAAATTTCTATATACCCCTTTTTTGTAAAGATCCTGTCCTGTGCACTGTACATTGCTGGCCATCCCATCCTAGTCAGTGGGAAGTTTTGTTGGGTGTCAGGATCAGGCCTTTACTAGAAGAATAATGCAAGCTAACAGTAAAAGTCCAACAGTTTTGAAATACAATAACAATTTGGTTAAAAGTTCCAGGAGTCTCCTATGGGCTTTTGTCAGACCTCTGTGGTTTCTGTTTAAAATTACAGCAGATTTTTTCCAGTGAAGCATAGCAGCCGAATGTGCTAGCCCTGTGTGCAGAGTGGGAGGTTTCTCACATTTCCACCTTGCAGTCGAAAAGTTTTCTGGCAGCAAGAAGTGCTAATTTAACAAATTTCTTTCCAGTGCCTTTTTGCCAGCAGGCAACCAGAAACATCCCCAGGTATTCAAAGCAGAGGTGATGTCGGGAATGGAAAAAGGCAAACTTTATCCCAAGTAGCTTGAGGCCACTCCAGAGACTTTGTCCTGGGAGCCCCTGCAGGATTCTGCACAAAGCCAGTACATGGCCTGATACAGGTATGCATCTAAATGAATGTTAATTCAGCTGCCATCAGGGAGAATAAAGCGTGTGTACCATTTTGGGTGAGACCCCTGCATGAGTGACACAGAAAACCCACCTTGCTTAATCCATTTTCTCCTGTATATCTGCTTTCTTTTTGTTCTTTCTGTCCCTCAGTTCTTATTCTCCCAATGGCCAAAATAGTGCTCATACCAGAGTGGTGGCAGGAACCTTCTGTGAGTCTGATGAAATATATTTCCCTGATTGACTCATTTAGTATCCTTGTTTGAAAGGCAAGGCACGATTGCAAATGCATTTTCTTATATGTGAACCATAAGGATTTCTGTACAAACTGACCACTGCCATTTGCTTGCCCAGAAGAGACAGCTCTTCAGAAACATTCTTGAAGGAAAGGAAAAGAGGCTGGACTATGAGCAGGGTGGGATTCAAAGAGATTAACCACCAGAATTAGGCAGATGCTTCTGCTAACCATCTGGCTTAGCCACCCCAATGGACAAACTGATCCAGAAAGCAGAGACACTACCTCATAGTTTATAACGCATGAGTCAGTGAGAGCATCTGACAAAGATGATCAAGTAATTATAGTCTCCAGAAATGTCAGATTTGCTGGTAGGGTCAGTGGTGTGACAGGCTTAGCTGATGCTGTCACTTCCTTGCACACATGGGCCAATTGTGTCACCAAGGCTATAGTCAAACACTTCAGCATGACGGCTCAAGTGCTGCCGAACACATCTTTCCTCACAGTTAACTACAAAAAAATGTTGGTTTCAATAGTCATGTAGAGATTATAAAACACAGATTAAAATACTGAACATTTTGGGCCAGATTCTCTGGTGGTCCACTGCTGATGGACAGCCTACTGAAGGGCAAGGGGCTGCTACAAAATGTGGTACAGTCTTGGTTGTACTCAGGGAGATTATGGGTGTAGCACTGGAACCTACAATAGAGAAAACATGTCAGAAATAGAGTTGTGGTTAGCAAATCTGGTCTCTGGAGCCTACAGATGCTAGAAATGAGGGTATCAGAAATCTCACAGCTAATCTGTCCTTTAAAACAAAACCCAACAAACCGTCATTTCTTATGGTCATAGCTTTGAGATTATTAGCTAGTTAAAACCAGTCAGTGAGGTTGAAAATATGTATTTGGGATTTTTTTCCTAAGGCTGTGGCTTATCAGTAGTCTTTCTTACATCAGCACATGGCTATCCTTTAAAATCCAATATGGGTCTGTGATTCTCAGGGAGTACTCAGGAATTTGTTCTTTGGGTGCTGTGGCAAATGAGCAGCAGATGCTTTTATCTGGATTGTGAAGGCCCTGCACTGCCCTCCCCAGGGGTTTGGCTAGCTTGGATTTGGAGCCATTGCAGGATCTTAGATCACTGCTGTGGAAAGAGATGGGTGAGAAAAAGCCGTGAGAAGCAAGGGCCTGGTCCCCTTTGCTTAGGTGCTCTGTTCAAGCTAAGGCATTCACCCTTGGTCCTTCCCTGAGCTACAGTGCAGATATGCCTATGCCTGGCCATGTGCCTCATTGACAGTGGCTCTGACTTGCAAACTTGACATCCTGGCTTGATCTCAGTTCTGCCTCACTGCAGCAGACTTCTCTGGTGATCTGGACTTGGCTAACCCTAGTTACTATCACAGGATCTGCTCTCCTCTTTGTTTTTGGCTACTGTAGTATTGGATGCCTTCCTTGCCAGTGAGGCCCTGCCAGCCTGGCTGTCATCCTCATCTCCCACCCTCACCCCAGCTGCACCCTGAAACTGGGATTATCACAAGTGTTTGTCCAGCTGTCAAATTTATAGCTGAAAAAACAATGTAGTCTCAAGCAGTACAGATGTGGCAAAATGGGTGAAGCAAGAGCAATCTATGAGACCCTGCCTCCTATTCTCTGATTACAGCTCTGCTACCTACATGTAATATATTTACCCAAATTAAAAAGACTTGTCTAAAGGTGAAAGAAAGTTTTGGTTGCAGTAGGATTAGCTACTGCTGTTTATGAGAGCTTGTCTGGCACTTGAAGAGTTGCAGGAAGTCAATGGGACTCTTCAGCATTGACTTTGGGGAGGTCAAGATCCCACTCCTATCAAAATACTGTAGGGCTGGAGGCAATCTTGAAGCATCAGGTATGACACTGCTTATCCAGGGCATGGTGAGCTGTAGCAGGTTGTTCCTGATGGAACAACGTAGTCTATAAATCATAAATCATATTATCTAGTCTATAAATCAGAGAACTAAGATATGCCACAACCTGCCTATGCAAATCTGTTCCAGTGCTGTAAATCCCTATCATTAAAATGATTTTCCTTGTGTTTAAAGCTACTGTGTCATGCACTATCCATAAGGCACACACAGAATAGATCACTCTCTAATTCTTCATAGCAGCCTTTTATGTATTGGAAGGCTGTCCTGGTTCTTTCTTTCTGGACGATATCACCCTTTCTCATGCTAAAAGATCCCACTTTTTTCCCACCTTTCCTTCCATGTCACATTTTTGAAAATTCTGGTAATTTTCATGGCTCTTCCTCAGTCTCTCAACATCCAGCACCAAAAACAGGGCCACTATTGAGACCCTAACAGCAAATAATCAGGAGTACTTGATGCGTTCACAGATCATATATATGTATCTACACTGCACTTGCCTATTTCAACAACAATATGCTGTTGTTGACTCCATTACAAGCTTTATACTCCTTTCTATAACAGTGTTCCTTACCCTGTTCATTCGAAACTGCTAAGTCCCCCACAAGTGCAGTATTTTGCATTTGTCCCTGCTAATTTCATCTGATTTTCCCCCCAGATCATTTATTTATTTTACCCAGATCATCTCTGGTGATCATTTTCATTTCTAAGCTAGCTTATTTGCATTCCCCCTCGGCTTCATGGAGATCTCTATTCCATTTTCTAATTTGTTAAAGAAAACACTTCCTTGTCCATACACACTATGGACTCTGAACACTTGACAATATTTGTCCTTCCACTTTGATAGTGACCTCATGCTGTCTCAGTATGACTTTCCAGTTGATTTTGCATCCATCTGTTATTAGATTCATTCAGACTTAGTTTCTTTGGTTTGTTAATTTCAGAGAGTCTGTGTCAACAGGTTTGAGAACATGCAACTTTTAAGTGTGTTACTCAAAAGCAGACAAGATCTTGTATCCAGTGTGAGAACGTGGCATATAACAGTTACTGGTTTTCTTCTGATTCACAGGTCCATTAACAGCCAAATAAAGAAATCAGATTAGATATTGACAAGTCAATGGATTTAGTCAAAATCAATGTGCGCTCTTTTTCTTCTCTTGTGATGCTTACAAATTGTCACAAATAATCATGTTTTACTATTTTCTCCTAAACTCTGAATAACTGAGTTAAATTGTTTAGTCAATAATTCTTTGGTTTTGTCATCCTCCTTTTCAGGGCATGTCATGTTTGTTTTTATCTGCTTGTGAGTACCTCACCCATAAATCATATGTTCCTGAAGACCACCATCAATGGCCATGAGAGTAGATCACACTGTTCCTGGAGTACTCTAGGATTAAAGTTAATTCTTTGGACTCAACCAATTTGAAAATACGAAGCAAATCAAAGTGCTCTCTAACCTGTTCTTTCTCTGTGTGAGGGTCAGATTATTCCCTTTGCTATTGATCTTAATTGTGGAATCCACTTTTTAGGGAATGTTGATTAAAAAAGCATTAAATATGTTGCCTACCAACGTCATTTGCCAGTAGCCTTCCCCTTCAATTTACAAGTTGACTAACCCTATTTTTCCTATTATTAATGCATTGTTAGAATGCTTTTGGTAGCCAGGGTTTCTAGGAATAACATCTCATTTTCTGCTTTGGCCTCTCTGATGTTGTTTCTGCGTGCTGCTGAAAATCTGTCTTTAGTACTCCAATATAGTTTCTACTTCCTGTATAATTTCCTCTAATGTTTGGGATCAAAGTGACCTAAACAAGCTGATCATTTACTCTACTTCCTGCCCATCTTCTGCAACTGGAAAGTTTGAAGTTGCACCTTTAATAACATTTATTTAGAGTTATATAATTTCATTTGATTTCTTTCTTTACTTTGGATCAGCCTTCCAGGAAATCTTACCTAACAACCCTCTGGATAACTGAAATCTGTCCTCCTGAAATCCTGTTGCTTTTACTGCAGTGTTGCCTCTTTCCAGTCCCAAGGAGATGTGAATTCTGTCATTTCCCCATCATTGGCACCCAAGTTACTCTTTGACCAGCCCCACTATGCGCCTCTGTTTGTTGGTTTGAATCCAGCACTCCTCTGTGGCAAACCAAAAGAAAGGCTGCAGGGGTCTGACTCTGTCAGCACCTAGCAAACAGTTAATGCATTGTAATAGGGGTAATAAAGAAGTAATTTTATGTATCGTTCTTCTGGTTTTGGTCACAACTAATCACAGAATGCTTTATCCCAGGCACACAAGCCTGGGAGAGAGCTTTCACCCACTTGAAATATGCATGTTAAAAATAACAGCATTAATTCTTACCTTACCGCTTTGCCACAAATAAATGTAAAGGAATATATAAAGAGTGTGAATAGCATGTATCTAGCCAAATGCATGTGTTGTTACAAAAAACTTAGTTTCAGCAATGTTAAGAGTCCCCTCTGGTCCATATCTTTGGTTTCTCTTACATTCTGCTACTGATTCGTTCAGTGACTGTAGAGACAACTTGGAAAAGCAACCACTGGCATTTTGAACCACCTTCTAAGAGAATAATCCAGACTGGGGGACAGCAAAGTGATTTTTTCATTTCTCTGCTAGAATTTTTTATAACTTTCTTCTTGCCCTGCCCTCTGTTATGGTGCTGAGTTAAGTGACAAGGAACAGACGCTCCCTTACTGCTTCGTTGCAGTTAATTCTTTGAATAGCTAACGCTTGCTTAATGCAAACTTTCTTAACAGACACCACACCACTCTGTGACTGCATTGTTCTTTTCCCAAGGTGGTCTTTTTTATAGTGTGAGAAATACAGTGTTGTTGTTTTCTTTTCTGATTAGAAGTATTTTGGACAAGATTTACACAAGGACTTGTGTGTGTACTGGACTACAGTTGTGCAATGCCAGATGAAAGAAGAGAACCCCTGTACTATATTTTGATGACTTTCCAGACAAACAGGCTTTGATGTCCTCATTCTTGTTAGTGAGCAGAATAAATAGTTTTCTGAAATAGCCTTACCTGGGATTAACAGTGTGTGTAAACCCTGGCTTGTTCAAACTTACTCCCCGTAAGGAAAAATGTCAGTGATAAAAAGATGACTTTTGGCATCAGGGCTACAGATGGAGATACACAAGTGGATCTGTGTACATATAATGGAAATGGTGGCATTTGTGAAAAAGCTGGCCTTCCAGCAGATACTCATTTCTCTCTTTGGGTAGACTTTTAAGGTTTACAGCATAGCAACTTTTAGTTCATTCTCTGATATCCTCTTTAAAAATAAGATTTTAACCAGACACATTTTTATGCTTTCCAAATGTATTTATTTCATTTTCACAGCATTTGTTGTATGAGGTATATTTTTATATCTCTGCTATCCTGCTGGAAGCATTGGATCTACAGACCCACATGTGGAGGTAGATGTTTGTTAATCGTCTTCACGGTTGGGAACATCCTTTGAAACACACAAAGATGCTTGTCAGTGCTAACAATATTATGCTTTTACAGTTTTCTCAACTTTGACCACTGGACTTCTCAAAGAACTTCCAAAATGTCCCCTGAAAGTCCTGTTACTCCTTGTACATACTGAAATAATAATGTCAGCTGAATGCTTCTAGTCAGTCACGCAGGGAGATTTCTCCTTCTCTTCCAGCCAGGAACCTGTGTCTTCCCTCAGGTGTTTAGCTCCATTGGCTCTATCCCAGCTGGCACCAGGCTGTGAGGGACAACCGTACATGCTCACAAGCTGCTGGGCCTGACCCATTTTGTGGTCATGGCTCTTAACCCTCTCCTGCGAATGAGAAGAGACACCTATCTCATGTTTCTGACAGAAACAATACCAATAATTAGGTACTTCCAGTTCAGGCTGAGGTACAAAGGAGCAATTGTTAATTATTTCTGTGTGCTGCAGGAACATGTTACAATGAGGGTTAGCTCACAAACAGTGCAACACTAGACTATCACTACCACACTCTTTTTTAACTAAACAGTTTTTCTTTTTGAGCCAGGGCTTGGCTTGTGATCCTGGCTGCTGTGTCCAAGCCCTGAGGACACCCATAGGCCTCATTTTTGCCGCCCACCCCTGGGGCTCCCCCACAGGCCAGGCCTCCACATCAGCCCTGGGGCTGTCAGCCCCTGCCCCATGGAAGCCACAGCAGGGCCGGGCTCCAGATCCTCCCTGCCCAGTCCTGCCTGGACATGGGCCCCAGCATGGCAGCTGTGATTTGCCCACTGTAAAGGCACGCTGAGGTATCAGGCAACGATACCTCGGCAGTAAGAGGCACCACAAGTCCCCACGGTGCCAGCACAGACAGGCAGGTTGCATCTCATCAGGTTCATGGAGTAACGTGACATTTCAGATGCCAGAGGAAGCTAAGGGATATGTTTTTGTGGAAAGGGGAACATTCATTCCCACCCAAAGTACTAAAACCCATGGGAGGCAAGGGGGAAATCTAATGTAATGGCTGTTTTTTTTGTAGGGACCTTTTTTCCTCTGTGAACTGTTTTCAGATTACACAACTTTGAATGCAAAATCTGGTGTGGTGACAGCTGTCAGGCCAGCTCACACTCCTGCAATGCAGTGTGTGTATCTGAGGCTGCAAGGCTATTTTAAAGCTCCTCTTGACCACAGAAAATGTAAGCAAAACTGAAAGGAGGTCTTCCCCAACCTTCTTTCACAAAACGGTGAACACAGGCAAGCTCCTTCCCATGTGCTGAGCTGGAACGTGGCTTTTTTGGAAGTCTAGAGGCACCAAGCCTGCATAGGAACAGTTTTGCCAATATCCCCATGTTTTCACACCCAATCTGCTCCACCAATCTGCACCAAGTGAGAGAAGGATCGAAAGTCCTGTGCCCAGTTATGGCCCTGTACCAGTCTTGAGTAAAATTTCCAGAAGCAAGCCTGTAGGATAGAAAGAAACAGTGGCAAAAAAAAAAAAAAAAAAAAAAAAAAAAAAAAAAAAGATCAGCCTGGATCCTGCTCTTGCCTCAGTTTTACTGCAGCGTAGCATCATTTCACTGTAGTGCTGGGGATACATGTGAGGGTAGAATGGGGTATTGGCACTGTCTTTGCCTTTGAGACACCACGCTACACAGAGCGCTGAAATCACATCACACCACCAGTAACAGGAACTTGGACTCTGCCTTTCAAAGGATGAATGTCTGCCAAGGGGCAAACACAGCCAATATTAACCACCCCTTCAAAAATAAGCAGGCAAGTGTTTGCAAAGAGGAAAAGAAGGCTGCAAGTTCTTTGTGGGCTGGGCACAGGCAACAAATGCTGAACACAAGGAGCTCCAGCTGGGAGACAGTAGTGCCAGGATTCCTCCCAGCTCCCAGCTTTGTAATGCTGAGTTGCAGCATAGATCTCTCAGCTTCTCATGGCTCTGCTATTTAGAAGGTCCCACTGGAAAGAAATACGACAGCCTGTGGGGAGAGGTCTGCAATGCCAGATGTGTCAGAAGCATAAGAATTACCTGAGAGGCAAAGGTGGCCACAGCACTGCTCATCTCCAGGCCTTGGTCTCAGGGCTCGCAGCCCAGTATGATCTCCTGAGTCCTCATGTTTCTGCTCCAGCTGCCATTGCCATATCAGAGCACTGAGAGTAGGTCACTCCATGTGCCCTCAAATATTCAAGCCAACAGTCAAAAAAAATATTTATGGGAACTGACTTCTCTTAACTTCCCACTCTTCGTTTTTTATTTCCCACGAGATCTGTCTCTCTTTCCTCTGTGACTGGTTACTCTCTAACACCTGCACCTTCTTTCACATTGTGCTAGATCTCTTCTTCACTGAGCTAGAGCTCTTCTTTGGATACAGCTATGATAGAGTTCACAGTGTCTTGATGTAGAAGTTGCTTAAATTGTTTGATGTGAGTCATTCCGAAGAAGCTCAAAAAGAGACAAGCTGCCAGTTTTTCCCTATATCGCACTGAGTGATGCAGAGGAAGAGGACTACGCTTGGTCTGATGACATCTTCTAACTCCTGTATGGAGCAGGATATACTGTTAACATGTCAACTCTCAGCACAGCAGAATATATCAAAGTAATGTGGAAAAAGCATTTCTAGTATGAATAACACAATTAATGAAATAATACTAGGGATGCTTTCGTTCCACAATGAATGAAAAGTTTGTTTTAAACCGGTAATTTCTACTTCTGGAGTTAAAGCATGGTTACTTTATTTCTCTAAGTACTAACAAGGGATTCATAAGAGATTCTTAAACCTCACATAACTACCTTTTCAAATCCCAGTCAGCAATATGGCTAAATCCCCATACAAACAGCGAGGTCCTCAGGATTGCAATGTATGTGGTATTCAAGCATAACAAAATTTCAGTGTGTCTATGTTCTCCCTCCTTTTCCCTTTCCCTTAATACTTAAGATGGTGTTTTTTTGCAATCTAATATACTTCAGGCTTTTCCTCCTATTATTCCTTTCTTCCTTATTCTCAGCAACATTTATATTCTCTTTAATTTTCCTTCCCTGCTTCCTTTTAGCTCATTTTCCATTATTTCCTACTTTGGCCAACTTGACATCAATCAGCAGTGCTTTCCATCCTTCTTTCTCTGTGATATATAATTTTATCCACAACCAAAAAGCAAATTTATCTGCATCTGTTCTCTCTCTTTCTCCCCAGTTCCTGGGGTGGCAGCTTTCAGGTTTTTCAGGTTAACACCATACAGGCTATGGCACATGCTTTTTTTTTTTTTTTTTTTTTTTTTTTCAGAGATTTTCTGTTTATTCTCTGGGCTTAAAATTTACTCGACGCAATCTTCTCCTCTTACAGGGATTCAAGGGGACTGAGGGTGCGTGTGTATGTCTATCTGCTGTCTCCTCTTCAGTGAGGGCCTAGCCAATTTTAGAGGCCAGAGCCAGGTCCACAGACGCATGAAAAAGTGATTATGGTGTGGGCAGACATAGCTTTAAGTTAGGTAGCACATGTAATGGTACAGGTGCTGGAGACAGCAAGAAAGACATCAGTGCAGGCTAGCGCCCAGAGTACGTATTAACCCCCAGATCCCTGGGGTAGTCCAGTTTTCAGCCTATCCTGAAAAATGCTGCAGTCTGTCATAAATTGCTGTCAACACCAGAGCAACTTAGGTAAAACCTAGTACCTGTGCCACAATCGAGCCTTCAGTCTCTTCTGTAAACAATGTACCTTGGAAGACTTTGGTGACAGAACGGTCTTTGTGCATTAAACCTGGAATGTGCCCCAGTGCATGCCAGGGGCAGATTTAACAGGATTATGGTAGCTGGCTAACAGTATCTGTAACTACCAGTGCCAGACTTATAAATGGAACAGAAATTTAAACAGGTTCAAGACATTTTTTGCTTCAGTCAGCTGGAACCTGAACTGAGCTACATCCTGTCTGGCTTCATCTGCCTGTTTCTAGTATTAGCATTGACTAAAAATACCAGTATAAGCCCTGCAAAAGTGATCTCAGCAGAGTCTGACTGAGATGTTCTCCTTGCATAAGTGACATAGATTGCAGTCTTTTGTTCTGAATCTCCCCACTCAGTGGGGAGTGCAGATGCTGAGTAGAAAGGAAGGCAATTGCTCTGAATCTAGGGAGAGCCCACGGTACTTGTCACCTGAGAGAGTACAGTCATAGGACAAGGCAGTCTTTCAGTTGATATAATTGATTAATCATCTGAGTTAGGAAAGGTGTGAGCAGGCTCCCTCCTTTGGAGAAATGCTTTGGAGAGTTAGTCAAGAAAAATGCTATATTTGAAAAAGAGTTCCAGTGGGTTATTGGACAAACAGGGGCACACAAAATTCTGTTTGGAGGGTGACCAAAAAAAGCCTCTTAATTGCACATGAAAGCCCAATGATGGGGGCTCTTGATCTAGTCCAGCTTCAGGCCTTGCACTGTCAGCACCTCTCTTTGCTTTCTTGAGCAGAACACAGAAAGAAGGCCAGCTTTACTTTGGAGTACATTTAAGAGACTGCCAGCAAAAGCTAGAAATTATGAGCTTTTCTTGCCAGAAAAAAGGATATTTCTTCATGCATCGCTTTATGCAGCTCTGATCTAGCAGGAGAGTGAATGATCTATATAAACAAGTAAATAAAGAAAGCCCGTTCTTCATTTTCTCCAGTGCTAAATCTTCATTTTTTAAATAAAAATAAGTTTTGTGCCTCATTCCTAGCACAAGGAATCCTTCAGTTCTCAGAATTGTGTGCCTTTTTATGTCTCCAGTGTTATTTTAAAGCTGAGAAGACAGAATTCATATCATTTGACGTGTTCCTTGTCTTTCAGATCTGAGGTTGTACACCTATATTCAGCAATCATTACTGGAATGAAAACAGTTTGCAGAAGTAGTAGGCAATATTGTCAACTTTATAAAACTGCCTGTGTCTAGGAAAATTCTTCTCCTGAACAGATATTATGACCATGTAACTCCTGAGAACAGCCAGCATAATAGGTGGAAGAGACAACAGTCTGATTTTGGGTTTATTGCAGAATTCTCTCAGTAGCCTTTTTAATATTCTTCTTTACTCTTTTTCTTTCTTGTCACAAGTAAGATCAGTGCTGTTCTGCTTCACATGAGGTATAACAAAGACATTTTCTGGCAAGTGAACACTGTGTCTCAGTGACAAGAGTCCAATTTGGTCTCAGTTTATTTGGATAAACGCTCTAGGGAAATCTTGTAAGTTAACCAGGCAGAAGTGTGCTACAAGAAGTTGGTTTTCATGTCTGCAAAGGGACTTTATCAGCTAAGTTGGTAGGCTAGAGAAGAAACAAACAGCATAAAACTACATGCTTAAGTCTGATCTCTCGTTCTACTGCACTCTTCCACCACCTCCACAAAATCCTGTCTGAACATCACCTGAGGCAGCAAGCACCAAGCTTCACTTTCTGCTCTTTCATAGAGATCGTGGCAGCCAACTCCCCTTCTCACCAGACACTGGCAAGGATAGCAAATAATGCTTGAAATGGCTAGATAGTGTTATATCATCTAAGTTGGCCAATCCTCTTAAAATGAAGGGTTTCTTGTAAAATTTCCTTGTGCTGCAGAAATGGTGTCACTGTTGAGTTACTCAAAACTTTGTTCCCAATTCTGGGAATGGCAAAGATGCGATGAACATGGGATGTGCTATCAATCTAAAGATCTACTAGTATGTTAGTCCTGAATTTAAAACTGTTAGGTCTTGCCTCACCCCAGAAAGCTTTGGAAACAAGATGCTGGAATGACACTGTTGGGATGAAATCTTGCAACTGATTAACCATACACGGCAACCTGTAGTTGCAGTTACTTCACTCTATCCTAGATTACTACTTAGTTGAGACTGAAGTAACGAGGAGATTTAAACTGGGAGTATGTAGTGACAATGTGCAAAAAAGCTTTGAGGATTTCAGAGTATAGTTCCCCTTGAAGAGTAATGTTTGACCATGCACACTAATGAGCCATAATAAAATAGTAAAATGATAATAACACACAAAACCCCAATTATTTGGATGTGTAGAGGTCCTGCCATCCAACCATGTAATATGGAAATCCCGTTCTGACAGCCTTCGGAGATTAACGGTGAAATATCAACAGGCCTCTTTTTTATCGTTTATTACTTTCTGGATTACGTGGCTGACTGAAAGTCAGGGAGGCGGATGGGGCGAGCGACCAAACGTTAAAAACCGCCGCTACCCCAGCGCGGCCGCCCGCTCCTCCGCGCCGCAGGGGGCGCTGTTGCGCGGCCGCCCCCCCCCCCCCGCAGGACAGCCCCGCCCCTCCCCGACACGCGGTCAGGAAGTCGGCGGCCCCTCCGCTGTCCCTTTAAGGAAGCGCCGGTGGCCGCCGATTGGCTGCGGGGCCGAGCGGGGCGGGGCCAGGCGAGCGGGAGAGAAAAGCGGGGCGCGCTCCCGCAGCCGCTACCCCCCCCCCCCCCCCCCCCCCCCCCCACGCACACCGCGCCCGGGAGCGCGCTTGGTGGGGGCCGTGCCGGCGGCGGGGCTGCACCTGCGGGCGGGGCGGGGCGGGAGCCGCGAAATGGCGGCGCGGAGGCGGGCGAGCTGGTAGCCCCGGCCGGTAGCCACAGCCCATGTGCGGCCGCGCCTCCGCCCCGGGGCTGCCGCTGCACCTTTCCCCGGCGGCGGCATGGCGCAGGGAGGCGAGGAGGGGTCCGGCAGGAAGGTGGCTCTCATCACCGGCATCACCGGGCAGGTACGGATGGGAGCCGGGGGTGTTTGCCCCCCCGGTCGGGTGGTCGGAGGCACGCAGCCCCCTGCGGGCAGCACGGGCTCGGGGTGCCCCGTCCTGCAGGTGGGTGTGAGGGGGGTCCCTGTGGATCCTGCCCCCGGAGTTGCTAGGGAATCGTCAGCCCAGGTGCGCGCTGAGCTTCAGCACAAGGCAGCTGCACCTGTTAGAGGCAACGCGAGGGGCTGGAGGTAGTGCTGGTGGAGCCCTTCCACCTGGAGGTGCCAACGTGGTGGTGCAGGGCAGCCTGCCTTGTAGGTTTGTCCTTTGCAGGCGTGTTTCCCGCTAGCACCTGTCCCTCTGCATCCCGGGCATCCTTGCAGTCAGCATCTGCTTCCTGCCCAGGGTGCATGATGCAAGCAGCTCCCGAGGCTACTTGTTTTGTATTCCTGCAGGTTCATTGCAGCCCCCGTTTTATTTTTGGTTGCGTTAATCATAGGGATAGCAATGCGCTCAGCAGAAGGTGTGGGAGAAAGGTGGCACGAAAATAAAAGTGTTTGCCTTGCAGCATTTCCTGCTCTGTCAAAAAGGATGCACCAGTGGTGAGTTTTAACCTTGTGAGACCTGCAGGAGTATTCATGTACAGCATCTGCAGCTCTCACTACCATCAGGCAGCTTGGATGTTTGGTTGGGCTGTTTGTCCACGCAGAGCTTGACACTGCTGCATCTTTGCTGCCAAGTGGGTGCTAAATGAAAGTTGCCCTGGACTTCCTTAATCAACCTTACTTCGCAATGTAGATGTTGCCCACTGCCTGGAAAAACTGCTCTGCTTGCACACTATTTCTTAGGACATGCTGAGTGACATTTGCTTGTAGGATGTATCTTTTGTGATGGGTAGAACCTGTTAAGTAGGTAACATGGGACAGCAAACATAGTTACTTGTCTTAGAATCAGCGGATCAGCTTTCTTTCCCTTATGGTTTGCATTTAACCAATGACACCTTCATACGTGGAAGAATTTCTTCCCCTTCAATGGTGACTTGTCCTGGAATGCTTGCAGATCCGTCTGTGAGGTACTGGTGTGAATTGTTTGGACTGTGGAAAAGTGTATGTGAAAACAAGCATGTTAATCCTGTACTCTGTAATGATGTTAGTCAATGCTTCTGTCTTTTGTAACGGAAGAGCCACGTGACCTTTGAGGGAATAAATCAAGCGACAGTACGGTGTCATAGCAATTTTTGTCTCTTATCAAAAAGAACCTGGACTGTGCTTTGAATTTCATTAGCTGTTTTTGTTTTAGCTTGTTATATCTATTCTCGTGTGTTCTTAAAACATGTCTCGGTGTCACCTTTTCCGATAGGTGAGTGACTGTCTGCCAAGAGCGGGTTAAGAAATCCTACCAAATGGCTGTCTGACAAGGAGATACAACTGAGTCTGAGAAGGAGGAAAAAAAGCTAATCTGTATATACTAACATCTTTACTTGGTGATTATTTTTAGCAAGAGCACAGACAGAGCTTTCCAAAGGACTACTTAGATGAATAGTCTTCTGGTTCATTGACAGAAGTGTTTCTTTTATCTAAAAAGTTAGAGGACTCTAGCCATAGAGGTATTATTTTTTTTTTTTAGTGCAGTGTTCTGTGTGCTACCTTTCCTTATTTTCAGTGCAGCTCTTCCATCTTAGTTTAACCTTTGTCAGGCGTATTTTTTCAGTGTTGAAACATGCAGGGATTCAGAGCTGGGAAAGGCCTAGAATACCTAAAAGTAAGCCAAAGAGGTTGGGTGCCTTAGTGATGAGACAGTGCCAACTCTTGGCCTAGGATGAAAGCTTTATGCTGGGAGCAACCTCTTTCTGGGTCCTGTAGTTTTCCATTATTTTGAGATCTACTACTAGGAATAATGGTCTGTCATCTGTTCTTAGTTGAAGTTTAAAGGATAGTTGCTGTAGTATTTGTTCCTTGCCCTTTTTATTACCTGTCATTATTTTCACTTAATGACTTCTTTGTTGGAGAGGCCTTACCCAGAAATGGGAGACCTGGATTCTGTTTCTTCCTTATCTGAGAATGGGCAAAGTTTGTGTGTCCTACCTTCCAGGAGAACGTTTTTAAGCTTAATTATCGTGCATAGAATGCACAAACATGTTAAAGTGGAAACGAGCTCAGGCTTTGTCTTTTCTAGACAGTCCTTTTAATTACTGGGCTAAACAGAGTTGGTCTCTCTTTGCATTCTTGCTTGGAATTGGAACTCTTTCAGAGTGGAGAAATAAAGGCCTGGATCCCTTCAGGCTGAGGAAAGCACAGAACAGCATTGGATAGTAAACTAATCTTATTCAAACTGAGGCCCTTCTCCTGCAGGATTTTTTTCTTTTGAGAAGTGAGTTGGCACAGTTGCGTTATGTAAGGAGCCCGGCTTTTGTTTGCGTGTGGCCAGTGTACTCCGAGACTGCTTGCTGATCTAAGGCCCCATAGAGCCTGGTTCCTGGAACGAGGGTTGGTGGGAGATAAATACTGAGCCAAGTGGACCGTGACAGTTCTAGGCAAATGTAGAGTTGTGCTTTTGTGTTAAGAAGTTGAATGAAGTGCTGCTTGAACTGCAGTGGCACCTCCTGACTCAAGATGATGCCACAGCAGGCATGCTTGATCATAAACATTGAGATCAAACACCTCATTACGTTTCTGAGAACTTCCAAGTAGTCGTGAACATCTCAATTATCCTTCTCTTCCGCTGACGAAAGAGGGGAGTTTCATCCTGTTATGATGAAGGAATTGAGCCCAGGTAGGACTGTATTTTCGTGATACAGGAATTGTCCTATGGTGCAGCTTTTAACTGAAGTATGCCATGAAGAGATGGTATAGCTGCATCTTATGAGTTACCAACTTCTAATGGGACTCACAAGGCTGTGGAGGATGACAGAATAGGATGGACTATCTGCACATCTTCCTCTGTATAGTGAATGGAAGCTTATGGCATGTGCCTGCTTACCTGCACCAGTCGGTTAAAAATGGTTCATGCAGCTTGCTTTCTTCATCTTGTATCTAAAGGAAGTACAGGCTCTGCAGGGTTCAATGTGTAACTGATAGGAAAGAGGCTGTGACCTTGGGCCAGATAACAAAATGAGGTTGCAACAACTTCCTCTGTATAGTGAATGGAAGTTTGTCATGTGCCCGCTTACCTGCACCAGTTGGTTAAAAACGGTTCATGTGGATTACTTCCTTCATCTTGTATCTAAAAGAAGTACTGGCTCTGCAGGGTTCAATTCCTAACTGATAGGAAGGAGGTTGTGACCTTTGGCCAAATAGTAAAATGAGGTTGCAACATGGATGGTAAAGCCATAAGTGAAAATCAATTCCATAGTTGCATGGTCAGGAGTTAAAAGACATTCTGGTGCCAAGAGCTGGACCATAGTCTCTGTGAAATTATAGTATATAAATGAATCTCTACAAATCCTGTGTTTACCAGTGGGGTTGGGGTGAAATTGGTGTCATTCTACCACTTGCATTACTGATAAGAGACACTAGCATGTAACCAGTGGTGTTACATACTCCTGTTGCAGCACTGAGATTTCCCTTATCTGCCTTCTCACACCACAGCAGTGGGGCAAACTGCACTTTGCTGTTTTGCTAAAGTGACCTCTGGTCTGAGTAACTGCTGTATTTGGATGGATAAAATGCTTCTGAAGTTTCACGTAGATACTGGCCTGCTGGTAGGTTACTTCTGAGAGTAATGTGTAGCACTCTTTTTTCATTGAAGGAAAAAATTATTTTTGTTGAAACACATGCCTCTTGTGTGTATTAAAATATTTTTTAACAAATTGTGATTTTTTTAGATGGATTTTTCCACAATGCAAAATGTGGAAAAATACTGGACTTCTCAAACTTTGGTACTTTGAAGAGCTATTATATGAAAATAATTTTCTTTTGAGTCAAATACCAGCCTAACTAACATTTACTACTGAATATCCAGATCTTTACCTCCTGTCTTGTCTCCTGTTTGGGGAAGCTGCTGAAGTAGTGCTTTTTGACAGCTTTGTTTTCTAGGCTCTATGACTAAATATCTGTTAAAGTTGCATTTAAATAATTCTGGGAAGTCTGATTCCACTGCAATCAGTCTGATTGTCTTTCTGTACACGGATGCTTGTAAGAATATTTAGATGTTTGATTTATTGGAGAAATACCAAAAAATATTCTGGCTGAGTCCAGCAACTAGGTTATATTGATGTTTCTTTTTTCCCCTTCTGTTGCTGGATTGTGAGCTGTGAATAACATTTATCTTGTATCTGGTGCTGTCCTGCTCTGCTTTACCTGGAGAGATGGTAAGATAAGAGTTTGTAGACCAATAGGATGATCATTTAACTTGTAAAGCTAGGCTATGAATGAAGCAATACACTAGAACTCATGTCAATACGAGGCCAGAGGCTTTTTTCAAATTGTATACAGTGAAATAGTTGTTTCTGCTTTGTAAATAAGAGCGCTTTTAGCAGCCCTGCTAGCACCAGCTTTTGTGCAGTTGCCTGCATTTCTGTCAAATTCACCTGCTTTGGTGAAACTCAGGGTTTGGTTGAGCCTTCTTGAAGATGCTGCCATAAGCGTAAATATAATTGAAAAGCAAGTGTGTGCATAAGTGCCATAACATTTTCTTTAATTGCTTGATGTAGGGAGAAAATAGGTCCTGCCTATGATTCAACTTTGTGCACTACAAGGACAAGTTGCACACCAAACCCATATGCACTGCAGACTCCATACAGGTGTTACGGTTCATAGTTGGAGAAAGGTGAACTGTATTGACAGGGACAAGAATCACAGAGCATGCAGAATTTACTGTTGTGAATTGAAGGAAGTTTTAAAATCTGGCTCTTAAGAATGAAACAAACAAGACAGACTGCGAGGTAAACTACTGGTGCTAAGAAAATGACTCAATTTGTTTTTTATCTGTGTGTGTGTATATATATATATAAAAAATGAAGCAGCAAATGCCTCGTACAGAGGGTGACTATAAAACTTTGATATGCTATGGGTAAAGCAACTTTTTCTCAGTTTTTTTTTTAAACAGTTAAGAAACACTTGAAGAAGCTGTTCTTTTAAAAGTATTGTGATCAAGTGGTGAGGTAGGACTCCTTGTCATTAGGAAGTTTGTGTGTACCTGGAAAGCAAATGCAGAGAACCATTACAGCATGCTGTACCAGGGAGGACACCTTTTGTCAGGTGAAGGTTAGGGTCTGAAGGATTGCTTTTCTCCATAGAAATAGCAGGCTAGATTTCACTGAAACTGCATAGGCTACATGTAAAGGTATGGGTAAGCAGTGCTGCCTCTGTTAAAACAGGCACTGTCTTGGTTGAAACTGGGTGCTCTTGATTTCATTGTCAGTCTTTGAATAGCCAGGAGTTGTCTTGAGTGAGGCTTTCAGAGGTGTTGAACATCCTTGTCTTAAAGAAGGAGGCACACTAATTCGGGCTCAAATTGAAATAGAAGAAACATAAATTGAACTTGAGACAGATGCCTCTGTGTGTGCTTATATTTTAAATAGTGAGGGTGGTCAAGCCTTGAAATAGATGGCCTAGAGAGGATGTAGTGTGTCTATCCATGGAAATATCCAAAATGAAATTGGATATGGCCCTGAGCAACCTGCTCTAGTTCATCCTGGCTTGCTCATGGATCTAGGACTATGATCTAGAGGTCTGTCCCTTCTGATGCCAACTTAAGTGATTCTGTAAAACCACCATAGTATCAGAAGCTGAACACCCACAATCTGACAAGAAGGTGTTACAAGTGCCTAGTGAAGTTTTGCAGCACATGAATGTCTGTGGGGTGAAACCCAAGCTTACTTAAATTAAAATGAAATACCTGGAATTATATAAAGTGTTGCCATTATGTTTCACCCAAAACTCTAGAAGAAATGGTCTTGGAAAATGTCAAACAGTGAAACAGGAGGCTAGAATACTATCTGAAAGCACGGGCCCTATTTTAGAAAATATGCCAGAATTTCTTCCTCTCAGCCCTTCCTTTGAAGGGAGGAGGACTACCAGTTGCTGTAATTCACCTAATGCATTGACTTGTTATCCAAGGCAATTACAATTAAACAGTCTTCTGCTTTACTACCTTTCAGCTGTTTCATGCTCCACAACTCTATGCAGACTGGCAGGGCTTTTATCTTCTCCAAGAGCTGAGGGTCCAGCAGGTGCTGTCTGTGCCTGCTCAGAGGAGCCCAGCTGTATACCATTACCTGCAACAATGCGTAATGCAGTTGGTGGGGGGGGTGTTTGAGACAGGTGAGCTACAACACTTTCATGATAAAGCATAGCTGATACAGGGTTAGTTCATACACCTGTTTTGAGGTGTTAACTTTTTTTTTCTTTTCATCTTTGTGCAGCTTTGCTCAGTGTTTATGGCTGCTATAAAGTCTATTCTCTGGCTGGTTACTGGAGATGGAAGTCCTGGTGAAGCAGCACCGATCACAGGTGTTGACTCAAGGACCAGTGGAGGCAATCCAACTCCTTGTGTTTGAACAGCATGTGCACAGGACATGGACTGTAAAGCATTGTCAACAGCAAGTGAATTATAAGTTACTGCATACAGTAATATGTACCTGATAGAAAAGTAGATAAATTTTCTGGAATGTATTCAGTATTTTACAGTGTTAAAGTATACTCTAACTGTGCGAAGGTATGAAAAAGATAGAGGCATAGTACCCAATCTGTGTTTGGGAAGCTGACTTGTGCTAAGCAGTGTTTCTCATGAAGGTTTATGATGTGGATAGCCGTGGGGAGCTATTGCCACTGCTGCCCAGACTGATGAGGAGAGCAGTGTATCCCATTACCAGCAGCATATGGATTTCTTAGTTTCTTTATTTCATTTTTTTAAATAAAGACTGGTGACCATTAATGTAAACAGTTCCTGTATTTCTGTATTTTCTAAAGTTTTAGGGTTCAAGCATCTTTCTCTATATACCTACAGCCAATAAAAAGTGAAGAGATAATTCCCTTCTTCCTGTGATATAATGCTCTCCCACTAAGCTTTGGTCTTGTTTCTCCTCTGATTGCCTCTTTCACATTATTTTAGCTGTTGAGCTTTCTGCAGAAGGGAGTCTATTTCCTAGAAAACAGGTAGCTATGCAGTAGGACAAGGAAAATGGAGTACTGCCTGCTGTGGTGGACTGTGTGAAGAACAGAAAGGTTACCGATCTGATTCCTGTGATCCAAGAAAGCTTCGCAAAAGGTTTTTCAGTGCAGTTATGACACTGGTATTCATCCTAGCGTTAATTCTGTTTTCCCCATCTTATTTCTCTGAAGAGTGCTGTGACTGAGTCTGAGTTTCTTTACGCTTACCTGTGCTTTTATTTATTCTTTGTTATAATGCTCCGTTGGTGAGGCATGAAGTACTTTCTCTCTTGACAATTTCTCACACCTTTATCCCAGCTTCTTTAGGCATTTGAGTCTGGACATGAATCCTGATTAAGTTACCTGTTCTTACAAACTTGTCAGCTCTGCTTCCCTTTCTATGCTGTTGCATTATAACTCAGGCTTGTTTTAGAAAGCATCATTCCCTTAAACCAGAAGGTGAATGATGTGATGAATGTTGACATAATGGTAGGTGTCTAATTTTTTCTCACAAATGCATATTATCTTGCTCTAAATCTCTTCTTGCTACTTTGGTCGCTTTTTAGCCAAATGAGCAAAATAAAAGCTTTTTCTTAATGTTTCTCACCTCCTCTCGTATGAATGCACCAATTTTTATTTTTTTCAGTACCTCAGTTAAGGAATTCCTTTGGGTTCTTATTGTGTATGAGCCCATTCTGTCTAAAATACTCAACGAAGGAAAGTTATAGGATAGTGAGAAAGAAGAGTGGAATTCTCCCATCTGCTTTCTAACTTATTAGAAAGTTCTTACTGTGCTTTTTTTTTGTTTCTAGGGTGTGCAGTTTTCACAATCTAAATCCATACTGAAGCTTTTGTAAAGCCTGACAACTTGATGTAAGCTGTATAGTCTCTTGTCACCTATGCCTTTTATGTGTTCTTAAGCAATTAAACTTCTTCACATGCAATATAAATGTTGTAACAACTCTTGTTTGTTCACAAATGCACACAAGTAGGATACCTAAGTCAGGCTTTCTTCAAGAGTTTTTGTCCGTTATTTTAAGACAGCGAAAAAAACAGAATGGGAAACAGTTTTGCTTTGCAAATCAAATGTCATCTGACAGGAAGCAAATTGTCTAAGGATGTGTCTGACTTTTATCTAGTTGGAATCTGTTCGGTGACAGGTTTCGTTGAATAGCATTTCTCACTACCAGGAGACAACTCTATTGCATTGAGTAATGGTACAGCTTGCATCAGACAGTCAAATCAATCAGATAAAAGTTGATGGTATCGCAACAGCTTAGTACTGATGATCAGTAAAATACAGTGATCCAACAGGTATGTCAGCTACAAAAATTACTTGCCTTGGGTGTGGGATGCTGCAGATCTTTGTTTTTTGGAAAGTTTCCTAGAAGATAAACTAGTTGGTGCTATGGTTACTATAATTGAACACATTTGAAATAATAGGAAGAAAATATGCTTGCTCTGGAAAAAGCCGACTCTTAAATGTGGTAAGATATTCACCTTTCTATGAAAGCTTTCTGGTTTTAGCTGTCATTTGACCCACTTATTGCTGCTTGAGAATTCCTCTCTAAGGGGAATTCCTACAGTCTGTCATAAAATCTAATGTGGGTTTGCAGGGGGGGAATTGTCTTTTTGAAACTCTATTCAGGTGCTTTTGCTGTAATGACAAGATACTGTGTCTCTGCTTTGTATCTGACATGTACATAGCTATTAAAGACGTGCCTCTTGGCTTTTTCATCGTTCATGTTAGAGGAAATAACCTTTTGTATGTGATATACATAATGCTCGATCTGTAAACTTCCACCTTTCAGGATGGTGCATCTCTCAGCCACATGCTTTTGCACTGCCAGGTCTACTGTCTGTTCTTCTGTTCTTATGTATTTGAAAGTATTTTGAGGTGGTATTTCACCAAACTGTATGGGAAGTCTTAAAAACATAGCCAAAACAAACACAAAAACAACACACAAAAAAAAGCCCCAAATAATAAAAAAAAAACCTAGCAACTTGAAAATAGATTATTACTCAGACTTAATGTATGGACCTATGCCAGAAGTAGTTTGAACATATTTCCCACTCATGAAACAGTAAATGAGCCTTTCCTAAGGTGTATAGAACAATATTTTAGTTGTAGAAGAGAAGAGAGCCCCAAATCAGGCAGGGAATGCTTCTGACTGTTCCTATGTATGCACACTGTTAATGACTTTTTTGTTTCTAGTCTGATACATTGCAATCCCTTCTGACTGCTCCTGTAGTCCCTCTCTGTAAGTGGCTGGTGCTATTCTGGAACTGGGACACACCATCTGGCTGTTTAGGCTGCTACTTGTCAAATTGCAGGCATCCTATGGTAGGAAGTGGGCGTGCCTCTTTCTAAACACTTCATGTGTGCGGGATCTCCTCAGATGCATTAGCAATGTCAGGCTTCATTAGTGATGCTGGTGGTGACCTATAACATCATTTTAGTTGCTATTTCTTTTTTAGATGGATGAACAGCTACTCTTTCTTTTGCTGGTGTACTTGCTACCTTTGTCATAGATACAGCTCTCTAAAAGCATAAACATTGATGTGGAGAAGGCTGTTTTTTCAGATGCTGAAATTTGTGGCAAAGCCTTCTGGATTTCGTACAACTAAATAATTGTGGTTTTCATGTCAGTGTAATTTTTCCCATGATTATAAGGTAGTAGTCTGTCAAAATATTCATGCCAAAACTTAGCATGCTGTTTGCTTCTGAAACTAGAATATCATTACAACTCTATAAGATGTGCAGTATAAAAGGGACACAGAAGACTTCAGGTTTGCATACAGAAGTCTGTATTCTTTCATCTCATAGATGGTATGCCCATACCAGTAGCTTTGTGAGATGTTTCATGGGAATGGTTAAGAAGACACAGCCAAGGAGCCTCTTTACTGAAGCTGAACTGGCTGTTCCTGATCAAGTGTTGTTCTGCAGAGCCCCAAGCCTGGTCTGCACTGGTGGAACTTGGCAGTCTCTATTGCTTATAAGTTGATGTTTTTTATCATGTCCTCACCTCCTCCCACTGCACTTGCAGCAATACTAGAGAGGGAAAGAGCAGTTTCAGAATGACTGGCCTTTGAACAGCTGCAGAGGCTCTGCTGTTGTAGAT
This sequence comes from Anser cygnoides, assembly GCF_040182565.1. Taxonomy (NCBI): domain Eukaryota; kingdom Metazoa; phylum Chordata; class Aves; order Anseriformes; family Anatidae; genus Anser; species Anser cygnoides. Next base: position 83,404,476 of record NC_089874.1, read on the forward strand.
CTGCAGACTCAGTAGCATATATCCTTCCATTATTGAAGCTGAAATAGTTGCAGAACTCTTCTTGAAGATGAGAAGGCAAGGAAATCACAAAGACTAAGAGCTAAACTTCAGTTTATGCTCTTTCCAGCCCATTTTAGGGAAATAGTCATACTCATAGCTGTTCCTGCATCTGTGGCTATGTGGTTTTGCTTCATGTATTTGATTTCTATTTAATACATATCAGGTCATTGTAGGAAATTTAAGAAGTTTACATTCCCATGTTCTTATTGCAGCCCTTTCTGTTATAAAACACAGTGCAACTGTTCCAATCCTTTTTCTTATTTTGAAACTTAAGGAAACTTACGATTAGAATGAGAGAGGAATTTTTTCACTAATTTGCAAGTTTTTCATTATTAAAGAACGAAATAGGAGTCTTAATACTGTCTCTAATATTTGCTGTGTTTTTATTAATATTCTTGTACTTTTGCAGAATGTCATGGTGTAAAAAAAAACCATTGCAGAAACATTATTGTATGATTTTTTTTAATTTAGGAAGTGTGGATAGAACTTCAAATCATTACGCTGTCTATTGTGCTGCTCTTTAAACAGTATGAAAAACTGGACTTTCTTTAAATTGGGAGGTAACACTTAGATGGGAAGATGCTGACTGCTTATTCCTCATGCAGTCCAGTTTAGCTTTGCCACGTGCATGCTGACAGTCCTTATCACCTCCAGTATATCACAGCTATCTGTTACCTTGATCAGTTAATGGGAAGCATAACACGGACTTGGCAAATAGAAAGCATCCGGAGCCTTTACAGTACTAAAATTCCCTGAGCAGTAATACTGTATTTATTTTGATAAAACTGAAAACTGTAAAATAATGGTTTAAGTTATTGCTGATTCATAAATATTTTTCTTAACATGGTGTCTAAAGAGTGAAATGAGAGAATCCACATGCATTTGAAATAATAGACAACCTCCCAATCATTAAATGTTGTAGCTGGCATTTGCGGAGGTGGACGTACAGCTTGCTTCTGACACCAGTTAAGTAGGCTGAGTTTCTGTTGGAAATACTTTGTGTGATTTACAGAAGTGTGTTGGTGAACTTGCACTAATTAATTGAAGCTGTTTCGTTTCCTTTGTATGAGCTTGTGTTACTAGTAGATGGGTTCTGTCACTTCAAGTGGGAACCTCCTTGCTTACATGTCTACATCTCAGCAAGTTTCCAGGTAGCTGTTTAGGTGAGTGAGAGTCATCTAGCTGATTAAGTTCAGAGTGCAGGCTTGTTTTATCAAGTGCATGTTCCTACCTCAGGATAAGGAGAGTTGTGCTGTAACTTGTATTGGCTATACGGATGTTTGCTCTGCTGACTGTGAAAGGTGCTCAGGGTGAGCACCTGATGGAGTTTATGCTTGTATTGCCCCACGTAGCACTTCGTTCTGTAATGAGGAAGCATTTATTTTATTTGAAGCACTCTATAAGATAAGCAAATGAGTTTCACTTGTAGTCTTGTTTCTTGTCGTAATTCTTGTCGTAAGGAGAGCTTATACAGTGAATGTGTGTATACACAGTGTAAAAACACTCGGTCCCTTTTTTTAAAGATACTGTTCTTGTGGGACTGCTGCTTTGGAGTTGATCAGGAGAGGGACGGTGCTCCCAAGTTACTGGCAGTTTCCTAAGCACTCTCCACATACCACTGCAACTCTGCCACTGCCGACCTTCTCTCCATCCCTGACCCTCCGATTTTTCTGTTTGAAGACTGACCCTCTAGTCTTTCTGTTTAAGAAACCATCCGGTGTGTTTGACTTCCACCTTACCTGGCCTCATTGATGTCTCATGTTACTCTATTGTGTGTACCGTAACTTTTGTCTTAAACCATGCACTTAGCCAAAAATGTAATGGTTTTGCTTCCAAAACCCTCTGGAGAATTCAGGCATTTCTGTCTATTGGTTTACTGAGGCTGTGGCATTTCAATGTAAGCTAAAGTCTGTCCATATTCCCCTCATAAAATGTTCCTATAACTACTTACAAATATTGGCATCTACCATATGGCCTGTGTGTGTTGAAGGACAGGATGGGGCCAATTTATAGCTCTAGATGGTAGGAAAAGGGAAAGGGTGGCCAAAAATCAATTAGAGATTCCTTCTGAAGGAAGTACAAGCCCACCTCCTTAAGGAAGGTCTAAAATCTTTTGAGTGATTTCAATATGCTGAGCAAAATAATAGTGGCTTGATCCTGACCAGTTCTTGAGTTTCAATGAAAGTGGTTTTGATGGATTTCTAATTGCTCTCATTAAAAGGATTTGATCTTATAGGAGTGTAGTTGGCTAGTTATCAACACTTGCCTCTCAATATGGCTTAGAGAGAGGTTTGAGATTAGTCTAGTAGTTCAGAAAGCTTTTATTTAGTTTAGTATTTAGTACCTTCAGCTTTGCCTCTAGTATGTCTGGGACTCTGAGGGACAGATGGATGAGAGAGAGGTTTGTAAATCTATGGAATAAAGTGCATTGCCTTTAAATCTCTCTAGTTACCCGTCTTCCTCTGAGAAAAAGCTTCATTTTAATATGGGAAAAGGAAAGAGATATACAAAAGCCCTGGAGGAAAAGCTACTCTATTTTTCCTACCTTTACAGTAAGGCTGTACTCTCTTTGGCATTACGTATTTAAGCTTAAAACATAGCTGTGGTCTCTATTTAGACACAATGAGAGGCAGGTAGGAAATCACACTATTAAAATTCAGTGTTTAATTAAGTAAATTGCCATATGTTACTGAACATAGCTAAGACATTACTGCTGTTCCTCACAGTTAGCGGTGCTAACCTTCTAAGCTAGTATGTAGTGTTCATTGTAATTAAACTTGGCTATTAAGTAGAATAGAATCCCAAATTCTTGTAATAATCCCAATGCATCAAACTATACTAGGAAAAATCTTTATGGAGTCTAGTTTCATTCTGTTGTGAGTTTCTCAGTACTGTTTTATTTAAAAGAAGGTGCTCTTTCATTGCAGGATCTCTCCAGCAATATATCCCTGATGTGGTTAATTGAAAAGCTCCACTTGTTCATTCTTGTGTACAACAGACACAAGTCCAGTGGCAGCCTGAGTGGTCCTTCTGACTTTGTACAGGACTAGTCACTCAGTGCTTAGTACTTATACATTTTCTTGCTTGAAGAATCTCAAGTGATGTCTTCTCAAAAATGTTACTGCTATTTTGTGTTAAAGCACACACGGTGTCCAAGTTACAAAGATTCATAGCTGTGAATTCTTTATTAGCATGCGGTTTCTTTGGTATACCTCTAATTCTTGAAGTACATATGCCAAAATAGGAAATCACACATTCTTATTTCCCTATTTCTTGCACTCCACCGTGTTTGCCTTGCAGTATTTACCAAACTGTCTTTTTAAGGTATAGTCCTGTTTGGCAATGATCATATCCAAAAGCAACTTGCAAATTTTGGATCTTATTATCCAGAGATTATGTATTAAAATTGACTCTTGCATTTTTACCCAGTGAAAACAGAAATGTTGCTCCCCATGGACAGAGGCATAATATGCTTGGTTCTACTGAAGGCAGTTTTCACAGCTGGGTGTTAAAGTCATGAAAATCAAACTGCTGACACAACCTGAATCATAGTGCCACAAGTAGCACTTCTTTGTTTTTGTATGACAGTTTCATTGGTGCTATTAATAGTTGGCTCCTTACAGGTGTTCACGTATAATAACTCTTAGAAGACAACACTTGGTAAGTTTTCAAATGAATCATGTTAATTCCAGGATTAATTTTTGCAGAGAGACCTTTTGACTCTTTTTTCCTTTCGAGGTTTTTAGTCATAAAAATCCATATGTTGAAAATCTTCATTACTTTTAATTCTTGAAGTGCAGCGTTCTGGTAGGGAAAAGCAGAAAACCTGGCTTGCTTGTGATAATGGGCAGCCTCACTCGATATGATGTTTCCATTGTCAGTCTCCTTGGAAAAATACTGATTTCTCTAGTTTCACTGGTGTGCCATTGATATTCAGTTGGCAGGAGATCTTGAGAGTTAGCTACAGTATTACCAGCATTGAGGGAACAGCAGATCTCTGAGGAAAAAAGCCTATATGCTTCTAACACCATCAAGGAAAACTGAACAGAGTACAGCAGTAAAGATTTTTCTCAGCTATTGCTGGGCATATATACTGACAATGTCATGTGCTTTTAACAGAATGGATGACTGAATGCAAAAGCAGAGTTCCTGTTGCAAGACTTTCTATTGCTCCCTCTTGGTTCTGGTTTATGTAGTGGTGTTGGGAGAACAAAGGAGTGACTGTGTATGTAGCTTGAATTTGGAATAATTTAGGTGGGTATAGTCACTCCTCAGACAGCTTGGTGAAACACTCTCTATAAAATGAACTAGAAAACTGTGCTTACTCCTATGGTTATCAATGAGCCTGAATTTAAATTAATTGAGCGTTGGTGCATTGCCTCTTTCAGGTAGTGCTGATTAATGCAATAATACATAGCTATCTTGACCTCTGGAGAAACTGAAGTAAGTTACTTGTTTCAGCACTGAGCAACTTTCTGTGTGGCTCCTGGCACCTATAAAGCAAACAAATCTTTGTTCAACTCTAGTTATAACCTCCTAGGGACTGCTGTTGAAACATGGCTAGCAGAAGTGGTGTGGTACCAATACATTTCCTTTTCTCCTCAGTCTGTACCTGAGCTTGTTGACATCTGTAAAACACATGTGAGACTTATTTGCAAATGATAATGCTTTACTGTAGATTTCAAAGATGTGTTGGATACTGTAGCATGCATGGGTATATAGTTGCACCTTTAAACAGTTTGGGTAATGAATTACTCGAACTCCATCTAGCCGAAAGTTCTTAGATTTTTAAGAGACTTTATAGGAGGAATGGCTTAATTAGCGTGGAGACCAGACTAGCAGAATTAACACTCTTAGCATACTGCCATCTTTGTTAATACATTTAACCACACTTAGTTCATTAATTACATGGAAAAAGGCTGACTAATTCAATGGAAAAATAATGTTGGGGAGGGAACAACAGAAGAGAAAGAGAAGGGAAAACTGTAAAGGTGAGGTTTCTGGTCTTGCTGCCTTCCAGTTCGCATTACTGCTGCTTAGCCCAGCAAAGACCAACTCCTCTGCTGTCAAGACAGAAGATTGGAGTTTAAAGATGGGATGGCCCGTTGCAATGGGAGAGCGAAACTATGCACTTCACAAAGATTTTATTTTTTCAAGCAAGCTTGCTCCTGAGTTTAAATAAATGAATTTCTTTGCCTAGGCAGTGGGGGTGTGTGTGTATGAGTAAACTTACTAATCTTGAAATAATGGTTAAAGGTGAAAAATGACAGATTGCTTAAAGTTATCAGTGGCTTTTGAAACAAATTCTGACGTGATTCTTGATTGTTTTAGTTGATTTGGTTGTCATTCTCAGTACTTCAACTGTACCTGACTTCTCCTTAAGCTTCTACCTTCCAACTATTTCCTGTGAATTCCTCATGACAAGATACAAACATTAGGTGAAAAGTCTAGTGATTAATGTTATTGCTTTAGTTAAGTAACGGGACCTTACGTAGACGGAAAGTGCTTCAGGTATCCTAAGCATTATCAAGGAGTGCTGCTCTTCTGGACATCTGTGAAAGGTGTCCAGGCCTCTTGGAGAAAATTTGGAGAGGACTAAGTCAGCCCTATACTACTTTTTCTATTAGTTAAAATTGCTGCCAAACATTGAAGTTTAAGATGGGCATAGAAATTTGTCTGCTTTGTCTGATCTTTGCGATTAGTGAAGAAACTGTGTGCATGCGTGGTGATATGAGCAAGGAGATAAATTGTTGCTGAGGTGGGGGAAAGCAGAATGGTCCAGGGAAATGAAGAAAGTCCAAATTCAAAACCTGAAAACAGTGCTGTTCTGAACAGGACATGGTGCTGCTTCCCTCTTTTCCCTGAATGGATCAGGAGGCTTGTGATCTAGAAATCCCGTAAAGGCTGTTCTGCTCTGCAGAATTTCATTCTATGCTGGTGTTACCTCCGCTCATGGATGGTGGTTTTACTGCGCTGCGTGGACCAACGTGGATACTTAATGGAGAATTGTACCCTGACAGACTGATGCCAAAGTGGTAGTTCTCTCCCTCCTATCCCAGCTGCAGCGTGCGGGGCTGTGCAGTAGTGGCAGAGGAAAGCTCTCCACCTAGAGGCAGAGACTGCCTTCCCAGTCACCAGAGCAAGGCTGACCGACTTGGAAGATCTGCGCTTTGCCTAAGGGAAAGAGTGGCATGGTGGTTTAATAATAAAAGAGAATCAAGTAGCTATTAACTTTCTTGTTTAGTAGTTGGTTTCAGCCACCAAAAACCAAAGCCCTAGTCAGTGAGAAATAATATAATATGGTTGGAAAGAAATTGTTTGCTCGAAGTGATTTTGTCTGCTCCTTGATTTGAGAGTGGGCTTCTAAAGAGCAGCTATGCTCCTTACCCTGGCTGAAGGCAGTACTCTGATAAATGTGTTTCCCAACGTGCTCTCTGGATGCACGGCTGCGCTTGCAGAATGGTATTGGTCATGCCTAAACCTGAAGTTTTTATCATAGGTAGAAGGGTGCACGTGTAAGCAGTAAGAAATTGTCTTTCTGGTATCTTAACTTCCTCGACCTTATTCTTGGGTCTCTTTTCCCATTGGGTCTTTTCTATTTTGAGCTTTGTTACATGACCATTAGCTGCCTACCTCCTGTGCTGTTGGTTTTAGATCATTAGGAAAATCCCTCTCAGAATTGCTGTCACTGGCAGCTACAGCTGCCACTGTTTTTCCCCCCACCCTTTTCAAGCTTTCAAACTGATGGCTGACTTTAGACTTTAGAGCTGATGTCAGCACCTTAATTTCCCAAATTTGAGTGGGAAGGGAGAAAAATTCCTCAATGAGCAGTGTTCTGTCCAGATACAGAATTATGAAGCATGTCTTTCTAAACAGTGTTTCACTGTGTCACAGCTGGCATGCTATGCTGTGATGTAGTGCTGGGTAATGAGCAAAGTAATTCATGATACTTCTATCTGTCCTTCTCAGGGACTTGAGAAATTGCCAGTTTATTCCCAGACTTAAGTTTTTCATATGCCTGAAAAAAGCCACAAAGTTGGCAAACAACAGTTTCATTATTTTTTATTTGGGACTTAGTGTTGTCCAGATGTGTAGAGATTTACATACTTCTTCCATGCAGAAGAAACTGTTGTTGCATCAAAAGGTAACTTCAGGAGGTGCTAATATTTTTATCCAATCAAAATTATCTTGAAAGAATATTTAAAGTCATTTTCTCAATGTTACCTTTGAAAACTTTATGCATAAGTGTGTTCACTGGGATACAAAATAAGTTGCTGCAGAAGGAATGTATTGCTTTGGCTTACTGGCAGCCTTTTTTAAGAATCTTGGATGCTGATGGAGAATACAAGTATGTGTTTCTGTTTTTTGGCAAAAAAAATATTCACTTTGGTTCCTGTGGAAAATATATGTTAAAGATTCTTGTTCTGTTGTCTTGACAAAGATCTTGGTTTAATTTCTTTTTTGAGAAGGAAATCAACTTTAATAGGAATAGGATGGAATCCTTGTGTTTTTACACGTCTGGGAGTGTTTTTACCTTTCTTAAGCATTTGATTTATTTCAAGTTTTGTAGTAGTAGCATATATACTTTCAGATTCCCTATATAAACTGAGCTGATTTTCTGTTCCAATGTCAGTGAGAAAAGTTTGCTTATGGGTAACTGGCAGGACAATCAAGGATAGGGAAAACAAGGTAAAGTAGTACGTCAGTTTAGCAGATCTAGAGGAAACTGCTGGAGAGTACGTGATATTTGCTAAGTTACTTTTAAGTTAATTATTGCTATTGTGTGGGGATTTTTCTTACCATCCATCACTAAATCATCTTGAATTGCTGATGGCTCGATCAGTCCTTCAGGGAAGAAAGCTGCAAGTAAGTTAATACAGTTTCTATGACCAGACAACATGCGGTGTCCGTAGAACATGAATTGTCTTCTGTAGAGTTCTGCTACTGCTGAAACGGGTGAGCTTGGTAGCACTGCTTCTTAGGCTTGCAGAAACTTTCTCCTGAAGACTTGTGTTTTGCCGCCTTTGTCTCTTGCCAGGCTTCTCCGGTTGATCCTAAAATTTCCTACAGCCATCTGTTCCATAACTTTTCAGTCCAAATGAGCCAACTGTAATGAAAAATCAAGTGTGAGGAGGAGGGAGAAGTTTTAAAGGGTCGCATGATCTTACCACTTTGGGGTAGGGTCAGTAGTTTGGAGCACAGTCTCAAGTTCTTTTTTGAGATAAGGGCTTTTGTCTCTGGGCTATGTTAATAAACTCTTTTGAAAATGACTCTTCTTGGAGTCAAATAGGGACTTCATGGTGTTGCCTGTCTGACTTCTGAGGTTTTTCTTCATGCTGGCCATGTTCCAGTCCTTACAGTTTTTTCTTTTGCTAGACTCAGCATCCCTGTGGGCTTGTGAAGTATTTTCCAGACTGTTGTATTTGAGGCTTGACAGGGCTTTTCTTCTTCATTGAGCTAGGATGAGGCTGGGGAAGCAGAATGAAATCTGACGGTACCTCTCTTTTGACCTCTTTTGGTTTGTGTTATAGGTATATAGGTAGTTTGGATCAAGAGGTGGCAGAACTGCTGTAATCCTAAATGAGGACTGTTAGGAGTGGGTCAGCATTGTACAGGAGAAGAGAAATGGGGACTGGAAGCTTTGAAATAGAACTGAGGCAGGGGTCATCCGCAGAGGTGGATGATTAAAATCGTGCTGAACAAGCAGCTGGGCAAGAAGCTTGGCACTGGGTGCTGGTGAAATGGAGCAGGGGCAGTCAGGAGAGCTGTGATGAGGGGCAGTACAGCTGATTTGGGCTGAGCAATGGGGCTGCAGCAAGAGTTTGGGAAAGGGATGGATGGGGTGTCAGAGGTGGGTGAAGGGCTTGTAAGGAGAAACTGGGAAAGGGCGTGTGAAGGAAGTAAGCCTGGGAGACTGGGTACCGGTTTGGAATTGGGGAACATCCTGCAGCTGAGATTTAGGTAAGCAGTAAGAGGGGGCCTGGATAGGGAGGAAGCTGTGATGGGAGGGCCTGGAGTCTTGTAGAGGGAAGTCAGATCAGCAAACTGACAAAAAGCTAGTGGAGAGAAAGGGTTTTCACTGGGTTGTTGAGCTGATCTGACTTGCCTTGTAGTCACATGCCTTCTTGCATGGGATGCAGAGGGCAGCCCTTTTGTGTCAAAAGTGTGGCTCTATACTGAGGTTTTTGAACCTCAGTTAACAAAAATTAGTTTCTTCATGTTTTTTTGAAGATGCTTAATACACTAAGAGCAAGGTTCCTGTAGCTGTTGCTTTGGCGTGTTCAGAATCTTAATGAGTTAGGGGTGTCCCTGAAGATCTCACCTAATGCCTTTGGAAAATGAGGAAGGCATCGTTAATGACTGTCCAAGTCTTATATGTGATGTGTCCAGCACAGAAATGCCGTGGCAGAGATGAGGACTCCTTGTTGGAAAGGATGCGATATTTCCCTGCATTTCCCACCCAGGTCCTTAGCAGCTAATGCTTCAGTTTTGTACGTTCCTGTAGGGGGAAAACAGTTGGGCAAAACTATAGCCATTTTTATTGAAATGTTTTAAAGCACCTTGTCCTTAAATGCAAACTTCCTACAACACTTATGCAGAAGTAATCTGTTCTCTTAATTCATCCTTGAGTGCTTTATACAGTACGCCTGATAAATCTGTTGTCCAGTGCTAAATAGCACAATAGATGGTCCTTTTATTCATTTTAACTGCCTGTTTTGCTGCTGTTGATCCGAGGTCCCAGAGCATGAGATGTCAGTAGAGCTGTGGATGTTGGTGAAGGAAGTTGGGCAGCATTTTGCTCTTGACCTGCCATGACTGACTGCAGCTATTAAATGCTCTGTGTTGACCAAGTTAAAAATGGAGCAACAGGCTTGCAGTCAAAGCTGTCTGGGGTAGGCTGTTCATAGGACTCACTGATTTCTGAGTAACAGCTTTTGACATTTTTTTAATTGCTAAAAACAATGACTGACTGCTATTTCTGTACTTAAAAAAGAAATAGGGATTGTTTGTCGCAGTTGAAGTACACAAGCTCTGTAAATGCCACATGCTATGATGATAACCTTCTGTTTTGTGTCAGTGTATTATGCCAAATATGGTCTTTGTGCTGCAGTACAATGACAGTCCTCTTATGTTTTGGGGTTCTTAGTAGTGACCTTTTCAGTTTTGAACAGAAAAGTGCTGGAAATGTTGGATTCCTCCCAAGTGCCTTATGTGTGTGCTACTGTTCCTGTGGGTCCTCTGTAAATATTTTTCAACTTGGAGAATACAAAATCAACTATTGCATATTGTCAGCATGGAGCATAGTCTTCAGTTTAGATGTAATTCAATCTGGAAGTGACCCTTGAAAAATAAATTATTTGCTGAACAGGCAATCAGGTGCTATTCTTCAAAGTCGTTTGTACATAATTAAAAAAAACTCCGTGCAAAATAACGTACCTACGTACTGTGTTTAACGGGCTGCTGCATTTCATCTGGTGTGTGGGCCAGATTCAGTTCTCTAACTTCTGTCCATCCTATTCCTCCCTGAGAGAAGGAAACATGGAAGAACCGGGTCAGAGTGTGAAGCAGCAGGAACACTGCAGGGGTGCTGGAACTGCTATACTTGGTACTGATTGTGGGTGAGTAGCTCAGCAGGAGCTCTTTGGGAAGAAATGTGAGCAATGTAATGAATAGAAAGTGAGTAGAAAGATGCTGCAATTCCCTTTCTTTATCTGTTTCCAGAGGTTGAGGACCTTTTCTGACTGCCTGCAGTTGAGCTAGAAAGGAAAGAAAGGGAAAGAGGAAGGAAGGGCTTTCTCAATAAGGTGGATATTGAATCCAGCTGAGGCTCTTTCCCTCAGCTTGCTGGTTCCTTTGTTCTTCTTTCTGTCAGCAATGAGGCAGGCATTTAATGTGTCTTGGTGCATGTGCTTTCCTCTCATTCATTTTCTGGGGAATAAATATTAGCTTCTGGCAAACTTTTCTTTAAGATGTCTGGAGAGCTCTAGTCAGAGAAACAGTCCTGATTTTTGGGGATGATCTGAAAGTTTTCTCCTTGGAATGTCGTCTTCGGGTATCTCTTCCCCTTGGGGTTGTAGAACGCAGTGGTGTTGGACTAAAGAGATGATGATTTGCTCCAGTGCACTGAAGAGACAAATGTCCACTGCAAAAGCTTGTCAAAAAACTTTCCATGACAAGTATATGTGTTGCTCCATTTTGGCTACTCTACCAATGTAAAGTGAGAGGCTGGGGGAGGTACAGACTTTGGTGTCCTTACTGGTGATACCAACATCTGGTTCAAGTGACAATTTGTCAGCGTAGTGATAAAATGAAGTCTTACTTTTATAGATTAAATTTGGCATATGTGGTTGGTTATTTCACCATTAGTGTGTAGATGGAGGCTGAGATTTGAGCCCTTCTCTGTGATAGTTGCAGATTGACAAATGTGCACCAGAGATCTCGTACTCTAATCAGAATGATGTCAGTCAAAAGCTTTGCTTTAAGTGCAGATTTTAGCCAGACATGCTCGAGAGCTCTGAACTGCTACAGGCATTTCTACACTAAATGAAATGAAGTGTGCATATAGGTGTCTAATCAGTTTTGATGGTGTTCAGAAACTGCCTGTAGATTTATAATGTTGAATCAAGTGACTGCAGTATGTTGGATATGAATAAGACTTTGTTTAACCACAGAAAAGACCTTCACCCTAAATCTTGATTCTCAATTTGAGATTGAAAACTCTCCACTAAACTAAAACTTCAGCAGCCTGTTTGTAGGAAATGATCTCAGTACTTTAACTGTAATTAAAAGATGACATCTTAAAATCCCAAATTTCTGTTTATAAAAATATTTTTCACTTTTAGTAGGAATCAAACCTATGTATTTAGATTCATAGCAAACTTTTTTGTACAAACAAATTCATGTAAAGACTTTCTTAATTTAAGTCTTAAGTGATTCTTACACATACAGTGCACAAACAGTGATTTTTGTATTAGTGTTCCCTCAACAATACTTATTCTATGAATGTTAGCTGATTGCTTCTGAGAGAAATCCTATGACGAAACAACCTTATGAACCATGTGAAAATGCAGTTAAGAGTTAAAAGGGAGTATTATAGAGATAAAATGTTAAGAAATAACCTTAAAAAGAAACAACCTCTTTAGGTTAATGAAAAACTGACTCTTTTCAGTTTCTAACTTGAAAAACTAGCAATTTTCAACATTAGTTAAATATATTCAAGGTAGTGTGGTAACTTGTACTAGGTACATGGTGCTCCAACTATGAGAATTTGTTGTAGAGCTGCATCTTCAGTAAGTTAATGTTGAGAGAGTTTTTGTCTTTAACAAAGAAATAATAGTTCTTACTAAAAACACACAAACACAAACTTTTAACCTTCTCGGGACTTCTCCACCAGCTGTTATTTAAACTCCTGTGCTCCTGCCTCATTAGGCTGTGCAGCTGAGACTACTGTACTCACCGGAAACCAGGGCATTTATGATTGAGTTCCTGTTATTGACTTGCTCTAGAGAAATGCCAAATTCCACTAGACATAGTACAGTAGGGCCACTGTGGGAGACTTGTGCTATGCTGCTTTGACATTTTCAGACTGGCATTTTTATTTTTCTATTTCCAGGGTTATTTTCTTTATAGTTTTATTCCAGATTTGTAAGTTTGTCAAGCAAAAATGACCAACCTTAAAACAATGTGTTAGCTGACCTGGGTAAATGGAGCTAGAAAAGCATCAGCAAATCTTTTTGCAATTATTTGAGCTCTCATTTTTTTTGGTACTTTAACGCTGAAGGTGAATGTTTCAGATGAATTGCTTATTGTGGGGTTTTTGAAGTAGTGGCTTAAAAAAAGTAATCTGCAGTGTAATGAAAAGAATAGAAAATAGAAATGCAAAGTATGTTTGCTACAGCTTTGTTACATTTGTTATACAGTAATCATTTAAACATAAATTCGTGAATCAGTGAAAGTACATTTAT